>NC_136466.1:156849081-159631581 GCF_902686455.1 Sciurus vulgaris
AGAACTCTCCATCTCTCAGTTGAATCTTCCCAACCTCTTGAACCCTTCTCGGGTAGTAATGCATCTTTCAGGTCTCAGGTAAGATGTTTCAGAAGGTGCCTGGTCCCCTCTCCTGGTTATGCATTTATGACCTTCAGATGCTTATGCAGCAAATGAACCCCTTCATTCTACATCCTGTGTGTATTCCTAGCACTTAGGAAAGTCTAAGTACACTTCTCTATTCTGAGAAAAACACTCCTTTCACATTCAAGATATATGGAATCAGAGTACTATTTACAACCAGTGTGTGCACATTTATAAAAGTAGTTGACTGTGTTATGATGGTGCCAATTGTTTTCCTAAAATGCTGCTTTTAAGCAGTGATGCTTTTATATTTGAAGAGATATTAGAGTTTTTAAAAAGCCTTGTAATGATATTTCACAAATAGCACTAGGCAGCCTTCATCTATCTTAGGAGGCTGTTATTAGCAATAGAGTCACTTAGCAAATGAGGAAACCAAAGCAAAGAAAAAAGTGTGCAGAATACATCATTTGATGGACATCTGAGTGAAGAAATGCATCAAGTCCTGTGTCCTAGGAAACCACCCCTTTATGACGATTACCTTGTACTTGCATATGTCAAATAATTCTTGCTACAGTGCCTTCTCTCCCTTCCAGGGTCAGTGGCCTGGTCTTGACAGGTTTTTCTTTCTTACCTGACCCTCTTAGAAGACAGTCTACCTCCTTGAAGTATTTTCTTCCCTTAGCTTGTGGAAGCCTTCTGCTGCCCTCTGCTGGCCAAAACTCTTGGCAGGGATTCGTTTTTCATATTCCCAATACTATTTCAAGATGTATTAAGAGAAAAACAAAACAAAACAAAACACAAAGTGTGTACACTCCACCAATCACAACACCCAAAATGCAGTGTCTGATCTGCAGAGAGGGCATTGTATTTGTCATGTGAGATTTCAACTCAATGTAGCTTCTCTTCCTTTGGAACAAAAGTGTTTGTATCCCTCATCTAATTTACAAGAATTTGATACCATTTAAAGACTGGAGGGTTTGTAATCTTTCACTTTGGGGCATGCTATCTCTATAAACTAAATATTATGAACACCATACTAAAAGGCAACCCAGGAAAATACTACTTTGAACACTGAAACCTTATTGGAATCTCAATCTGTTGTATTTTGATGGAAATGACACACCTCTCAGTAAAACTGCTTTAGATTGCGGCAGTAGGTGCAGCTGTGAGGCTGTGAGATGCTGGGCCTCTGTTCTGTTGGCTCAATCCACCCCAGTTGCTGCACGTTTTGCATTGCCAAGCACACATATACTCCTGAACAAATCCCTGTACACACCAACGGTCAAGCTCTCCTCAAAGTACCAAAAGCAATGACACTTCCGTTGTGCTCAGCAGCCTCTGATAGTGGTGATGAGAATCAGGGCCCAGTCCTGTTTCCCAGATGTGGAGATGGAACACCCGAGACACACCAAGGCAAGCACAGCAAGCAAGTTTTATTGAAAGGATAGAGCAGACAAAGACTTCTACCAAAAGAAGAACTGGGTGTCCAAGGAAGTGGGATGTCCTTCTCCTTTTATACATTTTAAGTTTTTTGTTGTTGTTGTTGTTCTGATGCTTTCTCCTCCCCACAACCTGCTTACCTGATTAGTGACCAAAAGACGGGCCAAAAGGTGGCATGATCCAAGGGCTGGAAAGGAGCCTCTCCTGGGGGTATGGGCAGGAAGGGAGTGGTCCAGGGGCTTCATTAACAACTGCAACTACCTGGAGGCAGGTACCCTTGACAATGGGTTGCAGAAGCGGGGTGTGCTCTGAAGATATTAGCATTTTGTTTCCTTTCCCTTTGAACCAGCCACCCATCTCCCGACCTGACCCAGTCATTCGTTACCTACACTGACCGTCCTTTTGCCCCCGAGCTTCACATTTTCCTCGTGAAGTTCTCTGTATACACTCTTGGGTTGACACTACGTCAACCCCTAGGGCAACCTTGACCTCTTACAACAACTGTTTGTGCGCATGTAGCTGTGGTTTTTCCAGAATGTCTTATAAATGCAAGATGAAGCAGAAGACTGACCTTTCCCACCTGAGACAGTGAATTTGGATGGTATCCATGCTACTGTGCACATCAGCCCTTTCTTCTTATTGTCAGGCCTCTTTCAGTGGGCAGAGCTTTGCCCAGAGGTTTGCCCATGTGTAAGACTGTGACCAGGTTTCCATGATAGGAGTAGAGTTGTAACTGTAAGTAACTAAGGCAGGTTTTGTGTGAATCTAGGTTTTAATTGTTGTTGGTGAAATATCTAAAAGTAGATATTTAACTTTGTAATTCATATTTACATATTTATGCATATTTAACTTTGTAATTCACTGACAAAGATGTTACCAAAGGGTGTAGCATCTTGTGTTCCCAAAAGAAATGGGAGTTTTGATTGCTCTTTATTCTGGCAGGTTAAAATATATATTATTCTAGCCACTATAATAGATGTATATTGGCATCTCATTGTGTTTTCTGTTTAAACTAGTTCTTTCTGGCCAGCCAAAAAATGATAACCATATTTTCATGTGCAATTTTGCTCTCTGTATATTTTCTGAGAAGTACTATTTATTCAAATTTCATCCAATATTTATAGAGTTGGCTAGTTTCCAATTATTGAATCTTAACTGATCTTTATATGTTTTGAATTTTTTTTTTAGCATTATCTTTTGCAGAACAAAAGGGTTTTTTTAAATTTGTTTCTTGGTTTATTTAACTCTGATAAGGTCCATTTTATCAATGTATGTTTCAAGATTGTGCTTTGGATGTCTTGTCTAAGAAAACTGTGCCTAAATCAAGCAATATTTTTCATTAAAAGTTTTACAGTTTTACATTCAGCATGTCACTCCATTATCCATTTTGAACTAAGTATTACATAAAATACAAAGCATTTTATATTTCATATGTGTCTATTTGTACACACACACACACACACACACACACACTCTGCAAATTATTTGCTAAAGGGAAGAATTTTTCTTCATTGAATTTCCTTCTCTCCTTTGTCAAAAATAAACTAGCCATATTTCTTTCTATTTCCAGGCTGTATTTTGCTGTGTTTTTCTATGACCTGGTCATTAGTGGATGTCTTCAAATCATGTGACATGAATATGACCAATATGTTTTTCCTGTACCAAATTGTTTGGGTATTGCATTCCCTTTATCTTTCCATACAATTTTTGTGAACAGCTTTTAAATGTATACAAAATATCTTGCTGAGATTTTGATCAGGATCATGTGTGGTCTTGTGTATAGATTTTGCACATACCATTTTCTGTATTTTATTGCTTAGTTGGTTTCTCTAGCAATTTCCAGATCCATAACTAAATTTAAAAATCTAACTAAAGTTTGTATTGTACCAGGTCAATTTAAATGATTATTTAAGGTAACATAGATTTTTCTCATTCTCTTTTTATGTTATGATTGTCATAAATATATCATATTTACATAGATTGAAATCCCTACTAGTTTCCTAAATGTAGTTTTCCACACTCACAATTATTTAAACTGCTTAAAGTAGAAAAATAGTCTTATGTTTACCCTGATATTTATCATTTTGTCTTCCTTCATTCTTACAGATCACAGATTGCTGCTGTTATCGTTTTCCTGATAAATTTTGTTAGCATGTCTTTAAAGAAAGATTCCTCGTCCAGTCTTTTAATGGAGCATGGTGTGAGGATATTTTCATACCTCCTTCATTCCTCCAGGGTATTTAGTCAGGTTTTGACTTTCTGGAGTGAAAGTGTAGCCCTATGTACCTCCCCCACACACATACACATCGCACAATTTCAGTAGGTTATTCCAGTGTCTCCTGGCTTCCGGTGTTTTCTGAACAGAAATTTGGAACAACTAGAATCAATCATCCCAGATATTCAAGTATTTTTACTGTCTGCTTTCAAGAGTCAATATTTCTATCTTTGGTTTTCTGCTCTTGGATCATAATGTGCCTTGGTGTGCTTTTCTTTACCTTTATGCTTTTCAAAGTTTGGTGAACGTCTTTAATCTAAATATTTATGTTTTCTATACTAAATTTGGGGAATTTCAACATTTCCTTTATTTTTATTCCTGCACCAAACTCATGGTCTTTATTCCCAGAACTCCCAAGTAGTAACTACTGGACTCTTGTATTGTCCCCAAATGACCAAGGCCTCATTCTTTATTGACCCTTCTTTATCTCTGTTTTTCAAATCAGACAAGCTTTACTGACACATCAAGTACTTTGCCATTTTCATCTCTTTTCTCCATTTGGCAATTAAGTCCTACTGGTGAGCTTTTATGAGTTTTTAAATATTTCAGTTCTAACAATTCTATACAGTTTTTAAGAATAGTTTCTATGTCTCGGATAAGAATTCTATCTTTCACTTCAAGGGTTTTCATCCTTACCTTGTGGAACATGGTTATAAATGCCTCTGTAAAAATCATTGTCGACTTGAGGTTTACAGGTTTGAATTTTTTCAACTTTTATTTTATCAGGTAAATTGGATTGGAATGGGATGTTTTATAACATCATATTTGAGACTGTAGATTCTTTTAAAATCATTTGCAGGATATTGACATTTTATCGGCTCATTTATTCTTGCTAGAAGTTGTTCTATTAGGTTAAGTCCACAAATTTTGTCTTTCAGTAAGTTATGATTCCAATGCCAGTTCAATTTTATACCCTTGGCTACTTTGCTTTTGCCATCCTATGTATGGACAATTTACAAGTTAGTTTTGAATTTGAATAATTGGCATCAAGGTTCAGCAATTTTTTTCTGTAAAGCATTTTTTCTACAATATATATTTTAGGTTTTGAACATCATATATGGTGTCTGTTACATATTCTGTGTTTACAGATGGTCTCTGGCTTAGAATGGCTCGATTTAAGATTTGGGAATTTACAGTGGTGTAAAAGAAATAAGCATTTAGTAGAAACCATAATTGGAATTTTGAGTATTGATCCTGTCCCCAGCTGAAAGGAGTGGCAGTGCTGCTGACCACTGGGGATAGGCAACCATGGCTGTACGGAGTGCTGGGTTACTAGCTGTTATGTTTGGTAGTTGCATTAAATGTTTTTTTACTTGTAATATTTTCGACTTACCATGAGTTTATTAGAATGTGAACTCATCTTAAGCATACAAGCACCTTTGTTGTCTAGCTTTCTTGTTTTCTTGTTTCACAGCCCTTTGAAATGTACAAAAGGGTTTTTAGTTTTTAGGCTGTATAACATTTTTCCATGGGACAGATCATTCTGAAGGATATAGTGGATTAAATCAAATTTATAGAGTAATTGGTTCTTAAAATGTCCACAATGCTTCTTTGAATTTGCTTTTTTAATGACAAGGTCAAGAGTAAGTCTGAGATTCCTGTTTGTTCACACACAGAGCTGCAGCATCAGGAGACAAAGCCCTCCTCTCACCAGAATCTCCTGCACACTCTCTGGGTCCCAGGAGTCACTTGAACTGCTTTATCCAGCCAGAAAGACTGATTTCCCTCCATCTTATGCCCACACACAGAATCTGTGGCACTTTTCCACAGAAATGTAGCAATACCTAGAGCAAAGTAGCAAAAAGGGAGAGAGAGCCATAAATCACAGTTATTAAGTAGTAGAAGATAATTTAAAATTCAATCCATGTTCATATCTATTAGAAAAATTATTCTGCATTTATTTATATGCACCTACATGAGCATCCACACGTGTGCGCACGCGCACACACACGCATCTTCTTCATTTGATTCCACAGAACAAAACAAAGCTGGAAGTTGATCTTGAAAATATATGACTGGAGAAGATTTTTTGTACTTTCAATAGCTTCTGCATTGTCACCCTTTCTAAGAAATGGGTCCATGATGCATGTATTCTTCAAAAGAAGAAATTATTTTCTGGTATGGGCATGTATAAATATAACCTGTCAGGCATCAGGAAGTCTATAGAATATTAACTCATAAAACTGTCAACATGAGCAACACCTTATGAAGCATATATCTAAGCATTTTACAGCTTACAGTTTCTACACTATTTACCAGGTAACAAAAAATTTCTACAATATTTGCAGCTAATATTTTAAAGATTTTCCTTTATATGGATAAAATCACAATTTCAAATTTATTTTCAGTGGAATTGGATATTAAATAGTTAATTAACATAGATAAGGATGAATAATTTTGTGAGCAACATAAATATTAAAATATACATGTAATTATACAAGGCACCAGCACACAAACAGGGACATGGACCATCATGACAAATGGGAAATGACAATCTTAATTACACAGGAAAAGCAACACTAGCACATTCATTAATATGATCACAAAACAAAACCTTTAGCAGATGCTATAAATAATGTCATATGAGGCAGAAGTTCATAAAGTGCTGTACCTTTCTTAAATTTACAAATCTCTTACAGTCTTACAGTATATTGTTGTTGGTAGCAAACTGATGTCTTCTTGCATGTTTTGGATTAATTTTCAATCACTAACATATTAAAGTTATTATATTTACTTCATTCTTACCCAAACAATATGAAATGAGAAATCAGTGCAATAAAGTTTATGCCATGAACTCATAATATGGGATTTGACTAACAATAAAATCCAAATTTACTCTATTACATTTCTCTATAAAATTCAGTATTTTCACTTGCTGTACACTAATAAAAACCCTATAACAGTGTTCTTCAAAGTATAAATGGAAGTAAGAAATTCATTCATTAATTAAACAAAAATTTATTAATTAAATTTATCAATTTAATTTATCATTTGTTAATGGAAAACATTTATTTTTTATTTTAAATTAATTACATTTTATTAAGTATCCATGGTAACTTCCAATTAAAAGCAAGTTACTTCCAAATTTCAAGTGAGAAGTAAAGAAAACCATAATAAAGGAGTGGTATGTTGGAGAAGCTGCTCATTTGGGGCTGAGATCGAGTACTTGAGGAAGAGATGCTTTGGGCTTGTCATTCAAACCACTGGGAGAAGAGGCTGATATGTCACCTGGCAGAACTTGCTGGGAACCTCCTCTCTGGAGTATCAGGGAAAGCACTTCTAAGGGAGATTTCCATGGTGGCCCCTGGCTTTAAAATCACCTGCAGCAATTATCAAGAGAAGAGTCCACCCAGAGTACTGCTGACCTCAGTGTGCACAGTATCAGGTGCCCCAGGTCCAAGTGCTGGGGGAGATGTGAATGCTATCAGACCCTCCAAAGGCAGCACTAGAAATAAGAAGGAAATCCATTGCCTGGGTTGGTCACAAAGGGCTTTGCTGATCTGTGATATTGAGTAGCCATCAACAATTAGGAAGGGCCTAAGCTAAGAGTCATTTGAAAATATTAGAAAAGAGCATTCCAGACTGAGAAAATAGGAATTGCAAAAATTGTCTTCCAGAACGTTTACCATGTAGGAGGAGAAGCAGATTTTTCAGTTGTGGTAGGGACAGGTGAGTGAGGAGATTGGTGGATGTATGGTCAGAGAGGGAACTGGAGAGTAGGCTCCTTGAGGTCTTGATAAACTCTGTGGTTTTTATTCTGTGTGAGATGAGAAGTCATTTGGAGGATTTATGTAAGTGTGTAGCATAATCTTTTGAGATGTCACTCTGGCTGTTTTTCAAGCATTAGGGAGGAGAGGTTAGAAAATTTGAAAACAACAAATTAGGAAGTTTAAGTGCCATAGGGCAATGCTGATTTTGTGACATTTTTTATTTTGATTTTGTTTCTAGCATTCACCAATAATTTTATCCTTTCATTCTTCTGGTCTTTCAGATAGACTACATTTTCTGGCTTCTCTTTCAAAAGTTGGCATCAATGGATTACTGATTTTAGAAAATTAAATATGAGATTGGGTGTTTTGTTTTAAGGTACATATTATTCTAATGAACTCAGATATGTTTGAACTGAAACTATTTGTTGCCTTTATTAAAATGCAAATGTGTGATGATTTCTTAAAGGCCATACTGAAAATTAGAATGTGTTAAGAAGATCGATTCCTCAAAAGACATCAAATTAATTTAACCCTAAATCTCTAAAATGAAATAATTAGAAGGAACCAGAATATAGCATATGTTGCTTATCTTTGGCAAGGTATGGTGAATAGGATGTGATCATCTGCACAGATCAGCTGGACCTTAAGCAGTGATCAAGTGGATTCACCAGGAATTCACTATGTGAAGGCCTTGTAGCTAACAAGCAGTAGTGCCGGATCCAACAACAGACAATATGCCTAAATTGTTTCTGAGTAACAGAAATCACTGAAAACCAACCATTCAACAATGTGTTCTAAGTGCAGGTCAGAGTAAGACAACAGAGTTTCAGTGTGGCCCAAACAACATTTGTGAGCTGGAAAGCCAAGAGGGTGATGATAAGTTTGTGAAGAAGACCTAGGGAGGATCTTTGGATATAGACACAAGCATATGGAACTTGTCGAAGCAGACACAGGAAGCTCACTAACACTTCCACAAAACGGTATTGCCAAAGGAATTGCAAAGCTCAGATTAAAATAACCCTAGGCAGTTCAAGCAGGAAAACAACACTTGAAACAGACACTTGCACGTGCAGGAAGCAGGTTGAAGCACTACGGAATGGAAGAAAACTCGCTCACCAAAGAAGGAGTTCTTCCAAACACTTCTACATGGAGCCCAGGGGATAATAAAGGTAGAGGAGTCTCCTAGGGAGCATATCAGAGTCTAATCAAGAACTCGCCATCGTAGAGAAGGGAAACTTACCAAGGCTCCCAGCTATATTTTCTTTTAAAGGGAAGTTTTGATTGCAGCTATCCTGGTTTCTGATCCACATTCTATAATACTGTCATGTTCCATATGGCAATGTTCCAATCAGTGACTGACTCATAAGGTTACAATATTGTAGCCCTATGAGCCTACAATGTGGCTGAAAAATTCCTATCCCCTATTATAACATCCTAATGCCACATGTTGCTCTGATTTTCATAGTTACACTGGTGCAAATTATCCTACTGTTAATGCCAGTATTACAGGTATAAAGCAAAAGTAAGTATTTATAGTACTTCATATATGATAATGATGATAAACTTCTTTGTTACTGGGTCATGTATTTCGTATACTTTTTAGCGTTATTTTAGAATATACTCCTTCCACTATTAGAGAAAAGAAAAGGAATAAGAAAAAGAGTTAACTGTAAAACAGCCTTGGGCAGGACCTTCAGGAGGGAGGGCTTCTGAAGGAAGCATTGCTATCATAGGAAAGGACAGCTACACAGATGTTATTGTCCCCAAAGACCTTCCGGTGGGTCCAGATGGTGTGTTAGAAAACAATGCTATTGATGATCCTGAGCCAGTGTGGGCCTAGGTTACTGTGGAGGTTTATGTCTTAACTTTTAACAAAAACTTTAAATAATGGAAAAAAATTTTTAAAATAGAAAAGTATCATAGACTAAGTATATAAAGAAAAAATAATTTTGTACATTGTACAATATGTTTGTGTTTTAAGCTAAGTGTTATTACAAAAGGATGAAAGAGTTTTTACAAGCTTATAAAAAATAAATAAAAAGTACAGTAAGCTAAGATTAATTTATGGTTGAAGACAGAATAACATTTTACATTTGCTTAGTATGAACTAATTTTGTGTATTTATGGAGTTGAGTGTGATATTGTAATACATGCATATGATCTTCACTCATCAAATCCAACATCCATATACATTCCTCTCCCTATCCCAGCCTCTATTACATTCAGGTCGACCTCTTTTCTTCCCAATCTCAACATTTTATACACACACACACACACACACACACACACACACAAAGATAGATATAAATACATAAATACATGTATGTATATATAGGTATATATACACATATATAAATATATGTATATAAATAGATATATATACAAATAAGAACATGTTGCATTAAGTATGAACTAAGTTGCATTAATCTTACTTAAAAAATTATATATATGTACATATACACATATATACACACACTTATGTATATATATACACAATGGTATATATATTCATATATAGTATGTATATATGCATATGTCTAGAGTATGTATACATATATGTATACATGTATACATACTTATATACATACTATGTATTTGTGTACTATACATATATACACTTTTTACATATATAGTTTTTTTAAGTAACCTTAATGCAGCATAAGTGCACAGTTTCACATTAGTGTGAATGTCCACACCAGTGGTTACTAATAAACTAGTTCTTCACATTACTCACTTCCCACTAACTGACGACCAAGAAGAAAAGCCTGTTCAGTAAAAGTTCATTCCTGTTAAGTGCACTATGTCTATGTACATTTTTTCTTTTGCAGCTTATTTTTACTGTACTTTTTCCATGTTTACATAAGGTTCAAATAGCACAAATACCACTGCGTTACAATTGCCTACTGTATGCAGTATGATAACATGCTTTACAAGTTTGTAGCCTAAAAGCAATGCCTCTACCATTGTTACAGTAGGCTGCAGCATCTAGGTTTGTGAAAGTACACTATGGTTTTCACAAATAGCGGTATCACCTAAAGATCTATTTACCAGAATGTACCCCTATTGTTATGTGATATGGTTGTGTTTCCTAGGCCACCAGTTTTCAGGAAAATAGACCCTGTTTAAATAATCTCAAGTCCAGAATATGCTGATGAATTCTGTTTCCTTACTTTTTAACTCCTGGGTAGATCTCTGGACCAGTAGATTTCTGGTCATTCCCTTGACATCAGTGATAAATACATTCTTAGGGAAAAGAAAGCTTACCAAGAATTTCTATAAACCCCACAACCTATGATATTCACAAGGGCCTGTGGGGGTCAGACGTGAAGACAATAGAACATTTTCAACCTGGGTTTCTCAATAAATATGTGGAGCGGATATCAGCATTTTATGTGTACTACTATATCAAACTATAGAGAGTAGGTTTATCCATTATAGCAATTAAAATCATCATAACCAATGAATGCTCCTATTCATTTTCTGCAATTAGTTTTTTTAAAAATAAGAGAAAGCATTTGTCTAAGTAAATCCTCAGCAGTATTTGAATTATGTTGCTACTCAAATTCACTTTAGGGCTCAGAAGTTTTGACATTATAATGCAACAGAGAAAGGAAATTTATAAATGATATGTCTTCATCTAAAATTATGTCTAAATATTGTGGCTTCAACTTTGTCCTGTTTTTGTGTCTTTTATGAAAGGGAAACTTGGATTGAAATGCAGCTCAATTATTTTTTTCTTTGCATTCATTTGTTATAAAGCTACACACACACACACACACACACACACACACACACACACATACACACATACGCAACAGAAAAAAAAACAATCTGGATATTTTCTACTCTAATGGAATAATGACTCAGGTAAATCAGTTCCCTCATTAATTGCAGTATCATTAGAAGTTGAATTTTTGGTTTTTTTGCAATTATTTTCCATTTATTAGTAAGGAATGAATTGTGTATATGTACGTGTATATTTCTTAAATGTTGTTGATATTTTCTGGGCAAGTACCACAATGTCCAAAGTACTACAAAACAGGTATCAAGAACAACAGAAATTTATTTCCACTGGGGTAGCTGGAAGTCTGAAATCAAGGTTTCAGCAGGGTCCTGCTTCCCTGAAAAACTGTAAGGTAAAAAATTTTTTTTTCTTCTTTATAACTTTTTGGAGTTGCTGGAAATGTTTACTTTTTGGTTCACAACCACAGGACCTCAGACTCTGCCTTTGCCATCGTATGTCATTCTCCCTAGTCTGTCTCTATCCTGTTAGGAGGACAGTGGTCACCAATCTGGGAAGCTGAAACAAGAGAATTGCAAGTTCAAGGCCAGCTTCAGCAATTAGCTAGACCCTCAGCAACCTAGCAAGGCAATATATCAGGGAATGTAGTTTAGTGGTAAAGTGTATCCAGAGAGAGAGAGAAAAAAAATAAAAATAAAAACACTATTGCATTAATAATGTAATGTACTCCAGAAAGACCTCAATGAATTACTTCCAAATAAAGTTACATTCTTATATACAAGGAATTAGGACTTCAACTTTTCTTTTTGGAAATCACAATTTAACGCATAAAATATTGCTTCATTTGTGAATTAATACATTTACAGAGAGAAAAATCACGACTAGATTTGAAAGCTATTTCAACTGCAAGTTTTATTTCCCTATTTGTTTTGCAAACAACCAGAAACTAAGTTGGCAAAGGTATTGCATAAGTTAGGAAGACATCCTTCACAAAAATTTACTTTATGTCTAGACTGATATACTTTGTTTTATTTCCCCAAAATTGAATATATGTCATAGTATTGGGGAATAGGAAATGTATAATCAAAAGAGGTAAAATTCTCATTTTAAGTAATACCATATTGACATCATTGAAATCCACAAGCAGACAAGCAGGATAGACAAGAGCCCTGTTTTATTCTTAATCATATTGAAACCCATAAGATCACATGACTTTATACTGTTGAAGACTAAGACATAGGGAGACCTCTACAATAGAGTCAAGTCTTTTACAATCTGTTAATATGGAACTGTTGTATACTATTTCTGTATTATATAGTCTTATTTCTTCTAAAAGTAAATGCACTTAAGAGATAGGTGATTTCAATTAAAGAGTATGATATAAAAGTCACAATTTATTTTTAGTTCACTTACATTAGTCCTGATTTTATTCTCTCTTTTTTATCACCTATTTTACTGGAAAAACATTATGTTTCCCTGCAAAAAGAGTAATGAATTATCTAAAAGCCCAGCCATCAATCCATCATTGACTTATTTTGCAAAGAAAATAATAAATGTTTTAGGATAATTTTGGTTGGAAATGTCAAAGTAGCTTAATATTTAGAATTTCATAATGTTAATTTTATTTTTTTTAGAATTTCAGTTAACAAAGATATTATAAAGATATAATATGTGGCTCTCTCTATAAAAAATAAAACCCAGAAAACCAAGTCAAGTGTTTTCAGCCCAGCACATTTCTATTTTATTATAAATGAAGTAGAATCCGCCTGTCCCTTTAGATAGTACCTCAGAAGCCATAGAAACTGCCTGTTTATATTACCTCATCTTTCCTTCCTCTTCATAAACCTTTCCAACAGAGTGAAGGTACATTTTAGTTTTATTAGACCATAAAACTTGGTGCAATACATTTCATCCTTTTACGAATTGTCTTGAGAACATTTTAATTGCATTTCATTGTGCTTTGGTGTCAGATATGTTCTTTTATGACCTACTCTTCAAACCTCACTCATTACTCTTCTCAGTTTCTCTACTAATGAGCAACACGTATTTCTTAAGGTCTTTGTCATTCCTGAAGCTGTAAATGTCTCTGTGCAAGTATTCATGCTCTGCGTTTTTGTGTGTTAACCACATATTTCAGTCTGTCTCTTCTAATTCTTTTCCTTATTCTATTATACATCTCCATGTTCTGCTGTGACAAATTTTCTCTTGTTTATTTTCCCTTGATTTAAAGACTTCTATACAGTCATTGTGAAAGTGGTTATTTTGAATTAAAATAATCAATATTATTTTATGCATATGAAAGAAATGTTAAATTCCTTTTTAACACTGAGGAATTTCTGTTTTTCATAATACAAAGCAAATATAAATAAGTCTCCATACTGCAAACTGGACATTGTATAAGCAATAGTGTTTCTGGGTAAAGGGAACAATTTGATGGTGCTTGGGAAAGAACTGCGGACAACAGATTGTAAATAAAGCTCTGAAAGACAGTACTTCTGCAGGAAAAGGGAACCTTCACTTATGCAGGACAGGAAAGTTTAGCGACATTGAAACTATATATATACTATTTTGCTGCAATTTTATTATTGACATTGGGTTTGCTTCCTTTCTCTGTGTATTAAGCTTGAAGGGGTGCAAGAAGTATTTAAAGTATCTATCTTGTTTTCTACAAAACTTGCTTCTGTGGGGTAGGATCTGAGACTCTGGGAAGGGCAACTCAGAAGCAGTGACTGAAGAAAATATGGTTTCTTATTCCCCCTAAAAAGAGTCATCTCTGCAATGAGTGGGGCATCTTGAGCAGTGTGGAGACACCCCTGTCCCAGGACAGAGGCAGGTGTGATCACCAGATGTTAAAGCCACTTGCAAAACTGAAGCCAAAGACAGATCTGAGTCATGTAGTATATTTGATCCTGAGATATTTCCAACACTAGAGTCTATGAAATAGAAAAGGCAGTAGAACTCAAAAGAGAGAAAATGGGAGAAAGGAAAAAATTGTGGCTTATCTCTGTTTCTATTGAAAGTGTAGAGAAAAAGGATTAAAAACAAAAATCGGATTTGTTCCATCTACTTGCTTCATGTATAATCCATCTCTGTCCCTTTGTTTCTGTATTCATATTTATATTTATATAGTCTTTCTAATTTTCTGAGTTTTTGTGTGTACTTTTATCCCAATGTCACATTAGAAACATGGGCGGGCTGTTGCAGCAGATACAACAGGAGAGGCACAGATACTGAAAAAGTCAACCGGTCACAGGAGAACGTGGGGGACGCACAGGCAGAAACCGAGCCGCCTGGCTCACTACTCTGATTTCGTTAAGCACCTTCATCACCCAGGTGAGTGTTTCATCTTCTCTCTTTTGGCTCTATGGGGAATATAAAAACATTTAGCCTGATTGTTGCTCATTCATTTTTCTTTTCTACAGATCAATTAATAAGAATTTTATTAAATGCAAAAGACAGGACGGGAAAGATGATTTGAAATATATTAATTTTGATTTCAGTTTTCTTGAAAAAAGGTCTATCAAAGTGACTTTTTTTGAAGTGACCAAACCAGTGTCAAGTTCACTAATTTTTGGTCATCCAGTGCTCCTTGATCTAGATAGAAGGAGGTTCAAACTCCAGAATCAGACACTGAGTCTTGACAGTTCATAAGCACCGCTCTGACTGTGGATCAAGGAGGAGGAAAGCATCTCTGAATGTACAGAAAGTAGGGAAAATCCCTGACATGTGGTTTTCTGTTACTGTAAAAAAATAAATAAATAAAAAATACAACATACCTGAAACAGTCCACTTTGAAGGAGGGGAGGTTTATTTTGGTTCACGGTTTTGGAGGTTTTAGTCTGGAGTGGGTTGGCTTTGGGGCCTGTGGCGAAGCAACATGTAAGGAAGCAAAGTCTTTCATTCCATGGCTGGATACAGAAAAGAGGAGAAAACGAAGATAAGTCTGAGCACACCCCACCCCCATAACCTGAGGGTCTCTGACTGGACCCTATTTCTCTCTCTCCCCTCTTTATTTCTTTTGCTGATTTTTGTTACTTCATTGTAGTTATACATAACGTTGGAGTTCACTTTGGCATAGCATACAAGAATGAAATGTAATTTGCTCCGTTTCATGCCCTAGTATTTCTACTTTTTTCTCTTCTCCTCACTCCCCTGTTTCCCTTGCTCTACCTACTGTTCTTCTTCTTTGTTTATAAGTTTTAAAAACAAGTTCTTTATATTTATGCATAAAGGTAAAATTAACTGCTTTTATTTATATATGTACTTCGCATAGTTTGGTCAATTTCCCTCCACCCTTCCTCTGCTTTCCCAGCCCTCCTCCTTCCCCCTCAAACCCTTTCTTCTACTCCAGTGATCTCCCGTTAATGAAAATGAAGGTTTCGCCTTTATTTTTAAGTTTGTTCTAAGTAATATATCTGAATACATTCCTAATTACACTCATAGTTAAACTCTCACACCTTCAGTTTTTTATAGAAATTTTTCATCACTAGCAAAATATATATCTTTGTGCTTTGGATATTTTTCACTATTTAGAGTTTAAGTAGAAGCCTATGGGATATGAAAAAATATTTTCATATTGTTATTTAAATTTTTTAAAATTTATTATGTAAAGGTGTTTTATTACCTACCATGATGGGTGTCCAACAAATATCAGGAGTCTGTGCTGTGAAAGATGATAGCTGCTTCTGACAGAAGACATGTAGATGCAGAGACAAGTGGTCATTTTAATTGTATCCCCCCTCTTCATGGTAAGCCCTTTTCCCTTCTCCTCTAGGCGAAGTGACTTTCAGGGTATATAAAAAGCCAGGACCCCATCCCACTCTCTATCACTTTTCTAATATTCCCCATTTGGATGTTGAAATAAATGTTGAAATAAAAAGATTCTAGTAATTCAAATAAAGAAGGAGAAATAAAGATCTCCCTGAGGGCCACGTCAGAGACGATTATAAAAACTATTGGAATTATAAACAATGACTAGCAACTTCACTTTTTGTTTTGTTCCTAATTTGAAAAATTAATACATTTAAAAATTATTAGTTTAAATAAAAATATTATTATAACTTTGCTTGATAGCTCCATACATTTTTCCCACATAATCTAGAGGCTAATTCATATAAAAAATTATTATTTTATGCTTTAGGACATTCAATATATAAATATGTAATCGTAGGATGACAGTGAGAGGGTTGGGTGGTCCTGTAAGGAGCACAGACTTTTTTTGTTACTGAAGATAAGATGGTATACATTTAGGGTGCACATTTAGGATGTTGAATGTAATTGCATCGTAACTACAAAAAGTTATGGAATGTTTGGAGAAGGAAATAAGAAATGCAAACACTTCACTTCCAAAAAATCGCCTAAGCACAAAAAAAAAAATTAATGCAGGAAAAGAAGCACACACAAAAAAAAAAAAAAACAAAAAAAAAGTCTTTTATTATGCCATAAAGCACCAAAAGAATAGTTCTTTTTATCAACAATTAAAGTATAAATTATTAAGCTTTCTAATCAAATGATGGATTTGCAGAATGGATAAAAACACATGATCCAACAATATGCCATCCCTATGGAAATGTATTTCATGGAAAAAGTATTTTGTGATGAAAAAGTGAGCAAAAAGGGCTAAATTATAACAGTGAATATAGATTATAAATCTAAAAAGGGTACAAGAGACAAGGAAGGATAGTATGTACAGCAAGAAGATACGGTAACTGTAAAGGTTTGTGGATATAAATACAGACCACCAAATATTTGAAGCAAAAGCACAGAAGAGAGAAACAGTTCTGCAATGATAGTTGAAGATTTCACTTCTCCTCTTGACAACAGATAGACCAGCCATCCAACACATGAGTAAGCGTTTAGTCAGCTTTTTTGCTGCTGTGACTAAAGGATCTGCCCAGAGCAACGGTAGAGTATGCAGTTTATTTGAGGGCTCACGGTTTCAGAGGTCTTAGTCCATAGAAGGTTGGCTCCATTCCTTGGGCCTTGAGGTGAGGCTGAAGATCATAGCACAGTGTGTGGCAGAGGGAAGCAGCTCACATGAGATCAGGAAGCAGAGAGGTCTCCACTTGCAAGATGCAAATACGTAACCCAAAGCCAGGCTCCAATTCCCACCTCCTCCAGCCACACCCCACCACTTAGTACCACTCAGTTAATCCCTATCAGGGAATTAATTCACTGATTGGATTAGGGCTCTCTTACCTCAATCATTTCTTCTCTGAACCTTCTTACATTGTATTACACATGAGCTTTTGGGGGGACACCACACCTAAACCATAACAATAAGGAAGCAGGACTAAAGAAGCTGGAAGAACAAGTAGCTCTAACAGGCTGTGCAAGACACTATACCCCACAATGATAGCATTCATATTCTTTTCAATACAAACCAAACTCTTTCCAGAATAAAACAGGTGATAGGACATGAGATCTATCTCAATAGATATAAAAGATAGATAATGTAGAAAGTATCCTCTAGTAAGAATTTTATGAAGTTATAAATCAACTTTTACTTTGAATGGCATAAAAATATCTTTAGAAATTTTTTGACCAAAAGATCTGTCTGCCTGTTGTGAGGAAAGCATCAGAGAAGAAAGCAGGGAGATTCCTGGGGGGTCAGTACTATAGTCAAGAGGACAATCATGTTCGCTTAGAGCAGGGTTGTGGTGGTAAAGTAAGAAACAGCCAGCTTTCCACCACTACATTGGAGACACAGCCAACAATACTGTTGGTGCCCCGGTTACCAACAGTTTATAGTCACCGATGGGTTGTTAAATCACATCAAAACAGATGCATCATTCTGAAAACAATCATACATCAGCTCTTATCCAAAGAATGTACATAATAATTGATAGACCTAATTTGCATAATGAGATGTATAAGAAGAAATAATATTTCTGATAATGTTTGTAACTGATTCAATTATAATTCATTTCATATAGTAATATAGATGCATACATTTCTAAGGATATGTTTAAAATGAAATGCAGCCGAATAAATTTGAAGTCACTATAAAGCATTTGATCTATTCTTTAAAGACAATTCAACTTAACTTAACCAAAAAGGATGTGTTAAGTAATTGATTATTATTTACCTTTGCTGATATTACTTTGTATTCTTAATCATGTATTTTTTAATTGATCATATCTTCAATTCTTGACAGTAATATTATTAAAACTTTTTTTTCACAAATAGGAATACAAATTACAAATAACATCAGAAACAATAATTAAATGTATAGTTTGCTTAAAGGGAATGTTTTTATAACCAAATAAAATTGTGTTAGAAAATATTTACAAATTTATGCACATAATGTAGTATTTTTGCCCGTGATTTTGTGAAGCTCAATATTCTAAAGGAAGGACTATAACCACAAAACCTTTTTAATATAATAATGGATTCTATTTCTTCCTTTCTGTAAACCCAGAATGTGAGGAAGTAACCATTCATTTATGATTTGTGTCAGTGTTATACTGCTATTATCCAATCTTGATTATTGACATGAAGCTGTGCTCTCAGCAAGGTTTAGACTAAGCAAATATGTACAGCTATATATGTGTGACAGCCAAAACAAGATCCATTCTTACATAGAATGTGGGCACAGTGGGCATGACCTATGAAGTGGACCCCTTACCTATGGCTTACTTTCCACAGTTCAGTTGTCCCTGGTAGAGTGTGGTCTGAAAATATCAAATGGAAAATTTCAGAAGTAAACAATTCATAAGCTTCAGATTGCTTGTTGTTCTGAGCAGCATGGTGAGATCTTGGGCTGTCCTGTTCCCTCCTACCCTGTCCATTCATTACCCTTGTCCAGCCCTTCTGTGCTTTATATAGTGCTATCCTGTAGCTACTTAGTAGCTGTTTTGATAGTCAAATCTGCTGCTTTGCCTTTATAGTGCTTGTACTTAGGGTACAGTAAAAACCGCAGTTGCAGGAATATGCTGAAGTTCTTGAAAGATATTCCCAAAGAAGAGGGGACCACTACACATATAAATAAAATAGTTCCCAACTTACAATGATTTCACTAACAGATTTCGTTATTTATGAGACCATATATGTTAAACTTAAAATCAATATTTGTCGATTTGCTTTTGCATATCTTTTGCTATTTTGTTTAATATTTTTATCATTCATTTATAAAAACCTCACATATACTATGAATGTTAATCTTTTCATTGCTATTACATGCTAATTACATAATTATGTTGTCCTACATTTAATTTATTTGCATTCAATTTAGTTTAGTGTATGACTTTTCTACACAGTTTAATTTTGCATGGTAGAAATATTCATCCTTCTGTGTGTTTATCTAGCAATGCTTTCTGCCCTGAAGTCTCTCCCAGCTATCCATTTTTTTCTTAATGAAACTGAAGAGTAATTTTCTAGTATAGAACTAGTTGTCCTCAGCACAAATTTAATGTCACACTGAGTCCAGAATGGGTTTATTGTCCATTCGAAGCTTTCGGAAAGGTAAATATACTATAAAACAGAGCACAAGAGGAAACAGCAAACCATGTTCTTCAGTCGCCAGGTTCCTTTTCTGTCTAAATGAAGACAGGATAAGTCATAAGCTAGAGATCACCAAGCTGGTGAGAAAGATGGAGAGAGGGAGGAAGAGAGTTGTGGGGCACAGGGAGAAAGAGTTCTTGATATTTAAGTTTCCCTAGGGTCTCTTTTTTTACTTGCACCGCATTGGCAATACAACTTCCCTTATCATTTTTGCATATGCATCTATTTTCATTTTTCCTTTTTAATTAATGTTGCCTATTTTTCAAATACATTATCAGTTACTTTTCTTTTTAAAAAATTATTTATACATATGTGTGTGTATAATATATGTAATATATATTATATATATATATAATATATATATTAGCTGTACATGGACACGATACCTTTATTTTCATGTGGTGCTGAGGATCAAACCCAGGGCCTCATGCATGCTAGACCAGCACACTACCACCAAGCCCCAGCCCCAGCTCTACTTTTCTTTTGACTAAAATGAAGAATGGATGAGTTGATTTTCAAATTTTGTTAGAAAAAGATATTCATTAAACAATACTGAATTCTATATAACTCATTATATCTGATTCAATTTTCTTTTGTTTCTTTGTACTTATCAATCCATCTTAACATTAATGATATCTCCTAGCCACTAACTATATAATTCATGAATACATAAATATTATACCTAAACTTTAATTAAATGATGATGATATTCATTTTACTTTATATATATATGTATATGTGTATGCATGATTTTCGTGGGAAGGATGGAGGAAAAAGCTGAATAAATCCAGAAAATATATAAATATATATGTGTGTTTATACATAGATATACATATATATAACAAGTATACTTAATATTTATCTGCTCTTTTATTGTAAGATATGATGCATTTAAAGAAAGGAACAGGTAGAAAAATGTATAGGTTGAATTATTTAGCAAAATGTGTCATTATAGATTCAAAGGAGATTTTTAAGTGTTCCCATTACAAAAATAAAGATGTGAAGTCATGAATATTTTAATTAACTCAACTTAGTCATTCTGCATTCTATACACATTTCAAAACAACATTATACACAAGAAATACATAAATTCTTGTTTTTGAAAATTCCCAGTTTTAATTTGTTAAAAAATATTTTTATTACTTTTTGATGGACCTATTTTATTTACTTATTTATATATAGTGTTGGGAATTGCACCCAGTGCCTCACACATGCTAGGCAAGCATCTACCACTGAGCCACAACCCCAGCCCAAACCTGTAATTTTTTATCTCTTCTTTTTTAACTTGAAAATTCCATGGATTTGCATATTTTTGTATCTATAGTTACAGCCACCAACAAAACAATAAGTTTGTTCTCTGCCCAAGTGAATACAGCAAAGGAATTTGGGAACTAAACCTGCCTCTGTAATACAGAAATCTCTGCTATCACTGGGAAAGGCCATGAACTCCGTACTGCCACTAGAAAAGGTTGACAGGTTCTAAAATTTTTCATAAAAATGTTGTGTAGATCAGTTAGTGTGAGGCTTATTAAATGAGCTCCAGTTGAAATGGAAATAAATATGAGTAATAAATCAGAGTGGAGTAGAAATAGTGAAAATGTGCCAAACTTGTTTTCAAATACTTCATTCTGATTTGTGATTTAAAGAAGAACTTGCCAATAAATTGTTTCGAACATTTTATTCCCATACCCAAAGGTGGGACATTGGTTGGATTAGTAGCCAAAAGTTAAGCACCTATGACTGTGTGTGTTGTTTGTACTGAGCTCCCAAAGAGAAGAAAGGTAAATGTCCACAGATACACAGAGGATAATTATGTAATAATTATGAAACTTCAAATTATCCAAAACAGTGATAATGCTCTCAGTGAGACTAACTGGTTTTATATGACACTAACCACATACTTTGTTGATCGGTAGTAGTCAACACTTGTTGCACTACCTTTATGACTTTAATATTTTGAGTTTTAAAGTTAATTGGAATGAGAAAGGAAGGGAACTATGAGAAACCCACATCTTATGTCCTTGTAGGCTATTCCCTTCTACAACCAATTTTCCATTTCTCAGTCTACTCTGACCAGTGCATGTTCATTTTTGTCCCTACAGCAGCGGGGGAAGGTTGGAGGATGAATGATATGCACATGCTCCACACAGCGTCTCTTGTCATTAGTTTCTAATAAGAGTATGACATGTGGACTATTAAGCACATAACAATGAAGGAAGATGGAGACCTGTGACATATTGTTCCTAAGCAACAGAGTCCATCAGTCTATTTCTCTGTACCAAATGTAACCGTTTAGAATAGGCAATCTACTTCTGCAGAGAATCACACAAGGGAAGGGAAAATTGCAGGATCATTGCCCATGTATTAACATTAGTTCCAAATATGACTCTGATAGAAATTTCACTGAAACTTCAAGAAGGTAATAGAGTCAGGATACACTTTGGCCTATGGAACTTGAGTATTTCTGCTTATTTAAACATACACAGCATAAAACTTTTGTCTTTCCAGGCCACATTCTGCCTAGTAGAAAAGTCAACAGTGCTTGGCCCAAAATTGCATCCTGCACCATTGAATTCCTAGGAGGGAATCCCTGGTTTGTTGAGATTTTTAGGAGGTGCATACTCTTAGTGACCATTAATTAGCATAGCAGGGGCTTATGAATATGGAAATTTGCTCATCAATGACAATCTGTATAAAAACTGATACTCTAGTACAGTAATGCACAATTAACTGACAACCCACAGGAAGCAGCTCTTAAAGGATACATTACATCTATAAGTTGCTTTGTTCAAAGAGAATGTATCTGTCTGTACTAGAGATAAAACTAAGGTCCTATTCTATTGATTCTATCTATTCCACTTTTTTTTTTTTTTTTTTGTGTTCTTTACTTATGTATTTTTGCCACATTACAACAGTTATGATTTTATCACTGTTATACATAGACATGTTGACATAATCAATCAATAACTTATAGAATTAAAATTGCCTTATACCTGATCCTGATTACGTGAGCCCCTCTGAGTGCTGTGGAATCCGACAAACATGGCCGCAATAAGGTCAAGTCTGTGTGGCAGAGAGATAATCCTACAGTATTGTCCCTTCCCATTAGGAAAGTCTGACTGCTTGTTAATGACTACATATGCCAGAGTTAGTCACTATGAACCAAGAATTTGGGGGGCCACAATGTGTAAACCTAAATTTGTAAATTTTCAGAAGAGAAAGATGTAAGATGCAATATGAAATATGAATATCTAAGAAGAACAAATTAAAATTTTAATAAAGCAAATGACACACCTGCAATCAGAAAAATAAGAAATTTATACTCTATTTATGTGTGATTTATCAAATGATAAAATGCACTCTGCTGTCATGTATAACTAATAAGCACCAACTAAATAGTGTATTGTATTATCAGGCTTGCATTTTGGTTTACATCTATCAAACCTGAGTATAGTTTGAACTTTGCCTTAAACAAATATTGGGTTTATTTTCTCATGAAACCAAGGATCAGAGTATGATGGTTCTAGGATGGTACAACTGCTCAAGATATCATCAAGTTTCTATGTTTCTAGCTTATCCTTTGTCACTATTTTTCATTTTACTGGGGCGTGGGGGTGGAAACTTTCTAGAAACACCGTCTGGGAGACTTCTATTTAGTCACACATACTGGAAATGTATCATGGGATTGTCACTATCTGCAAAGGGCTTTAGAAAGGTGAGTTTATTTTCCCTGCTACTCCAAAAAAAAAAAAAAAAAGAATCTGTTCACTATTGAAAAAGAGAAGGATGGAATACTATTTAGGAAATGAAGAGCATCTGCTGTATTTCTCAACAAGAATCTCTTCTCTGTGGAAACTACTTACTCTCTAAGAAGTGACATTGTAAAAAATAAGCATCAATATATGAGATCAGATTCTCCTGGTTGATACCACCTAATACAGCAGAGTCATCAGATCCTTCTTCACAGAGTATTTTTTTAAAATAGAAAAGAAACTTGAAAGTTTTGTGAACCGAACACAAATTCTAGTAGTGCTGAACCTGAAAACAGCATGTATCCAAATTACTAATAACATGAATGTTTCAAAGTAAATTTCTGAGGGAGGAGAGCTCTTATGCAGAGAATGTATTTTCCAGATGTGGCTGGAGAGCAGGGGTAAGCAACCAAGCCATCCTAAATAGAGGGGAAAAGGAGGAGTTCTGTGGCACATACCTGTAATCCCAGAGACTCAGGAGGCTGAGGCAGAAGAATAACAAGTTCAAAGCCAGTCTCAGCCACTTAGGGAGACCCTAAGCAACTGAGGGAGACCCTGTGGGGAAGTGGCTCAGTTTTTGAGCATCCCTGGGTTCAATTCCTGGTACCAAAAAAAAAGGTGAAATTGAAAGACAGTCATGCATCACACTCTTAGCTGTATATATTTTGGTTAATTTCTATGACTTCCCAGTATCAAGTGAAAATAATTTACCATAATTCTCAGGAACCTAAGAATTACAGTGACTTATTATATTAAACATCACCCATATGGTTTTTTAAAATAATTCCACCACTTTAGTCTTTTGATTATCATTATCAAGCCAATTACATACATGTAGTGTTTTCTAATATAAAATAAAAATAGTAAATATGTGCTCTTTATTCTTTATTTAAAAGCTACAATGTTTTACTATTTGAATATTCTTCCTCATGAACTGAAGGTTGTTGTGCCAATTATTAAGATTTCCAAAACTGTTTTCTTGGAAAATCCTAAATTTCTATATACTTTAGAAAATGAAACTTAAGTCATGTTAAAATTGAACTCTTTCAGAAAAATAATATACACTGCCTTTTATTTGCATATTGGTTTCAAACTCTAAGAAAAGTAATGCAGCTTTTTTTTTCTCTTACAGACTCCTCTGAAAATTTGGCATTTTGAAAAATCTTTTTATCATACCATATTTTAAATTGTTATTATTACCAAGGTAGAGATTTTATAATCGTCACTAGAATTCATTTTCTCTTGTTCCAAGAGAGACAATTTTCCCACACTGATCTCCAGCTCTATGCAATTAAACTACCCAAGAATGAACATTATTTCTGAGTCTTTACTTAATTCCCACTATTTTCTCTGATATTACACCCAGGGGTGTTTTTATTCTACTATTTTGAGTCGCACTCTGATTGCATTTTATTCAACACTTAGAGAACTTTTACATGACAGTGGTTAAAATGAAAATTCTTACTGATTCCTAATTTTAACTGAAATCTTTTTCCTTATTAAAAAACTCATATATTCATTAGAGATGAATATTCTTTAAGCAAATACTGTCCTATTTATTCATTATGTATTTAATAATGTGTTTTGAAATTTTTGAAATTCATTTTAAGCATATAAATGTATACATATTACTTATATGGACATGGTTGCCTTTCTATCATCCATCTATCTTTATATTGTCAGTTTTTTTCTTTCTTTCTTACCATTTTTGGTACTAAAAATTGAACCCTGGTATAAATACCCATAGTATTAGTATTATATTGTGAGGATTAATATGTCATGTTGCTTTTCCTTTTAGATTTTTATATTTTTTTCTTTTAAATTGAGAATTTGTCATTTAAAAGTTGTATTAAATATTCTATGAAATGGAAATTATTACTTTTTTAAACTTTTAATGAGTTAAAGAAATACAAAAATATATTTAAAATTTTCAGTTATAAATATGCAATAGACATTAACTATATGTATGTGTGTATATACATATATATGAGTGTATACATATATATACACACATATATATTTATTTATTCTAGTTTTGTTTCTGTGTAAGCAAAGCAAATGAGAAAATAAAATATATCAAGAGGAAAATTTTTGTCACCTGACAATATTTTTAATTTCATGAGGAAAGTTGAGGATATGGCCCCATACATTTCAGTGGCGGAAGAGTCATATGAAGGAAGTGACTCACCTCACACGTCTTCCTCACATGCTTAGCTATGTCCCATTCAATTACATGAACTTTTGTGTACATTTTAAACAAATGGCATAGAAAACATGTTTCAAGTGGACTTTAATTTTAGCAAAGCTTTTGGTTCACAGTAAAATTGAGCAGAAGGTACGGAGTCCCCGCATGCCTCTGTACCCACCCACGCACAGGCTCTCTCACCAGTCATCCTCAGACTGGTACAGCAGCATCTCCCAGGTCTGTAGTTTACATTAAGTTTTATTCAAAGTGTTGTGTATTCTATGAGTTGTGACAAATTCACACTGGTGTGTAACTACCATTATAGTATCAGAGAAGTTCCACAACTCCAAAATTCCTCTGTGCTTTGCCTGTTCCTCCCTGTTTCTCCCTTAACTCCTGGAAACCACTGACTGGTTTATTTTCTCTGTATCTTTGCCTTTTTCACAGTGGGGCTACTTGGTATGTAACCTGCTTGAGAATGCTTTCTTTCATTTTTAATGGGCATTTAATTTACCTTTATTTCATTTTCATGACTTGAGAGCTCATTTCTTTTTCATGTTGAATAATATTCCAGTATATGGGATGTTTATTCTACATTCCCAAGCTCAACATCCAGGTTGTTTCTAATGTTTGAAAATTGTGTGTAAAGTATCTATGAACATTTGTGTGTGGGTTTTTGTGTGGATATAATTTTCAACTCAATTGGGTAAACACCAAGCAATGTAATTTCTAGATCTTATAGTAAGATTATGTTTTGCTTTGCGAGAAAATGCTATCTTCCAAAATGATATGCAGTATCTTTTCACATGTTTATTTTCCATCCATAGATATTTGGTGAAGTATTTTTTTATTACAAATATTTTGCAAAAAATTTAATGGGGTCGTTCATTTTCTGTTTGTTGAGTTTTATGATTCTTTGTATATTTCATATAATGACCCCTGTGTTAGAGTGTTTGTAAATGTTTGTTTCCAATGTGTGAGTGACTTTTCTTTACATTTCTCTTGAGAGTCTTTTGCAAAGAAGCTTCCCATTTCAGTAAAGTCTTTCTCTCATGAATTGTGATTTTTTTCTACAATGTTTTCCACTAATATAATTGTATCTTCATTATTGTATCTTTGTAGTGAAGTCTTAGATGATATGAGCATTCAATTTTTTATTTCTTCTTCAATTTTGCATTATGTATTCTGAGTGTTGTATCTGCATATAAACCTGAGAGTCAGTTTATAAATATCTACTCAACTGCTTGATGTGATTTTGATTGACTCTGCACATCAAGATGTAAATGAACATCTTGACAATATTGAATCCTCTTAACATGCCTATCACAGACACAGAATATTTCTCCATTTATTAAGTTTTCTTGATTTCTTTCACACAAGTTTTGTGGTTTTCATCATATAGATCTTATGCATAGTTCGTTAGATTTATAGCTAAGTTTTTCATTTCTTCTATGCTAATGTAAATGATGTTTTAATCTCAGATTTCACTGATTCATTGTTGATAGAGAGAAATTATTGGAAATCTTTCAAGATTGCCTGAGTCATGTGGTTATCCTGTGTTGATTCACCATTGAAATTCAAATACAAGCATTGGATGTGGGAATAACCCACTAGAGCCAAATGGCTTACTTAGCTCCACCCCTCCCATCCTGTTTTTCTCCAAGAAGCTGCTACTGGTCTCCTTTGGATCAGTACCTCTATGAATACAGCAAGCGCAGGCTCCTTCCTTTGTTAGAGCCAGATCCTTCTGGATGGCTCAATCGGTCATGCCCCTGTTCTTAGGATAATTCTGTCTTCTGTCATTATTTCTGATAAATCGATTTCATAGCTTTGATTTCACAGCCAGCCCATCCCTCCTACAGCAACCCTGTCCTTTGCCCACATGGGACTTGCAGCAAGTCTTGTTTGGTAAATCCTTCTGCATTTTGGTTTTGCTATTTTTTAATTTTTTTTCATAGAAAACCATGCCATCTGAAAATAGTTTTTCATCTCCCCTCCCAGCCAGCCTGGGAATAATTTTTATTTCCTTTTTTTATTACATGAGCTAGAGTTTCCATTGAAAAGGAATGAAAAGAAGGGATATCCTTGCCTTTTACTTGATCTTGTCAGGAAAGCTGTGAGTATCTTAACATTAAGTATGTAAACTCTAGGATTTTTTCAGGTGTTCTTCACTAAATTTGACACATTCTCATTTATGTAGGTCTAGGTTGCTGAATGTTTCTGAATTTTATCATGAAGGGTGTTGAAATTATTTTTCTTCTTCAGGATATTAGTATATTGGATTACACTGATATCTTTTCAAACATTAAAACCAGCCTCCTGTTTGTAGAATACATCCCATTAGGCAATTAGGCAATGCTATGTGAAGCTTTTTGTACATGCCTACATTTGATCAACTAATATTTTGTTGAGAAATTTTGTTTCTGGGTTCATGAGTGATATTGATTTGAAGATTTTCTCTTAGAATTCTTTTGTCTGGTTTTGTAATTAGATTAACTATAATCTCATAGAATGAACAAAAAGTATTTTACTTTGGTTTCCACCTTCTGGAAGAGACTGTAGAGAATTAGTACATTATTTTTTCCTAAAGGTTTGGTGTAACTCCTCTGGGTGAATTGCTCTGGGCCTTGTATTTTCTCCTCTGGAAAGTTATTATTTATTGATTCAATATGTTTAATAGACATAGGCCAATTCAGATTATTTTTTTAATGTGTATTTTGACAGATTGTGTCTCTCAAACTGTAGTTCTATTCTTTATCCTTTTTAATATTCATGGAATCTGTAGTGATGCCTCTCATTTCATTATTAATATTATAACTTGTGTGCTAGCCCTTTTTTCTTGGTTAACATGGAAAGGAATTTATTGGTTTTTGCAAATAAATAACTTTTGTTTTTGTTACATTTTCCCTATTGAGTTCTTATTTTTAATTTCATTGATTTTTGCTGTGATACTTTTATTTTGGATACTTTGGATTAAATTTAATTTTTCCTTGTTTTCTAAGGTACACATAAACATTATTGACTTTAGGACTTTCTTTTTTCCTAATATATACCTTCAGTGTTTTAAACTATCCTCTAAGCACTGCTTTTACTGTTTCCTACATATTTGGTTGTGTTTTCATTTTCATTTAGTTAAAAATAACTAAAATTTCTCCAAAGATTTGTCTTTTGATTTATGTGCTAGTCAGAAGTTTATAGCTCAGCCTCTAAATACTTGGAGGTTTTCCAACAATCTTACTATTACTGATTTTTTGTTTAATTCCATTGTGGTTTGAGAGCACACATTGTATGTTTTGCTCTTTTAAATTTATAAGGCATGTTTTATGGCCCAGAATGTTCCATGTGAGATATAGAAGAATGTGTATCCTGTTGTGGGTAAAGGGGACAATTGTGGGAAGCCATCCATGAGGACTTGTTTGAGAACGAGCATAGTTTGAGCCATTCACCAGGAATATCTCACCTCAGGAACTCACAGTTCCATAATGACCATCGGAGAATGCCTGAGCCACGTGGTTATTCTGTGCGAGATCACTGCTCAAGTTCAAATACAAGCATCGGACGTGCGAGAGCCAAATGGCTTGCTTACCTCCACCCCCATCCTGACTTTCTTGGAAGAAGCTCCTACTGGTCCCTTTTGATCTGTACACATATAAATAAAGCAATCTCGTGTTCTTCCTTGGTTAGAGCCAGACCCTTCTGGCTGGCTCAACTAGTCATGACCCTGCTTGTGAGATAATTGTGTCTTCTGTCTTTATTTCTGATAAGTAAATTTCATAGATTCGATTTAGCAGCCAGCCCATCCCTCTAACAGGATGTGCACTGAGAGACAATCTCCTCTTTTAAACTCCCATAGTATTTTATATGGCCTCCCACATGAAACTAAGCAATTTTTTTCTTTAATATCTCATTTGAAAATACTCATTAAATTGGTGGAGGAAAAATCAGAATCACTTCTATTTCTCTTCAAGACTCAAAAAGAACCTTCAAATTATGCTTTACTAACAATTATTCAATAAATGAGGGGCAGAGCATAGTGTTGAGGATTTAGGAGACCATAGTTAGGAACTGAGAAGTAGTAGGAGGCAAGTGCAGAATACAGAGGGCAGGATCTTTCAGGGCCAAGGGAGGTCATTTCATTGCACAGTGTGCTGTCCCAAGGCTGGAGAGCCACCAGAAGTTGGAGAAGGTTTCTGTGACCATGTTTGAGAACGTGCAATCTTGGAAGCCCCAAGTGTTCTCTTCCTTCCTTTCCTACTTCTCTCCCATTGCTCACTCTACCTTTTACCTTCCTTTTGCCTCCTGCAAAGTGTAAAGCACGCTCAGGGTCTTTGATCCAACTGCTTCTGGATGCCCACTGAGAAATTTACATATCTGTTCCTTCTTTGCATTTATTTCTTTACATAAGAATCACCACATCAGAAAAAACATTATTCATTTTAACTGAAATACCTTGTACTGTATCCCTAATCCCTCTCTTGGTTTCTTCAAATTTCTTTAAATTTAACATATTTAATTTAGCTATGTCTACTAACATATAACATATGTGAAGCAATCTTCTCATGATGACTTCCACCTAACCAGCTTACATTTTTCACACCTCTCTTAATATTTGCTAAATGAGTGGATGAGTTGGTGAAGGGCTGAGTGGCATGAAGGTGTCTTTGGTGTAATGTTATGAATGTTTAATAAGAGTTTGTTACAAATATGAAGGAAGAATGAAAGGGAACTCTGCAAGCATCTTTATAAGTTCATTCAAGTTAATACAGAGTTCATTGTAGATAAATAAGGTAGCAGAAGGGTAATCTCAAGAGGTAAGAGTGTATCGCCACTAGATGAATAAAACATACCTTGAATTCTACTTTAGATCATTAATTAGATTCATTGTATTATTTGCTGCTTTAAAGTAACATCAAGTTAACATTTTAGGAAAGAGAAACATCACTGTATGGCAGGGTGGAAACAAGAACTCTAAAAAATAATTGATCCAATTTGGAATGATTTGCTTATCTTTCTTATTGCTTTTGCACAAGGATATATAGTCACCTTTTCACCATTAAATGTTCACAGATGGCATTTCTAGTCTCACAAACAACTTTAAGAAAATTCCAAAACTATATCACTCATTAGAACCTTATCAGTTTCCCAGCCAACAGAATCTACTCATATCAGAAAAGCACATCTAAGAAAGTTTGAGAGTTCCTAACTTTTGAATTATCATTTTCACCAAAAGGTGAAGCAATTACTTTAAATAAATGTTTTTAGATATATTATTTTCCTTGGTAGTTTTTATTTAAAAACAAATGACTACTGTAGTATTTATTCATTTATATATTCATCTGAGTAACCAAACATAGTATTTTAGTAATAACAATAGTCCAATACATATTTCTTACTAAAATTAGATAAAATATAATCTGTGTAATCAATTCCAGGATTCGATTGTTCATATGTTGACTCTCCATGTTTGTTTCAGACACAATGAATCTTGGGGAGGTCTTGAGACGGTTCTTCAGTGCCTGGCACAGGTGAGCACTGTGGTAGCTGTTAGAACTACTGGTGCAAGTCAGTTTCAAGTTGCATTGAAGAGACAAACTGATTATTGTAGAGGCAATCAGGAAAATAGACAGTGGGTTGTCGCTAATGAATAGCAATCTGATTATGCACTGATAAGAACCCTGGATGGGCACTCACGCCATTTATGTTTCTCCATGTCAACTATGTTCCTCACAATGAGTAAAAATACTTCAGTTACTCCAAATGGTCCTTAGATGTCTCCTTAAAAATATAAGAGGAGCAGATGAGATCATCACTCAAATCCCTTTAATTTCTGCTCTCAGTGTTCTCAGTGATGAGGTAGAAACACAGCAGCATGCATGACTGACCTGAGAAAAAGAGGGGCTATGCTTTCTTTAGATAAAAGAGTTGAGGACAGCGTTAGGGTCCTGTGGGGAAATAGCTGGAAGGAGTTCTGAGAATGATAGCTTAACTGAAATAGGGGCTGTGCATTTTGTGAAGAAACAAATAATAGATTTTGAACCAGTGAACACAGATTATTTTAAGTCATGTTAATACTGCACTCTCCAATATGGTAGTCAGATGTAGCAACTGAGCACAGGAAATATGACCACACTGAACTGAGTTATAACAAAATGCAAAAGGCACATAGATAGTTACAGTAAACAAAGGGAAAATATTTCATCCATAATTTGCATGTAAAGCACACGTTGAAGCTCTAACTTTCTGGATACATTATGTTTAGTATATTAGATCACCGAATTCACATGATAGGTCTCTTTACTGATTTTAACTTGGATATTAGAAAATTCAAATTACATATGCAGTGTGCACTATGTTTCTTTTATACTGCATGTACAACTTTGGTAGTGCTAAAGCAAATTCTGAAAATCGTCTCTGTAATGAAAAATCTTTATTTTGCTTTAACACTTAGGAAGAAACTTGTTTTATCCTCTCCCATTTTTAGCTGCTTGTGTAATATTTGAGTTTCTAAAGAAATATAGCAGGAACAAATATGAGAACTAATAATATAATAAGAAATATACTTTCAGAAAATATTCTTCATTTTTATGAATAAATACTTCTAAAAATTTGAAATTTAGTTCAATACAGTAATTTACTAGAAATATATCAAAATTATAATCAGGAAATATATATCAGCTATTTTAACTTTCATAATTTTCTTCTTAGTACATTTATACATTTGTTTCTCTGATAAAAACATTTATATACTATATTTAAATCATTATGCTAAACTAAAGTGAATATTAGCTCATGATTTATTTTTAATGTAGTGACATACAACAGTGTAAAATAAACTAATTCTACTAATGATAATATTTCTCTTAGTTAATAAATGTGTTCTGTATAATCTTTTTAACATTCCCAGTGAGAAATGAAAACATCATTATTTAATGATTGGTGCATATTAACTATTTCATTTCTTACAAACTAAACCATTATTTGAATCTTGTGATCAAACAACTATATGTTGTCTGGCTTTGTGGGTCAAATGCTTGATAGAAGTGCAGTAGAGGACTGAGAATAACTTAGTTTCACCTCCCAGATCATTTCAGGCGTAGAAAGAATTCAGAATTCATTTATTATTTTCTAAATCCTGTCCCATGCTGCACATCTCTTTTGATTCAAATTGCACTGATGATAGCCCTGTTGCAGTAAAGGTAGTTCACATTTATCTGAATTTCATACTTACTTAATTTTTCCTTTACATAATTAATAAAATGATCCTCTGAACATTTGTATCAGCTAAGAACTACTATCACCATATTATAGGAAAGAAATCAAGGAACAAGTAGTTGCTAAAACTTTCTTCTTGTTTTAAAGTCAGAATTCACAGAAAGAGAATTTGAACACTCTAAGTTTGCTTAAACGCCCATAACCTTAATCACTCTGCTACACTTATTCACTAAATAAATATTATTTAATAGGTTCCTATATCCTACATTTTATCTATTGGGTCCAGTCTCCATTAGTATTTTATAATTATTAGTAATTATAAATAATTCTTAACAATTAAAATGATCAGTAATTGTTAGTAAATGCTGATTGATGTAATCATGTTTAAATCAAAATAGCTGCTTTAGGTTACTGCTAATTAAACATTTTATAGATATTGCATTTGATTATTAATAGAATATTTATTTATTATACATCGTGTGAAACCACGTGATGTCAGTATTTGTTACTATGTCAATAAGTCAATCATCTAACTAATAGAAATAGAGGATAACACTTGTCCCACAGTTATTTTTAATAAATAAATTGCCAGCCATTTTTTCAGCATATCATGTGCTGCAATTTAAGTAAGTTATTATTGTAACTTTAATTTATAGGCATATGATGAGTTAAATATTATGTTCATTCTTGTATCACCTTTTCCCCTTCCTTTACATGTTAGCGTAATTAGAAGTTGTTTTATAGTGCTGTCAGGATTGTTAAAATATTTAGAGCTTTAAAATATTAATCAGGAATCATTACACATTCATTTAAAGACTTTCTGTCTAACTGATATGAAGTGAAATGAAAAATGAAATATCCGCCATAAAGTCATTGAAAGAAAATAAAACTGTCTATAAAATATCCATTACATGAAATGAATCCCCTGGTCCTCTGGACTTGAACTTATCAGACTTCTTCATGATGAGCATTACTTCATCTTTTCCAGCTAACATTGTATAATTTTCAATTACAGAATTCTAACTTATTTTAAAATTTAAAGTGCTAATTAATCCACCTTAAACACCAGTTTTCTGATGCTTTGGAGAATTTACTCTCACTAAAAATACATATAAAGAAACTATGCTATAAAAATCAATAAAAATTTCTTTTTTATTGAGATGACCATTTAGCTGCAATTCACAATTAAAATACATTTTCCATTAAAGAAAATTTACGTCTCTGTGATATTTTTCTTTGTGATCATATTCAACTCATATATCATTACCATGTTCTAACATTACTTCATAAAAACTTTTCATTGTATATAAAGAAACAATAATTTTACCATGTATTCTGTTCTTTGCATATTGACTTGCTTTTTGACATTTTTATTACAAACAAATACTGGGAAGAAAAGTGGTAAATAGGCACAGAGAACCAATTCTGTTCCAGGGATTTTCTAACAACTCTGAGCATTCCGTCCTTAACCAGGTAAGCTTAGTTGTTAAGTTTATTTTGTGAGAAAATAGATCCTCTGGTCTGAATGTATATGTTGCCCCCATATTTTTATACTGAAATTCCAGTTCCCAAGGTGATGGTATTGACAGGTAGGACTTCTCAGAGGTGATCAGTTCATGAAAAGATTAGTGCACATTTATAGGAGACCCAAGGAGAAAACCAAATGAAGCAAGATGCCTACCATGTTCATAAAATGGCAAATGGATAAATAAAACACTTTTGAGTTCAGAGAGCTGCAAATGGAAAATCAGATTTGAAGACACAAATAGTCATTTTTGGCTTTTCTGATTTAATCACACTGACCTTCAGCAATCCAGCCTATTTTAACCATATCCATGAGAACTAGGATTTGTTTGTTGTGGTCTCAACAGAAAACTGAAGCTCTTTTTCTTATTATCTGTCATCCTTAAAAATATGGATTAATATTTATCAAGACCAACACTAAATTCAAAGTCACACAATGAAGTGAGTGGGAAATTTGGCATGATGAACTGATGAACTTCTTCATCTGTCAGTCATTGCAGATATAAGTCTCTAATATCCCATCCTGTGGGGAGAAATCCTAGTTCTTGGCTGGCAACAGTGAACGTCTCAAGTGTGTAAGGAAAACTTGCAGGGAGGAGCGTTCCACTTTGGCTATCTAGGAAAGTACACAACTGCCCCAAATTGACTCAGTGTTACCAAGGGAACCCATATAGGAACCTGGTGGTCTGATCCCCTGTGGCACATTGTGATCGGGCAAGAAACCTATAAAATGTATAGCTATTCCCACAATAAAGAAATTTGCAGGCTGCTCACCACAAGCCTGTTTCCACCCAACTCCCGGAGTCTGGGTCTTGGCTTCGTGCCCTTACCAGCGTCTGAGCAAGCCTGGCACAATAAACCATTCCTGCCCTGTTCCCATCATACGTGCCCTTCAGAATGGTCTGTGCCTTCTCTCCACCATCTTCCTTGAAGACCCTGCTTCCTGTGTGGACTTTTCAAGGCGAGCTGTTCTACTGGTTACTCTATTTTTCTTCAGGCTTATTGAGGTATACTAAACAGACCATAAACTGTACCTAATTAATGGGTACAATGTCATCAGTTTTGGCATGTTTATACCTGTGGATCAATCAATAAGATCAAGATATCATACACATCTATCATCCCCCAAAGTTCCCCCCAGCCTTCTGCTTGTAATCCTACCCTCCTGGACCTACACTCCTTCCCTTTCCCAGGTAACCTCTGATCTGCCTTCTGCCATTTGGGCAGGTCTGTCATTGCCACTTCCAAGATTCCCTCTCTCATCTCTTAAGTCCTCTGAACCTTTAGATATCTCTTTCACTAGTTGAACAGTGTGTTCTCAAAAATCACGTTTACTTTAGTATCTTTATGTTTGCAAATAAAGAGAGTTTTCTGAGGTTCAAAGTGAGCGAGGATATGGATGCAGCTTTTCTTGGAGTGTCTCTGAGCACTTGGTGCTGATGGCCTCCCTTTGTCACACTTGATGTGTATAGAAGGCTTTATGGACCGACTTGTATACCTGCTTCCTCCCATGGCCCGGCTCCCAGACCACAAGAATGGGCAAAATGTCATTCTTCACTGCTGCTAAGCCAATGCCTTCCTCTGGTCCCCTCCTATTGTGGGAATGGTTTTCCAAGGTGCAAAGTAGCTTTATCATCCTTCACCTATTTTCTGTCCACTTTTTTCAACTGTATATCACTTTTCCACCCACAATGCACCTTTTCACCTTTATCAACTGTATGGTTAAGGGAATCCTTTAAAACTGTAACTTGTTGACTGTCGGTTCTCATGAGAGCATTCCTGAAATGCCCTTGGCATTTTACATGGACCTACAAGACACGGTGTCAGGTACCATTTGTTAACTGTCATGTGAAACAGGATATCTTGAAAACAATATTTTATTCCATTGTTTTGGATGGATGTGGGCAATTTTACAATTCGCTCACAATTTTAAAAGTCAAGAGGAATGTGATGAAGGGAGGTTTCCATAGGTTACAGGTGTTTGATTCAAATATCTGTTTTCCCTATCTGCTTATACTATGAGTACAACAATTTTCATTATTGTTTTTACCACATATGGCCTTAAGAAATGAATATATTTTATAAATATAAAATGTCATATGTGTACTGTGTACATTGTTAATTGAAGATATACCCTGCCAGTTTTATAATAATTAATCTGCAAACCATTTCTTGAAGGCGATAATACTTTAAATACTTCAAGTAATGGAATGAATGATTTATTTATATATCTGGAAGTCATATTTATGTGTTTATAAGGAAAGAATCATGAAAAAATACTCTTGTGTAGGCTATGTACATCATTTTAATTTCCAAAAGAATGATTAATTGTGTTATGTGGCCTAAGAAAAAGGGTCTATTAATATAAGATTTTAGATATCTCTCTGAGCATGAAACTAATTCAAATTAATAAGTGAATAATTGTCTCTCTCTGTTGCTACAAGTATTACCTAATTAGAGAATGAATAAAATGTCACAGCAAAGAGAGTGACATTTATTTAATAAGCAATCATTGGCAACATGCCTGCCTCTGTGGAACTTCTGAGGGGCTGAGGAGTTGAGTGTGTCTGACAGTCCATCACTTTTGTCCATTCACTTTACTCCACTTGCCATTTTGTACCTATTCTTTAGAAAGCAACTGTTTTTAGCTCCTGAAAAATAATTAACAAAAACAATTGGAAAAATGTCATGGAACAATTATATTTTTGTGTACTTCTCATTTCTGTGCAGGTGATGAATGAGACAAAGTCTTTTGTAAAATGAAGTTTTGCTTATAAGTTTAATATCTCAAATTCAACCTATAGTACATTTATGGTATTGATTATTATATGCTGAAATTATTAGCCATTTCCTTTTACTGAGATTAGTTATCATACATAAAATTATCATTAGTGGAGCATGTACTTTCCCACACTATATGACTTTTCTGAAAGCACTCTATGCTCATAGTTCCAGATTAGCTCCATTGGACCACAAATATACTCCCTGTTCCTTTCATTTTGATTTTGAATATTCTCACAGTTCTCTATTTCCTTAATTATAACTACTGTTTTCTGTGATAAGAGGCTTAGTTTGGTTTTCTGTTCTTTTTTTTTCTTTTCTTTTCCTCTTTTTCTTTCTTTTTTATTCTTCCCACAGGCTGGAGATGTAGCTTAGTGTTAGCACAAGTACTAACACCTAATATGAGTGAGGTCCTGAAGTCAATCCCACACTACCAAAACAAAAACAAAAAAAAAAAACCCAAACTCAAACCATCTTTTTCTTCTCATTGATCTTTGTATACTGAACCTGAAGAATGGGATAAATTGTTAGGTAAAAGATAAAACAAAACCCAGAATACATATTTTGGGACAAGAACTCCTTAATGAAATTGAAAATTCAATGAAACAATGTAGCCCTACATGTTTGAAAACGTTAGATGAGTCGTTTCCAGACATCACCAGGGTGTGGCTGCAGATTTCATCATTAGTTTTAAAGCTTCCATTTGTCAAAGGTCTCTCATGTGGTTTTATGATGATTTGGGGGTTCTAGGTGGTAGTGTGCTCATTCAGAATCCTTCTAAACTGAAATGTTATGGTTTGGATAGTGACCAAAGGCTCAAAGTGTTGAAGGCTTAGTCCACAGTGCAGCATTGTTCAGGGGTGGGTGGGGGGTTTGGGAAAGTGATTGGATCATGAAGACTCTGCCTCATCCATGGACAATCCTTTGATATATTTATACTCTGTGACAGTGTGATTGGGAATAGGTGAAGAGTTTAGGGATGGGGCACAGTGAGAGGCAGTAGGTCACCTGGTGCATGTCTATGAAGAACAGGTTATGTCCTTGGCACCCTAATCCCTTCCCTATTGCAATGAGGAGAGCAACTCTGTTCCACTACACCCATCAGTGGTGATGGTGATGTTCTGCCTCACCTTAGGTCCTCGGCAACTACAGATCCAGGCACCCAAGGACTAACACCTCTTAAACCACGTGCCAAAATATACCTGTTTTCCTTAAGTCAATTTTCTCAGGTAATTTGTCACATGGCTGGAAAACTGACTAACACACTATAAATCCATGATGAAGCCTTCCCACATTCACATAAATTGAGAGAGCATATGCTGATTAATAATTTTATCTCTTTCCATTATTCTAGAAATTTAGTGCGGTTCACTCTATGTCTTAGGGTAATCTCATTATTAGGAAATTATTCTCTGACACCATGGCTAAGAGTCAAGAGACAGAGGCACAGATGTATTTTCCCTAGCAGTCCTGTATGAATCTGGGAGTATCACATTTCTCTCCCTTGCACTGCGATGCTGGGGTAAGAATTGCTGTAGTTCATGGTTCTGTTGAATCTCATCTCACCATCCAGAGAATGAGCACAATGAGTAAGGCGAAAGGGTGTTATGACCTTCCTGCTGTGGGAGACACGAGAGAGTCAGAAGAGAGTGAGGACGAGGGAGGTAAAGGTTTTTCTTGTTGCTGTTTTGTTTTTTAGTTTTCTGAGTAAACCTCTAGTACTTTCCTGAGGCAGGAATAAGACATGCGCACAGAACAAAGTGTTCTGCATGGCACAATGAACAGTGCAGAGGTAGAGTAGAACGCTAGGATAGTGCTGGGGAACACAGGGGATGAGCAAAACAGGAAGGGGGCTCAAGAAAGGAGGGCTGTTTTAGAACAGTGGGGTACGAAAGCTGTTTAAACCAGAATTCAAAAATCAGTAACAAATGTAATTGCAGCTTATATTAGGCATATTGTTATGTCTTAGTGATACAACATTATACTGAGATCTCAGTATCAATTTCTTTAAACTGATAAAAACAGAGAAATTCTATAAAAATAAAAATGCATGTGAAGTGTATTTTATAATCCTCATAGGTTTAATAACTGAAATGAATTTATTTAATAAGATAATGAATCAGGAAGAAAAGCCACCCATAGGCAGCCAGGAAAAGGGTCTCAGAGAAGGAAAGAGGAGGAGAGGATTGGGAAATCAAGCTTCGGAGCCCAGCTGGTCCTAGTCCCAAGGACAGTTTGTGAACAGTCCCTAGACATGACCAACGCCAAAAGTTACCTCCTCTTGCACCAACAGACCCTCATTACACCCTTGTGCTAATAAAGTCTTACAAATCACTTTGATCAGGATTTGAAGAAGACAAAATTGAATTGATTGGTTGCTTACTAAATCTTATATCTCACCGATCAGCTAATGGGAACACATCAGACCCAGAAAAACCCCTAAACAGCTGACACCCATTGGCAGCCTTCTCCTGAGACCCTTTGGGAGTTCTATTTTCTTTCTGTTACTCTAATAAATCCTGTTACTTTGCTCTTACCCATGTGTCCACAGATTTTGTTCCTCAAATTTTGTGAGACAAAGAACCCACCTGACATCCACGTTCCCTGTTACGATGATACCTTGAGAAAAGAAAGAAATTGATGCTTTACAGTCCATCTGCCATAAACGGCCTCCCATGTTTCCAAGGTCTTGTGTAGATGACCTCAAAATAAAATCCTATTTATTTTCACTCTCTGTCATTTCTACGCAAGTTTCTCTGCAGGACTTCAGAGGGGTGTTAGGGACGAGTATGCACAGCGATCACATCTGACTTGGGATTCAGGCACACTTTGGTTTCTATGTTAGTCAGCTTTCCATTAGTGTGACAACATTTTGAGATATTTGATTTATAAGAGAAAAGGTTTATTTTGGCTCAGTTTTAGAGGATTCAGTTCACAACCAATTGGTTCTTTTGCCTTTGGACCTGTGGTGAGGTAGCACATCAAGGTGGTGTCAGGTGGCAAAACCACCCACTTCATGAGGGAGGACAAAAGGAAGGAAGAAGAAGGGACTGGAGCCCTACTGTTCCCAGGTGTCACCTCTTTAACCACCACCTCACAACTGCTCCACCCTGGGGACCATGTCTTTACCACATAGGCCTCTGGGAGACACGTAAGGTCCAAACCCAAGCAATTGGTATTTATATATATATTATCTTAAAGCTATTTTCCCCACTACCTGATCCTTAAATCACCCAAATTGCCTGCTTTTCTCAATCTATTTCTATGTGTTCTTTCACCTACTAATTAAAAATGAAACTAGAAAAGTTCTCATCGATAAAATACATTTTGTTAAAATCACTTTTAAAATATATTTTTGCCAGAAATATTCAGATAACATAAATTAAATGGCTTTAGACTTAAGTTGGGAAGAGATATTTCACTTTTGAATTATTTTTGACAGACACTTATAAAATATGCTTTAAATTTTATTCATTCATTGTAAAATAAGAGGATTATCCTCAAAAAAACTTTATAAAAGATTTTTTTGAAGTGGAATATGAACCTTTCTTTTATGAAAGCAACTTTATTAATTTAGTCTCCAAATTATATGAATGTATGACATGGTGTTTTGATATGGAAATATAAATAACATATGTGATTATTTCAGTTAAGCAAATTCACATCCATATTTTATATTGTTACATAGTGTATATATGTGTATATGTGTGTGTATGTGATGATAGTACATAAGTTTAAGTTGTCGTTATGTATGATTGAAGTCATTTTAAATACAGAAGAGCTACAGGGAAAATATTAAATATTATACATATTAATATCATGGCACTTTATTTTACAATAGTTTTTAATATCAAATCTAGCACCTAAGTGTGTAATTTTATCCTTCTTGTTACAGACTAAATGCTTGTATTCCCCCAAATTCATATATTAAAATTGCATTTCAAAGTGATGTCTTTTGAGGTGAGAACTTTGGGAGGTAATTAGATCATGAGTGTGGAATCCAGCTAACTGCAGTTTCTTTTAAAAGAAGAGACATTCCAGACCTTGCTTGTTTTCTCTGCTCTCTGCCTAGTAAGCACCGGCGAGAAGATGAATATCTGCAAACCAGGAAGCAAGCGCCCACCAGACACCATACCTACCAGCACCATGACCGTGGACTTCCCAGCTCCAAGAATCGTAAGAAATAAATTCTTCTTTTTTTTTTCCAGCCAGCCAGTCTAGCTGAATTTGTTACAGCAGTCCAAACTTACTTAGACACATGCCCTCACATCATTGGGCCAAATTCAACTTCTATCAAGTTTTAATTTCTTATCCCATATTTATTAACTATGGAAAACACTGAAGATCTTTCTAATATTCACAGGTTACACTATCTGCACTGTTTCCTAATTCAATGTTTGCAAGTTCTGTTGACATTTTTAATGTTCTTATTGTGTGTTTCTAATTAAACACTAAAAAGAAACAGATGGAAAGTAAACTAGGTCATCCAGGTCACCATATTTCACTAACAATAGTAGACCACATTTAATTTGGGAAATAATATGACAATATTTAATTACACATACCATGTATCAAACAGAACTGTCTTTTCTCTCCATTTTAAGACCTTCCTAAAATATGATGATGCAGTTTCTTTCCTCACATTTCTCCAAAGAACCTGTTGACAACTCTTACAGTTTTAATATTCATCCTCTCCAAAATTTGTCTTGAAATTTATTTGTTATCATGACTGTATTGGGAACTGGAATCTTTAAGATATTTTTAGGTCATGAGGACTCTGCCCTCATGAGTGGACCAATGTCTGCTATCACAGGAGAGGGTGTCGTTATTCTTAAAGTCTCCTCCTCCTGTGCTCTCTTGATCTTTGACCTTCTGTCCTCTAATGTCTTCTGTCAAGTTGTTCTAATGTAGCAAGAAGGCTTGCACCAGATGTAACCCTTGGATCTTAGTCTTCCTAGCTTCCAGAACTGAGCTAATAAAGTTTTGTTCATTATAAATTGTACAGTCTATGTGTTCTGTTTTAGTGGAATGAAAGAGACTAAGAAAACGATATCATTTATCTTTTGTTACCTTGGTGATACACAGTACATGGCATTTTTTAATCAGAGTATTGGATTTACAAAGAAGTAGTATTATGGAACATCTCCCTTGGATATGTGCCATGAGACATAAACAATGCAGTTCATTGAGGAAGCAACTTTAGAAATCTACATCTATATCGTCACTCTTTTTTGAGGAAGTAAGCTGGGTTACATAAATGGATTTGGATCGATAATCCTTTTTAAAAATTTTTTATTTATTCTTTTTAATTATACATGACAATAGAACATATTTTGACATAGCATACATACATGCGGTATAACTTCCCATTTTTTGTGGTTGAACATGAGGTGGAGTTACAATGGACCAGTGATTCTAGGTAAATAGCATGCTGGGAACTAAAGTCTGGGGCATCATGGAAACCCTCCTCCAGTTCATGTTCTTCATTTCATGTGTGCTTGCCCCATTTCACAGGTTTTTGAACTTTTCAAGATATACTGCAATTTAAATGTGTTTACAATAGCTTGTAAATATTATATATCAGCAGCTAATTTTAAAGAAGGTATAAGCTAATAAAATACTCTGGATCAGGCAAAGACTGTAGAATTCTCCTGCAAAGAAGGTTGAAATTGGGCTCAAAAAAGTATACCAGAAGATGATTACAGGTTAAATAAATACATGCAAATGGGCAGATGTAGGAAATGACACATTTGATTACTGGAAATTAGAATTTTTTGATTAATCAAAAACATTGCATCCCTAAGAAAATTTTTGACTCCATAAGAATGGATATTTAAAACAATTGGCGTATGTATGAATGGAGACAATTCAATGTAAATATTTTAAAATTCTGTGGCGGGCAGAACCCGGGGCCCAGGGTTACGCCACGTGCATCCAAAGATGGCGACTGGCAAAGAGCAAACGGCGTTCTGAATATGCCTGGAGAAAGGCAGAATGCGTTTACAATTGGCTGTATGATAACCAGTTCAGCCGCCTAGTGGACAGATACTTTACATGTATGCTCGAGCAAGTGACTGCTTGACCTTTAACAGGATTAGATGGACATACCTGGTTACAATTGCTTAGGCATGAGACTGCTTATATATTGAGGGTGTTATTGGAATAAAGGGGAAGCTGCTTCATGAACTTCTAAAGAGTACGTGTCTTCTGTCCCGCTGGTCGGGCCGAAAGCACGAGAAGCGGTTTTCCACAAGCGGTTTTGGTAAGCGAAAAGACAAAGAAGCCGCGGTCTTTTGTAAGAGTGGCGCAAGCCGCTTGAAGCAGCCCAACTGCAAACAACAGCGGTTTTCTGCAAAATTCAATCTACAAAAGTAATCTACTAATTATATTTAACCAAATGAATGAAATTACTAAATATTTGTACATAATTAGGCACAATCCAGATGTTAAAGAATGAAGTCATATTATATAAATATTTAAGGTTAGAGTCTATCAATGTCTAGAAAGTATTTGGGAATTATTATTATCTTTGTATTCCTCAAAAAAACATAACCATCATTAGCAATAAATGTATTTCACCTATTGCACAAATTAAAATTTGAAGTCACATACATTTTATGTCACTTCTTTCAATTCACAATGCATTGTTTATTTTATAAAACTTTTCCATTAATATTTAAATTTTAAAAAATTAGTCTACTTGAAATAATCAGATGCTATATTTCAAAAGAGCAGATATAATTGTTGTTATTTGTGAACTCAATGTCTGAGACAAATACAAGGGCTTTGAGGATATCTATCTAATTTCCAACTTCTGCAGAGCATATAAACTTAAAGACCCTCAATATTTCCTCAGAGTAATCACTGTTGAAATTACTCCACTACTTCAATATATTTCTTGATTTCCTCAATACGTACTAATTATTATCATTTCTTCTTTACAAACAGCTGATTATTCATCTTTTCAAAGAGCTGGTCTTTGGTTTTATTTATAAATTCTAGAGATTATTTGGTAGCAAAGCTTGTTTTCTAATGCATCAATTTTAATCTTCACCTTATTTTGACCCCAATTAATTTGTAGTATTGTTTACTGTCATCAAATCTTATTTCTGGTTTCAATTTTTAGATTATTTCTTTAATAATACAAATGTGTTCTTTGAATAGAGCTTTGTAAATTTAGGTCTTGTGAAATTTGGTATTGTTATCAGATAAATTGTTTTATAACTAAATTTTGATGTTGTTTTGGGTCTAAGAAGTTCTTAACAGTTTGTAATAAATACATATTTGACTATATTCACCTTTGTTTCTTTTGTTTCTGCTTGTTTAATTGTTCATCTGGTTTTTATTCATTACTACTTTCCTTTACTGTGAGTTTACATATTGTATTCCTAAAGCTTATTATTTATTATTAAGCATTGGTTAAGGTTTTCTTTGTAGGTGCCTGTATGATTCATTGATTTTATCATTCCATGTTAAAAAAAACATTAGTCTACGATTTTCATTGTATGCCCCATCTCTCTCTCTCTCTCTCTCTCTCTCTCTTTTCTCTCTCCTCTCTCTCTCTCTTCTCTCTCTCACACACACACACACACACACACACACACACACACACAGGCACACATACATGCACTTGTGTCCCAATAGGATATGGAAACTCTGCCAGTCTCTGTATCTTCTCTTGGGGGTTTAACTCCTTTGGGAGGACAGAATCCACTTGATGGATGACCCTGAATTTAGCTCAGTTGAGAACTCAAAATGTCACACATTTCTGCTTCCAGGGTACCACATTCTATTCACTAGCATCTCCTACTCCACACCACAGTTCTAACAAGTCAGTAAAACATTTTTAAAGATGAGTGGTATAGAGGAACCTGGACATTTCTCCTATAAAGTTTGAACACGTTCTTGAGTAGAGTCACTGGTGTTTGCTCCCAATCAAATATTAAATTCAAGAAAAAATATCTTTGAAAAAAGTGGGTGTATTGGACTGGAAGGCGGCATATTGATTATCAGACTGGTGTGGGCAAAATTGGCCACATACACTTGCAGTCCCAGCTCTGTTTCTAGACACTAGGTCCAGTCTTATCCTCATGTAGGTGCAGCTGTTGCTAATGCTGCTTTGCAACCCCCCACTGCCATAAATACAACTACTACCCCCACATGCACACATACTGTTTTTGTTTGCAATAGAGTGTTGCTATCTTTTCATTTTGAAGTTTATTGTATTAAATGTTTTAAAACAGGGTTGGTCATTTATTGCCACTATAGAAACTTTATATTTTAATGCAACTAATATGAAAATTTGTGGCATCATCATATCATTATATTTCATTTCTATAAGAGTCATATAATTAGATCAATAAAATTCTGCCATAAAATATGTGAAGTCATGCAAATAGGTTGAATAGGTTGGTAGAAGCATTTAACAATGCTTTCTGTGTATGTATATGCCTGCGTGTGTAACTTTCTAGAAGGAATGGGTTTTGTTTTTGATAACAAAGTCATTCCATAGTGCCTTTTGTTGTCTGACTGTAATTATTGAGGTCCTTGCTGAGCAAAAAAGGACCACTGTAGTTATGAAGTGCCAGCCACAGTAGGTTCTTTTTCATTCACTCCTTTAAACGTTGACACAAATTCCAGGTCTGGTCTTTGGCATGGCACACTTGGCTCATGGCATGGATGGGGTCTGCTCTCGGACGATGCCACCCACTGCACCAACAGCGAAGCTCACTAGGACAGAGCTCTTCTGACTCTATGAATATGCACACGTAGGTGTCAGCTGTGGTTTCTCTGTGCCAAATGGTAGGTTTGAGGAAATTCAATTAATTATTTTGGTCAAGGATATAGAGTTTTAAGTAGCAGAGCCATGATCCACGCTCAACTGTGATGTTTCCCAGTTTGATAACATACTTGTTAACTATTTTGTTAACACTCCCTTTTCTGAATCCATCTGATTCTAAATATCATTATGATAAACCTTCACATGTTGATCAAGGCCCACAAGGCCCCAGGCTTCTATCTCCCAGTCTCACTGAATAAAATCCTCCCCATCCCTGTCTCAGCTCAGCCTCACTAAATTGCATTCTGATTTTTGAGTCTTTCACATATTTGACTGGATCTAAATCCTTTTGTATACAAGTTCTTTGCCTGAGAACTCTCCATCTCTCAGTTGAATCTTCCCAACCTCTTGAACCCTTCTCGGGTAGTAATGCATCTTTCAGGTCTCAGGTAAGATGTTTCAGAAGGTGCCTGGTCCCCTCTCCTGGTTATGCATTTATGACCTTCAGATGCTTATGCAGCAAATGAACCCCTTCATTCTACATCCTGTGTGTATTCCTAGCACTTAGGAAAGTCTAAGTACACTTCTCTATTCTGAGAAAAACACTCCTTTCACATTCAAGATATATGGAATCAGAGTACTATTTACAACCAGTGTGTGCACATTTATAAAAGTAGTTGACTGTGTTATGATGGTGCCAATTGTTTTCCTAAAATGCTGCTTTTAAGCAGTGATGCTTTATATTTGAAGAGATATTAGAGTTTTTAAAAAGCCTTGTAATGATATTTCACAAATAGCACTAGGCAGCCTTCATCTATCTTAGGAGGCTGTTATTAGCAATAGAGTCACTTAGCAAATGAGGAAACCAAAGCAAAGAAAAAAGTGTGCAGAATACATCATTTGATGGACATCTGAGTGAAGAAATGCATCAAGTCCTGTGTCCTAGGAAACCACCCCTTTATGACGATTACCTTGTACTTGCATATGTCAAATAATTCTTGCTACAGTGCCTTCTCTCCCTTCCAGGGTCAGTGGCCTGGTCTTGACAGGTTTTTCTTTCTTACCTGACCCTCTTAGAAGACAGTCTACCTCCTTGAAGTATTTTCTTCCCTTAGCTTGTGGAAGCCTTCTGCTGCCCTCTGCTGGCCAAAACTCTTGGCAGGGATTCGTTTTTCATATTCCCAATACTATTTCAAGATGTATTAAGAGAAAAACAAAACAAAACAAAACACAAAGTGTGTACACTCCACCAATCACAACACCCAAAATGCAGTGTCTGATCTGCAGAGAGGGCATTGTATTTGTCATGTGAGATTTCAACTCAATGTAGCTTCTCTTCCTTTGGAACAAAAGTGTTTGTATCCCTCATCTAATTTACAAGAATTTGATACCATTTAAAGACTGGATGGTTTGTAATCTTTCACTTTGGGGCATGCTATCTCTATAAACTAAATATTATGAACACCATACTAAAAGGCAACCCAGGAAAATACTACTTTGAACACTGAAACCTTATTGGAATCTCAATCTGTTGTATTTTGATGGAAATGACACACCTCTCAGTAAAACTGCTTTAGATTGCGGCAGTAGGTGCAGCTGTGAGGCTGTGAGATGCTGGGCCTCTGTTCTGTTGGCTCAATCCACCCCAGTTGCTGCACGTTTTGCATTGCCAAGCACACATATACTCCTGAACAAATCCCTGTACACACCAACGGTCAAGCTCTCCTCAAAGTACCAAAAGCAATGACACTTCCGTTGTGCTCAGCAGCCTCTGATAGTGGTGATGAGAATCAGGGCCCAGTCCTGTTTCCCAGATGTGGAGATGGAACACCCGAGACACACCAAGGCAAGCACAGCAAGCAAGTTTTATTGAAAGGATAGAGCAGACAAAGACTTCTACCAAAAGAAGAACTGGGTGTCCAAGGAAGTGGGATGTCCTTCTCCTTTTATACATTTTAAGTTTTTTGTTGTTGTTGTTGTTCTGATGCTTTCTCCTCCCCACAACCTGCTTACCTGATTAGTGACCAAAAGACGGGCCAAAAGGTGGCATGATCCAAGGGCTGGAAAGGAGCCTCTCCTGGGGGTATGGGCAGGAAGGGAGTGGTCCAGGGGCTTCATTAACAACTGCAACTACCTGGAGGCAGGTACCCTTGACAATGGGTTGCAGAAGCGGGGTGTGCTCTGAAGATATTAGCATTTTGTTTCCTTTCCCTTTGAACCAGCCACCCATCTCCCGACCTGACCCAGTCATTCGTTACCTACACTGACCGTCCTTTTGCCCCCGAGCTTCACATTTTCCTCGTGAAGTTCTCTGTATACACTCTTGGGTTGACACTACGTCAACCCCTAGGGCAACCTTGACCTCTTACAACAACTGTTTGTGCGCATGTAGCTGTGGTTTTTCCAGAATGTCTTATAAATGCAAGATGAAGCAGAAGACTGACCTTTCCCACCTGAGACAGTGAATTTGGATGGTATCCATGCTACTGTGCACATCAGCCCTTTCTTCTTATTGTCAGGCCTCTTTCAGTGGGCAGAGCTTTGCCCAGAGGTTTGCCCATGTGTAAGACTGTCCAGGTTTCCATGATAGGAGTAGAGTTGTAACTGTAAGTAACTAAGGCAGGTTTTGTGTGAATCTAGGTTTTAATTGTTGTTGGTGAAATATCTAAAAGTAGATATTTAACTTTGTAATTCATATTTACATATTTATGCATATTTAACTTTGTAATTCACTGACAAAGATGTTACCAAAGGGTGTAGCATCTTGTGTTCCCAAAAGAAATGGGAGTTTTGATTGCTCTTTATTCTGGCAGGTTAAAATATATATATTCTAGCCACTATAATAGATGTATATTGGCATCTCATTGTGTTTTCTGTTTAAACTAGTTTCTGGCCAGCCAAAAAATGATAACCATATTTTCATGTGCAATTTTGCTCTCTGTATATTTTCTGAGAAGTACTATTTATTCAAATTCATCCAATATTTATAGAGTTGGCTAGTTTCCAATTATTGAATCTTAACTGATCTTTATATGTTTTGAATTTTTTTTTTAGCATTATCTTTTGCAGAACAAAAGGGTTTTTTAAATTTGTTTCTTGGTTTATTTAACTCTGATAAGGTCCATTTTATCAATGTATGTTTCAAGATTGTGCTTTGGATGTCTTGTCTAAGAAAACTGTGCCTAAATCAAGCAATATTTTTCATTAAAAGTTTTACAGTTTTACATTCAGCATGTCACTCCATTATCCATTTTGAACTAAGTATTACATAAAATACAAAGCATTTTATATTTCATATGTGTCTATTTGTACACACACACACACACACACACACACTCTGCAAATTATTTGCTAAAGGGAAGAATTTTTCTTCATTGAATTTCCTTCTCTCCTTTGTCAAAAATAAACTAGCCATATTTCTTTCTATTTCCAGGCTGTATTTTGCTGTGTTTTTCTATGACCTGGTCATTAGTGGATTCTTCAAATCATGTGACATGAATATGACCAATATGTTTTTCCTGTACCAAATTGTTTGGGTATTGCATTCCCTTTATCTTTCCATACAATTTTTGTGAACAGCTTTTAAATGTATACAAAATATCTTGCTGAGATTTTGATCAGGATCATGTGTGGTCTTGTGTATAGATTTTGCACATACCATTTTCTGTATTTTATTGCTTAGTTGGTTTCTCTAGCAATTTCCAGATCCATAACTAAATTTAAAAATCTAACTAAAGTTTGTATTGTACCAGGTCAATTTAAATGATTATTTAAGGTAACATAGATTTTTCTCATTCTCTTTTTATGTTATGATTGTCATAAATATATCATATTTACATAGATTGAAATCCCTACTAGTTTCCTAAATGTAGTTTTCCACACTCACAATTATTTTAAACTGCTTAAAGTAGAAAATAGTCTTATGTTTACCCTGATATTTATCATTTTGTCTTCCTTCATTCTTACAGATCACAGATTGCTGCTATTATCGTTTTCCTGATAAATTTTGTTAGCATGTCTTTAAAGAAAGATTCCTCGTCCAGTCTTTTAATGGAGCATGGTGTGAGGATATTTTCATACCTCCTTCATTCCTCCAGGGTATTTAGTCAGGTTTGACTTTCTGGAGTGAAAGTGTAGCCCTATGTACCTCCCCCACACACATACACATCGCACAATTTCAGTAGGTTATTCCAGTGTCTCCTGGCTTCCGGTGTTTTCTGAACAGAAATTTGGAACAACTAGAATCAATCATCCCAGATATTCAAGTATTTTTACTGTCTGCTTTCAAGAGTCAATATTTCTATCTTTGGTTTTCTGCTCTTGGATCATAATGTGCCTTGGTGTGCTTTTCTTTACCTTTATGCTTTTCAAAGTTTGGTGAACGTCTTTAATCTAAATATTTATGTTTTCTATACTAAATTTGGGGAATTTCAACATTTCCTTTATTTTCATTCCTGCACCAAACTCATGGTCTTTATTCCCAGAACTCCCAAGTAGTAACTACTGGACTCTTGTATTGTCCCCAAATGACCAAGGCCTCATTCTTTATTGACCCTTCTTTATCTCTGTTTTTTCAAATCAGACAAGCTTTACTGACACATCAAGTACTTTGCCATTTTCATCTCTTTTCTCCATTTGGCAATTAAGTCCTACTGGTGAGCTTTTATGAGTTTTTTAAATATTTCAGTTCTAACAATTCTATACAGTTTTTAAGAATTTTCTATGTCTCGGATAAGAATTCTATCTTTCACTTCAAGGGTTTTCATCCTTACCTTGTGGAACATGGTTATAAATGCCTCTGTAAAAATCATTGTCGACTTGAGGTTTACAGGTTTGAATTTTTTCAACTTTTATTTTATCAGGTAAATTGGATTGGAATGGGATGTTTTATAACATCATATTTGAGACTGTAGATTCTTTTAAAATCATTTGCAGGATATTGACATTTTATCGGCTCATTTATTCTTGCTAGAAGTTGTTCTATTAGGTTAAGTCCACAAATTTTGTCTTCAGTAAGTTATGATTCCAATGCCAGTTCAATTTATACCCTTGGCTACTTTGCTTTTGCCATCCTATGTATGGACAATTACAAGTTAGTTTTGAATTTGAATAATTGGCATCAAGGTTCAGCAATTTTTTTCTGTAAAGCATTTTTCTACAATATATATTTTAGGTTTTGAACATCATATATGGTGTCTGTTACATATTCTGTGTTTACAGATGGTCTCTGGCTTAGAATGGCTCGATTTAAGATTTGGGAATTTACAGTGGTGTAAAAGAAATAAGCATTTAGTAGAAACCATAATTGGAATTTTGAGTATTGATCCTGTCCCCAGCTGAAAGGAGTGGCAGTGCTGCTGACCACTGGGGATAGGCAACCATGGCTGTACGGAGTGCTGGGTTACTAGCTGTTATGTTTGGTAGTTGCATTAAATGTTTTTACTTGTAATATTTTCGACTTACCATGAGTTATTAGAATGTGAACTCATCTTAAGCATACAAGCACCTTTGTTGTCTAGCTTTCTTGTTTTCTTATTTCACAGCCCTTTGAAATGTACAAAAGGGTTTTTAGTTTTTAGGCTGTATAACATTTTTCCATGGGACAGATCATTCTGAAGGATATAGTGGATTAAATCAAATTTATAGAGTAATTGGTTCTTAAAATGTCCACAATGCTTCTTTGAATTTGCTTTTTTAATGACAAGGTCAAGAGTAAGTCTGAGATTCCTGTTTGTTCACACACAGAGCTGCAGCATCAGGAGACAAAGCCCTCCTCTCACCAGAATCTCCTGCACACTCTCTGGGTCCCAGGAGTCACTTGAACTGCTTTATCCAGCCAAAAGACTGATTTCCCTCCATTATGCCCACACACAGAATCTGTGGCACTTTTCCACAGAAATGTAGCAATACCTAGAGCAAAGTAGCAAAAAGGGAGAGAGAGCCATAAATCACAGTATTAAGTAGTAGAAGATAATTTAAAATTCAATCATGTTCATATCTATTAGAAAAATTATTCTGCATTTATTTATATGCACCTACATGAGCATCCACACGTGTGCGCGACGCGCACACACACGCATCTTCTTCATTTGATTCCACAGAACAAAACAAAGCTGGAAGTTGATCTTGAAAATATATGACTGGAGAAGATTTTTTGTACTTTCAATAGCTTCTGCATTGTCACCCTTTCTAAGAAATGGGTCCATGATGCATGTATTCTTCAAAAGAAGAAATTATTTTCTGGTATGGGCATGTATAAATATAACCTGTCAGGCATCAGGAAGTCTATAGAAATATTAACTCATAAAACTGTCAACATGAGCAACACCTTATGAAGCATATATCTAAGCATTTTAACAGCTTACAGGTTTCTACAACTATTTACCAGGTAACAAAAAATTTCTACAATATTTGCAGCTAATATTTTAAAAAGATTTTCCTTTATATGGATAAATCACAATTTCAAATTTATTTTCAGTGGAATTGGATATTAAATAGTTAATTAACATAGATAAGGATGAATAATTTTGTGAGCAACATAAATATTAAAAATATACATGTAATTATACAAGGCACCAGCACACAAACAGGGACATGGACCATCATGACAAATGGGAAATGACAATCTTAATTACACAGGAAAAGCAACACTAGCACATTCATTAATATGATCACAAAACAAAACCTTTAGCAGATGCTATAAATAATGTCATATGAGGCAGAAGTTCATAAAGTGCTGTACCTTTCTTAAATTTACAAATCTCTTACAGTCTTACAGTATATTGTTGTTGGTAGCAAAACTGATGTCTTCTTGGCATGTTTTGGATTAATTTTCAATCACTACATATTAAAGTTATTATATTTACTTTCATTCTTACCCAAACAATATGAAATGAGAAATCAGTGCAATAAAGTTTATGCCATGAACTCATAATATGGGATTTGACTAACAATAAAATCCAAATTTACTCTATTACATTTCTCTATAAAATTCAGTATTTTTCACTTGCTGTACACTATAAAAACCCTATAACAGTGTTCTTCAAAGTATAAATGGAAGTAGAAATTCATTCATTAATTAAACAAAAATTTATTAATTAAATTTATCAATTTAATTTATCATTTGTTAATGGAAAACATTTATTTTTTATTTTAAATTAATTACATTTTATTAAGTATCCATGGTAACTTCCAATTAAAAGCAAGTTTACTTCCAAATTTCAGTGAGAAGTAAAGAAAACCATAATAAAGGAGTGGTATGTTGGAGAAGCTGCTCATTGGGGGCTGAGATCGAGTACTTGAGGAAGAGATGCTTTGGGCTTGTCATTCAAACCACTGGGAGAAGAGGCTGATATGTCACCTGGCAGAACTTGCTGGGAACCTCCTCTCTGGAGTATCAGGGAAAGCACTTCTAAGGGAGATTTCCATGGTGGCCCCTGGCTTTAAAATCACCTGCAGCAATTATCAAGAGAAGAGTCCACCCAGAGTACTGCTGACCTCAGTGTGCACAGTATCAGGGTGCCCCAGGTCCAAGTGCTGGGGGAGATGTGAATGCTATCAGACCCTCCAAAGGCAGCACTAGAAATAAGAAGGAAATCCATTGCCTGGGTTGGTCACAAAGGGCTTTGCTGATCTGTGATATTGAGTAGCCATCAACATTAGGAAGGGCCTAAGCTAAGAGTCATTTGAAAATATTAGAAAAGAGCATTCCAGACTGAGAAAATAGGAATTGCAAAAATTGTCTTCCAGAACGTTTACCATGTAGGAGGAGAAGCAGATTTTTCAGTTGTGGTAGGGACAGGTGAGTGAGGAGATTGGTGGATGTATGGTCAGAGAGGGAACTGGAGAGTAGGCTCCTTGAGGTCTTGATAAACTCTGTGGTTTTTATTCTGTGTGAGATGAGAAGTCATTTGGAGGATTTATGTAAGTGTGTAGCATAATCTTTTGAGATGTCACTCTGGCTGTTTTTCAAGCATTAGGGAGGAGAGGTTAGAAAATTTGAAAACAACAAATTAGGAAGTTTAAGTGCCATAGGGCAATGCTGATTTTGTGACATTTTTTATTTTGATTTTGTTTCTAGCATTCACCAATAATTTTATCCTTTCATTCTTCTGGTCTTTCAGATAGACTACATTTTCTGGCTTCTCTTTCAAAAGTTGGCATCAATGGATTACTGATTTTAGAAAATTAAATATGAGATTGGGTGTTTTGTTTTAAGGTACATATTATTCTAATGAACTCAGATATGTTTGAACTGAAACTATTTGTTGCCTTTATTAAAATGCAAATGTGTGATGATTTCTTAAAGGCCATACTGAAATTAGAATGTGTTAAGAAGATCGATTCCTCAAAAGACATCAAATTAATTTAACCCTAAATCTCTAAAATGAAATAATTAGAAGGAACCAGAATATAGCATATGTTGCTTATCTTTGGCAAGGTATGGTGAATAGGATGTGATCATCTGCACAGATCAGCTGGACCTTAAGCAGTGATCAAGTGGATTCACCAGGAATTCACTATGTGAAGGCCTTGTAGCTAACAAGCAGTAGTGCGGATCCAACAACAGACAATATGCCTAAATTGTTTCTGAGTAACAGAAATCACTGAAAACCAACCATTCAACAATGTGTTCTAAGTGCAGGTCAGAGTAAGACAACAGAGTTTCAGTGTGGCCCAAACAACATTTGTGAGCTGGAAAGCCAAGAGGGTGATGATAAGTTTGTGAAGAAGACCTAGGGAGGATCTTTGGATATAGACACAAGCATATGGAACTTGTCGAAGCAGACACAGGAAGCTCACTAACACTTCCACAAAACGGTATTGCCAAAGGAATTGCAAAGCTCAGATTAAAATAACCCTAGGCAGTTCAAGCAGGAAAACAACACTTGAAACAGACACTTGCACGTGCAGGAAGCAGGTTGAAGCACTACGGAATGGAAGAAAACTCGCTCACCAAAGAAGGAGTTCTTCCAAACACTTCTACATGGAGCCCAGGGGATAATAAAGGTAGAGGAGTCTCCTAGGGAGCATATCAGAGTCTAATCAAGAACTCGCCATCGTAGAGAAGGGAAACTTACCAAGGCTCCCAGCTATATTTTCTTTTAAAGGGAAGTTTTGATTGCAGCTATCCTGGTTTCTGATCCACATTCTATAATACTGTCATGTTCCATATGGCAATGTTCCAATCAGTGACTGACTCATAAGGTTACAATATTGTAGCCCTATGAGCCTACAATGTGGCTGAAAAATTCCTATCCCCTATTATAACATCCTAATGCCACATGTTGCTCTGATTTTCATAGTTACACTGGTGCAAATTATCCTACTGTTAAAGCCAGTATTACAGGTATAAAGCAAAAGTAAGTATTTATAGTACTTCATATATGATAATGATGATAAACTTCTTTGTTACTGGGTCATGTATTTCGTATACTTTTTAGCGTTATTTTAGAATATACTCCTTCCACTATTAGAGAAAAGAAAAGGAATAAGAAAAAGAGTTAACTGTAAAACAGCCTTGGGCAGGACCTTCAGGAGGGAGGGCTTCTGAAGGAAGCATTGCTATCATAGGAAAGGACAGCTACACAGATGTTATTGTCCCCAAAGACCTTCCGGTGGGTCCAGATGGTGTGTTAGAAAACAATGCTATTGATGATCCTGAGCCAGTGTGGGCCTAGGTTACTGTGGAGGTTATGTCTTAACTTTTAACAAAAACTTTAAATAATGGAAAAAAATTTTAAAATAGAAAAGTATCATAGACTAAGTATATAAAGAAAAAATAATTTTGTACATTGTACAATATGTTTGTGTTTTAAGCTAAGTGTTATTACAAAAGGATGAAAGAGTTTTTACAAGCTTATAAAAAATTATAAAAAGTACAGTAAGCTAAGATTAATTTATGGTTGAAGACAGAATAACATTTTACATTTGCTTAGTATGAACTAATTTTGTGTATTTATGGAGTTGAGTGTGATATTGTAATACATGCATATGATCTTCACTCATCAAATCCAACATCCATATACATTCCTCTCCCTATCCCAGCCTCTATTACATTCAGGTCGACCTCTTTTCTTCCCAATCTCAACATTTTATACACACACACACACACACACACACACACACACACACAAAGATAGATATAAATACATAAATATATGTATGTATATATAGGTATATATACACATATATAAATATATGTATATAAATAGATATATATACAAATAAGAACATGTTGCATTAAGTATGAACTAAGTTGCATTAATCTTACTTAAAAAATTATATATATGTACATATACACATATATACACACACTTATGTATATATATACACAATGGTATATATATTCATATATAGTATGTATATATATGCATATGTCTAGAGTATGTATACATATATGTATACATGTATACATACTTATATACATACTATGTATTTGTGTACTATACATATATACACTTTTTACATATATAGTTTTTTTAAGTAACCTTAATGCAGCATAAGTGCACAGTTTCACATTAGTGTGAATGTCCACACCAGTGGTTACTAATAAACTAGTTCTTCACATTACTCACTTCCCACTAACTGACGACCAAGAAGAAAAGCCTGTTCAGTAAAAGTTCATTCCTGTTAAGTGCACTATGTCTATGTACATTTTTTCTTTTGCAGCTTATTTTTACTGTACTTTTTCCATGTTTACATAAGGTTCAAATAGCACAAATACCACTGCGTTACAATTGCCTACTGTATGCAGTATGATAACATGCTTTACAAGTTTGTAGCCTAAAAGCAATGCCTCTACCATTGTTACAGTAGGCTGCAGCATCTAGGTTTGTGAAAGTACACTATGGTTTTCACAAATAGCGGTATCACCTAAAGATCTATTTACCAGAATGTACCCCTATTGTTATGTGATATGGTTGTGTTTCCTAGGCCACCAGTTTTCAGGAAAATAGACCCTGTTTAAATAATCTCAAGTCCAGAATATGCTGATGAATTCTGTTTCCTTACTTTTTAACTCCTGGGTAGATCTCTGGACCAGTAGATTTCTGGTCATTCCCTTGACATCAGTGATAAATACATTCTTAGGGAAAAGAAAGCTTACCAAGAATTTCTATAAACCCCACAACCTATGATATTCACAAGGGCCTGTGGGGGTCAGACATGAAGACAATAGAACATTTTCAACCTGGGTTTCTCAATAAATATGTGGAGCGGATATCAGCATTTTATGTGTACTACTATATCAAACTATAGAGAGTAGGTTTATCCATTATAGCAATTAAAATCATCATAACCAATGAATGCTCCTATTCATTTTCTGCAATTAGTTTTTTTAAAAATAAGAGAAAGCATTTGTCTAAGTAAATCCTCAGCAGTATTTGAATTATGTTGCTACTCAAATTCACTTTAGGGCTCAGAAGTTTTGACATTATAATGCAACAGAGAAAGGAAATTTATAAATGATATGTCTTCATCTAAAATTATGTCTAAATATTGTGGCTTCAACTTTGTCCTGTTTTTGTGTCTTTTATGAAAGGGAAACTTGGATTGAAATGCAGCTCAATTATTTTTTTCTTTGCATTCATTTGTTATAAAGCTACACACACACACACACACACACACACACACACACACACACATACACACATACGCAACAGAAAAAAAAACAATCTGGATATTTTCTACTCTAATGGAATAATGACTCAGGTAAATCAGTTCCCTCATTAATTGCAGTATCATTAGAAGTTGAATTTTTGGTTTTTTTGCAATTATTTTCCATTTATTAGTAAGGAATGAATTGTGTATATGTACGTGTATATTTCTTAAATGTTGTTGATATTTTCTGGGCAAGTACCACAATGTCCAAAGTACTACAAAACAGGTATCAAGAACAACAGAAATTTATTTCCACTGGGGTAGCTGGAAGTCTGAAATCAAGGTTTCAGCAGGGTCCTGCTTCCCTGAAAAACTGTAAGGTAAAAAATTTTTTTTTCTTCTTTATAACTTTTTGGAGTTGCTGGAAATGTTTACTTTTTGGTTCACAACCACAGGACCTCAGACTCTGCCTTTGCCATCGTATGTCATTCTCCCTAGTCTGTCTCTATCCTGTTAGGAGGACAGTGGTCACCAATCTGGGAAGCTGAAACAAGAGAATTGCAAGTTCAAGGCCAGCTTCAGCAATTAGCTAGACCCTCAGCAACCTAGCAAGGCAATATATCAGGGAATGTAGTTTAGTGGTAAAGTGTATCCAGAGAGAGAGAGAAAAAAATAAAAATAAAAACACTATTGCATTAATAATGTAATGTACTCCAGAAAGACCTCAATGAATTACTTCCAAATAAAGTTACATTCTTATATACAAGGAATTAGGACTTCAACTTTTCTTTTGGAAATCACAATTTAACGCATAAAATATTGCTTCATTTGTGAATTAATACATTTACAGAGAGAAAAAATCACGACTAGATTTGAAAGCTATTTCAACTGCAAGTTTTATTTCCCTATTTGTTTTGCAAACACCAGAAACTAAGTTGGCAAAGGTATTGCATAAGTTAGGAAGACATCCTTCACAAAAATTTACTTTATGTCTAGACTGATATACTTTGTTTTATTTCCCCAAAATTGAATATATGTCATAGTATTGGGGAATAGGAAATGTATAATCAAAAGAGGTAAAATTCTCATTTTAAGTAATACCATATTGACATCATTGAAATCCACAAGCAGACAAGCAGGATAGACAAGAGCCCTGTTTTATTCTTAATCATATTGAAACCCATAAGATCACATGACTTTATACTGTTGAAGACTAAGACATAGGGAGACCTCTACAATAGAGTCAAGTCTTTTACAATCTGTTAATATGGAACTGTTGTATACTATTTCTGTATTATATAGTCTTATTTCTTCTAAAAGTAAATGCACTTAAGAGATAGGTGATTTCAATTAAAGAGTATGATATAAAAGTCACAATTTATTTTTAGTTCACTTACATTAGTCCTGATTTTATTCTCTCTTTTTTATCACCTATTTTACTGGAAAAACATTATGTTTCCCTGCAAAAAGAGTAATGAATTATCTAAAAGCCCAGCCATCAATCCATCATTGACTTATTTTGCAAAGAAAATAATAAATGTTTTAGGATAATTTTGGTTGGAAATGTCAAAGTAGCTTAATATTTAGAATTTCATAATGTTAATTTTATTTTTTTTAGAATTTCAGTTAACAAAGATATTATAAAGATATAATATGTGGCTCTCTCTATAAAAAATAAAACCCAGAAAACCAAGTCAAGTGTTTTCAGCCCAGCACATTTCTATTTTATTATAAATGAAGTAGAATCCGCCTGTCCCTTTAGATAGTACCTCAGAAGCCATAGAAACTGCCTGTTTATATTACCTCATCTTTCCTTCCTCTTCATAAACCTTTCCAACAGAGTGAAGGTACATTTTAGTTTTATTAGACCATAAAACTTGGTGCAATACATTTCATCCTTTTACGAATTGTCTTGAGAACATTTTAATTGCATTTCATTGTGCTTTGGTGTCAGATATGTTCTTTTATGACCTACTCTTCAAACCTCACTCATTACTCTTCTCAGTTTCTCTACTAATGAGCAACACGTATTTCTTAAGGTCTTTGTCATTCCTGAAGCTGTAAATGTCTCTGTGCAAGTATTCATGCTCTGCGTTTTTGTGTGTTAACCACATATTTCAGTCTGTCTCTTCTAATTCTTTTCCTTATTCTATTATACATCTCCATGTTCTGCTGTGACAAATTTTCTCTTGTTTATTTTCCCTTGATTTAAAGACTTCTATACAGTCATTGTGAAAGTGGTTATTTTGAATTAAAATAATCAATATTATTTTACGCATATGAAAGAAATGTTAAATTCCTTTTTAACACTGAGGAATTTCTGTTTTTCATAATACAAAGCAAATATAAATAAGTCTCCATACTGCAAACTGGACATTGTATAAGCAATAGTGTTTCTGGGTAAAGGGAACAATTTGATGGTGCTTGGGAAAGAACTGCGGACAACAGATTGTAAATAAAGCTCTGAAAGACAGTACTTCTGCAGGAAAAGGGAACCTTCACTTATGCAGGACAGGAAAGTTTAGCGACATTGAAACTATATATATACTATTTTGCTGCAATTTTATTATTGACATTGGGTTTGCTTCCTTTCTCTGTGTATTAAGCTTGAAGGGGTGCAAGAAGTATTTAAAGTATCTATCTTGTTTTCTACAAAACTTGCTTCTGTGGGGTAGGATCTGAGACTCTGGGAAGGGCAACTCAGAAGCAGTGACTGAAGAAAATATGGTTTCTTATTCCCCCTAAAAAGAGTCATCTCTGCAATGAGTGGGGCATCTTGAGCAGTGTGGAGACACCCCTGTCCCAGGACAGAGGCAGGTGTGATCACCAGATGTTAAAGCCACTTGCAAAACTGAAGCCAAAGACAGATCTGAGTCATGTAGTATATTTGATCCTGAGATATTTCCAACACTAGAGTCTATGAAATAGAAAAGGCAGTAGAACTCAAAAGAGAGAAAATGGGAGAAAGGAAAAAATTGTGGCTTATCTCTGTTTCTATTGAAAGTGTAGAGAAAAAGGATTAAAAAACAAAAATCGGATTTGTTCCATCTACTTGCTTCATGTATAATCCATCTCTGTCCCTTTGTTTCTGTATTCATATTTATATTTATATAGTCTTTCTAATTTTCTGAGTTTTGTGTGTACTTTTATCCCAATGTCACATTAGAAACATGGGCGGGCTGTTGCAGCAGATACAACAGGAGAGGCACAGATACTGAAAAAGTCAACCGGTCACAGGAGAACGTGGGGGACGCACAGGCAGAAACCGAGCCGCCTGGCTCACTACTCTGATTTCGTTAAGCACCTTCATCACCCAGGTGAGTGTTTCATCTTCTCTCTTTTGGCTCTATGGGGAATATAAAAACATTTAGCCTGATTGTTGCTCATTCATTTTTCTTTTCTACAGATCAATTAATAAGAATTTTATTAAATGCAAAAGACAGGACGGGAAAGATGATTTGAAATATATTAATTTTGATTTCAGTTTTCTTGAAAAAAAGGTCTATCAAAGTGACTTTTTTTGAAGTGACCAAACCAGTGTCAAGTTCACTAATTTTTGGTCATCCAGTGCTCCTTGATCTAGATAGAAGGAGGTTCAAACTCCAGAATCAGACACTGAGTCTTGACAGTTCATAAGCACCGCTCTGACTGTGGATCAAGGAGGAGGAAAGCATCTCTGAATGTACAGAAAGTAGGGAAAATCCCTGACATGTGGTTTTCTGTTACTGTAAAAAAATAAATAAATAAAAAATACAACATACCTGAAACAGTCCACTTTGAAGGAGGGGAGGTTTATTTTGGTTCACGGTTTTGGAGGTTTTAGTCTGGAGTGGGTTGGCTTTGGGGCCTGTGGCGAAGCAACATGTAAGGAAGCAAAGTCTTTCATTCCATGGCTGGATACAGAAAAGAGGAGAAAACGAAGATAAGTCTGAGCACACCCCACCCCCATAACCTGAGGGTCTCTGACTGGACCCTATTTCTCTCTCTCCCCTCTTTATTTCTTTTGCTGATTTTTGTTACTTCATTGTAGTTATACATAACGTTGGAGTTCACTTTGGCATAGCATACAAGAATGAAATTAATTTGCTCCATTTCATGCCCTAGTATTTCTACTTTTTTCTCTTCTCCTCACTCCCCTGTTTCCCTTGCTCTACCTACTGTTCTTCTTCTTTGTTTATAAGTTTTAAAAACAAGTTCTTTATATTTATGCATAAAGGTAAAATTAACTGCGTTTATTTATATATGTACTTCGCATAGTTTGGTCAATTTCCCTCCACCCTTCCTCTGCTTTCCCAGCCCTCCTCCTTCCCCCTCAAACCCTTTCTTCTACTCCAGTGATCTCCCGTTAATGAAAATGAAGGTTTCGCCTTTATTTTTAAAGTTTGTTCTAAGTAATATATCTGAATACATTCCTAATTACACTCATAGTTAAACTCTCACACCTTCAGTTTTTTATAGAAATTTTTCATCACTAGCAAAATATATATATCTTTGTGCTTTGGATATTTTTCACTATTTAGAGTTTAAGTAGAAGCCTATGGGATATGAAAAAATATTTTCATATTGTTATTTAAATTTTTTAAAATTTATTATGTAAAGGTGTTTTATTACCTACCATGATGGGTGTCCAACAAATATCAGGAGTCTGTGCTGTGAAAGATGATAGCTGCTTCTGACAGAAGACATGTAGATGCAGAGACAAGTGGTCATTTTAATTGTATCCCCCCTCTTCATGGTAAGCCCTTTTCCCTTCTCCTCTAGGCGAAGTGACTTTCAGGGTATATAAAAAGCCAGGACCCCATCCCACTCTCTATCACTTTTCTAATATTCCCCATTTGGATGTTGAAATAAATGTTGAAATAAAAAGATTCTAGTAATTCAAATAAAGAAGGAGAAATAAAGATCTCCCTGAGGGCCACGTCAGAGACGATTATAAAAACTATTGGAATTATAAACAATGACTAGCAACTTCACTTTTTGTTTTGTTCCTAATTTGAAAAATTAATACATTTAAAAATTATTAGTTTAAATAAAAATATTATTATAACTTTGCTTGATAGCTCCATACATTTTTCCCACATAATCTAGAGGCTAATTCATATAAAAAATTATTATTTTATGCTTTAGGACATTCAATATATAAATATGTAATCGTAGGATGACAGTGAGAGGGTTGGGTGGTCCTGTAAGGAGCACAGACTTTTTTTGTTACTGAAGATAAGATGGTATACATTTAGGGTGCACATTTAGGATGTTGAATGTAATTGCATCGTAACTACAAAAAGTTATGGAATGTTTGGAGAAGGAAATAAGAAATGCAAACACTTCACTTCCAAAAAATCGCCTAAGCACAAAAAAAAAAATTAATGCAGGAAAAGAAGCACACACACAAAAAAAAAAAAAAACAAAAAAAAAGTCTTTTATTATGCCATAAAGCACCAAAAGAATAGTTCTTTTTATCAACAATTAAAGTATAAATTATTAAGCTTTCTAATCAAATGATGGATTTGCAGAATGGATAAAAACACATGATCCAACAATATGCCATCCCTATGGAAATGTATTTCATGGAAAAAGTATTTTGTGATGAAAAAGTGAGCAAAAAGGGCTAAATTATAACAGTGAATATAGATTATAAATCTAAAAAGGGTACAAGAGACAAGGAAGGATAGTATGTACAGCAAGAAGATACGGTAACTGTAAAGGTTTGTGGATATAAATACAGACCACCAAAATATTTGAAGCAAAAGCACAGAAGAGAGAAACAGTTCTGCAATGATAGTTGAAGATTTCACTTCTCCTCTTGACAACAGATAGACCAGCCATCCAACACATGAGTAAGCGTTTAGTCAGCTTTTTTGCTGCTGTGACTAAAGGATCTGCCCAGAGCAACGGTAGAGTATGCAGTTTATTTGAGGGCTCACGGTTTCAGAGGTCTTAGTCCATAGAAGGCTGGCTCCATTCCTTGGGCCTTGAGGTGAGGCTGAAGATCATAGCACAGTGTGTGGCAGAGGGAAGCAGCTCACATGAGATCAGGAAGCAGAGAGGTCTCCACTTGCAAGATGCAAATACGTAACCCAAAGCCAGGCTCCAATTCCCACCTCCTCCAGCCACACCCCACCACTTAGTACCACTCAGTTAATCCCTATCAGGGAATTAATTCACTGATTGGATTAGGGCTCTCTTACCTCAATCATTTCTTCTCTGAACCTTCTTACATTGTATTACACATGAGCTTTTGGGGGACACCACACCTAAACCATAACAATAAGGAAGCAGGACTAAAAGAAGCTGGAAGAACAAGTAGCTCTAACAGGCTGTGCAAGACACTATACCCCACAATGATAGCATTCATATTCTTTTCAATACAAACCAAACTCTTTCCAGAATAAAACAGGTGATAGGACATGAGATCTATCTCAATAGATATAAAAGATAGATAATGTAGAAAGTATCCTCTAGTAAGAATTTTATGAAGTTATAAATCAACTTTTACTTTGAATGGCATAAAAATATCTTTAGAAATTTTTTGACCAAAAGATCTGTCTGCCTGTTGTGAGGAAAGCATCAGAGAAGAAAGCAGGGAGATTCCTGGGGGGTCAGTACTATAGTCAAGAGGACAATCATGTTCGCTTAGAGCAGGGTTGTGGTGGTAAAGTAAGAAACAGCCAGCTTTCCACCACTACATTGGAGACACAGCCAACAATACTGTTGGTGCCCCGGTTACCAACAGTTTATAGTCACCGATGGGTTGTTAAATCACATCAAAACAGATGCATCATTCTGAAAACAATCATACATCAGCTCTTATCCAAAGAATGTACATAATAATTGATAGACCTAATTTGCATAATGAGATGTATAAGAAGAAATAATATTTCTGATAATGTTTGTAACTGATTCAATTATAATTCATTTCATATAGTAATATAGATGCATACATTTCTAAGGATATGTTTAAAATGAAATGCAGCCGAATAAATTTGAAGTCACTATAAAGCATTTGATCTATTCTTTAAAGACAATTCAACTTAACTTAACCAAAAAGGATGTGTTAAGTAATTGATTATTATTTACCTTTGCTGATATTACTTTGTATTCTTAATCATGTATTTTTTAATTGATCATATCTTCAATTCTTGATAGTAATATTATTAAAACTTTTTTTTCACAAATAGGAATACAAATTACAAATAACATCAGAAACAATAATTAAATGTATAGTTTGCTTAAAGGGAATGTTTTTATAACCAAATAAAATTGTGTTAGAAAATATTTACAAATTTATGCACATAATGTAGTATTTTTGCCCGTGATTTTGTGAAGCTCAATATTCTAAAGGAAGGACTATAACCACAAAACCTTTTTAATATAATAATGGATTCTATTTCTTCCTTTCTGTAAACCCAGAATGTGAGGAAGTAACCATTCATTTATGATTTGTGTCAGTGTATACTGCTATTATCCAATCTTGATTATTGACATGAAGCTGTGCTCTCAGCAAGGTTTAGACTAAGCAAATATGTACAGCTATATATGTGTGACAGCCAAAACAAGATCCATTCTTACATAGAATGTGGGCACAGTGGGCATGACCTATGAAGTGGACCCCTTACCTATGGCTTACTTTCCACAGTTCAGTTGTCCCTGGTAGAGTGTGGTCTGAAAATATCAAATGGAAAATTTCAGAAGTAAACAATTCATAAGCTTCAGATTGCTTGTTGTTCTGAGCAGCATGGTGAGATCTTGGGCTGTCCTGTTCCCTCCTACCCTGTCCATTCATTACCCTTGTCCAGCCCTTCTGTGCTTTATATAGTGCTATCCTGTAGCTACTTAGTAGCTGTTTTGATAGTCAAATCTGCTGCTTTGCCTTTATAGTGCTTGTACTTAGGGTACAGTAAAAACCGCAGTTGCAGGAATATGCTGAAGTTCTTGAAAGATATTTCCCAAAGAAGAGGGACCACTACACATATAAATACAAATAGTTCCCAACTTACAATGATTTCACTAACAGATTTCGTTATTTATGAGACCATATATGTTAAACTTAAAATCAATATTTGTCGATTTGCTTTTGCATATCTTTTGCTATTTTGTTTAATATTTTTATCATTCATTTATAAAAACCTCACATATACTATGAATGTTAATCTTTTCATTGCTATTTACATGCTAATTACATAATTATGTTGTCCTACATTTAATTTATTTGCATTCAATTTAGTTTAGTGTATGACTTTTCTACACAGTTTAATTTTGCATGGTAGAAATATTCATCCTTCTGTGTGTTTATCTAGCAATGCTTTCTGCCCTGAAGTCTCTCCCAGCTATCCATTTTTTTCTTAATGAAACTGAAGAGTAATTTTCTAGTATAGAACTAGTTGTCCTCAGCACAAATTTAATGTCACACTGAGTCCAGAATGGGTTTATTGTCCATTCGAAGCTTTCGGAAAGGTAAATATACTATAAAACAGAGCACAAGAGGAAACAGCAAACCATGTTCTTCAGTCGCCAGGTTCCTTTTCTGTCTAAATGAAGACAGGATAAGTCATAAGCTAGAGATCACCAAGCTGGTGAGAAAGATGGAGAGAGGGAGGAAGAGAGTTGTGGGGCACAGGGAGAAAGAGTTCTTGATATTTAAGTTTCCCTAGGGTCTCTTTTTTTACTTGCACCGCATTGCAATACAACTTCCCTTATCATTTTTGCATATGCATCTATTTTCATTTTTCCTTTTAATTAATGTTGCCTATTTTTCAAATACATTATCAGTTACTTTTCTTTTTAAAAAATTATTTATACATACGTGTGTGTATAATATATGTAATATATATTATATATATATAATATATATATTAGCTGTACATGGACACGATACCTTTATTTTCATGTGGTGCTGAGGATCAAACCCAGGGCCTCATGCATGCTAGACCAGCACACTACCACCAAGCCCCAGCCCCAGCTCTACTTTTCTTTTGACTAAAATGAAGAATGGATGAGTTGATTTTCAAATTTTGTTAGAAAAAGATATTCATTAAACAATACTGAATTCTATATAACTCATTATATCTGATTCAATTTTCTTTTGTTTCTTTGTACTTATCAATCCATCTTAACATTAATGATATCTCCTAGCCACTAACTATATAAATTCATGAATACATAAATATTATACCTAAACTTTAATTAAATGATGATGATATTCATTTTACTTTATATATATATGTATATGTGTATGCATGATTTTCGTGGGAAGGATGGAGGAAAAAGCTGAATAAATCCAGAAAATATATAAATATATATGTGTGTTTATACATAGATATACATATATATAACAAGTATACTTAATATTTATCTGCTCTTTTATTGTAAGATATGATGCATTTAAAGAAAGGAACAGGTAGAAAAATGTATAGGTTGAATTATTTACAAAATGTGTCATTATAGATTCAAAGGAGATTTTTAAGTGTTCCCATTACAAAAATAAAGATGTGAAGTCATGAATATTTTAATTAACTCAACTTAGTCATTCTGCATTCTATACACATTTCAAAACAACATTATACACAAGAAATACATAAAATTCTTGTTTTTGAAAATTCCCAGTTTTAATTTGTTAAAAAATATTTTTATTACTTTTTGATGGACCTATTTTATTTACTTATTTATATATAGTGTTGGGAATTGCACCCAGTGCCTCACACATGCTAGGCAAGCATCTACCACTGAGCCACAACCCCAGCCCAAACCTGTAATTTTTTATCTCTTCTTTTTTTAACTTGAAAATTCCATGGATTTGCATATTTTGTATCTATAGTTACAGCCACCAACAAAACAATAAAGTTTGTTCTCTGCCCAAGTGAATACAGCAAAGGAATTTGGGAACTAAACCTGCCTCTGTAATACAGAAATCTCTGCTATCACTGGGAAAGGCCATGAACTCCGTACTGCCACTAGAAAAGGTTGACAGGTTCTAAAATTTTTCATAAAAATGTTGTGTAGATCAGTTAGTGTGAGGCTTATTAAATGAGCTCCAGTTGAAATGGAAATAAATATGAGTAATAAATCAGAGTGGAGTAGAAATAGTGAAAATGTGCCAAACTTGTTTTCAAATACTTCATTCTGATTTGTGATTTAAAGAAGAACTTGCCAATAAATTGTTTCGAACATTTTATTTCCCATACCCAAAGGTGGGACATTGGTTGGATTAGTAGCCAAAAGTAAGCACCTATGACTGTGTGTGTTGTTTGTACTGAGCTCCCAAAGAGAAGAAAAGGTAAATGTCCACAGATACAAGAGGATAATTATGTAAAATTATGAAACTTCAATTATCCAAAACAGTGAAATGCTCTCAGTGAGACTAACTGGTTTTATATGACACTAACCACATACTTTGTTGACTGGTAGTAGTCAACACTTGTTGCACTACCTTTATGACTTTAATATTTTGAGTTTTAAAGTTAATTGGAATGAGAAAGGAAGGGAACTATGAGAAACCCCACATCTTATGTCCTTGTAGGCTATTCCCTTCTACAACCAATTTTCCATTTCTCAGTCTACTCTGACCAGTGATGTTCATTTTTGTCCTACAGCAGCGGGGGAAGGTTGGAGGATGAATGATATGCACATGCTCCACACAGCGTCTCTTTGTCATTAGTTTCTAAATAAGAGTATGACATGTGGACTATTAAGCACATAACAATGAAGGAAGATGGAGACCTGTGACATATTGTTCCTAAGCAACAGAGTCCATCAGTCATTTCTTCTGTACCAAATGTAACCGTTTAGAATAGGCAATCTACTTCTGCAGAGAATCACACAAGGGAAGGGAAAATTGCAGGATCATGCCCATGTATTAACATTAGTTCCAAATATGACTCTGATAGAAATTTCACTGAAACTTCAAGAAGGTAATAGAGTCAGGATACACTTTGGCCTATGGAACTTGAGTATTTCTGCTTATTTAAACATACACAGCATAAAACTTTGTCTTTCCAGCCACATTCTGCCTAGAGAAAAGTCAACAGTGCTTGGCCCAAAATTGCATCCTGCACCATTGAATTCCTAGGAGGGAATCCCTGGTTTGTTGAGATTTTTAGGAGGTGCATACTCTTAGTGACCATTAATTAGCATAGCAGGGGCTTATGAATATGGAAATTTGCTCATTCAATGACAATCTGTATAAAAACTGATACTCTTAGTACAGTAATGCACAATTTAACTGACAACCCACAGGAAGCAGCTCTTAAAGGATACATTACATCTATAAGTTGCTTGTTCAAAGAGAATGTATCTGTCTGTACTAGAGATAAAACTAAGGTCCTATTCTATTGAATTCTATCTATTCCACTTTTTTTTGTTTTATTTACTTATGTTATTTTTGCCACATTACAACAGTTATGATTTTTATCACTGTTATACATAGACCATGTTGACATAATTCAATCAATAACTAGTAAGATTAAAATTGCATATACCTGATCCTGATTAAGTGAGCCCCTCTTGAGTGCTGTGGAATCCGACAAACATGGCCGCAATAAGGTCAAGTCTGTGTGGCAGAGAGATAACACAGTATGTCCCTTCCCATTAGGAAAGTCTGACTGCTGTAATGACTACATATGCCAGAGTTAGTCAATATGAACAAGAATTTGGGGGCCACAATGTGTAAACCTAAATTTGTAAATTTCAGAAGAGAAAGATGTAAGATGCAATATGAAAATGAATATCTAAGAAGAACAAATTAAAAATTTTTAATAAAAGCAAATGAAAACATGCAATCAGAAAAATAAGAAATTATACTCTATTTATGTGTGATTTATCAAAATGTATAAATGCACTCTGCTGTCATGTATAACTAATAAGAACCAATAAAATAGTGTATTGTATTATTCAGGCTTGCATTTGGTTACATCTATCAAACCTGAGTATAGTTTGAACTTTGCTTAAACAAATATTGGGTTTATTTTCTCATGAAACCAAGGATCAGAGTAGATGGTTCTAGGATGGTACAACTGCTCAAGATATCATCAAGTTCTATGTTTCTAGCTTTATCCTTTGTCATATTTTTCATTTTACTGGGGCGGGGGGTGGAAACTTTCTAGAAACACCGTCTGGGAGACTTCTATTTATTTCACACATACTGGAAATGTATCATGGGATTGTCACTATCTGCAAAGGGCTTTAGAAAGGTGAGTTTATTTTCCCTGCTACTCCAAAAAAAAAAAAAAAAAAGAATCTGTTCACTATTGAAAAAGAGAAGGATGGAATACTATTTAGGAAATGAAGAGCATCTGCTGTATTTCTCAACAAGAATCTCTTCTCTGTGGAAACTACTTACTCTCTAAGAAGTGACATTGTAAAAAATAAGCATCAATATATGAGATCAGATTCTCCTGGTTGATACCACCTAATACAGCAGAGTCATCAGATCCTTCTTCACAGAGTATTTTTTTAAAATAGAAAAGAAACTTGAAAGTTTTGTGAACCGAACACAAATTCTAGTAGTGCTGAACCTGAAAACAGCATGTATCCAAATTACTAATAACATGAATGTTTCAAAGTAAATTTCTGAGGGAGGAGAGCTCTTATGCAGAGAATGTATTTTCCAGATGTGGCTGGAGAGCAGGGGTAAGCAACCAAGCCATCCTAAATAGAGGGGAAAAGGAGGAGTTCTGTGGCACATACCTGTAATCCCAGAGACTCAGGAGGCTGAGGCAGAAGAATAACAAGTTCAAAGCCAGTCTCAGCCACTTAGGGAGACCCTAAGCAACTGAGGGAGACCCTGTGGGGAAGTGGCTCAGTTTTTGAGCATCCCTGGGTTCAATTCCTGGTACCAAAAAAGAAGAAGGTGAAATTGAAAGACAGTCATGCATCACACTCTTAGCTGTATATATTTTGGTTAATTTCTATGACTTCCCAGTATCAAGTGAAAATAATTTACCATAATTCTCAGGAACCTAAGAATTACAGTGACTTATTTATTAAACATCACCCATATGGTTTTTTAAAATAATTCCACCACTTTAGTCTTTTGATTATCATTATCAAGCCAATTACATACATGTAGTGTTTTCTAATATAAAATAAAAATAGTAAATATGTGCTCTTTATTCTTTATTTAAAAGCTACAATGTTTTACTATTTGAATATTCTTCCTCATGAACTGAAGGTTGTTGTGCCAATTATTAAGATTTCCAAAACTGTTTTCTTGGAAAATCCTAAATTTCTATATACTTTAGAAAATGAAACTTAAGTCATGTTAAAATTGAACTCTTTCAGAAAAATAATATACACTGCCTTTTATTTGCATATTGGTTTCAAACTCTAAGAAAAGTAATGCAGCTTTTTTTTTCTCTTACAGACTCCTCTGAAAATTTGGCATTTTGAAAAATCTGTTTTATCATACCATATTTTAAATTGTTATTATTACCAAGGTAGAGATTTTATAATCGTCACTAGAATTCATTTTCTCTTGTTCCAAGAGAGACAATTTTCCCACACTGATCTCCAGCTCTATGCAATTAAACTACCCAAGAATGAACATTATTTCTGAGTCTTTACTTAATTCCCACTATTTTCTCTGATATTACACCCAGGGGTGTTTTTATTCTACTATTTTGAGTCGCACTCTGATTGCATTTTATTCAACACTTAGAGAACTTTTACATGACAGTGGTTAAAATGAAAATTCTTACTGATTCCTAATTTTAACTGAAATCTTTTTCCTTATTAAAAAACTCATATATTCATTAGAGATGAATATTCTTTAAGCAAATACTGTCCTATTTATTCATTATGTATTTAATAATGTGTTTTGAAATTTTTGAAATTCATTTTAAGCATATAAATGTATACATATTACTTATATGGACATGGTTGCCTTTCTATCATCCATCTATCTTTATATTGTCAGTTTTTTTCTTTCTTTCTTACCATTTTTGGTACTAAAAATTGAACCCTGGTATAAATACCCATAGTATTAGTATTATATTGTGAGGATTAATATTGTCATGTTTGCTTTTCCAGATTTTTATATTTTTTTCTTTTAAATTGAGAATTTGTCATTTAAAAGTTGTATTAAATATTCTATGAAATGGAAATTATTACTTTTTTAAACTTTTAATGAGTTAAAGAAATACAAAAATATATTTAAAATTTTCAGTTATAAATATGCAATAGACATTAACTATATGTATGTGTGTATATACATATATATATGAGTGTATACATATATATACACACATATATATTTATTTATTCTAGTTTTGTTTCTGTGTAAGCAAAGCAAATGAGAAAATAAAATATATCAAGAGGAAAATTTTTGTCACCTGACAATATTTTTAATTTCATGAGGAAAGTTGAGGATATGGCCCCATACATTTCAGTGGCGGAAGAGTCATATGAAGGAAGTGACTCACCTCACACGTCTTCCTCACATGCTTAGCTATGTCCCATTCAATTACATGAACTTTTGTGTACATTTTAAACAAATGGCATAGAAAACATGTTTCAAGTGGACTTTAATTTTAGCAAAGCTTTTGGTTCACAGTAAAATTGAGCAGAAGGTACGGAGTCCCCGCATGCCTCTGTACCCACCCACGCACAGGCTCTCTCACCAGTCATCCTCAGACTGGTACAGCAGCATCTCCCAGGTCTGTAGTTTACATTAAGTTTTATTCAAAGTGTTGTGTATTCTATGAGTTGTGACAAATTCACACTGGTGTGTAACTACCATTATAGTATCAGAGAAGTTCCACAACTCCAAAATTCCTCTGTGCTTTGCCTGTTCCTCCCTGTTTCTCCCTTAACTCCTGGAAACCACTGACTGGTTTATTTTCTCTGTATCTTTGCCTTTTTCACAGTGGGGCTACTTGGTATGTAACCTGCTTGAGAATGCTTTCTTTCATTTTTAATGGGCATTTAATTTACCTTTATTTCATTTTCATGACTTGAGAGCTCATTTCTTTTTCATGTTGAATAATATTCCAGTATATGGGATGTTTATTCTACATTCCCAAGCTCAACATCCAGGTTGTTTCTAATGTTTGAAAATTGTGTGTAAAGTATCTATGAACATTTGTGTGTGGGTTTTTGTGTGGATATAATTTTCAACTCAATTGGGTAAACACCAAGCAATGTAATTTCTAGATCTTATAGTAAGATTATGTTTTGCTTTGCGAGAAAATGCTATCTTCCAAAATGATATGCAGTATCTTTTCACATGTTTATTTTCCATCCATAGATATTTGGTGAAGTATTTTTTTATTACAAATATTTTGCAAAAAATTTAATGGGGTCGTTCATTTTCTGTTTGTTGAGTTTTATGATTCTTTGTATATTTCATATAATGACCCCTGTGTTAGAGTGTTTGTAAATGTTTGTTTCCAATGTGTGAGTGACTTTTCTTTACATTTCTCTTGAGAGTCTTTTGCAAAGAAGCTTCCCATTTCAGTAAAGTCTTTCTCTCATGAATTGTGATTTTTTTCTACAATGTTTTCCACTAATATAATTGTATCTTCATTATTGTATCTTTGTAGTGAAGTCTTAGATGATATGAGCATTCAATTTTTTATTTCTTCTTCAATTTTGCATTATGTATTCTGAGTGTTGTATCTGCATATAAACCTGAGAGTCAGTTTATAAATATCTACTCAACTGCTTGATGTGATTTTGATTGACTCTGCACATCAAGATGTAAATGAACATCTTGACAATATTGAATCCTCTTAACATGCCTATCACAGACACAGAATATTTCTCCATTTATTAAGTTTTCTTGATTTCTTTCACACAAGTTTTGTGGTTTTCATCATATAGATCTTATGCATAGTTCGTTAGATTTATAGCTAAGTTTTTCATTTCTTCTATGCTAATGTAAATGATGTTTTAATCTCAGATTTCACTGATTCATTGTTGATAGAGAGAAATTATTGGAAATCTTTCAAGATTGCCTGAGTCATGTGGTTATCCTGTGTTGATTCACCATTGAAATTCAAATACAAGCATTGGATGTGGGAATAACCCACTAGAGCCAAATGGCTTACTTAGCTCCACCCCTCCCATCCTGTTTTTCTCCAAGAAGCTGCTACTGGTCTCCTTTGGATCAGTACCTCTATGAATACAGCAAGCGCAGGCTCCTTCCTTTGTTAGAGCCAGATCCTTCTGGATGGCTCAATCGGTCATGCCCCTGTTCTTAGGATAATTCTGTCTTCTGTCATTATTTCTGATAAATCGATTTCATAGCTTTGATTTCACAGCCAGCCCATCCCTCCTACAGCAACCCTGTCCTTTGCCCACATGGGACTTGCAGCAAGTCTTGTTTGGTAAATCCTTCTGCATTTTGGTTTTGCTATTTTTTAATTTTTTTTCATAGAAAACCATGCCATCTGAAAATAGTTTTTCATCTCCCCTCCCAGCCAGCCTGGGAATAATTTTTATTTCCTTTTTTTATTACATGAGCTAGAGTTTCCATTGAAAAGGAATGAAAAGAAGGGATATCCTTGCCTTTTACTTGATCTTGTCAGGAAAGCTGTGAGTATCTTAACATTAAGTATGTAAACTCTAGGATTTTTTCAGGTGTTCTTCACTAAATTTGACACATTCTCATTTATGTAGGTCTAGGTTGCTGAATGTTTCTGAATTTTATCATGAAGGGTGTTGAAATTATTTTTCTTCTTCAGGATATTAGTATATTGGATTACACTGATATCTTTTCAAACATTAAAACCAGCCTCCTGTTTGTAGAATACATCCCATTAGGCAATTAGGCAATGCTATGTGAAGCTTTTTGTACATGCCTACATTTGATCAACTAATATTTTGTTGAGAAATTTTGTTTCTGGGTTCATGAGTGATATTGATTTGAAGATTTTCTCTTAGAATTCTTTTGTCTGGTTTTGTAATTAGATTAACTATAATCTCATAGAATGAACTAAAAAGTATTTTACTTTGGTTTCCACCTTCTGGAAGAGACTGTAGAGAATTAGTACATTATTTTTTCCTAAAGGTTTGGTGTAACTCCTCTGGGTGAATTGCTCTGGGCCTTGTATTTTCTCCTCTGGAAAGTTATTATTTATTGATTCAATATGTTTAATAGACATAGGCCAATTCAGATTATTTTTTTAATGTGTATTTTGACAGATTGTGTCTCTCAAACTGTAGTTCTATTCTTTATCCTTTTTAATATTCATGGAATCTGTAGTGATGCCTCTCATTTCATTATTAATATTATAACTTGTGTGCTAGCCCTTTTTTCTTGGTTAACATGGAAAGGAATTTATTGGTTTTTGCAAATAAATAACTTTTGTTTTTGTTACATTTTCCCTATTGAGTTCTTATTTTTAATTTCATTGATTTTTGCTGTGATACTTTTATTTTGGATACTTTGGATTAAATTTAATTTTTCCTTGTTTTCTAAGGTACACATAAACATTATTGACTTTAGGACTTTCTTTTTTCCTAATATATACCTTCAGTGTTTTAAACTATCCTCTAAGCACTGCTTTTACTGTTTCCTACATATTTGGTTGTGTTTTCATTTTCATTTAGTTAAAAATAACTAAAATTTCTCCAAAGATTTGTCTTTTGATTTATGTGCTAGTCAGAAGTTTATAGCTCAGCCTCTAAATACTTGGAGGTTTTCCAACAATCTTACTATTACTGATTTTTTGTTTAATTCCATTGTGGTTTGAGAGCACACATTGTATGTTTTGCTCTTTTAAATTTATAAGGCATGTTTTATGGCCCAGAATGTTCCATGTGAGATATAGAAGAATGTGTATCCTGTTGTGGGAAGATGAAATCGTCTTCATATGTCATTTGTATGCACTTTATTGATGGTGCTATGGAGTTTAACTATGTCCTTACCAAATTTCTGAAAGATGGATCTATTTTTCCATAGGGTATTGAAGGTTTCAACTATAATAATGAATCTGTTTCTCTTTATTTTTCTATCTTGTTTTGCCCCGTGCTTTTGACTCTACTTTTAGGTACAGCCTGATTAAGGATTGTTATCTTCATGGGGAATTGACCCCTTTATCATTATGTAATGCCCTCCTTTTACCTGATGAGTTTCCTTGCTCTGAAGTCCACTGGGTATAATTAATAGAACTATTCCAGCTTTCTTTTGATCAATGTAAGCACTGTATCCTTTTCTCAATTTCTTTAATTTTTAATCTGTATGTGTCCTTGTAGTTAAAGAGAAGTACTAAGAGAAAACTATAGTATCTCTGTTTATTCGGATGTATTGTTTTTGCTTTGGTGCTGGGGTTCAAGCTTAAGTAGTCGAGACTGAATTGTGAATCTGCAACTTTGCCTAAGCATAAAAGCCCCAGTCACCCAAACATTAACAATCTAATTTCAGTCCTTGTATCAATCAGGCCGTGGTGGTACTTAACATTGACCATCAAGTATCCTCTGCTCTGAATCTATGCTCAAGAGCTGTGGAAGTTTCTACTTTCATGTTCCCAAGAACATATTTTCCTCAGCAATGTCCAACCTGCTAAAGAGCCTATCACAGCACCATTCATTTTTTACAGTGTTTTTTTTTTATTTGTCATTCACTTTTTTCACTCTTAGAATGTCTATTTCTCTGATTGCTTTAGCTGTATACGTGTATGTTCTAACATGTCACCTTTCATTAAGACCCTTAAACTATTATTCATGATGATTTGAAATTCATAGTCTAATATTTACAATATCCTTGATATATTTGAACCTTTTCCTGGAGTCTACTGATCTCTTACTGATCTCTTCAATTTGTGTTTGTCTCTTTATTATGCCTTCTGATTTTTTATTTTCTTTTGTTTTTAAAATGAAACATGCTGTACTGGGGAAAGAAACCTTGGGAAACAATCCTCTAGTGCTGTGATAGTAAGGTGAGCAGGTAAAGTGTGTCATAGGCCTATGACTGGGATGTGGTCTTTTTGTGAACCTGTGTCTCTGGGTTGTCACCTTTGCAAATGATTCTCAGTCCTGCCTTCCATCCCAGCACAAAACTTAAAAATAACAAGAATATCCCTCTCCCCCCTGGCCTCCCCTCCACTCCACTGATTCCTCTTCAATCCATTTGATCTCTACTTACTTTTTCTCTTCTTTCTTTTTCTTCTTTTTTTAGTTCATGTCCTGTGGATACACCAATGCAGGGGCCCACCATGCCACATCCGTGTACTCACATATGGAAGCTCCCTTTGCTTGTTCCCTATTCCTCCTTCTCAATCCCCTTCTTCTACTCTATTCTACTCTACTGATATTTCCTGTGTTTTGATAAAATTCCTTTAACCCTTTTTTATTCTTTTCTCTCTCTTTTTCTGTCTTTCATTTTTTTTATTTTTTAAAAAAGTTTTCCCATGTGGAAAGCAAAAGAAGACTAGAGATGGGATTTTCCTCTGTCAATTCAGCCAGGTTCTGATAAATCCCCAGTAAGATGAGAGCTAGGAAAATTGTTTCTCTTGAGAGTAATCCCAGGTAAGAATAAACTTCTTTGGGCCTACTTCATATGGATCAGTTCTCCTACCCATGCAGGAACATGAAGACATTTTCATCTAATCTTCACTGGGAGAACCTGAAAGGGCTACTATAGGTGAAAATTCACAAAAAATGTGTCCCTCCTCATGAGCAGGTTCTTCTGAAGATTTTATCTCTCTGATTGCTCAACACTGATTCTTCACCTATGCATCATACTACAGTCTAGGCTTTTCTGTCCCAGTACTAGTTCCTATGGAAGTTTCTGTCTGTAGATTTTTGCTTTAGGAAGTCAGGATTCTCTGTTTCTTCCTGTATGTTGCTCTAATTTGGGGAGCAATTATTTGCCCTATAACATGAATTCTCTAAAATATCTGATGTGAACTATTGATTTTCAGTTTCCTTAGACTTCTATTATTGTTAGGATGTCGGATGACATTTTCTAAGCTCTTTATATGTTGGCTTAGAAACCGATTCTATTTTCTCTCGAACTATTTCCATAGAGATATTCATGTATTTCTTGAAGATATTCATCATTAGTCATTGTGTATATTTTTAAAATACATATATGTTTTAAATATATGTATATATGTATATATTTTAAATATTTTTTAAAATGTTTTCTATCATAAATAAAAACTGTTAGTAAACATAGCAAAAAAGACACTTATATCCTTAAAACATTAAGGAACAACTTAAATAACTATCATCTAACTCCAAGCAGAGCCATAGGGAAATATTTTCAAATATGATTCAAACATTTAAAATCTATAAACCTAGTCAAAATTTAGTTCAAGTGTTCTTAGTTTTCATATAATGAAACCTTGATACAACGCTAATTCTGATTATTATGCACATGGACTGAACCATACACACACACACACACACACACACACACGCAAAAGAATTTGACCTCTTTGTTGAGTTTTGAACTTGAATCTTAGTGATATTTCATAATAGTTTAGAGATATTATAACCACTGAAAATTAATATGCTAATTATTTAATTTAAAAGTAGTTATATATTAGTAAATGCTATCATTTGAGATATTCAGCAAGACAAGTAACGTTTAATGTCTTTAATTACATGATTATGTAATATCACACTCCAACTGTTGACGTAGGAAAAAGTATAGCAGATTAAATTAGTATCTGGGAAGGGAAATGCAGCAGATGTTGATCTGCTTAGCCAGGACTTGAGCACTGTTGCAGAGTACTACTGAAGAAAGCAGGTGTGGTAGTCATTGTTATCTTTTGTCTAAGACAAATCATTTAACTGATCAAATACTTAAATATTGGATTCATTGAAGTTATCTTGGGTGGAACATACTCTTTCTTTTTCCCAGCGGTTCTTTGTCACAGGTTTGTTATCCTCTTACTTTTTCTGATTTTCTCCATTGCTCAACCTGTCCTTCATTCTGCTATGCACACCTTGTTACTGCTTATCACCAGTAGACTCATCATGTGCATTTCCTGTGGCAGGCGGAACTGGGGCCCAGGATTACGCCACGTGCATCCGAAGATGGCGACTGGCAGAGAGCAAACGGCATTCTGAATATGCATGGAGAGAGGCAGGACGCAGTTTACAATTGGCTGTATGATAACCAGTTCAGCCGCCTAGCGCATGGACAGATATACTTTACATGTATGCTTGAGCGAGTGAAGCTTGACCTTTAACAGGATTGGATGGACATATCTGATTACAATTGCTTATGCATGAGACTGCTTATATATTGATGGTGTTATTGGAATAAAGGGGAAGCTGCTTTATGAACTTCTAAAGAGTACGTGTCTTCTGTCCCGCTGGTCAGGCTGTAAGAGTGAGGAGCAGCTTTCCGTAAGCGGAGCCGCTTGTAGCCGCCAGGCAAAGAAGCTGCGGTCTTTCGTAAGATCGGCGGGAGTCGCTTGAAGCAGCCCGTTGGCAAGCAGCAGCGGCTTTCCGCAATTTCCGAAAAAATGTCTCTTACCTTAGTACTTCCTGCAATTGATTCTAACTCTGAGGCTTGCGATGTTTTCCAATTTCTTCTTTTATGTTCATTTCCTGTTGTTAAACATACCATTTCACCGATTCATGAGCACCAGAATATAATTCATCCAGATAACTTCTGTATTCAATTACACTACATATCTTGCTAAGATTCATAGTTGCCTTTGAATTATATTTCATCTTTTGATTTAATCAGCTTTATTCACAGTCTCCATGACATTGACTCCTCAGGTGAGAGATTAAGGTGGGTTAGACCAAAGTTTTGACAGTGGACATGTAGGGAACTAGAAATGATGTGTGTGGCAATAATGTGATATTGACAGGACTTGCTTTTGAATTCAAAGTAAACAGTTTACACAAAGGATGCGAACAGGCTGATTTTCAGCTTCCCTTCTTGTTTTCTAATAACTCAGTAGATAGAAGTACCAGTTACTGGAAATGCAGGTACAAGATGAAATTTGGTTTATGGAGTTTTAAGTATAAAGTTGTTTAAGACTATTTAAGTTTTTTATTACATTAAGCATCAAAAGTGACCTGCCAAGGAGGCAGATATTTCAGAAGGAATTTCAAACATATATTTGCAGTGAAACATGTAAAGTGTAATTTAAAATCATGAGAAAGGATAAAAAGTCACATTTCAATTTAACAAAAAACAGACATAAAATCTAGCCATAACATATACCCAAACTCAGAGAGATGGAGCACCCAGAACTGGATATTGAGCCTAAATGCTCACTGAACTCACAGGACACAAAGCACAAAGGAGAAGGCAGCTACCTGTAACAAAACAACTGGAATTTATGGTGCAATGAAAATACAATAGTATTTATTGGAGTTGGCACTATGGAGGTGGTTGATGGCCATAAAATATGAGGACATTTGGAGAAGGGAGATGCAAACCAGACTGCAGTGGGTTGAGAAGTGGACTGAAAGTCAGAATTGGAGGTAACACAGGAGCGAGAAGATTTTGCAAGGTTTGGCTATGAATGGGAGCACAAAATGCGTTTCTATTTGCTATGATATTTTTGGCTGCTAGTAAAAGAAGAGCCAACTAAAAAAACTTAATTAACAAGAACTTTAACTGCTTAAGCAGTAAGGGGAACTGTGCTTGTACGAGACCAACTTAGACAAGGAAAAGTTGACTTTAGGGTCTCAATTTCACAGGCTCAGTCCATGCCCTGCAGGCTCCATTGCTCTAGGCCCACGGTGAGGCAGAACAGTATGGTGCAAAGGTGTGGCAGAGAAGCAGAAGCAGAAAGACAGGGGAAGGGGCCAGAGGGCAGATCAACCTTTCCAGGGCACACCAGCTGTGGCCCACCACTTCCAGCCATGCCCAGGTGACTACAGTTGCCACCAAGTTAGTCCATTCACACTATGATGGACTGACAAGGTTATGGCTCTTACTGCACCTCTGAATATTCCTGCATTAGCACAGGAGCTTTTGGGGGGACTTCTCAGTTATGGACCATAATAGGAACTATTATGAAACCAGAATCTTATAATCAGGATGTCTGTAGATTGATGAATTAGTGACTCAAACATTAGAAGTAAGTTCTTTATACATCTCTATACTTAGATAATTTCAGCAGGTAAGTTATATTTTGAGTCTCAGAATATTTTGTGCTCTCACAAAGTCAAAGTCTCCTGTATTTATTTTAGAGAAGTGTTTGTTTTTTCATAGATACCCCAGGGTAGATGTTCCTTTGTATACTATGAAGTAGACCTGAATTTTTGGTCAGATTTAAATTAATGTATCAAAAAAAAAAATGGATGAGTTCTCTTTGCAAGATTGATTTTTCACCTTATATGCCTATTAATTGGTAGCACACATTGATACTAATGGGATACATACATAGACACACACACACACACACAAACACACACACACACACACACACACACACACACACACACACACACATAGTTGATGTTAGTTTTAATTTACTTTAAGTTTGGGGAATACCTAGATGGCAAATCCCTACCATGACAGGATATAGTTTAAGGAAATGATACAGACAATATATTTTAATAAAAAATAATTTCAATTTAAAAGTGCAATGAAGAAATCTTAGGTTGATTTCAATTTGCATTTCTCTAATTACTAGAGATGATGAGCATTTTTTCATACATTTTTTGATTACCTGCGTATCTTCTTCTGTGAAGTGTCTGCCCAGTTCCCTAGCCCATTTATTGATTGGGTTCTTTGTAAGATCTTTATAAATTTTGGAGATTAGTGCTCTGTCTGAAGTGTGTGTGGAAAAGATTTTCTCCTATTCTGTAGTTTCTCTTTTCACATTATTGATTGTTTCCTTTGCTGAGAGAAATCTTTTAGTTTGAATATGTCCCATTTAAAACCCAAGATTTCGTCTAACTCCAATTACAATGGCTATTATCAAGAACACAAGCAATAATAATTGTTGGCGAGGATGTGGGGAAAAAGGCACACTTTCACATTGCTGATGGAGTTGCAAATTAGTACAGCCACTCTAGAAAGCAGTATTGTAGATTCCTCAGAAAACTTGGAATGGACCCACCATTTGACCCAGCTATTCCACTCCATGGTTTATACCCAAAGGATTTAAAATCAGCATATTATAGTAACACAGCCACATCAATGTTCATAGCTACTGAATTCACAATAGCTAGATTATGGAACCAACCGAGATGCCCTTCAATTGATAAATGGATAAAGAAACTGTGGTATATATACACAATGGAATATTATTCAGTCATAAAGATTAAGATTATTGCATTTGCTGGTACATGGAGTTGGAAAATATCATGCTAAGTGAAATAGGCCAAGCCCTGAAAACCAAAAGCTGAGTGTTTTCTCCAATAAGCGGATGACAATATATAACAAGGAGTATTGGCAGGGGGGACACAGAGAGAAGAATGAAGTAACTTTGGATGGTGTAGAGGAAAATGGGGCAGGAGGGGTGAGGGAAGGAAAAATAGTAAAATGAGACAGACAGTATTACCCTATGTATATGTATGATTACATGAATGGTGTGAATCTACATTGTGTATAACCATAGAAATGAAAAGTTGTACCCTGTTTGTGTACAATGAATCAAAAGGCAATCTGTAAAAATAAAACTTTTTTAAAAAGTGCTATGAAGAAAAAATAAGACATTTTACAGTACCCCTCTCCCATTTTATTCATAGTCTACCTTTCAGTGATTTTATTTACCTGCAGTCAACCAGCATTATCACATCTCAATCCTCAGGAACTCAACTGTAGCCTACATGTCCATCCACATCATTCACCACATTCATCTCACTAAGGCACTGAATCCTCTTACATCACCACAGAAAAGGTGACTGCAATAAAATAAGATACTTTGAGAGAGGGAGAGAAACCACATTCACATACATTTTATCATGATATATTGTTATAGCTCCATTTTATTATAAATGAATGTTGTTAATCTCTGCTGTGTCTAACAATAACGAACTTTGTTATAGATATGCATGCACAGGAAAAAAATTCACATTTCAGGCATCCATTGGAGTTCTGAAATATATTTTTCTGGGGATGTGGGTGACAGTTATAAAAAGAAGAAAATCCAGTGGTTTATAATAATATGGATGAACCTGGAAGACAATTTAAGTGAAATAAGTCAGACTGAAAAATACATATGGCATGATCTCACCTATGTGTGAAATCTAATTGTGGTGGACTTGTTGGAAGAGGAAGTAATCAGTGGTTGCCAGGACTGGATGTGAGCAAAATGGGAAACATTGAACAAAGGACACAGATTTCACTTAAAAGATAAGATCTGAGAATCTAACACACAGCGTGGATAGTGATGGTTATGGTGATTCATTTATTGTGCAAATCATCAAACAACAGACACAAATGGAAACAAAGGTGATTCTTTAGGTGAGAATTTTTGAGACAGGGAGAGGACTATATAGGTGAGTAATGGAATGCCAACAAGACAGATGTTCTCACATTAAACCCTTTTTCTTAAGGGAAGTGGACTATGAGACATGCTTCCTCTTGAGTTGGCTTCATTCAGTAAATCTGGAACCTTTTAGGCAATATTGAAACATCACTAAAAGAAAGTCATTGGTCAGAGGGGTTTGTTTCATTGTGTGATATTTTGTTTTTTTGGTACTGGGGATTGAACCCAGGGTCACTTTACCGCTGAGCCACATCCCCAGTCCTTTTTATTTACTTATGTATTTATTTTATTTATTTTTTAAAATTGTAAACAAATGGGATACATGTTGTTTCTGTTTGTACATGGAGTAACAGCATACCATTTGTGTAATCATACATTTACATAGGGTGATGATGTTTGATTCATTCTGTTATTTTTCCTTCCCCCCCACCCCTCCCATCCCTCTTTTCCCTCTATACAGTCCCTCCTTCCTCCCATTCTTGCCTCCCTCCCACCCACCATCATGTGTCATCATCCGCTTATCAGTGAGATCATTCATCCTTTGGTTTTTTGAGATTGGCTTATCTCACTTAGCATGATATTCTCCAATTTTATCCATTTGCCTGCAAATGCCATAATTTTATTATTCTTTATGGCTGAGTAATATTCTTCATGGCTGAGTAATATATACCACAGCATCCCACTAACTTGCTTCGGGCCTTGGTAAATTGCTGGGACTGGCCTGGAACTTGCAATCCTCCTGCCTCAGCTTCCTGCATTCCTGCAATTATAGGAAGGCACCACCATGCCTGGCTAAGAGACTGTAGTTGGAAGTAATATTTTTAAAAAGTTTGGTGATACAATTTCAGCAAACTTACAAGGAAACATGAGACAAGAAACAGAAAACGGTCTGGATGGGAAATATAAATGGACTGGGCAAAACACTATGAAGAAGAGATTTTAAGTGGTGACTGATAAAGGAGGCCTGATCTTCAGAAAACAAGATAATTAATATAATACAAGTAATATACTGAATTTCATTCATTACCTAGAAGAAGTTGAGCAAGTTTTATTATGATAAACACCACACACTTACTGGTGATATAATTTGAGGTATCATTGGCTTCTTCCTCACCGACACAATGGAGCTGAGGCAAAAGAGGAGATTCATCAGTTATCGGATGAAAGAAATAAAGCCCAGCATAAAACTTAGAGTGCACTTGCTCATCAAATGATAAACTCTTATTATTGTGGGGTTAAAACTCAGATATTTATTTTACGATAGATACACTGCAACATAAAAGAAAAGCAAGGTAGAAAAGACATAGGGCAGTTAAATAATTATCGTATAAATACAAATGAGTTTGTGACATTGGCAAACCAAACATAAAGTGGAATGAAAGAGCACCAGCATTTATGGAAAATACCAGGATAGTTTTTATTAACCAAATTCTCACATCCTGAGAAGGATAGATCACTCATAAATCTTAATGAGCCAAAGATAACAATAATGAAATACATAAAGCAAAATTCTTAAAGTACGAAGATAAGGTTATAAACCCACAACATAATGGATAATTTTGATACACAGCTTTCAAAGGTGATTGATGAAGTAAAACTAATTGAAAAATGATATATGAGCTTTAAAAAGCATAATTAACTAGCTCCATTAACTAGTGTTGTCTGGGACATTGGACATCACATAGACACTTGATATATCCACTACCTGGAAGACTCTACCAAAAAATTTTTTTTAAATTATTCTCCTGGGCGATATGAATTGTCAAGACATGTTTGGAAAATAACATGGTGTATAACAGATCCCCCTTTAGGCTTCTAATTACATTTCGAAAACTATCTTAAAGAAAAATGAATTCAATATGTGCATTAATTAAAGTTATATTTTAAGCACTGTAAAAATGGAAACTAATGCAAAATCCTGGACAAATAAGTTTAAAAAGTTATTGAATACTATGTAACCATTAAACACATCAAAAGAATGTGATAGATTCTCAGTGAAAGAAGATAGACCAGGAAGAACTTCAAATTATTTCCAGGAATAGCAAAACATTTCAGATCAATATGGCTACTGTGATCTAATTGCTTATCTTTTCCCTTTTGGAGTTTTTAAACTGTTTTAGTGACAAATAACAATGGTACATTTTTCTGGGGTACAAAGTGATGTTTTCATATGTGAGCACATTGCATAATGATCAAATCATTGGCGCTTAGAATATACATCACTGTAAACATTTATCTGTTCTTTGTGAGGATGTTAGTAAACTCCTCTTTCAGCTATTTGTACTGTGAGATGCACTAGTGCCGACACAGCCAGCTGAACATCTAATACACCACCAAAACATATTCTTCCCATCTAACTGTAGCTTTGAACCTGTTGACCAACTTCTCTCCATCTCCCCTCTCCGCTATACTCCCCAGCCCCTGGGATTCTATTAAAAACGCTATGTAGATGATGTTTTCTTTTTTTTTTTTTATTTTTAGTTGTAGATGACCACAATTCCTTTATTTATTTGTTTGTTTGTTTGTTTATGTGGTGCTGAGGATCGAACCCAGTGCCTCACACGTGCTAGGCAAATGCTCTACTACTGAGCTATAATCCCAGTCCTATATATATATATCTTTTTCAACAGCATGTTTATAGAAACATAACTATTTTTTGGAAAATACAGACGAAACCCTTAAGTGTTTACCTTATGTTGCTATAACTGAACATGTTGAGTAAAAGACATACTTTGAAAATTTTAGATAGAATAAAGAAACCAGAGCCACAAGTACTGTGCAGCCTAAGCCAGAAGAGCTCAAGTACTCGTAAACTACTGATTGTGAGAACTCAGTGCTGCATAGCAGGGAACAAGTCACTATCAAGTCCAAGATCCCAAGGCACTGCAGAAACAACAGTTGTATTTAAGAAAAAAATCTGCAACAATGCTGGAAGGCAAGAAATGAAGTTCTCAGCGTATAAAAATGTATGTGGTGACTCATCGTCAACACTTCACAATGTATTTATAGTATATATAAATTATTTAAACTACCCTAACAATACCTGTTTCTCCCTAACGTGTAAAATTTCAAACTATGCAATTATAGCCTAAAACCTTCATATAAAGGAAAAGTAAGGGTATGGTAGCTTCCTTCCTTCCAAACGAGAGGACAAGAATAATATATAAAGAGAACTTTTAAAATTTTCATGTTACAAAGTTGTTTTTAACTATAAGACTGATAGAAATTTAAATAAAAATAAAAGTACTTTAAAATTGAATGATGGAATACTGATCAACTAATTTTTTTAAAAATATATCAAAAATCTGAGTATTTTCAGCCTTCAGAAATAGTATCACACTTTTGTAAATGTTCATTTTTCAATTCTCGTAACTTCACATGAGGAAAATTAGGTTTATTGTCCTTCCCAGGATCACATATGAACTAAATGGATTAAGGAGGTTCACCATGTTCCTGATCCAAGATATCTTACATTAAGGCAAATACATCAAAAATCTCTGGAAATTACCTGTTTTAATAAAACACCTTGGAATTCTTAAATAACTAACATGTTTATAATAGGCTGGAAAATACTGCATTAATATAAATGTCAAAAATATAACTTAGTTGATATAAACAAGAAAAAAGAGTAACATCTCGTAATGGTAATTTACAGGCCACCAAGATCTAATAGATGTGAGTTTTAATGTACTTAACAACACAGACTCATGGTAATGATGATCAAATTTGAGTGAATACAAGATATTAAAAAATAAAGTACTACATGAATTTAGCATATATCTCCCAGGAATCTACAGATTTAAAAATGGTAAAAAAAAAAAAAAAAAAACAGGATTTAAAAACAGATTTAAGTAGTTGGATTAAAGTATACAGTATACTTTTAATAAAACTTTACACCTTTCAAAAATAAATTCTATGCATGTCACTAACACTAACCACAGTTAAATAGTATCAGTTATGACAAAGCTAACAAACATGTATATACACATTTATACTTGAAATAGTAAATGTCATAAATTATTTGGAAGACAATGAAGAATCGAAGTTATGAAAAATGAAAAAAAGAGCACAATTTTCTAAAAGGGATGAGTTGGTGAAATTGTCACCCATGGAAATCTTTAATATTAAATACATTATTTCAAAATTATGAAGTAAATAATAAGAGCTTTTACATACTGAAGTAAAAGATCAACAAATTGTTACAAAGTAAGAATAGCTAATTTTAAATAAAGGAACGAAGATAATAAGAATAACTTCAGAAACTGATATAACTGAAGGAAATAAAGCACAATTTTTAAACATCAAATATGTATCACTGGTCCTGTGCACCTCCTTGGCCTTAGTTATTTGTCATACCATTTTTTACATTTCAACTTTTGAACACGTTCTCCCAAACACAGAGGTCTCAACAATACAGATTTGTTGTGTTACAGTTCTGGAATCTCCCCGTCAAAAGCCTCACTGAGTTGATATCAAAGGATCAGCCAGGCTGCTTTCTCTTCTGGTGCCTCTAGGCGAAGATTCTTTTCCATCTATTTTAGCTTCTAAGAACCTGTGCACCTCCATTGGCTCATGAGCCTCTATCTTCAAATCCAAAAAATCATAACTCTCATCTCTGCCTCCTGTCTTCCTCTATCCCTCTGAGGACCCTGGGATTACATTGGACCCATTCAATAATCCATGACAGTCTTCCAACTCTAAGACATTGAATTTAAACCTACGAAGTGCCTTTATCATGTCATGAAACATTTTCACAGACTCCAGAAATTAGGATGAGGGCATCTCAGGAGGTTTGTCTCACAAAATATTACTCTGTCTGCCGTAAATGCAGAAGGGATCAATGCATTATAAGCACTTACAATACAACATGCATATGAAACCACAACAGAGGTTCAAAATAAAGTTTATAAATATCAACTGGAAAAATGTAGAAGAACCCCATAAATAATCGTATATTCAGCATTCCTGCTGGTTAACTCATAAAAATTAGGAACCATAGGAATAACACAAAAATACTAACTACTTCTTTAATCTAAATTATTTTACTAATTTATTTACTTTGGGGTACTGGGAATTGAATCCAATGTACCCTAGCACTGAACTATATTCCCAGTCCTTTATTTTATTCATTTATTTATTTATTTATTTATTTATTTATTTATTTATTTATTTATTTTGAGTCAGGATCTCACTAAGTTGCTTAGGTCCTCACTGAGGCTGGCCTCAAACTTGGGAATCCTCGTGTCTCAGCCTCCTAAGTGGCTGGGATCACAAACATACACCACTGGTTCAGCCTTAATTTATTTTATTTTCAATGATTCATATGACTCTTCACCAATACTGCAGAAGATATGTTTCATTTATATTCATGTGAATAATCCATCAAGAAAGATATGTAATATAATTGAAAATGTAAAGTCAAAACTAAGAAATCAATATCAAAACTATAACTGGAAAATGTACAAATTTGTGGAAATAAAACAGAATACCGTGAAATACTCTACCAATAGAAGAGGACTTCACAATGGACATTATAAACTACTTTGAAATGAATAAAAATGAAAAGTTTGTCTAACAAAACATGTACAATAAAATTAACGCTCTGTCTAAAGGCACCTGTGATGAAATGGGATGGTCCAAGATATGCAAATCAGGGCAGGTGATGCTCCACAGCAGCAGAATGAAGGGCAAAGGCTTAAGTCTTCTCCACAACACAGACAAGGCTTTGGCAGAATCCACCTTCCCTACATGGACAGGAATAGAAGAGCATATCTCACCATCATGAAGGCAAGTATTGCAAACTGACAGCTAACACCATACTGAACGGTCAAAGCACAGAACCTCCTTTCTAAGATCTGGAGAAAGACGTGTGCCCACTTTTTTTTTTTCACTGAAAGTAGTACTAAAATGTCCTAGCCGGGCGGAGACAGAAGTAAAGGGCATTCAGATTGGAAAGGAGGAATTCAAATAGTCGCTGTTTGCTGATGACTTGACTTTATATATAGAAAAGCCAAGGAATCAAACAAAAACTAATTTAAATTATCATTACCTCATGCACACATATGACTGTATGACCAATGTGCTCCTACAACATGTATAATTAGGAAAATGAGAGATTACACTCCATTTATGTATGATCTGTCAAAATATATAAATCCATTCTACTGACCTGTACAACAAATTAGAACAAATTAAAAGAAATTAAAGATAAATAAATAAATAAATAAATAAATAAATAAATACATTTACCAAAGTGGCTGGCTACAAAATCAACATACAAAAGTCAGCAGTGTCTCTATATGTAATAGTAAATAATCTAAAAGGAAAAAACTCAAGAACATAATCTTATTTACAATGAACACAACGAAAATACCTATGTATACATTTAACAAAGCACATGAAAGAGTTCTACAAGGAAAACCAAAAGATAATTGTGAAAGAAATTGAAGAAGACACAAACAACTAGAAAGATATGTTGTGCTCATGAATGGGAAAAAATCTGTTAAACTCTCCTTACAATTCAAAGTATTCTACATGTACTTACTATCAAAATACCAATGACATAGCTCATATAACTAGAAACAAGGTAATTCTAAAATTCAAATGAAGTCACACACAAACACACACACACACACACACACACACAAACACACACAGAACAACAAACAAAAAGAGAACAGCCAAAGTGATCTTGAGCAAAAAGAACAAAGCAGGAGTCACTACACTTCCAGACTTTAAAACATACTGCAAGGCAATAGTCATAAAAACACCCTGCTATTTGCATAAAAACAGACACGCAGGTCAGTAGAACTGAATGGAAACCCTAGAAGTCAGCCCCCATCTGCAGCCAACTGATCATCAACAAAGGTGCCAAGAACATGCATTGGAGAAAGAAGAGTTTCTAAATTAATGGTGGATGGAAAATTAGATATCCACATGCAGACACCTGAATTTAGACCCCTGTCTCTCACTAGCTACAAATAACCAAATGGATTAAAAACTTCTCATAAGATTGGAGATATGAAATTACTTAAGAAAACAGGAGGATGGAGTTCATCAGGACTTTAGAATGAACAAGGGTAATTTTTAGTAATTTTTAGACAAGACTCCAAAAGCACAGGAAGCAAAAGCAAACACAGACAAATGAGATTATATCAAGTGAATGATTCTGCAAAGCAAAGGGACCAATTCACATATTAAAGTGGCAACCTACAGAAAGGGGGAGGGATGGTATTTGCAAAGGATGCATCTGACAAGGTGTTAATAGCGAGAATATATAAAGAACTCAAAAAAATGATGGCGTTTCCATAGAAAACTAGGAACAGAACTATCAAGTTCAGCTATCACATTACTGTTATATATCCATAAGAAATGAAATCAAACTGTCAGAGATCTTCACTTTTATGTTTATGTGACACTATTTACAACAGTTAAGATGTGTCCATCAAAGAACGAATGGATGATAAAAATGTGCTGTACTTATGTTGTGGAGAACAACTTAAGAACAGACTGATCACCACTAAGAAGTCCAAATTTGAGAGTCTATATTAGCTGGCGGGCTGACTGTCTCACATAACACCCAAAGTGGCTATTGAGAAGACAGCCCCAAGCACAAGGTTGCAGGGGTTTTTATACCATAAGTAAAGCATGTTGGCACATCAATCATAAGTGACTGTTGCTATGATTCAAAACTACAAACTAACGTCATGAGATCTAAAACCATAAGGAGAAGGGGAAATGGGTCAAAAGTTTGGGTACAAATTAAAGAATGGTTACTAACATCTAGACAATCGTTCTCTGACAGCGTACATTGTCCAAGAAAAGTAGGAACCAATATGAGAACAATTTTACATTATAAAAGAATTGCCATTTTGTGTTGCCAAACATGCTGTGCTAAACAACTGTTGGTGGGTACAGAGGCAGGGTGTTACCATGGGAGAAGCATTTCCTATGTGACATGGAGCCTCAGGGTAAAATGGAGTCTGTTTGGTCATTGCCCGTGTAGCCTGGCCCATAACACATACACTGTGGAATATCACTCAACCACACGAAAGAAAATAAAATCCTGTCACATGCAGAAATATGAATGAAACTGGAGGACAATAAATTAAATAATCTGGTACAGGAAGGCAAATACTGTATATTCTCACTAATAGATAGAAGTTAAAAAATTAACTGTACAGAAGGAGTGTCACCCAGTGGGTCCCTGGGGGTTTGGAAGGCTGAGAGGAGGGCAACTGAAGGAAGATGGAAATGGGTCTCAGAATGCAGTTAGATAAAAGAAAGAAATTTAATCCCCACAGACTCTGGTTCACACCAATTTATTATATATTTTAAAAAGAACTAGAGGAGATAAGTTGAAAGCTTCCCAAGACAACAAAATGATAAATCTTTAAGGAGAAGGATTTGCTAATTACCCTAACTTGGTGCTTTCACGTTGTATATATGCATTGAATCATTATGCTGTACTCACAGATAGGTGCAATTACTGAATTTCAATTTAAGGAAAAAATTGGGCTAAGCTAAGGTGTCTCAGAGAACCGAGTTTCTCAAAACCTATTCTGGTCAAGATAAATTCCATTTCTGGTTCTAACGAGGATAATCTTGCAGCTAATTCAATGAAACGCATCCCACCTTTTTCAAGTGGAGGTCAGTTAAGACAGATGAGACACTTGTGAAATCACCTGGATGGGATAGACAGATCTAGTGAATTAGAAATGAATCGGAACCTGAATCAGTCAGAGCCTCCTCATTCCTACTGGGCCCACGTGCACCTTAGGTCTGTCCCCACCCTCTTCACTACACTATCACCAGTGAATTGAGTTGACATTTAAGAGATAACCCAACATTTTTATTTCATTGAAAATGAGGGTCAAAAAGGCTAAATAAGTAACTTTCAAGTCACAATAGCAAACCCCAAATTTAAAAGAATCAGTTAAGGTATCCATCAAGAGATGAATGGATAAAGACACTGTAGTATATATACTTAATGGGATAGTATTCAGACAGTAAGAAGGATGAAACCTTGTCTGTCATTTATGATAATTTGCAGAGAAATGGATAATATTAAGTGAAATAAGCCAGGAATAAGCAAAAAAGACATGTGCCACATGAACTCTCTCATGCAAGGAAGCCAACAATTTGTTCACGTAGAATTAGAATAGAATAACGACTACAAGAGACTAGGAAAATAGAGGAGAATGGAGAAATGAGAAGGGATTGGTCAATGGGTACAAAATTACATTTAGACAAGAAAACAACCAGCTGTTCTTTTGCATAGTAGGATGATTATAGTCAAAAATAATGTATGGTATGTTTCAAAATAACTAAAAGAATGTTTTAATTATTCTAACAACAAAGAAATAAAATATTATTGATGGAAAGTGTTTAAAATAACATATATGCCAATCACCCTTATTTGATCTTGACAGTAGTTAATAAAAGATTCCTTGAAAGGTAACAATTACCAAAGCGCAATCAAGAAAATAGAGAAAAATTTTTTAAGAAGATATCTAATAAATTTTATTTCTAATTTAATAATTTCCAAAAAGAACCCCCACATACTGGGTTAGAGTTACAGATACCTGTAAGAGTTCATATTTAAAAACACACACATTGATGCACAGGCATACAATTAAACAAAAAGAAATACACTTCAGGCAAAATTTGCATAGATGCACGAATTAGTCTATATAATACATTTCAAACCCAAGGGGAGAGTTCAGAAGAAGCAGCAATTCAAGGAGGAAGGAGGAAAAGCAACATATGCAAATATCAATTTCTAAATATCTTTCTCCATTAAAGTAGATGAGGTGTCCTTGGAGAATTAGTGTCTGTAATGAGTTTATATTAAAGTTAGTAGTATACCAAAATTAATTTCTAATTTTGAGGATTTCAGCAGAGCTATGTAGAAATTTCAGCAGAACTAATGTGAAATTGAGGGACGGCTGAATGAGAACATGTAGGAATTCTTATTGCTCTTTGTAACTCTTCAATTAATATAAACTTATTTCAAGGTAAAAACAAAGAAAACCAAGAAATAATTTACAATGGAATAAACAAAATCTGCTGACCAGTTTTATTGATGAATTCTACCAAATGTTTAAATTTTTGGAGGACTTTTTTTTTTTTTTTATTTGCCAAGTATCAGAGGCATGGGTCATGTCTAAGTCAGAGTGGCATATTCTCTAAATGCCTCTGAACATGGAGGAGACCAAGTCCCCAGGATCTGTGCTGGGGTAGGAACTCTCTATATTTCTCCACATGTAGTTCAGAATTCTGCTTGAAAAAACTGCAATGCTCAGAACACTCCTGTTCTCCATGTCTTCCTCCAGCAAGGCTAAGGTGCCCCTTACAGGTGTGTGGTGGACCCAGGCACTACAGGAACCTCTGAGAGTGCAGAGGGAGTGGATTCAGGTTGTCTCTGACCAGTCAGGTCCATCTCTGCAACAACTGACAGCTCTCTGTGTGCCCAGAGAGTCATTGGTGCATGGGGAGAGGAAATATGCACCTAGTCAGTGGAGGAAACACAAACTCTGAGAACAGCCTTGGGTATGTTTGTGCTAATGGCTAGCAGGCAAGTGTCAGTGGACTTCACAGATAGCACATTGTATATATTCTTCAAACATCTTACTTCAGTGGTTTTCACTGGGGCCTCACTATGCCATAAAGTTAGCATGGCAATTTTTGCTGCAATCTCCAGGAGAAAGGAAAATGTAGGTATAATGTTTTCCAGAGCAACAAACTCAGAGATGACCTCAACAGGATGGCTCCATGCCACCGCAACCTATTTCCAGGATGAGAAATGTGGAGCACTTCTTATCCAACCCTTCGGCTACTGGAACAGCTCACTCTGGCTGCCTTTGCATTCTGCAACCATTTCCCACGCCAAATTTTGTCCACTCTCATCTCTTTATCTTTCCCTTTTTGTCCACTCTCCCTGCACCATGCCCCTTGAGACTCAGTGCTAATAAATCCTTTCCCACCTTCTCTTCCAATAACCAGACTCTCTGAGTCTCTCCAAGTCTCTGATCTCCAATATTGAACTTCAGTGAATTCCCTCGGGCACCTACCTTGCTGAGTAGCTGTTCTTCATCCATTTTGTTTCCAAGTAAAAGAGAACCCTGAAAGTGCTTCCTGCTTTTAGTCTGCCATCTTGATCTACCTCTTCATTCTAGTTTTAAGAGATTTGGAATGGTATATTATTAAACTGAGATTAGTTTTATTGTTCACCCATATTGTATGATCTGTTTTTAAGATATTCCTGCTTTTAATATTCTTGAATTCACTTCAATTCAATTCAAATTCAACTAGTGTCATATAGCAGATTCAACAATCTCAATAATCGTATTTTCATATTTCCTCCTGCTCTATTAAAATTCCTTCTTTTCACAGAGTAATTGTTATTCTATCCAGAGTTCTTTAGCATTTCATTGTTATAAAGTTTTCTTCTCAATTATATAACTAGTCACAGCATTTCATTTATGTTTCAGGACCATCTTTTCCATTAGGGAAATCAAAGGGTCATATTAATCCTAGTTCTCAAGTTGAAACATTGCCACCCTTAAACTACAGCATCTGTAAAACATTATAGTCTAATAAAGAACAATTAATGCAGTGAATATAAATTCACTATTACATTTCATAAAGATTTTATAGCAATAACAGAACAGAGGTTATATACCAAGACCTATTAGAGGAGAACTTTTTGGTCTCTCAATTTTAAGAACATATCATAGGACCATTGATTTTTTTCTTCTCACAAGAGTAATTCCAAATATAAAAACATACAAACATATAATTCCCATCTCTTCAGCCTAGTGGTATATTTTCTCTTAATACTTTAAAGACAATTGAATAAAAGTAATATGCTTTTAGTACAAAAATCACTGTATACATTTTTCATATGTGTTATTTCAAAACCCATTGTAGCTGATAGGAATTATCCATGATTGTCTTGGTCCACAAGGGTTGCACAACAAGACATCATAACTAAGTGGTTTATAAACCCTTGAAATTTATTTCTCACAATCATGGAGACTGGAAATCTATGATCTAGGTGTGGGCAGACTGGGTTTCAGTGGGGGGTGGTCTTCTGCGGTTGTCAGTGTCTTCACATAGTGCAAAGGGCAAGGGGGCACTCTCCTGTTTCTTCTTTTAAGAGCTCTAATTCCATTCAAGAGGGCTCCACTTTGATCATCTAATCATTTCTTAACCAACTACCTATACCATCCTATTGAAGACTAGGTTTCAACATGTGAATTTTAAGGGGGCCAAATTTTCAGATAATGGTATTGGATTTGGTGTACTTTGTGCTCTTCTCTGAAAAAGAAACCATGGTCATAAAAAAGTTAATAAAATGCATTGCACACTTGGATATACTGCAGGAATATTCTAACAGTTTGTTTTAATTCTCTTGACTTTTTTGAAAGTTTTTTTCACACTTGCGTATGTGTTATCATAATTTGTTGCTTAAAAAATTTCCAAGTGATACTATGGCCCAGTAATATTCTTTGTTTTGTCTCTGGGTACTGCGTTTACTTTATTGTCATGATGACAGTTAACATGATAGATCTTAACCACACAATACGTTATTATTATGTATAGGAACAGCATTTTACAGCAGATCTCTAGGGCTTCTTCATTGTGCATAACTGAAACTTTATCTGTGAGACAGTAACTCGTCATTTCCCTCTCTCTACATCCCTTGGTATTTGCATTCTACTCTTGGCTTCTATACCTTTGGTTAGTTAAATTGTCTCATTTAAGAAGAATTAGGTAGTATCATGTATCTTCTGTGACTGACTTATTTCATTAGCATAATATTTTCCAGGTTCATTCATGCTGTCAAGTACAGAAGGAAAGTCTTTTCTGTAAAGACTAAGTAATATTTTATTATATATACATACATTTTTAACCATTTATCTGTCAATGAACAAACATTTAAGTGTTTCTGTATCTCAGCTTTTGTGAGCAGTGCTGCAATGAATTTGGGATTGCAAACATCTCTTTGAGATCCTGATTTTAATTCTATTGGAATTATTCCAAAAAATGGAATTGATGGATCTACATAGAAATTCTATTTTTAGTTTTTTTTGAGAAATTTTAATATCGTATTGCAAAGTAGCTGCTCCAATTTAAATCCCCACTAGCACTGTGCGATGATTCCAATTTCTCTTCTTCCTTACAAATCCTCGTTAGCTTTGTGGGGTTTTTTTGTTGTTGTTGTTAACTTATACTCCTAAGAAGTGATAACTAATTGCACTTTTGACTCTTTTTTCCCTAAGGATTAATGACATTGTGCATCTCTTTGTATACGTGTTGGACACTTTAATGCTTTCTTTGGACAAATGTTTATTTAAATACCTTGCCCATTGTTAATTCACTTACTCCCTTTTTTCTAATGGTTCCTAGGAATTTCTTATACGTAGGATATTAAGCCCTTATCAGATGTCTGATTTCTAGTTATGTTCTCCTACTCCCTCAGCTATCTTTCCACAGAGCTAATTGTTTCCTTGATGTGCAGAAGTTTTTGTTTTGATGTAGTCCCACTTTATTTTTCTTAGGCTGCCTGTGCTTTTCCCAGGTTTTATCCAAGGAATCATTGCCAAAACCAATGCTTACAGGTTTCCATCTTCTATCTTTCAGGAGTTTTATAGTTTTAAGTTGAATGTTTAAGTTTTAATCCATTTCAACTTGAGTTTTGAGCTCAAATGTTTTATATGCAAATGTCTAATATTCCTGAAATTGTTATTTGAAGGAAATATTCCTGGCAGACCTGTTAAAGAATCATTCACTATCCATGCACTGGTCTATTTCTGGGCTCTTTATTCTTCCCATTGCTTTATATCTGTTTCTAGTCCAGCATGATCCTCTTAATTAATGTAATTTGGTTTTAGATACGAATTTTATTGAATCTGTACTTCGTTTTAGATAAAGGAGAAATTATGAGCTAGACAATGAAGCTGAGTTTCAAAAGAATATGAGGAATTATAAAATTTAAGATAGCTATAAAATGCAATTCGACTCAGGGATCTTCAGCAAAATGCCCGCATCAAATGAGAGCAAGTCACCAGAGCAGGGTACCTGTGTGCGTCATTGTGCACTAACTCACAGCAGCTGTAATATGTAAGTACAGGCCCAGGATCAGTGTCTACAGTTTGGCTAATGTAAAGGATCAGATTGTGGCCATCATAATCACACAAACATCTCTAAAAAATAGCAAGTTTCATTGGGGTGCAATGAGGGGGCCCAGGAGACGTAGACAGCAATCCTAGAGAATCCACTTAGCTCCACAGATGTGTCCTACTGATTGTTGAGAATAAAGGATATGACCCCTGCATGAGGATAGAGACATTTCTCAGGAAGAAGTCCTTTAGATCAGTAAACAAGTTTATGTCTGGAATATTTACATATTTAGTATAAGATTTTCCTTGGAAATGAGGAAACTTTCCACATAATAATGTAGCTTGGGGGGCTGGGCTTGTGGCTCAGTGGTAGAGCACTTGCCTAGCATGTGTAAGTCACTGGATTCGATTCTCAGCACCACATATAAATAAATAAAATAAAAGTCCATTGACAACAAAAAATATTAAAATAATAATAATAATGTAGCTTGGGTCTCCCACACAGATTGAAATGAATGAAGATGCAGAAGGGAACATCAGCATGACTCCATTATTCTTAAGTTTTGAAACCAAGGAAACAAACTAAAGTAAAGGAAGGAAAAGGATATCACAACAATCAGGATCATCGTTACTTTGAGAAGTGTAGTGTAATCGGAGTGGATGCAAGGAGCCTGCGTGGTCACCGACCACATTCCATCTCTTTTGATTTTTGGTGCATTATAATTATACATTATGGGGGGTTCCTTCTGACATTCACAAATCCATATAACAGTTTTCTTCATTTTAATCCCCAGTAGTACCTCATTTCCTCTCCTCTTCTCTTCCCCTGATACTCTTCCTCTACTCTATTGGTATTCTTCCTGTGTATTTATTTTTAGATTGATGTATTATAGTTATAAATATAACTGGATTGCATTGTGGTATATTCACACATGAACCTAGTATCATTTGTTCAACTTCATTCCCCAGTTCTTCCCCTTCCTCTCCCTTTTTTCCTCCTCTATCATCACCTGCTTCTAACCTACTGATTTGCTTTCTTTTTTGTGAGATCCCCTTTTTAATTGCTTTTCTTTTCTCTTTACCTTCTGCATATGAAATAATACATTTGACCCTAGTCTTTCTGAGTCTGGCTTATTTTACTTAGTGTGATATTCTCCATTTATAAGCAAATACCGTAATTTATTTCTTTTTGTGACTGAATAGAAATCCATTTTGTATCTATCACATTTTCTTTATAAATTCACCTATTGATGGGCACCTAGGTTGGTACCATAACTTGGCTAGTGTGGATTATGCTGCTATAAATATTGGAGTGCATATACCACTACAGTATACTGATTTTAGATCTTTAGATAAATACCAAGAAGTGGGACAACTAGGTACTATCAAATAGTCAGTAATAATTCTTTGGTTACAGAAATGGCTATAATGATTCCATTACTAGTTCTTTGAGATATTCCCATACTGTTTTCCAAAGTAGTTGTGCTAATTTTCAGTACCACCAAAATGCATAAGTATACCTTTACCCCTACATCCTTGCGAGCAATTATCATCATACATATACTTGATGATTGCCACCTAACTGGGGTGTGATAAATCTCAAAGAAATTTTGATTTAGGTCTTTCTGGTTACTAAGAATGTTGAAAATTCCACGTGCATTTGTTAGCCACTTGTATTTCTTATTTTGAGAAATCTCTCTTTAGATCTTTTGACCTTAAGATCTAAAGGAAGTTCTTAGGTTATTGAGGGGGTTATTAGGTTTATTTGTGTTAAGTTTTTTGAGTTATTTATATATTCTTCTTGTTAATCTTCTATTTTGAGAGTAGCTAGAAAAAATTTTCCCCCATTCTGTAGGCTCTTTCCACTCCCTTAATTGTTAAATTTGCTGTGTAGAAGGATTTTTTAAATTTAATGCCCTGACACCTATTGAATTTTGGTTTTATTTCTTGTCTTCTAGTAGATTCATTGTTTTAGGACTTAATTCCTAGGGTTTTGATCCACTTTAAGTCAATTTTGTTGTGCAGGGTGCAAGGTAGGGTTTTACTTTCATTCTTCTACATATGGATATCCAGTTTTCCCAGCACCCATTTGTTTTCTCTAATGTGTGATTTGGTTGCCTTTTTCAAGGATCAGATGATTATATTCATGTGAATTTGTCTCTGTATCTTCTAATCTATTCCATCTGTCTTATATCTGTCTTGTGCCAGTAACATGCTGGTTTAGTGAATATAGCTTTGTAGTACAATTTGAGATCAGGTATTGTGATACCTCCAGCCTTGCTCTTGTTGCTCAAGATTGCTTTGGCTATTGTGGGACTTTCATTCTTCCATATAGATTTTAGAACTTTTTTTCAGTTCTGTGAAGAATATCATTAGTATTTTAATGAAAATTGCCTTGAATCTGTAGGTTGTTTTTATTTATTTGGCCATTTTAATTATATCAATTATTCCTATCCATGAACATAGCAGAATTTTCTATCTTCTAAGAGCTTCTTCAGTTTTTTCCCTCAGTGATTTGCAATTTTCATTGTAGAGAGCTTTTACCTTCTTAGTTAGATTTGTTCCCAATTATTTTATTGTATTGTATTACATTGTATTGTATTGTATTTTGAGGTTATTGAGAATGGAGTAGTTTTCTTCTTTTCTTTCCTGGTAGATTTATTATTGCAGTACAGAAAAGCCATTGAGTTTTCCATGTGGATCTTGTACCCTTCTACTTTATTGAATTTGTTTATCAGTTCTAGAACTCCTCTGGGTAAGTATTTGGGTGTTGTAGATGTAGGATAAGGTCCTCAACAAAGGTAAAGAATTTGACTTCTTGTTTTCTTATCTGTATCCTTTTAACTCACTTCCCTCTTCAGATTGCTCCCATTAGAATTTCAAGGACTCTACTGACTACGAATGGTAAGAGTGCACATCTTTGCCATGTTCCTGATTTTAAAGGAAATGCCTCTGGTTTTTCTTCATTCAGTATAATATTGGCTTTGGGTTTGTTTTAGTCACCTTATTTTGCCAGGGAACAAAAGACTTAACAAGGACAATTTTAGAGCAGGCAAAGTTGACTTGTGGGATCACTGTTTCAGAGGTCTTAGTTTATAGATGATGGTCTCCCTTGTTCTGGACCCAAGGTAAGGAAGCACATTGTGGGAAAAGAGTGTGGTGGAGGAAAGAAAGTCAGGACATGGCCACCAAGGAGGAGAGAGAGAGAGACAGAGACATACAGAGAGAGAGGAGAGGGGAAGAGAGAGAGAGAGAGAGAGAGACAGAGACAGAGAGACAGAGAGAGACAGAGAGAGAGAGACAGAGACATACAGAGAGAGAGGAGAGGTGAAGAGAGAGAGAGAGAGAGAGAGAGAGAGAGAGAGACAGAGAGAGACAGAGAGAGACAGAGACAGAGAGACAGGGAAGAGAGAGAGTGTGTGCGTGTGCTTTGGTCAACAAAGACAAAATATATAGAGTGCCACACTTCCTTTATCTATAACCTGCCTACTTTACCATTGACCCAGAGAGGGATTGAAGCACTGATTAGTTTAAAATCACATAACGCAATCATATGACCCCTCTTGCATTGCCTCACACATGAGATTTTGGGAGACACCACTCATCTAAGACAAAACAACAGTTATTTGTTTATCTATATTGAACCAACCTTGCATCCGAAGGTGAATCAAAGTTGATTGTGTTGTGCAGTCTACTTATTGTGTTTTTAATGTGCTTTGCTAATACTTTGTTAAGGACTTTTTCATCTATGTTCATCATGGATATTGGGTCTATAGGTTTCTTCCCTTGATGTGTCTTTGTTTTGGGTATCAGATATAATGGGCTTCACAGAATGAGGAATATTACCTCCCTTTCGATTTCATGGAATAATTAAAGGAGAATTGGTATTGGTTCTTCTTCAAAATTCTGGTAGAATTCATCAGAATCCTCTGGTCCTGGACTTTTCTTTGTTGGAAGGCTTTTTATTGCCAATACATTCTCATTGCTTGATACTAGTCTTTGGGGGTTTTCTATATTCTCTTGGTTCAATTTGTGTAGGTCATATGTGTATTGAAATTTGTCAATATCTTCTAGATTTTCTAATGTATAGAATATAGGTTTTCAAAATGATCACTAATAATCCTTTGGTTACAGAAATAGCTATAGTGATCTTTCCCTTTTCATCTTTAATTTTGTTCATTTGGGTTTTAATTCTGATTTTTCTTTTCTTTTACTTAGCTCGGCTAAGTATTTATCAGTCTCATTTATTTTTTTCAAAGAACCAACTCTTTGATGCTTATATCTTCTCTGTCATTTTTATATCTCTATTTTACTAATTTCAGTTCTGATCTTAATTATTCTCTGTCTTTTCCTGATTTGGAAATAAATTTGTTTATAATTCTCTATAGTCTTGAGATATAGCATTAGAGTGATTATTTGTGATTGTTCTGTTTTTTGTTCAATATAGGCACTGAATTCTATTAAACATTCCTCATAGTACCATCTTCATAGTGTCCCAGAGATTTTGGTATGTTGTATTGCTATTATGTTTGATTCCAGGATTTTTAGAAATTTCTTCTCTCATTTCTTCAATGATCAATCCCTCACTTAAAGATTATCATTCATTCACCATGTGTTTATGTGATTTCTATAAAATTTCTTGCTGTTCATTTCTAATGCTGATCCATTGTGATCTGGTAGTATGTATGAGATAATATCACAACTTTTCTTGCGTTTTTCTAAGACTTGCTTTGTGTCCTTTTCTTACTTAACTCCTTAGGTCATTTCCTATTTTGAAAAAAAGTTCCTCAAGCTGCTAAGAAGAAAATGCATCCAGTTGTTGTTGTGTGAAATATTCTATAGATGTCTCTTATTTGATTTATAACATTATTGAGGTCAGAAGTACCATGATTGATTTTATGTCTAGATTACCTGTCTCTTGTTAAGAGAGTATATTGAAATCACCCAATATTATTGTATTGACATGTACTTGGAACTTAAAGTCAGGAAGTGTTTGTTTCATGTAATAAACTGCACCATCATTTAAGGCATAAATATTTACTATTGTTAAGACTTCATAATGGATTTTCCCTTTAAACTGTATACAGTGATCTTCCTTGTCTTCTCTAATTTTTGTTGAAAACTTCTTTGTCAGTTATAAGAATAGCTACTCCTGCTTGTTTTCAAACTCTATTTGCATAAAATATGTTTCCATTCTTATACATTCTGTGTATATCTTTGCCTATATGGTGGGTATCTTGCCAAGAGTATATGGTTGGATATTTTCTTAAACCATTCTGCCACATTGTATCTTTTATTTAGAGAGTTGAGACTGCTTACATACAAAGTTATTATGGAGAGATTATTTCCAGCCATTTTTGTTTTTATTGTAGACTTAATTCCTTCTTGATTTTCGTTTGCTTAATTGCTCTTTTAGATACTTCATCCACTGGAGAGCTCTGGGTGTTTTTGTTTTGTTTTGTTTTGTCTTTTTAGTTATTCTTCATGCAGTATTTCTATAAGTAATTTTCATAGTTTAGTTTTAGTGATCATAATTGATCCTTATCATGAAAAGCTTTTATTTCTTCTTTACTTCTGATTGATCGCTTTGCTATACATAGCAACCTTGGCTGGCAATTATTTTCTTCCAGGACTTGGTTTATCTCATTCCATGACCTCCACACTTTTAGAGCAAGAAGGAATTCTTTTAGCTACCTCTAAATATGATCTGATGTTTTTCTCTTGTGTTTCTCAATATGCTATCCTTAATTTATTACTTAACTCATCCTTTAGCTCATTAATCATTTTAGTAATGAATATTTAAAAATCTTTCTCTGGAATTTCATCTGCTTCCAAGTTTGTATGTTCCTTCATCAAGAAATTGTATCTTTTGGTGTCAGATTTGTATGCCTGTTTCTTCATGTTTTCAGAGGTTTTGGACTTGTGCATCTGTTGAGATGCAAAGGTGTCCTTTTTTTGCAAAGGTGTCCTTTACCACATAGTAACCTATTTTGTAGTAAGTCCTCTGTTGTTGTTATGTCTTAACTTTGACACATATGCTCGGTGAAATTGAAGTGTTAGTTGCAATCACCAATGCCTCCCACTTTGGTGTTGCAGAACAGTTGAATTAATTCTTTCAGAGCTGTTATAATACTGTAAATTTTTCTGTGCCTTAATTTTTGGATCTTCCTCTGATTTTGCTGGAGATGTAGATGTCCAAGACTGAGACCTAATGCCCTTCCTCTACTCATTATTACTTGGGGCTTAGTCAGTGTCTTGGGGCTTTTGCTTCCCGTATTCAATGTGTTTAAATATTGCTGAAGTTTGAGGAGGGTTGGAGTGTGTGTGGAGGAAGGTGCTCTCTCACTTGTTGAATTATGGGTGTAGTTCACACCCAAAGTCTCCATCCTGTGAACTCCTAGTGTACCAGTTGCTTCCTAACTCCTCTCAGAAAAAGGAGAACCAAACATCAGAAGCAACCATATTGATTAAAATGCAATATTAGAATAAACATACCATGACATCTACACATGTAGGCTCTGAAGTATTGGAAAAAGACTAGCCAAGCCAGCATTTAATAAAAGCATCAATAATAAACAACTGTAATTAGATCTAACATTAAAGTCAACAGTGGGTAGTGCTATGCCCTTCCCAGTACTAATCACTGTAACAACATAAATGGTGGGGGCAGTAATTATACAAATTAAATTATTCATATTTTAGTTGTAAACAAATGGGGTACAACTTATTTCTCCAGTTGTACATGAAGTAGAGGTGTACCATTTGTGTAATCATACATTTACATAGGGTAATGATGTTTGATTCATTCTGTTATTTTTCTTTCCCCCCACCCATCCCACCCCTCTTTTCCCTCTATAAAGTCCTTCCTTCCTCCATTCTCATCTCCCTCCCACCCCCCAATTATGTATCATCATCCTTTTATCAGCGAGATCATTCATCCTTTGGTTTTTTGAGATTGGTTTATCTCACTTAGCATGATATTCTCCAATTTCATCTATTTGTCTAAAAATGCCATAATTTTATTCTTCTTTATGACTGAGTAATATTCCATTATATATATAAATACCACAGTTTCTTCATCCATTCATCAATTGAAGGGCATCTAGATTGGTTCCACAATCTGACTACAGTGAATTGAGCAGCTATGAACATTGATGTGGTTGTATCTCTGTAGTATGCTGATTTTAAGTCCTTTGGGTATAGGCCAAGGAGTGAGATAGCTGGGTCAAATCGTGGTTCCATTCCAAGTTTTCTAAGGAATCTCCACACTGCTTTCCAGAGTGTCTGCACTAATGTGCAACCCTACCAGCGACATATGAGTGCACCTTTTCCCGCACATCCTCTCCAACACCTAGTATTCCTTGTAGTCTTGATAATCTCCATTCTAATTGGGGTGAGATGGAATCTTAGGGTAGTTTTGATTTGAATTTCTCTAATTACTAGAGATGTTGAACATTTTTTCATACATCTGTTGATTGTTTGTGGGACTTCTTCTGTAAAGTGTATGTTCATTTCTTTAGGCCATTTGTTGATTGGGTTATTTGTATTCTTCGTGTAAAGTTTCTTGGGTTCTTTACAGATTCTGGAGATTAGTGCTCTATCTGAAGTGGTAAAGATTTTTTTACCACTCTGTAGGCTCTCTCTTCACATTGCTGATAGTTTCCTTTGCCGAGAAAAAGCTTTTTAGTTTGAATCTATCCCAGTTATTGATTCATGCTTTTATTTTTTGTGCTTTGGGAGTCATGTTAAGGAAGTCTGATTCTAAGCTGACATGATGAAAATTTGGACCTACTTTTTCTTCTATAAGGTGCAGGGTCTCTGGTCTGATTCCAAGGTCCTTAATCTATTTTGAGTTGAGTTTTGTGAAGGGTGAGAGATAGGGATTTAGTTTCATTCTGCTGCATATGGATTTCCAGTTTTCTCAGCACCATTTGTTGAAGAGGCTATCTTTTCTCCATTGCATATTTTTGGTACCTTTTTCTAGTATGAGAAAACTATTTGGGTTTGTCTCTGTGTCCTCTAATCTGTACCATTGATCTACCTGTCTATTTTGGTGCCAATACCATGCTGTTTTTGTTACTATTTCTTTGCAGTATAGTTGAAGTTCTGGTATTGCGATAACCCCTGCTTCACTCTTCCTGCTAAGGATTGCTTTAGCTGTTCTGGGTTTCTTATTCTTCCAGATGAATTTTATGATTGCTTGCTCTATTTCTGTGAGGTACATCATTGGAATTTTAATTGGAATTGCATTGAATCTGTATAGCACTTTTGGTAGTATGGCCATTTTGATAATATCAATTCTGTCTATCCAAGAATATGGGAGATCATTCCATCTTCTGAGGTTTTCTTTAAGTTCTTTCTTTAGTGTTCTGTAGTTCTCATTGCAGAAGTCTTTCACCTCTTTTGTTAGATTGATTCCAAAGTATTTTATTTTATTTTTTGAGGCTTTTGTGAATGGGGTAGTTTTCCTAACTTCTCTTTCTGAAGATTCATCACTTATGTATAAAAATGCATTAGATTTATGAGCATTGATCTTATATCCTGCTACATTACTGAATTCATGTATAAGTTCTAGAAATTTTCTGGTTGAATTTCCCAGCTCCTCTAAATATAGAATCATGTCATCAGCAAATATGGATAGTTTGAGTTCTTCTTTTCCTATTCATATCCCTTTAATTTCTTTGCTCTGGTTAGAGTTTCAAGGACAATGTTGGATAGAAGTGGTGAAGGAGGTCATCCCTGACTTGTTCTAGTTTTTAGGGGGAATGCTTTCAGTTTTTCACCATTTAGAATGATATTAGCCATGGGCTTAGCATAGATGGCCTTTACAATGTTAAGGAATGTTCCCACTATCCCAATTTTTTCTATTATTTTGAGCACGAAGAGGTGCTGTATTTTATCAAATGTTTTTTCTGCATCTATTGAAATAATCATGTGATTCTTGACTTTAAGATTGTTGATATGGTGAGTTACATTTATTGATTTTTGGATGTTGAACCAACCTTGCATCCCGTGGGATAAAACCCACTTGATCATGGTGCACTATCTTTTTAATATGTTTTTGTATGTGATTTGCTAAAGTTTTGTTGAGAATGTTTGTGTCAATGTTCATCAGGGATATTGGTCTGAAATTTTCTTTCCTTGATGTATCTTTGTCTGGTTTAGGAATCAGGGTGATATTGGCTTCATAGAATGAGTTTGGAAGGGTTCTCCCCTCTTCTACTTCATAGAGTATTTGAGGAGTATTGGAATGAGCTCTTCTTTAAAGGTTTTGTAGAACTCGGCTGAGAATCCATCTGATCCTAGACTTTCCTTTGTTGGTAGGCTTTTGATGACTTCTTCTATTTCATTACTTGAAATTGATCTATTTAAATTGTGTATGTCCTCCTGATTCAGTTTGGGTGAATCATATGTCTCTAGAAATGTGTTGATGTCTTCAAGATTTTCTATTTTGTTGGAGTATAGATTTTCAAAATAGCTTGTAATTATGTTTTGTATTTCAATAATGTCTGTCATGATATTTCCTTTTTCATCCTGAATTTTAGTAATTTGAGTTATCTCTCTCCTTCTCTGTTAGTGTGGCTAATAGTTTATCAATTTTGTTTATTTTTCCAAAGAAACAAATTTTTATTTTGTCAACTTTTTCAATTGTTTCTTTTGTTTCAATTTCATTGATGTCAGCTCTGATTTTAAGTATTTCCTGTCTTCTACTACTTTTGATGTTGCTCTGTTCTTATTTTTCTAGGGCTTTGAGCTGTAGGTCGTTTATTTGTTGATTTTTTCTTCATCTTTTTAAACGCATGCCATGAAATAAATTGTCCTGTACGTACTGCTTTCACAGTGTCCCACAGATTTTGATATGTTGTATCTTTGTTCTTGTTTATGTCTAAGAGTTTTTTTTATTTGCCCCTGATGTCTTCTGTTATCCATTCATCATTCAATAGTGTATTATTTAATCTCCAGGTGTTGGAGTAGTTTCTGTTTTTTATTCTGTCATTTATTTCTAATTTCAATTCATTATGATCTGATAGAATACAAGGTAGTGTCTCTATCTTCTTGTATTTGCTAACAGTAGCTTTGTGGCATAATATATAGTCTATTTTAGAGGAGAATCCATGTGCTGCTGAGAAGAAAATGTATTCGCTCTTTGTTGGATGGAATATGCTATATATGTCCATTAAGTCTAAATTATCTATTGTGTTATTGAGATCTATGGTTTCTTTGTTCAATTTTTGTTTGGAAGATCTGTCCAGTGGTGAGAGTGGTGTGTTAAAGTCACCTTGTATTATTGTGTTGTGGTCTATTTGATTCCTGGAATTGAGAAGGATTTGTTTGACATACATGGATGAGCCAATGTTTGGGGCATAGATATTTATGATTGTTATGTATTGCTGATTTATGCTTCCCTTAAGCAGCATGAAATGTCCTTCTTTATCCCTTATGACTAACTTGGCCTGAAGTCCACATTATCTAATTGAGGATGGATACTCTGGTTTTTTAACTGAGTCCATGTGCATGGTATGTTTTTCCCATCCTTTCACCTTTAATTTGTGGTTATCTCTTTCTGTGAGATGAGTCTCTTGCAGGCAGCATATTGTTGGGTCTTTCTTTTTAATCCAATCTGCCAATCTTTGTCTTTTGATTGATGAGTCAAGGCCATTAACATTCAGGGTTATTATTGAAATACAATTTGTATTCCTGGTCATTTGGCTCATTTTTGTTCTTTAACATGACTTGGTTTCTCCTTTATTTGGCTGTTCCTTTAGGGTAGTTCCTCCCTTTACTGATTTACGTCGTTGTTTTTCATCTCTTCCTCATGGAATATTTTACTAAGAATGTTCTGTAGTGCTGGCTTTCTATTTGTAGATTCTTTTAGCTTTTGTTTATCATGGAAGGATTTTATTTCATTGTCAAATCTGAAAATAAGTTTTGCTGAGTATTAGATTCTTGGTTGGCATCCGTTTTCTTTGAATGCTTAAAAAATGTTGTTCCAGGCCCTTCTAGCTTTTAGGGTCTGGGTTGAAAAATCTGCTGATATCTATATTGGTTTCCCCTGAATGTAATTTGATTTTTTTTCTCTCACAGTCTTTAAAATTCTATCTTTATTTTGTATGTTAGGTATTTTCATTATATTGTGCCTTGTTGTGGGTCTGTTGTAATTTTGTGTATTTGGAGTCCTATAAGCCTCTTGTACTTGATTTTCCATTTCATTCTTCAGATTTGGGAAATTTTCTGATATTATTTCATTGAATAGATTGTTCATTCCTTTGGTTTGTTTCTCTGTGCCTTCCTCAATCCCAATAATTCTTAAATTTGGCCTTTGCATGATATCTCATAATTCTTGGAGATTCTGTTTATGATTTCTTAGCATCTTCTCTGGTCAACTTTGTTTTCATGATTAAATATTTTATCTTCAATGTCTGAAGTTGTGTCTTCCAGGCATTCTATCCTATTGGTTATGCTTTCTATGACGTTCTTAATTTGGTTTATTGTTTCCTTCATTTCAAGGATTTTTGTTTTTTTTTTTTTTTTCAGAATCTCTATCTCTTTATTGAAATTATCCTTTGCTTCCTGTATTTGCTCTTTTAACTGTTGATTGGTTTTCATTCAATGCCTGCATTTACTCTCTTATCTCATTGCTTGCTTCTCTGATCATTTTAATTATGTACATTCTGAACTCCTCCTGTTCTGACATTTCTTCTGCCGTGCTGTCATTGGATTTTATTGATGTGGCATCTAGGTTTGTTTGGGGTATTTTCTTCCCTTGTTTTCTCATATTGCTCAGATATCTTCCCCTCTAGTAGTGAAAATCTGAGATATTGAAGTTTTCCCCCTATTGACTTATAGTGTCCCTGTAGGTTTCCAATAACTCACCTCCTAGCCTTCAGTAGCCTGAAGTCTTGGAGGAACTTGATAATGCAGTGCTCCACAAAGGAAGCTGCCCCTCTAGGAGTGGTGGCCTCCAGGTGGGGTATATTCCCTGCTAGTGGGCAGAGGTGCCTCCACATGTTGACAGATGGTCAGCTGAAGGGGCACTAGACTGTGGGCTGGGGCACAGCTGGTCTGGGCCTATGTGTCTGGTTAGACCACCCAGCAGGGAATCCTCACCCAGCAGAGAAGACTCACCTAGCAGCTCTGAGTTGGTCCCAAGTCTCTCAATACCTCCTGTTCTTGAATCCTGAGTCCTGGAGTGACATGGAATGCAGTCACGTTCTAGTCTGCCATCTTGAAACTCTAAATTATTCTTAACAATAGTAAAATTGCATTTTATTAAGAGGAAAGGAAATGATCTAGGAAGGTAAAGAAAGTTTAAATTATTCAAAAGGTGAACACTGGTACAATAGAAGAGAGGTAGCAAGTGATGGCTATAAGGAAGGAGCAGTAAAAAATCACAAAAGGAAATAAAATAAATAATGAAAGGAGAAAGAACAAGTAAATTTGACTACTGAAGGAGAAAGAGAGGAGGAAAGGGATTAAAAAAAAACAAGTTAGACAAAGGGGAATGAAAAGAAGGGAGGGGGCATAGAAATAGGAAAGACAGTTGATTGAATCTGACATAGCTTTCCTATGTGCATGCATGAGTATACCTCAGTGAATCTCATCATCATGTATGTCCATAAGACTTGTATCCTAATTAGAATATGTTCATATCAAAATGGACTCTTCTGCTATGCATAACTAAAAAGAACAAATAAAAAAAAATAAAAGATACAAAAACTAGAGCCCAAATAAACAAAAAGTCAATCTAAAACACATAAACAAAAGTCTTATTCCTCTAACGTCAAAACAAGGTGAAACATCAACCAGTAAGGGAAGAAAAATGAAAAGGGAGGCGATCCAAGATGGCGGACTAGAGGGTGGCTGCATCTCCAGTTGCCCCAGAACCCAGGATTCAAGAAGGGGAGGCACTGAGAGTCTCAGACTAAAATAGAACCACGGGGTGAGTCTCCCCCACCCAGCGAAGCTCAGCTGGGCGGCAGGCCCGGATTTGAGTGGCTTATTAGAGTGGGGCAGGGCAGATAGCGTCTCCCCCAGGCAGCTCAGTGCAGTCTGGCGGTGGGCTCCACCCACAGGGACAGATCCTCCAGCCTCTCGGAACAGACCCCCCAGTGAGAGCCCTTCTGCACAGAAGCAGCGCGGCCAGCTCCGGCCTGCCCCGCTGCCAGCTCCAGCCCACCCGCAGGTAGCTTCAGTGACCAGCACAGGGTGCCAGGGACTCCCCCAAGCAGCCCAGCCACCTCCGGTGGGAAGCGCCTCTCTAGGCTAGCTTCCTGGGGCAGACCACCCAGTGAGAGCCTCTCGACCCAGAGCCAGCCACAAGTCCCCAAGCCAGCAGAGATATTCAACACGCAAGCAGCTTCTGGGACCAGGGCTGGGCAGCCAGAGACCTCTCCAGGCAGCATTGTCCCCCTCCAGCTGCAGGCTTTTTCCACGGGGCGATCCAAGATGGCGGACTAGAGGGTAACTGCATTTCCAGTCGCTCCAGAACCCAGGATTCAAGAAGGGGAGGCATTGAGAGACTCAGACTAAGATAGAACCACGGGGTGAGTCTCCCCCACCCAGCTAAGCTCAGCTGGGTGGCAGGCCAGGATTCGAGTGGCTTATTAGAGTAGGACAGGGCAGATAGCATCTCCCCCAGGCAGCTCTGTGCAGTCTGGCGGTGGCCTCTGCCCACAGGGACAGATCCTCCAGCCTCTCGGAACAGGCCCCCCAGTGAGAGCCTTTCTGCACAGAAGCAGCAGCGGCCAGCTCCGGCCCACCCCGCTGCCAGCTCCGGCCCGCCCGCAGGTTGCTTCAGTGACCAGCACAGGGCGCCAGGGACTTCCCCAAGCAGCCCAGACCCCCTCTGGTGGGAAGCGCCTCTCTAGGCTAGATTTTCGGGGCAAATCGCCCAGTGAGAGCCTGTCTACACAGAGCCAGCCACAAGTCCCCAAGCCAGTGGAGACCTCCGACATACAACCAGCCTCTGGAACCAGGGCTGTGCAACAAGAGACCTCTCCAGGTCTCTCTCCCTGGAACCAGTAGCGAGTTAGGAGCAGCGTTCTTCAGAAGCACTGCATTATCAAATTAATCCAAGACTTCTGGCTACTGAAGGCTGGTAGGTGATACACTGGAAATCTACAGGGTCACTATAAGCCAATAAAGGAAATCTACAATATCACAGAGTCCCATTGACATTTGACCAATATGAGAAAACAAGGGAAGAAAATGTCCGAAACAAACCTAGATACTATATCAATAAAACCCAATGACAGCACTGCAGAAGAAATGTCCGAAAGGGAGTTCAGAATGTACATAATTAAAACAATCAGGGAAGCAAACGAGGAGATGAAAGAACAAATGCAGGCATTAAATGAATGCACTAATCAACAGTTAAAAGAGCAAATAACGGAAGCAAAAGAGCATTTCAATAAAGAGTTAGAGATACTGAAAAAAAAAACAAACGGAAATCCTTGAAATGAAGGAAACAATAAACCAAGTTAAAAATGCCATAGAAAGCATAAACAATAGGATAGATCACCTGGAAGACAGAACCTCTGATATTGAAGACAAAATATTTAATCTTGAAAACAAGGTTGACCAAACAGAGAAGATGGTAAGAAATCATGAACAGAATCTACAATAATTATGGGATATCATGAAGAGGTCAAATTTAAGAATAATTGGGATTGAGGAAGGCTTAGAGAAACAAACCAAAGGAATGAACAATCTATTCAATGAAATAATATCAGAAAATTTCCCAAATCTCAAAATGAAATGGAAAACCAAGTACAAGAGGCTTATAGGAATCCAAATATGCAAAATTACAACAGACCCACACCAAGGCACATTCTTATGAAAATACCTAACATTCAAAATAAAGACAGAATGTTAAAGGCCGCGAGAGAAAAGAATCAGATTACATTCAGGGGGAAACCAATAAGAATATCAGCATATTTTTCAGTCCACACCCTAAAAGCTAGAAGGGCCTGGAACAACATTTACCAAGCCCTGAAAGAAAATGGATGCCAACCAAGAATTTTATACCCAGCAAAACTTACTTTCAGATTTGACAATGAGATAAAATCCTTCCACGATAAACAAAAGCTAAAGGAATTTACTAAAAGAAAGCCGGCATTACAGAACATTCTCAGCAAAATATTCGATGAAGAAGAGATGAAAAACAACAATGTAAATCAACAATGGAAGGAACTAGCCTAAAGGAATAGCCAAATAAAGGAGAAACCAAATCATGTCAAAAAAACAAAAATGAGTCCAATGACTAGGAATACAAATCATATCACAATAATAACTGTGAATGTTAACGGCCTGAAATCATCAATCAAAAGACATTGACTGACAGATTGGATTAAAAAGAAAAATCCAACAATATGCTGCCTGCAAGAGACCCATCTCATAGAAAGAGATACCCATAGACTAAAGGTGAAAGGATGGGAAAAAACATACCATGCACACGGACACAGCAAATTTCAGATAATGCGGACTTTAAGCCAAAACTAGTCAGAAGGGATAAAGAAGGACATTACATACTGCTTATGGGAAGCATAAATCAGCAAGACATAACAATCATAAATATCTATGCCCCAAACATTGGCTCATCCATGTACGTCAAACAAATCCTTCTCAATTACAGAAATCAAATAGACCACAACACAATAATACTAGGTTATTCTAACACACCTCTCTCACCACTGGATAGATCGTCCAAACAAAAATTGAATAAAGAAACCATAGATCTCAACAACACAATCAACAATTTAGACTTAACCGACTTATATAGAATATACCATCCAACAAAGAACGAATACACTTTCTTCTCAGCAGCACATGGATCCTTCTCTAAAATAGACCATGTTTTATGCCACAAAGCTACTGTTAGCAAATACAAGAAGATAGAGATACTACCTTGTACTCTATCAGATCATAATGGACTGAAATTAGAAATAAATGACAGAATAAAAAACAGAAACTTCTCCAATACTTGGAGATTAAATAATACACTATTATATGATGAATGGATAACAGAAGACATCAGGAGGGAAATTTAAAAATTCTTAGAAGTAAATGAGAACAAAGAAACATCATATCAAAATCTCTGGGACACTATGAAAGCAGTACTGAGAGGAAGATTTATTTCATTGGGCGCATTCAACAAAAGAAGTAGAAATCAACAAATAAACGACTTCACACTACAGCTCAAAGCCCTAGAAAAAGAAAAGTAGACCAACACCAAAAGTAGTAGAAGACAGGAAATAGTTAAAATCAGAGCCGAAATGAACGAAATTGAAACAAAAGAAACAATCGGAAAAATTAACAAAATAAATATTGGTTCTTTGAAAAAATAAACAAAATTGATAAACCCTTAGCCAAGCTAACAAAGAGAAAAAGGGAGAAAACTCAAATTACTAATATTCGGAATGAACAAGGAAATATCACAACAGACACGAGTGAAATACAAAACATAATTAGAAGCTATTTTGAAAATCTATACTCCAACAAAACAGAAAACCTCCAAGACATCAACAAGTTTCTAGAGACATATGAATTACCTAAACTCAACGAGGAAGACATAAACAACTTAAATAAATCAATTTCAAGCAATGAAATAGAAAAGGTCATCAAAAGCCTACCAACAAAGAAAAGTTCGGGGCCAGATGGGTTCTCAGCCGAGTTCTACAAAACCTTTAAAGAAGAGCTCATTCCGATACTTCTCAAAGTATTCCATAAAATAGAAGAGGAGGGAACCCTCCCAAACTCATTCTATGAAGCCAATATCACCCTGATACCTAAACCAGACAGAGATACATCTAGGAAAGAAAATTTCAGACCAATATCCTTAATGAACATTGACGCAAAAATTCTCAACAAAATTTTAGCAAATTGCATACAAAAATATATTAAAAAGATAGTGCACCACGATCAAGTGGGTTTTATCCCAGGGATGCAAGGTTGGTTCAACATCTGGAAATCAATAAATGTCATTCACCATATCAACAGACTAAAAGTTAAGAATCACATGATTATTTCAATAGAAGCAGAAAAAGCATTCGATAAAATATAGCATCCCTTCATGCTCAAAACACTAGAAAAAACTGGGGTAGTGGGATCATTCCTTAACATTGTGAAGGTCATCTATGCTAAGCCCATGATCAATATCATTCAAAATGGTGAAAAACTGAAAGCATTTCCCCTAAAAACTGGAACAAGGCAGGGATGCCCTCTTTCACCACTTCTATTCAACATTGTTCTTGAGACTCTAGCCAGAGCAATTAGACAAACCAAAGAAATTAAAGGGATACGAATTGGAAAAGAGGAACTCAAACTATTCCTGTTCGCTGATGACATGATTATATATTTAGAGGAACCTGGAAATTCCACCAGAAAACTCTTAGAACTCATAAGTGAATTCAGTAAAGTAGCAGGTTACAACATCAATGCTCATAAATCCAATGCATTTTTATACATAAGTGATGAATCTTCAGAAAGAGAAATTAGGAAAACTACCCCATTCACAATAGCATCAAAAAAAAAAAAATAAAGTACTTGGGAATCAATCTCACAAAAGAGGTGAAAGACCTCTACAATGACAACTACAGAACACTAAAGAAAGAAATTAAAGAAAACCTTAGAAGATGGAAAGATCTCCCATGTTCATGGATAGGAAGAATTAATATTGTCAAAATGGCCATACTACCAAAAGTGCTATATAGATTCAATGCAATTCCAATTAAAATCCCAATGATGTACCTTACAGAAATAGAGCAAGCAATTATGAAATTCATCTGGAAGAATAAGAAACCCAGAATAGCTAAAGCAATCCTTCGTAGGAAAAATGAAGCAGGGGGTATCGCAATACCAGACCTTCAACTCTACTACAAAGCAATAGTAACAAAAACGGCATGGTATTGGTACCAAAATAGAAAGGCAGATCAATGGTACAGAATAGAGGACACGGACACAAACCCAAATAAATACAATTTTCTCATACTGGACAAAGGGGCCAAAAATATGCAATGGAGAAAAGACAGCCTCTTCAACAAATGGTGCTGGCAGAATTGGAAATCCATATGCAACAGAATGAAATTAAACCCATATCTCTCACCATGCATGAAACTAAACTAAAATGGATTAAGAACCTTGGAATCAGACCAGAGACCCTGCAGATTATAGAAGAAAAAGTAGGTCCAGATCTTCAACATGTCATCTTAGGACCAGATTTCCTCAACAGGACTCCCATAGCTCAAGAAATAAAAGCAAGAATCAACAACTGGGATAGATTCAAACTAAAAAGCTTTCTCTCAGCAAAGGAAACTATCAGTAATGTGAAGCGAGAGCCTACAGAGTGGGAGAATATCTTTGCCAATCATACGTCAGATAGAGCGCTAATATCCCAAATCTATAAAGAACTCAAAAAAATCTACACCAAGAATACAAATAATCCAATCAACAAATGGGCTAAGGAAATGAACAGACACTTCACAGAAGAAGATGTACAAGCAATCAACAGATATATGAAAAAATGTTCAACATCTCTAGTAATAAGAGAAATGCAAATCAAAACTACCCTAAGATTTCATCTCACCCCAATTAGAATGGCGATTATCAAGAACATCAGCAACAACAGGTGTTGGCGAGGATGTGGGGAAAAGGGTACACTCATACATTGCTGGTGGAGTTGCAAACTAGTGCAGCCACTCTGGAAAGCAGTATGGAGATTCCTCAGAAAGCTTGGAATGGAACCACCATTTGACCCAGTTATCCCACTCCTTGGCCTATACCCAAAGGACTTAAAATCAGCATACTACAGAGATACAGCCACATCAATGTTCATAGCTGCTCAATTCACTATAGCCAGATTGTGGAACCAACCCAGATGCCCTTCAGTTGATGAGTGGATAAAGAAACTGTGGCATATATATACAATGGAATATTACTCCGCCATGAGGAATGACAAAATTATGGCATTCGCAGGCAAATGGATGAAATTGGAGGATATCATGCTAAGTGAGATAAGCCAATCTCAAAAAACTAAAGGACGAATGATCTCGCTGATAAGCAGATGAGGACATACGGGGGTGGGGTAGGAGGGGTTAGTGTTAGGGTTAGGGTTAGGTTTAGGGTTAGGGATAAGGAGGGTGGTAAGAATGGAGGAAGGAAGGACTGTACAGAGGGAAAAGAGGAGTGGGAGGGGAGGGGGGAAGGAAACAAATAACAAAATGAATCAAACAACATTGCCCTATGTAAATTTATGATTTTTAATTAAAATTTAAAAAAAAATAAAAAAATAAATGAAAAGGGAGGAAACGGTGATAAAAATGGAGAGAAAATGAAATATGTATATTGACGAAAGGAGCAACACAACTAGAACACTCACACCCAACACATATACACATTCACACTTGTACTTAATGGAAAATGGGAAAGAAGGAAACAGAAAGAAAGAGAAAGAAAGAAGAGAAGGGAAGGGAAAGGAAGGGAAGGAAGGTGTTTCAGTTTCTTCTCAAGCTTGGCACCTTAGAAGGAGCAAGGGCTGGGGCTAGAACCCTTCTTCCTTGAGTTGCTCACTGCCAGCTGGAGTGGGCTGGAACCAAAGCTCTTGTATTGGATCTCAGCTTCCCTTTTTGTCATTTTAAGTTATGACAGAATGGGAAGTAGTGACAATTGAAGATTTGTCCTTTCAAACTTGGTTGATGCCCTCCAAGCTGGGGCTGATTCAGAGTTCTAAAAGTGCAGGGCAGGCAGCTGGCATTTTAGTTCTGATCAAATTTAGTGCTTTGTCATGAGGCATCTGCTTTATTGCAGGGCAAATGCTGATCTCGGCTACCGTCTTGGTCTGGGAGGTAGGCTATGAAAGCTTCACTCTTGGGGCTCTATTGTATCTCACTGCCCGCAAACATGGCTTCCCTAGGATCCGACCCTAGGAAAAATGTGCCCACCTGTTCAGTTTCTGGGATCTCTCCAGCTAATCCCACAGCCACCAAACCAAAAGGGAAAGCAAGAAGTATCCACTTCAAACCTTTGTCCTAAGGACCCCGGGTACAATCCCCTCTGTGTCTGCCTGGGTCATGCCCCTCCAGGAGAACTGTAGGATTCACAGCAGTCCCACATAAGAACAGTCACTTAATGCTCATTACCAATTCCCAGGCTAGCCCATAGAAAGCCACATCAGAATTCAACTGTGACAGTCACCCCAGGATGTCATCCTGCATTAGATCCCCCTTTTCAAGTGAGAATCACAGAGCATCCCTCACACACAGGTTTGCTGCCCTACCTCTAGGTCAGTCAAGTTCAGACTAAGCCTCTGTTTCAACAGCCCCCCCGCTCATGCCAAATTTTCTTTGCAAATTAGTCAGTCTATCTGCGTGGATTGTCCTTCCTCTCTGTGGTGGACTGGTGCTGTGGACTGGTGCTCATCAACTGGATTCCCAAAGTATTCTTTCCTGTCCTGTGTTCAATTTCTCTCTCTATGGTTCTGATATTGAGATTTAGTGAATTGTTTCTCTCATCACCTCACTGGAAAGCCATATTCCTGCTTCTTGATTTCAAAGTCACCAAACAACTGACACTTTTAACCATCATCTACTCTGCCATCTTCCCTCCCATGTTCTATCTCTTGATGGGTAACACTATCAGTGTGGTTAACAGATATTTTATCCCACACATACATGTTTTTGCACTTTCCATTAATATAATCTTACAATAAGACAAAACAAGCAAACTTAACATATTCACACCCAAAAAGGAAAATTATAAAGGAGTGAAAACTCTCTTGGGATGTTTGTTTCCTACTTTTTCTACCAGTAATCTTTCAGATATTAGCACTGTTAATATGATTGTTGCACTAACTATATGTTCCTTTTATCTGAAATAGTTTAAAGAACAAAAAACTACATAATCAAATTTTGTACTTTTCCAGTTTTAAAAAAAATATACTTTATGTCTTAAATGATAATGGCAGCAAGCAAGCTCAATGTTAAATTGTTACTTTGTCAACATTGAGAAAACTGCCTAGGAAACAAGAGCGAAAAATGACATTATACTTGACATTAATCTAGGAGTTTGATATTTTTTACTCCTCCTGAAAATTGTCTTTATTTTTTTTACAAAACATTTTAATAGACTGATATTATAAATGCAGAGTAGAATCTTCCGGTTCAAGCATATCACTAAGTTTATACTGTACTGTATTCTATTATGACTTGAAGATAAGAGATGCATCTCCTCTTCTAACAGATTTATAACTGCTCAGCAATCTGGAGTTCATCCCACTGGATAGCCTAACAAATTTTAAAAAGTCAAATTCTAATTATTTGGGTAGGCCAAATTCCCTAACATATCACAGAACAGAGCCCATATTGCTTTAAAGAATATTTATTTGTGATTTTTCCCTTTCTCCTTTGGCAGTAAACCAATTTCACTAGGAATAAATTCCCTCAAATTTTGTCAATTAGCAAATGAGAAAATAATAAAATATTCTTTCAGAAATATTGGTTGCTCATCGTGTTTTAGTTTTTGGCTGCTATACAATTATAAGACTGAAAGATTTTAAACACCTATCACCGTTCTGGAGAGTAGGAAGCCCATGTGCCAAGCAATCCAGTATCTGGAAAGGGTAGTTTTTCTGGTTTAAAGACAAATACCTTTCTCCAGTAACCTCATATGGTGAAGAGAAGAAAATGCACCATCTCTCCTAAGCCTTCTCTTATACAAGCTTATTCCCACTCATGAGGGCTCCTCCTTCATGAGCTGATGGCCTCCCAACCACACTTCCAACCATCACATTTGGGATTAGGGCTTCAACATAGAAATTGGGGAGGAATACAAACCTTTAGTCCATACCGTGCAGTAATCTCTGGTGTGGTTTTAGAAAAGATAATTGTGGAATTCATAACATGCTTTTGTAATAAATTAGATGTAATTGAATATGTTTACCTAAATAAGCCTTAAATAGTATTTCAAATAATGATTTTAAGAAGAAAATTGGACCCATTCATAAATGCAATATTTTATGTATTGGTTATTTTCTGATGGATAGAATCACCTCAAAACAACTTGACAACATCAAAAATAAATTTAAAAGCAATTCTCAGGATGCTTGTTATGTTTTTTCTCTTTTAGATTCTGAAAGGTTATCTTTCTCTGATTTTTAAATGACATTTATAAATAAAATTTTGATGCTGCTACCATAATTGCCTGATATTTTTGAGAGTGATCCCTATGTATCACTACTTTGATTTCACAGGAAAAAATATATATGTTGGCAATTCTTTACTAAAAATTAGTATCTTTATTACAATTTAAATTGCTTAATTATTAGAGATTCAAATGTATTTTATAAATGGAAAAATCCAATAGATACATAAATATGAATAAAATATGCACATCAGTTTATGTGAATGCTACCAATATCAACTTGTTAGTATGGTTATATGCTAACAGGGAAATTTTATAAATATTATTAGTGCATTATAGTTATATATAATAGTAGTATTCATTCTGTCATATTCTTAAATGCATGGAATATAATTTGTTCCATTTCAGTTCCTGTATTCCTCTATCCCTCCTCTCCTCCATCCTCTTCCTTCATCTATACTACTGGTCTTCCCCTATTTATTGATTGATTTTTAAATTGGTGCTTTATCCATATACCGAAAGGTGAAATTCACTGTGAAATATTTATTCATTTTTTCAATTTCAGTCTGCAGTTCTTCCCTTTTTCCATCTCTCCCCACCATCCCTTTTCTCTTTTCCACTGAGTTTTCTTCTATTTTCTGGAACTCTCTCTCCTTTTTTTCTTCTTTGGTCTAGCTTCTGTATATTAGAAGAATCATTTGACACTTGACTTTCTGACTCTGGTTGATTCACTTAGCATGGTTTTGTCTAGTTCCATTCATTTGCCAGCAAATACATGATTCCATTCTTCTTTATGGATTAGTAAAACTCCATTGTGTATGTATACCACATTTGCATTAACCATTGATGTGTTGCTGGGCATCTGACCCGGTTGCATAACTTGGCTATTGTGAATTGTGCTGCTATAAACATTGATGTGCCTGTATCACTGTAGTATGCTGATTTTTTAGTTCTTTTTGGTAAATTTCAAGAAATGGTATATATGGGTCATATGGTGTTTCCATCCCTAATGTTTTAATGAATCTCCATATAATTTCCAACATGTTTGTACTAATTTGAAGTCTTACCAATAAAGTGTAAGTGTATTTTTATCAACATCTTTGCCAGTATTTACGATTATTTGTTGGTCATATTTCTTTCTTTTTTATTAACCTTTGTTTTATCTATTTATTTTTATGTGTTGCTGAGGATTGAACACTGGACCTCACATGTGCTAGGCTAGTGCTGTACCACTGAGCTACAACCCCAGCTCCTATTTCTTCTTTTCTGGGAGGAAATACCTGTTTAGTTATTTTTCCTATTTACTTATGGGGTTATTATTGATATTGATTATTATTATTATTATTATTATTATTTGGTGTTGTTTCTTAAGTTCATTTTACTTTCTGCATATTATCTCCTGTGGGAGGAATAACTAGCAAAGATTTTCTCCCATACTGTATTCTCTCTCCTCATGTTCTTAATTGTATTTTTTGCTGTTTATAAGATTTTTAATTTGATGCCATTCCACTTATTGATTCTTGATTTTATCTCTTGATCTTTATGGACTTGCTAAGGAAGTTAGTGCCTGTGCCAGTATGGTGGAGAGTTGAACATACTTTCTTTAATCAGTTGCAACATTTTGCATCTAATTCCTACCGCATTGATCCACTTTGAGTTGACTTTTGTGCAAGGTTAAAAGTAGAGATTTACCTTCATTCTTCTACAGATGGAGATCCAGTTTTCCCAGTACCATTTGTTAAAAAGGTTATCATTTCTCCAATATGTATTTTTTTTACTTTGTCAAGTATCAGATGACTACAAGTGTGGATTTTTCTCAGAGTCTCTATTCTATTCGATTGGTCTTGATTTCTATTTTGATATCAATGCCACACTGTTTTTGTAACTACAGCTACCATATAATTTGAGATCAGGAATCATGATGCCTCCAGCATTTCTCTTCTTGTCAGTATTGCTTTGCTTATTTGGGGTCTTTTATTCTTCGATATGAAATTTAGGATTGATTTTTCTGGATCTGTGAATAATGCCATTGATATTTGGATGGGGATTACATTGAATATACATAATAATTTTGATAATGACAATATTAATTCTGTCTATCCAAGAACAAGGGAGGGCTCTTCATCTTCTAAGATTTTCTTTATTTCTTCAGTGTTCTATATTTTTCATTGGGGTAGAGACATATGGAAAATCTCTTTTATTTTATTTTAATTTTCTAGAATTATAAAACAAAGTCTATGAAAAATACCCTTGAAGATAACTACACCGAAGGCCAACCAATAAAAACCTCTTTAAACATGCAATATACTTGCGGAATTCAGTCATGGTGATCTCTTTCCATTAAAGCTTTTTCATACTATAGAGAGACATGTATTTCTGGACTCACAGAGAGAAATGGATAGTAATAGGTATATGAAAAGAGCATAAATAAATTTGGAGGAGAGGATACACCTTCTAAAGCAGCTTGCCTATTTGGAGGCTTAAAAAAATCAGATGATTGATGTTGGCATCTGTACTCAAGACAAATGTAACATAAATAATTACTATAAATATGAACCTGAAAACTTTATTTTCCCTAAATAATACTATGGCTTATATAAACCAAAGGTATAACTAGCTAAGATAATACATAAATATTTTATTTTGCTTAGAATTATAGTCGTGTATGTCAGTTAATATGTATTGCTATTGATATTTTTACAAATGTCTTCATAAGAGTTTTGAATATTTTGCGTTTCATCTTAAAATACCAGGAGCTTATGCATGTCAACTCTAATATTTATATTTTAAATATATTAAATTATGAATTAATAAACCTGTGGAACAGGAAAAAAATATTACTTTACTTGATGTCTGTAGGAAGGCAACATTACTCTTAGGAAGACAGTGTGTTCCAATAAAACCATACCTCTTCAAAGTATTATAAGGTGAGAAACTTTAAGCACAGATACTAATAAGAATTTGGACCTTCCCAAAAGTGAGCTTTTAAGAAAAGAGTTTCAGAACACAGAATTTGAGAGAAGTTGAATTTATAGAAAGAGGATTGGGAAAGACAGTGAGGATATGAACAGGTCATGTCAGGAATTGATCATTCCCCTGCCCCTCAGGAGAAATTCCCTGTGCCAAGGAGCTGCAGATACAATTCTAAGATAGGCATGCAGATTTTATATCATATCCTTTTCTAAGGTGTGCAAAATCACCATTGTGGAAACACAAACTTTCTCTAAAACCCGTCACATATAACAGCTGTGCAGCAGTGCATTTGTTTTGGAATGCACCTTTTGAGGTATTGGAGGTAAAGACAGAAGGGACTTGCCAGGGACCAGGACAACAAATGTGGCAGTAGAGAACAATCAGAATTCTCAGGAGAGAGGCAAACAAGCTGAGGGATGGATTCTGAGATTCTGACAGAAGTAGATTTTAGGCAAACTCTCTTCCAAGAGTTTCCAGATTTATTGGAAAATATATGCACTGAAATAGGATTGAAAAGGAGTAGCAAAGGCAGAGAACATATCCATTTGACTTCCCAGACTTGTGAGGCCCCCATAATTTTAATGCAGTCATTAAAATTAAGAATTACTCAAGTCATTCAAAACTCATGGGTTAAAAAAAAAACTTGTGTTAATCAGCTTTAATCACTGTGACCAAATAACCTTACAAGAGCAAATTTGTTTATTATTTATTTTGGGCTCATGGTTTCAGCGATCTCAGTCTATGGTCAGCCAACTCCATTGCTCTGGGCCGGGGGTGAGGCAGAACCTTATGGTGGAAGGGTGTGGAGGAGGAGTGCCGCTCCACTCATAGAAGCCAGAAGAAGGGACAGGGAGGGAGAAAGAGAAGGAGCTAGGTAGAGACAGGTATGATTCTCAAGGCCGTGTCCTCAGTGACCTCAGCTATACCCCACCTGCCTACGTACCACCTAGTAATCCCTTCAACTATCTGTGGGATGAATTCAGCAAATAGATTAATCCACTGATGAGGTCAGAGCCCTACCCATTGCCAAAAAGCCCCAACTCTGAACCTTGCAGCACTGGGGATCATGTTTCCAAACAATAAGGTCTTGGGGTGCCCTTTCAGATCCAAAACATAACAAAGCATAATGTGAGAAAGGCAGTAGAGGCAACCTTCAATTTTCTAGAGTTCAGGGAATAATTAACATTGTATAATGCAAAATTCAAGGTTCTTAAGAAAATATAAGATAGACTGCCATGAGTTAAACAATATTGTATGATCCAACATCTCAGGTTCACTACGAAGAATACCAAAAACTAATAAGATTATAGTTCAAAATGTTAGTTCATTTTCTTAATCATTTCTCTTCCTCTCATACTCTTGAATGAGAAGAAAGCTAATATTTATTATAATTTATCATAAAGTTATGAATAACTACATATTGTTAGTCATTAAATAAGCATTACCTTTTGATGAATTTTGCACAAAATATACATCTTTTTATCTCTTTAATTTACATCATTCCTTCTTTCTGTTAAATTATTTTGCTTACTTATTTTGCTAGAAAGTTAGACATATAGTAAATTATAAAGAGGTTTATAATATATGTACACTAAACAAAAAAGGCCATTTGTATATAATAAAGCATCTATAGCTATTGAAGTAACAGGTTTGATACCCAGGTAGTACTATTTCATTATATTCTGGTATGTGGATTTGAAATGCCTACTGACAAGTATATTACATAATTCTAAACTTAACTCATTTTCTTTTTTCTATTTTGCATGCAGTTCTTCTAAAATATAAACAATGATTTCTTAAAGCAATGAGGACCAAGACTTGCTAGCATAAGCACTACGCACATATATTTAACTACTTTCTTCTCTCCACATTGGCTTAATACATTTCAGATGCCTTATAAATCACTTCCAGAAATTTATGTCAAATATAAATAACTGTACTTCCCACCGAAGGATTTCTGTGTTTAAACAAGTGTACTTTATCCATACAGCAAGGTCGAAAACAAACACAGAAAACAATCAATCAAAGTTGTAATAAAAGTTTAAGGTTACCAAATGTGAAATCCTATGAAAAATAGAAATTATTGCCCATTTGCTGGAGGTATGGGATTAAAGTACTCTTTATTTCAGGCTCACATCTTACTAAATAGATACACTTTTTCCCATTCAGCAATAAAATTTGTGACCTCTTTTGCAATAGGTAAAATCCAATTTCCTTTTCAGTCAATGAAGTATTATACCAAATGTCTTTCTTCCCACTCAGTTGCTCTCCTTTATGACTCAGAGTTCATAAAGCAATTCCCTAGCCTGAGAAGAAAATAAACAAGCAAATGGCATCATTAAAGGAGCCCTAGGCACTCCACCTATGATAATCTGCAATCTAACATTTATCAAGCAATAGTAAGTTACAAAACATTCTAGAAATTTCTTCCTGGAGGGAGTTGAGGGAGCTCATTTGAATCCACTTTGTCTCATAAAGGAAACATTGTGTTCATAAAACCACAGGAATATTAGAAAAGCAGCTGTTTCCTTTCAAAATAGAGCAGCCATGACAGGGTAAATTTCACCAGGGGTATAGCTTCATCAACAGTCCCACATCATACGAACTACAATGTAGTCTGTGATTTCAAAACAGAAAAGAATGACATGTTTCTTTACATTTTCTTATCACAATAAAACCTGTCATATGTTTGCAAAGAAATATTTACCATGTTTAAGTTAGTTACTTTGACAGAAATTTTTATATTAATATCTTAATATTTAGAATAACATTTCTTAGTAGTGCAATGCATATTTTAATTGTTTCCTGAAGCTCTGTTTTAATTACATTAAATTTATTTTCAAATCTATGTAAAATATTAAAAATATACATATTAATTGCATGTCATGTGATATTTTAAAGATCTTTTTATTTTATTTGTTCTAATTAGTCGTACATGACGGTAGAAGGCATTTATACATTTTGATAGATCATAAATAAATAGAGTATAATCTCTCATTTTTCTGATTATATCTATTGCAGGATCACATTGGTCATGCAGCCATACATGTACATGAGGCAATAATGTCTGTTTTGCAAATATATATTGTGTGATATTTAAGTTAGATTAAGCACAGTTCCCTTTCAAACCCTTATGATTTCTTTATGGAGAAAACTTTCAAAATTTCTTTTCTACTTTTTTGAAAAGTACAGTATATTATTATCATCCCCAGCCACCATATTGTGCACTGCAGAATTTCTTGCCCTATCTAACTGCACCTTAGTACCTAATGAGCACACTTTCCCCACCCTTCTTCCCCCTTGCTCTCCTCAGACTCCAGGAACCACATTTTCCATAATGGATATACACCATATTTTCTTTGTATACTCTTTAGTTGATGGACACTTAGGTTGTTTTTGATGTCTTGGTTACTATGAACTGTGTTGCAGTGAGCAATATAGTGTGAATGTCTATTTGATAGACAGACCTCATTTCCTTTGGGTTTATACCCAGGAGTGATATCACTGAATCTTATGGCATTTCTATTTTCATTATTTTGAGGCCCTTCCACATCTTTTTCCGTATTAATTTCATTATTACCAGTCATGTTCAGGGATTTGCTTTTCTCCACATCCTCTCCAGAATTTGTTATTTTTAGTCTTTTCTCTGAAAGAATATTCATTCTTACTGGTGTGGAATGATGTCTCAGTGTGGTCTGGATCTGCATTTCCCTAATGATCAATAATGTTTACCTTTTTTCATATTCCTATATTGGTCATTTGCATGTCCCCTTTGGAAAATGTCTATTTAGGTCTAATTTCTCATTTTTTTAAATTGGGTTATTTGCATTTTTTCTATTGAGTTTGTGGAACTCTTCATACATTCTACATATCAACCCCTTGTCAGCGGTATGATCTGAAAATATTTTTCATCTTCTGCAGATTCTCTATTCACTCTGTATTCCTTTGCTGTGCAGAAGCTTTTTGGTCTGATGAAATCATATTTGTCTAATTTTGCTTTCATTTCCATTGTTTCTGGTGTCCTATCCAAAACATCCGTACCCAGTCCAATGTCCTCAAACATTTCATGTGTGCTCTCTTCCAGTAGCTTTGTAGTTTGTGTAGTTTGTCTGACATTTAAATTTTCTGTGCTTTAAGTTGACTTTTGCAAATAGTGAGAGGTCGTAGTTCCATTCTTCTGTATATGGATATTCAGTATTCTGAGCTCCATTTATTGAACACTGCACTTTCTCTGATGTATATTCTTAGCACCTTTGTCAAAAATCAATTGGCTGGACATGTGTAGGTTTACTCCCAGGATCTCTATTGCAATTTTGATTGAAGTGTCTGTTTTTATGTCAATACATCTGTTTTGATTACTACCAATTTGCAGTGTGTGTGTGTGTGTGTGTGTGTGTGTGTGTGTGTGTTAATACCAAGTATGGAACCCAGGGGTGCTGAATGACTGAGCCACAGCCCCAGTCGTTTTTATATTTTATTTAAAGATGGTTTATTCACTGAGTTGCTTAGCTCCTCATGAAGTTGTTGAGGCTGGATTTGAGCTCACAATCCTCCTGCCTCAGCCTCCCATGTAATGCCTTTTAAAGTGACAGTGAAGTGCCTCTTTCTTGGATCCTTTTGATCCAAATGACTTAGGCTTTTTAGATTTTTAGTTATTCCATAAATATTTTAGTTTAGTTTTTTTTTTTTTTTTTATAGTTTTGTGAAGAATGTCTTTGGCATTTTGATAGGGTTGGCATTGAATCTGTAGATCACTTTGGGTAGTATGGACATTTTAACAGGTTATCTTTCCAATTTTTGCCCAAGAAATATTTCCTTATGAAATTTGTGTCCAGAAGTTCTTAACAAAATTATTTCCTTTTGTTTGTTGTTAATGGTAAAATTATTTGAGGTAAATTGAAAACATGTCAATAAAAATTGCTGGCTATAAATTTACTATATGCCTAAAAAGAACAGTCACAGAAATTTTAGGTGAGAATTTCTGACATGACTGTATAAAGTTTGGGATTAACCAAATGAGAGGTTGTTCTTTTCTCTTTATATTTTTAACATCAATAATCCAAAATACAAATCATAGTGCAGGTATATATATATACATACATATTTATATGCATATATGTGTGTGTGTATTAATTAGAATTTAAAGAAAATATAGAGTTAATTTTTGCAATTGACTTCATATGTCATATGCTATCACTATTAAGCAAACACATTAGAATTTAATTTTGGAGAATGATAGTCTTAAAAACCATAAAATAAATCAATGCTACGTCAGATTACTGCTTAGAACATTCACAGTGCATCGATAGTGGTTTAATTGTCAAATATTAAAAAGATATTTTGTGAGAAACGTTACTCAGGCCTGGTTTTGATATAGCAAAAATAATTGCTTTCATACAATTATTTGTGTTAAAACAAACTGAAAACACTAGTAGCAGTTAGAATAAAGGGTATGTCAATTGAAATTTAGCAATGCTATTTTCACTGTGCATGACCACTATCAGTTTTATTTCTGCATTTGAGGTCAATTACTGAGTTCAAGATACTAACCAAACAACATCAATTCAAAGTTGCTCTAAGCTCATTTATGTTGTAGTTCTGTAAACACTACAGGGTGATAAGGTCACGTATACCAGTTTTACTGAGTAAAATAGTGATAGTGCCGTTTACCGGTGATGAGTTCTGCTCCCTCTAATGTTGAAGTTTGAACACTAGAGAAGCACGCCAAGGCAAGGAAGCATATTAAGCAGGTTTTATTAAAAAGTAGTAATATCACAGACTTCTCCCGGGAAGGAGAAGGGGGCCATGGCTGATGTTCTAGAATCCCAAGTGAGCGCACCCTGTATCTTTTATAGGTTAAGGTCTCTTTTGTTCTCTGGCTCTCTCCCCGCTTGTCTTTCCTTCCTGCTATGTGACTAGGCCTAGTTTTGCAGGTGAGATGCATAAAGTGAGGAGCAAATGGGCAGGGGGAGGGCCAAAGTGATTCAGCCAGGCAAGGGCCCAGGGGGCATTAATTAGCAGCTCCTTGCTTGCAGTCCTTGATAAAGGCAGGTAAATTTGATAATCAATGGGCTCCGGAGATCCTTGACATTCCATTCTCCCAGGGGCAGTCTCCAACTTCCAGAGACAGATGGCTTCATGGCTTCATTTCCTGGATCTGATCCGATCTCCTATTTCTACACTAACTGCCTGTCCCCAATTCTGGCTTCAATAGCATACATTGTTTACCTTTCTTGTGGCATATCCTTAGATGTCCTTTATTTTTGAAAAAAAATTGAACAAGTATAATGTAGAATTCCAAAGACAAGTCAAAATGCAAATTAGATGATCTTGAGCTAAGTATCTAATTTTTAGATATTGCAGATTCTGCTATTTGATCTAATTCAGTACAAAAACAAATGATATGGTTTAATTGAGATTAAATAAATTACTTCACAGAATAATTCGCTGTAGAATACATATGGTCATGTGTTTAGAAGCAAATGACAAATTGAGTAGGTGGTGATTTAATATTTTAGAGGCAACAATTGAGATACTCATATTTGTCAGAGATGGCCCAAAATTTCTCATCTAATGAAAGCAACTCATTTTGCCCAAACATTAAAATTCCTAATATTTGGACCAGAAAAATAAATACTTTTGAGTTGTTTGGTGATTAGATTCTGTCTGTAGGAATTTCATACTCAGCAAGACATATAAGATAAATTACCCTCCACCTACATTCATAATTTCATGTAAAATTAATATTAATTATTAATTATTAATTATTAATATTAATAATTAATTATTAATTATTAATATTAATAATTAATTATTAATTATTAATATTAATATAATTATTAATTATTAATTATTAATATTAATTATTAATTATTAATAATTCTTTATGAAAAATATATTTTGTCCTAATGTAGTATTTTGCAACTTTGTTCATGCACATTGCCTGAAATTCCCTTCTTTATGTTAAGATATTTTAGGAAGCAATTTTCTTTTTCAGAATTCTTAAAATAAATCAAGCAAATTGAAGCTCAGAAAATTATCTTCAGGCTAATGATGGATGTGTGTTGATTTTTATTTATAAGATACAAGAACATTGTTATTGCATTATCATAAACATTTTTAAAATAAACAAAATACCAATATTTTGCAATAGGTTTTGAAGGAAATCACGGCAAACTCATACCACCCGTGAGTGTGTTTATACAGGCCCACCAATTCTTTGACATTCCTCTTTTTAGGAGATGGACATTAACTCTCTCTCCCACTTAAAGTGGAATGACCTTGCTGACTGTCTTCTAGCAAAAGTCAAAAGCGAGAACTGTTGGTGGGTAACTTCTGATGCTAGGTTAGTCTCTTGGATCAGTTGCCCTGGGATAAGAAAGCTGCCCAGCATGGGAACAAGGCAGTTCTGAGGAGCAGTTCATAAAGCAAGCCACAAGGAATAGCCATCAAGGAACTAGTCTTCCCACCAACAGCCCAGTGAATGAGCAATTTAAGAGGTGAGTTCTCCAGCCCCACCCAAGTCTTTAAATGACAACAGCCTCAGTTGACAGGGGACGACTTGACATTAGCCAAGAGGCTGAGGCATAGTTACCGAGTGTAGCACGTCCCCAAATCCTGCCTTTCAGTTCTAGTGTAAAATAACTAACTACCAGCTGTTAAACCCCATAAACTTTGGAATAATTTGTTCTGCCACAAAGTCAAATGCAACTTTATTTTATAGATGTTTAGCAATGTTCCGTAATAAAACTGTGTGCTTATTATAATGAACACTCAAAGAAATAAGAGTAGATTTGGAACCAGGAAATGACATATAGCCAGAAATATTTTGAGGAGAATGCGACTTGGAGAATCCTTGAAAAAAAAAAAAAATGTTTTGGAATTCCTAACTTGGAGGAGTCTTCTTGGAGTAGATTCACAGAAAAAGGAGGACATGCTGCTGGAAGCTGGAGGTCGGGGCTTTTGTCCAGTACTGTCAGGAAGCTCAGCCACACTGTCCCCAGCAGTGGGGCAGACCTGTTGTATCTCAGGAGCTGCATGTATTGGTGGGTTTACAGAACACAGGTGCTGAACACCTTTTACCTGCACCATTTCTCAGGTTGTGTCTGCAAGGAGCCAAGAGCTGAACTGCCACTGTGTTTTGCTCAGTCAAAGCCGATACTGAATGACATGTTTCTCCCTGTTGACTTTGTGCATCTGTGTTCGTGGTGCTGGGGACAGAACCCAGGGCCGTGACTATGTAGGTGCACACTCCACCACTGTGCTGCAGCCCCAGCCCCTCATTGCTAACGTTTTTAAGTCCACCTTTGGGGACTTCGTGGCTCGGCAACCATGGCTGCCCTGCGTTCATCTGGGGTGGCTGGGCTTTCTGCCTCCTGTCGTAACAGCATTCCTTTCTTCTTCTAAAGAGAATGAATAACAGCCCAGAAATCAACCAAGTGAGGGTGTTTCAGTGCTACCTCAGACAACAGGTCCACAACAGGAAAGAAAGAGGCAAGTCTTCATTCCTCTTCTTCCCACCCCTACCCACCATTTTGGCAAAACATTCATTCCTGTGAGATTCTCACTCATTTTTCAAAAGAAAGCACACCTCTGTAAGCACTCCTATATTATCACTCAAACTGTTGCATCTGACATTTGATTTTGCCCCTTGGATTAGACTATTAAAGTTCTATGGATACTGGCACAGAGACAGAGTTTCATTTCTAATGGCAGAGGATGCAGCATGTGCTTCACATTTGCATTGGCTCCCTACTCCCCAGAAATCCTGGGGAGACACATGTAGGGACTCAATGGATGTGAAACATACAACAGGTTGCAATGTAGTTTAGAAACACTGAGATTGGGGAATTCACTTCTTTTAAAGCAATCAGAAACAAAATTTGCTCCAGCTGAAATTTAGTCAGTATTCAACTTTTAGGAGAAAAGACCCCAAATTATATCAACAGAGATTTTGCAGAGATGGAGAGAATTCAGAGTGTTCTTCTTGGTGGGAATTGGGGACATTGAAAATACTTGTGAATACCTCATTGCTAGAGATGCCATAGTTACTATTGTTTACATGCTTGCCTTTCCCATCCACTGTGTGTAAAAGGAAATTCTCCCAATCCGAGAAGACTTTCTTCAGACTTATCCATCAGAAATAATGCAGAATTCAAGCAAGACAAAGAGAAATTCCAGCTGTAACGATATAATTGCTGCTGAAAAAGGGGAAAATTATTTTCTGGTAGAATAGCGCCACCTAATGGATGCAGTCACAAGTGCACTGCATTTGAAAAGGCAGTTATACAGCTTTAATGAAACTTACTAACCTGTGGAGCCTATTTAAGAGTCAACTCATTCAACAGCTAGCAAGGGAAGGGATCAAGAGTCTTTAATGGGAAATGGGAAAATTAAAACAATAATTCAAGAGCCCTAACATTATCTCATTTTTACAGAAAACTGTGGCAGTTACATCTTTGGGAAAACATCCCTCACTTTAATTTCTGAAGCAAAACCACTGGGTCATAGGGCCCTAGATTTACAAAGAGAATTCTAAATGCCTTGACTTGGCCGACCCACAGTTTAGTTAGGACAAAAGTTGCTGATGTCAGTTGAGTGGTAGGAACAATCCAATTCCCACACAACTCTGGAAGACCAGTGATGCTGAGAGCCAATCAGCACAGTGAAATGAGTCAAAGGCCATTCCCCTGCGGTCAGTGTCATAGACATCTGCTCTGGCAGTTGGAAGTGTACCAATTGGCAGTTTAAAATACTCGTCTTAGGGATCATAAATATGGCTATAGACTGAACATCTGGGTCCATCACATGAATGCTCACAGTGAGGGCGGACGAGATACTTGTCCACTGAGAACAATAGTCACTGACCTGCTGATCCAGCCTGTGCTGCTCGTTCGGCTACAATGGCTTCCTGAACCCATCATCACTTTGGGTGCAGCAGCACATTCCCCTTGCTGTATGTGCACAATTAAAGGACTCTGTTTATGGCAGGCTTGTGACTTCTGCAAAAACTTGAGCTATTAGTCTAGTGTTGAGAGAGCAGCACTGCAGGCAGTGGCGTCCCCACCTGCTCCTGGAACACTGATTACAGCAGACCCCCTCTGGGGTCTACCATGGTGATCTAGTGTTGTCAACTATTTCCAGTTAACGGTTTTGCTCTTCTTGTCCTTTATCACTCACAACATTGTAGCCATTGGAACTGAACTTTGTTGAGTGTCTGCTTTCTAGATTTTATCAAGACTCAAAATGATGTGCAACTTAACTGAAATTCTACCAGAGTTGGACATGATGACATACACCTGTAGTTCCAGCTACTTGGGAAACTGAGGCAGGAGGAGTGTAAGTCCCAGTCCAGCCTGTGAAACTTAAGAAAACCCTGTCTCAAAATAAAATATAAAATAGGCTGCAGGTGTAGCTCCGTGGTAAAGCATTTGTCTAGCATGTGTGAGACCCTGAATTTGATCTCCAGTACTACAAATTTTAAAAAAGTCTACCCAACGATGGAACCATAAGGAGCAATATTCAAGATATTTGATAGACATTCATGCCTTACTGTCTTAGGTATTTGGTCTCCTTGAGAAATGAAGAAATGCCTCCAATGTCAGGTTCAAAATGACTTGACATTGGTTAAGTTTTTTTATATCCTCCTGGACATACAGTTTGTAATAAAGCAATTTAGCCACTGCCTGTTACTGTCTCACAAAGAGGACACCTCCCCTGGCTGTTTTCTGAATAATAATGAGGATGAGTAATCAGGCCAGGTTATTGAGTGTACTTTGAGAATTCAGTGTCTTATTCTGACTATTTCTATGCATGATACTTTCTACTGCTCCTTAATCTTGCTTTCAGGTCAACCACTATAGTAGGCGTGACAGCTCAGATGAAAAGAAAACTAGAGAATTCAACTCAAATCTGGAATCTCTAGTTGGGTTGACCTACATCAAAAACATCTGGAAAACATCATACTAAGTGAAGTAAGCCAGACTCAGAAAGTAAAGGGAGGATTATTTTCTCTCATAAGTGGAAGTTAGAGAGAAAAAGAGAAGAAAAGTGGGGGGGAGGATGAATTTATAAAAAATAGAATGGAGAGCAATTGGGTACAGGAAGCAGATCAAGAAGGAGGAAAAGGAGGAGTACTGAGGAATGAAATCCACCAAAGGATGCTGTGTCTGTGCATGAATGTATCACAACAAATCCCACTTATATACCTAATTATAAGGTACTAGTTAAAATAGTAATGATAATAATACTAATAATGGAAGAGAGATCAGTAGGGTAGAGCAAGTGGATTAGGGTGAGGCAGGAAGGGAGGGAAAGGAAAAGGTGCTAGGGAAATGATGTGCATGTATAAATGAATCCCACTGTCACGCATAATCACAATGCACCAATAAAATCGAGGACAAAATTAAAGACGATGATGACTTGGTTGCATTCCCGACCCTCCATATTTATGTACAGTATCCTCTACGTGCCAAGGCAGGGGATCAAATAGGCATCTGTAAATTTGGGGAAAACAACTTAGGCCACTCTATCTGACTCTTAAGAGAAAAGATCCCAGTGAGAGTACAAATAACTGCAGACAAGGTAAAATTACAGCTACTGGGATGAATGGCACCATTTGGGGAAGTGAGGTAGATCAGTAACTCCCCCATCTGGAGAAGGAGCCTGCATTTCCCCAGGAAACGCGAGGGACAGAGTGCTATCCATGCTTCTCATGCCACCTAGATCCAGCACCATGTGAGCAATGTGCTGTGGCAAAACAGCCCCATCTCTATGTGACTCAAGCAGAAGCAGCAACTGGCAACTTGACCCTGCTCCTGCCTGTTGCCAGGCAACCATAACCTGCTGCCTTCTCAGAGGCGGCTCCTAAAAGAGGACCCTCTTCCCATGTTGGCAAACACACGCACTGACCAACCAACCTTGCTCACAGCTCTAACTGATGCAGAGCCATCTGCTGCTCCTGATGCCCACTCAGGCCCATTAGGCCACGCAAGGTATTCAAGGCTGCAACTCATCTCCAGCACTGATCCTGTGACTTAACCAAACCAGTGAAATGACAAGTGACTCAAATCAAGTTTCACAAATTCCAAACAGGAGTGACTGACTGTGCCACTTTAGATTAGGAGATATTTGAATGTAGAGTGAGTGGGCCCTGGAATGTTTTCACTAGGGATGAGCGCGGCTTATTGCCCTGTCTATTGTCCTGGTAATTACAGATAAACACACCAAAAACAGAGCAGCTTGCTCCAACCTCCAAGCCTTAGGTCATAATGAATAGACTGGCCTCAGACTATGTCTTGATTAGTCTGAAGTAAGACCAGTTGGTGCCTCTGGGACTTACAGCTGAGGAAGGACCAGAGGGCAGAGAAAATGGTGTGTTTGAGGTCACTATTGCTGCTGGCAATCCTATTTATAGCAACCTTAATTAAATTCAGTATGAAACAAATTGGCCCCAGTCTCTGTATGCTACTCACAACTAAGAAGTTGATGCATTATAACGTTTCCATATTGCTAATTAGTAAAAATGATTGTATATATGTGAATGCTGTTTTAATTAGATTCTTGTATGAGTTTATTCCCGGATTCAAAAATTTATAATATCTGTTATATAACTTATAGACTATTTCTTCCTATATTAATAAATCCTTTAATCTCCAAATTGAAGCATCAAAGTTTTTTCTGGAAAATTTGTGATTGTACCATGTGGGCCCTTCTTTCTGGATTTCTTGTTCTATGTTATGTAATCAAAATTACTTATTATGTTATACTTCTTTGTTTTATACATTTGCTTAAAGAAAGCTGTGAATTTGAACTTATCATTAGTAACTTATATTTCCATTATATTGATTTGTCTCTTAATATTGTGACCCAGATTTAAAATCTACTGTTGCATTTTTATTATCCTAACATAATATACCTTATGAGATTAATATACCTGAAAGTATTTTAATATTAGCTATTGTAATTTTAATCATAAATAATAGTTCCTTTTTATTTCTACTTCATATGGGGAATTATACCCATTTGTGTACCTTTCATCTCAGTAAATGAATTCATACTTCCAATTTTCTTCTCTTGTTTTTGCAATACACATTTACTTTGTTTTGATAGAAAGGAAAAAGGAAAACATTTGAAAAGTACTTGTCATCCTTTATAGTATGGCCATCCCTGCAATAAGCATCCTGGCTCCATTTTGATTTTTTTTATGGTCCAATATCAGTATGTTTCACATTCCAGAAAGAAAGGGAAACATTTCAAGTGTGGTACTTGTTCATGAACAGTATTTGTAGAGTTGTGTTCAATAACCACGGAGTGCATCCTTTTAACATTTAGATTTTAATTTTGACCCACTCTGGGGACATCTCCCTGTCCTCCTCAAACTGAGTTATGCATCCCTGAAACGGGTCTCTGTAATACTGTGTACTCTCAAAAGCCTGCCTGATGGCTATCACAACCACGTGATCACTGTCACTCTATCTAGGACTTAGGCGGATATGACAGAGACCATCCTGTCCTTTGCTCTGACTTATGTCCCTTATACCTAGAACATTGGGGCATTATCAGTCTTTGGTTACATTATTATGACTTATTTGAGGTCAGTGTAGTTAGTATGATGTGGCAGTAAGTGAATTGAGGAGAGACACTTAGATAAGATTCTGAGCAAAGAAATTTTTCTAATCTCTTCTTTCTGGATTTCTTGTTGTACATTGTATACTTATAATTACTTATTATGCTATATTTCTTCTTTGTTTTATACTCCTGATTATAGGAAAAGGAAGTTTAGATTACATAGAGGGAAATGAGAGGGGGCAGGAGGAGGAGGCATGAAAGATGGTGGAATGAGACAGACATCATTACCCTACGTACATGTATGATTACACGAATGGTGTGAATCTGCATCGTGCACAACCATAGAAATGAAAAGTTGTACACCATTTGTGTACAATGAGTCAAAATGCAGTCTGTAAAAAGAAAGAAAAGGAAACTATGAATTTGAACTTATCATTGCTAATTTATATTTCCATTATATTAATTTGTCTCTTCAACTTTTATTTGTCCATTTTGGTCATTCATATCTTCTTTGATGAAATGTCTTAAATAATTTACCCATTTATAAATTGTGCTGTTTGCCTTTTTAAAAAATTTTAAATTTTTATTTGCTTTAATTAGTTATACATGACAGTAGAATGCACTTTGATATATTATACATAATGGAGTATAATTTCCCATTCTTCTGGTTATACATGATGTCAAATCCCACCATATAGTTATATATGTACACAGGGTAATAATGTTTATTTCATTCTACTATCCTTCCTATCCCCCTACCTCCTTCCCTCCCTTTAATTCTCTCTACTTAAATCTAAAGTAACTATTCTTCACAAGTTTCCCTCCATTGTGTGTTAGCATCCGCATAGCAAAGAAAACATTCAACTTTTGTTTTTTGGGGATTGGCTTATTTCACTTAGAATGATATTCTTCAGCTCCATTCATTTACCTGCAATTGCCATATTTTCATTCTTCTTTAATGCTGAGTAAAATTTTATGTACTCATTCTTTTATCCATTCACCTGTTGAAAGGCACCTAATTCCGTTCCATAGTCCAGCTATTGTGAATTGAGCTGCTGTGAACATTGATATGGCTGCATCAATGTAACATGCGGATTTTAAGTCCTTTGGGTAAAAACTGAGAGGTGGGATAGCTGGGTCAGATGGTATTTCCATTCCAAATATCCTGAGTAATCTCCATACTGCTTTCCATAGCTGTTTGCACCAGTTTACATTTCCACCAACAAATGAACGAGTGTACCTTTTCCCTCACATCCTTGCCAACATTTATTATTGTTTGTATTGATAATTGCCATTCTGACTGGTGAGATGAAATCTTAGAGTAGTTTTGATTTGCATTTCTCTAATTGCTAGAGATGTTGAACATTTGTTTCATATATTTGTTGGTGGATCATATTTCTTCTGTGAAGTGTCTGTTCAGTTCCTTAACCCATTTATTGATTGGGTTATTTCTTTTTGGGGTGTTAAGGTTTTTGAGTTCTTTATAATATTCTGAAGATTAATGCTGCATATGATGCACATGAGGTAGAGATTTTCTCCCATTCTGTAGGCTCTCTCTTGACATTACTGCTTATTTCCTTTCCTGAGAAGAAGCTTTTTAGTTTGAATCCATCCCATTATTGATTCTTGATTTTACTTCTTGTGCTTTAGGAATCTGTTAAGGAAATCAGATCCTAAGCTGATATGGCAAATATTTGGGCCTACTTTTTCTTCTATAGGTTCAGAGTCTGCATTTGAGTGCCCAAGTTGTTAATCCACTTTGAGTTGAGTTCATGCAGAGTGAGAGATAGGGCTTTACTTTCATTTTTTAGATGTGGATTTCCAATTTTCCCAACACCATTTATTGGATCTTTTCTCCAGTGAATTTTTTGGTGCCCTTGTCTAGTATGAGATAACTGTATTTATGTGGATTTGTCTCTATTTTGTACCATTGGTCTATGTGTCTGTTTTGATGCCAGTACCATGCCGTTTTTGTTCCTATGCTCTGTAGTATAGTTTGTGGTTTGGTATTGTGATGCCTCCTGCTTCATCCTTCTTGCTAAGGATTGCTCTGGCTATTCTGGGTTTTTTATTTTTCTAGATGAATCTCCTGATTTTTTTTTTTTAAGTTCTTAGAAGAATGTCATTGGGATTTTAATTGGAATTGTATTAAATCTGTATAACACTTTTGGTAGTATGGCCATTTTGACAATATTAATTCTGCCTATCCAGAAGTTTGGGAGGTCTATCTTTTAAGATCTTCCTCAATTTCTTTCTTTAGTGTTCAGTAGTTTTCATTGTAAAGGTCTTCTACCTCTTTTGTTAGATTGATTCCCAAGTATTTTATTTTATTTTTTTGATAATTCAGTCATTTTTAATGCAAAAATAACCATGTAATCCCAGCATCTCTGGAGGCTGAGGCAGGAGGATTGCAGGTTCAAAGCCAGCCTCAGCAATTTAGCAAGGTCTTAAGCAACTCAGTGAGACCCTGTCTCTGAATAAAATACAGAAAAGGACTGGGGATGTCACTCAGTGGTTAATGCACCTGACTGAGTTAAAAAAAAAAAAAAAAAAAAAAAAAGGACAATGTATGTACAATTATTTGTAACTTAGGTATCTTATCCTAAGTCAATAATTTTAGTATTTTGCTGTAATCAGAAAAAAAATGGATTTACAAAAAGCAAATTAACTTATTTGAAAAAAATCAATGGTTGTACCTTTTATTTTTGAACATTTTTAAAGCACTTATTTTATTTTATTCAACAAAATTTCCATTGTAATACTAGAAAATCATGAGAATATAGCAATTCTTGCTTTCACTAATTTTTACAATATTAATGTTTGAATTCTGGCATTATAATGTGTAGGGTTTTTTTTCAACATATATTCCCAGTTTTCTAACATAGGATTATGGGTGCTCCTCTGTCCCTCTGATGTCTTGGTCAAAAGAAGTGTCTTAGATGATGGGATGTGATAGGTGCAATTCCAGCAGGAGCTTTAAATGGGATTGCATCGTGGTTTGCTGATCTTTTTGCACATGTATGAGCAAGAACCCACTGCCCGTTCAGGCTGAGCTTAGGGTGCATGCATGTGCTGCAGACCTTGAACTCCGTCCTCAGACTGAGACAGAGCCACTAGGTTGACATCAACCTAGGTGCACTAAACTGTAATTAATCCTCATATCTATGGGCAGATGTATAGGTCAGGATTCTTGACAGAAATAGAACCAAAGATGTATGTGCAAATATATATATACACACACACACATACAGATATCTCTGTATGTGTGTGTTTATATACAGGTACTTCTTCACTTAAAATAAATTTTTGTCCTGTAAGCCCATAAAAATTAAAAGCATCATAAATCAAAATGCATTGAATGCACCTGCTTTACCAAACATTATAGCTTAGAAACACAGCATACTGTAGAGAATTGTGTTTTCCTCCTCATGATAACATGAATAACTAGTAGCTGTGACTCCTTGCAGCTTCCTTGTGAGAGAGCATGGTAGCATAAATCACTGACCCAGGAAAAGATAAAATTTCCAGGGGCAGTTTTTGTGGGATGCATATGACTTTTACACCATCATAAAGTTAAAAAATTATATCAAATAATTGTAAGTGGCAGACTGTGTGTCTGTGGGTGCGAGAGAGGCAGAGATAGAGAAAGATGAAAATGGATATTTATTTTTAAGGAAATGGTTTGTGAGATTGTGAGGCTTGGCAGTGCCAGTGTTCACAGGCCAGACCAGCAGAGTAGAAACTCAAATAGGGTTTCTTTTGTGGTTTTTGAGTCATTATTCCTTTGGGAAATCTCAGTTTTGCTCTTAAAGTCTTCAAGTAATTGAATGAAGTCCTTCCACGTTATGGAGGGTCATCTGCTGTGCATCAAGTCAACTGATTGTAAAGGTTAGTCACATCCACAAATACCTTCACAGCATCCCAGACTACTGTTGTCAAACCCCATAACCTAACACAGTTAGCACATTACAGTAGGAAAATAACAATGGTTGTTGAAAGTCACTGAGGTTTGGAGTTCATTTTAATGAAGGATTATCATTGGATAATAACCTAAAAACAATGTTTATGATTCTAATGTTTCTTCTGTTCCTATTCCACTTAAAATTAATATTAAGATTGATTTCTGAAATTTGACAATCTATCTTTAAGCATCTATTATTGGATCTTGATTTTTTTTTAGCCATCAATTTGATACTATCCCTTACCTTCATAATGTTTCTGACTGACACTATGCCTTCATTAAAAAAATCAGATTATGAGTATTGTGTCACTCTATGTCATTTTATAGGGTAGTAACTCTTTCAAATGTATATATACATGTATATATATAAATATCAAATATATATATTTGAGTTATGTATATCTGTAAGATCATTTATGATTTCTCATTGTAACAGTACATACTAGGTTTTGATATAAAGTTATTTGGTCCATATAAATGGATTTTTCTGTGGATAATTATGTAGAATTTCTTTTAAAGATTAACTAGAGTTCAGCTATAAAACCACCCTTTGTAAGTCAACACTAACTTTTCTAATAATTAGTCTAGAAAGGTTTTGTAGTACTTAACAAGTTGGTTAACTTTTTGCTGTGATAACATCATTCATTTCACCAATTCTTAAATTTGCTTTCATGAACTCATATGCAGTGAATTATAATAATAAGATTTAATCATTTCTGTACCTGTGGTTCTGTATTCTTTTTCATTCCTAATGTAATATTTTTCTACTAAGTTTAATTTTATCTTAATGAACTCTCCCCCAGTTAATTTTGGTTTATTTTGAGTTTTTAATGGAAGGTATATGGAAGATTAGTTTATGTTTTTGGAAGCATTTTCCTCCTTCCTGTGCATGTAAGAGGACTATGCATTCCTTCCCACGCCTGTGAAATCCAGTACCTCTGCTAAGTATTGTGCATTTCACTGGTGACATCAGGCCTGGCCATGGATCCATTTGATTCACATCCGAGTAGACAAGCACAAGAAAATGCTTTACATGCCATTGTGTGCTCAGTACTGCTACCTCACCTTCTCCATGTAGCTGCTTCTTCCTCAACCTGAGTTCCAGAGCCAGGCCACCTGAAGAGGAGCCATGGCCAGCACTGCTCTCCCATTAGTAAAGTACCAGGCTGATTCACTAGGGTGGCCACACTGGCTAATGTGAGGATGACCCTCTCATTTGGAATCAGTTTTGGACACAAAGGTACTGGGAATATTATCACATCAGTAGCCAATCAGTGTTTTTATTATTCTTTGTTATATGTACACCTTTCATCAACGTTCCTAAACATAATTTCAGGGATATTTCCTTTTAGGTTGAAGAATTAAACATTAATTATGGAAGTGTTTTTTTTTTTTATTTTAAAGTAGTTAAAATTACATATCATAGTTTTACAGTTTATTTCTAACTTTTTTGAAATCCATAACCATGTTTTTAGCCTTGGAAATATAGTCCTTTTAGAAAATTTTAAAACTTTCTTTATAGTCAAATACATGATCACTCTGCAAATATTCCTCATATGTTAATAAATTATATATATTTGATATTAATAGAATGCAAAATTAGATATTAATATCTGATTTTGTAGTATTCACTTTCTATATGTTTTTATTATTTTGTTGTAAACCTTTTTAATTTTGAAAAATATACATTACATTTCCTGAGTATGACTTTTACCAAGTTCTTCCTGTATTTCTAGTAGATTGGCTTTATGGTTAACATTCTAAGTGGTTCAGTACTTACAGTTTTATGACAAATGTACCTTTCAAGCAAATTGTCTTTTATCATTACACAAAATAGCCTTTTCCTTATTTAAGATCATTTCATCTTTTTTTTTTTTTTTTTTTTTTATTTTTTATTTTTTATTTTTTTTTATTGTAAACAAATGGGATACATGTTGTTTCTCTGTTTGTACATGGCGTAAAGGCATACCATTTGTGTAATCATAAATTTACATAGAGCAATGTTGTTTGATTCATTGTGTTATTTTTTTCCCTTCCCCCCACCCCTCCCACCCCTCTTTACCCTCTATACAGTAGTTCCTTCCTCTATACTTGCCCCCCTCCCTAACCCTAACTCTAACCCTTCCCTCCCCCCCATTATGTGTCAACCTCCACTTATTAGCGATATCATTCGTCCTTTGGCTTTTTGAGATTGGCTTATCTCACTTAGCATGATATTCTCCAATTTCATCCATTTGCCTGCAAATGTCATAATTTTATCATTCTTTATGGCTGAGTAATATTCCATAGTATATATATACCACAGTTTCTTTATCCACTCATCAATTGAAGGGCATCTAGGTTGGTTCCACAGTCTGGCTATTGTGAATTGAGCAGCTATGAACATTGATGTGGCTGTATTTCTGTAGTATGCAGATTTTAAGTCCTTTGGGTATAGGCCAAGGAGTGGGATAGCTGGGTCAAATGGTGGTTCCATTCCAAGTTTTCTAAGGAATCTCCACACTGCTTTCCATAGCGGCTGCACTAATTTGCAGCCCCACCAGCAGTGTATGAGTGTACCTTTCTCCCCACATCCTCGCCAACACCTGTTGTTGCTCGTATTCTTGATAATCGCCATTCTAATTGGGGTGAGATGGAACCTTAGGGTGGTTTTGATTTGCATTTCTCTTATTACTAGAGATGTTGAACATTTTTCCATATGTTTGTTGATTGCTTGTAGATCTTCTTCTGTGAAGTGTCTATTCATTTCCTTAGCCCATTTGTTGACTGGACTGTTTGAATTCTTGGAGTAGAGTTTTTTGAGTTCTTTATAGATTCTGGAGATTAGTGCTCTATCTGAAGTATGATTGGCAAAGATATTCTCCCACTCTGTAGGCTCTTTCTTCGCATTGCTGATAGTTTCCTTTGCTGAGAGAAAGCTTTTTAGTTTGAATCTATCCCAGTGGTTGATTCTAGCTTTTATTTCTTGTGCTATGGGAGTCCTGTTAAGGAAGTCTGGTCCTAGACCAACAAGATGAAGATTTGGACCTACTTTTTCTTCTATAATCTGCAGGGTCTCTGGTCTGATTCCGAGGTCCTTAATCCATTTTGAGTTTAGTTTCGTGCATGGTGAGAGATATGGGTTTAGTTTCATTCTGTTGCATATGGATTTCCAATTCTCCCAGCACCATTTGTTGAAGAGGCTATCTTTTCTCCATTGCATATTTTTGGCCCCTTTGTCTAGTATGAGAAAATTGTATTTATTTGGGTTTGTGTCCGTGTCCTCTATTCTGTACCATTGATCTACCTTTCTATTTTGGTACCAATACCATGCCGTTTTTGTTACTATTGCTTTGTAGTAGAGTTGAAGATCTGGTATTGCAATACCCCCTGTTTCACTCTTCCTGCTAAGGATTGCTTTAGCTATTCTGGGTTTCTTATTCTTCCAGATGAATTTCATAATTGCCTGCTCTATTTCTGTAAGGTACGTCATTGGGATTTTAATTGGAATTGCATTGAATTTGTATAGCACTTTAGGTAGTATGGCCATTTTGACAATATTAATTCTTCCTATCCAAGAACATGGAAGATCTTTCCATCTTCTAAGGTGTTCTTTAATTTCTTTCTTTAGTGTTGTATAGTTCTCATTGTAGAGGTCTTTCACCTCTTTTGTGAGATTGATTCCCAAGTATTTTATTTTTTTCGAGGCTATTGTGAATGGGGTAGTTTTCCTAATTTCTCTTTCTGAAGATTCATCACTTATGTATAAAAATGCGTTGGATTTATGGGCATTGATCTTGTAACCTGCTACTTTACTGAAATCACTTATGAGTTCTAAGAGTTTTCTGGTGGAATTTCCAGGTTCCTCTAAATATATAATCATGTCATCAGCGAACAGGGATAGTTTGAGTTCTTCTTTTCCAATTCGTATCCCTTTAATTTCTTTGGTTTGTCTAATTGCTCTGGCCAGAGTCTCAAGAACGATGTTGAATAGAAGTGGTGAAAGAGGGCATCCCTGCCTTGTTCCAGTTTTTAGGGGGAATGCTTTCAGCTTTTCACCATTTAGAATGATATTAGCCATGGGCTTAGCATAAATGGCCTTTACAATATTAAGGAATGTTCCCACTATCCCTATTTGTTCTAGTGTTTTGAGCATGAAGGGGTGCTGTATTTTATCAAATGCTTTTTCTGCGTCTATTGAAATAATCATGTGATTCTTGACTTTAAGTCTATTAATATGGTGAATTACGTTTATTGATTTCCTGATGTTGAACCAACCTTGCATCCCTGGGATGAAACCCACTTGATCATGGTGCACTATCTTTTTAATATGTTTTTGTATGCGATTTGCTAAAATTTTGTTGAGAATTTTTGCGTCGATGTTCATTAAGGATATTGGTCTGAAATTTTCTTTCCTTGATGAGTCTCTGTCTGGTTTAGGTATCAGTGTGATATTGGCTTCATAGAATGAGTTTGGGAGGGTTCCCTCCTCTTCTATTTTATGGAATACTTTGAGAAGTATTGGAATGAGCTCTTCCTTAAAGGTTTTGTAGAACTCGGCTGAGAACCCATCTGGTCCCGGACTTTTCTTTGTTGGTAGGCTTTTGATGACTTCTTCTATTTCAGTACTTGAAATTGGTCTATTTAAATTGTTTATGTCCTCCTCATTCAGTTTAGGCAATTCATATGTCTCTAGAAACCTGTTGATGTCTTCGAAATTTTCTATTTTGTTGGAGTATAGATTTTCAAAATAGCTTCTAATTATGTTTTGTATTTCCATCCTGTCTGTAGTGATATTTCCTTGTTCATTCCGAATTTTAGTGATTTGGGTTTTCTCTCGTCTTCTCTTTGTTAGTGTGGCTAAAGGTTTATCAATTTTGTTTATTTTTTCGAAGAACCAACTATTTATTTTGTCAATTTTTTGTATTGTTTCTTTTGTTTCAATTTCATTGATTTCAGCTCTGAGTTTAACAATTTCCTGTCTTCTACTACTTTTGGTGCTGTTCTGTTCTTCTTTTTCTAAGGCTTTGAGCTGTAGTGTTAGGTTGTTTATTTGTTGAGTTTTACTTCTTTTATTAAATGCGCTCCATGAAATAAATTTCCCTCTAAGTACTGCTTTCATAGTGTCCCAGAGGTTTTGATATGATGTTTCTTTGTTCTCATTTACCTCTAAGAATTTTTTAATTTCCTTCTTAATATCTTCTGTTATCCATTCATCATATAATAGCATATTGTTTAACCTCCAGATGTTGGAATAGTTTCTGTGTTTTACTCTTTCATTTATTTCTAACTTCAATCCATTATGATCTGATAGAATACATGCTAGTGTCTCTATCTTCTTGTATTTGCTAACATTAGCTTTGTGGCATAATATATGGTCTATTTTAGAGAAGGATCCATGTGCTGCTGAGAAGAAAGTGTATTCACTCTTGGTTGGATGGAATATTCTATAAATGTCCGTTAAGTCTAAATTATTGATTGTGTTGTTGAGATCTATGGTTTCTTTGCTCAATTTTTGTCTGGAAGATCTGTCCAGTGGTGAGAGCGGCGTGTTAAAATCACCTAGTATTATTGTGTTGTGGTCTATTTGGTTTCTGAAATTGAGAAGGATTTGTTTGACATACATAGATGAGCCACTGTTTGGGGCATAGATGTTTATGATTGTTATATCTTGCTGATTTATGCTTCCCTTAAGCAGTATGAAATAACCTTCTTTATCCCTTCTGACTAACTTTGGCTTGAAGTCCACATTATCGGAAATGAGGATGGATACTCCAGCTTTTTTGCTGAGTCCATGTGCATGGTATGTTTTTCCCCATCTTTTCACCTTTAATCTATGGGTATCTTTTTCTATGAGGTGAGTCTCTTGCAGGCAACATATTGTTGGATCTTTCTTTTTAATCCAGTCTGCCAGTCTATGTCTTTTGATTGATGAATTCAGGCCATTAACGTTCAGGGTTATTATAGAGAAATGATTTGGTTTCCCGGTCATTTGGTTCATTTTTAAAATTTTGTTTATTTATTTGTTTGACACAACTTGTTTCCTCCTTTATTTGACAATTCCTTTAGGATAATTCCTCCCTTTGCTGATTTGCTTCTTTGTTTTTCATCTCTTCCTCATGGAATATTTTGTTGAGAATGTTCTGTAATGCTGGCTTTCTTTTTGTAAATTCTTTTAGCTTTTGTTTATCATGGAAGGATTTTATTTCATCGTCAAATTTGAAGGTAAGTTTTGCTGGGTATAAGATTCTTGGTTGGCATCCATTTCTTTCAGGGCTTGAAAAATGTTGTTCCAGGACCTTCTAGCTTTTAGGGTCTGGATTGAAAAATCTGCTGATATGCGTATTGGTTTCCCCCTGAATGTAATTTGGTTCTTTTCTCTCACAGCCTTTAAAATTCTGTCTTTATTTTGTATGTTAGGTATTTTCATTATAATGTGCCTTGGTGTGGGTCTGTTGTAATTTTGTGTATTTGGAGTCCTGTAAGCCTCTTGAACTTGATTTTCCATTTCATTCTTCAGATTTGGGAAATTTTCTGATATTATTTCATTGAATAGGTTGTTCATTCCTTTGGCTTGTTTCTCTAGGCCTTCCTCAATCCCAATAATTCTTAAATTTGGCCTTTTCATGATATCCCATAGTTCTTGTAGATTCTGTTCATGATTTCTTACCATCTTCTCTGTTTGTTCAGCTTTGTTTTCAAGGTTAAATATTTTGTCTTCAATGTCTGAGGTTCTGTCTTCCAGGTGTTCTATCCTATTGGATATGCTTTCTATGGAGTTCTTAATTTGGTTTATTGTTTCCTTCATGTCAAGGATTTCTGTTTGGTTTTTTTTCAATATCTCTAACTCTTTATTGAAATGATCTTTTGCTTCCTGTATTTGCTCTTTTAACTGTCGATTGGTGCGATCAATCAATGCTTGCATTTGCTCTTTCATCTCATCATTCAATGCTTGCATTTGCTCTTTCATCTCCTCGTTTGCTTCTCTGATCATTTTAATTATGTACATTCTGAACTCCTTTTCTGTCATTTCTTCTGCCATGCTGTCATTGGGTTTTATTGATGTAACATCTAGATTTGTTTGCAGCATTTTCTTTCCTTGTTTTCTCATATTGTTCAGATATCAGTGGACCGCTGAGATATTGCAGATTTCCTCTGTTGATTTACAATGACCCTGAAGATTTCTATATATATCCCCTCTTAGCCTTCAGTAGGCTGAAGTCTTGGAGGAGGTTGATAATGCGGTGCTCCACAAGGAAGCTGCCTCTCTAGGAGTGGTGGCCTTCAGGTGGGGTATATTCCCTGCTAGTGGGCAGAGGTGCCTCCACTTGTTGACCAATGGTCATCCAAAGGGGACCTAGGCTGTGGGCTGAGGCAAGGCCTGTTTGGGCCTGAGCCTCTGGTTTTACCGTCCTTGTGGGAAACCTCACCCAGCAGGGAAGACTCACCCGGTGGGGAGGTCTCGCTGGTCAGTTTCCTCCTAGAGGTTCCCCTCAATTTACATCTACTGCCTGGGCTGGGCTGCCTTCCTCTGCAAAGTTTCCAGGGGCCCGGCCCTACCTCCTGGGCCTGGGAGCCTCACCCTTCGCAGATGAATCTCCTTAGGCTGCCCCTCCTCAGAGAATTTGCCCATAGGCCTGGAACCTTCGCTCCGCCCTAAGCCTGTCTCTGTGCGGCTCTTCCACCCAGAAGCCTCCTAGATCCTGGGACCCTGTTCTGCACCTAATCGCCTGGCTGCGTGGCCCCTCCTCTGAGCAGCCACCTGTGGCCCCGAGCAATCGCTCTGAGTCCCAGAGACCCGCCACAGGCCTCTTCCTCCAGACAGCTGCCCAGTATGCCGGTGCGGTCACTAGGAGTCCAAGAAACTCACTTCGTGCCTCCTCCTCCCACCAACCACCTGTAGCCCGGGGCAATCAATCACTCCGAGTCGAAGTGACCCTGCCCGTTCCTCCTCCTTCTCCAGATAACCCCCCGGGTGTTCAGGAGCAGTCCCTCTGAGTGGCTCTGAATCCACGTGACCCGCTGCACGGGTCCTCTGGGCCACCGCCCGGAGCTCTGGTGTGGTCCCTCAAGACCAAGCGTCCCACCACGCTTCTCCTCCAGGCAGCCCCCCTGTGTTCAGGAGCTGTCACTTTAAGACCAAATAACTCACCACTCGCCTTCTCCTCTGAGCAGCCGCCTGGAGCGCTAATGCAGTCACTGCGAGTCCAAAGGACCCGCCGCGCTCCTTCTCCTCCTTCTCCTACTCCTCCGGGCAGGCCCCGGGGTTCAGAAGTGGTCAGGGTCCAAACAGCTCGCCACGCAGCCCCTTCTCTGGCAACCGCCTGTAGCTCTGGTGTAGTCACCCGAATCCAAGCGGCCGCGCTCCTCTTCCTCCTCCTCGTCCTCAGGGCAGGCCCCGGGGTTCAGAAGCGTCGTTCTGATTCCAAACAGCTCGCCGCGCGGCTTCTCCTCTGGCAACCGCCTGCAGCTCTGGTGCAGTCTCTCCGAATCCAAGTGGCCACGCTCCTCTCCTCCTCCTCAGGGCAGGCCCCGGTGTCCTGAGTCCACACAGTTCTCCCCGCCTCTCCTCCCCCGGGCAGCCGCCGGAGCCCCAGTGGCTGCTCCGAGTCCCAGCGCTGTGCCGACCGGCCAATATTTCTCCTCAGGTCCAAGAAGCAGGAAAGACAATGTCCATTTCTTGGTGCTCAGGAGCCAGGCCTGCTCCTTGGGGATCTTCAGCAACCACACAGCAGAACAACTGGGTACTCAAAAAAGCGAGAGTGAATCCTAGCGCTGAGTGGCAGGAATGGCGGACACAGGAGAACATATCCCCCCTGATTCAGATCATTTCATCTTAAAAGAACATTTTCATTTCTCCTTGTTTCAGCTCTCCTAACAAACCTAGCTTTTAAAATGATTGTGTACCATTCCTAGTAGTTTACTTTTTGCTTGGTATATGAACACTCCATATCAGTAACTTTTTCTTAGCCTGATGTTTAAATTCTAAGTACTATCATTACATTAGTTATATATAAAGTTTCTTTCTTAGTAATTTTCTTCATTCATTTTTACCTCTCCAAAGTTTCCTATGTTGAGCCATTTATTGTAGGTAAGAGCATTTTATGAAGTATTTTTCTTAGATGAAGAAATCAAAACTGTATATCCATAGGTTCTCTTTCAATGCAATAGGAAAGTGATAATTATCAACTCATAATTTTCTACAATGGTTCTTTTTGTCCAAAGTCTACTAATACTAAACTACCAGTTTTAATGTTTCTTTGAAATATCAGCAAAATGCTCCATCTATTTGAACCTTCCTATTGAAAAAATTCTTGAAATTTAAACGTCATGGTAGATTGCCAGTCTGTTCCTCTACCAACACAACACACACACAACGCGCACACACACACACACACAACTCAGAAGCCATCCTGTTCTTTTCTTGTTATGTGCCTGGAGACTTCTAGGAGGGAGGCTGTACCAAGTTTCCACAGGTGAAAAGCGATGGTAAAAGTGTGTACAACCTCTTTTTTTCATACTTAACAAAGAAAATATTTTCCTGTGATTTCGTTCCTTCTCACCACAAGCTGGCACTTAGAATAGCCCCAGGCTGAAGAAGACTACTATCCTGGATAACAGTATTGACAGCCACATGGCTCAGCCCAGCTTTCAGATTTATCTCAGAGAGAGAATTCCTGCTAGAGGTGGCAGTACCAGGCTGGCATGTGAGGGAATGAGCTAGGTTATTCCTCTTCTCTGGTTTGCCTGATGGAGGGAGTAGTATGGCTTCTATGTGGACCACTGTAGGTCCCAGAGACACTTTCTCCATGTTTTTGAGCTGCAAATACCTTTCAGATTATCACTGAGATGCACTTGTCTCGGATAGTGGTGCTTCAGCACACGGGCACCAAAGCGTACAAGCCGTCATTTTACCCATATCATGTACTCATGAAAAGGCAGGGATTCCATTTCACTTGAGTGTCTTTGAGGAAAGAGTAGTGACTCTTAATGTATCACCTTGACTCGTGTATAGATGCCTTGTTAAAATCAGCGTGAAGACACAGGAGCTGTGTGTGAAGCGTGCCTGCACTGTCAACCTGTACGCTATTCCAGCTGGGAGCTGATGTAGCTGCTTTGCTCATGAAACACATTTTGACTTAAAAGAATAAAGACAAAATCATTATTAAAACTTCATTATTTTGCATAACAAAACTATTGACACTATTTATAATAATGATGATAAAATCTGAACTTTCATGGTAAAAATTAGAATATTGGAAATTGTGTTCCGCCAGTGAGAACTAATATTTTCCCAAGACTCAAAGACTTCTCAGAGATAAATGAATGTGTGTGTGTATCTTCATTCCAATATTATATAATGAAATAAGTAACTTGATGGAAGATCCACACGTAGGCAGTATTTTCCAATGGTCAGTGAATGATCTTAGAAATGTATGCATGGATAAAATATCTATTTGAAATACAAGATAGATTTTAATGTAAAAGAGTATAAAAAGATCATTGATAAAGGTTTAGACTTTATATAGCAACTAACTTTGAAGAAATATCACTCATAAAATTTTGGTGTAGTGACAGAAAAAGAATATTAAAAATTATCTGAAAAAGGTTAAAATATCCCACCTTTCTAAAACACCTTGGATTATTACATAATTTTACATATTGGATTAGATTATTCCTTTGCATGTTCTGATCAAAACAATGTATTACCATTAAATGCAGAAGAGGACATGAATTCCACCTTCTCTCTGATAAACCAGACAGTAAGGAGATTTGCAAAACTAGGACATAATGTTAGTCTTCCCACTAACTTGTTTGGAAAAAAATATAGATATATCTGATTTGTATTAAAAAATGTTTTTATTTTTATGCAAATATTTCATTTAAAATAAATTAATAACTATATATTTTAAGTTCTCCATTTTGACTTTTAATACAGTAGATATCAATAGGTGTAAAGCAGATAAACAAAAGCTCTTTGGGGTTATTGATGGGATGTATGATTGTAAAGAGTGTTGGAAACTAAACCACTGATTTATCAACACCAAAGTGTTTTAGAATTGCAGACCTAACCGTTGCCAATAATAACACGAAAACATCCAGGATGTATCAAATGTGTTTCATTTAGCTTCACTAATTAGAGCAGTTAATGAACCCATGTAAAACAAAGATTTATATCAGTCAGGATTGTTTTCCTCCTTTTATCCATTTGATTATTACCACGAAAGCAGCGGTTCCCTTTTCTCCTTGAAGAACTCATCTTAACCTGCAATGGTTTGAAACTGGAATGTCTACCAAAACCTCACGTGTCAGGCAATTTTCCTGAGCCATGCTCTTCCGCCATGATGCTTCTGCCTTGGAGGCAGTCAGCCCTGGATTGAATCCTCTGAAACCATGAGTCAAAATAAACTTTTCCCCTATAATGCATTCTTGCCAAGTATTTTCATTATCGAAATGAAAAGGTGGCTAATACACCTTCAGGTAATAAATGGTTTGTTTTATTTTATATGATATGACTTACTTGTTTTAAGTACTGCATTTCAATATTTTTTATTTGATGATTATGTTCTCAGTATAGTTATGGATTGACTCTAATTTAGAAAATAATGATTGTGGTAGGTTAACAGATTTGAGCAATGGGAATTTGAGGTTATGGGGATAATTCTACAAACTCGGCCTATTGTATGGATCCCCATACGCTTTCTTTTTAAAAGCTATTTGGCTGTAGCCCTGCCTGACTTAAGTCAACAGAATATGTTACATTCCTCTGCAAACTATCTGTTGTCTGCAGGAGAAATGCAGGCCCCAAAGGTTCTTTGCCAGTAAGAAAAACACAAGATATCCTATGATCTTAACACAGATCCAATTCCAGAATTCAGGAGATACAATAATTCCCCAACCATAAAATTTATAAGAACAAGTTCCAATTATAATCAATCATGGGTCAAAGCAACCCATAGCTGCCTTGGATCTTTAGCATGTCATCAGTAAAACCTCCCCTCCATGAGATAAGACCATGCACAGTGGGAACTTGTAAGTCTGATGCAATCTTGCCAATTAGAAGTCACGAGGTGAACCTGGGAGGGGCTCTGGAAGTTTCCCTAGGACGTCCAATAAAACAGGGCAGGAGGGATGTGCCACCCCTCTTTCCTCTGAGAGGAACCATCCTCTGCCTTGAGAATATCCCCTCACCTTCTTCCCTCTTGCTGGCCTGGTCTCAGGAAAGAGCTGCATTGAAAGAGACTGGTTGTTGGTTCTTGTGCTTTCCTGAGCCTTCAGAAATGTCTGGGGCTTCACAAATCCACCACAGGCTCTGCTTGCTTTGATAGCTTTGCCACCACTTTCTTTGGGAGAATTCTGTCTCCATCTCTTTCCATAATCCTGAAACCTCCAGAATTCGGAACACTGAAAGTGTTGTAGCAACAAAGCCTGATCTAATAAGAACATGCCTGGAGCTCAGCGTTTGGCTATGCATGCTGTAGCAATTGCTGGCAGAGTGTTTTCCCAATGTCTCTCATCATGGGCTTTATTCAGTCAAAATTGTCTACACCATTTTGCCTTTCTAGAATTTGAAATGTTTGATTTTTTTGTCACACCTAACTTTATCCTGTGTTGTGCCTTGGACTTAAATCTCTCCGAATTCCATTGCTCCTTGAGATACTTGACTCTATGCTGCTTCTTCTCCTCTTCCATTGTTCAGCCAGACTTGACTGGAGAGTATGTGCCTTCCTTGAGGCTAGACTGAGTTTTAATTAGCCTTTACCACTCACAACATTTATTTTTAGTTTTGTTATTTGATACTTGGTGTTCAGAAATTGTTTCTTTTTAAAACCATTGAAATCCCTCATTGCATGCCCTTTTCTTTTGTTTCATTCCTGTTTACAAACTAGCATGGATTGCCTTCCCCGCGGCCTCGGATAACATTGGCCTCATCGTTTGCCATCTGGCCCCTGAGCCAATGACGCGTGGTTTAGGTGTTTATTCATGGTTTCCTTCTTTCAATGCTAATTTCCGCGTCAGCACCGAGGTCTGCACGTTTCTCATCTTCCTTCACACATTGTCTCCTTCACAGGTTGACAGGTGGTTGCTCAGCATTGTTTACTGAGGCACTGGAGGTGAACAAGCAGCCACCATCTGGGATGTTCCTGGTCACCAGGTTGGGGAAACAAGGGACTCTGAAGGGCCTCCCACTAGTGACTGACAAAATCCTCAGTCCACAAACCTTGGCTGGAATCAGTCTCATGGCCCCAACAAGCACAAGAGAGCAGAAAAAAGCAAAGAGAAAAGAGGTGACCAGGAATGGTAGGCGGAAAGATCAACAAATACCACACAGAATAAGCCAAATGCACCTTGCATTCTAACAAGTCAGAAATCACAAGGAAGGGCTTTTACATAGCAACCTCATGCAAGTGTTTGTGAATCTCAAGACACACAATTAGTACAGTGGTTTGATTATTCACCATCTAAAACTATATGGTGTGAGGGATATTTATTAAACACTTTATGTGGAGTATGAATCTACAGTAAAGAAATCACCTTCATTTTGAATTATTTGAGAAGTCTTTATTCACAACAAAATTTGTTTAGACACCAAGGTGAAACTTTTTTTTAAAAAAAATCATGTAATTTCTACTAATGATGTGGCTAAATGTTGTGTAACATCTGTTGTTTACAAGTTCCAGCTACCCATTGGGTCACTTGTAAATTTTCAGAGATTATAGGTTATATTATTAAGATTTAAAAGGAAAAACAATTTAACTAAGCAAGTTGATATTATTTTAATTAGAAAATTACTCATTATTTATATTAAGGTTTCAATAATTAACCTTCTCAAGAAAACTTTCATTAATGCAAATATTCAGCTTCTGCATAGGATCTCCAGTTGATTAATTCAACAAATAAAGTCTCAACTCTCATCCTAAAACACACTAAATTTATCAACTGAAATATCTGTATTGTTCTTACATTACGAATTTCCTCATAAAAAAACAAACCTCTTCATTATGCTTTGAATGTTTTCATTCTCAGCATTATTTCTAGTTCTTCTTGAGTTATTACTTGCTTCCATCTGAATGATTTATGCATAATACAGTCCACCAATATCAAAATCAGTTTCCAGAAATGGCAAAAATGTTTACATGAGTGCAGATTCTTCCTATGCAATCAATAATATGCCAAAACATTCTTCTTTTTATTAATCTAGGGATATATTTATAACGTACTTTTCTTAGAAATCTGGAAGAAAATGAAAACCTTCAACATTATAATCATGTAATCACAATTCCATTATCTCCAATTATATAGCAAGAACATTCTACTGATAACTATATTTGAAATTGATTACATAGTAATTTAGAACTACTATTAATAGGAATAGTACTTTTTAGACTGTCAATTGTTTTCTGAAGGTGAAACTGATTTATTTCCAAAAGTTAACACATTTGTTTCTTTAAAGATAGCCACATAATTTGACTTTTGAAATAAACCAATTAAAGCAGAGGCCACATCTAAGGAACATATCACACTAACTTCTGAAAATCTTTATAATCTTTATAACTCTCCTTCAAGCAAACTGGAAATCTTTCCACAATTTGAATCCTACTCCACTATCCACTTCATTTTGCATTTGCTATTTGCTCTCTGTCTTCATCAATTCTTAATTTTCCTGGCCTGCATTCAATCTTTAGCACTTTGCATGTTTGCTCAAATTACAAATCCACCAGCATGTACTGTTTCCTCTGCCTGAAATAATTTTTCTTGCTTTTGTTTGCCTTGTTATTATTATTATTTTTTTTGACACTGCATTTATTCATTCTAAGTCTTTAGGCAACATTGTCTCAGAATTCTGCCAGGAAAGAGCTGAGTACCCTCATCCTGGATGGTACAACGCGATCTGTGCCCAATTCCAGAGGAGAAGTATGTGTCCCTGAACTGACTGGTCCTCGTAATCGCATTCCTCTAGGCTCTGCAAATATTATTCAGGGGTGGAAGCATGACCCAAGTTGGTATAGTTAAAATGTTCTCCAGAAATTTTATGAGAGGGTGTAGGACTCAGAAGCATGACAACGCCAGGGAAGCTGCCAGGGGTCAGTGGGAGCAGAAGGGCTGCCTGGGAAGGGAGCCAACACAGGAAACAGCAGATGGAAGAAATGGAAATGTACAGCCCTAATACCCTTATTTGGACTCCGGATCCCTGAGGCCAGACCCATGCCATGTTTTTCTCACCCTCTTCATACACTAGGTACTTCATATATTTGTGCTGATTTAACAAAGGAATATCAATGTTATTAAAGTGTTTAGATGTATTTTAATACACATGCTTTGATCAAACATCCCTCACAGTCTGAATTATTATTAATCAGTAATCAAGTCAACAAAGTCTCACTGAAGGACCACAGCATGCTTGTCAGTTTGCACGGCCTCGCAATGCAGCCTGAATCAGATCAGGACAATTTATTCTGCTCTCAAACTCTCATGACCACATCTCCTGAACTTTCCTCAAGGGGCCCCTGATATATTGGCTTCTGCGTATGTTTCAGTATCATCCAGCTTTAGCAAGGAACCTGCTGAGTTGATTTCACCAGAGAATTTGCCCCTCTCTCATCACCTAGATGTTTGACTGGATCTATTGACCCTCAAGTGATCTGCTCACTCTGGCCTGGCTTCAGGAAGAATCCTTTCAGGACAAATGATTCAAAATCCCCAATGTTGGAAGGAGGGACTCTATAGAGGGAAACGAGGGGTGGGAGGAATGGGGGGGAAGGAAAAAATAACAGAATGAATCAAACACCATTACCCTATGTAAATGTATGATAACACAAATGATATGCCTCTACTTCATGTACAAACAGAGAAACAAGTTGTACCCCATTTGTTTACAATAAAAAACAATCCCCAATGTTTCCTGCTAGTAATTTTTCATCCAGCCACTCCTGTCTCCCCACGTGGTCCCCCAGCTATCAATTCTCACTTTCCCCCTTGGGTTTGGCGTTGACCCCATCTCTCTTCCGCTGTGAAGACCCACTGTAGTCTCTACACCTGTCACGATGGTCCTGAATACATTCTGTGTGTCTAACAAGCACGAGTGATTTTTAATAGTAGTTAAGGACCACAGTGGAAACAAAGCATTGGAAATAAGGGGCGTGTTGCCCAGAAAGAACAGAATGGCTTAGAAGTGGGAACAAGAATTGACTCAGGGAGTTAGGGAAACCTTCCCTTGTGAAGAAGCATTTAAACCAGTAGCAGAGAAGAAGGGAGTGTAAAGGAGGAAGAGAGGGAGGGAGGAGCCACCTTGAGCTGTCTGCAGAGGAAAAAATAGGAGATATTTAGGAGGCCAGGGGAAGATTGACGGAAATCAGCACATGTAGGGATTTCTAAGATACACAATTTTTCTGAACTTTAGCATTAAATGAAGAATTCTATAAAATAGATCAAACATGGAAATACCTTATCAAAATTTACATTTTTAATAACAACTTTTGGGCAGAATGAGTTAATGGGTGGACAAGAGAGGAGGGGCATATTACCAGAGCCCTGTCAAGAAATTATATCCCAGTTATTTAAATGACACTAAGTAGCCGGTTGTGAGGGTTTACACAGAGATGACATTTTGGGGATAGCAACATAAACCAAAATGTCTAGTTATTTTCATGTACTCAATAGTAGAATATATGCATGTGTTACGTTATAAGCTACATGGGGTAAATAAAATGAACACGAAGTTTCCATTAACTACAAAGAGGAAGGACTAACAATTTGAAGGGAGGGAGTCATGGGAAAATAATTTTAGAATTATTCTTTGAAAGAAAATTGATTAGAAAGCTACTTAAACTCTTGAAGCACTACAAAAATGAATGTTTTTGAAAAAAACCCCAAATGTTTGTTGAATAGTTTACTTTCATACTTTGGAAAATTACTGCATAATTTATGTAATCAATGACTATATTTTATTGTGCTGACAATGGACTAAATTGAAATTGTAAAATTGTATTCAGTGCATATTAAACTTATTGCCTGACACAGTGAAAAACGTCACCTTGTCTTCAAACATTTCATCTTCATGTCTAGGGTTGAAAGACAGGGTGGAAGACTGACTCTAATGAAAACTGTTTAGTAAGAAAGCAAATCATTATCAGATGTCATAAAATAAATAGATTTATAAATGCAGTATCTGAAATGAGAGCAGATATTTGGAGTATCATAGGAAGAGAACTGAGTGATTTAGTGTCTGGCTTAGTGTGGCAGGCGGAACCGGGGCCCAGGGTTATGCCATGTGCATCCAAAGATGGTGACTGGCAGAGAGCAAACAGCGTTCTGAATATGCATGGAGAACGGCAGGAAGCGTTTACAATTGGCTGTATGATAATCAGTTCAGCCGCCTAGCACGTGGACAGATATACTTTACATGTATGCTCTATCGAGTGATCGCTTGACCTTTAACAGGATTGGATGGACATATCTGGTTACAATTGCTTATGCGTGAAACTGCTTATATATTGAGGGTGTTATTTGAATAAAGGGGAAGCTGCTTGATGAACTTTTGAAGTGTACTGTGTCTTCTGTCCGGCTGGTCAGGCTGTAAGTGTGAGAAGCGGCGGTTTTAGGTAAGCGAAAAGAGCAAGAAACCATGCTGAACCCACTTGGAGCAAGCCGGGCAAAGAAGCCGCGGTTTTCCTCTGAAAGGGAACCGCTTGAAGCAGCCCTGGGGCAAGCAGCGGTTCTTGGTAGCTTAGAACCCACCAAAGGTAGTTGATGTAGTGAAAACTGTGAGCAGAGTTTCTAATGATGTCTTGAGAGCCAAGACATTGAAGTGCGGTTTGGGCTTCTTTTTCATAGAAATGACATAATACCTCACATACATAACAAGTATGCACATCTGACAGCTGTCAACATTACTCACTGGATAGTTACAATATTTAAAATCTTACCCAACCACTGGACTTGATGGCACACACCTCTAATTCCAGTGTCTCCTGAGGTTGAGGCAGGAAGATCACAAGTTCAAAGCCAGCCTCAGCAAAAGGGAGGCACTAAGCAACTCAGTGAGACCCTATCTCCCAACAAAACACAAAATAGATCTGGGAATATGGCTTAGTGGTTGAGTGCCCCTGAGTTCAATACCTGGTACCCCTGTCAAAAAAAAAAAAAAAAATCTTACCTAGATGGTTGCAGTGACACATGCTATAATCCCAATGATTAGGGAGGCTGAAGCAGGAGGATTACAAGGTTGAGGACAGCCTCAGCAAATCAGCAAGACCCTCAGCAACTTAGCAAGAGATGTTTCGAAAGAAACAAAAGGCTGGTGTTGTAGTTCAGTGGTTAAGCACCTCTGGACTCAAACCCCAGTACCAAAAAAAAAAAAAAAAAGTTATTCACCAAATAGTTTGGAACTGAGCTGTGGGTCCCCCAAAGTGGCCAACATGTGATGGATTCACTTTTGTTTTAAGTTTTTATGAAAACTCTGCCTTTTATTTCATATCATAATCATATATGTAAAATTATGTTTTAGAAACTTCATCAATTGTTTTTCTCATTCTGTTATTTTTCTGTTTTTCATCAAATGGGCCAGTTTACTTCTACCTCAAGGCCTGTGTACCAACTTTGTCTTCAGCCTGGAATATTCCACCCCTAGATCTAAGCATAGCACATAGCCCTATTTTTTTCTTCTTCTTCTAATATCTGCTCAAATGTCACGAGAGCAGTCAGTCATGGATGGGTCTAGATATCTTCAATCCCGGCCTTCATGGCAGCAAGTATCGTTTCCCCTTTCTCCTGAGCATATGCCTTCTCTGTACCTTGATCCTTTATCTCCTTGAAAGTACCAAATCAATAGCCAAATTGGAACCAGAAGTTGAGACGCTGGAAATGCTTCTGAAGGATAGTTGCCAGGTAGGTGACTTAAAGGAGCATGACCTCTAAATAATTTTGATCAAGCATTGCACCCATCTAAAGCGATTTCTCAGAGTGCAGTGCATTTTCAAGCCGCGTCAAGAAGTATACACCAGGTTTCAGGAAGGTTGAAAATCTATATAGCAGGAATATTACTTTAGTTTTAGGAATTTTAGTTTATACCCATGAATTCTAGAGATACAAAAAACAGTAATAGATCTAATTCACATGAAGGGCAAACAATTCTAAATGGGCAAACTTTATGAACTACAATGTTTACACTTGAAGCATTTCAAGTCTGATCCTCTAAGAATCACATGCTTTTTGGTACAATTACCCTGCAAAAAGTCATAGAAAATGTTCAGCCTAAGAACTCACCCCTGGAGTGGCTCCTGAGTCATCTTGAAATGTTAGCAGGTTACTAAAACTAGTCTATATAAGTCACTCAGATTTTTGCCAGAGCCAATTTTCTTACTCCGTTCAGTGATGTACCACTCTGGTGGCAATTAGGAAATTTTTATTATGCACAGAATGGCAATTTCCAGCAGGAAGACAGCCAGAACTTACAGAAGAAATGTAAAGGAAAAAGCTCCAGAGGCTGAGAAGAAATTCAAAGACAGAGCTCACAACTTAGTGTTTCTGTAGGGAATAGTTTTGGTAAAGTTGTCAACCAGAAATCTGTATTTTTGACCCCCAAGCCTGCCCCTTTATCCTTAGAATTAATTCAAGTTTTCAAAAAATCTTTCCTTTCTCATACATAAGCATGTCCCTACCCCCACTCCTAGGGCCCACTTTTCCTGTTCTTCTCCCTTCTATATTTATACAAATCTTTTTAATGCCTTTTTCACTTTAGAGTCTAGAGATAATGGTCTCAATGGCCCTTATTTCTAGAGACGTATGCTACTTGCCATTTTTCAAACTAAAAATTTAAAGTTCTAACTTCTAGCAATGGAATCTGAGAAATCAACCAGGAAATAGTCAAAAGGGAGCAGGCAGTTTGATTATTCAAAATGTGGCCAAACTCTATTGCTAAAAATGCAGTAGGTTGGAAAAGAGGCCTCAGATGTGAGGGGGTTTGAGGACCCTCCCCCAGCTACAGTTTTGACAATTTGATTATCTTAAAAAAGTAATAATTGTCTTCCACTGAAACATGTTGAATCAGTGCAAGTTCCAAAATCTGTGGATACTTTAAAAAACAAAGAAAGAAAATACAGTCAGTAAAACAAAAACACAATGATCATCATTTAAGTCACCTTGTAAAGCATTAAACCTACACTTCACTCTAAAAATGTCCACAAGGCTGAAATCTTCAGACAATCCTTGAATTATTTAATTATTCTGCAGCTCACCTCCAATTTAGTAGGAATTCCTGCACAATCTATCTTCAAATTACATCCAGAGTTTGACCAAAGATCACATCTCAGTGTGGCCACGATAAAGGTGACAATTCCTATGTAGCTGCTAACTGCTCTCCTTGGTCCCCACCCTCTCAACCATTTAAAGGCTGGTTGGAACTCGGCATTCAGGATTATCACCAAGTCCAGGTCAAGTCACAAAGATGATGAAAAACCTTCAGTAACTCACAATTTCACTCAAAATAAAATCCAAGTCCTTGCAATAGTCTACACAGCACTTTCAGATGACCTATCTTCTGTTTCTCTCTCTGCCCCACCAAGGCCTCTCTGTCTCTTCCACTGACATCACTCCTATTACTCCTCTTCCTCCCCTGCTCCAGCCCCACTTGGCTCCCTTTTGATCCCTAGGCATCCAAGTCCATCCCACCTTCCAAAATTAACACTGACCATTTCCTCTGCCTGTTGTTCTCCAGAGACTAGCTTTGTGGATCACTTCCTGATCATTCTTCCTCAGATCTCATCTCATTTACAAGTGCACACCGTGCTAGCCTATTGAAGACCACCTGTCCCTTTCTACACTCCTGTACTCTTGATTCCCATTATCCCATCAACTTTTTCTTTATTCCGTAGTATGGTACAGTCTTTGTGTTAGTAACTATGACAAAATACCCAAGATACAAGAAACTTACAAGGAGGAAAATGACATGTTAGCTCATGGTTTCAGAGGGTTCAGCCCATGGTTTTTGTCCCAGGCTTCTTGATCTGAGCTAAAGACCTAGCTTCCTTCAATTAGGCCCCACCTGTAAAAGTCCTATCTCTTCCCAATAGTGCCACAAGTTGGCAACCAAACCTTTAGTGGGTGGACCTTTGGGGGACCTTTAGGATCCCAACATGGCAGGTTTTTAACATGTTTTTATCGTTTGCTTGTTTGTTTTGCCTTTTTTTTTTTTTTTTTTTTTTTGGTAATTAACCACACAGATTATAATGTAAATTTTCGCAAAATTTGGCAATTATCTTTGAGAGGCTTGCAGGTGCCTAATAGCTGCTGTTGCTGTGCAGCCTTGACCCTATCTTCGTTTGCACTAGGAACTGTAGTAAGAGCACAATTAGTAGCCTTAAGTGATAGGAGAAAGTTCTTTTCAGAAGAATACTAGAGAAAATAATGCAGAACTGATGAGAAAATCAGAAAGAAATTACTTGAAGTCTAATGTTTATTGACTCAACAGATAAAGTGCATTCAGTTAATCGGTTAGCTAAATGGTTGATGGAAAGAGGGAATTTGTAAAATTTAAAATTAATTATAAAGTAGCAAGATTATACAAGATAGAGATCAGTGTGTCGTTTTAGTAGTTAATTTGAGAAATTTTTATATGACATAAATAAGATGATCAGATTTAGCAAATAATACTGCAGAGTATTTGGTTAAATTTGAATTTTAGTTAAACAGCATAATTTGTATAATTATGTTACACACAATATTTGGGTGTCCTGAATTTTATCTGGCAGGCTGAGTCCTGAAATTTGTGGCACATGATACCGAGTGTCAATATCAGTGTTTTCTAGTCACACATGTCTAACTTGAACCTGTGAAAGCTTTAACACTATCTCCCTGCTTGAAGGATATTCAGAGGATAAGATAAAATGTTCAATGACAACGTAAGAGAGAAAGCAGACAATGAAAGGGGGAGCCTGAGATGTATTCAACATCTCACAATTTAAAAGTAAGAAGAAAGAATAAATAAAGTAACTGGTATAATACTACAGTTTGGATATTCTTAGGTTAGTCCCGTGTATGATTCTCATTTACAAATAAGGCAACGATACAATCGACAAAAGGGCTGTTCTCTCTTGAAAGTCAGGAAAACATTACAGAGAATGTGCAGATTAAGGAAAAGAAAGGCACTGTATACACACAAAAACACAAACAAAAAACAACAACAACAAAAGTCCAACATATATTCTGGTTTGTACCTTGGCCTAGAGAAAAGGCAAGTTTTAATATGTTATTTATTTGAAAAGTAAATAATCATTGCTCATTAAATCAGATAAAATATATCGTACGGAAAACAAATTATTAATTTGTAAAATCAGACTACTCCATGGTACATATAGAATGATCTGGTTTGGGAAAAATATTATTTACCTATGTGACTATTGATATTTCACTGTCGATAAATCATTTTATGTGTGTTATATATACAACCAGCTCTCTCTCTCTCTCTCTCTCTCTATATATATATATATATACTTTCATATATATGTATAAGTATATATATATGAAATATAGACATATAAATATATATTAAATATATACATAGTTATATATACAAATAGGTGTATAGAGAATTGGATTCTGCTTAAAAACAAAAGAAAATGAGTACTGACACTGTCTACAATAATTTATTCCACTTTCTGTGTAAAATAAATATACATAATGCCATTCCTTGAACTTGCAATAACCTATAAATTTGCTTCTTAATTGTTTTATGTCACAAATTTCCAAAGTTTCAAAAGCTGAAAAAAACAAAATAAGAAACAATAAGCCCCAGGAAGTACTTAGCAATAATACCAATATCAATTAAGTTAACATTTTAGTTCCTGCACTGAATGCTAATCCAGTTCCTTTCAAATGCTAATCCAGCCACCATACTGATAACTACTCTCATAATAGTAAGGCATCTGTCATCCTGTATCGGAAGTCCAGAGCTGATGGGTCAGCAGAAGGCATAGAGTATAGAGATGTGCACTGATTTGTCATAGTAAAAAGAAAAAAGAAAACCAAGGCAAAGAAGATGAAAGAGGAAAAGCATAGTCATCAAAATCGTAGGTCATAAAGATAGAAATTACTTTTATAACATATATGTACAGATGTATAGTTCATTTTTCTTAGAATTCATTTTTCAAATGACGGTAATACAAGTTCAATAAACTTTTAATAACCCATTACAAAAGTGAACTACCCTTGTGTCTGAGCATAGTAAACACATTGGTATCTCTAAATCAGAGAGATAAAGACATTTAGCTAGCAGATGACCTGATTCAGGATTTTTAGATTAATTAAAAACACTTTAAGAGATGTATACATGCCTAAGCTTTATCCTTGAACAGTCAATAAGAGGAAAGCTAAAAATAAAAATTTCTCTTCATTCTCACACTGTTCTAAACCTCCGCTATGGTTCTAGAATGCAGTTGTGTCAATAAGTTATTATTAAACATGATAAATATTCAAGATGCAAATCCATTAAGCACTGAGATTTAGCTATTGTCACAATTTAAAAGTAAGAAGAAAGAATAAATAAAGTAACTGGTATAATACTACAGTTTGCATATTCTTAGGTTAGTCCCGTGTATGATTCTCATTTACAAATAAGGCAACGATACAATCGACAAAAGGGTGGAAAAAGTAAAAAGAAAACTTAATGTTGAGATCAAAATAGGACTTAAATAACCTCTTGTTGTCCTGAGAAGATCATATTCTCTATTCCTTTATGCAATTGTACAAGAGTTTGAAGGATCAATCTTGCTTAGGGCCATAGTCTCATGGGGGCATTATTAAGGTTTGAAGGGTATAAAATCATCATTTGTCAGGACTCTTCACTAAACTGTTAGGAAAAAAGTATCTTTTAGATTTAAGGGGGGATCCAAGATCTACTGCTTTAAATATTGGGTCCATAATTCCTTTTTTGTGATAGAAAATGGGGAATATGTGTGATGATTGTCTTTCACATTTTAATCTCTCATTTCTCTTCTTGAGCAAGGACATTCTATGATGTAGAATACCATGAATACCAATAAGATGGAAATTTATTCATAACTACCTTGAGATCTAACTATATAAATAAGATATGTAAAGGGACTTTGTTTCAAGTGAAGCTGGTTAATTTAAAAAAGTAAATTAAAAGTGCAATTGTTCACAGTGATTTTTTTAATCTCTTTGTTGATATCATATTTGAAAATAAAAGATATTACCAGAAAAATAAATAAGCAGAGATTAATTTCATTCTTGGTTACCTGACCATTAGCAAAAAATAAATCAGTCTTATAGGGCAAATCCTGATTTCTCAGTAAGTATAAGAGTAATTAATCTAAACTACTATGTATAAAAATATATGTAGAAATAAAATTTTATGTAAAAGTACCTTATTTAGTAAAATGCTTTACTAATAAAATGTGCATATAAATTGTAAGTAGTCAACAAATTTTCAAAAATGCATTACTTTTAAGAATGTAAGAGAATTACATGATTTTATTTGCAATTATAAATATTTTAGATGAATTAGGATTAGACTCATTTATTCTTTTAATTACTTATCCGCAAAAGACTGTACTGTAATGTACATGTCAATACAATCAGATACAATTCTATTTAATCTTCATACTGCATTCCATTTCCAATAAAATATTACTTAGCACAGTCCCATTAGCAAGTTCTCCAATGGCTAGAAAATGGCGAAGCTCATGAGGATTGTGTCTGCTTAAAATGTGCAATCCGACTTCCCAAATTCTAACATGCTCCTTTCCAATGACCTTTAAAATACTATTCTTACGAAGTCTACTGCTAAGACTGATCTGAAATATACACAAAATAATAAGAATGTCAACACATAGGAATAAGGGTTTTCATTGGTACTATTCATAGCGCTTTATTTTTTTTTCCATTTTTTATTTGTTTTTCTTAGATATACATGATAGTAGAGTGTATTTTGACATATTTATACAAACATGGAGTACATCTTATTCTAGTTGAGATCACAGTCTTACATTTGCACATGACTGTGGAGATTCATGTAGTGTATTCACATGTGTACAGAGGAAAGCTGGGTCAGATTCATTCCACTGTCTTTCCTATTCCAATCCCCCCTCCCCTCCCTTCATCCCCTCTGTCTATTCTTACCCTTCTCCATTGTTGTTGTGTTCAGCATCCATCCACATATCAAAGAGAACATTCCACCTTTGGGTTTTTTTGGGTTGGCCTATTTCACTTAGCATGAAAGTCTAGATCTATCCTTTAACTGGCAAATGCCATAAGGTCATCTTTTTTTACTATTATTATTCCATGCCTATACATACCACGTTTTCTTCATCTATTTATCTATTGAAGGGCACCTAGGTTGGTTCCATATTGTGAATTGAGCTGCTATAAACACTGATGTGGCTATGTCACTGTAGTATGCTGACTTTAACTTCTTTGGATATATACCAAGGAGTGATATAACCAGGTCAAATGGTGGTTCCATTCATTCCCCTGTTTTAAGGAATCTTCATACTGTTTTTTGTTTTGTACGTTGTACTATTAATAAGTATTTTTAAAGCCAGACAACTAGATGCTCAAAAACTGAGTCAGATAAACTGCCATAAATTTTATAATGGAATTCAATTTTTAGAGGTGTTAAAGTGTACCCACAATGCTGATCTACAAAGGATAGTAAGATATATTAAATGAAAAAGTATAGAGCCCTGTATTTAATGTCATCATTTTTGTAAAACCAAAAAATATATCCACATTTTTTTTTTTCAGTTCATCTGCAAAAGGTAGTTCCCTGATGGTCTGTTAAGGAGTGCAGTCATGATTAATGATTGGGAGTTTAATGACAGGGTCAAGAGATATCATGCTGCACATATATCTAGTAATTATTTTGCTGTTATTAAAATTTAGCAAGAGCAATTATTATTAAAAGACGATTTTCCAAGGTAGGAAAGAGAGAGAAGATGATGTGTATGCACAGACCTAAGTATTTCTAAAATTACTAAAATGCTTTGTTCCTTAATCTGAATGTTAATTTACATAGCCGTTTTACAGTTATTATTTAAAAATGGAAATATCTTAAATATTGTCTTCTTTAAGCATGACACTCTCCATAAAATGAGAAGTTTTATAAATTGAAAACCTTTCTGAAGCAGGATAATGTACCTCACCAATAAATCCTTGTTCTAGTTCAAAACTGAGTCTATCTCTGACTAAATTATCTACCTCAAAATGTTAATAGTGGTATTTCCCCCAATTGGCTTTTAACTGATCATTAGAAATTCTGAATCTATATCCTAAAAGATAAAACTTATACCCAAGAAATATCATTATTCTTTATTCTTAAAATATGATGCAATCTAAATCAATCTAAATATGAGTATTATAAGTTGTCAAACAGATGAACATAAAACCTACACAAATATTTCTTCCCTTTTATTTTTTCTATGGTTTCAGCTTTTTTTTAAAGGGAAAAACTCTTGAATGGGCACAGATTTATTGAAATTAAATTCCATTACCAATTTGATGCTATTCCAGGTTCTCACAACATTCAGAATTTTCGGACCTTCTTCTAAACACTTTTTCTTATTTTCTCATTCAAGCTCTCTGGAAACAATGTCATTGACACTTGTGATTTCCTCCCTTCTTTTACTGGTGGCATCCCCGTGCTAAGCTTTTCTGTGTACCCTGGATTGTACTGGAAAATCCAACCCACCATTGTAATTGACATTAAAATAACATTTGAATTTAATCAGACAAAAATTCATTATCAATATCACAAAGGTTAAATAAAACACTATTTCATGTGTTTTAACTATAAACCATTATATAATAAGTTATAAGAAAAGGTACGTACTTTCCGTATACTGAGGTTAGATATTTACCAGTCTCTCAAAACTTCCTGGATATACTGAAAACTACATTTCCAAGTTCCTGTTATAATTTAGTCTGGGACTATGGGGCTGGGTTCTGGTCAGTGAGATGTGCTCAGATATGGTGACTTCAAACCTGTTCCTTCAGACACAGAGGGAATCCTCTCTTTCCTTGCCACGCAGCTGAGAAAGCCATTTGGTATGGTACTTACAGATGCCTATGCAATAGGAGGAAATCACATCTTGCAGCCACTGCCTGCAAGGAAAGGATTAGAATTCATTTAGAAATTACAGAGTGATGGAACAATGGTTGTAGCAAAGACAACGAAACTGAAATTAATGTGACACTGAATAGAGATGAAGGGAATTTAAGATTAAAAAAAAGACATAGGAGGTGGCCAAAGACAACCAAAAACAATAAGGACACAGAAGAAAACTGAAGCAATGGAAAAGAACACCTGGTAAGTAAAATAAGCTTACTTTGCTAGAGAGGAAAATGTAACAGAAACTTATGGGGGTCTAAAAATAATCAAAGGGAAATCAGTAGAGGAAGGGGGCCAGGGGGAGGAGGCACGGAGGGAGAGGGATGTACTGGGGAATGACTCTGGCCAAATAATATTGTTACATTGTATGTATGTACTGACACCAAACAACAAATCCTATCATTGTATACAACAATAATGTTCTAATAAAAAATGTGGGAAAAAAAAAAAACTAAATAGACTTACTTCAATTAAAAATATATTTGATTCTATGTCTTTCTAAGGAAGAAGATATACATGTATTGAAAAAAATGATCCCATAACAATCAAACTTTAAGTATGATCTTATAAAACTATTGGTTTTTTTTTTTTTAAAGGACAATATCATGGAAAATCCAAACAACAAAGTTCAAATTACTTATGAATAAAGTAAAACCAGGTTGACAATGAGGTGTTTCAAACATTCTGCAAGAACAGAAATTAAAAGGTGGAGATGGTTACATGAATCACACACCGGTTTACTGAGAATCATTTTACAAGGTGTACTCAATAGAAATATTCACAACTTTTTCATGTTTTTTTCCTACAAGATTAATGCAATGATTTTAACCTGATTTCAAGTATATAATATACTGTTTTTTTTTTAATTTTTCATGGATAAGTATTACTCTAATTTTACAGCTGGGTCATTTATCTTCCAGCTATTGAATTCTGGCTAAATATTTTTTTCTTCGGATTATCCATCTCTAAAACACTTACAGCATGTTATTACAGCATTAGGAATCATAATTATCATAATTTTAGTGCCTTGAATCTCACTGGTGTTTAATTGCAAGGCTGCATGATATTAATTTACATATAGTTTTTGTGAAACTACTGTTCCTCTAAGGGAATAATAGAGGTGATAGAAACATCTGGGCTAGAAAACCTTAATTCTTCTGCAAAAATGTTTCCAATGTGATTAATACACAAACCTGGCTGTTCTGCACACAGAATTATGTGATATAAAGCCCCAGGTGTGCAGTGGCCGCCTACCCTCTCATTTGCGATGCCATCAATTTCTGTCACTATCACAACACACTTTTCGTTAAAATAAAGGTGCAAAAAGAGAATGATTCATGAATGCATGTGAAATGTAAATAACCAGTTAGTAAAAGGGTTTTACCAGGAGCAAAACTGTATGGAGTATTGAATTTTTATTTTAAAAACTCAGTGCTAGTATGTAGCAACTAAATTTTTTTTTTCTTTACTGATCAGAAAAATTTGTCTCTATTAAGATGGTTCCAATGACTACTGTTGTAATAGGAATATAATAAAACCAGAAGAATGTGAGAAATTGATCTAGGTAAGTGGACTTTTCCATAGTCATTTCTATAGTGATAGAACATGCTTGTTTCTAGCCAATAAAACTGGAAAATAGAAAAGGCTTTTATGGATATCCATGGAGAAAATAATACAAAAGTATTCAATTTAAGAAAATCCAACAGCAAATAAAATAAATATGTGAAAATATAATTTTGTCCAAGGTAGAGATTTGAGGTAACAAAGATATTGATTCTCCTTTCAAACTATACTGAAACAACTAAACTATAAATTTTACCAAAAAATGCCTAAAATTCTTCAGCACTGAAATATTTTAAAATACTTCCCAGGTTGAAAACCAAATAGACTTTATATATATTTTGCTAAGCAGAAATTAAATAAACAAAATAACAACATATTAATTTGTCAAAGTGATAAGGATAGGTCTTTAAATACATACTAAATACACATTTTTGAAATTATTATTAGTTTTTTTTCTTGTACCAAGGATTGAACCCAGGGACACTTAGCCACTGAATCATGTCCCCAGTCCTTTCTATATTTTGAGACAGGGTTTAACCTCACGAAAAGTTGCTGAGGCTGACTTTGAACTTGCAATCCTCCTGACTCAGCCTCCTAAGTTGCTGGAATTACAGGCTTGCACCACCAAGCTCAGTCCACAACATGATATTTAGACACACATTTTTATTGTAATGATTTCTAAAGTCAAATAAATTTATATATCCATTACTTTCCATAGTTACTCTTCATATGATTGTGTATGGTAAGAGCACCTAAAAACTTCTCTTAGTCAATATTTAGTACATAAACAATACATAATTATTAATTATAGAACCTATGCTTTCTGGTTGTTTCTAATCTGTCCATTGTATAACCAAACAAAGCCCATGGACTGTTATAATAATACAAAAATAAACTCGGAAAGATCAACCAACCTCTAATATAATTCTAATAAATGAAATATATCTGGCATATTATAATATGTGATAATGCATTCCTTATAATATATAATAATACAAAAATACAGAATATTATTTATGATATCAATAATATATGATTCATATTATGACTAATATAAGCAACTCTTACATATTATCATGAAAATGAATAAACTCTTGAAAGTTTATCTACCAAAAACAAAGTATAGCTAACTGAAAAGCATAGTTCTCAAAACTATGACATCAATTTAAAGTTGAAATAAAGACGAGCATTACAAAATAAATTTACATGCAAATAAATACATTTATTATATTTCAGTTTATGCAAATAAGCTGGATATTTGAATCAAGAGAAGAATTAAGTGAAAACTGGCCAGACTCCTTTAGAAATGTATCGTGGAAATGCTCAGGAAATAAATAAATTTAGAATTCTGGATAAATGCCTGTAATAAATTATCCTTTCACAACATGCCCACCACTATATATGCAAGTTTTAGTCTATAATTTCTATGAAAGCTAAAGTGTTTTCCTAAGAATTTATAAATCTACATATTTAAGTTTGCTTAAAACAAGGAAGTCAGGCAGTTTTGAAAATTCAAATTTATCTTTTCATTAAAGAATGAGAAGCCATTAGCTATATTTTACCACATACGAAATGTTAAATATTTAACAAACACTGTGGCATGTGACTTTTACCTTAACCAAACTGTTTCACTATCTTGAAACATAATCTTTCATACTGTGTTTTTCACAGAAAGGTTAAAAATTAGCCAGTACTGAAAGTGAAATGGAATTATATCCATATATTAATTATGACAGAAACACAATGCCTTTTGAGATAGAATCATATTTACATACCTGTAAGTGTTGTTAAGTGTAGTTCATAAAATTTGTGTTTTAATTTGAATTCATATAGCACAGAATAATGTAGAATTCTATGAAATATTCAATATTTTTACAATACTCTCAAAATAAAGGTATGATAAAAGCATTTTGGGGAGGTTAAGCTCATAAATCCATATAGCAGGATACCACTATCCTGTATACAACTTGAAACACTAACCCTTTCCAAGAAAAGGAGGGAAAGGTCTTGCATGATTCTGCTGTTTCTACTGTACCATATCTTAAGTGTCATATTGAAAAATTAACAGTACTTACTTACAAACTGCTGTGGATCTCAATGCATCTCATATGACATGGAGGAACAGGGGATGAAAGAAAGTAAAATATGTGCATAATATAAGTATAAATATAAATGGGCATATAATAAAATGAGAAGGAAATAGTCTTGACAATTACCTGTGATGCACTCGATCATATGGCCCACGTAGCACAACGGATGGCAGGGAAGCCTGGACACATTGAAAATAAACTAGCAGCTTTTTAACTCACTCAGTGAGTCGGAGTAACACATCCAGATGAGGAATGTATTGACTCCAAAATCCAGATAGACCCAGTCAGCATTGTGTCTCTTTCTTAATTATAGAAGGTGGTAAATTTGGCAAATTACACATTAACTTAGAAAAGATGTATTGAGATACCCCAGACTTGTAGGCCTCTAAACATGTATTGGGATGTAAGATTTCTGAATTTTAGTCATATTTCCTTTCTACTCTCTGACATGCAAATGTCTCACCAGTGAGTCTAAAATAGTTGCTTTTGCGCCTTCTCTGGTTCAGTCAGCATGATGTCAACAATGCAATGAACCAGCGTCTTATCTTGTGAATAGGAAGACAACCAAGATCCCTGGGAACTCATTAATGACATAGAGCTGGAGATGGAAATACCCCTGAGGAGTAACAGTGAAGGTGTATTGCTGGCCTTGCCAACTGAAGGCAATCTGATTCTGGTGGGCTTTGTGGACAGTGATGGAGAAATCCAGTAATGCATAAAAGATGGGCTCAACATTCGTAAATCAATCCTTGTAATTCATCATATTAACAGACTGAATAAAAAATCATTTATGAATATATCAGTTGATTTAGAAAGAAAAGTTCAATAAAATTAAATTTATATATTTTTGATTAAAAAAAAAAACTTGAACCCTAGAAATATAAGACAACTTTCTTCACCTAAAAAAGGTCTAAACCTTTGGCTTACATAGTTAATGGTGAGAAACTGAATACCGTTAGGATGAGAGACGAGAACAATGATCTCCCTTTCTCCATTCCCATTTTAAAACACACTGAATGTGCTCATTAGTGTAAGACAAATAAAATAAAAAAAAAAAAACACAAAAGCAGGAATACAGAAAAAGGGAAGGAAAAAACTGTCCACATTCACAGACGACGTGATTATATATAGAAAAAATGAAGCCCAAATGCTTAGAATTAAAATGTGAATTTAGTTAGGTCAGATACAAAACCCGTTTTAAAAGTTAGCTTTTTCCGACATATTAGCAATATGTAACAAGAATTTAAAATTTAAAATATCATTGATAATACAACAAAAAGAATAATTAATCAAATATGTGTAAAAACATAGCATTGATGAATAAGGCAAAATTTCAGTAAATGAAGTGATGGTACATGTTCATGAATTTGAAAATGCAACATTGTTAAATATACTAATGTTAATTTTAAGTCGGTTTTTGAAAGTAGCTGGAGAAAGTTATGGATTGAGGAACCACATTTCTTAGCACAGAGGAAGCTAAAATGAATCCATTTGCATATGCATATCACCAAATGAAAGTAGTTGAATTTAAACACTCAAATGTGTTTATTTTGCATATATTTAACTTTTTCCTTAAATCTCAATTAAAAAATGGATCAAGTCACTTATGTAACATGTGACAGGCAGTTTCTGTCTGACCACAATGTACATATCCAAAAACTGTGCCTCTGGTCAAAAAAAAATCAGCCCACACACCTGCATTTTCTATATCTTCAGTGTGAGTTTTAGCCTAAAAAATTTTGCAAATTTTAAAATTATTCTCCAGCTTTTAAAAAGTTAAGAAATCTCAAGTACATATGAGGTCTCCAACTTCTATTACAAATTCCTATTGACATTTAGCCCTGTTTCCAGTGATGATAATCAGTTGAACCTGTAAGACAAAACGGCTGTCTCCTCTTTAAACAGTCTCTACTGTTCAGTTCAACACCTGTTGAAGAAATTTTCTTCTCCTTCCTGATCTTGCCTGGAATTTAAATTTGCTTCCTATGTTTTAGGCTTTGTATGAGAAATAAGAAATATGTCAAAGTGAATTATTTAGATAATAATATACATTTCTCCACCAAGGATCAAACCCTAAGGCACTAAAGCATCAAGCTTTGCATTTGATCATAGGTAAAATTTAGAAGTCGATTTTACTTCTTGCTAGTGTTTAATCAAAAAAAAGTACCTAGGACTTTGCAGTTATAGGCTGAAAGTTTCAAAATTTCAAATGTCCAATTCTGTCTATGGTAAACCCTTATCTCAGGTTTTTTTCATCCAAAATCCTTTCAGGAAGGAGAGATTTCTAAATTATATAAGTAAATAAATAACATTTCCCATAGTTATTATATAGATTTTTCATTGATTTTTCTATGTAATAGCCTTGAGAAGATTCAATAATCTAAAAATAATTTTACCTCTTTGACTATGCACATTTTTTTTTTCAAATCTGTCTCGTAAGGAAAAACAGTACAAAATAGCTGTTATGATTATTTGGTGCACCATGATTCTGGTGCCATTTCCCTTTGTCATACTGAGATTATCATCATGCTTTGGGGCAAATTGGCCCTGACAGTAGTGCATCATGTAGTCTCATTTGGAGAATGGCATGTGAAGGAGTTCATGATCTATGGTATTTAATGTTGACTCAAGAAACATTTGATACCTGTCTACTGTGGAATTAATACACTGTGTTAATCAGAGGGTAGACAAATGTGTGCTAGATTTTCTATAGCCCGTAGTCAGGAGTTAAAACTATGCATTAAGAGTATCATTTCAAGGTGTGAGGTACTTTACATTCCCACTACTTACCTTCCAAGCGCAGTGCGGATACTGATCAAGTGCTGTTACAGTCTTAGGCTAGTTTCTTCAAAGACTCCTCAAAGGCTGCATTCCTTTGATGAACCTCAAAGCTTTTGTTTTGAAGCAGGAAGTCAGTCACTTGGAAATGGACTTACATGTTATTTTCTTTTTTAAATATCATTATTTTTACATAGATTATCTTGAACTTTTAGTAGCAAAGTGTCAGGAAGAAAAATTTTTAAAACCATATTCTTCATCCCAGGCAAGAAGCAATATATTGATCTTTGTTTCTGTTATTGCTTTTATGATTTTATGATTCCAATCTAATCACTGATATAAAAACAAACAAAATAAGTGACCATAAAAGAGAGGAAAGTGTAATTTTATGTCATCAGTATAAATATAAGTTAATATTAAAATAGAAATTTGCATTCAAGGATAATAGCCCTCCTCTAACCAGAAGACGTTATGTCCTCTTTGCTGGTGCTCATTTTAATCCTGATTCTGCTTCTAGTGAAATTTGTATCATCATGTGTACTGGGTTTACTGCATTTTGAGGAATGAGAATATGTGCTTGGTGAGAACATTTCTTTCATATAAACGTTAGGTTTTATCCTTTCAAAAAGTTCTCATCAAGATTAGTGGGGGAAAAAGTCATGTACACTTTAGATGCCAGTATCTAGAATCTTAAAAGGTATGTAAATATTTTAAAGGAAATACTATTTTCTATCAAACTTAATATTATGATAGTGGATTAGACTGCTTGGAGAAATTCAAGTACCACTGCCAAAGAAGAATAATCGCCTTAAAACACAAATACACAGTGACTTCTCTGGGGTCTCTCTCTGTGTTCTTATGTCATGAAACTGAAAAGATGGACAGAGCACAGCAATCATTTTCCTCTTATGCTTGCTACACTAAACTCAGACAGCTAGGATTCCTTCAGGAATTTCATGAATATTGTTTGAGACTGATTAAGATTTAAAATATTGTGATTCAGTTAATCACTCAGATAAAGAAAAATTAATTTCAGAATGACTATTGTAAGAATTTGCATTTGTAGAAGATTGGCAGGTTTTTACTCATCAGATTTTAAAAAGCAAGAACAGCTTGATTTTTCAGCTATTCTATATAGTCCTTTTACTGGAAAAAAAAAATACAGAAGCTAAAGAAAAGAGAACGAAGCACACAGGTAATAACTCTGAAAACTTCCCATTTTCTTTATGATTTTACTGCTCACAGAATAAACGCAAAGACAAAATCTTTTTCACTCTATTTTCATTTAAACAGAATCTTTTAGCGATTATATTTCATTAAAAAGTTCTCAAGCAAATTGGTACAATGCAGGACTTGAGGTTTTATTTTTCTTCTTTAGGGTTGTGTCTCATTGTAAACTGAACTTCATCATTTCCTCAAATGCTGAGAAACTCATTTAACTATGTTGTATCTGAACTTGTCGACAGATTTGAGAAAAGCAATTTCAGATGTCAGAATGAGAAAGCACTGAGGGGAAAAAAACAATCTTTTTAAATGCAATCTCTATGTTATGATGCATTATTTCCCCCTGTAATGTTATCCTTTGATGTATGTATAATTTCTAGGGTAGTCAATTAAAAGATTTAAAGACCCTGTGGCCACATTACGAATTATAATTATTTGAGCAATCTGTTGCTCAGGTAGGTAAATGGCTGTGTCAAAAAATAGTTTGAAAATAATAATGCTGGTACAGAGGAAAGTCAAAATATGTTTTCCTTGTTGAACATTGCAATATGATTTCCTAAACACTTTCTTTCTATGTCAGCTTTTGGAGTCAGGTTACTGAAGTTTACATTTTTTCAGAGGATCTCTGCAGATAATTATACCCATTCTTATGTAAATTACACCACAGATAAGAATCCCAGCCTATAAAAACAATCTGCCCACAAGTACTTAACAGACACTGCTTTAGTATATCTTCAAAGCATTTTTTTTCTGTTGCCAAAATCAACTTTCAAATCTGATTGCATTTTTGTATGGTCCCCTGCCGGCAGGCTCAGAGATCCAATTCAGGCATTGGACACTTGGTCTCTGAGGTTTCCAGGTATAAGGGGACAAATAGATGAGAATGGTGAGAATGTCAGGTTGAGAGGCTAATTCTATAAAATGAGCCCACGCAAGATGCTGACTCCCACATGCTTTCTTTGCCAAAAAACAATCTGCCTACAACAGGCCCCTGGCCTGAGGGAACAGGAAATGTCAAGTACTCAACAAACTGAGGCAGTGGGCAGGAGGCCTGGAGGTCTATTTGGGTAATGATTGATGGGATGGCTGGTTATCAAAGGAAAGATGAAGGGTTGGGTTTGCTGACACCTCCAGAGCAAGTCCCCTGCTCAACCAGTTGCTAACACCTCCAGGGATCCCAACACAGGCGATTACCCCCTGAGCTGCTCCTTCCTGTCCTTAGGCACACACAGGGGAAGAAAGAGAAGGTGTGGGAGGGATTCTGAGGTCTGTAAGAAGTAAGACACACCGCCTCCCAGGGCACCCAGCTCTGGGATCCACTTCTCTCCAAAGAAGTCTCTCTGTCCTTTTTTTAAATAAAACTTGCTTTGTGCACTTGCTCTGGCGTTTCTGGGGTGTTTGATCTTCAACACCAGGGAAACTAGGACCCCATCCCGTTCCCCAAGGCTGTTCTCACAAGCATCACTTTAGTCATAAAACCCCACCAGGAAATTCTAACAGTTCCTCTAGAAACACTCCAGTGGGAAGTTAAGAGTCAGTTTCTCACTTAACCATGAAATACTTTATATCCAGAAATTCAATAAGGAGAAAGAGCTTAATATTCTGTATTCCAAACTTAGTTCATGACCCTACTGAGTGGGCATGAGATGTTAAGCCGTCCTCCTAGGAAAATCTCCAATGATGTACACTCCAGCAGTTCAGGACAGAACAATGCATCTATCATGGGATGGAATTGCAGGGATTTAGGATAAAGAGAGAAATAACAAATCTTAAAGAAATGCCCACAAGACACGAGATGCAGAAAGCACAGTTGCAAATCTTGAGCAACACCCCCTTGTCCCTTGCCCTTGTGAAATGAGGGAAATAAGCAAGCACAGGGAAAACTGGTGAGAAATTGTGCAGTTCCACCTGGCACAACCTCCAGTCTGGCTCCTGATACAGCCCTTGGGTTCCTCACTCTTGAGATAGCCTGCATTGTGCCGCCAGTATGTGCTCACCTTCCTAAATAAATGTCCCCGTCTGCCTGGGGTTCAAATTCCCATCACATGCCAAGAACCCCACTGGTCCTGAGTTGAGTTTCCTCTTTCCTCTGGACACTGCTTAGACGCTGCTCTTCTCCCCTGACAGATTGAAACCACTGCAACTGAGCTTTGACAGAAAGGCATGGAAGTACTTTAGGCTTAATATGATGTAAGGTAACATATAATGCCCAAGTATATTCGATCCATGTATTCAACAAATAATTAATAAAATATTATATCATGAGAACTAAATTGCCCTTACAATAGATCTTAAGGAGCCATGGTTTAGATATGAGATGTCCCCCAAAAGCTCGTGTGTGGGACAATGAAGTTTATAGTTGAAGTGATTGGGTTATGAAAGTTTTAGCCTAATCAGTTCATTAATTAATTAACTGATAAGGATTTACTGGGTGATAACAGTAGACAGGTAGGGTGTGGCTGGAGTAGATGGGTGATTGGGCATGTCTAAGTCTTTGGAATATCTGTATACACATATAGGTGTGTGTGTGTATATATATATATATATATATGCATATATATATGTATATGTGTGTGTGTGTATATATATGTGTGTGTATATATATATATATATATATATATATATATTCCTTGGCAAGAGGAGAAGTCCGTGTCCCGCCCCCCCCCCCCCCCCAACGCTCCCTGCCTGTCCTTCCTGGTTCCTGGTTCCGTGTCCTGAGCACATTTCATCCATCAAACTCACCATGACATTCTGCTTCACCTTGGGCCCAGAGTAACCGAGTTGGTCATCTACGAACTGCAAATTCTAAAACTATGAGAAATAAACTTTTCTCCTCTAATTGTGCTTGCCAGGTCTTTTTGTCACAGCAGCAAAAAAAATAGACTAAAACATAAGGTAATTTGCCAAAAGATTCAGATCTTGAAATAACTGTCACCTAATACTATTTAGCATTAGCTTGAGTTAATTGTATAATAAACATAAGTATTTGTGTGATTGTTTTATTTATATCGATAAAAATTTTTATGACATCTGGGATCTAATATCATTACTCTTGACCATTGATGAAAACCAGATAAACACACACACACAAGGGAAGGAGTAGAACTATATTATTTCTCATCTCTATAGGAAATAGAAATATATTTATATATACATTTTCCCAATAGCTCATGATATATGTTATAACCTTATTAAAGAGGATGAGACAGTTTCTTAAATTTAGTGTTAAAGATTATATGGTACATACTTTTCAAAATTCAGATTTCAAATCTCTACCCACAGATCTAGAGTCAGTCAGATAGATGCAGAGCTTAGGTATCCACGTTTTGAAAAATATGCCATGTAATTCTTCTACATAAGTGCAGTTAATGTCACATTAAGAAATTGCTGAGCCTGATTTCACAGTATTGAATTGAAATTCACCTCAAAAAATGAAACCTGCATCTTTCTTCACAAAACCTTTAAGCAATTCTACTGCCCAAAACATATATCTGTTCTTTTCATGTTTTGTCAAAGTCAGCTATATAAATACTAGTTTTAATGTTTTAAATAGGCATTAACAAGTAAGTTTGTTGGCTCTTCTTGGGAGAAGACACTAATTATATGAGTATTATAAAAACCAACCATTTTTCCAATAATGTACAATAAAACCAGAATATGCCTTCAGTAGTTAGTGTCTTTGAATATTATGAAAATTGAAGTACAGACTCTTATCTACTTTTTTATGGAGTTTTAGCTCACTTGACACCTGGAACAATGAGCCAGGATGCTAAAGAGCATGCTTGGGCAGAGATGCCGCCACCTGTAGTCCCTGACTGTCTGTAGAGGCTTTACTCCTATCATAAGAGAATACTTCTCTGGCCCCACTGACTCTCTAGAGCTCTGTCATCTGTGGTAGCCTGGATACACTTCAAAGGATACAGATCATACACATTATATGCTCTTTAAACTCTGGACACAATAAATTCCATATCACTTAATTTAGATGACACAATAAACACACGGCATATAAATTCATAGTCCAGGAAAACGAGAAGCTAGAAAATGCTACATACACTTCCCTTTCTCTTCTTTTTCCTTTTCTTCCTCCTGTAGTTCAAAGAGGGTGAAAATCTGCGTGATTCAAATGAGACATGAAAATCACAAGTCTCATTTCCTTAGTCTTTGGCTTCTGCCAAGAATCTGAGAACTCAACATTAACAGCAACTGTCCATGCCTTATTGTTTTACGTTAATTTCAGTTTAATATTTCACATAATGTAAATGCCCTTTTGTTGAAATGTAATGAGAAACATGAAACTATACAAGTCAAATTAATGAGAAAATGCTTTGCCATAAGATGACTGCTTATATGATTGATGTATTCTTAAATCCAAACTGCTATCAAAATTGCTGAAAAAATGTTTACTTACTCAAAGTAATAGCTATTATATACATGTATATATTTAATGTACAGTTTGGACAAGGAGAACAGTTTAAGTTCTTTGCTATACTAATTATAACCCTTTACTTTTACTAATAAACCAAATTTTGGATGTGATCATTTCAAGTAGAGAAATAATTTAGATGTACTAAATCAACTACTTTTGTTTGCTTCAAGAATCTAAAGCAATTCCTTCTGGTAGCACTGTATTTTGGTTCTTTATGAATGTGTTGCCTCTGGAAGAAGCAATTTCAAAAGTGACAGTGGAGGGCAAAACCTTTAAAGTCTTTTCTGGTGCTTTGTTTCAGAGAACAGGCCGTAATGATCAGCGCGGCCTTCAGTGAATGCCTTGGGACCATGACTCCCTCCGCTTCTCTCTGGAACTGCCAAATGTGCTCAAAGCTTCGAGAGTAGCACCAAATGCAACAGTCTCATTCATCCGAAAGTAGAGCACGGTGTATTTGGCACATAAGTAGCTGACTTGGGTTCAGATTTCACTAACTCCACTAATTCTGCAATGTTAGGTATCTGATGTTTGGTTGTCTCATCAGTGAAATAGGCCAGAGTTATGTTCCTCAACTTAGCATGTTGTGAATCTAAGAATGTACAAGGACATGCACCCATTTTTAAACAATTCCTTTACCTAATAAATAGGCATGTATACTCTATGTGTGCAAGTATGAATCTGCATAGATACTACAGAGGGGTCTACTCCAGAGGTACCCTTGATATTTCTAGTTAGAACGTGTGAATGAGTTAGAATGGGCGCATTTCTGCCCTCTGGCTATGTCTGTGTCAGAAGGAACTTCTGCTTACCCTGAATGGAGGCAAGTTCTTACTCTTTCAGAGCAACATTAATTAGTACTGGGCCAAAAGCTGGCCAGCGTGACCTCTCAGTTTGGCCTGGTGTCCTGCAGAAACCTTTGCCAGGACTGGACTGAGTGTTCCCAGGGAGACAGGAGTGTCACACAGGGGAGGAAATTGCATATCATTTTCTTTGTATCATTTACCTCTTGGAATAATCTTACAAAATATTTACATTTCTCTTTTGGAGACTAACCAAGTTAAATAAGTTATAATGTGTCTTTTCTTCAGTGGCATAATAACATATGCTTAAGCTAAAAACTTTTGCCATAAAAAAGTTCATAAATTGTTTTGTATTTCTGAACAAACAGGAAAAAATGTGAGAATTTTTAAGTAAATTCCTCTAAAGGTGCATACAATGCAGTAAGCAATACCCTAAAATGATTGCCAACTTTCTTCTATCTTTCTTTAAGACAGACAATAGGAGATAAGTTAAAAACAGTAGACTCCATTTTTTTTATCCAAGAAAATCAATGTGTGTGTATACAAAAATATATACACATACAGTCAAATTTGTTTCAAATAAATAATAAGAGTACAGGGCTGTATATTTCAAAAAATGCAAAGAATAAAATTAATTTCCATATAGTTACATACGATATAATACCCAGTATTTTTAGTTCTGACAAGAAAGCATATGGAAGTTCAAATATACTTTTTTTGACATAGAATCACTGGTTTAGTCAGCTACTTCGCTGCTGTGACCAAATCATCTGACCAGCTAATTATACAGGAGGAAAGGTTTATTTGAGGGATCACAGTTTCAGAGGTCTTAGTCCATAGAAGGCTAGATGCATTCCTTGGGGCTCCAGGTAAGGCAGAATGTTAAGGCAGAAGAGTGTGGCATAGGGAAACAGCATGCATCATTAGGAAGCAGAAAGAGAGAAATTCTCCACTCTGCAGATACAAAATATATACCCAAGGCCACGCCCCAATTCCAATCTCCTCCAGCCACACCCTACCACTTCAATTAATCCCACAAGGGATTAATTCACTGATTGGGTTAAGACTCTTACAATCCATTCATTTCTCCTCTGAAACTTCCTGCATTGTCTCACATGTGAGACTTTGGGGGACACCTCACATCCAAACCATCACAATCACTATCAACTTAATAGTATATTTTAAACACTTTAAAGAATCTTATGTTTAAAGAATTATATGTTTTGAGTTCTATCATAACAAACATTATTAATTTAATTTATTTTAATAAAGTATAATATTATTGTTATGGTTTGGATGTGAGATGTCCCCTAAAAGCTCACGTGTGAGACAAGGCAAGAAAGTTCAGAGGAGAAATGATTGGGTTGTAAGAGTCTTAACATAATCAGTGAATTAATCCCTGATGGAATTAACTGAGTGCTAATTGGAGGGTGGTGGGATATGACTGGAGGAAGTAGTTAATTGGGGGCATGGATATGGGGTATATATTTTGTATCTGGAGAGTAAGACTCTTTCTCTCTGCTTCCTGATCATGACCCAAGCCATTTTCCCACTGCTGCTTCCTTCCGCCATGAAGTTCAGCCTCACCTTTGAGCCCTGAGAAATGGAACTGGCCTTCTATGGACTAACACCTCTGAAACCATGAGCCCTCAAATAAACTTTTCCTCCTTTACAATTGTTCTAGTCAGATCCTTTAGTCACAGCAGTGAAAAATCTGACTAAAACAATTACTGATGCAAATTCCAATACATATTTCTAATAATCTAATTTTTAAGAAAGGTAGCCAGGCATAATGGTGCACACCTGTAGTACATACCTACATGGGAGGCTGAGGCAGAAGGATCACAAATTCAAGGATGTCATGGGCAACTTAGCAGGACTCTGCCTCAAAATAAATAAAAAGGCCTGGGATGCAGCTCAGAGGCAGAGCACTTGCCTAGCAAGCTGGAGGCCCTGGGTTTAATTTCACTACTACTCTCACACACAAAGTTATGTAAGATTCCAGGAGAGGTAAAAATGAAGTGAAATTTTCCTCAGTATGATCAAAGAGAAGCTGCATGACTTGAGAAAGAACTACATCAGAAGTGATTGCTAGCAAAATTGTGCTCCCAGAAAGACTGGCCTAATCAAAATAGATTGCATAATTGCTACCATATTATCCCAATGCCATTCCTACCAAAAGCTTATTATTCAGTCCACTGGAGGAATTCATTTCACTGTGATTTCAGCATATATTTTGTAAAAGTTATTAATAGATAAGAATTACTTGAGCAATACATTTAATTTAATGCTAAATTTTCTGGAACATTGTATATTAATAATTCCCATTATTTTCAATCATTCTTTTCAGCTACTAAGCTATAGTTTAAATCTCAACATTTTATGGATGCCCCAGAAAGAAACCATTAAAATATATATGGGCAATGAATATATTTGGGGTTTCATGAGAAAAGACAAATATTGAGTTTTACATGTATTTTTTATAACATGTAGGTATATAAATTATGAAGAGGATGAACATAAGTTTACTATGTTAATCAGCTTGGAGGTATACGATATTCTTTGGCCAATGAAACGTTGAGGATATAAGTAGAGTCAAATTATCGATACCGGGAACATATTGAACAAACACTGAAGATTTTGGTGGCTAAATATAAGAGTATCTGTTAGATTAAAAGGAACTTGAATGCTCAGGTGTCACTGCAAGAATATACACCAGAAAAGGAATGTCTGAATTGGGCTGAGTATAAGTTTGCAAGTTTAATTATATAGAGTGTTGTGCTGCTGAGATATTAGAGCAGTTAGCTAACTCAGATCAAAACAGCACTAACAGCCTCATCAAAACCACCTCGACTACACATTTCAATTGGAACTCACACTACAAGAAGTAGGTAGAAGAAATATTAAAAACGATGATGAGAAGGATTGGATATTGAGAATATTGACTTGGGAGAGCATTTCAGAGTCCCTTGAAAGGAACATCCTAAAAGAGAGGACTTTATATTATTGAAAATGAGATTCGGACCTTGGAGGAGATGCTTATCGATGGAGAGGTTTAGGGAAACTTAAGATGGTGCTGATTAAGAATCAAAAAGGAGAGTTTAAGTAATGGTAACAAGGTAAAAATTAAACTCTAAGGGAATATTCTGAAAGAAATCACCTCTTACTTACTGTTTCTATAAACTTTCTGCATTTCAACAAAAACTAAAATTTGCAAGCATGCTTCTTTATTGTGAGAGTTCAGAAATAGCAAATAAGTAGGATTTTCTTTCATAACAAAGTGCTACACAGATCATTAAATCTCTTTTTCACCATTTATTAAGCTCCAAGGACTGACTTGAGTGCATGACCAGTGACTTGAGAATCATCATATTTTAACACATTTCATTTCATTCTAAATATACAACCACAAAAATGTATAAATGTATTCCATTATCTTAAAATAATTATTTTATATAAAAATACTCTCTTCTATTGTCAATTAAAGTTGAGCACCAAAGTGTACTTAATATTTTTAACATAAAGGAAATTGAAAATGTCTGATTCAGCTTCAAAGGTGTGAATGTTAGAGCATCAAATGACAGTACAACAGCATTAGAGGGACATCTACTGAGCAACCAAGCTCTTCGTTTAGCAGCAAGTATAGAAGAAGAAAGGATTTCTGTTTGAAAAAAATAGAACAAAAACAAATTCTCCTAAGTTTCTATGTGGAAACATAAGATACTTGAATTCAAGCAATCAGTTGTTTTTTAGTTAAATGTGACAGTACAACTAGTTCAACATGAATCCCCACTGTGTTGACACACCGTGAAATAACCTTATTATCAAAGCACGCTGACATGCTCACTCATGATCTCTTCCAGTTCTGCAAAACTGAAGTCTAGAGGACTATACCTTTAAGAATATATATGTGTATATATATTCTTAATTCAGAAGGTACTGAAAATGAGCACTGCATTTATAAGAGACTCAAGAAAGTTCATGAAAGGAAATATATCATACTTGCCAGGCAAGGTGGCGCAGGTGGCCTGTAATCCCAGAGGCTCTAGAGGCTGAGGCAGAAGGATCAAGAGTTCAAAGCCAGCCTCAGCAACTTAGCATGACCCTAAGGAATTCATGAGATCCTGTCTCTAAACAAAATATAAAAAGGGCTGGGGATGTGGCTTAGTGGATAAGTGCCCCTGGGTTCAATCATACTTACACAAACAGGCAAGATTAAAAGACTTCTATGGGAAGAGTGGAGAACAGTAGAAGTTAAAAAAAAAATCTATCAATAAATGAAAATAAGGCAAAGTACTTCACGAAATCTAAAAAGAAGTTCATTATTCAGAAAAATATTTTAGTTAAATTTATAAGTTACTCTCAAATAAAATATATCATGTTATTGATTAGTAGAAAATATTAAATATTTTATTGCTAGCAAAGTATTCAGATAAATAAAAATTTCAAACAATACTTATTATATAATTTTCCAAATATATAGTCTCATATATATTAATTACCTTATAATATAGAACAAATGTTACATAACATTCTCCATGAATCTCATTTTTAGCAATATACAGTTTGTGTTCACTTTTTGCAATGTTCCTTACAATGCTCCCTGAAATGCCCTCCCAGGTCAATAGTATCAGCTTCCAAATAGTTCTTATTCTTCTTCCTCCTCTTCTCCTCCTCCTCCTCCTCCTCCTCCTCCTCCTTCTTCTTCTTCTTATTTAATGCCTCTCTCCTACCTACTCCTTGTAGTGTAAGTTCAACTGAAAATATTTATGATTTCCACTAATGAAGTGCCCTCATGTATTATGATGTCTTTCTCTACATATTTGGTTAGGAGATGGATATGTACATATATATATACACACACACACACACACACACACACTAGTTTAACAGGCAATAAAACTGTGCTGACCTGAGATGAAGTGTACAGCCTCATGTCACAGAAGCAGAATGAGTCATGACACCTGACTTTGAAAATCAAGCCCAGTGCCCTTTACACAGCTCAGAAAAGCTGTGTTATTTAAAGGCTGCCTTTACTTATTAGAACACTTGGGGTTCTTTTGGTGGGAATTTAAACCAGTCCAGTCATTATGGAAAAGAGGATGGAGGTTCCTGTGTAGCAGTAGATACAATAGCCAAGAAATGATGACAAATTGTTCATAAACTCATGAATGGATCAAGACAATGTATGCACACACATGGAATACTATTCATCCATAAAACAGGTGAAATCCTGTCATTTGTGACAATATGGAGGGAACTGAATATTATTATGCTGAGTGAAATAAACCAAGCACAGAAAGACAAGTACTACATGATCTCACTCACATACATAACATAAAAGCTGATCTCATAGAAGTTGAGAATAGAATAGTGGTTACCAGAGACCAGGGAGTGTAGGAGAGAAAAGAAAATGGGGAAAGTTTCATCAATCCATATTAATCCTTAAATAAGTGTAAGAAATTCTGATGTGCATGTAGGGTGACTAGAGATAATTATAAAGTACCATACATTTCAAAAAGATAGAAGAAAGGATCGTACAACATGAGTTAATGAGTTTTACAGATTACTGGGGTTCGGTGCAATATATCCATTTATGCATACAGGATATGCTCAAGAAAGGATTTTGAAAGTTTGTAGCAAATAGAAATGATGAATGTTTGAATATATAAAAAGTTTGCCCTGAATTAAATATTACACAATGTATACATGTATCAAAATATCACATAGCACCCCATAAATAAGTAAAATTTTTATAAAAGCCATTTGACTTGAGTCAAAAATAGAGTAGTGAGAATTCACCATTTAAAATAATGTATCCTGACCTTGGGACCATCATCTGGAGTTTCTAATTGGAAAATAAAATTGTCCAGATTTTTAAAAATGTCTCATATGCTTATTTGATACTTTGCTTATATAATATGATCTTCAATATTTAAGGCTATTTTAGAATATTCTTCTGGCACATTTTTGTTTCTGTCATATGTTTATGATAATTTCCATTTATGATTATTTTATTTTATTTTTTTGTGTGGTGGAGATTGAACTCAGAGACACTCAACCACTGAGCCACATCCCCAGCCCTATTTTGTATTTGATTTAGAGACAGGTTCTTACTGAGTTGTTTAGCACTTCATTGTTGCTGAGGCTGGCTTTGAACTTGAGATCCTCCTGCCTCAGCTTCCCAAACTGCTGGGATTACAGGCATGTGCCACAGTGCTGAGTGCTTTTATCTTTCTTATCAATAAAAACAGATGTTCCAAAGATGAAGTTTGAATCAATAAAATCACAATCTTAATGACAGAATAGTTCTCTGAAAAAAAGTGGAAAGAGAATTACTCTTCATGTATTTTAACCAAAACAAAGTCAGAAATGCAGATACTTGTTCTAATGCTCTGGGAAACTTCCGCAGTTGCATGTCTTGATAAGATTTAAACATGCTTTTAAAAATTCTAATTCCATTTTGCAATAATTTTGAGTTTCATCACTACCTAGAAGATCAAATTTTCTATTTTATGATATGTTCATTTAAATTCAATTTGTTCTTTCTTAATTTATTTCATCAGCAAACACGTTTTCAAGCAACATCTCTCATCAAATCTATCTTTGAGGATGACTCTTCCTCCCGGCCTAGATTTTCTTCTCAAGTTTTGTTATGTGTTTTCAGGAGCAGACGAGATGCAAGATAAATGTTTATGATGATGTTGATGCTACTGCTGACGGTATGTGAAAACTGATGAATCCTGCTGAAAGGAATCATTGCACATCCACCGAAATCTAAAGAAAACTCAATGAATGTGAGAAAAAGCATGTTCAGAATCGTCAAGATTAATGTTCTTTCAACCGCATCATCCCATCCCTGTGCCAGCCAATTTCGCTTTCATTATTCAGACATAGTATAACAAAACAAACTCCTGTGATTTTAAAAGCATTCTATACCTTTAAATAGTATGAATAATGTGAAAGTACCTGATTATCCCACTTGTTCATGAAAAAATCCTAATTTAGTGGCTCCAGCTCTGTATGATGAGATTTTTTTCCCGTCTCCAAGGAGATAAGACAGCCCCTCCTTAAAAAGATTTAACTGTAGATAATTTTAACTTCTAAAAATGTATCAATGAGTGAATGAAAGACAGAATTACTTAATGTGTGTTTCTGTCAATATTATTTAAAATTGAGAGAAATGAATCATTATATTATCAAACACAGATGAAATGGTGATGGTATTTCAAAAAGGAATAGGTATATTTTCTGTATTCAGTTAACTTTCTGCTAAACTTGCTAGGAATTCAGGCTAGGAATAATGGAATATTCATTTATGATGGTTAATTTTTTGTGTGTCAGATTGGGCCACAGGCTGCCCGGTATGTGTGCAAAGGCGTTTCTGGAAGAAATCAGCATTGGAATTTGCAGACTTGCTAAATAGATTTCCCTCCCCTATGTGAGCAAGCATCACCCAGTCTATTAAGGGTCTCATAGAACAAAAAGGAGGAAGCTGGTTGGGTTTATTCTGGACCTGACTACTTAAGCAAGGACATAGATCTCCTGACCCTGGAGCTCCTGGTTTCGGACTTTGAGACCCAGCCCAGAACCTACATGTTTAGCTCCCAGGCTTTCAATAACACCACTGACTTTCTTCCATCTCAGACTAGCAAATGGCAGATTGTGAGACGTCTCAGCTTCTATAATTCATGAGCCAATATCTTGCATTTGATCCCTTTTTATAAAGAAAAGTGATAGATGACAGATTTATAACGAATTGGTTCTGTCTCTCCCTCTCTGGAGAACCATGACCAACATATGCATTCATATTGTATTTCCAAAAGGATAAAAGTCCTTTTCCCCTAAATCATAAACTATAGTAACCTGGACCTGCTGTATTCCAAGTATTTGAGGTATTTTGCACAAATTGTGAGGAAATCTAAGTGATATGATAATAAAAGGAAAAGTACAAAGAAAGCAACACTGAAAGAGCATTTCAAAATGGAACTGAAGGCCATCAGGAAATGGCGCTCACAGAATTCCAGCTGCTCCTTGGAACATGAACTTGGTTCACTCCCTGTCTTTGGGGTTTCAGTGTAGGCATGTGGAATAATGTAAACAACTGGACAATTATGCTGTGCTCAGATGCTCAAGAAGTATATCAACATGTTATCAGAGTTGTTTTATGTGTATTTCCATTTGTTTACACCTTCTTCTTCTTCTTCTTCTTTTAATCTTCTGTAAGTCACCAATTCCTGATTACTTCTCAAAAGATAAGCTCCCACTCTCTAGGCTTCCTTGGAACACTGATTTAGAGCTACCTGAGCTCATCTCCCAAATTGCAGTTCCTAAAATCCCAAATAAAGTCCTTTTTTGTTTGTGTTTTTTTCAAGTCAAAATTTAGAAGGAGAAATTTTGAATGCAGGTAAATAAATAATATAATAGGTACAAATTATCAAAACCACAAACTTAAGAATGGGTGTGACTTACTTTTCTATAAATGAACTTAGTCTTTATAAGGCGAAAGAATATTAGCACTAATCAAATACAGATGAGTGCAGTTTTGGGGGGTCTTCCCACCCTTTGTCCTATTTTCTCTCAGTAATCTGTAAGTTTGTAAGGATGTATGCAATGTCATAACAGGAGTTTGGAAACTGAGGACGTGGTGGGAATGGCAACCATCTGTTGCTAAGTGGTCATGTCCTATTTTAGACATTGGTAACTATTCATATTACAAATTCTGGTGCTCTTAAGTTATGCCATTTATTCTTCTCAAAGCTTTTTAAATTTTATAGATGAGTGTGGGGAGACAGCCATGTTGAGTAGAATCAAGCTTGGTTGAGGCATAGGATACAGAGGTCTGACTCCCAGGAACTGGCAGTCATGGGAGACTGCTTCAGACAGCCCAGGAGTAGGTGGCCCTGTACAGAGTGCCTCAGCCCTGAGAAAAGCTAATTCTCTAAGCAAATGGCTTCCCTAACTCCACCCCATCCTATTCCTCAGAGAAGATGCCCCTCCTGGTCAGGACCCCTTTACCTGTGGGACTATACATAAAGATGAAAGTGGGACTTCTCTATTTCATTGGAGGCCAGATCTGGTATGGCCCAATCTGTGGCATCCCCTTCCATTTGAAAAGAGTATTTTGGCTCTTGTGTTTACTGATTAGATAAGTTTATTAGTAATTAATTGATTGCCAGCACCATCTTCATCCAACAGAAATTCTTCCTCTCATCCACACAGGATGTGGAAAACACTCCACAGATGAGAACTTAAAGCAGCAAAGTTTAAGTAACTAGTACACGATCCTACAGCTGAAGCTGGGAGTCTGGTTCTGACACCAGTTTCTACAATGTACTTGCTTTCCTGGTCTCCCAGATACTGAGCTCTACTAGTCCTAGGATGTGGGTGTTTAGCTACTAGTGCTGGCAAAACTGAGCCTTCTCACCCGACTTGCATCCAAAGATAGTGGGCTCCACTATCTTTGACCTATTGCCCTTCATTGGCAAGATAACAGGAGTCTTTTTGGACATCAGTCTCTCAGGGTTCTGTTTGGCCATCTGTACATCCTGCATGCTCTGTGGTAGCATGCAGGGGTCTGATAAGGCTACTGCCTCATCCTATTAAGTAACTATGCACCACTATCCATGCTCCTTTCCCTGACACTCTGTGGAAACTGCCTCTCAGGAAAGAGGGGAGTTAGGATATAGACCTCCAATACTCTCAGATCCCCAAACTCCAGATGGTAGTATCCCTACCCTTTGGAGATCATACAGGGTATGAACCCAAATAGAAAGAGCCTTTTCAGAGGCCTGTTTCACACTCCCTCCTCTTTGGGACTTTTTTTGAAACCACACCTTCATGTGGTGGTGGGGGTAGGGAGCAGGGAAGAGGTTGTAATAAAGAACTAGAAATATAAATGAATAATATCAAACAAAACTTTCAAAATGGAGTATGAATCCTGAGAAGAGAAGGGACCATAAGTTGTAGTGGGGAGTATTTTTTCTATCTGTCACAGTGAGCTTTGTAGTATGTTAGAGAACAAAACCAAAGACAAGCCTCACAGTGATTTCAGAGACCATCATGACAATGAAAAACAAGGACAGATTGTTATTGGATGAGGAAAGGAGAGAGTGCTTTTACAAAAACAACAAGAAAAATTCTAGAAGGTAAGGATTGGGACCTCCAGTTCCTGAAAGGCTCTGAGGGCAGATATGGTGGCTGTACCTCTACTGGCTCATCCAGTAGCTACATGTAGTTTTCTCTTATAATATTCCTTATTTATTATTGCATCATTGGATAAGTGAAATTTTTCCAAGAGTGAAAGTGGAGGAAGGAGGTTCACATTGAGTCCCATGGTCTACTGTAACTATTTCTTGTTGTCAGGCCACAGGTGTTCTCTGACTTTCTCTTACTTTTGCTGAGTTTCTTCATGTCAGTTACCAGAGCTCATTTCTGTGCGTAGTTTAGTTTATTTAATAGTTTCAATCTTTCAGCTACAATATCAGATAGAGCTAAAGAGCTAAACCTAAACTGAATGGCTCCAACTCACCTGCATTTACCTTTCTGAAACCCAGAGTATGCTGAGTGGGTCAGGAATATTCCTCCTAACAATGCAGTGAAGTACCTAATGAAGGGTGGGGGTCAAGGCGAAGCGGGAAGATGAGCACTGATTAGCAGAATCATGGATTTTCATTTCCTATCTTAATAAGAAGTGGATGGTTGGTATAGAACCAACTTACATTCACAATAGGGCACACATGTACTTTTCATATCAATTAAATTTAAGTAGCCTACCCCTCTTGGAGGTTGAGACAATCTAGATATGCCCATTGTTCTTCCCCTAGAAATGCAGGATTTTGGTTTCTGAATAGAAGTTTCTCCTTTCTTCTAGAAGGTTCTCCTTTCTTCCTATAACAAGTCTTACATTTCTCCAAGGTTTGCTGCTTGATTCAGCTACTGTGAGCCAGGATCTCATGATATATATTATTTTCTAAGAATTTCAAAGGATTGTTCATTAAGTTTTATAATTTAAAGAATCTTTAACATTTGCTTAAAGAGTTAAATGATTCAGAAATTTCCTTGTAAAATCGCATTTTACGGAATGGAAATGTGAAATTTAGTTCACTAAAGACAGAAAAGAAATCATCTAGACTCTTGGATTTCACCACCTGCCTTCCTAGCCTTTAAACTACATCCAGTGTGTGGAAGAAATGGGATTCCTATGACATGGTGCCGGTGTAGAACAGGCGTCCCTTTGGCAGTCTGAGCAGTGTGGTTGCTCATTTTCACAGGCTGCTTTCAGATGAGGTCCTTGGTCTCCACTCAGCTTTGTTTCTAAGAGCTCAAAATTTTCATGCTCTTATCCTTTCTTTTCCTGCCTGTCTCGTTTCCATGGAAATGCAACCCTCCTGAAAAATGCAAAGCCATCATGCACCCCATGCAAAGGCGGTGTGTAACATTTGGAGTCAATTGAGTGGTGAACATGTCCTAAAATGTTAATGTGAGCAGGTGCTGGAAAGGACAGACAGGGATGCAGATGGAAGGAACAATATCCAGTTGTCTTTCTATAGAACATCATGTTCTATAAGAGGTTACAGGCATTCAGCTCCTCTGCAGGAAATGTATTAATCTATTAACCTAGACAGGTGGAAAGCCTAATAAGAGGACAGTACAAATAAATTTCTGTGGTTTAACCCAATGTTTATTCAACATGTTCTCAGAATATAAAGATGTATCTTTTACTTTAACAATTAAAGAGAGTTATTATAAACTATAGATCTATCAATTTCTCCACCAGGATACATAATTTCAAGAAAAAGTTTTCCTAATTGGCTTGATGTTTCTACTCCCCCACACTCCTACTTTTGAAATACAATTTGAACAATAATTTAGGGAATTTTTTTTTCTTAAAAAGTGTGAAAAATCTCCAATCATGTTATATGACAGTAACACATTTTACATTTCTCTGTGTTATGTATACTGATTCTTAAGGAAAAAACCTATTTTAGGAGTTTTTTCTCAGTTTTCATTCTTGATATGTTGCAGTTCTGTATTAACACATTTTATTCCCATCATTAATAGAACTTATTAAACTTCAGAAAAATTATTCAGCTTTGAAGAAATGCTTGTACATAGTCATGAGATCATTGTTTACTTTGTAGTTAATCACCTCTTTTATACAAAGGAAAATTCAAAAAATTCAAAGTACTGGGAAAAACAATTTCTTCAAACGTTATTCCCTCAGTATGCACACTACCTACTTTATTTAATAAATCATAAACAGAGGAAATGATAAAGAATATATGTGTGATAAGATAAACAAATGAGCATACACTGAGGGAAATTTTATTTTTCCAGAGCCTTACTGTATGAAAGATTCTATCCATGTAGAACAGAGAGCAAAATGATTTAGGAAAGAAAACATGCTGATTGGCCCAAACACAAAAGACAAAAATGTATTTTTGCACAAATGACTTTAGACTTTCATATTTCCAGGGGAAGGGAAGGAAAAGTTGCCAATGAAACTAGAAAGAAATAATAACTGGGGTTTTAAACACAGAAAAAAAAAGAAAACTTTTATTACAAACTAAAGATAAATGTTCAGTTAAATCCTAATGACAAAATGAGGCAATAAAATTGTAACAAAGAACCAATTTCAACATTTTATTGTTTTAATAAGAGAATCAGGCTATTCCACAGGAAAAGAAATGGTAAGCCTCAGTCAGAATCATAACTTAAGTTGGATAAAGTTAAAAAGTACAGTAACCACTACTGAAAGGTACAGCTAGGCAGTAAGGAAATTTCAACGAAGAATAGCTTTAGAAATAAGTTCTAAATAGTTTTATCCTTAACAATACAACATACTTTGTAAGTGCATGCTTTTGTCTCATACCAGTCAAAAGCACAATTTTTAATTATATAAGGTAGGTGACATTTTGATATTCCTATACATAATGAAATAATTACTGCAGTGAAGCAAATTAACTCTAGCCATCACATTCTTTAGGCACCTGTGTGTGTGTGTGTGTGTGTGTGTGCAAAAGTACCTAAAAGCACCTAAGAAATACTCTTTAATTTTTTTAGTATGCAACATTATTGTGTATATTCTGCATGTTGTTAGGCCTCGAGTTTGAACTCTCCGACCTACTTATTTCCATTTTCCCCCACTCCCTACCCTGTATGCCAACTTTATACTCTCTGCTTCTGTGGGTTCAACTGTTTAGATTCCTTTAAGTCCAATAATAGAAGCAGAGAGTAGAACTATAGTTACCAGTGTCTGGGGGCAGAGATGTGTAGATTAAAGAACAAAAAAATTCAGTAAGAAAACATCAAAAGACCTATTGTAGACTATAGTTAGCAACAATGTATTATACTCTTGAAAAATCACTAAGACTATAGACTATGTTCTCACCACAAAGACACTAGTTCTTTGTGTCTTGAAAACATTCCAGCACATAGTAGGCATGCATCTAATTCAGATTTCGATTTTCTATAGCAATATTTGTTTTAGCATTTCAAATATAATAATAAAATGGAATTTCAAAAATTCCAATTTTAACTATCTCTTAAATATTACTGTTCACAAGTAGAAAACCCAATCTTTGCTTGTTTGCTGTTCTCTAACGATCTGGTTATTTGTGTAATAGGCATTGACTGAGGCCTCTGTATTTCTGGAAGAAATAGGGGAAAAGCATTGGTAGAATTTTTGAAAATTCTTAAGTCATTCTGGAGTGTTCCCTGTCTCTTCAATTCTATTTTTCACTATCTATGATTCTTATTTGTATACACATAAGGGATAAGCCCATTCTTTCATTTAACTTCCCTAAATTTTCTTCTTGAGCAAGCCAAAGTTGCATATAAAGGTAGAAATTCCTTCTCCTGGCTGTAATCGATTCTAGAATGGATGCTGGTATTAAGGAAACATACTCCTTCCACTCCCTCTAATATTTTGTGGAAAATTCTAGTTCATAGAAAGTGAAAGCTTTCATATATTTTATAAGTCTCCATTCCAGGACTCTCAAATCTGATTAAGAAATCATATTTCCTATGACCAAGATGATAAATTCATGGACTTCATTTAAACTTATGTAGTTAAACTCTCTTTGGTCAATTTCTAGGATCTATATTTATGATAAAAAAAAATGGTTCTTTGCTAACTCTATTGCAGGCCAGATCTAAAAAGCACATTCTAATTAAATTATTTCACTTTGCAAGTGTGAAAACGTAGAAGGAAAAATGCTTAACTGGCAAGTCTGAGAAACTACAGGTAATTAATGTCAGAACAGAAACTCAGGGCTCCTGATTCTTAGCCCAGTGCTTTTTCCTAAAAAGGAAGAAGGACAGACAGCATTGCTCTTTATTAAAATTAATTGATGGGATCTTCCCTATTATGTATTTGGCTCCTTATCTTGTCTGATTATATGCAGTCACTCAATCTCAATTCTGTTGTGTTCTTCCTAGAGTAATTATAATCCATTTATCTACAGACACTGCAATCTTGAACTTGGCTCTGGATCATGAAATGTAGGACTTTCCATTGCAGTTGGTGTCTGATTACCTGTGTCTGTTTCCAACCCCTTCCCTGACCTTATGACTGGAGTTGCTCCCTGATTCAATTCGTTTCAATGAAAAAATAAAATAAAATAAAGCAAAAATATCAACTGAGCACCTGATAACCACGCACCCTGAGGCAGGCAAGGCATGTGCTATTATCTTTGATGAACATCAAAGGCTCTGGCTTGTATATGATCAGGGAGCTGTATAAACTCTTCTCAACATTGTAAATGTGATAGTTAATTTTATGTGCCTACTTTACTGAGCCGAGAGTTTCCCAGATATTTGCTCAAACTCTATTTTGGGTGTATCTGTGAGGATATTTTTGGATAAGATTAAAATCTGAATTAGGAGACTGTAAAGCAGATTGCCTTTCCTCCTGCAGGTAAACTTCATCCAAACAGAACAGAAAACCTGAGTAAGGGGGAATCCCTCTTGTCTGGGATGTCTCTGTTCTGCCACATTCAGACTCAAACTGAAAGAATTCTTCCTAGTCGTGAGATTCCTATTTTCAGCCTGGAACGATATCATGGACTTTCTTGAATCTATGGATTCCCTCCATAAGATCCTGAGCCAATTCCATACAATAAATCACGCACACACACACACACACACACACACACACACAAACACACACGCACACCCTATTTATTCTGTTTCTCTAGAGAACGCTGAATAATATAATGAGAAGGACAGAGATATATCATATGCTCTGCATTATCTAAATATTAGTATATTATTTTTGTACACACATGACATTTTAAAAAGTTGTTTTATGTCATTTAAGCTTTTCCCAATATTTCTCACCTGTGTTTTGCACAGAAGTTGACCCTGGGAGCAAACACCATATTTAATTCATTTCTTTAATAAACCTACAAGGTCCACAACAAGCATTGATAATAGAAGGTCCTTAGTTACTGTTTGAATGAAATAATCATTCAAAAAAATCTATAAATCAACAATCTCAAACAGTAATCTTTTAAAAAATTTTTTGTTCTAATTAGTAATATATGACAGTAGAATTCATTTACACATTTTGATAGATCATACATAAATGGAGTATAATCTCTCATGTTCCTAATTCTTCATGTTGTAGGATCACATCAGTCATGCAGTCGTATATGTACATGAGGTAGTGATGTCCTACCCTACCCTTACCCTCCCATCACATCCCTCTACCTAAAGTAACTATTCTTTCCTAGTGCCCCCACCCTATTGTGAATTAGCATCCACATATCAGAGAAAACATTCAGCCTTTGGTTTTTGAGGTTTGGCTTGTTTTGCTTACCATGATATTCTCCAACTCCATTCATTTACCAGCAAATGCTGTAATTTCATTCTTCTTTAAAGCTGAGTAATATTCCATCATATATATATATATATATATATATATATATATATATATGCGCCACATTCTCTTTATTCATTCATCTGTTGGAGGACACCTAGTGGGTTCCATAGTTCAGGTATTGTGAATTGAGCTGTTGCAAACAATCAACATTGTGAAGAGAGAGCCTACAGTTTGCAAGAAAATCTGATAAACCATTAATCTCTAGGATATATAAAGAACTCAAAAACTTTAACACCAACTAACCCAATCAATAAATGAGCTAAGGAACAAAATAGACCCTTCACAGAAGATATACAATCAATCAACAAATATTTGAAAAAATGTTCAGTATCTCTAGCAATGAGAGAAATTCAAATCAAAACTACTCTAAGATTTCATCTAACTGCAATCAGAATGGCAGTTCCTGTATCAAGAATACAAGCAACAATAAAGATTGGTGAGGATGTGGGTAAAAAGGTACACTTATACATTGCTGGTGGGAATGCAAATTGGTGCAACCATTATGGAAAGCAGAGTGGAGATTCCTCAGAAAACTTGGAATGGACCCACCATTTGACCCAGTTATCCCACTCCTCAGTTTATACCCAAAGGACTTAAAATCAGCATACTACAGTGATACAGTCCCATCAATGTTTATAACATGTCAACTCAAACAGTAATCTTAATAATTATTCAAAGGATCTCAGTTACTATTGGAATGATTGTTTGATTTAAACAATAACTTATCTTCAAGTAAGTTTTATTGTTTGTACTCAAACAATTGTTCATAAAACTCATAGTCTAAAACTATTGTGGTTCCTCAGGGTCTGTGTACACAAAGTATTTTATTAATTTAATTCTTTTTCCTTTATCTGTTGTATTAAAAATTCCAACATCCCCTTTATAGAAAAGTATTAGTAAAGATTAGATCTATTCAAGTAAGCATAAAAATCCCAAGGACAGGTAGTTCAGAAAGAGTAGGTCAAATTTATTGTGGTAATCAGACACCTGGAAATACTAGTTTAACTTCCATTCTGAAAGTCACCTGATATTTCAATATTGCTGTTGAAGCTCCTGCCATCAGCTCTATTTTAAAGATGAAAGGATGAAATTTTAAAAACCTCCTCCCAAAGGAGTGAGTTCATCTTAATAGCACTTTTAGAAGCCTCTTAAAACTTGTTACCCAGAATTTAGTGTCATGACACACCCAGGTGCAAGGAGGATAAGTCTATTCTTTTATTCTGTTGGCACCATGACTCCGAAGTCAGAGATCTACTATGAGGGAGAGACGGAGACTTTGTGTTGGGTCAGTCATGGCTGTCTCTACCTCATCTGTTCTTAAACATGCCCCTGAATCTATGAAATATGGGCCCCAAGAGCCCACAGTGCCTCCCTCTCATCTTCTGCCTTCCTCCCTGTGGGATCTGTGATCCTGGAGGCCCCTGCCTGGCACCAACTCTAGCACTACCCTGTACCATTGAACCTCACGCTGTACCTGTGAGTCCTGTATGGAGATATCCACCAAAGCCCTCTTCTTAAGCTTCCAGAACAGTTCTAAGTTCTCAGAGGTGAGGTCTGATTCCTTTTCCAGGACTGGTGGGGGAGCCCACTGTGACTGCCCTGGTTATTTCTTTTGGGGCAGGAGTGGGCAAGCGATTCCTTACACATGGACTCTTCTTCAGATCAGAAAAACACACAGCAAAAGATTCTCCACTGTTAAGACAGTATCGAATTGGAATCAAAATGTCACAGGTTGTATATTATATAATTTTATATTATATTATATTATATATTATTTTATAGGTTAGGTTTTAGAGGTAGATATTATATTTATAAAAACACTAAGATAGTTAAAAGAACACAAAAATAAATGTGGGAACATGAGGTTATGCCTGTTTTATAGATTCGACTCTTTGGATGACTGAATTTACTCTCATAAAGTATTTTTGTCGTATATTAGTCTTATTTCTTAGTCAAGTTAAATTTACTTCTCATAAAGTATTTTTGTCATATGTTAGTCTTATTTCTTAGTCAAGTTTATCATGGATGGAAAAATCTGTTTATTAAACGTTTCAGAGAATTCCACCAATTCCTCACAAATTTTCAGCGGTAACTTGCCACAGTGAAAGGACTGTGAGAGAGAATGGGATTAGCAAGATAAATACACCAGAGGCAAAGTAGCCGTGGCACACTGGAGCCAGACTGCCCAAACCCAAAGGCAGCTCCAGCTCTCACATGCTCTGTGACTCTGGGGAAGGCGCTTAGTCTCCCTGTGCCTTTCTCCATCTAAGAAGCAGAAAGAAAAACACTGTATAACTCTTGAACTACTTATTATTCATGCATATCTTAAAACAACACCTGGGGCACGTTAAGGGCTATATATATGTGTGTTAGCTCTTGTACTTAACTTGAAAAAAACTGAACACAACAATAAAAATCCAAACTGACTCTTGTTAGCAGATCCCTCGAACCAAATTTTTGATTGCAGAGGCTGCATCGAATCTTTTCCACTCAGAATTCTGCTTTCCTCAAATGGTACAATGCCAATTGTTGCCTTGTCCCTTCAAATAAAAACTTACAAAAACCTGAAGAAACCAACAGGTAATAAGATCGAGTGCCTTCTCCTGCCTGGAATTTAGCCACTGTGTGGCACAACCCTGTGGGGGACCATTTACAATGGCATCTACTTGAATGGAGCACCAGGAGGTGCCAGTAATGTGGAACCCAGAGCAGCAGGAACTCCCAGCGTCACACACCATAGGGGTCACGGGCCTCATGCCAGCAACATTCATTGTACAGTAGGTCCTCTGAATCCAAGGGGTCCACATGCACAAATTCAGCTAACATGAGATCAAAAGTATTCTTAAAACTATGTCTGTACTGAACATGTATAGACTTACTGTATGTTCCCCTCTCCTAAATAATACTACATAACAGCCATTTACATAGCATATACAATTTTTTTTTGGCACTGAAAGTAATCTAGAGATAAGATGGACAGGAGAATGTGCGTAGGCATATGCAAACACTAAGCCGTCTTCTTTAATGAACTTGGGAGCATCCCTGGGTCTTGGTGTCCTGGAGAGCATCCTGGAACCAGTCCTCCCTGGATGCCAAGAGATGACTGTGCTACAAGTTTAATAGTGAGGGAACATGCACTCAAGGCTAAGCAGCTTTCCTGGTTTAATACCAGCACTGAGCAGCACCATCTCCAGAGTCTCATCGGAGAACCAGAATGCAAAGGTAGCCGGGTAAAGTCTTGTGCATCAGCAGGTTGGAGGAGACATCTCTGCTCACAGTGGCCATCCACTCTCTGCTCTGTCTCAAGAGAAACTAATGGAAGAATGTTTTATATGCATTCCTCCATTTTATATACCTGTCTGTGGGTTAGGGTTGCAGCTCAGTGGTAGAGCACTTGCCTGCAATATGTAAGGCACTGGGTTCGATCCTCAGTACTGCATATAAATAAATAAATAAATAAATAAAAATAAAGGTCCATCAACAACTAATTAAAAAAAAAAAAACACAATGATCTTTGCATAATATTTTGATTGTGATATAAAAGAAAAATCAGAAGACTCCTACAGGTATTAAAAAGACCAATCTAAGAAAAAACATTCCTGAACTTCTTTCTAACTCTAAGCTTCAAGACCACTATGAACTTGAGTCAAATATTTCAATTACTCCAAAACCTGGAACAAGTAATAATGATAAACACCATATACTGTGAGCTCAAGATATAATTTGCCTTTACTATATATCCCTATTATTGATGTGCAAAATTATTTAACTTTTTAATTGATTTTATTATCTACTGGAACATGTTAGGATAATCATTATGAAATACATTAGTATGAAGACAGTATTTAAAAGTGATTCCTTTTTTCTCTAAGGTATATGTTGTTATGGTTTGGATGTGAGGTGTCCTCCAAAAGCTCATGTGTGAGATAATGCAAGAAGTTTCAGAGGAGAAATGATTGGGTTGTAAGAGCCTTAACCCAATCACTGAATTAATTCCCCAACAAGGATTAACTTAGTGGTAACTGAAGTGGTAGGGTGTGGTTGAAGGAGGTGGGAATTGGGGCTTGAACTTGGGGTGTATATTTGTATATTTGGGGTGTATATTTGTATCTGAAAAGTAGAGTTTCTCTCTCTCTCTGCTTCCTGATCACCATGTGAGCTGTTACCTTCTGCCACACTCTTCCCCCATGATGTCCTGCCTCACCTTGAGCCCTGAGGAATGGAACTGGTCTTCTATGGACTAAGACCTCTGAAACTGTGAGCCCTTGACTAAATCTTTCCTCCTCTACAATTATGCTGGTTGGATCCTTTGGTCTCAGTAGCGAAAAAACTGATTAAAACAGATGTTAATATCAGTTTTTACAGAAAATAATATCAAAATAATGAAGTTCTCAAACAAATTAGGTAAACATTTCAGACACCACACAAACCTCTAATGCCTTCTTCACTTGAAAATGGCGAGGTACTTATGAAAGCCAATAGCGTCCCTAATTTTGGAAGTTATGAATCAGAAACGCTCTGGATGCCTCTGATTACGGGCCAGGGTTATAACTCAGAAATCCACGAGTGTGCCACTAGATGGCAGCATCACACAGAGGACAAAGCAAAGAAGTAAAACCAGCTGCCTACCTAGTGCTACAATTTAGACCTTCACTGTGACTGACCAAAAGAAAAAGTACCAAAAGAAATCACTGCATTGGCAAATGCTTGATGGGAACTTATTCATCGGGCCCACTGCACATTTTGAGGTAAAATTATGATTTCAAGAACATTACCAACCTCAAAGAAATTTTTACTAAAACCCAGTTTTCCTCCCTTAAGTAAATGAGAGATGAGAGAGTGAAAGCTGAGCAGATTGGTCCTGCGTGCACAGCCTTGTCACTCATTGACACTGACAGATACAAATGCCACACACGGGGAAACATCAACGAAGTCCCAGAATTCAAGTATCACCACACTCAAGAGATATCCTGTGTCCTGCAGCACTCAAACCCTTGGAAATCTATTTGTCTATTTGATTCAGCCTTTCATAAAACATATAATAAAGTTTTCAAATAATTTAAAGTGCTGTTATGATATCTTAATACTTTGTAAATATAAAGTGTATTTCCTTATAATTTTGAAAGCCTAAAATTTAACAGGTAATAATTTTTACTATGAAGGTATTTTCACTATATTTGAACTATGAAGTTTACATTTTGCTCTAGGAGGAAATGCTTGAAAATGTGAAACAGTACTGATTCTAATTTGTTTGTGTGAACCTATGAATATTTTTTTTTCTTTTGCAATTCAGTAATGTAAACCCAAACATCAGCCTGCCTGAGAGTCAGAACCTTTGATGTCATTTGATTTCAATCTTTATGTCTCAACAGCTCTTTGAATGCATCAGTCCATTATACAAACTTTGTAATAAAGACCTTGAATAGTGAAGAAAATTAATGTTGGTTATGTGATCAGCATCTTGTGTGCATTGAAATTATTCAGTGCTAACTCAACAATACTATTCAGTGCTAAACTTGACTTAAATATATACTGACCCAGAACACAACTTGAAAATTTTTAACAAAATATGCACAATAGTGTATTATAAAAAATTAGTGATTTGCTTTTTTTTCAAATATTTTAAATGAAATGTGCACAATACTTTTGAATAGTTCACAATAATAATAATTGCAAAATACTTAAAATAAGTCTCATAATATGTTTTCAACTTTGGTTTTACTTTGACTGAAATTGTATATATATAGAAGAATTTTACTGATAGTCAAACTAATTGTTATCATTTTACATAGTATTATGTCACCATATGCTACATTGTGCTGTACAAATCTGTTACACCATATCATAATATATTCAAATTTATTCTAGTAGCATATATCTTCAGATCATGTTAGTATTGTAGTGTAGTATACCTTTCTACCCTTTTCCTCCTTACTTATTCGTAGGTTTCTCTACCTCCACACATAACTTTCACAAGCTTTCTCTCTAATAACCAATTTTCTTAAAGATGATTACAATATCTAAAATATTTAGAACAGGAACCTCACTGAAGATTTACAGCATTTTGATTTATTCATTAGGCAAATATTCCACAGGGATGTATGTTCCATGTTCCGGTTGCATCTGGTAGAAAACAGTGAATATTGCTAATTTTTCATTAGTAGCAATAGGAACACCAAATGCTGAGGTCACTGAGAGACGTCTGTGATTGGACATGGGTTCTGGTCATGTCGCTCATTGCACCAAAAAGTTAAGGCTGGTGTTTGAGAGAACTTTGATCTTAAAGAACATTAAGTATAATCAAAGAACTCAAGAGAGTTGGGGATGTGAAGCCAGCTGAAGCGAAGAAAAAGAGGGGATGGGAAAGAGAAGAAGGGAAATATTCCATGAATATTCTAAGAATAGGAAGCAGGACGGACTGAGGAACAGCCCAGAAGAGGAGCTCACAGTACTTGTAAACTGCTTCCTGTAGCACTAAAGCAGAGAGGAATACAGCAAGGAAGGAGCCTAAGAAGGTAATCCATGAAAGGTCCTAGAAGCCCAGTTGAGAATTGTCTCCTCCTGAGGGTTCGAGCCATGATGGCAGAAATCCTCCAGCACCGGAGTGAGCTGAGCGTCCACAAACACACTCTTCTGAATAACTCTTTCCAAGCTGGTAATTCACTTTCTTTTTCCTTTCTTTTTCTTTTTTTTTCCTTTTCTTTTCTTTCTTCTGTTTTTGTTTTTAGTTGCTAATAGACCTTTATTTTATTTACTTATATGTGGTGCACAGAATTGAACCCACTGCCTCACACCTGGTAGGCAAGTGCTCCACCCCTGAGCCACACCCCCAGCCCTGGTATCCACTTTTTACAGTGCAATGTGGATAATTCTCAGCTAATCAGGTTGTTAAGTAGCTTCAAAGCTTTCCCTTTGTCTTCCATGAAAATGGAAAACTCTTTGATATCTCATAGTTTCTCACTTTCTTTCCCAGACTCACAGTCTAAGCTTCATCTGTGATTAAAAAAAAAAAAAAAATACCATAGATTAGTGGTGTTAAAAACAGGAGCTTATTTCTTACACAAATGGATGTTTGGGGTCAGGGTGGCAGCATGGTTGAGTTCTGGAAAGACCCCTCTTCTCGTCTTGCAGATTGCCCCATCTTACTGTATCCTCCCATGGTAGAGAAAGAAGAAGGACACTTTCTGAACCCTCATGGACTCTCCACCCTCATCACCTCATCTAGACCTAATCACCTCCCAGAGACTCCAAGCCCACATATCATCACATTGCCAACCAGGGCTTCAGCCTATGAATCTGAGAGGACACAATTCAGCCCAAATCTCTCATGGAGTCCTACAATTCTTCCCCACCAGCAAGCAGGACACACTGTCCTTTTCAGCTACTTAATGAGCAGTTTCTAGAATGAATCTCCCCTGCTCCATCTGCTGCACACAGCTTTTGAGTGCAAATTTGCTCACTGAGCCCCCAAGTCTCTTTTCCCACACTTTTGGTTTTCTTTTTCTAGGACAGTCCCCAGGGCTCTGCTCGGCTATCAGCTCTTCTGAACACCAACCACTCCCCAAGTCCTGCTCCAGCACTGTGAAATCACCTGCCTCATACACCGAACATCACTAAAATCATCTATTTTCTTATCTGCTGCCCGCACTCAATAAGGCCCTACAGTCTTTGAGGAGATGAGTATCTTATATTTAGCAACCATTATAGCAGGACTGTTGAGTGGGAGAGCGAGAAAATAATGGCTTGAACAGAACAGCGGCCTCCTTTCCTTGGGAAATGCACTTGACTAACCAGCATGATGAGAACTTGGCAGTACAATTCCATTTGGAGCCAGCCAAGGATTTAATTTAGCCAGTGTGGGCATAGGGCCATGACGCTGTAATTATTTTACTATTTGGTTGTTTCTTACTTTTAGTTTAGGAAAATGAATAAATAAAAGAAAAAAAGAGATGATAAGGATGGATGTTTTATGTTTCTCATTGCTGTTAAGTGACCAAGGTAAGCCTAAGAACATGGTAGAAAGACCAGTTGTCAAAAATACCAGGAACAGAAAGCGTCCTTGAAGCACGCTGATGGAAGGGGAAACGTACTTTGCTGGCTTCATCTCAAGGCCTTAGTCTCTGTCTTAGTCCTTGCTAGTCTGTGAAGTTAGTCCTGCTGGAGTTGGCTGTGGAGGCACAGGTGACAGGTGACTTGATCTCTGCTTTATAATCTTTGAAACAGTCATATACATGAAAGAAGCTGGAAAAGCCTGCCATATTTCAAAGCTCAAAGGGAAAGATCCAAAAAGTTAAGTCCACTTTTGGTGTCAAAAGTCCCACTTCCAAGGAGGACCACATAAAATACCATTCAGGAATGCAAAAGTCAGATGGAGCTGGGGACAGTGGTGCACACCTGTAAGCCCAGAAGTTCAGGGCGCTGATGCAGGAGGATTTCAAGTTTGATCCCAGTCTTGTCAACTAAGCAAGACTCTGTCTCAAAATAAAAGAAGATGGAGATATAGCTCAGTGATAAAGTGCCCCTGTATCCAAAAATAATAAAGAAAAAAGAATGAAAGAAAGAAAGATTGGGAAACAGGTATTGAAAGCTGAAGACCTCTAAATGTTTTTGCAAAGATGAAAGAAGATGCTAGTTGTTGGTCAAGGTTTATCTCTTGTTACATTGAGTTTGGAGACAGTTTTCCTTCTTTTTTTTTTTTTTTTTAAGTCTTGATGCAATGTTTTCTGCACCTGCAAGCAGTTGTTTATGGAGAGCTCTTTCTACTCTCATGAGCATTTGTTCATAGGATCTGTACCTGGGACCACATGGCATGTAGGAATGATGAGCAGACAGGATCAATGCCTTTCTGAAGGAGGAATGATAAGAACAGACTCTCTCAAGCTGCATTTGAACTACACCATTGGTTTATACCATTTAGTAGTGTTTAATTCTCAAAAATATAGATGTTTAAAGATTTTTTAAAATTAAAAGGATGTTTTACAACACAGCAGAAGTTATCTTTCATAGCCATATTGTGTATTGAGTTCTGAAGGGATTTTTTTGAGCCAAAGGTATTTAACCATTCTGAAAGGATGGGTTGAAATTGAGCTGAAGGACCGAGCTCAGGCATTCTGGGGGGACATAGGAGGAAGAAAATGAAAGTGCCCCAAGCAAAGCTGAGATGGGGATAGAGGGAGGAAAGGGTGCCTCGTTGCGTCTTTATGTCATTCTCTCCTACACAGGGACTCTACAGACTCTGGAAATCAGAAACACCTGCCTAAGTGTCTGTCACAGACTAACTCTACAGGCCAGCACAGGGGCAGGTATGGGGCAGGGGAAGACATCCTGGGTCTGGGTCATCTGAGGGCTCTTCAGAGCAACCCAGAGTGTCTCTACATCCCAGTTCTCTTTCCAAATCATTGATGGAACTTGGGAAAGCGCATCATCAATACCTGAGCTGCTGGGACTAGACGAGGCATAGAGTAGCAGTTACTTCTACCTTGGACTCAAAACGTGGGAGAAGTTGTACTCTGCCACACGACCTTCAGGGCCATCTGTGATCTAACTGCAGAGAGAAATGGTGGATGGGGCAGAGTTCCAATCTATGCTCCAGAGACAAGTGTCACCCCAGGCCCACACAGCTCTTGAGGCGATCACTAAAATTTCATGAGAAGTTAAGTGATCTGCTCAAACTTTTCACACTTAATTCAAGCCTGTCCTAGAACATTACTAAGGACTTTTGATTCACTAATTCAATAACTGAAAAACACAACATTTTATACCTTCAGGTGAATATAAATATATATATATATATATGCAATTTGCACCAAATGATAATAAAAGGACATTTCTGATTCTCATATAACCACCATTCAATCTAGGGGAAAAACAAAGTATGTTCATACACTTTGAAGTATCTGTGACTCCATTCTGATTGCGCCTACTTCTTTCCCCTCAAGGAAAAATATTTTCAATGATTATTTTACTGCCAAAGTTATCCCTGATTTAGGAATAATGTATGATTGCTCCTATTCTTCACTTTAAATATCAGCAAGAATCAAATGTTTCATTTTACTTTTCCCCTGATTTTTTGTCATATATTTATCAATTAATGTTTCCATGTAAGACTTGGATGTAAAATCCACTTCAAAGATAGAAGAAATAAAGAACATTATCTCCCATCCCTAAAAGAGCTCTTACTCTTCTCTACTATGCCTTTTAAAACTATGAAAGTGACATTTAATTACAAATATAGGTTGATCATACTTTCCACAATACCTGTATTACTTTATTAAGAAAAGCAAGATTATGTCTTTAACTACTTTTTAAAAAATATTTTTTAAAATAATTTTTTAGGTGTTGATAGACCTTTATCTTTATTCACGTGTTTATATGGAGTGCTGAGTTGAACCCACATGCTAGGCAAGCACTTTACCACTGAGCCACAACCCAGTCCCTTTATCTACTTTGTGATTCTCCTTTTCCATTGCCCCCTAAGTCTTGGATGTTTTTAAATGATTATTCTTTTATCAGATTCAATAAATGGAATGAAATTGGCAGCTGAAAGAAATGGCAGAATACAATAAAAATCAATTGACTAGATTTAAATAAACTCATCAAATTCTCTTTATTCTTTCACAAAAACTCATTTAGATTCTTCCTTGTGCCTGAATTTGTCCTCAGTTTGTACATGGAGATTTAAAATGTATAGTACAGGCCCTCTGAATTAACATTCCAAAAGTGAAATGAGTCATGGTTTGAAAATGAGATATCCCCAAAAAGTTCATGAGACAATGTAGCAATGTTCAGAGGCAAAACGAATAGATTATAAGAGCTGAAACTTAATCAGTGAATTAATTCCTTCAATGGATTAAAAATTGAAAAGACTACTGACCTGGGTGCTATCTGTAGGCCAGTAGGATGTGGCTAGAGGAAGCAGGTCACTGGGGGCATGTCTGTGGAGTTTATATTTAGTCTCTGGTTCCTTGATCACTCTCTGCTTCCTGGCTGCCATGAGTTGATCAGCCTTCCTCTTCTAAGCTCTTCTGTCATGCTGTTCTGCCTAAAATCACACCCAGATCAATGGAGGTAGCTGACCATGGACTGTGACCTCTGCAGACAAAAGCCAAAATAAAATCCCCTGCTTTAACCTGTTCTTATCAGGGATTTTTGTCACAGCGACCAAAAGCTGACTAACACAAAACCCTTATGCATGCCCCCCGGATCTACTACTGAATACTCTCATGAGCTGAATTATATATCCATAAATTCTAGTATTCCTCATTATGTAACCGAATTTGGAGAGAGGTCTTTCATGAGATATTAAAATGAATATTAGAATGAACCATGATCCCATAGGACTTGTGTCCTTATATAAGAGGAGGAGATAGCAGTGACTCTCTCACACAAGGAAGTACACAGAGAACATAAACAAGATAAAAACAATTTCCAAGCCAAGGGGAGAGGCCCCAGGGGAACCAACCATGCTGGTACCATCTTGAGTTTCTATGTTCCCAAACTGTGAGAAAACACATCTCTATTGTTTAAGACTTCTACTCTGGGCTATTTGACTATGAAAACAACAACAACAACAACAACTAATATTGCTTAAGGTAAAGGCAATTTTTAAAAATTTTGATATAATTTGGATTATTGTTATATTAATTTTAAAGTATGCTCTGTTTATGCATTTTCTTAGCCCATTATTGTAGTACTCTTCATTCATTGACATCTTGTATCTTTAGATGCAGTTGTAATGTGGCTGCATGCACACCAGGTGGCAAACATGCTCTGAGCCGGTTTCTCATGCCTATTTATCAGGATGAACTCTTTTCTAAACCCAATGACCATAAGATGTCCATGCTCTACATGTTCTATCAAACAAAGAATATCAAGAAGCTCAGATTGTTGAACAATAATGTGTCCATATGCATAAAGAATGAGGTTCTTCCTTAAATGACTCTTCTAATTCCATCATGTCAGACTTAACGGAATTATCGAACCAGTCTCTTATTCAAACCATTTAGTCAGATTTTATACCAGAGTTTTAAAAATAATTTTGCATCTATAGTATCATCTATTATTTCTCAAATTATAGTTTTGATATTATGAATATACAAGTTCTTATATTCATTAGTAATCCTTAGTTAATATTCTTAGTTAATATTCCAGGGTGTTTTGTCAATGGCGTACATCAACAAATTCATCTATCTTCTTCCTTTTGATGCACATTCCAAAATATTATTTTTTCCCCTAAATCATAGATTTCACACAAGAGCAGTTCTGGAGATTATATATCCACTCTGCTGCCTTCTTTTTTAAAATCTGCAAAACAAAATCAGTCCGTGTCTGCCCAATTGACACTTCTCATTAACAAGTTTTCAAAAGAATTACTACTTCTTTAAACACAGTTATGTCTGTTGGCACAGATTTCAAGAAATCTGCATGATTTTCCAACACACAAATTCTCAGACTTCTCTATAAATGGGCATAAAGCTATTCCTGATATGCCTCATCATTCCTTTTTTCATAGGTAGGTTTGTGTGTGTGTGTGTGTGTGTGTGTGTGTGTGTGTGTGTGTGTACTAGTAATATACTTAGGAGTGCTGATATAGTGGGCAAGCAAGTAAGCGTTACCACGATTACTCGGAAATACCATTTAAAAGAAGAGGAAATACATTGCCAATTGGCCCTGCTTCCTAGTAAAGAAAGTTCAATTAGGATTCCACATTGTACAACCACAGTCTGAAAGTCATTTGCTTATTAGTTCTTGACTTGTTAAACTTCAAGAGATCGAAGGCAAGTTTAAAGGAAGTAAATCTCCTGGGATTTATTATGGTCACCATAGAAAATGTCTGGGTGTAAAAACCAAGATGGGGGCTGGGGTTGTGGCTCAGCATGGAGCATTTGCCTAGTATGTGTAAATCACTGGGTTCAGTTCCTCAGCACCACATAAAGATAAAGAAATAAAATAAAGGTATTTGTCCATCTACAACTAAAAATAAAAAAAAAAATAAAAAACTAGGATGGGTTTACTTTTAAGCAAGTGGAGGACTGGAGTTCCACAAATCAGGCGAAAGCATCAGCTCTTTCTTTTCAAAGTTTACTAAAGGAGAAATAAGAGGATCTTTCTTCTCCTCTGCAAATAAACTCCAAAGTTCAAGAGCCATCTGTATTAGAGGAACTGCTGTGTCTTGTACACCAAGAAAGAAGGGCTGAGCAGAGACTCGTGGATCCCAACTCATGTAGACTGCCGTTCTGCTGACATTTTGGCTGATCCTATATTTCAGATACTCACTGGCTAAGGTTCCAGTTGGATATTTATATGTAGCTTCCTGTTGTAGAGGTCCTCACTGTAATAAAATCTCAGGAGGATCTGAATCATTCTGTGGCAGGTGAACTATGTTAAACCAAGAGCTGTGCATGAATCTCAGTCATTATACCTGAGCACTGGGGATAAAGGAAATACAATCACTTTCCAGTATAGTGAATTTTCTGTTGAATAAGCTTTTAGAGCCTAGTAAGAAAAAATGAAATAGCATCTGGCATTATCCACAATTTTATTTGTCTCACTGGATAACAAAATTATGATTATCGTGTTGGGTAAACTGCTAATCTTCACAGTGTTCTGAGAGATTCTGGGCATTATTAAATATTGATCATGACTTTATAGGATATGCATTTTTATCTGTATTTTACAAATAAAGTGGGAAGGTGAAATAAGTCCAAAGCCATGGAATTAGTGGGTTGCAGAGCCAAAATTCAATAATTCCCTGATCTTCCTCTATTTAAACCAAATGTCATTCAGCACCATGGGCAATGCTTGCAAACCAAATGTAGTAATCCACAGATTATCTGCCAACTGTCATGCATAATATATGAATGCCAATTATTATAAATCTATTACCAGAGCTCTAGGACAAATTTATACTTCTATGGTTATATGCTGTGTTGATAGCATCAGTTTTAAAACACAGTTTCTTCTTGAAAATACAAGTATGGGAAAGGTTATCTTACCTTATGATAACTGACAACAATTTCATGAAGCTTTCCTAAAGTTTCAAATCACTCATTTTTAAAATTCAAATTAAGTATCAATTTATAACACTTCAGGAAGAGGCCAGAAATTTAAAAAGGCTTTATAATTTAATCACAAAATCATTACAATACTATGCACAAACTATTTCAATAATAAAATAAAATTATCACTTATTCAAATGATAATACCACTTGTGATTTTCAAATAAATGTTTCTTCTCAGTGACATTACCATTTGAATCAAAATGATTGTTGAACTAATTCCCAATCTCCATTCAGTCCTTACTTCTTTTTTTGGACAGAAAAATGCTGCAAAGCTCCAGATCTTTCCAATTGTCTTAGACATCAATGTTGTTGCAGAGAAACAATAATGTGCTCATTGTAATTATTACTTCACTATTTTGCCTAATGTGGTAATTGAAAATGAAGACAAAACAATTTTTGCACCAGGACTTACCTGTCTGTGCATGGATTTTTATTTTCCCTGTGATCACACTGCTTCATGAGGGGAAACGTGATTCTCTTGTGAATGGTAGTGAAGGTCTTGCAGCAGTAGGACAAGAATTCAAAAGGACTTTCCCAGGCAGGACTCTGTGAACTCCTTGTTCAGGATTGCTTTCCACAGATGAGGAGCACATGCTCTGGCTTAGACTGTGTCAAGTGTGATACTGAGACATGACAGTAAAGATCAGGTCCAAACGCCCATCCTATAAAATATTAGAAAATATGAGGAAGCATGTAGACGTGTGATTCAAAATTTGTAAAATTCATATCATCTCTGCAACTCCCTTTCACATTATTTGATGTTTCTTTTTAAGTGTATCAACTTGAGGATATTCAGCTGTACTTGCTACTCTAAATGTATGATAAATAGAAAATGTCTGCTATGACTTGAGAGGAGTCGAGGGCAACATTCAAAAGCATGCTCTTAGGTGACAATGATGCATATTTTAATGGAAAAAAAATAGATTTTCCTTAAGTGAAACTTCTATAGTTCTCTGAAATCCCTCCTTTGTGAGCCTTCCAGTGTTTCAAACCATTTCAGAAACTGCTCCCTTTAAATTGATATTTTAACAAGAAAGTATTAGTTTATCTTTACATAAATCAACTGTATATACAGTGTCATCACTGTTGAAAAATAATACATTGCAGTAACTCCTGACTGCAGAGTAACAATTTTTATCTCCTGCAAAAGACAAAAAATAAATAAATAGATTTGCATCTCTATCAAAAATAGAGTTTCCTCTTAGGTATAACTTTAGCTCAACACATCTTTCCTTCCTTCAAAACAAGAAATAACAGGTATTTTAAGACTGTGATAAAAAGCAAACTCCCAACAGGTTAATCAACCTGATCAAACTTAATACTGAATAACGCTAGTCTATACCCAAGAAAAAGATTTCAGTGGGTGTTTAAGATACTGACTGGGGCATGCATATTCATATAGGCACAGAGACTTTTATAATAGAATCTAGAGTCAAAGTTAATATATATATATATATATATATATATATATATATTGAAATTAGTAGGCAATTACTCAAGATTTAAATTATTTTGTAATTGAAACTAAACAATGAACAAAGACTACAACACCCTAGGATCCTCTCATGGAAGTAACGTTAGATTCCTTGGGAGCCAAAACTACTCTCAAGGGGACCTTGCCTACACAGGAGGGAGATTGACCCTTAAGAACCCACTGCCACTCACAGAGTTGCTGTCATTTATGCACGTTTCCTACAAGTTGAAGAGGGATGTGTAAATGGAGGCTTCAAAATCGTATGCCTACCAATGTATCACCAACCAAACCTCTAGCACTAGGTGCTTTGAATGGAGTCAGAACCCGCCACGTTCCCTCAGGTTCTTCCCTACTGTTGGAGATAAGACATGGGGCGCTGTCTACCGAAGATAACATGTTCATCAAGAAGAGGGAAACAATGACCGTATAAAAGTTGGATGTGGAACATGCAGAACAGGCGTGTTTTAGTCAACTGGTTTTTTTTGTTGTTGTTGGTTTTTTTTTTTTTTTTCTTTTATTGCTGTGATGAAAAGATCTGCCAAGAATAATTTGAGGAGAAAAAGTCTATTTGGTATTCATGGTTTCAGAGGACTCCGGCCATAGACGGCCCACTCCATTGCTCTGGGTTTGAGATGGGGCAGAGCATCAAAGCAGAAGGGCATGGAGGAGGAAAGCAGCTCAGGACATGGCACCAGGAAGCAGAGAGAGCATTCCTCACCAGAAACAAAATATATACCCCAAAGGCAAGGCCCCAGCCACATCCTACCTGCCTACAGTCGCCACCCCATTACTCTCTATCAGAGGATTAATGTGCTGATTAGGTTAAGTATATCTCATCACCTCTGAACTTTATTGCATTGTCTCACACATGAGCTTTGGGGGGACACCTCATATCTAAACTATAACAAGATGTAATTTATATACTAAGGGTGATTATCTTGAGAAAAAAGATAAAAATTGGCTATCCATTTAATTTCCTGGTTCTTTCACAGCTACAGATTAAAGTCAAATGGAGTAATTTGTTTCAAAACAAAAAAGAAAAACAATTATTAAAGAAGAATGAAATTATGATATTTGTTGATAAATGGATGAAGTTAGAGAATATCATGCTAAGTGAAATAAGCCAAACCCAAAAAACCAAAGGCCAAATGTTTTCTCTGATGTGCTCATGCTAATTCACAGTAAGGTTGGGGCAGGGTATAGGGAAGAACAGAGTTATTTTATATTAGGTAGAGGGGAGTGAAGAGAGGGGTGTGGGGGTAGGAATGATAGCATAGTGAAGGAGACATTATTACTTCATGCACATGTATGGCTGCATAACCAATGTGATCCTATAATATGTATAATCAGAAAAATGAGAGATTATACTCCATTTGTGTATGATCTATCAAAATGTATAAATGCATTCTTCTGTCACGTAGAACAAATTAGAACAAATTAAAACGTTTAAAAGAAGAAAAACAGACAAACAAACCAAAAAGGAAAAAAGAAGCCATGCCTGGGCCACAGAATGGGATCCCATTTCTTTTATTCTTTGGAGGGATTCCAGTTTCAGAGTAAGTTACCCACTCCCTGTGTTTGTAATGAGCAGCCAGGAATGAAAATCATTGCTCTCAGTTCTTGACAAACTCTGGAACCCTGAGAACACTCCAATTTGGAGGAGAAAAGTGCAAGACTCTGATTGATCTTCTTTCCCTCTTCTGGACTGAAGAAGTCTGACTTGTCTGCAACCTATAGAAATGCGTTTAGGCTCAATGGGAGGACATATAAGAATGTCAACCAGATTCATAGACGAGTCAGCTGGTAGGAGATTGGCTCCTGTGTGAGGAGAGATGCAGTAGTAAAAACCTTTCCTCCACTTAATGGAGACACGTTTTGTCTAAGAGGTTAAGGTCTCATGAAGGAAATACAGGGACCTTTATTTGGCAATGAAATGGGATATTTTGGTTTGTTTGCTTGCTTTGTTGTTTTTTTCAAAATTGAAACTTGATTGAAGAGATCATTATGGGGTAACCTGGCCAGAGAACTCAGGAAAATAGAAAAGTTCTTGGAAAAATTTCCAATGTCCTCAACTATTATGGCTGTCTTTCGACACAGAAGGAGAATATACTGATCTTAATGAAATGCCACCACAGTATTAAGGTTCAGTGATATGAAAACCTTGCAAATGTTATTTCTCTGTGTGATTTTTGAGAGATTATAGGATGGTACTGCTCTCAGTAATAACATTTGACCTAAACAGGTACCTGGTATGGTGTTTGCTGATATCTGTCACTGTCTAAGAACTCGTGGCTACCAATTTCTATGTCATTTTTTGCAAGGTTTGAAAAATCCAAACAACACAGACAAAATAAATTGTTTCAAAAATTTAGAACTTTAGTGAATCAGACTTTGGTGAAAAGGGAGCATTATACAAGTGGATATAATTAGTGTGACCTTTTTAAAAATAAACGCTTTCACACATTGATGGAGGGAATCTCCCAAGATGCAGTGAGGACTTGAATATAATATCTTAATTTTCATCTATAGGGGAATCTATGTCTAAAAAGTTTAACTTTCAGAAACAAAACCTTTTTCAATGTGTTTATCATGTTTTTCAAATGATTTTTGCACATTTCTTATTTTAAAATTTATTTTTATTTATGAAGTACAAACGGGGATAAGAATAATAAACTGTTGAAGTAACATCTTTGTTCTAGTAGGCTTTAAGTTTGCTTATAGTTTTTTCTCTTTTTTTTTTTTTTTTTGCCTTATCTGAGTGTTTAGGCTATCAACATTGCCAGCCTTTGTGTGTTTGTGTATGGTTTTCAGATTCATGGTTCTGTGAACAAAGGTTTCCACACTACTATTCACCCATCATTCAACTGTCTTTATGAATTCAATGTAAAAATATTTATTTTGTTTTAAGGGGCACAAAGAAATCTAATCTTTATTTCCCCACTGATATGACACGACAATATTTCACAGATGAATCCTCTGTCCTTTGATCTATTGCTAACTTCCATGAGACCCATTAATCTGTCATTTTTAGTAACAAAGGGTTACAATCTCAACACTTTTGTATTTAGTCAAAATTTTTGCACTTTAATACTCATTCTGATTTTGGAATTATTTTACGGTATTTAGTTTTTACAAGTGATCTCTGAAAAATAATGATCAACTGAAGAGAACTGGTAGCACAACTGAATTTTCTTATCTAAAACCTGGTTATTTTCTATTTATTTCCATATCTTTTCAAAAGTATCTCAGAAGTTACATAGATTAGCCCACATCTTTTTAGATTTATTTTTATTATTTTTCTGTCCATAGACCATGTAAGACTATTGCTTCACGGATAGTTTTAGTTCATTGTTTATATAAATTAAAAAATTGAGCTTTGTATTAATTTGGTACCTATCTTGCTGGCTTTTCTTATTCCTCCTAAGTAGGTTTTTTGTTGTGACAGTCACTCTTTCTGCTATATTCTTTTAAGATTTCACAAGTATATAGTCAAATCAGATCCAGCAAATAATTTGTCTTCTTTTTTTCCAATATTTAACTTCTGATTTTTTTTTCTTTTGCAATTTTGTATTGACTTTTACTTCCAGTAAATGTCCAATAATAGTGATATGACTGAACATTGCTTCGTTGGTCCTAATTGTATTTGTGGATGTGTGTATATATGTTTACACATATATACATGTGCATATGAGACAGTGAAACTTTGTAGAGAAAAATGTAGTGAATATTACCCAAATGCATTTTATTTTTCTCTTTAAGAATTTCCTTCTTTTTAACTGAGTTAGACATTTTAACAGATACATAAAAACATAAAACTGTACATATTTGTAGGGTAACATGATGTTTTGATCCATATATACATTATGTAATGTTTAAATCACATTGAACATATTTATCTTGTTGTACATCTATCATTTCATTATGGTGAAAACTTTCAAAATCCTTTCTTCTAATTTTTTTGAAAAGTAAAGGGCATTATCATCATCTGTAGTCACCTTACTATGCAACAGCATACCAGAACCCCTTGCTCTTATCCAACTGTTACTTAGTGCCGGTGGTTCTTTTAACAACATAATACCTGCGAGGAGGCTCATATTCCAGTACCATTATCCATCCTCCTTTGGTTAAGACATCCTGTAGGTCATGGATCATACCCTAATTTTCCATAGTACAGAACAGAAATTTGAACAAAATAGACTTTCATTATTTAGAAGTATAATTGAATTCCTCTCGTGTCACAGATAGCAAATATCTCTTTGGAAGTAGATTTGATCAGGTAGCTTTTATGCTATTAGACTAGAATAACATCCCAGAGTCTTAAAGGATCTGCAAGTTGTATTATGCAACCCAGAAGGTTAAGAATCCAAGTCTAATGTTGTAATGATCTTAGACAATTTTTGAAAATAGATATATATGTTTTCCACATTCTTTTCAAGCATTTCAAGTTGCCACAGGGAATCAGGAATCACCTCGTACCAAATTGTTTATAAACACAATGATATTTCAAAGATTAGAACAGGCCACTGAACGTGTGTATTGTTAAACTGTGTTTGCATGATTACTGAAAATAGGGTATAATTATATCAACTGAAAATTGAACCATATTTGGAATTCTCTGACCATTTACAATAGCAGCATAGTGGGCATTAAAACACATTTTCTTTGCTTACTTCCACAGTAGTAACCACAAAAGCCATACCAGAGCATTAATTCAGAAACAGCACGATGTGCCCCCATGAGTGTTCTCAATAAAAGGTGTCCTTTCAAACCAGCTACATATATTAATGGCACTACCTTAACATGACACTTTTTAAGTCTAGCAGAGCTAGCCGGTAGTAGCAAATCTCTATATAAAAGGTTGCCAGTGTAATGTAAGGATTCAAGAATTTGGAGAGAGTCCTTTGAAGCATATAAATTGCTGCCTACAAAAATAACTCGAATTACATTCCTTTTGGTTGAAGTCTTATAGTATGTGACTTACTCTTTACTAAACAACTCTTCCTAGAGGCAAAACAAATAGAGAATGAAAATGGAGAGACAACATAAAGGAAAAACAGTAAAACCACAGTATTTATCTCAAATGTATGGGGTCTGGGGCTGTAGCTCAGTGATAGAGAGCTTGAATAGCATGCATAAAGCCCTAGGTTCCATCCCCAGCACCACAGAAACCAAATACATTCAAGTAACTTTGATTTTTTTAAATTATTTTTACAGATTGCATTTTGATTCACTGTACACAAATGGGGTACGGCTTTTCGTTTCTATGGTTGTGCACAATGCAGAGTCACACCATTTGTGTAATCATGTATGTACATAGGGTAATGGTGTCTGTCTTAGTCCACCATCTTTCATACACCTGCCTACTCCTCCCTCTCATTTCACTCTCCGCAATCTAAAGTTCCTCCATTCTTCTTTACCCCCCCCCCCCACCTCACACCCCCATTATGTATCATCATTCTCTTATCAGGGAGAACATTTGGCCTTTGGTTTTTGGGGATTGGTTTATAAGTACCTTTGTTTCAGCACAAATGCCCTGACATGAAGATACTGACCCACATGTCAGGCCCTTTATTTGCATGAGCACCTTGGAGAGACCCTAGCACTCGGTGTAAGGCATGGTCAAGAGCTCGCCATAAAACTTGTACATTTTAGTCCCTTTGGCTAAGTCTATTGTGTCCTTCCATCTGACTAGCCCCACTTGCCTTCAAGCTTCTACTCTCATCCACAGGGCTGACAGGACCACAGGTAGAACTGAAATCCAAGGAAGGATGGGAGGATTGGGTGTAAATGTAGCTTGGACTTGGTGGAATACACTCATGTGATTAACAGTAACCTTGCATGCACTTCATTAACTGACCATCCCAGGGTGTCAGGGGCTTGCCAACTTGCTTTCCATGACAACATGCAGATGCTGGCCCAGAGGTTGCAGTGACATGAAGTATGCCTTGCAGCATGCTTTGCAGCCTCTGCAGCAAAGATCTACACACAGTAAAGAAGCAACATACTGGAAAGAACAGAAAATTCTTCTCACCATCAGCAATGCAACAATGCAATGGTTCGTTCGTTTCTCAAGGACACCTCAACTCATTCCTCTTAGAAATGTATTTTTAAATAAGGTGCATAAGAGTGGGCCTGACATTAAAGAAAATCTTGTGTGTGTGTGTGTGTGTGTGTGTGTATGTGTGTGTGTTGAATCTTGCAAAAGAGAATTAATTGGATTTTCTAACAAGTAATTATGAAACCCACAATGCACATGACAACAGCACACTAGTGGAAAAACCCTCATAACTGTTCTCTCAAATGGTCAATTCTGAAATCATACACAGCAGAATCAATAAATAGGAATGAAGGTACAGGGAAATGTCCTAACCTAGTCAGAATAAAAGTAAATAAATCATGATCATTGATGGTAACTTATAGAGAAGAGTTTCAAGGAACAGTGAGCCAAACTGTGAGAGTAAAATGTATGTCAAGGTCAGGGCGTAGTTAATAAAAATATTACAATACTTTCCTGGTTTAATGACTTTATTACCTAAGCTTTCAACAAGTAGCGATGGTTTTACTCCTCTTATTGAATATATTCACGTTTTCACCTAACTTTGTGATTATCTTTTTACACTTTTTTCCTTGAAAAGACACCCTGAAATAGTAAGTTCCAGGTTTCCACAAATCTGGAATCTTTCCCTGTGTCTTAGTGGTATTGTTGTTGCTATTTTATAATTGGAAAATCCACTTCTGACAATAAGAGCTATAAATTTAGAGCTGTGGGTCTCAAAACAGTTTTCTACTTAAAAAGAAGCGACTGTTTTGAGGAAATTAAAAATGCCAAATTAAAATGCTGCGATGGTAAATAGCTTCTCTGTTTCTGGAATGATCTCATTTAGACAGCTTAAACTGGTACCAACTGAGATAAAAAGGGAGATGGTAACAACCCCAAGCAAAAGTTATCAGAAATTTATTCTTCATCACTACAAGTAGTAGCCTTGAATAATGTGATAATTTTTTTTTAGTTACTTAAGATTCTGGCCTTAAAGCCAGAGCTTCAGCGTTTGCAAAGTGGAGGAAGGAATGAGCATTGCAGTTCACACTCTTCCCTGGATCCCATGATCTTCCGATTTACTTCAACCCAGAGAAACTGAAAGTCGCTTTCAGAGAGCTAGACCGAGTGCCCAGAGCCAGTGTCAAGAAGTGCTCTGCTGTTCCACATCCTCCGTGTGTGAGGGAGTACCAGGTGCCTGCGAGGGAGCATTCCTCCAGGAGGAAAACTGTGCAGAATTAGCTAAGAATGTTCTGGAAGGAATTTCCCAAATGGGGAACCAGACGAGCCCTGGCCCCAAGACTACCAGAGGAACAAACCGACTTCAAACCAACCTTGTACTGGGAGGCTGCAGACATATTTGGAAGCGAAAGAAAAAAATCGTCTTTGGATTTGGTGAACCAAAATTTTGAAGTTGTAATAGTGGTTACTTTCTGACTTTATTGTATAAATTTAACATCCACAGAATATCTCATGGAAAATAGGATCCTCTAATATTTATGGGCCTAAGAAATTAGGTGATCCTGTAGGTATATTTCTGAAGATGGCATGAATTTGAACCACATATAACATATTGCAGATAGTTTTCAATACATTTATGTCCCAGGCCCCACCTGAGGCAAGTGGTAAGCCCACACCTATTCAACTTATGTTCTTTTTGGGAAAGCCATATACTAAAGCTGGCGGTCTAATTGTACATATTCACAAAGATACCTGGAAGGAATTGATGTATTTCTGGGCTTTATGTTTCTGAGAACTTCCTCTGACAAAGGATCAACTAATGACTTAAGAAAAGAAAACAGTGGGTGATAAAGAATTTCAGCACTTGTGTTTGCTGCCTCATAACTTAGGTAGGACACACACAGAATCTGTACTACAAAGAAGTGTATGATTAATATATTATTGCCTAGAATCATAAGAAATTACATTCAATTGTTCTTGACCTACAGAGCTTGTCAATTTCTTACATTTTGACTTCAGAAGATTCTACAAAATAGGCTTCAAAATGATACAAGTTGAACACATTCTGTAACTTTTCCATTCCTGAAAAAGAGGTGATATAACAAATTTGTGAATAACAAATTACACAAAACACCCATATACATTTACTCATGTATTATGTCCACAGGTAGATAGTCTAGCAAACATGAAGTAGAATTTGGCATGTGAAAGATAAGAGAGAACAGGAAAATCACAGATCAGAACTGACAGCCAGGAGCAGCCACTAGGCGTGAGCCCAGCAGCAATGAATTCAGTACAAAAAGGAGATGGATGTGGGAAGTAGGAAGCTCCCAGGACAAGCAACAGCAGGGCTGATAACCTCCGTCCCCCATCCAGAAAGCAGCAACAAGGTTTCTACTTGCAACAGGAGTAAGAGGCAAACTCTCTGCATCAGTAACTACTGAGATATTTCATTTATGGCATATTCTCACACTATCCTGTCTGTTGTTGAGGACTCTAAACAATAAAGGTAAGGGCATGGCCAAAGACTAATAGACATTTAGGCAAAGCCAAAATTGGCAAAAAGGGTCCAGAGGCTCAAAAGAGGAGAACCTGTATCTTAAAAAAATAGTCAAAAGAACTGGTATAGGAGCTGGGGTTGTGGCTCAGCAGTAGATCATATGCCTAGCATGTATGAGGCACTGGGTTCAATTCTCAGCACCACATGTAAATAAAATAAAGGTCCATTGACAACTAAAAAATATTTTTAAGAAGAGAACTGGTATAATAAGACTTTAGATTAAGAATGATTAATACCTTTAGAAAGATAGAGGTATCATATTCATGAAACAAGATCAGATTGCCAACAGAAAATAATAGTATCATTATTAATTTTGTTTCTTTAAGTATTGTAGCTTTGTCTGCAAGTTTTTCAAGGTAGCTTCTGTGCCTTCTCACTATTTTTTCTTACTCTTTTAGATAATTCCTTACCGTCCAGAACTACATGTTAACTTCAAGTTTTCTTGTATTTAAACTTTCCTGTCCCCACGACCAACCAGTTTGCCAAGAAATTCTGGTCCCTTTAATTGGAAAAATAATTTTATAAACTGGACTTTGGGCTCCAGGTCTGTGCACACTCCTGGGTCATCATTGAATCTGTACTTCATTAGAACAAAAAAATACACGTATGGATACTAATCAAGAAACATCTTTCTATCTACCCATCCATCCATTCACTCATCCTTCCATCCACTTTCCCATGTTTAAAAACACAACCTTATAATGACACCTCTGCTTCTATCCCTAAATTACTAGCTTTCTTCATTCCAGCCTACCCCCTTTCCTTACCTGTATCTGTTCCATCTAACATTGAAGAAGTCAGCTCTCATTACATGCAATAAATTCATTTGTTCAATATTCAATGTTAAATCCTCATATATACAAAAAGTAGTTTCTGGATTGTTCACTCATACCCCTGGGAAAAGCAGAACTATTAATTTAAGTATAAATTGCATAGTACTTTCTTTCCTTCAGCATTTGATTATCCCATCAAAACAGTGGATTCCAAAGCTACTTAGGTATTTTGCTCCACACCCACATTGTGCTTATATTTTTTTAATCATCTGCACTTGTATTCCATTTAGCATGCTTCTCACATCTTGGCTGATTTCTAAGTCTGCAAACAGGAAAATAACTCTTCTGGTCTTGGATCAGTTTTGACAAAAGTATAGAATTGTATCTGTAGCCAGAGTTGGGTCAAGTCTTCAGATCTATCACCACAAATGTTTCCCAAGTCTGCTCCGTTTCCAACTAGCCTACTTTCCATCTCTAATGGCCACTGAACTATATGCTGTCCCTAAAGCTATTTAAATTTAATTGACCAGTATGTAACTCTTTTGTTTGTTTCTTTCTCATACCAAAATGAATTTAAGATTAATCTTTGATGAATCAGTAATCCAAACACTTTTATTGTTGAATATCACTTCATTGTGTGAATGCGCTAAAGTTTATTCATCCATACACCAAAAGAATTGTGTTTGAGTCCTACACAGTTTTTGATGATTACAAGCATGTAAGTACACTATGGTGGAGAAGGAAATAGTCTAAATAGCTTTGGAAACCAGTATTTCGATGTGATACTTCTTTAAGGCTGAAGAAAAACGTGCTGCATACAAGATCTAAACTCAGGTTAGTAACTCTTTTTTTACAGGGGCATGAATTAGCAATTCTGAAACCACCTTTTGTTTATATTACCAGCAAATACTTAAATGAAATATGTGACTATAAGCATGTGCTTAATACTTTCTGTGTAAATACAATGTTTCACTTCACTTGAGCAAATATCAGTAGGACTCTTAGATCACATGATGTTTGCTTAACTTTGTGATAGATTATCATATTGATCTGTGAATGACTATGCCCTTTGGCATCTCCAGCTGAAATCACAGGACAGGTGTTCTGTACAAGTCCCCTCACTTGGTACTAAGTGTTTATAATTAAATATTCTATTAAGTATATTAAAATACCATTGGGGTTTCCTTTCACATTTACCCGAATGATTTTGGATGTCGCTCATCTCATGTGTCACCAGTTTGCTTGATTTCCTTAAGTGTCCGATCAGAAAGCTTATTAATTTATTGTGTTGTTGTCTTACTGTTGAGTTTGGGGTGGGTTTTCTGTTCTTTTTGCAATTCTGTATAGAAGTCCTTTGTGAGAAAGTCAATGTGAAGAGTCCCAGTCTACATGTTTTACTTTAGTCTCCTACAATGCCTTTCACATAGCACAGATTTCTGTTTTGATTTATACCCATATTCATATCTAAAGCAAAGGCATATCATGTGTAAAATTTATTATTACCGAACTTCAAAGAAGCAAGACCCAGAAAAAGACCACTGACATTTTTATTTGTGCAATTTAATTATACACAATAATGGGTTTCATTTGGCATATTCACACATGCATATAAATGCTTTAATGATATTCACCCTCTATTAACTCTCCCTTATCCTACACTCCCCTCTTCCCCCATTCCTCTTCTCTAATAGACTCTCTGCTGCTTTAAATTCATCTTTTTTTTGTTTGTTTCTTCTAGATTTCACATTTGAGGGGAAATGTGATTATTGTCTTTCTGAGTCTCATTTTGTTTAGCATGATGCTTTCCATTCCCATCCGTTTTACTGTAAATGGCATGATTTAATCTTTTTTTATGGTTGAATAATACTCCATTGTATGTATATATCATATTTTCTTTATTCATTGATCCAGTGACAAGCACTCAGGCTAATTCCATACACTCTTGTGAATTTTGCTGCAATACACACAGATTGGTTTTGAGTTGGTGGAAAGGAACTTGTTTGTGGAAATATTTCTAGAAAACTGCATAGTATTTAGGAAATCTGCTGGTTGCAGGGTGTAATCAATGCTCATACACTCATAGAGACGGTGCTGAAGGTGAGTTGGACTTATAAGCAGAGGTAGTTGCCATTTTATCTAATCACAGCAATCACAGCCTCAGTGCATCAGAAAGTGTCATAAATGAAAATGTTCGTGTTTTTACAAGGATCCTTTTAACATGAATGAAAACAAAGTAACACTTGAGATCATTTGGTAATACTTTGATTTCTGCCAATGGTGTAAGGATAGTTCTCCCTCATCCCAGAATATCCAATTCCACTGCCACAAAAAAAGGTTGAGCTCTGCACCCCAATTTAGTATCAATGTGGCATTTCTTATGTTTTCAGGGAACTTGAAGGATCTTTCAATGTTCTGAATACAAACCAAGATCGCCTACATTTCTGGATTTTTAAAAAGATGACATCTGGCACTTGAGAGTGCATTTTTCCAAAAAATCCAGTAGGTGGCATGGCTACCCCTATTTTCCAGGTGTGGGTCAGCTTGAGTCACCATGAGAAGGACACTGTAACTCTCCAGGCAGAAGGAGCAGGGGAGGGTGTATTCTCAGATGCTGTTCTGAGAGCTGCAGTACGTTTTAGCTTTGTGGCCAGAATCTTGCCATTGTCTTGTTCTGTTTGCTACTGATCACTCCAAGCCTTACATAAGGGTAGCATTAAGAGTTACTGGTGTGCTTATGTAACTTAACTATCTTAAATAGAATATCATTTCATATATATTCATACATATTATTTCAGATATATATTCATTTACATATGTACATTTACATATATATGTAATTATATCTACTATATATATGTAATTTTCTACTGCTTAACTACACCCATGGCCCCTTTTTAATTTTTTATTTTAACACAGGGCTTACTAAGTTGCCAAGGATGACCTTGGTCTTGCGATCCTCCTGCCTCCTCCCAAATCATTGGGATTATAGGCATGTACCACTGCACCTGGCTCCAGATCACATTCGAATCAGTCTTATCTGCTAATGTTTCCCTTAGTCATATAGCTGCAGTCACCACTGGTCATCTACCCCCATCCTTCTTCAATACATCCCTTATTCCAGCTCTCTTTTATCCCAAGTATTTTCTTAAGAAATTTTTATACTAAGATGATACCAGAGGAATTGTCTCTTTGAGGGGTATCTCTTTCGATGTCTACATAAAAGTACACACACATAAACACACAACACTGGATTACTTCCTATCAGTTTAGAGTGTTTTGAACAACAAAGATTCAAACAAGAATCAGTTTGTTTCTTCTGTAGCAAATGCCCAGTATCAACTCTTCTTGGATTGATTGACAGCTTAGTGATGTCACCAAGGCTGGTGTTCTTTCTCTCTGTCCACTCTTCTATCCAAAAGCAACTTTCCTCATGCTCACAGATGCAGTTGTTCACACAGCCAAGTATCTTAGTGTGCTTTCCCTTCAGTTAATGAAGAAAAATTTTTGAAAATTCATTTCAGCAGATGTCATTATCTAAGGCTATTTAGAATGTCTAAATCCTCTCTGGCAGGGACTTGGTTTAGTCATTATCAGTATTTGCTTAAGCTAAATAGTTTTTCTTTCCTGATGATGGGCTGGACGCTGTGGCTCATAAACACACAGCAGGGCATGGAAGACGAGGATGCAGGAGAGTTGCCAGTGACCACAGATGACACTGCAATCTACATTCAGGTCTCAGTCCCCCTTCCCATCACCCTGCAGTCATGGTTTTGCACACTACCCTGCCTTTCTTACCCAAAGAACACAGTCTCTTTAAAATCACTCCTTTACTATTCATTCTATCCTGTCCCTGGCTAGAAGGTAACCCTCTCTGGAGCAGAAGCACTGTCTGCTTACTGCCATTCCCCAAAGTCTAAAATATACTAACGTAATTACTTAAGAAATAAGAGATGGAGGTAAGTATTAAGAGAAGCATGTTGAATTTTGCTGGTTCTTTTTCTAACAGGATAGAGGAGGTTAATTAGAAGGCATGTTGTTCTCCTGGGATGTGGTTCTGGAAAGGACTGATTATTCCGAAGTTTAATAAACACCAGAGAGTATTAGAACTGTGTGGAAGATGTGGTAAGTAGTGGTCGCCAATGGAAATCACATGCATGGTTGCATGTTATTGTATATTTCACTGGAACATAAGCAAAGAAATGAGAATATTAGAATTTCAACCAAGAAAAAAGTATGAAAATGCTGGTGTTTGGCAAGACAAAATACTTTTCCTGTTTTGTTGCTTCTGGTTTGTAGCTTACTAGCTCTCCCACACTGGGAAAATTACATTTTCTTTAAACCATAATAGCATCATCTCTAAAATATGGTTGCAAATTTATTTAAAAGAACAAGAGCTGAGGTCAAAGATGGGATTGGAATTCCAGTTCTAGCAACAAGTAGTCTTTTCTTGAATACTGGACAGTTTCTTGACTTCTCTAAAACTTTGGCTACTTTAACCATAAAACATGTATCTATAACATCAAATGCCAAATAATAAAATGGCATTTTCAAGAGAAATGTTTGACTATGTTCACCCACTTTTCCAAAATTTTAAAAGTTGAAACTTTTTCATTAAACACACACACACACACACACACACACACACACACACACACACAGTCTGTGTGCATCGTGGTGAGAGTGAGATTGCTGAATATCCAAGGAAAGTATATTTCCACAGGGATTTTTCTAATGCGTAGCTTTCTTACTCAAGTATGGCTGACAAAACTATCAGGAAGGAAGTTATTAGTAATGGAAAATGGAATAATAATAAATATGTGTAGAATAGGCAAGGGAAATTGGTGAATTTGTGAACGAATAACTATTAAAATTAAATTCAATTATAAATTCTGTAAATAAATGACAGCAACGTATACTAAAGTGGGATTTCAGGCTTTCGACCACCTTTGAGCATTGTTTGAGGATAGGATGAGTTCTGGAAGCCTACATTTGACAAATGTCATTTCTTACCCAGAAGGGCCAAAACAGGGGGTTCTAGAAATAATATTAAACCAAACCAAAATATCAGGGAAAACAAACTCACAACTAATCTATTGGCTATTTGCCTAAAAACAACTAGGTGGTATTTAGAAAACTTACAATTCAATTCAATAAGGAGATAAAATGTTTTCATGTTTTACATGATTTTTAATTTAGTAATGGCAACATTGTATAAGCACAATAGGAACAACAGGAAGATACTTAAAATGATCTCTGACAATATGCTTGTCAATAATGAAAAATATAGATTATTTTTGAAAAGAATTGGGAAAATAATTTATTACTAGTGTAATGTTGTATTGTTTGATCAATGAAAATAGCAAAGTAACCAGAAGAGAGGTCACATCTAAGATTTTCAATCAGATTACAACCTCGATCTTTTCTTCCTTAATGTTTTCATAAAAGATGTAAACATATTTATCATATTTGAGTTATATGGTAGAATGTTATATGTTAGATTTAAAAATAAGATTATAAATACTTCTTCAGGATTTAGAGAAATGGAATAAAATCTGACTAACAAAAGATAAGGTTTAAGCAATGCTCTTGACTCTAAATACCAATGCCCTTTGAATAGAAAGGTCCAGGAATGGCCCTGTAGTAGTGTGTGCCTTCTGCATGTCTTTAATATTTAACTCACTTGTGAGGGGGCTTGGAAGAATGTCATTCTGTGCTCATTTAGGAAGAAAATCTAGGAGGTGAGGGTCATAATCAGCTACGTGAGAACATTAAACGGGACCATCTCACAGTCAGACAATTTTGTATTCGGTACAATTAGTATTTTTTTTTAACAGATGATCCCTTCCAAAGATGGCCTCACATGCATTCCCATGTTCTCCTTCCACTGTGCCACTTTTCCTCTTCATCTGTGGCAAGGATTTTTACTGCTTCTTGTTGAAACCGGGCCGATCTTTGCATGAAGTGGAGGTGATGCTTCATTCAGAGACTAGGTCACGAAAGTGATTGTCCTCCACCCCTCTCCTTTTCCCTTTCTGGGCACGTGCCTTGGGAGTGCTAAGCTGACATGTAAGAGCCACTGCCCTGAAATCACTCTGCTGGAGACAAGGCTTGTGAATCCTCCATAAAGTGTGATGTCCCAGGAGATCAAGCCAGGCCAGCTCACTGATCGAATCCTCCCTGGTAGACCTGAGTGAGCAAAAGGCCTTCGGGATGATCTCAGGCTCAGCCACTTTCTGACTCGACTTCACAAAAGACACCAGACAAGAACTGTCTTAATAAGTTGCTGCAAATTTTCAAACCACAGAAACAAACCATGAGAGATAATGGTGGCAGAATAATGATTCCCCCAAAGGAAACTACAGCCTAATCCCTGGGAGCTCTATATCAGGTTACATGGCAAAGAGAAGTAGAGATTACATATAGAATTGTGACTTCTATTCAGTTTATCTTAAATTAATAGGAAGAATAGCCTGGATTATCTAGATGTGTCCAACACAATCAGAAGTTTTTTTATGATTAGAAGGGGGAGGTGGAAAGATAAGACCTCTAGAGAAATTCAAAGAACAATGCAACATATCTTGCTCTGAAGATGAAAGAGTCCACTAGCCAAAGAATGTAGGTGACCTCTGGAGCTGGAAAGGACAAGGCGTTGAGTCTCCCTAGAGACTCTAGAAAGGAATGCAAATTTGCTGACATCTTGATTCTTAGCTCCACCAGACAAATAGACTTCTCTCCCATAGAACTGTAAGATTCCACATTTGTATGGTTTAAGCCTCTAAGTTTTGGTTATTTATTACAGCAGTATTGAAGTCTAATACAGATAATGAATGATTATATTTGTTTTAAGATACTACAGTAACACAGTCCCATCAATGTTTATAGCAGCTCAAAACTTCCTGTCAAATTTTGCACCCAGGATTGACCCCACTATCCCCTAGACAATCAGAGTGTATGGCCCCCCGAGGGTACACCAGATCCCAACATTCTTCGAGACCTCTCCAATTATTGCCAGTGCCAGGAAAAATGGAAAGAGATTCCCTACACCCAAGCTTTCCGTCTTCTAGCCCAACATCCCTCACTCTGCTCCACCTGCACTCCATCTCAGGTCCTTTCAGCCTGCAAACCTCCCTCACCCCCCCAGGCCTCAGAGACAGCCTTCGGCCCTGCCAACGAACCCCCCCACTTATAGGCCTCCACCTTCTGCCCCTGCTGCTTCCTCCGCTACCCCAGTATCTTCCCCAACTTCCTCTCCGCCCCCACCTCCTCCCACCTCCGACTCTTTTAGCCCTCCCTTCATATGCTCCTGAGGGCCTCCCCCTCCCCCCCTCACTATTGCCCCTCTCCATGAAGTGGCTGGCACTGAGGGTGTGGTCCAGGTCCATGTGCCATTTTCCCTGGCAGACCTGACACAATTAGAGAGGATAACACCGCCCAAGAAATCCAAGCCAGGGACAGTTTTGCCTCTTGCCTGGTTATGGGCCTTAAACAGGCTGCCTGTAAGGTCATCAATTTCCAAAATGTTCAGGAAATTATCCAGAAGAAGGAGGAAACCCCATCCGAATTCCTAAACAGGCTTACCCAGGCCCTCCAACAATACACCAACCTAGACCCCACCTCGGATGACGGCCGACATGTCCTTATGATGTATTTTTTGGCTCAATCCTACCCTGACATTAAAGCCAAATTAAAAAAATTGGAACAGGGCCCAGCTACCCCTCAGACCAAGATGTTATCAGTGGCCTTCAAGGTTTTTCATAACCTGGACGAGGAAAAGGAGCGCCGGAAGCAAAGAGCTGATCAAGCCAATTTCCAAATGCTGGCTCGGATCATAAAACCTACCCCCGGGCGTTCTCCTGCCACACCCAACCCCAAGCCTTCACCTGGGGCATGGTTTAAGTGTGGCAAAGAAGGACATTGGTCAAAAGCCTGTCCCTCTCCCAGGCACCCCACCACACCTTGCCCAAAATGCCGAAAGAGGGGGCATTGGGGTTCTGATTGCCCTTTTGCCCGAAGGGGCAGATGGTCAAGTGGCTCCCAAGCACCTGGAACATGGCAACCATCTATGGTAGGGTTAGCCCATGAGGATCAACAAGGCCTTGGGCTCTCCCTGACCATGTCCATAACAAGAAGAGAACCCAGGGTCATTATTATTGTGGATAGCACCCCCACTTTCTTCCTCCTAGATACTGGGGTCACTTTCTCAGTCTTGAGGGAATTCCAGGGCCCCACCACACTTAGCACCTCTCCTATAGTTGGGGTAGGAGGGAAACAAATTCTCCCCCGCAAAACCCCCCTCCTAACTTGCTCCATTCAAGGCAGTAATTTTTCTTTCTCCCACTCTTTCTTAGTTATGCCTCAATGCCCTGTCCCTCTCATGAGAAGGGATATCCTCTCCCTATTAAAGGTGTCTATCACCATACCATTTTCATCTTCCCCCATGACTCCCTTCCTTTTAGCCCTCCTTTCTGAAACCAGGGATCCCATCCCAGAAAATTCCCTCCCCACTTTGACCTACCCCATAAATACTACAGTATGGGACACTAGTAGCCCCTCCAATGCCCCATGTCCCCCTATTATTATTAAACTACAAGACCCCACCAAATATATACATGAGGCCCTAAGCACCACCGCACTCCTTGGACTTCAACCCATCATTGAGGATCTCCACCAAAAACGATACATCTGTCACACGCATTCACCCTTCCACACCCCTATTCTGGCAGTTAAAAAGGGCAATGGATCATACTGCCTAGTCCAAGACCTCCGCCTAATCAACGCTGCCATTGTTCCCATATATCCCCTAGTCCCTAACCCGTACACTTTACTATCCCAAGTCCCCGCATCATCCACACACTTCTTGGTCTTGGATTTAAAGGATGCCTTCTTTTCCACTCCCCTTGACCCTTCTTCCCAAGATATCTTTGCTTTCACTTGGACAGACCCACACACGCTGCATTTCGAACAGATGACATGGACAGTCCTTCCTCAAGGGTTTCGGGATAGTCCCCACCTCTTTGGACAGGTTTTGGCCCAGGATCTCAAAACCTTCCATGCATCCCATCCACAATATGTCCTCCTGCAGTACGTGGATGACCTCCTACTCTGTAGTCCATCCTGGGAACAATCCCAAATCGACACAGAGAGGGGTTACACCTTTCCCCTTCCAAGGCCCAAATCTCCCTCTCAACCGTGACTTACCTAGGTTTCCAGCTCTCCCCACAGAGAAAGGAAATTACTCTTGACAGGAAACAGCTCCTCACCACCCTCCCCATCCCCAAAACCAAAGCCAAGATCCTCTTATTCCTGGGACTGGCCGAGTACTTCAGGGCCTGGATTCCAAACTTCTCCCTGTTGGCTTGACCCCTCTATGACCTAGCAAAAGGGGACCTTGAAGAACCTCTATCCTACACACCTCACAGCCCCTTCCTCAAACTTAGACAAGCTCTAGTTGAAGCCCCTGCACTTCATTTCCCGGACCTTACCAGACCTTTTTCCCTCTACGTCCACAAGAATAGCAGTCAAGCCTTGGGGGGTCCTAGGACAGATCTATGGCCCTTCCTTCGCCCCTGTGGCCTACCTATCCAAACAATTAGATCCCACTGTATGAGGATGGGCCCCCTACCTAAGAGCCCTAGCAGCTGGGCACCTATTACAAAAAGAAGCCTACAACTTAACTTTTGGGGCACCTCTTACCATCCTTTCACCCCATCACCTCAAGGATCTGCTCTCCTATAAAGCTCTCCAGTCCATTTGGCCATCCAGACTCCTAGCCCTCCTATCTTCCTTCTGGAGAATCCCACCATCTCCTTTCTCCCATGCCCGCCCCTAAACCCTGCAACTCTACTCCCAATACCATACCCTCCAACACACTTCTCCATAATTGCTTGGAGACCCTCCAGAACTTTATACCCTGTCACTCCTCCATTTCTGAGGGCCCCCTCCCACACGCTGACTTCACATGGTTTACAGATGGGTCTTCATTCAGGGAAGACTACACCCATTATGTGGGTTATGCGGTAGTCTCCCTCGATTCAGTCATGGAGGCCCAATCATTACCAGCAGGTACTACTAATCAGCAGGCAGAGCTCATTGCCGCCATCCGAACTTGCACCCTTGCTGAAGGGAAGAACCTCAACCTGTACACGGACTCTAAGTATGTCTTTCACATTCTCCTGTCCCATGCAGCTGTATGGAAAGAAAGAGGCTTACTTAACACCAAAGGGAATAAAATCACAAATTCAGCACTAATCACCAAACTCCTAGAAGCATCTCAACTGTCCCATTCATTAGGAGTCAATCACTGCAAAGGCCGTCAAAAAGACAACTCCCCCATAACTCAGGGTAACTGTAAAGTAGATATCGCAGCACGGGCCATGGCTGTGTCAGGGACCACCAGTACCCTCCTTCCAGCCTTACCCCAGCAATCAGAAACCCCAACTTCAACTACCCCTGAGGTCACCCTTCAGGAAGACTCTCAGTTACAACTTCCTGAGGATAAACTCTCCCTCTTCCATCTTCTCCATGATCTCTTCCACTCCAGTCCCCAATCACTGTCCCATTTTTTACCCCAGTGGATAAAACCCTACACCACAATACTTCCCTCTCTTGCGCCATTTGCCAGCGCACCAACCCCAACACTCCCCTCAAACCTAAACCTTATCCCTCACACCAGGCCAGGGGCCACACCCCTGAGGCTGACTGGCAGGTCGAGTTTACTAACATGCCCCATGTCCGATGTCACAATACCTCCTAGTATTTGTGGACACCTTCTCAGGATGGGTGGAAACATTCCCAACAACCAATAAAAAGGCCTCCACCATGGCTCACTCTCTCCTAACACAGATCATTCCCAGATTTGGAATGCCTACTTCCATCCAATCTGATAACGGACCAGAGTTCACAGCCCAAATAATCCAGGGAGTATCTAAATTCCTTCCACTTCCTTGGCACTACCACTGTCCCTACCGACCACAAGCATCAGGGAAAGTGGAAAGAACCAACAAAACGTTAAAAGATATTTTAACCAAACTGTCTCTAGAGCTGCACCTTGACTGGGTTTGCCTTCCACCCCTTGCCCTGCTTCGACTTAGAGCACTCCCGAAGAAACCCACCAGCCTTTCCCCATTTGAGGTCATGTTTGGAAGGCCTCTCCTACCACCTGGCATCACAGCCATTCCAGGGCCCATACCAGCCACTATAGCCCTACCCTTACTCTCCCACCTTCGGGTTGAACTATGGAAACATCAAGATTGGCTACTCCCAGACCCGTCAGCCACAAAAAATGATCTTATACTACACCCAGGCCAATTGGTCTTTCTCAAGCCCCCCGAACCCAAAGCCCCCCTAACTCCCAAATGGGAGGGACCATATCCCGTCATCCTATGCACCCCAACAGCCGCTAAGCTTGCCACATCCAATAACCGTGTAACACCATGGGTTCATCTTTCTAGATTGAAGCCTTACTCCTGGAACCCATCCTCAGCAGCCGCGGACCTTGACCAGCTACAGGACAAACGAATACACCACTCTTTTCAGTGCACCCCTCACCCCTCCAACCCTCTTCAGCTCCGTCTCTCCCACTCCCCAACCCTGCCCCCCATTCAGGAAGAATGACTCCCCTCTTAAGCCTCCTTCTACTTCTACTCCCTCTCTACCCAGAGGGTTCTCAAAAACCATCCTTTGTCTGGAGATTTAAAGTGTGTGAAATCTACATGGACAGGCAAACCAGTAACCTCTTTCTTCACATTCATGATCCCCGGAATCCCAAGTGGGCTTTCCCTCATAGGTACACTTTCTACTGCGGATGGTCCCCCAAACCCTGGGGCTTTTTCTCCATTTCTCGGGAATACGTCCCCATACATGGAACTCTTTCCCTGCTTTCTGTCAACATCCAACACAAAGAGGAACAGCTCTCCTCTGCCCTAGAACCACCCTCTCACTCCTCTGCCACCTCCCCTGGGTCACCCATTTACACTTGGGTGCAGGTTCTCTCAGAGACTCTCGCTGTTCTCAATAGTTCCCTTCCTTCCTTCTCCCCTGGGAACTATTTTCTCTGTGCTTCTCTTGCATGCCCACTTCTAGCCTACACACACACAAGTTCTAACCCTCTCTCTGCCTTTATCCAAAACCCTCTCCTCACTTGGATGTGGCCCATTCTAGGCCCCTTAGCTGTCATCTTAGTGGCCTGTCTCTTCCTACCTTGTATCGTGAAATTCATCCAAACCCAGGTGGGAAAAATCTCTAATCAAACCTTTAACCAGCTGTTACTCAGGAATTACCAGGTTCTATCCACCGAGGACCCAACCAACTCCTCGCGAGAACATCTCACCAGCTGTTAAGATGACCAACCCCTTCCGTCACCAGTGGCAGCTATTCCTGGACCTGGATGGTCACCCCCAGCAACTCCCTCTCCCAATGGGATGACCAGCTGCAAATTTTGTGGCTCCAAGGGACTTTCATGGACTTCTCTCCTGGTGAAGTGGCTGCATTTGGCCTTCTGTTATGGGGACTAATAAGTGGCCTACTCATCAACCCTCCCACCTTGCCTCTACCTTCCCCACAACGACTCACTTCAGCAGGAAGTAGCCAGAAAAAGAACGACGACTCCATTCCCGTATATAGAGGAAAAAGGGAGGAATATAAGGCCTAACCTCCCACAAGAAGCTGCAAAAGCCCCACCCCGCCCCTCTTGGAACCACACCTCGGCAATATGGTGCATTTTCTGCTTCTCTTGTGGAGTGTCAGTTTCCCGACAGCACAGCCCCTCACCCACTCTCCACCGCCCTGCCTCAATCCCCTAGCGACAAAGCTTGCCCAATCACCTACCGCCCCGTCCCATACCCTGGCCTATGAGGCTTCTCTCCACTCTATAAAAGTGTGCACATTCTCTGAATAAAGCGGAACTTCTCCAGTGGATGGACAGTTAGTGTCGCCTCATTCTTTCATACATACATGAATACACCACAGTGAATCTCTATGACCTCAACACTGTACAACCACAAGACTGGGATCCTAAGTAGAATAAGATTTACTCTATGTTTGTATAAATAAGTCACATTATACTCTACTGTCATATATAACTAAAAAGAACAAAATTTAAAAGTAAATAAAATAAAATAAATTAATTAATTAAAATAACAAGAAACTTTCTGAAACGTACTGCCCCATGATTCTATTCTACATGAATAGTGTGCCAGTTCTTCAAAAAAGAATGACTACATGACAAATAGAAAAATCCAAAGGCAAAGGATGCAAGATCCATTGAGAAGTCATGGATTTCTCCCTAAATAAATACAGAGGCCAGCAGCAGGTTTCCAATTGGAAAAGGGAAGAGTGGATTATTTGGACATAAAATTTGATAGTCATAGTATTTGTTAAAAGATAATGGAGCAGCTACCAGGTAGGTAACTGTTAGTGATAATCACTGACACTCCTAGGAAAAAACTAGAAAATAGCAGAAAGAGAAAGGCAATCACAGAAAGTGAGTTCACCATCCTGAGAATCCTCTCTGTGCAGTTTTCAGAAGAATCTATTGAGCAGATAGCAATACACACCATGGTCTCTCCGGGCAGCTAAGCAGGACGTCTCTAGTTCCTATATTTTATTGCTGCCCTGAAGTAGTATGTGCTGTGAGCAGATTTTCTTGTCTGTAATGATATATCCTGTTTGCCTTCTTTCTAGACCAAACAGAAAATGGAGGAGTTTTTAAAGGAGAAATATTATGATCACCTCTTCATCCTCTGTGAATGTGTTTCTAGACTGATGGAATTATCCATAAAACAATATTTAATCCTTGGAGAATGAGGAGCCATGAATCAACAACAGACCTGTGTTGTTTTTTGATCAAATTTTTATCAAGTTGGGTTTCTTTTCATATAAACTGCCTACCCTTCGATTTCTTCAAAATGAGATTGGATGGTCTCTAAATTTCTTTTCCACTCCCAAATCCTTAATTAAGAGGGAGGAGGAAAAAAAAGAAAAAGAAATCATTTGGAAGTGTAGGTAATCAAACGATGACATTCATGAGAAGGAAATAGAGCAAAAATGAAGTCATATAATCTGTGCACATTTAAAACCATACTGATCTCTCTAAGACCTTCCCCAGGTAAAAGTGTCTTCCATGGGGAAACAATTCTTAGACAACAGCCTCTAGGGAAAAGCATATGTGAAGGAAGCATTCTTACAAAATCCATATCCATATATAACCACTCGAGAAAAGGCAAAGGGCTTGTGGAAGCAAAGGGAGACTGAGGTGGGGTTAGCATTTCTGACAGGAGTGCAGATCAGTGAGGGCGTTTAGAAGAGCAAGGAGTGCTGTCTTGTCTTTTCTTTGGCTCTCAGATCTTTCATTCATTTGATGAAGAAGCATTTCTTTCAAAGGGTCTGGAATATTTTGTCGCACTCTTTAATTATTTTGTCCCAAAAATATCTTTAATTTTTTTTAAAACAATGCTTTGGAAATTGTATTTACTAAGAACAACTCTACATTTTTTTTTTTTCTTTCTTCCTTGTCCTTATGCTTCTGGCGACAGGATTTAATGACACCCTTCTCAGAAGTATGGAGATTTGGTGGGAGCTATCAGAAGCCTTTCTGCAGCCTGTGCCAGACCCAGCATGAGTCATTCTGACATGATTTAGGAAAGATAGCCATGAATATATGCATTCGATTCTCCTGAGCGTGTGGAGATGATGGGTGGGAGGAGGGGAATACACGTTATTTAGGGTTCTTGTTCAAAAAAGCAGAATCCTGGAGTTACAGATAGTTTTCAGGATTTTTTCGCTGATTAAAAAATGAGAGGGAATGTAGAGATATACATAACTCATGAGTTGTAGGTATCGAGGAGCAGGACTTGATATTCCACGCTATGACATCCAAGAACAGAATCTTCTGACAGTGCTTCCTATTCAAAGGAACACACAACTGTTAAAGGAGACTTTTTGATCTGATGGGAAGTTCTCAGACCTGAAACTCAGGGGTTAGAGAGAAATGAGCAAAGTTAAATTGGAAAACTAGGCACTATCACTGGTGCATAGACTCTGCCAAGGCTTCTAAGCCCAGATCTGAGCAGGCACAGTACCACTCCTAACTATTCCTATTGATTACATCAAGTCACAGGCACAGTTCAGACTGAATTCCCATTTGGAGACAGGAACAAGCATTTATTTTGTTGGCTAAGGTTACATATTGTACTACAGATTCTCCTGACGGTTAAGTGTTAAGCGAAATTTAAGCACCAATTTCTCTGATTTTGTGATTTAATTTCCCTAGTGATTTCATTTCTCAGACTGAAGTTAAAGTGTTCAATAAGAAAATTTATGATATTATTAGAAATAAGTTGAAAATTCTAATGAGATAGTTAGATGTGTGCAGTTTTAGGCATAGTAACTGGGAGGTTTGGGGGTTTCAGTTTGTTTTTGGATTTAGACTAGGTTATTCAACTCTTTTGTTGAAACATTTAAGTTTGGCTAATTTCCTGGTCATAAAAAGTCTTAGTAAACCCAAGTTAAATTATCAAATATATTTTAAATTGAAACACATAAGCAGTGTTTGAAGTTAAGTTACTTATGCTTTTTGAAATAGAACTAAAATTGAGAATTTACATGAAAGAGTAGTGAGATTAATAATATTTAATATATTTCCTGGGAACACAGCACACTGTGACAGAGAATCCTGCAGAAGTTCTTCAGATTTTTGTTTCCACAAAATTTATATCCCTCCCATTTCTGTAGATATTGCTGTTTGGGAACACATTCATCGGAGTTATAGAATTTTTCATGATTTATTTCAGGGATTAAAAACATAGTTAAAGGGACTTTCCCCAAAGTCTATATGTTTTTCTGCATACTGTTTTGTTTTTTGGGTGCTGGGGACCCAGGGCCTTGTGCTTGCAAGGCAAGCACTCTACCGACTGAGCTATCTCCCCAGCCCCTATTATGTTTTTCTGAATTGTCTACCTGAAACTTCTGAATTGTTGAGAAATACTTCTGGTGGTTTCCGATTCTTTGCCAACGGGTCCTTAGAGTAAATTGTGCTGTGCCATAATTAAGCATTATCCAAGTCTGAAAGTGGATGGGTCAAACTTTGGGATTTTTTCCCTTTTTCAAGAAAAGTAAGTGAATAAACATGATGGAAGAACAGGAGGGAATCATTACAGGAGAAGGAGAGCAGGCAGCGGGCAGCGGAAGGTGAAGGTGATACTGCGGGTCAAGGCCTGTGCGGTGGGGCAGGGGTGCAGGGCAGGGGTGCCGAGCGGGAAGGAGCCTCTGGTCCGTGGGCCAAGCATCCAGTCCTGGGAGTGTGCGAGAGCGCGAAGTGGGGGATCAAGGCTGTCCAGTCAGCATCTGCTCCAGCTCTGGTCTGAGCAGCAGAGGACATCTGCCGCAGAGGCCTTTCCTCAGGGCCAAACTGGATAAGCCATCCCAAATCGTCCGGACACCTAACATGTGTCCAGGAAAGGCCCACTAACGCTGCCTGGAGACATCAGCACTTCCCAAATGGAAAAACGGCTCCCTGCCCATGACAGAATTCTCACGGGGTTCTTGATTATTGCTCTCTCCCTTTCCTCCTCCTTCCCTCTTTGTAGGGGGGTATGAAAGATGATGGAATGAGACATGTAATCATACGTACAGGTATGATGACACCAATGGTATGAATCTACATCATGCACAACCACAGAAAAGAAATGATGTACCCCATTGGGGTACAATGAATCAAACTGCAGTCTGAAAATTTTTTTTTAAAAATTAAAAGAGTTTGAAGATTTCAGATTAAAAAAAAAATTAAATGTCTATTTCAGTTTCCAGATACAAAATGTATCCTTTCTTTCATCTTTTCTTTTTAGATTTGTTTGCTTTATTTACTCTCCCCCACACTTTTTTTTTTTTTTTTTTTTTTAACTCACTTCTGGGTAAATTAATCCCTTTTCATGATAATTATTCTTTCTACCACAACTGCTCTGATAGTCACACTTCAATTTAGATAGCAGTTGTTATTAATGTACAAAGGATTATACTATTTGTTCTTTTAATAATTTCTCTCATTTTAGAGTTATGAATTTCACTAGAATTTCATCTAGCATAAGAAAAATATGTTTTAAATTTTTGCTTCTATTTCTTTCAGTAACTTTTTTTTTTTTTTTTAATAACCTTTACATGTTACTGCTAATTTTTCTTCAGAGTGTGCAATTCTTGATGCTTTGTTGGCACTTCTATAGAGTTAGAAGAGCACACATAGGCAAATGAGACGGGTCTCCTTGATTGCTGTGACAGTGTTTCTGATGGGCAGACCAGGGGCTGGTTCAATGCCCTGAGGTGGTGAACAGTGTGAGGTGCCAGTGGTTAGAATCCCTTTCAAGGCTGTCTTTCAATGTGGAGGAGTTTCTTGTTTAGTGTGACAGGTAATTAGCTTGGGGCCTTGCTCTGTTTCTCTTTTTTGGTCTGAATTTCCTCTATTGGAAGGAATAGATGATCCATTTCATTCACAGACACGCACATTCAATTTTACTGTGAGGGCAGACTTGAATGCTTGACCTCTGAGACTGGACACTGGAACAGTCAATTTGAAGACTTCTGTCATAATCCTCCTTGTCCCTTGGTCACGCTGTGTCTGATTTAGTGGCGAATACCAGTGCAGCTGGGGAAACTTCTAGTCTATATTTTCCAAGCTCTCTTCTCACAGGAACAAAAGGAACATCCAGAGGACATACAATAGTATTATCTAGTCCAAAAGATGTCATTCTCAATCACAGAATTAGAGTCTTGTCAAATTTACTGTTCTGCCTACTGAGCCAGGCTTCTTAGGTTATAACTTCGGGGTGACCTTAATAGGACCAGTTTTTACAGTTATTACTCAATTCACTGAGGTGTCTTATACGGTTGCCACTTTGTTCCAAACTGAAACCAAAGCACAGCATCTTTTCTTCTCTTGCTCACGATAGACACGTAGCATTCCGTGATGCCTCTCGTTATCAGCCTGCACTCACAGTAATGATCTTTCCATCAACTTCATTTTCTGCACTTTCCCTTGTGTAATGTGCTAGCAATTGTGTGGAATTGGTTGCTCTATCCAAATGGCTTTCAAACTGAACACATGCCTCAGATTCACTTAAGCATCTGGACAGCCTGGGAATTATCTATTACTTAAGGAAATCTCACAGGCCACATTTCTATTAGGGAGAGAGACATGTCCTTCCAAATCAAAGGTAAAAAAAAAAAAAAAAAAAAAAAATGCTTTACATTCACTCCGTGTGGGAGTTCAAAATAAATAGCATTTCAAATTCCATAAATACATCAGTGCATCCTGACCACCTAAATCATTCAGTTTCTGCCAGTGTAGGGAGAACTGTGAAAATTGAATTAGAGTCTGTATAATTGCAATATCTTTGTGAGTCTCTCTTCCTTTTCCGTTTTCTGTTTTATTCTTCTTTTTGGCCAGAGTATAGGAAATGTATATGTTAATGAGATTAAAAAGAAACAAGTATACTGTAATTGCTATAATGTCCAAAATTATAGATGTCAAGTGATCATCCAGGAAAGCTGTTCTATATGTAAAAATTGCCAAATAAATTAACATGAAATATTCATATTTTACCTCCTGAAAGCCAAGGAATGAAAAAAATAAGATGAAGGCATACTAAAATAGCTAACATTTCCATGTTTAAAAATGTTGTCTGTCGAACAGATATCTGGAGAAAAGAAAGAGTTGGAGATTTTGAAGAAGCACTCATTAACTATCATTTAAAAAAACATAGCTTTGTTTCACAAAATGACAAGAGGTTAAGAAAGAAAGAAAGAGTGCATATTTACTCTCATTACAATCACAATTTAACCTCCAGTTTCATTTAAGTATCTCTTCCTCTCCTCTCTCTCTCTCTCTCCTCTCACTCTCCCTTCCTCCTCCCTCCCTCTCTCTTTGGTTGCTTTTCTTTCTTCTTTTTCTTTTCAGAATGCTTTATTTATTCCATTAATGAAGTGTAAAATATTTCTCATGATGCTACTATTTTATAAAGAAATACAAACTATTCCATTCTACTGTCTGGATAATAGTGTATTGTTTTAAGTTTTAAGCGGCTGTGTATTTGTATCTGGGGAAGAGAGTTCTAATCGTTACAGTATCTTTTGCTCCATTCCACTTCAGTAATGAAATTTTGAGCTGCATATGCCAATGAATTGGGACCACATGAATCCCAGTCAGAAGTGGATGTGGAAATGATCAAGCAGGTGAGCACAGTCTCTTAGAGATGTGGGCATGACTGTCTAGACAGACCTGGAAATCCTAGGTAAAATAGGAAGCAGTCTTTGTAATTCTCTGCTTAAGAATCTTTAAAAGAGCATCCATCATCACAATATATAAATCCAATCTGCAGTGAGTCTCTAGGAAGGCTTGGTTTCCTCGCTAGCCCTTACTTCTACTGGCAGCTCGGTACCTCTGGGTCTTGATGTTGCCAGTAGCTCTTAGATGAAGGTGAGAACTCACTCTAGCTTTCCTCTGTCACTGATGGGAGGTACCTCTTCACCTCCTTTTGTCATTTCTTCTTTGGACTAGAAAGGGTAGAACATCCTACTTAAGGGCCAGTCCTTTCAGTAGAGGTCATTGGCGTAACACAATTTTTCATGCGACCTCTGGGAAGGAACAGTGAAAGTTCAACAAAGCGACCATAATAACTTCCATGAGTTGCTCCAGGGCTTGGCTTCAAATGGGTTCAAGTACAGACTGACTATATAACAATCCTCTTTCTCCATATTCAGAGAGTATGACTTTGTCTCATGAAGGTACAAGAGTACTTCTGGAAAATCTCCAAAAAGCTCCATTTTCCACTTGAATCTATTTGATCCTTTTCCCAGAGCATTGATAATGGCATTAAATTTTTGGACCCCATTTGTGAAAAAACGCAAGTTCTTTCCAGTGGGCTTCCGTGCCTCTAGTATACATAATAACTACAGTTGGATAAAGGCTAAAATGTGTATCTTTCCCCTGCAAAATGTGAACCTTTAGAGATACACCTATATAAACAAGCCACACCCTTGATCAGACTGTATTCTACGGTCTATGTTCATGCAGAGGTGTGGCTTCTTTACGCAGGTATGATCTCTAATTGGAGAGGCTAACCCTGAAGAAGAACCCTTCATGTTGTTTCATTTCTTTGCACTCTATGATTTCCCTGTGAGGGTCTGAACTGAGAAGATGCCACCTTACTTCTGCTCATTCTTCTTAACCTCTTTGCCCTCTAATCTTGGACTCTGTTGAGAGCACATTGGCTGGTGGGAGAAGAATGGATAAAGACAGACGGGACAGCTCTATAGAGTATACATTCCCTAATCTTTGAGTCACATTTCACAGTGTCATTGACCTAACAATTTGTAATCTTGCTTTTATCCCCCCCAAAAATACCTTTTAATTTCTCAAGTTGTTACACTGCCAGAAATCATTTTACCGTGCAACACAAAACAATGGGCATGAGGAAGGAAGGAAGGAAGGAAGGAAGGAAGGAAGGAAGGAAGGAAGGAAGGAAGGAAGGAAGGAAGGAAATTAACACCTACCCACCCTATGTCCAGTCTCCCAGTAAGGAAGGTGTTTTTTTTGTTTTTGTTTTTGTTTTTTTCACTTTCTTTCCCTCAATTTTCTGAGCACATCCCTCCCCACCTTCCTCTACCTCCACCTGGGCCCTGACTATCAGTGTTTTCAAATTGCTGCAGAAATAAATAATCAGCAAATGGGGTGGAAGCACAAACTGGCCAAAGAGAAGTAAAGTACTTGGTGCAAGAAGCTGTACTCATTTGCGTAGTAAAGACAGGAAGAGATAAAAAAGAACTGTTTGAGCTGGGAAGGTGGAAAAGAACTGAGTTAGAAAACCAGAGTATCACAGAGAAGGGAACAGGTGAGAGCAAAGTATAGAGGATGTGAAAGAACTGCTGGGGTAGTATATTTATCTTTTAAATTTATTCTGAACAATGCAATGCACACACGCACACATACATATAACTTTTTAAAGTATTTTGGAGTAATTGGGTGATATTTATTCAATGGACATCTAAATAGAGGCTGGAAATCACATGTCTTGGATTCACTTGGCCTGCTTGGAGGGCTTCTGTATGTGGCTTGCATGTGAAGGGAACAGTTTCAGTTCTTTCTCAGATGAATATCACCATTTTGAACCTTAACTAATCACCCTCAAAATATACCCAGATGCTCACTCCTTGTCTACATCTCTTCTATTTCACCTCCTTTCTTTCTTTAAGGTTTATCTTCTTGATAACTTATCTCCCTGTTCTACTCTGTTTCTGCTCTTGCTTTCCCAAGATGAGAGCAGGCATTATAAATATCAGGCATAATAAAGTTTTTTAAAGAACTGATAAGGGTTTCATTAATACATAAGCCATGCAGTTAACCTGCACCGCACCCTGAAGTAGCTTCTTCCCATCTTAGAAAAGAATCCAATGTCCTCATCAAGACCCGTGAGACCCTGCATGTTCTACTCGCTGACTTGTATGGCATTTCCCCTACCCTTCATATCTTCACATCCTCTTCTGCCAAGCTGGTTCTGCTGTTCCTCAAGAAAGCACCAGCCTAGAGGACATCCTGCCTGCTGCTACTTCTATCCGAAGTTTTACTTACACTCAACCTGCCACATATACCACCAACCTGCCACTTATATCATCTCTATTTAAACGTGAACTTTTCAGGGAGGTTTATCCTATGTACTCTATTCCAAGTACCAAACTTCCTTTCCTTCTGTATTCTCAATCTTGAGATGGTGGGAAGGGATGAATCACTTTTTGAAATTTTTAGCCCTCCAATAAAAATAAGAAGAGCAAAAACCCAAAAGTGGCAGCTGCAATAAAAGTTGGTGACAATATACGGGCAGGAGGGACAAAGCAGGACAGCTATAGATCCAGGTGCCATTGATAGCTAGACATGGGGAAGCCGAGGAAAGCAGAGGTGACTGGTGGTCGTGAGAGGAGAAGCCATCCGCCACTGCACAGAAGCATCGCCAGACCATGCTCCGCCTACGCGAGTCTGCGCACGCACGAGACCTAAGTGCGACGTGTTCCTCCAGTGCAGTGCACAACACCGAGCGAAAACGGTGCATGAGACACACAGGACCAAGAAAGGAGGAGCAGCAGGGAAAAGCAAGAGAAGAAGCAAAGAAAGCAGGTCACGGAAATAACAGAGCAGTAGTCTTTTGTTTTCTTTTCTTTACTTTGTCCCTTAAGGGAAACAATACAAGAGAGTATTTTAGAGCAATGGATCCAGACATCTCACTCTTTCTCTGATTTTTATAGGTACGGGGGAACTAAATTCACCTGTCATTCTTTTTTAGTTGTCAGTGGACCTTTGTTTTTATTTATTTATTTATTTGCTTATCTGTTTATTTATTTACTTATTTATTTATGTGTCTTCATGAGAATCAAACCCAGTGCCTCACACCTGCCACTGAGCCACAACCCCAGCCCTTCACCTACCATTATTAACAAAAATAATTTCAGTCAATTCTTTATATAAATATGCAGCATGGTAGAGCTCCTATTGACAATGAAAACACTTTTAAAAGATGTACCTACTAAAACTTAAAGAATGTAGTCTACCTTTCAAAACGAGTGAAAAGCATTAAGAAAATATTGAAATAGATAGTGGAGTATTTGATACTAAATGAATGAATCAGACTTTTAAAAGAAAACTTTGAAATAAAATGATAGGTCTAAAGAATTACTTGAAAGGATGTAATATTTAGGGTGAAATGAAAAAAAATTCAGAACTCAAGCTCAAATTTTTAAAAATGCAAGAGCAAATAAACATAATGGGTATTATCTTTTTTATTTTTTATTTTTATTTATTTTTTACAGACTGCATTTTTATTTGTTGTCCACAAATGGAATACATCATTTCATTTCTATGGTTGGATATTTTCTTGAGAATTGAATAAAGCAAATTTTTTTTAGCTTAAAAATACACAAAGAGAGGGATAATAATGCATTCAAAATAAAGACAAAGGATAGAAAAGAGGTACAAACATATATTCAATAATTCCTGTTATGGCTTAGATATGAGGTACTTCCCCAAAAGCTCATGGGTGAGAAAACACAAGAATGTTCAGAGGTAAAATCATAAGATTTTGAGAGCTATAATCTAATTAATGGATTAATCCATTGATATGGATTTACTGGGTACTAATCTAGGCATGTAGGGTGTGAGTGGAGGAGGTAGGTCTCTGGGCATGCCTTTGGGGTTAATATTTTGTGCCTGGTAAGTGGAGTTCACTCTCTTTGTTTCCTGGTGTGATGGCTAGAATTGCATTCCTCCTACACATCCTTCCTCCATGATATTCTGCCTCATCTTGGACCTAGAGCAATGGAGTCTGCCATCTATGAATTGAGACCTCTGAAGTCATGAGACCCAAATAAACTTGTCCTTCTGTTTTTTGTTGTTGTTGTTGTTGTTGTTGTTGTTTTGTTTTTTCCTTATTAGATCTTTTGGTCAAAGCAATAAAAAAATTCACTACAAAATTCCCCAAAGACAAATCCAAAGTCATGAAAAAGGCTCATACTAAATATTGGTATTCAGTGAAATACTTATAAAATAACAAAAATAAGCATTAAATTAAAGATTGAAAATACATAATACAAACAAGAAAACTTTGAAACTTTTTTAGTAAAGTGATTAAATACTCTTAAAATTTTTTCATTATAATTAGTTCTACATGACAGTAGAATGCATTTATACATTTTGATAAATCATACACAAATGGAGTGTAATTTCACATTTTTCTGATTGTACATATTGTAGGATCACATCAGTCATGCAGTCATATATGTGCATGAGGTAATAATGTCTGTTTCACTCTACTATCCTTCCTACCCCCATAATGGAACCTCCATTTGACCCAGTTGTCCTACTCCACTGTTTATACACAAAGGACTTAAAATCAGCTTACTAGAGTGACACAGCCACATTAATATTTATAGCAGCTCAGCTTATAATAGCTAAACTATGGAACCAACCTGGGTGCCCTTCAACAGATGAATGGATATAGATATTCTTTTTAAAAAGCATAAAGCTTCAAATAAATAGAAGCTACTCTGTGTTCATGAATAGGAAGACACGATTTGTCAAACGTATTTTAACAACTTCATCTATAGACTTACTACAATCCAAATACAAATTTTCAACAAATACATTTCTAGAATGCTAAAATCTGGTTCTAATGTTTATATGAATGGCAAAAGACTTAGACTGGCCTGTTTTATATTGAAGGAGAAGCACAAAAAGAGAGTATTGACATTACTTGACTTAATGAACTGTTTTAGTCAGTTTTTTCATTGCTGTGACTGAAAGACCAACCAGAACAATTTTAAAGAGGAAAGTTTATGTGGGGGTTCACAGTTTCAAAGGTCTTGGTCCATAGACAGCTGGCTGCATTCCTCAGGGCTCAAGGTGAGGCAGGACAACATGGCGAAGAGTATGGCAGAACGAAGGAGCTCACATGATCAGTAGAAAGCAGAGAGTCTACTCACCAGATATGAAATATAGACCCCAATGACCCACCTTCTCCAGCTACACCCTATTTGCCCTCAACTGGTTAATCCCATGAGGGGATTAATTTATTGATTAAGACTCTCATAACCCAATCATTTCTCCTCTAAACCTTGCACTGCCTCATACATGAGTTTTGGGGGATCCCTCACATCCAAAGCACAATATGAACTTACTTTTCTAAAGCTACAAAAATCAAGACAATTTTTTATTGGTGGAATAACAAATCAATGGGACAGAAAGGGAATCATATACATATAATTAACAGATCTTGTATCATGGAAGAGATGTAATGAAATGGAAAAAAGGTAACTTTTCAATAAATGATGCAAGAACAACTGAGTCTATCCACATGTGAAACATAAATCTTGACACAGATCTTACACCTTTCCCAAAAATTAACTGAAAATGAATTATGAATTACAGGAAAGATGTAAAATAATACAATATAGGAAGTGAGATAACACAGAAGAAAAACTAATTGACCTTGGGTGTGGCAATGACTTTCAGATATAATATTAAAAGTACAAATTGTGAAAGAAAAATTGAAAACTATAACTTCAGTAAAATTAAAAACTTCTGCTCTAGGAAAGACCCCGTTAAAGGAATGGAAAGACAAAATACAAATTCAGGAAAAGACTTGCACAACAGATATCTGACAAAAGACTGTTACCCAAAACATACAAAGAACTCTTAAAACTCATTAAAGATTTTTTAAAATGTGCTAAGCCTTGCCAAACAATATATAAAGATGGCAAACAAACATATGAGAAGATGTTCAACAACTGAAGTCATTAGGGAATTGCAAACTAACACAACAATAAGATATCACAACTAAACTATTGGAATGACCAAAATGCAAAACACTAATGTAAGACCAAATGCTGGCAGACATGGAGTAAAAGGAACACTTTTATTTTTAGTGAGAATGCAAATTGACACAGCCAAATTAGAATACAATTTGGCAGTTTTTAAACAAAACTAAACACTATGATCCAGCAATAGAACTTCTTGGTATTTACCCAAATGAGATGAAATCTTAAGTCCATACAAAAGCTTGCACAAATGTTTATAGCAGCTTTATTCATAATTACCCAAACTTGGAAGCAACCATGATATCCTTCAATTGGTTAATGGATACATGCTGTGTTACATCCAGACAATAGGATATTATGCAGCACAAAAATAAATGAGATAAGAAGTCTTGAAAAGATATGAAGGAAACATAAATGCAAATTACTGAGTGAAAGAAAAGATTGTGCACTGCATGATTCCAACTATACAGAATCAAGAAAAGGCAAAACTATTCAATACAGATTGTGGAAATTGATTTCCACAATCAATTTTTCTAGGAGTTAGAGGAAAAGGTGGGGTGAACAGCCACAGCTCAGAAGAGTTTCAGGGCGGTGAAACTCTTCTGTGTGATATCATGATAGTTGACCTATGCTGTTACACATTTGCCAACCCCCATAGAATGTACACCAAAAGTGAAACCAAAGTTGAGCTATGGACTTTAGTGCAAAAACATTCTCTTAATATTTGCTTACCCATTTTAATGAACGTTAACATATGGATGTGAGATATTAATAATGGGAAAACAGACTGGGAGTGTGTGATCAGGTAGAAGAGAATTTTCTGTACTACTCTCAATTTCCCTGCAAACCCAAATCTGCTCAAAAAAATATCTATTAAGTGAAAATCAGAAAAATTAAAATTACACATTTTCAAAAAATAAAAGCAATCAGGTATCCAAGCAAATAAAGACAGAGAAGTTCAAATTATCACCGAATGGTAACAGCAATTCTCTATTGCCCAAATCAATGAGTTGGTTCATAAAGATAATATAGGAAAGAAAATGTGAGTAAAATTCTACATCTGCTGAAATTATCCTTAATTATAAAGGCCATGTAAAACAAATGAATGCTTGAAAGTGGAAGAACTCGATAAACACTATTTCCTGAAGCTTTCTTGATGAGGCTAATAAAGGAAAGTAAGTTTCAGGTGTGCAAAATGATTGAAGTTCATCAGCATAAAACTGAAGAGTTATAACTCAGGCAATGGTGTATCAGTGGAAATGCAGATGAAGGGAATGATCCATCCTACTGCAGAGTTGTATTTTTCTAGAGTAATTGTTCAAAATTGACAGTTCACAGAGTTAATAAAAATGAGACTGATTATAATCAGTTTGATTGACTGCATTCTGTACAGAAACTGTATCACCTTTGTATCTGCAACCAGAGCAGATCACTCTGATATACCATGTTAACCAGGCAGTTCTTTGTGGAGTTGAAAATAAAACAGAAAGAAATATCAACAAAATATAAAATACATACATTATCCCAGGAAGGAATTCTTCCTAGACATTTGGCAGGGCTTCCAAAAATGCAGTTTCCTGTTCTGAGTAGTTCATCAATCATATTCTTTACTACTGTGTGATTTCACTAAGTTAAGATCCTCAATTCCCTTCCTACATTCCTTCACCAACCCTACTGACAACTGGAAAATCATTACTTTTTTTTTTTTTTTGCCAAAGGAAACTGGTATCTTAAGGAATGATGTCCTTTGGGAACCAAGGTCTTACCTGTTCTAATTAAAATCTACTCCTTTGGAATCACCAACTAAAACCAGTAACAATTTCCTTATATGGTAAACTTGGATGAACTATGCAAAAAGTTTAAGTTCTCTTTTACCAGGTTTTTCTCAAGGCACAAGCAATATCTGATCCAAATATGAATCAAGGGTAACTCAGATAGGAAATACAACCATCCCAAAGTTTTGCCACCCTTTAAACAGAGAAAACTTAGTCTCTAATTTTTCCTTAGTTCTCAACTTTGGAAGGCTGCTGTATGTTGAATTTATTTCTAACTGAAGAGGGTGATGTGCACAGTGAGGGGGAGGTGAGGTAGATATAAGAAAAATTTTAAAAAATGGTAGTATCATCACGTTTAAACTAGACAAGTCTTACAAAGGACTGCCCCATTTATGTTGTTTCTGGCAGAACTACAGTTAACTAAAATGTGACTCTGGTTGCAGGAGTTAAATGTAAGTCACATTTAACAGGTGATTAAACTCAGTGTTACACACCCTGGAAATGAGATTCATCCAACCACTGTGTAAATCTATGACCCACTCACTGATAACATCTTTCAAATCCCATGTGCAGAGACAAATTCAAGTTGAAATATTGCCTTCAATGGGAAATATGTTTTCAGAGAAGATACATGAATATGTCCATGTGGAAAGAAGCAGAAAAAGTAAAACTTAAAATATGTTAATGCAGATATTTTAAAATATCTTCAGATTATGCTCATTTTGTTTACACCAATTATAATTTGCATCAGTCAACCAATTATTCTCTTATAGGGACAATGAAACAAGGACTCTCAAATGCATTTCCCTTAACATGCTGCTTTCTAAAGACATATCTATGTAATCTAAACCAACACGATAAAGATTCAGGCCTACTTTGTCTTCTACTTGGTACAGGGTCCTCTGATCAAAGTCTTAAGTCCTTGATCCATTTTGAGTTGAGTTTTGTGCACAGTGAGAGATTAAGTTTAATTTCATTTTACTGCATATGGATTTTCAGTTTTCCCAGCACCACTTGTTGTAAAGTCTATCTTTTCTTCATTGTATGTTTTTTGCTCTTTTGTCTACTATGAGGTAACTATATTTTTGTTGGTTTGTCTCTCTGTCTTCAATTCTGTACCATTGGTCTGCCTTGCCACTGGTACCAATACCATGCCAATACCATGGTGCCAATACCATGCCATTTTTGTTTCTATTGCTCTGTAGTATAGTTTAGGGTCTGGTATTGTGCTACCTCCTGCTTCACTCTTTCTACTCAGGATTGCTCTGGCTATTCCAGGTCTCTTATTCTTTCAGATAAAGTTCATGATTGCTTTCTCCATTTCTATGAGGAATGTCATGGGGATTCTAATTGGAATTGCATTAAATCTGTACAGCATCATTGTTAGTATGGCCATTTGACAATATTAATTCTGCCTATCTAGGAACATGGGAGATCTTTCCATCTTCTAAGGTTTTCTTCAACTTCTTTCTTTAGTGTTCTGTAGTTTTCATTGTAGAGTTCTTTCACCTCTTTTGTTAGATTGATTCCCAAGTTTTTTTTTTTTTTTTTTTTTTTTTTTTGAGGCTATTGTGAATGGAGTGGTTTTCCTAATTTCTTTTTCAGAGGATTCATTACTTATGAATAGAGATGCATTAGATTTATGTGTATTGATTTTATATCCTGCTACTTTGCTGAATTCATTTATTAGTTCTAGAAGTTTTCTAGTGGAGTTTTTTGGATCCTCTAAATGTAAAATCATGTCATTGGCAAATAGTGACAACTTGAGTTCTTCTTTTCCTGTTCATATCCCTTTAGATTATGTAGAGGAAAATGAGAGGGAGGAGGGGGTGGGGGTATGAAAGATAGTGGAAAGAGACAGACATCATTACCCTATGTACATGTATGATTACATGAATGGTCTGAATCTACACCATGCACAACACAGAAATGAAAAGTTGTACCCCATTTGTGTACACTGAATCAAAATGCAGTCTGTAAAAATTTAAAAAAAAAGACATATCTAACTCATCTATGCCTTGGAATGAATGGTGTTCCCCTCCAGGTATGCATATTGGAGCTCTAATTTCTATTGTGATGCTATTTAGATATGGAACATTGGAAAGGTAATTAAGTTTAGGTGAAGGTGTGACCCTAGTGATGAAATTCTTGCCCCTATAAGAACAGACACCAGAGAACTTCCTTTCTCTTTCTTCCTCTGCCATATAAAGACGCAGCAAGAGGTCAGTTGTCTGCAAATCAGGAATAAATCCCTCATTAGGGGACGGAATGAGCCAGCACTTTGATCCTGAACTTCTCAGGTTCCAGAACTGTGACAATTTAAAGTTCTGTTGAGCTACTTACCAAGTCTATTTTATTATTGCAGCCTGAGCATACCAAGGCATTGTCAAATATCTTCAACCCATCTTCAAATATTTCTAAAACTAAAAGTAAGACTTCCGAAATATTTGGCAATCAGTAACCATTCTGTAATATCAATCTCAAATTGACGTATTGTGGAATTTAAAAAAAAACAACAAAATTTATTAATAAATTTACAGTAATAATTTTTATCCTATCCTTTTTGGAGGTAATCACAAAATCACAATGCCGACTTTTAATATACTTGCTTTCATATATGTGTGTGTATATATGTTCTTTTTCAGTTTATGAACTGCATAAAACCAGAACAATATTGTATGATTTTGTTGGTCTTTCTTTTTCCAATGAACATTGTGTAGTTTTGGTATATTCATTACTATATTTTAATATCATTGCATGAATATTCAACACTTTATTTATTCTAGTCTTTTTAAAAATAGTTTTCAGATGTAGATGGACACAATATCTTTCTTTTATTTATTTATCTTTATGTGGTGCTGCATATGGAACCCAGTGTCTCACATGTACTGGGCAAACACTGTACCACGGAGCCACAACCCCAGACCCAATGGTAAACATTTTAAATGAATGATTCTAGTCCAAGCATGACTGTTAAAACATTTCCTACTTAAGTTTGTAGAAATTTAGGGAGAACAAAGGGAAAGACTATCAAAAAAATACAGATTCATATATTAACAAAACTGAAGAAAGATTACAAATTAATTGCTGACTTGCAAAGGCCAGTTGTGTCTCTCTACAAAACCAGTGCCCAGAAGTCTCTAAAGGTTTAGCAGGAATATATTTCCTAAGGGTGGAAACAAGGTGAAAAAGCTGTATTTTGTGCCTGAAAAGCAGGTATGGAAGGTTGATACAACCACTGTACCTCATAAATGCAGAAGCAATGCTGCAAAATGCATCATATGTAAGCTATAGTTCTTTCTAGACTTCATCCCATCTCTATAGTACTAGGGCCAGGGATCTTTTGCTTTTGGAAACTGGTTAGCCTAAAACCCCTCCTTCCCCCTAACTCTCTCACAAGAACCTCCAAAAAATAGCTGGTATAAGAAAACAAATGTATTCAACAACAAAAAATTAAAGAAACTGCTATCTATCTATCTATCTATCTATCTATCTATCTATCTATCTATATACATATGCTTTATAAATAAGAGAAGCAGAAAAATAGTACATAACAGATAAAGAACTACTCATCAGAAAATGTAGTCAGATGAGCAAGGGTGAATGAAATAACATATTTTTCTGTGAAGTACACAGAAATTAACTCTAAAAAGCAAGAATATGAGGTAGAAAAACAGGACTTGTGAAAGAGTTAGGAGAAAACAGCTGAAATTGAGGTGGCAGAACTCAGGAAAGAAGTGGAAGAAAAAGTAAAATTATCAGAAACAAAATAAAATTGAACTAATGATGGTTGAAATGATATTAAGGATAGAGACAGTAAGAATCTGAAAATGAGAAGAACAGGTATAATATGTTAGAAATAAGTAAACTTGAAAAGTTTTGGAAGCAAATTATAAATATAAAATAAGAAGTTGATTCAATATATGTATAATTGGAGTCACTGCAGTAAAAGTCAACCATCAGAACAAAACAAACATTTATAAGCAAGGGACATTTTCTAAAAATAAATGATGCCATGAAACTCCACTAAAGACTATTCAGTTTGCCAGGAAAAACTGACTCAGATTTGCCAACACTGGGATATACATCACTTAAGTTTGTGAACTTTCAAATTAACAGAAGGATCCTATGGGCAACCATGCAAAAATATCAAGTCACTTTAAGGAAAAGTAATCAGACTCTGGCAACTTCAGAGCAATATTTAAGAACAGATGACCATAGCATGATAGTTATCTTTAGGAAAAGAGTGTGTGAGCCTCAAAAGCAAACCTATAGTGGGGTAATTTTGAACATGGAAGCTAATCTTCAGAGGAAACTAGCCAACCTTAGCCAATCCAAGCATGAGTAGAGAAACTATAAGAAACTTTTGTTCCAATAGGCATACACTATGGAAAATTTTAAAGGAAGTTCTTTATGCAGAAGAAAATTAACACCATATAGAAATTTGGAAAAGAACAATTTCAAATATGGGAAATCTGAAGGTAAGCATAAAGAGGATTTCTTTTATTTTTCAAAATTTCTCTAAAGATAAAATATAGCTAAGGGAAGAATAATAATAATTTCTTCAATTTATAGCAGGTAGAACTAAAATGCAACCAAAATTATATAAAAATGGGAGGGGATAAATGGAAATGTAGTGCTCTGTGGTTCTTACATAGTATGTGAAAGTGATGCTGGTATTTGGAGGTCGATTATGATTAGATAAAATGCATGTTATTAAGAGCAATCACAGAATTTAAAAACAATGCCATAGTTCAATAGGCAATGTAGGAGATAAAATTATGTTAACAGCCTCAATTTTCAATCTAAGGAAGATTTCAAAAGAGGGCGAGAGGGATATCAAGCAGAATGAGAAACGAATAACTAAATGGCATACTGAAACCCAACCACGTGGCACCTGCATGGACTGTGAATGGACTAAATGCTCCAACTGAAGGTGACTTTCTCAGATAAAAGAAAAACAGCATCCTACTCCATGCTGTCCAAAAGAGTTCCGTGTTAATTTAGGGAACAGGATTGGTTAAAATAGAAAGAAAGAAAATGACATAACAGTAAAATTTAATGAAGTAAACCTGGATAGTTACTTTGACATCAAGAAAGAGACTCAAAACATAATATTTTCATAGATAATGGAGGGAAATTTATAGGAATAGGTGATTAATTATAAATCAAGGAGCTATAATTATCCTAAATGTTTTTTAACTCAATAATAAAGTTTCAAAAGATATAGAATAAAATGTGACAACAGAAAACACAGCAAACCTACAATTTCAAGTAGAGTTTTAAACAATATTCAGCATTCACAATATATATACAATAAGAATACTAAAGATTTAACATGATCAATTTGGCTTGGCAGACACAGAACATTCAACAACTCATCAATAAGTGTTCTTTTTTTTTTAATTTGTCAACCAGAAAAGTTTCAACTAATGTCAACATCATTTTTTTGCAAAAATGCAAAACCAAAGTGGGATTTTAGTTCTCCATACCAGTTTTTTTAATTATTTATTCATTTAAAATTTTTTTTTACAGACAGCATTTTGATTTAAGTACACATGGCACATGGTCCAAGATAGATAAACATTAGTCATAAAATGAGTCATCATCTAAAAGTTTAACATGGAACACAGCATGTTCTCGGACAACAAAGGAATTAATTTTATAAAGATATCTAGATAATCCCCAAGTATTTAAATGTTAAACATCTAAATGTAAAGAAGAAATAGCATAAGAAATTTTAAAATATTTTGAGTCTAATGGAAATGAAAAAGCAACTTATTAAAATTTGTGAGTTGTGCTACTTTGCAATATAATGTTAGCTTTAAAATCTTAGATTGATAAAATCTAAAATTCATAAGCTAAGTTGCTATACTAAGAAATAAGAAGTAGATCCAAGTGTGTCTAATAAAAGTAGGTGGATAGGGGCTGGGATTGCGGCTCAGTGGTAAAACCTTTGCCTACCACATGTGAGGCAATGGGTTTGATCCTCAGCACTGCAAAAATAAATTAATTAATTAAATCAAGTTATTATAAACAGCGTGGATGGAAGGAAAAAGCTGTAAATCAAAGTAAATGAAAGAGAACATAGAAGATCATAAACAAGCATAAAACCAAAATTGATTCTTGGAAATGAATTAGAAATCCTTAGATACTGATAAAGAGAAAAAGAAGCTGTAAGTCACCAATATCAGGAATGATGGAGGGGATGTGAATACAGATATTAAAATGATCATGAAAATCTCCTATGAGCAACTTAATGCCAGTATTTAAATGATCCTTGCCCTTCAGCATCTAAGAAGTAAAGTTGTGCACACTAGAACTCAAAATCCATAGTCCATGCTCTTAAATGTTATACCAAGGACTGCCACATTAATTGCTTTCTGTTAAATATTTTTGGAATTATTCATAATTCATGGAATAACCAATTTCATAGGATATTTGAGTAGTACATTTTTCAGTTCTTAATTTCACTTACATGTTCCATGACTTTTATTTAATTATTTGTATCATCTTTAAATAATAAAACTATTAAGAAGTTGCAGAGAACTTATGACATTTTATCATCATCCTGTTTTTAGATCTTTTAGCCAAAATCGTAAAACAAAAAAATAAAGATAAAATGTTTTAAAAAGTCAGGGCGATGAAGGGAACAGAATGTGAGAATTATCTGATATTAGAAATGACTTCATTATCCAAGAAATGTCTTGTTAAATCCATGTTTATAACTTCCCAATTCAAAGACGGCATTAATGATAATCCATTTCACCCTTTAAGTATCCAAACTGCAGTAACAAACTCATGTTAGGGAAACTACATTTCTTCAATAGCACCATTAAAATCATTGATTTGTTAAGACAGATTGAATGAATAACTTGTGCCACATTTAATCATGACCTAAATTAACTAATATATTGACTACCTTTCTCCTCTGGGCAGAAAAATTGCTTTCCCCCTTCTGTCTGTCCCTCAATAAATTAACTAGGCCTAATAAATACTTCCCACACCAAAGATTTAATTAGAACAAGAAAAGATAACCCAGAGAGGAAGGGCTAATACATGGAGAGAGAAGTTGAGAGGGTGGTATTGTGGAAACCCCCCTGCACTGCAGGTGTGCTGCTTCAGCTGCCTAGGAGCATCTACAAGTGCTTGACAGGTGTGATGACCTAGGCACTCCACTTAGTTAGATAATAGGTGAGATGGCCTCCCAACAAAGAGCCACAATATATGACAATGCTGCAAGTATTTAGTAATGCCAAGCACGTTGAAAATAAGGTTATTCTTCAAGAGAGAGATATGAGTCTTCGGTACAGGGATTGTTCTGTAGATGGGTACTGGGTTTGATCCCCTGCCTCACATAAAAAAACTAAATAAACAAAATAAAGGTATTGTGTCCATCTGCAACTAAAAGTATTTTTTTTTAAAAGAAGATAAAAAATTACAGATTAAAACTGTATTATGGAGTGGTAGAAAAAAACATCTTTAATGTCATAATTATTGATTGTCCAGATCAAACTTTGAAAAAAATCAAAATATTTATCATTTTATAAATTCAAATCATCTAGACAAGATTCCATAAAAAACTAATTGATAAGATACTGATTAAATATTTTAATATGAGTGATAACTAAAGCATTTATATCTTATTTAGGCATTTGTACTTACACATGTGTACATGAGTGAATGTCTAAAGTTTAGAAAACAGCCCAATAGAAAAACAGAGAGAGATTCTGTGAAGATAATTCACAGAAAAAAACAATAACAACTGATTTATTCATAAAAAACATGTTCCACTTCATTAATAATGAATTGTAAATGAAAAAGCCATTGTTTTTGTTGTTTGTTAAAAATTTAAAAATCTGAAAAAGTTCAACATTGGTGAGCTCATGGAAAACCTGATAAGTTTTGCTGTGGAAAGGGGTATGAAACACTACTTCTCAAGAGACCAGATTAGAATCCACTAAAGTACCAATATCTTCCATCAGATATTTAATAAGATGTGATGATGTGTTAAGATGAATAAATTTTCAGACAGACAATTACTTGGTATCAAAATTAAATAAAATGCATCCAGGAGATGAATATTTCCTAAAAATTACAATTCAAATGAACTTTCCAGATGAAAAATGTGACTCCTTTTTTCTATTTTATGAATCTTAATTAATCAAATAAATTTTAATTAATCCAATAAATTTATTTGAAAAATTTTACTTAATCCAGTTCTTGGCATATAATGTAACTGTAGTGTACAAATGCATACAACTCACAAAATTTAAAATTTAAGCCATTTCTTAATACAGAATGTTCAGTAAAAGAAATATAGATTTTTTAAATAAATGTAGTCAACAAAATAAATAAATAAAATGTAGCCAACAAACAGCTTAAATTTTCTTCTTCATCTTTACCAAGACCCCCCCAAATGTATTGATGCTTCTTATCTATCTCCTCTGCTAGACTGTAGATTCCATAACCTTGAATATTATGCATGTGTCTGTTCACTAAAATAAGAAAGCAAACATAGATGTTCCAGAGCTATTTGTTTAATAAATGGGTGAAAAACACATACGGCCTAAATTTTTTTCATTTATAAATTCATGATAATAATACAGTGCTCTTTATAAATCTGTATATTGGTGGGGATGTAAATCAGCATAGCCATTACAGAAATTAACATGAAAGTCCCTCAAAATTAAAAATATGACTCCATAGGATCCAGAAATATTACTCCTTGATATGTATCCAAAGGAATTAAAGTCAGCATACTGCAGAGATACATGATCACTCATGTTTATCATGACACAATTCACAATGACCAAGGGGAAAGAAGGAGAGTATAACCCTAGGGTGGATATGACCAATGCATGTTGTATGCATGTGTACGTATGAACATGCTCCAATGAATCCCATTATTCTAATTAATATGCACTAATAAAATAGCAATGCCTATTAGTTGTGTTGAATACAATTAGATAAAATTAAGTGTTTAGCACAGTTTCTGACACATATTTAATCACTCAATAGATAGTTGAATTTTTTTATTTCTCTTTCTTCTCTACCATTTCAGTGATTTACCTTTTTGAAATATCCGAATAATTAGTTAAATAAATTTACTTCAGTGCTTTTTAAAGGACTGTTTTCTTTCTCAACCTATGTAGTTAATGGCTAATGATTTTGATTCTCTATATCATTGTCTTTGATGATATACAATCATTACATTGCAGTAGTTTAAGGAACATTGTAACTGGGCAGTAGGTTCTCATTATGAAATTATATTAAAAATTTTTGGAGAGTGTAATTTAAAAGGCTATAAAATAAAGCTCTTCACTCATCATTGTTTTGAGAATTAAAGTTTTCAATGACAGAAGGGCACACTGTGTGAATGGTACATACTTTAATAGAATTATTTTAGCAGAAAATAATTTATGCTCATTTATTTCAAAGTACAGAGAAGAGAGAGTTTTTTGAACTATTGAGTCTGGCAAAGTTTTCTATATCTGACTTGGAGAGGTTATTGGATATCCTCTGTGCCCCTGGAAATAGTTTGTTGTTTTTCTCTCAAAGTGGCGATCATGGTTAAAATGTACATAATTAAAACATTTGATGTTGCATTTTAGAGGTTGGAAAGTGTTCAGGGAGCACTGAATATTTCTACTCCTGTAATTCACTTCAGTGCAATTCAGATAGTGGTAAAAGAAACCTGAGAATTAAAATCTCATAGCTAGAGGCTCTTTGACTTGACATGGTTCAGTGTTCCAGGAAGCGAACCCTGGGAATTAGGCCACCCTAGAGAGGCTTTATAACTTCAGGCTGATTCTGACTTTGGAAAGCCATTTACTTTCAGTTTCCTCATGTATAAAATGTGGGTTGGTTAGATAATCATCACTTCTGATCTTCCTCTATGAGCCATTCCTTTACGATGCTTTCAGACTCCATGAGAGGAGCAGTCAGTTCTGCATAGCCATTAACAACGCAGGACGAAACTCTGGAAATTTCCTCGAGTGATTAAGATCTGTAGTCAAGGAAAGAATATAGTATGAGAGCAGTTTTGCTAATCTTAAAATGTTTAAGTGGCAGTAGAAATTTGTATATATGTTTCTTCTAAAGAATAGCTGAATCGTACTTTCCCTTTAATATTTTAATGCTAGTCAAATCACATTAGCCAGAATGATTCTCTTTTCTGTTAATTTCTATAATATTTAAATGCATATGTGAATCATATTAGTAATATGGCTTCTTTTGTCTATTTAATCCTGATCATATTATATCAATCTTTGTTTATAACCAGACTTTATGAGAACTTTAAATATACATTCGATGCTGAAAGTTGAAAAGAGATTCCTCTGATGCAAATATTGACAAAATATATGAATCTTATCAAAATCTTAAAGGCAATCAGATCTGCTAAAACCATGAGTTAAGCAACTATTATTTTTAAAAAATTAAAAGTCATTTTCAGAGGAAGGGGAGATAGCTCAGTTGGTAAAGTGCTTGCTTTGCAAGTACAGGGCCCTGGGTTCGATCCCCAGCACCTCAAAAAAAAAAAAAAAAAAAAAGTCATTTTCAAAATAGTTTCTGATAAATCTGACAAGAAACATATGCCTAAATATCTTAATTATCCAATTAATGCTTAGCAAATTGTTCTGGCAAAAATCAGGTTAGGGAGATATTATGAGTGAAATTCTTCCACTCCAATGATCTGGAGATCATTTTTAGTGAGGGGTTTTTGGCACCCCCGAGCATCTTCTGCCATGAAGGAGTGAATCAGCAAACTAGCTGACTCAGAGGGACCTGAAGACAAAGGACAGATAGATACAATCACAGAGTTCAAATAAATAAAGAGGGAAAAAGAGTGTCTTAATGATTGGAGGAAGAGAGGAGTTTTCATATTTGTGAAAGAAATTAACTGAGAAATAGTGACGGGTGTTCCAGGTTCAAAAGCCACCAAATTCCCTATAAGACATCTGATGTCAGGTCTCAGGAACTTTCCCTCTATCTCCCTTATATGTTTTTTGCATTTTCTGAGGGAAAAGCTCAGAAAGAACATAGATAGCAAAGAACATAGATAGGCTTTTCTGATTACTGTGAAAGCTAAAACTCTAGAATTTGACGAGATTCATACAGATTTTTAAAACAGAATTGTTAAATAAACTGAACTAATACCACACTGTTTTATACACATTTCATTGTAAATGAGCTATGTAATAAAAATAAATAGCCGAATATAGTGGTAGGCACCTATAATCTCAGCAACTCAGAGGACTGAGGCAGGAAGATTGCAATTTTGAGGCCAACCTAGGCAACATTGTAAGACTCTGTCCCAAAATAAAAAATGAAATAAGTGATCCTTGGGTTCGACTCCCAATACTGCAAATAATTGAATAATATAAATTAAAGGACTCTCATTATAGAAACACCATTTTAAAGATGGTTTGCTAAAAGGCAACTCCTCCAAATTGCATGAGAAAATGTGATTTTTGTAATTAAATATTTAAATTTTTAAAGCTTTAGTATTCTTTTTTAAACCTGATCATATAGGAAGATCTTGATTGGAAATAGTCACATTTGAAGACTGTAATAGGCATTAATGTTCAAATCTTCTTGGGACTGAGTAGCGTATGGACTGTGAGTTCATCTCTTAATTTTCATATCAGGACTCTCCTGGCACCGTGTCCTCTACTGCCACAGTGATCTGAGTATATTCTACTAGAATGTTTCAGTTGAAGATTAGGGAAAGAAAGGATATACAGATAGTTGGTGTGCTATCCCTTCTTCTGTGAGGTATATATATTCTTTCTTTCTTAATGTGACAGTGACATTTAGAATCTTTAAAATCCTACATATATGTATATATGTAATTTTTTTCTATAAATAATGCACGTACATTGTTGTCGTGTTGCTCATTTATTGAAAGAGCAGTATATTGGAAGAGAAATTAGGAAATGCATGTTTGGGGAAAAAATGAATTTATTTTTTGAAAATGTTTAATGTGTCTAGAAAATGTCCGACAGAATTTTTTTTCCAGTGCTGAGGTTCAAACCCAGGGCAACACCCATGTGAGGTGTCACATACTCTACCCCTCTGAAAAGGAACTTTAAATAGGCACCTAATTATGCCATTCTGGGGGCCCGATTGGTGTCTGGTGTTGGGGATGTTAATTCAGATCACTTAGCACACTTCTGGTAGTTGAAGTCATGGGATTAGATGACATTAACTTGTCACAAGGGATAATATGCCAGAGAACAGGGCCTGAGAAACCCCAGCAGGTAATGACTGAGCATAACACCCTAAGACAGTAGAGGAGATGGGAACAAGAAATACAGTGTTTAAAGAAGGGGAGCAGTGAATCATGTTGAAGGCCACTGAATATTCTCAGATTTTGGTGCTTGGAATGTAGTGAAAGCCAGTATCTCCCCAATACATGTTTTTGATTTTTGAATTTTTTTAAAAAAATTTTATTTTTACAGACTGCATTTTGATTCATTGTACACAAATGGGGTACAACTTCTCATTTCTAGGTTGTGCACAAAGTAGATTCACACCATTCATGAAATCATACATGTACACAGGGTAATACTGTCTCAGTCTATTATCTTTCCTTCCCCCACCCCCTCCAGCCCATTTTCCTCTACACCATCCACAGTTCCTCCATTCTTCTCTTGCTTTCCTGCCCCCACCACATCCCCTGTGTCATGTACCATCATCCGTTTATCAGAGAAAACATTTGGCCTTTGATTTTTTGGGCTTGTCTTATTTCACTTAGCATGATATTCTCCAACTCCATCCATTTACCTGCAACTGCCATGATTTTATTCTTCTTTAATTTTTATATATATATACCACAGATTCTTTTTCCATTCATCAGTTGAAGGATATCTTGATTGGTTCCACAATCTAGCTGTTGTGAATTGAGCAGCTATAAACATTGATGTGGCTGCATCACTGTCGTATGCTGATTTTAAGTTCTTTGGATATAAACCAAGGAGTGGGATAACTGGATCAAATGATGGGTCCATTCCAAATTTTTTGAGGAATCTCCATACTGCTATCCAGAGTGACTGCACCAATTTGCAACTCCACCAGCAATTTATGAGTGTGCCTTTTCCCCCACATCCACGTCAACATCTATTATTACTTGTGTTCTTGATAATAGCCATTCTAATTGGAGTCAGATGAAATCTTAGGGTGGTTTTAATTTGCATTGCTCTAATTACTAGAGATGATTAGCACTTTTTCATATATTTGTTAATTGATTATATATTTTTCTGTGAAGTGTCTGCCCAGTTCCTTAGCCCATTTATTGATTTTATTTTTAATAATTTCTTCTTCTTTCAAAGAGCCTAGCTTCTTGATTTTATTTACCACATCTATCCTTTCATTTTTTACATAATAAATTATAAACTTACTGTCTGAAAATTAGTCAATTAATTAAAATTTTATTCTCTATAAAAATATTGGTCTCCCTTTCTCCCTTACTTCATTAGATGCTCTGACTTCTATTAGCCTATTTTACATAAAGTCTGTCATCTGGTCACTTTACCTTATACTTTCTATTTCATCATACATGCTTTCTTGCACTTAATTGCAAATCAATGCACTGATTTCCAAATTTTCTTCTCATTTTGGTAATTAATTTTTTCCCTGAAATCAATGCTTCATCTCTACAATATAAGTGCATGCTTTAATTTGGCAGCATACTTTTCTTTCTTTCATTCTTTCTTTCTTTCTTTCTTTCTTTCTTTCTTTCTTTCTTTCTTTCTTTCTTTCTTTCTTTCACATGATAGTAGCATTTGGAATCTTTAAAATTCTGCTTATTCTTGAATGGAGTAATATAATCACATATAGACCTTACCAGTAAATAGTAAAATCACTTGCTTCCACACCTACCAGGTATATGCCATGGGAAACCTCTTACCAAGTTTCAGTTAGAACTGAGCTAATGTGAACATTCTCAGACTCATTACCTGGCTCCTACTATGCACAGTTCTCTTGGACTCAAGATAGATCTTCCTATATTTTCAGTTTGGTGCTATCTGATGATTGGAATACATTTCTTTTTATAAAAAACATTAATTTTTTTATTTGTTTTAATTCATTATACATGACAGTAGAATGCAATTTGATACATTATATAATGGAGTATAATTTCTCATTCTTCTGGTTATACATGAAGTAGAATCCCACCCATTATATAGTTACATATGTACATAGGGTAATAATATCTGATATCATTCTATTATCTTTCCTACCCCCATACCCCTCCCCTTTCTTCACTCATTTCTACCTAATCTAAAGTAACTCTACTCTTCCCTAGCCCCTTTCCACATTGTGAATTAGCATCCACATATCAGAGAAAACATTCAGCTTTTGGTTTTTTGGGATTGACTTATTTTGATTAGCAGATATTCTCCAGCTCCATTCATTTACTGGCAATTGCCATAATTTCATTCTTCTTTAAGACTGAGTGGTATTCCATTTAGCTAATGTCTCATGATAAACTGGAGCCACCAACGTCTCTTCCTTTTGAACCCACCATTTTCATTGTTTTCATTTTCACTATATTTGTTTATATTCCTTCCTGCTTGTTGCAAATAGGAAGCATGCAACATTTCCCACCCGTTCCTCCATTTTCTTGCTGTTTCCACTAATAGGACAGATGCATCTGAATTGTATGAGGTGTTTCGAGTAAGGATTATTATCATGTCGCAAATATCATAACAAGTGAATTGTGTGTGCATGCATGTGTGTGTGTATTACGTTTCAGTTTTTTCTTTTGTCTTATGTGTTCAGTTATTTATCTGATTCAAAGGAGAAACTTCTAAAGTCTGCAATTTCCTACCAGCCACGAGAATCACTCCTTGCCAAAACCTTAACACACTCAGGCACGACTTTAACTTTAAAATAAAGATTCTAACAGATGTAATTATTTTCACATAATGATAATACACTTTTTTATAAGCCTTAAATTATTTTTTCCAGCTGAGTAATAGCATAACCAACACAAGGGATAAATTAAATTTGTCCAATTCAATTTGTCTGCCTTTAATAATATTCATGTTCCTATCAACAAATATCTAACTTTTTACATTTATTAACTTCTGTATTTTTCAGTCTCTAAGTCCATTTGTTCTTTGAGTATTTAAGAACAAGTACACTTTACTTATTTTAAATATATTAGTACTTGATTAACGCTTTTTTAACAAGAGAAAATGTGTTGAAATATATTTTACATAGAAAATAAGAATGTATTTTTCTCTATTGAAGTTCTGTAAAACTTTGCTCTTCTGTGTTGGAATTAACACAGTGCAGTGCTTTTACACCCTTAGTGTGCATAGTATTGCACATTGATGGCCATGGTGATTGATTCCAAGAGTTGACAGATACCTGAAACCAGGAACATCAGGTACCTACACAGAATCACTTCAATCTAAATGAAAGCAGGTCTAACTCTAATCCTTTCTGATTAAAAGTTTCTGAATATGTGAGCCTTGGCTTACAGGTAACTATGATTTCTCTCATGGAAATAGATCCCCAAAGGAGAGGAATAAATGTCTTCTGAGTTTGATTCCTGCATGTCCTTGTCCATTGTACTGCTTAAGGCAACAAGTTTCATTTAATAACCAAGAAATTTTAAATTAGTTTTTGTCCCTTGTTGCCAAAAGATTCTATGGAATAAAATTCTGAGAAATATTTTCTATTAAACCAAGTAATTGGATGTTTTAATATGTTAGGTTTTTTTCATCATCTGTGTTATCCATTCAGAATGTTTTTAATTATGTTTCTTCTAAAGAAACAAAATTATTCTTAAAGAATTTGTGAATATAAATAATTAGAAGATCTGGGATTTACTTTGAAAACCTTAAATTCAATTCAGTGATGTTAGTACTGAAGAGCCATATTTCTTTCTCAGATATTCACTTTAGTAAGCAGTCAAATAAATGTAAAATAAAATTATTACTAAGAATGTGGGTTAAAATTTCTGGAGTATATATATGTGTGTGTGTAATATACATTATTAATATATGTAATATATTATTATATATTATACATTTTTATTATATATTATATATTTTTATTTTTATTTCAACATTTATTTCTGATATATATATATACATATTCATATATGTATTCACACATGTGTGTGTGTGTGTATATATATATATATATATATATATATATATATAAAGTAAAAGAATGGTAGATGGTGGGAAATGTTTTTCTCTGTTGGAGGATGAAGTTACAAACAAGCAAGGGAAAAATGCTAGAATAATACACTTAAGTTGGAGACATCAGCTTGAACTAATGTTACATAGCCACAGATGGTTACGTACAAGAGTATTTAAGCGTCAGTGTTAAATGCTGGGTGCACATGCAATACTGAGGCTGTTAGCTCTGTCCTCTCATTAGTAATTTCCTCAACCAGTAGCCTAGTGTCTACAGCTTGGTTTATGATACCATTCTCCAATTATACACACCAGGCCTCCTTGGAGACGTGGTTAGTTGATGCTGCAGAAGAAAATGTACAAGATGATCGAGGACCCATCGTAGTGTCAGAAAGTAAGAAAATACTCTAAATAAAATAATCAATGATAGAGCAGACCAAAGAGTTGCAAAAGCCAGAATAAAGAGCTTTCAAAGGCTGGAACAATGTGATCAGTAAAAAAAAATAGTGCCAGATTATAACCCAGGGTATAAAATAAATATTCATCAATCCATGCTGGCAAAAACAAATGAGAAAATACACAACTACATGGGCATTATTCCACAAATATTCCAATCAGAGCTATGAACAGTTATTGTGAACATTCCTACCCAAGAGATGGACTATATGCTCTCTTCAGAAGATGTGGACTCAATGTCATTACTTTCCTCTACATATTATGGTATGAAAAGAGTAAGGAGAGTAACTTTACGTGGATAAATCCTATAAATGTTTCCTTAGTGTGGTGGACAAGGTTAATAACACAATAGTAACTTGTCAAAAGCATATTCTTCAAACATTGTGATAATAATGGAAATCGATGCCTGTGTTCCTCACAAAATCCTATAACTTTCATTTGATCATGAGAGAAAAAAATCATAGAAATCCCAACCAGCAGGTATTTTACAAAATACGTCACCAGTACTCCTAAAATCTGCCCATGTCACCTCAAATCAGGAAAGTCTGAGAAACTGCCATAATCCAAGTGGAACCTAAGAAAGAAGGCTAATTAAATGAAATGTGATATACTGGATGTGATTTTAGGACAGAAAAAGGAAACTGGTAAAAACTGAGGAAATCTGAAAAGTCCTTAGAGTTTAGTCAGTAATTTAAAATAATTGTTTGTGAATTTTGAAATATGTATTATGCTATTGTAAAATGTGCCTAATTTAGAGAAACCTGGATACAGGATATATGGAAATTTTAACTTCTCAAATTTTCTGTGAAACTAAATCTATTCTAATTCTTAATGTTTTATTTTAAAATTAAATGGTGGACTTTAGTTCATTCTCACAATGTGCCTACGCTCACTGCCCTTGCATGAAGTCTGTTTTACTATCTTTCTATAAAACAGACTTCTGACTTGTGAGATGCGTTATGGAAGGACTAGACCATGACGGACCCTGGGTGCCATCCCACTTGGAAAAGACCAAGTAATATGCACGAAATATTGACTCTGGCATAGGAAGTCTCTCTTCTTTGTCCTGGCCTTTTCCTCTGTCTGACAATAGCCTTCACTGCACTACTTACCTTGCTTCCTGGCTCTGGCTTCAGTCTTGTTCTCCTTGTCTACATCAGAATCCATGCATCAGCTTAAATCCTAAGTGGCCTGCAGACAACAGCTCCTAGCTTGCACCTGGCTCAGTGTCTCTAATCTCTTTCCCCTGAGGATTCCTGTGAAGTGAATCAGTTTCCCTGAGAAAAGTGGGTGATTTCAGCATTAGTCCCTGAGTTTCCATGATGCCAAATGAATCTTGAGATTCACAAATATCAAGACAATATTTGGAGTGTATCCCTATTCTCTAAGTTATAACCTCATCTCTTTCCCTATAAACAAGTTGTCCCATTGATTTTCTTTTTAATTTCCTCATCTTAAATGAATAACTTCAATCTAGCTAAAATTATAATCACCTGAAAAATTTTAAAACTGCAATGGCCTGAGACCTCCCAGATGGTTGGGGAATTGAACTCACAAATTGATATTTTAAAATTTCTATAGGTGATTCTATTGTGTCATCAAATATGAGTTTATTTAGGTTTTTCCAAGTATACTCCTTGGTCAAGAATGAAGGAGTATACCTGAATTTCTTTAATGAGGGACTCCCACAATGGTACATTTTTTTTTTCCTGTCTCATTTTAAAATGCTGCAAGTATTTCTCTTATCCTAGCCAGATGGAAATAGTGTCTCACTATGGATATACCCTGAGTTATCAACGTTCATCAGTTACCACCTATTGTTCAGCTTCATCTGCCCGTCTGTACCGCAGCAAGAGTAATAAAATGCATTACTTTGAATCAACAATGAAAACATGCAATTTCAAAGCAAGAATATCCTTATCTCCAACTAAATCACTGCTGAGTACCTACTCATAATCTTGCTTTTCAAACTAGCAATGTCCCTCTAGAGGAATTCACAACTATTGGTTTATATTTAAGATGCAGAAAATCAAAGAGTAAAGTTTCTTTTGCCATGGAAAAACTCAAAATAAAGAATTAATGTGTATACAAGTCCTGAGCATATTTTCTGCACTATAGGTTAACAGAATCTGTAAATATCCTGCAGAAAGTTTTTTATTAAATCATTTGTTAGTTGGTTACACAATTTTAATCTGCAGATATTGGGCATGTATGTTATGATGTTATAATTTTATTTAATCTTCATAATTTGATTATTTGTTCTCTCCTTTTAAAATGTGTGTGTGTGTGTGTGTGTGTGTGTGTGTGTGTGTATACGCATATATACACACACATATGAAGAGTTTGGCAAAATCAATGAATCAAGGTAAGGAAAGTCAGAAAGTCCTGGTACACAGAAGGCTGTTGAGCTAGACTCAGTGAAGGTAATGCATTTGCACGCATCCTCAGAGTCCTGAACAAATGCTCGACTCTTAGCTTCATACTCCCTCAGGTAGAAGGGGAGCCACAGCATTGCAAGCGTGCCTTGAATCTTTCCAAGACCACTTTTGGTTTGTTTGTTGTTTGTGTAAACAAAGGGAGAGATTCTGAAAGATGTTTCAAAGCAATACTGAGATAATCCAAAGAAAGCATGAAATGCCGTTTGATATGTGCCTTTGGGTCTCTCGGGCCTATTGCAAGTGAAGAGTTGATAACATTAAGCCATTATTGAAATAAGGAGATAAAAGCAGTGAACTGTAGCGCGTTAAGTGAATGCAAGACAAGGAGGACTGTGGAAAAAAAATAAAACCACGGGTCTGTTTGTTTTCATTGGGCCTCGTCCTTGTCTCTTCTCTCTCTATATTGTTTTATTAATTACAAGCACAACAAATAATAACTATATTGTGGAGAAAATGGGCATCAAGGTTAACATCATCAAGGAGTGGCAGACAGACACTGTGTACACCTGCGTATCACAAAAGTTCAGAAGCAAGACGCGAAGTAGAGGTCTCTGAACCGAGTGTGACTCTGACCTTCTGCTCTCCCTGCTCTCACTCTTCTCCCCAGGCAAGCCGGAGAAACGGGAATCCCTCTCCCCAAGGGAGACCACAGAGACCAGGAGCGCCTTCCCCAATGCCAGCCATAAACCTAAAATGTTATTCAACATTTCTCTCTGTGGCCATAAAGGAATTCTCACACCTACGTTGTTTGCAGGTTGGTCATAAGACCCTGCCCTTTCAGATGGGATCTTGACCCACAAGAACAGAAAATCATTTTTGTAGTATTCTGACAAAGCATGCAATACTTGAATCTAGTCATGAGTAAACATCAGGTAAACCCCAACAGAGGAATGGGCTAAAAACATATGTGGCTTCCATTCTTTAAAGTGGCTAAAGGACGATGTGGTGACAGGCAGAGAAAGGGAAAGAAACTGTTCTGGACGGAAGGTGATCGAGAAGTGAATTGCAAAAGTGTACCTTGGTGCTCATTCATCTTTTGTTTTTATTGATAAAACATTTGTGATATGTATATGTACACACATAGATGATAAATAATAGATACTATATATATATATAAGATGATCAGGGAAATGTAAACCCATATTTGCCATATATATTATACATATGTGTAGATATACATACATGTACATCATATATATATATCCATATATATATAATATATATATGTGATGGGAATAATATTCCCATCTATTAGAGGTTGTGCTTTCTTTTTAACAAAAATTCATAATTTAAGAGGGGAGTAAATCTTCATGTGATGCATATGGAGAAATTTGAACTTCTGTTTACTAAAAGGTCTTCAAAAATATATAATGTTTTCAAGTCCTAGGATGCCAAAAACATTGTAACTTGAAAGTTACTTGCAAATATACCAAAGCATTTTTTCCTTAATAGCCTCTGTTTTGTATTAGACATTGATTCTCACTTAATGTGTATCATCGAGTTCAACCTAAAGTAGTGAGAAGCATTAATGTTGGCAACTTCTTAAATGAAGTTACATAATTTTCAAAATAATACTATAAATTAGCAAAACACTATTTCCTAAAAGGATTCTTTATTATATTTGCTGAATGTAACATTCAATTTAATTATGAATTCAATGTTTCAATACATGAATGATACATGAATACATATACAGAATGATGAAGAAAACTATAAACCAAATAAGAAGATAATCAGTTTCAAAAACTAACCTATTGCTGATGCTGATAATTTTTTTAGTCAGGTGTTTTAGGCCTATGGAAGAGTTGAGCAGAAAGTACAAGGAGGCCTGACATGGGGGCTCAAGCTGTAATCACGGCAGCTTTGGAGGCTGATGCAGGAGGATTACAAGTTCAAAGCCAGTCTCAGCAATTTAGTGAGACCCTGTCTCAAAATGAAAAATGAAAGCGTTTGAATATTTGGCCCAATGGTCATTCACCCCTGGATTCAATCCTCAGGACAAAATATAAAAGAAAGTACAGGGTGTTCCTGTGTGACCTCTCTTTCTCTTCTCACACACACCATTTCCCCTGTGATTAATTTCTTGCCTTAATTTGGGATATTTGACCTAATATCAAATTATTATTATTAACCAAACTCCATAGTTTACAATATAACTCACCATTTTACATTTCTGTCTTTCAAAAAAAGTATACTAATGTATATTAACCATTATATTATCATACAAAATAGTTCCACTGCCCTAAAAATCCCCCAGGTCCCAAGAATCCACTCCTCCCTCCCCCACACTGGCAATTGCTGAAGATTTTATTCTTTCCATATTGTTGTCTTTTTCAGAATGAGATATAGTCGAATCACAGAGCAGGGAGCCTTCGCGGGCTGCCTGCTCTCACTTAGCAGTACACATGGAAGATTCCTCCATATTCTTCTATGTATTGAGAGTTCCTTTCTTTCTGTCACTAATATTCCACTGTGTAGGCTTATCAAATCCTCCACCCATTCATGTATCCTCTCTGGGTACTTCAGTTTTATATGTATCAAATGACTTGATTCTGGCCCACACATTCCAGAATGATGTAGATTGTAGAGTTCATTTTCTTGTATCATGTAGTTCACTGATTTCTGACAGTGACTAATTTGTTTTTAACACAACTAGCAAACTTTTTTCCAGATGAAATAAATTTTCATTTCTTGAATCTAAATTTGTATTTTAAGTTTTTTTTTTTTTTTTTTTTTTTTTTTTTTTAGTTTTATGGTTGTATTTTGACAATTGAGCATATCTATGAAACTATTTAAATTTTGTCTGCTAGTACCATTGCTGGCTTTTCTACATGTTTCTATTTGTGTTTTTTTTTTTTCCTAGTTATGGTATGATATTGCTGATTTTTTTTAAATCTGGAAAATTGTTGCTTACACAGTAATTAACACAACATCAACCAGTTGTGCTTTTTGGCTGTTATACTTTTGTAGGTTTAACATTGAGTACTATACACATACCTGTTCCTGACCCTGGGTTTCTTTCTTCCTTTTCCATTTTTATTTTTTGGTATATTTTTAAAGTCATTTTGTCAAGTGTTTTCTTTTATGAATCATTCATTTGGTACAAAATCTAAGAACTTCTTTTCTAGCCCTAGATCCTGATGACAGTCTTCCATTCTTTTCTTTCCTAAATTTTTAGTGTCCTTATATTTAACATTTTAGTAAGTGATACATTTTAAGTTGCTTAACATATAACCTGTGAAATTTAGATCAAGTTTCATTTTTTACTTATGAATTTCATTTATTGAAAAGGCGATTTCCCTCCAGGTAATTGCTTTTGCACCTTTATTAAATAATCAAGTGGTCCCTGGGATGTTGTAGCACGCATCTGTAATCCCAGTAGCTCAGGAGGCTGGGACAGGAGGATTGCTGAGCTCAAAACCAGCCTCAGCAACTTAAGGAGGCCCTATGCAACTCAGCAAGATCCTGTTTCTAAATAAAAAAAAAAAAAAAAAAAATGGGCTGAGTTTAATCCCTGGTACCAAAAAAAATAAAATAAAATAAAATAAAGGAAAAGTCAAGTGGTCATGTTTGTATGGTTGGACTTCTAACCATACGGTTCTACTTGGGATTTTTTTCATCCTTTTATGCATCATTACTCTGCTTATTTTTTTTTATTTTTATTTTTTTTCAAGAATCTCCAGGACGGGTAGGCTTTGAGGAGCCTGGGTTCCTCATTACATCCTGGTGAGGTTGGAATTCTAGGCTCTCCACTCAGAGTTTGCTGGCTGGAGTGGGAGAAGGACAGAGTTGTAGCTGTGGTAGTTGTTGTGGTTATTGTGGCAGTTGTTGTTATGGTGCTGGTGACTGGCTGCTAATTGATTTGTTATTGCTTTGAACGTCTCTGACTTGCATAGGATCTCCCTAGGTTTGTTCCTGTCTATGCCTCCTGATTGGCTTTTGCTGCTAGATAGGCTTCTTTAGAATATATGAGGCCAAAAATAAATACATACATAAATAAATAAATAAATAAATAAAAGTCCCAAGAGCTCACCCCCATGTTGTTTTACAGCCATGAAGTCCCTAGTCTGTCTCTTCCTTCTCTCTTTCTATTAAATCTTCTCATATTTGAGAGAAATATATATATATATAAAGAGCAGGGTTTTTGGTTGCACCTAGAGAGAGGAACAGGGAAAACTATGTACAGTCTGTCTGAGAAAAAGAAGTCTTTAGTTCTAATTATTCCATCTCAGGGGCTATAACACATCTTTATAGAGTTGAATTGCCTATGTATTTTTAACTACTCTATTTCATCCAGTATATCTATATTATTAAGTGAATTTTCAATTTGCAAATAACAATTACCTGGTATGTACTGGAAATGTGAAAAATTTCAGGGAAATTTCAGAAAAAAAATTTGCCTCTCTGCATTTTCATTACTTCTATCATCTGTTTCATTTCCCATTTATCACCATTGGGCAGTACAACGCCTGGCTACTAGTAGTCATTTAGTAAATATTTCCTGAGTAACTAGTGAAACAATAAATGCTTATATCAAAAGAGAGGCACCTGGTCACACTTCTAAAAACAACTATCCATTACATCAAGTTAATGATGGTTCTTTTTCTCATATTTCTAGACCATCCAGCATTCAGAGAGGTTGTGATTGATATTTAAGATTAAGTGAATGTGTAATGGACACTTGGCACGTTTCATAGAGCAGACTATGGTGTCGGTACCTTGGAAGACATGTGTTTGGTCCACCTTCCCACTTCCTGTTTTCAACAGTTTATCTCCAGTTTCCAAGTAAATATTTCATTAAATGAATCTTGGAGCCTTATTCCTCTGCCTTAAAAGACATTTTCCACGTGACATCCACGATGCAGCTAGTCTTACCATCTGAACTTCCAGGCCCCCAAAGCTCCAACTTCTGTGTTTTTATTCTTTCATTTATATTAATCTCCCATGCAGACTAATCAAAAGAAATTGTTCCCCAAATCAAATCATATGCTAACTCTAAATCCCAGGTCTTATCAGCTGAAAGAAAACTTCAAATGAAGTCTCGTCTAAATATTCTAGGACTCATGAAAAGGAAAATTTAGAAGGGAGGGGATTTTGACAGTGAAAGAGAAATAAACTACTTCAAAATGTTTTAGAAGGGAAATATGTCCTGTGGGTTTTAGTTTAATTATAGAACTAACATGCAAGAAATCAATGAATTCAGAAAAATCATCCTCCACAGGACATGCAGTCAGACATTGAAAGAAACAGGAAAGAAAAAGAAGAAACAACTGTAAAATTTTTATTTTATTTCATTTCAAAAGCAAGATTGAAGTAGAGCAGGCAACTGGAGGTAACCAAAGACAGCAACAGAAAATCTGGCAGACTAAAATGGCAGTCACTAGTTGCCAAAATTAAAAAAAAAAAAAAAAAAAAAGAATCAATATGGCCTAGTGCTTGAAAAAATAAGGAAATGAAACAAATAATTACTTGAAAAAGAATGAATCCAAGTAGACCTATCTTGATAGAAAATCCAGGTAACTGTTTGGGAGTGGTTTGAGTAGAACACACAGAGATCTTACTCAACGGATGGAATCAATTAACAGTTTAGGGCCCTGGGTGCTCCCTGAGCATATCCCTGCTTGCTGCCTGTCTTATCTCTGTCCCCTGCAGCACAGCTAATCCTGGGGCCCTGGCTTTGGCATTATATTCCCTTTCCTCCTGCCGAGGAAGGCAGCACAGACCCAGGGGCAGGGGACCTGCATGCGTAAGCCAGGGAAGCAAGCCGTCAGTATTTAACCTCCCCACGCAGATCTCATTACTATTCCTTCTTTCTGGAGTACCAGCATTAAACTTTCCCAGGAAGACTAAAAATAAAACTGACTGATTCTTTGAAGAACCACAACCCTCTTCTATTCAACATAATGAATGGGTGTTTTTTTTTTTTTTTTCTTTTTAAATTCTGACCTCAGGAAGGTGACCTAAAACTTTTCTGACACTGGCATACTTTCTAACATACAAACTTCTTTGCCTCCCTAGTCCATGTGTTACGTTCATAGAGTTAGTATGGACATTTAATTACCCATTGAAATTCTGGAAAGAACAATGGACTCTAAATTAGAGACTACAGTTAAATCCTGGCATTGATCAAACTATGTGCATTTATGAATATGATATAATGAATTCCACTATTATCTATAATTATAATGCACCAATAATAATAAATAAGAAAAAAACTGGCATGTTGTTTAATTGTGTTAGATTAATATAGGCTTTTTTTTATCAACTTAGTCAATTATTTGATTGGCAAAATTGAATTTTGAGTGAACTGAAAATGGATATATGGAAGAAAATCAAGGATATGCTAAATGATAAAGATTCAGTAATTTCTTTTGGCAATCTCCCAATACATTAGTCCTATACCAAAATATAAGTCTATTTTTCCAAGCTTCATGGATTTGCATTTTAATTTTTTTAAAAGATATGCACTCCATCTGGACTAGAGTTGGCAAATAAGGTATTCCCTACAACATTAAAGATATAAAAAGCTGTATAATTATGATTACTGCAACTTTTCTTCTTACTTCAGGATGTGTTCAAACCTCATATCAGGGATAGAAATGTCACCAAAAACCCTAACATTACAAGTTGGAAAGCAGCCAATTCTTTGTGACACCATTTCCTAGCCATAACGCATCTTGAGACCCACACGTTTACTGCTCACATCTTTAAGCCACTTTTAGTCTTTGAACTATTAAGTCAAATAACTCATTTAGAAATTATATTCTCAACCCTTGCTTCATACACATCTCACTACCTAAAAAATATGCCGCATGCTCCATCATTATCACTGCAGTCTTAACAGCAAAGAGCTTTATCCATCCTCTTTAATGTACTCCCAAACTTTAAAAAGAAAAGGAAAAATAGTTTAAAGGCTGAAGTTGCAAATCACGTCAATCTGCAATAAGATGTAGGCTTTGATCCCTTTCAAATATGCTTTTTCTAAAGTAAACTGCTAGGGTTGTGGGGTGAGCTGCAGTCCACACCCCAAGGAATGTTCATGACATGACCGAGGATTTGCTGATGTGGCCTCATCAAAAGCGGCAGTGACTGACAAGAGCGTAATCGTGACCCCAGGGTGAAGGAATGGCTGGACCTAACTGAGGTTGGAAATGATTGGCTGTCAGTGTGTGAAGGAGGCGGGGTTAGCAGGAAGTGGGCCAGGGGAGCGCGGGCTTGGAGACCTCGCCAGCTCCGACTGGTGGAAGGAACGAGTTTCCCTCCTCCACGGGACGAAGTTGACAGACCTTTCTACCCAGCCCACAGGAGAGCAAGAACGAAAGTTTCCCGGAAGAACCTTCCCAGCTTTGCACAGCCCCATGCTCTTCTCCCTCTGGGAAAGGTGAGTTTTGATCAGCTCTCCCTCCTCCCAAATGGAGGAGAGGAAATCAGACTGAGAATTAATAAATAACCAAATAAATAAATACCTGTAATTCTTGCCACCAGCACTTTGGTAAGTCACTCTGTGAAGCTGTGTGGATAAAGCCTCAAGAGGGTTTTTCTGGGGGCTGGGGTTGTGGCGCAGTGGTAGAGCACTTGGCTAGCATGTGTGAGGCACTGGGTTCGAGTGTCAGCATCAAATAAATAAGTGGATAAAATAAAGTTCTATTGACATCTTATATATATGTGTGTGTGTGTGTATATTATATATATGTGTGTGTGTGTGTGTGTACGTGTGTATTATATATATGTGTATTTGTGTACGTATATAAATATAAGGAGTAGTTTTCTGGGTCTCTCCTCATTTGACTGCAGTTAGGAAGTCTTCTTTGATATGATGAGACTTTGCCTGTCAAGGATCAGCCTGCAGTTCTCCAGTTTGCTAATTAATAAATAGGTCTGTCTAATTTAAGGTGAATTACTGTGAACCCCAATTTCATATGAGTAGAGAGCCACAGTATTTTTCCAATCAGCTTTATTAAAATAAAGTGGAAGTTTTATCTCATATGCCTCTATCATTCCACTTCTCGCCCATGCTACCAGAGCAGAGTAGCAATGGTTGTGGTTTAACCTACTGAAGAAACAGAAAAGATTTTTAAGTAGTTCACATATCTGGCAATAATGTTATCTTATTAGGAAATTTCCATTCCTACCCACCTGGTCTTTTATGATTATTTTGAAATCAAGGTAAAATATGTAAAGTAATGGATAAGAGTAGCTTTTAGTAAAGAAATATATAACTTGTAAAATATCAACAGTTCAGGCAATTGTCACTTTCATCTGCATACCCTAGTCCTGGATCTGGGCACAGCATTGTCTTGACTGGAATTAAATGAAGCCAGTAAGTTTTATCTATCTTCTTCAAACACAGAGGTTGAATAGAGATCAAGATACCAGCTCCATTAATCATGCAGAACTTTAGAAATGTGGATATATAGAGAAATTAACTCAGTAAGACTACTTCTGAGAACACAACACAGAAAATATGCTTTTTGCATGGAATTTCCTCTTGCTCTGAAATAGGAAGGTCTAGGCAAAACACATTAGGTGTTTATTCCTAAATGGATTATACCACAAGCTTTATTTTATTGATGTAACAAAATAACTAAGGCTTATAAAGCAATTTATAAAGTAAAAAGAATTGTTTTGATTCACAGTGCTGGGAGTACTAGAGCATGGTGCCAGTATTCATTTGACTTTGTGTTGCTCCATGCATGGCAGAAATGCAGAAGAGGAAGTAATTTCATGTAAAGGAGATGACATGATGAGACAAGAAGCAAGTGGGGGAGGCAAAGAAGTCAAAAACACTGCATCAATTCGCCCTCATGGTAACTAACCCAGTCTTCTGGGATCTACATTCATGAACTAATTTCCTGTAGAAGTTCTCACCGTCTCTCATGGCTGCAACATTGGGGATCAACACATGAATTTTGGCAGTAACCCATCTTCAAACCACAGCAGTCACTGAGAAAATAAGATAGTTTTCCTCACCCCATTGGAGGAAGGAGTGAGGGGTCTGGAGAGACATCAGGAGTTCTTTTGCAGGAGTTTGTTTGACCTCCACATGCCAGAGGCTAGGAAGTGAAGCTTGTCTGCACAACATCTAAATACTTACTTGATGATTCTGGATCCCAGTGCCTGGGTGCTTTACTCAGTTCCTTCGCTAACCCTGAACTCTTGGCGACAGTTAACCTTGCCTTTCAGTCTTCTAATAAGTCTGCCTCATGACCTGGCCTAGATTCTGAAACTTCCGTGGTGGCTCTGTCATCTGGAGCTAACTTAAATTTTATTTCATTAATTTTTTAACTATGTAGACCCATACAATTTTTGATCTTCTCCTTGAATTGTGGTTCCTTTCTTTCTTTTTTGTTTTGTTTTATTTTGAGACAAGGCCCTGCTAAATTGCTGAGGCTGGTTTTAAATTTGTAATCCTCCAGGCTCAGCCTCCCAAATCTCTGGGATTACAGACCTGCCCCACCATACCCAGGTGGCTTGTGGTTCTTAGGGGTGGCCTCTTGGTCTCTCAACTTGTAGTAATTGACTAGTCCAATTTCTATTAAATGCTTTTTTTTTTTTTAACTTCGCCCTGAATTTTAGTCAGTCTCTTGTCAATCTAGGCCTTAGCAAAATACTTACTGTGCTTAATTGTGTATGTGTGTTTCCTGATTATGCCTTTTCTTGACAATTCTATTTTTTGTTTATTTCAACTTTTCAAATTGTGCCAAGGAAGTAAGAGCTGGATATGGATTTTGGAATTATAGGAATTTATATTTTTATGCCTTTTCTACAAAGTTTAAAGATGTGTTCATGAGCAGACACGTATCTCAGCTTCATCCACTTCATATGGAGAAATTTCTCATAACAAAGTAATGCTATTAAATAAATCAATACCAAAAGATCTTGGGCAAATTTTGTAGTGAAAAAAAAAAAAAAAAGTCCAACATGGTTATAAGCATAGCACTTTGTATAATTTTATGTGTACTTATGCTATTTGCATTTTTCTTCCATAAAATTGAAAATCCCAGATTTCATGAAATAATCGAAAATTTTGCCTATACTACTCCACTTTTGTCCTATTCCATTTCATTTATTATAATTACTCATGTAATTATTTATGAATTAACTACTTTTCATGTCACTTAACATTTTATACATCCATGCCTTGGTTTCCTCCATCTTCTAATGTAAAATCCTTGTAGTTATTTAATCATTGTGCATTAACCATGTACAATGTTCATGAGGTTTCTGAGTTCAGTGAATTTCATAGCCCAGGAATTCATTGAGATTATTTAGTAAATAAGTAAGCCTTTACAATAAATACAGATGTTAGAAAACTAATGTCTTCTGTTAAATTATTGACCAACTCTTCTAAGACAATGTAGGGGAAATACTATTATCTGTTCATTGGACACAGGTATATTAAAGGATGGAGATAACAGAAGAGATTTTAATTGCATACAGTCCTCTATCTTTTTAAGTATGGCTTACTTTACATATGAGAACACAATCATAATAAGGCCTGTTAAGCAATTTAAAAATCAAAGATGATCATGTAGTCCCAAAGCAATCATAAGACAGTATAAAGAATATTACTGAGGAGTGCATGGGTAGGAGGAGATGTACCAATCTTGGAAGTAAGATTTTTAAACACAAAAATCCCATAGTACCATTTGAAACACTATTAACCCATTATGTATGGTTATGTGACTCTGTGGGTAAATATTTGTGAGATTTTTAAATTACTATTTAAATATAATCTTCTCACAAGTCACAAAACAGAAGGTAGTATTAATTTAAAACAGACAAGGAATACTTTCTTAATCTCTTAATTTAACATAAATAGCACAGTTTCATAAATGAACTACCATTGCCCACAACATAATTTTGGAATCAAGACAGTAATTTGATGACCTTTTTGCTATTATAAAAGTGGTGAGGAATTAGCAATTCTTTCCTTAATGTTAATAATTGACACATTTATTTAACCTAGGATGCAGATGCTCTTCTTAACTCTTTCTGGATCTGAGCTCCTTAATCCTCATGGGATGAAGAAATGATCCACTTCCTGGGTTGGAAGTAGATCTTTTCATATAGTGGAGGGAAGATGAGTAGGTTAACCTAAGAGTTCACTTCAGTGAAATAACACCAGTTATGCCAGATGTCGTTGTAGTCCAGAACACAAGACAGGAAGCTCCTCCTGAACATAATGTGCTGCTGAAGGTCAAACTCACCATGGTGGAAACCTGGCAGACTGTTTCTTACGTTGACCCGACATTAGGTCATGTCTCATCACCTGAAAACCTTAGAGGGTCCCTTCCTTTCAGAAGTTTTGCATCTATTTTTTTGTTTTAATTGCTGAGTCATTTGTTTCCTCATCCCTACAAACAAAAAAACCATATCGCTTTGCTGTTTCTAGTTTTATGTAATCAGCACTGGTAGAAAAAAATTTTAATTAGTTAAAATTAGTACCCAGGAAATTTGTTCAGACTATAAGTCAAAATGAATCACTTACATATTTGTCTTGAAGGAATTTCATGAGAGATATCAATTAATGTAGAGTTTAGGTCCCTGTCTCCACAAAACCAAAAGCCATAATATGTTTTATGGATGCTTCTTTTTCTAATCTTAAATTGGTAATTTAAAATTATATAAATTTATGGGGTACACAGGGTTGTTATGCTTTATGAATATATTGTGGAATAATTAATTCAAGCTAGTTAATATATTCATCACCTGCAGTACTTAACATTTTTATGGTGAGAACATTTGATATTTTCTCCTATGAAGTTTTTAATCTCCTCCCTGTAGCCCTTCCAGTAGAGAAGGAGAGAAGAAGAGGATACAGGAAGGGAATTGGTTTTGTCAGTCACTGAAATAGAAGTGATGCTAAATATTTAAAAGGACTTCTTTTTCTCTATGTGACTTCCCACTCATTTGTCCAGAGATGCTAAAAGAAATAGGTTAAAAAGAAATTGGTTGAGAAATAAGCATATTTAACATTAACATTTTTAATTGACATAAACAAAATGATTTTACACTTCTACTCATTTCTTTTTACTTACTTTCTCCTAGTCTCCTAGTATTTACTAGATGCTAACTGCAAACTTCAAATTTACCTGCAATGCCAAGCCATGATAAGTACTTCAAAAAGCTGCTAAAGGTGATAGTTCGATGAATCTTTCTGCCACCTTTGTCCTAGGCAAGTGGCCTTTACCACCTAATTGAAAAGGAAAGAAAGTAGCCATGAATTTCAGAGCCAACTGCTATGAATGCAGCATTGGTATTTTGAAACTGTCAGGCACCCTTAAAAAGTTTTCCTTTTGTTATCATTTGGTTTTGTAAGTTTATGTGTTTTGTCCTAAAGTGATACCTAATGATTATAAAGATTTGAATATTTAAGTTTAAGAGTTCATGAAAGTGTCCCAGAATCAGTTCTAAATACAATTACTATTTAATGTCATTCCTATTAAAATCCCAATGACATTCTTCATAGAAATAGACATTTCTATGAAATTCATTTGGAAAAATAAGAGACCCAGAAGAGCCAAAGCAATCCTTAGCAAGAAGAGTGAAGGAGGATGCATCACAATACCAGACCTTAAACTATACTTCAGAGTCATAGTAACAAAACGGCATGGTATTGGCACCAAAGCAGACGTAGCCATCCTTGATTTCTAAGCATGTTTAATGGACAGTGTAAATACTCCAGTCACAGCTTCAGAAGGCATGTTTTCTCTTTACTAGAAATGCAAAACCCTTTGAGAAAACAAATTCAAGCTCACATGAGTTCAGTAGACAAATCAAAACTTTTTTTTTTTAACTTGCAATGAATGATGGACCGAATATCACAAACTCACCTATTTAATATGTGTAAAATTCTTCTGTAGTTGATAAAAAAAAAAAAAAAAAACCTTGTGAAAGTGCCTTTCAATCCTATTAGGGAGAAAAAAGAATGAAATTGGTTTATTTAAAAAGATACCCGTCAAAAATATGTATCTATAACCCTGAATAAATGCAGTGTACACATCTAAGTGGTTATTCTACAGTGTAAGTGAAATTCCTGTCTTCAGCAAATATTCCATCATGCTTTCTATGTGTTTTGAGTTCTTTTTGTCTATTTCCAATGGCTCTTTGACTGGCTTGTTTTTCTGTCCAGAACCCTGCTGTACATTCTCCATCGCCCTCTTCAGGATGGTCTTAAAGGGAGGTATGACAGGTAAACCAAGCCAATGTCTACAGCAGTTTTTCTCACATTTTTTTTTCCTTTGAGAAAAGCCTTTTTTTTTTTTTTTTCCAGAAAGTGAAGTAAGAAATTGGCAAACTTCAAGTTTCTGAGAACTATTGTTCTGGCACTTTTCAAAGCAGTCAGTGTAGCAACCTTGACCACAACCCTCCTGGTCAGCTTTCCTGAAGAATACGGCAAAGGTATTTAGGACACGTATTTTATCCTATAGAATAACCTCCGCAAACCTAAGTGTGTTCTAGGGCAGGCTAGCAGGGAAGAAGCTGGTGAGCTACTTCTCACATTTTCTGAGCTGACCTGATTTCCTCGTCCAGTGACCTTATGGACTTGGCCACGCCCTCTCAATCTTGTGGAACTCACAGGGCCAGTGTTTCCTCCTGTTAAGAGGGCTGACCTCACCGTAAAAAGCTTTACTCACATCCATATCTTTTTGAAATTAGGTAAAGCATTTATTTGCCTATTCTAATATTCATGTCAAACTGATCAATTCATATGCAAAATAACAACTTCCTCTTACAGACAGTAAGATCAATCAACGACAAAGAGGGACTAAGGTGAGAGACAGAGCTGGCTCTGGCCAAGCTCACACCTCTGCAGTGTCTGTGGCTGCTGGGTGCATTTTGACCCTGTCTTGCCTATTGTTGAAGGCTTTAGATGTTCTTTAAATGAATTTCAGGAGAAACATCCCTAATGGTTTCCCTTTTGGATTAGTTTGGAGTGTAAAACCAAAAGAATCCTGATTGATATAGAAATTGTCAACAGAACAAAGGCACTGCAAGTGACATTTCCTTAGAACATGAAAATTGAGATGTTAAAATAAGGCTTTTAGGATCCATACATTCTGGATTGGTGAAGAGCTATTTTGGTCCTGAAAAGCAATGTCATTATGTGATTGCAACACATTAGCCCTGGAAACCCCAGGAATGTATTCAAAAAACAGTGTTTTTCAAGTGGCCTGTCAAAAATATGTCAACTGTGTATGAGCTACTCCTTAAGAAAAGGTCCGATAAATGAAACACACCCAGCCCAACCTCTTCCTTCCCTTGACAGATCAGACAGCTGGACAGATAGGAAAAACTCCCGGTCTCTTATTCAACCTGATGAAGACCATAGTCCGTTTCATTACGGTTAAAGAGGTTAGATAAAACAAAAATCTATTTGTGTAGTCTCATTATTTGGTTGAAACTATCTTTTTAGTATGGATCAGTTGGAGTTTTCTGCATTAATTTTTTTATATCAACCAAATTCCAAAATACATCATCTAAATTTTCTTCTTTTTTTGAAGTAGAGTAAGATTTAAATGTAGTGTTAATCTACGTTCAGATTACTTTTAGATATTTAACATTTTTCCTTTTATATTTCTGCTAATTTGACCATATAATAATATAATTCAAGGACATTTTCAGCATCTGCAGTGGATTGGTGCCGGGACCCTGGAGGATCCCAAAATCCACAGGACTCAATCCTTTATACAGAATGACATAGTTTTGCACATAACTTATGTACACACCCTGTCACAGAGTTATGTGACACTTAAACTCAGAGATATACTCTGAAAAATGGGTCCAGAGGCAATTTTGTCATTGTGCAAACATCACAGAGTGGCTTACAGAGTGTGGACGTGCAGACTGGCACCCTGTACAAATGCTGCTGTAGTGAATGTTCTAGACAATTGCCACATAATAGTACTTGTGTATATAAACATTTATACATGGAAAAGATACAAAGAAATGTGATATAAAAGACATAGGTCATTATGCCTGTACAGGACACTTGTCATGAGTAGCTTGCAGGACAGCAGTTGCTCGGGGTGAGTCAGTGACAGAGCCCTGAGTAACTGAAGAGCAGAACACCACCACACACCACCCAACACTCCAGAGACAAGCACACTTGGAAATTATATTCTTCCTTCCATGATAAATGTTGTTTCTTACTGCAACATTTTTGCTTAAAAAACTTTTGAATTTTTAAACTTTTCAATTATTTATAATAAAGTATAACTTAAAACGCAAACACAACACACAGCTGCACACAAAAGCTTTTTTTTATATCTTTATGTTTTATTATTTTAAATTTTTATATTAAAGCTTTTTGTTGCAAATTGAAACACACACATTAGCATGGGCCCCCAGGCTCAGGATCATCAGGACTTCTGACCCCCACTTCCACATCTTGTCCCACTGGAAGGTCTTCCGTGTCAGCAACCTGGGAACTGCCACCTCCTATGGTAGCAGTGCCTTGTTCTGCAATCTTTCTGAAGGATGGACCCGTCTACAGTTAAGCTTTTTTTGTAGATAAACGGAGTGCACTCTAATATAGTGATAAAATGTGTAGTGTACTAAATACTTAAATCTGCAATATAGTCACTAAGTATCATTATCAAGTATTATGCATGCTACATAATCATGTCTGGACTCTGCTCTATTTTTGGCAGTACACTTGGTTTGTTTTCCTCAGCATCAGGGCAAACATGAGCACTGTGTTGCAGGACGTTATGACGTCATACCCTAGTGCAATAAGAACTTGGCATAATGGGAACTGATGCATTTGGGGAACAGTAAGAATGAGAAAACCAACACATGTGCCTTTTAAACATGATTCGGAGAGGTGCTACCATCTGCTTGGGGGACTGACTCCCTGGGCTGGAGATGAGCACATGGCCTACCAACCTGCACCTACCCAAAGGCACAGGACACAACAGAGCCGATCAGGTACTATTCTTGGGATGTGTGTGTATGTGTGTGTGTGTGTGTGTGTGTTCATTTACTAGGCAAGAGATTTTTTAGGGGAGTCTTCCTAAAGCTTCTCTTGGTTATGTATTGTATCATGGGAAGGTCTCCTTGAGAGACCAAGAGGAGCCAACCTCAACAAGAGAACTACTTCCAGTTCTGAGTTGCCCTGAACTCTCCCCAAGCATCACTCTTCAATTGTACCTTCTACTTTGTGAACTTTGCAGAAAACATTTCAAAAAAATCTCCCTTTTGTTTAATTATGTTCAAAAAGTTTTCTTTTTCATTTGTGTCCAAAAGTATCCTGACAGAGAGACTTGCTCTTGAAAGCAACAGAATTAGCACTGGATTACAGTGTCTTTAAGCTATCACAGTGTATATAGTTATGGATTTTGTTAAAGAATCTTTATTTTTCTCACTCACATATTTGAAACATTGCTCTTCACAATATTTTTAATTTCTATTAGTTCTTTGTAGTTATACATAACATTAGGATTCATTTTGACATAATTATAAAAACATGGAATATATTTTGCTCAAATTAAATCCCCAGAATTTCCCTTTCCCTCCTCTCCTCTCACCCCCTCTTCCCTTCTCTCTACTCTAGTGCTCTTTCTGCTATTTACTGTATTTCTTAAAATTAGTGCCTGTGGATATACATAAACATGAAATTCACTGTGCTATATTCATATATGTACATGGGAAAGTTAGGAGAGATCCATTCCATTGTTCTTGCTTACCCTGTTCCTCCTCCTTCCACATAAGTCTTCTTTCTCTACTCTATTGATTTTTCTTCTATTTTGATGGACTCCCCCTCCCTTTAAAATTTTTTCTTTTCTTATTTTGGACTACTTCTGCATAGCAAAGAAAACATTTGACCTTTGACTTTCTGGGTCTGGCTTATGACACTTAGCATTATAGTCTCCAGTTCCATCCATGTACCAGCAAACGCCATAATTTCATTCTTCTTTATGGCTGAGTAATACTCCATTGTGTATTTATGCTACCTTTTCTTTTTTTTTTTCACTTTTTTTTTATTGTAAACAAATGGGATACATGTTGTTTGTCTGTTTGTACATGGGTTAAAGGCATACCATTTGTATAATCATAAATTTACATATGGTAATGTTGTTTGATTCATTCTATTATTTTTTCCCTTCCCCCCCACCCTTTCCACCCTTCTTTTCCCTCTAAACAGTCCTTTCTTCCTCCATTCTTGTCCCCCTCCCTAACTCTAACCCTAACCCTAACCCTAACCCTAACACTACCTCCCCCCACCCTCCCCCTTATGTGTCATCATCCACTTATCAGCGAGATCATTCGTCCTTTAATTTTTTGAGATTGGCTTATCTCACTTAGCATGATGGTCTCCAATTTCATCCATTTGCCTGCAAATGCCATAATTTTATCGTTCTTTATGGCAGAGTAATATTCCATTGTATATATATACCACAGTTTCTTTATCCACTCATCAATTGAAGGACATCTAGGTTGGTTCCACAATCTGGCTATTGTGAATTGAGCAGCTATGAACATTGATGTGGCTGTATCTCTGTAGTATGCTGATTTTAAGTCCTTTCGGTATAGGCCAAGGAGTGGGATAGCTGGGTCAAATGGTGGTTCCATTCCAAGTTTTCTAAGGAATCTCCACACTGCTTTCCAGAGTGCTGCACTAATTTGCAGCCCCACCAGCAATGTATGAGTGTACCTTTCTCCCCACATCCTTCGCCAACACCTGTTGCTTGTATTTTTGATAATCGCCATTCTAATTGGGGTGAGATGGAATCTTAGGGTGGTTTTGATTTGCATTTCTCTTATTACTAGAGATGTTGAACATTTTTTCATATGTTTGTTGATTGCTTGTATATCTTCTTCTGTGAAGTGTCTGTTCATTTCCTTAGCCCATTTGTCGATTGGATTATTTGTATTCTTGGTGTAGAGTTTTTTGAGTTCTTTATAGATTCTGGAGATTAGTGCTCTATCTGAAGTATGATTGGCAAAGATATTCTCCCACTCTGTAGGCTCTTTCTTCACATTACTGATAGTTTCCTTTGCTGAGAGAAAGCTTTTTAGTTTGAATCTATCCCAGTTATTGATTCTTGCTTTTATTTCTTGTGCTATGGGAGTCCTGTTGAGGAAGTCTGGTCCTAGGCTGACATGTTGAAGATCGGGACCTACTTTTTCTTCTATAATCTGCAGAGTCTCTGGTCTGATTCTAAGGTCCTTAATCCATTTTGAGTTGAGTTTTGTGCAGGGTGAGAGATATGGGTTTAGTTTCGTTCTGTTGCATATGGATTTCCAATTCTCCCAGCACCATTTGTTGAAGAGGCTATCTTTTCTCCATTGCATGTTTTTGGCCCCTTTGTCTAGTATTAGAAAGTTGTATTTATTTGGGTTTGTGTCCGTGTCCTCTATTCTGTACCATTGATCTACCTGTCTATTTTGGTACCAATACCATGCCGTCTTTGTTACTGTTGCTTTGTAATAAAGTTAAAGTTCGGGTATTGCGATACCCCCTGCTTCATTTTTCCTGCAAAGGATTGCTTTAGCTATTCTGGGTTTCTTATTCTTCCAGATCAATTTCATGATTGCTTGCTCTATTTCTGTAAGGTACATCATTGGGATTTTAATTGGAATTGCATTGAATCTGTATAGCACTTTTGGTAGTATGGCCATTTTGACAATATTAATTCGGCCTATCCAAGAACATGGGAGATCTTTCCATCTTCTAAGGTTTTCTTTAATTTCTTTCTTTAGTGTTCTGTAGTTCTCATTGTAGAGGTCTTTTACCTCTTTTGTGAGATTGATTCCCAAGTATTTTATTTTTTTCAATGCTATCGTGAATGGATGCTACCTTTTCTTTATCCATTCATCTGTTGATGGACCCCCAGGTTGGTTGCATAGCTTGATTATTGTATAGTTAATTTTTTAAAATCTTCATTAGACATGCTTATTTAATAATGAAAATAGCTTTGTATTTCAATCCTGTTTAATATCAAGGATATGGAATTGCTAGGAAGTATATAGATAGATCCCAGGCACATTTTGTGCTCATCAGCATTCAGTTCTCTCTGTTTCTCTCTTTCTCTCAAACACAAACACACACATGCACACGCACAAATTGTTTTTCATTCAAATGATTATGCTCTATATATTATTTTGCAACTGGTTTTTATAATTTAGGAATAAAAATTTAAGAATAATTTCAAAACATTATAAGTAAAAGCAGGAAGGTTTGCTTTATTTTGATTAATCACTCTATTTTGTGCAATTGTTCAGACATATTAAACTTATTTATTAATGCATATTTGTAACACACCTAGGTTATCTTTCACTGTTACAAATTTTATGTACATCATTGCACATTAATCTTTAGTCATTCATGCTGGTAGTAATGGAGGATAAATTTTTAAAAATACAATTGAAAATCACAGGTTTATGCATTTATAATTTCAAAAAGGTTCCAAACTGCCCTTTTAACATAGCATAAATTTTCATTTTCACTAACAGTGAGAATACTCTCCCACAGCTCTTGCCAGTATCATATGCTAATACATATTTTTCTTTTAAAATCTAAAAGGCAAAACCGTTAATGTTTCAATGTACTTTTCCTGAAATCTAATAAGATTTGAATCAATTTACACTCTTATAATCTACTTTTATGCTTTTTCTTCTGTGAGTTCTCTGGTAATATATTTGCAGACTTTCTATAGACTCTTGAAGTTCCTTAATTATTATGTGTTTAAGAAATTTATGAAAAGGGGAGGAATAGTATAAAAATAGCTAAACAGCATGAGTGATTAAAACAATTTATTCATTTTTATTTTTAGTTGACTTAATATTTGTTCTTAGTGGAAATATTTGAGATATACAGACACCAATGAATTACTACAAATACAGTATAGAATGTTATCATGTAGGAGTTAGAAATAAAACAATAGAAAAATTTTCCAGAGAACACAAGACAAAAGGTGATCCAAGCATAAATCAAGAATGTTCTTTCTTTTGGTGATGGTGGGGGGTTTGAAGCCCCTCGAGCATGCTAGACAAGCACTCTTCCAGCTGAGCTATATCCCCAACTCCCCTCGAGTGTTCTTGACCAAAAATATTTCTGGAAAAGTGACCGAGAACTTTAATTCTAGAATCTTACTTTTCTCCAAAGAGATAATACACCTTCTAGTTTAAATAATTTAATATAAAATTTACAAATCCTTACAACATGAAATTTTAGATATACCACCATTAGAAGTCAATCAGTTTATCTACTCTTATTTAAGATTCTCTACGTTTGCATTTTCATAATATGTGTATTTAAATGATGTCCTTAATTAGATCTTCAGAAAATATAGTACCTACATAATGTATTCTCCAAGCATTTTTCTATCTTAAATATATTTTTTATTTTGAACTTGTAGTTTATTAATTCTAGTCTAAATATAAAAATTTAGTTTAAAAATAAGTATTTTTGCCACCTACATTCACTGTCTCATCAGTGAACTAAAAGGTAGACAATATAGTCTAAACTTTCTTCTGTACAGATTTGGAAACGATGCATGAAGTGTTTAATTACGCAGGTAAAATAACTAGGTAGTTCTGCATCACAATAATGTTCTTAGGTAATCTTAGCAAAGTACTCCCTGAGTCTGTGAAAGGTTAACACTGAAGCATATTCATTGAGGGGACTAAAATGTATTCCCATAATCTGTTTTAAAACATATACTAGAGTGACTAAAGTGAAAGAAAACCTCTAGCAATTTTATAAACTCTAAAGACAAGTAGAACTCAAGAAAGCGTAAATGAATATTTATCTGTGATAAATTAGTCTTTTCTGCTGCCAAAGGATGAGCTATTTATATTTTACTTTCAAATCAACCATTTTGCTTCCTGGAGATAGTGTGTACCTGAAATAGAAGTTATTGAGTTCACCCAATTCTCTCTAGTCACCTTACTTAGAGAACATAATCTCTTCAATGCGTCGATCACAGCAACACTTATCTTTAAACAACATAAATGAATAGTCCCCACATATATCCATCTTCATTCTGTGCCCCTGCCTCTCTGCAATATAACATAGTACACCCCAATATCTCAGACTTAAATATGATATATACATTGATTGCCTTTCACAACATGGCAGACGATGAGTGTTAATTTTGTTTTCAATTTATAGCAAGAGTGACATCAACAAACGTTTTCTAGAGGCTTAGAAGGATGATGGATTCCAAAGTCTGGGAAGATTTCCAGATAGATTTCAAGGAAGTTAGCTTCTCGGTGTTGCTGGTAAAGATTCTTTCCCGCTGAATAAATGCCATTAACTGCTGTCAAGTTAACACTCAGTTCATGTAAATAAACTACTTAGAAAGAAAGTAACCATTTGAATCAGAAATTTCAATAATTTTAAAGCTAGTAAGTTATTTTATCAAAATAATTTCTGATAGTGGGCACTAAATATCAAAATTAAAAGAGAACTATTTTAAACTCAACTTTTTTAAAGCAATACTTGAAATCAAAAGGAATCCCAAAGATCTCATAAGATAGTATATTACTTTTCAGACAAGAAAGCAGGTGAGTTAATTTAAAAATGAATGTGTTTCAGATTTTCTGCTCTAGTACTAATTTAATAGTGCTTTGTATATCTACCAAAAATTTAAAATGTATTTTTGGAAATTGAAATTACGCATGTAGATATATATGTACATATATTCAACAGACACAGAGATACACATATGTATATACTCACTATACATGTATTTATATATTGCATGACACTGTGTGTATGTGTGTGTGTAGAGATCTGAAAGTAATTTTGAAGTCACAAAGGTGTGTTTTTGAAAGTGACTATGTAGGCACAGGACAGAAATCAATGATAGATAAGTGTCTGGAGCAACAAGGTGGCACTGCACCAATGAAAGCCCAAAGAAACTGCTGGAAACATACTGGTCCCATGGAATAATGTTGCTATACTGTTTTACTTTATTCAGGGAGCTAAATTGTGTGGCTTATAAATACCAGACACTTATTTCTCAGAGTCCTAGAGGGAGAGATGTCTGTGTTATGGGGCGCAACTTAAGAACAGACCAATCACCACTGAGAAGTCCAAATTTGAGAGTCTTTATTAAGCTGGCCAGCTGACTGTCTCACACAATGCCCCAAAAAATGGCTATTGGGAGAACAGCCCCGACCACAGGGTTGTAGGGATTCTTATACCAAAAATCACATTAATCATAAGTGTCTGTTGCTATGATTCGAAATTACACATTAACATCATGAGATCATCCACAGAGGGGGAAGTGGGTCAAAATGATCCTTACCTAGGTACAAACTAAAGAATGGTTACTGACATCCACACGATTACTGTTTACATGGTACATTGTTTAGGAGCAATAGGAATCAAAAGAGAGCAATTCTTTACTACATAGGAGTTGCCATTGTATATTATTAAACATGTCACACCAAGTAACTGATGATGGGCACAGAGGTGGGGTGTTCCCATGAGAGAAGCTTATTTCCTACATAATATGGAGTCTCAGAGCAAAATGGAGTCTGTTTAGTCATTTCCCTTACAGTCTGGCCTATAACATTCTCATGGAGTCAGATCTGTCAGCCCATTGCATTCCCCACTGGTTTTTTTGTACATAATCAAACCATTGATTTATTAGTAGTGTATAGTGATTATAGTTAGTGTGTAACACCATTAGCTTAACAGACTGGATTCTATCTCTAACATATTATCTATTTGTCTACTTAAAGTTTTGAAATTCTGGTTTCCAGTAATCAGGGCAGTGGTTCCAACAGCTTTGAAGCCCATTATTCCTATTTCCACTAGGAGGGGAACTAAGATAGGGGCCGCTTGTTTACATATTAGTCCCATATGTTTTTATTTCCCTCTTTATCATAATAGTATACTTGGGGAATGATGTGAACAGTAACACAGAATTTATCCCATTTGGTAATCTCAAAAAGTTGAAGGGCTAAGCATGGAGTTATTCCTGACAGTTCAAGCAAGAGAAAAAAAAAACATGTTTACTATTTTTTTCAGTCTTATCTTTCGATGGTGGTTGGGATCTCTGAGGGCTGGCCATTTTTCTGTGGCCTTGACTCAGATGTGATGAGTCCATGTTGTGAGTAAGGTCCCTTCCATTTCAGCTAGGTGTTAGGCCTCTCTGGAACAATTTGATGTAGACATAGTCTTCTGACTGAAATGGGTGTTGGAAATCAGGGGTCTCTTGGGGCTGGTTTTCTCATAAATTGAACCTGTTGGAGAGACTTAACAACAGGTTAGAAGAGGAGCAGGTTCTTGGTAAGGGTGGAGGAAGAGCTCTGAAAGCATTAACATTTTAATCTCTCAGAGGTTATTTGCCTCCAACTTTCTGGACCCAAACTGGCCCTTATTTTTGTGATTTAACCCAATTATCTATCTATATTGACTGTCTTTTAAAAATTTTTATTATTACCCCTCTAATTTTAGGGACTTTTTACTGCTGTAAGGAAAAAGGTCAATGACGGCTGTTACTGCTTCGAGCTGAGAGGGGGCGATGTGGGGTGGGGCAAGCAGTAAAAAGTTCCTTTTTAGGGGTAAAAGTCTTGTTCTATGAAAGAAACAAAAAACCATGAGTACAAAATAAATAGCATATGGAACATGTCAATGAATCATGAAGCTGATAGAAATCAATAATCCCTTACCAGGAAGTGGAAGAGCTGAGAGGTTGTTCCCATGTAAAGGCCTAACAAAGCTTAACAAGTCTGGAGAGGATAAGACCTCAGTTGTAAATCTTTAACACTGTTGGAGTTATCAGAAATGTAAGCACAGCATTTAGTTAAGTTACTTAATGTCACCTGATTTTTATAAAATATCTTTTTACTGGCATGATCTTTTCGTTTAGTAGAGATCCCTTTATTTTTGTTACTTAGAGACAACCATACTAGCAAACATTGATTAAGTCTACCTGTACCGGAGGTTAGGATGATCTGTAGGCCTTAAACTGACCAAAAACTTATAACTCTAACAGTTTCTCTTGATAGTTATCAGGCATTTTTGTCTAAGAATATTTTTTGCTACCTCTAGTTTTACTTAAAATGTCCAGGAATGACTGTGTTTTAGTTTTAACTGTTTTTTGCTAGGTGTTTAAGATCAAGCTGGTCAAATTGACTTTGTTCTTATCTGCTGTTAAGAGTCAGCTGACTCCCACAGCGGTCACTCTTGGGGAACTTGAGAGCAGCTTCTTAGCTCCTTTAGTGCCATTCACCTGGTAGGGTCTCCTAGATGAGGTGGCTTCCTTTGGAAGCATTAGGGATGGCTCCCTTTCCCAAGGACCCTCCTCTGCAGCAGGTGCACTGATTGGCTTTTCATCCTCTAGTGGTCTCAGCAATCTCCCTGATCAGAAGGTTGTGTGGCCCAGAGTTGCAAAGCTCCTTAGAGAAGTTCTCTTGTTCCCTGGGTTCAGGCTGACTCTGAGAGCAAGAGCCAAATACTGATGTTTTTGGCTCCTTTATTTTAATCTCAATCTTTAAGTTTTGATCTTAAACATCCAGCAAGTTAGTTTCACCAGACATACAGTAAGAGTACTGGGTTTTAACTTTAATGTCTATGACTTTATAGTTATTTGACTGATTACCTCAAATTAATTTAGATTGTTCTTGAAGCAGTACCTCTGTAAAACATTAATCAGTCAACAGAGTTTACAAGGAAAATACGAAATGGAATTAACAGTAAAAGCATATTTAGTTGTGTAATAGCTATCTTAAATTTTGACTGAGCTATATATTATAGCCCCTGTTTGAGATTACAGTAATTTTACTACAAAAAAAGCAATCTTTTGAATATAACTTTAAGTGAACTGAAGTCTGACTTATTTTGGAGCCACTGTAGCATGTAGTAAGGTGGGAGGCAGAACCTTAACTCAGGTAAGGCAGGGCTCTTCATAAATCTTAGGTAAGTGGTCTAGTTCTGAAGCCAATCTTTGTATTTTTTTAAAATATCATTTTATAAAGTTTACATATATTGTTTCCTAAGTCCATTCGAATGTTAGTTAACACAATATGAAATTACATCTAAAACATGAACCAAAGAAAGCTGAGAGAGCTTTTAACTTTTCTTTTGTGTAGTAAAGTGGCAAAATGTTTTCCTGTTTCATGATATTAACTTTTAAACATATCAGGCTGTCATTATCTTTTAGAAATACATTTACATTTTTATCCCAGTGCAGAAGGTAACATAAAGTTCAGGTCCAGTTACAGAACACTAAATGATATAAATAAATCCCCAATAAAATTTCTTACTCTGATAAGTTTAAATTTACCATTACAACTTTAGGTTGGAGAACACCAGCTTGATAAAATGTTCTTTTAAACCTTTTAAAGACTTGTATACCTGGAAGATATGAACACATTTAATATATAAATAAGAGTAATAGAATAAAGAAAATTTAGACTTTGTGATGTAGTACAATACTCTAAAATAACAGTTGCTGTTTAACCAGAATTGACAAACCCCCAATTTTTAAGACTAGTTGTTTTAGAGAATAAAACATAACAGAACAATGTTAAGAGTAAATTAATACTTTCAATTCCACTTATGATCCAGTCACCTCCCAAAAGCCACACTTCCTAATACCCTCACAGGGGGAGTTATGTTTTAGAGTATGAATTTGGGGAGAACATGGATATTTAGATCATATAACACATAATGAATAATATCAACCAAATTCTGCTTATTTGTGCCCCTCAAATTAGATAAACATCCTAGGTGGGCATAACCAATTCCTCCAGCTCAAGAAAGTGACAGTGCTTTACCTACCCGATTCTCAGTAAGCAAAAGTCTAGCCCAATTTCCACGAAAACTCAAGTAGTGTACAGTGTCCAAATACAGAACTCAGGTACAGTATATGCGTACATTAAACCTTCCTCTGGACCTCCTTGGAGGACAGCTTGGACTATCCCACGTGCACAATCCCATTTCCATAATTTTGCTTCTCAAATGCATGCTCTGATCATCATAACATAGCCCTCCATGATACTTTTCCAAAACCACGGCTTCACTCAGAGGACACACTGCAAATCCCTTCAGGTAGTCTAGCAATCATAAATCTAAATTCTTGATTTATTCATCTATTATCTTGAATGCATTAAACCCCACATCAGTGTTCTGCAATTGCTGAGCTAAACTATAAATTTAATAAAGTTAATTATTTTACACATATGTGCAACTGCAGCTGATCCCTGGGTTATCAACAATATCTATGCCTTTGTTCCTACATGATCTACTCCATGAGCCTTCCATCTCTTGTGAAGTACACTGTTACTTCCCTTTTTAACTTGCCACAACTTTTAATTTTATTTATGACCCCCAATTCCATTTCTGAGCATTTTAATCATTTGTAGATTCTGAAAAAAATGTACAAAGCTGAAAAAAAACGAGTTGCACAAACTCTACTTTGCAGCAGTAATTGTATTTCTCTGTGATAGAAAAAAAAAATAGCTTACCTTAATCTTTAGCACAGCCCACTTTTGAAAACCAGCTTAGATGAATTAGAAACTTAAATTAGGTTGCAGTGTTAGCTCTCAATTCAATAAAACCACTGCAGTCTGTGAGGTAGAAATATTTTGTCTTTTGGGGGTCAATTCTTTCGTTAAGAAGATTCCAGGGAATAGACAAAAGAATGTTTTTCAATAAAGAAAATACCGTTTATTGATTTCAAACACACATTGCACACGTTATGAGAGCACCTCTGTCTCATAAAGTTGAATCGTCCAGATAGTTCTGCAGCTGAACCTTCTGGAGTCGGACTTTTTTCTGTGTACAGGAAACTGATACTACTGAATGAGTTATATTGTAGGACCAGAATGCCACAGATATCAGGCTTTTTCTTTATTATTTTGGTAGAGAGTTTCTTGGCTTGTGGTTGCAAAGCTACGAAAGAAGTTCTGAGACACTATATGTATATGTGATCAAGGTTCATGGAATGAACTATGATGCAGAATAGTAAAAGCTTTAAATTTTCATATGTAACAAAGAAATGTAATAGAAGAAATATTGGGAAGGAAGATTAAAAGATGGTGGAAATGATGTTGATGGTTTACCAATTATGTTTTCATGAAAACTAGAATAATGGAATACTGAAACTATCAAACTCAGTTATTAGGTGCTGGCCATGGCTGCTTCTCTTCAGTAATCAATTCCAAGAATGATGAGTTTCTCTGTGGTCTAAACTTAAATGTACACATTTTAGCTTTTATTAGGACACATGAGTGATTATAAACAACATCATATATAAGCATTTTGAATAAAATTAAAATTAATTTATTCTATATATGAAGAAAATAAATATGGTAGTTTGAAATGATACATAATCTTTAACACATAAGGTTTCTCTTTATCTCAAGAACATAATAATATTGCTATGAGAAGCAGAGCTAACTATTATCCAATCATGAACTAAAGTGGTTTTCTAAGTTTTCCAATAATTACATTTAGAATAAGTAGGGAAACTGGCAATGATATTTTCAGAAATGTGTATGATAATATTACTTCCATTCCATGGACATGGTTTTAGTGTTTCAAATTACTGCTATTTCTTGAAGATAGAGTTCTTCCTACCAACTCCTTTTAGGAGATAAGAATAGTCCATAATTAATCTCCACTTGCTTCTTGTGCTTGAAGCAATATATTTGAGTATTCTAATGGGTTGGGGAGAGCATTACATAATAAATGTAATTCACATTCTCTACCTGTCAAACTCTTTTCCTTTGAAAGCACAAAAAAGTTCTGAATTTGAAATTGCAAGTTATTTAAATTACATCCAAATAAATAATTATTGTTTGGAAAGTTCCACAGCCCTGGCTTTGTGTTTCTGATAGATAAAATAATCATAACCTTGTTTCTATTAACACATTTTGGGTAATATAAACTCTTAGGGTGATGAAAATACACACATATACACACACATACACAAAACAGAATTCAAAGTGTATTACAAGTGTATATCTTAAAGGAAGCAATATTTGAATTACTTTTTGAAGAATGTATAGGGTTTGGTAGTTATATATATGGGATAGGAAAGACATTCCACGAAACAATACTTATCACTGGGCATGTGGTGGCTATCTGTAATCCCACCAGCTCCAGAGGCTGAGGCAGAAGGATCTTGAGTTCAAAGCCAGCCTCAGCAACTTAGGGAGATCCTGTCTCAAAATAAAAAATAAAAACAATCTGGGGATGTGGCTTAGTGGTTAAGTGCCCGTGGGTTCAATCCATAATATTAAAAAAAAAAAAGAAGAAGAAGAAGAAAGAAAGAAAAAGAAAATACATATCCATATGAATGAAAACCCAGAGACCAGAAAAATTGAGACTCTATTAATTAAGAACATTTACTTAGTCTATAGAGTACATGAAAGTTGTTAAAGTAGAGCCAGCTATAATTAGAAAGTTATGTGGTGCTAGGACATGAAGCACAAAAAACAACACATAACAAAATTAAGAGAATGAATTATGGAACTAATAAATCAGGCAATGAAAGTCACCAGCATTGTGCTTCATGAAGGCTGATCCGGCAGCACTAAAATCTGAAAAATCAAGTTGATGTGAGCAATGGTGGAGATGAAGTCAGCCACAGAGCCTTTGCTTAGTCAGCCTCCCTGCCTGTGAAGAAAGCTGCAATCGCCATGTTAAATGTGGAGAGAAGAAAATGAGTACAGCAAAGCCAAACCAAACAGACAGCCGACTCTGAGTGGAAGAGGAAATGGGATTAGATTTTAGGTAAGAAAAGAGGATGAAAACGATAACTAAAGTCTTCCATTTAGCTGTTAGAAAGAGTCGTTGTTCATTAAGTATTATCCAAAGCGTGATCTGGAGCCATATCTCAGCAAGAATCAAAAGGACAGGCTATAATTATTGGTGACTTTTTCCCAATATTTCTGTTGCAATATTTAATAACAAAAATAAATTCATTGATAATGTCAATTCCTGAAGAACTTTGAAGAAAACTAGAATACTTGCCTATTTATCTTAAAATGGATAATGAATCTATAGTCATCAAAATCATTTTTATACCATATGCCCAAGTAATGGCTTAGACTTCCCTCTCTATAGTTATTTAAAAAATATAAACTACTAATTTAGAGTGCACACATATTATTTAAGAGCATAGTAAAGGATGGAGTACAATTTGCTTAAATGAAAGGGTTTAGGGTTGACATCAACAAGACAGTGGAATGGTGGAATAAGGTTCTGTGGCTCTACCCCTTCCTCAGAAAGCCAAGTGGCAATTATCCCCAAGCAAGAATACCTTCATGAATGTCCTTGAGCTTGAGACAGAGGCACAGAGACCCAAAAATTCTATTCATCTCAATTTCTTCCCCATATTGGGAGACAACTGCAAGTCAGCAATTACTTTTAGAGGGATAAAAACAGACACCGACCAATGGAAAAAGTCAGAAATCACAGAGAAAACCCAGCACATTTACAGGAAAAAATTTTTGACAAAGATGTCAAGAATATACGATATTGGGGAAAGACAGTTTCTCCAATAAATGGTGTTTGGAAATACTGGATGTCCACATGCAAGTTAAAGTAATAGGGCTCTTGTCTCAAATCATATAAAAAAATGAATTCAAAATGATTAAAGAATTAAATGCAGACACGAAAATAAAAAAGTATGGGATCGTGGGAGAAAAATCTCCATGATATTGACTTGGTAATTCGTTTCTTAAATACAAACCCCAAAACACAGACAGAAATGACATCAAAATTAAAAGCTTCTGCACTGTAACAATTAACAGAGTGAAGAGTAGAAGAAAATAACTGAAAACCGTGCATCTGAGAAGGAGTTAGCTACCAAAATGTATAAAGAACTTAATTTGATAGCAAGAAAGACAACGATTAAAAACAGGGCAATGAAGCTGGGTGCGGTGGTGCACACCTGTAATCCCAGCAGCTTGGGAAGCTGAGGCAGGAGGATGGAGGTCAGCAAAAGCAGCGAGACCCTGTCTCTAAATAAAATACAGAATAGGACTGGGGATGTGACTCAGTGGTCGAGTGTCCCTAAGTTCAATCTCCAGTATCAAAAAATAAAAATAAAAAGGCAAATGACCTGAACAGGCATTTTCCCAAAGATGCCTTACAAATAGCCAACATGTGCAAGAGAAAAAACTTAGCATCAGTAGCCATTTTGGAAATGCAAATGAAGACCAAAATGATATACAGACTCACATCTGTTAGAATGACTTTTATCCAAAAAAGGAAAGATAAATGTCCATGAGGATGTGGAGAAAAGGGAACTCCTGTACATCATTGGGAATATAAATTAGTGCAGTCATTATGAAAAATCATATGGTGATTCCTCAATTAACTAAAAATAAAATTGTTACATAATCCAGAAATTCCACTTCTGAATCCATGACCAGAGTATCTGAAATAAATTTGTGGAAGGGATACCTATCTGCCCTGAAGCATCATTTACAACAGTCAAGATATGAAATCAATCTAAATGTCCCTCACTTTATAATTAAAAGGAATATGCCTCTAACATTAAGGACTCTTCTAATCCATGATGACAATATATATCTCCAGATATTTCTCTTATTAAAGTCACCTACACATTGCCTCAGCAATATTTTCTTATTTTTCACATACATTCTATTTATAATAGGTTAGATTTTTCTACATTACATATTTCTTGATATTAGTACTAACATTTAAAATATACAAATTTTCTGTCATTCATTGCTAATATAAATTTAATTCCCTTTGAAAAACTGTTGTACTTGCATCCTCCAACCATTATTAACTCATCATTAGTTCTAGGATTCTCGTGTATATAATTTGACATGTTTCATGTAAATGATCATCTTTTTGTCTGGGAATGTAGCTCACTGGTAGAGCACTCGCCTAGCATGCCTTGGGTTTGAACCTCAGTACTGATAAACAAATAAATAAATAAATGTAAACTAAACTATCCAAATATTACACAAATAAAGACTATTTATTCCAGTCATTTGGATACATATGACCTGTTTCTTTGTCTTGTCTTATTGCAATGACTGACACTCCACAGTAATGCTGAATGGTAGTAGTGAGAGAGAACATACTTGCTACACTTCTTCTATAATTTCTTCTTGGGTGATCAGTTGTAAATTAATTTTTCAGCATTTATTTTTCTAAATGAGTCTTTATTTGAACTCTGTATTTCATAAAAATATTATCAAAACATCTAATAGTCTATGTTGATAGATTTTTTATCAGTACTTTGAGGGTGTCAATCTCGATTTTCTTGGCTTGCGTAGTTTCAAATGAGAAATCCGATGTAGTATATAATTAATCTCTTTATGCAGTGCTTCATGTTTTTCTATTTGCCTTTATGATTTTCTTTTATATCTTGGGTCTTCACTAGTTATATTGTCACATGTTTAGATTGTTTTAAAACATTGTTTGAGATATGCTTAGTATCTTGGATCTTTTATTTGATTTTGTTCTATAATTTTAAAAAATATTTGCTATTATCTCTTCGAACACCTTTATTCCTGACCATTCTTTCTCTCCAATTTTTACTTCAGTATTTGCATGTTAGAATTTTTCATATCATTTCCCATATTTTTACTGTTTTACTTTTTTCATTTATTCTCAATCTTTGATTTTGTACAATTTTTGTTGAACTATTTGCAAGTTCACTTTTTTAAAGGTGTGTGTAGTCTACAGATAACACCTTTTCAGGAATTTTTCATCTTTAATATCATGGCTTCTAGTTCTAGTGTTTCTAGAATTTCATTTCATAATCTTGTTCTCTGCTGAAATGCATTATCCATTCATGCATTCTATCTACCATTTCACTAGATCCTTTGAGAGTTTTTTTTTTTTTTTAATAATCCCTGGATGCCTTCAACATAGAAATTTTCTGGATCTGGTTATACTATTTCCTCTAACTTTTGTTTTTTTTGGGCACTGTAGACTTAACACAGGGGCACTTTACCACTGAGCTACATCCCTACCCCTTTTTTTTGAAACAAGGCTTCACTAAGTTGCTTAGGGCCCTGCTGAGTTGCTCAGGCTGGCCTTGCACTTGCAATACTCCTGTCTCAACCTTCCATGCCACCGGGATTACAAACATGTGCCACTTTGCCTGGCTTATTTCCTATAAATCTTCAGAAAGGATCATTCATGCTTTTCTGTGTGTCTCCTCATTTTTATTGGCTGTTACCCATGATACATAGTAAAAGGTTAAATATTTACATTCACAAAAGGACACGAAGAGGCTGGAAATGTAGCTGAGTGGCAGGTTCAAGGTGCTAGGTTCCATTCCCAGCATCCCCCTCCAAATTACCATTTATATCAGTCTTATATCAGGCGGATATTATTGGGTGATTGATGGAATCTTTTCAGTAGTTGATGTGGATTTGGCTTTGTTTTTGTTTTCTTTATCCTTAGTGAACCAGAATACTGAATCCTTCCGACAGTATACTACCATTGCCTTATTCTTTAACATAACAATGTATAGATACAAAAATCAGATGAGCTTCACGTGTATCCCTTCCTTCAAATCAATGGATCTTTGACCCATTTCTGTAAATAGAAGTGTTTGATGTCCTTTTCTCATTGGCTTATGCAATCTGTTTAACACAAAAGAAAATTGTGGGCAAATGAATTAGAGATTCAAGACTCTTCTATGTGGCAGTCAGTCACCACCTGCTTGCCTCGCTCACCCAGGAAACAAATATTCTGTCTGGGGTCACCTTCTTTGTCCTGAGCCTCTCATGGGTGACCTTGAATTGCAACACCTGCTTGTGCCTGGGCTCTCATATACTCGAAACCGGTATGTCTGCTATACTGGGTTCTATTATGGTGGTTTAATATACACCCACATCTTAATACTCAGTAGGAGCAAATATTTGGGAAAAGGGTTTTTGCAGATTGTCATTAAGTTAAGAATCTTGGGATTTTGATCAACTTGTATTTTATGGGTGGGTCCTAAATCCAGCTAGGTGTCTTCATAAGAGAAATACAGAAAATGTTTATGGCAGACAGAAGAGGAAAAAACATGGACAGACACATATAGCAGAAGGTGCTTGGAGACAGCTTCCCCATGAAAAAAAAAATTGGAAAAACACAGCTACTAGCCCAAAAAGGTCAAATACTGTTTGTACCTACCAGAAACTAGGAGAGAGGTATAGCTCAGATGCTTTCTCAGGGTCTCAAGGATTTACCCATACTTGGCCTTTAGAAACTCATAAATACCTTAGCTGATTCCTTCTCAGATGCCATAATGGTGGACACCTCTTTTCCTTGTATTCTGCTAAAGGGTCCTGTCTCCTCCGAGTGGCTAAATATCAATTATTTGATGGGAAAAATTATGATGCAGTAGTTTACCTTCAGTTTTGTCTTTGTTGACGGCAGGTGTCCTCTTCTTGCTTTCTACTTCCTATGATTAATTCCCCCTTTTTAATGATACTCTTATGCACGATCCCCAAAGTGCCCCTGAGTTAAAAAGAGTACCCATAATAGATTGTGGGTTTCAGTGAGAATAAACATTAAGGTCTTTTTCTTTTTCCTTCTACACTGTAAATACAAAACCTTTCAATTCACCAAGTTAAGGGGGAAAGTAAAGAGACAATATGTGCCCTCAGAGGAAATCCTAAATGGAGTTTGCAAACAAGTGTCTGCATTAAATATGGACAAGTCCTTCACTTGTGCATTTGAACAACAGCAACAAAAAAAATGTGGTATTTTATGTCCTCTAGAAAGCTGCTTTTCATTAGATTGAAATTTTTGTAAAAGATAATCATCGAAATTTGAAATAAATTAAAACAAACCAAGGTAGAAGCCTCATTTCTACCATAGAGTTTTAATTCCCAGTATCCCTATTCTGTAACTGACAAAGCCAAATATCTTTTGGGCTGAGAGCAGCCTACGGATGGGAAAGCTGGAGAGCCCAGCACTCAGGAGCCTTTTGTGACATGAATGCATCAAACTCACATGAGAGCCCTTGGTAACAACTTCTGCAGTGCAATGCTAAAAACGAATTTCACTCTGCTCATAAAAATAGAAAAAATTGAGTACTGATTTGATTTTTACACAGGTACCTTTAGCATTATGAGAAGCCAAAAACCAGGAGGTAAAGGACTGAATTATAATTTTCGGTCCCACTGTTTAAAATTGCTCTAACCTTGTGGCTAACAGAGTAATTTATATATGCATGTGATCTTTGGGTGAACTTGTTTGAAAAATTAACAGATGTACCACAGACTGCCTGTAGGGGGCATTCATTTTGCTTTAAAATAGGTTTTAATATGATTTCACTTTCCCAACACCAACTTAATAATTTAGATTATTAAAAATGAGAAATGTAAATATACAATAATGATTTGATGTTAATATGTACTGGTTTCTTCCAAAAGATGTTCACCAAACATAACAAATTTAGAATGAAAATGAGTATCTGAACAATCAGTCACTTCAGAGCAAAGAAAAGCAAGCTTTTTCAATTACCGAAAGTATTTTAAATTCTTCATTAAATGAACTTGCAGTAAAATTTGTGTAAGAGCACAAATCAACTTCATTTCCGTGAGATAAAATCACCAGAAATAAGCCAAAATATCTTTTATTATATGTTATGTAAGCAGTGTACCAAAACTTTCTCAGACATAAACTAGGACATAAGGTGTAATACAAATACTGGAGCAATGAGCTCTACTGGGGATACAAAAATTCAGCACTACCCATTAGACTTGGGTCAACTGAACCTAACAGTGTACTACATTCATTATGTAGTGTTCCTTGGATGTTTTTCTCTTTGGTGATATCCATAGGCATTGCTCAGATCATTACTCTAATTAAAGTTTGAAAGAATTCTGGATTCATAGACATCAGAAGTAGCATAAGGGATTTTAGGCAGTAGGAACTGTCATCATCTAGTTTTGCACCTTTGATTAGGATACTTCTAGGCTGGATCTGGGTCACCTCTGGTATCTGGCTCAACCTAGCACTCTAATGTTAAGACATTTCATATTTAAATGTTTTAGAGTATTATTATCTTAATTACTCTCAATAATGCAGCTTGGAAAAGATATCATTCCTAAATTACAGAAGTAAACATTTGATTAAAATTTCAGCATGAAATATTGCTTCAGTCATATCAAATACAAATAAGAATTTGACTTTTAAAATTTCAAGGATTTGGGGCTGGTGTGGCTTGAGTCTCAGCACTGCATATAAATAAATAAAATAAAGATTCATTAACAATTAAAATATTTTTAAAAATTCTAGGGATTGGAAGTTTTGAAAATGAGAGCCTTATAAATGTCACATATTTAAATTTTCTGATATTGCATAAGTTTCTTCCTCTATATTCAAAAGCAATCTTTTGGTATCCTTTAAAGAATATCTTCTCACTCTACACATGATAAAATATCACCAAGACCCTGATAGCTCTTCAAGTGTTTAAAGATAGCAATTGGAATATGCCTAATTTCTTATGTTTTAACTTATCTAATTAGATTTGATAATTGGATTATTTTAGTTAAGAGTACTCAAGTGCATGCATGCTAAATGAAATAAACCAAAACCAAAAAAATCAAAGGGCGAATGTTTTCTTTGATATGAGGATGCTAATTCATAATAAGGAAAAGGGGAAGCTAGGGATGAACAGAGTTACTTTATATTAGATAGAGGGGAGTGAAGGGAGGGGAAGGGGTATGGGGTAGGAAGGATAGTAGAGTGAAACAGACATTATTACCTCATGTACATGTTTGCATGACCCATGTGATCCTACAATATAATCAGAAAAATGAGAAAAGATACTACATTTATGTATGATTTATCAAAGTGCATAAATGCATTTTACTGTCATGTATAACTAATTAGAACAAATAAAAAAATTTTTTAAAAAGTACTCAGGTACAGTGAAACCCCTTCTTTCGTGTGACATTGTAATATATAAACTATTTTAGCTAAATGCCAACAAAATCTCATTGCATACATTTCAGAAGATTTTTGAGGTTTGTAGGATAAAGTCATTTCTCAAAAATAGAAGTTGATTCCTTGGCACTGTAATCTTCTCAGTAGTACACTGACAAGAAAGGACTGATAACTAAGCACTCAGCTTTGCACAGGTGACCTCAAGAACAGAGAGATGTCAGATGGATTCTGCAGAACATTGGTGGGGAAAGTGAGATGTGACTATGTGAACTTTAACTAACAGGAAGTGCTGGCAGGCCGCTCTCCAGTGGCTCCGTTTCAGGGAAACGGATGCACCATCTGCAAGGCTAAACTGAAATGACAAGCCTTTGAGGCAGAGAGAGTAGATGTTCAATCCATTTGGCAGATAAAGCAGGTCATGGATCGGTTTATTTAGCTCCAGTTTCACATAAACAATACACAAGCAGAAGCAACGAACCGTTGCTAAATTCAACAGGAAATTCCATTTGGAGTTATTTCTATGCACAAACTTCAAATGGTGACCATACTCCCACTCCATCTCTTTGTCAAGTTTGTTTGTGCCACAGAGGCTGATGTGTCTTGGTTGCTCAGATAGCAACATCTATTTCAGTGATACATATTCTCTCACAAAGGACGTTTGAACCGCCATTGTAAAACTCAACCAATTATATTTCTGTAGTAGACGCCTGTGTATAGAGAAACAAATATAAAGAATGCTTTTCATATTTCTGGCAAAAATAGCTGGCACTATCTACTCATGTTAGAAATACACTTTCCTAGCAGCATTTCAAGGTCATGTGCACATAGCAACCTTAAACAGCCCTTTGCTGCTCTCAGCAGCCAACCATCCACAGACAGCAGCCACGCGTGTCTTCCTCTACGTTTGATCCTCAAGCAAAATTTTGCTTTGCATTGGTTCCTGTAATGAAATACTAGGTTCCAGTTCTGCTTGACTTCTTGTATCTACTTTATAGAATTACATGCTATTCTAGAAAGCAAAGACATATTTTCTTCTTAAGTTTTGATGAGAAAAAAATGAACTGCATTTCACCTTCAAAGTTCTCCTTGTGAAGGTCAAAATTCAAATATTAGAATATTAAGTCCCAATCTCTTCTTCCAGTCTGCTAGGGTACAAAGCAATAATCAGTTTAACAATTTAAATAAAATTGTCTTTATAGTATCATAATATTACAAACTATTTGAATTATAAGAATGTAATATTATATATAGAATTGGAAAGGCCTTATTGAGTCCACTGGAATGCGATGTATGAAAAAAGTTCACGTTTCTGTTTTCCTCTTAATTTAAGTTTGACTCTTTTCCTGTAGTTTTAGAATTATTTTGTTTTGGTTTTCTTTCAATATAGAATACCAATATCAACTCATTGGTGACATGTTTTACCAAATTTTAGTAGTAAAACTTTACTACACTAGATAGTAACAATGTATCAATTCATACACACACATATAGTTTTTTATTTTTTGTAATATTTCATATTACATATTTTTCATTTTTTGTTTTAGATATAATGTGAATAATATATATAATTGATAGTATAAATATAATAGTTTCAGCACACTATACCTGATTCAATGTGAAATTAATATAACAATTTGTTGAGAATAGCATTATGAGATTGATCTATGAGAAAATGTACATAAAATCCACTATACTTTTGTTTTTTCTATAGTGAAAATGCTGATCCAAATATAATTAATTAAATTGCTTCTGTACTGGTAGAACAGAATCACTTGGTCCCATTATCTTCTTATCGTGTGTCCTACACTGATTGCAGTGGACGCTTGGCTACATCACAAAAGTCCCCACCTCAGTCCCCACCCACCTTCAGGGTCAAAGAACATTTTCCCTGTGAATGTTGCTCAGACTGTCCTCAGCTGTCTCCTTTTGCATCTAAACTACCTCAATGGAAGAGGGCTGTCATGCCCAATGTCATGTACCTCCCCAAGGTCATGCCGCCCACGTGTAATGTCTGGCCAATGTGATGATATAAAACCCTAACTTCACCCAAGCTCAAGCAAACTCTGAAGACCAATTCCAGTTTTAAAGCTTACCTGGGTTGATCTAGGGCTTCATTATTTTGGTATTGAAGTCCCAAATTCTCCTGCTTTCTTCCCTTTCCTCCAAGAGACGTTGCTTCCGAGAATTCTACCACAGAAGTTTTCTACCCTGTAACTTGTGTCTCAACTGACTTGTCACAATTAAACTAGGAAAGACCCAAGAAAGCATATGTTATAATGAGATGCTGGATCTGGATTAGCCATCACTTCCCTGGAGATGAAGCCCTCTCCACTGGTGGTCTGTGAAGCATGGAGTCCCTGGCAGACTAAGCTGTGACTGTGGGGCTCGCAGAGGTGAATGAATTAGGTTAGCATACCTACTGAATGCAGTGCAATGGTAGGTGCAATGGGAAATATAGTGGAAGAAATAATTATAAAACAGTGAGTCAGATAGTTCTTATTTACACTGGTTAATTATGATTTAATAAAATAAGTGTGAGGGCCAAAAGATTTCCTTTAAGTAAAGGAGACTTCTATCTTCTGAGGATGGAAAGTAAAAAAAGTTAAGAACAAAACACAGAAATTAATTCTTAGAGCCCCAGGTAAGAATAAATTTTCAAATTAGGCAGATCCACTATTCTGAGGTCAGGATTGTGATAGAAAACAATGGGATCCTCATACAAGGGAGAGTAACATTTGGATTAAAGTTCTTGAAAATCTTGCTTCCTCCAAGCCCACCCTGGTGAGGGATAATGAGTGCTCTCCTCTCTGAAGATAGTGTAGATGTCATGGACTTGCAATGGGCAGGACACCTCAGCATCTACTCCTACATTTCTCCCTGTGGTTCTGAGCCATCAGATCCAGGGACGCACTGGAGCCACCTGAGGAGAAGAGGCACCAAGCACAGAAGGAGCTACGCGTCCTAAACAAAACTGGACAGCAGGAGGCTGGCAACTGTCTGGAACTGCATCCTGAGAGTGCTGGATCAGGAGGGCGTAGAGACTCAAGTTGAGTGAGGGAGAGTTTGCCACATTGGGAGCACTATCCTGGGGTGCAGAATTTGAAGCCCTGGCAAGCATCCTGAGAGATGAAGTAAATTCTGTATGAGTATTTCAAAGATGCGGGAAGAAGGTGATGAGCCACACAAGTGTTAGTGTCGTGTCTGAGCTTTCATAGCGCACAGAAGGAGTGAAAATGACTTAGAGAAATGAGAAGGGTGGAGTCTTTACTCTACATAAGGTCAAGAAATCTACCAGTTGACTGCACCCCCCTGGGATGGGCTGCTGAGAAGGGCGCCATTACCACCAGAAACTCAGCCGTTGTGGTCCTCTGAAGGACAGGTGTGCCCACGGAGACACCCCACAGAAATGAGCATCCCAGCAGCAATGAGGAGGTAAACCAGATGATCGGGAGGCTGATGACAGTTGTCCTAGGAAAGAGTCCTGCCCTCCTGCCCAATTTCTGGTTCTGGGCCAATTGTTAGATTGGCAACCCATTGTGTAAGGAAAATGTTCTGTTGCCATCCAGAAGAACCTGGAAACCGCAGGACAAGTAGGTATCAAAACAATGCCGTGGCTTCCTCAAAAGTTACCCAAGGTCACTTATTGAGGGACAGTACAGAGGGAGAAAGGGAAAATACAGATACTTCAAGGAGACTGGATATGAGCTAGAGTCACTACAGATGCTCTGGGATTCAAAGTACCCCTGTAAGCTCCCTGTTAGGGTGCACAAGTAATGAAGTCCTAAGCAAGTCCGTCTCAGCCTGGTATAGTGGACCCATAAAACACCCAGTGGTCATTTCTCTCTATTCCATAATTTGTCAGAATAGAGGTTTGCTAAGGAGTCAGTAGAATACCCATATAAAATTTTAGCCTGTAGGGTAGAAGTTTCTTATCTGGAAAAGTTAAATTGAAGCCTCTGAAACTTTTCCCATACTCTGAGAAAGATAGTAAATCAAAAACAATAGCACAGGCCACTCACTGGAGTAACAGACATTAGTATTCCTTATATTGGTTTTCTATTTATATTTTATTACTGTCATTTTACACATGAAACACCATAAGTTAAGGAAAATATTTAATTTGCTGAGGTTCAAAAAGCCAAAAGAATACTGGAAGCAGAATGTGAACCCAACTCATTTATTCCCACAACTGATTTCTGCTCTGCCAACATGGAAAAGTCTCTCCAACTTAAGATAGAATCACATGTGAATTTAAATGAGTTATAAACAAACTTGGCAGAACATAGTATTTATGCAATGATATACTATTCTTCCCACTATGTGCAAGACTCCTTGTAAACTAGTTATTTTCTAAAGGGTTCCACGGAAGTGGACTACATTATATTGCTTCAAACAAATATGCATTTTAGTAGAAAAACTATGACAAAATTAGACTCTTCATTCTTTCTATATTTTACTTTATATAATGGTCTTGACAAAAAGAGATAAAAAGAAATCATAATGAGATGAAGAAAAGGATGATAAATAGACAAATAAGATTACCCATATAGTTTTAAATGTATCAAATTATTTCAATGTCATTATTTCATGCAATGTGTTAAAATCTTTGATGAGTAATGGAAATATCAACTTTCTAGTCAATTGAGTTACTTTTAAAAAAAGATTTTTAGTTTTAAACTTTCATTAATATTAAATGAATTTATGTTATGAGAATCCAGTGAAATCATAGCCCATTATCTTATAAAAAACCTAAACCATTAAAATACAGGGACAATGAAATGACCTAATACTTGAGAACCCAAGATTTTGAAACTCAATGATTTATTCATGAGCCATCTGGTTGTGTAAGCTTGATAGTATAGTCAAGTATGCTTTATATGTTTGGAAAGAAAGCTATTCTGAAAGAAATAATTAGGTTTCGTGAATAAAATTCCAAACTACACCAAATGATTTATATAACAGGAGTAAGAATTACATAATATTATAATGTAGGTACATGAAATATAAAGTTATATTATGGATATGTAATAGAATTTTACCACCCTTTAACACACACACACACACACACACACACACACACACATGCACACACTGCAAACTCTCATCATAGCAAGAGGGCCTTAGTACTACAACATTTTATCTAGGGTGAATACAAACAGACATGGTGAGTTTGGCTTTCTCTTTGGGGGTCTTAAGTGATGGTAGAGAGACCTATGGGAGTTCTGCCTTCCACTTCTGTTTCTATCACCATTAATCACTTTCTACCACCCCATCTGTCACAGGTTTCTGTGGACATACACAAATGCATGTGCAGGGTTAGATATAAGAGGGGGAGGGAAATAGAATGGTGTGAAACCATTTATTTCTTACCCACAAATGCCTATTTTGAGTACTGCATGAAATAAATTAAAATTTTCTATGCGTTGCCATCTAAGAGCCAATTTAACTTGAAATGACACATTATATTTTCCATTAAAATAATATGCAGAAAAATACCTGAATGTTTAATGTTTTTCCTTTTGAACTCAGTTTTCATTTATTTGCTTTCCAATTTTTGCCGGTGTACCTAGGAAGTTAATAATAAAGCTACACATTTTCATTATTTATAACCAAGACATTATAATTTTCTTCTTAGTCATGCATCAAATTTCTACTAACTTTTTATAAAAGAAGTTGAAAGGATATAAATTATAACAAGCTCAAAGTCTTTTCCATAATAAAAATACAAGTCTTGATTATAAGTAAAAATCAAGATGAAAGTGTTCTCCAAGCTATAATTAATAAGACAATCCAAGACAACCACACTAAAACAAAACTTGGAAAGAGCTTTGGGGCATTACGGACACAAATCTGATAAGTGGGTGTATAATTTGTCATGATCACATTATATCCTCACATGTGCTGGACTCTACAGTGTTCCACCATGTCCTTCACATTTTTTTTTTATTGTAAACAAATGGGATACATGTTGTACATGGTGTAAAGGCATACCACTTGTGTAATCATAAATTTACATACGGTAATGTTGTTTGATTCATTCTGTTATTTTTTTCCCTTCCCCCCACCCCTCCCACCCCTCTTTTCCCTCTATACAGTCCTTCCTTCCTCCATTCTTGCCCCCCTCCCTAACCCTAACTCTAACCCTAACACTAACCCTTCCCTCCCCCCTTTATGTGTCCTCATCCACTTATTAGCGATATCATTCGACCTTTGGTTTTTTGAGATTGGCTTATATTATCCTTCACATTTTTAATGATTTAAATAGTTCTTCCCAGCACAACTGAGCTTAGAACGTGGTACCTTGCACCGCCATAGGTGATGCACATCCGTCATCTCTGTGTTAAGGAAAGTACACCCTTGTTAAGATCCATGGAAGTTTTTCTACTTGAGCATTCTATAGCAACAATCACAAATACCATTTATCTGTATTTTTTAATAACCCATATTTTCAAATGTATATTTTTCAATTTTTTTTGTTTCGATTAGTTATATATGCTTATGGGTACAGTGTGATATTCAACATATCTGCAATGTATATGATCATTGAACTTTGAAGAGTTTTCATCACCTCAAACATTGGTTATTTCTTTGTGCTGGGAACATTCACAGTCCTTCTACTGGCTATTTTGAAATACATAATTCGTTCTTATCAACCACAGTTACCCTACAGTGTTATAGAATAAAATGTATTTTATTGTGTGCAAGTGAATACTTTTGCCATCAATTAAGCAATTCGCACAACTAAAGAAAACAGAGATTGATTTATGTGTCATTGGAAAAATTGATTTATATACAAAAGAAACAACTGTGAGAAAAAAAAAAAAGCACTCAAATACTTGCAGGTATTTAGAATGTCCCCAAACAGCCTCAGAGTTTGAATAATTTATATCAATATGCATACATTACTTTTATCTTTAAACAAATCAGAGGAATATAGCATAGGTGTTTATCAATAAATTCCTATTTTGTGTTTATCCCCTGCACCACCCATCAGTTACTCTCAGTCCATATTGTCTGTCACTCCCCCTTCTCCAAACATCAGAAGACATCATTTCTTCTCTTCAGGCCTTGCTCTATACAAGTATTAATATTAAATTCACTTAACAGTTGCATAAAAACAAAACAATGTGTATATTAATAGGGTAGCAGGATGCTTCAATACATGTACACACTATAGATACATTATGTATGCAAGTATTAAATCAGGTTCAATATGTGCTTATATCAGATTAAACATATCTATCTCCTCAAACATTTATCATATATCTTTTTGGAAACGTTTTCAACACCCTATTTTCTAGCTTTTTGAAATGCACAGTACATTATAGTTGTCTTCAGTCACTTGTGGCTGATAGCTCTTCCAACTCTGTTCATGTCTTCTCTAGTCTAATGAAATGATAGCCCTTCAAATTAAACAGTGGGGAGGATTATGTATAGGCCACCCCCAAACCTGAGGTAGGAGAATGTGAGTGTATCAGATGATGGGAGGACACTGAGGTTGTGAGTGTAAGTGTATCTGAGTAATTATTTCTCCCATTCATGTATTATACATTTTTAAGTACCCAATTGAATATAGAATATTTATATATATCTATATCATCTTGATAATTATATTTCCCTATTTAAAAGAATGCAGATTTATACAGACAACATCAAATTTAAAAATCTATTTTCCCAGAGAAAATAGGTCAGGAGTTTAGAATGGATTTTTCCATTTGCTGGTAATAGTTATATGCTCCACTTAACAAGGAGATCCACAAATTAAATGATTCTGCTATTAATATCATATTCCTATTGTATTACATTCATGAAACTATGCTTCTGACATCCCAATCTGACCCAGATGATAGTTTTCCAGATTGTTTATGAGAGTATAGATAATAATGAAAATGAATATGATGAGGACAATAATAATAACAACCTCTAAAACGTCTTCCCAAGAGCAATCCATGTTCCTCTCTTTTCCACCATGGATTGGTTTGTCTTTTCCATGGCCTCAGTGTAATGTTTTGGAAATTCATCAATGTTTTTGCATGTATCAGTAATTTTGTCCTTATATATTACTCAATCATATTCCATTAAATACCCATGTCACAGACTTCTAATCCACTTTCACACTGATGTACTCTTACACTGTTTTCATGCTCTGATATTACTTATCAACTAGTTGATGATATTCATGTGCAAAACTTTTCTGTGAACACTTTTTCACTGACCTGGGGTGAATATGTATAAACAGAAGAAAGGTGCCTGTCAGTAAATGTAGGGCTTTATAAACACTGACAGATCTCTCCCCAAAGGATTGAATCATTTGACTTCATTTCCAGGTCTGTTGTAAGGATTTTATGTAGTGATATTAATATACTTCTTGATAGAAGTGTTGTCACATAAGTCTATCTGAGTTTTGTCAAAGCTCAACTAATAATAAGATTTGCATATTCTACCTCAGATATATATTGAAAAAGGGAGAAGTGAATATATAGTGAATGCATGTTAATAGTGTATATGCTGAAACTTGCCAGGAGAAATGTATTAATATCAGTAGCTTACATGAAAAAGCATCCAAATCACATGAATTAATGAATAGATGGACAGAAAAGTGATAAGTCATTGTTTTGAAATGCAAGTAGGGAAAGTACTTCTGGAAGAGTAGGATAATAATCACTCAGAAAATTTACTACTGGCAAAAGAAATTGTCTAATTGAAAATTTTCAGTTGTTTGGAAAACAGCAACTATTGAAATAATTAAAGGTGTTTTTATTAAAACAACAGCCAACAGCAAGGACAATAACAACTAAATCTCAGTAAGAATAGCAAGTTTCACTTCCCTAGTCTGCTCTCCATTTTTTGCAGGTGCGTGGTAACCTTGAAAAACCAATGTCTGCAGAACAATGGTAGTTGTGGAAACCAGTATCCTAGCAAGAGCTGGAGAGCATTGCACACTCCCATAGCTCAGAAAGCCCCATCTCCAGGGAAGTATCACTCTTTGCCTCTCTGAAGCTCCCTGAAAGATGTGTTTTAAGACATATGTGTGCTTGAGTTGACCACAATTTAGAAGTCCAGTATCGACTTCACTGAGTTGTCAAATTGGAATATTCCCATCTGGCATTTCAGCATATTAATTAGTTGGTACTAGTATAGCATTAACTTTGAACAATAAACAAATAATGAACCCTTTGATTCCAATCTCAATCTCTCTTTTTCTTAGTTATTCAACTATGATTTATTCTTTTTTTTAATACTGGGGATTGAACCACAGGGGGTACTTTTTAACCTCTGATGTACATCTCCAGCCTCTTTTTAATTTGTTTGAGACAGAGTCTCACTAAGTTTCATAGGACTTACTAGGTTGCTGAGTCTGGCCTTGATATTGCAACCTTCCTGCCTCAATCCCTCCAGTCTCTGGGATCACAGGCACGTGCCACAGTGCAGCTAATCCATGTTGGTAGCTGATTCTTAAGATCAATTTTCAGTAACACAATTACACTTTGGTGTATCCCACCCCGAATATATATATATACACATAATACACACACACATAATATACACACACATGATATACATACACATAATATACACACACATAATATACACACACACACATAATTTTTTAAACAACATAAAATCTCCAAATATATTTTACATAAAGAATGTAAAACGGTTTCTCTAATTTCCCATAGAGCATTTTATACTACCTACCCCCCATTCAACAAAAAGGAAATAGAAGCAATAACTAATTTGAATGTCTTCCTCTTTGGTTTTCACTTAATTCTCAAGTATTTCTAGTTTTAAATATCATAAGAGAATACAACAGCATTTCTGACAACCTTCAGTGTCCTATGAAGCTACTTCATCAAAAATAGAATGCTGAAATACCAGCAGTAGGATTTTTCATTAAAACGTGACAGGGATGGCAGCAATGAGCTACACAATGCTGCGTGAAGTCCCTTGAGTGCTTGCTTGTTCAAGGCGTACCTGAGCAATGGGGTCTACACCAAGAACCATGCTGTTTCAAAATGCACCCCACGTTAGATATTCAGATCGCCTTTATGTTATCTATCTTTCCAGTTTATTTCCATTTCTACCGTAGTATATTCTTTACTCATTAATTTTATTCACTATGGCCTATATATCCTCTCCATAGACAGTAAATAAAAGGTGATTTTTTTTTAATCGTTCATTGGTAATCCAAGTGTGTAGGACAATGCCTGGTGCAAAGCAGGCACACAGGAAAAGTACTAAACAGATAAGAGACCATAGGGTTCATCCAAGCCCATCTCCTAAGCAGGACTAATACACGGCTATCTTGATATTTATAGGCAAATACTTTTTAAATAGGCTTGAAAAAGGTAGTGAAACATGATTGCTTCTGATTTCAAAGCATCAACACCCCCAAACACTCTAAATTAAAAATATTAATGGCAAGTAGAATAACTTTAATAAACACATGTAAACGAGACCCGGATGGCACATATTCACCAGGTGGCCATGGGTGTGCACATTTCCTTGGGGGGAATGGGAGTCTGCCTCAGGGACAGGCAGGGATCAGGGGAGGGGAGCTGAGGAAGTTTGGAAGACATTCCATTTTGTTACTGACCTCATTTTTCACATCTCAAAGTGACTTTGGGAAGCACTTCTTGACTGCACATCACACCAATAAAACATCCCACTAATTTTTAGAATGGTTGGAGGCCCATGAAACATGTAGATGGGTAGAATTATCTTCAGCTACCCTTCTTCATCTTTAGGTTTCTGGTTTTCTTTTTTACCTTTACAAGAAAAGCCTGGTGCTGAGTGGGTGGCAATCATTGCACTGCCTTTAGAAGGAAGATTGTAAAAACAAATAAACAATAAAAATAAAATAAATAACTTACAAGTCCGGTTCTTGAATTTGGGTTCCAGACTTTAGGATTTCTGTTTCTTAACTTCACAGCTGATGTTCTATCCATCCTCCTAATGCTGACACACTGCATCTTTCTTGTACTTCTTTGCAAAAGCCCTGGAAATAGGGCTCATTTCTCTGCTCCATTTCTAGGCTCTTGGTTCTAACAATGTGGGCAACTTGCTCTGTCTGGGAATGGAGTGCACAGACACCCCCTACTCAGTTTACAAGCTGGCAGATGTTTATGAAGGGCCAGAGAGGGAATACTTTAGGCTCTGCAGCCATATGGTCTGCCCCAACCACTCAGCTCTCCCATGATGGTACCAAGGCATCCACAGATGATGTGCAAAGATTGGGTCTGGACTTGCTACAAGAAAACAATGAAGCTTGCTGGATTTGGTCTCCAGCTCAAATAGACCTTGGTGTAGCAGAAAGGGGCCTCTCCCATTCTGCTCAGGGTTCCTGGAATGTGAATGGCAGGCAAAGGCCACCTTGACTTTCAGATGGGCCCTCCAGAGCCTCTCTCAGTGGAAAATATGACTCTGATGATGAGCTTACCTATGTAAGGGTGCAGTCCAGGCCGTGCAGTGTTTGTGCCAGACTGGGCAGAGCTTAGAAAAGTTACAGTTTTCTTTGGTTTGTTTCCCTTGTGTCATTCATGCTAAAATCATTGATCTTTGTTTTCTTGACTTCCAAACAGAAATTGATGACATTTATCTATTGTAATGAATTTGATCCTTTTTACTTTTGTCATGCTTATTAAAGTTCCTTTTCATGAATTAGTGATTATATGAGATTCTGAAAATATTCTGATAGTTATAAATAATCTTAGTTATATAATGGTAATTTTTAAATTAATATCAAATTATATGGAACATTCAGCTGTGAGCTTACTATGGCTTTCTGAAATTTATACTGATTCCCAAAACCAAGAGTTATGCTTTTTGAGGGTGTTCATGTTTTTACTTTATTTGATTATCTTCCTGAAATGAAAATTATTACAAATAAAAGTAACTCTGGATGACCTTGAACCATAAGCACATCAACAAGATATGTGGAATGTTTTTTTTTTGACATCCTCCTTAAACTAAAACATATTACTTTAAACAGATTACTATAGAATGAAGTAGAAAAAATAACAAAATCCTGCTTTGTTCCTTGAAGCTGTAGCCTTAGTAGATAAGATAATATGGCCTGAGTTGAGATTTACTTAAGTCTTAGCATTCCATGACAAAAATCAGTAATTTCCTAGGTGGGAACTAGAAACTTATTAATGCTCCACACCTATTCTTGACTCAGAAAAATTCCATGTATTTTAGGTCATCGTTATTAGTGCATGTCCCTTCCATTACCCAACAACCTTCCACTCTATGAAACACAAAAATACTTCCAACTTCCATGTTTCATGGGATTCTTCAACTGCAATTGAGTGGATGGAACCTAACTCAGAATGAGTAAAACAAAGAACTGGGGGACCTCACAAAACTGAAATACCAAAGGAAAAACTCATTTGATGTACAGATACCAGGCCTTGGATGATGTCAATAAAACTGTCTCTGCACATAATTCACATAGATCCTTAATCACGCAAGAAGACTTTCAGCTGGAAGTAAATTTAAAAAAATGTGAAAACAAAGTCATCCTACATCAGTTTATTCACTAAAGATGTAACACATTACATCTAAGGTGACAATAAGAAGGCTAAAGGTGAGGGTTCCCTGGCATTGGTTCAATAGTGTAAAAATATTGTGGCCAATAGATTTTCTGACCTCTTGGTTTTCCCTTATGACATTGAGATTGAAGTGGAGCTCTGATTACCACATATATATTCTAAAGGAAAAGAATAGGCTGGCAAAAGTGTTCAGTGACATGAGTTCTGCTTAACAACAATATAAACCTTCCCAAGAAATACCTTAGAAAATATTCATTAACATCCAGTTGCCTGGAACAATATCATAGAGTCCTACATAATGATAAAGTGTATTATAGAAGCAAATATTAATAATAGGGTAGATAACCTGGCTTTTCAGTCTCTGTAAAGGAAGAGAGGGTTGTAAAGAGGTGTTCAATGATCCAACCAAGTGTGTATGTCAGATCTCTGAGAATATCATAAAGAAGAGGACATTGAGAGTCAACAATCACATCATAGAGGGGAAGGTTAGACGGGAAGAGAAATTCCTCCTTATCGAGACCAACAGAGAAGATCTAAGAAGCATGTTGTCTAGTCAAGTATGGTCCATTTTTCCATTTCTGAAGCCATCACTGTACTTAGAAGGGTACAAATAAGGTCAATGTAAGGTGACCTCCACTTGAATCATGAAAATGGTTTCCATATTGGAAAGTGGGATATTTGTTACCTAAAATAAGAGGAGAGATACAGAGGGCATTATTTTTTATTGCATAAAAATTTAATAAAATTTCAACATCTTAAATCAATATCTGTTGATTATTTTACAGTTTTTGCATGCCGGGGGTTCAGGGATGGCTTAGCTGAGTCCTTGGTACAGTGTATCGAATGGCAGTAATCAAGTATTGACTGGGACCCAGGATCTTCTCCTAAGATCATATAGTTCTTGGAAAAATTCACTCACTTGCAGATGTACAATTCATGGGAGAGTCTTCTTCAAGGTCAGTAAGACAGGAGTGTCTCAGGTAGTTTGATCCAGGATAATCCACTTTGATTTACTGAAAACGTATTGATTAAGGACCTTAATTTTGTTCTCAAAAATGCCCAATGCAATTCCAATTAAATCCCAATGATGTACCTTACAGAAATAGAGTAAGCAATCATGAAATTCATTTGGAAGAATAAGAAACCCAGAATAGCTAAAGCAATTCTTAACAGGAACAGTGAAGCAGGGGGTATCGCAATACCAGAACTTCAACTCTACTACAAACCAATAGTAACAAAAATGGCATAGTATTGGCACCAAAATAGACAGGTAGATCAATGGTACAGAATAGAGGACATGGACACAAACCCAAATAAATACAATTTTCTCATACTAGACAAAGGGGCCAAAAATATGCAATGGAGAAAAGATAGCCTCTTCAATAAATGGTGCTGGGAAAACTGGAAATCCATATGCAACAGAATGAAACTAAACCCCTATCTCTCACCCTGCACAAAACTCAACTCAAAATGGACCATGGACCTCAGAATCAGACCAGAGACCCTTCATCTTATGGAAAAAAAAGTAGGTCCAAATCTTCAACATGTCAACTTAGGATCATACTTCCTTAACAGGACTCCCGTAGCACAAGAAATAAAAGCAAGAATCAATAACTGGTATAGATTCAAACTAAAAAGCTTTCTCTCAGCAAAGGAAACTATCAGCAATGTGAAGAGAGAGCCTACAGAGTGGGAGAAAATCTTTGCCACTCATACTTCAGATAGAGCACTAATTTCCAGAATATATAAAGAACTCAAAAAACTCTACACCAAGAATACAAATAATCCAGTCAACAAATGGGTTAAGGAAATGAACAGACACTTCACAGAAGAAGATCTATAAGCAATCAACAGATATATGAAAAAAATGTTCAACATTTCTAGTAATAAGAGAAATGCAAATCAAAACTACCCTAAGATTTCATCTCACCCCAATTAGAATGGCGATTATCAAGAACACAAGCAACAATAGGTGTTGTCGAGGATGTGGGGAGAAAGGTACACTCATACATTGCTGGTAGGGTTGCAAATTAGTGCAGCCGCTCTGGAAAGCAGTGTGGAGATTCCTCAGAAAGCTTGGAATGGAACCACCATTTGTCCCAGCTATCCCACTCCTTGGCCTATACCCAAAGGACTTAAAATCAGCATAATACAGAGATGCAGCTTCATCAATGTTCATAGCTGCTCAATTCACCATAGCCAGATTGTGGAACCAACCAAGATGCCCTTCAACTGATGAATGGATTAAGAAACTGTGGTATATATATACAATGGAATATTACTCAGCCATACAAAATAATAAAATTATGGCATTTGCAGCCAAATGGATGAAATTGGAGAATATCATGCTAAGTGAGATAAGCCAATCTCAAAAAAACAAAGGACAAATGATCTCACTGATAAGCGGATTATGATGACACATAATGGGGCGCTGGAGGGGGCAAGAATGGAGGAAGGAGGGACTGTATAGAGGGAAAAGAGGGGTGGGAGGGGTGGGGGGGAAGGAAAAAAATAACAGAATGAATCAAACACCATTACCCTATGTAAATGTATGATTACACAAATGGTATGCCTTTACTTCATGTACAAACAGAAAAACAACATGTATCCCATGTGTTTACAATAAAAATAAATAAAAGGTAAACACACACACACACACACACACACACAATAACCAAAAAAAAAAAAAAAAAAAAGCCTTTACATTGAACATATTACTTTACCCATATGAGAGTAGTTTCTGTTTATCTTCAGAGTATCTCTAATGAAGGGAGGGACTATGCAGGGCATGCAAATATACCAAGGCATGAAAATGCTAGGGACCATCTTACAATTCCACTTATCTCAGAGGGTCTCCCTGAAAAAATTAACAAGTCACTAGAGTAATATAAATCCAAAAGTTTGACACTATGTATTCCATCAGTTTTCATAGCGTTACCAGAAAATTAAGAAATGGAAGTATTTGATAATCTGTTTACTTTCGTTTTTTAATTACATTAAGAAATTTAAAACAGTTCTCCAGAGTACTATTTTTCCAGGATGGTACATTTTTCTGAATTAATCCAAATGCAAAAAGCAAAAGAAAAGTTAGTTGACTTTTACTAAATGTTTTCTTAATAACTGGCATTTCTTATGTTGATTAAACAGATTTTATATCATAATTAGTAACAATCTATTTGAGTCCAAAGGAAAATAAAATTGTCACAATGTCATAAATTTCAAAGTGAAAGAAAGAAGCTACAATGATTAAATATGATATTTTTTCTTAAAAGAAATAAGCTGATAATCCATACAGTGGAAGATGTTAAAATGTAAAAATAAATATATTTTAATACTTAACACTTTGGGGAAAATGATCCTTGAAAATTGTATTTTTTAGACTGTTAAAATGAGCACAGAAGTATGAAAAAAAATGTGTTAGAACTGTACATAATAAAATGTTTGCAAAAATCCTGAAAAAATGTAATTTGTTCTGATGAAGAAGATTTTAGTACAGTTTTATGTCCACAGAAATTTGGTGAGAGAAATAAATGCTATATCTACTCAAAAAAGAAAAATTTGCACCCTATTAAAAAGTTTAAAATATCTCAGTTATTTACACAGATCTGTAATATAATTCAACCAGTTAAAAAATATAAAGGTAGATCAACTTCTAATAACCTCAGCTGGAATTCACTGATATTGGTCGAAAGTCATCTCCAACATTCCAATAGCAATTTACATATGATTAGAAGCAATGTTTTTGCATTTCATTCTGAACACTTATTTTTAACTTGTCAAATGCTGCTCTTACAAAGTTCAGACTGCATGCAACTGAGAAGCAGACAATGATTTTACAGTAAAGAAAATTGATTGACCTGAATAGGACTAATTCATAATCCTAAAGCATAGGTCATAAAGTATTTTTAATATATGAAACAAATTAGAAAATGAAAGCAATAGAAATATAAAAATTTCTAATTGACAAAATCCATACAATAGTATTTGAAGATAAGAAGTATTCTCCACAAATAGAAAAATAGGCCAACTCAATATTTAATATTAAACAAAATATTAAACAAAAATAGGCCAACTCAATATTTAATATTAAACAGAGTTCATCATAAGAGCTTAATCCTTTATGACCACATTGTATTGGACCATTTATTCACTTCCATTTCCAGTCAAATTCCTTTAACTGATGAAGAATTTACATGTTTTCTGATTCAAATGTGTCATTCAAATGCACGCTATGTTAACAGGTTTGGGAATGATCTTCAGACATCTGTCTCTGCAACACTTAAGGAGCTAGTCACTCAAAAGAGATCTGGACCCTTCTCGTGAGAATGTATCACTGATGCTCAGGAGTGGCCTGAGGAATAATTTAAAAGCAGAATTTCCTTCTTCTATGAGTGAGGTCAGCCGTGTCAAGTTTATGGAAGCAGTTGAACACCCACCCAGCACTCCAGGGGAAAATGTTTGAATCTTTCATTGTCTTAGTTATAGAGAGAAGCAGACAGCACCTTCCAGAAAAGGTATGGACGTGGGGGTTGACCTAAAAATCTAGAATACTAATACAGGAGAATTTCATGTGCGACTAACAAATTTTCACTATTTAAACATCTGAGGGTCAGATGTTGTGTGGGCTGGACTGTGTTCTCTAATAAGGGTCTCACCATGCCCAAATCCCTCTTATCAACTGGACTCAGAACCTGGAGTCTCCGGGGAGGAATAAGCTTTTTCCAAGTGCATTCAGACTTTTCAGAACTGAGCTCCTTGCTATTGTAGAACTGAGGTTTTTATTTCCTGACTGGCTCTCAGGAGGCTGTTTTGCTTCCTGAAGCCATCTGCTTCCTTCTCACCTGACTCTCTCCTTCTTCACATCCAGAAGCGTCACACTAAATGCTTCTCAATCCTCCAATCTCTGACATCTGTCATCAGCTGCGTTTTAAGGTGCCATATGATTAGATAAGGTCCATCCAGATAATCTCTTCATTTTAGGGGCAACTTTGCCACATGTCAACCTAAGCCTGGAAGTGATAGCCCTTCACAGCCATAGGTTCTTGAGATAAGAGCTGGAGGTGAGATTCTCCTCGTCACATCTCTCTAAAAGTCTTCAGTGACTCCGAGGACCACCCCATAATTCTTACCGCTGGCATTTCCTTCCCAGTTCTGCAGTGCCAGAGACGTTGTCCCAGCTAAGGCATTTCCCCAACTCGCCAGCATCTCATCCGGGTTCTCCACTGCTGAAAGAATGACCTGTTTGTCAATTGCTTCACTGCAACATCCAGAGTCCATCTACCATCAGCGATGAGATCTTTTTTTTTTTTTTTTGCGGTACTGGGGATCGAACGCAGGGCCTTGTGCTTTTGAGGCAAGCACTCTACCAGCTAAGCTATCTCCCCAGCCCAGCGATGAGATCTTAATTGCTTAGTTGAATAGGAATTGCTCTGTCAATAAAGTCCCATTCGTAGCCAACTTGTTGGAACCATCTCCTGCCTGATCTGTTTGAAAGGCTTCACTGGAAACTGAGGAGGAGATGAAATAGAGATTTCACTAGGAGCGCTCTCAAGAGATACACCTATCAGGAAGCAAGAAGGAACTGGGCATGGGGAGAAGCTTGCTGTCAATGCAGTAGTAAATAGGGTCTCAGGTGATTCTGGAACAAGTCCTGGAGTTGGGGTGGCCCCAAGGACTGGGGCTGGGTATCCCTATATCAGCCTGATCTGGTCATTCCCTGTAGCCGTGACAAATTCCCAGTCATTTGTCATCTGGAATCTGAACATAGCAACATCTATTATCACTACAGTATTTATGCCTTGGAGAGGGAGAAATTATCTTTGCCCTAGGAGAAGATTCCTGAGTTCTATTCCAAAATCTATAGATGCCTCCAAGACTTCAAGATGCTTGCTTTTATAAGCCAGCAAGAGTGCATCACACTTGGTTGCAGTCACAATAGACAAAGTATAATGTTGAAAGGTAGAATTTTTTAAAAGTATGTTCTCCCTGGTGAGAATCTGGGCCTTTCAGTGTTCTTTTACTGCTGACTGGTAAAACTCTTTCTTCTCATGCCACCTCCACCTACTAAACTAAATAAATATCACTTTCCAAAAGAGTTAAGGTTTCATATTTAGACGCCGTGGGGCCCATGACTTAGTGGAGGAGACCTGCAATTTAGACCTTTCTCTAGAGAGTCACCTGAAAGAAGTGAACTAACCTCATTTTTTTTTTAAGTGAAAATATTGGAGCAGTTCATCTTTAATGTTCTTTCCAAGCCAGAAACCATAAGCTAGATGGTTGACTTTATTCTCTTTGTGAAGAAGTCTTCCCCCTTGAGCTTGCATTTCCCAATCTGTTTTCCCCATTTGTCATCTCACCACTTGAGCAGCCTGGACTCAAATATAAGGCCACCCCCACACAAGCTGTTCTGCTCTCCAAGCTGTCCACTCTCCACTCTGCCTGAGCATGTGTGTGTGTGTGTGTGTGTGTGTGTGTGTGTGTGTGTTTGTGTACTTGCATATCCTGGCAGGAAAACCCACAGTGTTCTTCCCTTTTCAATTTAAAAATTATTATTTTATTTTATTTTATTACTGGCAATAATTGTACATATTTATGGGGTACAATGTGTACATTGTATAATGATCAAAACAGGGTAATGAGCATCTCTACCACTTTATACTTTTATTTCATTGTTATGAGAGCATTCAAGATCCTTCCATACAGCTATTTTGGAATATGCAGTGCATTGTTAGCTATAGCCACCTACTGTGCAGTAGAATACCTTCCCTGACTGCCCCTGACTGGACCTCGCACTCACTGACCAATCTTGTCCAGTACTCCCCTCTCTCTAGCCTAGAATTTTCCCAGCCTGTGTTCAAATCCTATGACATCAACTCTTTTGGATCCACATGTGCATCCGATCACAGTATTCTTTCATTTAAAATATTGCCTGCATGTGAGCTCTATAGTCATATGGAAGGTTAGAAGCTCTAAAAGGAGAAAGCTTCTACCAGTGAATTCAAAGGGCAATTGTAAACTACAGAGGAAGACAATTTTCTGTAGTGGCTTGTTGGAATCCTCATGATTGGACTCATATCTTTGAAACCAATTTCAAGGGCATTTACTGGCTCCCAAGGGCAAAGTTTGTCTGGTCCCAGAGTGCTGGCCTTTGTAGAGGTTATGTCTGTGCGGCATTGATTCTTTCCCTCTTCTTTCCATCCTGTGTTACTTTACCTTCTGATTGGAAAAGTGCAACGTAAGGAAGACATAATCTCTCCACCTGGAGGGAAACATGGATAGTATTTCAATGTGCTTTTAATGTAATGCTGTATCATGAACTCAGTTTTGAATTCTGTGTCATCAAATGTGGGGAACTTTTGAGATGTCACTATTTTAATTTGAAATTATTTTTATTGTTTCAAGGAAAAAAATGCTTCTGTGAAAAAAAAATCATACTAAGTGCCTTAGTCAACTATTTCACTGCTGTGACTAAATGACCCAACCAGCACAGAGGAGGAAAGGTTTATTTGAGGGCTCACAGTTTCAGAGATCTTAGTCCATAGAAGGCTGGCTCCATTTCTTGGGGCTCCAGGTGAGGCAGAACATCATGGCAGAAGAGCGTGGCAGAGGTAGCAGCTTGCATCATCAGGAAGCAGAGAGAGACTCCACTCTCCAGATACAAAATATATACCCCAAAGCCACGCCCCAGTTCCAATTTCCTCCAGCCACACCCTACCACTTCAGTTACCACTCAGTTAATCCCTATCAGGGGATTAATTCACTGATTGGGTTCAGACTCTTATAACCCAATCATTTCTCCTCTGAACCTTCCTACATTGTCTCACATGTAAGCTTTTGGGGGACACCTCACATCCAAACCGTAACACTAAGAAATACAGACTATCTTTTTACTCTTGGGGATAGGATGGACGTGTTTAGAAGTTTTGAAATTGACTTCTCTTATTGCAAGTATTTAAGGCATACAACTTGATGCTTTGGTACACAATTTTCCAGACAAGCAAATCCACACATTCATCATCTCACATGGTTACCTCTGTGATGTGTGTGTGTGTGTGTGTGTGTGTGTGTGTAAGAGAGAGAAAGTCACTACCTAAAATCTACTCTTTCACAAACTTCCAGTATATAATACATTTTGCTGTAGTCTTCTCTAGATTAATCATCTTATATCACTGGAGTTTTGTGTCCTTTGGTTTGCATATACCATTTCCTCTGCTGTAGATAGCCACTGTTTTTACTCTCTATTTTCATGTATTTAGTCTTTTTGTTTTGTTTTGCTTTAGTCCACATATAAATGAGACCATCCATTATTTTTCTTGTTGTGTCTGGCCTATTTCCATAATTTCTTCTAGGTTTATCCATGCTATTACAAATGGTGGAATCTATTTCATAAGATTGAATACTATTCCAATTCAGGTATATACCACATTTTCTTTATTTATCCATTGATACACATTTGTGCTCCTTCTATATCTCAGAATTTGTAAATTATGCTGCAATGAATGTGGAACCACAGGCATCTTTATGTGGTAGAGATTTCATCTCTTTTACGTGTATACCCAGAAGAGGTATTGTATGTGGCAGTCCTGCTTTTAATACCTTTAGGAACTGCAATACTGTTCCCACGGTGGATCCAATCTGTATTCCCATCGACAGTGTATAGAGCTTCCCTTGGCTCCACACCATCTCCCATATTGTTATCAATTCATAGCAACCTGCCAAATAGGTAAGAATCAGAATTTCAATCCCTAATGATTCATGATATTAAATAATTTTTCATGTGCCTATTGGTCATTTTTATGTATCCTTTGAGGAAATATCTCTTCAGGTCCTTTGTCTGTTTTTTAAATCAGTTTTCTCTTTCTTTTGCTATTGAGTTCTGTGAGTTCATTGGTGGTTCTTATTTTTATTTTTTTGATATTAACCCCTAAGCATGTATGTGATTTGCAAATGATTTCTTCCAATCTTTAAGCTGACTTTTCGTTTTGCAACTTGTTTCCTGTACTGTGCAGAAGCATTTCAATTTGATGTAGACCCACTTGCTTATTTTTGTTTTACTTGTGCTTTTAGTGTCTCATCCAAAAGTTCACTGCCAAAATCACTATCAGGGAACAGTTTTCCTATGTTTTCTTCTAGGAGTTTTAGGATTTCAGTCTCACATGTAGGTCTGTCATTCATATTGAAATGACTTTTGTGTATGGTGGGGCAGGAGAGTCAAATTTCCTTGTTTTACTTGTGAACGTCCAGTTTTCTCAGCAGTGGGTTTTGAAGAGATGGCCCTTTCCCTCATTGTGTCTTCTTGGTTTCCTTGTTGAAAATTAGTTAACAGAGAAGGCAGTTTAACTTGACATACATATGAGATATGCAGAATCGGTATCAAAGTGAGCTTAACAGAGATTTAGTCACTCAATATGGTCTGTGTAAGAAGCAAGATAAAATAATTGGTGAAAATACAAGCTGGGAGATCAGAGAATACAGGCTCTAAGTTCTGAGTTTGCCAAGCTTAAGATGTCTAATTTTTGGAAAATTTCTTAACTTCACAATTTTCCATACTATTGTAAGTGTATATTTATTAGAATTTTTATCATAATGTTTATGAAGCTAACATTATAGAATCTAGGAAATAAAACATGGTCAATATGTAGTTTTAGCTGAGTAATAAAGAACCTACTATTGATTTAGAACTTGGTAGGTACTAGTGCTCTTCTAAATTCTTTACATATAGTGCTTCTATTTATTCTCACAACATTTCTATGAGGCAGTTTTTATTATAAATAATTCTCATTTTACAAGTTAAGAAAGCAAAAACAGAGATATTAGCTAACTTAGCCAAGATCATATGCTGATTAGCGGTGAAGCCAGGATTTGGATCCAGACTGTGCCCTTAATCAGTAGCCCAAATCACTAAAAATTCTTAATTAATTGATTAACATCATATAAATAAAATTTCCCATATGAGGAATAACTAATTTAAAGTAAAAAGCTTTACTGAGTAAAGTACTACTTAGCAAAATCTATCTGGTTTTATGACTAAGTAAGGTTGACAAAGAGATTGATTTGTGATTAACTAAGAACTTTGTCCTTTGTTTTGAGAATGTTTAAAATAATGTGAAAGTTTAGGTGACATATGTCTCACTGAGCTGAGGTAATGTATAACTTTATAGCAAAACACCTTCCTTAGCATCAATTTTATACTATTGCAGCCCATACTAATGAAAGGTTGAAAGGCAAAATCTAACCTCAGGGTACGTGTACTGGACATCTGTGGATTTAAAGGTTATCCCAGAGCTGTCCCCCTCCTTCTGGCTTCATCCTCTGCTTTCCTTCAGGAAACAGCCTCCCTCTTGCTCTGAGCACGTGTGTGTAGGTGAGTGTAGCCTGTCGGGGGGACATGGAGGTGGATCTGCAGTCCCCAGAGTGGCAAGCACATGCCCTATGCTTCCCGCTTTCTTGCCATGTTCCCTCTGCACTGACAGTTAATGACAAGTGACCAAGGGATGGTCCCAGGAGCCCAATCAGGCAGCAAGGCACCAGGACAGTTGCAACGATTTAGGAGAGAAGGGCCTTTTCCATCTGGGTTTGACCAGCTGAAAAGATGTGAGCGGGGGGTAGGGGGTCTCTGCTGGAGTCAGGCACTCAACACAAGGGCAACTGAATCTTGGGGGGACCTAGCGTGCACAGCACAAATGACCTTTTAAATGGATACGTGAGTGAATAATTAAGTAAAAACTAGAAATTTAAGCCTCCAGGTTCTGAACTTACAGGCGAGCAGACTGAGATCAAGCAGGAAGAGAGCCCTGATAGCAACTGCAGCAATAACTACTGTCAAGAAATTCTGTCCTGTTTACAAGGAAATATGCATTCTCATAATCTCAATTTATTGCATGATAGACACTCACAAAGGGATATATTCCAATTTCTCATGGTAATTATTTGGCAAACTAATGTTTTGTTTACTGGCATGGAGGCACATACTGATGCACATATTTCTTGAGTTTATTTTAGCAGTAAATGCTAATTTTTTATGCATTTTCTACCACTTTAAATAAATGTAATTAAAATTATAATATAAATCACAGAATTGTGGAGTTTGTAATATAATAATCAGTATATAATGAGTAGTAGAAAAATAACTTTCCTCATTTTCTAATGAAAAACAATAAGAATGAAATTAAAATAAATCTATATCTTTTATTACTTTTAATCAATGTAGCAATGTGCTGAAATTTTAGAGACATAAATCAGGAACATTCTTTAAAAAATAAATTTTCCATGTAATTATGCCTACTTAGCACTGCAACAATTTTTATATTAGAGTGATAGATTTTAATAAAACCTTGCTGTGGGTGCAGGTTGTAGGAAAATATCATATTAAAATAGAATGTGTTTTTATTTCGAAGGGAAAATCACCACTTTCTCATCCAGGACTTGTCTTACTCTGTCTCCTATCCTGCGCTCCCCACAACTCAATTCTTTTTTTTTTAATTTATCTTTTAATTTTTTACAGACTCATTTTGATTCATTGTACACAAATGGGGTACATCATTTCATTTCTATGGTTGTGCACAATGTAGATTCATACCATTCGTGTAATCATACATGTACACGCGCTAATGATGTCTATATCACCAGGAGCAGAACTTCCAGTCCACCGGAAGCTGCTGGGTCTGGCCTGCCTAACATCCGGGCTCCATCCCAGCCTCCACTGGCCTTTACCTCTGATAAGCTCATCAACCCACCACTGCACATTCCTGTGCTGTCTCACACACATACTCCCGGGAGACACCTCACATCCTCACGGTAACAAAAGACAGTCACTAGGACAGGTTAGGATACAAATGTTTAAGAGGGGAACCCCTGAGCGTTGTGACTGGGACCGAGCATGAGCAAATGAAAGGAGATAATACCTTTATTTGAGATCATCTTCTACTCTTCTATCATCAAGTTTTCATATTACTTTTAAATTATTATTAACATTAAATTAAGCTGTAAAACAATTACTGAATCATAAAGATAATTGAGGTGGATAAATATCTAAATTTGAAAGAGGAAGTATTTCAGTGTTTGCTATAGACACTCAAATTGTTCATATTTTACATCTTGAAAATTGCCACTCAATGTAAATAATCCAAGCTTTAAAATATAACAAGAATAATTTGCCTTCATCCTCTCTGAATTTATAATTGTTAGCTAAACTTCTTCCTTGTGAAAGGTTCACTTTTCTCACTGGTTTCTCTACCAGTCACCCAAGGACTGAGCTACAGTGGCTTAAACCATCCAAAGTTTTTGGTTTAATGCTTGAGAATAAATTGATTACTGAATTATTTATTTAGTATGTGATCCGCCCAAGTTATATGTTACTTTTAAATGTATTTTACATTTTAAAAATTTATTGAATGCCATCTATGTACTAAGCATCTGCTAGATTCTGAGTGGAACGTAGAGATGGATTAGATACTGCTCCCGCAAGGCAGGACAGGGATGGTGCCCTGTTGGAAGGACTGTACTTCAAAGAAGGTCGGAGCAGCCCAGCAGGTTGTGCATTTTCTTACATGGTTCATTCACAGACACATGAACTAACTTCAAAGTCCAAAAAGAGGCTATTAAAACTGCCTTTTTTCACAAAGAAGTATAAATACCATTCAAACTCTAATCACACCTGACTTTAATATCCAGGCATTGTCAAAACATCCACATTATTTTGATCACATTCTGTAATTGGAAATACTTGTCATTTGAAAACTAATTTAAATCTGTTCTTTGTCTTGCTGAGGATTAAATCTTCACTTTTTGGTAGGCTTAATGATTTCCACATTTTCTCAATCAACATCACTTTGTGAGTCAATTTTTTATTTTCTTTACAACATTTTTTATTATTTCATCCATTCTTGGCTTTCGCAAAATGATAAAGATTAAATATGATGAAAATTGTTTACTATATTTTAGTAAAAAGCATTCTTTTAACCAGATATGATCTGGACAGCCAATATATGGTACAGACATGAGTGTCCTCCTAACATGCCTTTGAAGGACTTTGAAGAAACTGTAGACTGTAGGGAACCCAGCAAGTTACGACCACTTCTATATGGAATTGCTGGCTGTGAAGCCATGAGACCACAGGTCAAAATAGACTGAATATGGCACAGTAAGAACAATTTGAATGTCGGAGTTCAAAATCTTAATGCTTATGAAGGCCAAAGGTATAGGATTATTTTGTCTTTCTTCCTTTCTTCCTTTCTTTGTTTTTTTTTTTTTTTTTTAAAGGCCACTTTAAAAAAAAAGTGAGGACACTCAACCCCTGAGCCACATTCAACCCCTTTTATTTTGAGACAGACTTACTAAGTTGCTAAAGGCCTCACTAAGTTGCCGAGGCTGATTTTAACCTCACCCTACCAAACCACTGGGATTATAGGTATACACCACTGCAGCCAGCAGATTTAAGGACCACCCATCTGTAGGTATATGGCAAACTAGACATGTCCATTGGCAAAGGGCTGGAGCTCAGGAAAGACCCAAATATAGACTAGTGGACTAAGTCCAGACAGATAAGCCTTTCTGCATGTTCTTACAGTTTTTACTTCTTAAGCATTATTTTCATTTGTTTCAGGTTTGTTTTTTTTTTTTTTGCCTTCTTTCTCCTTCCTCTGTCATATATCCTGCATTTCTTTGTTTTCATAGTTGCAGTAGCTGACATTTTATTTATATCCATTATGAAATATGGATATAACTTATCTTTCTTGTCAGTGAGCTAAGGAAATAATCTCTTGCTTTTGAGTCATCAGTTATTTTCATTACTTGCTACAATATTTAACCTCTAGTGCTATCACTGCTCCAGATAAGTTATGAGGACCTATGCAGTGCTGCACAGAAATCATTCTGTGTATAGCCACTAAATACAAACAAATAAGGATTAACTAATTTTTACCTACTTTTCTGTTTGCTTCCATAGAAGGAGGCTAATGTATTGGGAAAAAAATGCAAAGAAGCAGTGGAACCTGGGGGTCCATCTTTGAGTTTAATTGTGTAAGCATTTATCTATTTACTCATTCATTTAGGAATGAAGAATTCTCCCAACTCTCTACCTAGCCAATCTAATTTAAGTTCACAACACTATGAAACATATTATTTCTCATCCAGACATAGACACTGTTTTAGGATACCCCCTAATTCACAGGATTGCTAGTCAAGCCTGGAGGGCAGACTCAAGGAATAATTTCCCAGAAATAATTCCCAAAACCGAGTGGAACTCACTGATGAAGAAATAAAGGCAATAATGAAGTATTAGAAGCTCCAAATTGCACATTGGCAACTCAATTCCAGGTATTCTTTTGCAGTTTCGCCACTAGCAGTGCATCTGTGATCTAAGTGAGCTCCATAGTTCTTCCCTGTCACTAGTTAGGCAGTCAAAATCTGGCTTGGCAGGTTGATTGCAAATGTGTAAATTCCATGCCCTTGGTCTGGCTGAGAGGGAGATTAAAGAATGGGAAGAAAGTATCTGGAATTTCCAGCTACTTTATGGAAAGATCGCCATTATATAACTGGGGGCTTTTGTCATCCTAAAAATAAATGTTCAAAAGACAAATGCCAGACATACATCCTCCACCTGCAGATTCTGCTCTTATTCACATTTTACAAATTAGGATCTGAGTCTTAGAAAAATTTTTCAAGATCACACCATTTTTAAAATATAGTGCTTAAATTCATGTTTTATTTGACCTTGGTGTTTGAATTCTTTTTAATGTTTTTTTTTTTAAATTTTTACAGACTGCATTTTGATTCATTGTACACAAATGGGGTACATCATTTCGTTTCTATGGTTGTGCACAATGTAGATTCAAACCATTTGTGTAATCATACATGTACATAGGGTAATAATGTCTGTCTCATTCCACCATCTTTCATACCCCACCTCCCTCTCATTTCCCTCTATGTGATCTAAAGTTCCTCCATTCTTCTCTCACCCCCATTATATATCATCATCCACTTATCAGGGAAAACATTCATTCAGCCTCTGGTGTTTTGGAACTGGCTTATTTCACTTAGCATGATATTCTCCAATTCCACCCATTTATTCTTTTTTTTTATTTTTTTTATTTTTTATTTTATTGTAAACAAATTGGATACATGTTACCTCTCTGTTTGTACATGGCACAAAGGCATACCATTTGTGTAATCATAAATCCACATACAGTAATGTTGTTCGATTCATTCTGTTATTTTTTCCCTTCCCCCCACACCTCCCACCCCTCTTTACCCTCTATACAGTACTTCCTTCCTCCATACTTGCCCCCCTCCCTAACCCTAACTCTAACCCTAACATTAACCCTTCCCTCCCCCCCTTTATGTGTCATCCTCCACTTATTAGCAAATATCATGCTAAGTGAGATAAGCCAATCTCAAAAAGCCAAGGGACGAATGATATCACCCATTTATTCTTAACAAGTAACTTCACTGTCCATGTAGTCTTTGATTATGTGAGCAGCGGTTCTCAAATCCCTAGGCCAAGGCACTGCTTCCATGCCAATTGCAAAGTCAAAATTATTTTCATAATAATACTTTTCCTCTATTTCATTTCATTGACATTTGCTCAGATGATGCAAAAGCAATGGTGGATAAACTCTGGGACCTTAGAACATGAGCTGGAAGAACCAATCTGACCCACGTCTCTATGTTCTCCACAAGGAAAAACGGGTTTCCCCTGAATTGGCACTTGAAACCGAAGAACTGTTAATTTGAATAAATCTCCACTCCTACGCACGCACAGTTGGAATACTCCCTATGAAGAAATAGGAAGCCTGCCTGGGGCACTTCTGTGGCATCCCAAAGCACCTGGTGGCTCACAACAAAGCCCTGCAACAATGGGGTTGCAAGTTGAGTGGCTGCTTTGTTCATAGAACAGCATTTTCCTTGAAGAAAAAAAATGATAAGCGAGTTATTAATACTTGGGTATTTTCAGAGTGGAGATTTTTTTTTTTCAAAAATCAATGAAACGAGCTTGTCTTTCTAAAAGAAAAGTAGGTATTGTTTGTTGCCAATGAAAACATTCTGGTTTTTAAGTGAAAATTAGTTTCTGAAAATGCTTGCACATCTCTTTGAGCTCTATGCTTCCCAATGCTTAAAGGACTTCAAGGACTTCTTTAGTAAGGTTTGTTTTCCCCTTCGGTACTTGGGATTGAAGCTAAGGGTACTTTACCATTAAGGTACATCCTCTCTCCTTTTCTTTTTCTTTTCTTTGCTTTCTTTTTTTTTTTTTTTTAAATGTTGATACAGGGTCTTGCTAACTTGCTGAGAATCTTACTAACTTGCTGAGGCTGGTGTCAAACAGGGCCCCTTCTGCCTCAGCTGCCCAAGCTGATGGGACGAACCAAGGTGTGCGCCTTCAGGCTCCACTCTCTGATAAGGTATTTTGATATCGTGTAATGAAATGGGTCAACATTTTGAAGATCAGTGACCCAGTATATTCAAAATGGCCAGTTCATGAGGACACAAAAACTCACAGGTAAATATATTCAAGAGGTGAGATAAACCAGTTAATTTTAAAAAGTTAATTGATGCGGTTTTAAATTCTACATTTTGGGTAAACTTTAAAAATTAGCATCATCAAGTTTTGGTGGAGCAATAATAAAAAAAAATATCCACATGCTATGAAACAAATCTGTGTAATGCTGAATTTTCTTGATAGCAAAGAAAAGAACATATCATAATAAATTGAATGCAGAATGTATGAAAGATTCACCAAAAGTAGCATAATACCACCTTTCTCATTTTTTGTGTTGAATAATATAATTATTTTCACATGGTGTATTGGCAGTAATGGACTTCTGGTTTTTAAAAGTGATTTAATAAATATTATCAGAATTTCTCAGTTTTAATTTATAATGTGGTAACTATCATTCCATAGGTCCCATACATGCAAAATATATTTTGTACTCTTGATAATTTTCTGAAGTGTGTTTCCTGAGAACAAAATATTTGAGAACAATTATAATGAGCCATTTCCTTTCCGAGGCTATATTCCTTTCTTGTCTTTCATGAGCTCCTCATGGTCATTAAATGGCTCACTCCCACATCCATCTCTCAAGACCGGACTTTGTGTAGTGAACAGGGATATTTAATGAACATCTCAAGATGAACATTTTCACTAAAGCATTTGTTATAGTCTCTTTAAGTGCCTCTCTACCCCCATGTTTCCCATCCTACCTTAATGGTTCTACCAATTAGGAAGACAAGACAACTGAGTCCTTAAGGCTATCCTTCCTATTTATTCTTCCTATGATCATGTTCATTAAGTCTAATTTATGCAGTTCCTGATATTTTTGAGGTTTATCTTCTTCCATCATTTTTAATAAAGCTGCCTCAACTGGGTCATTCATGATTTATTTTTTTAACTATATCTTATCAAATATGTCTATTCCTTTTATTTTAATTATGTCCAGTCCCTCCATAATACTACCAGTTTTACCTTATTACATTACAAAACTAATGTTATTCCTCTCTGTAGATCCCCAGAAGAATAGAAAGGCACAGAATATTCTGGCTTCTTTCCACCACCGTTTCTAGCTTTACTGTTATTTCTTGCCTCTTCCCAGGTGGTTTGCTCTCCCTGGAATGTTTTTCTTCCACTGGCAATTCCTGTGCTTTTCTTCAGTAAACAGAGTCAGTGTCAATCACTCCGAAGCTCTCACTATCTCTTTTAAGTAACGTATGGTCCCTTGCCCTATGTATTCATTAAAGCTTGCACACACTTCTGCTATAGCAAGGTACACGTCATATATATAAAAACAACTTAATTAATGAAATCCAAACAAACAACTTAATTAATGAAACTGTTGGACAACTTTTTTTCCCCTCATTTTGCTTATCTGTTATTTAACTTTAATGAGAAACAACATAATGAGTGGTCCATATTCCAATGACATCTGAATCCACTGCTTAACAAACCTATAACCTTGTGTAGGTGACTGAGTCTCTCTGTGCTTCATTTTCATTATATGTCAAGTGGAAATGACAATGACATCTACCCAGAGGACGTGTGGAAAGATTCTAGGAATAGTACCTGGTACCTGGTAAGAGCTAAGTAATTTATTAATTATATTACTCGTTATTACTAATATTTACCTTATTGATGAAAAGCACTTATTTACACAAATATGCAAATCTATAAAACAACCTTGGTGTTTATCCAAAAGAATTCAAATCAGCATACTACAGTGATGCATGCTTACCAATGTTTATAGCAGCAAGCTCTAAACAATACTCAAGTTATGGAACCAGCCTAGGTGCCTATCAACAGATGAATGGATAAAGAAAATGTGAAACATATGTACAATTAAGTTTTACTTAGTCATAAAAATAATAAAATTATGTTGTTTGCTGGCAAATGGATGCAACTGTAGAACATCATGCTCTGTAAAATAAGCCAGACTCAGAAAATCAAAGGTTGAATGTTTTTATCTTATATGCAGAAGTTAGAGACAAATAAAGAATTTTTAAAAAGGGAATCTCATGGAGATCGAAGGGAGAAGAATATAGTAGAGGAAGGGGATTCAAAGCGAGGGAAGGAGGAGGAACTGCCCAATGACATTGACCAATGTATGCCACATGCACATATGAATATATCACCTTTATACATAATTATAAAGCACAAATGAAAAAACCATTAATGAGTAGAAGGAAGACCAGCAGAGGAAAGAAAGAGGTCAGAGGAAGGGAGGAGAGGAAGGGAAGGGGAAGTACTGGGGACTGAAATGGAGCAAATTATGATGTATGCTCTGTAACTGTGTAAAAATGAACCCCACTAACATATGACTATAATGTGTGAAGAAAAACATAAAAATAAAATTGTCATTAACGTGTCTCTTCACTATAACTAAGATAGGAATTATTTCTTTAAGTTGTTTTATGAAGTAGATTTTCATTTATCCAATCCTTAAACATTTCTTAAGTTCCCAGTTTGGACTGGACATGCCTCTAGATATTGAAGAAGCAAAGAATTACAAAAGGCAGGTCCTATCATTATGGCATTCAATATAGCCGAAGAGATAAAAGATCTCCACGGAATGTGGTAAGTGCTAACTAACCTAAGTACATATGTAAAGGTTATCCTTACATGAGATGCAAGATGAAGGTTCTGTTTTTTTTTTTTTTTTTCCATAATATTAAATACCTAAATTAAGCACAAAGATCTAATATGTTATGAAATTGCTACTTTAGTTTTGAGGTTAAGTAATGAATCATAAACTGAGCCCATATATATCTCAAATAGTAAAATAATTTTATAGTCATGATCTGGCATTACAAGCCAGAATTAGCTTTGAGAAATGCAATCTGCAGACGATACAAAGGCTATTTTATCCATTCTTTTCAAAATTCTCCATACTCGGTGCTATTTACCATAGCTCCCCGAGCAGCAAAAATTATAAATTTGAGTTTTTATTATGATCCTGTGCACTATTTAGATAGAAATAGAGGTGTCAATACCCACAAGGCAGACAAAGGAGGGAAAGCTAAAAAATAAATGAAGCTGATAATTAAAACCATTAAAAATTTAAGAATCTCAGAGATAATTTAGTACAAATCTTCAGTGTTAGAGTTGCAGGCACTGAGGTCCCATGTGGGCTTGGATCAATGTCACTCAGCTAGTTGGCTAGAGAGCAGGAACTATAACCCAGGTGTCTAAACAGCAATGCTCATTAATTTATCCTAAAGAAAATGACAGCTGTGCAACATTTCAGACACACAAGCCTCTCTCTCATTCTCTAATGCATTCCATAGTTCAAGGTCAGCCATTAAGGAAAAGCCTTTCTGCCAATGTATTCACTCCCGAAGAAAATAACGTAAGAGGACTGGGGTGGGCAGAAGAATGGTAAAAACCCAAGGGGTTAGAAGTGGGTTGTATAATAGTGGGGGGACTAAAAAGGCCAGATTTTAAATTAAGCTAAGGCAACTGAAGGGGCATAGGATTTTAGACAAAGATAGGAATGCTTCCAATAATGAATGTATTTTCAGAGCTTATATACTAACTTGTTTTCATTAAAATAAATTCATGGTTTGATAGTAAAAAGTGTTCAGTGATTAGAAAGATTGTAAAATTATTAATATAAAAACTAGTATCCACAAGTTCATAAATTTTCCAGTTCCTTTTCAAATGGATAAAATGTTAACTTTATATTGATTTTCCAGCAAGTAAATTCTTGGTCTTAGTGTTCACATTTAAAGACTTAACATCTCTTTTTTTAACTATAAGACCTAGTTTACTTTGTTAACACTTCTACGAAATGTAAGAAACAAGATGATCATGATGCTTCTCATTTTCTTACTTAGAAGTTCCATGCCAAACTCTGTTTTTACCATTTTCCTGGCAATTATTTGGTTACTTAGATTTACATTTTGCAAAATGGAGAAGTTAGCAAGCACTTACAAGATCCTGTGGATATGAGGATACTGCTGTCTTTGAGATAGTGGGATGCGAACACAACTCCCACCTTCTTTTTATAAAGCATTCCCCTGAATCTAGCTTTGTGATGAATATATTCTTCATGAACCCTGCATAGTTCTTTTCATTATATCAATAGTTAATTAATGGGTAGTTTTTCACACTATAAATACGTTATATTAAATTTGTGATATTATGCTACCGGTTTTATAATACTATAGTGAGAATTAAGCTCATTTTAAAATGTACTAACCACAAAGGAAGTGAGTAAAACATCAATGCAAAGGAATTTAGGATAAGATTTACATTTTAGACAACTCTGAACATAAGATAAATAAAATAAATAAATAAATCATAATGAATGGATAGATGTTTAAGCCTTTCAATTATATTCAACAGTAATTTATGCCACTACTCTTAGGAATCATATTGCAGTTGAGGAATATAAATGAATAATTCATCCAACATGATGAAATAATAGATTTTTTTTTCTTTAAAATGAGAAATAAGACAAGCATGCTCATTTGTTTTGAAATCGTAGTGTCGGTTCTAACCAGCATAAAGAAAAATGAATGAAGCCTTTAGCCAGTGGTTTTTGAATAATCAAAGAATTATTATTCATAGAAATATAAATTCAAGAATTAATAACTCAGTGAAATTTACAGTTGTAAAATCAACACACTAACTTAATTGCCCTTGACTCAATGCAGGAAGCCATGCTCTGGACTATTCTTGTCTTAGCTTAGCCATTTTTAAAATGTAGATTTTCAGAGGCAATGGTTAGTACCAAGAACCTGTCAATGACTTATACCCTAGGCTTTAATCTATCCAAAAGTTTCATAGTGGTTTTATTCTGGCACTTACTGGGGTGATTTAAAGTACCTACCATTGTGATTTTTTTTCAGTCAATGAGTGCCTTTAAGTTGCCAAACTTCTTCTATAAAATTCACTGGATTCCATGGAAGAAACAAGTGCCTTTATCAGGTTAATTTGTTCAGTAACCCTCTTATTTAAAAATTTTTTTGATTTGTTCTAATTTGTTGTACATGACAGTAGAATGCATTTATACATTTTGATAGCTCATACATAAATGAAGTATATTCTCTTATTTTTCTGATTATACATATTGCAGGATCACATTGGTCATGCATCATATATGTGCATGAGGTAACAATGTCTGTTTCACTCTACTATCCTTCCTACCCCTATAGCCCTTCCCCTCCCTTCACTCCCCTCTACCTAATATAAAATAACTCTATTCTTCCTTATCTGCACCCCCACCCCACTTATTGTGAATCAGTTCCACATATCAGAGAAAACATTTGGACTTTGGTTTTTTTGGATTGGCTAATTTCACTTAGCATGATATTCTGTAACTCCATCAGTTTACCACCAAATGACATAATTTCATTCTTCTTTAAAGCTGAGTAATATTCCATTGTGTGTGTGTGTGTGTGTGTGTGTGTGTGTGTGTCTGTATATTCACATATATATATATATATATATATATATATACTATCTTTTCTTTATCCATTCATCTGTTTAAGGGCATCTAGGTTGGTTCCATATTTTGATTTTAAGTCCTTTGGGTATAAATCAAGGATTGGGATAACTGGGTCAAACAGTATTTTCATTCCAAGTTTTCGGAGTTTTCTGCTTTCCATAATGGTTGCACCATTTTGTATTCCTACCAGCAATGTATGAGTGTACTCTTTCTCCCACATCCTTGCCAACATTCATTGTTGCTTGTATTCTTGATAATTGCCATTCTGATTGGAGTAAGATGAAATCTTAGTTTTGATTTGCATTTCTTTAATTCCTAGAAATTCCTAGAAATGTTGAACATTTTTTCCTTATATTTGTTTACTGACTGTATTTCTTCTTCTGTGAAATGTCTATTCAGTTCATTAGCCCACTTATTGATTGGATTCTTTGATTTTTTTGTTTTGTTTTGTTGGTGTTAAGTTTTTTGAGTTCTTTATATATACTAAAGATTAATGCTTCATCTGAGGTGCATGTGGTAAAGATTTTCTCCCCATCTGCAGGCTTTCTCTTCACATTCACTGTTACTTTTGCTGAGAAGTTTTTTTTTTTAAATTTTGAGTCCATCCCATTTATTGAATCTTGCTCTAACTTCTTGTGCTTTAGGGGTCTTGTTAAGGAAGTCAGGTCTTAGTCCGACATTGTGAAGATTTGGGCCTACTTTTTCTTTTAGTAGGTGCAGGGTCTCTGTTCTAGTGCCTAAGTCTTTGATCCACAGTGAATTGAGTTTTGTGCAGGGTGAGAGATAAAGGCTTAATTTCATTTTGTTACGTGTGACTTTCCGTTTTTCCCAGCACCATTTGTTGAAGAGGTTATCTTTTCTCCAGTCAATGTTTTTGGCGCCTTTGTCTAGTATGGGATAACTGTATCTATGTGGGTTTGTCTCTGTGTCTTCTATTCTGTAACGTTGGTCTATGTGTCTGCTTTGGTGCCAATACCGTAGCATTTTTATTACTGTAGATCTGTAGTATAGTTTGAGTTCTGGGGTTGTAATGTCTCTTGCTTCACTTTTCTTGCTAAGGATTGCTTTGGTTCTTCTGGGTCTCCTATTTTTCCAAATGAAATTCATGATTGCTTTCTCTAGTTCTATGAAGAATGCCTTTGGGGTTAAATTTGTCTAACACTTTTGGTAGTTTGACCATTTTGACAATATTAATTCTGCCTATCCAGGAGCATGGGAGATCTTTCCATCTTCTAAGTCTTCTTTCTTTACTGTTCTATAGTTTTCATTGTTGAGGTCTTTCATCTCTTGTTAGTTTGAGTCTCAAGTTTTTTTTTTTTTTTTTAATTGAGGTGATTATGAATGGGGTAGTGCTTTTTATTTCTCTTTCAGTGGATTCATTACTGATGTATAGGAATGTGTTCAATTTGGGGGTACTGATTTTATATCCTGCTACTTTGCTGAATTCATTTATCAGTTCTAGAAGTTTTTTGGTGGAATTTTTTGGATCTTCTAAATATAGAATCGTCATCAGCAAATACTGATAGTTTGAGTTCTTCTTTACCCATTTGTATCCTTTTATTTTCTTTCTTCTTTCTAATTGCTCTGTCTAGAGTTTCAAGGACAAGGTTGAATGAAAGTGGTGAAAGAGGGCATCCCTGCCTTGTTCCACTTTTTAGAGAGAATGCTATGAATTTTTATTTGTTTAGAATGATGTTGGTGTGGGCTTTAGCATATATGATTTTTATGATGTTGAGGTATATCCCTACTATCCCTAGTTTTTCTAGTGTTTTGAAAATGAAGTGTTGCTGTATTTTGTCAGATGCTCTTTCTGCACCTATTGAGATGATCATATGATTCTTGTTTTCAAGTCTATTGATATGATGAATTACATTTATTGTTTTCCATATGCTGAACCAATCCCACATCCCCGGAATGAACCCCAAGTGATCATGGGGCACTTCTTAATATGTTTTAATATGTTTTTGTCTGTGATTTGCCAGAATTTTATTAAGAATTTTTGCATGAATTTTCATCAGGGATATTGGTTTTCTTCCCTTGATGTGTCTTTGCCTGATTTTGGTATCAGAGTGATACTAGCCTCATAGAATGAGTCTGGAAGGGTTCCCTCCTTTTCTATTACATGGAATAATTTGAGGAGTATTGGTGTTAATTTTTCTTTGAAGGTCTTATAGAACTTGGCCAAGAATCTGTCTGGTCCTGAACTTTTCTAAATGGGTAGATTTTTAATGGTGTTTTGTATTTCATTACTTGAAATTGTTCTGTTTAAATGATGTATGAACTCCTTATTTAGTTTAGGTAGTTTGCATGTCTCTAGAAATTTGTCAATGTCTTCAATATTTTCTATTTTATTGAAGTAAAAATTTTCAAAATAGTTTCTAATTATCTTCTGTATTTCAGTTGTGTCTATTGTGATATTTTCTTTTTCATCACATATTTTAGTAATTTGGGTTTGCTCTCTTTTTATCTTCATTAGTGTGGCTTGGGGTTTATCAATTTTATTTATTTTTTTGAAGAACCAACTTTTCGTATTGTCAATTTTTTTCAATTGTTTCTTTTGTTTCAATTTCATTGATTTCAGCTCTGATTTTAATTATTTCCCGTCTTCTACTGCTTTTGGGGTTGATTTGTTCTTCTTTATCTAGGGCTTTGAGATGTAAGTAAACCTCATTTTGAACTGTCTCTCACAGCCTAACTTTTCTCAAGACCTCAGTTTTCTTCCTTACTCCCTTTTATCAATTCCTCCCAGGGGCCTTCATCTGTTACTTCATAGACATATTTACCCACCCATTCTTCCATCTACCATCCCTTCAAAATATACATGTTGATGTCTTACTCTGTATGCAATGCTGGACTCTGTTTCATGCCCAATGAATAAGAGAAATGCAATCTCCAGTTTGTGGAAACTGGGAGAAGGGCAGAGAAAGAATTTAAAAAGTGAGGGGGTGGGAATCAGAAGAAGAAAATATAAGGGAATGGGCCAAATAAAATCATAGGAAGCTTATGTCATTTAAAAGCAAAACTGAGAAAAAATAATGGGAAACCATATACATGATAGGATAGACAGCAATTATTTCTTTCTTTCTTTTCTTTTCTTTTTTGCAAGTGATAATGAGACCTAAACAATGCAGAAGAAGGATGAGAATCACAGCACAAACCAGGTTTCTTTAAAACTTGCTGAACTTACTTTTTTTTTTTTCTTTTTTTGCGGTACTGGGGATCGAACCCAGGGCTTCATGCTTGCAAGGTAAGCACTCTACCAACTGAGCTATCTCCCCAGCCCTGAACTTACTTATTTGCATTGAGAATGATTCTTAAATTAGGTAGATATAACTTGGATCATGCCCAATTTTAATTCCTGAAAAAGTGCAAGAGCTTTATTTTATATATTATATTGCATTCAATTAAATAGTTTTTGTGTTCAGGATATTTCCCCACAACATTATTTTTACTCCACCATTATAACACCAACAAATATTCTTTACAGAAAATAAAAAAATGTGACAAGCAAACAAAAATATAAAAATGTTTATATATATGTAAGTAAAATATATAAATAAAATTATACTCTTCACAAAAAAAATCATTTTGGTATGCATCTTTTCTGAAAATTTCCTATAATATTATCTATGTACAAATTGTATTATAACTACATTTGAAGAATCAAGGAATCACTGTTCATAGAGATGTAAAATCAAGAATTAATAACTCAATGAAGTTTACAGTTATATAATGAATACAAAGTATTTACAAAATTTTTCGATTACTTTTTTGTTATAAGTTCTTAGATTAAGAGTTTTGGATCCAAGAGTATAATAAGCAATTTAAAAATATAAATAAATTGAATTTCAGAATTCATAAGAATTTTAATTTTCAACAGCATCCAAGTCCAAATATATGTCTTTCTGATTTATGTATTTGGTGTAATTTTAAAAATTAAAACTATTAATTTATCTCTTTTTTTTTCACTTTAACCAACTCGTAAATCTGCCTAGAATTTACATTTGGATAAGCATGCTAACAGAAATAATTTTATTTATTTATTTCTCAGTAGTCTTTTTAACACCACTTAAGAAATTTTACTCCAATTGATTAAAATATCACTCTAAACAATGTATAGAATTTATATTTTTGTAAAAATATTTTATAATACATATACAGTGTATTTTCTTCCTATAATTTGTTTAGTCTCTTGTTAATGCCACTATTATCTTAACAACAAACAACTTAAAACTTTCTATATTTGGATTAGGTCAATTTACCCTCATTTTTCTCTTTATTTTTTGGAAACTATTTGATAGATCACATATTTTATCGAGCAGATGCATTTTAAGTTAATTTTTATTTGATTTCTTTCTTCATGAAAGATTTCTCGGAATAGTTTGAAGATATAAATATTTGGATTAAATTTGCATCTTCACAAAGTTAAGTCTTCCAAATCCTTGATTGGTACATGCCATTTGCCATTTTTCAAATCTTTTTTGAAAGTTCCTCCGAGTCATGAGCAGGCATAAGTGGGTGTGTGAGCACACATATGCATGCACACACACATGGGCACACATTTGTGTGTTCTGACTTTGTTTAAGGGAACTTACATTTTTATTTACTTTACAAATAGGTTCTTTTTTCTGTCTCTTTATCTTCCTATTAACCTAAAAAGAAAACTATTGATTGAAATGTTGGTTTAATATTCAATCACCTCAAGGCAATTTATATTAATTAATAATAATGTTGAATAGATTTTCCTGGTGTTTGGTCGATAGAGAATAACATCCTGTGGGACTGAGGATGTGCTTGCTACTGCCTTTCTTTTTGATTATTGCTTTTGTGAATTTATCTGCCAGTTCTGGCTGAATACAGACAACAGTGGTGATATTTGGCTTCCCAGGCTGGTTTTCACTTTAATGAAAAATTTCCTGTATCATCATCAATAAATTGAATGTTGGCAATGAGATGAGACTTTGTGATGGTTGGATATATTTTATTTTACTTAAAGAATGACTGTTGAACAGTAAAGAAAAATGAAATTATGGCATTTGCAAGTAAATGGATGGAACTAGAGAATATCATGCTAAGTTAAATAAGCCAATCCCCTAAAATCAAAGATCGAATTTTCTGTCTGATATGTGGATGCTAGCACACAACAAGGGGTGTGCAGGGGAAGAATAGAAGTCCAGTGGATTAGACAAAGGGGAATGAAGGGAAGAGAGGGGAGATGGGAACAGGAAAGACTGTAGAATGAATTGGACAAAACTTTCCTATGTTCATATATGAACACACAACCAGTAAACCTCCACATTGGAATCCAAGATGGCAGACTAGAGGGTGACTGCATCTTCTGTCGCTCCAGAACCCAGGATTCAAGAAAAGGAGGCACTGAGAGACTTGGACTAACATAGAGCTGTGGGGTGAGTCTCCCCCACTGGGTGAAGCTCAGCCTGGGCAGCAGGCCCGGACAGGAGTGGCTTCTGAGAGCAGGGCAGGGCAGCTAGAGTCTTCCCCAGGCAGCCCTGCTCCCTCCGGTGACAGACTCCTTCCACAGCCAGCTTCTCGGAGCAGACCACCCATGAGAGCCTTTCCACACAGAGCCAGCTCCAAGTCCTGGACCCAGCAGCAGGCCCAGGCCCACAGGTAGCTTCAGGGACCAGGGCAGGGCAGCCAGGGACTTCCCCAAGCAGCCCTGCTCCCTCCAGCGGTAGGCTCCTTCCAAAGCCAGCTTCTCAGAGCAGGCGGCCCAGTGAGAACCTTTCCGCACAGAGCCAGCTCCAACCCTGGAACCAGTAGCGGGTTAGGAGCAGCTTTCTTCAGAAGCACTGAATTATCAAGTTCTTCCAAGACATCAGGCTACTGAAGGCTGGGAGGTGATATACTGGAAATCTACAGGGACACTACAAGCCAATAGAGGAAATCTGCAATATCTCAGAGTCCCACTGATATTTGACCAATATGAGAAAACAAGGGAAGAAAATGTCCCAAACAAACCTAGAAACTATATCAATAAAATCCAATGACAGCACAGCAGAAGAAATGTCAGAAAGGGAGTTCAGAATGTACATAATTAAAACAACCAGGGAAGCAAATGAGGAGATGAAAGAGCAAATGCAGGCATTGAAGGAGGAGATGAAAGAGCAAACGGAGGCATTAAATGATCGCACCAATCAACAGTTAAAAAAGCAAATACAGGAAGCAAAAGATCATTTCAATAAAGAGTTAGACATACTGAAAAGAAAACAAACAGAAATCCTTGAAATGAAAGAAACAATAAACCAAGTTAAAAACTCCATAGAAAGCATAACCAATAGGATAGAACACCTGGAAGACAGAACCTCAGACACTGAAGACAAAATATTTAATATTGAAAAAAGTTGACCAAATTGAGAAGATGGTAAGAAATCATGAACAGAATCTATAAGAATTATGGGATATCATGAAAAGGCCAAATTTGAGAATTATTGGGATTGAGGAAGGATTAGAGAAACAAACCAAAGAAATGAACAATCTATTCAATGAAATAATATCAGAAAATTTCCCAAATCTGAAGAATGAAATGGAAAACCAAGTACAAGAGGCTTATAGGACTCCAAATATACAAAATTACAGCACACCCACACCAAGGCACATTATTATGAAAATACCTAACATACAAAATAAAGACAGAATTTTAAAGGCTGCGAGAGAAAAGAATCAAATTACACTCAGGGGGAAACCAGTAAGAATATCAGCAGATTTTTCAATCCGGACCCTAAAAGCTAGAAGGGCCTGGAACAATATTTACCAAGCCCTGAAAGAAAATGGATGGCAACCAAGAATCTTATACCCAGCAAAACTTACTTTCAGATTTGACGATGAGATAAGATCCTTCCATGATAAACAAAAGCTAAAGGAATGTACAAAAAGAAAGCCGGCATTACAGAACATTCTCACCAAAATATTCCATGAGGAAGAGATGAAAAACAATGATGCAATTCAGCAACGGGAGGAACTAGCCTAAAGGAATAGCCAGATAAAGGAGAAACCAAATCATGTCAAAAAAAAAAAAAAAATGAGTCAAATGACTAGGAATACAAATCATATCACAATAATAACCCTGAATGTTAATGGCCTGAACTCATCACTCAAAAGACATAGACTGGCAGATTGGATTAAAAAGAAAAATCCAACAATTTGCTGCCTGCAAGAGACTCATCTCACAGAAAGAGATATCCCTAGACTAAAGGTGAAAGGATAGGAAAAAATATACCATGCACATGGACACAACAAAAAAGCTGGAGTATCCATCCCATCCTCATTTCAGATAATGTGGACTTCAAGCCAAAACTAGTCAGAAGGGATAAAGAAGGACATTACATACTGCTTAGGGGAACCATAAATCAGCAAGACATAACAATCATAAATATCTATGCCCCGAACATTGGTTCATCCATGTACCTCAAACAAATCCTTCTCAATTCCAGAAATCAAATAGACCACAACACAATAATACTAGGTGATTTTAACACACCTCTCTCACCACTGGACAGATCCTCCAAAAGAAATTGAACAAAAACCATAGATTTCAATAATGCAATCAATAATTTAGATTTAACGGACATATACAGAATATACCATCCAACAAAGAACGAATACACTTTCTTCTCAGCAGCACATGGATCCTTCTCTAAAATAGACCATATATTATGCCACAAAGCTACTGTTAGCAAATACAAGAAGGTAGAGATACTACCTTGTATTCTATCACATCATAATGGATTGAAATTAGAAATAAATGACAGAAAAAAACCAGAAACTTTTCCAACACCTGGAGATTAAATAATATGCTATTATATGATGAATGGATAACAGAAGATATGAGGAGGGAAATAAAAAAATTCTTAGAAGTAAACAAGAACAAAGACACATCATATCAAAATCTCTGTGACACTATGAAAGCAGTACTTAGAGGAAGATTTATTTCATGGGGCACATTCAACAAAAGAAGTAGAAATCAACAAATAAACGACTTAACACTATAGCTCAAAGCCCTAGATAAAGAGCAAAACAACACCAAAAGTAGTAGAAGACAGGAAGTGGTTAAAATCAGAGCCGAAATCAATGAAATTGAAACAAAAGAAAAAATAGGAAAAATTAACAAAATAAAAGCTTGGTTCTTTGAAAAAATAAACAAAATTGATAAACCCTTAGCCACACTAGCAAAGAGAAAGAGGGAGAAAACTGAAATTAATAAAATTCGGAATGAACAAGGATATATCACAACAGACAGGAGTGAAATACGAAACATAATTAGAAGCTATTTTGAAAATCTGTTTTCCAACAAAACAGAAAACGTCGAAGACATCAACAAGTTTCTAGAGACATATGAATTACCTAAACTGAATGAGGAGGACATACACAACTTAAATAAGTCAATTTCAAGCAATGAAATAGAAGAGGTCATCAAAAGCCTAAAAACAAAGAAAAGTCTGGGACCACCAGACGGGTTCCCAGTCCAGTTCTACAAAACCTTTAAAGAAGAGCTCATTCCAATACTCCTCAAAGTATTCCATAAAATACAAGAGGAGGGGGGAACCCTCCCAAACTCATTCTATGAAGCCAATATCACCCTGATACCTAAATCAGACAGAGACACTTCAAGGAAAGAAAATTTCAGACCAATATCCTTAATGAACATCGACAGAAAAATTCTTATCAAAATTTTAGCAAGTTGCATACAAAAATATATTAAAAAGATAGTGCACCACGATCAAGTGGGTTTTATCCCAGGGATGCAAGGTTGGTTCAACATCCGGAAATCAATAAATGTCATTCACCATATCAACAGACTTAAAGTTAAGAATCACGTGATTATTTTGATAGATGCAGAAAAAGCATTCGATAAAATACAGCATCCCTTCATGCTCAAAACACTGGAAAAAATAGGGATAGAGGGAACATTCCTTAACATTGTAAAGGCTATCTGTGCTAAGTCCATGGCCAATATCATTCTAAATGGTGAAAAACTGAAAGCATTCCCCCTAAAAACTGGAACAAGGCAGGGATGTCCTCTTTTACCACTTCTATTCAACATCGTCCTTGAAACTCCAGCCAGAGCAATTAGGCAAACCAAAGAAATTAAAGGGATACGAATAGGAAAAGAACTCAAACTATCCCTGTTCGCTGATGACATGATTATATATTTAGAGGAACCCAGAAATTCCATCAGAAAGCTTTTAGAACTCATAAGTGAATTCAGTAAAGTAGCAGGTTAGAAGATCAATGCTCATAAATCCAATGCATTTTTATACATAAATGATGAATCTTCAGAAAGAGAAATTAGGAAAACTACCCCATTCACAATAGCATTGAAAAAAATAAAATACTTGGGAATCAATCTCACAAAAGAGGTGAAAGACCTGTACAATGAGAACTACGGAACACTAAAGAAAGAAATTAAAGAAAACCTTAGAAGATGGAAAGATCTTCCATGTTCTTGGATAGGCAGAATTAATATTGTCATAATGGCCATACTACCAAAAGTGCTATACGGATTCAATGCAATTCCTATTAAAATCCCAATGATGTACCTTACAGAAATAGAGCAAGTAATTGTGAAATTCATCTGGAAGAATAAAAAACCCAGAATAGCTAAAGCAATCCTCAGCAGAAAGAGCGAAGCAGGGGGTATCGCAATACCAGATCTTCAACTCTACTACAAAGCAATAGTAACAAAAATGGCATGGTATTGGTACGAAAATAGACAGGTAGATCAATGGTACAGAATAGAGGACATGGACACAAACCCAAATAAATACAATTTTCTCATACTAGACAAAGGGGCCAAAAATAAGCAATGGAGAAAAGATAGCCTCTTCAACAAATGGTGCTGGGAAAACTGGAAAACCATATGCAACGGAATGAAATTAAACCCCTATGTCTCACCCTGCACAAAACTCAACTCTAAATGGATCAAGGACCTTGGAATCAGACCAGAGACCCTTCATCTTATAGAAGAAAAAGTTGGTCCAAATCTTCAACTTGTTGGCTTAGGATCAGACTTCCTTAACAGGACTCCCATAGCACAAGAAATAAAAGCAAGAATCAACAACTGGGATAGATTCAAACTAAAAATCTTTCTCTCAGCAAAGGATACTATCAGTAATGTGAAGAGGGAGCCTACAGAGTGGGAGAATAGCTTTGCCACTCATACTTCAGATATAGCGCTAATTTCCAGAATATATAAAGAACTCAAAAAACTCTACACCAAGAATACAAATAATCCAGTCAACAAATGGGTTAAGGAAATGAACAGACAGTTCACAGAAGAAGATGTACAAGCAATCAACAGATATATGAAAAAATGTTCAACATCTCTAATAATAAAGAAATGTAAATCAAAACTACCCTAAGAGTTCATCTCACCCCAATTAGAATGGCGATTATCAAGAACACAAGCAACAATACGTGTTGGTGAGGATGTGGGGAAAAAGGTACACTCATACATTGTTGGTGGGGTTGCAAATTAGTGCAGCCGCTCTGGAAAGCAGTGTGGAGATTCCTTAGAAAGCTTGGAATGGAGCCACCATTTGACCCAGCTCTCCCACTCCTTGGCCTATACCGAAAGGACTTAAAATCAGCATACTACAGAGATACAGCCACATCAATGTTCATAGCTGCTCAATTCACCATAGCCAGATTGTGGAACCAACCTAGATATCCTTCAGTTGATGAATGGATAAAGACACTATGGCATATATATACAATGGAATATTACTTCGCCATAAAGAATGATAAAATTATGGCATTTGTAGGCAAATGGATGAATTTGGAGAATATCATGCTAAGTGAGATAAGCCAATCTCAAAAAAACAAAGGACGAATGATCTCGCTGCTAAGCAGATGATAACATATAAGGGGGGGTTGGAGGGGTTAGCGTTAGGGTTAGGGTTAAGTTTAGGTTTAGGGTTAAGGAGGGTGGCAAGAATGGAGGAAGGAAGAACTGTATAGAGGGAAAAGAGGGGTGGGAGGGGTGGGGGAGAAGGAAGAAATAACAGAATGAATCAAACAACATTACCCTATGTAAATTTATGATTACACAATGGTATGCCTTGACTCCATGTACAGAGAAACAACATGTATCCCACTGTTTACAATAAAAAAATTAAAAATAAATAAAATGTAAAACATTAAAAAAAAACTCCACATCATGTACATCCACAAGAATGGGAAGTTATACTCCATGCATGTATGATATGTCAAATTGTACTGTCATGTGTATCCAAAAAGAACACAAAAAAAATAAATTAAAAAGGAATGACTGTCAAATTTTATCAAATGTCTTTCATTTTTCTATTAAGATGATTATGTTTTTTCTTATGATATATCTAAGTAGATTTTAAACTATTAAATAATTTGTGTATCCTGGGGGAAAGCCTTCTTGGCCATGATGGAATGGACTTACAGAAGCCTTAAGGCCTGATTCACAGCGCATAGCAGTGAGGCAGAACTCCTCACAGGTGGAGCACACAGGAGGTTGAATCCCTTAGCTTTTGATGTGCAAGTCATAATAAATGTATTAGCATGAATACGTTCTCTTCCTGTAAGATCTATAGTGCTTGAGTTTCAGCAAAGCACTCTTCTAAATTATTAATATTTTGGGGGAGAAATATAAACTAAATTTGAAGAGATTTAAAGTACCTACTATTTCCCAATAGCAGCTCTCATAAACTACTGCCCAAGAGTTTTATCTACTAAGGAGAACCAAAGTTAATTATTCCTTATACTTACTCTGAGAATTTTATACAGAAGGAAGAGTTGAATTTGTATATTTCTGCCTTTATCTCTAAACTGAAATCTTCACTCCTTGATTAATCTTCTTTGGCAACTTTGATTCATGATTTAAATAAATGTTTCTTAATTTGTGCTAACACAAGTATTATTTCATCCAAAGTATGTCAAGAAAAAAAGAAACATCTACAGAAAAAATATAGAATTAAATAATTAATGAGGTGATTTAATGTGTACAAATTGTATGGGTAATATTACTACAAAGCATTATAAGGAGAGAAAGCAACATTATGTCAAAAGGTTATTCTTTTTTATGCCAAAAGAATTAAAATCTTTGCACCAAGAGGAGTGCTTCTTGTAAAGCATGCACATTAACATTAGCAAAATAAGTCGTGAAATTTGAGACTAGCTATGGCAACTTTTGTGTAACTCTGTACCTGTGCTTCCAGACGTTCATTTTTAAATTCCTTTATTCATTCTCATTCTTCCTTCAACAAGTGTCTTCTGAGATTTACTGTGAATTTTATGTTTTACTAGAACTGAGATTCCAAATACTCAAGACATGTCCTCATACTCAAAGATATCTTACGGGCTGCAAAAGTTAAGACACAAACAAACCCTCCAAGCAGCAGGACATGCGTATTAAGTGATAATTAGGTTAGGAGAGGGTACAGGTGCAGTGACGATGGTGACGTCACGGAGACCAGTGTCCTCAGCCGGGACCTCCAGCAGTGACGGCCAAGCCTTCCCCTCCCGTCCCTTTCCACGCCCTGGTCCCTTCCACATTCCCCTCTGGTGGGTTTTCACTTTATCTCCCTGCTGAAAGATCAGCCTTGTGTCCGCTTGGCCTGCGCCCCGCAAGGTTCTTTTCTTGAATCAACACCCGGGAAATAAGCTGAGCTAAGAATTTTGGTTTTTCTCCCCTGATCCAGGCAACACTGATGTGTGACCTTCATTCCAGTGGGATTGGATCAGTCTTCCCTCTGAGCAACTCAAGCTCCACTGGTCCTCCAGGAAATGCTCCTTAACTTACCTTCACGAGAACTCCTCCCACAGCAATCCTCTTGGCAGATATCGCGCAGCCTCTTCAACCTTCTTCTGCAGGCAGAGTCTGTGCCCTCCACTGAACCAGTTCTAAAGTTACTGGGGGTCTCATAAGACCAGATATTAAAGTATATTATTTAAATCTGTTTGAACTAGTCTCTTTGTATTGGTAGGATCACTTCCACTGTAAACAAATACGTGTATGTATTTTGCTTGCAGTTTATTCTATATTTTTCTCCTTTGTCCAGAATTCACACTAAAATAAAATAAAATAAGCTTTGTCAAATAGAGGAAGTACTTGTAAATTTTTGAGGACACTGTTTTAGTCAGCTTTTTTTATTTTTTTGATGCTGTGACTGAAAGTTCTGACCAGAACAATTTCAGGAGGAAAAGTTCATTTAAGGGCTCTCGGTTTCAGAGGTCACAATCCATAGGCACAGTCTCCATTCCTCAGGGGTCCAGGTAAGGCAGGAACAACATGGCGGAAGAGTGTGGCAGAGGGAAGCAGCTCACATGATGATCAGGAAGCAGAGAGAGTGACTCCACATTTCAGATACAAAATATATACCCCAAAGTCTTGCCCCCATTGAACCACCTCCTCCAGCCACACCACACCTGCCTCCAGTTACCATGCAGTTAATCCCATCAGGGATTGATTCATCGATTACATTAAGGCTATAACCCAATCATTTCTCCTCCAAACCTTCTTGCACTTGAGCTTTTGGGGAATGCCACATCTAAACCATAACAGGCACTCTTTCTCATGAACCGCATAGTCTCTTCCCAGAAATACTAGATAAGAATACAAGTGTTGGGAGACCCCATGACTATTCCCTTTCCCACTTCTCTGATACCTGAACTTTGAATTTGTCTGAGTTAGGTAGCAATTAGAAGGCGAGATACAGCATTGGATGTGACAGAGATCTGGTTAATTCGATGTAAAAAGTTTGCTAAGACTTTTGCTTTCTGATTATGAACAAAAATAGAAATTAGCATGTAATGAAAACTCTTTCTAAACAGTCTTGTTGAGACGCCTGAGTGGCAAAATCCTTCTTGTTACTATGAGAAGTAGATAGTAAGGAAAAAAGATTACATGCTTAAGATGACGTAGCAAAAAGGGAAAAGCTAGAGCCTTGTGGCACTGCTGAACTGCTGAATTAATATGGAAACACCACGCAGAATGTCTTGTGTTAAGCGAGATCGTTAGATGTCACTAATACTTAAAACTGTCATATTTTTAGCTGAAAGCAGTCCTGATTGATGTAGTATATATCATGAAAGGGTGTTCAACAGCAGGCAGAATTCAGAACCAAGTTCAGGAAGTGGTTTTGGAAAATGGCGAGCAAGAGCCTAAAAGCAGGAATTTAGTGTATATTGGGGAATAAGCAGAGGAAAAATTGCTTCAGACTCTAGAAAACTGTCTTTAAACGGGAACTGATGTTGACCTTTCTGATGTTGACACACTTGGCAGTGGCAGTTAACTCTAATGCTCTAAGCCCTCTGGAAAAAAAATCACCTAAAATAATCATGTGTGAAGAAAATATATGTCCATTGAGTATGAAATTATTGTTGTAAAATTTGTCTACATCAGAATTTTCTTTATTGAATAGAAGACATAATCAAATTTTCTTATGTTTTCAAATGAACTATTTAAGAGTTTAACAACATTCCATACCCAGTTTGATGGCAATTTTTTTTTTTAGTATGACTTGGAATCATACATATGTGTGTGTGTGTGTGTGTGTGTGTATCAAACTTTAAATTATATATGCATGTATATGTCATTTATTTATATTTTTACATTTTCTTCACAATTTATTCTGGAACTTTAAATAAGGATCAACTATTAATTGAATCATGTGCTTGATAAGTATTTACTATTTTTATTTCTCAATTAAAATCAGCCATCGTCCACTCAAAGTTAATTGGATATAAACAATTTTCCAAAGATTTTTCAGTGCAGACAATCTTTTCTGTGTATTGTTAGTTAATACATTTATAATTTTTGATTCTTTTCATTTTAATCCATTAAATCCTAAATAGATTAAAAATGGAATTCAAATATAAAAATATTATCTACCAAATCTAACATACATGTTCATGCTTTGTGTACATGCAAATACACATATATGAGAAGTGACAATATAATATTTAATTCATAAAATTATTACATAAATATCTTAATTAAAAGAATATAGATATTCATGATTTTAAATTAGTAGTTTGAACAATGTAATATATTCCCAAGTTAATATATGTTTGATAAAATTGTAAGCAAAATCCATTAATCTTAAACTTTACACAAATTCCCTGGGTGCAACTAAAGAAGAAAAAGATACTTTGAAAATAAAGATTGCATGCTTCAACCTGCTCTGGTGATATTAAAATATGTTTAAAAATAATAAAACGTAGCACATTAATCAATGTATACAGGTGGGACAAGAAGATCAATAGACCAGAACTGATAGCTCAGACAAAGATCATGTTTCTATTTAATAAATGTAAGGGAAAATGCATAATGTCAGTGGTCATGGATTGATTAATCAATAAAGTTTATGGGGACAATTGATTAAAAGTTTAGAGCAAAATCTATTTTGATTATGCCTTTGTTTATACCAAAATTAATTTAAGAAAAAGCTCTTACCTGATTTCTGGGTGTGTAATGATTCCTTAAGTATAAGTTTACTGCAATATATTTTGCTATATAAATAATAGTTTCATAAAAATATGACAGTAGACATTTATTGAACATTTACTATCTTTCAGACCTTGTGCTAAGGATTTTCCTTGTATTTGCACTCCAAAAACACTTATGTCTTATGTGCTATTGGTTATGGCCCTTTTTGCAATTAAAGTTGAGAAAAGCAAAGACAATCACTCAAGGACTCACAGCCAAAACCAATAGGGGCCAAGGTTAAGCCAGGCCACTCTGACTTCAGATCTTGCATCTCATCGTTCTGCAACTCACTGCCCCAGTTTTGAAACACCAGCAATTTCAACAGAAAAAACTAATAATACTTGGAAAAATATTTTATAAAAAATATGTCATATAATGGATGAAATCCAACATACTCTAAGAATGTGAAAGTTGTAATTTAGCACTCCATCCTCCAAACCACAAAATCCAACTCTGCAGTGCTCCGGGGCCTGTGTGTGTCCGTAGGGAAAAATTAAAAGTAGTAATTTGTTTCTGTCTTGGGACATAAGCAGTCCTCAGGTGGTGAGGAAAGGAGGATATAAACATAAGAAAACTAATAAGGATTCATTTGGTCAATCATATTGTGTATGTATTATGGATCAGCATTCAGCAATGTCTCTGCCCTTTGAAACTCACATTCTAGAAGGTTGTTGGTGTGAAAATAAAACAGAAATGCATCAGTCATAACATGAGCTGTTAACAATGCTTTCTGGACATGTCAGGAGGTTGGGCAAAGGAAAGAATATGGATTGCAAATAGGTGGCCACTTTTTTGAGAGGTGGGGAAGAGTTGAGTTCATCTGTTTTGAGGATCTAAATAGTGAGGTACTGAGATTCTATGACGATATCCAGAGAAGGAATCTGCTAGGCTGAGGAAACGTAAGTGCAAAGATTTGGAGGAAAATGTATATCGATATGGTTGAAGTAAGAGCATAAAATCAGGTATGACTAGGAGAGAGTCAAGAGGGACCATGAGCAAGAGAGTATGCAGAACAACCAAATACTTGTGTAAATTCCAGATCAAAATATTATTTGCAGTGTTAGGTCGTTTATTTGTTGATTTTTTTCTTCTTTTATTGAATGCACTCAATGAAATAAATTTTTCTCTAAGTACTGCTTTCATAGTGTCCCAGAGATTTTGATATGATGTTTCTTTGTTCTCATTTAGCTCTAAGAATTTTTTAATTTCCTTCCTGATGTCTTCTGTTATCCATTCATCATACAATAGCGTATTATTTAATCTCCAGGTGTTGAAGTAGTTTGTTTTTTATTCTGTCATTTATTTCTAGTTTCAATCCATTATGATCTGATAGAATACAAGGTAGTATCTCTATCTTCTTGTACTTGCTAACATTAGCTTTGTGGTATAAAATATGGTCTTTTTTAGAGAAGGATCCATGTGCTGCTGAGAAGAAGGTGTATTTGCTCTTCGTTGGATGGTATATTCTAAATAGGTCCGTTAGGTCTAAATTATTAATTGTGTTATTGAAATCTACGGTTTCTTTGTTCAATTTTTTTTGGAGGATCTGTCCAGTGGTGAGAGAGGTGGAGGTGTGTTAAAATCGCCTAAGGAAAAGAACAGACACTTCACAGAAGAAGATGTACAAGCAATCAACAGATATATGAAAAAATGTTCAACATCTTTAGTAATAAGAGAAATGCAAATCAAAACTACCCTAAGATTTCATCTCACCCCAATTAGAATGGCGATTATCAAGAATACTAGCAACAATAGGTGTTGGTAAGGATGTGGGGAAAAAGATACACTCATATATTGCTGGTGGAGCTGCAAATTAGTGCAGCCGCTCTGGAAAGCAGTGTGGAGATTCCTTAGAAAACTTGGAATGGAACCACCATTTGACCCAGCTATCCCACTCCTTGGCCTATACCCAAAGGACTTAAAATCAGCATACTACAGAAATATAGCCACATCAATGTTCATAGCTGCTCAATTCACAATAGCCAGATTGTGGAACCAACCTAGATGTCCTTCAATTGATGAATGGATAAAGAAACTGTGATACACACACACACACACACACACACACACACACTGGAATATTACTCAGCCATAAAAAATAATAAAATTATGGCATTTGTGGGCAAATGGATGAAACTGGAGAATATCATGCTAAGCGAGATAAGCCAATCTCAAAAAGCTAAAGGGCAAATGATCTGATAAGCAGATGATGACACATAATGGGGGGTGGGAGGGGGGCAAGAATGGAGGAAGGAGGAACTGTATAGAGGGATAAGAGGGGTGGAAGGGGTGGGGTGTAGAAAAAAAGTAACAGAACGAATCAAAAACTATTACCCTAGGTAAATGTATGATTACAAAAACGGTATGCCTCTACTTCATGTACAAACAGAGAAACAAGTGTATCCCATTTGTTCACAATAAAAATGAATTAAAAAAAAAGAAAACGCCTAACATAAAAAACATATTATTTGCCCCATCATAGCTATGATGTAGTTTGTATCTGAGCAAAGGACTCTGATGAGTCTGTCAAATCAAGCAGTCTTACATGCTCACAGGAAGGATTCATGGTGGCTTCCAATGGTCGACTTTTTAGTAAGACACTCTGAGATTAGTTTCTGAATATTGATATTGTCTGTCAACTCCTAAATTTTCATACATGATTATTGTGTTAGTCAGCTTTTTGTCATTTTGACCAAAATATTGGACAAGAACAATTTAGTGGAGAAAAAGGTTACTTTGACTACAGTTCCAGAGATTTAGTCCATGGTGGACTAAGTCCATTGCTTTGTGCCCAAGATGAGGCAGAACATCATGGCAGAAAGGTATGTCAACAGAGCAGTGCTCACCTCTTGGTGGTCAGAAGGGTCTGCATAGATGAACCCTTCCAGGAAAAGTCCCCGGTAACTCTCCTCCTCTGGACACACCCCACCTGCTTGTAGTGACTACGAGTTAGTCCCTCTTCTTAGGTTCTCACAATCCAATCATTTCACCTCAAGACATTCTTGTACTTACTTGCACAGGATCTCTGGGGAGACACCTCATATCCACACCACAACAGCTATATTTTACTCTTATGTTTGCTTATTTTTCATTTAGGGAGAAAATAAGACATGCATTTTTCTCTTCTTTTTTCTTTCTTCTTTCTTTCCTTTTTATTCCTTAGCAAATAGAAAGCACATCTTAACAGTTTTACTTTGGGTATGTATAACAGGAGAAAATCTCCACTTTCAATATTTAAAAACTGGCAACTTTCAGAGTCTCACCTTTCCCCTTCTTCAAACATCTGGACAACTTTATAAGAAAGCCCCCAAATACTCTCCATTATTTGGCACTGGTGAATCCAATATTCACACCCGATCCTTCCAAGTCTCAACCCCTGACCACGATAAAGCCCTGACCAGCCTCCCTTCCCGCACAACCACCATCCGTAATTCCTCTGGACAGAGCATGATTCTCTCCCCATGGGGAATTTTTGCTGTTTACTATGTGAGCAAACAAAGATTTAATTTTACATCCCTTTATCTCTGTGTGTGATTCACCCCCACATCCATATACTCCTGGGAGAGAGAAGGGCTGCCAGCATATTAACAGCCTGGATAAAATTGATTGTAATTTATATTTCCACTGTGTTTGGACTTGTTTGCTCAAAGACATATTGTTGTCTGACCACAGGTGAAAAGTTGGTTTTGAATTTCCAACCCCTATCACATGTGGAAATGTTAATCCCCATGAAACTGATAATTCTTTTAAACACCCAATTTCAGTCTGGTTATTTGAAATCATTACTTTAGATAATGCTTTTCATTAATTTAAATGAGAAACATAATCATCAGATATTTTGTATTTTCTAATTTTTTCCCTTAAAGGTCAGCCTTTAATATCAAGTGAACTACTGAAGATAACTTAAGGTTAAAAATTGGATCCTTATAAGCCATTTGGATTATACAATTGGAAAAAAGATATATAAAAGAAAAGAGAAAAGGAAGGGAAAACAAGTATTTTAGAAATTATAAAATATTTCAAAAGAAAATCAAGTTGAAAATGATAGATTACTATGAAAATTATTTTGCCTACACAGTTCAAGTGGAGCAAAACCATTGTATAGCAAATGAATCTTGCTGTTTTTAAATATAGAGTATTAATTCAAGTTATATGCAGTATAATTTCGATTTCACTTTTACTAGGAAATTTCCTGTAAGCATTTATACAAAAGATGAGTCCGATAAGTAACAGGCATAAATCCTGTTTAAGCCTTTCCAGATGTCCTACTGTGTTTTCCCGCACTTGTCACAGTGATATTCATTAAGCTCAGGAATGCACACGTTAGCCTCCTACATCATATATTCCCGTGTCTTACTTTTCATTTACTGTGTCAATCAATTAAAACGTTTCTCTTTGTTTAATAGTAAAAACAATTTTATTGTGCCTAATAGTCATTTTTTATCCTCCTCATTGTCATTAGGACATCACTTTCCAACTTCCTGAGTTTGCTTTCTTCTTCCTACACTCATAGGTGGAAATCATATTCTGGCATAAAATATCAACCCCATCATGGTCTGCCCAACATGTGTTTTTAAATTCAGTCTCCATCTCTACTTAGATAGGTAGTTGGAGATACATATATATCTTTCTTTTTCCTTTCTTCCTTTCTTCCTTCCTTTTTTCTTCTTCTTTTTATTGTTGTTTTTCACAGCACTAGTGATGGCACCCAGAGGTGCTCTACCATTGTGCTGCACCCTGCCTATTTAAATTTTTATTTTGAGTCAGGGTCTTACTAAGTTGTTGAAGTTGGACTTGAACTTGCGATCCTCCTGCCTCAGCCTCCTGAATAGCTGGGATTATAAGCATGCACCACAGTGCCGGGCTGAATATATGTTCTTGAGTATGCTGTTTACCTTTCTAAGCCTAAGTCCTTCTTTAGCAAACTTGGAATGGAACCACCATTTGACCCAGCTATCCCACTCTTTGGCTTATACCTAATGGCTTAAAATCAGCATACTACAGTAATGCAGCCACATCAATGTTTATAGCAGCTCAATTCACAATAATTAAATTGTGGAACCAGCCTAGGTGCCTTTTAACAGATGAATGGATAAAGAAAATGTGGTAAATATATACACAGTGGAATATTACTCGGTCATAAAAATGAACAAAATTATGGCATTTGCCAATAAATGGATGGAACTGGAGAATATCATGCTAAGTGAAATAAACCAGACTTAGAAAGCCAAATGCCAAATGTTTTCTCTAAAATGTGGGTGCAAATTCACAATAGGGAGGGTAGGGAAGAATAGAAGTGCTTTAAATTAGACAAAGGGGAATGAAGGAAAGGGAGAGAGAATTGGAATAGGAAAGACAGTAGAATGAATTGGACATTACTATCCTACATGCATGTATGAATAAATTACCAGTGTAATTCTACATCATGTACAACCAGATGAATGAGCAGTTATACTCCATGTATGTATAATATGTCAAAATAGATTCTACTATCATGTATAGCTAATAAGAGAAAATAAAAAACCTAATGAAAGGATTCTAAGAAAAAGAATTAGAAAATAAAGTTAAATGAGCTAAATAACTATTCAATTATTTACTCATATCATTTTCATTCACAATATGTTTCAGAATTAAGTTTTCGATAGCATTGAATTTCGTTGATTCTAAAGTATAAATATAAGGCATAAATCTCACATGCTTCATTACTGAGTTAAAGCAAATCACGTTTTTAGAATTAATGGGACGAAGTACTGAGATCCTTTCGTGAGAATCATGTAACCCAGTCAAGTATGTCTAAAATAATGGAAGAGCTATTACTGAGGGGATCTCCTCAGTTAGGAGCACATCCCCACGTAAGAATTAGCTATGCTCACTGCTGAGGCACAAATTGAAAATGACCTGTTTCCTTTAACCTACAAAGTCTATGTCTCCATCACTTATGAAGTATTTCCTAAGCCTCCAGTTCAAATTAATGATCTCTTTCTCTGGAATGAGTGGTCCAGTCTGTAATCCTTGACCTTCTCTTAGTACACATTGAATTACAGGTCAGGGGCACACTGTGACACAGGTCTAATGACAAGACCAAACCAACAAAACCTCGATTCACATACTCAGGTTTCTTGCTACTTGGTTTCTTTAACTTTCTGTCCTCAGATTCCAGGATGAACAAGAAGCCCCTCCTAGGCACAAGGGAAAGAAACAGCAAGTGTTTGTTAAAAAATCCAGCAGTCTTCTACTATCCTTCCTGCCCAAAGGACTGTAGAGTGAAACAGACAGTATTACCTCATGTGCATATATGACTGCATGGCCCACGTGATCCTGCAACAGGTATCGTCAGAAAAATGAAGACTTATACTCGACCTATATATGATTTATCAAAATGCATAAATGCATTCTACTGTCATGTATAACTAATTAGAACAAATAATTTTTTTTTAAATCTAGTCTTCTGGAAAAGTCCTTGACAGATAAGGTGGGAGTGGTGTTACCTACCTAATTTATACACCTGTAGACTAAAATCCCTCTCTTGCCTTTAATCTGATCCCAATAATGACAACTTTTATACATTTTTTTATACATTTTTTATACATTTTTTTTTTGCTTTTCTAACCCACAAACAGACACTCTTTTGCTGTCTCATATGCATTTGGAATATGAGAGTGATTAAGAATATACCCTATGTAAATGTATGATTACACAAATGGTACGCCTTTACTCCATGTACAAACACAGAAACAACATGTATCCCATTTGTTTACAATAAAAATATTTTTAAAAAAATATACATGTGTGCTTGTAAATGCATAAACAACTCATCACCATTTAATGCCTTACGCTTATTATGGTTTGGATATGAGGTGTCCCCCAAATCTCCTGTGTTAAAGCAGGAAAGTTCAGAGCTCATGTGATTAGATTATGAAAGCTGGCCCCTCATCAGTGGATTAATCCATCTGGTGGATTACTAATTTGAACAGCCTAACTGAATGGCACCTAAGCAGATGGGCATGGCTGCAGGAGGTGTGCCACTGGGTCATGCCTTTGGGGATTACACCTTGTCCTCCTGACTCTTCCCTCTCTCCCTCTGCTCCCGGGCCACCATGAGGTGAGCAGTTGCTCCTCTGTCACGCCCTTCCACCATGATGTTCTGCCTCACCTCATGCCTAGAACAATGGAGGTGGGACCATTTGACTCTGCAACCATGAGCCAAAATAAAGTTTCCCTCCTCCAAGTTTTTCTGGTCAAGTATTTAGGTCACAGCAAATTCTTTGATGAAATGTTTTATATATATAAATATGTATTTTTTTGATATACCTTATTGATGAATTTTTTAAATATGGGCTAAATATGAAAACATCGAAATTTAAAATATTTTGAAGACTACTATTTATATCCATGGAGAAGATATAACCTGAAATACAACATTCCGAGCATTAGAATTTGTATTTCATGTATGTAAATGCAGTAAGGCAGAATATGGACATGCTGTTTCATATATTATTGTATGTTAATTATAACTCAATAAAGCTATTTAAAAATACAATTCTGTAACATAAGACAGTGAAAGGTGAGAAAATAAGTTTCACAATAGGAGAAAGAGTTATGAGTGTTTGTTTTGGAAAGTGGTGACATTAAAATACATTTTAAACTAATCTTTACTTAAGTATAATTCCATTCTATGTATTTGTAAACCAAATGTAACCACAAAATCCTTTGTGAGACTGTGCATTTATACATAGATCATAAGCATTAATTTCTCCTTGATTCAGTCTAATTTTATACTAATATCTATATAAGTGTACAAAAACACATACAACTTGATACAGTTATGTATACACACACTAACATATATACACATACGTGTTCAAATGGAAATTATTTGATGTATTCATGAGAAGTTTATATTTAGGATTGAAATCAAGAAAAGTAGGGACCTTTATCCATATCTACACCATGAATCACTGTGTGCAAAAAAAAAAATTAAGTAAAATGAAGGCAGAAATGCTGCTCATCATTATTAATACTAAATTCTTCTTGAAAACTTCCCAGACTAGCTATTTGGAATATCACAGGAGTGCCTTCACCTGAAGCATTCACAGAAAAGAGTTAAATTACACCTACTCATTTCAATAAACAGGAAAGATGACTCTTACATTCATTCATCCATTTGCCTCACCAAAAAATAAAAATAAAAAAATATTCAAAGATTATTGTGAGTCAGACATCAACAGTGATGGGAGAGAGGACAGCTACATAGTCATTTAAGTTCACTGCAATGCCATAAATTCTAAAATAAGATGTACCCAGTGCAACAGAATCTCCAACACAATTATCTCCTTTAATAATTTCCTGGATATTTATCATAGAAGGCAATAAGTTCACCAAAAAGTGAAACTTTAAAACATTTCAGGATAATTCAAAATTATTAGATAGCTAATTCACCTAACTGGAAACAATACCCACCACTTCTAGTGACCGTATAATTTTAAAAGCTAATGAGTTTCACTTTGTAAATAAGTAAAGTTGAAATAATAGATAAGAGAGAAAAAAGTTCTGTTTTTGCAACAGAGTCAAAATCCCTATCTATTTGCTGATATCAGAAGCCTGGTAGTACTATCCTGAGGTACCAAGAAGTACAACTATCTTGTTTACAATATATCAGATTGCACAACAAGGCGGTGCTGGCTATTTACTCTCGTACATTCTCTACTTATTGAAAACATTTATCAGAATTACATTTAAAGTCCACACTAAGGGATTTGTGCTTTCTTTGGGAGGCCCAGGGAATTTTTAAAAATATTTTCTTGATTTTAGAAATAATATCATCATAAAACCTATTACCTGGAAATATTATTTTGGAGAGATTTGAAGAAAGGAATTAAAAATAGTGAAGCCCAGAGCACACCCAGTGGAGAACTGAGGTGCTATGAAATAGGACAGGTTTCATATGACAAATAGAGACCAGGAAGGAAGAAATAAAACCTCCCAGAAGTGTGGAACTTAAATTTCCTATGGATGGATAGTCACGTTAAAAATTACGTGAATTTAGAAGAAAAGCAATGTTTGGATTTTTTTTCTCTCTTTAAAAAAAAAAAAAGATTTAAAAAAAGTTTGTAGGTTTGATTTGAGATAATAAATAGAACATCCCAGTAGTTTTGGTAACGGGAGTTCAGATTTTTAATGATGCATTATGCGCTTAGCTCTAAAGCAAAGTGCTCATTTCCTGCTTGACACAAACCAATTTTTCAGATGAAGCAACCAAAACACAAAGAAGTAATGTGTCCAATGTTATCTAGCTCACGAGTGGTAGAACCAGGACTTGAACCCAGGCATTCTGGTTATAAGAGATGGCGTTCTAATCCAATCTATCATCCACAAATAAATACAGCAAGTAAGGCTTAGGCAAAGAGCCAGAGTGCAGCCTGGACAGTGGAGGAGCCAGAAAAAGTGGAGAGCTATTCTTTTTTATGATTTTTTAAAATTGTTTGCTCTATATAGTTGTGCATGACAGCAGAATGGATTTTGATTCATTGTACGCAAATGGGGTACAACTTCTCACTTCTATGGTTGTTCACAATGTAGACTCACACCATTCCTGTAATCATACATGTACGTAGTATGATGATATTTGTCTCATTCCACCATATTTCCTTCCCCCTGTCTCTTTCCCTCCCCTCATTTCCCTCTACACAATCCAAAGTTCCTCCATTCTTCCCTTATCCCCTCTGCAACCTCGTTATGTATCAGCATCCACTTATCAGAGAAAACATTTGGCCTTTGGTGTCTTGGGATTGGCTTATTTCACTTAGTTTGATATTTCCAACTCCATCCATTTACCTGCAAATGCCATAATCAGTTCTTAACTGTGGTCCACTAAAGAGCTGTACGATCACACTGAGGATCTTTAGTCAGTAAGCTTTGAGCAGATACTGACTTTTTTTATTTAAAAAGAAGATCCACAAATGATTTGGATTCCAGAATCACAAGTATACATGGGGCATGTACAGGGCAAGAATGTAAACCTGGAGAAATGTATCACAATATTATTGAACTCGTACACCATCCCTACATTTCAAATCTGCTAGCAGAATAACCAAGTTTAAGCTCCATCTCTGGATATATAACTTTTAAAGGTTTATCAGAATTCAAATCTAAATCTGGTTTTAAAGCCCATATTTTCCCCACCAGCCTGGTATTTCTTTAGATTGTGTTTTCTGGGGAGGCCTTTCCATCTTTTAATGTCTTCTTCAATTTCTTTCCTCAGTGTTCTATAATGCACAGGTCTTTCACTTCCTTGGTTATGTTTATTCTTAAGTACATCTTTTAAGCCACTGTGAATGAAACTGTTTTCCTGATTTATTTCTCAGTGGATTCATTATTGGTGTATATAAAACTCATTGATTTTTGTGTAGTGATTTTGTTGAAGATTTCAAATTAGGACAAGAAGACAAAGTAGGAAAATGAGAGAAGAGATGGTTATTCAGGAGATATTAGCACTATATATGTGCAGGAAGGTTTTACTTTTACTAACTTACGCAAACCTTGAAAAATTAGACATTTCAAAATTATTGATGACTGTAAGAATAATCGACAATTTGAAGAGAGTACTCCCACTGAAGCAATGGTTCTGACATTATTTGTTTTATCAGAGGAAACAGTTATCAAATGTTTGCATTAATACTTGTGAAACATTGGCACCAAGTTCAAGATGGAGCCCCACTTTCTGCTGTCGGGATAGGGTGAACATGATCTGTGACATGAACTGAGACATTTCAGAGAGTAAAGAGGGCAGCCATTACTCATGATGATAGTCATGAAGCAGCTAAGCTGGTCTCTCAGAGTGAGCTGGTTCTCATAAGAATGGGTTGCTATAAAAAAGCAATCCCAACCCCTGAATACCTCCTGCTTCCTGGCTCACTATGTGATCTCTTCAATATCTGCTCCATCGTGATATCATCCACCATGAGTCCTTCACCAAATCCAAGCAGGAGCCAGTGGCTTGCTCTTGAACTTCAGAACTCTGAGTCTAATAAACTTCTTTCCCTTACAAATTATCCGGTCTTAGGAATTTTATTATAACAAAGGAAAGTGGATTAATACAATGATCCTAACACTATGAAGTTTAAATCATCAGTCAGAATGTTTTTATATTAATCAGGGTCTCTGTTTCACCAAAGTTTTTAACAATCCCAATTCCCTACTTTTGCTACCAACCTGATCTATGTCTTACACAAAAATAGAATATAGATATGAAAATTGATCTCTTTATAAATAAAAACACTTGTTCTCCCGTATGATATTCCTTTTTGTGGATTCTCACTCCTCCCTTATAATTCCAATTCAAAATCCTTCATTTGTCTTCAGAGAAGTAGAATTCCAACTGACTTCATCACAATGCAATTAATACGAATTTCAGTATTCTCCATTAGTAAAGATAATAAAAAACAAAACAGACCTGTAGGTGGTATGCAGTGAGAACTGTAGACCAATGATCGTCTTAATACTTCTGTCGAATTTCCACCATCTGACCTACATTGTTCTTTTAAGTGTGGTCTAATAAAACCCCACCTTTTCTGAATGTATTCATCATAAAACAATCAGAATAGTAATAGAGTAACCAAATTAGAACATTTGTGGGTCCCGCAATTGCTACTGCTGCTGTATTTCCATAGCCTGTCTCCTACTGTGGAGTACTTGACCATCAGCCTGAAACTACAAACATGAGAGTAAAACATTATCAAAATTAGAACTAACCGTTCTTTCAGGGGTTTGATGTTTTTTTTTTTTTTTTTTTTTTTTTTTTTTTTTTCCAGAAAGGAAGAGAAGATATGGGAGCATTTTTTGCTTGTTTGTTTGTGAAATGCTGAGATGAATTACCCAAACCTTATGTAAACTGAAAGCTTGCACTGACCTGTTGAAATAGGAAAGCTTGTCACCATGGAAACAGAGGACAAAATAGGTTTTTGCCGCAGTTATAAATAAGGTGGAGAAATCAGTGGACTTTTCCTCTCTCAATCTGTGCTAAAGAGAAACAGCAAATAGAAAGACATCATTTTTCTCTTTTCTGTTATAAAATGCACATTGTAATTTGAATAAAAATCTCCATAAGACAGACTGTGATCTATAAGGGGGGGGAAGGGGAACTGAAAGGTAGGAATGAGAGGAGTGAGAAAAACGTAAACCTTACGCAATGCCACTATTTAAAGAATGTATTCTTTCTTGGGAACAAGCTATACTAATTCACCGTTCAGCTGTGAATATTCAGAACCTGTAACTCTACAGAGTCAAGGTGAAAGAAGAAACCATCAAACCCTTTCAAACTGGTTTGCTGCATCAGCTAGAGTAGGAGGACATTGAGTGTTCAACATTTTGAACTGCATCCATTTTTACTGTCTTCTAAAATCTGTAATGAACGATACGTAAAGAGTCATAATGTGAATCTATGCAGGTTTAATAACCGCTATGGTTAAGTCTGTTGTTTCCTTCAAATCAGAATTTTCACCAAATTTTTGAAAAATATGAACCCCCATTACCCAACACTTGGTGGCACTACTACTTCATGAGGCCACTCACTGCAGAGGATTCTCAAGTCCTCCTCCTCCGACAGAGGCTTTGGAGAGCACCTGTGCGCCATTCCAGTGTAACCCCTGAGGTCCAATGTTCTGACTTTGACACAGGAAGGCATTGGTGGGTCTTCTGTCCCCCCCTCAGCCCTACTGCTATAGCCAATGAAAAAGAAGAATATTTTATGAGCAGTAATTTTTATGAAACTAGTTTTTAGGCATGGAAACTGGAGGAAAGCACTGTCCTAGAAACGATGTTGGGTTGACGCCCTTGAGTCCCCATCATTGAAGGGGATGGAAGTGACTGTATGTCTGCTAATATGCAACAATGAGCAGCACGTGGCTATGGAATCCTGGAATTTAGGTAAAGCAACAGGAAAACTGAATTTCAAAAGTTTATGGATATCAACTTAAATTCCCGTAGTTACAAATGGCTAGAAGCCAGCATGTAGGACTGCATAGCCCTTACCTTGCACTATGTGTTCATGGAGGTTGTCGCCCCAAGAGTTGACTAAAAGGAGGCAAAGAATAAGAGAGGGGTTGACATCACTTCATTCCCCATATAGCACAATAAAGTCAACTCCTCTCTCATGCAATAAAATCAGCTCATTATTCTTTCCATCATCACCTAAGAAGAGCTAAGTGTTTTTTTGTTTGTTTGCTTTTGTTTTTGATTTTTTTTTTTTTTTTTTGCACTCATATGTAAACTGATTAGCCTTGTAGTCTAAAACTTGCTCCTTTTCAGTGTTCTCTATTTTCACCTGCCTGGAAGTGAAGGGAGAAGAAGCACATTTCACATGAGTTACTTGCTTTGTACAGTGTAACCCTAAGGGATGTTTCAGTGACCTTGACTGAAGGGTAGAATCCATTTTCTGAAATTAGTTCTTTCTTATCCCACTGAATGTAAATCAATCTGAAGAGATGCATTTTACACAGTGAGCTGAAGCCAGAAAAGGGATGACTCAAAGATGAGGTTGGTCCCAGAAACGAGGGAATATTGAAAAGAAGAAAGAGTGTGAAGCCCACAGTTTTACTGGACCACCTGTAGCTTAGCACTAAGTACTTAGCACCTAGCACTTTAGGTCATTATGGATGGGACTTAGCCAATGTTGTTAAATTTGACCCTCTCTCCTCCACTGGAGGTTGGGCTATCAGACAAATGGGCTAATTGTTTTCATACTCTTGTTCCCTCTGGCCCCTAATATATCCCTCCATTCTTCTCCTGTTGGTAATGGAATGAATAGGGGGATTGAGCTGTCCTAGATGGGAATTCCTCTACCACAGAGGCGATGCTGATAATGACCTTCTAATGGTGACAATGCCAGTCCCTCCCGACAGTTACGGATGTGAAGAATTACTGCTAGTCCTGTAAGAAATCCATTCTGGGTTCCAAATTGACGCAACTATACGTGGTAAGAAATACCATGGCTTACCAAGAGCGGTTCTGTTGGTAACTTTGGATGATTTTTAAATCTTATTCTCCAGCTCTATTACTTGCATTCGTATAAAAAATATCTGAAATGGTTTGTGTTTTTCACTCCTCTGCTTCCTGTTGCCTTCAGCTGGTCAAAATCTGTGCTCAATTCCTACGGACCATATGCCAAGACTACTCCCCCACTTCTCTCACATAAAAATTTTCTTTTTTCTCTTCCACTTTCCTATAAATAATCTTTTGCGTTTGTAATCATTTTTTTTTTTTTTTTTGGTCCAAAATAGGTACAGAATGGACTTGATGATTGCTTCACATCTTCACAATTATTCCTCATGTTTTTATTAATATTTCCATTGATTATTTACCATGTTTATCATTTCTCCATATGTGTCTAAGGATAACCAAATTTGAACTTATGTACGCCGGTTAAGGACTACTTAATATGGGATCAGTTGACCTCCTTATAATTAAAGCAAAATTTTGGTTTGTGGAATGATATTTATCAGGGGGATTTCAGTTGACAAAACACACATCAGCTCTCTGAGAAAGTGGAATTAACAAAAGGAATGGTTACCTAAAATAAAGGGCGAAAATAAAATGTAGTAGGAGAGTAGCAACTACAGGAAGCGCGCGTAACCACGGATGCTCAGGAATACCAGAAACAGTAACAAATACTTAGGAACTTAAAGGAGGGGCCCTGGGAGCTGACACCGCGACCTCTTAGGGGCACTGATCTGATGTCTGCATGTAGGTGGCAAGATGAGGCCAGTTGAGCCAGTGCTGGAAGAATCCCTAACAGGATTCAGCTGCAACCAGGCAGAGACAACATAGTGATGGTCCTGGGGACTACAACTAAGACAGGAAGGCCACAGGGGGCAGATGGGAAGCAGACAGGAAGGAACACAGCACTTCATCCTCCTTCCACCTGCAGCCTCCATCTGAGAGCCAAACAGGAAAACATGGTGGGCATCAGGGAAGAAATTCAGTGCTCTAAATTCAGCTCCACAGTCCCAGCAGAATGTAGAAGGGTCAGCTTTAAGCTGAGGGACAAGGACTTAACACTTGCCACAGGTATGTATGGTTTCACAGGGAGATCACCCATATTTTTACTAACTTCTGTAAGGAATGTGAGACCTGAAACCACCAAGAATCTTCTAGTAGAAGGAAAGCTATAAAGGCCCCATCACAGCAAGCCTGGGGCCATCTCCATTATTTTCTATGGTTTCTTCCATTCCTTGATGAGTTGTGCTTTCACTAACAGAAAGACATCTTTGCTGTCGATTTCAAAACATCATAGTCCTCAGAACACATTGAGTGTTTGGGTGCAGTCCCCAAAACAAACAAACAGCAAAAACAGAACAAAAATAAAACACACAAAAAAGCCACACAGCAAACCTTGGTCACAATCTAATTTGATTTCTATGTCAAGAATCGTCAAACATTTTCCAAAACCAAATCACTATTTTCAATATAACAAAGACTACAACTTGTCTTTTGCATTCTAGCATTATTTTGGGAATAAAAAAAAATTGTTGAAACTATGTATGATATAACATAGCTTGATGTATTAGAATGGATTTTAAATTAGTAATTAAAAATTATCTGATATTTCCTACCCAACAATGTCTGTGAACATTCCTTTGGAATTATTGTTTTTGCTCATGTGTAAACAACCACTTGGGAATGCTGGAAACTCAGAATTTGCCCTTGGGGGGAACAAAGAAAAGAATCAAGAGTCGATGTTAGGATTGTTCAATTGTTTGGGTGATGATTTATCCTATTCACGTTCAAGATGGTATAGCAAGGTCCAAGAAATCATATGTAGCAAATCCATACTTGAAATTCAAATGGGACCAATATAGTTCTGTGGAGTGTTAAACAGACCTTTCTAGAAATAGAAATCCTCAGCAAGTTGGATGTGCCGTTAGGCTTTGGAATGATCCCACCACAGACAGATGCTGAGAGCTGCGGGAAGAGGGCTGCCATTAAAGAGGGAACTGGCAAGAGTCAGAAAATCTCTCTGGACTCAAGTGTGGGGAGGGTTCATCTTAGCAGGTGTCCATTCCCAAGGTGGGAGCCACAGAAGGAGCAAACCAAAGCAGAGATCATGGTGCACCCACCAAAATAACACAAAAGGCATTTAAGTAGAATTTTGTAACTTGGCTTATATTCAGGTGCCCAGAGCATTGGATTCTGGCTCAGCAAAGTTAACTCCTCTCTCACTGGTGAGGAAGGATACTTGATTCACAAATTAGACAGAGCTGCAGGGGATGTTCAACAGATGTGGAAGAAGAAGTGACCAATGGGCACGGATCTGAGACACCTCAGATCCATGGCAAGGTAATCCTGGTCACCAGATCTGAATGCAAAAGGCAGCACTTTACTAACAAATTGCAGAGTGCAAGACACTGGAGATTGGAATTAGAGTGTTACTTAGTTTTGTTGCATTATGCTAGCTTCTCTGAGAACATGCCCCTACCTCACAGGAGGACTATTTACAAACAGACATCCTTTTCATCTCTTGTATCAGAACCTTAAGCGATCTTCATGTGGTAGGTGCAGTGCATATAACTGTTTTGCCACGACAGTCTCATTTACCAGATTGTAAAAGCCCCAAGGCAGGACATATGCTTCCTGTATCTTGGAATCCACATTACCTGGCACTCAGCCTGGTACACAACAGGCATCCATACAGTCGGGTGAATTCGTTGAATTTCAATCTGTTTTCAAAACAGATCCAATTGAATCAAACAAGGGAAAATGTCCACTCGATCCCAGTAATGCTCTGTCACTCCAAGAAGTAGATACATCTTATCAAATGTAGTATTTCCAGTCTTGTAAAGATCTGAAAAGTAATCCATTTTCCACACCATGAAATTCTAGATTCTATTTCTTTATCTATATGTTTGTGTACATACTCATATGGGTACAAAGTAGATATGTACTTACACAAATGCATTTTTAAACACACATATTTACATATTTTATGTATATTTAAATTTATGCTTTAATAAGTTGTTTTCCCCTAAAATTTCCAAGATTTGTCTAATTTATTTGTGTAACACATGACTTTTGTGTTTTTGTGTTCAAATTGATGTTTAAGAACTTAAAAAGTAAACAGGGGACAATTACATTGGGATTTAAGCAAATATAAGAACAACAGTAAACAAGGCTATTTTATTGCTTTCTCAACCCAGAAGATGATACATCTTGCTAAACTTTCTATCTACTTGTAAATGCTATTGACAACAGTATTACTGAGGATTCAGTAAATTAATAAGTGATGGGATAGCATGTTAATAAACAGTATGTTAATAAACAGTACTTTAAAAGTAAAATGTCAAATAGGTTGAGAATAAAAATAAAAATCTATGAATAATTGTAACAGATTTGGCATTTATTTGATTTTAATTCTTAAATAAAAATATTGAATAAATTGCATATTGATAATTCCTTTTGAAAATGCTGTCTTCAACAATCTTCATTATGATTACCTGCCTAGACATCAAACGTGCATTGATCCAGGGTGTATTGATTGACCTTCTAGAGCACTAACTGAACCTATCTTTTAACAGGGTTAATATGAAATGAATAAATTAGCTTCACATGAATTTAGTTCTGAAAATTACATCCACTATAAAGGAAATGAACAGGATTCTATAACACTGGACAGGAGCTGATAGAACTTTAGGCCCAGGGAGCAGGGGAAGATTCATGATAGGAAAGAATTGGGGGATATGTGGGAAACCTGGTGTCTGACACTTGGAAAAACACGAGGTCTTTGAGGTGAGGTTGGAGTGAGATCAAATGAGACTAAACACATGAAAGTGGACTTTGGATTTCATTCTAATGGGAAGCCAAGGGGAACCTGCCCTCAGTTGCATTTAAAGGGGGAGATTTAAAGGGGGCACTCTAAGCACTTATGCATAATAAATTATAGGAGGATGAGGTATAGCAAGGGAAACACATAAAAAACTACTGCAGGCCAGGTGCAGTGATGCATGCCTGTAATCCCAGCAATTCAGGAAGCTAAGGTAGAAGGATCATCAAGTTCAAGAACAGCCTTGGTGACTTAGTGAGACCCTGTCTCAAAATATGATTTTTTAAAAAATTAAAGAACGAATGCGGTGTAGCTCAGTGGTGATATGGTACCCTTTGGTTCTATCCCCAGTGCCAAAAAAAAAGACTGTTTTAGAAGTCTTGATGAAAGACGATTTGACTTTCAATAATAGTCTGGCAGTGGAGAGAGAAGTAACTTGTGATTCTAGGACATATTTTAGAAGTACAACTACTAAGTAGTTAAATTGGTGTTTATTTAAGAAAGAATGGAAAATCCAGAGTAATTCTTGAATTTTAATTTGAGTAGCTGGGGAAGATGGTGAATACTGTGAAATAAATAGACTTAGGTGTTGATTAAATAAAATGTAGTTATTACATGAGAAGTTGAACATAAAAGTCAGGAGTGTTAAAGTCTGGGCTTTGACATAAATTAGAATTTTTTGGCATGTCAAAATATGGGCAGGGGTATACTTATAAAAGAGGCTGCTTTCCTAAACTCAGCTTTGAAATAGAAGCCAAGAAGTGCAAGATAGTCCATCACAAGAACTTGAGAAGATCATTGAACTAGAGTCAAAACAGGGAGAACATAGGATGCTAAATAAACCCAGGAAAGGTGTTTTCAGAAGAAGGAAGATTGAGATGAAGGCGAGAGGTGAACTCAGATGAGGACAAGCTGGACTTGCTGGCATTGGGATCCCCGGGGTCGAATGACCTTCATGGTAACAGTTCTGGCAGGACAAGAGGAAGAAGCTGGGCTTTGTGGGTTGTAGAGGGGAGGGATGGAAGTGGAAACTCAGAGCCTGTTCTGAGGATGTCTGAGGTATGTGAAGAGAGCTGGGTGAGGGCTAGAGAGGAGCTCAGGTTAAGAAAGGGAACTGGCACTTGCCCACGACAAAGCTCCCTGGGCCAACCTTGCTTGTGGCTCACACTTCAACTTCCAGGCTATAATTTTCAATATTTGCTCCCACTGTTCTCTAAGGGACCCCAAATATTGTGTCAGGTACTTTTCTGCCTCTTTACACTTGCAGTTTCACTTCTGGCTGCCATCTAGAAATACTCTCCCAGCTCCTAATGCTGGTCCTATTCCAAAACTCAACTCTTATCTCCCTGCAGCATGAATGCTTCTCTGTGATTCCGTTCAGTACCAAACACCTACTAAATCCTGAATCACTGATGTTTAACCATTCTGAAGGTTAAAGACTCAGAAAGAAAGTTGTTTTCAATTTGCAGGAATTTTCAAATCTGTGAGGAAAAGAAAAGCCAACCTTTGGAAGACAGAGTATGAGAGAGGATTGAGACATCTATTTACATCCAAGGAAATTTTTTAAAAACACAAAGTACATCATTGTGACTCATTTCAGTGCCCCCAAAGAAACTTTGTAGGAGCATAACACTCAATTTCAAAAACTAAAGAGGACATCTTCCTCTCCTTTATTACTTGCTCAAGATTTTCTGGGCTGAAGGGAGAAAGAAAGAAAGAAAATTTAAAAAGAGCTTTAACCACCTTCATTTTGGAACTCTTAATTCATTTCACCATACAGAAGAGGTAGAATACAGAATGAGAGACTTGCTTTGGTATGTTCATGGCATGGTGAATAGAAAATGTTGAGAAGGCATTTGTAGCAAAAAATATGCATGTTGAACCCAGTTCATATACGTTGGACCATGGAAATAGTTTACTTCTGGTAGTAATCTCAGCCAGATTTCTTCACTCATCTATAACCAAGATTATCAGAAAGACTTCCACTCTTACCAAATAGTCAGACCATGGGAAATCTAGCGTGAAAGAGGGAAGACACCCTCCTCTGTGCTGGTCATGTCCTCAGACTTCACCAACCTTTCTTGTCAACTTATTCAATATACTGTAATTTTCTGGAGGCTTATCCTTTCCCAAATAGAATATAAACTTATGGGCAAGAGATTATGTGTTGGCCCACGTAATTATATTTGCCTGTGTATTTGTATTTTATAGGATTTTGTAATTGAGCATTGGTACAGTCTACCAAGAGATTTGAAAGTTATAAATTTAATCACCACGTGTTTAACAACAAGAGAGATACAGTCATTGGTCAGGAATAGTTTCCACCATAAGGCAGAGTGATTTTATGCTAGATGTAGTCAAGGGTCTAGAGTGTGATTAGTTCCCTCTAACTCCCCTAGAAACAATTTCTTGGGCATCCTCTATTTCTGAAGTAGTAACCAAATTGGTCAGTAGAGAAGTACAGACCCAGGAATGGACTGAAATGCTCTCAGGAGCAGGTAGGATCCTGAGAAGAAATACAAAAAAAAAAAAAAAAAAAAATTGAGCTGTTAAAATGTCCTTCTCAACTGTGTTCCTCATCTCATTCTGGATAAATTAACATAGTTGAATTAAGACTGGATAATTCAGAGATGTAGTTATGATTAGTATATCAATCAATTGAACACACATAAAATTGAGATTTCGAAAAGCATTTCCCCAATTAAAATTTCTGGAGATTTAGGTAGCCAGTGAAAAACCAGGGCTACAGTGGGAATGGTAGTAAATTCCTGCAATCCCAGAGAGTCAGGAGGCTGAAACAGGAGAATCACAAGGTCAAAGCCAGCCTCTGCAACTAAGCAAGGTCCTGAACAATTTAGTGGGAACTTGTATCAAAATAAAAAATTTAAAAAATGAGCTGTGAATGTGGCTCAGTGGTTAAGAACATCTGGGTTCAATCCCTGGTAGCAAGAAAAAAAAAAAAAAAAAAAAAAAAGAAAAAGAGAAAAGAAAGAAAAGAAAAGAAAAGCTACAAATAAAGAGTGGTGTGAATGGACTTTTCATGTGTGTTCATATTTCATGTGGTCTCATTAAAAACTTCTACTTGGAGACATTGAGTTGGAAAGGTCTCTTCCAACCTCTCTGCCCACACTTCGATGGCGTCTACTTGCTCATTCTCACTCCTGAGCCTACCTTTGCCCATACCCATCTCTTCATCCAGTCCCTCTTTTGTCCCTCTCTGTATTCTCAGAGCAGTTAGCTGATGTCAGAGGAGATGAGCCTCTAAGTCATCCTCCCTGCAGTATTTCACAGCAACAACCACCTTACAGATCAACAATTGTGATGATATTGCTCACATATCTGGCCAAAAGACCTCCATTTTTGCAATGACATTGGAAAAAATAAAAACATGATAAATTGCTTGGGGAGTTTAACTGCCTTAGCTTGGAAAGGATATATGTATCTTCTCACTTTTCTCTGGAAAGAATTCGTGTGTGGCCTTACCTCCCTGTGAGGAGACTAAAAGTGTGCTTTCTTACATGGCCAGTGTGAAAAGAAGAACCCGATACTGGTGAGACTCAGAAATGTCTACTTGTACTTGGCAGAGCTGACCTGTGTTTCTATGATTGTCATGTAGTGTGTGCAACTAATTAATGGATTGCAGAAGCATGCTTGCCACCATGCAATGGGTTTTGAAATAATGTTCTAGGAATGACTGCAGCTATTCTCTCCTCAGTATCAAATTACCAGGATTTGCCTCCCTGTTTACTTCAGTTCCTGCCCTAGATTTCCCCATTCATCCATCATCACTCCTAATGTCATCTTATTTTGGCAGTATATACCCCAGATCAAAGCCAATTCTCTACTTTTTTGATCAGATGACTTGCTCCTCAAAATTTGAAGTCAGACTGCCTGATTTTTCACCCTTGCATCAATGACTACTGGATATGTGGCTTTGGGAGGTTGCCCAACATTTCGCTGATACAAGATCCTTGTTTGTGAAATTCATTCATCAAATTCATCTTGAGAGTGGTTGTGAGAATTAAGTAAGAAAATAAATGGAAACCTTAAATTTATTATAAAATCCTTTGTATTTTTTTTTACCTTATCTTAAAAAGTCTTCCACTTTGGAATACTAACTGAAAACTGGTTTTCTCTATACAGTTATGAGTATTGTTTTTTAAGGGTCTTTTTCCATTTCCTTTTATGCCACAAATATAGATGTGGAGAATACTCTCCTAGTCTGTTTTTCTCCTTCAAACAGTTCTTTTCCCTTCTTCTTCTTCCTCTAAATTAAAAAAATAAAAAAGCCCTATTTCTTTGAGCTATGTGATATAAGGGTATTATTCTCATTCCTTAATCCTTTCATCTAAATTCATGCCAGCTCCCTTTCAGGAAAGATGCTCACTCATGACTGCAAGTCTTATTTGGTGACAGTGACATCCATTTGCTGGCTCTTCATAGTGTACCTGTTCTTGGTCCTACACCTCTGGATGTCAAATGACTCACTTTCATGCAGTCTGAGAGTCTGTGCTCATATTTGTACTTTAGAGACTTATATAACCTGAAAGTGTCTTCATTTAGAATATCCCTTTCCTCACCTTATATCTTTCCAACTCACTTATTCATAAGCCTGAACGCCAGCAAAGCTTCCACTTCACCAAGACCCCAAATCTACTGATCTGATCATGTTTTTATTATCAATAGTCTTACCCCATCTTCATGTCTCTTCTTGCAAAACAGGTTGTATCCTATTCTGGATAATTGTAATTGCTACCGTGAAAAATCCCTAAATTCCTTTCCTCCCTTTTTGCTCTTTATTCTCCAGTGGGGGTGAAATCTATGATGGGTCTATTTTCTTTTTCCTTTACATTATAAGTATTTTTAAAGAAAGTCATAGAACTGGCTGAGCAGTCTTACTTTAAATCTTTAATGAAAAGCATAACAAGTCTTCGATGTCATATGGAAATGGCCTGTTGCAATCTATGGTTTCCTTTTCCTCTCCCCTTGCTGAATGGAGCCTCCACCACCAGCACCCGTACACACCCTTGGGTTGCCCTGTGACTCATCACCAGTCCACGTTGCAGCAGTCCATGCCCCTTTTGATAAGTGTGGTCACTCAACCACGAGTCCTGCCCACGAGTCCCATCTTGTGTAGCTTTCTCAGGGATTTTACCCTAGGTGTGAACTCCGTTCTTATCTGCTTTATTAATCTCCTTCTTTCTGGATTATTCATATTGGAACGCAAATGTGCTCTGTGATAGCCTCTCCTAAAATTTCCTTCCCAAAATCCCATTTCTTCCCTCCAGCATATTTCACGTTTCAAATCTGTTTTTCAGGAAAGTGTTGTCTATAAGCAAATCTCCAATTTCTCACTCATCATTCACACATTTGTGACAAAGCAAATCAATTGGCATGTTATTGGACATCCGCATAATGATACTATGAAACAATTGGCTTCAGTTAAGATTCTTTTCTGTTTTCAGCATATCCATCCATCAACTATGTAGCTTGGGATTCAATACCCCAGCTATGCTTCTTGAAAGAAATTGTGAAAAGTCCTACCTGGGCATCTTTAGGTAATAATTTTACACCTTGTTGTCAACATGGGTGCTGACAGAATTCAGATAAGGTGAATTCCAGGTGAATTTATGTAATAATAATCTAGACCATTACCAGGTGACCGCCTTTTCCCCAAAGGCATAGAATGGGCTGACCTCTTGGAATACAACTCAAAATATATCAATATTTTATATTGTTAGTTATTTGGTGTGTTAGTAAAAGGAGCAGAAGAAAAATTTGTAGCCCGTAAGCCTCTGCCAGGTCATGGCAAATTAGATCTGCCTCAACAAATTTGGAACTTGTAACAAGGAAAAGGAATCTCCTTTTTCATGAACTAACTCAAAAGGTCTTTGGGGGAAAGTAAATTAAAAATGAATTTACAGTGCAGTTTGAGCCTTGAGAAGTGTGTGCAAGGTGAGATAATATCCTTGTCAGTAGAAAGCATAAGTTGAACATATCAGATCTTAAAAAAGAACACGGGAGCCCCAGAGTCAGGGCATTTGTTTGAATGAGGGTTGGTTCTGTCTTTTAATTTCTGCTGTTCCGTCTTTAAAGGCAGCTGCAGATACCGTGAACAATGACTGCTATAGAAGGAAAGCAATGCTCATGATTCACGCATTTGATTTAGTGATAAAGGAAGAGAATAGGACAGTGATTCAGTAATTTTGACAGAGATGCCAACAACAACTCATGGCATGCAAAGGAACGGAGGTGGGGAAAGAAACTGACATGTAACAGGCACATCAGACAAGATCTCATCCCAGTGTTCCTGCAAGGGAAACAGACTCAATTTGATTAGGATGTTTCAGAGACATTCTTCTGGCAAAAAAAAAAGAAAGAAATTTTTGACAGAGTTTTATTATTCACTATATGATAAAGCAGGTTCTTAAACTGCACAGAAATGTTAATAGATTGGATGGAAAAATGAATGTAATTATTAAAACAATAGCTCAGGTGCCATGAGTTTAAACATAATTATGCCACTACCAGTTTCCTTCCGCTGACCTCTGCTCATCCTGCTGTTAGCTTCTCTAGTAGTTAATATTTTGTAATCATAAAAATGCAACATGAATTGTTTTCTGAAATAGCAGCATAACATACAATTTTACTAATAACAAATATTTCACACAATAAGTGCAGTGTGGCAAAAGCCAGTTAGGACAGTGGGAAAAAGAGCTTAGTAAGTGCAAGAGAGAAGAGTTGAATAAAAATTAACCTAGCAGGAGATATTTAGAAATTTTAATATGAAGTAGAACAACACAGATGAGCTGGAAATCAGAATGAAGACATTTTGCAACTCTTTCATAATGAACAATGATAACAAGCTGCTGTATGCAACATATGTAATTCTATTAAAATAAACAATTTTTATTACATCTGGCATTTATTTCTGGTGGTAGCATGAGACACAGGCACATTAAGTCTTGTTTTGTTTATTCTATGATTTTGTGTCATTTGCTAGATGTTACTCAGATGAGACCTACAGGGTTAAGCGAGTAAATGGATTTTAAAAAGGAAACCACATCCCTAGCACACCTTCCTGAAGTGGCATCTTAATAAATGCAGATTTCATCTGAATTCTAACTAATTACATAAGAATTTAGTGCTTAGGAAATGCAAAAATTCCCAATGGGAAAACCCTGAAAGGACTTTAATTCGATAGCAAAATTGGTATTAAATTGTTTCTGTGTCTTCACTGAATACTCCCTTGAACAGTTGGTTTTTTTGCACAATGGATGCCTAGAAGTTTGAGCCTATGGTATAGACTCAGATCCTGGCTCCTTTTGGTTACCACGGAAACCATTTCTTAGACATTCACATAAATAAACTGTAGACAGTGGGAGGAAACACCATAAATATAGAAATTGCTTCACTTGATATTTTACTGCTGAGAGAAAAACTCTCCCTATGGCCATGTGTGCATTAAAATCTACAGATACATGAGAACAATATGTTGTACATAACATATGCAAGTTAGGAAATTACTGCTTCTGCTTAGAATGAGCAAATTAATAGAAAGAAGTTTACTAAAATTGCCAAAGTTCTCTAAGTCTTAGAAAAGAGCCCGAAGAAAGCCTATTTTCATTTGGATTTTAATAGAGTACTCGCTTAACATTCACAAAAACAGGGCCTTATACTTTTCTTATATGCTTGCCTCTTAGGAGATAATTTTTTCTCCTGCAAAGCTTTGCAATCTTAGCTTGACAAACGAAACTCGGGAACATTATAGTGCTATACTTTGAGATTATTTATCTCCATTGGTACTAAGAAGTGATCTCAGGCTTTAATTATGCACAGATATTTCTATCTAATCTCTAGAAATTATCAGGCATCTAAATACCAAAGAAACCAAATGAAACCTTTTAATTCCAAGCACATGAGTTGGTATTTTATTCCCCGTTGTTCCAATGATATCTTGGTGTTAGGTATGGATCTCAACCTCTTTCATCAACCAGCAGAGTGGATGGCTGCTTTTGCTGGCTCACCATGTACTTACTCCTTTCTTTGTTATTTGTTCCTCTGTTCTCCTTCAGGGCACTAGGTTCTTCCACCTCCCAGGACATCAAGCAGGGCTGTTTAAGTAATCCCCTGATGGTCCCACACCACCCGCAGGGCTGAAAGGTGGCCATCATGCAGTGGGCTTCTCCATCAGAGTAACACAGAAGTTGGTCTGAGTCCAGCTTGTGCTGCAGAATTTTCTGTTGCCACCTTACTATCATTCCAAGGTCTATCAGTGGGATTTCCTTTAATTCTATCAAATCCTCATCATTCTTTCCATGAATTCATCTTTCTCCTTGAATTTACTATAGTAGGTTTCAGATGAGTTAAGTCAAAGAACTCCATAGAATAATCCAGCTTCCTCTGACTATTGCAATAGAATTTCATTTTAATGAAAATTACTCTAGCTTCCTCATAGTAGTGGTACTGGAAAATATACTATATGTACTAAATGATCTTGAATGACTTTATTCTAAGTCAGTTACCATCTTATGGAGAAAATGAAATTGAATCGTTGATTCAGGTTTTAAGGAGCACAGTTCTAGAACTCTAACTCTGGAATGAAAATATAAATTTAGACTCTTTATGGAATTTATTACATGAAAATTTAAAATCCTGCTCCCCCCTTAATAGTGAATGGAGTGATTGATATCCTGTGAACTTCAGATTGAGTCCCAAATGGATTTTGCTGTATGAAAAACAAAGTCTATATTTAGAGAAAAGAATTATAAATGTAGGAAAAGAATGACAATTTATAAATATGTTATGGCTATATTATACATTCAGAGAGAACTAAAACAAGATGATGCTCATTTTCACTAAAACCACATATTATTTTAACAAAAACACATTTGCATTTTATGAATGTTATGTAATGTTCTTATTTGTTCTTGACCAAACTGTTATTGTCATTATGGATCTCATATGACATACATGCTGAAAACAGAGCAGTGAACTCATGAAGCAGAATCCTGCCCTTCTTAAGATTATACTCTGGTTAGAAACAATAAATTAACAATATGATGAGATAAATGATAGTATGCTTGATCATAATAAGCCCTAAGGGGGAACAAAGCAAGAAAGGAAATACATGTGGAGAATAGCCAGAGAGGGAAATATTGTTTAAAGATTTGAAGGGATGGAGGGAGTCATGAAGATACGAGAGGAGACCGATGATCATGAACGTTATCACTTCTTGTTTCTTTAAAATCTTTCCTTAAAGTTGAGTAACTCAGTCATTTAGAACACTAAAGATAATTTCTGACAGAAAGAATAGTAAGTGCAAGGTCCTTGTATGACGGTTTTGATGTATTTGAAGGAGAAAAGGATCCACGTGGGAAGTTAGTAACAATGACATTTTAGTGGAGCAGAAGGAAGAATCACCTGTGAATAAGGTGGGAAGGAAAAAAGGTCTGAGTTGCACAGGGCATTGGAAGCCAATTGCAATATTGCAGTGCTTTCTAAATGAGAAAAGAAGTGGTCAAAAGATTTTAAGAGAATAGGTGGAGGAGAATGGAAAAGTAGGAGCGGTGAATGTGCTTTTACCTTTCTCATGGTTAGGGTTGCTCAGGTCAACACAAATGTTGGACCCATCCAGTGGAACAGATTAAATATGCAGGCTTTACATATCAATTGCACTGCCATCAAGCTGTGAAATTTAAGTTAGCACGTCTGAGGCACTAGGCTTGATCCTCAGCACCACATGAAAAATAAATAAAATAAAGTTAGTGTGCCCATCTACGACTGAAAAAAATTATTGAAAAAGAATCAGCTGATTGTAGCTCATCTTCTATCCATCAGAGTAACAGGTCATCAAGAGGTTCCCAGCTGAAGCCTAAACCATTATCTGTCAAGGTAGAAACTTCACTCAGTCCCTCTTAGCATTTAGTACCATCCATGTTCACCCATTTGTCCATCATGTCCCTCCATTTACCCCAATGCGGGTGCCATGAAGGTGTGAACTGGGCTTTCATATTCACTTCAAAATACTTTGCTGATTAATTTTATAGAGAACTTGTGTTTAAGGTACAGGAAGTTCCCACACCCCTTCCCACAGCCCCCTCTATTGCTACTATTTTACGTTAGTGAACTGTACTCCTTGTACATGACAGGCCAATATTCAATGATATCATTCGCTAAACTCTATAGGTTACATTAGGGTTCACTCTTGGTAAGTCACTTTGTAAGCATTTGGATAAATCCATAGTGCCACGTGTCCACCATTATCATGTTATATGAAGTAGTCACACTGTACTATGTTTTCCCTAACTATCCTCTCCTTCCTCTTCCTCATTCCCCTGGAAACTACAGGGGATTAATCTTGAAATGTTATTTTAAATTATTCATTCTGAATTGATAGATAGAATTGTGTTTGTGATGTATAACATGATTTTTTGAACATGTACACACACATATTGGAGAATGGTCAAATGTACCTAATTGAGATATGCATTAACCCCCATAATTATCACTTTTGTGGTAAAAACATTTAATATCCACTCTCTTAGCATCTCTTAACATTTTGCAAGAATGCAATATGTTATCATTAACTTTAGTCACCATGTTACACACTAGAGCTCTTGAATTTTATCCTATCTAAATTCGATTTTGTTAATTTGGTGAAAGCACCAACATCTTTCCAATCCATACCTTCAAATGCATAAGCCTCTGATAAACACTACTCTACACTCCACTTCTATGAGATCAACTTTTTTAGATTCTATAAATGTGATCTCATGCAACATTATTCACAATAGATAAGACATGGAAACAGCCTAAACGTTAATCAGGATGAAGAAAATATGGTATATATAAAAATAGAATACTGTTGACCATACAAAGGAACACCTGTCATTTTCAACAACATGGATTAACCTAAAAGATATTATGCTAAGTTAGATGAATCAGAAACCAGAAGGCAAATACCACTATCTTTTTTACTGTCTCCATAGTTCTGACCTTCCCTGGATACCATAAGGTAGAAAATATACAATATACAGCCTTCAGAGATGGACTCATTCACTTGCAAATAAGAAGTTAGGTTCCTCATTTCATATTGTTCTTGCTGAAAAATATAGCATTGTATGTATATACCACAGGCTTTTCGTTCCTTCATCTGTTGAGAGACACCTTGTATGCTTCTAAGTTTTGGTTGTTTGAGTTAACAAGCATTTGTGAATAGAGTTCCTATAAGTTTTTCTGTGAATGTATGATTTCGGTTCATTTGGGTGAATACCAAGGAGGTGAGTGATCACTGGATAATACGTTAAAAATACATTTAGTGTTATAAGAAACTGCCTTCAGTCTTGTAATATTCTCTAACATTTTGCATTTCCACCAGCAATGAGAGTTCCTACCCTTCCACAAAATTTCCAGTATTTGGTGTTGTCAGTGTTCTGGATTTTAGCTTTCTAGTATGTAGGAGATATCCATAGATTTAGTGGTTTGTGCCTGTGTGTGTGTTTGTGAGAGAGAAACAATCAATCTAAAAAAAACAAACTGTCAGAACCAATAACAAGAAGATTCAGATATATTGTACACAAATCAATACTTTTATAATATAAAGAATGGTATAATAAATGGAATAACCAAGAATTTGGGCAGAAAGTACACATCTATACTAAGGAGAATGAAATAATGTTTGAATATTGCTCAATAAATATACATGAAGTTTTCAGATAGGACAACTCCAAGTTTTAGATAACTCTCAAAAATTTAAAAGACAAATATTACTTAGTAAACATTTCAAAGAGTTTGTTGTAGTTGTTGTTTTGCCTCGACAGTGATTCTAGTGGACCAGAAGACTAGTGCAGCAGTAGAAACAAACGCCCTAAAGGAAGTTATAAACCAATTTGTTCCTGATAAGTATTATCGCATTCTTCAAAGGGAGAATATTTTAGTCTCCTTGTTCTTATTGTTTCTGCCTTCAGGATGCAAATGATGTTCTCAACTACTTTTTCTACCTCTTTAAAGTACAATCTCATTTTCCATCCATATGGGAGTATGGCATGAAAATCTTTTTTCCCACAGTGCCCTCTCACTGAATTTGAAATTGTTTAGCTTCAGTTAGTTGCATTTTTCAAAACTCTTTCATAAGTAACACTCCTAGTGTAAGAGTTCTGTCAAATAACTTGACATTATGGTTGTGTCTCTTCCCTTGTGTATTATAGGGCAATCCCTCTAGCACAGAGAGAATATTTTGAACATTCTTTGTATCAGACACAGAGCTAAGTATTTGAGTCCATCATCTGATTTAATTTCATAATAACCCAACATCTCAGTCCATCTTTCAATAGTCCTAGTTTGTACTTCTATTTTATGTGTAAGACACATGCTTGTAGAGTTTCGGTTACTCATAGGTACACATCCTGCAAAGGGTTACAGCCCAATGTTGAGTTCAGCTCTGTAAACAGCGCTGATATTAAAAAAAAAAAAAAAAAAAAAAAAAAATCCATCAGAAATGCATTGAAATCCACAGGAAAACATCGGAACATGATCCTTATTCTCAAGAACTTCCCAAGTCCTGTCTGCATGTATTGTCTGCTTTGTTAATCAAGGTCAGAAAATCCATTTGTAGAAGTCATCCACTGAGAAATTCTACTTAGGATTGTTTGCCTTCCAGGGTTCCTTTTACACAATTCCAACAGAAGGAAAAGGTCACACTGCCAAATCTTGACTGGGCCAGGCAAACCCACTAACAGCTGCTTGTATCTTCTTGATTCACATCTGTGTCTAATAATTCATGCTTGACTTTGATGTAGTCTTTGGCAAGTAGCTTTTCCCAAAACTGGGGCTAAGCCCAAGAATTAAGTTTCATGCTTTCCATTGTTTAAGAACTTAACCCACTTCCCCCACTTAAACCCCATTATCTCTTTTAATGCAATTACATGCGATGGACATAACTCAGCACACACTACCATTTGTGCTTATGGTTGATAGTTCTCTCCCCTACATTGGTTTCATTTGTTTTCTAACAGCCTAGACCAGAAAGCTCAGATACTTATTATCTTGAAGGACGCTGGCTTTTCCTTATGCACACTGTGAACTGAGGCAAGTTAGGGTTCTCTGTAGAAAGGTACTTCCTTGCCTGTACACCAGGACAGTTGCAAGGTGGGATGCTAACTAAGCTAATGATGTTACTACTTCTGCAGTTTGACATCTAAAACCCCTCTCTAAGTGGAACTGGTACAGAACTGACCAGATGTCTGGTATCCAGCCAACTGCCACTAGACAAAGTGCCCTCAGAGACAGAGGCTCTGCTTGGCGAAGCACCCAGAGGTGCTCCCTGCTCTGCCTATTGCCTCTGAACCATCCTTGGAGAGTCACTGGTCTGTTATAAGCTTTTTCCAAAAAGTCATGTCTCCAGGCACTTTCTTTGGCTTTCCTCCAACTTACCCACTTTCCCTGGAACAACCAGGCCATGGACAAGACAGCTCCATCGACCCTAAATAATGGAAACCCTCTCTTTCATTTATACAGCAAACTTTATTGAAAGCACAAATTTTTTCCCAGCACTGAAAGGGGTAGAGATGTGAATATAAATACGTTGTTATTTTGCTCTCATAAATCTTTTCTTGTCTAATGCTTAGAATTAAATCTCTGAGTTTTCTCTGTTCAGGTGAATGCTATTTTCCCAAATAGGTAATATTTGTTGAAATAACTGGATCAATTATTTGCTACAATGAATTTATTCCTGCATGAAATGCTAATTTATTTAAGATTGTTGAAGTACACAGCCTTGTTCATTTTGAATATTAGAATTATATATTGTTCTAGAAGAATCTGACTCTAGGGAATAAGAAAGGTAATGCCAGACTTCAATTCCAGGAACTATAGAGCTGTACAGGAAATGCAAGCCCTGTGAAGGAAGACTGTGAACTAGCTGTGAAGCAAAAGAAATCCAGAACATTCTTCTCTCTCCTGTCTGTGGACCCAATTCCAGTATCAATGAAAATCTCATTTTCCCCTAATTTGTCCACCTATGCATGTTTAATTTGTACTCTTAACATCTACACATTTAATCCAAGTCTTTATTGAGGTGAAGAGAAAAGGCAAATGATGAAAATAAATTCACCTCCATCTAATTTCTTCTTGAGTTTTTTGAGGTTTACCGAGATGTTCAGATACATTGATGTCAGACAACATCTCGTGTCTTTTCTGAGGTCTTGCTTTATTTACTTTTTCAAGGAGAGTCAGAGTCAAATTATACAAAACCATCATCTAAGCAGAAAATATAGACATTAAAATACCCTATTTTCACATGGCAATACCAGAAGCAGAGATTTCTGTCTCACTGACCCACAGCCCAAAGGTTACTGTGGCAGAAGTAAATGTTTCCTTTTTAGTAAAATCAGCTCAGATCATCCTGGACACTAACACTTTTGAAAGTAATAATTGTGGACAGGCATCAGGGTTTGCTTATTTTCAAAAGAGAGTACTTAGAAAAATGATGTTTGCCCTCTCTGGTTTATTTCTAAGGAAGAAATCATCTTATAAAGAAATCTCCGTATATTTGTCCACTTGCCAATGTCCTTCTCATTTTCAAAATTTTTGTGTTTTCAGGTCCTCTCAGTAGCTGGTGATATGTAGTGAATCTTGGCCAAGATTTTCAAGGTTTGTGGGCTTTGATTCAGAATAACCAACATTCATCTTCCTTTCTTAAAACTGAAAATAACTTCCCTTCAAATAGCAAAGCAAAGACAATAGGAGCTAAAGAGGTGGCCCTCCTGCTCATCCATCACGTCATCATATTGGTGTGGATTGTTCATTTTTAAAATTTCTAAACTGTACATTTTTTCTACCAGCTTCCAGAATTGTGAGCCATAAATTTCTATTGTTTATAAGTTGCCCAGTCTAAGTTGTTCCGCTATAGCAGCCTGGATGGACTAAGATATCATTGACAAAGCATATTTTACAAGATCTTTATAGAGATGAATTTAGTTGATGTTACTTATTAAATTATCATGTAATATACAATTATTCTTTACACTCTTGGGTATGAAATATCAAGAGTGTCTTCCTTATATTCAGCTTCATTTATAAATTGCTTTTCTTTGTTTTTTCATTTTCTCATAAATTTTGGAATCACCCTGTCAATTTATACCCAAAACCTTTTTTTGTTTGTTTGTTTGTTTGTTTGTTTTTTTGGTATAATTTAAAATGTGCTGTTTCTATAGATTTTTTCAGTTGGAGAGAATTAACATTTCAATATTGAGCTTTCAATACATATTTGTAGTCTATCTCTGTACTTCCTCGATTTGTTTCATTAGTATTTTGTTGGTTTCAGCACACATATATTGTATATCAGGCACAATATCTGTAAGATGCCTATTTCGTATACCAGTGCTATTGGCAATTTTACTATTTTTTTTTCTTTCAATGCCTATTAATGGCATTCTTAATCTTTAGAAATGGGTTTTTCACACATCGCTTTGTTGTCTGATTCTTTCTTATCGTTCCTATATGTTAAATGAAATCGCAGAGTGCGGCTTGCTCATTATTCACATCTTGCATAAGATACCCTAAGACATTCATTTAAATTATTTTCACACCTGATGTCTGTTCCTGTTCTTTGGTTGGTTTTGTGCCTATCTGCCATTTTTGATTACGTCTGTGTATGTCTTAAAAACTTTTCTGTGGAAAGTAGAGAAGTAGAAATTGAAGTGAATAATTTTAATGACAAGAATGGATGCCCCTTTCTTCCATTAAACCTTTAGTGTGGGAGGTTAAGTGGATCTACTTGGGAGTTGAAGGGTTTTCATTTCTTCTTGGTATAACTAGCTTCAAACATCCAGGGCTTCATTTTTTCTAACATTACGGTGTTTTGGGTGGTAAGGCTGTTTGTCAGACCCTCCCACTCTCCCTCCGTGCAGGGCTTCTCTGCACCCTGCCCTAGAGTGGGCCTCTTCATGTACATTCATACCCATGTGCATGAACATCCACGGGTCTGCCACTCATACCCATGACATTCTGGTGCCACTAGCTACTTGAAGTGTGTTGACCTGTTGGGTAGGTGGAGGGGAGAAGGAGATGGTTCTGTTGTTCTGCACACTCTTCAGTTTCAGGCAGACACTAAACTCTCAGCCCCACCTCCTTCCTTCTCCTCCTCGTTGGTAAGGTTGTTTTGTTATATGCTTTTATTCTATTTGCCAAGACATGATAGTTTTTCACCTGCTCTCTAAAAGCACCATGTTCTGTTTTCCTTCTCAACTTGTTTTAAGGTTCTATTTTGTAGGAGAGATGGGGAGAAGGGTCCCTACAGTTACTGGGATTCCCTTCCCATAAACCTTTACTGCCAGGGTAAGGATTCCTTTACAGGACTCTCCCCTTGCCCCGATCTCATTTGTGAACACAAGATGAAATCTATGAGAAAGCCTTACAAAGAGGAATCAATTTTCTTTATTTCTGTGGGTCTCATGTGGTCCTATATTTCCTTACCAGGTACTGCTCAATGCTAATTCCTTAAGCACTTGAGCTGAATTCTTCCTACAATGTCTTGCAGCCTCTGCCTCCTGGTTGCAAATGCTCCCCATGCCCCCGCCCCCCACTCCGCCCCCTCTCTCCTTACAGGTGATCATCTTTCCTCAGATTTTGGTTAGTTTGTGCTGTGCAACCTCAGCTCTCTGATGAGTTCAATAAAAGTGATAAACTCAATTACTTAGACTTAATTTAATGGATGCTTATATACAAACACACCAAAATACATTGTGTAATATAAGTACATATATATCTTAATTTATGGATTATTTAAAACAATTGACATTTCAAAAATGTTTAAAACTTTGGATCTACCTATTTTCTGGATCGATCTTCTGTTATTTTAAGTGTGGGGAGTAGTACTTTGCAATTTTCTACTTCTTAAACTGAAGCTGGGAGTCTTAATGAATTGGAGTCTTACAGTCTCAATACAAATTAATTTTCTAAATGAAACAAAGTAAACAAATGAGGCTTTTTGTATTTGACATAATCTTTCCTCCAGGCAGGTTTATTTTTATCCTCTAACAGTCAAATATCTTAAAAGTGGACTATTCTCACTGTTGCCATTGTAAGTCACATCCACACATTGATCAACCCAGTTCCATCTGCCAATTTTACAGCTGAAATAATTGATATGGTCACTATTGAACTCACTGTATGCAGTAGACATTTTCAGTCCCATCTTACTTGGTACACTCTAAATTTCTTCCTTCTTTACAAAACTCTTGCTTCCCTTGTGTTCATGACCCCAGTCTCCAAATTTTCTGCCTCCTTCTTTGGTTGCTACCTTGGAATCTAGATTTAAGCCAATACTATTCCCTCCTCCAAGACTTTAAATATTGGAATTCCTCAAGGCTAAAATGCAGGCTCACTTTATTTCTCAAGCATTCACTCCTGGCTTCCACTGTCCTCTCTACATTACACACCATTACACACTTCCAAACCTGTACCTCCAAACAGACTTTTGTTCAGAATCTTCATTCTAAAAGAATTGGTCTTCCTTTTTCATGATTCTGCATCTCAGGATGCAACCACCCTCCGATTAAAAGTATTTTTAAAAATCGTGTCCGTACTGAACCTAGACTATTTTTCTTTTCCTTATTTCCTAAAAAATACAATGTAACAATGTCAACACAGCATTTACATTGTATTAGGAATTACAAGTAATCAAGAGATAGTTGGAAGTGTATGGGAGAAAGTGCATACATCATATGCAAATGCTGTACCTTATTCTATGTGGGAGGTAAGAATCCACAGAATTTGATATCTGTGAGTTGTTAAGGAACCCTGAACCCGTGATTCTTGAGAGACTGCATATATTGTTATTTAAGACATCATATTTGAGACATTGAAGCATAAACCCTGTGAATTTAAATGCTTTTATCTCACTTAGTAATGAGTTCCCACTGAGCTCTCTCCACAATCTAGAATTGCCCTTAGCCTGTACTTCTGTCTGGAGTGTCCAAATTAAAATAATATTCCTCTGACTTTACTTTCTGACTGCCTACCATTTGTCCTATTTGTACATAATTTTTGAGCCTCATCTCAGAACACGATGCTTCCTTCACCTCGGTTCTCTTCTCTGGATTCAGAGAAACCACCTGTTAGAGTTTCCAGACCTCTGTTCTTCACTTATAAAGGCTTTCCCCACCCTGCTCCCTCTCTGTGTAGCACATTCTTACTTTCTTCTAACTACCTTTTATCACATACTTCCACAGAAACCTGAAATCATTTTTTCAAAGAATGTATGATAGTTTATAATAGAACACTGTTCACAGGATTAGTAAATTCATTAATGTCTTTCTCACTCACCGAAAGTGTAAACTCCAAGAAAGTTTTCTAGAATCATCCTTGAGACCCAAATTCAGTTGGCATCTGCAGTGATTATCACAGAATCTAAAAAATATATAGTACTCAATAAATGATTATTATATAAGGCTGTTACCAACAGTAATTTATGCATAAGTAACTCATTTTGGCAAAAATAATTTGGATGGTAATGTAAGTTCAAACAAAAATGGATTTATTCTTGAGAATAATGTGGTATTTGTGTGATTAAAATTTTGGAGTAAATTCATTTGTACTGCCCTGGTGTCGTAAGCCTTGAGACAAATATTGCCATAGCTATTCATTTGCACTTTGAGTACTGGTGTTTTTGCATTACAGTGATTAGGTGAGAAGTTGTAGTAGGCTTCAGAAGCCATCAGTCATGATCCACAAACCTGACATTATTTACTATCTGACTTTTTTTTTTGGGGGGGGTGCTGGGGGTCGAATCCAGGGCCTTGTTCTTGCAAGGCAAGCACTCTACCGACTGAGCTATCTCCCCAGCCCCTACTATCTGACTTTTGATGGAAAAAGTTAGCCAACTCCATCAATGCAATGAATATGTTGTAACAGGTGATGATGAGGCCAAAGGTGGATCCTAGCAGAACCACTAAGTTCTAAAGATGAGGAGCCCTAACAATCATCATAAATGAAAAAGAGGCATTTCAGGGATCAGGCAAGAACAGGACCAGAGGGCTTAAGTAATCTACCAGACCCCATCGATGCAATAAATGTGAATTTTATGGATGACTCTATAACGCTGTAATCTACAGGAGCCACAGTGATGTTGAAAATCCATCACTAACATTTTTGGGGGTGGGGTGGGGAGGGCACAAGAGATTGAACTCAGGGGCACTCTACTACTGAGCCACATCCCAGCCTTATTCTCTATATTATTTAGAGACAGGTTCTCACTGAGTTGTTTATTGCCTCACTTTTACTGAGACTGGCTTTGAACTCACAATCCTCTTGCCTCAGCCTCTGGGATTACAGTCATTCGCCACTGCACCCGGACCATCACAAACATTTCTAAGCCCCTCATTTACTGTGCCCTTTTATGGAAGTGGCTGCTGCATTTCTCCACCCACCACTGAAACTGGGCACAGAGCAGAAGGAGGCATCCTAGTGTGCAGCCAAATGCACTGGAACACCTGCTGTCCTTCCTCCAGAAAACCAGGGTTGTATAATGCCCAGTAAGGAATCCCCTTTCCTTGTCTGCTGGTCTTTTGATACAAGCAATCTAAACTGACTTGGTTCAATGGAACTCTTAGAGTCTCTCCCTTGTAGAAGTATTCTTTCTACGGGAGCCAGAGACTCTAGATTGCAGAATCTAAAATTCTGAGGCCTGTAAGAACAAAAGCCCAAATGGAAGGTTTAACACAAGCCAGGTTTCACACATGATTTCTATGTAGTGAGGTCTCAGTACCTGATAATAGCCATCAAGTTAAGGCATACAGAATGTCCAAGGGGCTGACAACACCTCACAGTGGATTATATGGTCGTGTAGCTTTATCTCATCTCTTTTCTTATTCCTAGAAAATTGCACATGGAATTCCACATCTGGAGATCCACACTTGAATTCCTCAAAGGAGTAAGGGCCAAGGAAGGCCCTACAGGGAGGAAACAAAAACATCTTTAGAATATAAATTGATTCCAGTCAAGGAAGGTCACCATTCTCCAAGAAAAGATTGAATTACTCAATTTCCCACAAAATGTCTTGTTTATGACCTTATTAGACCTCAAGAAATAGTGCTGAGTCAGGAGCTCATGTTACTGTCTTTGGACTGCAGATTGATCAAAGAGCAGCAGCTACAGTTAGACCACTGCTGTTGAGTGGAAGCCCATGTCCACTGGTCTCTGTTGATTTGACCTGAGTTCAGTTTCCATCCCGGCCACTAGGGTCACTATATTTGTGTATTCATTGTACCAAAGACAGTATAGATATAACTCAGAGTAAAATATTGGTTACCAGATGACAACCTCGTAGATTACTTAAGCCCTCCTATCGGGTTCCCTGATATGCCTTTTCCATTTATGGTGATGGTCTGTTAGAGTTCCTCATCTTTAGAATGCAGTGGTTCCAACAGAATCCATCTTTGGTCTCTTTGTCACTTCATACACCACAGTAAGATTCCCCATCTCTGTTAGAACCAATAAGTAAGGCAACAGGCGATTTTTATATGGTGGATCCTGTGTTTCAGATGACAACCTTGTCTGAGAACTCTAAAATTTTTAGGTTGTGACACTCCTCTTGTGGTTGGCCACAAAATCCATGCTGTCCATAAAATCCACCATGGATATATCTCATATCTGAGTGCCTAAATTTATGGATGAAGCAACCATTCTTGTTTTCCCACAGCTTGGATTTATTGCAGAATTATTTTCCAGTCTGGATCCCATTAAAGCCATCAGACCTCCATGTCACCAAGTAAATGGATGGGAACAGTGCAGAGAATCCTGCCTCCTAAAGTAAGGCATGCTGACCAAGCACCTGGCTTCTTTCTTCACGGAACAGTGGTGGAATGCAATAAGGGCTCTTTATCAGGAAAGGACATGCCAGCACACCTCAGTCCGCTGGACCCCTTAATTCTTAATTTATGTGCCAGGCCCTGAACTTTCAGGTTTACCTCCCATCTTTTCAGATGTGTTTTAGCAAAGCTTCCCATGTACTGGTCATCATGCTCACCTGGTATAACTCCTCTGAGGGCAGTAGCTGACTAGGATGGTGTACTCTTCTGCAGCACAGCCAGAAGGGCTGGATCCTTTTAAACTATATTACATCTGAAGGCAGAAGGAGCACATCCTCTGATGCATATCAGTTCAGAACCAGAGTCCAGAAGTCTTTAAAATGTCTGCATACTCCCTTCCCTAATGCATAATTATATGGCAACAGGTCCTAGGGACATGGGAAGATAAATTAAGTGAATTTGCTGTGGTATTTCAGCGTTCTTCATAGGCATTTAGTCTTTCATTTAATAAGTGGGTTCTGAGTCTCAAAACTTATTTAGTGTCTTTGCAGGATCATGATTTTGATGTTTTTTTTTTTTTTGGGGGGGGGGGTTTGTTTGTTTGTTTTGTTTTTCATGGTACTAGAAATTGAACCCAGGGGCATTTTACCACTAAGTTCAATCCGCAGACCTTTTATTTTTATTTTATTTTGAGATGATGTCTCTCTAAGTTGCTGAGACTAGCTCCAAACTTGAAATCTTCCTGTGCTAGTATTCTGAGTCCCTGGTATTATAGGAAGATACCACCACATGCCAGGACACTTCGTGTTAGTGATTATATCATTGTTTATTAAAGGGAGTGTCTTCCGGGTCCCTCATGGAACAATAATCTGCTAAGTCTTCTCTCTTTCCATAGGACATGCACTCTCTCTTTCCCAGTTTTGAACACTCCCTTGACCTTCCAGCCTTCCTACTTCCCTTAGTACGAGCCGTTATTTTTGCCAAATTTCAGCAGGTCCTTCCAGCAGCACATTAGTAACACCATTAGGTCTCAGGCAGGGTGTTAAATTTTGCATTGCAAGAATATTAAGTAAATTTTGCTACACAAGGTTTTCTTAATATTCTGTAGTCTTTCATCAGCACCTCGGAATTCTGTTGTATACCTGTTCTCCCAGGTTTTGCTGGCACATTTTCAACATATTCTGAAACTTCTTTAATGCATATGTCTGTTCTTCTAAGAAAGTCAGCATCTCCTCATTCATTCTGTGCTGAGAACTGAAACTCTTATTGCTTTGATTGCTGGCAAGGGAAATAGGGGCCATCCTGGGTAGGGTAAGCATGGCCTTCAAAGTCTTCTTCCTAATTTAAGTACTTTTCATTAACTTCAAGCAAGAGAATTGAGTAAGGGATAGAGTGAGGTCCATGAAGTGCCTACAGGAGCTTAGAAGCCAAATGATTGGGGAACTTACACACCATGAAACACAGCATCTCTTTAAATGCTGTTCCCTACACACCTCTCTTGCCTCATCCTTGTCCAATCTGTGCAAGGAGAGAGACGTCATCTCACCAGGAGATGTGCATCACTTTTGCACATCTTTTGCACATTTTGGGTTCAGTGGAATCTACATCAAACATCTATTTTCCATCTCCCCTAATATCTTCTCAAGGTTTGGGGTCCCCCTCTTGAATTTAATGTAGAAAAAGCAAAACACCAGGGCTTATATCTCAACCTTCTCCAAAGCTCTTCTATTTCATGATTAAGCCCTGAGACATATGCTCCATTTTGTGTGCTCTCCAGCTGCAATAAATTAAGCTAGCAAAAAAGACTATCTGCCTTCAGTTTTTCTTGAAATGGTGATTTATCACCCAGACCCTATCATTTTCTCTCTTCAATGAATCAATGGTTCTCAGCAAGAGATGCTCAATTCCATAGACTTAAAGTGCAATTTTTCTCTTATTTCTCTGATGTCAGAGATCTCACCCCAACCAATGTGTTTCTTTTCATTTGTTTACCATGTAAATTTACCTCTAAAGAATAGTTCAACAAATTTATAGTGACAATATGTCAGGCACTGTCCAGGTCCCACATTTAATCAATGATGCATCACTGAGTATATATCTCTAAAATCTACTTCTCTCTGCACCCCCAACTCCCTCTTTGAACCTCTCTCTACCAGTGATCTTAGTTGAAGTTTTCCAGAAACAGAAAATTCATGCAAGAGTTATTCAGAGTGTTCTTTGGAGCATCATTTAAGGAAGTAAGGCACTCAGGAGGAGGCACAGGGAAAAATTAAGATATGTTGACTGTGAAAGATACGACTTAAACAAGGCAGTGGCCTAGGGTTGGTCATAATTCCTAGTGAGGAACAAAATTATGAGCCACCAATAATACATATTCCTAGATGCACCTGAAGGATACGCATGCTGTTCCCAAAGCGGGTATCTGCAAAGACCACTCCAGTGTCCAGCACAATTAACACTTCATTTTATATAAGATCACATTTTTAATAAGTCTGAATTTCTACTGGGTGAAAAAAAAAGTATATATTCAGTGGCAATCAATGAAAAATTCTCTGGACTTAGGAGTAAAAATGGGAGCAATAGCAAAATGTGTTGCAAGAATGAAGAAATGTAACTTTTGACATTACAAGAAAACTGAGTACAAGGTGTGGCTGTGATTGGTGAACCGTCAAGAAGGTTTTGAATTCTGAGTGTGTTTGAGATGATCATATTGCAGGGTTCTGAACTACTAGAATGCACGCATGAAGTGTAAACCACAAGCCAGCCATGGTACTCCTCCCACATGCAAATCTATAGACTAAAAAGACAGATACATCTCTAATTCATTTCTAGTTTTGCCAAGTCAAATTTCCCTCAGTCAAGCAGATTGCTCACACTGAGCACATACAGCCACAGGTTTTTCTGACCCACAACTCTGCTTCTATGAGCACAGAGGTCCTGGTATGGTGTAAAATCCAAGCTTTGTGACCTGAGGTTGGTTTTCACCTCCAAATATAAGGATTACTAGCATCAATATGGCAGGCTATATGCATAAAACACAGAATGGAGTCATTTAAAATGGTAAGTTCATTTCAAACACACACACACACACACACACACACTCAAAACAACTTTGGTTTATTTGATATTTTTAGGACCCTTTCTAAGTCACATATTTATAAGGGAAAAAAAAAAGCCTTAATCATCCTAGTGCTGAAGTTAGAACTCTTCTCTGTGAAAGATTCTCTTAACCAAGATTTATTATGATTAAGTCAAATGAACTAATTGATATGCAACTATTGGTACATATGAAGTGATCCATAATTTAGAAATATAGAAATAAATAAAAATATAGAAATAAAATATCATCTAAATAGCATAATAGTAGTGGGCGGTTCCTGACAGTTATCTCAAATTGTGGTGAAACCTCCTGAGGTTAAACCATAGGCTATCTTTCTCTTAATTGACCACCAATTAAGAAATAAAGGGGATTCCAGGATCAAAATATCAGCTTTATCGAGAGATTCATGATTTGAAGTTGCAGTTTGGCTCTATGGCCAGATAAGCTTCCTATCGCTTCCATCCTTCACAGATTCATTTGTCACCTTGATTCAGGGAAGCAAGGCCTTGCCCCAGTGTCTTGGGAAATGGAGACCCAAGGAGGGAAGCCAAAAGGAGTGAAGACCCAAAGCAGGGAAGCGACAGGTGGAAAAGGCACAGAGAACATCGCACTTCCACTTTGCCTCGGAGGAACTGCACAGGGAATCTGCACTCCTGCCCCTCTGACAACCAAATTAGGTTTCTCTTCCAGGAAGGAGTGTATGAATAAATTAAAACAGTGAGGTGTGAAGCTAGCACTGTTCCTCTGAAAAAGAATAGTTTCCTTAAGAAAACAATGGGAATGTAAGTAGAGAGTTCCCTTTCAAGTGCTCTGCAAAATAAAGTTGTTTTTTGCTTCTAAAATGGATACAGTATGTCTCTAAGCCCCCATGTCCTAAAATGGCTGAGATCATCTAAATAGAAGATAACTCACAAGTGGAACAAAGATACAATTTTAAGATAGGAGAATTAACAATCTACTGTCCTTCTAATCACTGTGCTATTTATATCATATTTATGTCATTTGTGTTTGTAAATAATATTTCCAGAATAAAACTGTGCCATGAGTTTAACATTAACTGAAAGCTCCACATTCATTTTCAAATGGTATCATGTTAGATAAATGAGACTAAAAATTAATCTCAGCTTACACAGTGTATAATGGTAAATTATAAATATATTTGTGACACAAAATCAATAAGTTAGGAAAGTACATAGATTATTGAAAAACTCATCACTGTATTTGAGCATACAGGTATCTGTTAACAAACTGCAAAGTATGGTGTGAAATTAGATTAACATTAAATGACTAATAAAAGTTTTTGTTTCAAGTCACTTTAAAAATAGATTATATCCTAGTAAAAATCACTTGGGAAAGTGCCTCACAGATGTAGTCAAAATAATTTGAACCAAATTTGCAGGGAAATATAGAAAGGAAGAGAAATCAACAAAGACCAAATTTAATATAGCACATATTGCTCTTGGGGAGGCCAGGATTTCAATGTGGATTTCAGAAGACATGTAATGGGAAGTATCTTAATTACTGAAACAGAAAGACCCAAATTACGTTCCAAAATGAAAGAAGGTAAGTTGCAACTGGTAAATTAAACCTAACTTAAGACGTTCATCCTGTGGATATTTTTCATCTACAACTAGGTTACCAGTCTATTTGTTAAACATTTGTTTTTTGAATTAGTTACCAATGTATAAAGAATTCATGAAAGTAACAAGAATACTCTTCATTGCTGGAGGTAATGTAAATTAATACAACCTCTTTGCAACACAGTTTGGCAGTTTCTTAACAAAATTAAACATATCCTTACAATGTGATCAAGCAATCACACCCCTAGGTATTTATCCAAATGTTTTGAAAACTCACCTCCACACAAAATCTGCATGATGTTTATGGTATAAGGCAGTGGTCATAAACTGAAGAATCCAAGATGTCCTTCAAGAGGTGAATGGATAAACAAACCACGGTACATTCTTACATTTTTCAGCTGTAAAAAGAAATGTTGATCAAACAAAAAAAGACAAAAAGAGGAATCTCAAATGCATAATTCATAATAGGGATTTCAGTCTATAAAGGCTACATTTTGTAAGATTGCAAGTGTCTGACACTCTGGAAAAGGCAAAACTAGGGAGAGTAAAAATGATTGGTGGTTGGCAGAAAAACTTCTGAGAGGAAGTGCTGAACAGCCTGGGAATTTTAGGGCAGTGAAACTGTACTGTACCGTACTTTTCTGATGGACACGTGTCTATATACACTTATCAAAACCCATAGAGGGTACGACACAGTAGTGAACTATGGATTTGAGTTAATAACGAGTCAGTTTTTTTTCATTCGTTATAACAAATTCACTGTATTAATGCAAAATGTTGGTGGTGGGGAGACCAGGTGATGGAAGGGACTATGTAGGAACTCTGTACTATTCTGCCCAATTTTTCTGTAAATCTAAAACTTCTCTACAAAATTAAATCTATTAATTTTAAAAAAGTAGCCACAGAAACTTTCCAATCGGGGGCCGTGTTTGTGGCTCAGAGCTCTTGACCAGCAGGTGTGAGGCATTAGGTTCAAGTCTCAGCACCACATAAAAATAAATAAGTAAATAAGTTATTTAAAAATATTTAAAATAAAGGTATTGTGTCCATCTACAACTAAAATAAAGTTAAAAAAGAAACTTTCCATGAAATTGCCATTTTCTTTATTCAAATAAATAGTGATAATATTTCATTTATGTTATAGCTATTATCTTATTCTAATATTTTTTCTATCCATGTTGTAGCAAGTTCTTGCTTTTACCTTTGTAAAACAAATATAGTAGGAAATTCAAACAGAAATTGACCTATCTTTTTCTTCTCCAGCCAAAATGTTTTTAACAACTCTTTATAACAATAAAGAACATGTCTTCATTTAATTAGGCAGACAAAATACAAATAGTGACCTTTTGCTCAGTCTAGGGGAGTTCAGCTAAGCCCCGATGCTGCGTGTGTTGAGGCGGGCATGCTCTGATTTACGTAAGGGAAGTAGCAGGTATCATGGGTAGTAAGATCTTCCAAAACTTTTTCTCAATGATTCAAAGTAACAAAAACCTGGTGGAATGGAATGTCCAGTTCTCATCAAGGAGGACGGAGGGGTTCTGGAAGAACACACCCTGAGTGTTCAATGCTGAGATGCTCAAGGGTAAACCCTGGCACTGAGTTAGAAGTGAGGGAGGAAGACTGCGATCTGGTTCTATGATGTGCTTGTCACTGGAACTGGTCCTCTGTTACCCTTGAAATAGGCTCCACCTGAGACTTGAAAAAAACTAATCAATAAAGTTTTCACATTTGGTGCCAAAATCAACTAGGGCATTAATTTTCCTAAACTCAAAATTACATGGATATTTTTCTTGCTTGATATACTGCTGCAACTGGAAGAGTCAGCAGTGACAAAGTGGTCTTTCTTCACTCTAGCCAGAATCCTCAACACCACAAACCGATCAGCAGACAGATGTACAACCCTGCCACCTTGATCTTATACTTTGTAAATGCAGTTGGCTGAGATAGTGACAAAGAATTGAACTTGACAGCGTTCTTCAAGCTAACAAGAAACTGTTTGTTCATTGGAACATCAACTTGAAAAGTTTAATACCTGTAAAGTAATACTGTAAACATGGAAAGATTTTCCCTAGCAACTATGATAGCATATGGAAATGGAATTCCTCTGAAGCCTCAAACCAAGGTCCATTGAGAACTACTTGTACTCAGCAAATAATATCCCCCAGCAATTGGTGCATGGGAGTAAGGCCAAATTGGACTGAGTTCTACTCCTCTCCAAGGAATTAGAAGCTAGAGATCTGGCATTTAAAGATGAGCAGATCATATAGTTGGGGGAGATCTTCAAAGTATTTTCCCATCTTCCAGCTGGTAAAAACTCAAGGGCTGCATCTAGGAGTGAATCAGAACCCAGTATTTAACACGCTAGGAAGAAATGACCGTGATACTCAGGAGTGGAAATATGTGCAAAGTGTCTAGGTAATGGGCACAAACTTAAAACAAATGCTGTGTATTGAAGAGATTTTTCTGCTTACAGTCACTAATGCTATACAATATTAAATTGCAAACACGGGTTTTTGGAGTGTTTTAGTTTAAAGTTTTCTATTACCTATAATCAACTCTTTCCTTTAACATATATAGAAGAAAAATATTTCCTTGTGGATCAAACAAGTTAAATGTCCCTCTGAAATTGGATTTAGGTGTATACATAAAACCAGTGAAGAAGGATTGAGATCAAGAAGTCCTCTGTGGGACTGGGCCTGGGGCTCAGTGGTAAAGCACTTGCCTAGCACATATGAGGCACTTGGTTTGATTCTCAGCACCACATAAAAAAATAAATAAATAAGTAAAGATATCATCTACAACTAAAAATAAAAAAAAAGAAGTCCTCTGCGTTCCGAGGGATCTGAGGTAGAAAATAAGACTTAGAAGCAAATCCCATGAAAGAACCCTTATGCAAACATCCAGAACCAGAGGAAAGGGGGCTAATTAAGGTAAATTGTCAATATTTCACTTTCATCCTAAAGATAATTAATGATGTCGATCTGTAATTTTTCACGGGACCCAAACACATACTTTGTATTCTCAACCTTTCACGACCTCCTCTGTACACTCTAGAATAATCTGAATCTGGAGGCTGAGGTTGTGGCTCAGTGGTAGAGCACTTGCCTTGGCATGTGTGAGGCACTGGGTTCCATCCTCAGCACCACATGTAAATAAATAAGATAAAGGTCCATCGACAACTTAAAAAAATAATTTAAAAAAAGAATAATCTAAATCTCTACAGGATGGCGCCATAGAAAGTCGAACATCTGCCCAAAGTGTTTCCTCACTTGTAGCATTTAGCTTCCTCTCTGCTGAACAACATCTTTGCTGCCAGGAAATGTCGCCACTGTTTATTAATACTGCATATTTTCATAGTCTTTAAACCAGGGCACTAATGGACCTGGGGTATTTGGAAGAACATGTGTACTTTCAAACTTGTTCTTCTGGGTCCCAGAGACAGAATAATAGAGTTATGCCTGACTAGTTGGGAAGTTTTGAGCATATCATCTGTTCTCCTTGGGTTTCAGGCTCCTCATGTATTTGATGAAGAGATTGGACTGGGTAATGATTTATAAGATAATTTCCAGTTTTAGTGTTCTGTGATATTTTGAATATAATCCAAGCCTTTGAATCTGCCAAAGACATTTTTTTAAACTTTGAAATGAATCCAGATTTCTTTTTTCCTCTTTCCCACCATGCTCCCAAAGTACTTTGTTTTTCTTTGCTGGCCGAGCTGAAGAGATACAGCATACGCACAATTTGGTTCTGGAGACAATTATTCATATTTTCCAATAGAAGTCTCCTATTTCAATATCAGAAATGTATTTGAAAAGCCACACTTCAAATACTAATGGAAAACTGGAAGAATATGGAGGCAGAAGTTAAAAGGATTGCAAAGGAAAATTACTTAACCTATCTACAAAGCAATTATTTTGTGTTTAGAATCAAAGATGTTAGAAAATACCCTAAATACAAATCAGTAATTCACAAATATTTTTAATGAGTGCCAGTAAAGCACATTTACTTTGAAATTCAGTCCTGCCTCTAATATGAATGAGCATAAAAGGTAGACACAAACAAAAATATCAGATTGCAAATTTATTAACTATTCATGACACAACTTTGACATTTTTCAGTCTACAAACTGCTTATTTAAGTTTGAGGAATTCATTTTTTATGTGTTCTTTTTAGCGATACATGACAGTAGAATCTATTTTGATATGTTTATGCAAGCATAGAATAAATCTTATTCTAATTAGGACACCAGTCTTGTGGATTTACACAATGATGGGATTCACTGTGTCATATTCATATATGTACATAGGAAAGTTATGTCAGATTAATTCCATTGTCTTTCCTTTTCCTATCCATTTTTAGTAAACTGGAGTAGGGTGTTGCTTTAGAAAGAGTCAGTGATTAAAGATAATTATAATTATAATTACAATTCTCAAAAATAAATCCCTATCATGATTGGTATAGTTTCCAAAAGAATCTGACAGTTTCTCCATAGAACTTCTTCCTAAAATCTACAGAAAGTTTGCTTTCTCTAGCTTCAGGAATGTGAGTTTTTCCTCATGTCAGACAGATCTCAACATTTGAGTCAGGTTCTGCAGCTCCATGGTTTAGAAGTGAATCATCCATTGAAACATCATATCACTATTTATAAATCATGATCACACACCGTACGTATTACACCATCTACCCCAATGTACTGGGTCAAACACTGATCCCCAGCGTTCATTACCCAGAACCTCAGGATGTGACCTCATGTGTCAACAGGATTTTCACAGATGTAACAAGTTAAGATGAGGTTTTAATGTACCAGAGGAGACCTACATATATTGATTGCTGTCCTTCATGAAGATAGGAGGCCTGGTGAAGGCAGGAGAAAAGCTGAAGTGATGCAGTTTTAAGCCAAGAAATGCCAAGAATCGCTGGTCAGTAGAAGCCAGGAATAAGCATGGAAAGATTCTTCCTTGAGTCTTTAGAAAGATCCTGGACCCATATGTACACTTTTTTGGATTTCTGGTCTTTACAAATGCTAGAGAACAACTTCTGTTATTTTAAACAATCCATTTTCCAGTACTTTTTCATAAAAGTCCCAGGAAACTAATACCCTGTTACCTGATAAATTAGTAAATTTTCAATTAACTAAGAGTAATTTTCTTTATTTAAAAGTTATGAAATGTTTATTAATAATGTGCACTTTGAAAATAGAAGGTAAAAGCAAATATGAAGCAAATTATGGCCAAGAGGTAAAAATGAATACTAGAGAAATCATCTCCAAGAATTAAAGAAGATAGAATTTTGCTGCATTTGCAAATTTCTCCAGTGTTTCTTGAGAATCACACATGTCCCTCTTCAGATATAATTACCATTTTGGGTTCAATTTCAGTAACTTTTTGACATTCTTTAGTTTAATACCTTAATATATGTTTCTAGACCATATATTTTTGGTTCACCCCTTTATGAATTTCATGTAACTGAAATAAACATGCAAGTTTATTTAATTGATCAACATTTACATTTTATCTATGCTGTACATGTTTTATGTTCTTTTGCATTGCTGTATTATTATTTGGAATGGGATAAGTCACCTTTGTCTTATCTATTCTGTTGTTAATGAGCATTTAGTCTGTTTCTGAGCCATGATAACTTCAATGTGTAGGAATATGTTGCTTTGTATTATATCTATAGTGGAACTGATCATTCAGAGGATATGCATTAATTAAATTATTTATCCACACTTTTGTACCAATTTTTATTCTTAGTACAAAAGTGGAATGAGTTTCCATTGCTCCATAATCTTTCAGACACACATTGCAATACAAATTTGTCCATCTCATGAGAGTGTAATATCTCCCTGTGGTTTGCATTTAATTACCCTGATTTTTTTAATTAATCAGATTGTCTTACGTGCTCTTTTTAGGATATATCCCAATTCTTACTGAGATTAAGTGTACACAAAATGCCATTGAACTTTTCTTATCTGCTCTTTTATTTGCCTCTTTGAAATTTTTACTTTTCGACTTAGTTTCGGTTGTCATGACCTTTGAAGTTGTTTCCATAGTCGAACACCATTTTTTTATTGGTTACACATCTTGCAGCTGTTCTCTCCCCAGTATGAAGGGTACCACAGAGAGGTTGCATGGATCATGCCAAGCACCAGAGCACTCAGCCAGGTGAGGGAGTAGCAGCTGAATCTCAAGTTCTGCTTCATTCACAGTCATATTCTTAGGGGGCTATGACACTTAAAGAGCTCACATTCTAATCAGTTAGTGCCCTCATGGCTGGTCCTTTTACCCTTAGGCCTTTTAATGAACAAAAGTTCTTAATTTTTTGCTTGTTTATCTTGGTTTGTGCTTTTGTTCTCATTTTTGTATTGGGACTGAACCCAGAGTCTTGTACATGCTGAGCAAGCGCTCCAGCACTTAGCTAAAGTCCCACTCTTTTTATTTCATTTTGAGACAGGATCTCACTGAATTGCTCAGGCTGACCTTGAAATTGTACTTGTTTATAAGATACTCAAAACAAAAGAGGCTGCAATGCTCTGAGAGTCCTCCTGCCTTGGCCTCCTGAGTAGCAGAAAAAGATTCTTAACTTTAAAGTAGTAAATCTTACCAATATTTATGGTTAAAACCATTCTGGAGCTAGTTTAAGACACCCATTCTTGGCAACTTAAAAACTTCTAGATTATTTCAATTACTTTATTGTACTTTAGACCTTTAGTTAATCTAAAATTTTATTTTATATTATAACTGGATACTCAATTTTCCAGCTAATGGAAGAGAACTGTGTTTTCCACATCACTCTGTGATGGCACATTTGCTGTATAACAAGTGCCAATTAACGAATGTATTCCCTCTGTCCTATTCTGTTTGTCCAGGAACTAATTCTAAGTTAGCTGTACTATAATATGTTTTGATCTGTTATAACAGTACTCCCAATCTAGCCTTCTCCAAGAGTTGTGACCATATTTCATATTTCACATTTTCCTCTATATTGTAGACTAAGATTATCACATTACACAAGAACACACATTCCCAAACCCAGGTGAAATTTTGTTTAGTGTTAAATCTGCACACATATTAAGGAAAACATTTAGATTATGCCAATAGTACACTTTCCGTTCTGTGAATGTAGTGTGCTTGTGTGAGTTCCCCTGTCGGCCTCCCCTGCAGACACTGATCCCAGGCAAGTGAGGCAGAGGAAGTCACACTGGGTTCCTGTGTAGCCACACTGTGCACAGCCCGGGACAATGGTAGTCCTAGGCCTGGGTCACTTTCTGTCTTCCTCTGTCTGAAACCCAGTTGTGAGATTTTAGAAAACAGAACAAGAGCAGCTGCAGTGTGCTCTGGTACTAATTTCTACTTCTCTGAGTTCATGATTTTCTGTAAAAATGTGCTTAACTGTTCCTTATTATTTCTAAGCTCTCCAAGCCCATTGAGGAAAGTGCAGAAAACGCATTTGTTCATTTATGTTTTCCTTGGTGGAATTCTTTGTGATATGTTCCTACAGGAACATGACGTGGTTTGGTTAATTTGGTTCCTTCTGTCCCTCCTCTTTCCCGTCCCTCCTTCCTCTCCCTCGTTCCCCTTCCTCTACTCCACTGTTTTCCTTTCTATTAAAGAAAGTATTTTAAACATTTATTTAGAAGGAAAATTAATATTCATGATTTTTAATTAAAATTAATTTTAATTAAATTTAATTAAAATTCTATTAAAGAAAGTATTTTAAACATTTATTTAGAAGGAAAATTAATATTCATGATTTTTAATTCCTTTTCTTTCCTTTTTTCCTCCTCCCTATCTTTTAGAAGGTTTTTCTCTCCTTGTACCCTTAAAGGTCAATATATATATTAGTTGAGAGGATAAGAGGGGAGGGGCCACAAAGTTCATTAAAATAAGCCACTCTTTCAAAGAGGGGTGGGAGAGGTGGAGGGGAAGGGAAAAAAATAACAGAATGAAACAAACAACATTACCCTATGTAAATTTATGATTACACAAATGGTATGCCTTGACTCCATGTACAAACAGAGAAACAACATGTATCCCATTTGTTTACAATATATATATAAAAAAAAAGCCACTCTGTCTTTGAGGTTGTCAGTTTACAAAGCATAAGGATCTCCGTTGTGAGACATGACACTCCTGACCCTTGCCATTTATCACATCTTGCCTCCGGCCAGAACCAAAAGTCCAAGGCACTGGAGACGTAAAACCCTCTCCACCATGAAGTCAATGAAATCCTTCCAGAGCTGGGAGCAGCCTGTCGGGACAAGTTGGCAATGGCGTATGTCACCCCATTATTGATTGTGGGGTTTGTTCCGCTCTGGCCAGCTGAATGGGGTCTCCTTTCTCCTCACCTATCTCCCTGTATTCTCCTAAGGTCACTTTCCAGCCAAAGGCGCAGGAGGTCAACACAAAGCAGCATTCTGTATTGGCAGACCATTCCCTGCAACCTAGGCTGCCAGCATATGCAGAGAGGTCCGGTTAGAGACAACTGGAGGGACAGGATGGGAGAAAAATAGCAGATAATGCACTAATACCCTAAAGAGGGTAGCCAACCTAAATTTAAGTGTTTTGGATAATTTTGCAATTTGATTTAAAGTCTTTTGTAGTTAAATGAGTAGGAAATTTTTTTCCCCCTTTTTAACCTGCCTTTTATTTTACTTCTCATTTCAATTCTGAAATCAGAAATTTTATTGAACTTTATAAACTTTTTGAGTGTAGGTAAAATATCTCAAATTCTTTACAATATAAAAATGTTGCAATTAGGAAAGTCATGATTAGATGCAGCAATATTGGTTCCATCTACATGACAAGAAATGTGAATGAACATACTCAAAAACACATAAAATCTAAATTATTATATTTTCCCATGTCAATTACATTTTTACATGTGATTAAAACAGACATTTGTTTAGTAACAGCATAACAGTTTATAAATCAATGTTTTATGATTTAAATATTACCATTTTCAGATTGTTTTGAGGAAAAATAAGATGTTTTTAAAAATATTTTAGTGGTCTTACTATATATGTTTAAAGATTTTAAACAAAAATTGTGCTATGGAACAATTCATATTCTTGAAATTTTATTTCTTTTTTATTTAATAAAGAAAAAAGTAGTCCCTAAAGACATTAATATGAAAATGTCCTATGATGATGGATTGTTTAATTCTATAACATTTTTAATTCATTAAATTAAGCATGATTTTGATGACATTGTTATACGTATGCACATACACACATGTATACATACACATGTACATTTTTTTCAAGCACGGAGAAAAATTTATGGCTACTGTGTTTTATCTTTCATTGTTATCAGTACATTTTCCATTATAAAAATTTTTACTCTATTCCAAAAATATTTGTAACAGAAATGTATAAGTATAGTCAAAACCTACTAAATATGAGATAAAATACTTGAGATGCATTTACTAGATAGATTTCATTGGAGTATAAATGTCATTTCAATACTGGAAATATTTTTATGGAAGATTTAATAATGGTTTTTCACAACAGATTTCTTTCTACGAATTTTCAGATTCCTTTGTTGCTTCTGTGGAGAACCAAGGATATCTCCAGCTGAGTAACTAAGCATTCCAAAACCTCAAGTATTTCAAGACTTAGGTGGTAGATTGGATTGATAATGTGAGTCCATTTCACTGAGCCCAGTGCTCAATAGCGAAGGGACAAGAATTCAAGGTATTGTCATAGTAGTTTTACCCTAGAAGGAATTCCTCATTTATTTATGAACACTGAAATTCAGGAAAGATATGTCCTTGTTCAGGGCTGAGATTGGAAACCAACCTCCAGACACCCAGTCTGGGATTCTATTGCACCGTGAATGGAGGTACTGGCCAGAAGGTTCTGGGTAGTGTATTTGACAATTTAAATGACTCCTTCATGCTTTTAAAATCAGAACTAATTTGGTCAACTTTACCCTGCTAATCTTTCCGGATTTATAGAGCCTTCAATTACATATACTTTATAATTTACTTCACTTCAACTTACATTTTTGAGCATTGAATACGACCAAATTAATGTGTTTGGCAAGAGGAATGATACGTATTTCATTCAAAAACTCACCTCTTCAAGAAGCATATACTTTACTGAGAAAGAAATGAATGACATATGCTCTCATACAGGGCCATGTGTAAAAGTCACCATTTTCATTTACTCTGAATCTAATATTTTAGAATCTACATTTTGCTTTTGATTTTGACTTCAGTAAGAGTCTTGATCATACTGTCTGACAAATACAGGCCATTTGATTTACCAGCATAAGAAGTGCAGGCAGCTCTCTCCTCTGCTCATAACAGTCTCTGATTTTCAGAAGAAAAAATGAGTTGGAATTTTGGATATTGGAGAAAAATATTAAGTCTGAATGTAAAGATTTGTTTTTTGTTATTTGTAAACAAAAGAAACAAATCAGTTGTACTCTAAATTGTTGTATTTATTATCTTTAAAAAGACATTTCTCATTCCACCATTTTTCATACTCCCTTCCTCTCATCTCCCTCTATGTAATCTAAATTTCCTCTCTTCTTCTCTCACCGCCCCCAGCTCCAACCCCCATTATATGTCATCATCCACTTACCAGGGAAAACATTCGTCCTTTGGTTTTTGGGGATTGGCTTATTTTACTTAGCATGATATTCTCCAATTCCATCCATTTATCTGAAAATGCCATAATATTATTCTTATATAAAAGCACGGAAAATAAAAATAAAAAAATTTTTAAAAAGACATTTCTTTCTTACGATTATTTTTTACTTAAGATTAAGAATATCTTTTAAAAAATCAATCAACACAGAAAGCTGTACAATAAAAAGGCAGCGTCCTCACCACCCGTTACCCTCCCCAGAGCTGTCCTTTCCTCAGAGTTGCCAGTTTTAGTGCTTGGGTGGTTGTAGTCATTACCCTATATACTACATTTCTCCAGCTCTGCCTTTATTTATAATTTCATAAATTACTCATCAACCTCCTCTTATTAAAAGCAAAGGTCTATTTCACTTGTATCACTCTCAATATTCTCTACCTCCCAATTTTGGCACTGGGTCTCTGTCAGTTACCTCTGTAATTTCAAAGAATGGGCATAACTTCTAATTTTGCTTATATTAATTGATTATAAGTTTTGACTCTACTTTTGATGGTTAGAGAAGCAAATCACTTCCGTAACTCTTCTTCTCTCTCCTTGCTAAGTAGCCCCCAGGTACTATTGACAATAAATTTTCTTTTGCTTTGCCAAGGTGAGAAGGTTTGCATTCTGTTCTACTTTTGGCTGTGTGTGCAGGTTTAAAATCAGTAGGGAAGTACAAATAAATCACATTAACTTTTGCAGTTAAAAACTGGAATTACATACTCTTTTTGCTGTAGCAGTTTGATCCTCAAATTGTGACTTTTCTATCTTTCCCTGCATTGGAAGACCTGTGTAACGTGAGGCTTAGGAAAACTTGCTGTTGTTATTTTAATGTCCCCCTTCCCCTGGCACTCTTTTATTGTTTGAAACTCCTACTAGTTGATCAAGACGCCTTACGGATGGATTCTCTGTGTGGCAGTTTTATCTGTCTTTTGCTGAATAATAAACCACCTCACAATCTCACACCATACTTAGGTTATAAACAACTATGAAGTCTTACACAAAATTGATGAGAGATGGGAACTGGCACAGTGATTTGGCAATTTAAAATGGCATTCCCTTTTATTGATTACTATTTGCCATATTTATTTTGCAAATATATTTTCATAAGTGCTCAAACGCATACATATGTGATAGTTATAGAAATAATTGCAATACCAAGACAGAGTTAGAAAGTATTTTTAAAGTTCTCCAGAACAAATATGCAATGAAGTGAAACCCATTTAAAGAAAGCATTATTTTATGAAACCTAAAAAATAGCTTAAATGTGATTAGTGTAAAAAGTCAGAAAAGATTAGATTGCAAAGAATTAGTGCTCTACATTCTTATGAAGGACATACTAATTTGTATGTAAGTTTACATGTGACAAATAGAATTGTTATACTGCAATGTATATATACATAGAAAATCTATGAACTCTTGACAGGCCTTCACATGAGGTTACAAAGGAACTGAAAATGTGTACGGCACTTTCTTTTATCTTTACATACTCTGAATTATTTTAATGGTTTCATGTATCATTTGAAAAATTAAAAACTCACTGCAGTTCTTTAAAAAAGAAAATGTTTTACTTACTTGGATATTGGAGAAAAATATTAAGATAAATATTATAAAGATTAAGATAATATCTTAATATAATTATCTTTTGTTATCTTAATATTATAATTTATAATTTATAATATTAAGATTATAAATTATAATTCATTATATTTTTATAGTTTTATAATTTATTATATTATTATAATTTATAATATTAAGATAAATATTATAAAGATAAATATTGGAGATAAATATTAATATCATGTCCATCTCTACAAAGGAGCAGGACATGAGCCCAGATATAGAGCTTTGGAAGCATCAAAGAGGAATACCCAAGCTGGCAAATGGCTGTCACAGAGACATTTTGGAGAAAAGGCTATCTGAATTGATCTCAGTGGCAGAAAGAATGTATTCACACAAATAAAGAAGGAATGCCCTGGTCAGATTTGTATTTTAGAACTGACTGAATGTGGATGATAGAACACAAGATTAGTTTGGATTTGGGTATTGAATTCCAAAAAGAGTAACCCATTACTCAATATTTATGGCAATGGGGATAGAAAGGACAGATCTTAGATCAATTCCTTGTGGCATAGATCATGGATATTGAATTCATTTTCTATTGCTGCTATAAAAATGACCATAAATTAAGTATTTTCAACAATATCCATTTATTAACTCACAATTCCATAGGACAAAAGTCCCGGTACTATGTAGCTCAGCTTCGATGGGACCTTGCTATAGTTTGGATCTGGAATATTCTCTGAAGAACCATCTCTTAAAGACTTAGTTCTCAGTCATTCTGGAAGGTGGTGGAAATCTTTAAAAGCTGGTGCCTAGTGGGAGGTTTTAGGTCATTGGGGTTGTGACTTCCAAGAGGACTGTGAGACAATGGTCTCTTTCTCTTTCTTCAGCTTCCTGGCCACCATGAGACCAATTTCTTCTCCATGCTCTTGCTGTGATGTACTGCTGCACCACAGACCCAAAAGCTATGGAGGTAATTGGTGATGAAATGCAAAGTCCAAAACCATGAGCCAAAATGAACTTTCCCTCTTTTGAAGTTGCTTTATCTCAGCAAAAGAAAGTCAGGCATGGGAAGCTGACTAACAGTCTTCTGCATAGTTTCACAAAAAAATGTTGGAGTTCCTTTCTGGAAATTCTAGAGATGACTCTGCTTCCAAACTGGATCAGTTTGTTGGCAGAAATCATTTCCTTGCAGTTGGAATGATGAAGACCCATTTCCTTGCTGATTGTCACTTGGGGTAGGGCCTTGCTCCTAGAAGCTGCCGGCATTCATTCTCACGTGCTTCACGCACCATCCTACAGCGTTGGCAGGCCAATACCTCCAGTGCTTCAATTCTACGTTTCCCTCTTTCTTTTTTATTATAGCTAGAGAAAGTTCACTGTTTTCAGGGTTCACAAAATTACATGGTATCTTCAGAGATAACCCATGATAATCTCTTTATTTTAACATGTCTAAATTATATGCAAAATCCCATTGGTCATGTAACATGAAACATCCAAAGGACAGCTTGTAAGCATCTTTGGGTGACCATTATTTGACATATCTCAGATGCAATGTTGCTGTTCCTTGTAGATAACTGATACAGCTGGGCAAAGACTGTCACTATCTCCACTGTTCCGATTTTAGTCTAAACCAATTTCAACTTTTACCTACACTAATTCGATAACCTCTAAACGAATTTCTGCTTCCACTATTTGTCTTCATAGTTTTCATTCTTCAGACAATAGACAGAAAGCATTTTCTAAAATACGAATGACAGTCTTAACTAAAAACTACCTACTTGCAATTAGAATAAACTCTTGTTGTCATGGGCACGGACCCGAGCACTTGCACCTGTCCCATGCCCTCTGGTTCCACTCCCCAGGAACACTAAGTATCGGTTACGGGAGCTTTCTCTTTATTTTTTGCTCCGTGGACATTCAGACCTTTTTTTTCCCCTTCCTTCCACCTAGAACAGCTCTGCACCAGAACTTTCTTCATTGAGATTTCAGTTTCAGCATTCCTTTCAGCAAAAGCGTTCCCTGTCACTTTGTCTAAGTAAGGGTGCTCTCACCCTGCTCCACCCACTGAGTCATTCCATATCCCATTACCTCTTCTAGTTTCCTCATACCTCTTACCACTAACAAATCCCCCCCTTAACCATCTACCTATTCGTGTGTCACTGTAAATGCTACAGTTAATATAACAGCTTGTGATAAACAAGGGCCTGGGTTGCCTTAAGAGTTTTACCACCAGGGTTTAAACCAATGCCTGGCACAGTAGATGCTAAATAAATACCTGCTGTATGAGTGAATAAATAAATGAATGAACAATGCGTTATGCCCTCTTTTTCCTTTAAATAATTAAAGTGAGCAAGGTGTGGTGGCACACACCAGTAATCCCGGTGAGTTGGGAGGCTAAGACAGGAGGATTGCAAGTTCCAGGCCAGTCTCAGCAATTTAGCAAGCCCCCAAGCAACCAAGTGAGACCTTGCCTCAAAATAAAAATTAGAAACAGCTGGGGTTGGGGCTCAGTGGTAAAGCACCCCTGGGTTAAATCCCAAGTACGAAACAAAATTAAGATATAAAGTGAAGGAGGAACTGAGTTCTGTTTGGGATCTTTTGGCTAAGAAACAAGTTACTGGTGTAGGGTAGACACGTAATCAAATATGACCATTGGCTATATGAAAAAAAAAAAACAAAAAACGGGGTTGGGGGTAGGCAAAGAGGTAGAGACACACAAGAAGATCACCATGTGACAATGGAGGCAGAAATTGTACCGGTGTGTCTATAAGCCAAGGAAGACCAGGGATCGCCAACAACACTAGAAACTAAGAGGAGGAGAATCAACATATTTTTCCTTAGAGACTTCAGACAGTGCAAGGACATGTCCACAGCTTATTTAGGACTTCTAGCCTCCAGGAATGTAAGGGAACAACCTTCTTGTTTTGATTTGTTGTATTTTGTTATAGGAGCTCTAAGAAACTAATTTATGGGCTATATATTGAGATGCATATTTGCAGTTCTGAAATGGTTCCTTCAATTTTGAACAGTAAAATTTTTGGTATTTTGTAGGACTGCTGGAAATACCAGCAGTGCTGGTAAATAGTGCTGACAAATACTTGTTATTCCAAAATTCTAGAACTCACACAGGGTATTAAAGCATTAATGATACTAATGGTATGGAATGGATGTAAACAAAGCCCAGCACAGAAGGAAAACCCCACACCTGCCAGACATAGTTCCCTGCTGTCCTTTTTTCGTGAGCACATATTGCTAATGGAATCAAACAGGAGCATGAAATCATTGTCAATATATCCATGAGGTACATGCTGGCCCAGGGAACACTGGTGGAGTTCAGGGTCTCTGGTCTTGTTTTGTGTAGTGTATTCGCTTCTAGACTTGCCATAAAAAACACCATAGACCAAGTTGACTAACCAGCAGTACTTTTGCACAGTACTGGAGGTTGGAAGTCCAAGATCATGGTGTTAATCGCCTTTATAAAGGTCCCATCTTGAAATACAGTCCCATTAGTTCTTTACCATGTGAATTTCAAGGTGACACAATTCAGTTCATAATATTTTGCTTCGGTTAGGTGTGATTTATGGGTAGAAAAGTATTGCAAAGTAATTTCCACTCAGTAGTTAGTAATGTCTTGCATTTTCTAAGGTTTTTAACTAAGCAACGTTGACAATGAAAGTTTCTACAAGGACAAGTAGTCCGGATCGTTACCACTTCCTGCATCTGGAAAAGGGATGAAGGGAATTAAGCTCATTAATTAAGGGAATTGAGCTCTCTTCTTTCTAGACTCTCAAGTGGACTTGTCCATAGGCAGCTGTAGAAGGGTCTGAGGTTCCAGAGAGAGATTCGGGTTGAAGGTGAAAATGTAATTTTTATCCCTGTTTTTGTGGTAGATAAAGCTATGGGCTTGGATGTTTCAGAGAATCTGAAAAAGCACAAACTACCCACAGTATCTTACATATTATAGCAAAAAACTCAATTAGTGTCTATGGAATGGACTTAAATGAACTCCACTTAAAACTGCTAAAACATCAAGAAATTTGAAAGACTTTATGTAACACACCACAACACTGGGATTTTCTCCAGTTTTCCAGGAATTTTGACTAACCTCACCCAACATATATAATGTTCTCCACAATCTAGCAAATACGCCAAGAAGCAAACACTCACTCAAGGGCCTACTAAAGGATAGAAGGACTGCCCATGGTGATCAGTGCACCCACTTGGCCAATATCCATTTAAAATAGGCCAGACACATGGGGAAGTTTAGTAAAGTCAGGAGAGCAAAAGACAGGAATGATGACTTCAGCTCCCTCCACTTGCAAGTTACAAAAGAGTCCCTAAGGGTCCCCTTTTTGAAAATAGACAAAAACAAAATGAGCAAAAGAGAGGACAAATAAAGAACAAATGATTTGTTACTGAGTCATAGAAGAGAAATCTTTGAATGGGATGGGGAGTGAAGGCTGAAATTGTGTTGACAGCAATTGGAAAGCAATGAAATCGAACATGTTTCCATCTTGGACAAATGGGAATATGATCAGAATTCTATGTGTTTATAATAAAAATATTTAATTTCAGCAAACATTTTACAAATGAATTAAACCTTTTCATTGGGACACACACACACACACACACACACACATACACACACACACACCAAACATATGTATGCTAGTGTCTGTGTATCTATCTCTACACATGCAAGTATGCAACTGTGGGGAAAAAATATACTACTAACACATTTATATATATAAAAATAATGAAAAATTAAATTATCTATGAACTATTTTTAAGACAAACGCAACATTTCTGTTGATTATTTTTCAGGTTTTTTTTTTTTTAACAGAATTTATTTTTCAGAAGTTAATTTAACTCACCAACTATTTGAATGACTTGTGAGCAAAGGGGTTTCCTATACATTTTCACATACAAAGAAAAGTAAGACAAGCTTTTTCTCCAAGAGCCAGGCTATGGAATCAACGCAGGCTTAAGAGTCACTAAAATTCAGTAGAAGTGCCCTGAAAGTATAAATCAATATGTACATGCCAAAACAAAACAAAACAAAAGCATGCCCACTTGTTTGGGATCAACTAGCATTTATTGCAGAATCAGAGAAAAACCTGGAAGCAAAAATCAATATAGGGAGCATCATAGGAAGAAGTTACAGTGGGAAGACTATTCTATCTGTCAGAAAAGTAAGCTATTTGCACTTGTTTCTTTCTTTTTTTCTTTTTTCTTTCTTTCTTATCTTCCTTTCTTCTTTCCATTTCTTTCTTTCTTTTCTTTCTTTCTTCTTTCTTTCTTCTTTCCTCTTTCTTTCTTTCTTTCTTTCTTTTCTTCTTTCTTCTTTTCTTTCTTTTTTTTTAAAACAAACAATCCCACAATGTCTTGGACTACTAGAATTAACTGCATGTTTTTAAGACAAAAAGAATTTTATTTTTTAAATCTTAATTTGCAAGGTTGTAAAAAATCAACTTGGTGAAGGCACAAAATTCAAGTATTCACTCTACTCTCTCCAAGTTCTAAAAAATTCATCAAAATTTCAGGAAAGGGGACAGGACAATGAATGATATTTACAGGCAACTAATTCTAAAGTAATCTCAATTTTTATAGATTAGATTGTTCATGGAATTGTTAATATCTGACATTTGTTTACCTATCAAAACAATCAATACATAATTCAACCCAACAAATAAAATTACACTTAAAAACTACAGCTCTGCTTTCCAAAATACTTCATTTAGAACATATTTTAAAGCTCTACATGCAATTAACCTTGTGGAATTATCCAAGTCAATGATAAAGCAATCATAATTTTAAAGCAGTCTTATAACATAGTGAGGTTAGAGTTATCTAGAAAATAATATGCTATGCATTTAACTTAATTAAGCATTTACTGTATCCTAAAGGATAGAATATAGGTAGACTGGAGAAAAATAGAAATAATATGTCTCAGAGAGTCATAAGCTCAAGCAAAATTTTAATATATAAACAGCTTTACTCTCTACCACCTTCCATTATATTTTTAGCTAGATCATGTAATAACTGATGACATCTCAATAAGAAAAGTCAGGCATGACACTCACAGTATATTAGCATTGTGATGTTACAATACCATCTCTTTCCTGGATGCACATTAGTGTTTCAGGATCCTGCAGCTGGCAAAGGATGAGAAGCAATGAAACAGCTATTTAAATGTGAATTGCATCTTCAAGCTGACACTGGTAATAGCAGATTCTAAAAGATATTTTCTCCATTTCAGAAAATTAACAATCTCTGGGAGAAATAGTCCTCAGAGAGTCACTTAAAGACTCTGCGTACTTTACTCCATAAGATTAGCAACTGCTTCCAAAGTGCAACCACCACCAGGGGTGATCCTCGAGCCTCATATTCTCATCAACTTTATTAAACTTGCGGACTTCAAGATCTACTCACCCTCAAAACAAAGAAAAACGATCTGCTAGTTTTTTTTTTTTTTTTTTCCTTCTCTTACATACCCCAAACCTAGATATGAGAATATTTCCAGATGTAATAATTCTGGAAAATTACAGGTGATTTTATGATCTCCTATTCTACCACAGCCTTAAGATAGGTCATTGTTAAAAGAGGTCAAATTCAATTACCCATTTCATACCTGATAATGAGAGTTAAGAAAAAGAATATACTACTTGAATATCTATGATTGATTTACCATAGAAAGGAAAAAGTAAATATGAAGAGAAGACCCTGAGTAATAATTCATTTATATTAATTCATAAATTAAATGGAGCAAGCAGGTGTGCTCTCATTGCATTTCTAGCACCTTGATTTAGAAGCTAGCTCTATATAACCATATTGCTACACTGGTACAAAATTGCAGTTCTCATTTTTAAAAAGTTTATCATTAGCTTATGTCTCATATTCATGTTAAAATTGAATAATTTTTTTTTTTTTTTTTGTATTTAAAACACCTTTAGTAATCACTTTGGAAGGCTGCTCTGTATTATGTACCCTACCTGTGTGTGAAGAATCCTCTTGCCTTTATTAATCTGGTCAAGTACAGAAAACCAGTCTCTCTAAGTATTGAAAATGCTAGATCCTTTCCTTTTTTAAATTTTTATTTATTTTTTCAGACTGCATTTTGATTTATGTACACAAAGGGGTACAACTTTCGTTTCTATGGTAGTGCACGATGTAGATTCATACCATTCGTGGAATCATACATGTACATAGGGTAATGATATGTGTCTCATTCCACCATCTTTCATACCCTGTCCCCTCCTCTCTCTCACTTCCCTCTATGTAACCTAAAGTTCCTCCATTCCTTTCTTTCCCAGGCTTTTCTGCTCTTGTGCTATGGAAATGCAACTTAAGCACCTTGGAGCAGATTCAGCTTATCCAGCTGTGAGTCAGAAGCTTGGACCCACGTACAAGGCATTGCCATAGTCTGCCTCTCCTCTCCTTCCCAGAAAGATCATGTTCCTGAGCAAAAGGACCATTGTAGGCGGGCACACGGGTTCACTCTGTTTGAGTTCCCAGAGTTGAAGAGGTAGCAGGCCTACCTGCAGCACCCAGGGTGAAGAGGAGCAGCTATTCACTTTCCCGAAGGTTCTTTGCTGTGTTTGGGGCATTGGTCTGGAACCATCATGCTTCATCCATTCTCCCCTTCTGGGTGACTCGGGAGCTCCCCAGTGAAACTCCTTTCTTCTTTAGCCAGGGCACTCCTGCACTCCATGTAACCTGAGAACCTTCCTACTACATACTCGCAGTAGGAAAGCCAACAAACGAGCATTTCTGTATGCTATTTGTCCATTATAGTAGTTCAGTATTTTCTAACTCACTTTACCTAATAAAATCACCATTGGTTTCCACTTGTGGTTGGATTTTTGTTGGTTTCTTTCTTAATAGTGGCCAACTTAAATTCAAGATCTCAGAAGAGTTCATTGTCTAATACAGTTGTTTACAGGAATTCTCTGGTTAAAGCTAGGGTGGCGGCTTTGAAATTCTAACTCTTTGGTCATCTTTGGACACAAAACAATATTAAGAAATGTTATTGAAGCCTCAGTATCAGAGGAGCATTTTTTGAAACCAGTGTTAATAGTGTCCTTCGTCTGTACCCAGTAGGTACCATAGAAGCCCCCACAATAGTTGTGATATTTCCAGACATTGCCAAACATTTCCTGAAGGGTGAAAATCACTCCCACTTGAGTCTGTTTTTTTTTTTTTTTGGGGGGGGGGGGTTGCTGGGGATCGAACCCAGGGGCTTGTGCTTACAAGGCAAGCACTCTACCAACAGAGCTATCTCCCCAGCCCCCACTCCCACTTGAAAACAACTGAATTAAATCATCAGTGACAGAAGTGGGTTGCTATTTATGATATCATTCCTTCATTTGACAGAATGTGGAATTTCTACTTTATGGAAAACATGGAGAATTAGAACAAAGATTCAGCTCCTACACTAAAATCATGCATTCTTGTGAATGCATCAAGGACTTAATTACATTTAACTTATGTAATTTACTTTATGCAAAGAGTTTTTAACTGTTTAAAGTAATAAGAATAGGGCAAAGATGTAAATGATTAATAGCAAAATTCAGCTTAGGATGAAATAATTTATTGGAGGAAGTACTCTTGTCAGGTAGCAGAGGTCAGGGTCTTTGTGGAAAAAAATGGGATTGGAGCTGAGTTGTAAAGAAAATGAAAGTGTGACCGAATTTCAAGTAGTAAAACAAATTGAAAGTGATTCAATAGACAATGACAAATTAGTTGGCTTTAAAAAGCAGAGTGATGGTAGGGACTATAGGAAGACAAGGTAGAAACTTTGGTTTGGGGTCAGATAAAGGTGAGAGTAGGTTTTTTTGAGAAAGAGAGGTGATAGTCTAATTCCCATCTCCAGGCTACCTTTGAATGCAAACTCCTTATCTTACACTGATGGCACTTTTTCTGGACTGTTTAAGTGTCAAGTAGGGAAGTAAGAGGCCTAAGATCCATCTTTAAGCAACCCTTTGACACTACTTTTGTGTCAGAAGGTAAAAGATTTTGTGGGCCAGTCTACAGAATTTGGGTTGTAAAAGGAGTCACTAAAAATCTTGAGCACAGGTGATAGAAGGCTTTCAGGGTTTTAGTGTCCAGTTTAAGGACAGGAAGCAAGAGTGTACACTGAATTTCCATCTAAGAGATTACAGGTGAGGTGAAGGGAGCTGGGGTCAGGGAGTCACAGTGTGAGCAGGACAGCAGGTGAGGGAGGGGTGGCAGGAGAGAGAATGAAGCCAAGATCAGCCCAAGAACTCAGCTGCTGGGACTCTGCTCACAATGTTGGCCTGCATGCTCATCAGGGGTTGGTCTGTAGGTTTCTTTTTTTTTTTTGTGGTGTCCTTGTTTGGTTTTGGCAGCAGAATAATGCTGGCCTCACAAGACAAGTCGGAAGGATTCTTTGAAATAATCCAAGAATTGGCATTAGTCCCTCTTTAAAACTTTGTTAATCATTGAAGCCATCAGGTCCTGGACTTTTTGCTGGTGTTATTTTGGGAGTTTTTCTTACTGATTCAACCTCATTGTTTGTTTTGGTCTAATGTGTTTATGTCCTCATGGTGAGATCTTGGTGGGTCATGTAGGTTGAGAAATTTCTTCTAGGTTTCCAATTGGTTAGCCTACAGATCTTCACAGTAGCCTCTAATGAGTCCTTGTGCTTCTTTGGTATCAATTTTAATGTCTCCTTTTTGATCGCTACATTATTTATTTTGTCTTTATGCTGGGTTAATCTAGTTAAAACTTTGTTGATTTTGATTTCTTTAAAAAAAAAAAAAAAAAAACTCGTTGTTCCATTGCCCTTTTGTATTTTTTTGGTCTCTATTTCATTTATTTCTACTCTGAGCTTTGTTATTTATTTTTCTTCTACCAATTTTAGGTTTGGTTTGTTCTTCCTTTTTTAGGTCCTTTGAGATGCATCATTAGATTTTTTGTTACTGTAAGCAATCTTGAGCATAATGAACAAAGTCGTAGACATTATAATGCCTAATTTCAAGACATACTACAGAGCCGTGGTAAAAACAAACAACCCCCCCCCCACAACCACAAAAACACCTCAGCTTTATAAGTACAAAACAAAAAACAATGAACAGGATAGAAAATCCAGAAATAAATCCACATATACAGTCCACCTGTTTTGACAAATGCACCCCAAACATACATTGAAAAAAGGACAGCCTCTTCAATAAATGGTGCTGGGAAATGTGGATATCCAGATGCAGAAGACTGAAATTTGACCCTATCTCTCATCTTGTACAAAAATAAATTCAATATGAATGAAAGACCTAACTAAATCCAAGATGTGAAACTCTGAAAGTACTAGAAGAAAAGATACAAGGAAAATACTTGAAGACATTGGTATAGTAATGATTTTCTGGATAGGCCCCTAAAGCACAGGAAACAAAAGCAAAAATTGATAAATGGAGTTATATAGAACTAAAAATCTTCTGCACAGCAAAGAAAACTATCAACAGAATGAAGAGACAGCCTACAGAACGGGAGAAAATACTTGTACATTACATATCTGACACGGGGTTAATATCCAAAATATATAAGAAATTTTCAAAAACTCAAAGCAAAAAGTCTCCAGATAGCCTAATTTAAAACTGGGCAAATAATCTTCTCATGAAGAAATACAAATGACTAACAAATACATGAAAAAGTGTTCAATGCCATTAGTCATCAGGGAAATGAGAGTCAAAACTGAGATGAGACACTGTCTCATCACTGTTAGGAAGACTATTATAAAAAAATAACAAATGCTGAAGAGGATGTGGAGAAAAAGGAACTCTTACAGTCCTTGGTGAATGTAAGTTAGTACAGCCATTATGGAAAACAGTAGGGAGGTTCCTGAAATAAGTAAAGAAGAAAAAATACTCTACTACCATATGACTTTTGGTTATATATCCCAAGGAAATGAAATGGATATAACAATGAGATACTTGTATATCATGTTTATTGTAGCACAATTCAAAATAGCAAAGAATCTACCTGGTGCCATTAGATGAATAGATAAAGAAAATCTGCTACGTACATACAATGGAATATTATTTGGTATTAAAAAGAACAAAATTATATTACTTCCAGCAAAATGGATGGAAATGGAGGACATTACATAAAGTGAAATAAGCCAGACACAGAAAGACATGTAATCTGTATACTTTCTCAGGTGTGGAAACTAGAGAAATTGACCTGAAAGTAGAATAACAATCACTGGATGTTGAAAAGGGAAGTTGGCTTTGATCTCTGCGCAGTGTGTGCATCCTTATGGAAATATCACAGGGATCCCATTAATGTGTGTTATTAACACAAATTAATAAAAATAAATAAAATGAGTCCACTGAAATTAATAATTCATACCAACTTAACCAAAGTGAAGGTAGGATATGAAAATTATTAGAACGACTTGAAAATGAATGCCACACAATCATTTTTCCCATGAAGAAAACAGATACAAAATGATTACAAGTCAGTCATAGGGGGGAAAAAATTGAGTTAAATTACTTATCTATGAAGTTTTAACAGTATAGCAAAATGTCCACCATTACCATGAAACTGTGGGACAAATTTTCAGGAGAGAAGATAAAACTGTGAAATAAATTCAGTCAAACAAATTTAACTGACATGTCTAGTGACTAGAAATCACCTTTTCAAGTTTCCAGAAATTTAAACCATTAATGGAATTTAACACTGAAACATTATTCATAGCAATGCTATGTATGGTAAATGGGCCAGGGAGCAAGACAGTAACATATGCCAATAAAATTGTATTTCTAAAGATCATTCCAAGTGTCAGTGAAGTACAGAGAAGCCCCATGATGATTAAAATAATTTTGTCACAAATTCTAAAATTAAAATCAACAAATAATATCTTTAATATTCTACTTGCTTCAACCATCATCATGACCTCATTACAAATCTTCAAAGACATAAACTAACTCTTCATTGTTCCCCTGAACTAACACCTGACTTTCTTTGTATAATTGAATTTTGATTAAACAACGTGCTGTGATCTGGACATGAGGTGCCCCAAAACTTATGTGTTAGGTAATGCAGGAATGTTCAGAGGCGAAATGATGAGATTATGAAAGCTGTAACTTAGTGGATGGGCTAATCCATTAGAAAGGTTAATACTTCCAATGGAATTTCTAGGTGAAAAGTGTAAACAGGTGGAATGTGGCTGAAGGAAGTAGGTCACTGGGGACATGCTCCCAAGGATTATTTTTTCCCCTGGTTCCCAGCTTGCTAGTGTTCAGTCTTCCTCTTCCTGTCTCTGTGTTCATCTCTCTCTTTCTAGCTTTCTCTCTGTTTTCTGTCTGCCAGTAGATGAGCAGCTTTCCTTCACTATGTCCTTCCATCATGATGTGCAACCTCCCCTTGGGGCCAGAACAATGGAGTCAACCAACCATGGACTCAGCCTCTGAAACTGTGAAACTAAAAATCTTCTCTAAGTTGGTGTTGTCAAGTGATTTTGTCAAGTGAAATGTCAACACACTATACATTTTACCTTATTGCCTATGACTCTTCTGCAAATTCATAATGTAGTATCTTTTCGGATGCTGTTTGAAGTTTATCCACATGCATGTATGCTTCCCTGACAGATATCACAGATATCTTCAGGAAGGGAAAGTGAGAAGCTTACCTTGTCGTCTGTATAGAGCAGAAGCTATAGAACTGATTCGTGGAGGATACAATTGCCAACCGAGGGCTACAGTTTCCTGCATGCATATTTCTAGTAAATGACTGACGTTTTACTTTAGGTTTTTAAGTCTAACATTTGTTCCACATAAGCGAACGTCAAAATGGTTCTGTTCCTTCTCTCCATTGATTACTCAAACCATGCTATGCTTTGATTTAATATTTTTTATAAATGAATTGTTTGCTTTTTTGTTACTGTTGTTATTGAAAAAGAGGGCACTTGCCTTTCTCATCTCTAAGATATTCCAATTTCCCAGTGACACTGTTGCCCTTAACTCTTGGTGGCATCTTTCAAACAGAGCTAAACTTTCTTTTCTAATTTGGACACAGTGCAGCCCAGCCCTTGTCCTGCCATTGATTGTCAATGCACATTTTATTCAGTGTAGTTTCTTTTTAGAGTCCACTGTTTGCTCTTTCAAAGATTAGTTCCCTCTTCTCTCTCCCTCTTTCTCTCTCTATGATCTGGAAATCATTTTATTTCCTGAGTTTCTGAAGTGAGCCCTTGCAGAAATTTTGAATTTCTGAAAACTGAATATTTCTCTCTATTGCTAAATGAGTGACAGAAGACCTACGACTTTCTTTCCCCTCAGGATTGGCAATGTCTACTATTCAGCATCGCTAATAACAAGTCAAAAATGAACGGACACTGGATCCTTTGTAGGGGATCTTTTTGATTGGTTCTGTCTCTGTGGAAGCCTTTAGGACGTTCTCTTTTGTCTGTGTGCCAGAATTTTACCCAGAAGCCCAAGGGAGAAGGTTCCATATCGCTGTGGCTTCTGATGCCTCCCCTTTGAATACTCACATCTTATTTCAATTCTCAAATTTTCCTTCCCCTTAAAGTTCCTCCTTCTTCCTTGTTCCTGACATTTGAGATCTATTTGAGATTACGTATTACCCTGGAGTCATGTTTTCCACCACTTACTTTTTGGTCAGTGTTCTGAGAAATACTGTTTCCTAAATGTTCCCAGCAGAGTCTGTTCATTCTGCTTACCTCTACCTTCATGTTTCTGCAATCGAAATCCTCTTGCTCACCTCGTCTCCTTTCCATTTGCTTTATCATCATAAATTCTCCTGCATTTGTCAACAAGGAGGAGATGGATCCTCTATTCCATGAAATTTCTATTTTATTTGAACAATCATATCTCTATACTTATCTTGAGCCTAAACTTTTAAACTGCTAGCTTCTCTCAGAACTCTGGTTATCCTGGCTGATTGTGTATGAATACAAATGAAGATTCAGGTTGATTCATATTCCAGTGAGTTGGTTTGTTTCCCTTTAGTACTCCCCCACGAAAGAGAGGGTAGACTTAAAAGCTTTAGGTTTTAGGGATAAGGTGAGTGGATGGACAAGTTTCATGTGGAAGGAATAGCAAAGGTCAGCCCAGTAGAGTGTGTGACACAGAAATTTCAATTCATTGAAGAATCTACACTGCAGTGGTAGTCGGATTAGGAAATCTGTTCTTTCTAGGAGGATGGTTCAATGTATTTCTGTAATACTTCTCAAGAAGGGTGAGAAGTCATGGCAATCACCTGGGGAGGTGGCAAGGGAACAGTTGTCACTTATGTTCCCTAGAATATTATTTAATTAAGCATTCTGATTACTTGCTAAATCCCAAATCTATTTCCAGTCTCTCCCACTCTGATGCTGGTGTCATTTCATGGTTCTGCCAAAATAAAAAATAAAAAGTCTAAAAAGTCTACATCTTCAGTAGCCTTCTCCTCTGAATGTTCTGGGCTGTGGCTGCCTTTTTCTCTCAGGTCTGTTAAGTATTGTCCTGTTTTTTTACATTCTAGAAAAGTACCCACTCTTTTCATCATTCAATGGTCCTCTTCCTGCTCTCTGCTACAATATTTTTTTTTAAGTTTTTTACTCTTATTTTAATAATTCTCAGGAAAAGAGAACAGAGAAAATTATGCTCAGTTGGACCTCTTGATTGGAAAGTAATGAAGGTAGTTTTGTAAATCATAGCAAAAGGTGAGTTTCCAAAGGTAACAGGCATTTTGAAAAAGCAAGACTCTTAGTGTCCATTAGGAAGCAGAGTAGGTTGTGATACAGAAGAGGAAACTGGACTATAGAGAACCCAATTCTTTTGCAATGGATTGTAAGAACCATTGGCCACAGCCTCAGAGGGAAATATTATTTTTCTTATACTGGACAATACAAAAGATAGCCCATTGCTTGTGAACAAGGCACTATCTCTGTCTCCCAAAATTGTTCCTCATGCAAGCATATTCATAGAGAAAGATGGTACAAAACAAAACATTTTTTTCTCTGCTCTCAAAACAAGCAGAAGCACATGGACTAGCATCTTCATGCAGTGTCTTCAGCTGAACAAAAACATAGCTTTCTATTGAATGAAACATCTCCAAGGACACTTTCTCCTGGAGCAAGAGGGCTTAGACTTAGAGCCAAACAAACTTAGCAGCCTTTTAGGCGCTATGCCTCTGGTGAAGATTGAGTTTTGAAATAGCTTTCTGTTTCTATGGGGAAAATAATGCTATCAGGTTCAAATATAAATACTACAGGAAAATAAAGACCCCAGGCCCTATGAAGACTTACTTATAGACTTCCATTGGTGCTTTCCCATCCTGAACTCTAACTCTGTCAATGAAGAAGTCTTTTCATGAATCCTTAGGAAGTGTGGAAAGGAGACAGAATTCCTCTAAAATCTAGTTGACTTTATTTTCACTGTTTTCGAAAAATGCATCAAATTTGACTTTGTATCATAATTTGATTGGATGAAGCCTGTTGTCCTCTGACTTCCTAAGAAAAGAAATTTTGTCTTACTCATTGATGAAAAGTATGTCCTAAATATTGTTTGGATATAATGTCTTGAAATCAAGTAAAATAAAAAATGCATCTCAGAGCATATAAGTGCTCTGTAATAAATACAATTTTTAAGGTTTGTGTTAGTAACGAAGATATATTTCCAATGTATATATTACACAATATAAAAGTGGAAAAACAGCATTTCATTCTGTCTAGCCAACACTGTATTACATTCATATGAACATTCCTTGTTATTTATGTATTTCTTCATACATACATACATACATAAAGAAAAGTAAAATTGTATGGGAATTTCATAACCTTGAAAAATCTCAAAATATTGATTTTACATCAATTTATTTCAAGTATTAAGTATACTATGCTTTGTTGAACTATATTGTCAAATTTGAAAACCAATAAAATCTAATACATTTCTGAATATAACACATGATAATATGTGATACATTAAAATGATGGTATATTGCGGTATATATTTTTAAATGTTTCAATGATTCAGTTTAATACTTGTGCACAAAAGTTATTTGCAATGTCCATGGGTATATTTCATAAATATACCAGTTTATCAAAAAGTCATATGATTTTAGAAATTAAGTAGGCATTTAAGTTTTCCTAATCTAGACAAATTGCTTTGAAAATTGGGGACATAAAAACCAGAAAAACTTATAACTCAACCATGCTATTACCACAGGAACCCAGAAAAATTTTGAATCCTAATAAATTCTCTTTTTATTGCACCAAAAGTTCTTTTCCATACATAATGAATTTAAATAGATTTCCAACCTCATCTAAAAAAAATAGAAGTATAAAGGGAGAAATTTTTTAAAGTTGCAGTTGTGACTGGACCAAACATTAACTAAGAAAGCTTCCCCAAAATAAGAATATACACCATGTACTTCATGAAGCTGCATACAAGAGTCCAAATCAGGGCCTTTAGAAAGTATTGGGTTTCTCAATACATCCACTTATAAATAAAATATGAGAAATGTCGACCAGAATCCTCTTGCTTTATTTGGGTAGGCTTTTTAATTTTAAAAGAAGCATCAATTTAATACAAGATAAGCAGCAGCAGTTGTATTTCTCAATATGTAGATTAAGAAGGTAAGACTCAGACGGGTGAGTGACCTACCAACATGCCTAGAGTGAGGATAGGAGATGCATCAACACGTCCTGGTAATAGGCTTTCCTTTGCATAATCTGCCAATGTAGAAAGCCCATCTGTCCAAATAATGGCAAATAAAATCATTTGTTCTCTGCAACCATAGCTATTCTTAAAACTTTCACTGGGAGTACATTTTTTTAAAAAACAACACGTGATAGTCAAATAATTTCTTTTTGTTCTACTATAAACATCCATCAATAGTTATTCAAATTTATTTGATTTTACCTTTTGCTGTATGCCTTCTCCTGTATTGGGACCTTTCTTAAGTTTTCTTCATTACAACCTTGTTCCTCCTGGGCACAGTAGTATATGTCTGGAATCCTAGGGACTTGGGAGACTGAAATAGGAGGATCACAAGTTTGAGACAAGCCTCGGCAATTTATCAAGGCCCTAAGCAACTGAATGAGTCTCTGTCTCCAATAAAAAAAAAAGAGGGGTGGGGGGTGGAGCTGGGGATGGATGTGACTCAGTGGTAAAGTATCCCTAGACTCTATCCCCAGTATCATTAAATAAATAAACAAACAAACGTATGTTCCAATCAGAAGCATGCCAGTCCTTGTTACTGTTTTATGATACAACAACCATGCAATGAACCATTTTCATCTGCCAAAAGGAAGCCTCGTAACCGACTCCCAAAATTTACTGTCTTTTCTTATTTCTGTCTTTCTGTGTCCTTCGGCCTGTCTTGGTTTTGCTCTGGAGAAGCTTCTCTCCATTGCACTGCACATAAGCACAACCTGGAAGCTTTAAAAAATTACTGATGGTAGAGCCTAAAGCTAGGAGAGTCAGACATTTGAGGGCATCTGCTTATACCTCCCCAGGGATCTTGTTACAGTGAGGATGGAGAACCAAGGTGGAGGACAGCTGGGTCTCTCTCCAAGAGAGAGGAACTGCACTGATGTCTCTTAGCACTGGGTCCTTACTCAGGCATCTCTCAGTGACAGCCCAGTCAACCCAGAGACACCACACTGCTGCTCTTGCCTCCTGCTATGCCTGTGACTCTCAAATTTCATATGTTGAAACCCAACCCCTGTGTGATGATGTGAGGAGATAAAGCCTTTGCGTGAAATTAGGTCATGAGAGCAGAACCCTTCTTAATGAGATTAATGCCCTTAAAGGAAGAGGCTTCCTGTCTCGTCTGAGAATATAGTGATGACCATCTGCCTACCAGGGCACAGGCCCTCAGGAGACTCTGGACCTGTCTATAGCTACATCTTGGACTCCGCAGTCTGCGTATTCTGAGAAATAAATGCCTCTTCAGCCATCCAGTTTGTGATACTTTCTTATAACAGCTTAAGATAAGATGCTTCCCCATTCTTATAGTTCTTCATTTTAAAAAATATTAGTGCATTACAGTTACCCATAGTATAGTGGTTCATTTTGACAAATCATACACGCATGGAATATAACTTGGTCCACTTCCCCAGTACTTCCCCTTTCCCTCTCATCCTCCTTCCCCTTCCCTTTCCTCTATTCTATTTGTCTTTCTTCTATCTATTTATAGGTTTTTTTAATTAGTGATTATTGATAAACATAAAGGTGAAACCCACTGTGGTATCTTCATATATACACATGGGATGCTTCGGCCAGGCTCAATCCACAATGCCCACCTGTCCTGTCCCTCCTTCCGCTCCCATTCTCTTCCTTCACTCTACTTCCTTTTGTTTAGAAATATCAAGTCTCTATGTTTAAAATCAGGTAATCTAGGGCAGAAACTTCAAAGCCAACTATAACATTCTATTTTTTAAAACCTATGTTTCCTATACAGACAAGAAAATGAATATGAATGATCTCTCTCTCTCTCTCTCTCTCTCTCTCTCTCTCTCTCTGACACACACACACACACACACATGCACAGAGGTGAAGAGCAGCTGTTGAACAAAGAAGTATTGAATAAAGGAAGGCATAAAGACTGGAAAACAGAATAAGATATAAATCAAAAAAGTGATTTTAGAATTGTACCTTCAATTCAATGAGAGCCATGAGATATACGATGGTGCCAGCTTAGAAGTTGTTTGTGGGAAGTACTTCATTTTTTTTATTCCTTGTTCTATTTAGTTATACATGACAGCACAATGCATTTTGACTCATTGTACACAAACGGAGTACAACTTTTCATTTCTCTGGTTGTACAGGATGTAGAGTCACACCATTTGTTCAATCATACACGTACATAGAGTAATGATGTCAGTCTCATTCCACCATCTTTCCCCCCCTGACACCTCCCCTCCCCTCATTTTTCTCTGCACAATCCGAAGTTTCTCCATTCTTCCCTTATCCCCTGCACATGCCATTATGTATCAGCATCCACTTATTAAAGGAAACATTTGGCCTTTGGTTTTTTGGGTTTGGCTTATCTCACTTAGCATGATATTCTCCAATTCCATCCATTTACCTGCAAATGTCATCATTTTATTCTTCTTTATGGCTGAGCAATAGTTCATTGTGTATAGATAATATATCTTTATTCATTCAACTATGGAAAGGCATCTAGGTTGGTTCCACAATCTACCTATTGTGAATTGAGCTGCTATGAACATTGATGTGACTGCGCCACTATAGTATGCTGAGTTTAAGTCCTTTGGGTGTAAACCGAGGAGTGGGATAGCTGGATCACGTGGTGGTTCCATTCCAAGTATTCTGAGGAATCTCTGTACTGCTTTCCAGAGAGGCTGCACCAATTTGCAATCAACCAGCAATGTAAGTGTGCCTTTTCCCCCACATCCTTGCCAACACCTATTTTTGCTTGTATTCTTGATAATTGCCATTCTAATCAGAATGAGATGAAATCTTAGGATTGTTTTGACTTGAATTTCCCTGATTACTAGAGACATAGAATTTTTTTTCATATATTTGTTGATTGATTATATATATTTTTCTGTGAAGTGTATGCTCAATTTCTTAGCCCATTTATTGATTGGATTATTTGTATTTTTGTGATAAGTATTTTTAAGTTTTTCATAAAGTCTGCAGATTCATGCTCTCTCAGAAGTGTGTGTAGTGAACATTTATTTACTCCCACTCGGAGGCTCTCTCTTCACATTATTGATTGTCTCCTTTTGTTTTAGTCAGTTTTACAGCTGCTGTGACTAATGATCTGACCAGCACAATTATAGAGGAGGAAAGGTTTATTTGAAGGCTGACGGTTTCAGAGGTCTTAGTCCATAGAAGGCCGGCTCCATTCCTTGGGGCTCAAGATGAGACAGAACATTATGGGGGAAAGTGTGGTGGAGGGAAGCAGATCGCATCATTGGGGACCAGAAAGAGTCTCCACTCAACAGATACAAATATATACCCAAAGTCAAACCCAGTTCCCACCTCCTCCAGCCACACTGTACCACTTCAATTAATCCCACTAAGGATTAATTCACTGATTGGGATTAGGTTATTAAAACCAAATTGTTTTTCCTCTGAACCTTCATGCATTGTCTCACATGTGAGCTTTTGGGGGATTCCTCATATCCGAACCATGACACTTTTACTGAGAAAAAGCTTTTTAGTTTTAATCCATCCCATTTATTGATTCTTGATTTTATTTCTTGCACTTTGGGAGTCTTGTTAAGGAAGTCTAGTCCTAAGTCAACATGATGAAGATTTGGGCCTATTTTTTCTTCTTTTTGGCGCAGGGTCTCTGGTCTAATTCTTAGGTCCTTGATCCATTTTGAGGTGAGTTTTGTGCAGACTGAGAGATAAGGGTTTAATTTCATTTTGCTGCATATGGATTTCCAGTTTTGCCAGCATCTTTTGTTGAAGGAGCTATCTTTTCTCCATTGTATATTTTTGGCACCTTTTATAGTATGAGATAGTTGAATTATGTAGATTTGTTTCTGTGTCTTCTGTTCTGTACCATTGGTCTATCTGCCTATTTTGGTGCCAGTACCATGCCTTTTCTGTTACTATTACTTTGTAGTATAGTTTAAGGTCTGATATTGTGATGCCTCCTGCTTCACTCTTCCTGCTCAGGACTGCTGTGGCTATTCTGGGTCTCTTATTCTTTCAGATGAATTTCATGATTGCTTGCTCTATTTCTATGAGGAATGCCATTGGGATTTTAATTGGAATTGCATTGAATCTGTACAGCACTTTTGGTAATATGGTCATTTTGACAATATTAATTCAGCCAATCCAAGAACATGGGAGATTGTTTCATCTTCAAAGGTTTTCTTTGATTTCTTTCTTTAGTGTTCCATAGTTTTCATTGTAGAGTTCTTTCACCTCTTTTATTAGATTGATTCTCAATCTATTTTGTTTTTTTGAGGCTATTGTGAATGGGGTAGTTTTTCTAATTTCTCTTTCAGAAGATTCATCACTTATGAATAGAAATGCATCAGATTTACACATATTGATTTTATATATTGCTACTTTGCTGAATTCATTTATTAGTTCTAGCAGTTTTCTAATGGAGTTTTTTGGATCCTCTAAATATAGAATCATGTCATTGACAAATAGTGACAGTTTGAGTTCTTCTTTTCCTCTTCATATCCCTTTCACTTCTTTCGTCTAATTGCTCTGGCTAGAGTTTCAAGAGCTATGTTGAATGGAAGTGGTGGAAGAGGGCATTGGTGTCTTGTTCCAGTTGTTAGAGGGAATGCTTTCAGTTTTTCTTCATTTAGAATGATGTTGGCTGTGGGCTTAGCATAGAGAGTTTTTACAATGTTGAGGTATATTCCTACTATCCCTATTTTTCCTAGTGTTTTGAACATGAAGGGGTGCCGTATTTTGTCAAATGCTTTTTCTGCATCTATTGAAATGATATACTATTCTTAACTTTAAATCTATTGATGTGATGAACTACATTTATTGATTCTGGATGTTGAACCAACCTTGCATTCCTGGGATGAACCCCACTTGGAATGAGTTTGGAAGGGTTCCCTCATTTTCTATTTCATGGAATACTTTGAAGAGTATTGGTATTAGTTCTTCTTTGAAGGTCTTCTAGAACTCGGCTGAGAATCCATTTTGTCCTGGGCTTTTCTTGGTTGGTAGACTTTTGATGGCATCTTCTATTTCATTGCTTTGAAATTGATCTCTTTAAATTTTGTATGTCCTCCTGATTCAGTTTAAGTGGGTCATATGTCTCTAGAAATTTGTTGATGTCTTTGAGATTTTCTCTTTTGTTGGAGTATAGGTTTTCACCATAGCTTCTAATGTTTGTGTTTCAATAGTATCCATTGTGTTATTTCCTTTTTCATCATGAATTTTAGTAATTTGAGTTTTTTTCTCTCCTTCTCTTTGTTAGTGTGGCTAAGGGTTTATCAATTTTGTTTAAAGAACCAACTTTTTGTTTTGTCAAGTTTTTCAATTGTTTCTTTTGTTTCAATTTCATTAATTTCAGCTCTGGTTTTAATTATTTCCTGTCTTCCACCTCTTTTGGTGTTGATCTGTTGTTCTTTTAATAGGGCTTTGAGATGTAATGTTTGGTTATATATTTGTTTACTTTTTATTCTTTTATTGAATGAGCTCAATGCAATGAACTTTCCTCTTCATATTACTTTCATAGCATCCAAGAGATTGTGATATATTGCATCAGTGTTCTCCTTTACCTGTAAGAACTTTTTTTAATCTCCTCCCTGATGCCTTCTGCTATCCATGCATCATTCAATAGCATATTATTTAGTGTCCAGGTGTTGGAGTAGTTTCTATTTTTTATTTTATCACTGATTTCTAATTTAATTCCACTATGATCTGATAGAATGTAAGGAAGTATCTCTATTCTTTTTGTATTTGCTAGAGTTGCTTTGTGACATAATATATGGTCTATTTTAGAGAAGGATCCATATGCTGATGAGGAAAAAGTGTATTTGATTGTTGATGGATGGAATATTCTATATGTCTCTTAAAGTCTAAATTATTGATTTATTATGAGTTCTATGGTTTCTTTGTTCATTTTTGTTTGAAAGATCTATCCAGTGGTGAGAGAGGTGAGTTAAAGTCACCCAGTATTATTGTTTTGTGGTCTATTTGATTCCTGAAATTGAGAAGGACTTGTTTGATGTATATAGATGCTCCATTGTTGGGAGGTATAAATATTTACAATTGTTATGTCTTGTTAATTTATGGTTCCCTTAAGCATATGAAATGTCCTTCTTTATCCCTTCTAAGTAACTTTGGCTTGAAGTCCACTTTATCTGATATGAGGATGGAAAACCTTACTTTTTCACTGAGTTTGTGTGCATGATGTTTTTTCCCCATTCTTTCACCTTTAGACTATGGATGTCTTTTTCTGTGAGATGAGTCTCTTGAAGGCAGCATATTGTTGGGTATTTTTTTAATTCAACCTGCCAGTCTATGTCTTTTGATTAATGGGTTTAGGCTATTAACATTCAGTGTTATTATTGAGATATGATTTCTATGATTTGACTTATTTTTGGTTTTTAACATGACTTGGTTTCTCCTTTGATTGACTTTTCCTTTAGCTCCTCCTTTTCTTGTTTTTCATTGTTCTTTATCATTTCCTTCTCATGCAACATTTCACTGAGAATGTTCTGTAGTGCAGGCTTTATATTTGTAAATTCTTTTAATTTTTGTTTATCATGGAAGGTTCTTATTTCATCATCAATTTTGAAGGTGAGTATTGCTGTGTATAAGATTCTTGGTTGGCATCCATGTTCTTTCAGAGCTGGAAATATGTTGTTCTAGGACCTCCTAGGTTTTAGGGTCTGGGTTGAGAAATTTTCTGAGATCCAAATTGGTTTTCCCCTATATCTGGTACTTTTCTCTCACAACCATTAAAATTCTATATTTTATATGTTAGGTATTTTAATTATAATGTGCTGTGGTGTGGGCCTGTTGTAATTTTGTACATTTGGTGTCCTATAAGAGTCTTATATTTGATTTTCCATTTCATTCTTCAGGTTTGGGAAATTTTCTGATACTATTTCATTGAATAGATTATTCATTCCTTTGGTTTGTATCTCTGTGCCTTCCTCAGTCCCAATAATTCTTAAATTTGACTTTTTCATGTATCTCATAATTCTTGGAGGTTCTGTTCATGATTTCTTCACTGTGTGGTCTACTTCACTTTCAAGATTAAATATTTTGTTTTCATTGTCTGAATTTCTATCTTCCAACTGGTCTAGTCTGTTGTTGCTGTTTTCTATTGAGTTTTCAGTTTGGTTTATTGTTTCAAGAATTTCTATTTTTTTTTTTAATTTTTTTTTCAGAATCTCTCTCTTATTAAAGTAATCTTTTGCTTCCTGCTTTTGCTCTTTTAACTCTTTATTGAAGTGATTTTTGTTACCTGCATTTGCTCTCTTAAATTATCCTTTACTTCATGGATCATTTTAATTATGTATATTTTGAACTCCCTTTCTGACATTTCCTCTACCATGCTATCAATGGATTCTACTAATATAGCCTCTTGGTTTGCTTTGGGTGCTTTCTTTCCTTGTCTTTTCATGTTGTTCGTGTGTCTTTCCTTCTAGCAGTGTGGATCCAAGTCATAGTTTCCCCCTATAGATTTGAAGTGTTCCTGCAGGGTTCCAATACCTTGCCTTTAGGAGGGAGATCAATATTAATAGCACCCAATGCAAATAATATGTAGCCTTAAACCAAGTAACCCCTATTAAAATGTTAAACTATTGTTGCAATAAACAGAGGTGATGTTTTCAATTATTATCCAGCACATAAGCTACAGGCTTGCAATCATATCTACAATTTCTAATTGTGGACCAAGAGAGGATGGTGGAGAGGTGTAGGATGTGATATTAATGAGGTAAGAAATGAGAATACAGAAGTATTACAACATAGGAAGAGTGAGATAGGAATCAAAAGAATTTGGGTGTTAGCAGGAGAAAGGGAGAAAGAGACTCCAAGGAAACAGATAAATAAGAGGAAAATAGAGCAAGTAACCAAAAAAAAAAGTACAACAAAACTGTAATATTCTATTCAAACCTCAAGTTATCAGTAGCCTGATGCATGAAAAGTACTTGATTTCATAGACCTTGGGGATGTGAGAGCAGGAAACAAAAAAAAAGAAAAAAAGAGGAAAGAAAAAACAGGGGGGGAAAGAGTCTTGAAGGAAAATTGAATACTTGTTTCTGTTGGAGTTTAGAATCTTCTCTGCTTCCCTTCTCTTCTGGTGGGCTGGGATGCCTGTAGGGTGCCGTAGCTCCACCCAGGGATGATGAAGGCTACTAAGGTGGGAGGATTGGACTTGGCGGTGGGACCCTTGGAGGCAGGGCAGAGCAGCTGCCTTCTCTCTGGAAGACTGCACCCCAGGATCCACTCATGTGAAGCAGGAGCCTGGTCTTAACCCCTTCCCTCACTTGCGGACCTCACAAATTAGTTTCTAAATTGTATCTCTCCTGCCACCACTCTTTCAACTTCCCAATCAGGAACATTTCTCCCCAGAGGTCCTAAGGGCTGAGCACCGGGACCTGTGGACCTGTTTTGGAAAACTGTCTTCTGTATTGGGAAAATCAGGACCAGGCATTGAGAGTTCTGGGCCTGCCACGTAGCTGCAGGCATTGGACCAGGTTTGTGGGAAGGGGTCGATTGGAAGCCTGGGGATTGAGGAACCAAAAGGTCCTATTGATTGCCAAACCAGCAGGACCAGGTGATGGGTAGATGTATTGGGGAGGAAGTTGTGGATCAGGCCAATGGGTCTCAGCAAATGCTGCCCGAGCTGTCTCTGGGATCTGAGTGGGTGCCAGGCTGGTTGACTGGATGAGCCGGGATCAAGATGCCCTCACACCATTTTCCCACCTGCTGACCATTCACAAGGCTCTTTTCTGCCTCTGCAGCAAGATGGTGGTTATTAGCACACCTAGCAGGGATACCTCAGATGTAACCAAGCCTGCAGGGCCCTTGGTAATGATCTTTCAGTCCTAGTGGTAATGCCTGGATTGAAGCAATCACATCCCTGGTTGGTTGTAGCAGCAGCGGCTAACCTGAACTAAAGATGCCTGAACTAAAGATGGCAGCAGCCGCAGCATTGGGAGTAATCCAAATGGCAGTGGAGATGCCCAGGATGGAGGTTGCCACACACTGGTAGATGGGCAGTCACAGCATGGCACATCTGCATAGGGTGGGAACCAGGGCTTGGAAAGGGCTTCATTAACAAAGCATTTATTTGATCGCAGCATAAAAAATGGCAGCATCTAAAATTTTTGAACCACACAATGGCTGTTTCATGTAACCACCTTATAATTACTTATCAGTGTTTCATACTATTCATCGTTTCACTTATTTGATTTACTATTAGTTATTACAACTGTATTTGTAAAATTCCTATGAAAATTTCACTAAGGAATGGCGCTTAAAACAGAGATATATTTTACTCCAAATTTTGAACCATTTATACACACATATATATGAGGTGTATGTTTAATTGAACACATTTCAGGTTATGTTCCTGAGAGGTTAATATAGCTTCTTTTTAATATTTAATTGTGGTATAGACTTAAGATGTTTTAGTATCACATTTTTCTAGCAGTACATGAATTTTCCAGACTCAATTGCTATAGTAATTCACTTGTACCTTGGACAATTGGAAAATGCATCCTTTCCTTTGGAAGACAGATTTAAGAAGGGCAAATGACTTGAAGAGCAGAGTCCAGGGTTAAATTCAGCCCTCACTTGCCTCCTTGTCCTGGAGTACTTACACAGTGAACAACCTGTACAACCAGATCTGAGGAACCTATACACTAGACCTTTATTGAAATCAGAAATTATACCCCTTTCCAAGCTAGTTATGATTTTAGTATCTTAATAGACAAAGCATTACTTAACTAGTCAATTATTTATTATGTAAAAATTACACTGAACTATTGGGCATAGTGGATTTAGTGGTGAAATATTTGAGGGTGCCATGCATGTGTATGTGATATTGTTCGAGAATGTCAAAATATTCCTATTTTTTTTTAAATCTGTGTGTGCTGTGGTTGGACAGAAAAGCTTTACCTGCCTCTTGGAATCTTCATATGAGACAGATACCTTTATAACCTCTCTTAGGGGAAAATTAATTGGCCATAATGAGAGACAATAATTACTTCATTTGAGAACAATTAAAAGGCAAGTCCCTGAATGCAATTTAACAGAAATGTTGAACAGAAATCTGGCAACTGGTTTTGGCCAAGAGGACTTACAGGAATCTTCAGGGAATTGTGTAAAAGGTATCCTTTTAAGAGATGGGTACAGAGAGCTTGCTAGCAAACAGGCACAGGTTGTTTTTCCCATACAAGGAAAAATAAATAAACAAGGAAGTAAATAGCTAAAAAAGTCAATAAGTAAGTGAGCAAGAAATATGATGGGCTTTCAGGCATTTTAGAAAATGAAAAAGGACTCTGACCCACTGGATTCGTGATAAAGCAAATATTCATACCCATACCCTGAGTGGGAAATAGGTGCCCTAATCCTGGAAGTCTTAATGTGCTTTGAAAATAATTCTGTCACTTTTATTAAAAGCTATATATCATTCAGAACTACAAACACTTGCCTCCTGATATCAGTGTAATTTATTTTCTTAATGATACTTAATAGTCCAATAGCTCATCCAGCTAAATGAGCTCTACAAACTTTAGTGGTTTTAACAAATGGAATTATGCTATTTAAAGGAACACTAAATATCCATCCAGAAGGAAAGCCACAATTCCAGAAAAACTTGTATAATTTTAATTATTTTATTTTATTGCTATAATATTATCATATACATTTATAGTTGTTAAACTGGTTTCTAGGGAAAAACCCTGCTAGCTTCAGTTGATTTTAAGACCTGACTGAGTGTGCTTGGTGTTCTTCAAGGGAAAAGCAATAAGTCTTGTATTAAGTCTGAAGATGCTTCTATATTTAAATTATTTTTTATTAGAAATATCAGCATTGCAGGATGCTAAGTGGTAAAGAGATTTGTAATCTAATAATAGGTGGTAGAAATTGGTATCAAATACATTTTAGTAGGAATATCTGATTATTAAGTCCTAAATTCTAGAAAGGATCATAGAATGCCTACCACAATCCTGGTACAAAATTAACTTTTTGAATAATTAGACTGGTATTGATTTTTCCTGGAGTCAACCATTAGAAGGGTTAACTACCAGGCTAGGAAAAAATTTAGAAAGCTAAGAAATGGCTGACAGGTGTTATCTACCATGCTAGAAACATGCCCAGGGGGTGATTTATTTAAATGTGTATACTCTAGCTCCCTGTAGCAAGAAGGAAGCCTAATATGCCAACGATATCAGACAGGCTATAGGAGATATGTATGAAATCCATTTAAAGAAATGAAATCTGATCTCCACATGTACAGTTTGGGGTTCGGATATTTGTAAAATAGATATAATTTGTCTAGTCCTTAAAAGAAAGAAATATTTTTCATTGTTTTACAATAATTTTTAGGTAATAACTTATTCACCTAAAAGTTACCAAGTTTATATATTAATACATGATTTAAAGAATGAAAACTTTAAGATATATAGAATAAGAATTTTAATGTAGTCCAACATAGAAATTACTAAACTGATTGAAAAGAGAAGTAAAATATTATTAGATGAATAAATCATGGTGAATTTTTAATAATGTGACTAGAAAAGACACTGTTAAAAGTTAATCAAGTTGCATCACTTTTTAAAAACAGTATTTAAGTATATAACAAACATAGACACTTAAAAATTCACTTCTAGTAAACATACTTTAAGCACTCCACATAGACGATGCTGCATTTTTAGTATAAGGCTGTTTATTCCCTCAACAGCTTGGAATAAAAAAAACATGAAACTATGATGTATTACTTGTGTTTTCAGCAACAGAGTCTCAAGAGAAAGGAGGGAAGGGCAGAAGGAAGGAAGAAAACTTACCACTAAATCCAACATGTAAAACCCACAGGAGTAGAGCTCAGGGTAATCTTAGCTAATTGGGAGACTGAAAGGAGGAGGATGGCAAGATGGAGGCTGGCCTCAGCATTTTGGTGAGCCTCCCAGCAATTTAGAGAGACCCTGTTACAAAATACAATATAAAGGGCTGGAGACTAGCTCAGTGGTAAAGTGTCCCTGGGTTCAGTCCCCAGTACCAAAACAAGAACAAAAACAGATAAAACAAGCAAACACAAAAACAAAAAACCCAACCCAGTGAATTGGATAGTGATAAGAGGAAGCACATAAAGCATCTCTCGCACCTCGACCTCCTTCCTCTCCACCTTTCCCACCCACGCGATGGTCCTGACTGGGAGAGTTCATTTCTAGATTATCTATTCTTTCCCGTTGATCAATCTGTCTTTCAACATCACACTGATGATGACTGGATTAAAATAAATCTTAAAATTAGTAAGTATGATTCTTCCAACTTTGCTCTCGTTTTTCAATAATGTGTACTAGTTTTTACATCAATTTTAGGACCAGCTTGTCAATTTCTTTTAAAAAAAAAATGCTGTGAGAATTTTTTACTGTGATTGTGTTGAATTTATAGATCATTTTGAGGACAATTGAATGATAGCGAGTTTTCTGATGCAGGAACATGATACATCTATTCATATGTCATCTCTACTTTTTCTACGTAGGGTTTGTACTTTTCAGTGTACAAATCTGACACATCTTTTGTTAGTTGTTTTCCTATGAATATATTTTAAGTATTTCTTATTTTAATTTCTGATTGTTTGTTACTATTTTCTACTAATTTTTTTATCCTGTGATCTTGCTTATGTCATTTCTTAGTTCAGGTAACATTGTTATGGATTTCTTAGAATTTTCTACATAAACAATCACATCTGTGAACAAAGACTTTTAATTTTTATTTGATAATCAGAATCCCACTAATATCTTCTTTCTTACCCTACTCCCCTACCTAGAACTTCTGACATAGCATCAATTAGATTTACCATAATCTCTCTTAATTCTATAGTGTTCAAAGATATTCCCAGTCTCAAAAAAAAAGATTATTTAGAATTTAGAATTAAGATTTTAAGATTTTTTTTTTTACTGGAACTAACTATTATTAACTGGGGAATTATAAGTAAACTCATTTTGGATGTGGGGAAAAGGGTACATTCATACATTGCTGGTGGGGTTGCAAATTAGTGCAGCCACTCTGGAAAGCAGTGTGGAGATTTCTTAGAAATCTTGGAATGGACCCACCATTTGAACCAGCTATCCCACTCCTTGGCCTATACCCAAAAGGACTTAAAATCAGCATACTACAGAGATAGAGCCACATTAATGTTCATAGCTGCTCAATTCACAATAGCCAGATTGTGGAACCAACCTAGATGTCCTTCAATTGATGAATGGATAAAGAAACAGTGGTATATATACACAATGGAATATTATTCAGCCATGAAGAATAATACAATTATGGCATTTGCAGGCAAATGGATGAAATTGGAGAATATCATGCTAAGTGAGATAAGCCAATCTCAAAAAAACAAAGGACAAATGATCTTGCTGATAAGCTGATGATGACACATAATGGGGGGTGGGAAGGGGGCAAGAATGGAGGAAGGAGGGACTGTATAGAGGGGAAGAAGGGGTGGGGGGAGGAAAAAATAAAAGAATGAATCAAACGTCATTACCCTACGTAAATGTATGATTACACAAATGGTGTGCCTTTACTCCATGTACAACCAGAGAAACAACATGTATCCCATTTGTTTACAATAAAAAAAAAAAAAAAGATAATGGAAGGGAATATGTATTATCCATATAATAGTAATTAAAATTATTTTGAAATGAAAAAAAATAAGAAAATTCATTTCTGCTAGGTTTGGCTTATCTGAAATTTTTTATATAGTTAAGTAGAAAACTTGAGTCACAGAGAGGTATGCCTTTGCACGCACACACATGTCCTCATGTATGTGCAGAGATCTCACATTTAAAAAACAGATGCCTCTGAAGTATTGTGTATGCATGACTGTGTAAATTATATGTGTGCTTATGCATGTGTCTGAATATACAGAAAAATGTCTGAAAATTCTCTTTAAATTGTTAAGCATATTTATCTAAAGAGAAAGAAGTATTATTAGAAACTGGGGCAGGAAAGAACTCATAGTTCACTACATATAATTTTGTGTCTTCTGAACTTTCTATGATGTGCCCACATTACTCTTGCAATTTGACACAGATATTGGAAAGACGAAGGCAAAAAAGTAATTACACGAATAAAGATTTTTAAAGTGGCTGTCTTAAGAAGCTACTATTTTAGCATTTTTCATGTATTTCAGAAATTTTTATTCTAAAAATTGTGCTCATGAGAAAGTATCAGTGCTTCAATTTCAGTATGAAAAATAAGGAATTTCATCCAAATAGTCATCCTGACTTGATCAAAGAGAATATAAATTCTAGATTATTCAAATAAGCGGCCAGGATCTATTTTCAAAATTAGAAATGTTTTCTCTGAAATTCAAAATAGCAAGACATCATCTTAGATTCTTACCAGGATTTAACTTTGATCAAACACGCTGACCATTATTACTGTTCATTCCTACCTTGACTCTTCTATGACGGTTTCATATTCATGCTATCAAAACTGTCAAGCAGAAAGAATGCTCACTTCTCACGTATTTTGAGTGGGGTTGCCCATGTTTTATGTCTTATAAATGTATAATTTAATAATATATGACATGCATTGCCATTCATTCCCCTAAAAAGACAAGTGGGGCACAAAACTAAAGGCTCTATACTTAATTATAGGGTGGTTCCTTGTATTTTTTATTCAAATGCACATATCACATGCATCCATCTTGCTAATTGAACTCGATCAAGATTGTCACTAGGCAGTAGTAATGCAAGCAGACTTGGTGTCTCTATTTTTGCACAACATTATCACTCCCAATCTTTCAGTTCTGTATTTTTAAACAATACATTTCATGAGCTTCCTATATGATATCAACACTGCTTTTAATGTTTCAAGTGACATTGGTCCAATGCAAGGCAGAACATGCTTTCGAGTCAATCTGTATCTGTTCCTGGCATCTTAGGCTACCACTCTTTTCATATGCTCTCTGTCCTGGACACTGGTTCACACGCATAAAGTCAGGTAGTCCTAAGACTACAAGTGAGTGTGTGTGTGTGTGTGTGTGTGTGTGTGTGAGGAATGGTGGAAAAGTCAACCAATCTCTTTCATTTAAAAAGCCAAAATCAGATGTTTTCTCTGATATGTGACGCTAACCCATGATAAGGGGTAGGGGGTAAAGGGAAGAATAAAAGAGAAATAGATTAGAAAACGGGGAATGAGGAAAGGGGGGAGTGTAGGAAAGGAAAGGCAATAGAATGAATCTGAGATAATTTTCCCACATACATATTAAAACCACACAGTGAATCCCACCATCACGTACATCCGTAAGAATGAGATCCTTCCATCTTCTAAGGTTTTCTTTAATTCCTTTCTTTAGTGTTCTGTAGTTCTCATTGTAGAGGTCTTTCACCTCTTTTGTGAGATTGATTCCCAAGTATTTTATTTTTTTTGAGGCTATTGTGAACAGGGTAGTTTTCCTAATTTCTCTTTCTGAAGATTCATCACTTATGTATAAAAATGCATTGGATTTATGAGCATTGATCTTGTAACCTGCTACTTTACTGAATTCACTTATGAGTTCTAAATGTTTTCTGGTGGAATTTCCAGGTTTCTCTAAATATATAATCATGTCATCAGCAAATGGGGATAGGTTGAGTTCTTTTCCTATTCGTATCCATTTAATTTCTTTGGTCTGTCTAATTGCTCTGGCTAGCGTTTCAAGGACAATGTTGAATAGAAGTGGTGAAAGAGGGCATCCCTGCCTTGTTGCAGTTTTTAGGGGGAATGCTTTTTAGTTTTTCACCATTTAGAATGATATTGGCCATGGGCTTAGCATTGATGGCCTTTACAATGTTAAGGAATGTTTCCACTATCCCTATTTTATCTAGTGTTTTGAGCATGAAGGGGTGCTGTATCACCCTAATTAGAATGGTGATTATCAAGAATACAAGCAACAAAAAGTGTTGGTGAGGATGTGGAGAAAAAGGTACACTCATACATTGCTGGTGGGGTTGCAAATTAGTGCAACCACTCTGGAAGTAGTGTGGAGATTCCTCAGAAAGCTTGGAATGGAACCACCATTTGACCCAGGTATCCCACTCCTCGGCCTATACCCAAAGGACTTAAAATCAGCATACTACAGAGATACAGCCACATCAATGTTCATAGCTGCTCAATTCACAATAGCCAGATTGTGGAACCAATCTAGATGCCCTTTAATGGATGAATGGATAAAGAAACAGTTATATATATATAATCCATTATTAATGGAATTATATAATGGAATATATTATATATAGAGAGAGATATATAGATATAGATATAATGGAATATTACTCAGCCATAAAAAATAATAAGATTATGGCATTTGCAGGCAAATGGATGAAATTGGAGAATATCATGCCAAGTGAGATAAGCCAATCTCAAAAAACCAAACAATGAATGATCTCGCTGATAAGCAGATGATGACACATAATGGGGATTGGAGGGGGCAAGAATGGAGGAAGGAGGGACTGTATAGAGGGAAAAGAGGGGTGGGAGGGGTGGGGGAAAGGGAAAAATAACAGAATGAATCAAACAACATTATCCTATGTAAATATATGATTACACAAACGGTATGCTTTTACTCCATGTACAGAGAAACAACATGCATCCCATTTGTTTACAATAAAAATAAATTTTAAAATATGAGATCCTAACTAGGATAAAGTATATCCGATGCTTGTATAATTATATCAAAATAGATTCTACTGTCATGTTAACTGTAAAGAACCAATAAAATTTTTTTACAATAGACAACTAAGTAAGCAGATACATAAAAATCTTGACTAGAGCTGGTGCGGAGCTCTCGCAATTCCGCAGTGACCCTGGCTCCTTCTAGCTCAGACCTTGAGGCCATCTCCAAGTCCACTCCTGTCCTGAGGGTCTACTTTGGCAGCTTCTGTAATCAAAGCAGCCTCAGGAGAGAGGCTGGTGACATGGTGACAGGCAGGAATTTTCCTATGGGGCGATGATTTGCGTGAGCGTGCCCAAGGCCCTGTGGTAAAGGCTTGGTCCCCCCAGACCTGGCACTCCTAGAACACATCAGAGCTCTCAGGAGGTGCAGTAGCCCTTGGTGGCCCGACCCCATGCTCTTCAGTCTCTTTCGCTTCCCGGGTCCGAGGGAGTGGTTTTGCTCTGCCACCTCCCCACCATTGCCATCTGGCATCATTACCTACTGGAGGTGGAGAAGCAGAGGGTCTGCCTGGTGATGGTGGGCTGGGATCTCTGAATGTAGGGGCCTAAATAAACCTTTTATTTTAGACGCTAAATACATCTGATCTCCCCATAAGGTGACGGGAAGATGACTAACAACACTGGCAGGTCTGATTCCATCACAGACCACACCTGGCTCCCAGGAAAGCAGAGACGTAATGCGTCTTTGCATTCTCTCTTTACCAAAAATTCTTTTTACAAGAGTGGAGAACAAATATTATAGAAAAATATCACCCTCCCCTCCGTACCGATTTTTACCCCCGTGCTTAAAACAATCGGCCTCCCAGTTTGGCGATTGGACCCCTCCTCTTGGCCCTTGTCTCATTTATCTCAGTTCCGTGTGGTCTGAGGGCAGTGGTTCCGAAGGGGTCTCTGTGCAGCCTTCCTAGGAGTTTTTTGCATTGTAATTATTCAGCTTCTTCCAATCCAATCCAAACTCATTGGGTCAGAATTTCTTAGGATGGAGTAAGTCATTTTGAATTCTTCAGTGGGAACCAGAAATGACCCCAAAGACACCAAAACACTACCCGGCACTTGTGCATGCAGTCGGCACTGATGACCTACCTGGATGGAGAGAAACCACCATGAATTAAGCCTCCTGTTTCCATCTTTGTGTCCTTATGTCACATCTAATTTGGGTCGAAACTTATTTCCTACCTTCTCCCCCATCTCCATGGGCTTCTTCCTCTTCCACTTTCAACTAAATCAAAACTTGAATCTAAAGAGTTTTCTTGTGTCCGTGTGAATTTCTTCTCCCAGGACATACACATTCTAAGCGTTCTCTCCAGTTGCTTGGCCTCTTTCCAAGGGATCACATGAACACTAATGGGCAGAACATGAGGAAGCACTGAGGACGTGGCCCGTTCCAGGACCCCTGAAACCCTGCCTGATGTGAGGCCAGTGATGATATTGAGATGAGATTTCCTCCAAGTCCAGTGAATGCCACATCTGTGAGTGTTTTGGGGTGGCAGCTCTCCATGTAAGCAAATGCCCTTAGATGAGAATAAGCTGTTTATTACAATGCAAGACTGAGACCTGCAGAGCAGACTCAATCCTCTCCCTGTAAAATTCAGGCAAAAGGAAAAGGTTTCCTGTAGGGTGAACAGACCTGCACTAAACTGTTCACCATGAATAATTCAGCATAGGATAAATAATTGTATAGAAGATCAGATCCTCTGTGTTACTACCAAGAGTCAAAATTAAAAAAAAAAAAAAACTTATCATGCCTTTTTATTTGGGTGTTTTATACTGAACTGGATCCACCTTGCTATCTTCACGTCCAAGTGAGAAATAGTTCTAACTTATGCAAAATTGTCATTACATTTTACAAGGCCACTTCTCCCACTGAGTCGCACTAACTCCTGATCGGGGAAGCAATAGGAATAAAGGAAAAGGTTGAAAATACATATTTCAAGTAGGTCAGCAAAGATAATGCCTTCATTTTCTCGCGCCTCATGCTGGGGCTTACTCAAAGTCCTCTGTAGGTCTCTTGTTGTTTTATAACTTTCAGAACAAAAACAGCAGGAGAACATCTTGAGGTTTCATTTCTGATATTTGCCTTTTAAAAATTGTTTCCTTCAGTGAATTGCTTCAAGGCCCAAATAGCTAGCAACACAAAAAGTACGAGAAATATTTTAAATAATTATTTTTACTGACAATAATACAAAAGAACTCACTTTGATTTAAATGTCGAACCAAACTCATCATTATGTCCTATACTCAGTGAAATACTTTTTTTGTTCTTTTGGTTTCAATTTCCGTATGCCTTAGCTTCATATTTTTTCATCTCTGATTTTTGAAAAAAAGATGAGGTCTGAGGTCCAATAAGGATGGGAAGTCCAGCTTATTATGTTCCATTATTGGATGTCATCAGTGAGTATTTGCTGAGGAAGAGACGTAATGGTAATGTATTTTCCAGTGCTTCAGAGTGTAGACTGATTTGCTCTGAATTGCTCTACACGGCACCTGCAAAACTTAATGTCTGTGTAAGCTCAGGCAAATTGGTCGTCCTCTTTAAGTATCTTTACCATAAATGGGGATAATAATAACATTCTCCTCATAGACCTATTGTGATCATGTGCAAAATTTATCATAGGGCCCTGACACAGAAAAGCACTGAGTTTTATTTACTATTACTTAATTATATTAAAAGCACTTAGAATTCTGACACTTGAAAAAAAAAATCTCACACTGAAAAAAAATATTAACCTAATATTTACCAAACATACAAAAAAGTACACCTCCATTTTGTTTTACAAGCATATAATAGCAACCAGCATAATACTTTTAAGAAAATACTACATTAACATAAACCCTGGAGAGTTTGGAAAGTCAGTGAATACAATTGGTCAAAATATATTTCCCCCCAAAAGATGATTTTAATCCTTAACTCTTGACAGTTCCAGAAGATCTGTTTATCTTCCTCCTCTAAATATCATGCATAGAAATATAATGTTTTCAGAAGAAAGAAATCCCATTTATATCTTCTGATCTATATTTGGTATTTGAGCATCCACAGTATCTAGACAGAAGCATATGCAAACTTGATTGAATCCCACAGATTTTTTTCTCCCTCTCTTTTTTTAAACTAAATGTCACACTTTTGAGTTATGAGTTTTCAGTAAAGCAGCATGTGTCTTCAGAAATACATGTTTTCTTATCTAATAAAAAACTAGTCTTTAATTAATCTCAGTTCACTTCCTAAATTTTAAATCGGGAACATCTAAAGGTTTTTCCTCAGTACCACAGAAAAGATACATTTAAATACTGGACAAGAGCAGATTTAGAAACGTCTACAGCAGATAAGTGCCCCAGTGTATTGCACCTGTTCTAATAAACACATGACGTCATTTTATTCTGCTTGACCTATCCACAGAACATAAATCACATGTTTTCACAGAAACATTGAAAAAGGAAAAAAATGTCCAGGTAGCCATATTGGTTGAAGTTGATAGAATGATAGAATAATGATTATAATATTTATTACACTCAAACAAAATTAGAATTAATGTTTCTATATGCTTTCTAGTTTTTCTTACACAAATTTTTATGTATGAAGACATCTTTAAGGAGATATATATGTATATGTACTCACATATATATAAATGGATATGTATTAATAAGTATAAATATATTTTGCTTACACAGGTTGTTCTGCATTTACATTAAGCACTAACACAACGAAATTCTGATTTTACTTATGTTTACAAAACCATTTTAAAGGATATAACATATTTCCTTCAATAGGTATAATTTCAGATATCTGAGTTATGTTCACTTTGCAATTATTATCCACAAGGTGATGAACATCTCAGCATATGAATTTGTATTATATGTCCCAATTGTGGGTTGGTTTTCTAAAAACAGTAATGCCGAGTTAATTTTCAAAAGAAAGTTAAATTTTGTAATACATTTGTTGAGAAATAACTTACAAGCAAAAAATGATAAATTGATACCTCCATTAGCAGTGGGAAAGGTGCTATCAACACCATTAGAAATATTTAGTAAAATAAAATACTTTAATGACTTCAGAGTTTAAAGAAAATCTCACTATCCTTTGATTTTCATTTTCTGCTATTACTATATTTGAATATCTTTTCAAGTTTATTATTTAGTTTCTTTCTTGCAAATTTTGTTTATGACGATTTTAGGGGAGGTAGAGGAAGCATTTATTTTTTCATCATTTCTTCATATTTTTAATTTTAAAATTAAAAAAAACTACCAACTGCATTTTGATCATTGTACACAAATGAGGTACAACTTTTCATTTCTATGGTTGTACGTGATGTAGATTCACACCATTCATGTTATCATACATGTACATATAGGGTAATGATAGCTCTCTGAATCCACTGTCTTTCCTTCTCCTGCCCCCTCCACCTCCATTTCCCTTTACACATTCCAAAATTTCTCCATTCTTCTCTTAAACATCTCTGCCTACCCTCATTATGTATCATCATCCACTTATCAGATAAAACATTTAGCCTTTGGTTTTGGGGGATTTGTTTATTTCATGTAGTAAGATATTCTACAATCCATGCATTTACTTGCAAATGCAATAATTTTATGCTTCTTTATGACTGAATAATATTCCATGGTGTATATATACCACAGTTTCTTCATCCGTTCATCTATTGAAGGGCATCTAGGTTGGTTCCACAATCTTCCTGTTGTGAACTGAGCTGCTATAAACATTGTTGTGGCTGTGTTACTGTAGTACTGTAGTACTGTAGCTGATTTTAAGTACTTTGGATATAGGCCAAGGAGTGGGATAGCTGGGTCAAATGGTGGTTCTATTCCAAGTTTTCTGAGGAATCTCCATACTGCTTTCCAGAGTGGTTGCACCAATTTGCAACTCCACCAGCAATGTATGAGTGTGTCTTTTTCCCCACATCCATGACAACACTTACTATTGCTTGTGTTCTTGATAAGAGCCATTCTAATTGGAGTTAAATGAAATCTTAGGGTAAGTTTTGATTTGCATTTCTCTAGTTATTACAGATGATTAACACTTTTTCATACATTTGTTGATCATCTGCATATCTTTTTCTGTGAAGTGTCTGCCCAGTTCCTTATCCCATTTATTGGTTGGGTTCTTTGTATTTTTGGTGTAAAGTTTTTTAAGTTCTTGTCCTTGAAACTCTAGCCAGAGCAATTAGTCCAAATAAATTAAAGGGATACAAATAGGAAAAGAAAAACTCATGTTATCACTATTTGCCAATGACATGATTCCATATTTAGAGGGTCCAAAAAACTCACCAGGAAACTTCTAGAACTAATAAATGAATTCAGTGAAGAAGCAGGATATAAAATCAATATGCATAAATCTAATGCATTTCTATTCATAAGTGATGAATCCTCTGAAAGAGAAATTAAGAAAACTACCCCATTCACAATAACCTCAAAAATAAAATAAAATACTTGGGAATCAATCTAACAAAAGAGCTGAAAGAACCATACAATGAAAACTATGGAACACTAAAGAAAGAAATTAAAGAAAACTTTCGAAGATAGAAAGATCTCCTATGTTTTTGGATAGGCAGAATTAATATTGTCAAAATGGCCATACTACCAAAAGTGCCATACAGATTCAGTGCAATTCCAATTAAAATCCCAATGATGTAACTCATAGAAATAGAGCAAGCAATCATGAAATTCATTTGGAAAAATAAGAGACCCAGAATAGCCAAAACAATCTTGAACAGGAAGTGTGAAGCAGGAGGTATCACAATATCAGACCTTAAACTATACTACAGAGCAATAGCAACAAAAACAGCATGGTATTGGCACCAAAATAGACAGGTAGACCAATGATACAGAATAGAAGACACAGAGACGAAACCACATAAGTACAGTTATCTCATACTAGACAAAGGTGCCAAAAACATACAATGGAGAAAAGATAGGCTCTTCAACAAATGGTGCTGGGAAAACTCGAAATCCATATGCAGTAAAGTAAAATTAAGCCCCTATCTCTCATCCTACACAAAACTTTTTCATCATTTCTATGAACTCTTATGAACAAAAAATCTGGAGTCAGGGTTGTTCACTGACATAACCCACTGCTGTATTCCCCAGTCCAAGCACACCATGTCGGCATTGCATTTCTAATGTTTGGGGATTTGTTTGTTTGTTTATTTCAGTTCCTTTTTCTTACTATTTAATCCTTCAAGTTAAATCACAACCAACATGGACAGGTTGACTCCAGTCACATGGGAGACCCTGAACCAATGGCACTAAGCTGCTCCTGGATCCCACCCCCACAATGAAACCTCTGGTTTCAAGCCAGAGATACATAATACAAAGTATTCAGCAAGAGATGTCTAATGTAGAGCATTGATAGTTGAAATGGAGGTAAGTAAATAGATTAAGGAATTTTTTTTGGTTTGTTTTCTTGATTTTTAAATGTATTTTTATTTCTTATTGGTTCTTTTTAGTTTATAGGTGACAGTTTATTTGAAGGAGTTTTGCTGACCGGTACTGGTATCTTCTTTTATTCCAGTCTAGAAATCTGTCCCTATCACATCTCTAACATGCTCCTACCTAAGGTGTGAAAGTCCTCTCCTGGGGATTAAGTCAAAGTTGCCCCAATGGAGGTGGTATAAACCCAAGCTTGGATATCCCAAACTGTTTGCATCCTGATTTCAGCAGTTGGTTTCTAGATAGGAGTCCAAAAACCCTTGTCTACAAAATGTAAACATGTAAACATGGTGCTATTAAATCTTGGTGACTTTTTAAAATGTGGATTTATGGACTTGGGGTCAGTTACCCAATTTCTCCAGGCACAGGGCTCTCCCCCTGTCATGGTTATGAGTCACTCATACAGGCTGAAGGACACAGCTTAGGCTGAGTGCCAGAAAAAAGTATCTCAAAAATACAATTTTTGATCATTTTATTTTATCATAGAGAGAAAACCAAACTAGTTTCCCTAAATAGAAATTAGTAAATATATATAATATCATATTGTAGAATTATGTTTATTGGTTCTTTATTTTTTAATATTTCTGTACTAATGATGCCCATTAATATGAATCTTCAACCGATTTCCAAACGTTCAGTGAGTTCTACTCCATTTGTGCCAGTGCCCCTGTGGATCTACTCACCACTCTTCTTGACCCTGAATTTTTCCTCAAGGGGCTGTACTTTGGGAATACATCCCTTGGGTCATCTTGCATCTGGGTTCCATTTGAGCTTGCATAATGGAATGTGTTGTCCAAGCAGCGAATCAGAGGGCAGGGGGGAGGGAAAAATGGGGAGACATCACACGCTCCTTCCAAGGTGGACCACAACACAGAAAGACTGTGCTCCTTCTCAGCCACTGTCGAGTAGACCTCATCTACAGCTACACGGCTCAACATGGTCTGCCAACTAATTCCTTCTGTGGCCCTTCAGGCTTACGGGAGACCTTAGTTTCCCATTGCTGTTGGTCCTAGTGGTGTGCTATTCTTTGATGGTCCAGTTAATCCTGTCCAAACCAGTAAACATATCCTTCCATTAAACGCTTTCCAATAGCTCTTCAGAAGAGTCACCTGTTTTCCTTTTCTGGCATCTGATACAATTTATTCTGATATAACAAACTATCTAATACTTTGTGCTAGAATATATCAATATTAGGAATGAGAAGAAAAGTATCTACTGAATATCTCTGAAAAGGAGGTAAATTTCTCAAGGTTTTATATTCTTAAGACTTTCTATCAATTTTTTATTGCCGATGCCACCCAAGCTTCTAGTTATAGATTCTTATTATCTTTAAAATTAGTATTTTCTGCCAATTTGAGGATGCTGTGTAATGTTTTCATTCACTTTTGTACTGTGAGTTTTAATTCAAACACGATGTTCTACTAGTTATAATGTTATTTGTAATTTCCTTTATAGCACTATTTCTTTATTGTTGAGATTTTACTTTGTTGGGATCTTTAGCCTCCTTGCTCTTCTCGATCAGCAACAAGGGAAGGGGGCACTCCCCAACAAGGTCAGACCGGGAAAGGTAGGGCCAACTGACCGCCCGCACCCAGCCCTCAGCCGAGGACAATCAGATGTGTCAGGGAGACCAGTCACAGCAGCAACCTGTTTATTGAGGAAGTCACACAGCTTTTATGTAGGGTGGGGGCTAGGCGGGAACCAATCAGCTTAAAGGTCAGCAAGGCACGGGGGTTCACGCAGGCGAGAGTCCCATAGGACTATATGGCAATCACGAGCGGATCACATTTGCGGAACTGTTGTTAACCAACCCCTGACTGTGGTGGGATTTATCGTCATTAACTTTTGAAACCGCCTTTGAGGCCTTGATCTTGCTCACTCCCCAGGGAGTAAGGAGTCAGTCTGAGTTAGTTAACGTGTCGTTAGTCCCAATGTTACTTTCATTTGCACACTTGACGATTTAGTCATCTATTTTGCTGTTGTGGCCAAATGATCCCCTCCCCCCAGAATAATTGTAGAAGAGGAACAATTTATTTGGGGGCTCACAGTTTCAGTGGTCTCCATTCGTAAGTGGCTGACTCCATTCCTCGAAGCTCAAGGTGAGGCAGGACATCTTGGTGGAAGAGTTGGCAGAGGGAAGCAGTTCACATAGTGATCAGAAAGCAGCGAGAGAGAGGTCTCCTCCTGCCAAATACAAATATATACCCCAAGCCTTGCCTCCAATGCCCACCTCCTCTAGCCACACCCTACCACTTCAGTTACCACTCAGTTAATCTGTATCACAGGCTCAGTTCACTGATTGCTGAAGACTCTCACAACCCAATCATTTCTCCTCTGAATCTTCTTGCATTGTCTCACGTGTGAGCTTTTGGGGAACAACTCACATCCAAACCATAACCCCTGGAAAACACTAATGATGCTTAGGCACAGTGTATCTGAATAATACATGGCATACACTTTAACAAAGCACTGAAAACTATTTTGTTACTTAAATACACCATCCATAGATATTCCTTTAAAATTCTTGAACCATGACTTGTTCTCCTAAATCTTGCTTAGCAATTTTTCCATACATGTTAACATTGCTACAGAAAAATATGAAGTCATTTTATTTCATTTTCACAGAAAAGTTAATTTTCTACATAAATAATTTTAAACATTTTTGGGAAAATTTATGCACAAATCTCACCAGAAAGAATTTCACTTGGATTGAGTTTTACTTATTTGGACTACTACCATGTGTTGAGCACTTTTAGTATTACCATTTTAACATAAAATTTAGGATTTTATCCCAAGAATATTTTGATTAGCTAAGTATTTTTAAATTTTTGCTTCTTTGATATGTGTTAATCTCCTTCAGAGGTTGTCTTCTGTTTTCCTGTCCAGATTCTCTCATTCTGTATTTTTTTATTCATCTACTATTCCATTATGTCACAATTCAAATGCAAATTCTACTCTACTATGATTTCCTTAAGATAATATCTTATTTAATGTAATATATTTTCATTTCAGGCAAAAATTCTTCCTTTAATCTCAAATTACATTTTCACACAGAGTCAGCTTTTCCAACATTTGAAGTCTTAAAACTCAATGATTAATAAATGTTGTTGTTTTTTTTTTTTTTTCGTAGCCTTGAAGAAATCCTGTGCTTATTCTTCCTGACTCTGATGCTGTGTAGTATTTAATTTGTCTAATGCTGTGTAATATTTAAATGCTGTAGCATTTAATTATTTGGAAACAAGACAGGTAACCAAGCCATTCTCTTCCACAACATCTAGTGTTCAAGAGTGGATTATTGTTGCAGCCAGAGTTCTAGCCATTTGTGGTTGTTCCACAAGTGATTTCAGGGGAAGACATTTTTCTCTGATCTTGGAAAACTGAGTGTGTTTTAAGAGTCTAAAGTCACTCATCCCTGGGAAGAATTGGATCTGAATTGATCCTGAGAAGGGTCAAGAGATAGTAGACACATGACCTTATCTGGCTGACTGACGTAGCCAAAAAAACCTCTGTACTTTAATTTTCTCCTTCTTGATATTTGACATTAATCACATCCTTAAATTTCAATCCCTCTATTTGACTCTAGATTATGTCTCAAGAATGAGATAAGCAAATGTTGGTTCTGATGTTTGGTGAAAGGTGTGGAGTACTTCAATGAGTCAGTTCATCCACAGTCACCCTGAAAGATAAAACCTGGGAAGACTTTTTGTTAGGCAAGTGCCCAAATTTTCAGGGAGCAATTTACATTTATGCAACAGAGTAACAAATAGGTTCATCTACTTACAGTGAAAGTTTATATATTAAAATTAATGTTGAATAGGTATAGAACCCTATACAGCAAGTTGAAAGTGCCAATTGAAGGAGTTTAGGCTTTACATTTCTAGAAGAAAATATTTTTGTCTTTTCTCCTCTTGGAACTTATTACATTTTGGATATTTAATGCTCCCTAAAGGCCTAAATGTTAAAGTAGGGCTTAGTGGAAGGCAAGTAGGTCACTGGGGGTGACCTTGAAGGAATATTGGGAATCTGGTCCCCTCCTCTGTCTTCGTTTTCCGATCACCATAAAATGAGGAGCTTTGTTGTGCCACATGTTCTCCACCATGAGGTACTGCCCCGCCAAGGGCCCAAAGCAATAGGGCCAAGTGACCATGGGCTGGTACCTCTGAGGCTGTGAGCCAAAGCAAATATTTCCTCCCTGTAAGTTATCTGCCTCAGATGGTTTGGCACATCTACTGAAAGCTGCCTGACACAGATGGATTACGATGTGGGATTGTTAATTTTACGTGTCAACTGAACTTGATAGTAGGATACCAAGGCGGCTGATAGACATTGCATCTCGGTGTCTCTGAGGGTGTGTCAAGGACACGCTGGTGTGAGTAAGTACACCAAATGGAAACGATCTGCCCTCGAGGGGGTCGGGCACCACCCTTGACTGGAGGCCTGTGGGCACAAAAGCAGAAAAATGGAGAACTCACTACCTCACTCTTCTAGAGCAGGATACCATTCTTCTGCCCTTGAACGTGAGAACTTCAGGAACTTCAACCTTTGTACTCTGAAATTTTGGACTCTTGGGGCCCTTTTGGCCTCAGGCTGTTACATCATCTTCCTTGGTTCTCAAGCCTTTAGATATGCTTCCACTTTCTCTGGTTCTCAATTTGCAGATGACTTATTATGGAACTTCAGAGCCTCCATTATTGTGTGAGCCAATTCTTCCTCTCTTTCTTTCTTGTATGTATGTATGTATGTATGTATGTATCTACCTATCTATCTATCTATCTACCTACCTATCTATCTATCTATCTATCTATCGTTTATCGCTCTCTTATTGCTTCTGTGTCTTGTAGAACCACAATTAATTCACGGTGTAAGACTATTTCTCATGAAAGCAGGAGGCTGAAAAAGAAGCACCTGGGTACATGGAGAGAAGTTAAAAGAATTGAGCAATATTGGGACCATAGGAAAAATGCAACTTTGGTTGAAACTTGGCTAATATGATCCATAAATTGATACGATATTACAATAACATACCATTTTGATTCATTACTAGCAATGCTTTCTTTGAGTCATCTCAAATAATGTGGTAGTGTACACTTCTCTTGTGATACTTATTTCATACACTAATTATTATATTTGGTTGCAGAAGCTGAGTAAATAAAGACAATTAATTCCTCCTGGGACATGACTATCTAAATCATCTTTGTATTATCTTAATTTAGCAAGATGTCTTATAAAAGACTCTTAAAAGATGATTAAAATAAAATTACAATTAGATCTTATTTAATTCTTCCATGCTAACATAAAGAAATTGAGATTCAGAGAGTTTTAGAACGTTTTTCAAGGTCACAAAGTAACTACTGAGCTGAAATTTCATGTCAAAGTTTTCTAACTCCTAATGGAAATCAATTTTCATTATAGTGTGCTGGATTGTTTAATGAGAAAATAATACATTGACCAGCAAAATTCAAATATATTTTGAGTAGAATGATAAATTATAAAACATTTTCTAAAATTTGAATATTTGTCTAAAACAAAGAGCCTTGGAAAACAGTTGTTCCATTAAAACGCTCTGAAATATTAAGCTGCAAGTGTTCCAAAATTATACAATTATCAAATAATTTATAGGTAAAAGCAAACCTATGGTATAAAAATTGGGGAAATATCAAAGTTGGAAGGCTTACAGGCAGGATTATCCAAGATAAAGTCAAGTTTTTAACAAGTGGCACACCATTTGGATCACTATGGGGTAACAAAAGACATATACCAGTTACCATACTGGCAAATTACTGATTTTTTTTTAAAAAAAGACTTTCTAATCACGTCTTCATTCAATAAGCATAATTCTACAATGCAATATTGTATAACTTTATTAATTTTTAAGACTCAAACATAATAATCACTGCTAATAATGAGTGCATATTTAGTATAATGTTTATTTATTTATTTTATTTATTTATTTATTTATTTTTGCAGTGCTGGGGATTGAACCCAGGGCCTTGCACTTTTGAGGCAAGCACTATACCAACTGAGCTATATCCTCAGCCCTGATGTTTATTTTTAATGCCATGTTTTTTATAATATGAGCTTAAATGTATAAATCAATGAATGCACAATTATGGTGGACTCATTAGTGAGGAATGCTGCAAAGATATGGGGCAGGAATCTGCATACCATATTCTTAAGTCGAAGTATATTTAACAGTTCCAGTAATCCTGTAAAAGGATGCAGCACTTCAGAATGGTAAAGTGGGTTGGAAATGTTAACCTCATAAAGTTCCAGACAGAAAGATTTGAAATATGTTTACTATAGCATTCTTATTAGATACACTCATAAAGTGGATGTTAACCACTATGCAGTTTTATATTTCAATTACTCAAGGATACATTTCAATTATTTTTTTGAAGACTATGTATTTGCATATAAATTTTATCAGCAGAATAAATTATAACTTAGTAGAGTCATAGCAAAATCAGTATGCCTTTTTTTTTTTTTTCCAGGCCAAGACAGCAAGCTGAGAAACTCAGTCTCCCTTTTTTGTTGAAAAATTGCTTGAACCCTTTTCATAAATTGGAAAGTTTACAAGAAAAACAGGTAAGATCCTAGCGAATATAAAAGCAGTAAGAGAGAAGGCGCTTGGATTTCTGGTCATGTAATAAATAGCTGACTACCCACTCTGGACCATGTACATAGCTTTGGACTTCAAATAGAAAAAAAAAAAAAAAATCAACCCAAATCATGCTTGTTACTGCAGTTTGGTCTCTGCAATAAGTAATGCATAACGATGAAAATGTCTGGAAGTTTGGCCAACAGGATATATATGATAATGGGTATCATAAGAGACTTAAAATAATTTTTTTGAAAGTAGGTAGCAGATCATAAATATTTAGGTTATGTTTCTTAAAAACGAATCACACACTTCCAGTTAAGTCTTCTCAAAGTTAAGACTTCATGTATGAGAAAACTCAATTTGAACACATTTGAACATTGCAGGAATATTACTGAGGAAACTCAGCAAAAATTAAAATTATATTCTCATGAGAACAACCATAGTGGATTTCACTACTGCAAAATTCATGGCAGATCCTTCTGTGAGCACTATTAAAAACTGCATAATAGCTTAGTAAATGATTAAGTGAAATTCATTATTTCCTCCCTGAGCTCCAGCAGGATAAAAGGTCAAACTTTCACAATGAGTATAGCCATAGAAAACTTTGCAGATAAAATTTTGAGTAATTTGCAAGTCCCCAATCTAGTTCCATGCTAATGTAACTGATAAAAATGTACATCACGAAAGTGCAATAAATTATTTATTTACTCTCTTTTATTAATTCTACCATGTATTTTGAGAAACTATGCATCCTCATAATTGCTTATAAATTGAGATGTACTGTTCTAAAGTAATTTGTTTACAGGAAATTTATTATAATAAACTTATAAAAGCATGAAAACAATTCAACATGTGCTCCCAGAAGTCTACCAAATTCAAACTGATCCTTTAGGCTAAACAATTAATTTTAATTTGCAAAATGCGTACTTGTTAATCACACTTTTTAACATTATATCATTTTGGATGTACAAAGATGCATTAAGAGTGTCATAAAACATGTATAACTAAAAACTCCACAGAATGCTTTATGATCTTGTAATTTGCATAAAAGATAAACAGAATTTGTGAGAAGAATGATATAATGAATGTATGCTCTTGAGGACTGAGGTTGCATAAAATACAGCAAGTTAAAAAATGGTTTATTTCACATTCCAATTCAACTTTTCTCACTTGGACTATTAATTATATTGCAAGTTATTTAAAAATTAAAGTAAGGGTGTTAAGAGCTATACCCTCATAAAATTGAAGGCTGCTGTAGGCTAGTATTGCTTTTGTTTATTACATAGAAATAAAACTCAGAAAATATTACAAAAGAAATGGCTATTACATAGGAAATGAAATATATACTTCTCATAAATCAGACATAATTTATCTAAGTAGCAATATCCTTAAACTATCACTGCTCAAGAAATCATAATAAAGTGTCAGCACCCTAATGCTTCTGCCCAGTGAAAGCTCTACTTTCAGCTTTCACAGGATTATTATATACCAAAGAATTAACAGAACAGTCCCACTCAGCACTCAGCAGATATCTAAAATGTGTGTGAGGAATAGACCACCAAGCCCAGTCAACAAACAGAGATATGAGCAATCTCTTGGTTTGGAGTCTTTAGGAATGAGCTCCTGAGAAATGTTTTGAAGAGTTTGTTTTCAAATTCTTTGTTGATAGTTTCTTTGGAAACTCCATTTAGAGTAAACATTGAACAACTGCAAAACATTTGAAAATCACTGTAAGGCCTTGGTTTGCCTGCACTCTCCCTGTAGTAATGGTAGATGTTAAGGTAGAGACTAGAAGCCAGAGTGGTTTGCATTTATGACTTGGACACTCTGATTTGATAACCATAGGAAACATGCTTTAAATGAAAGTGAGTGGGAAGCTAAAAAAAAAAAAAAAGAAAATTCCAGGCAATGTAGAAACAGTCAAAGGACCTTCTCTCAGGACTGAGAAGGAGGTAGAAGGAGCATCCTGAGATGTTGAAACACGAAAGCAGGTAGTGTTTTACCTGACAGCCAGCAAGATATTGCCTGGATGGGGATGTAAAGATTCTAGTCAGTTCTGAAAAGCACAGACATGATGCAGGCTGCAAGGAGTAAGAATGGAGGAGGACTCACACAAAAAACAGTAACAGACTCGAACTATCAAAAATGGCAATCAAAGAAAGAGGGGAAGAACTCAACTCATACCAAGGATGGTTGTTGTCTTAAACTCATTTGCTGATAGGGAGAGAAAAGAGAACTTCATAGACGGTGTTACTAACTGAATCAAAGGGCCAGAGACTGAAAAAGACAAGCCAGGCAGGTAGTATTTTCTATGCCTGCAAGTCTCAGCCCAAATCCACACCTGCTGAACCTGAAGCTGGGGATGGGGCCCAGCAATCTGGAATCCGATAAGCCTTCTGGGTGATCACAATGCACACTAAAGTTTGAGGACCACAACTCTAGAGAACACTCTCATTTTTTCTGGGGTTGTAACCAATAAAAATGTACAAATGCCTTCTTTTCAGTGTTCTGCTAAAGGCTTTTTGTTTTCATTAACATGCGATGCTTATTGAATAAAATTAAAAGCATTCACATAGAAATGAATGAATATAATACAGATGTCATATAACTCTGGGTAATTTTTTAAAGATATTTTCAGTGTCTTCAATGAAGCTAGGGACTCACAATATCAGATCATTTATACTTTGGCCTCAGGTGGATAACTTGGAGAGGAGATGGCCAATGTAGGGCTAATTCATCAAACACCAAAGACTTACACATATTAAAGCTGATTTCATTAATTGCTCCTTCTGAAAAACCAAACTGCAAAGGCAGAGAGACCAAAGATGTGTCCCCAGTAAGAGGCACCATCCTTCAAGGAGACCGACCACACACTTGGTGTCCTGTGGCAGCTACAGTGCAAGCAGGAAGACAATACTCTGCAATGATGGGGTGCAGTTCTTCAGTGTGAAACACGGCACTCACTCAGAGATCTCTGAATATGGCACTACAGCAAGATTTCGTGAGTTCACAAACTACTGGATAGACAAAGAAGTGGCCACACTAGTGAGGTGATCTGCTGAGGAATTTGTGCTTCCTAGTCATGTGACTCTTGCATCCTAGTACTGTAAAGGGCTAAGGGACACAGCAAGAGTTATATTTAATTAAAAGGTATGACTGAGCACTTTGGACTTCTTGTGTCCAAGGACCAACAGGCAAAAAGAGGGGCCACCATTTTGCTAGGACTAACTGACCCTGATCATCAAGAGGATGTAGTGCTGACATCACGTAAGAAAGCAGAGAGGAAAACAAGTCAAGCCAGGGGAGTAGTTCTGTGTATGTCTGAGTAGCCCTTGTGCAATCATGACTGTCAATGGACAGGTAGAGCAACCACAGCCTGAGATGGACACAGTGATCAGGCTGACTCTAGGGATGAAGTTGCAGATCACACATTGGGATGATTAATACAATTTTGGAAATGTGAAGAGACATAAAAGAAAATAACAAAACATTTTAAAGGAAGCAACAAAGAAAGCATGAATAATAAAATCAGAAAAAGTTAGGAAAATATTTCATTATTACATATTGAAAGCAGAATAAATTGATGAATTCCTAGAAGAATCAAAACATATTCAAGAAAAAACCCAGAAAATGTAAATATATATAAAATCACCAAAGAAATGGGAATATTGGTTAAATAATTCACAAACTATGAGAGTGACAAATTCAACAGTCATGTTCTATGAAACATTCACAGAAATGTCAATATTTAATTTATTCACACACTGTTCCGAGATAGAGAAAAATAGAGAAAACTGCTATTTATTTAATAAATTTGATGAAATATTCAAACCAAAGATAGTATAAGAAAATTTCAGCCAATTTCCATGATTGAAATTACCATTAATAAAACATGAACAAATTAAAATTCAGTTGTGTATTTTCAAATTAAGCCCTAATGTGTTTGCTTTACCTGAAAATGCACGAGTATTTTTACATTAGGAAAATGTTATTGTAATTTAAAGTATTAACCATTTAAAGAGAAAATATAAATGAAAATTAGGCAGTTACAATAATATTAATAAGGAATGAGATAAAATTAAATAGAAAAGTATAATTTTTAAACTGAAAAAAATAAGAATACATGGACAGTCTTAAATTTGACAAAGGGCATCTATCAACATACATGTCAAAAATTATTTGAAACTCAGGAATGATCAAAACAAGCATGACCATCTTCATCATTACTCTTCATTATCTTGTGCCAGTTTTAGATGGTACAAGAAGAGATGACAAATATATAAAAGAATAAAATTTGAAACAAAGATTATCCTTATCCACAGTTATGTTTGTCAACAGAAAATTCAAGAACTTCCATAAACTACTAGAAGTAAAAGAATTCTTAATGCTTTCCCTCCACATATCAATATAGAAAATCAGTAACATTCCTCTATGTTGCTAAAAATTGCATAATTTAATTAAGAATATAATATCAATAAGACTATGAACAACTATAAGCTTCTTGAACTTCTTCTAACCAAATAAAGACTTTGGGAGAAAAGTGTAACAGTTATCAAAAACATAAAACCTATAGGAATGGAAAACATTCTCTAACGAAAGTCCATAACATAAAGTTGATTGTTTTTGACAGTATTAGTTGTAAATGCACTAAAGGAGTTACAAATCTTAAAAGATAATTTTCACAAAATTTGGAAAGATGATTCTAAAAATGGAGGTATGAGCATATCTGGAAGGAATAGCCAAGGGAAACCTGAGTGATATTAACAAAGAAGGATTTTCCTTACCAGACAGCCAGACTTAATATGCTTAATAATTATATGACACTATTATAATATATTAATAATGAAGTGCAGAGTCAATAGTCAGAAATAAATGGAAACTTGTACATGAGAATTGAATATCAACACCAAGGGAGACATCAAGACTATTAAAAGTTTGGAAACAAATGTTTTTAAAGATAACATCACACCCATCTCTTCTTATGCATTAAATCAATTCCAAATCATGTAAACAAAGATAGAGTGAAAGGTAACAAGGAAAATTGAAAAAATTTAGAAGATAATACAGATGAAGGACTTCATGGTATCAGAGCAATGAGGAAAAATGGCTGATGAATTTAATCATCTTTAAAATTATAAAAATTTGAGTGTTTTAGGACATCATAAACTCCCTTTAAAGTTATATTTTAGTTTTAAAGCCTTTTCAAAACATTTTAAAATATTAGTAGCACAAGCATATAAAAATCACAAAAAATCAATAGAAAGAAAAATGATCCAAAACAAAATTATAAAAAAATATTTGAAGATTAAATTCAAAGGGCAAGAAACCAATATGGCCATAGAAAATATGCTCACCCTCAATAGTAATCAGCAAAATACAGATTTTAAAAACTCTGGTAAGTACAGTGGAGCTCCAAAGGTGCCCAGGCCCTAATGCCTATAAAATGTTCCTGTCTACCTTAAATGGTGTCATGGTTTAGATGTGAGATGTCCCCCAAAAGTTCACATATGAGACAATGCAAGAACATTCAGAGGTGCAATGATTGGATGATGAGAGCCGTACCTAATCAGTGTGCTAATCTACTTAAACAGATTAACTGGATGGTAACTGTAGGTAGGAAGGGTGTGGCTGGAGGAGTGGGTCATTGGGGTGTGCCTTTGGGGTATAAATTTTGTCCCAGATGAGGGGAGCTTGGTGTGTGTGTGTGTCTCTCTCTCTTTCCCTCTCCTTACTGGATGTCAGGTTCTGAGCTACTTTCCTCCTCCACACCCTTTCACCAAGATATTCTGCCTCACCTCAGACCCAGAGCAATGGAATTGGCCATCTGTGGATTGAGACCTCTAAAACTGTGATCCCAAATAAATGTTTCCTCCTCTAAAGTTGTTCTTGTCAGGTCTTTTGGTCACAGAAGTGAAAAGGCTAACTAAAACAAATGTGATTAAAATATCAGTCCTCACATTTATAGGTAAATGAATGGAGCTGGAGAATATCATGCTAAGCGAAATGAGCCAATCCTAAAAAAACAAATGTTTTCTCTGATATGCAGATGCTAATTCACAATGCAGGGCTGGCTGGGGGAAGTGCTAGGGAAGACTAGAGTTACTTTACATTAGGTAGAGGGACGTGAAGGGAGTGGAGGAATATGGGGGAAGGAAGGAGAGTTAAATAAATCAGGCATTATTACCCTATGTGCATATATGACTACATGACCAGTGAGAGTCTACAACATGTACAACCAGAAGAATGAGAAATTATAATGAATTTATGTGTAATGTGTCAAAGTGCACTAATTTCTAAAAATTTGGGCCTCAAGAGAAGGACGGTACCCTGGATTGTACAGGTGGGCCATTTGATTTAAACAAGCCCTTAAAACAAAAAACTTTCTCCAGTTGGAATGACAGAAATAAGGTGTAATAACACTGAGGATTCAAAGTGTGAGAGGGACTTAACCCATCATTGCAGGAAGATTACGTGGAAAGAACGAGAAGGTGTACAGAGAGTCATAGGAGCAATGGCCACTGACTGAAGCTGGAAAGGAAAACAGACTTGAATTTGGTCAAGAAACTGAGGTTGGTAGGGGATTCATCCCAGAGCATCCTACAGACACTTCAGTTTTGACCTTATGAGATTCAAAACAGAGGACCCAACTGAGCCAAGCTCTGCCCACACATCTGATCTGCAAAACTGTCGTGAAACAAATGATTATTATTATTATTATTATTATTTCTTTGCAATGCCAGAAATTGAACCCAGGTCTCACACGTGCTGGGTAAGTTCTCTACCAGTGAGCTTTATTCACATCCTGGTGGCTCCGTGCTTATTTTAAGCCACTAAATTTGTGACAATTTGATATAGTAGCAGCAGAAAACTAGTACAAGAACAATGAAATGTTTCATTATTATCATCTTGACAAAGATTAAGCCAAGTTTTAATGGAGATTTGAGGAATGGAAAGACATACCCCATAGGAGGGGAAGCAGGATTACAATCCTGGGAGCGACTGGCCTCTATCTGGTCAGACTGAAATCATGACTGCTGTGGACATTCCAATCCTACCTTTACAATACGTCCTGGGTACTGGACATGTGCCATGGAGATGGACATGTGCCCATGGAGATGTGTATTTAAATGTTTTCTTCAATTTCCTCCACCATGTCTCTCTCTCTCTTTCTCCTTCTCTCCCTTCTTTATTTCCTTCCTTCCTTTCTTGCAATAATAGTAATAATTTTTTCCCACTTCACCATAAAGACAGCTTATATAACATGTCTGTGAAGTAGTAAGCTAAACTCACTCTCTAATACAAGCCTCAGCAAAATTATGCAGGTAAATAGAAAACCAACAATCTCACTCGTGAAAAATTGGAGCCCTGGATATTAAGCCTGCAAGAGACTACCGAACATCTTTTTGGATTTTTAAAAGAAATCTGTCACGTTCTAAATACAATAATCATAATAAACAAAGGATCAAAAATTGTTCCACAGGAAAAATGAGAAACAAAACTTCATATTTGCTGACTGGGGCCCAATTCATTTTTTATTTTTAAAATGGGTGTTAGTGTTTAATAAGATTTCAAAACTTTGATTACATAAATGTGCATCCCTATACATATTATACTTGGTTTTGTTTTGTGTTTAATAATGAATGTCAGAAAAAGGCAATCCACAGCTCTAGGGCTGTGATTTTCTTCCATTGCCTAGCAACACGTGCAAACATAGCTCTGCAGAACCAAAACCAGTGACCTTTCTTTGGGGCTGGCTCTAATGTGTATAAGCAACATTTGATTATTGTGGCCTTATTCATGAATTTGAAGAGCACCCTAGAAATGAAAATTGTACTCTTTTTCATTGTGTATATCTTCTCTGAAGAAAAAAATGGAAAAAAGAAATGTAGTTTCACATGAAAAAGTGACATTCCTAATTACTATTTAGCAAGATGTTTTACCTGGAGTGTATTTGTACATTATTTCATGTGAGAGATAAGTCTACAGAATGATTTCTTAATAAAAATATATGTTCATGTTCCATTGGACTGTAGGAGTAAATTAGAAGTTTTCCCAGAAGAAAATGGAGTATCAGAGAGAAGGCATGGTTACAAGACTGATGATGTGGTACATAGTTCTTCTCCTGGGCAAAGGAGCTGCTTTTTGTGCAGGACTGGTAGTGTGAAGAGGGTTACTCCCTACCCAGGTGAACCCATCCACAACCCAGTAATGTTCTGTATCCCAAAAAACAAAGATGCAAGTACACCAGGAATTATACAGCAACATTTTTAGATCTGCTAGCTTTCTATTACTGTGTAACAAAGTAGCACATCTTAATGATTTAAACGAATATCTTTTGATTGTATTGCAGTTTTAGGAGTCTGGTGCTAACTGGCAAAGTCTTCTTTCTCAGACCTCAAGGTTGGAATCCAAGTGTCTTCCAGGACTGAGATCTCTTATGAGATAGGGGTCCTCTTCTGAGCTCACTTAGGTGTTTAGCTGAATTCAGTCCCTTGACTGTACCCCTGAGGATTCAGTAGCCAGAACATGCTATAGGTACTTTATGACATGAATATTTGCTTATTTAAAACCATCAAGAGCCTTCATTGAACCTCTTAGGAAGGGTTCAACCCCTTTTAAGCAAACACTGAATTAGGTTTGGTCCACCTAGAATAATCTCAAAATGAACTGGTTGTCAAACTTAATTAAGTACATTTCAAAATTCTTTCATCTGTGGCTTATAATGTAACTTCATGATCTAAAATCCATCCTATCCATAGCCCTATTTACCCACAATCACAGATAGAGAATCACACAGTGTACAAATGGCATGGGATGGAAATGTTGAGGGCAGTCTCAGAATTTGGCTTCCCAGTAATCTCTTAGCAGTAAAAACTACATGAGATTAGCATGGGAAGGAACAAAAAATCATGTCAGATTAAACAATGATATGCTATTTGTTAACTAAAAATTAATGAAGAAGGTCATTTGTCAACATGGATGTATTCCACAAAATATATTGGTCAAAAACAACAAGCTAGTAATCTCAGCAACTCAGAAGGCTCAGCAATTTAGATTGGCCCTAAGCAACTTACTGGAACCCTGTCTCAAAATAAAAAATAAAAGGAGCTGGGGATGTGGTTCTGTGGTAAATCTCCCCAGGGTTTAATCTTCCGTACTCCCAAAAAAATCCAGAAAAGAAAAAAAAAATGCATCAACAATAATATAGTTTATATTCAGCAAAATCACACTATACTAATATTTACACTGAAATAATAATCTACAAATACAACTTAAACTGGGGAAAATGTCAAAAAGGGTATGTAGAGGACTCCGACGGTAACAGTAATATTTTCTCCTTTAAGCAGGGTGGTGAGCACATGGAGGATTGGTATAATATATTCTATATTCTATTCATATTTGAATATGGGTAGATCTTGTAATAAATCTTTGAAATATTAGAGGATAGAAGTAACCAAGCAAAATTTTCATGATTAGCACCCATGACACCCAGGAAGAACAAATTCTTCCTTCAACTGTGTGATTTTGAAAGAAAGGGGTTTTCAATTTCCATTGGCTACTAATGCAGAGAAACCATGTGACTATGTAAACTGGTCAAAGGTCAATTCGCTTTGATTGACCCTCTGGAGAACAGGTGGAGAGCTGCAGGGGGCGAGGGTGCCAGGCCCATCCTTCAGTCCCTCAGTCCAGTGGCATCCAAGTGTGCTTTCCAGAATCCCCAGCACATCCCGCTCTCCCCTATTCTCTCCTCCCGTTCCTGTCCCTATATCCCCCTCAGCCTTGCAGAATTCCTTTCCTGGCCACAGGTGCTGATCTGCCCTGCTGGGCTACGGATGCTTTCCTGTTTGTCTTTCCACCTCTAGCACCTAACACGTGTTTTCGGCTCCTGTGTGCTGTCCATTCCTGTTCTGGAAATGTATTACTCATAGCTTCTCGGTGGAATTAGGAATCAAGACCCACAAAACACCTTGATAATTCAATAGGGCTTTATTAATCTGGTATTCTTAGCGCATCTCAGCCCTGACTGAGCAGGGTAGGGGACAAGGAATGCAGTCTAGTCTGTCAGGGCAGGCAGGCCAGGAAAACTCGATTTGAAGCACTTTACAGCTTAGCCTTAGCATCCTTCTTTCCCACCTGGTTTCTTCTTGGTTCAGCCCTTCGTTTTAAGAGTGTTGAGGCAGACTTTGTGCTTCTCCCAGGCTTCCCTCACCTCCTCCACCATCCTCGCCCTCTGCACTCTTCAGTGCCCTTGATTTCAAACATCTGCTTGGATTTAATTCCCATTAAAAGTGAAGAAATGAGTGCAGTGGTACATTCAGGTAAGAGACAATTACATTACTTGTAGAATGTCCATCTACCATCGCGGTCATTTCACTATCTCAGACACAAGACCACATGCCCAGGTAATGCTGAAACTAGGAGAGTGAGATTTTTTATTTTAATTATCAAGAAAAGTACAGGTCTTTTAAATTCATATGGAAAAGTACATTTTCACATGATTCAATAAAAGGAAAGTGTCTTTTTCTTGTCAATGTTTGAAATACTAATAGAAACCAGTAAAGAAGGTGGTTGAGAAAAGATACTCCTTCATCCATGTTCCCATGGCAACTCATTTATCCCTTAATCACAACATGTACAAGGTCACATTTTAAAAAGCTGGGTTTTCTCCTGAGTTCCTGCCTCTCCAGCTGGTCCACACCACCATCTCCCTTCCAGCCTCTTGGCTCAGTTCAAGATCAGGGAACGAGAGCAGAAGTTGTCTCTGAGATCTGGATTGCATTTCTTTGTCCACATGTGGGCCGAGGTGGGGTGTAGGGCCAAGGCTGAAGGTCATATCCCAGAGGATGCTCTGTCCCTGTCTACATCATTCACCTGTGCTGGGCTGATCAGTGAACCCCTGAAGTTGGAATAACTTGACCTGTGCCACCAGCAAAATAAACTCTACAATATTTCCTTTTCCTGGCTTTCATTTTTTTTTAATAAGATTTCCTAATAAGCTTTTTAAACATAACATAACAAATATCAGAAGTGTTTGAAAGCTAAAATTGTTGAAGCAATTTCAAAGGTGATCAGGAAAGATTACTATTTATGGTTTCAAACTGTGCAAATTTTACACAGCATACCATGTAACACTCAAAACAACACTATCAGGTTGATACTTTAATCTTAACTTGAGGGGAGATAAAAACAGATTCCCAGAACTTAAATATCATCAATATTACAGAAAAATTTAAAAAGCAGTGGTAGCATTTGCCAAAAAAAAACTATGACTTCAGTTTCAAAAAGGCTTTTCTTTTCCATCCTTCAACTCTGTCATCTTCTGCAAACATGAGTTGTTTGGAGGGAACTATGCTGGTCTCCAGTCATTTTGCTGGTTGCCTTCATTATGTGGGCTCGTGGGACATTCCTCGATTTCTTGAAATTTGAATCAGCCACTTCACAAACTCTGTGAAGAAAGCTCAATCACGATTTGGACACAGTGCTCTGAGTTACATTTGATTTGGCAACACAGAAAAATGTAACGTGGTCCATAGTCTCTTTTCCAGTATGGTGGTCAATCTATTCCTTAGGTAGGTGCCCAAGTACCATCTTGAGCCTTTGGAAGAAAAAAAAAAAGAAAACCCTTCTCTTCCTGATCCAATGACATGTCTTCTTTATTTTGTGGTGACTTCCTCTAAAAAATATCTAACATTTCCTTTACCCATTCTGAAAGTTTGAAAATTCTGACAAATGAAAAGTTCACCTTTAATTTTAGTCCAGCCCATGAAGGTGCTTCTTTTCTCTCATATCTATGCTCATCTGTCACTGGATTTCAGATTGTCCTGCCCCAATCAAGATGTCATCCCTTCTTCCCTTCCACTGCGAATCTGCAGGACTCCAACTCTCCACTGACTCAGAGTTAAATCATTCCTCCTAGGAGATGTGTCAACTGATTCCGTGGTTGTTCTCGGTATGAATAAAGCGTGCCTTGCTCTTTCCCACGAAAATAGAAACCCAGCCCCTCTCATAGCTGCCTTAATTTTGAATGCCTTTCCCCAGGGAAGCAGTGAAGACTACAGATCCTGTAACCAGAAAATCTCTGTTTACCGCTTGTGTCACTGGGGAGCAAGTGGCTTAAACTGCTTGTGCCTCGGCTTCCTCATCTGTAAAATGGGGCAGTACCATTGTCTCTACCTCATATTATTTAATAAGAATTAAGGTGATTAATCCACACACAACACTTAAGAGTATCTAGTCCACAGTCATCACTAGTCCCAGCTATTGGCATTATTCTTAACATCGCCAGCAGATTCCAAGCTCCAAAACTCACTCCTGCAGAACCTCATATTCCCACCACCTGTTTGTATTTCAATCAATTATTTTCACACTTACTGTTGACAGATTTTCCTCCTCCTCCAATTTTTTCTGATTCATCCTTCACTTTGGCATCTTTTCAGAAAAAATATTCAATTATAATTTGAAATGACCAAGAAAACATAGGAGAAATGAGAACTATAATTTCCACCTCAGCAAGAGGCAGTCATTCTCTAATAGCTGTCTTATAACAGAAGTCACATCATCAATTTTGCTTGCCTTGCCTGGGTTCACACTTTCTATCTAAACCAATATTTCTAGAAAGGAAAGACAGACAGTTAATAGAGAAGCATTTATCTCACCTGTCTACTTCTTCTAACCTCAAGGGCTCACCCTGCTACCCGGACCCAGAGGTCATTACAACTGTAAGGCAAAAGGCTACACCTTGTCTACAGCAGCAGTCCAAAGTGAGCTTTATGTTAATCTCAAGTGCAGTTGACTCTCACATATTTGTTTCATTACTACCTTCTTTTTTTCTTTGGGCATGCATATAATACACTAATTTCACCATATTCAAAGTCATGAGAAAATTTAAAACTCTTACACATTCACAGAATTTTAAATACATAGAAATGAATTCAATCTTTTATGACTCATAATTATCAAAAAGACAGTTACACTGAACACATTTATTCTATTCTAAAAGCAGAGTGCAAACACCATAAATTTATAGGAATTGACATCTTTTTTAGATCCAAGCTGTCAAGTAAATTAAAATATGATTTAACATATCATTTATAATTAGTTTTACTTTTTCCCTCTAAAAGAAAACACCAAAACAGCTCAAAATCATAACAGGAGGCTAATTTTAAAATCATGTAAATAATATAGATGATTACATTCCATTTTCTTTCTTTACAGCATACAGTTTTTTAAATATCAGCTGCTATCGGAAGAAAACAAACTTTTGGATTTCCCATTATTTAGTTTCTTCAGAGTTTATTTTAACCTTCTCAAATAAAGACTTCATTATTATTAGCACATCAGTGCTATAATTATAACAAAGACAGTCACCAAAAATAGTGTACTATATCAACAATGAAAAGTACGTCTAAAATATATATTACTAATAGTTTAGTGACTATATGTGTTACACATGAATCAATATGGGTAGAATACTCTCTCAAGTACAAGTACCAAAGCTTTCCTTGTAAATTTAAAACCACTTTGGGAAAACACAAACTATAAATAACTATAAACAATAAATAATAACTAACTATAAAAAACACATAGAAACATGGTGGCAGATTGTTTTTTACTAATATGGCAAAACCAGAGAGTTGTCTCCTTATTCTCTGTTTTCACCATAATAATAGGCTTTAACTATACATAAACCTATCACTGCCTAAAATGAAAAATGTGAATCCCAGCTCCCCATGTAGCTGGAGGTGAGCAAATGATTAAAATCTATCCATTGATGGAAGTAAAAATGATACGTACAGCTTCTAGAAATGTCTTTAAAAGACAATGCTCATCTCTTTCTTTTTATCTTCCCTGTTGCCCAGAGTGTAGAAGCAATGGCTGGAGCTTGAGAAATCATCTGAGGCCATGTGATTAATTTGGTAAGGGAAATGATACATAGCAAAGTCACAAGAAATGAGCCTACATCCCTATATTGGAACGCCATATTAGTTAACTCTGAAATTCTTTAAATGCCCCCCCATCAATAGTATATATAAGCAAGTTTGTATTAATTCATAAAATGGAATTATATGGAGAAATAAAAATGAACTACAACTGTTTGTGTAAACGTGGATTTTTTTTTTTCACTAGCTTAAAGCTGAACTAAACAAATCTAAATACTATACTAGAGAATGGTTTAATTTTATACCTAGTATTCTAGTACACATGAGCTAAAGTAAAGTTTTGGGGTTATTAGTAAACATAAGCTAAGTAAGAGAATAATCAGAAAAAAATCTAGAAAGAGGGACATTTTCCTTTGTATGTAATAGCAGATGTCTGTTTTCCTAGTGTAATTATTAGAAATAGATGAATTTTGAAAACCATACTTACGGACATCAGAGACTTACAGAAGCAAGAGGAATGAAACAGAAGGAGCTCCAGGCAGACAGAGTGTGATAACAGCTGAGGCTCCCTGAAGGTTTTTCTCTCATAAAGCCTCAGTTTGTAGCACAGGTTAGAACAAGCATAGCCCTGGCAGAGAGAAAAAGAAAAGCCATACACAGTCATTGCTGGCATGAGGCTGAGAGGACACAGTGGAACTGGAGGAATGGCCAGTCTTCCCATGGGGCAGTTGCTGATTGCCAGGAGAGTGGGAGACTAGGAGACAGGTAGGAGGTTTCTAAAGAGTGGTCTCCCCTTTCTATTGGAGGGTCCACTATTTATACATAACTGGAATGCACTGAAATTTTTGTTGTTGTTGTTTTTGTTTTAGGAAAGGGAGAGTGAAATATCCTACTTCTCACCAACCTTAGATGGAAGATTGCACAAGAGCCTGAAGCCCACCTCAGTGCATGTCAGTCTTCTCCCCAACATACAGGCTATAATTTGAGGTCCCCGGGGAGGGAGGCTGAAGAGCTCAGCTGACCACGCACCAGGGACAGAACAGAATCTCCTGCAGTCATTCAGATCTGAGGAGAAAGAGAACCGCCAGACTCCAAATCAAAACCCGAGATCAAAACCAGGCGTGGTTGTTCATGCCTGTAACTGCAGGGACTTGGGAGGCTGAGGCAGGAGGATCGCCAAGTTCAAAGTCAGCCTCAACAATTTGGCAAGGGCCTAAGCAACTTAGTGAGACCCTGTCTCAAAATAAAAAAATGAAAAGGGCTGAGGATGTGGATCAGTGGCTAAATGCCCCTGGGTTCAATCCCTAGTATCAACAAAACAACGAGAGATTGTCACACCCCAGGAGGAAACCAGGAATGAGTTGAATATAAATCTGCAAAACAACCAAAATCCTAGCCCTGTCTGAGAAGCACTCCGTGGTCCTTTTCTATATTAGCAGGCAAACGATCTAAAAGGATCGTTTTCTTTTCTATATTACCTAGCAAAGGATCAAAAAGTCCTTCATATATTGGTAGCTTTGATTTTTTTTTTTTTTTTTTTTTTTTTGGTACTGGGGTTGAAACCAGTTAGGACACAGTTAAGTAGTTTTTGATGTAAGTTTTTACCTGTGAATAATATTTAAAAAGAGGGAAGTTGAAATGAAGGATGCTTTCTTTCATTTTAAGAAACTAACAAATAAAATCAAGCAAATTGTTGCTAAAGAACTTAGAAGAATATATGAATAAGAAATCTTTGAGCTACAAGCAGAAATAGAGAAAATCAACAAAGTCAAATTCTGATTCTTCACAGTTATTAATAAATGGATAAATCAGTATCAAGACTGATGACAGGAGAAAAAATTCAAAAGCATAGGATAGTGAGAAAAAAATGAAAGTGTGATATCTCTACAGGTCCTTTATTCAAAAAATAAGAAGAGTGTATCATGCCCATGAAGTTACACAGGCAAATTTCTTGAAAAATGTACTTTAAAAATATATTATCAGGCCAGACACAGGAAAAAGTAAGCACACACACACACACACACACACACACAGTTTTTATCTGCTGAAACATTTGAAAATAAGAGGTGGACATCATTATGACTCTTTGCCAGTGAACATTTTATCACAAACCCGCTGTCAATATAAACACAATCATGTCATTATACTTATAAAATTTGGTCAAGTTGTTGTATAAACATTATTGAATATCTTAGAAAATATTATTTAAGTACAATTTACTAACATCATTTATCCCCCAAATATCTCCTGTTTATCTCTTTCCTTATCAAAGATCCAAACAAGATCACACATTTGTTGATCCTCTTTTGATCTAGAACAGATTGCCCTACCTCATTTCCTATGACTGATATTTTGAAATGACAAGGCAATTCTTTTTGTAAAATATACCACCAATGGGATCAGATTAAACATTTTTGGCGTGATACTGCATTTTGGCGACTCTGTTGGATGAATCGATCAGCTCCCCAGCCCTGTGATGACATGCCTGACACAGGTTTCTTCTGAAAAGAGGTTCACTTAGGTTCGGTTTTGGACATGTGAAGTACAGATAGCTCAGGCTCCATGGGGAGGTCGGCCCCTTGGCTATATCATTTCAGGTGACAGATAGCAATGGCAAGAGTGTGTGAAGAGTAAGTGATCACATCCCATACTACAAGTACCAAAAAGAATGTAAGGATCCTTTTACAGCAACATTGGGAGAATTCAAGGTCACAGGAGAACTACCAAGAGATCACAGGAGAAACACCAAGTGGCCCATTGCAAACTACCTGTCACCAGCATCCTAAGAACCTCCATTAGGCACCACCTCCCTACAGTGACACCCTCGGGGCCAAGCTTCTAATCATAATGGACCCTTGAGGAGCAATCAAGCCACACCCTGCCCATAGCACTTGGGTAGAATACTTCCCATTGTCTCCCATGAAGCTTGCAATGTCAGCAGGTCACATGTGAGGTCAAGGTTGATGATTTGTTTGAATCTGCCAAATTTGTCATTTGTGACATTCCATTTTTCATTGCAATTATTAAATAATTTGTGTGTGATGTTTTCAGACTTTAAGAATACGCTCTTCTCCATCAACTCTTTATCCAGTGATTGTGGTATTCACCTGATGAGATCCCCTGAATAAATTGTTATCTTGGCATATGCAATAAAGGCAATTCATCATTGCTTCTTCAGACATTGCCTTTCTCTTTTCACCAACTGTCCTTTTCGGTGACAGGTAAGACTATGGGGTCTTTGTTATTTGGTGTGCTATAATCCATTGCATCATTATTCTTTTGGATCAGGTGCTCCATGTGGGAGTCAAATCCACACTGCTATTGTTTTTAACATGTATCTATTGTTCTTCAAGCTCCTCATTTTCAGGCATGACCCTATATCCTAGGCTCACCTCATGGTACATGTATTCTGTATTTAAAATTAAGATTATGGTTTCTACTAGTGGGATCAGGTTTTCAGAACATGCACTCTGCCTAGGTGGGTGTATGTGGTTGCTTGGGTGGTTTATTGCTTCTATGTTCTTCCAGGGGACAGAGATAAGAAAGGTCATATTTGCTTTAAAAACCATGCAGTTGCATAACGTTTACTGAAGCGACCATCAGACGTTTCCCAACATGATCCAATCCTCACGCACAGGTCCTTCTCTCCCAGCTGGAATCCTGATTTTAAACCTAGAAATGTATTTTCATTTTCTCCATATGTATCATGCACGAATTTGTTTTATAATTTCTATATGAATACTACCCATCACAAATCTACTAATAATAGTTTAAGATAATTTGTAGCTCATTTTTATATTCTCTTAAAAGTGTAAAATTAGAGCAATGTGATCAAAGTTTACTTGAATTAGTTTAATTTTCCATGTGTTCGTATTATCCATTTGATTAAGTGTTAGGACGGATTTTTTTTTTCCCATTACTGGGGATTGAAGCCAGGGCACTTTAACCCTGAGGTACATCCCCATTCTTTTTTTTTTTTTTTTTTAAGACACATTCTCATGACATTGATGAGTCTTCCTTCAAACCTGCAGTCCTCATGCCTCAGTTTCCCAATTTCTGGGATTACAGGAATATGCCATCATTTCCAGCTAGAATAGATTTCTTGAATGAGAGAAATAACCTTCTATGCCTTGGGCCACTATTGTTGGAGGGTTTCCTCTTAGAGTTTAATTACACAGTTCAAACTCAGAGCACCAAGTAAATTGCACAATCAATATAACTTTAATATATCATATTACTACTAATCTTCTATGTAACTAATTCTCAAACATAATGAATTGTCATTTCAACTTTTATTTCCCCATGAGCCAGATAACCAAACTCATTCTTTAAATCTGCCTTATTTCACAAAGTATTGGAATGAAATATGATGTTTTTAACAATGTTTATTTCCCAATTATTTTGGTCCACCTATCACAGTATTAAAGCTAAATACCATTTTTATTAAATCTATGGAAGTAGCTTTCTTAAAATGAAAAGTAGATAATAAACAGAATAAAACAATGGAGCTGTAATAGGAGAGAAAAATGAAGGGAGTCTCCAGGGGGGCAAACTTGGAGCAGCTTTGAAAGCACAGTGCTGGCTTGGGAGGAAAGCAGAAAGCTTAAGGACGCATGGGGAGATATTGCCAGCAATAAGAAGGATCAGACAGTCAGACGAGTTATTGAAAAATTTATTGAGAAGTTCACAGGAGCAGTAGAAACAAAGGAAAACTTTTTTTAAAGATTCAAGACATTGAAGAGTTCAGTAACAAAAAAAACAAATGTAAAGAAACACATTCACAATGTATCACCTCATCATAATAATGAAAATCTTAAGAAATAATTTAATATTGAACTGATTTAAATTGGGAGACAGGAGAGAAGAAATAGTTTAATTATTTTGAAATTCTTGTTTACTATCAGAAGCAGTCAATAACATCCATAATTTGTAATCTGCAGATTATACTCTATGCATAATATTTTGAAAGATTAAATTATGGATCAAGGAAAAATAATTAAAATGTCCAGAGTTCTTTCTAATAAGAGTCACTACTGGTTTGTATGTGAGCACTATTTTTTGAATTATTTTTTATTTTTTATTTTATTTTTACAGACTGCATTTTGATTCACTGTATACAAATGGGGTACATCATTTCATTTCTCTGGTTGTGCACGATGTAGATTCATAGCATTCATGTAATCACACATGTACATAGGGTAATGATGTCTTATGTGAACACTTTTTAAACAATGTCTCCATTTCAATAACATTTAAATTAATTAATTTAAATTCTCCCCATTCCCACATGTTTTCCTTTCCTTCTTTCTGGCTTTGCTCCAGGGGTAGTAAAATAGCACAGTCATCATACTGTTGATTTCTGCTTCAAACATCATTCACATGAGCGCTGCTTCCAGATGCCTTGCAGAAAATGCCTTTGACATTCTCATTGACTAATAAGCAATCTACCCATTATAACCCTCCAGCTAATTTAAAGGCTCTGACTGACTTCAAGAGAGGTTCTTTTCATCTCTTGAACCCATGGTGTGGATAACAAGGAGGAGATGGGTGGATGGTTGTGTTGGGTAGTGGGCAACCTTTATGGAATGCTAGGTCCACACTCAATTCTGAAATTTTGTTAAAGGTGTTTTTTCTTCCTAGGCAGGGTTCTACATTTCACCCACATTGGAGGGTGCTTAGACTATACATGATGTCAGCAAATCAGCAGGAAGCCCTGCAAAGCCCCAGGTCCCCAGGCTTCTCTTGGAAAAATTAGACACTGGTTATGAACCCCTACTCTAAGATATTTTACTGGGTTACTTCTTTACCATTCACCTTACTTCAGACAGGGTGGAAACAACAGTGTGAGTCTTGGGAATTCACTGTCTATCGTCACCTCTGAAGTCATCTACTTTTCAGAGTTAATGGAAAAGATATATCTTTACTTATTTTCATGAGGTTCCCCCCCCCCTTTTTTTTTTCTGGATCTATTTGTTGTTCTTCTTTTATTCAATGTTAGCTAAAGAAAATTAAGCAATTTATTACCCTTCAACATTGCCATAAAAATCTAATAGTTTTCTAAGAAAATAACATCATAGAAGTCAACGTAATTAGTGGTTTGTTATTGTCTATTTGTGAGAGTTTCAAGAAATTTTCTCCCCAGTCAACATTGTATTAAATGTATTGTTTCAGTTTGGTTTTATAAGAGTGATCATTTGTTCAATTTGGATTTTTGGACATTTGGAAAGTTCTTTCCAGACTGGGAAACATGTGATAATTAAAGCAGGAAGGAGAAATAAACATCCCAGGGTAACGTGTAAACAAGGATTGTGCAGGGACCACAAGGACACATAATCCCAAGGTGGGTGAGATGCGTTGGAGTGGTTTGCAGTTATAGTTACATAGGCTCAGTGACTGCCCTTACTTCAGAGGAAACACAAGAGTTTCCTGCTGCCACTGTCCCAACTCACCCAGCATTGTCATAGGGAGATGGAGGACCAGAGGGAATAGAAGAGGCTGTGACATATACAGTGGCTAAGTATCCATACAGGACACATGTGGTCCCAGAATAAAAACAAAATATGCAATGTTTGGAGAGAGAAGCTTCTCTGTAGAGATGTTTTCAATCATCATATGTGTACAATCATGAATGGAGAATTGGATTAGTCAAAACAGAAACTTTCTCCTATCAGGAATAAATTATAAATGAACAACAGAGGAAGAATGTAAAATGGCAAGAATTGACATTCTGCATTGGTTTGGCATAAATCAATAGCAATAAGTCCATTAATACCATAAGTCCATTAATGATAGAGATGCATAGTTTACACAGTCCAATACTGAATAATAAATGAGAAATTTTCATGTCAAAGAGCAAACCAAATTTTTATTACCTAAAATAAAAGTAACACTATAAAATAACTATAAAAAGACAAAATGCCCAGAGATGAATTACATGTGAAATCATTAATTTAAAATGTTTTTTCTTCTGTTATTGTGAGATTGCTGCATTAATCAGCTTTTTAAAAGTTCACAATTTTTTGTAGTTTATCTTTTTCTGACCATTCATATTTCCAGCTAATTCAGTTTTTAAAAATGCTCTACATTATTTTTTATTGGTAGCCTTCAACATGTTCTAAGCTTCCTGTTTTACAAACCTAGAATTGTCCTGGAGGGTGGCCTGATTGTTCCCAAATCAACTTTGTTTTGTATTGCTCATGTGAATCTGAAGCAGATATTTAATTTGCCTAAGATTCAATTTCTCATCTGTTAAATGGGGGTTGAAATCATTATATGCTGTCTATACTGTCTTTGCAATAATTATATGACTGGTGTAATTTGATACAGCAAGAGTTTCTGCTCAAGCTGGATGCATTGATTGTAATTTGTTTTACTACCCAAACTAAAAATAACTTTTGCAGTAGGCAAGCCCCCTAAAAGTTATGTTGCATGTACAATTGTAAATGGAGAATTTAGTTTTCAACTAAACCAAGGGATATCCACCTCAAGGGGTTGTTGTATCGGTAAAATATTTTTAAATGCTTAGATAAATGATTTATAAAATCAAGCAATCTAAAAATATCAACTATATTAGTGTTATGCAATCATTTTATAATTCTATTTTTAATAATAGAAAAATACTAGCACATCTGATGACTGATCCCCAAACTACTATTTTCTCAACCATGATATTCTGTCTGCAGTTGCAAAGGTCAAATTAGAGAAGAGGGGAATGAACAGATTAGTTAGCTCCATCAGCTGTCAACTTTCTTCCACTCCTTAATTTCTCCTGCTAAGCTGTGATTTCCTCAAAATCATAAAAAAGAACCACCCACATTCCTGAGCTCTGAAGCTCAATCATTCTGCCAGAGAGAAACTGAGAACAGTGGGTGATATCATCAGAAATGATGTGGAGTCCCATCTAACATAAAATAATCATAAACTTTGTTGCTTCATATATGTAAAAATTGTCATCTATTCCAAATTCTCAGAATGCTTATTCTACATTAGCAGTGAGTCATGAAGGAAAGTATTTTTACTGATAAAATTGGCATATAGAAAAAGATTTGCTCATTTGGTTTCACTTGCTAAGATAGGGTCAGAGATCTGTAAAAATTTGGAGAATGCATCCTATCATTTGCACTATTTATAGTCTCTTCAGCATTAGCAATTTTATAAAACAAAAGCAACATTTATTGAAGTCTATTAGACTCCTACATACATTGAAATTTCAACAATAAAATAAATCATTCATTCTTTGTTGAATTGGACAACCCAATTCTGGCTTTCAGATGTAGTTACATGTAGAATGTTTATTTATTCATTACATCTTTCAATAAGACCAATTTCAGTTTTGGCAAATATATAAGGATTTGAATTCTAAAACTTGGCAGAGATATAGCTGAAAATATTTGTTGAATGAATGGGTGATTCAATGACTTGATCAATAAACAGGATAAATTATTTCAGATATATTTTCCACAAAATTGCATTAAATAGAAATTTAATTCTCCTATACTACTTTCTGAAATATTTTATTCGAATGCTCTTTTCTGCTTTCATGTTCCAAAATATTTTACATCTATTTTTAAAGAAAATTATGCAAATCACACTTAATCACTCTATAAAGCAGTTCTGAATGAAGCATTTCTAGTTACAATGAATTTGATAGCTAAGGTTATTAAAACCAGTTTCCATGTATTTCATCTTGCTAGCTTTTCATTCATCTGCAATTTTTGAGGTTTTCATGGTAATTATAGTGGCGGGAAATTGTTTATAACATATTGAAATAGTCTTAGATAAAATAATTCCTTACTGTTTCCCTTTTCTGCCTCAAAAACAGACATACAAACAAATCCTCTATGTATAATTATATTGTATCATCATAAGCTCAGATAAATTTCTATTTCAAGGAACTTTGGGTCAAAAAATTAGAAGAATGATTAGTTCTTTGTTTTGTTAGCCTGATAGCATTTTCAAACCATACCCTTCAGGATATGGTTATAAACTATAGCACCTGGATGTTTAAATTATAACTGCTCTGTAACTGATGTAAATTGTGATTTGTCCTAGACTTTATAGAGAAAATGGAAGCCAATATTTTTCTTCTTGTTAAGTAGTATTCCTGAGTGTTTTGGCATTTTTGCCCTATTTTCACTACCACCTCAAACACACATGCGCACACACACATACACACACACACACACACACACTCGTATGCTCATACATACACCTGGACTAAAAAATTCTCTGTTCTTCTGTTCAAACATTTAAATTTACAAGTCATTTGTTTACACTCCTTTATGGTGTGGATGTGAGATGTCCCCCAGTAGCTCATGTGTGAGATAATGCAAGAAGTTTCAGAGGAGAAATGATTGGGTTGTAAGAGCCTTAACCCAATCGGTGAATTAATTCCCCAATAGGGATTCACTGAGAGGTAACTGAAGTGGTAGAGCGTGGCTGGAGGAGGTGGGATTGGGGTGTGGCCTTGGGGTATATATCTTTATCTGGAAAGTGGAGACCTCTCTCTCTTTCTCTCTGCTTCCTGATCACCATGGGAGCTGTTTCCCTCCACTGCACTCTTCCGCCATGATGCCTGCCTCTCCTGGAGCCCTGAAGAATGGTCTTGGCCTTCTATGGACTAAGACAACTGAAACCTGAGTCCACAAATAAACTCCTCATCCTTTAAAATTGTTCTGGTCAGATATTTTAGTCACAATAGCACAAAAAGCTGACCGAAACAACTCCTATGGTGGTTTTTCTTTGCATATAAATAATGTACTGTGTTTGAGGTACTAACTCATGTAGGTAAAATATCATCATAGTTTCATGTGCATCCTATAAATTCATCAGCATTTCATCAGAGTTTCTATGAAGCAAAAACCAATAGCTATTACATCAATCAAGGAGTGACTCAGGAAATGATTCAGTGGTATAAAAAAAATAACTCTAAGTACTTGAAGTGTGCACCATCTTGATCTTTTCTCTTAAACTATAGATCTAAGGTTGCTGGGACATTGTCCCACAGCAGAAACTTAAAACAGAGGAGGACTTCTCCTGGAAGAATTTATGAATTACATCTTTTGTCTAAAGGTATAACATGGGAGTATTCATGGGAAGTCTACAAAGTTTTTAAGAATTGTATTGGTGAGAACACTTGAACTAAAAATCACATATAATACAAAATGATACTAAGCCTGGCAACCCCAAATTGCTATAGACAGAAAGCAGGCTAACAAGTTACTAACTTGAAAACATTTTCCATCTTTTATGAAGAAGGAAGAGTAATCAAGGGTGAAGGAAGTAGAACCTAGAGCTCAGTGGGTGAAGCCAAGACCTATGGATGGATATCTGTTATAAAGCAGGTGTGGAAGTGAGTTCCAATCAAATAACTTTCTATAGATGTCCAGCTGCCTTTAAGAATTTAGAACAGCTTTTCTATTTTTTTAATAGTATTTATTCTTGTCCCAACATCATATGCTGAGTGTTTGACAGTTTTGTTTTGTTTTGTTCTTAGCACCAAGGATTGAGCAAAGGGGTGCTTAACCACTGAGCCATACCCCAAGCCCCACATCTGTTTTCTATGTGTGTGTAGATAAAATTTTGAGACAAAGTTTAAGTTTCTAAAGGCTTTGCTAAGATGCTGAGACTGGCTTTGAACTCATGATCCTCCTGTTTCAGTCTTCTAAGTCACTGAGATAACAGGTGAGTACCACTGTACCTGGTTTAAGATTGCTTTTTTTGGGGAGCTGGGGTGATAGCTCAGTCGGTAGAGTGCTTGCCTTGTAAGCACAAGGCCCTGGGTTCGATCCCCAGCACCGCAAAAAAAAAGATTGCTTTTTTGATATCTTTTGATATCTTTTGATATTCATCTTGGCAATTAGGTCAGGGGCATTTCCATTACAATGTATACGTATACTTTTTGTGCTCTATTCAAATATATCCAAAGATTTCCAGATCTTGAATATTCATATAATTTATGCCATCCTTAAAAATTAGAAATTGTTAGCAGTGCATATCCAAATTCAGAATTGTTATGGGAAATAGGGAGACCTGAGACCATTTCAAATCACAGATGAGAACATACAATACTACCACTATGGCAAGCAATTTTGAAATTTATTTTATAGTTAAATGTACATCTACCAAAGGACCTAACAATGCCAATTCTACATATTTATCTAAGGGTTAAGAAAAGACTTTCACAAAAAATACTTGTATAAAAATGTTTATAGTCATATTTTTTCATAATAACTCTCAGATGACAAATCTCAAATATCCATTCATCAATAGCAGACGAGAAGATCACCTGAAGTACTTTCATCTGATAAAATATTACTTAGTGATAAAAAATATTGGTTCTACACTAACAACAAGAAAGAATCTCAAGAACATTATGTTGAGTAGAATAACCAAAACAAAAAGAATGTATGACTCTATATCCAAAATGAAATGGAAGAACTACCCTATTCTGAGCAGCGGAGGTCTGCTGTGAGTGCTGTTTGACTAAAAAAGTCCCAAGGAAGACATCCTGGGATGAATGACAGTTCTAGAACTCAGTGGGATGAGGTTTCCATGACATTTACTCATAACAAATTCACCAGGTCACTTGACCGATACACGTGCATGCCAGACTATGTAAATCCTGTTTCAACGAGAAAGAAAAAGAGAACAGAGAAAGTCCTGGGCATAAATTTAAATTCTTAAAATGCACATAATTCTTATCCTCTATTATCGTTCCTCTGTTTCACAAGGAAGTAATCATTGATCTATAAAATAAAAGGAAAATACATTCACATTTATTACTTATACATGTTACGAATGAGTGATAAGTGGAGCCAAATAAATTGAACCCTCATTCATAGACTGGAATACTAAGCAGGACTTAAAAATAGGTCTTCCAAGAGTGCTTGGTAAAAAATAAAATGCTTAAAGTATATTAATTATATATCAATATGTTACATATTTATTAGTATATTAACAGTTTATTATATTACCATCATTGCATATTACATGCATCTTTGGCTTTTAAGTGACTTAAGATATAACATGAACATCATAGTGCCATGTGAATCAGTGTGAAATAGCCAGATACATGTGTGCATAAAAGAACCTGTGTGTAAACACAAATATGAGCCCATACCCATTCACAGGGAGCCCATGTGGACTCATATCATGTATATTGCTTTATAATCTTAGTTTTCAGTATCATTGAAACATCTTTTTATTGAGTGCTTTATTTTCCTGTTTGTTGACTGAATTGCAATGCGTTTGGTGTATTCACTCAAAGTCTGCTTATATTACACAATACTCTCAGTAGTTCTGGTGCCTCGCTGAGCTTCTATAGTTCTCTGAGCCTAGGCTTCGCATTAAGCCGGTTTCACTTTATCTTCTAATATAATAGACAGAGTCCTTAGAGTAACTGCTTTCTTTTCATGTACAGTGGGAGAGAAGAAGAATTCTAGCCCTGGAATTAATGTTTTCTCTTCAAATTACCCTTGTCAATCCAGAAGACAGATACATAAGTAAAGAAAACTCACTAGACTTCTAAGAGTTTCCAGGGGAGTATTGTGTCCCTAAGAGCGTAAAACGTATTTTATTCCAATTCTTGGAAAATTCTTACTATTCTTGGCTTAGAAAATTAGAACACATCTGCAGATTGGGTGCATATAATAAGTTACTGCTTGTAATCTTCCGGGATTAGAATTCCAGGGAATTTGTTACAGGGATCTACAGAACCTGACCAGGTTGCAACCTCTCTTTAAATTAGTGATAGTGGGGGGCGATCCAAGATGGCGGACTAGAGGGTGACTGCATCTCCAGTTGCCCCAGAACCCAGGATTCAAGAAGGGGAGGCATTGAGAGTCTCGGACTGAAATAGAACCACGGGGTGAGTCTCCCCCACCCAGCGAAGCGCAGCTGGGTGGCAGGCCCGGATTCGAGTGGCTTATTAGAGTGGGGCAGGGCAGATAGCATCTCCCCCAGGCAGCTCGGTGCAGTCTGGCAGTGGGCTCCGCCCACAGGAACAGATCCTCCAGCCTCTCGGAACAGGCCCCCCCAGTGAGAGCCCTTCTGCACAGAAGCAGCGATGCCAGCTCCGGCCCGCCCCACTGCCAGCTCTGGCCCGACCCGCTGCCAGCTTCGGCCCGCCCGCAGGTTGCTTCAGAGACCAGCACAGGGCGCCAGGGACTCCCCCAAGCAGCACAGCCCCCTCCGGTGGGAAGCGCCTCTCTAGGCTAGCTTCCCGGGGCAGACCGCCCAGTGAGAGCCTCTCGACGCAGAGCCAGCCACAAGTACCCAAGCCAGCGGAGACATTCGACATGCAAGCAGCTTCTGGAAACAGGGCTGTGCAACAAGAGACCTCTCCAGGTCTCTCTCCCTGGAACCAGTAGCGGGCTAGGGGCAGCGTTCTTCGGAAGCACTGCATTATCAAATTAATCCAAGACTTCTGGCTACTAAAGGCTGGTAGGTGATACACTGGAAATCTACAGGGTCACTATAAGCCAATAGAAGAAATATACAATATCACAGAGTCCTATTGACATCTGACCAATATGAGAAAACAAGGGAAGAAAATGTCCGAAACAAACCTAGATGTTATATCAATAAAACCCAATGACAGCACAGCAGAAGAAATGTCCGAAAGGGAGTTCAGAATGTACATAATTAAAACAATCAGGGAAGCAAACGAGGAGATGAAAGAACAAATGCAGGCATTAAATGAACGCACTAAACAACAGTTAAAAGAGCAAATAAAGGAAGCAAAAGAGTATTTCAATAAAGAGTTAGAGATACTGAAAAAAAAACCAAATGGAAATCCTTGAAATGAAGGAAACAATAAACCAAGTTAAAAACGCCATAGAAAGCATGAACAATAGGATAGATCACCTGGAAGACAGAACCTCTGATATTGAAGACAAAATATTTAATCTTGAAAACAAGGTTGACCAAACAGAGAAGATGGTAAGAAATCATAAACAGAATCTACAAGAATTATGGGATATCATGAAGAGGCCAAATTTAAGAATAATTGGGATTGAGGAAGGCTTAGAGAAACAAACCAAAGGAATGAACAATCTATTGAATGAAATAATATCAGAAAATTTCACAAATCTCAAGAATGAAATGGGAAACCAAGTACAAGAGGCTTATAGGACTCCAAATATGCAAAATTACAACAGACCTACACCAAGGCGCATTATTATGAAAATAACTAACGTTCAAAATAAAGACAGAATTTTAAAGGCCGAGAGAGAAAAGGATCAGATTACATTCAGGGGGAAACCAATAAGAATATCAGAAGATTTTTCAGTCCAGACCCTAAAAGCTAGAAGGGCCTGGAACAACATTTACCAAGCCCTGAAAGAAAATGGATGCCAACCAAGAATTTTATACCCAGCAAAACTTACTTTCAGATTTGACGATGAGATAAAATCCTTCCAAGATAAACAAAAGCTAAAGGAATTTACTAAAAGAAAGCCGGCATTACAGAACATTCTCAGCAAAATATTCCATGAGGAAGAGATGAAAAACAACGATGTAAATCAGCAACGGGAGGAACTAGCCTAAAGGAATAGCCAAATAAGGGAGAAACCAAATCATGTCAAAAAACAAAAATGAGTCCAATGACTAGGAATACAAATCATATCACAATAATAACCGTGAATGTTAATGGCCTGAACTCATCAATCAAAAGACATAGACTGGCAGATTGGATTAAAAAGAAAAATCCAACAATGTGCTGCCTGCAAGAGACCCATCTCATAGAAAGAGATACCCATAGACTAAAGGTGAAAGGATGGGAAAAAACATACCATGCACACGGACACAGCAAAAAAGCTGGAGTATCCATCCTCATTTCAGATAATGTGGACTTTAAGCCAAAACTAGTCAGAAGGAATAAAGAAGGACATTACATACTGCTTAAGGGAAGCATAAATCAGCAACACATAACAATCATAAATATCTATGCCCCAAACATTGGCTCATCCATGTACGTCAAACAAATCCTTCTCAATTCCAGAAATCAAATAGACCACAACACAATAATACTAGGTGATTCTAACACACCTCTCTCATCGCTGGATAGATCGTCCAAACAAAAATTGAATAAAGAAACCATAGATCTCAACAACACAATCAACAATTTAGACTTAACCAACTTATATAGAATATACCATCCAACAAAGAACGAATACACTTTCTTCTCAGCAGCACATGGATTCTTCTCTAAAATAGACCATGTTTTATGCCACAAAGCTACTGTTAGCAAATACAAGAAGATAGAGATACTGCCTTGTACTCTATCAGATCATAATGGACTGAAAGTAGAAATAAATGACAGAATAAAAAACAGAAACTTCTCCAAAACTTGGAGATTAAATAATACACTATTATATGATGAATGGATAACACAAGACATCAGGAGGGAAATTAAAAAATTCTTAGAAGTAAATGAGAACAAAGACACATCATATCAAAATCTCTGGGACACTATGAAAGCAGTACTGAGAGGAAGATTTATTTCATGGGGTGCATTCAACAAAAGAAGTAGAAATCAACAAATAAACGACTTAACACTACAGCTCAAAGCCCTAGAAAAAAAGAGCAGACCAACACCAAAAGTAGTAGAAGACAGGAAATAGTTAAAATCAGAGCCGAAATCAACGAAATTGAAACAAAAGAAACAATTGGAAAAATTAACAAAATAAATAGTTGGTTCTTTGAAAAAATAAACAAAATTGATAAACACTTAGCCACGCTAACAAAGAGAAAAAGGGAGAAAACTCAAATTACTAAAATTCGGAATGAACAAGGAAATATCACAACAGACACGAGTGAAATACAAAACATAATTAGAAGCTATTTTGAAAATCTATACTCCAACAAAACAGAAAACCTCCAAGACATCAACAAGTTTCTAGAGACATGTGAATTACCTAAACTGAAGGAGGAAGACATACACAACTTAAATAAATCAATTTCAAGCAATGAAATAGAAGAGGTCATCAAAAGTCTACCAACAAAGAAAAGTCCGGGGCCAGATGGGTTCTCAGCCGAGTTCTACAAAACCTTTAAAGAAGAGCTCATTCCAATACTTCTCAAAGTATTCCATAAAATAGAAGAGGAGGGAACCCTCCCAAACTCATTCTATGAAGCCAATATCACCCTGATACCTAAACCAGACAGAGATACATCTAGGAAAGAAAATTTCAGACCAATATCCTTAATGAATATCGACGCAAAAATTCTCAACAAAATTTTAGCAAATCGCATACAAAAATATATTAAAAATATAGTGCACCACGATCAAGTGGTTTTTTTCCCAGGGATGCAAGGTTGGTTCAACATCCAGAAATCAATAAATGTCATTCACCATATCAACAGACTAAAAGTTAAGAAACACATGATTATTTCAATAGATGCAGAAAAAGCATTCAATAAAATACAGCATCCCTTCATGCTCAAAACACTAGAAAAAATTGGGGTAGTGGCATCATTCCTTAACATTGTGAAGGCCATCTATGTTAATCCCATGGCCAATATCATTCTACATGGTGAAAAACTGAAAGCATTCCCCCTAAAAACTGGAACAAGGCAGGGATGCCCTCTTTCACCACTTCTATTCAATATTGTCCTTGAATCTCTATCCAGAGCAATTAGACAAACCAAAGAAATTAAATGGATACGAATAGGAAAAGAAGATCTCAAACTATCCCTGTTCGCTGATGACATGATTATATATTTAGAGGAACCTGGAAATTCCACCAGGAAACTTTTAGAACTCATAAGTCAATTCAGTAAAGTAGCAGGTTACAAGATCAATGCTCATAAATCCAATGCATTTTTATACATAAGTGATGAATCTTCAGAAAGAGAAATTAGGAAAACTACCCCATTCACAATAGCATCAAAAAAATAAAATACTTGGGAATCAATCTCACAAAAGAGGTGAAAGACCTATACAATGAGAACTATAGAACACTAAAGAAAGAAATTAAAGAAAACTTTAGAAGATGGAAAGATCTCCCATGTTCATGGATAGGAAGAATTAATATTGTCAAAATGGCCATACTACCAAAAGTGCTATATAGATTCAATGCAATTCCAATTAAAATCCCAATGATGTACCTTACAGAAATAGAGCAAGCAATTATGAAATTCATCTGGAAGAATAAGAAACCCAGAATAGCTAAAGCAATCCTCAGTAGAAAGAGCGAAGCAGGGGGTATCGCAATACCAGATCTTCAACTCTATTACAAAGCAATAGTAACAAAAATGGCATTGTAGTGGTACCAAAATAGGCAGGTAGATCAATGGTACAGAATAGAGGACACGGACACAAACCCAAATAAATACAATTTTCTCATACTAGACAAAGGTGCCAAAAATATGCAATGGAGAAAAGATAGCCTCTTCAACAAATGGTGCTGGGAAAACTGGAAAACCATATGCAACAGAATGAAATTAAACCCCTATCTCTCACCCTGCACAAAACTCAACTCAAAATGGATCAAGGACCTCGGAATCAGACCAGAGACCCTGCATCTTATAGAAGAAAAAGTAGGCCCAGACCTTCAACTTGTTGGCTTAGGAGCAGACTTCCTTAACAGGACTCCCATAGCACAAGAAATAAAAGCTAGAATCAACCACTGGGATAGATTCAAACTAAAAAGCTTTCTCTCAGCAAAGGAAACTATCAGTAATGTGAAGAGAAAGCCTACAGAGTGGGAGAATATCTTTGCCACTCATACTTCAGATAGAGTGCTAATATCCTGAATCTATAAAGAACTCAAAAAACTCTACACCAAGAATACAAATAATCCAATCAACAAATGGGCTAAGGAAATGAACAGACACTTCACAGAAGATGTACAAGCAATCAACAAATATATGAAAAAATGTTCAACATCTCTTTTAATAAGAGAAATGCAAATCAAAACTACCCTAAGATTTCATCTCACCCCAATTAGAATGGCGATTATCAAGAACATAAGCAACATAGGTGTTGGCGAGGATGTTGGGGAAAAAGGTACACTCATACATTGCTGGTGGGGTTGCAAATTAGTGCAGCCACTCTGGAAAGCAGTGTGGAGATTCCTCAGAAAGCTTGGAATGGAACCACCATTTGACTCAGCTATCCCACTCCTTGGCCTATACCCAAAGGACTTAAAATCAGCATACTACAGAGATACAGCCACATCAATGTTCATAGCTGCTCAATTCACTATAGCCAGATTGTGGAACCAACCCAGATGCCCTTCAGTTGATGAATGGATAAAGGAACTGTGGCATATATATACAATGGAATATTACTCCGCCATGAGGAATGACAAAATTATGGCATTTGCAGGCAAATGGATGAAATTGGAGGATATCATGCTAAGTGAGATAAGCCAATCTCAAAAATCTAAAGGACGAATGATCTCGCTGATAAGCAGATGAGGACATACGGGGTGGGGGGTAGGAGGGATTAGTGTTAGGGTTAGGGTTAGGTTTAGGGTTAGGGATAAGGAGGGTGGTAAGAATGAGGAAGAAAGGAATGTATAGTGGGAAAAGAGGGGTGGGAGGGAAGGGGGGCAGGGCAAAAATAACAAAATGAATCAAACAACATTGCCCTATGTAAATTTATGATTTTTAATTAAAATTTTAAAAAAATAAACTAAATAAAAAAAAATTAGTGATAGCGATTTCATCTCATGGAATTTTGTGAAGATTAAGTATTTTTAAAGTACATAGAACTGGCCTGGAATACATAATAAATCCACACAGTTGTTATTTCACTTATGTTTATTATTTTTTTATTTATCTATTTTTAAATTTTTTTACAAACTGCATTTTGATTCATTGTACACAAATGGGGTACATCATTTCATTTTTATGGTTGTACACAATGAAGATTCACACCATTCATATAATCATACATGTATATTGGATAATTATGTCTGTCTCATTTCACCATTTTTCATATGTCCCTTCCCTTTCAATCCTTCTACATAATCTAAAGTTCCTCCATTTTTCTCTCACTCCCCACCCTCCCACCCCCATTATATACTATCATCCATTTCTCAGGGAAACATTCAGCCTTCAGTTTTTTGGGACTGGCTTATTTCACTTAGCATGATATTCTCCAATTCCATCTGTTTATCTGCAAATGCCATAATATTCTTCTTCTTTATGGCTGAATAATATTCCATTGTCTGTATATACCACAGTTTCTTCATCCATTCATCTGTTGAAGGGCATCTAGATTAGTTCCACAATCTAGCTATTGTGAATTGAGCTGCTATAAACATTGATGTGACTGTGTTACTGTGGTATCCTAATTTTAAGTCCTTTGGGTATAAACTGAGGACTGGGATAAGTGGGTCAAAAGGTGAGCCCATTCCAAGATTTCTAAGAATTCTCCACACTGCTTTCCAGAGTGGCTGCACCAATTTGCAACTCCACCGGCAATGTGAAAGTGTGCCTTTTTTCCCACATTCATGCACTGTTTGTGTTCTTGATAATAGTCATTCTAATTGGAGTAAGATGAAAGCTCAGAGTTGTTTTAATTTGTATTTCTCTAATTACTAGAGATGTTGAACACTTTTTCATATATTTATCGATCACCTGTATGTCTTCTTCTGTAAAGTGTTTGTCCAGTTCCTTGGCCCATTTATTGACTGGGTTCTTTGTATTTTTGGTGTAAAGTATTGTAAGTTCTTTATAAATTTTGGAGATATGTGCTGTATCCGAAGTGCGTGTGGAAAAGATTTTCTCCCATTCTCTGGGCTCTCTTTTCACATTTTGATTGTATCCTTTGCTGAGAAAAAGGTTTTTAGTTTGACTCCATACCATTTATTGATTCTTGCTTTGATTTCTTGTGCTTTGGGAGTCTTGTTGAGGAAGTCTGATCCTAAGTCAACATGATGAAGATTTGGGCCTACTTTGTCTTCTATTAGGTGCAGGGTCTCTGGTCTAATTCCTAAGTCCTTGATCCATTTTGAGCAGAGTTTTGTGCAGGGTGAGAGATAGAGGTTTGATTTCATTTTACTGCATATGAATTTCCAGTTTTTCCAGAACCATTTTTTGAACAGGCTACCTTTTCTCCACTGTATGTTTTTGGCTCCCTTGTCTAGTATGAAGTAACTGTATTTTTATGGGTTTGTCTCTGTGTCTTCTATTCTGTACCATTGGTCAGCCTGTCTATTTTGGTGCCAATACCATGCCATTTGTATTACTGTTGCTCTGTAGTATAGTTTAAGTTCTGGTATTGTGATAACTCCTGCTTCACTCTTTCTGTTCAGGATTGCTTTGGCTATTTGAGGTCTCTTATTCTTCCAGATGAAGTTCATGATTGCTTTCTCTATTTCTATGAGGAATGTCATTGGAATTTTAATTGGAATTGCATTGTATTTGTATAGCTCTTTTGGTAGAATGACATTTTGACAGTGTTCATTCTGCCTATCCAAGAACATGGGAGATCTTTTCATCTTCTAAGGTTTTCTTTAATTTCTTTCTTTAGTGTTTAGTTTTCATTGTAGAGTTCTTTCATCTCTTTTGTTAGATTGATTCCCAAGTTGTTGTTGTTGTTGTTGTTGTTGTTGTTGTTGTTTTTCTTTTTGAGACTATTGTGAGTGAAGTGGTTTTCCTAATTTCTCTTTCAGAGGATTTATCACTTATGAATAGAAATGCATTAGATTTATGATTGTTGATTTTATATCCTGCTACTTTGCTGAATTCATTTAATAGGTCTAGAAGTTTTCTAGTGGAGTTGTTTGGATCCTCTAAAGATAGAATCATGTCATTGGCAAATAGTGATACCTTGAGTTCTTCTTTTCCTATTTGTATCCCTTTAATTTCTTTGGTCTGTCTAATTGCTCTGGTTAGTGTTTCAAGGGTGATGTTGAATAGAGTGGTGGAAGAGGGCATCCCTGCCTTGTTCCAGTTGTTAGAGGGAATGCTTTCAGTTTTTCTCCATTAAGAATGATGTTTGCTGTGGGCTTAGCCTAGATGGCCTTTACAATGTTGAGGTATGTTCCTACTATCCCTATTTTTCTAGTGATTTAAGCATGAAGGGGTGCTGTGTTATATCAAATGCTTTCTCATCATCTATTGAAATAATCATATGATTCTTAACTTTAAGTCCATTGATGTAATGAATTGCATGTATTGATTTCTGGATGTTGAATCAAACTTGTGTCCCTGGGATAAACCCCACTTGATCATGGTGCACTATCTTTTTTAATATATTTTTGTATGCTATTTGCCAGTATTTTGTTAAGAATTTTTACATCTGTGTTCATCAGGGATATTGTTCTAAAGTTTTCTTCCTTTGAAGTGTCTTTGTCTGGTTTTGATATCAGAGTGATACTAGCTTCATAGAATGAGTTTGGAATGGTTCCCTCATTTTCTATTTTGTGGAATACTTTGAGGAGTATTGGCATTAGTTCTTCTTTAAAGGTCTTGTAGAATTCACCTGAGCGTTCACCTGGTCCTGGGCTTTTCTTGGTTGGTAGGTTTTTGAGGGTTTTTTCTATTTTGGTGCTTGAAATTGGTCTGATAGGATATAAGGTAGGATCTCTATTTTTTTGTATTTACTGATGGCTTCCTTGTGGCATAGCATATGGTCTCTTTTGGAGAAGGACCCATGAGCTGCTGAGTAGAAAGTATATTTGCCAAATGATGGGTGAAATACTCTGTAAATGTCCATTAAGTCTATATCATTGATTGTATTATTTAATTCTATAGTTTCTTTGTTCAGTTTTTGTTTGGAAGATCTATCCAGTGGTGAGAGTGGTGTGTTAAAGTCCCCCAGTATTAATGTGTTTTGGTCTATTTGATTCTTAAAATTGAGAAGGGTTTGTTTGATGTACATAGATGCTCCATTTTGGGGGGCACAAATATTTAAAATTGTTATATTGTGCTGTTTTATGCTTCCCTTAAGCAGTATGAAACATCCTTCTTTATCCCTTTTGACTAACTTGACTTGATTTCTCCTTTGATTGGCTTTTCCTTTAGGGTAGTTTCTCTCTTTGCTGACTTGTATTGTTGTTTTTTACTTCTTCCTCATGAAATATTTTGCTGAGAATGTTCTATAGTGCAGGCTTTCTATTTGTAAATTTTTTTTAACTTTTGTTTATTGTGGGAAGATTTTATTTCATTGTCAAATCTGAAGGCTAGTTTTGCTGGGTATGGTATTCTTTGTTGGCATCCATTTTCTTTCAGAGGTTGAAATATATTGTTTCAGGCTTTTCTTACTTTTAGGGTCTGAGCTGAGAAATCTGCTAATATCCGTATTGGTTTCCCCTTCTAGGTAATCTGACGCTTTTCTCTCATAACCTTTAAAATCCTTGTGTATGAGGTATTTTCATTATAATGTGCCTTGGTGTAGATCTGTTGCAATTTTGTGCACCTGGTGTTCTGTAAGCCTCTTGTATTTAATTTTCCATTTCATTCTTCAGGTTTGGGAATTTTTTTTATATTATTTCATTGAACAGGCTATTCATTCCTTTGGTTTGTATCTCTGTGCCTTCCTCAATCACAATAATTCTTAAATTTGTCTTTTCATGATATCTCATAATTCTTGGAGGTTCTGTTCATGACTTAACATCTCAGTTTGTTCAACTTTATTTTCAAGATTAAACATTTTTATCTTCATTGTCTAAGATTCTATCTTCCATGCTTCCATGGGATCTATTCTGTTGGTGATGCTTTCTATTGAGTTTTTAATTTGGTTTATTGTTTCTTTTATTTCAAGTATTTGTTTTTTTTTTTTTTTTCAGAATCTCTCTCTTTATTGAAGTGTTCTTTTGCTTCCTGCATTTGCTCTTTTAACTGTTTACTGGAATGATATGCATTGCCTGCATTTGCTCTCTTGTCTTTTGCTTTGCTGATCATTTTAATTATGCAGATTCTAAACTCTTTTTCTGTCATTTCTACTGTCATGTTGTCATTGGATTCTATCAAAATAGCATCTTGGTTAGTTAGGGATACATTCTTTCCCTGTTTTTTCATATTGTTTCTTTATATTCCTCTCTAGCAGTGAAATCAGAGATGCTGAAGTCCCCCTCACCCTTGCAGGCTTGTTATGACCCTGCAGTTTTCCAGTACCTCTCCTTTGAAGGGGAGATCAATATTATTGGCACCCAATACAGAGAAAATGCAGCCCTGAACCACATAGCCCCTATAAAGACTTCAAGCCCTCTCTGCTCATTATTATTATTTCACAACATTTCTCAGATATGTGAGGCCAGAGAAATTCTCAAAACAAATTAGACTTCTGTTAGGTAGACTAAAATATATCTTGGATAGTTATTCAACAATGGTTACCACAAATGTTGATCATTTAAATTAAACTATTGAAAAGTAAAGAAGTGCCTTACTTTAAAAGATGTTTTAGTTTGATACCATCCCATTTATTAATACTTGATTTTACTTCTTGTGCTTGAAAATTCTTATTGAGGAATTTGGTTACTAAACCAACATGATGGAGGGTTGGGCTTACATTTTCTTCTAGTAGGCACAGGGTTTCTGACCTAATGCCTAGGTGTTTGATCCACTCTGAATTAAGTTTTGTGCAGGGTGAAAGATAGGGGTTAAATTTCATTCTGCTACATACAAATTTCCAGATTTCCAAGTACTTTTGTTGAAGAGGCTATCTCTTATCTGATGTATGGTTATGGTGCCTTTGTCTAGTATGAGAAAACTGTATTTATGTGGTTTGTCTGTGTCTTCTATTCTGTTCCATTGATCTTCATTTCTGTTTTGGTGCCAATTCACGATAGCTAAGCTATGTAAGTAACTTAGGTGCCCTTCAACAGATGAATGGATAAAGAAAATATGGTATATATACAAAATGGAATATTACTTCATCATAAAAATGAAAGACTTTGTGATATGTCCTAGTAAATGGATGAATCTGAAGACTATCATGCTAGTATAATAAGCCAATCCCAAAGAAACAATGTTTGAATGTTCTCTTTAATATGTAGATGCTAACACATAGCAAGGTGGGGATGAGAAAAATAGAAATTCAGTGAATTAGACAAAGAGAAATAAAGGGAAGGGAGTGGGGAGAGGAATAGGAAAGACAGTGGAATGAATCTGACACATTTCCTGTGTACATCTATGAACATACCATAATGAATCTCCACATAATGCACAAATGTAACACTGGAATCCCAATTATAATAAGATATATTCTATGTTTGCATAAAAATGTCAAATATACTATAATTCATGTATATCTAAAAGAACCAAAAAAAATGTTTAGGCTGTCATAACTGTACATCTTAAAAATATTTTTGGTGAAACTTAGGAAGTCTGTCTTGGTTAAAGTTATTCATCTATTTGGGCCAAATGGGGTTTATATGGCTTTCATATTGTTTTGTGTAAAAGGATAAAATGGTAAGGAGCAATTTTAAGTTTGAGTCCCATAAAATGACAAAATACATTCTTAGAGTCCATCTGGATTCTTCAGTTGAGAATTTGAGAAAAGTAAATATAAAGTACTTGGAAATCAAAGAAAATTAAAACTTTTAATACATAAATTGACTTTGTTAAGGAGTGATAGCTTAAATGTTATCTTTTAAAAGGAATGAATTAAAATTGAGCAATGGCAATGCTATTTGAGAAAAAGCAAACTTTCTAAATAGGTGGTATTTACTTTGAGCACTTAATGTAAATCAAAGCATAATTGAACAGTGTAATTGAAAAAAATGAATAATTCAATATTTTACTTGAACTCCCAATATTCACTTGCAGAATATTTTTATTACCTAGAAAAAAAAGCATCCATAAGAGGATCCTGGTCTACCTTGCTGCCTAAAAACACTCAATTCTGGGGACTAGTTACACTGGATAGTGGAGTTGCAACTCTCCTGATATTTTATGATGTACTTTATTTACTTTTAACATGTGACTAAAGTAGTTTATTCCCCAGTTATCACCAAAACCCCAAACATCTATATAAAATAAAAATGTTGAACGGGTGCTCAGTCATTGCTACCATATGGTATATTGCTGTGCATATGGTTTCATGAGGGAAATTCTATAGTTCTGTATCCATTCTTTCTAATTTCAGTGATGTCTTTGTGTACTTGCTCACTTGGAGTTTTAGTGTATAATGCATGGATTATATTTAAATCGTTCAATAGAGTTATGCCATTCATTTTTGAGCTTAACAGTTGTGTTGCCTTATTTGGGCAGATTACATATTATTCAGTGCCCAATGATAGAACAATTAGGCAAATGTCTAAATTCCAACTAATACTCCTTTTGCCTAATACTTCATGCTTAAGAAAAGCAAAAGTTATAAATTATTTAAAAGATTAATGCATGAAAAATTATAATAATTTAAAAACTACTTTGACATAATTTTGATTTATTAAAGAATATCTTTTTATAGTCACCAAATATTTTATTTAATGAAATATATGCCTTTGTTGCACATTAATATTCACTTTCGAAATATGCTTCCTTTGCATTCCTGTGACTAATTTGAATATTCACATGTGTTGCCAAGTATTTTGGTACCAACTTTTTAAAAAATTTTTACAGATTGCATTTTGATTCATTGTACACAAATGGGGTACATCATTTCATTTCATTTTGTACATGATGTAGATTCACACCATTCATGTAATCATACATGTACATAGGGTAATGATGTCTGTCTCAGTCCACCATTTTTCATATGCCCCCTTCCTGTAAATCCTTCTACATAATCTAAAGTTCCTCCATTCTTCTATCTTCCCCAAACCCCCACTCCTCTTATATATTATCATCCACTTCTCAGGGAAAGCATTCAGCCCTTGGTTTTTTGGGACTGGCTTATTTCACTTAGCATGATATTCTCCAATTCCATCTGTTTATCTGCAAATGCCATAATATTCTTCTTCTTTATGGCTGAATAATATTCCATCGTGTATACATACCACAGTTTCTTCATCCATTCATCTGTTGAAGGGCATCTAGGTTAGTTCCACAATCTTGCTATTGTAAATTGAGCTACTATAAACATTGATGTGACTGTGTTACTGTGGTATGCTAATTTTAAGTCCTTTGAGTATACAATGAGGAGTGGGATAAGTGGGTGAAAAGGTGAGCCCATTTCAAGATTTCTAAGAATTCTCCACACTGCTTTCCAGAGTGTCTGCACCAATTTGCAACTCCACCGGCAATGTGAAAGTGTGCCTTTTTTCCCACATTCCTGCACTGTTTGTGTTCTTGGTAATAGTCATTCTAATTGGAGTAAGATGAAATCTCAAAGTTGTTTTAATTTGCATTTCTCTAATTACTAGAGATGTTGAACACTTTTTCATATATTTATTAATTGTCTGTATGTCTTCTATATATTTTTATTTATTCAAAAATTGTAGATAAGCCAGTCACCATGCCAGTCACTGGGGACACAGAAAAACAAAAGTCCAATCCTTTTAAAAAATTTGAGTTCCGTGCTGAGGATTATTAGGATTGTCTAACAAAATGTCACAATAAACATAATCAGGAAGGCTTTCTTTTTCCTTTACTGACTGAGGAGAGGGAAATGCAAATTCCAAGTGAAAGGAACCAACACAATATTTTAACTGTTTCAGAGTAATGTGAAAATTGGTGGCCTAGGAAAATTTCTCTGGGAGGATAATGAGATAAAACAAGGAACTGGAAAGGGCAGGAAGTATGGAGGCACAGAGAGGCTGGATAACCGTCCCAAAGTCACAGGGTGGGAGGAGTCAGAGCTGGTGTCCTGCAGCCTGGCAGAGGACCGTGGCCTCGGACAGTCTCGGATCTATTTCAAGATGACTGCAAGAGAGGAGCCCAGCGGTTGCCAGCATACAGCAATGATTCAGCTTCGAGGACAGGGACATGCTCATTACCCAGATTTGATCATTGCCCTTTGTGCACACGTGCTGAATTGTTAGCTGTGCCTCATCAACACGTAGAAATGTGTCAATTAAAAATCCCCTCCCCCGAAACTGACCAGGCAAGTTACTATCTAATATGGATTGAAACATTGTTTAAACACCTGGGGATATTTTCTTGCCACCCTTGTACAAATATACAACCAAGGGTCACAGACACTGTGTTTTCATAGGACATTTTTATTCTTGTAAACAATCTATTATTTTGTGAATTGTCACTATAATTATTTGTTAATCACATTTTATTGACTTCCATTACATGGGAAATACTTTTGGCTAATAATTCTGTCTCAGCCTCTCTAGGCTGTGAATCGAGGGATTGGACTCCGTTGAGTCAGAGCCCTGCTCTGAATTTTGTCAGGATCTCTTCTCTCCTCCAGTTGCCACCCCACACATCTGCTTGTCTTTCTTGACTCCTTTATGTGCTTCAGATGCTCAGCTCTGATCCACCACCTGGGTGGCACAGTCTCTCATGTTCCTTTTCCTCCTTACTGTCCCATGTCTTCCTCCCCGATGTCACTTCCACGGGTCCGCAACCTGCCATTTCTCTCCTGGATTTCTGCAACAGACTTTGTCTTCCTTCCCCTTGCTTCTGTGCCTCTGTCCAGTGCAGTGGGTGCTCTGCAGTTGACAGAGGGTTTCTAACCAGAAAGCTGAAGCTCCTCACACTTTATCAAATTACTCGTAAACTTCACCTTCCCCAACTGCCTGCAAGGAACTTCCAGGCCACGGCTGCTGTTCACTGCTCTGAGGCTCAGATGAATCTTGCTGAGAGGTAACAGGTGTTGGTGAAAATGGAGGAAAAAGGGAAGCCTTGTGTACTGATTGTGGGAATATACATTACTAGAATAGTCATTATGGAAAACTCTAATGGAGCTTCTTCATAATATTACAGTGTAACTACCATATGACCCAACAATCTCTCTGATGGGTAAATATCCAGAGGGAAATGAAATCAGTATGTTGAAGAGATACCTGCACTCCCAAGTACAGGATTCACTGCAGGCAAGACACCAAACCAACCTAAGTGTCAACCAGGGAATGAATGGATAAAGAAATGTGATAGTATCCCTTTCTCTTTAAGGTTGAATAAAAGGTAATTATATGTCATTATATTATAATTATACTAACACAACATTCTATTAACTATATAACATTAAGCTAATTATAAAATATTGCTTGTATTAATATGCTATTCTAGTACTTACAAAAAGGAATATTATTTAGTCATCAAAAGAGACACTGTTATGTGTGAAACCGAAGGACATTATTTATGTTTCTAAGTTGGCTGCATTCAGTGCAAAACCTTTGAGAACCAAACTTTTGCCACTCTAGGCCAGGGCACTGTCTTTAGGAATTCAGAAGCATGAAGTTTGACATCAATAGGGAATTCCCAGGTGCTTGTCACTTGTTCCGGACCCCTTTAAACAAAAGACAAAAAAGAAGTCTAGATTTCTATGCGTTCCAGTTTATTGACATTTGATATGACTGTTATCTCCATCAAGAGATAAGGCCTTATTACATTCTTATGTTCCAAGATGTAGACAATACATCCTGAAATAATTTAAACAGTTTCCCTCTTTTATCTTTTGAAATAGAGCTACTTAACCGTTACTCGTGTTAAGAGATCATTCACATTTGGCAATAAAGAATAAAAAAGGAGCTCATATAATATTATTTGCAAAGTGCTCATTTCTGTAGGGGATATCAGGAAGGCCTTGATTATACACACAGCAACATAAGTTTTTATTTGACAGCAGCATAAAGCATCTTCTTTAAAAGTCTCCGTATTAAATAGGAGGCAGCCGGCACACTCCAGCAGACCAGGAGCTGGTGATGGTGCACTTAAGCAGCATGCAGTCAGCCTCAGCATGCTGTGAACATATTCATAGCAGCCTCATGGAAGTCCCAGGACTGCTGGGCCAGCAGCTGTTCACTACCAATGAGGCTCCATTATTACAGAGCAATCTTTCCAGTTCTCTGTGCAATCTTTTTATAGTACAGGACTTGATTGCCACGAGGGCTTCTCGCCAGTAAGGGATTGATTGAACAGAGAACGACTAAACATAAATAGCACCTCGTTATGTGGACATATCATACCTACATAAATAGCAACCCTGTATAACATAGAAGGGATGCTGTAATTACATAGAAATCAAATCATGGCAAATGTGTCTGAACCATGTGACGGACCACACACTACTTCTAACCTATTAGAAACAAATATGCACAATAGGATGATTAGAACAATAAGAAATCTTAATTTTAAAGCACATTTTATTACATACTTTATCTCTGAAGAACAGATAAAACATATCATTATGATAATAATTGTTATTGTTGCCTCTGTTAGTCAAAAAAAAAGAAAAAGAAAAAAAATACAGGATATGTTTTGCAAATTTAACATAGAAATGAAAAGGATGTGTTTATTAGAAGTCATTCCATAAATTACCTAGGTGACTTTCCACATGTCACATATATAAAATGGGAATAACAGCTACTTTGCACTGGTTACCCCAGATGGCTCAGACAGCACATGAAACAATCCAAGTAGAAGCCCATCAGATATTGTTAAAAGGAAAGTAAGGTTTTACCATATGGTCATAACTTAGATAATCTCTTGAGCCCCTTTAAAATTATCCATAATTATATTTCTGTGTTCTTTTGTAATCAATACATAAAACTATTATATCAGGTTTTTCAATTTCAGAAGCTAAGGAATACTACTTCTATTTTAAAAAACTTACACAAATTTTTTCTAGCATAGCCTGCTTTTTTCTTTCATGTAAAATCTTTATATTTTGGTTTCTTCATATGCATATGTTCTTGCTTTTTGATGCCCATATTTCCAGTCCCTGACTATATATCAGTATCATATTTTCACACGTTTACCTTAAAATTATATTTAAAAGTTTTCATAAAATTGGAGTTTTTGTCTCAGCATAATATTTAACTTTATTTATGTCAATTTATAACCTGTAAGTAAATTCAAACCCAGTTTTTCTTTTTGTAGCTCTAAATATCTTTATTACTTTTTCCAGAATGTTCTACATGAAAATGGCATTTTTGTAATAATAGATCTGTGCAAGATCATCCTCCCTTTCTCTCTCTCTCTCTCTCTCTCTCTCTCTCTCTCTCTCTCTTTCTTTCTCTCTCCCTCTCTCTCTCTCTCACACACACACACACACACACACACAAACACACACACACACACGTACAAACAGAGCAGTAAAATGACGATCCTTTTCTCTTTCCAAAATACACAACCAGCCTCGTAGGCAGCAACGTTCCCTCTCTGAAGCTTATTGGACATGAAGGACAATCCAGAAAATTTAATTTAATTTTTTAATTAAACCTTAATTTCTGTTTAATTGCAGGCTACACCTTCTTCGGTGTGGAAACATAATGAGAAGGAAGCGATTTCAAACGTGCTGAAAGGTCTCATGCTGCTCCAAAGTAGAGCCAGTTCCCATAGCAACTGGCACACCACCCTCTATTTATTCCAAATAAATGACAAATCAAAAGTGCAGCTGTAATATTGGGGAATTCTATTTCTCCCAACACAATACAAAGCTACAAATGCCTCTACTAGCACAGTTACCACTTGTTATCACCTAAAAAGCAAAAAAAGGAGGTTCCAAACGCTGTCTGTGGCTCCAGTGTTCTGCAGCTTGAGGACTGACACAGTCACCTTGACTACTGATTCTGTGCAATGCCCTCGGGTGAGAAAGCAAGATAGAGGCATTATTTTCATGATGTTAGATATTTTAAACTGCAAATGAGATTTGTTTGTCTTAACCTAAGAAGCAAATGGAATTCTAAATTACGTCATCTAATAGCTACTGCTGCTAGATGCCCTCAGCAGGATTATGAATTTGGAAACCCAACATCTGCAAAATGCTAACCTGGCCTATTAAGCTAAACAAAGGTTTTAAGCCTCAGCTGGTCTCTTTTTGCTCTCTTTATCATGTATTTGGTTAAACGAGGCTAGTCCAGGAAATAGGAAAAGGGACTGTTGAGAATTCATCGGGCTGCTTAATCACGTACAGGTATTAATCTGATCTAGTGCAAAATCTTTTTGTCTCACACTGTGTACACGATATTCTTCTCTTGCCTGTGCAAGTGCACTCACACACACTGCCCTAGTGAAACCAGAGTTATAGTGCTTGAGGAAAAATTGTATTTGTATCTTTTGCATTTTATCACACTCAAAAATCTTGTCATGAAATGTAAATGTTATAGAAATTAAGCATATTTTTATAAAAACAAAAAAAATACCTTCTTATCCACTTTTTCATGAAAGCTTGCAATTTATGGTTGGAAATATTGATGACTCTATTGATTTATTTAAAAATAAGCTTAAGGATTAAATATAAGTCATCAGCATGACCATGATGAGATTGTTTGTGATCACTTATGATCCAAAAAATATATGCTTTCATTGACAAGTTCAAAAGCTGAAACTATCAATAAAAGCACACACATGTGCATGCCTTTGGTTTTGGTTTTTATCCTTAGCAATGAAGGCCAGGAGCCTCTAGGGAAATCAGAGGCCATGGCTCTTAGTTTCTTCTGTCACTTATACACTGAAAATGTGGCCCATGCGTGTTTCAGCAATACTGCACTCTGTTCATCTCACCTACTGCGAGTCTCTAGACTGTCCCTTGTGCCTGTAATCAGCCTATCAGAAGTATTCATTGAAGGGCTGTTAATCCCTTTCAAATTCTTCAGCTTCGCTCTTTTTTGATACCCTTACTTTCATCACTGAAATTAAAGTAGAGAATGAAGGACAAATCCTGTGCATTTGAGATTCTTTCAAAATGCCCAAAGTCACAACTGTGACAAAAAAATATGGATTCCATAACACTAGTTAGAACAAACCAACTCTTCACCATACCAATTACAGATCTATTTAAAGTCATTTTAGCATGTTCTCACAAAAAATTTGTATAATAGCAACTCTACACTAATCAGTCTATTGAATATTGATTTGATGCTAAAATCATTTCTTAAGATTTAATCAAATAACATGGATAAATCGAAATGCCAAATCATTGACTGACAATTACATAAGAACCCAGTACTTAAAACTAGCAAAATATTTTTAAGTTAGATGTCTACACTTATTTAATACTACTCTGTTTTTCTATGTTGAGCATATCAAATTCAGTAAAAACCATATATAAAAATCTGGGCATGGACATTTTATAACAATGAAGCTGAAATTTACCTTTGAGTTGCCTGTTCCTAAATAAATGAAAGTTATATCTTCATAGCGGTGCTGAGAACCGAACTCAGTGCCTCGCCCACTCTAAGCAAGGGCTCTATCACTGAGCTACAACTCCAGCCTGAAAGTTACCTCTTTACAGATGGCATATTTAATTAACACAATGAAGGAGGTTTTATTTTTTAAATAAAGAAAACTCTATTAGCACAGAGTTGGTGCTGAGCAGGCTCCATTCTACATCATGTATAGCTGAGGTTTTTAGACTCAGTCGTTGCTCTGACACTAAGAGGTTTGATGTGCTTGAGTCAATTATTTAATGTCTCATCATTAGTCTCCTCCTTTGGGACATGGGGCAAGAAATATGTCTCACTGTGTTAGTGTGAGCAAGCATGAGTGACTGAAGAAATTAGGTAAAACATCTCCACAGTGCCTGGCATGCAGTAGGCAATTAATGCGGTCTTTTGCCCACTTCTCTCCGCCTTCTAACAAGACATGAGGACTGGGAGATATTGTGAAATTGAAATTCTTTACTCTTTCTAATTGCACATCCACTGCCTTCCTATTATTCTCCCATTCCATCTCAGCCTTGAGTCAATTCTGTCACTCTCTTTTGAGTTCTTTGGGCATTATGGTCTTGGGGAACTACAGAGATGTTATACTAATTGTTCCAGAAAAATATCTAACACTAGTATCACTTTTGTTCAAATAAATTCAAGTAACAATAAAATATGCAAAGCAAAATATCAATATTCTCATTATATATTCTCCAATTAATTTTTATCATGATTCCCTAAGCATGTGGTTTTGCAAGATCAAATATTCTACTAAAAATTTAACTAAAGGTTTAGTTTAGTTACTCATGTGTGCATAGACATGCCTCTTCACCTCATGACTTTCCACACTCCACTCCACCCATTTAATGCCATATTGTTAATCAATATGCTCACATTGCCATTTTGAGCTTGGTAAAGTTTTAGACTTTCACATATTAATTCCCTAATATGGAACATGAGGATTTGGAAGTCTATTTTCTTACTCCAATCCAAACACATTCATACACTTCTCTGTCTGACTTCCAAAATAATTTTTGGTGAAATCATAACTTAGCATTTATTATCTCCTGTCATATATATTTTCCTTTCCTTTGAATTCATAATTGCAAATTCTTGGCTTTGCTTCTTTATTATATCAAATACTGAAAGTATCTGGCGTATTTTTTTTCCTTGGGGGATCGCTTCTAGAGCCTTCTTTCTTCATATTTAGTTTCAGACTAGACCTGTGTCTGTCCATGTTAGAGTCACAGTTGCAGGAATGCTATAATCAATCATGTAGAAATTCCCCTTAGTTTCCTCACTTGGGCTGGATTCCTCCTGCTGTGTCTCTCATGACTACGATGCATTATATAAATTCTATGCCAGCAAATCCACTCTTGAGGTTTTCTGTGCTGATGCAATGATCGGTGGTTGTGTTGGAAAACCTCATGTGGCTACTGACTGTGGGCAGCCCTAGAGCTTAGACAAGTCTCTAGTCAGTAGAGGCCAAGCCCCTTTGTTCCATAACCACAAATGCACAAAATTTGCCACCAACCTGAACATGCCTGGAGGCCTGATCTTCCCCAGTCCAGCGTACAGGTATGAGAGCTGCCGTACTAATATCCTGACTGTTGTCACATTAGACCCAGAACTCCTGACTGACAAAAACTGCAATGATAACAAACATACGTGTTTTAAGCTGGAAAGTTTAGGATGATTTATTAATAGTTATAACATGTCTTCCCAAGTTTACTTATTTGCTCATTTTGATGTCTACACTGAGATTGAAGGATCTTTTTCCCCCAAATACTACAAGATCCTCAGTGATCTCTCCACATTTAATCATTCCCCAAAGAGATGATAAGGATTTTGCACATACTGGGTTTTTCACAGTTTTTTCACCAATATTCTCACCACCTGACTAACATTTCTCTGAAAGTGGGGATATGGCTCTTTCCAGGAATAAAAACCTGCTTTGCTCCAAAAAGATGCTACATTTTCCTTCTTTTTTCAAGGTTAATCATAGTGACAAAAATATCAAGTGTGAACTGTGTATTAAAACACCAAAATTCCTCTCCCTGGGGTGCCATAAAGAACAAACTTAGGGTACGCAATATCAATCCTGCATCGTAATCAGGATCACCCTCACTTGTCCTGAATATTGACTGAACTCTTCAGCTTGAAAACTGTGTTAGTTAGTCCTTGATAGACTCTGTGTCAGCAACAATTAGTCCTAAAATCTACGTAAGTTGACTATAAGATTAAATTTTTAAATGTGATTTTCTTTCAAATAGATTTATAGAATCAAAGACTGTCAAAAATGTTTTGAATATTTTGTGGGACTGAAAAAAATGATTTTACAATTTATGTGATGGTGATGGTACTTTAAATAGTCAAAAAGCAATTATGCAAAGAACAAAACACTGGAGGATATACCCTCCATAATATTGCTCTGGTAAGACCTTAATAATCAAGACAGTGGTGTACAGAGACAAGGATAGACTGATGTAATAGAAACAGATCTCTCCACTTAAATTTAATTGAATTTCAACAAAGGAACAAAGATAATCAATAGCGAGTCAATGATCTTTCCAACAAATTGTGTTAGAAAAATTGGATTGCCATTGCTGAGTCTTCCATAACAAAACACCACTTACTCAAAGGCTAAAACTGCAGGAATTCATTTTCTCACAATTTTAGAGTCTTCAAATCCCAGTTTGGGTGTATGGGCGGGGTGGGCTATGGGTTTTGCAAGTTTGGCCTCTCCCGGGGTTTCTCTCGCTAGCCTGGAAATGGCCCCTTCTTGCCACGTGTGCATGTGACCTGTTCTCTGTAAGCTCTCATCCTGACATCTCTCTGTCACAACCTCTTCTTAGAAAGACACCTGCCAGATGGGATTAGGTCACACCCCTAATAGCCTCATTTTAAGTTATTTACCCTTTTGCAGATCCTGTCTCCAAATATGGTCACATTCTGAGGTTCTAGGGATTAGGGTTTCAATATATGAATTTTGGAGGAACACAATTCGGTCTATGATGGCCATATTTTTAAAAAGCATGCCATTTGATGCTAAGTGGATGGAACTGGAGACCATCATGCCAAGTGAAATTAGCCAGACTTAGAAAGTAGTCAAAGGTGGAATGGTTTCTCTCATTTGTGGAAGATAGAGGGAAATAAAGCCATTTTTAAAATTGAAAAAGATAAGGGATAACAATAAAATATGATAGGGGATCATGAGGTGGGAAGAGGAGTGAAAGGGGAAGAACTGCTGAATGATGCTTAATGCTATGTACCTGTATGAATCTATCACAATGAATAGCACTTTTATTTTTAAGGATAACCATAAGGCACCAATTTAAAGAATCAATCAATAGAAGAGGGAGCAGTACAGTAGAGGAAGAGAAAGGGGGAAGGGAAAGTGCAGGTACTAAGGAGTAAAATGGGTACGTTATATCATGTACATGTGTGAATTGTCACAGTGAACCCCACAACACATAGAATCATAATGCATTAATAAAAATGTAATACAATTTTAAGCTCCTAGTCTCCAACAGGAAATGAGGGGAGGGAGGGGGCAGGGGAAGTAAAGATGGCGGAAGGAGACAGACATCAGTACCCTATGTAAATGTATGATTACAGGAATGGTGTGAATCTACATCATGTAAAACCAGAGAAATGAAAAGTTGTACCCCATTTTTGTACGATGAATCAAAATTAAATCTGTAAAAAATTTTTAAAACCTTTTTTTTTTTTTTTTTTTTGAGAAAAATTAGCAACCCTTAGAAAATATTTCGGTGGAACTTTCTGTAGCCCAATGTTTGATCCTTCAAAAGAAAAGCCCCTTGATAAGACGGAATGATTCGGAAAGGGATGAAGTTCCAGACTTTTGAGTGAACACAGTCAGCAGAAGCCCACGCTCCACTTTCCCCAGGCTGGTGCGTCCATGGAAACAAAGTTCTACCAAACTGCATCCACTGATATTTCTTTAGTAATGAAGTAAGGATTTCGCTTTGAATGTCTGGAACACTTGCTGTTTTAAAGTTTGAGCATTACTGTGACCACCAAGGCAGAATGAAGTTGGCGACAAAATATTTTACACTCAATAGGCATTGTTTTCCTGGGAGGAAAACATCTCACTGCTCAATTGCTCTGAAGAGACACTTCAGGGGTGCAAAAAGCACACCTGGTGATGGGTGAAATCTGTTTCTTTCTTACTCTCCAGTTCAGATGATTTGTCACCCAGATTTGTTTAAACTCTTTGTAACTATGCAGTGATATTTTAGCATTAAATTCTGTACCCATATGTATAATCAATTTTAAAAACTTAAAGGTATTTCATGGAGAGAGAATAATGTTACATTTATTATGTTATGCTATGTGACATGGAGATAGAACTAATGATTTGCGCACAGATGATACATAGAGAATATGAATCTTTTGTCAGCATAGGAAATGACTTGTTTTCATTACAACAAGGATGAAACGCATCCATCCATTAAAAGTTATAAATTATATAAGAGTTTCCTAACCTGGTGTCCTTGACTATCCTAAAATATGTTTCAAAATTTTATACATGAATTTATTTCTTACCAGATTAAAGTAGACATCAACAACTTTCTTGGTGTCTTTTATCTGTAATATAATTGAAAATTGAAAACCACTGTACAAAACAACTGATATTTGCTAATAATAAAACTAGAAAATTCTCTAAATTTCATTTTTACTTGTATCAACAGCATTTTGTGTTTTAGAAATAAATGAAGGTGGAACATTAAATGTAAGGGTGATTTTAATCTAAATTTTCACTTGTTCAACAGTCATGAAAATAAAATACAGTAAGAGCAACCTTGTTTCGGCAACTACCATCTGTCAGATACAGTCCTAAGTGTTTTATGCAGCAGCGTTGCCTTTATCTGCTTCAGTCACCTCACACTGGATGCTAATCATCACTTTTACAGATAAGCACTTGGATGATTTGGCAAGGCCCTATAGCCCACAAGTATCACTTGTAGAAACACAGGAGCCAGGACCCAAGCTCAGCCTGTTTTGCTCAGCAAGCTGCTGTGAATCAGCACATTAAGGGGCCTCTTAAACTCCACAGTATTTAAAACTTATATCTATTTTTTAAAACAATTTAGTCAGTAGAATGCTATGTACCTGGATAAATATCTTAGTAGGTACTATCACTTATATTGCCAAGTATTTTCAGCTTTCCAAATTGGTTTTGATGTTGATGAATTTTAAAATATATATGTATGTAATTTTTAGACAGATCTTCTCTTAGGACAAATGAAATAAAGAGATTCTTTGTGTGACATTTCCACTACTTTGCATTGTACTTAGCCATAGGATAATCTGGATTAATCCTTCATTGTTATAATAAATTAAATATTTGAAACTGAGCTAATACCTATATAGAGTTCTTACACTGTGTGAGCTAATACCTATTTTACAATGTATAAGAACTTTGTAAATGCAATGTAAATGTTCTTTACAATTTTTATGAGTTTTTGTGTTGATTGTATCAGTGTGTTTTCATTATTTGTTCTTTAAGAGGCATATTATTACTTTACCTTGATAATGACCACACCTTTAACTGGTTATCATAGTTTAATAATAATGCTTCATGCTGAAAATGACATTTATGCATTGAGAAAAGTTTGGGTCGTAACTGTCTTCACTGGCCTCAGTAGCCTTCTAGGGTAGAAGTTGAAATATCCCTTCCTCTAACACCAGTTGTTTCATAGTTGAGCATCTAGCATTCAGTGGTAATACAGTAGGCAACTAAGAAATGTCTTCTAGTTCCTGTGTAAGAACTCATAGACTTTTACTTAAAGTTTTCATTGTTCAGAAGATGAATCATAATATTTTGAGGGTTTCATTGTGTCTCAGACCATAGCGATCATTCCTAACACTGAGCAAGATTCAATAATTTATTAGCCTGGATTTGTAGACTATTTGGAATTTAATTTCAAAATTCTTAAGAAGACATAATTTAAAGTATTGGAGCTCACTAATCAAAGGCAAGAATGTGTTTTTTCTTTATTTTATTCCTAACCAAAAAAAAAAGGTTCAAAGCAATAGTTTAAAGAATTTCTCATATAATCTAAAATACTGAAAAATTTTGATGCCTTACTTTATAAAACTATAGGGCCCTTAAAAAAAAAGCTATAGAAGTTGACTGTAAAAGATGAAAAGATCTGATGGATTTCCTCACGTAGAATAGAGGCTGGAAAGAAAAGAGAAATCTGTGTATAATTCTAGTAATGAGATTAAATTTCAAATGAAAACAAAAGACCACAAACATATGTACATTTTGCTATGTTCTCATATACAGTGGTCCAGTTTTTCCACTTCTACATACACTGATCTAGAGAAGTTAAATGACTTTCCAGAGTAAAGAATAAATAGAACCAAGTTTTTCCTCAAATTTGTAGTTCCATATATATGCTTACACTACAGATTTAAAGTAATTTCTTACAAACATGTTTTTAATTTCTACATATTTTTTTGTACTTGTACTTTCAGCAGTATTCTGCAATTTGTTATGCTTGATCTCATAATGAATCTCAGCAATAGTATTATAGGACTGAATCTTTGACTCACTTTATATATTTTTACCAGGGAGAAAATATTGGAACTATATTGATTTCACAAAGTACCATTCATTCAGTTTTTCCTGGATATAATACTTAAAAAGCACAGAACATTACCATTTCTAAAACAGCAAAATTCTTCAATGTCTTGCCAATATGAATCTATACTGAACATCAAATCAGTTTCTCCTAAGAGCTTTCTGGTTAGTGTGACCTGGGTCTCACTTCTGCCCCTCACCTTGCTTCATGTCACCCTTGTTCTGCTCATTAGTTTTGGAACATTCTCATCTCACCTCACTCTTGTTCTTTAAAATTCTTTGTCATGTTACAACACATGAAATCCTTAGAAGATTCGGATACATCATGTCATTTGCTGGTAAATGGATGGAGTTAGAGAATATCATGCTGAGCGAAATAAGCCAAACCCAAAAAACCAAAGGCCAAATGTTTTCTCTGATATGTGGATGCTAATTGACCATAAAGGGAGAGCAGCTAGGGAATAATAGAGTTACTTCATATTAGGTAGAGGGGAGTGAAGGGAGGGGAAGGGGTATGGGGGTAGGAAGGATAGTAGAGTGAAGCAGACATTATTACCTCATGTACATGTATGACTGCATGACCAATGTGATCCTGCAATATGTATCATCAGAAAAATGAAAAAAAATACTCTATTTATAATCTATAATCTATCAAAATGTATAAAGGCATTCTACTGTGAAGAGAGAGCCTACAGATTGAGAGAAAATCTTTACCACAAGCACCTCAGATAAAGCATTAATCTCTAGGATACATAAAGAACTCAAAAAACTTAACCCCCAAAAAACAATCAAGAAATGGGCTAAGGATCTATTGTCATGTACAACAAATTAGAAAAAAAAAATTTAAATTAAGAAAAAAAGATACAGAGGGAAAGGGTGTGTTAAGCTGGAATTAATACTTGCATATGGTGAATCCATCACCTAGGATGCCTTCAAGATAGGCGCCTATCAGATAGGCGGAGAATCTGCAGTAGCGTGGTGGGTAGAGGAGAGTTTGCAACATCCCAATGCCTACATGGTACTTGGAGCTCCTCAGGAACCTGGCACTGACCCCTTTCCTTCCCAACCCCATCTCTCCAAGCTTCCTCTCCTTTACCTTCTGTGCTTCAGACTGAATTTGTTTGGCCAAACAATCTCCCACGTTCCTGACCATTGACTTGATACTTCCCCACCACACTGCATTTTAGTCTCTCACTTACTTGTCAATGTTCCCATTAGGCCTCAACCTCTTAAATGCAGACACTAAATGGTATTTTCCTGTCCCGCTTGAGCCAATCCCAGGTTACAGAACCATGACTGTCAGAAGGTAAGTGCTTCCTATTTAGAAACCACGTATCTTAAGGAAAACACAGATACAATTTCACCAGCACTCATAGTAGGTACAGACTACTTGGGCAAGGGGATGGAAGAGGATAGGAGTTGGGAAATAAGAAAGAGCTTTGTTACATTTGAGTATGCTTCCATTTTTAAGACACTGATGTGAGAAATTATCCTGAGAGAAAAGATTGAGTGAAAATAAATAATTAGAAAAGCAGGTGTAAAAAACAAGAATTAGTCCTGACTAGAATAGTCGGAAAAAAGTGGGAAGAAAAATGGTTGACATTAGACTCCAGAATACCATGACATTTGGGAGGACTTATTTTGTAGGTACTGTAGTAATTGTATGTGTATGTTGTATAAACTTTAAAAAAAAATCACATTGGAAAATTAGCCTGAAAAACTTTAAATTTTGAAGCAACATAATTAAAATACCACCTGACAGAGTGCCTTGAAAACAGTGAAGCTCAATACATTTTTAACAATGAATGAATTAATGTATTTCAGGAAAATAAGTTTTCTAGAGTTTTGCAGAATATGGCATAAAGAGGAAAGTTGAGAGATCATTAACCCTAGGGTGGCTGGGTTCTGGAAAGCAGTTAATGCTGAATGCACTGCACTTCCTGATGGTCAGCAAAAGTCAGTTTCCACTGACGAAGACATTGTGGACAACTGTGTCCCCCTTTCCAAAATTTCATGTTGAATTCCTAGCTGCCAATGTAATAAGGAAGTAGTGTCCCTGGGAGGTTATTATATTTAGAGGGCAATGAGAAAACATGGCTCCCAAAGTGGAAATAGTTCCTGTATTAAAGGAGACGACTCCAGAACTTCTCTCTACCTGGTGAAGATGCAGGAAGAATATGGTCATAGGCAGACCAGCAAACCCTCACCAGAACCCAACCATGGAGCCCCATCCTCCATAACTATGAGAAATATGTATCTGCCATGTAAGCCACCATTCTATGGCATTTTGTCATAACAGCTACTATATGACCTGAATGTTGGTGTCCCCCAAAAATGCAAATATTGAAACCTAATATCCAATGTGATAATACTTAGAGATACTGCCTTTTGGAAAGGGGACAGAGTCATGAGGGCTCAATGCTCATAGAGAAGAGAATAAAAGGAGCATCCCTTCATCCTCCACCTAAGGACACACAACATGGCGCCATCTATGGAGCAGAGTGAGCACTCATCAGACACCAACCCTGATGGCACCTTGGTCTTGGACTCCCCAGGCTCCAGACAGAAGGGTTAAATCATAAATTAGATATGCTATAAATTATCTAAGTTTTTTGATAGCAACCCAAATAAACTAGACACATCATAATCTGTTTGCCCCACTCCCAAAAAGAGCAGACTACTGAACATGCAAAAATAGGAAGCAGGTGCTAAACCACTGACTTGCCTTGTATGGCCCATAAAATCTATACCACATTTGAGGACTGTATGTGATTTACTTGCTTGCTTCCTTCCATTGTTCAGAATATGCAATCCTTACACACACAGAAAAATGGAACACAGTGACTTCAAACTGTTTTAATCCTCTCCAACTCCTAGAACTCACTATCTCTTTAATGTTTAGTGCAACTTCAGAAAAATACTTTGTTGTGTCTGTCCTTGATTTTATCATTTCAATTTACTGGAAAGTGCTGGCAATGTAATTTCTTATAATTTATCTTGGTTTCATTTCTAAATTAGTGAAGTTAATGCGCAAATCACTTACCACTTCAGGGTTTATGAACTGCAGAAATATTTCCCTTTAAGGTTTAAGTCTTTCTTAATTGCCATTTTCTAAGAAAGAAGTTTTTGTAAATGGCAAAAATCATGATTTGGACCTGACCTTTCCATACAAAGGTCATTTACTTTTTCCTAAAGTTAAATGCATATGAATATAGGACCTTTCTCAGACCTTAACATTTTCTGCCATTACAGTAATTTTTGCCTTTATTGTCCATGTAACAGGGGTCCGTAAATTAACAAAGTGCATAGAGATTCCATAAACTTGTTAAAGAACTTCCCAGAACTGAGTTTTCCTCAGCCTTTAACTGGATGCTTACACATTTAGCAGATTTTGTCCTCATTAGCTCATTTTCTCATTAGCTATTATACTGAAGCCCATGAATCAAGAATAGTGAGAACATCACTTCTGGAGCAAAATACCCTGGGTGAGAATTCTGTTTCTGCCCCTTTCGACTTCTGCAATCTTAGGTGATCCCTAGATCTGTTTGGATCGAAGTTTCCTTAACTCTGGTAAGTTGATAGTAACAGCACTCTTCTCCTAGGGTTTTTGCGCCAGTTAAAGTAGTTGATTTAAATTAAGTACCAAGAAAATCTAGTCATGTTCACTGCCAACTGGCCCTCAATTGAGACTTCTCTGTCACCCATATTCTATGTCCTTTTAGTTTATCTTCTTAGATATTTCTTACATTCTCATGTGTCAGACATGACCTTCATGCTAATAATGGTCAGGACATTTTTCTAATTCCACTTCCTAGGCTTCCAATTCATACATCTATTTAGACTGTCTTGACTGATCCTTAAAATTGAACATGCTTATAGTTGTTCAAATTCTTTTTTTTATCAAACATCATGAAACTTCTCAATTCTTTTCACTTTTTCGATTACAACTACCACCTGTTTTACTATTGGTTCAGAAACCTAGTATCATTCCTTTTCATGCATCATATCAAAGCTCCTGTTTAGTCCTCCTCCCAATAATCTTTTTTTTAAATTTATCTTTTAATTTTTTACAGACTGCATTTTGATTCACTGTACACAAATGGGTACATCATTTCATTCTTTGTATTCTATTTTTACACTTATTTTTATTGATCTTGTCCAATTGTATGACTTCACCATTTTGTGACTGAATCGATGAAATAATCTTTTGAATCTATCTTGTTTCCAATCTCCTACCCTAGGTTATTTTTCATAACATTATTAGGTTATTTTAAAACATAATTTGTATTTCTTAACCTCCTTATGTCAGCAGCGCATGAAGACTCCTTGTCACATAGTCATCATGTTCTTAGTTTTGCTTCAAAAGGCTTTAATGATTGATCATGACTTATTTATCTTCCAGTTTTATCACCTTCTTTCATTTGAAGGCTGTTTCCTTTGTACTTATGTATGTCATGTGTCAATGTGTCACCCAATGTGTTAGAATACAGATCTGTTACCGTCTTCAGAGGATCTTATCCAGTAAGTGACCCAGAGAAACATGCATTCTCCACCATCAAAAGAGCTGCCCCATCCCAGGTGATCTGTGGACCACAATGTCAGAAATACTGTTGACTTTCTGCCCTTAGGTTTTAATAAATCCAGAAATAAAATATTGTTAAGAAATTTCCTCAAGTTAATAAAATTTTACTCATGTTAACAACACTCAAGATATAAGGATGTGTAACTATATAGCTACTATATAATTATGAATATAATGTTAAGCATGTAAAGTTGGTGTGTCATGCTGAGTAGAGAAAGAATTGAAATCAGAAGTATTAATTCTACCTTAATTATGTTTGTGAGCTTCAGTAATCACCTAACCTTTCTATGTTTTAGTTTTATTAACTCAGAATGTTCATAAATGGTCTGCTTGCAACTTGCAATTGTTGATAGGATGATGTGAGAAAAATATATGAAAGTCTGTAACAATTTTAAGTCAAAATAAAATCACCTGTTTTTGTAACAGTGGTGTTTCAAGTTGTAAAGATCCTTTGAACTTAGATAGTCCAGATTATAAACTTCTAAGACAAGGACTGGTTCTTGTTCAAATACATACATTGTACAAAAGCACATAGTTAATAAGTCCAGTTCTATATTTATACATATAGAAGAAAGCTATAGGAAGCCCTATAGCTGCAAATGTTCTTATATTTTAGGTGCTACGGAGAGTTATAAGATCATAAAGTAATTAAGCATCATTTTAAAATTTAGCCTTAGTACCCTATATTAAATTTTCATGATACAAATGCCTTTTTATCCAACAAAATGAACTACACCTTTGAGGCAATCTGGTAAATACATCAGAAAATAGCTTGGAATGCACAGGCTAATTTGTTCTTGGATGAATTTATTTCCAATGAAAATAATGTTGATGATATTTGACCTAGAAATGAGATTGTCTTATATTTAAAAGAAAATATTTAAGAAAGCCAAATCTCTTCAACTTGGTATTTTTGTGACTTTACAAATCTAAATCCAGTGCCTGGAAAGTTTAGTAGAGTCTATAATGTTATATTTCTGAAACCAGAAATAGTGAGCACTTACTATTCAAGAATCAGTTGTAGAATTTGCAGTGCATTACCAAACAAGAAGTATAAAAAGAAAAAGTAGCTTGAAATGACTTTCAGACTCCCCAGCTGTTCTTCCTAAAATTAATTTTCAAGTGTAATTACTTTATAAGCGTGATTTTTATCTTAAATTGGTATATTATTTTATCATTAATCATTTCATCTCTAACATGTGAATAGTTGCAGTTAACTGCAAATAAAGAAATTCTAATAATTAAATTCTATTTTATATTTATGAGGTTATTTGTAAGCATTTTGTTTTCAAAATCACACAATATTTATTTATTTATTTATTCAATATATAATGTAAGATACATTCTCAGTGCCCAGAACTGTGTTTGTAGTAGTAAGTTTTCCTTCTGCTTAGGAAGTTTATATTCAAGTAGAGAAGAATAAATGCTACAAGTGTCAATATTGATAACATAGGCAATTTATACAATATGAAATGCTATAAATATAGCATTTTACAGATTTTAACATCTTTGGTTAGAATACCAATCATCCAGAATATAATTAACTATGTTTCAAAAATATTGTAAGGAAAAAGGCATACTCATACATTACTGGTGGGGCCACTCTGGAAAGCAATATGAAATGGCCTTAAGAATGAAACCACCATATAACCCAGTTAACTCACTTCTTGGTATTTATCCAATGGAACTAAAATCAGCATACTATAGTCACATAGGAACAGCAATACTTATAGCAGCACAATTCACAATGCCTAGGTTTTGAAACAATGTTCTTCCTGAGCGTTCATTTGCTTCCTATTTTGCATCCTCAAATTTTGTTATTTTGTGCTTGTCATGCCACAACCCTACTATCACATGCAGTTAACAAAAATCGGAAATAAAACAATCAAATCGTTAATCCCCAGGCAATGCCAGGGATGTGTTTTATGACACCACACAGCAACTGCCAAGCACAGAAAATATTTTAAAAGAAAAATAACAAGGATGTCTAAGATTATAAAGCATTTTCCACACTATTTAAAAAATGTAATAGGAAAATGAATTAAAACAAATAAACAAAGCTACATAATTATGGAGAATTATCAAATCCATGTAATATTTATTCTACAAAAATGAGTGATCCACATAATCTCTGCATATTATATAGATCCTTGGAGAGAAGCATATAAATGTCAGAAATGCATGAGAATTTTAAATATCCATAAAATATTTGGTCTTCAAGTATTAGATATGATTGTATAGTCACATGGTATTATGACAGACCATGGAAATTAAAGGACAAATGAGTAATACCAGAATTCATTTTAATGTTTTAGTTAAAAATCTTAACAATGTAAAATAATAATTAAAAGTAATTAATCCTTGAGATAATTAGGATAATCTCAAGAATTAAAACCACAATGATTGGAACCAAATTGGCATCTACTTTAAAAGTTAGGAAGCATTTTAAGTGTCCACAATTTCACGGTGTCATTAGGTTTCATTAAACATCGTCCTTCTCTTCCTCCCAATGTCTACCTTCAGATCACTGTGCAGAATTCTGCACAGAGCTCATGACCGTAATGTGGTCAAAGAAGGGGAACAAGAAGAAAAACAGGAACGCGTGAAAGCCATTAATGTATGGCAGTTCTAACAAACAAAGTCTCCAAAGATGTCTTTAGAAAATCTACTTCATTATGCCTGCTGACTTCCAGGAGAATCACAAATGATTTAGTCACATTCAGGACAGAGGCACACAGTTCCACCACAATACCGCACTCTGTCAGATTGTTCAAATGTGAATCCTGGCCTAACTCCTCACCGGTTTTACAACTGTGAACAATTTACTTAACATCAGAGTACCCAAATGTCTTCAGGTAGAGGGAGAGAGCAGGTAGTATTTTCCTCCACACTTATCTAGTGCTTCTCTTGTAGTTTTTTCCTTGCGGAAGGACTGATGGATGCAATGTACATAAAATTGGCATGAATATCATTTGCAAATCAGAAGAGCAGCCCCAGGTCCACAGTGACAGTACTCTGCTGCCACAATGTTGGTAGTGTCCTTCAGACAGATTGGAGCAAAGTATCAGCAAGCCCACCTGGATTAGAGCACAAAAGAGACTTATGTTCATGAAACCACTGAGATGCACCAGTTGCCTGTTAATGCAGCTTACCATGCTTAACCTGATTGTGACGGGGCTATTCTCTAGTGCCAAAACCACACCACTACAGACAATGAAGAACTGGGAAAAGATCGAAAAAAACAAAAGGAGTAAACACAGAAAGTATGTTTGGAAATTCTATTTTATCTCCATGAAATTAAACATTACGCTTATAAATTTTTCTCTTTTTTGTCTGTTTTTCCTGCAATATTAGTGTTTATTATTTTCTCATTACCCATTTTTCATCTTTTAAGGGTAGAAATTGCCAAATGCTTTCTAAAAGAGAAAGGGATGAATGCAAAAATATTTGACTATTTCTTCATCCCATTTGAATGTTTTAAGCTATTTTTAAAGAATAGGAATGAATATGATACTTCATATGATCAAGAAATGTGATAGTCAACTAAGAATCTAAAGCAATTTGTTATTTTTAGTGAAGTTATTAAAATCATAGTTGCAAATTAAGTCTTTTATATATTTTTTATAGAGTTTAACAAGGATAGAGGGACAAATCATTGAAGAATGATATTCATGAAGGATGTACTAGGTACTGAAGTCACTTAAACAATATATGTTAATTTTACCTGTTTCATAAAATTATACTAGCATAAATTCCTAAGTTTCTGGATTTCTCAGTAAACATTCTATCATAGATATATTCATAAGGTACATAAAACCATCAGTTTTGAGTGAAAACTATAAGCCAGAATATAAATACCATACATACCCAAATGCTCCTTATATAGAATTCAAAATCTTGTCAGAACTGAATAACAAATGCCCACAAACTTCTCAGCTACTGGAGAAGAGGCTATGGAACACTTTATGTGTTTGAGAATGACAAATTTAAAAAATCAAAATGTATAAGTGTTTGTATCAATTTCCAAGTCCATAATTTTTCTAACTATTCAAACTAAAGTCTTCCTAGCTTAATGCTTACTTTTACCTCCAGGGGTATCATTGTAACTCATTTTGTTTCCTAAACACTACTCCTCCTATACATATAGCTCCAAGGGATAGGCGTGAATACACAGTTTGTCCCTGGGACATTCAGAAACTCAAAGTAGTTTAGAATAAGAAGTACAAGTTTCTTCCAGGAATTTATGTGATTGGCGAACAAGAGCAGGGAGCTGAGGTCAGCATGCTGGAGAAAGAGATCCAGAAGTATTACAGAGGAAACTTTAAATCAGAACCTAAAGGAATAAACTGAACTTGGGGATTGACAGTCAAATTGGAAAGAGAGAAAAAAAAGCACAGTGTATTAGGCTAGTAATGATCAATCACGTCTAGGTTTTGCCTGTCCACTGTGGATAAAGCCTTGGATGGAAGAAAGCTCTGGCTACAAGAGGCAGAGAGCAAAACTTTCATCATTCCCAGTATAAGTCCCCCTAAGTTTCATCGGTTCCCTTTCTATGTCTGATCTTTTCTTATTTCTTTTTACTTTTCCCTTTTGAATTACTTTGTACACATATTCATATTTGTTTCTTTTTTCTCCTTCTCCTCTTCCTCTTCCTCCTCCTTCTTCTTTCTCCTCTCTCTCTCTCTCTCTCTCTCTCTCTCTCTCTCTCTCTCTCTCTCTCTTTCTGGTAGGGATCAAACCCAGAGCCTTATGTATGCTAGGAAAGCTCCCTACTGCTGAGTAATACCCCCAGCAGCCCACCATCTCCCCTTATGTTCTTGACAAAATCCAGTCTAGCCTTGAGTAGACCGAAGGCCATTTCCTCATGCTCTTTTAAGGAAGACCTACCATCTTGGCATCTGTGAGAGGGAGGGCTCCTACTTCTTAATGACAGTCCTACCGATGCCAGTTCAATTTTTTCCTTCTCTTTCTGGTTATAGTGTATTCAAATAAGGTACTATGTATGGGATATTGCTATAGCTGGGATCGTGAATGTCCCCCAAAGGCCTTGTGTTGAAAGGACTTGGTTGCCAGCCTGTGGTGCTTTTGGGAACCTTTAGGAGGTGGGGTCAAGTGGAAGAAATGTTGATCATTGGGAACATGCACTTGAGGAGAATATTGCTACCCTCGCCCCTCCTCTTTGTCACTCTTTGCTCTCCAGTCACAATGAAGTAAACAGGCCTTCTCTGCCACACACTCCCACCATGCCATTGTGTGCTACTACAAGCCCAAAGTAAAAAGGCCAAGTGACCATGTACGAAAGCCTCTGAAACCATAAACCAAAATAAAACATTTATCCTTTTAAGTTATTATATCAGGTATTTTGTTACAGTAACAGAAAGCTTACTGACACACACGGCATTAAAAAGTTTGCTAATTTAAAAAATGTATAAAATGTTATTGAATCCTTTAATATAATGTAATCAGTCTAGGGGATTAAAGACATGAACTTTTGAAAAGTGTCATTTAAAATAAAAAGTAAAAGATGAGGAAGTCTTGATTACATAAGTGATAAAGAAAGAAAAATAAAATAGGAGAAACAGCAATGTTTTCTGGAAACATTGTAATTGCTCACTAATGAAAATTCATAGAAATACCAACTATCTGAGGAAAGTCATTTAACAAGAATGATAGAGACAAAACCTAAGAACTTCTCTAAAAAAAAAGAAAAACTAATAACTTCTCTAAAAAAACCCTTTTAAACATAAAAGGTAGAGAATAAGTTAGCAAGAGATGGGAATGGGAAAACAGAATGCACAGGAAAGAGAAAATTTAAGAACAGCAGCCACAATGAAAGATCATAATCAATAGAGAGACAAGATACTGAAACCATTTTTTTTAAATGAAAAACACTTTGTGAAAAGAATTCAGAAAACAAATGATCACAAAAGTGAAAAACACTATGGATTTGGAAAGTGCAAAGGTAAAAATAAAAGCTTTCATAGAAATCCAAGTCCTAATGCCTGAAACCTATCAATCTGTTAGGTCACTTGGTCAAGGACAGTTAAAGTTGCAGATAGAATTAGCTGCTGAGATGGGGCTGGGATTGTGGCTCAGTGGTAGAGCACTTGCCTAGCATCAATCATCAGCACCACATAAAACTAAATAAATAAAATAAAGGTGTATGTCCATCTACAACTAAAAATAAATAAATATTTTTAAAATAACTCTTAAGAAACATGCCTTAAAATAGAAAGAGTATCCTGGGTTATCCAGTGCCCAAAGTAATCACAAATGCCTTAGATGTTGGAAAGAGAGTTTCAATGTGATACGCTGTGAAGATGAGTCACCCAACGCTGCTGGGTGTGAAGATGGACGGCGGAGCCACAAGCCAAGGAATACGTGGCCTCTAGAAGCTAGAAAAAAATAAAACCGATTCTCCCCAAGGCTTCTCGAAAGGAATGCTACCCTACAGACACCTTGCTTTTATTACCCTGAGACCCATTTCCAATTCTGGAAATCTGTTTCCAGAATTCAGAATCTAAAATGATCAATTCGTTTTGTCTTAAGCTGCTAACTTTGCAGCAATCTGCTGCAGTACAAACAATAGAAAATGATAAAAGAAGGTGAAATTCCATGAAATACCTCAGGAATTAGAGCAAACACCAAAAAATGAAAACCAACATCAAAAGATCAGTCCAAAAGGATCAACATCAAAAAAACAAAAAGGAGTAGAAAGTAGGCAGGATGAAAGAGTAATAAAAATTGGTTAGCTACGTTTCTCAAAATTAAAATCTATGAATTTCCATGTTGAGAAGGCTCAACAGACACAGTCGCTCAGAAGATTGTACTTGACAAAATGCTGGTCATATTTAACAGTAAATGTTGCCAGGAGGAAAGATGTTTCACACTGATTCATAGTTAAAAATCAAATGCACTCTGGGATTTTTGAACTTTAGTGCATATTCATAGACCAAATGAAGATCCTGAAAATAAAATCCTCTGGAGACGTGCCAAGCAGAGCCATTTGTTGTTCTATCCACATAGATACACTGGTTTATGAAAATAGTTTTTCACTGCAATTCAAAGGTAGGAAGGACTCCCACTGAGAACAATAAATAATTATAAAGTGAAGAAATACTCTCTAGAAAAACAAAATGATGTCCTCATGCAAAGGAATAATATGTTACCATTAAAATTGTAAAAATTAAAAATAAAAAAGTTTCATTTCTAACACAAAACAATTCATGAAATGTTTTAAACAATACATTATAGAATAAGATATTTGTTATAGAACATGATATCAGACCTTTATGTACAAATGGATGGGGCACTTAGTGGATGTGAATTTATGTGGTTGTTTTTTGTTGTTGCTTTCTGTATATGAGAGACAAGAGACTGCACTTGCAAACAATCCCAGGGAAATGAGGTCAGGAGTCAGAGGTGGATTTTCTTTGTCCTGCATACCCTTGTTGGCTCATCACATCAAGCAATAGGTATGTTAAAAATGCACCCCCCCTCCAATTTTTTAAAACAAATGAAGAATTAAATGTCCATTGTTTTTCAACAATCAAGCTGTAAAAGAGCTAAAAATTATCCATTGGACTTAGTGACATGGAGGTCAGTCATGACCATGGGAAAGCAAATTATTGAAGTCAAGGGTACTAATAGGCAGACAGGAAAAGACAGAGGAATAAACAGGGAAGGAGAAAGTGAAAATCATAGAGAAGACCATCAAGATATTTGGTTGCACAGAACAGACAACTTTAAGATAGTCCAGAGGGACAAAAAGTAAGTTTAAAGATGGTTTGGGAAAATAGAAGAGGAAAGTTTGTTTCAAAATGAAAACCTCTGGAGGAAAAACAGACAAGGAAATCATTGAAGATACAAAAAAAAAGGAGACACTCCTGGCAGAAGCACTTACTACTCTCCTTAGAGAATCAGGTAAGGCCTCCAGGGGAACGTAAGGCAGAAGCTGGCACACAGGTGAGCAGGTCTTGCAGGCAAATGGGAGGGGATGATCGCCCACAGCCAAGGGAGACAGTGAGTGAAGGGTCCAACGTGTGGTGAGGGAGAAAGTGAGGGTGGAGGGCAGAGAAGCAGCAGAGAAGGGTGCAGAGGAGAAGAGAAATCACAGAGAAAATCACACAACAGGAGAAGCGGGGTGAAGGGATCCCACCATCTGACTTTAGGCATCCCATGAAGGCAGAGCTGTCTCGCTTTGGGAATATGTAAGGCAAATTATAGAGAGAACCCTGGGGAGATGAGTTCTCAGGAAATGAAAGAGGTGGAAACTAAGCAGTGCTGGGAAGCAATAGGATTAATGGGATAAAGAGAAAAGGAAAGGACTCGTGTGGCAGACAAAAGCAGAAAGAGAACAATTCAGTAACATGGCAATGTAGCAGAAATGAGTCTAGAGCTAAGTAAGGAGGCCTCAGCTGCAGCCCCAGAGACATGCTGCTGCAGTACAAGTCTCTTTTATGTCACCAAATCTTCAGTGTACAGACCCCACTTTCTGTTTTGTAGTTAGGAATCAGCTTCTTGACTGATTTGTAGTTAATTTCAACCTGTAAAGCAAAGGAGCAAATTTCTGTATCTACCTCTAGATCCAGCACCAAACAGAAAGGTTATCCGTTCTTAAAAACGAGCCATTTCCAGAAATCAGAAGCTGGGAGCCAGAGTTATCGACAAGAGATTACATTTTCTGGAAACACTGAACTATTAAGATACTAGACTTTCAACAAGGCATGACACTGCATTTTAGAAACAAAGTTTCTGTATATTTTAAAGAGCAAGGGAAACATAGACAACATGAAGATTGATAATATTCCTAAATTAACATCCTGCAGTTAATGACAATGTGTTAAAACAGAGTAACTTATAAACTTTGGAAGTTGCTTGTTTGTTTTACCAATCTGTCTTCAATGTTGCAAATGCATTTCCTAGATCAAGGCTTACAGATATAAAAGATTGGTTGAGAGCCTATAGCAGTGGGGATGGAAACAAAATCAGTGGAAGGAATTGGACATAATTTTCCTACGTACGTATATAAACACACCACAGTGAATCTCCACACAATGTATAACCACAAGACTGGGATCCCAATTAGAAAAGATATGTTTGTATACTTCAGAATGTATTCTACTGTCACGTAGAACTAAAAAGAACAAATAAATAAATGTAGCTGAACATTTGAAAGCTGGGCTCGATAGATAGGTGACTGAGGGGAACTGAGTAACTGTGGGATGTGGGGAGCCATCCGCGTTTAGTAGAATCAAGCTTGGTTGAGCCATGGAATACAGAGGTCTGACGCCTGGGAACTGGCAGTCATGGGAGACAGTTTCAGACAGCCTAGAGTAGGTGGCCCTGTACAGAGGTGGCTCGCTGTCTGAGGAAATGCTAATTCTCTAAGCAAATGATTTCCCTAACTCCACCCCATCCTGTTCCCAGTCTAGGCCCTTTACCTGTGGGACTATAAATAAAGGTGAGGTAGGCTCCTCCATTTTGTTGGAAGCCAGATCTGGCATGGTCTGATCTGTCACACTCCCTTCCATTTGAAAAGATTATTGACTCTTGTGTTTATTTGATTAGGTAAGTGTCTTAGTGATTAATCAATAGCCAGCACTGTCCTCCAACAGAAATCCTTTCCCTCATCCACACTGGAGGTGGAGAACCCCAAAAGGTAAAGAAAATACTTGAGCCCAGATTACTACACTGCAGGGACTTCTGGGTTCTCATGTCCTCCACATCAAACTGGAACCTCGTGTTCCGTGGGGCTCAGGCTGCCTAGGAAACAGCTGCACTGCCAGCTTCCTTCAAGACTAGGTGTCAGCATCTGACTAGGTTTCAAGGTCATAAGCACTATTAGTGTGTGCACCTTCGTAGAATTACAAATTCTTTTGTCATTCACTGGAATTTTTTCCATTTGCTTACTTCTTGAACACACTTAATTTCATAACTCTGTAGATTTCGGCAACACCCTATCCATCCTTGGTCATCATAAGCACCTCCGCCATCCCAAATTCAGTCATTATTCTTGAACTTTCTGCCTAGTCCTCAGTCTGCAACTAAGATCATCTACTACTTCTCAAACTCAGCATGGCACTGGACTGAATTACCCTTTCTATGAGGGAGTGTGAAGCAGCTTCAGTATGCACTGCTTACCAATGTGCCTGCGTCTGGTGAGACAGGTCACCCATGTCTACATGGTACATGAAGCAGGTTTACTACTTATGTGCTGGAGGCAGCAGGAGACAACAGAAGCCAGGATTCGTGGCGCATCCTTCCATCAACTCTCAGAAAAGCTGTCTGGGGAGGGACTCTGCTCTGCACCTGTCCACTCACACCACAGTTGAGGGACTACAGAGAGCAGCTTGCTCTCTGTTAATACACTGGGGTCACAAGACACCCTGGGCTGAAGCATAGAAGGACATCTTATTTATGGGAGTGGTAGGGGACTAGAACAGAAACTTACTGTTCTCTCTAGCTTCCCCTTATTCCCAGAGGTTGCATTTCCAGGGCATCTTATGATTGTTTTTGACAGCTACAAGCAAAAAAGTAAAAAGTAAAAAAAAAAAAAAAAAAAAAAAAGAGGGCAAACTGAGTAGATCAAAGGCTACCTAGGAAGGAGTTTGTCCTGCAAGGGGTTATACTGAATACACTAGGATGTTTAGTAACATCCCAGGCCTCTACGTACTAAATGACAGCAGCTAGTAGGGGCCCCACCAGCTGTGACATCTGGAATTGTCTCCAACCCTTGCTAAATATCTACATCCACTAGGAGACAAAATTGCCCAGCTTGAGAGCCTTAGTCAAAAGAGACAATTTGCTAGAACTTTTTCCGTGTCCTTCCTTCCCCACAGCACAGACTTGGGCTTCTTAACCTAGAGATTCTGAGGGAAGGTCCCCCGTCACTTGGGGGAACGAGACGTGTGCCTTTCAGTTCCTTCCTACTGAATTGTCCCCCTGAACCCATGTGCCTGTCAGTCCATCCTGACAACATAGCTACCTCTATTCTGAGCATCCTTTAGCAGCAGTCCTTCCTCTACCATCTCCAAAAGGGCAACTTTCTTGGCCAACTCCATTTGCCACACTCATTCCTTACTTTTCATCCATGGAAGCCCCTGGATCAGCCATGCTAAGCCGTTTATCATTTTCATTCCTGCCTTGCTTTCTCAGCCTTTCTTTTGCCTTTCTCTTCTTTCCACATAAAATGTTCTTTACATCTTATTCTCTGGGCTACCCTTGACACCACCTTGCACACCCAGTCCAGCAGGTCTTCCTGTCCTGGGTTCGGCTCCTTGTTCACAGACTTCCAGACCCCTGGTCCACACTGCTCTCCTATGACCCTTTCCTTCTGCTCACACAGATGAGAATGCCTTGAGGACACGGTTTTATCTCTTTTTACTATTGTGCTTAGCTTCTTCCCCGCCCACTTTGGCTTAATCCAAAATGAACACAAACTGTGCCATATTATTGCACTTAAGCTATCTTTGTTCCTTTGACTTGGTGTTGCTCTGCTGTGTTCAGACACAATGGAAGCTGTTAAGAATTCCATTTACACCTGGGGCCTTGCAAATGCATCATCTTCAGCTCTTGTCTATTTTGGTCAACTCATTTTTCCTATCAATTTACCTGCTCATCAGGAGTGATGAAAGTAATGGAAATAACACATTTTGTTCAGAGAGTGGTTCATAACCGCTTCTATCTGACAATACAGGGTCAGCATCCCAATTGGAACCAAGCTGAGTATGCATTGATTGATGACCCAAATGGAAATTGTTTCTTTTCCTGTCTTGGGTCAGCTATAGTTCTGAAAGAGGCTTTTTTCAAGACTCTCTACTGGGAGACTTTAAATAAAGTTAATCAAAAGTAATAGATATAATTTCATTTTATGTCACTACTGGATGTCCTAAATAATTTACACCCTTGTTTACTCAGATGAGACTATACTCGGATGAGACCATACTGCATTATATTTTAATTTAAACAGCATCCCATAAGTTTAGAGCCTTAGACATCATGCACTGTGCTACTAATTGGGCTGACCATAAGGCACATATCTTGATTAATGTTATTTAAATCCATAGTCTCAGAAAGACTTAATAAGATTTTAAAAAAAGAAAAAAAAAAAACTGCAAAATTAGAGAAAGACAGGCTTATGTAATTAATGTGATTCCCAGGAATGGAAACACTGAGTAAATGAAAAAAGAATCTTCGTATCCAGATTGACTGTATTGCCTTCTGTGTTCTACTTGTTGGCAACTAGAGAAATTCTTTTGAAGGTGAATTTAGAGAATGTTTTACTTGAGTAGGTAGCATGATCAGTGTTCTGTTCAAAACTTTTGTACTAAAAATTTGTGCTAAAATTTGATGCCAAATTGTAGAGTGGGGAAAATGATTGATACTTTATGTTGTGGCCTCAAAATTTCAGTACGCAAAAATTAATTGCAAATGCATGCAAGTATCTAAAATAATCAGGGATGCTTCTTCCCTCATGAAATTGGGATAATCCGCATTCTTTTCCTCCCATGGACCACGAAAGACCAAACCTTCCAGCCAGATTGCTGTTAATTCCAAGGAGATGAAGGGCACTAACATCCCCTGGTCCTTCCCTGGTCCTTGTTATCCCTGGCACCTGCAGGTTTTTCCTGGCATCATCACAAAAGAGAGGACTGACCCTTTACTGGCACCTAGAAAAATAGATCTACTCACTTAAAGCATTTTGAGAGTTTTCCATTGACTTAGCAAAAGTTGGAGGGATAGCCATCAGGGAGACCTTACTGAAGAGAGAAATTTCTCTTAATCTGTTACTGTCCTTTCCCCTTTCTCTCCATTTCTCAGTAATAATGACATCGGTGATGGATGACCAAAGACTTTCCTGGCATTTTCATCAATGAGACCAATTTAAAGTCATTTGTTCCCGGAAGATATCCTAGACCAATGCACAATTTTTTTTTTTTTTTTACTTATTTAAACTAATATACAAAACATAAAAATTGTACATATTTAAGGGGTTTCGTGTGATGTTTCGATACTTGTATATAATGTGTAATGTTTAAATCAGAGTGGATACAGCTATCTCCTCAAACATTTACCACCTATTTATACTAAAAACATTTTTAAAAATCTTTATTCTAGCTTTTGGAAACAGAGTATATTATCATTATCTATAGTACATTTAAGTGCAATTGAACAACAAAGCTTCTTACTCCCAACTGTAGCTTAATATCCATCAAACGAACTTTCATGTGCCCTTCTCCCGCTTCCCCCAGCTTCAGTGACCACCATTACAGTCTCAACTTTTATGAGACCAACTATTTTAGAGTCCACATATGAGTGAGATCATGCCATACATGTCTTTCTCAGCCTGGCTTATTTCGTTTAACAGGATGATCTCCAATTCTACTCCTGTCATTGCAAATGACAACACACAACACGTAAACACAGTTTACGAACCACATTTTCTTTACATTCTTTACATGATAGGCATGTAAGTTTCTTTTTTTTTTCATTTTTGCTTTATTGTAAATAGTGCTGCAATGAACATGGAAATTCAGGTATCTACTGATCTTCTCCATAAAATAATACTTGAATGCTTTAAGATTGAGAGACTGTTTTAACTATGCATTTATTCTTTATTAATTTGTTTATCTCTATGTTGTACCCCCAAGAGCAGAATATTACTTAAGGGCAGGAATTCTCATTGGACTTTGTTAAGTATTAGTTAAATTAATATTTGATAAAAATTAGTTTCTTCCTTAATAATTTCATTAACCATAGGCAGGATTTATTGCTCAGAGTTCTAATTACTCTGAAAATATAAGAGCTACAAAATCTAGTCATCAAATAAACAAATCCATAAGTAAATGTTATTTATATTTTTGATATAAAGTCATATCTAACAACCGATACTGAACTTACATAATTTTTATGCTTTTCAATGATTGTATATTTAAAAAATAATGATCACCATAACATTATCCTTTCCTTTCTTTTGATGAATTCTAACAATGGTTTTGTTTTAACATGTCCAGTTGTTGAGGTTCCTGTTACATTTTCCTTGAATCTCCATGTTGCTGATTGATTCTTTTGACCCTCTGTGAAATGGGACATTTGTAAGCAATGAAGCAGTCTGAGCACTTAATCTGTTCTCACATCTGTATATGTAAGTATTTCTAACCACTAGAAATAGTTTCCGTTGGAGTAAAAATAAAAGTTGTAAATAAGTAATGGTTAATAAAATGTGAAAGTATTTTATATTTATAATAAGTCAGCTGAACAAGTTACATAATTTGTGTCAATATTTTATCTTCACAAAATGCAATGATAATAAATGTTTTGCTGCAAGTATGTTGATGTTCTATCATTGGGTGGGTACACACTTAGGATCATTAAGTTTTTCTGGCAAAATGAACCCTTTATGATTTTACATCACTCTTCTTTTTCCCTATAGTCTTTCTTGGTCTGAAATTAATATAATTATTCCATCTTTCTTTTAATTACTATTGGTATCACATATCTTTGTTGATCCTACACCTTCACTTTTAACTCATCTGGGATTTTATATCCTGAAAGGATTTATGTCTGCAACATATGGCTTATGCATCATTTTGTTTGTCCACTCTGACAGTCTACATTTTTTTTTACCTTTATTTTATTTATTTATTTTTATGTGGTGGTGAGGATCGAACCCAGTGCCTCACACATGCTAGGCAAGCGCTCTACGTCTGAGCCACAACCCCAGTCCTGAGACTCTATATTTTTAACAGTTGGTGCATCTTGATCAGCCACATGTAAACTGATTATTGATACAGTTGGACAATGATCTACCCTGTGTGTAACTATTTTCTTTCTCTGCATTATGCTTCCCCATTCCACCTTTTTTTCTGCCTTCTCTAGTTCAAACTGATATTGAATATGATTAAATTTAATCTTTTAGCATAAAATTATATTTTTTCTAAGTTTTTAGTTGTTGCCTTAGTTTCTAACATACTTTTACTTCTTTCTTTCTTTTTTTCTCTTTGAAAGAATGTCTTTATTTTATTTGTTTTACTTTTGTGTGTTGCTTAGAACCCAGGAAACATGCTAGGCAAGCACTCTGCTGCTGAGCTCCTGCCCAGCCCTACTTCTTTCTCTTTAATTGAGAAATACAAAGTATATGAATTTGTTGTACAAAACACTATGTTTTGGCATGTGTATACATTGTGAGAAGGTTAAGCTGAAATAATAAACATGTGAACTATTTCACATACTTATTTTTGTGGCAAACCACTTAAATCGTATCCTTTCGGCATTTTAATGAATTAACGTGTTGTTAATAACCATATCACTGTATTGGACTTGAGCTTTTTCCTTCCGTGACTAAAATCTTGTACCCTCTGAACTTCTCCTGCAGCAACCTTTGGCCACCTAGTGACCAGCATTCCACTCTCTGCTTCTGAGCGTGTCTTGTTCAGCTTCATAAGGAGCCCATGCAGTTTCAACCAAGTCCACCTTCAAACAGCACTCTGCTCTGCTCCACCTGCAGTGAAGGTACCTTATCACACGGTGTTCCTAACACATCCCTGTGACACCACTGCCATTCATTTCACTTATCCATGGTTATAATAATCCCATGCATAATTAATGTTACTTTGAACAAAGCCATCTTTTTTTTTTTTTTGCTAAAAATCATAAATTTACATAGGGCAATGTTGTTTGATTCATTCTGTTATTTTTTCCCTTTCCCCCCCACCCCTCCCACCCCTCTTTTCCCTCTATATAGTCCTTCCTTCCTCCATTCTTACCACCCTCCTTATCTGTAACCCTAAACCTAACCCTAACCCTAACGCTACCCCCTCCTACCCCCCATTATATGTCCTCATCCGCTTATCAGCGAGATCATTCATCCTTTAGTTTTTTTGAGATTGGCTTATCTCACTTAGCATGATATCCTCCAATTTCATCCATTTGCTTGCAAATGCCATAATTTTATCATTCTTCATGGCCATCTTTTTGATCAATTAAAATATCTTTTATTTTTACCTTGATTTATTCTTTCTCATATGTTCTTGGATCTTTCTGCAGATCCAACTTTCTGAACTATCTTATTATCCTCAGAAATTGTTCTATTTTCTATCTTTTTTTTTTTTTTCTTTTAGTCATCCTGGTGAGCAGGTATTAAACTGTTATTTCAATTTGTACTTCCTTAATGACTAACAAGTTTGAGTATCTTTCCATGTGTCTGTTGGGTATTTGGGGAGAAAGGTGTACTCCCATTCTTTGCCCATTTTTAAATGGTATTGTTTTTCCTTTTGTTCTTGAATTGTAGCCTCTTATATGTCTTGTATATGTTATCAGATAAATGATTTTCAAAGATTTTTCTCCTGTTCTGCTTGTTCTTTTCGATTTCTGTATGATGTTCTTGAAGCACAAGCTTTGAAATTTTGTTAAAGTTCACTCATCTACTTTTCTATCTGTGGCTTGTGCTTATGGTGTGATATCTTAACCCCTGTTCCCTAACCCAAGGGTGAAGATTCTCTGTTTTCTTCCGGAGTTTTTATAGTTTTACCTTTCATTTTCACAATACACTTCATTGTGATGAATTTGAGTTAACAAGAATATCAGGTCAGGAAGAACTCCCGCTTTATTCTTTTGCAAGTGGACATCCAGTTATTCCAAAAACCTTCTATTTTTCCTTCATTCGGTTTTCTTGGAACATTTATTAAAAATTAATTTACAAAAAGGTGAGTTTTTTTTCTAGACTTTTCATTTTATTCCATTGATCTGCATGACTATCCTTTCACCAACGCACACTCTCTTGATTATTGTGGCTTGTGGGCAGTTTTAAAACCAGTCCAAATTTGTTCTTATTTTTCAAGATGGTTGTGTCTCATCTGAGTTCAATCTACTGTTCTACATTAACCTGAGCCATGAAATGACTCTTGGACACACAGAAGGGAAGGTGGTGGTGGCAGAGAGAGCAAGGCAAAGTCAGTGCTGTGCATTTCCACAGCTCACCCCAGTTCCTGTCTCAAACCCAGAGTGAATTAAAAGGCACACGTGGTCATTTCAGTTGACCTTCCCCAGGGGTTTTGCTTGAGTCCAAGGCTGCTTGTTCTCCAGCATGGTTCATTTGTGTTCTTGGTCTGAGATGGTGACAGAGATGTTTCTGGTTCTTGGCCGCTGCCTACCTCTGATGTTACTGGGGCTGAGATGATCTTAGTCCCCTCCCGTTCATCTGCCCATAGAGCTCATTCGCACTACTTACTTCTTTCTTCAGGTACTCTCTGCGTCCCTCTCTGATACCTAAGGCCCTGTATCAGTGCTCACAATTCACACTGGGCTGTGAAACGCTCATCAAGAACATTTAGGATCACCTTGCAGTCGCTTCTGCTACAAGATTTCTCCTGCCTATCTTGCTTGCCCGGGGCTCCTGAAAGGTCCTGGTACATGTAAGGCCCCCGTGGCTCCCACACCTTGATTTTGTGATATTTCCTGCATCTTTTCTCATTGGATCTAGACCCCTGAACTTGTTTCCAGAGCATAAGTCCCCTTCAGAGGAAGTTCTCTACTTTTCAGGGATTCTTAATTCTTTGTCACTCTGCCTTCCCTCCACCAACCTGAGAAACCTTCAGGTTGTATTCATTTGTATTCAGAACATTTTCTCTATATCCAGTGTCCCGTCCAGCCCTAAATCTTTTTGATTTTCAATCTCGCCTATGTTTTATCTGTGCTAGCCTGCCTGGGATGTGTCTTATAATGTATGTATCTGAGAGGAAGGAAAGAGATCACAAAAATAAATAAATTATAACATGTTGCATACTTAAAGAGGTATAGTCCCACAGGAGAACCACAGGCAAAGTCATACTATTACATTATACATGAGTATCGTGAGTGAAGCTAGTTCACACAAAGCCACACATAATTGTTCCCTGTTCTCCCTAATTATGTGAAGAAATTGATAACGAGTACACTGTCATTTGTATAGAAAAGTGAGGTTGACTTCCACAGTCAAATATTTATTCAAATTTCGAAAAGAACTAAGATGCATTTGATCATTTTCAATCAAATAAGTAATTTGTGTGATGATTTAAAATTGAGAGTTTGCCCTCATCCTAACAAGGAGCATAGAAATATCAGAATTCATAAAGGAGCTTCACATGCCACTAGGATGAACGCAGTAATGACTAGAGTTTTATTAGAAAAATTTCATCCAGATAAAGCAATTTGTGAAAGGAAATTTTATTATTCCATTTCATAATAAAATATATTGCCCCAAATAAATATGCAAACATTTCAAATGAGGAGACAAAGATTTTGCAACAGCTGAGTGACTTTCTGTGAAGATCATTCCTCTAGTGATATTGACTAAATGGAAATAAATAGATATGAAATTAGTTTATTTTAAAATAGATTGAAAAAACAATGGTGATTTAATGAAAAACAGCTTCTCAATTATTATTATTCAATAGCCACATCTGAATAGATTCTCAAAGAAAATAGTTTGATTATTTGTGTTGCGTACACTTTTTTTTTTTTTTTGATAAATAAAAATAGTAGCTCTGTTCTGCCACATACTTATACTGCCAAGTGGTAATAGAGGATTTCTGTCACTTTGACACAAAAAATAAAGGTCATCAAATACTTTAAATTAGAAATGTGCACATAACTATCCAAAGTTTCTCTTTCCTTTAAACTACACTGAAGAAAATCTACAGGATGAGGATAACCATAAATTTTATATAGTTATATTATGACAAAACTAAAGTTGAATTGTATAACTTTCATCTGCACCTCAATGCAAATATCAAATCTAGTGTAAGAATTAAGCAACAGACCACATTCACAGATGTCAAAACAAAAGACCTGAAAACGACACATTTCTCAAAGGTAACAACTTGGATTATTGACAATGTAGGAAACAAAGTTCAGATTTTTCTGACTCCAAGTGCAAATACTGCTTTCTTTATGAAAATAATGCTTCATCAAACATCTGTGATAAACGAAGAATGGCATCTTCAACATTAATTACACACCAATGTAAATCACTCAGATGTTCAATGTAAAACACTCAGAAATTTCTGTACTGGATGGATAACTAGTAACACAAAACATTTATTTAGGGGGAAAACTATGCAGAACCAGGTCTCTAGCTGATCCCTCTAAGAAACCTTGAAGATCAAAGCTAAATTGTTTCATAGTTTCAAATTTATCCCGAATACAATTCCCAAATAAATCCTAATCAGTCATGATTTTGTATTGCAGAAGACACAATGATAATTCCATAAACAGAAAAGTTGAGGTTAATATCCCAACTCTCAGAAAAACATGAGAGATTAAACCCCAGCAAGTTATATTCTAAGTGAAGCTACATTTTCATATCACCAAATATCTGTGTTCATTATTACAAGCATCATATTTTGTCCTTAGTATGGTTATGGATATTGTAAAATATGTATTAATCATGTGTCAGTTTTCATGATAAATTTGGGCACAAAATTTGCTAAGTGTGAGAACTTGGACAAGTCCCCTCTCAATGCCCTCCCCAGTGAGCAGAGTAGGTGTCTGGGAGCTGCACAGGAAGGTGAGCCACCGCTTACTGCTGGTCACAGTTGCCATGGGGGGTAATTTGAGAAGCAGCACATGTTACAGCAATTGTCCAAAGAACAACAGACTGTCCAAATAGGTGATCAATCTGTTGGGGCCAGGCAGAGAGAAAGCTTCCAAGTAATGATGCCAATGGCAGAGAAATTCGGGACACCAGACTGGAGAGAGGGTCCAAAGCAGATGGTGGGAGTTGTAGCCACCTGGACTAATTCTCTGAGTCAATTAGCAAGTCCTGGTGGTGACTTTTTGGATAATTCTTCAGGCTCTGGAAGAGGAAATGCCTGCCTTAAGAATACTCTTTGGATTTTAAAGAGAAAGAGATGATTTTTAATAGAACCTTCCTTTCTGCCCTTGTACCGGCTCCTCTGTGTCATCACCTCATTCCCAACCTGGACCCCACTGAAGATGATGGTGATTTCTCCCCCAGGAGCCTCATCTAACTTTCTGGTGTTTACTGATGTTTCAACCATGAAGAACAGCACCACACCAACTACTGCCGAATTTAGGTTACCAGGCACTCTAAAGAAAGAGACGGAACTCTGAGCATTGTTAGTACAAAGTCGGATCTTCCAATGTGACCCCTCGCTACGATCTATCAATTGCCTCCTATGTAACCATTTGAAACCTTGCCCCTCTGTGAAGCCCTTGCCTTCTCTTTCTCTCTCCAGTTCTCTGACCTTCATCGCTGTTGTTGCTCCTGTCTTCCATCATTATATGCAGCCCACGCTTCAGGCAGGTTTTCTTCCAGTTTCCAAGGTGATTGGGTTTCTTCACATTCCATGTCCACCTCTTCTAGAACCCACCATCCTTCCTTTCTGCACAGTCAGTTCTCCCTGCTCTCCGAGACCTCCTTTCCAACTTGAAAATGTGCTGCAGATGTTTTTGATTTAAATTGCAAAAACAAAACCAGGAAAAATTCCCAACACTTTTCTCTTGGACCAGGTTTGTCCTGGAGACACTGACCTTTGTCCTTTCCTTTTTATTTCAGATTTTCTGTCTTTGGTTTCTCATTTCTTTGTTGTGAATTCCATTCCAGACTGAACACAGGATTCTCTACTCCATAACCACTCTTGCTAAAATAATCAAGGGCTTCTAACTGTCCAATCACATGGCCCAATTTCAACCTCTTCTGCTGTCCTCCTCCGCTGTGTCGGACACTGCACACCACCCGTCTTAAGTCTCTCTCTTCCTAGAGGTTCAACTCTATGTACCATCACACCCTCACAGTCAGTTTTGCTCAGGTTTCTTCATTTCCTGTCCTTATTTTGTTCAACATTTAAATATTTGTATTGTCCTCAAAAGTCTCTTTTCAGTCCATTTCTCTTTCTCTTTTGGGGGTGGGTGGGTGAATGTGGGTACTGGGATTGTAGCTAGTGCCTTATGTATGCTAAGCACCTACTCCACCGCTGAGCTACATCTCCATCTCCAAGGTTACTCTTATTCTCAAGGGCAATCTCTTCCATCTCAAGACTCTTAATAACTTCTACATGCTGGTCACTGTGTGTGTTATTCAGGGTTCTACAAGGAAAGAGAACTGAGAAGAGCAGGGATTTTAGGGAATTAGCCTATGAAATTGTAGGAGCATAAGTCCAAATATCTGCCTGGTAGGCCAGCAGTCTGAAGGCCCAGAGAAAGGTTGCAGTCTGAGTCCAAAGGCAGTCTGATGTCTGCTTGCTTGGGGACGTCAGTTTAACACATTAAGACCTTTAACTAATTGGACAAAATCCACTGCACTATGAAAGGTAATCTGCCTAACTCAAAATTCACTGATTTAAATACTATTTCATCCAAAAAACAACTTCACAGAAATATCCAGAATAAAGTTTGCCTAGGAAACTGATCTAAACCACTTGACACATAAAATTGACCATCACACTATGAAATTTGCATCTTCCACCCAAGTCTCTCCGCTGAGTTTCAGAAGCATAACATTGAACGCCTGCATGTGAACGTAACGTGGTCACATCAACTCAAGGTATCCTGCGCTGTTCTTTCCTCCTCCGAGAATCCTTATCTTTGCCCCACATTTCTTGTGTCAGGCAGTAGTATCACTATCTCATCTCAAAAACTCGTGACTTTCTGACTCTCTCTTGCATTCAATCCCAATCTCCTCTCAGAATCACAGCTTAATTACTTTTTGCTCTGTCTCTCTGCTTTTTCCCTCACAAAACTGCCACAGTTCAGCCACATAGCACAAGTTTGCCCAGATACACAAAAAGCCCTGGTACTCAAGGAAAACACAGATATCAACCAGAATTCTGAGAACCCCACCGGTAGATGGAAACTGCCTTAAGTCTCCCAGGTTTGAGGCCTCCAGACCATATAATCATTACCGTGAAACAATTAGAACCTCACACATGGTTCTTTGCACAGATGCTTAATCACCAAAAGCAACATCTGAGAGACGTTGATCAGCAAACCAACAACCGTCTAAGTCTGTGGCTCACAGATCCTTGGAATTCCATAAAACTGTGACCCAAATTCTCCAAGTTCCTCACTTCCGTTTGCCAGAGGACGTGCACAGTATCACCACATGTGCATGCACGTGCACACGCGCGTGCACACACACACACATACACACACACACCTCTATTCCATGAATCCGCCCCTCTTATCCTTGCCTCATTATAAAAGTCACCCACAGCGCTTGTTAAAAACTCAAAATTCTAGTTCTGGGGATCAGACCTTGGGTGAAAACTAAGAATATGTGTATTTATCTGAATGTATTCGAATTTTATGATTAGGAAAGTGTGAGAAACCCTCCTCTACCAGTCTCATTCCCACAAATCACTAGGCCTTCTGACCTAAAATGAATTCACCTCTTGTGCTCTCTCTCCTTCTGGTGCTCTTCCTCTCCTCACGCCCCCACACATACTGAATTGTGCTTATTAAAAGTTCTCTTGCAAGATAATGATGGCCCATTAAATTTCAACCCTCTTTTCTAAAAGCTCGCTCCATGTTTAGGCTTCACTGAAACCTGGCTCTGCTGAGCATGCCTTCCTTGGCATATTCTCTGCGTAGCAGCTCACGTCACCAGCACCGGTGGTTAGGGAAGCTGGGACCCTATCTTCTTCATGCCTTTGTTCAAATATTTGCACCTCTTGCCTTTTATAAAACCCATTTAAATACTTGTGATAACACAGACTGAGAAAAATACTGGGTCCAGGCGTATTCCTGGGACAGGAAAGATTAAAGCAGAGTCTGAGATGGGGAAGGTAGAGAGCACATGAGAGAATAACTGGGACTGTAAGTTTCCCAAGAAATCGAATGCACAACTTCTGAAATGCAGAGGCACACAGCTTACATTGCAGTGTGAAAGGAAAAACGGGCTGGGGGGTATAGACGCTTGGTTTGATTTTTTTTTGGTGGAAAATGGATAGAACTTCTACCTAATGATTTTTGTGAGGGTGCTGGAGATTGTGCATATGAAGCAAGCAGCTATAGCACTACGTTACACCCCTAAAACTAGTGCTTAGCCCCCCACCTTTTTGTTCTCCTCTTTTCTTTCTTCTTCCTCTTTTGCTCCAGTGCTGGGGATTGAAGCCATGGCCTTGTGCTTAGCAAGTGGTCAACCACTGAGCTACACTCTCTATTGCTCGAAAGACTGATTGACTCATTCACAGAGGAAGCAAGCCTCTCTTCTCAGAATGTGAAGGTTGAATGGGCCCGTTTGAGCTTTGAGAAGAGCAGGAAAGATTTCAAGTTGCTACTGTAATAGAAGAGCAAATTATTTAAAGAAAAACAAAATAGAAGACTTATTTATATGGACATTGGTCTGATTGTAGGGTGCACTTCTCAAATAAGCCATTTGTTTCAAGGGTATAAACCCAGAGAAGGAAAGTGGTTGGTCCACCCAAGAAGGTGGTAGGGTATAAGAGGCACGGATTTAGAGATAATGTGTATAAAGACGGGAGAAGAGGGTGTAGAGAAATCACAGAGATCTATTGAAATGTTGACCACCGCAGGATTCTTGCTGTGAAGAACCTTTATCCCCACTATTATATACCAGGATAAATAGACATGAAGAATTTCTCTAGTTTGACTGTGGTTTCTTATCTCCTAATGTTCTGACATCTAAAAAATTAGTATTTCCTTAGAGCCAATACCCACTGTTCCTGAAAAACCTGGATTTTTTCTGTTAATAACTACCCATCACCTCTGTAAATGACCTTGAGTAACATGGGGAAGATTACATGGGCATTTCTCTGGATGTTTGTCCTGTTTCCTTCCTTAAAAAACTCCGTTGTTCTCCTTCAAAATGTTCTACAAACACACTGAGCCTTTATCTAACGTTGGGAGAAGAGGCATAGAATCCAGTCATGTTTGCCCAAGTCAGAGCTCCACTCCTGAGAGTTGGAATTTTTTTTTTTTTTTTTTTTTATTTAAACAACTGGAAAAGACCCTGGCTGGATCGGTATCATCACTTAGCCCTTGAGGGTGAGTGTGCTCCATCCACCCTTGTCTGCCAGGCTGTGATTGTTCCATCCCCATTGACCACAGGGCGCCCATAACAGTGTCTCCAGATTCTTTTCAGCCTGATCTATCTTTAGGATGTTGACCACCACACCTGGCTCCTGGCCAGAATGGACATTACCCAGCCTATATGGCCTCTAATTAAATCCACGCAAGTATAACCCAGTAGTACATCACCTATGCCAATAGTTCCATATTTGTATGCCTAAGGGCTTCCCTGAGGGATTTAGAGATGTGAAACTGTGTAGACAGTCTTGGGGATGCGCACTGAAAAACTATAAAGAAGACAGTAGTTGACAAATCCTTCTCAACTCATCCTCCTGGATGGGGTGTCCTGAGATGTGATTGGCAGGACACTCCCACAGGATCCAGTTGTCAATTTTACTTGACACCAAACAGAGGCTGATTTGTTGCCACACCCTGGTTACTTGTTCTCCCTCCTTCCTGCCTCATGCCTGCTTTCCTGGTTTTAATTCCCTGGGAGCATCTTTTAATCTGGGTTTTTCTGCATGGCCAAAACCAAGCTAACAACACACTTCATTTGTAGTGCACCTCATCCCCAGCATTTCTAGCTTAGGGAAAACAATGAGTAAAAGACTATCATGAAAAGGCCAGTGTTTTCCTCAGCACTAGATTTCTCAGATATAAAGAAGAAAGGTGATTTCTCTGGATCTTTCTCAAGGGACATAGGATTTGAATGAATGGGAGAGGATATGACAGATTTCATCCAGACCTTGATACTATTTTATATATTCATTAAAGGATTTCTGAACTCTCCATGCCATTAGTGGGGTCAGAATTGGTTTGCACTATGAACAACTTCAACCCAGTACTTATTATTTGTAAATGACCTATCATTTTTCACCTCATCCATTTTCCAAGGGTTTCCATTCTCTTTGAGATGAAATCTTAGCATTCCTCACAGGACCTCCCTCACCCAGCCTTAGCATCTCTATGATTGATCACCTGCGGCCCCCAACCCTGCACTTTACAAAAACTGCCTTCAGTTTGCAGACACATTAGCAGGTGCCCTGCTTCTGCAATTGTGTACATGTTGTTTCTTATTCTGGGAATCCCAGTGCTGTGTCTGCCCTTCTTGTAAACTTTTCAATCAAAAAGACAGAGCAAAGCTTCAATTTTATCCAAGAAAGGTTGATTTCCCCTCCCCCAGTCACTGACTTTGTAATTTCATTATAAAATTATATCATTATGTTAATATTGTTTGTTTCCTTGATGTCTTTAGAAATAAATCAATTTCATTGAGAACAGGAAATAAGTTGTACTTATGTACATGTGTTAGTCAACTTTTCATTACTGTTACCAAAATACCTGAAAAGAACAACTTGAAGAAAAAAATTGTTTGGGTTGATGGTTTTAGAAGTCTTAGTCCATGGTTGGCCAACTCCATTGCTCTGAGCCTGAGGTGAAGCAGAACATCATGGCGGGAGGACATGGTGGAGGAAAGCTGCTCAGTTTATGGCAGCCATGAAGTAAAGAGAGAAGAACCAGGGATGAAACATAATACCCAAGGGCATGACCTCAGTGACCTGTTTTCTCCAGCCACACCCACATGCCTGCTGTTATCACTCATAGTCCATTTAAATTATTAATCTATCAAATGGATTAATCCACTGATGAGATTACAGCTCGTAATCTACTCATTTCTTCTCTGAACATTTCTGCATTAACACATGCACTTTGAACACTCCTGCATTAACACATGAGCTTTTCAGGGGAGAGTTCATATCCAAATCATAACAGTAAATATTTGTGTCATTTGAATAATGCTGGTAATACAGAAAGTGTCTAATAAATTTAGTTATATTGTTAAAATAGCCATAGGGGACATGGGTGAAAGTCCCCTGGATAGAGGGACAGTTGATCATAGGATCGTATTCAAGAAAAATAATGTTTAAGTTTAGTTACAAGAAAAACACACACACAAATGATGTAGGAAGCCAGTCAAGAAACATCTGAGACAAGCATGGTGGCAGCTGCCTGTAGTATCAGTGGCTAGGGGTGCTGAGGATCACGAGTTCAAAGACAGCCTCGTCGACTTAGTAAGGATGTAAGAGAAAGACGGTTGGAGATGTTGCTCAATAGTTAAGTGCTTCTGGATTCCATTGCTGGTAAGAAAGAAAAAGACAGAAAGAGAGGGTGGGTAGGGAGGGAAGGAAAGAGAAAGAAGGAAGGAAGGAAGGAAGGAAGGAAGGAAGGAAGGAAGGAAGGAAGGAAGGAAAGAAGGAAGGAAGGAAGGAAGGAAGGAAGGGAGGGAGGGAGGGAGGGAGGGAGGGAGGAAAGGGAAGAAAAGAAACAAAAAGAAAGAAAGAAAACGATAAAGAAAGACAGATCTATCTGAAAACAACACAGAAACTGAAGACACCAGACATCTAACTTCCCCTAATTACCATCATTTCCCAAGTTAATTCCTTGACTTCACTTTTCTATGGTCTGCATGTTGGCGTCCCTTCAAAATTCATAAACAAGACAATGGATCCAGAGATCCAAAAGACGCTTCAGTGGGCAGAAACCACGGTTCTCAGTAGCATCTCGGGGAGAGTGTGCCTAATCTCCTCCGCTTCTGGTGACTGCTGGCACCCGTGTTCTGGAGACGTCTTTCTCATGGCCACCTCAAGGGTCACATAGTCTGCATTTCACTTAGGGACCATTATTCAATCTATCACACATACTTACATGTGTTCTCACTAATCTTTCATATGTTTAATATAGGAAATTTTATTACTCAATTTCCTAGCATTGAACCATTGTGGCACTCAGGAAACAACTAAATATTAATCATTTCAATCATTTGTTTTCTTTTTTCTCTTTTTTGGGGTACTGAGGTTGAACTCAGAGGCATTCAACCACTGAGCCACATCCCCAGCCCTGTTTTGCATTTTCTTTAGAGACAGAGTCTCACTGAGTTGCTTACACCTTGCTGTTGCTGAGGCTGGCTTCAAACTAGATCCTCCTGCTTCAGCCTCCTGAGCTGCTAGGATTACAGGCTTGCACCACCATGCCCAGCTCACTTCACCGATTAAAAGCTTTATGCTATTCCATTTTATGGCACAATTATATATTATTTAGCCAAACGTTACTGATGAATGGTAAGGTTATTTCCAATCATTCCAAGCATCCTCATGAATGGGATTCGGGCCTTTATGGAGGGAACTGAGGGAGCTTATTTGTTCTTTTTGCCACATGAGGACTCAGAAACTGCCATCTATGAGGAAAAGGGGCCAGCGTTTATGAATTACCCAGTCTAAAGCATTCCTTACAGAAGCCTGCTGAATAGACTAAGATAAGTGTAAATCACTGGCCCCAAATGATTCCACACCAATCCACCCTTCAGTCTATGTATCTACCTGCTGACTGAGAACAGCACTTGTTGCCAATAGTTTCATTTTCCACTGTGATTATGATCAAGATCATCAACTACCTTTGTGTCTAGCAACTTTTGACCTTAAAAATTTGGCTTAGATTCATTTAGCAAAAATGTGATAGAAAACAGTATCTCAAAGATAAAAACAAGTCATTATAATGTAAATATCAAATATGTTTATAATTGCTGCCCTGTATTAAGCACCTATCACACATGATAAATATAAATATCATGCTTCTACCTTAAATGTAAGGAAAAAATATCTCATAGAAATTAAGGATATGATCTAAATTTAGGTCTGTTTGAGGCCAAACTCATGCTATTAAGAAAACAAATGGAAATAATCTAATAGAACTAATTCACTATCCATGGATAACCACAATTGTAAAATCGAAAAATACAAATAAAATTAAATTTGCAGCACGCGTCCCGAGAGCGGATTTCTGAGGTGACACTGAACTGGATTTTTTCTTGCCATTCACTGCAGGTTTTCGTTTCCATTTCACTTGCTGTTAAGTGTTGTATTTCATTTCAAATTGCTTCCGCTGTTACTAAAAATGAATTTAGAGCATAAAGAAAAAAACATACTGACAATTTTTTGCCAGTTCCTTAGATGAGATTTCCAGGGCTTCTGTCATTTTTAAAGTCCGGTCTTTTCATTTGCTACTTTTAGAGAACATTATGTTAACTAATGATTAAAGTGATCGTGGCTTTTCTTAGAGGTTAGGAAATTACCCTCATGATTGTATACCATTCTCACCCCAAAATCTCTCAAAATCTTAGTGCAATCCAGTATATAAGAATATTCTAAGTAATACCTTTCCTTTCTGCTTAAAAATTAGATTTATCAGTGGAAATTTGGAATTGAGGTTCTGGTTATCTCTCTTGAAACAAGACCAAGAAGGAAAAACACAGCAGACTGAGACTGTCCCAGCCACAGTGGCAGAAGAGGTCATCAAGGGCCCTGACAGGGAGCTGTAGCATGCGCGAGGAGAGCTTGGAGCCGGTGACTCCAGACACATGCCAGAACTGGAAATGAGCAGTTATGGCTGGAAGCCCAGGCTGGACTAGCCATGCTGGCTTAGAAACCATGCTTCGGGGGAAATGTCTGAACATGTGCACGTTAACCAAGGAACCCGACCCAAAGAGACCAAGCATAAGCCTCTCCATCTTCCAGGCGAGGACCGTGCAGCCAGGGCGCCTGTCTGCACACGACCACACAGGATCCACTCCCTCAGGAGACAGCAACCAGAGCAAAACCAGGCAAAAACCCGATATCACTGGACTCTGAGTGGATTCTCCAGTTATTGGGAAGCTAGAATGGGAAGTCAGTCCTGAGTAAGTCTCTAGGGCATCTGAATTCAGGAAGTGAGGGAATTTCTCTAGCAATTCTGTACTTTTGCCTTGTCTGGATATTTAATTTTTAAATAAAAGAGACATGTTCATATTTAGACTCTAATATGGTAATGCATATTGCCATATATTAATTGATGGAGCTGACTGTAGTTCCTCTGTTGTGTTAGATGGAAGCCATTTCAATCCATAATGTTCTTGCTAGAGTGAATGGATCTTCCTTAACCATTAGAATTAAGATTACAGTGTCCAGAATGAGACAAGTCAAGCAGAATTACCCTTACAGAGATGCTTTAGCAGGGCTTGTTTTAATCTGTGTTATTCATTGTAAAACCACAATATTCATGTCCTCAAAGCTTTGATTTCAAGTCAACCACAGGCTGATGATCTTAAGTGAGACAGTCTGCTAGGCTAACTGAAAGAGAACCCTCACATCAGCACTGTCACAGTATAAGCTGAATGATTCTGACCCGTGTCACATTCCGGATTCATAATGCAATTGTTTTCAGAACACGGATTCATGCTCTTGTGTATTGATCACTGAAATATTTTTGTAATGTCTAATTTTAGATTCCTCTTGTGCACACATAATAATGCCACTGTGAATTTCAAAAGGTAAAAATTCTAATTAAAGATTTAAATTTAAATTAAATATCTAGACTTTCTTGGGGTTGTCTTGGCTCCTTAATTATACTTGGTATTTATATACTTCCTGTATTATATATCATCAAGCCAACCTTTGCATTGATGAATTTGTTCACTCTCAACATTGGTTTACTTTGCAGAGGGTGATCATTAAACCTTTAGTAAAGACATGAGAAAACAGAAAATAACTTGCCCAAATTTGACAGATATGAGCCCACATCTTTTTTCTTTTGGAGAAAATTGCTGAGGAGCAATAATCTTTATAATCATTCTGACTTGTCACGGAGACCTTTATAAAGCTCCAAGAGTTCAAATGGACCACTCCATCAACCAGCAGCCCCATGAAATATTTGCTAAAAGTAGTCCTTCAACTCCATATCACCAGAAAAAAGAAGCCTCAGGAGAGTCATCAGGCATGGGCCCTCTCCAGATAAAACCAGTTGTTTGATGGAACAGTAAACATGTTCTGCACTGTCACCAAAAATTTAGCTGTATTCCAGTATTTAGAAGAATTAAGATAATTCATGGATCTGTCATTTCTGCACATTTTCTGAGCAAAAGACCTTGGTAACATGTTCATGCCCAGCAAATTTTGAAACAAGAAATATATCTCTAATTTTATTTTCTTTACAAAGTATTAATTCTGAACTTACATATAGTCCCCTAAAAATAAATGAAATTAAGCATTTGTGAAAATTCTCAAGAATCTCTAAGGAAAAAGCACCAGTGTGAGCAGGTTTTCTGACTGATGTTTTTGGGAGCCTACCAACCAAGAACACTTCACTTAAATCTGCCAAGTGATGTGCCACTGCTGTGGAGCTAGACAGATGAAGTTAGTTCCAATTTCCATGTCATGGTGCTGCCTTGGATAATAGATGAGCATGACCACCATTCACCCCAAGATGTGTGGTTAAAAGGAAGAATAATTGATCAAAAAAGCAACCTCAAGGGTAATTTCATTTAACTTGAGATTCATTTCAGGGGTTACAGAGATAAAAATTTATGACTTTTTTTTTTTTTAATTTTTGCAGACTGCATTTTGATTCCTTGTACACAAATGGGGTACATCATTTCGATTCTATGGTTGTATATGATGTAGACTCATACCATTCGTGTAATCATACATGTACATAGGGTAATGATGTCTGTCTCATTTCACCATCTTTCATACCCCCCTCCCTCTCATTTCCCTCTACGTAACCTAAAGTTCCTCCATTCTTCTCTCACCCCCACTCCTCCTCCCCATTTTATATCCTCATCCACTTATCAGGGAAAACATTTGGCCTTTGGTTTTTTGGGATTGGCTCATTTCACTTAGCATGATATTCTACAATTCCATCCATTTATCTGCAAATGACATAATATTATTCCTCTTTATGACTGAATAATATTCCATCCTGTATTTATACCATTTATGACTTTTTAAAGTGACAAGTATTCTTCTAAATTTATTTCTCTTTCTCAAGGGCCAAGTCCCATTAATACTACTACAACATGGAAATGTGATCAGAATTAAGTTTTTCTATCAAGAAAAAATTTTAATTTATGAAATTCCAAATTTCCGTTACATCAAATATTAGCATACACACTCATTACTATCCAGTGAAGCAAATAAGAATCGCTGCCTTGGAAGGCAGCTATGCTCACCACTATATCACCAACGCTATAGGTGTACCACCAAGGTCTGGAGCTATGGCTCCGTGGTAGAGCACTTGCCTGGCATGTGTGAGGCCCTGGGTTGGACACTCAGCACCACATATAATAAAATAAAATAAAATAAAATAAAAGATCCATTGACAACTAAAAAAATATTTTCAAAAAAGATTCACTGCCTTTGTAGAAAATTACAAAAATGATAAAATTCTGTTTTTATAATAGATAAAGAAAAAGAAAACTGCAAAACAAAACAGGAGGGAGTTTTTCACCAAGGAACCATGGGGGAGACAAAAATAATGTTGGGAGATAATTTATGGATCTGTCTTTTCTGCATATTTTCTGGTGCAAAAGGCATTGGTAACATGTTCAAGGAGATCTCAGAACCGTTCCTGAGCAGGGAGCAGATTTGCTCAAATTTCAGAAATTTAAAGCTGGAGTTCCCTCCAACTCCTGGCACATCCCTGGGCACTAAAGCTAATGTCTTTGTCTGAAGGCAAATTTGGTTTCTGATCAGAAAATGTGTTTCTGACCAGGATAATAAATAAAATATCTCCATATTTCCATGAGAAAGAGGCAAATTGCTAGCCATCCCCTAATAAGATTAGAGGTTATCTTTTGCTCTTCAGGCATCACACCAATCCACTGCGTGAGCAGTATTCCTTCACTTGGGCCAGGTCCACATCCTTTCCCTCGGGACTTGGAAGACAAGAGCAAGCAATGCAAACACGGAGAGGTAACAAGCTTGCGGGTGCATCTGGGCCCATTGCCACCTCACTGTGGTGGTGTGCAGACCCACCACGCAGCTTCAGAAGACACCACTGCTTAGGAATTGCTTGAGAGCTAGACAGGTAGATATAGAAACGTAAACCGCAATTTTAGATGTATACTCTTCTCTGTTAAAAAGGAGGAAGTGAAAAAATGTGTAACAGAGCCTGATAAAACACTCTGGAATTAAGTTTTCTTAGGAAAATGTCTATTATCATGGAAAAAAAATGTCCTTATCTTTGAGATAATAAAGGTATCTTTGGTACGTGTGTGCGTGCATGCGCGCACGCATGTGTTTTCATCTCAAGAATCTAAGTTATTCTGTGTCTGGGACTGAAATAGGAAGAGGCGCCCAACAATTCTGAGATGTTTCATCTGTAAATATAAGGGGAGATGAGCATTTAATATCACATATCGGGAACACACACATGCATACACACTTATTTGTAGGTTGAATATCTGTGATCTGTAATGCTTAGGACCAGAAGTGTTTTGGGTATGGAATCTTTTTAAATTTTAGAGTTCTTTCACAGGTGTAATGTGATATCTTCCAGATTCAAGTCTAAACACGAAATCCAGTTATGTCATGTACAGCTTATACACAGCCTGAAGGCAATGCTATACACAATATCTTCAGTGCACCTGTGTTTTGACTGCTACCCGTCATGAGGTCAGGTGTGAAATTTTCCACTTATGGCATCTGTGTTGGAGCCAAAATGTTTCAGATTTTGAAGCATTTTTTAGTTCCGGATGTTTAGATTTGGGATGTTCAACCTGTGTAAACTTTGAAGGAGAAAAGTTTCTCAGAGCTCTCATTGAATAAGAGAATAGAAATTGAAATTGATAGTATAATTGTTCTTATTATTTTATGAGAAAATATACTGGAATTCACTTAAGTGTGTTACTTATTTTACTTAGAATATTAATCTAGTATTTAATTGTAAAATATAATATAAATATTTAAAATCCAAATATTTCTATGTATCTTTCTAGATTAGCCAGTTTTTGACCTCCCAGTCTATTTTTCAAACCCTTTTTAAAAATCCTCAATGAAATTTCCATTGGAATATAATTCCAGTATTAAAGGGATTGTTGTATTTCATAGTAGAAAAAAGTTGCTGATTAGAGTGCACCTTTGGAATTTGGTTTCCTTTTTTCTTTTTCTTTTTGTAAAGTCAGTGTAATTCTAAAATATTCAGTACACAATCCTAAATCATTGTTTAGTAAATCAATACATTGGGGAATTCCAAATGACTTACAAATGACTTTCCTGGAGCTTGTAATTTCCTATTAATATTGTGGTAGGAAGAAAAATGACTCAGCAAAGAAATTCATGGCTTAATCCCCAGAATGTGTAAGTATGTTACCTTACGAGGCAAAAGGAACTCTGCAGATATAATTAAGTTTCAGACCTTGAGATGGGAGATTATCTTGAATTATGTGGGTGAGCACGATTGAATCACATAGTCCTGAAAAGCAGGAAACCTTTTCCCACTGTGGCAGAGAGAGATTTGACATGAGAGGGCTCAACCTGTCATTACTGGCTTTGATAATAAAAATGGGCCAGGCTTCAAGGACTCCTTGACTCTTGGATTCTAGAAGCTGATTCTGAAAGTAAGGAAACTGATTCTCTTCTAGAGCTTCCAGAAAGATGATACCCCTGCCAACACCTTGATTGTAGCCCAGTGAGACCTCCATCCAACTTCTGACTTAGAGAACTAAAAAACAACCTGTGTTGTTTAAGTCATTAGGTCTATGGTGATGTTTTACAGTTGCAGTAGAAAACTATTACACACGTATTTACATTTTGGCAAAAATGTACGAGATTTGGGTACAATTAAATCTTCCTATGGCACTCTATTCCTGCTAAACTCCAGTAATAACCCTTATTTTCTTGATTAATATTTCTTTTTCCACTGTAATCCTGTTCTCAAGACAGATCCACACACAGCTCCATGCTTCATTTCACTTATCTTCCTTCCCTGGTTATTGTGTTGTGACGAAGGTGATTGGGAAGGATAAATACGGCAATATAAAGCAGTGCTGATTCATTCTCATCCTGATTTTTTCAGTCCAAACATTTCTTCCCTATAAAATGTCCTAGATTGTCTCCAAATACCAAGTCTTATTCAAATACCCTCAAAGATAATAAAAATGATAGACTATAAAAATTCATACATAAATCAAAGACTTTATTCTTACAGTTGTATTTTCAAAAACTCATTTTCTTCAATTAATTAAAGACAAAAATTGATTTAAGTAAATTATGTATTATTTATTTTTAACTTTGTATTTGTGAACCATACTAAGTGAAGACTATAAAAAAGATATTTCTGGAAATTAATCTGTGAAGTCTCAATTTTTTTTTTAATTCTGTGAATATTTCAATGAAATTGACACAGTTGCTTTAAATTGGTTTGAAATAATAATCTAGAGTTCATGATTATATTGATTAATATAGTATGTTAATCTTATTTAATGATCAAACTATAATTATATCATATATAATATATACATCTATATTAGATTCTATATTGATTTTTTTTTTTTTTTTTTTTGAGCAGCAGGGATTGAGCCCAGGTGCACTTAACCACTGAACTACATCCCCAGCCCTTTATAATTTTTATGTTGATACAGAGTCTCTCACTATGTAAGTTTCTAAAGTCCTCCCTAAGTGGCTGCGTCTGACTGAACCTGCAATTCACCAGAGCTGCTGGGAAATCCAGTGTGCACCTCGGCTCCTGCCTCACATTTAACTTCTTCTAGGTGTTCCACACCTGGGACAATGGGACAAGCGGGTACATTTCTATTTGACTCTTATTCTAAATGAATAATTAACAATGATTCCAAATTATTATTTGCATCTCACTAACGGATTCTGTTAAAAAATGCTTGAAGCTAGTTGAGCCTTAGACAACATTTTTCTGTGGAAGCCAGTGTCATAATTTATTCATGGAATTTTAAACTAGGGCACAAATTTTATTTCACCCTTATCTATAGATTCCATAGCACAAATGGAAGTGTCAATGCTTTATCTTCTCAGTTTTAAGTAACTTTATTCCTTTGAACAGAAACATACCTCTTCTGAAATCATGGGTTGACTCATTCAAATCAGGACTTAAGAGGAAGGTACCGAAAGATATATACAATGAATCAATGGAGAAACACCCCAATGAGGTGAGGGCTGAGGCCCTCAGTCAACTGCTTTGCTCCACTCCAAACAGCAGAACGCTTGCCCCAGCCCAGAACCTCTAACTCCAGCACCACCCAGCACATTCTTCCTGCTTCTCTCCACTTTGTAATTCCAAAGCCTGACTTAAAATCTGTGCTGGAGTTCCAATTAATAGTTGCAAAATTAAATTCAGAAATATCTTAAGATCAGTTACTGTTTTATATTATTTTATTCACTTATTCATTCATAGCTACAATTGTTCAGTAGATATGTACACTATTTGTGGCAGATGCTGCAAGTTTATGTCTTAGCCAAGTGTTCTTGTTCATGTTTACAACCCAATTCATGTTTAATAGTATTAAAGATCTGTTGCTGTAGAAGATGAGTCTTACAAGGTTATGGACTTTTAATTGCTAGAGGCTGGTTACCCTTACAAAGCAGCAGGTCTACAGACTGCCCCTAACGCTTCCCAACCATGTCTATTGCTATATAGAGAGAACAAAAGAATAGGAAATAAAACAAATCTAAGATAATCTATCTCCACTTCTTCACAAGTGTCACAAACAGAGCAGCCAAATTCTTGGGTCCAGCATGGAGTAAAGGGGGTTTGGAAAATAAAGATTCACAAGCACAAATCTTGAAGATTAAGCGGGGATCAGGTGGAGCCTGCTCTTTGATGGAGATGCAGGTCTAAAAAGTTATGCCAGCAATCATTATCATTATCAGTCTCATTATCAGTTAAAGACTATGCAACCATTATTCTTTGTATTCAGGAAAGTTATGGAAACTAGGACATCTATGTAGCTTTTCCACAGTTGCAATCCACAGTTGCAAAGTGCAATGCTAGGAGCTTTGTGTAGCTCTCAAGAAAGTCCATTGTTTAAAGTTACTGTCAGGCCGACAGGAACTGGAGAAGCAGAGCTGGTGAAATGTTGTTGTCTAGCATAAGAATTCCTTCCTTCCCAGGGGCTGTTGCCTGAGATCAAGGTTAGAACTGATAGAATCTTGCACAGAGCCTCCTCATGCAGGGCATTGATACAGCAGCTAGGCATCCTGTGCCCTTGCACAGAAACATTCCCAGGAACCCGGCATGCCACAGCTGTGAGGGCATCAGAGATCCCCAGTCTCAGTCACTGCTCTCCCATCTTCTGTCGTCGCTCTCATCACGCAAGCAATTCAAAATGGCTACCTGCATTCTCCCTATAATATTAGAAATTATCACGCAGAATTCCACTTGACTAGCATGAAAATTTACTATTTTACTATTTACTAATTTACTATTAGGATGAAAGTTTTGATATCTATAAAAATGCAAATATCCATTAAAGAAAAAAAAAGAAATTAGTAGTAAATATCAAAACTGTTAGTTTCAGATTATATTAGAAATAAAACTTTGATTAATAAAAACTAAGGTGGGGAAGAGAATATTAAAATTGCCTATGCAAAAGTTCCAAATAGATTAAGTGAAGAGAAAGGTCATTTTTCAGAATCATCACTTTAGGTAGAGGTGTATCTAATAGGACCGGTGCCAAAGACATTGTCTTCTTACCAAACTAATTTTACTAAAGTCTTTAATAGTCAAAGCTTTCAAACTAGTGAAATACTGGTGTTTTGTTTCTGAATATTTTCACTCCCCTTCTTGTTTATAAGCTTCATTAATCACTTCAATATTGGCCTTCCATTTATACAATTTTTTAATGTCCTTCCAATCATATTTGGCCTTTAGATTAATAGCAAAGTAGATTCTCTAGATTAGTCAACCAAGAAACACACTAACAAAGCCCTTAAAAAGAAATTGGAATAGCCAAGAATTCTACAAGGAAAATGAATGCTATGAATTCGTGTTAAACATAAGAAACGGATATATATATATGCATTTATCTGTTGATCTGCTATTAAACTATTCCTCCACCAGTGTTAACACTTATTATTATTTAGTCAGTTTTGCCCAATGTCTTTACTGAGGGAATAAAATTGTCATGTTGAGGTCAAGTGATTCATCATGCAGTATCATTTATTATGGGGAGATGAGTTTTTATACATCTTGAGGCAGATTATGTGACAACTATCTCTGAAAATATTCTTGATGTGAAACATTTTTCAGTATGCCCTATGTAACGTTCTTCATCTTCATATAAAGGAAAAAGTATATTTAAAATTTTTTAATAAAAACTAAGCACATTTTACAAGTACTTGCATGAGAAAAATGTGGTAGTCAATAATGATTTTCACTTGCAAATTGTAAGGATCATTTTCTAAATAAAATAAGTTAAATTTACCTTCTGCATTATTTTATTTAGGAAAACAACCTGAAGAACCACTTCAGGAGATTAGTAAGCCCTAGAACACTGACAAATTGCTGGAATAAAATTAAGGGATTAAAACATGGAAGGATATAAATGAAAGAAAACCTACAGCAAGTCAAATTCTAATATGGAGATTTCAAAACTCCCAAATGTTCTGTGTCCCAAATTTTCAGTTAATGACCTGCTGAGATGTCCAAACTCTAATGTTTTTGTTTCTGCTTGCTTATTGCTGACCAACGGAGCTTATAATGAATATTATAGTTGAAGCAGAGTCCTCTGCTCCGGTAGCCAAGACCTGTTCCACGTGGCATCTTATCTTGACAATACCAATTCTTCAACTGGCTAGGTGAGCCTATCCATTTCTCAGTTAAAAACAATGCAAAGGATTCCCCAGCGATCTGGGTAGGGTGCAGAGACCAGCGCTTGCAAGTATCCCATATCCATGAGGATCGAATGCTGTGGAAGATCCAGGACGTGTTTAGAATCTGTCTGGAAGGGGAGCTGATCTGAAGCAGACTCAAAGAACAGATACCAAGGGATTTCTTTAGTTAAGGCTACTCTCCAAATGGCACCAGCACCTTTGCCTTGGTCGCAAGTATTATCACAATGGTGACTATGTGCTGTTTCACAGCACATAAAGCAGTTCCCAGGAATAAATCATTCCTAGAAAGATGCGATCAAGAACATTCCTTTATTCTTTCCTCTCCCAATCTCTCTGCACAAATTAACCCACTGACTGCTCCTCTCTGATATCATGATAATTCTGTTTCAGGATCTCCATTCATGCCCCTGACTCTATATCTTCTTCGTTAGACACACCCAAATCCATTACCAGAGGAATTTCACCTTCTACATCCCAGGGACTATTAATCCCTTCCTCCCAGGAAACAACAGGCACTTGACAAATTGACCAAATCTGCTTTGGGAGCCTTTCACACTTACACCAGGAGGTAAGGGCTTGATGTTAAACCAAACTGGTTGCAAATGGTCCCAATATCTTTTCTCATGTCTGTCATCTCCCAGGATTGCATCTAAGAATGTCCCATAAACTCTCCTCAAAATTGTTTTCCTACTTTGTTCTTTAATTTGGAGGAAAAAGTATTGTTTTAAGTAGGTAAAAGAGGGGGGGAAATGTTTTTTAGTGCTCCTTCACACAAAGTCATTATGAAAGGTGTACAAAAGTTCACAAGGAACATCAGTGGTCAACTTGACTTGTGAATATAGATTCAAAATTCCTAGGGGGAAAATCAACAAATCATATCAAATGTGTGTGTTTTTTGTTCCGCCACATTCAAATAACACCAGTACGAAATTGTAACTGATGTAACATTTTGAGCATTACTTTGAGCATTAACACTGAATTAGACTTCTAAATTTTTTTGTTTTCATTTTGTTGTAAAAATTTCCCTTAATGAAATGCGAGATTCCACTTTTCACCATTCTGAAACTCCAAGATTCTGTCTCAAAATAAAAAATAGAAAGGGCTGAGGATGTAGCTCAGTGGTATAGGGTTCTCACTTAGCAGGTGTGAGGTCATGTGTTAGATAGCAAGTAAATAAATAAGTAAAGCTCCACTAAACTTCTTTTAGGAAGACAATTGAGTAATTTCTTTTAAAATTCCTAGAGTCAGAGCGCCTGAGCAAAGTTATTTAATTTTGATAGAATTTTCAAAAATAATTTTCCAAGTCTAATATGCCCTTTCAGTGCCTCTAAGTGTGCATGAAGATGGCTATTTCTTTAGACGATCTAGCTTAAAATGTTTACTTCAATATTGTTTTGTTTCTGAGACTTACTTTCTTTTAATACATGTTTACAAGCTCTTTGCGTATGTTTTCCTGTGAACACTATTGTTATTGCTTTTTCTGCTTTTCCCTTGAACTGTTAATCATCTAATTGATTTATAAGAAGTATTATAAAGAAGACTTGCAAAATGAAAAAGAAGAAAGTCTGGTAAAAAAGTTTGGTAAAAATGCTTTCTGAAAGTGTTTTTTGTTTTTTTTTTTTTCTTCTTAAGTTTTTTATTAAGATGAATGAAATAAAGACAAAGAGGTGCAGTGCCTGTGTTTGGTTGCTGGTGCACCACAGCCCAAGGGTTCAGATGGGAAGCAATAAAAATGCAGAAGTGGGGAGTCAGAATTGGGGTCAGAGAAAGTCTAAGGAATTCAAAGCAACCAGGAAATTCACACTCTGAGTCCATTCAGAAAGCGCCAAACAGAGCAAGTTTGCAAAGAAAGGGTGACACACCAAGCTAAGACCAACCTTCCCAGTCCCAATGCAGAGAGGTTAGCTCCTGGACATTCCCACATTTCATCCCTAACATGGTGCTTTTCCATCTGAGCACATTTCTGTCATCATACAAGATAGTAGCTGTTAGTTATGAGCTCCTTGGATCCAAAGATTTTATCACCAAAGTGGACTTTTCCCCAAGCATTACAATATCTGGAAAGATTCTCTGCTTTGAAGATTTCCAAGTGCAGAATGGTTATATCACATAAGCTGGCCCTAAGTTTCACATCAAGTTCAACTGTCACAATGTATATTTTATGGGAGAGTGAAACTGGAAAATAGTGAGACCTATTACCTTTCATGCATGCCTGACTCCATCTATGCATTTATACAACTTTTTTTTTTTTTTTGAGAACTGACTACCTCATGCCTTGGAATAATGCACCCTACTTGATCTCTTTGGGAACACCTTACCTGTGATACAACCTGCACTAGAAAGCTACTCTATCCCCTCTTCTACATTTACCCAAAGATACAATTCTAAATTGTCAACTGAACTTGTTATACACCAAACTTCAACTGTGCTGAGAGATTTATGATGATGATGATGATGATGATGATGATGATGCATAAAGTCACTTAGATCATAGCATTAAATTAGTAAATAAGTTTTTTATCAATGCTGTGGTAACAATAGAATGCAGGAGCTCAGGAGTGGACAGAACACAGATGCCTATGGACAGGATGCCATGGTCTTACCAACAAGTAATCAGCATGAAGGCAACACAGAGTGGCAGTAAGCATCAAAATAGGAGAAGGGACCTGCAGTACCCTTTATTCTGTCCTTATATCAGCTGGCAAAAAGTCCACCCAGGTCTCGTAGAGTCTACACTTCCTTGGTCAAGGCTGCAAGAAAGGAAAAACACAAAGAAACACATATAAAATTGTCGAAACAGGTACATTTAGTGTCTTACAGACAGTCAACACTATAACAAGAAGCATTTTAAAAACAGAAAACCATATGTCCTGAAAAGTGTTCTATGGCAACTCCTCAAATTATAGAACTGAAATCTTAAACAGGTTGATTTTTGTTTACTTATTGTTTATTTCTTCCTCTATCAGTCTTGTTAATTTTTATATTTCTACTAAAGTGTCCACATGATCTTGATTTTTGAATTACCACAAGTGTCCCATTATGGTATTTTTATTTATTTGTTTGTTTGTGTATTTTTCATTATGATATTTTAAATCTTTACTTCACCTCTATTTCTGTACCTGTATTGATAATATCATTGGCTTGTGTCTTTTAAGTGTTTCCTATACATATGGAGAAAAGAGTACTTTCTGTTGCTTGATTCGATGTGTGTGTGTGTTTATGTGCTATTGATGTCATTCTTTCCTAAAAATTCTGGATCATTTTATCTCCGAATATGGATAATTTGCCTTGGGTCCTACTTTTAGTAGTTCAGTAGTACTCAGGGCTTGTTCTGTCCTCTGTGTCTCACTCCTTCTGTGTTATGTATCTAGCTCTATTCTGGAAGAATTGTGCATACTTTCTACACTCCCTCACTGGAAGCAATGAAAGCATTTTATTTTTTGTTTGCACTTTGCTTCACAATCATATTCTATACCATGAATATTATTCATTTACTTATCTTCATGAAAATTATCATTATACTTACATTGAGGTTCATTTCAGATATTGTTTTGCCAACTCTATTTCAACTACGATAAGAATTCTTTCATTATTAAGTATAAAGACTGTCTCATGTGTTTTACGTTTTCTTATCTTTTCTGAATTCTTCCTTGTGAATTAATTTCATGTTTTTTTAATTTATTTTAACTAGTTATTCATCACAGGAGAATGCACTTTGATACATGATATATAGTGAAGTATAATTTCTCATTCTTCTGGTTGTACATGATGTAGACTCCCACTGGTCATATAGTTTTATGTGTACATGGGGTAGTACAGTCTGATTCATTCTCCTATCCTTCTTACCCCCATACCCCTTCCCTCCCTTCACTCCCCTCTACCCAATTTAAAGTAACTCTATTCTCCCCTAGCTGTCCCCTTATTGTGAATTAGCATCCACATACCAGAGAAAACATTCAGCCTTTGGATTTTGGAGATTGGCTTGCTTCACTTAGCATGATATTCTCCAGCACCATCCATTTACCTGAAAATGTCATAATTTTATACTTTTTTTATCACATTTTTTTAACCATTCATCTCTTGAAGGGCACCTTGATTGGTTCCATAGTTTAGCTATTGTGAGTTGAGGTGCTATGAACATTGATGTGGCTGCATAACTACAACATGCTGATTTTAAGTCCTTTGTGTATAAATTGAGGAGTGGGATAGTTGGGTCAAATGGTGGTTTCATTCCAAGTTTTCTGAGGAATCTCCATACTGTTTTCCATAGTGGTTGCACCAATTTGCATTCCCAGCAGCAATATATGAGTGTACGCTTTTCCCAACATCCTTACTAAAATGTATTGCTGTTTGTATTCTTAATAATTGCTGTTCTCTAAGATTTCGTTTTAGAGTATTTTGATTTGCATTTCTCTAATTGCTAAAGATGTAGAACATATTTTCATATATTTGTTGATCAATTGCATTTCTTCTTCTGTGATTCCTAAAGTATAAGAAGTAAAATCAAGAATCAATAAATGGAATGGATTCAAAGCTTCTTCTCAGCAAAGGAAACAATCAATAATGTGAAGAGAAAGCCTACAGAATGGAAGAAAATCTTTACCATATGCACCTCAGAGTGTTAATCTCCAGGATATATCAAGAACTCAAAAACCCTAACACCAAAAAAACAAGTAACCCAATCAAACAAATGGGCTAAGGAACCGAACAGATTTGTGGTGTTTTTATATTTAGCAAGCTCCTCCTATGCATTCTTTGGGGATGAGATGCCTCTTTTATGGAGTATTTTCGCAATTGTGATGGTCATTTCTGGAATTTTCTGAAATAAACAACTCCAAATGAGGGATTATGTTACAATCATGGTTCTAAAGTCTCACAACACAAAACTAGTGTAAATGTACTGAATGTAAACCCTAAATTCATACCTGAACAGTCTTGTTGTTCCAGTCTTACATACATGGGTCAGAGAGAGCAGCTCACTGCCAGTCAGACCTGGAGTCAAGAAATATATCTCCTGGTCTTTTCAAGCAGTGAAGCCAAGTAAAGCTGCACCATCACCAGGACTGTAGCTGCAGCTCCCACCCCACACAGGTACTGAAATCAGAAGCTTCATAGCCGGGTCCCAATTCCCTGAGTGTGATGTACTCCCCAAGAATGGATAGTGTATTTTTTCCCCATTTAACTACTAAATAATATCCAAAATACCTTATATGAATCTCAAATAGCTATGATATTATCTGAAGAATTATACTGTGCAGAGTCACCTTTTGATACCATTACTTCTTTATAATTTGGTGCAGAGGTTATTACAGCCTTTTCTAAATAACATCATGTAATTAACAAATTCACTATAACAGCTATAGAGGAAGTCAATTTTATAGAGCCCAATTCAGGCTTTTCCATGAGACTTGTGGTCAGTTCTGAGTTTTCAATTTAGAGGTGAAGTGGAATTAGATTCATAAAACAACCTGATTTCACATCATTTGCATGATGCCCTCCTTGTAAACATCAATCCCAATAATGCTCATCTCCATGACACTATGACCTCTTGCTTGTGGTTGACACTAACAACAAATCCTCTGGAAATGTGGAGCATGTATGTCTGTTTATTTGCTATTTTTCCCTGGGAGTTTTGTTCATCCCTGCTTACATTTGTTGAATAATTAAATATTAAAAGTAAATATGCATATTTGTAATTGCAATTATTTCAAAATTCCAATATAATGTTTCTGAAAATGTTTTGTTTTACTTGTTCTTAAAATGATATAATAAGAGACAATATTTAGTGATATTTAGAATTATGGATGTTCACCTTTGATAGATTTCCCACTTTGAAACATCTTGTCCACACATTCAATCTATCAGAAGTAGAGAAAATGAAGCTTCATTGTTAGTTTTACATGTATTTAAAGTATGTATTATATAAGCTTTTATGAGGTTCACAAAACCTTCCAATGTTTTAATTTGTCTTAACTTATTTTTAGAGAATTGGAAATTATCTTCACTTCCACAAACTGAAATCCATAACAAATTCTTTTTATACTCGAAATTTTCATTTGAACTTGGCAAAATTAGCTTCAAAGGCATTGGAGTTTGGTTCAGTGATTTCTTCAGTTTGTTGGCTTGTGTATGCAAGTGTGTCTATGCTGGTGTGTGTGTGTGTGTGTGTGTGTGTGTGTGTGTGTGTGTGTGTGTGTGTTGGTATGCATGTATTTACTTGAACAACTTTCACATTCTTGTGAAATGCATAAAATTGAATTATTTGCACTGCTCTGTATTTTAAACCTACGGAAATGGAAAACTAACATACACTTTTCTAGACACTGCTGAAATGTTATTTTTACCAAATTATGTCATCATTGCATAGATAAACCATGATTATGGTTGAAGCATTACACTGAATTGGCCCAGAAACAGGGAGAAGACACAAATTAACCACACTAACAACTAAATACTCTGTTTAAAAATGAACTAACATATATGCATTTAGGAAAAAAATATTTTGTAATCAAATTTATTTTAACTATCTAATGTTAGTAACACCAAACACTAAAGTGACATATGCTCCTTTGGAATGAACTCTAATTTTTTTGTCTTACTCCTTATGCTAACCCATATGTTTTGATTTATATAAATCAACGGTGTCGAAAGCTATTGCAATTATTTAAATGCTATATTTATATAAGACTAAAAATAGCTAACAAAGAATATGTTTAAAACGAACTCAATAATGCAAGAATCACCCAAAATAAATAGCTTGAAATAGAGGGAAAAAAATGGAACAGATTTCTCCCGTGTGAAATGACAATATGCATTTAGAATGCAGATTAGGTGAATGAGAGGGATGAACGATTATTGTTTTGTGTGAAAACACCGTATGTATAAATAGAACATAATGGGTTCTCATGCACTGCAAGGTTTAGCTTTTTTTAATCACATGGTTTTAGTCCATGTTTATTCCTTATCTCTATATTTTTAATCTTTAATTCTTACTGTCAAAATCAGATCTTCTTAAATTAAACATTAAGATAGAGCATGTGAGCAGATACCACACAATTCCCATCTGGGGCTGTCATCACATTCCACACGACTCTTCAGACTTTGGCACATACACTGTTGCTATGGCCAGAAACAAGTAAATTTAGCCCACATGAAAATAAAGGACCCCTATCATCAGACACATGCATCCTGCCTAACTAAGAGGTTCCCCTCTTTTCACCACTGCAAGGACAGTTTGGCAGGAAAAAGTCCTGTATCCCCTGGAATTTGCAACAAGAAAATCTAATAGATAAATTATATGTAAAATTCTCTTAATCATTGTAGTAGTTACTCAAGCAACTGGGGGTACCTATCTTTTATCATGCACTATGATAGGCACAAGAAATAGAATTGTAAACAAAACAGACACAGCCTCTCGTTTCAAATCACTTGTTGGGTTTGCTGCATAAGATATTAATTAAATAATTACTGATAGTTTCATAATTATGTGATTATACGTTTGCTTGATGCAATGAAAATGTTACCACAGAATGATGGTACGAATAACATTAATATGAATGTGATCTGCATTCTGGAGGCTGGATGTCTTAGATCAAGGTATCAGCAGGGTTGGTTCCTTCCATTGACCATGTGAAGAATCTCAGTTCCTATCTCTCCCCTAGCTTCTTGTGGTTTTTGTGGGAATCTTCAGCATTCCCTGGCTTACAGATGCATCACCCTGCCTTCAGTCACAAGTCAGGTGTGTGTGTGTGTGTGTGTGTGTGTGTGTGTGTGTGTGTGTGTCCCAGTTTCCCCCTGTTATTAAGACATCACTCATTTTGGTTTAGGTGCTATATATTCTAAGGTAGCAGGGGCTAAGGCTTCAACATAAGAATGATGGTTCACAACACTACCCATGACAGATGACAAGCGCTTTAAAGAACCAGCGTTTCATGAGAGCACAATGAAATACTGCAACTTGTACTAGGGTGTGAACACTGGGGACTGGTTAGGAAGAGCTTCCCTAAAAGCCTGAAGGAAATAGTAAAAGAGAAGCGAAAGACTGATGCAGAAAGAAGGGAAAAGGTAGTCACAGGCCCTCCCGAGCGTCAGGGTGACTTAGTACATAGAGCCCCTGCTGGGAGTTAGACCTTGGGTACACTGAAAGGATTGTCACTTTCAGCAACTAAGTCCTCACTGGTGTTCTACTACAGCTGGATTAAATACCTACCCGCCTTAGTGGAGACAACACACCTCCAAGGAGGGAGACTTCCTGGAATGAATGGCTTCCAGAGACTGGAGGGAATGGAATCTCTGGAGGGGAAGCAAGAGACGTGTCCCAAGGAAATTTCAACAGTGACACCGAAACACGCGGAGCTGCAGTAGATGCGCTCAACTGCACACTGCGCGCACTGGTGTCACAGAAAAGTGCCAGGAAGACAAACCTGAAAAGACAAAAACTGGCTAAATCATTGCAAAATAAATATGCTACGATAAGTAGATGTGGTAAGGGAAGTCACACTTTTGGGAAGATGTGATAAAATGAAAGTATTGGAAAGAACTGTGAAGGGGAATGGGAATTTTTTAAATGTCAATACATAGCAACAATTTCTGATAAAGTGAATTCAACTCAGATTTTAGTACAGAATTTCCCTGGAAATTCATTGGGAAAAATGTCGTAAGAAATACTGGTAAATGTTTAATAATTGGGTTTCTGAAAATTTTTGTCATACATATAAAAGAAGAGATATAGATATTGATATACAAAAATGCATTAGAAATTTAATCAAAATGAAGAATGGATAGTCTATCATTGCCAAATAGGAAGATACATATTACTTTCATTTAATGCTTTGTTGCTGATTCACATGAAATGTTCTCATCTATTTTCTTCAAATTGTTGTATAACCAATAAGGCTTTCAATGAACAAATGAGTTTAATTCTAGCATAAATGTTGATTGATCATCTTATATGTTAGCTGATTAATGATAAGATGACATGGAAATGACATGCTGGAACTCCATTCATTCAAAGACTTGCATGACTTCTTCGCAGATTAAATAATAGTCTTTGCCAGTATATTTTCTCAATTTTTATTGTATCCACAATATAACATTCTATGGACACAGATACTTTTAAGTTTAACTAGCCTTATTATCATTTTCTTCATCACTTTATACAATCTATGCAATGAAAACAAATCAGTGTCTGGCTTGAAGTCTTTACCAGCGTTCACAATGGAAATGGAAATACTTTCACCCTAGCTACCTACCTGACATCTTAGAATACAAATTTGAGTGTAGGCACATAGAAGTGACACATTTAGCAATTTCACTCTATAGGCACAGTAGATACAACCTCAAGTATGTGGATAATAGCAAAAATCACAAAGCAATATGTGCTGAACATTTATCACTTTTATTTTTAAATGATTTAAGTGTAAGATTTCATGATTTAATTTTTAATATTGATCATGTTTAACAACTGGCTCAAAAATTCTTGAAACTCCAACAATTGCCACTCATGCCTGTGCAAGCCAGCTCCAGCACATCGCTGAAAAGAACTAATTCTGATAGCAGAGTTTACTTACCTAATTTTGGTTCAAGATTAGGACAGAAGAGAAGGTTTGGGCAAAAGACAGTATCTGCCACGCATCAGTACACACCCTGAATATTTTAGAATGAAAACACTGTGATAAAAGAGTAAAAACTGAAAGAGTTGTCACCTGAAAATAAGAAAGTTAGTGGTTATTAAAGTTTAAATCCAAAACCAGGAAGAGGAGTGAGCAATGTAGTGAAGTTTCAGTATTTCTCTAAGGATAACACCTAAGCTGAGTGAGGGTGAAATGAATTAACAGACTTGTCAGTGAAGCCCTATGAAAAGCAGTGAGACAGCTGTCACTCAAAAACTAATAGTGTATTGGATTTTTAGAACAACTGGTTCCAGGTGGCAACTGAAGCTGACATCTTAAAAAACCACTCTTACTAATGTCACTGATGTCCTTGAAATTGCCAAATAGAGTTGACAATTTTAGTCTTCGACTGACTTGATGTTTCATCAGTATTGACATCAACATCTATTTCCTTCTTCTTGAAATAATCCCATGCTGTGTCTTCTAAGGCCTGGCCTTTGTGTGCTTGTTTGTCTTACTTCTGGTTTCTTAGCATTTTCCCTATTTTTCCTTTATTGATGCATGGTAATGCCGAGGTTCTCCAGGGATCCATCATCAGCTTTCTTTCCTTCTCCTTTCGCATAGTCCAGTGATGCTTGGCTGGGTAAGTTTTACCCTTAAGGGACATTTGGCAATATCTAGAGATAATTTTGTTGTTACAGATAGAGAACGCGCTTGACTTCTCCAGGATAGAAGCCAGGATTCTCATAACCATCCTACAATGAACAGGACAGCCCCACAACAAATATCTGGCCAATAATCTCAACAACGGCATAGTTTCCCCTTCCCCCTATCCATTGATAATTCTCAAATCTGTACCTGTGGGACAGAACCGCACATAAAAAGTGCATCTCTCTGGGTCCATTGCACTTTTCAGTCTTGAATCCTACAGGCATCTCTCATGGAACATGTAGAAGGCAAATTCATCAACTCTTCTCCCCCTCAGTCTCTAATTTTGTCATTGACACCAAAATTGAAACTGAGATTCATTATAGTCTACTCCATTACTTTTATCTTTCATATCTAATCAGTCTTCAGGTCTTGTAGCTTCTGTCTTGAATATCTCACAGGTACTTCCTTTGACTAAGTACTGATATTCATCACATCATATTAATAGTCTCTGATCTGATTATCCTGTTTCCACATTAAGGTTCCTACATTGCATTCATAGGGATTTTTTAAAATGAAAATTCAAGTATGTTCTCTTTATAAAAATGTTGATGTCTTTCCAACCGTTTAAGATTCAGTCCCCTCAAGAATAATCCAAACATTTTATACTGAGATCCTGCAACTCTATGATCTCAGCTCACAGCTCCATGCTAAAATCAGCTTGTCTGGAAAAAAAGGGAAAAAATAAACTGTTCATGCATTTGTGCATGAACTCTGTCCTTCTTCACCCAACCCCCACAGGCTGAATATCAGCCTAGCTGATATTTACTCCTCCCTCACCAATCAGCTGAAATACTACCTGTTTTCTAACAGAATGCAATATTATTTTTAAACAATAATATCCAGTTTGGTAAGAGTGTGAGTAAAAATGTATTATTTTATGTTATGGTCTAGATCTGGAATATCCCTGAAAGCTCACGTATAGTCAATGCATCAAAAGTCAGAGGTGAAATGATCGGAAAATGAGGGCTCGACCTCATCAGTGGATTAATTCATTTTATGGATTCATAATTTAAATGAACTTAATAGGAGGTGGTGGAACTGTAGGTAGCTGGGGCATGGCTGAAGGAAGTTGGTCACTGAGAGTGTGGCCCTGGGAACCATATCTGTTCCTGCCCCTTCCTATCTTTCTTTCTCTCTCTGCTTCTTGGCTGCCATGAGCTGAGCAACTTTCTTCTGCCAGAACTTTCCAGCACCATGTCTCTGCCTTGGAACCAGTCAACCATGAACTGAATGCTCTGAAACCGTAAGCTTAAACAATTCTTTCCTGCCCTGAGTTGTTCTTATGAGGGACTGTGGTCACAGCTATGACAAACTAAATAATTCATCATATAATACTGTCATGTTATGAATTTCAACAATCATTTGAAGAACAATTTGCACCTAAAATGTTAATATTCTAAGTAAGGGAAAGGGATATTGGGTAGGAAGAATAATAGAGTGAAATAGACATTATTACCTCATGTACATGTATGACTGCATGACTGATGTGATCCTATAATATGTACAATCAGAAAAATGAGAGATTACATTCCATTTAGGTATGATCTATTGAAATGTGTAAATGCATTCTGTCATGTACAACAAATTAGAAAAAATTTTTTTTAAAAATTTAAATGTTAATATTATAATTTTGGAAGCTTTAAAGTTATAAAGGTTCATGTCGACATTTTCAAAGATGGTCTTTGCAGCATTATTTATTAAGACATAAAAATAGAGTTTAACAGGATAACTTTAATATATCTAAATGAACTTCATAGAATATCTTATAGGCATTTTCTAAATTTTTAAATTTTTCATTTGTTCTTTTTCTACATAACTGTAGAATGTATTTTGACATATCATACATACAAGGAATATAACTTTAAATTATTGTGGTTGTACATGATGGGGAGTTACACTAGTCATGTATTCATATATGCTCAGAGGAAAGTTATGTCCAATTCATTCTACAGTCTTATAGGTACTTTTTAAATTGACTAACTTGTGGGTACTGACCTGAAAGTTTACCCTATATTGTTGGATATTGGAGGTAGAGCTTAATGTTAGTATGTTTCCACTATCAGCAAAAGGAAAAACTAGATTATTTTTCACTTTTTAAAGTAAACAATTGATTTTGGAATTTTTTCGGACTTACAGAAAAGTTACAAAAATAATACAGAGAATTTATGGATATTCCTCATCCATTCCTCCCATTTCTAACACCTACATTTTCACAAGATATTTCTCAAAACTAAAAAACAAACAAACAAACAAACAAAAAAAAACTGAACATCCAAACATTACTATTAACTAACCTCAAAACTTTATACAAATTTCATTTTTCTTCTTATATCCTTAGAAGCCCCATGATCTGATCCAAGTTATCGCATTACAGATACTTCTTTCATTTTAAACTGTATGCACTTCCTTATTTATATTTTTTCAGTGTGCATATACAACTTCAGCAGTGTTAATAAAGGCTCCAATATTATTTACTAGGATTCTTCCCTGAGTTAAATGGCTCTCATCAGGTCCCAGGGTATCATGAGCATTGCTCCAAAATCACACATATTAAATCCTGCTATAATCATTAATTTTCTTTTCAGTCTCCAAAACTGATTTTAATTAGGCAACTCTGAAATAAGAGCATTCTCAAATTATTAGCTTATTTTTTTTCTTTTCATCATGATACCCCTGGAGCCAATAATGCAAGTACATTAACAAAAAAACAACAACAAAAAAAAAACCCTAATAAACTAAATAATATCAAACATTGCAATAGTAGAACCAAAGGATAAGACTACATAAAATATTTATCCCTTCATGTATACACTCAGTAATGAAGTAGGAGAGTGTTGAGAGGAAAGATATAAACCTTAACCAGCAGAAGCTCAGAACCAACCCAGAGTGTCCATTTAAAAGTAATTGGGTCATTAAATGATGTCAGAACCACATTTCATTGCCTTATAAGGCATCAATAAAATCTGACTATATAAAGCTGGGGATATAGGTCAGTTGGTAGAGTGCTTGCCTCACAAGTACAAGGCCCTGGGTTCAATGTCTAGTACTGAAAAAAAAAAAAAAAATCTGACTATACATTCTGATAACTCGAGATGGCACATTCATAGCAAAGCAAATGACTCCTATCTCTTCTCAGTGAGTGTTAGTTATTAACACTAGACATGAAGAGATCTCTGAAGAGAATTCCAAAATGTCCTTTCAAAATGAATTCTCCAGAAATCACTCTGATGACTAAGGATTTTTAAAACATTCTTACAAACAGTATGCATGTAACCACTCAGGAAATTTCAAATGCCACAAGAAATATAATAGTTTCTATTGTTAGAATCTTGACAAGTTTTAAAAAATACAACTCAATTAGACCTTTAGTTTTAGTACATAATGTTCCTAATCTATTGAAAACACCTTTTGGAATAATCAGATTAGTAGTGATAAGGAGGTAAGAGAGATTGAAGTCTGTGGATCCTGATAAGAGCACATACTCTAAATAATAATAAAAATATTAAGATTGTAAAAATGGCAAGTATTTCATTCAGTTTAAAGTTAAAGAAAATATCTTATAGTGGGTAGGTCCAAAGAGTCACTCTATCTTAAACGATCCAGAGCAACAGATTATTGGTCAAAGCAAGGATATCCTCTTGAGGGCTTGATGCATCTTGTGAGTCATCACGTATTTGGAGAAAAGTACTAAATATTCCTGGATTCAAGGTCACAGAAGAAATAAGTTAGTGTAATGTCACCGAGTCAGAGGACTGGGCATGGACACCAAATTGGGAGTAAATCATTTAGGAATGTTCACAGTGCCACCCCTATCAGGGACCCTTCCGCGGTAACATAAAGACTGGAATTTTTGCCACACCTGTGCAGATCCACCGATCAACCCAAACAAGTCAGACATTCAACTTATAAAGATAGTTCTGGGCAGTTTATGAGCAAATTTTTTTAAATTTTATTTTTTGAAATACTCATTCAAGGTAAAGCAGTAGAATAAAACCAGAAATGTCTAACAAATCATGAGACCAAGAAAAGGCTTTGTCATGGGTGAATCAAGGTATATCATTTGAAAACAAAGACAAGCAGGTCCACTCTTAGTCCTTAATATCCAATTCCCATGAGGATTTTTTTTTTCCCCCAAACAAACAGCTTTTTCAGCAACCTCCCGACCTGCTGAGTCAGCTTCTCTTGGGCCAGGGCTGAAACTGGAGGCTTCTAGGCAATGAGGAAGCACGTGCGTACCTGTCCATGCTTGCTGGTGTGATTCAGCCCATCCAGCTGCAGTCTGCCCACCAGACCCTACAGTTCATTAATCTTCCTTCTGAGCTTCCCAGCCTGTGACTCTCAGCCACCAGTCAGGTAGAGAAATAGCAGCAAAATATAGACCAGAACCATAGCTCCTGCTAGCATAAGGTCAAATTCTAATAATAAATCCCTTATTTATCTATAGGCTATAAATCCATTACTTCTTATCGAAACTGAATGATCTATAGAAGTTCTTGGGATCTGCAAACAAAAAGAATAAATACAGATTAAGCTCACATCCCCCACCCCTATGATAATCCTAACTGGAGCCAGAACTTGGCTGTGGTGATAGCAGGTCAGCCAGGGATGATACATTAGTCTAAAGATTTTAAACAACTAAATTTTAAGCAATTAAACCACCAAGGATTAAGCATCTTCAAGTACATTCAAAAGGAAGAATGGTAACACTGCTATTCAGCAGTTATTCTGTTTTTTAAAGGTTCTATAACTTTTATTATTTTTCCCTAATTCAAGCTAACAAGGCTATAAATTTAATTTATACATTATTATTCCTTAATTTAAGATGTGATTTCAATTTTTTTGTAGAGTATGGTTCATTTTGTTTTAATGCAGGCTGAGCAGGAAGTTTTTCGGGTCTGCCTTACAGGTATTAGAGAAGCTAGGCAAGCTGTGTGCCCCATTTGTCAATATTCTACCTTTTTCTCAGAGTGACAGAAGACTCCTCTGAGGTGTGTGACCCATTTTCAGCAGAGCTTGAATACGTCAATACATTTTCACAGTTTATAAGTTTTCAAATTGTCAGATGTACACCACTTTCTAAACTTTAGACATCTCTCTAACCCAACAGGTATAAAACCGATTAACCTCAAGCATATTAATTCAGCCAATGGAGTCTCATGATTTGGAAACTTTCTAGGATAGTAAAGCAAGGAGTGGTTTGACTTTTTAATCACATGTTAGGACATAAAAAAAAATACAGCTCAACTATCTGGTTTGTTTGATACGTCAAAATGACAAATCATCTTTAGAACCATTTTCTGCCACACATTATCAAATAGGGTGAACTGAGCAAAGGTCAGTATGGAAGAAACGAAGGTTCAAGTAAGTACCAAACCTTATAGGAGACGCCAACAAAAACATTCATCACTTGACTTTACAGGAAGATACATCAAGTGCATGCTGGTGAGTATTCAAAGATAAATTATTGGTATAGCTCATATTTACTTTCAACTTAAAAAGAGAGCTGATAACAATAAATCATAGACAAGCCCTGTGCTCAACAAAAGCCCAAGTCCCTTTCTATTAGGAATCCTCCATGTGTGTTTGCCCTTCTGTCTCCCTAATGACTACAGCTGCACACCTGAGAGTTGACTCTGCCCTAGGACAGCCTTCGAGACCTCACTCAAACACTCTCCTTTTCGTTTTTTGTTTTTTGTTTTTTGTTTTTTTTCTTTGAGACCAAATTTTTCTCATCCATTTAAAAGAACAAGTAAGTAATTTTAAACAACAAGTGAATAGATGGTTTAATCACCAACAAGGAGAGTAAGGAGAATTTGTCATCTTTCCCTGAAACTTCTTGTTGTCCTTTCAAAAATGTCATGTTATATGTTTTTATCTCCTCAGATGTTTTCCAAGAAAGGTGAAGAGCCTACAATTTGACCTTATATACTCTGTAACAAGTTAGCCTACTACCATTTCCTGGAAGCTGACCGAAGACATAAGCCTCTTGAGATAGGAAGAAAAGATCCATCTGAGTGCTCACAAGACAGGAGAAGTGGAGTCCCATGGCGACGTTGACCTCCTTTTCCTGGAAGTCCCAGGGGTGATGCAGTGGAGTCCACTTGGCTGCTGTGTGTGCGGGGTCCCTAGCTTGAGGCACATCTGTGAGTCACATGATGTTATGAGTAAGCCTGAACTTGGCTTTGTCGATTATGTTATCATATATTCCAAGGTTATTTGCTATATAAATATCCTTGAAAAGACGTCCCAAAACAAAGATGGACATTGCCCCCACACACAAGATACGCAGAACAACGAGAGACCCACAAATGCTTATCTCCCAATAAGGGTTTTCTTACACTTTGTTCTATAACTTCATAATTATGAGGAGAAAGCATTTGCCTAATCTTAACCTCAAAAAATTAAAGGGAAACAATGTTCTTTCTAGATGACTGAGGGTCTGTGCTCAGTCTCTGGTTCTAGGTCTGCAAGCGGCGGGAGTAAGTGTGTTTTGCAAGGTTTAATCTAGAGAGACACTTATCCCATTTCTGAAGGCTCTGCCTCCATGACTTAATTACCTCCTAATAACAACACCTTGGGCATCGGGATTTCAGCTATTAGACCATAGCAGGATATGTTCATTCATATGCCATGTGAATACAATTGTGCTTCAAAAGCAAGGGCATTAGGCAAATTTAAATTGGGTACAGAGAAATGAATAAAGATAAATTGGTAGGTAGTTAGATAATAGGTAAATTGATTTTTTTTCAGATTACCCACTAATATAAAGCAATTATTGAAGATTATTGGCCTATTATTGTGCTATGATTTTGAGAGTGGGGTGGGAAGACATTTGGGATTAGGAATTCTAAGTGCTGTTAGCAAGGACTCACCTTCTCTATGACAACAGTCAAAATCATGTTTACGCTTTAGACTATGTTCATAGACAAAATTGGAATTATTGAACTCACCCCTAAGAGAAGAATAAAACTGAATTAAATTAAAAAAAAAAGGAATTCTTTTGAAATTGTGTAAAATTAAGCAACTTGACTTCAGTAAGAAATTTGTGCATTATAGGTGCTCAGTTTTGCCTGTTTTTCATACTGGTTATTTTTTCAAATACTAGATCTTTTAAAAATATTATCTAATTTATTTATATGTAAAATAATGGTTGAAAGTCCACTAATTATAGATGTAATACATCTAATAATTCCACAATATAGATGGAATTGAAGAGCCAATATGGACATAGCCACAGATTAAGGAGCAATAACTCTTAAGTTTCCAGACTCCAGGGCTCCAGGGGATAAACTTCTACATTTAAGGTAGCACACTGATGTCAAAATTCAGCTGGATAAAGTCATTTGTCTCATATTGGTATGAGCCGAGCAAAGGAATCAGTCGGTTTCAAATCAATGAGGTTCTCCTTCCATTGCATCTTTGATGATATTCTCTTGGTTGGCAGTTCCAGCAGTTTCTCAGTTTCTCCAGTGGACATCTAAATTTTCTCTTTAATCAGCACAATAACTCAGAATTCAGCCTTCACTTATACTTCTCCTACTTCATCATTCCACTGACTGCTCTCTTAAAGTCTGTGTGTGAACTGAGACACCAATTGCACCATGTCTTCCAGCCTAACAAAGGATTAAAGACCTTCCAATTTCATCCCCTAACTGAATAATATAAAGTTAAATAAAAAATTTTAATACAAATATTTAAAAGTCAGGTACATTGTTGATATAACAGATTTAAAACTGTATAAAAGATAGTATACATTTTCCAATGAAAAAAATTCACATGTGGGAAAGCAATGATTAGTCATTGAAACTACTGACCTAAAATGAAATCTAACAATTGTTTTCCACAGTATTCCTCAAAAGGTAAAAGTTTACCTTACCTCAAAATTTTCTACATACACATGTTCTGTCTTAGGTAAAAGTACATGAAAACAACCTAATTCACTGAAATGAATTCATTGGCCAACGGAAGACTAGAAGAAAACATTCATTGGGTTCCAGTCCTCAAGGAAGCATGTTGTTGTATCTCAGTCAGTTCAATAATACTGTCATGCAGCTTTATGATACTAGAGAAAAAAAATGCTTCCAGCATTACTTAGGTAGCATTGTACTTAGCAGGTTTCCTGAGTTTTGGCAGGGTCCAGGCATCCCAGTGATTGACAGCTGGAGAATCTTCATGATTATCAGAACACAGCAGTACCCTCCAGGGGAATTGTTCCTTACTGCCACTAAAATTCATGCCAGTGTATCCTTACTCCCTTTTTCCAAGTCCTTTATCAGTGAACTTGTCTTGCTGTTCTACTTGAACCACTGAAAACATTACAGGCTTGCATGCCCAGAAAGGAGGAAATAATGTATTATCCATGCAGGGGACTCAATATCAGCAACTCAAAAACTGTACCACTGTGACGTGTTCAAAAGCCTGATCAGGTTGTCTGAGTTAAAGAAAGTTAAGTCTTTTATTTCTTCTTCCTTAAAAGGTGTGAAATATTCTAAATATCTGTTTCTCATAATTGTTCTCTTTTTTCCCCAATTTTTCCATGTTGGGTAATTCTTTGACATGGTTGCAGGTCAAGACAGAAAAGTCTAAAATGTTCTCTTAATCTAAGTTATTTTCCCAAATAAGAGTATGAAATTTGAATATAAAACATAATTGTCCCTTGCAGTCTCCATTTCCTAAAAACATGTGCCTGGGAAAGGTCCTGAAGATCTGCATTTGACTCCCATCTTTCTCAACTATTATTATGGTCATTGGAACAACTTCATTTTTCTGTGTGGAATGCTGTTCTGAATTTTCACAGGCAAAATCACAGTCATTTGAAATATTCTAAACTGGTGGATAAATCACAAAATCTGCACTAAGCAAAAGAATTAGAAGTCATTCATGGATTTCTTACATTTCACGGGAAAAAGCCATTTCCCTTCCACCCAAATGGGGAAGGGTTATGTGTCTTTAGTACTTAATTGAACTAATTTCTCCATCTCCCTGTATCTCTGCTGCAGTGAAAGGAAGTGGCCTTACTAAAACTCAGGTGGCCCATCAGCAGTTCTATCTCTAACTCTGAATTGACTTGATAGGACAAAATATGGAAGGGATGAAGGAAAAGATCAAAGTAAGTAAACCAAGAGTGTGGAGTAGCATCTCTGACCTAAAAGCAGTTGGGAATACTTGGCTTTCATACTGGGGAGTGAGGTTATATGATCCCTGAGAATTAACATTTGACCCTGAGAAATAAGGATGAAGAAAGAAGAGATCATACAATCTGAACAAGAAAGAGTATGCAATTACACTGGCCAATAAGCTGTGAAAGGGGTAAGGCTTGGAGAGTTCCCTCCCTGCACGCCTCCTGCAGTACTCCACCACAACCGTCCCGCTGGGGTTGCCCTTCATTACTTGTGAATAAATAAATTCCCTTGACTTTGGCAAAGGCAAGCAAGTGGCTGGATCTATGATGAGCAGTGAGTGAGATTTCTCCAAAGAAAAATAAATTTTCCATAATGAAGATTAGAAAAAGACCTCTTTCTCAAAAAGGAGCCTGTGGATTAGGGCAAGGCAGATGTTCTGGAACACTCTAAGCACAGAAAAGTTTAAGTTTTAGAGTGTTTTTTGGGCACTGGAAGTCAAATATTTGGTGTGAAAATTAAAAAATTTCCCTCCTAGTTTAAAACTTACTTTAAGCCCCATTTGCTAAAGGGATACATAGTACGCACTGTATATACCTAAGGCCGGCCCTGAATGTAGGAAAGGGCATGAACCAAAAAAAGGGTCTTGGTTTAGCAGCTCTGCTTTGTGGACATCAGTGAAGTGGGTGACGGTTTTGGTAAAGTGGGAACAAGGGGAAAGGGTGCATAGTGTTTGGGCGAAGTCTCATGCCTGACGTAACTGGACTGGATAGGAGACAAACCCCTCCTTTTTCTAATATAATAGCAGGAAGTTACCCTTGAAAAGAAAAACAATTAACACATGAACTAAATATGCCCCCAAAGCACGTGCCTCACACTCAGATTTCTATTAAGAATCAACAATAATATAAATAGGTATCAATGTGTCCCCACTTTGATATAATAAATGTGCTAATGATGTTGAACTCAAGAGTGCTGTCATGACATATACTAATCACTGAATTGTGTACTAAAACTTGCTGCTTTAAAATGTTTTTAAGAAAAGGCTTATTGTTGGCTCATTACTTTTATGTAATGTGATGCTAATAAAATCTAAGATGCTAATGTTTCTACACAATAGCACTGATAAATGGAAATTTGAAAATAATGAACTAAGTGACTAATAGATAAGGTCATTGAACCAATTAATAAAAACCCACATTTACAAAACAGCTTCACTAGGAGGTAAATACATTTTTCATAAAATGACTCAGTAGGGTCTTCATTAAAATATGACTAAATTTCTAAAAATTGTCACATTAGCTTTTTAAAAACACTACTATTTCAAAAGGAGAAATGTTCCTGTAAATAGCAAAATTGCATCTTTGCCAAAGAGTATCCATTTGGTACCTGGAACACTCTGAGATCATTTCCCCACCTCCAGATTCTCCTGCCCCTCCAGTGATCCTGAACTCTGCTGTTTGCCTGAGCAAACAATAAGTATATTATTAAAACAAGACGTATATTTTGTTCTTTCTATGTCTAATACAATTTTGTGGTTTAGTGCTGCTAATTAAATGTGGATAAACTATCTCTCCCTGTCTTTATACTCTACCATATATTTCTACTTACTTATTGCTATATAGCAAATCAACTCCAAACTGAGTTCGAATACTCTTCATTTTCTTATCTCTTTAGTTCCTGAGGGTCAGGTATCTGGACAGTGCTCAGCTGGGTCTTCAGCAAGGTTGAAGTCAGAAGGACTCAGAAGTTGGAACAGTGAGACAAGCAGCTGGGGTGGATAAGGCATACCCCCCTTTAGGCAGGATCAGAGCTTCTCACATGGTCCTTTTACATGCGCCACTTTGGGCTTTCTTCCAGGGATGGTAGCCTTGTTGAAGTTGGGTTTCTTCTATAACCACTAGGGTTCCAGTAGTATTTTTTCAGAGAAGCAAGCAGAGGCTGTATAACCTTTTTTAACCCACCCTTGAAAATAGCTCTGTGTCCCTTTTACTGCACATTTTCAGTCAAGCAGTCTGTAATGGTGGCCCACAATCCAGGAGAGGGGATAGAGATTTCACTTCTTTTTGGGAAGGAAGATCGATGTTACATTACATCTCTATAAGAACATGGGGAGTGGGTTCTAGTGACGGGGCCATCTTGGAAAATGCCATGTGCTGCATACTCCAATTTCATTCAGTCTCCCTCTTATGTCTTACTTGTTGATATACTTTTCAAATAAACTTTTTCATACTAGCTTATTGTTCATGAAATAATCACTGTCTCACAGTGAGTGAATTGCATGCCCTTACTCTATTGATATTGTATTTGACTATGTGACTTAGTGGGCCATTGCAAAATGATAAATGAGACAGCAGACACTTTAGGTGTGACAGTGTGGTTTGCCTTTCATCTCAAACTTTAGTTCTCTGCCATGAAAAGAACTTGCCTCGTAATGATGTTCCTTTAACTTGGGCCCAGAACAAACAAATCCAAAGCCACTGACAACCAGGAGCCTCTCTGTTGATAGCAGTTTGAGACTGATTCACCCAGTCAAGCCAAGCCTTCATCAGTCAGACCACAGTCAATGAATGTTTGTGCTTTTAAACCACGGAGTTTTGGGCAGTTTTCCATGTGGTGTTATTTTGGCAGTAGCTAGCTGATATATATCCCTTTGCTTCGTTCAAGATAGTCTCTTCATTCTATCTTCTAGGTCAGTCCATCCTTTACTCACAGTATCACTGAATCTTAAAATGCTATTCCCCACACTCATCTGCTTTCAATTTTCAAGGCCCACCATATTTTTTTCTCCCTAAGAATTTGAGCTAGCTTACAAAGTGATGAGAGACCATATGGAGAGAACTGAGAACATTCCAGATCGACTGACAGCCAGCTGAGATCAAACATGTGACAGAACACAACTGTCAGCAGTGACTTCCACCCATGCACAGCTAATTACAGATGCATGAATGGCCCAGGCTTCTGTAGACTTGTGACCAATAATGAATGACTGTTGGTTTAAGCCATTGTGTTTCAGGGAGATTTGTTAGTTATCAAATCGTGACTGATGCATGGGTATTAATAAATATTACTTAAATACACTGAAACATCAATTCATTTTTACTTCTATGGGCTATGTTTTAGCTCATTAAAGTATGAAAACATTTACATAAAGATATAAAACGTTCACATGTATTATAATAAAATAGTGCTAAACAAGAATGTGCTTCAACATTCTTTAAAAATAATGAAAAACTCGGTCCTTGCCTGTTTTCCCTGTCTATAAACTTATTTGTTTATCTACCAAGGCATTTTAGACAAGGAGCCCTGTCTCACATTCATAACACTTAAGGAAGAAACTGGACTGTAGAACACTTCTTTAGTATCTTTCTCTTCATCCCTTCTGTCCCCACACATTCTTCTCTTGCCCATCTACTTGCACATCCTTGAATGCTTGCTGCTTTTGAAACTTCAGCACATTTCATGCTGTTATATTGCCAGGGTCTTCTTTCTATATTTCCTCTTCTTATATAATGCCTACCTATCCTGAACAATTCAGTTCAAGTATCAACTGCTCCAGAAAGCCTTTCAGACCCAAACTGGCTCAAGTTTCTGATTTCTGGTGATGTATACTCCATTCTATAAATAATTGTTACTTCAACTTACTTTGGGAGAATGTAGCATAACCTAGTCATTAACTAAGAAATAATTCCCATCCTGTAGGTAAGGATTGCAACTTGTGGAGTAATGTCCTGTGTGCTCTGGGAAAGTTTGGTTGGGGATCACAGCAATCCAAGGAGTCTGTGAGATGGAACATGAAGGTGCAGATGAGAAAAGGAGAAGTGAATCTGGTTCTCCTACTGCAAGAACAGAGCCACAGGCTTGCAGCTTTCTCTCCGTTTCTGACTCCCTCCATCTCATCCTTTGTGAATACCGAGGTTCTGTGTGCCACCATCGTAGGAGACAGCTGTTGAAAATCAACATCTGGCTCTAGAGTTCCCATAGATACAAATAATCAGCAGCTTCACTTGCCTCAGTGAACAGGCCACTGCAGAAGACCTGCAAGAATGAGTGAGCATCCACAAGAAGCAGCCTGTCTCACTGCCCCTTGTTCTGTATTCTTTAGGTCCCCATTTTTAGAAAACAGTCATATGTAGGGTAATACTACTTTTTGACCCAGAAAACTTATTAATAGTGTCCTCTTTCTGTCTCAAAAGTGCCCCAGTTCAGACATTAAATTATATTGTCACTACGGGCATACTTTTGATGAGAAATGGATCTTTCAGTATAGCACTAGCAGTTCTTTTAAATTTAATATCAGCCAGCCAGCATTTCACATAATAATAGGCAATCTTTTTTTTATTTTGGCTTCCACTTTTTCATTACTAGTTTTTATTAAATTCAATTTATCTGCAATAATATGTTCTGGTTTTTAAAAACCAGTGTTTAATTTTGATGTTATGCATACATGTATATACCACGCTAAGAAATAAAATAATGACATCATGCTTAAAAGTTTCCAGTCTATTACCTGTCTCCTCTGAGCAGGTATGATTCTGATATCTATCATCGTTATTTAGTTTGTGCTACAAGTTCGTGTAAGGAGAAATGCATATCCCCTCACTTTGGATTATTTTGCTCAAGGTAACATTTTTGCATTCACGTATACAGTTGTGTCCATCAATAGTTATGCCTTCTCTTTACTGAGTAATACTCCAGGTATGTAAATGGCATCATTTGTTTATTTTCATCTGAGGATGGGAATTTGGGTTGTATAGTGTGTTCTATTATAGCATAAAGCTGATAAGAATATCTTAATAAACGTACTTTTGTGGGCCAAAAGTTTGGATTTTTCTTGGATAAGAAATCAGAAGTGAGACTAGAAACACTGCAACTGCTAGAAGAAAACGTAGGGTCAACACTTGCACATATTGGTGCAGGCACATACTTCCTTAGTACAATTCCTAAAATTCAAGAAGTAAGGTTCAAGATGCAGTAAGCGGGATGGTCTCAAATTTAAAAGCTTCCGCACAGCAAAGAACAAAGGGCATAAAGAAAGAGTCCAAGAATTGAGAAAAACTTTGCCAGCTACTCTTCCAACAGGGAATACCTAGAATATGGATGGTTATAGAGTATAGACAGAACTAAAAACAAAACCACCAAAAAAATGGATAAATGTGCTAATAAATTAAACAGATATTTCTCAAAAGAAATGCAAATGGCCAAAAATATATTAAAAACGCCCAACATCCTTAGCAATCAGGAAAATGCAAACAAAACTACAGTGAGATTTCATATCACGCCAGTTAGAATGGCAGTTATCAAGATTACAAATAAAAATAACCAGGTGAGAATTTTGAGTTTTGAAAAGGTACACCAATGCATTTTTACTAGGCTCAAAAATTACTATTACCATTTTGGAAAGCAGCATAGTCTCCTCAAAACACTAGGAATAGAATTATCATATGACCCAGCTATCCCACTCTTTTGTATTTATCAAGAAGAACTAAAATCAGCACATGATAGTGATATATGCATACCGATTATAGCATCATAATTCACATGGCCAAGTTATGGGAGGTGCCTAGCCTGAGGGTCCATCAACAGATGATTAGACAAAGAAAATGTGCATATTTACCCCAACTGAGGATTTTTGTTTTATTTTGATTTGTTAGTACTAGGGATTGAATCCAAGTGGTGTTTTACCACTGAGCTAATTCTCCAGTTCTTGTTTATTTGTCATTTGTTTTGAAACAGGCTCTCACCAAGTTACTGAGGGTGTCCCTAAATGTCTGAGGCTGGACTCCAACTTGCAGTCCTTGTGCCTCAGTCTCACAAATAGCTGGGATTACAGGCATGCACCACTGTGCACAGCTCACGGAAGAGTTTTAGTCAACTTTAAAGAAGAATGAAATGCTGTCATTTGTTGGTAAATGGGTAGTGCTGGAGAAATCATCCTAAGTGAAATAAGCCAGATTCAGAAAATCAGGAGTCAATATTTACTGTCAAATGAGAAATCAAGAGAGAAATGAGGAATTAAAGGGGGGGTGGGTCTCATGAAAATACAATGGAGATCAGTGGAGTAAAAGAGGGAATCTATGAGGAGAATGAAGGAATAGGAAAAGGGAGGAAATGCAGAATACAATTGACCAAATCCTGCTATACACATGCATGAATATATAGAATACATAATATAAGCATATAGATAATGCACCAATTAAAACAAAAATAAATAGAAGGAAGACCAGTTGAGGAAGAGAATTAAGGTTAGGGAGAAGGGGAGGGAAAGTGGAGGTAATGGTGATTGAAATGGAGCAAATTATATGTCAAAAAAATGTGTACCCCACGATTATGATGAGTATAAAGGACTTGTTAAAAAGTGAAGCCGGGAAAAAATTTATGTCTTAGTATTGGCAAATTGTATGAATCTGTTAACTACTACTCAGCTCTTTCAGTGGGTTATAATATTCTACACTCCCGACAATGTGTGAGTCCCAGTTGCTCCACCAAATCTTATTCTCAGAGTCTATTTAATTTTATACTAAAAGGAAAACTAGTGACAACAATCCTTTGAAAATTAGTCACAACCTAAAATACAATCTACTTATGATCACTGAAAAAAGAAATATTTTGTTTAAGCTAACTAACAACAAAATCAGAATAATATTTTCTTTTTTTTTTTTTTTTTTTTTTTTTTTTAATCTCACAGTGCTGGGGATCGAACCCAGGGCCCCATGCTTGCAAGGCAAGCACTTTACCAACTGAGCTATCTCCCCAGCCCAGGATAATTATTTTTAAGTTTTATGTTTTGTTTCACTCCTTTAGATTTGGGTGAGGAGGACAGAGGAGAGCTGGGGATCAAACCCAAAGCCTAGCATATTCTAAGCAGGTGCTCTTACACTGAGCTACATCTACAGCCCTAGAACACATTTCAAAAGCAATATTTATCAACATTGTGAAAAAGGAAAGGAGTCATTAGTAGAATACACAGATATATTTTAATGTCATTTTCTTTAATTAAAAGGTATTGCCTCTTCTGATTTTTATAAATGATTATAATTTATGGTTCTCATTAGCTTAATACTCAACCACTTAGAAGGAGATTGAGAACTTTTCCTCATGGCCAAGATGGATAATAGGGTAATAACCTTAAAATTCAGGCATTTGAGAATTTTGCTACCAAGGTAGAAAAAATTATGTTCTTCTTAGTTTTGTTAGCTCACTTGTTATGAATCAGAACACTTGTTCAGAGAAAAAAGTGAATTAGAAAGTCTGAGGTCAAACACATGATATTAATTTGAATAAATTCTGATGAGATCACAAAAGATCATCAAAATCTTCTTACTTAAAAATGATCCAATGATAAAGCCCTCATCCAGCACAAGCAAGGCCATGGATTCTATCCACATTACCACTAAGCAAAGAAACTACATTATAGTAAATAATGATAAGTGAATAGCAGTTTCATTCTCATTTTTTAAATATCTGACTATAGTTTTAAGAAATACTTTTACTGAAAAATATGAAAAATGCTTTCATGAAGAATTAGACTAAAATTGAATGATCTGAAATCGAGGTAGAATTCTACGTTTGTAGTAGCTACCCATGTAGTCAAGAAAGCAAATGGCACAAAGGTAATTTACCTGTAATCAGTTCAATGCCTTAGTGTGCTCAGTGGAGCAACCCAAATTATTCAGTGTGAATCTATTCCAGGATAACTTTGGGGAAAGACATTCAATGCCTATCATCAATCATCAATACTGTATTAACTGAAATTCATTATCCTGTCAGTTTAGGAGCTTTGGATAACATGCTTTTGATGAATCTTAATGAATAATAACCTCTTTGCTAAGAAAGCAATTAGAAAAACAATTTTAGGTTAAATAGAAGATAAATTTAACATTTACTTATTAAAGCCACTTTACTTCCAAATTTGTATATAACAATTAATGTAGCATTACCCTAATTTTATCATCTAAAATGGTATTATTTTCAAATCCCTTACTGGAAAAAACATAAATACAAAAATGTATATAATTATTATTACTTTAGTCTTATCCAGGCAAAAGTGTGACTGTAATAACTTGTAGATGGCCACTCTGAAGTATGTAGCCTAGGCCAGTGTGCTTCACCAGGGATTACAGGTAAACTAAATTCCAGAAAGTTCAAATAGTGTAAGAAACTTGAATGGTATCCAAGCATCAGAAAGAAGAAAAAGTTGTCATAAGAAGGTCTTAAAGTACGTTGATTAAAAAAAAAAAAAAAAAACACAAAATTACTGAAGCAAACTAAACTTGCTTTGTGCCCCAATGAAATTATGAATAAATGAAATTCATAATATGCTACTGCAGCAGAAGGCAGTCAGTCAGGGAAAATCTAGTACTTCTTGTGACTCCCGCCTCTCCCCACATCCTTCTCTGAGCTCAGGGGGTCTGTGTGCTTTGTCTTGAAAGGGCTGTGGCAAGGATCTCCTTGATCTGTGTATTTTGCCACTTTCTTCATATCTCAATTATTCAATCAAGCTACTCAAACTTAGAGGTTTCTTTGTTTTCTTTAAAAGATAATGCCCAAATTTGTTGAAACATTTACTGATTCGGTAGAAAGTTAATCTCTTATTAGCTTTTCTATTATTCATTATGATATTGGTAGACTAGAAGTTTCGTTCTTGTTGTTGTTGTTGTTGTTGTTGTTGTTTGCAGTACTGGGATTAAACTCAGGGCACTCCACCACTGACCTACATTCCCAGCAATTATGGTTCAGATATGACACGTCCCTATGCTAATGCAGGAATTTCCAGAGGTAGAATTATTAGATTATGAGAACTATAACCAAGTCAGTGCATTAATCCATTTGATGGATTACTAAGTGAATGGACTGATTGTGTGATAACTGTAGGCAGGAAGGGTATGGCTTGGCTGGAGGAAGTAGGTCACTGAGCAGGCCTTTTGAGTTTATATTTTCTCCCTGGCACCTTGCTTTCTCTTCACTTCCTAGCTGCTGTGAACAGAGCGGCTTTCCTCCTCCACAACCTTCTGCCATCATGTTCTGCCTGACTTCAAGCCCAGAGCAAAGGAGTCTGCAGACCACGGACAAAACCCGGAGCCAAAAATTAAAACTTTTCCTCCTCTAAGTTGTTCTGGTCAAATATTTTGGTCACAGCCATAAAAATCTGATTAACACACTAGTTCTTTTTATTTATTTATTTAGTTTTGCACCATGGATTGAACCCACGGGTGCTTAATCCAAAGGTGCTTAACCACTGAGCCATATCCTCAGACCGTTTTATTTTCTTTCATTTTTATTTTGAGACTAGGTCTTGATAAGTCGCTCAGATACTCCCTATGTTTGCACAGGATGCCCTTGAGCTAGTGCTCCTTCTGCCTCAGTCTCCTGAATAACTGAGATTATAGGCATGAGCACCATACTTATCTGTACATTAGTATTCTTAGTAGATTTAATAGAGTAGTGGACTTAGTATACTAGTTAACAAAGCTGGGTATGTCTACCTTTGGCCCTGTTTTGGTATAATAACCTTTAATTTTGGTATAATCACCTTTAATGTTCAGCAAAGCATGAGATTTCATTCTTTGTCTTTTATCAGGAATATATGCATGTATATTGTTTATAGAAGGTGTGTCACACATAGTCATTTGTTAGGTGCTTCTCCCTCCCTAACTTAAGAGTATAATAACCTTTACCTAAATATTTCTGTCCCTGACCTACTCCTTCCAAGAGTTCACATACAAACACACACATATGCCACACACACGGGTTATGTTCATTCTGCTGATAAATATGAGGACTACACAGAACCTTTGAATGTCATAAGCCATATTAAGAGGATTTCTTCATAAATGGCACCATAATAAACATGTAAGCACAGTAGGCTGCACTCACAGGCCTCTGGGAGCTTGCATTCTAAGGTCACAAACAACATTCACAAAACTGCTTAAAGCAATTGCATAAGGGCAGAGAAATCTTTGTCCACACAGTTCTCTCTCATAGAAAATATCAGGGGACAGGAGATCATTGTGAGCCAATGTGCAAGTTTAAATCAAATTAAATACAGTCTCGAGTGGTAAAGAAGCTGCGGCAAGCAGGAACCCATCCAATCTTATTAAGCATCAGTTTCTGTTGCTGGTTATTTAAAACTTCAGCCTTATCTTTGTGAAATATGGTTATGCACCCAATTCAGATTTCAAATACATGCAGATGATTTAGAAGAGCTTTCGGAGCAGGAGACTTGTGTCTCAGCCTGACTATCCTTTTCACCTCCGTCTTCCAATGCAGGGCCAGTATTTTATTCTATTTTAATTAGAAAAGTGATAAGCTTAAAATTAACAGAATATCATACCAAGAGTCTGTGTATGTACCATTCATCTTCAATATTTCAACTAACTGGTTTTTGATTACTTTAGACAGTGGTTAATATAAAGTGTTAATAAATTCTTCATGTCTACTATGATATCAAGCCCAACCCTTCCTCCACAAAAATGACGCTTCTTCCCAAAGCATATGTAATTTCTGTTCATGATTCATGCTGTTTCATAAATACATATGGATATACGTACGTGGATGTGTATCCACATATATACGTATAGTATTACTTTCAGAATTTTACAAGTCCTCATATAAGAGGTTATTTTCTAAACCCTTGTGCCACTAATTTTTTTCCATTCACTTTGTATTCTAAGAGCATCCAAATGATATATGAATAGCTAGATCAGGCATTTTAATAGTTATAATATACCCTGTTGTGGAAATATACCAAAATAATTCTATCTATTTTATCTCTGATAGACATTTTACTATATCGCAAGCAATGTTGTTAAAATCCTCCTTTTTGTATATATTTTACAAGTTGCTAGTTTTCCAGGTGAGGTAGTGTACACCCGTAACCCCAGTGGCTTGGAAGACTGCGATAGGAGGAATTCAAGTTCGAGGCCAATCTCAGCAACATAACAAGGCCCTAAGCAACTTAGAAAGACTCTGTCTCAAATTTAAAAAAAAAAAAAAATCTAAAAGGCTGAGGGATGTGGGTCAGTGATTAAATATCTCTGGGTTCAATCCTGGTATTATTAAAAAAAACAAACAAACAGGAAGTGAAAGTTTCTTCAATGGTTTTTCAGAAGTAAAATGGCCAAGTCAAGGTTTACCCACATCTAGCTTCAATTTCAATACATTTTACCAAAATGCCCTACGAGGTTCTGATAGGGACAGTGGAAGTCACTTCTGCAGTTCCCTGGATGTCTCTCTGCCTTCTGAGATATTTCTGTCCCTCTTAGGCTTAGGTTGAACCTCACGATCAGTCCTGGTCAATGAGCAGTGAACAGAGGGATGAAGGCTTTTGCCCTTTCTAAGGATATAAAGTCTTTCTCACTTTTCATTTTAATTCCCATGTAAGCGTATAAGAAGGTTCTGCCCTTCTCCCTTCGTTCATCAGCCGTGAGAGTGCTGGCTTCAGTGGGTTCTCATCATTATGTCACATCATTCACCACTGCACTGGGCACACTGCCTAATGGTCATGGAGTCTAGCTTGTGGGCACACACCAACTAGCCATCTGTGCCAATGAACCACAGGACCATCTCCTAGACTGTGCTCTATCTTTTCATTTTGTCTCTGACATACATACAATGCCTTTAATGTATTTAAATGTTTAAATTCATCCCCTGTGATTTATATCTTTTCCTTATTCAAAATAGATTTTAATACATTTTCTTACCTGTCTCATAAGTATAGTCTCATAATTTTGCTTTTTTTCTATGAACATATCAATAAAGATATTAATTCAATACATAGAATACTAGTCATATTCCAAAAGTAATCAGACTTAGTAATAATAATAATGCAGTCAAAGACAAAAATGAATGTTGTCTTAAATAGATATTTTTCTTAAAATTATCCAGCCTTGATAAATCAAAGATTATTTTCAATACCTGACAATATTTCATCATGTTTGAAACCAGTGTTAAGATATATTTTATAGTAGATCTGCAAGGGCATTTTGATATTTATTTTTTTAATTTTCTTTTTTATTTTTACAGACTGCATTTTGATTCATTGTACACAAATGGGGTACAACTTTTCGTTTCTATAGTTGTGAACAATGTAGATTACACTATTTGTGTAATCATACATGTAATGATGTCTGTCTCATTCCATCTTTCATATCCCCCCATTTCCCTCTATGTAATCTAAAGTGTCAAGATATTTCGAGTAGTATATTAACACCTTTCAACTTGTTATCAAATAATTTAATTTCAGGTTTGCTAAAGTTAAAAGTGGTTTTGAATAGAGTGATCATTATATTTGACTGTTGTTACGGTTTGGATATGAGAAAGCTAAAGTGTGAGATAATTCAGGAATGTTCAGAGGTGATATGATTAGATTTTGAGAGCCGTGACCTACTTCATGGATTAATCCACTGGTGGACTAATAATTTGAAAGGACTACTGTACTCTGTGGTGACTCTAGGCAGGTAGGGTGTAGCTGGATATTGTAGGTCACTGGGGGAATGATTTTGGGGTTTCTATTTTGTCCCTGGTGAGCAAAGTTCTCTGTGTGCTTCCTGACTGTCATGTTCTGAGATGCTTTCCTCCACAACACCTTCCACCATGATGTTCTGCTCACCTCAGGCCCAGAGTAGTGGAATCAGCCACCCATGGACTGAGACCTCTGAAATTGTGAGCCAAAATAAACTTTTGCTCTTCTTAGTTGTTCTTGTCGGTTTATTGGTCACAATATCTTAAAGCTGACTAACACAACCATAAAATCAGAAAAACATTCAATAAAGGTTATTATTACATCATTTTATGCAATGCTGAATGCATGTTCTATAGTAAGAAATTAACAGAAAAGGACTTCTGTGAACTTTAATACCAAATGTACTAATTCAAGACCAACTCTTTAAACAGAGATACTAAAAAATAAGAATTAATTAAAAAAAAAAAACTATTCCTAAAAGTAGCAATCAATAAATACACATTTACAACACCAAGACTGAAAAAGGAAAGAATTTTAAAGTAATGATAATCTGGTGAGTTTCTAAAGAGAACTGGATGCTTCTTGAAATTATACAGATTTGAAGGGTCATTGGAGGGGAGCATGTAATCAGAACTGTGGGTGATCTGTGAATGTCCTCTGGCAAAGGCAGAGTAGGGGAACTCAGTCCTTCGACCACAAGGAATGAATTCTTCCAGTGACTTCTGAGCTTGAAAGAAGACTCCATGCTCCAAACAGGAATGTAGTCCAGTCAGTTCTGTGAGACCATGCTGAAGATTCAAGTAACCCATACCCATATTCCTGGTTCACGAAAACTATGAGATAATAAATATGTATTGTTAAAAATGAAAAAAAAAAGCAGAATGTATTAATGCAAAGAGACAAGGACAGGCTTGGCCTTCAAGTCATTTTTTGGCCCCTTTCTATTTGAATTATAAGAAAAAAATAAGACAAAGTTAAACCTTGGTTATGACGCAGGACCAAGGGAAAAGTACAAAATTCAGGTCCTAATATCTGAGTGAGAACTCAGTACAAAATTTTAAAAATGAGATTTCAGGGTGAGTATAAGCTACAAGTAAGCTAGTCTTTTCCCAAAGTTGCCATCTATCTTTGAACTACATGGGTGATTAGGAATTCTCAAGTCTTGAGCTGGGTTTAAAGTAGTTGACAGGCTTCAATAGATGCATTGTCCAAAGCAGGAAGTGGCAAACCACAGTCTCTGGCAGTCTCCAGCCCAATGCCTGTTTTTGTAAATAAAATTCAATGTGAACACAGCCACAGTCGTTTTTTTTTTTTTCTTTTTTACATATTATGTGCGAGTACTTCATGTCTACGTTGGCAGGGTTGAATATTTATGGCAGCAACAGTATGGCCCTTGAAGGCTAAAATATCTGCTATCTAGTTCCTTACAGAAAATTTTCCCTCCCCTGGTCTAAATCACACCTTTCTAGGTTTATTTCATTCAGATTCCTTGGGAGATCATTTGTAATGCTGTAAATTGTAGATAACTGAAAGCAATACATAATAATTCTTATCTGTCAAAATGCAAAGTAGAGTGTCCATCAATTTCTCACACACACTGTGGATGAAGCTACTTTTATCTGGATTTGCACGTTTATTTCAATGATCAGACGCATCTTCCCAGCCTACACATAGGGTTTTGGGATTCCCCTTTGAGTGTATGTAACGTCTTCTCTGTTACCTAATTGATGAGTTAAATAAAATCCTCAACACACATTATTTTTAAATCTGTGTGAAAGTCATGATTTTAAATTTCTTTTGAAAATGATCTTTGAACAGTGCATTCAGATTAAACTGTCACTATTTGAGGTGAAGCTACATAATGGTAATAAAGTAGCTCTTAGACTACATATTGACTTAACAGCTAAATACGCAGGACTACTAGGTTTTCTTAGGTCATTTGGTTATGTTGGTGGCAATTTCACATGCAGCTTCAGATTGAACTGTCAGACTTCGGCCAAACAACCTACTGCATCAGATCCGCCAGAATCTGATGGGTCAAGATGTGTAGAGCATGTCTCCATGCATGGTCATTCTTAGTATTTGTAATGCTGCCATACATCAGTGTCCCCAAAAGATAATTTCCATAAAAATGAATTTTACATAGTTTTCTCCCAAAAGAAAAATCGGTGCTTATAATTGTATTTGCTGCATTGTTTAATTCAGTGAGATCTAAATCTTGCACTTAAAAATTTACACATCTGATGTTAGGCACCTTTTCCGAGGACTCTCTTCTTATTCTATACATTGTGAACTGTATTCTCTTTTACAATCCAATGTGTCCAGTGCTGTGTGCTCTCGGAAATGATATGCTGAAACAGGTAACAATGGAACTACACAGAACATACCTGCGCCCCTCAGGTACATCCCCCTGAACACAGTCAGTGGTGTCTCCTCTACTTCCCCTTAGCTGAGTTCCAAAGGTGAATGAACCATCCTATCTGAGGATAATTGTGACAGGGAGGAAGCCCAATGAAAGTAACAGTAGATTTAATTAAATTATAGTTGTATTTTACATTTTAACACACTGCTAGGGCCCTTCATAGGTATGCAGTAAAACATCTCCAGCGGGACTTAACTCATTCTTTTTATGCCTTTGCTAGTTTAAGGCTGGTACCCTGAAGGAGGATAATTAAATAATGATTGGTGGCTTCAGAAATAGTACATTTCAGATGTCATTACATCTTAATGTAATATACAATGAAGAGGCACGGGAAATGAGAAAAATCAAGAGTGATTTGATCTTGCTTTACTTTTTTACAAAATTCAAAGGAATATTTTAAATGAAAAATCTTCATTTTGCAAGAGCATGAAGATTTAGCCCCAAATAAAATATTCTATCTCCTTCCTGAATGGAGGAAAAATCTAAATTTCTCAGAGTTAAAGTGTGTTATTAATAACACAGGAGAAATCCCATATAATATGCAATGATAATAAATGAGATATAATAATATATGAGAAAGCCCAATGTGAAATTGAAAGCAAATTGCAGTCCCAATTATCCAATTTAAGATTAACAAAAGAGTTCTGAAAAATAAAAATTGATCTGATTTCCATGTACAGGCTTAATGTTTTTTGAATTCGTTCCACTCTTCCTATTAGACTGTGTTGCAAGTACCCTATTGTCAGTTAGCTGAAGCCAGACTACAAATCTGTGAAATCATTACAGCTTCACAAAGCTATCTTGTCTGGGAGTGAGCACATAATCAGTAATTTACTTAATCTTTTCTCATTAGTAAAGCCACCTCATTAGATTATATGTTTTTCACTGCACAGAAACATTGGATAATTTGATATCTTGAATTGCTCAATTCTCCAATGATTTCAGTGGACAAATGTCCTACCACTTATGCTGCTCATCCACTGAACTTGGATAGCTCCCCTCTGTAAAAAAAAAAAAAAAAAAAAAAAAAAAAAAGTGCCTTCTCCCAAACATTGTAGGATTTAATGCTTCATGTGAATATGCTGTGTTCAGGAAGCCTGCAAACTCTGCTGAGTGTTTGAGACTATTAACAGTCTGGCCATTGTAAGTATCGATCCCCAAAAGTTGTCTTATGCAAACTATTGGTAAAATATACATGCTTTTGAGTATAAGTTAAATCATTGTATGCCATAAATATTAAGGTTAACCCACATGGAATACTTCCAGGTAAAGTTTACATAATTACCATACACATCTACCCTGGCTCTCTCCCCAAATCCCAATAAATTATAGTAAAAAATACTATTTGAAAAGTTGTGAAACCACAAATATAATTGGAGAGGAGACCACAGCAATAAAATGTTGCAAGTTGAAAGTACAAAGCCTAGAAGTAGATGGCTTAGGTGACCTAAGAGAAATTACATCAAAGCCGGCAGCAAGGGTTTGGGGTGTAGCTCAGTGGTAGGGCGTTTGTTTAGCATGTGTGAGGCACTGGGTTGGATCCTCAGGACCCTATTAAAAAATAAATAATTAAAATAAAGGTATTGTGTCCAACTACAACTAAAAAATATTTTTAAAAAAAGCAGGCAGCATGAAAAGACAATAAAAAGCATCCTGATTTATCCTGGGAAAGAAAGCGAGGAAGTAACAGAATACTAAAACTAGAAGGAATTAAAAAGGAATATTTACAGGACAGAAATATTTCTAAGAGCTCCTTTCTCTATTCAAATTGGCAAAAGATTGATAAATAACAAAATGGTAATCAAAATAGGTAAGAGTAGTTGCCTTTCTTATCCAATGATCTTTGTGAAACTTGCAATCTATATGAGGCTACGTAGAAAACAGGTAAAAATTAAAATTTTAAATGACAAAATAAAATATTCATAAGCAATTTAGAAGTTTTAATATTTTCCATATTATAATTAGACATGCATCTAATTAGACATGTGTCATACCTAACTTGGAGAACACTGGAAGAAGGGACTTAAAGACAAAAGTAGTGAGACCTAGGGTCTAGAAAAGGCACAGAGACTGCACCATCACTGGAAACTACCTGCAGTTTACTCCCCTCAGAGAGTCACAGTCAGGTAGCACCAGATTCCATACAAGTGTCCAGCTCAATCAAGAGACAAAGTCCACACCCAGAAAGATGGGTCTCACCTAAGAAGGTGAAGAGTTATACAAAATGCACTGACTTGAGCCTTTGTCATCCCTGGTCAAGAAGGGGACAAGGGTCCCACCCTCCTTACCCTTGATCTATCTCAGCCTCACCACTATGCAGTTTACCTGGGTTTATCTCAATAACTAGCCATGTCTCAGTGTCAATTGCTCCAACATCTGCAGCCACCTTGGCCACTTCTGCTCTTCTGCACTCTAAGATTTCACACTGGGCTCTGTGCATTACCTACACACAGGAGATGCTATCTTCTACTTCTCAACTCCTAAACCCTGTCCATGGTGGCCTTTGGAATTGATGGTCAATTATCTACAGCTTACATCCTGAATCTATTTTCTAAATGTCCCCTTTTCTTTAAGCAAATCCTTGATTTTGACCTAATGGCAATACTTCCCAGATACCCTCTCAAGGGGTGCTATATTTTTCTTCCAAGGGTGTTTGGTCATCTCAGATAATTCTCTATCCCCTCTCCCTAAAATCTCTCAGCTTTTATTCTTTTATTCTCTGTTTGTACCATACACTCTTCGATGACTTCTGCTGAACGCTATAATTTTATTCCCCTTCATTTCTCAATAATTTTAACTTCATTTCTAAATGATTTTAGTTTCTAAATCCTTGCCATTCTTTCCAGTATCAAATCTAAAGTAAATCTAATCTAAACATCAATTGAGATCACTCTTCCAACAGTTCCTCTTCTCCATTTCTTGGATTTTTCTCCTCCAATGTTATAATAATTTCTTTCATCAAGCCCCAACAACTCACACTTAGGTTCTTGGTCTAGATTTTGACATTACCCAAGACTGCAATCCCTCAATAATCTCCATTTTTCAGGAACCCATTTCACTAACCACAATTTCTCATTCTGTCTCTCACTGCTGCCCTCCATTTTTTCACTCCCACCCATATTCTGGCTCTGGTGGTACCTCCAAATTCTATCACTTATCTGCTGTCCATCATTCTGCCATATTCTCATTCTCAAACCTAGCCAGCTTAAAACTTAAGATTAATTATTATAATCATACCACTATCACTGCCCACTTTTATTTTTGCCCTTTCTTGCTTTGATTTCTCACTTGGCAGAACCGTAGTTCTGGCTACACACAAACTCCAGTCTACTTTCCATTAGAATTCAAGCAGCTCTGTTACTAAAGAAAAAAGACCAGAATCATATCAACTAATTTCACTCTAAACACGTAAACACAAATACCCCTGAGTCCTTAATATTGCAGAAAGTCACTCCATACATCTCTCACCATACATCAGTCTATCCTCTCATTTTTCTGTAATAATATACAGTTTTCTGCTATTTCAGCCCCAAGTCATCTAAGTCTCATTCTCAGTTGATGATCACAAATCCAACATCAATAAGGAAACAGAAACATTCACAAACTTACCTTCCTTTTTGGCCTGGTGACCAGCATCTATAAGAGTTACTTTCTGTTAACAAAGGTAAGCTATCCATGCTTCTATCCGAAGTTGAGCTCTCAATTTCTGCACTGACCCCTTATTCTCTTGCATATTTGAGCATGTGGCATCAGAATTTCTGTGATTTCAATACTAGGTAATGAATTATTTTTCCATACATGGTTCATTCCCACAGGCATTCCCACAGGCTGAATTTTTTCTCATGTTAAGACTGTACTTCCTTAGAATTTACTGCACCATTTCTTCTCTCCTTTGCAGAAAAAATTTTTACCAGTATGTATATTCAGTCTCTAAATTCTGTTTCTTCCTTTCATTATTTCTGGTCAAATTTTCTTCACTTATCTAAAATTGCTCTCATAAAAGTTGCCAGTGTCCTCCATATGTCTAAATTCAATGGTCAGTTGTTTTTTGCCTTTGTTGGTCTTCTTACTTAGACTATCAGTGCTATTTGAGAAAATTATTCATTTCACTTGGTTCCCAACATACCCAAATCTTTTGGTTCTCTTTCTACTTCATTGGTGGCTTATGAAGACTACCTTTTGCTCTTTTATCCTCCTCATTCTAACCATTTTACATTCGATATCCTCACATTTGTACTTAACATTATTGACTTTTATTAGAAGCCATCTAATCTCTTAGAATTAAATGTCATTCATACGCTAATTTGCCAGAATTATAACTCCAGCCCATATCTCTCTTCTGCACTCCAGGAACATATCCAACTGTTGATTTGAAATCTTCACTTAAATGTCCTAAAGGCAATTCGTATTTAACATACTCTGATTATGATCACAGTAAGATATTGGTCATCTTACATAATGGAAATTTCATCCTTCCATTTCTTAATGTTTTACATGGTGCCATTTTGACACCTCTCTTCCTTTCATATTCCACATTCAACCTGCCAAGATATTTTGCTGAGATAACTTGAAAAACCATACACATAATTCTCATATCCACTGCTTCAAATCTGGAGTCTGCAGCCATTCTTTCTTAATTGGATCACTCAATAGATTCCTGAATAGTCTCCCTGCTTTTGTGCTGACAACCATTCTGTAGGTAATTACAACACAATAGCCATAGGGATTCTTAAGCCTAACCATGCCATTTCTCAAAACCCAATAATGTTTCTCCATAACCTGAGTCATAGAAACAGTTCTTATAATCAATCTTCAAGGCTCCATTATCCCTCTGATTTCTTTTCTGACACCTTTTGGTCATTTCCAGTTGGTGCTCTTCAACAAAGACAAGAGGCAAGCTACCTGTAACTTCTTCCTGGACCACTCTTCCCCTAGGGTTCACTTGGCTAGTTCCTTTGACTACTGAAAACTGGTTAAGCAAATCCTTTCTGATTATCTTACTTAACTTTCATGTTCTGGCATCACGTTCTCCATAAAACTCACAACCCCATATCCTGTTCATGAACCTTATCTATTTTTTTTCTTTATCCATTAACGTGTATCCCCTTTTACCATGACCCAAAGTTGACTTATGTGTCCTTACTAAATGTTTCACTTACTTGACCACTGTCATTTAGTGTTTCTCTATTTTTGCTATAAGTATATGTATAAGATCTACAAGGTGGGAATTTTTGTCTTACTCAACAATATGCCCAGATGCTTAAATCCAGGTCTTGCACTAGACAATCATGTAATTTCTGAAAGTATAACAATATTATAATGGAGTTAATAGAATAAAATATGCATACTTCGTGCGCCCTATTTTGTTGGAGAGTTCAATGGATTAAATGTTTAGGAATATGCCAGTTTAACAGAGAAAAGATAGGATAAGCAAGCCTCTCATTTACAGAGCAACTATGAAATAAAATGGGCTCATTCTGGCGGAAAAATCATGGATATAATCTCAATTTCCAACTCTCATGGCCTGACCAAATATCTTATTGCCAGACAACCACAGAAACTAATCATGTTAGAAAAAACCAACAAAAACAAACAAAAACCAGCTCACTATCTCTAAAATTCTCTTTTGATGGCATAAATAACTGACTCCCTATTGGTTAATCATTTTTTACTCTTAAAAGATTTAAAATTAAATACTGATGATAAAATTAATCACATCTTTAGTAGTGATAATTCTGTTAGGGGATAATTCTTATGTATTTTAAGTTTATATAAAAGTACAGTAAAAAATAAGTATGTAATTTAAATTTGAAATATCTAAATAAATATTGTTGTAGACTCAATTTTAACTTGAAACTTCACAAGGTTTACAAAAAGATCTTTAAAAATTAAGGTTTACATAAGGTATATATTTAATATATTGAATTATTTTGGAGTGTAGGGATTTTATTTTTATTTTAGGACAGGAAATTGATGCTCTTTAAAATGAGACTCAAGTGCATTAAAATGATAAATCATTTTAAGTGTTAAGATATATTATTTTGTAACACTTCCTTTAATGTAATCATTAAGCTGTATTAGATTTACCAGGAGAATAATGAGATATGTAGTGGAACATAAAAGCTTAATGATTAATCAGAGTTTTAGAGCTTTGTATTTAAAATTTAATAAATGGAATATTAGTGTAAAAAGTAAAGTGGCTTTGAACTACTCTTTTCTGTGCACAAAAATACTCACAAGGATATTTTATTTAGAAATAAAAAGCCCACATTAGCATAAATGAGTTTTATGAGTTTTTAAAAAGTTGGTGGAATAAGATTACTTAGAACAGTAAGAGAAATAACTCAAATTAAGAATCATTTGTCAGCACTTTATTCTGTTATATCTCACTTTCTCCTGCCTCCTGGGATCACCTGGCAAATTAATGGCTAAGATCAGTCACAGGCTCTTCTTGTTAGGAAAAGTAAATATAGAACAGGATATCAAAATACTCTGAAGAGAACTTCCACCTCAACCCAGCTGCAGGAATAGTGACTAGTGTTACACACTCTGATTATAAAATAAAACCTAAACAAGAAGCAAGTTTTCACAGTATTGAACATCAGACAATGAAAGACACTGATCACTGACAGTAGGGAAATAAAGTGAATTGCATGATTCCCTAGTTCACTCCTTTTGGAGAGTTTTTAGGCCATAGCACAGGGAAGAGCCACTCAGGTGGAACCTGGGAATTCCCTGATTTCAGAAGGTGGAGCTGGAAGTTCAGAGGGGCTAAGGCATTTGGAAATCACAAGGGTGGGTATCATAAAGAGATGAGCCAACAAAAAGAGTTGGAGACTTCTACAGAGCATCGGTTTTCAGAATTTCCCTGAGAACTGATCAGAACATGTAGGTAAGAAAACTACCCAAGATATTAGACAGCAACACCCAAAATCATAAGAATAAATAATCCTCAGCACAGAAAGATTGAGAATAACTCCTGTTCCCAATAACCATCATAAGAAATCTCACTGTCAACAAGACAAAGTAGAAGGAGAAGTGGTATGAAGTATGAAGAAGTATGAAGGAGAGTGGTTCATGCTTGAGTGTCGAAAATAAGAACTATCCAAAGGGCTTTATACAACCTATGAGAAATAAGCACAGATCCTACATGCATGTCACGCGACATTGCCATACAGGCCTTACTCATTCAGCATGTGCACACGTGTTTCTCTAACAGAGGTCATCGTAAGAAATTCTTCAAGACTTCAGAAGTTCAAGTAAGACACTTGTATAGCAACAGCTGTCTCCCACAAGAAATAATTACTGAATGGTCATCCAGGTCATTGACATTAAGAGTAGGAGAGAATAATTCTGAGCCTGGTGGTGCATGCCTGTAATCCCAGTGGCTCTGAAAGCTGAGGCAGGAGGATCACAAGTTTACCCTCAGCAATTAATGAGGCCCTAAGCAACTTACCAAGATCCTGTTGTCTCTAAATAAAAAATTTTAAAAAGGCTGGGGAGGTGACTCAGTGGCTAAGCACCCTGGATTCAATCCCTGGCACAAAAACAAAACAAAAGAACAACTTAGAGGAAGGAAAGTTTATTTTAACTCCAGGTTCAAACTGAAGTAGTTTGACTCCATTGCTCTGGGCCCAAGTAAGGCAGCACATCATGGTGAAAGGGCATGATGCAGGCAAGTTACTCGGGAACTTGGCCATAGGGAAGAAAATTAGGATGAACTGATTAGATTATAGCTTCACAATGCAATCATTTCACCTCTAAATATTCCTGCAACAACGCAGAAGCTTTTAGAGGACACTTCACATCCAAACCATAACATGTAGTATGCCGTTTAACAAATGCATGCAATTCTAGGAGCAAAGTAGTATCCACTGAGCTCAGGAGTAGGGCTGGGGAGGAATGGAAAACAAGCTTCTCTTTATTTTTCTCTATTCCTAATGAATCCCAAGCTTCCCTGGTCCTCAGCCACAGGAAGTGCTGACATAAATGTGAAACAAAAGCAAGGTTTATTTTAGGTCTGTTAATACCTAAAGTTCCTGTTCTTGATCCAACTGGATAGTGCACATCGACAAAATTTCCTAGTCCATCTCATTCATCTTTGTCCACTTTGAGAGTTTTGCACATTCTTCCTCCAAGGCCTCTACAAAAATAGATCTAATCATGATTTAAAAGTTTAAAGATGGAATCACCCTTAATTTGTCTGTGTTCTTCTAACAGACTTGTCCTGATTTTTTCTGTACGTTTATAGTAAACATTTTGAAGATGATTTATTTGGGCCTATGGAAATTGTCTTATATATAAATTCATCATGCCTGCTTATGCTTTCCTTGAAAGTTGTATTCCTCCCAGAAGCATCCCTCTTTGCTATTTACAGTCCAACAGAATGCCTGATTGAGCTCCTTGCTTTATCTCACCAGTGCTAACAGCCATAACTTTTCAAGATTCCCCAACTTTGTCCCCAACAGAAGGAACCATTCTTTACCCACAGTAACATTTATGCCCCTGGAAATCACCAATAAATGCCTGAACTCACCTATACCAATTTTCTTGATATCAATTCTTCTGTCTAGTTATCTGATGGATAAGCCATCAGAGTGTAGTTCCTCAATTGATATCATTTTGCCCCCTTTTTTATAGCTTTTGAAGGCAAATTTTCAAAACTTGTGTTAATAACTAATAAATAACATTTGCTGAGTTCTTAAAATTTGGGAGACCCTATTCTCAGCACTTTGCATATATTAATTCAATTTACCCTACAAAAATTTCAGGAACTAATAAAATAATTAGTTCTATTTTCTAAACTAGAATACTGAGAAACACAGAAGTTAAGGTAAAAAGGGATTCCCAGAGCCCACATATTAAAGTCCTACGCAGCTTGATTCTTGTAATCCCTTTGAAACCATGGTTTCAACCCTCAGTACATGTTTATCCTCCTTCCTCCCCCTCTAGTGATCCCCATCAGACCTTCTTGAGACACCTGTGTCAGACAATTAGGATGGAGGTACATTCTTCTCTATTTGCCTGTGTTTCTATTTGCTTGTTAGATCCTGGCAATACTTTACTCATGAGTAAATGTTGAGATGCTTCCTCTATACCCACTAAGATAATTATGTGGGGTTTTTCTTTTTTTGTCTTTTTCATTTTGTTGAGATGGACTATCACAATTATTGATCTACATTTACTGAAAATCTGTGGATAAATCCCACTTGGTCATGGTGCTTGGCCTTTCAGTACACTGCAGAATTCAGTTTGCTTGTATTTTATTGAAGATTTTTTAATACATGTTTATAGTGATGTTGACCTACAGTTTTCTTTATTTTCAATTTCTTTGTCTGGTGTTGGTATTGGGATAATACTGGCCTCACAGAATGAATTTGAAAGTGTTCCCTCTCCTAATTTTTGAAAGAACTTAGGAAGGATTTGTATGAATTCTCCTTTGACTCTCTGGTTTAATCCACCTGTGACACCATCTGGTCCTGGGCTATTCTTCATTGGGAGGTTTTTTTAAATTACTGATTCAATTCCTAATTTGTGAGTTAAGGCTTCTTTTTTCCCCCTTCTTGATTCAATTGTAATAAATTGTATGATTCCAGAAATTTATCCTTGTCTTCAAGGTTACCCAGATTATTGGCATGTATTATGTTGTTCATAATGGCCCCTTCAGATTCTTTTAAATTCTTAGACTTCCATTATAATGTCTTCTCTTTCATTTCTGATTCTATTACTTGAGGCTTCTCACTCTCAGATTCTCAAGCTAAGGGCTTTTCACATATTAAAAAAAAAAATCTTGTCATTGATTTTTCTGTAGTTTTTATTTTTTAATTCATTTCTACTCTAATCTTTATTATATCATCTTATGATAGTGTTGTTTAGTTATTTCTTCTTTTTTAGTTCACCGAAGTGGAGAGTTAGGTTGTTTACTTGAGTTTACTTGAGTTTTTTCCCCTTATAATACAAGAGTTTACCACTAAAACCTTCCCTCTTAGCATGGTTCTGCTGCATCTGGAAGATGTAGCTGTTGTTCTAAGTGAGGAATTGAAGTCTCATTCTTTTGTTGTATTGCTGTGGATTTCTGCCAGTTTTTGTTGGTATTCGTTTCATATATTTAGAAGCCCGGATGAGGGTATTTATATATTTACAATTATTATGTCTTTTATTGAATTGACCTTTCATCATTACATAGTAACTTTCTGTCTTCAAAGATAGTTTTACTCTTAGAGAATATTTTGTATATTTTATATGAGTATAGCCACGCCTGCTTTTTTGGGGGGTGCTTATCATTTGTATGAATATCTTTTTCTGTCTTTTTACTCTTATTCAATAAGTGTCTCAAATCTTGCAGATTCCATGTCACTGAATTAAGGAGTTTTTACTAAATTTAACCATCCAAACTACACCTTTTGATTAGTGAGTTTAATCCATTTAAATTTGAGGTCATTATTGATAAGTGAGGACTCTGCACTGCCAATTCATAAATGATTTCTTTTATTTATTTTTATTAAAAATCATAAATTTACATAGGGCAATCTTATTTGATTCATTCTGTTATTTTTTCCTTTCCCCCGCTCCCCTCCGACCCCTCTTTTCCCTCTATACAATCCTTCCTTCCTCCATTCTTACCACACTCCTTATCCCTAACCCTAAACCTAACCCTAACCCTAACGCTAACCTCTCCTACCCCCCATTATATGTCCTCATCCACTTATCAGCGAGATCATTCATCCTTTAGATTTTTGAGATTGGGGGGTCATGCTCACTTAGCATGATATCCTCCAATTTCATCCATTTGCCTCCAAATGCCATAATTTTATCATTCTTCATGGCAGAGTAATATTCCATTGTATATATATGCCACAATTTCTTTATCCATTCATCAACTGAAGGGCATCTAGGTTGGTTGCACAATCTGGCTACAGTGAATTGAACAGCTATGAACATTGATGTGCCTGTATCTCTGTAGTATGCTGATTTTAAGTCCTTTGGTTATAGGCCAAAGAGTGGGATAGCTGGGTCAAATGGTGGTTCCATTCCAAGCTTTCTGAGGAATCTCCATACTGCTTTCCTGAGTGGCTGCACTAATTTGCAACCCCACCAGCAATGTATGAGTGTACCTTTATCCCCACATCCTTGCCAACACCTATTGTTGCTTGTATTCTTGATAATTGCCATTCTAATTGGGGTGAGATGGAATCTTAGGGTGGTTTTGATTTGCATTTCTCTTATTACTAGAGATGTTGAACATTTTTTTATATATCTGTTGATTGCTTGTACATCTTCTTCTGTGAAGTGCCTATTCATTTCCTTAGCCCATTTGTTGATTGGATTATTTGTGTTCTTGGTGTAGAGTTTTTTGAGTTCTTTATAGATTCTGGAAATTAGCGCTCTATCTGAAGTATAAGTGGCAAAGATATTCTCCCACTCTGTAGGCTCTCTCTTCACACTACTGATAGTTTCCTTTGCTGAGAGAAAGCTTTTTAGTTTGAATCTATCCCAGTGGTTGATTCTAGCTTTTATTTCTTGTGCTATGGGAGTCCTGTTAAGGAAGTCTGATCCTAAGCCAACAAGTTGAAGGTTTGGACCTACTTTTTCTTCTATAAGATGCAGGGTCTCTGGTCTGATTCCGAGGTCCTTGATCCATTTTGAGTTGAGTTTTGTGCAGGGTGAGAGATAGGGGTTTAATTTCATTCTGTTGCATATGGTTTTCCAGTTTTCCCAGCATCATTTGTTGAAGAGGCTGTCTTTTCTCCATTGCATATTTTTGGCACCTTTGTCTAGTATGAGAAAATTGTATTTATTTGGGTTTGTGTCCATGTCCTCTATTCTGTACCATTGATCTACCTGTCTATTTTGGTACCAATACCATGCTGTTTTTGTTACTATTGCTTTGTAATAGAGTTGAAGATCTCGTATTGCGATACCCCCTGCTTCGCTCTTTCTACTGAGGATTGCTTTAGCTATTCTGGGTTTCTTATTCTTCCAGATGAATTTCATGATTGCTTGCTCTATTTCTGTAAGGTACATCATTGGGATTTTAATTGGAATTGCACTGAATTTGTATAACACTTTTGGTAGTATGGCCATTTTGACAATATTAATTCTTCCTATCCAAGAACATGGGAGATCTTTCCATCTTCTAAGGTTTTCTTTAATTTCTTTCTTTAGAGTTCTGTAGTTCTCATTGTAGAGGTCTTTCACCTCTTTTGTGAGATTGATTCCCAAGTATTTTATTTTTTTCGAGGCTATGGTGAATGGGGTAGTTTTTGTAATTTCTCCTTCTAGAGATTCATCACTTATGTATAAAAATGCATTGGATTTATGAGCATTGATCTTGTAACCTGGTACTTTACTGAATTCACTTATGAGTTCTAAGAGTTTTCTGGTGGAATTTCCAGGTTCCTCTAAATATATAATCATGTCATCAGCAAACAGGGATAGTTTGAGTTCCTCTTTTCCAATTCATATCCCTTTAATTTCTTTGGTTTGTCTAATTGCTCTGGCTAGATCTCAAGAATCATATTGAATAGAAGTGGTAAAAGAGGGCATCCCTGTCTTGTTCCAGTTTTTAGGGGGAATGCTTTCAGTTTTTCACCATTTAGAATGATATTGGCCATGGGCTTAGCATAGATGGCCTTTACAATGTTAAGGAATGTTCCCACTACCCCAATTTTCTCTAATGTTTTGAGCATGAAGGGATGCTGTATTTTATCAAATGATTTTTCTGCATCTATTAAAATAATCATGTGATTCTTAACTTTTAGTCTGTTGATATGGTGAATGACATTTATTGATTTCCGGATGTTGAACCAACCTTGCAATCCTGGGATAAAACCCACTTGATCGTGGTGCACTATCTTTTTAATATATTTTTGGATGCGATTTGCTAACATTTTGTTGAGAATTTTTGCGTTGATGTTCATTAAGGATATTGATCTGAAATTTTCTTTCCTTGATGTGTCTCTGTCTGGTTTAAGTATCAGGGTGATATTGGCTTCATAGAATGAGTTTGGGAGGGTTCCCTCCTCTACTACTTTATGGAATACTTTGAGAAGTATTGGAATGAGCTCTTCTTTAAAGGTTTTGTAGAACTCGGCTGAGAACCCGTCTGGTCCTGGACTTTTCTTTGTTGGTAGGCTTTTGATGACCTCTTCTATTTCATTGCTTGAAATTGATTTATTTAAGTTGTGTATGTCCTCCTGGTTCAGTTTAGGTAATTCATATGTGTCTAGAAACTTGTTGATGTCTTCAAGGTTTTCTGTTTTGTTGGAGTATTGATTTTCAAAATAGCTTCTAATTATGTTTTGTATTTCACTCGTATCTGTTGTGATATTTCCTTGTTCATTCCGAATTTTAGTAATTTGAGTTTTCTCCCTCTTTCTCTTTGTTAGTGTGGCTAAGGGTTTATCAATTTTGTTTATTTTTTCAAAGAACCAACTACTTATTTTGTTAATTTTTCCGATTGTTTCTTTTGTTTCAATTTCGTTGATTTCGGCTCTGATTTTAACTATTTCCTGTCTTCTACTACTTTTGGTGTTGGTCTGCTCTTCTTTTTCTAGGGCTTAGAGCTGTAGTGTTGTTTATTTGTTGATTTCTACTTCTTTTGTTGAATGCACCCCATGAAATAAATCTTCCTCTAAGTACTGCTTTCATAGTGTCCCAGAGATTTTGATATGATGTGTCTTTGTTCTCATTTACTTCTAAAAATGTTTTAATTTCCCTCCTGATGTCTTCTGTTATCCATTCATCATATAATAGTGTATTATTTAATCTCCAGGTATTAGAGAAGTTTCTGTTTTTTATTCTGTCATTTATTTCTAATTTCAATCCATTATGGTCTGATAGAGTACAAGGCAGTATCTCTATCTTCTTGTATTTTCTAACAGTAGCTTTGTGGCATAAGACATGGTCTATTTTAGAGAAGGATCCATGTGCTGCTGAGAAGAAAGTGTATTCGTTCTTTGTTGGATGGTATATTCTATATAAGTCAGTTAAGTCTAAATTGTTGATTGTGTTATTGAGATCTATGGTTTCTTTATTCAATTTTTGTTTGGACGATCTATCCAGCGGTGAGAGAGGTGTATTAAAATGACCTAGTATTATTGTGTTGTGGTCTCTTAGATTTCTGGAATTGAGAAGGATTTGTTTGACATACATGGATGAGCCAATGTTCGGGGCATAGATATTTATGATTGTTATGTATTGCTGATTTATGCTTCCCTTAAGCAGTATGTAATGTCCTTCTTTATCCCTTCTGACTAGTTTTGACTTGAAGTCCACATTATCTGAAATGATAATGGATACTCCAGCTTTTTTGCTGTGTCCGTGTGCATGGTATGTTTTTTCCATCCTTTCACCTTTAGTCTCTGTGTATCTCTTTCTATGAGATGAGTCTCTTGCAAGCAGCAAATTGTTGGATTTTTCTTTTTAATCCATTCTGCCTGTCTATGTCTTTTGATTGATGAGTTCAGGCCATTAACATTCACGGTTATTATTGTGATATGAATTGTATTCCCATTCATTTGACTCATTTTTTTTTTTTTTGACATGATTTGGTTTCTCCTTTATTTGGCTATTCCTTTAGGCTAGTTCCTCCCATTGCTGATTTGCATCGTTGTTTTTCATCTCTTCCTCATGGAATATTTTGCTGAGAATGTTCTGCAATGCCGGCTTTCTTTTTGTAAATTCCTTTAGCTTTTGTTTATCATGGAAGGATCTTATTTTATCATCAAATCTGAAAGTAAGTTTTGCTGGGTATAAGATTCTTGGTTGGCATCCATTTTCTTTCAGGGCTTGGTAAATGTTGTTCCAGGCCCTTCTAGCTTTTAGGGTCTGGATTGAAAAATCTGCTGATATTCTTATTGGTTTCCCCCTGAATGTAATTGGATTCTTTTCTCTCACAGCCTTTAAAATTCTGTCTTTATTTTGAATGTTAGGTATTTTCATTATAATGTGCCTTGGTGTGGGTCTGTTTTAATTTTGTATATTTGGAGTCCTATAAGCCTCTTGTACTTGGTTTTCCATTTCATTCTTCAGATTTGGGAAATTTTCTGATATTATTTTATTGTTCATTCCTTTGGTTTGTTTCTCTAAGCCCTCCTCAATCCCAATAATTCTTAAATTTGGCCTTTTCATGATATCCCATAATTCTTGTAGATTCTGTTCATGATTTCTTACATCTTTTCTGTTTGGTCAACTTTGTTTTCAAGATTAAATATTTTGTCTTCAATATCTGAGGTTCTGTCTTCCAGGTGTTCTATCCTATTGGTTATGCTTTCTATGGAGTTTTTAACTTGGTTTATTGTTTCCTTCATTTCAAGGATTTCTGTTTGGTTTTGTTTCAATATCTCTAACTCTTTATTGAAATGATCTCTTGCTTCCCATATTTGCTCCTTTAACTGTTGATTGGTGCAATCATTTAATGCCTGCATTTGCTCTTTCATCTCCTTGTTTGCTTTTCTGATTGTTTTAATTATGTACATTCTGAACTCCCTTTCTGACATTTCTTCTGCTGTGCTGTCATTGGGTTTTATTGATATAGTATCTAGGTTTGTTTGGGACATTTTCTTCCCTTGTTTTCTCATATTGGTCAGGTGTCAGTGGGACTTTGTGATATTGCAGAATTCTTCTATTGGCTTATATTGTCCCTGTAGATTTCCAGTGTATCACCTTCCTGCCTTCAGTAGCCTGAAGTCTTGGAGTAACTTGATAAAGCAGTGCTTCCAAGGAAAGCTGCCCCTATCCCGCTACTGGTTCCAGGACTTGGAGCTGGCTCTGTGTGGAAAGTCTCTCACTGTGGAGTCTGCTCCCAGAATCTAGCCTGGAAAGGTGCTTCTCGCCGGAGGGGGCCGGGCTGCGGGCTACTTGGGGAAGTCCCTGGCTGCCCTGTCCTGGTCCTTGAAGCAACCTGCGGGCAGGAACTCGCTGCCCTGGTTCAGGGACTTGAAGCTTGGTTCTGTGCAGAAAGGCTCTCACTGGGGGGCCTGCTCCGAGATGCTGGAGAATCTGGCCCTGTGGGAGGAGCCCACCACCGGAGTGCGCAGGGCTGCCTGGGGAGGACTGTAGCTGCTCTGCCTTACTCTAATAAGCCACCCAAATCTGGGCCTGCCGCCCAGGCAGCGCTGCACTGGGTGGGGGAGACTCACCCCGAGGCTCCATTTTAGTCCGAGTCTCTCAATGCCTCCTCTTCTTGAATCCTGGGTTCTGGAGCGACTGGAGATGCAGTCACCGTCTAGTCTGCCATCTTGGATCGCCCCATGGAAAAATCCTGCGGCCGGGGGTCCAGGGGGCAGGTTCTCCTGGAGAGGTCTCTAGCTGCCTTGCCCTGATCCCAGAGGCTGCTTGCGGGCCGGAGGTCACCACTGACTTGGGGACTTGGAGCTGGCTCTGTGTGGAAAGGCTCTCACTGGGGGGTCTGCTCCGAGAATCTAGCCTGGAATAGCGCTTCCCGCTGGAGGGGGCCAGGCTGCAGGCTGCTTGGGGAAGTCCCTGGCTGCCCTGTCCTGGTCCCTGAAGCAACCTGTGGGCAGGAACTCACAGCCCTGGTTCAGGGACTTGAAACTTGGTTCTGTGCAGAAAGGCTCTCACTGGGGAGCCTGCTCCAAGATGCTGGAGAATCTGGCCCTGTGGGAGGAGCCCACCACCGGAGTGCGCAGGGCTGCCTGGGGAGGACTGTAGCTGCTCTGCCTTACTCTAATAAGCCACCTGAATCCAGGCCTGCCTCCCGGGCAGCGCGGCACTGGGTGGGGGAGACTCACCCCAGGCTCTATTTTAGTCCGAGTCTCTCAATGCTGCTCCTTCTTGAATCCTGGGTTCTGGAGCAACTGGAGATGCAGTCACTGTCTAGTCTGCCATCTTGGATTGCCCCATGGAAAAAAACTGCGGCCAGGGAGGTGGGGGGGCGGGGAGGCAGGTCCGCCTGGAGAGGTCTCTGGCTGCCTTGCCCTGGTCCCAGAGGCTGTTTGCAGGCAGGAGGTCACTGCTGGCTTGGTGACTTGTGGCTGGCTCTGTGTGGAAACCTCATAAATGATTTCTACTTTGCAATTGTTTCATCCATTTTCTCTCTAGCTGTATTTCTTTGCTAGTTGATGATTTTCTTTCATTGCTTTGCTTTGCTTCGCTTCATTTATCCTCCGTGCATTTGTTGTAGATTTCTTCTTTGTGGTTACCTAAAGGATGGCAAAAATACTTGTGGCATTTATAGCATTTTCAGTTGTTATTTAACTTTAATCATGTGTTAACATGCGAAATTCTGTGCTTTTAGTAGTTTCTAGCTTTTATTTATTTAAACAAGCTTTTTGTCCCGTTCTCTCACTCTCTCTATTCTGATATTCACCTAAGGTAAACATTGTTTCATTTGAGGGTGTTCTTTGTTCTTTTTCTTTCCTTCATTATTTTTTCTTTTTCTTTTATCTTCTGAATGACTAATTTCAAATGAAATGTCTTTGAGGGTGCAGATCCTTTTTATGCCTGATTGAGTTAATAGTTGAACTTTCATTGCATTTTTCATTTTATCCACTGTGGTATTCACTTCCAGAATTTCTCTAATTTCTCTTTATTGAACTTCACAAATTGTTCATGTATTTTTCCCTGATGTCACTGAATTCTTTCTCTGTATTCTCTTATAGCTCACTAAGCTTCCCTAAAATAATTATTTTGAATTCCTTGCAATGGAATTTGTGGATTTTCATTTCTTTGCAGATAGCCAATGGAAGATTATTCTTTTTCTCGAGCAGGGTAAGATGTCCTTAATTCTTCATATCGTTTATAGTCTTACACTGATGTCTGTATAATTGGAAAGAATCCCCTTCCTCCAGGCTTCATGAATTGGTTTCAACAGTGGGAGAACTTCATCTACAGTGAATGCAAAGGTGCCATCTGGGTGGGGAACAGTGGACTTAATCTGGGTACAGTACAGCTGAAATCAGAGTCAGAAAACTGTGGAAGTCCCCAACCACCAAGTCTATGAGTGTCCCTGACATTAATGAGGGCTGTTGGGGTTCTAAGTAGGGAAGGCTGATCCTCCTATTCTTTTTTTTTTTTTCCCTACAGAAGGATGTTGTGTTGAAGGGGGTCTCTCTTGATGTCAGGTCTGGTACCCAGGCACAGTCATGGTGGTGGTGGCGCTGTTGCTGGTGTGTGATGTGCAGATACTTGCAGAATGGACACAAAGCCAGGATCCAGAGTTCAGGCACACCTGGAATGATCTCTAGTCCTGAATCCCATGCACACAGATCCCCACTATGGTGGGGACTCTGATGTCTGCAGCAAATGTTATAAGGTCCTCAGTGGCAAAATGTGTGGGGCTGGTGTGGTGGGCCTCTTACCCATGGAAGCTGGTGGGGTCCTCTGCAGAGCAGGTCACTCAGGATCACAGAGATACCCACCATCTGACTGATAGTTTCTGCACTCCCTTCTTTCTATCCATCTCCAGATTTCTGTTATACAGATCTCTCTAGCAATCTGGGTGGGTGAAATTGAAGCAGGTTATTAGAGGGTACTCTGAAAGGTCAGGAGAGATGGCTAAACATCTGCTTTTTTTTACCCCAATAGAACAAAAAATGTGGGACAAGATTCTTCTTGACATTAACTAGGGGGAGGGTGGGAAGATTCAACAAAATAAAACTATTCTTCCTCTCCGCTCCGTAAACTGTTCTTCATTCTTTAACATCCCACCATGTTGGTACAGCTTCTTATTTGGACTCCTCAGTTCCCTCAGAGCTATATTAGTCCAGAGAGAGCTGTCTGATTGCTTCTTGTAGGGGAGAGAAAGTCTGGGATCCCTTACTCTTTTGTCTTGCTGATATTACTCCACAATATTTCTTCAGTGATTTAGGCAGGAAGCACTGTACATTTAGGAGTATTTATTTCAGAAGTTTTTTTTCTATAGAAGTCCAGATGGTTTACCCTCTACATCCTCAAGTCCTCTAAGATTTCATATAAAAGAAAAATGACTCAGGCCCAGTTTTTTTAATTGACTATACCTGCAAGATCTGAGTTTTGCTGTTCTGGTTTTTATTTTTATCTTTCTTCCAGCACCTGTACCTTCCCTCAACACTTTGTTGACCCAAAGTCGCACAGTCTTTTTAAAATCTTATTTTCTACCAAACACCACTCTCAGCAAACATTTTTGAAAAATAGGCTTTTGTGGAAGATTTCATAAGTAACAGCAGTATGTTATATGGAAATCTAACAGAACTTAAAATAAAAAATTGAGTATCCTCTCATTTAAAAACTGTGTACATGGTAGGAAATCTCTTACTTGCCTTATTCCCTATATCTCATTATATATTTAGTTCCCCTCTCTCATTCCCCTTCCAAAGAACTACCAGAGCAAGCGTAAATTTTCCCTTGATTTTATTAATCAGGGAACACACACACATCTATAGGTTTTTAAAATTAAAATTAATGACAATGATTCTCTACCTATTCAAACTAAAAACTTAGTGAGTTTATGTGGGAGGAGATTCTTTGTTCAGGTGAGTTTGGAAAGTGTTTAAAAAGTCATAGGGAATCCCCTCCTGAAACACAACCATCAATATTTCAGAGCAACATGGAAGGTCCTCAGTAAATCCTAGATGAACAAGAAAGGACATAATCTGGGTTTTCTGTATCCCACTACAGTTTTATATTTATAGGTCCCTTTGAGAGTTATGAATTTATTTATGAGAATTAGGTACTGTCTGATAACTGAGCCATCCTTCCAAAGTTTGAAAAGTTTGGAAATAAACCAAATTAATTCCACTGCTGCACAGGGGGCATTGTGCTTATTTTATGAGAGCATATCTAGGTTGGAATAGAGGATATTTAGTCTTGGAGTGAAAAGAGTGTAGGGTATTTAAGCATAGAAGGGGAAATAGTAACTTCCACAAACTGAGATGTAGAGAAAAAAGAGGTCATCCGTCCATACCCTCAGTCATTTGAATCCTCTGTGGAACTGGAAAGCCCAAAATCTGAGTGTAAGATGTCTCTTCTGGTCACACAGTTAATTGGTAACATCTACTCTAGACTGGTGGCTACTTAACTGATGTGTTTATTATCACAGAATCATGAAATAATTTCCAGGTCTACTTGTTTTTCTCCTGAAAAAAGAAATGAATAGATATGACCCAATTATTTATGCTATTAAAAGCAACTAATAGGCTGACTCATCTGTATTTGCATTAGCATCTGCTGACAGTGTGGATAGGCCTCAGCCTATTACAAACTCTTCTACAGCAAAGAAGAAAACCAGTCAGAGTTTTCTTATTAAGCTTCCTACCTCAAACCACAATAAACAGACATTATGACACCCATCTCTTAGGCTAACTATTTATGACAAAAATATTTATTTTGTAACCAAAAGAAAGGAGATGATGGCACATATTGAGGACATCACACTTATTTAACTATCTGCTGTGATTATAAACTACATGTGATCAAACTGTGCTGAAGCCTCAAAGGAATGTACACAACTTCTAGGCCTGCCTTCTGCATTTGAAAGTGGACCATGAGAGGACAGAGGAAAACGATAATAGACACAGAAGAAAGCCAAAGATTCCCAAGTTGCATCTGAGGTTTCTGACCAGTGAGAAGTACGCATTTTATAAATCATACGGTATAAAAGACTGCAGAAGAAGGACAAATACTAACATATTCAGATATTATTGAGAAAAGGCAAATCGCTAAAGAAAAAAGCTAAGGTTTCAATTTTTCATAAGTTTTTTATATGAAGGGACTCTCCTAGATAAATAAGAGGAGTAGGTAGTGCAACTATGTATACTCGCAAATATGTCTGGGATTGAGGTCCCCATAAACTCATCTGTTATGGATTTGGTGTTGCATTCCCTCCAAAGATGCAACCCCATTAGGGGTTAAGATCTAGTAGATGGGCCTTTGGAAGTGGAGCCCTACTGAATAGAATGGTGCCTTTATGAGAGTCCAGAGAGCTCGCTGGCTCGCTCTGGGATCTTCATCTCTAAGGAGAAGCACATTCCGCGACTGAGATTAGGTTCTCACCTGAAGCTGATTGTGCAGGCACCTAGTCTCAGACTTTCAGCATTCAGAACTGTGAAAAATAAATTCCTTTATTTTATAAACCACCCAACCTATTACCTACTACAGCAGCCTAAATTAAGACACTGAAGTTCTCCCCAATCATTGCTGAATCCTATAGGAATGTAATGGCCAAATTGTTTTAGAAGTTGATGATTAAACATGAATAGAAAAAGTGGGTTTGATAAGTTTTCACTGGTAGTCAAGATGATACAAATGGACTACACATGCATGAATGCTAGAATCAATTGATTTGGTGTATTAGATAGATAGATAGGCAGATAGATTTCAATGAAAAAATACAAAAAGAAAATAGGAGTAGTGTGTTGTCCAATATAAACTTCAGGTATAAGCAAAATGGTTTAGTATATTCTTAAACAATTTAATTTATAAAATCATATAAACATTTGTAAAGGCTTGTTTAGAGCATAGACTCTTGTAATTGTGAGACTACACCTCTCTAAACCCATGTTGTCTTTCACATCCATATTTACTCCATATTTACTCTACCAGAAGACCTCTATGAATATTCAAACTCATATTAACTGTTATCATTAAAGGCTAACAGAATTTCCCCTAATATATATTCTTATTCAAAATAAAATCATCAAAACTTAGTACTCCAATGAATGAAAGATTGTGCAGAGACACAGTCATCTTTCATTTGGGAGGATAAATGTGTGGAAAATAAATTCTTACTTTATGTTCAGGTGTCTATTAAAATTACTAAACCAAAAGAGTGCTTTAGCAGCTACGTTTTTTTTTTTTGTTTGTTTGTTTGTTTGTTGTTTTTGTAGAACACTTCATTTGGAGCTATATTACCAATAGCATTCACAGATAAAGGCAAGAAGTAACTTTGATGTGTTAGGCAATTTGAAACTTGCATTTTAAGATGTACTCGAGTATCATGTTCATTATGAATTAGAAAAGTTGTAGCCTAGGAGTTGGAAAAGCAATTACAAATCGAATGTGTTGAACTATATGGAACTCTAGACTAGGGTAGTGAGAGGAACAGAAAAAAAAGAATTAAACCTAATTCAGAGGCTAGGAAAGCAGCAACGACTGAACAGATAAGGTATGACAAGTCATTAAACAGCAAAAGGATAATATGTGTCTGATTTTCTAGCCAGAAACAGTGACATCCTTTTAATAAGGATGAAGAAAACTTCTGTAATAACCTATTAACACCTCTAGGAGAGCCAGGAATCGGTTGCTGGGTTCTCTCACCTCCTGGGGAAAATTAATTTATTCACAGTGAAAAATGGGAGGAAGGGACTTATAAACAGATTCAAAATTTTTTTAAAACAATTCTGTCAAGAATTGTTTCAAAGCTTGAAACTTTTAGAAGTATTTTGTCTACTCATTTTTTGCAAGTATAATTTACACAGAGAAGTTCAACATTATACATGCGCAGCTCAATAAACTTTGAAGAAAAATTCAGATTTTTCTTCAAATGAAAGTCTCATAATCAACAACACAAATGAAATACAGATCATTTTCATTTCCCAAAATATTTCCTGTGCGTCATTTTGAAATTAACCCCTTACCCTGGCCCTTAGGCCCTAGTAAATGATAATTGGTTTCTATGCCTAGAGTTTTTCTAACATGTCATATAAATAGAGTAACATACTGTGTGTCTTTTGTGCCTGTATTTTTCATAAGCATAAAGCTTTTGACCTGCAACCAAGTTGCTACACATATTGCACATTAGTAGTTTTTCCCTTACTTGCATTGCATGCATACATAATAATTGGTTATATTTTCACCAGTTGATAGGTATTGGGGCTGTTTCCAATTGTAATCAATTACAAAATAAATTTATATAAAAATTTATGCACAGAACTTTGTGCCAATCTATGTCTTCATTGAGTAAATAGCTAGAAACGAGATTGGTGGATCATATACCAAAGGTAAATTTGACTTCTCAGAAACTATCAACTTGTTTTCTATAGTGATTGAAATATTTCACAAGCCTAATTTGCAAACCTTAAATAAAAATATTTATAGAAGAGAATCCAGAAAAGAATCTTTACAACTTTGATTAGGAAAATACTTCCTAAACAGGAGAAGAGCACCAACCAAGAAAATATTATAAATATCAGTCAAAATCTAAAACTCGGATTCCTTGAAAAACACTTTTAAGAAAATGAAAAAACAAGTTACAGATTAAAAGAAAATGATTTTTGGAAACACGCATCTGACCAAGAATGTGTATCCAAATTTTATAAAGAAGACTTACAACTGAATAATAAAACGACCCAATAAAATTTGGGCAAGAAATTTTAGTAAACTCACTAGAGTAAAGATACAGATGGCAGAGAAGAATATCAAAAGGCATTTCACTTCCTAGTGATTGGGGGAATATAAATCAAAAGCATAATGAAATGCCATGACACACCTACACTAACATCCAAAGTTAATTTTTTGGAAGTAGAGGTAAAGATCAACAATGATTGGAACAGTCATGAAGCTTGACCTCTTTCTATTTTCAATGATTCAGCCTTGCAATAGAATAGTAGAGATAAAAACTTCTTCTTCACATTGTTCAAGAGCCATCTTATAAGAACAAGCAGGAAAAAAGTCCCCTTTTTAACAAACTGCTTTTTGCATAAGATTTCCCTGAAGACATTAGTATAATGAATCCTTACTTTGGAAATGGACATCCTTCTAGTTACTATCCACAGTAATATTATATTCTGCTTGAAAAATACAGAAAGAGAAAGGAAACAAGGAAGAAAAGAAGGAAGGAAGGAAGGAAGGAAGGAAGCTAGGGAAGGGGGAAACACAGATTTACTTCCAACTTAGAGGCTTGCATAACATGGAGCTGACTGTGTTCACTGGGATTTTTAATCTAATCCTGAACCATCCAAATACAGTGAGAAAATTTTACATTATTAAATCTTCCTCTCTGTTGTAGATTAACATATGCCCAGAATATCAATTGAGATTTCCTAATTTTTCAGCTATCTTTCCTAAAACAGATCTCTGATTATAGATTATATTTTACTATTTCTCTACTTAGTACACAGGGTAATAACTGCAAGTTCAAAACAGCAAATCAAAGACAACAATGGGTAGGGCATAATGAATCTTGGAAATATTGTTAGAGCTCTGATCAAAAGATTAATTTTCCATATACCTTTCTCACAACAAAATGAATATTTCTGCCTGAAGTGAATTTGGCAAGAGTTGTTTGGGAAGTGATGTGATCCTCCATTTGCTTTGCCTACATATGTCCCCTCTGGCACTTACTGCCAGGCTATGCAGCATTTAGATCAGGGATTTGCAGAGTCAGTACTAAAAAGCAGCGAGTAAGCAGCAGGTTCAGTTCCTGGTAAAGACCTCGGTCACAGGAGTGGGCAGGGCAGCCAGGGGTCAAGGAAATTCAGAGCCAAGTGGGGCAGATGCCAAATGCCATGGTCAAGAATGGCAGCCAAGTAGCCATCAGGATCCCAGGAAGCATCCACATCACATGAGACAAGCAACTGTTTTTTAGAGAGATCAAATTCTCCACTGTGCTTCAGGAAACTCACAGCTTAATATTCCTGAGGCATCTCCTGTTCTGCTACATCATAAAGATGCAATCCTGACAATAAAAGCCTGGGCTTATTCTTGTTTTGATTGTTTATGATGTTTTTCTCTGTCAATGAGCACAGTGATGTCGACAATTTTAAAGCCTCATCGCTTCCTTCTTCAACCAGATAATTGCAAACCCTTCAGATCATGCCTTATTTCCTTCTGTGCATCTCCCCTCACTGTATTGGTATACTGTAAAAATTAGATATGGAATAAAATATGTGTTGACTATGTTTTCCTTAACTCCTAAATTTGTAGAGGTACTTCGATTGGGAAGAAGCCCAACCATATTAAAAAGATACCTTTGGGTTCTATTATTTTCTTACTAGTTATCTGGAAAAATACTTAATTTTTTTATTTTTTAAAATTTTTTATTTGTTCTAATTAGTTATACATGACAGTAGAATGAATTTATGCATTTTGATAAATCATATATAGAGCATAATTTCTCATTTTTCTGGTTGTACATAGTATAGGACCACATAGGTCATGCAGTCATATATGCACATGAGGTAATAAGGACTGGTTCACTCTACTATCTATCCTTCCTCTCCCTAAAACCCTTTCCCTCCCTTAAGTCCCCTCTACCTAATCTAAAGTAACTCTATTCTTCCCTAGCAACCCCGCCATTGTGAATTAGCTTCCTCATATAAAAGAAAATGGACCTTTGGTTTTTTGGGTTCTGTTATTTTCTTACTAGTTATCTGGAGAAGTACTTAAATCTTATGTGTCTCATTTGCTACATCCGCAAAATATAGCTAAATAGTACTTGGCCTACCCAAATGTGGATGTTACAACAAAACTTTTATCTGATAGCCTCAAAGATGAAACAGGGTTTTTGGAATAGTGTATTAGTTTTTGGTGGAATTACATTCTAGAGTCTGGATTTTCCAGCAAGGAAAAGTGTAACTGTGGAAAATATAAGATGCATTTACAGACTAGCACACAATTCCATTTCTAAGCATTGAAAAATATGCTTCAGGACAAACAGGATCACTAACTCCACTCATTTAATGAAATGCCTAACAAAAATTGCTCACCATCACTGTGCACCCACAAATCTAACACATTCCTGACTGAAAACCTATATTACTACTGAAAACCACTGCTCCCAGCCTGGGCTGCTTCAAGCTGCTCCACCGCCGCTTCTTGCTCTTTCGGCCTGACCAGCAGGACAAAAGACATGTACTCTTTAGAAGTTCATGAAGCAGCTTCCCCTTTATTCAGAAAATACCCTCAATATATAAGCAGTCTCATGCATAAGCAATTGTAACCAGATATGTCCATCCAATCCCGTTAAAGGTCAAGCGATCACTCACTCAAGCATACATATAAAGTATATCTGTCCACGCGCTAGGTAGCTGAACTGATTATCATACAGCCAATTGTAAATGCTTCCTGCCATTCTCCAGGCATAATCAGGATGCCGTTTGCTCTCTGCCAGTCGCCATCTTTAGATACACATGGCGTAACCCTGGGCCCCACCACAACTCCCCCTTTCTGTTTATAAAAGGGACCGTGCCTGTCTTAGGTTGTCCACGGCACAGCAACATCCTTACCCATCATTGGACAATGAGGCTCTAGCCCTCATTTCCTGTCTTAGGTTGGTATGAGCTCCCATGAATCTTACCCGTCATTGGCTACCGGTCCAGCATATTTAACCAGACTTGGGGGGATGAGCCAGCATCAATTGCGACGAGAGCTTGGCGAATAATGGCTGTTTCTCTGCGTGGATGTATATGCATTTTGTATATGCACAGGACAGATACAACACACAAGAGGCCTCCCCTGTACAAAAACCCAAACCTTTCTTTTCCCCATAGAACAGTGGACTGCAGAAATGTGGCCTATTGTTGTAAAAATAGGAGGATATAGAATAGAGGAGTTGGTAAGGGTACAGGATAGGGCCACATCTTCACTATCCCCCATAGTTCACGCTAGTCTCCTCCATTAACTTGGCGAGAATTTGCCAGCACCATCAGCAGGAGAAGCCTCCTCATCTTCTTCCTGTTTTGGGGTCTCTGTTGAGGCCTTGACCACTCTCTCTCGCACCCAAATTGGCAATTGTGCGTCCTGTGGGAAAACACAAACAGACCCTGTGGTCCAGATTAATACCGTATCAGGGCCTTTCCATTGTCTTGATAGAATGTCTTCCAGAGCACTTGAGGTAGATGCTTCTTATTAGGCTCTGAATGACGGTCAGCAGCCGATCAGCCCTCAGAATCAAGATTTTAAAAATTTACTAATAGTTCCATTTGTTGTGCAGATAGAGTATTAAACAACAATGTTTCTGTAACATTATCTGTAGTAATAGCACCCATACCATTTTTTGATCCATCAGTAAATATAAGGGTAGTTCCTGTAATAGGTTCTTTTCGGGTGACTTTAGGAAAAATCATAGGATGTTGACTCCAAAATTGGAGGATCAGATGGCAAATGATTGTCAAACATAGCAGAAGTACTAGTAAAGACTACAGCCCATGAATTTGAATTATTAATAAGATATTGTATCTGATCAGTAGTATATGGAGTAGTGATAGTTGAGGGATGTGATCCAAAGGTGGAAAGGGATACTTTTAATGCCTTAAGGATTAATTCTGCCACAGATTCAGTAAACAAGGCTAGACCTTGTTAGGGGCATAATTCATGTGAACCCATAGAATAGGACCCTTTTGCCAAAACACTCCTGTGGATAACTTATTTGTGACCAAGACAATGAATGATAAAGGCTTAGTTAGGTCAATACGATCAAGATGAGCCTTTTCCATAGCTGTTTCAACAAGCTTGAGAGATGTTCGAGCCTTAGGGGTAAGCACTCGCTTAGAAAGTGGGTCAGAATCACCTTTAAGAATATCAAACAGGGGGCCCAAACTTGAGGTGGGTAAATGAAGGTAAGGTCTAATCCAATTAATATCACCCAAAAGTTTTTGAAAATCATTTAAAGTTCTAAGCTCGTCCACCTGAACGGTAATTTTTACGGGTTTAACCGTAGTTTGATTTATGATAGATCCCAGGAAGTTTTTGGTGTCTGTGATTTGTACTTTATTAATGGCAATGTGTAAGCCCCATCTTTCCAGTGACTTTAGTAAGGAATTATAACATTGCTCTAAGACAGACTTTTCCTTATGAGCTAGCAAAATATCATCCATATAATAATAGATTAAAAGTTGAGGGTTAATTTGTTGATACACACTGGAGTGAAAATTAATCTGATTACCTTGCCCTTCATATGGTCCTTGGCCTGTCAGCATGTTTAGATTCCATTGAGGATTGCCCACAACTGCATTACGTCAGGCAGTATCAAAGCATAACTCCTGGTTAGCCACCTTCCATTTTAATATGGCTACACTTTTGTTAGGATTGGAAGCCATACCCAATCCCCTTAAAGTCTGATCTGCCTGTTGAAGTGGCCAGGCTTTGGGCCATTCTGTAATTTTGATGATATTTTTTTCAGCCCCAGTATCTAATAAGCCCTCAAAACTTTTGCCTTCTATCATTAACTTTGTCATAAGCCTATCTTTTAAACCCCATGTTAACATGACCATATTTTGGCCAGTAGAACCTAATCCTTTATTTTTCCTAATAATATTTTTTGATGGATATTGATCATGGCAGCTGGGTAAGACCAACAATTGTGCTATGCAATCACCCTGAGCTATTATTACTACACCTCTTGGTGAAGAAGCAAGGATTTTTATTTCTCCTGTAAAATCAGGGTCTATAACTGCAGGGACAATATTTAATCCTTTTAAAGCAGAAGAACTCTTCCCCAGAACTAGTCCCACTGTTCCTTTAGGTAATGGGCCAACAACCGAAGTAGGTATTGGCTGTACTCCCATCTCTGGAGTTAATACTGCTCTGGTGGAGGCACAGAGGTCTGAACATCTACTTTCTCTTTCAGAAGCTTGACTTGATTGTTCTTTTTCTACAGTTTCTAATATTTTTTCCCCGTCTCTTAACTGTTTTTGAGATTTTGGTTTTTTGGAAGTCAGATAGGAATGAACTAATGTCACAACAACAACAACAACAACAACAAACAGAAACCAAACAAGAAAAGGTAACACAAATAGCAACTTACACATATTTGTTATGGGACGTCCTTCGCTGTCTCTTGGGACAGCCTTTCAATATATTCTCTCTCTAGGAGAATCTTCCGTTAATATTCCCTCTCTAGGGAAATCTTCCGTTAAAACCTTAAGGTAACCGTTTCCTCAATTAGGGAAACCTTCTTGCTAATTACGCTAGCAAAACTGTCTTTTATTTATCTGAGTGCTCACCCATTCCCAGTCTGATCCTTGTCTGATCCCCGTATGGGCCACCACTTACCGAAAACCGCTGCTCCCAGCCCAGGCTGCTTCAAGCAGCTCTGCCACCACTTCTTGCTCTTTTGGCCTGACCAGCAGGACAAAAGACATGTACTCTTTAGAAGTTCATGAAGCAGCTTCCCTTTATTCAGAAAACACCCTCAATATATAAGCAGTCTCATGCATAAGCAATTGTAACCAGATATGTCCATCCAATCCTGTTAAAGGTCAAGCGATCACTTGCTCAAGCATACATGTAAAGTATATCTGTCCACGCGCTAGGCAGCTGAACTGACTATCATACAGCCAATTGTAAACGCTTCCTGCCATTCTCCAGGCACAATCAGAATGCCGTTTGCTCTCTGCCAGTTGCCATCTTCAGATGCACATGGTGTAACCCTGGGCCCCGGGTTTCGCCTGCCACAATTACAACTAAAAGCAAAATGCATCAGTGACATTTAAGAGTTTAGAACGTCCCATAAAGAAATTGTTGAAGGAACAGATGTTTAAAAAAATTAAACTGTCAAGTGGACACAATTTCCAGTTTCAATTTTGTGATGAAATAAAATTGATAAATATATATATTTTTACTATATTCCATTTTGATCAGTAACAAAAGATTGCAAGTAAGGAAATTGAGCAAGAAACCCTACAGAGACATGTACTATCAATGATCAAGGAACAAGTTTTTTATTTATGCATATTAATTATACAAAACAGTGGGTTTCATTGGGCATGCTCATACATGCATATAACATACTACATTTCCAATCTCTCTCCTTCCCTTCCCCACTCCCTTTCTTGATGAAGAATACTAGAAAATATAACTTATTCCTGAACTCATGCAGCAGAAAGTTTCCCTAAAGATTAGGAGTAATATTTTTTAACTAAACGAAACAAATTCAGGGTTGAAAGAGGAAGTGACAGGGAAGCCCTTCAGGAGATTATAGCATAACTTCAAAACTGTCCCATTACCAGATGCACAAAGCCACCGACTGTAACATTTACGCCATGCTTAAATGTGGCTCAATCCCTAAGAAAAGTAGGAGCTTTTCCAAAGAGGACTTCGATTATTGGTTTGGAAGAGAGAGAAAAGATGAATAATTCCCCAAACAGCATTCATCCCCAACACACATACAGGATGGAATAACTCAGCACAGCAATAAAATCTCTAGAAACTTTAATTTCTGCAGTAAATCTTGCCCTGCACTCTTACCACTGGCAATGAAAATTCAGGCAAAAAAGAGAAACTCCTAATATTCCCCCATCAGAGGACTGAAATAAGGTCAATTAGAAAGTAGGCAATGAGAAGAAAGCCAAAGAACTGTGTCAACTTCACCACAGCCAGGACGAAAGTGTTTTCTCAAAGCATCAGTGTCTTTCTCCTCATAAACAAAATTAAAATTAACAAAAGCAAAATAAGCAACAATTTGTTAGTATGGTGGAAAATCAGTGCTTGTAGCAATGCAAATTGACTTTGTAGCACAGAGAGGAAGGCAAGTAGACTTACCTGTTGACAAGGCTACATAGATTCTTGGCTCAGTGCTCTCCTGAGGAAGTCTGCATCAGTTGCAATACATGTATTTATACCATCCATTCTAAAAACTGGTACTGTCGTCAGATGATGAGGCGCTAGGGGACACACAGTATCCTGAAAAGAATCTGAAACAAATACAGAAAGTACCATTTTTCTAGTGACATTGGGTTAATACAAGAAAGTAGAGAGAATGCTGTTATTCTCCATGAAAATTGAAGACATATGGCATCCATAAATCAAGGGCAAGATACTATGACAAATGAATCAAAAAAGAATCAAAGAAATTTAAAAATATAAGTACTGAAATTTTAAAACATTCCATGTTAAGGAGTGAATCATATTCCTTTATAAGTACATGCTTGCTTGCTTTCTCCTTCAGTAGAATGTGAGTTCTTTATCCTATCAAAAGCTCTCTGCCACATGTGCTCTGTAGTCAGTCTTCTACCAAAGAGGTTGGGTGCAACAATAAAAGCAAAGAAGAAATTCATGTTTGACATAAGTATAATTGACAAAAGCAAACTGCTTTAAAAAAAAAAAAAAAAAAAAAAGATAGAAACCCCTCAAACACTCCCAGGAATAAACAATGTAAAAAAGCCTGTCATCCCAACAACTTGAGGTTGAGGCAGGAGGATAGAAAGTTCAAAGTCAGCCTCAGCAACTTACTGAGACTCTCACTCAAAATAAAAAATAAAAAGGGCTGAGATGTAACTGAGTAGTGAAGACCCCTGGGTTCAGTCTAGTACCAAAAAAGAAAGAAGAAAAAAAATCCACAGAGCAAGGATTAAAGGCTAACATAGTGTAAAGGAAAATAATACAAAATCATACCACCAAATCTGTAAATACAAATGTTTCATTGGAAGATATAGATACCAATTTTATCTCACAAAAAGATTCAGAAAGCCTGAGTGAACCAATAACAAAGGCACCAGATCTACAAGACTGTCCATAGGTAAGTCTAATCAAAGGATCAAGATTTTAATTTTGCCCTAGAGCATAGGAAAACCTGAGACTCTTCTGATGCTTTTCATAAAGTTGCTATAACTCTAATATACAACAAAGAAGGCAAAAAAAAATAATAGAGCAATATCACTTATACATATAAGTGATTTATTAATATCCATATAAGTATTATTATGTAAATTACAACAGAAGTAAAAGACTGTGCTATCTAAAAATCAGTGTTCATTTGTTCCAGCATTGTATACATAGTGCATTATTGAAGAGATATAGTGATGGAATTCATTACATTATACATTAATGGAGAAAAATTAAAAATGCTAACATAAGGTATGTAATATAATTTCATCATTCCTTACCAATCAATACATACACTTATCAATTCTCTCCTGTAAGCTTTTGCCAGTGTAATTCGCTTTAAAAATAAGTTTTACAAGGAATGGAAACACCATATGACCCAGGCATCCACTCCTTGGAATGCACCCAATAGATCTAAAATCAGCACACAACAGTGACACAGCCACATCCATGTTTACAGGAGCACAATTCACAATAACCAAGCTATGGAACCAACCTAGGTGCTCCTCAACACACAAATAGAAAAGAAAAATGTGGTATATTTACTCAGTGGAGTTTTAATTTTAAATTAAATTATGATATTTTCTGGGAAATAGATGAAACTGAATATCATCATGCTAAGTGAAATAAACCAGACCCAAAAAGTCAAAGGTCAAATTATTTTTCTGATATCAGGAGCTAGTTAGGGTGGGAAGAGAGAGGGAGGGAGGGAGGAAGGGAGGGAAAGGAGAGAAAGAGAGAGAGAGAGAGAAAGGGAAAAGGGGATAAGGGTTCCATCAATATAGAAGAAAGATCAATGGAGTAGACAAAGGGAGGTGAGGGGGATGGAGAAGGGATAGGATAAGGGAAGAGCAGTGGATGAATCTTTCCTGACTTTCCCATGTACATAAAGTAATAGAATATTCCACAGTAGATCTCATCATCTTGTGCATCCACATGTATGTATGTATGTATATACATATATATACATATATATATTCAAATTTGTGTGTGTGTGTGTGTGTATCTATATATATACACATAAAATCAGTGGAGGGAAGGCAATGAGGGAGGGAAAGCAGAAGTACTAGGGACTGAATTAGAGCAAATTATATTCCAATCTTTTATAATTATGTCAAAATGAATTATAATGTTATGTGTAACTAAAAAGCACCAATAAAAGTTTAAAAAATAAAAATAGTTCATATATAAAGAGGGGGGTGAGATGAAAGAACAGATATTATAAGAAAATTACTAACTTTGGAAAGTCAAAACAATTAAGTGAAAATATTTTAAATGAAAAGCTTTCACTAGTTTGTCAGATTTTTTTTTAAAGTCAAAAGCATTTAATTTAAACATAATTAATTGTATCACATGAAATATGTTAAAAAAATTTGCAGGCTACCTAAAGTTAGACCTCATGAGAAATATACAGTTCTGAGGTTAAATACTTTAAAAAGGATAAATTTTAAAACATGAAAGTTGAACAAGTAGAAGGATAGATCTTGTACAAAGGAATACAGACTGTGAGGATAATACCATCTGCCAAAACATTTTAATAAATTCAGCATGGGTTCATTCCAAACTTTTTTTGTATATTTTGGAAGTGATTTTATCTTTCCTGTTGAAGAATTGACATCCAACAGTAAATCATTGGCGTAAGCAACAAGATCGTCATTTAAATACCTGCATCTCATCGCTGCAGCCTTCCCTAGAACATTTACACAGCTGCTTTTCATGTAAGTCCAAATCCTCTGCCACAGCAGAAGAGACCCTACCTTCCCATGCGCAGTTCCTCCCAGTGTCCTTCCGTGCACCCGCCGCAATGCCTGCTCTCCGGGCGCTGACACAAGGATGACCTTGAGGACAGCCATGCCGCCATCCTGGGATCTATGAACGTGCTCAGTTACACGGGGCTGCTTATGGAATAGGGCTGCTAGCGGGCCGACCTCTTCCAAGAACTTCCTGTCCAAAGGTCTTGTGGCATTTCATTTTTTTTTTTAATGGAATTTGCCACCATTTGTAACTACCTCTTCTCTTCCCTTGTTATGACCTATCTTCTTCATTAAGCTTCATCTAAGCAAAAGTCTAATCTTTCTTTTTCCATGCTGTGTGCCTCAGTCCTCACTCAGTGCAGAGTGCAAAGGAAATAAAAGCAGATAGCAGGGAAAACTGAACAGGAAAAGATTTGGAGAATGGAGGCAGCAGGTGCAGCCAGAGCCTCTCTCTATTATCCCTAGGGCCTCGGGCTACCAACTTCTTGCCCTAGGTTAGCACCCCAGCCTCAGTCTGGGACTCAGACTCTGACGGTTTTGTCATAGAGAGTTGCGAGGAGAGTTGTCATAGAGAGTTCATGGAATCCCGAAGCCAGGCCTCATTATCACCCTGGAGGGACAGAAGGCATGGAAGAACATGAGTGACTTGAGGAAGTGACCGGATGAATTCAAGTAAGCTGGAAGGTGCGATGTGTCTTTGGTTCCAGAAATCAATGAATCTCACTCAGTCACCTCAGAACAAGGGCCAGAAAGTAGACCAATCCCAATGGGAAATGAGGTTTACCGCCAGGCCCAGGCTGTGGTGAAGATGGTGTTACCCCCACCTTCACCATCTCAAAGTCCCTCACACTATTTTATGGAAATGGTCAAGTTTGATCAGCAGATGTAAAAGATTTGACAGATGCTGCAGACTAAACAGCTGCCATAGAGACCTCTGGAAAGTCAACTTTCCTGTTTGCAAACAGGAAATTTGGAAAGGTGCAAAAACAGAGGTTCTTCAGGAGAAAGCTCGTAGAATGAAATTCATCAAAAAATCTTAGAAAGGCTTCCAACAAACTGGATTTCCTTGGTGGTCATAAGAAATCTCTTGCCTGGAGCACAAAGGCAAGAGTTAAAGGCAAGCGGATTAATAAGGGCAATCTTCAGAAAAGTTCTTCCAGTTAGGACATCACTAAATGAGCCGCTACATATCATCGGCCTCTTCTTTCCCTTGGACCGTTTCTCTGGTGACTCCTGAGGCTTCTCAGCTCTGGCCTTTCTTTCCTTAACCTGCTCTTTCCAGCAGTTAAGTTCATCTTTCTCCACGCCTCTTAGCCTTTAATAGACCTTTGTTTTACAATATGTTCATCACAATTCAGTTTATAAGCAAAGGTAAGATCCCAGGCTGCTCCCCCTCATAATCTCTGCTCCTCCTAAGACTAGTCACAAAGCAATAATAAAGAAAAATTTCCTGAGGTATATGTGGACACATACACTATATAAAAATCTGAGTGTTCTAGGTATATTGTGGTTCTTCCCATAACCCAACCACTCAAGAGGCTGAGACAGGAAGATCACAAGCTCAAGGCCAGCCTTAGCAACTTAGCTAGACCTTCAACAACTTAGCAAAAACTTGTCTCAAAATAGAAATTTTTTTAAAAGACTCGAGATGTAGCTCTGTGGTGAAGCACCTCTGAATCCAATCCCCAGTATCTCCTCACTTTCTCCAAAAACATTTCTGGAAGAACATATACCAAACTTTTAACCATGCTTATCTTTGAAAAGTTGGTAATAGAATTAAAATTAAGACATGGTTTCTATGTGCTATTTTGTATTCAGGTCATGCAACAATCTACTGCAAAATATGTTTGGTTTGCTATATTTTTGAGCAGCAGAAATTGGGAAATGATAATTAAATTTTAGGAACGTAAGAACAATTTATTATTTCTGAAAATTACAAAGGAAAATGACTACCAAAGCTCCTTAGAATGTTTTAGGGACAAAAGTACTTCCACAGAAGTGCTTTTCAATTTGCTGTCTATGTTTTAGGAAATTCAGAGAGAAATAATGTTGATTCATTTTACTTTTCTATTTTGCAGGAGCACCTTACTCCTTTTTCTCAACTTTAGCACCCAATATACTTTGGTAAGAGAAATCATCACACATTTAACAAGGACCCAACTCTACTTTGTCAAAATCTAATAAAGCAAATAAGCTAAACAAAAAAAGTTATGAGGTGTTTTTTGGGTAGTAATGGTGCAACTGAAACAGATTGAAACAAATCCTTCCTGATATTTAAGATATCCTGGGACCAAGTTGTCAATCATGCATATTTAATCCAGAAGCATAGAGAATTGCCCAACCTGGAACCAATCTTAGACCGGGAGGAGACAACCAGGCAGATGAATTCTTTCCCTTCCTCTTTCCAGGACTGTCTAAGACCAGGAGGAGAGCAGCGGCCTATCCAGAAGAGTCCTGCCAAACTAAACAATCATCGTCTAACTCAGTCATCTTCATGTTTGCTTTCTGTCCTTCCTTCCCTATTTCCTCTCTTCTGCCTCCCAGAGACTACACTCCCCAGTAAATTCATAAGACCTAAACATTTACCTTAGCACTGATTCCTAGGAAAGCATGTGGCCTCTCTATATTTCCATATGGATGTTGTCTGTTTAACACGTAAAGGCTACATTTTCAAATATTAAACCAAGATATTTCAAAAGTAGGTAGAATTTTAGTTCTATGTCATGATTATTAAGTTTATCTCTGTTATTAGAAAAGTCAATTATTTTTTTGGAATTCAATTTCCTATTTGTAAAATGCATTTTTCTCCTCAATAAGCATTTATTTCACTTATACTATTTCCCAAATGTTTTACTAAATACTAGTGATAAAAAGGTTAAGAACTCCAGTCAGTGTTCCACATAAGCAAGCAATTTGGAAATTATGATAAAATGTCTTAAATGAAATGACAGTTATTCAGAAGATTATGGCTAAAGGACATGAAGATCTAACCCATCCTCGGTGATTAAAGTGGCTAAGTTCTTCCTTGATGAATCAGTATTTGTGAAAATTCTTGAAGAATATGTAACACCTAGCTAAGAAACCTTGACAGACAGAGCAGTCTAGGCAAAGAGGATACCATGATTGAAAAGTGCCTGGAAGAAATTTGTTTATGAAATGTATGACAGATCACTGGAGTAGGAGATGCAAAACCAGAGCCATCAGGAGCCTGGGCTCTGCTGCAAGCAAGCAGGCAGAAAATCTTGGGCACATGAAGGACATGAGCATCAGGTGTGCTCAACAGCGCTTCCATCTCCAACTCCGTGATTTCATAACACAGATTTTATTTCCTAATGAGATGGAGGTGGAAAGTGATATTTTGTTGAAATTCTATAGATTCCATGCTAGTATGTTAGTAAGAGTGCATTAAATGAAGTGTGAATTATTTGATAATATAAGATCAATTCCATATGCATGATTTCACCAAATCACGTCTGGAATGCTGTTTTTATTCTTGGACAATGTACTTCAGGAAAAAATATTATTAATCTGATAGTATCCAAAGGGTCCAAAATTATGAAAGGTTTGGAACATAATTTCTGGGAAAGAAAGTATTTTCTGTCTGCAAATTTTAAACAGCTGTCACATGAAAGAGAAGACAGGGGGTGGAGAAAGGTAGATCTAAGCAATGTAGCTAAGTCCTACAGATTTAACATATATCTATAATCTCTGAGCAAGTTATAAGAAACAAATTTCCAGCTGAGTATATAAAAACATAATGTGACAAAATTTAGATTTTCAAGAAGAGAAAAAATTGTCTTTTGCAATACAACTTCAAGAAGAGATCACAAGCAATCTTTTCTTCAAAAACCAGTGTTGGTCTTTATAGATTGAAGAATAAATTGCCCTCTCACCATAAAAAATACTTGAAAACTAGACAAAACTATATGGAAGAGTTGGGTTTAAATATTGGACAATAGATAGTACAAAGTTGTAGTCTTGAAAGAAAAATAAGGTTACACATTGCTCATCTCAAATTTCTACCTGGCATCTTCTCCAGACCATGGTGTAAAGGGAAGAAATCCAAGAACAACACAGTGGTCCTGCCAGTTTGAAGAGGCAGAGAGAGAGAGTTTGGAGGAGCTGAGATGCCTGAATCTTAAGACAGATCACAGGAGAGCTCCAGAAATACACATGAGCATCCCCATAAATGACAGTACTAAGGTACACATGTGTCGAGCAAACATTTAGGAGGCAAAGAATTACTATGCTGAGTGATTTCCACACCTCACATCAGGCTGGGAGTTATATGACTTCCGACTAAGCAAAATAGAGACACTTTGTTGAGTACACTAAGCACTGTGTAGAGATTGCAGAAAGGCCACACACTAACCCTGTATGAAAGCTTGCTTAAGACATGAGACTAATTTAGATTCATTCCAATAAAGTTTATGAATGAGATTCAAAAGGACCAAGAGTGCTCATAGTAACTTAGTTGTCTGCCCAAATAAATAAATTTAAACACTCTTAAAGAAAAAAAGCATCAAATGCTAATTATCAACAATATATTACTATACCCAGATTCCAATAAAAAGTACTCTGCATGATAAGAAGTTGGAAAATGTGACCTATAAATAAGAAAAATCTGTAAAGAGAAGCAGACACAGAAATGATAGGGAAGATGAAGTTGGTAGATAAGAACTTTTAAAGATCTTTTTATCACTTACAGAAGGATTTAAAAGAAAATGTGAACATAATGAGGAGACATGCAAGATTTATGTTTTATATTTTAAAATAGAACAAATCAAAGTTTGGGAGCTGAAAAATATAATATATAAGATGGGAAACATAAGAATGGGCTTACCAGTAGGTTTGTACTGAACACTGCAGAGAAAAAGATCAATGGACTGAATACATAGCAATAGAATCTATAAAATGGAAAAATGGAGAGGAATAAAATAAAAGTTAGTGTAGCCATGAGGATTTGGGAGATAACTAAATGTTTAAATTGGAATCCTAAAAGGAAAAAATGGAGAGAAAAGAACTAAAGAAAATTTGAAAAAGTAATGATCGAAAAAATTTTAAGGCTGAAAATATGAAACAACATATTCAACAACTTAATTAGCTCCAAGAATGGTAAACTCTAATAAAACCACAGCACACCTCATCAACTCAAATTGCTGAATAGCACTGATGAACAAAACATCCTTACAATCAGCAGTTGAGGTGGGCTATAAAGCATACGGGGAAGGACAAAAGAGTTTCTTTCACTAACATGCAGGTCGGTTGTTAAGCCCAGATGGGGGGAAAATCCTGTTAAGCTCAAGTTTTATATCTATATAGAAAACCCTTCAAGACTGAGGAGATAGGATAAATATTTTTCAGATATAAATGAAGTGAGAATCCATTACCAGCTGAACAAGACTATTAGAAATGTTAATGAAGCTTTTTGGACCCAAGGAAAATGATGTTAGAAGGAACTCAAATGTAAATATAATGAAGATTGGAAGAAAGGTTAAATGAATGGGAACACATAGAGGATTCTTTTTTAAATTTATTTTCAAAATAATTGTTGAAAAGCAAAAATAACCAAGTTTGGGGGAACTTATAATACAGGTAGAGTAAAATGTATGGCCGTGATAACAAAGTCTAGGAGGCAAGAGAGGAAGGGGTGCTGCTGAAATCTTTGTATGTCATTTATGCTGTGGGATAGCATTATGATACTTGTATGGTGATTTCAAGGTGTACACTACAAACCCTACAGCAACCACTAAGAAAAGCCCAGATAGACACTAAGAAGAATATGTAAAGTTCTCAATCCAAAAAATAAATAAATAAATTAATTAATTAAAACTAGGAAAGAAGAATAAAGAAATGGAGAACAGATAAAACTAATAGAAATCAAGCACCAAAATGGTAGGTGAAAACCCTGTTACCTTGAAAATCACAATGAAGTGAAAAGGCTTAATAAACTTTTCAACTAAATGTCAGAGATTTTCAGAGTTCATCAAAAGCAAATATCAACTATATGCTATAAGCATTAAAACACTACCTGTGACATTACTATAAAGTTACCAAGATTTTAATGACAAAGGATGGAAAAAATTATATCATGTAATTAATCATCAGCAATAAGAAGATAGGAATGTCTGTAGTGACATTCAAGAAACTAGAGCTCATAAGAAGAGACATTGCTACGAAAGAAAAGGGACATCCACATGAAGACAGCTCAATGAATCCAAATTACATCACAATCCTAAACATGTAAGCAATTGATAAAAGAGTTGCAAAACTTATAAAGTTAAACCAACAAGTAAGGGGAGGAGTGGTCATGTCACATTGTATTTAGAGGTTCCAATAATCAACCTCCAGCAATTACAGGTAGATATAGAATCAGCAACTATATAGAATGCTTGAACACTGCTGACTCATGACATAATTCACACTTTGGAAACACTACATTCTTTTTTCTTTAATTAAAATATTTTTTTTTTATTTTTACAGACACATTTTGATTCATTGTACACAAATGGGGTACAACTTTTCATTTCTATGGTTGTACACAATGTAGATTCACACCATTCATGTAATCGTACATGTATATAGGGTAATAGTGTCTGTTTCATTCTACTGTTTTTCCATTCCCACCCCTTCCTACCCCTTTTTCCTCTATACCATCCAAACTTCCTTCATTCTTCTCTTCCCCCCATCACCCCCCATCATTATATATTGTCATGTACTTATCAGAGAAAACATTCGGCCTTTGGTTTTTGGGGCCTTGGCCTATTTCACTTAGCATGATATTTTCCAACTTCATCCATTACCAGCAAATGCCATAATTTTACTCTTCTTTATGGCTGAATAATATTCCATTGTGTATATATACCACAGTTTCTTTGTCCATTCATCAATTGAAGGGCATCGAGGTTGGTTCCACAATCTAGCTATTGTGAATTGAGCTGCTATGAACATGGATGTGACTGCATCACTGTAGTATGCTGATTTTAAGTCCTTTGGGTATAGGCCAAGGAGTGGGAGAGCTGGGTCGAATGGTGGGACCATTCCGAGCTATCTGAGGAATCTCCATACTGCTTTCCAGAGTGGTTGCACCAATTTGCAACTCCACCAGCAATGTATGAGTGTGCCTTTTTCCCCACATCCATGCCAACACTTATTATTGCTTGTGTTCTTGATAATAGCCATTCTAATTGGAGTTAGATGAAATCTTAAGGTGGTTTTAATTTGCATTTCTCTAATTATCAGGGATGATGAGCACTTTTTCATATATTTGTTGATCACCTGTATATCTTCTTCCATGAAGTGTCTTCCCATTTCCTTAGCCCATTTATTGATTGGGTTCTTTGTATTTTGGGTGTAAAGTTTTTTAAGTTCTTTATAAACTTTGGAGATGAGAGCTCTGTCTAAAGTGTGTGTGGAAAAGATTTTTTCCCAGTCTGTAGGCTCTCTTTTCACATTTTTTATTGTTTTCTATGCTGAGAAAAAAGGTTTTAGTTTGAATCTATCCCATTTATTGATTCTTGCTTTTATTTCTTGTGCTATGGGGGTCTTGTTAAGGAAATCTGGTCCTAAGCCAACGTGATGGAGATTCGGGCCTACTTTTTCTTCTATTTGGTGAAATGTCTCAGGTCTAATTCCTAGATCCTTGATCCATTTTGAGTTGAGTTGTGTATGGGGTGAGAGATAGGGGTTTAATTTCATTTTAGTGCACATAGTTTCCAATTTTTCCAGCACCATTTGTTGAAGAGGCTATCTTTTCTCCATTGTAAGTTTTTGGCACCCTTGTCTAGTATGAGGTTACTGTACTTATGTAAGTTTGTCTCCGTGTCTTCTATCCTGTACCGCTGAGCTACCTGTCTATTTTGGTGCCAGTACCATGCTGTTTTTGTTACTATTGCTCTATAGTGGAGTTTAAGGTCTGGTATAGTGATACCTCCTGCTTCACTCTCCCTGCCCAGGATTGCTTTAGCTTTCTGGGACTTTTGTTCTTCCACATAAATTTCATGACTGCTTTTTCTGTTTCTATGAGAAATGTCATAGGGATTTTAATTGGAATTGCATTAAATCTGTATAGTGCCTTTGAAAGTATGGCCATTTTGATAATATTAATTCTGCCTATCCAAGAACATGGGAGATCTTCCCATCTTCTAAGGTCTTCCTCAATTTCTTCCTTCAATGTTTTGTAGTTTTCATTGTAGAGATCTTTTACCTCTTTGGTTAGCTTGATAACCAAGTATTTTTTTTTTTTTTGAGGCTATTGTAAATGGAGTTGTTTTCCTCATTTCCCTTTCAGATGTTTCAACACTTATGTATAAAAATGCTTTAGATTTACGCATGTTGATTTTATAACCGGCTATTTTTCTGAATTCATTTATGAGGTCTAGAAGTTTTCTGGAAGAGTTTTTTGTATCTTCTAAATAGAGAACCATGTCATCAGCAAATAGTGACAGCTTGAGTTCCTCTTTTTCTATTTGTATCCCTTTAATTTCTTTAGTCTGTTAAATTGCTCTGGCTAGTATTTCAAGTACGATGTTGAATAGAAGTGGTGAAAGAAGGCATCCCTGTCTTGTTCCCATTTTTAAATGGATTGCTTTCAGTTTTTCTCCATTAAGAATGATGTTGGATGTGGACTTAACATAAATAGCCTTTACAAAGTTCAGGCATGTTCCTACTACCCCTGTTTTTTCTAGTGTTTTGAGATGAAGGAGTGTTGCATTTTGTTGAATGCTTATTCTGCGTCAATTGAAATAACTATATGATTCTTATCCTTAAGTCTATTGACATGATGGATTACATTTATTGATCTATGGATGTTGAACCAACCTCACATTCCTGGGATGAACCCAACTTGATCGTGGTGCACAATTTTCTTAATATGTTTTTGGATACAGTTTTGTTAAGGATCTTTGCATCTGTATTCATCAAGGATATTGTTCTAAAATTTTCTTTCCTTTATGTGTCTTTGTCTGGTTTGGGTATGAGGGTGATATTAGCTTCAGAGAATGAGTTTGGTAGAGTTCCCTCCTTCTCTATTTCCTGGAATATTTCGAGAAGTATTGGAATGAGTTCTTCTTTGAAGGTCTTGTAGAATTCAGCTGAGAATCCATCTGGTCCTGGGCTTTCCTTGGATGGTAGGCTTTTGATGGCTTCTTCTATTTCATTGCTTGATATTGATCTGTTTAAATTATGTATGTCCTCCTGGTTCAGTTTGGGAGGAGCACATGTCTCTAGAAAGTTGTCAATGTCTTCGGTATTTTCTATTTTGTTGGAATATAGATTTTTAAAGTAGCTTCTCATTATGTTGTGTATTTCAGTAGTGTCTGTTGTGATATTTCCTTTTTCATCACGAATTCTAGTAATTTGAATTTTCTCTCTTCTTCTCTTTGTTAGTGTGGCTAAGGGTTGTCTATTTTCTTTACTTTTTCAAAGAACCAAATTTTTGTTTTGTTAAGTTTTGAATTGTTTCTTTTGTTTCAATTTTGTTGATTTCAGCTCTGATTTAAATTATTTCCTGTCTTCTACTACTTTTGCTGTTATTCTGTTCTTCTTTTTCTAGGGCTTTGAGCTGTAATGTTAGGTCATTTAGTTGTTGACTTTTTATTGTTTTCTTGAATGCGCTCCATGCAATGAATTTTCCTTTGGTACTGCTTTCATACTGTCCCAGAGATTTTGATATGTTGTATCGTCATTCTCATTTACCTCTAAGAATTCTTTTATCTCCTCCCTGATATTTTCTGTTATCCATGTTTCATTCAATAGTATATTATTTAGTCTCCAGGTGTTGGAGTAATTTCTGGTTTTTATTTTGTCATTTATTTCTAATTTCATTCCATTATGATCTGATAGAACACAAGGAAGTATCTCTATTTTTTTGCATTTACTAAGGACTGCTTTGTGGCATAACATATGGCCTATTTTCAAGAAAGTTTCATGTGCTGCCGACAAGAAAGTGAATTTGCTCATTGATGGATGGAATATTCTATATATGTCTGTTAAGACTAGGTTATTGATTGTGTTATTGAGTTCTATGGATTCTTTGTTTAGTTTTTGTTTGTAAGATCAATCCAGTGGTGACAGTGGTATGTTAAAGTCACCCAGAATTATTATGTTGTGGTCTATTTGATTCCTGGAATTGAGAAGGATTTGTTGGATGTACATGGATGCATCATTGTTTGGGGCATAAATATTTATGATCATTATGTCTTCCTGATTTATGGTTCCCTTAAGCAGTATGAAATGTCCTTCTTTATCCCTTATGACTAACTTTGGCTTGAAGTCCACTTTATGAAATAAGGATGGAAACCCCCACTTTTTTACTGAGTCTATGTGTGTGGTAGGCTTTTTCCCATCCTTTCACCTTTAGTCTGCGGATGTCTTTTTCTAGGAGATGAGTCTCTTGAAGGCAGCATATTGTTGGGTCTTTCTTTTTAATCCATTCTGCCAGTCTTTGTCTTTTGATTGTCAAGTTTAGGCCATTAACATTCAGGGTTATTATTGAGATATGATTTGCATTCCCAGTCATTTGGGCTTATTTTTGGTTTTTCAGTTGGCTTGGTTTCTCCTTTGAATGGATTTTTCTTCAAGGTAGTTCCTCCCTTTGCTGACCTACATTGTTGTTTTTCATTTCCTCCTCATGGAGGAATTTTGTTGAGAATATTCTGTAGTGCAGGCTTTCTATTTGTAAATTCTTTTACCTTTTGTTTATCATGGAAGGATTTTATTTCATCTTCAAATCTGAAGATTAGTTTTGCTGGGTACAGGATTCTTGGTTGGCAACCATGTCCTTTCAGAGCTCGAAATACGGTGTTCAGGCCCTTCTAGCTTTTAGAGTCTGGGCTGAGAAATCTGCTGATATCCATATTTGTTTCCCCTCTATGTAATCTGATGCTCTTCTCTGACAATCCTCAAAATTCTATCTTTATTTTTTATGTTAGGTATTTTCATTATAATGTGCCTTGGTGTGGATCGGTCGTGATTTTGTGCATTTGGTGTTCTGTAAGCCTCTTGTGTTTGATTTTCCATTTTATTTTCAGGTGTGGGAAATTTTCTGATATTATTTCATTGAATAGGTCATTCATTCCTTTGGTTTGTATCTCTGTGCCTTCCTCAATCCCAGTAATTCTTAAATTTGGTCTTTTCATGATGTCCCATAGTTCCTGGAGGTTCTGTTCATGATTTCTTACCATCTTCTCTATTTGGGCAACTTTATTTTCAAGATTAAATATTTTGTCTTCATTGTCTGAGGTTCTGTCTTCCAAGTGGTCTAATCTTTTGGTGATGCTTTCCATTGAATTTTTTATTTGGTTTATTGTTTCCTTCATTTCAAGGATTTCTGTTTGGTTTTTTTTTGAGAATCTCTATCTCTTTCTTGAAATGATCTTTTGCTTCCTGCAGGTGCTCTTTCAGCTTATTGGTATTATCATTCATTGCCTGCATTTGCTCTCTTAACTCATCCTTTGCTTTGTAAATCATCTTAATCATGTATAATCTGAAGTCCTTTTCTGACATTTCTTCTAACATAATGTCACTGGATTCTGTTAATATAGAATCTAGATTTGTTTGGATCATTTTCTTCCCTTGTTTTTTCATGTTGTTCATGTATCTTCCCCTCTAGCAGTGCAGATCTGGGGTATTGCATTTTCCCCCCTGTAGGCTTATAGTGACCCTATAGGTTTCCAAAACCTTTTCTTTAAGGGGGAGATCAATATTAGCAGTGCCCAGTTCAGAGAGTATGCAACCTTAGACCAAATAGCCCCTATGAGGACATTAACAATATTGTCATAATAAACATAATGAGTTCAATTATTATCTTCAGTATAACAAACAGATTTGCAATAAGTTCTGCAGTTCCTAATGGAGGACAAAGAGGATGGGAAGGTGTGTAGGATGTAGTTGTTAATGGGATAAGAAAAGAATATATAGAAGTACTAGATCATAGAAAGAGTGAGAGTGTAATCAAAAGAAGTTGGTTATTAGCATGCAAAAAGGGAGAAAGAGACTGAGGGAACAGGTAAACAAAAGAAAGAAAGAAGAAAAAGAAAAAGGAAAAAAGAAACAGAAAGAAAGAGAAAAGTAAAGAAAAAAACAAAATTTTTCAATAAGGAGAAGAAAATAAAACCTACTCTATAATAGTCATATAGTATTCAAACCTCCCAGTCTTCAGTAGCCTGATGTATGAGTGGTACCTGACAATGAGCTTCCAGTCTCCAGCAGGAGTCTCAGGATGGGATTTGCCCCACCTAAAGATCGGAGCTAAGGCTTCCAGGATAATCCAAGATGGCTGCCCTGGCTTCCAAATGTGTTGGAAAATGGGGAGCTGCACTTTGGGGTGTGGGCGTGGTCAGCTGGAGGTCCTGGGGGCGGGTTGCAGTTGGCCAGGCAGGGGTCCTGGAAGTAGGGTGTGGTCAGTCTGATTGTGGAATCCTGGAGGCTGGGTGCGATCAATTGGTCTAGGGGTCCTGGTGATAGGGAGCAGTCAGTTGGTCTGGAGGTCCTGGTGGCAGGGAGCAGTCAGTTGATGTGAGGGCCCCAGAGGCACGGAGGGATCCTGGAAACCGGACTCAGTCAGTCTGGCCAGGGGTCCTATGGGGCCTGGTTATGTCTCAAAATGGCAGTAGCTATGTGTAACCAAACCTTCTGCAGTCAGCCTTGCTCCCACTTGCAACCAGCACACTTGCTGGGGAAAACACCCCTGAAACACTACTTTCTTAAACTGTAAAATGTAGTCCACTCAAACGCACAGGAAAATATCACATTACACAAACTGAGTCATAAAACAACTCTCAGTATATTATAAAGTAATGAAATTGTACAGAACATGTTCTTTGGCTACAGTGAAAATGAATTATAAATACCATATGAAATGTGTAAATTAAAAAACACTGTCTGGAAAATTGCCAATATTAGAGAATTAACCATCACTCTTATAAATATTCCATGAGTGGAAGAAGAAAACACAAATAATTTAATAAAAAATATGGCTAACATGATGGAAATGAAAATGAAATAGTGAGTAGAGAAGAAAATGTGTAACTGTCGATGTCTGTATTAGGAAAGGTCTAAAATCAAGTTTCCATTTTAACAAAGAAGTGAACAAGTCAACTCCATAGTGTATAGAAAGAAGAAAATGATGAACATATAAGTAGAAATCAGTAACTGACAGCAAACAAACTAGAAGATAAATTAAAAATCTAAAAGTCAGTATTTTGAAAATTTATATTAAATTGATTAACTTCTGGCTACAATAGGCCAGGAGAATGTGAAAATTTTCAAATTAACAATTTAGAATGAAAGGGGATATAACAGACATTTCAAAAAATCACAATCAACATTATTCCAACAAATCCAGTATTAAATAAAATAAACAAATGTGTTGCACTTATAAAAAATGACAGAAGAGAAATTAGAAATTTTGAATAGCCCTATAATCATAAAGAAAATTCAATTTTACTATGTGACCTGCTCACCAAGAGGAGTTCAGGTTAAGATAGCTTCACTTGTGAACTAGAGCAAACAAGTCTGGGAGAAATAATGCAAAATTACACAAATCCTTCTACAAAGTAGAAGTATATTACCTCAATAATAAACATGATGCGGGGGGGAACTATAGATGAATATCTTTCATGAACAATGGTATCAGAATTTTGGGTTGTTGCTGGATCGGTTTCTATAAATTTTGCTGCTTAAACAATACAAATGTATTATCTTCTAGTTCTATAGGCCAGAACACTGACATGCTAGGCTGTAAGGGCTAGCGGGGCCGCCTTGCTTCCTTGGTGCTTCAAGAACATGGCGTCCACTCATGGTGTTTTCTGCCTCTAGAGACCACCTTCATTCATCACTTGCATAGACTTATTGCCTCTTTCCTTTCCTCCATCTCCAAGGATGGCAACATTGCACCTCTCTGACCACAGCCAGGATAGTTTCTCTGCTTTCACAGATTCACAAGTTTAGATTGGACCCACCCTGCAAATCCATAATGATCTCCCCAGCTCATAGTTCTTAACCTGCACCACATTTGCAAAGCTCTTTTGTTCTGGGATACAGCCTACTCACAAGTTGAGGGGATTCCTATGTGGGCATATTTGGGGGAGTCATATTTCTGCCTGTTCACACACATGAAAGTCATACTGTGTGTGTGTGTGTGTTGTGTGTGTTGTGTGGTGTTGGGTGTGGAATCCAGAGCCTCCTCTATGATAGACACTTGCTCTACCACTGAGCTACATGCCAGCCCTGAAATTACTATTCTTAATAAAATATTAAGAAACACCATCCAGCAACATCAGGAAAATGTAACATAAAAAGTGGAATTGATTGCAGTGATGTAAGTTTCACGTGTAATTCAAACCATTATCAGAAAAAAGGATGAATTTATGGGCTCATACACATATATATATGTAAAAATCACTTCACAAAAATTTAAACCTACTTTGACTTAAAAAAAAAATACAGCCAAATACTTTTTAAACAAAATTCACATTTAGATTGAAATAAACTGTACAAAATTGATTTTCTTCACAAAAAATAACAGCAACATTTTCTGTATTATTTCTAGATAAGCCACTAAGCATTTATTTTGTCAGTTTTCTAGATTTTGCTTATAAATCAAGACGAGGTAGAAGATAAAGTCATGGAAAAAAACAAAACAGACAAGTTGCCCATATCAGCAGCCTCTGATTATGTCTTGACCATGAAGCAGAAGTGTTTAACATTTACCTGCTAAAATGAAGTGTTGACTTATGAAGACGTAGGCTATTGATGAAAGGAATTTCTTAAATTTAATATAGGATTTTTTTTATGGTTGGAATGTGTTCCCCAAAAGTTCACGTGCTGGAACTAAATCAATGATATTCATTGTGGGGCATGAAAGGGTTATTGAATTAGATACAATCATGAAGGTAGGACTGTCGTGATGGATTTTGTGACTTTATAAGAAGAAGATACAGCTGAGCTAGTACACTTGCTGTCTGTCCATGTGACCCCCTCTATCATTTTATTATGCAACCAAGAGGTTCTCCCCAGAATGCCAGGTGTTCACCCTTGCCAACCTCTAGAACTGTTACCTAAATAAACTTTTATACTTTACAAAGAACACAGTCCCAGAGGTTTTGTTTAGTAACGGATGATAAATGATTACAGGTAGTCTTAAAAATCCTACAGCTAACATAGTACTTAATGGTAAAAGAATGAAAGCGTTCTTCAAGAAAGAAGTCAGGAAAAGGCTTTCATCATTTTCATTCAGAATTATACTACCTATGGAAAGATATAAGAAAAAGAAATAAGGCATATATGCAGTTTGGAAAGGAAGACATAAATGTGCCTTTATTCATACTTATCCTGGTAATTTACATGGAAAAATCCCAAATCTACAAAGAAACTACTAGAACTAGTAAGCAATTTTAGCAAGTTTCCAACATGTTGGACAAATGTACAAAAACTTAATTTCATTTTCTAACTGTAACAATGAATCATCAGAGAATAAAATTCATAAAACACCTGTTTATTCTAACATAGGAATGCATTATCTACGTAGCCATAAATTTAACAGAGTGTACACAATCTGTATGGTGAAAACCCTCAAAATATTGCAGAGACATATTGAAGATCTAAATAGGTGAAGAGACATATCACATCATGATTAAAGACTTAAAACTCAAACTTTCCAGGTACAGTGACACACTTCTGTAATTTCAAGGACTAAGGAGGCTGAGGCAAGAAGATGGCAAGTTCAAGATCAGCCTCAATAACTTAGGGAGTCCCTAAGCAACTTAGGGAGACTATGTCTCAAAATAAGCAATAAAAAGAGCTGGGGATGTGACTCAGATAAAGCACCCCTGGACTCAATCTCCAGTACAAAAAACAAAAACCTCAATATTGTCTCCATGTCAATTACCCTCAATTGAGTATAATGAATTTATCAATCCCAATCCTGAAATACTGTGTAAAAATGGACAAATGGACAAGGTGACTCTAAGGTATACAGGAGAAAGCAAAAAAGACTAAGGTAGCCAAAAGAATTTTGAAAAGGAACAAAACAGGAGATTTAAGCTACCTTAAATTATACCTCTATAACTGCAGGTATCTGGAGAGTGTGGAATTCATGTAAAACCAGACTTACAGTTCAGTGGAGCAGAATAGAGTACAGAAATAGACTCACACAAATATGGGCAACTGTTTTTTACCAAGTTAATTCAGTGGGAAAAGAACAGTCTTTCAGCAAATTCTACAGGAACAAGATGGGTTCACATGGGGAAAATAAAACTTCAACCATTATGCCATACAATATACACAAAGTTGAACTCAAAATAAATCATAGTCCTGAACATAAAAGTTAAAACTGCAAGGATTCTTGAATAAAACACAGGTGAAAATCCTGCAGTGTTGAGCAAGTGCTTTAGATTTTTAATTCTAAAAATCATGAGTAAAAAAATCAAAAGTTATATTTTGCAAAACTTAAAACTATTCCACGTTTCATTTTCTGAGATTGGCTTGTTTCACTTCCTAACATAAGAAAAGACAAGGCACAGAATGGAAGAAAACTCCTACATACATACATATCCAGAATATATCCAGAATAATATTTAGAATATTTAAATAACTTCCACAAATTAATGAAATAAACTTACAAAAAATAGGCTGTTTGAACGGAAACTTCAAAAAGGAATATATGTAAAAATAGTCAGTATTCACTTGCCAAAACACTTTATCTTATTAGTGATCAGGAAATGAAAATTAAATCCTTAATGAAATGTTGCTGTTCATCCAGCAGAACAGCTAAGTATGAGAAGCCAACCCCACGATGGTACATGAACTTACTAGAAGGCTCACAAATCAGTAGAAATGAAAATGATCCAAATACTCTGGAAGATAATTGGACGTATTTTTTAAAGATAAACATACTCACCCAAGCATTTATGCTGCTAGATATTTACTCAAGAGTAAGGAAGACATGTCACAAAGTCATATGCAAATTTTTCATATTAACCAAAAAACTGGAAATAAACCAAATGATTATCAACATGTCAATGGTTTTGTAAGATGTGCTATCCATTCAAAGGAATGATTCTCAGACTAAAACCAAAATACTAGTTCACAAGAGACATGGATGCATCCCCCAAGCTGGATGGAGCAATCCAGAGCCAAAGAGTATACATATTATGGTTGCATTCATGTGCAATATAGAACAGAAAAAAACTAATGTATCATGACAAAAGTGCCCCAGACACTGCCTACAGCTGGGGATAACATGAAGGAAGTTTTTTGTGATGATGAAAATATACATTTTGATTGTAGTGATAGACACATGTGCCTATATTTGTTCAAATTCAGCAAGTTGTATATTTAAAACATTTATGTACTTGCAAATAAAGCTCAATAATCCCCTTTGAAAACTGTTTATTCCATCCCAAAATTTATGTTTTAGGGTATATTAAGGGCAATAACTACCCTGCTTGGCCAGTTCAACAGACAATCTGTATGATCTCTTCTATCTCTAAAATTCTTATGTCTAATTTTGCTCTCTATATTCTCTATTTTATTTAAATGCTTAAAAGAAAAAACCAACAGATATTCCTACATATTAAAGCTGCTATTTCAAATTTTACAAAGACTAACAGCAATAGACTATTAAGTTCCAATAATTTATCCAAAATATTTCAAATATTAGGTTAAAATTTAAAGATCATTTAATTTACAATAATTCTTCCTGATGGTTAATTTTTTTGCATATATTTGTGTGCATATATACACACAAGTGTGTACAAATATACAATGTGTGTATAGATTTACACATATTTAATAAATATATATACACATATGTGAAAAAGAATGTCTGTGTACACACATCCTTAAAAAATTGGAACACTTATAAAAATATCCTTTTCATGGTAATTTTAGGATAAATGTATTAGTGTCAATTTAGTTCTCTTTTTAAATATTGTTCTTGGAAGGTTGTATTCACGTGAACCTACATAAAAAATCCACAATACTTCATATTATTAAAAGGGCAGGGGGAAGAGATACAGCAAGAAAGCCAACATCAACATTCCATGTGATTCATGTGATTATCAATGAGAAACATGATATTACTGAGCATGAAATAATCCTGTATTACAGATCTCCAGATTCTACTAACGATAATAAATAAGAGGCACTGAAAGGTTTTATACATTTTTCCTAAGGAAGCCTTAATCTTGGTAACTGAAATTTTCTTTGCAGCTAAAAGTCTTTTTCTTCGTTTTTTAGAGCACTGTATTTATACGTAGTAGTAATTGGGTTCACCTTAACAAATTGGCACATACATGGAATATGATTTTGGTTCCCTTTTTCTTCCCCTTCTCCCTCCTCATTATTCTTCCTCTATTCTACTGATCTCCTTTTACTCATCTCTTTAACTTTTTTGTTTGGTTCCTTCTACTTATATATAAAGATAAGTGTTCATGGCTGTATTTGTACAGGCATACAACAGGATTTTAAAAAATTCATTCTGAATTTCCTTCCCTTTCCCATCCCCCCTCTCTGACTCTCAATCTTTTTCTTCTTCTCTGCTGATCTTCCCTTTATCTTTATGATGTCTGATCATCTCCTCCTTCTTTCCTTTGTTTTTCTCCAGCTTTCGCATGTGACCAAAACCATTCGACCCCTGGTTTTCTGAGACTAGCTTATTGCACTTAGCATGATGGTCTCCATTTCCATTCATTTACAAATTCCATAATTTCAAACTCTTTTTCATTTTTTTAGTTGTTGAAGGATCTTTATTTTATTTACTTATATATGATGCTAAGAATTGAACCCAGTGCCTTGCATAAGCTAGGCAAGGGCTCTGCCACTGAGCTATAGCCCCCGCCACCATAATTTCAATCTTTATGGCTGAGCAAAACTCGCTTGTGGATGTATACCACAATTTTTTAATTCATTCACCTATTGACAGGCATCTGGCTTGATTCCATAATTTGGCTATTGTGAATTGTGGTACTGGAAACATGAGGTGGCTGTATTGGTATAATATGCTGATTTTAGTTCTTTTGGATAAATACCAAGGGGTAGAGTAGCTTGGCCATATGGTGATTTCATTCCTAGTGTTTTAAGAAATCTCCATACTGCTTCCCAGAGTGGTTGTACTAGTCTACACTCCCACCAGCAATGTACAAATGTACATTTTCCCCACATCCTCTCCAACGTTTATTATTGTTGGTGTTCTTAATAATTGTCATTCTGACTAGAGTGAGATGAAATCTTAGTGCAGTGTTGATTTGCATTGCCCTGATTGCTAGAGATTTTGAGCATTTCTCCATATATTTGTTGGACATTTATTGTTTTTTCTTTTGAGAAATGTCTGATTAGTTGTTTTGCCTATTCATTGATTGAATTATTTGTTTATTGATTGGGTTATTTGTTGTTCTTGCTGTCTTTGTTTTGGCTTTAAATTTTTTTTTTTTCAGTTCTTTGTATATTCTGGATATTAATCCCCTGTCAGAGAAGCAGCTGGGCAGCTGGCAAAGATTTTCTTCCATTCTGTGAACTTTCTCTTTACACTCTTAATTATTTATTTTACTTGCATTTAGAATTCTTTATCACTTCTCAGTGAGGTAGGTCTGTTTGTTTGTTTCTGTCATGATTCTCTAATAAAATACCTTTTAAAATGCATATTTTGAATCACATAGCATGTGGAATATATTTACAATTAAGATACCTTATATACAATGAATTGAATTATTATTAATAGTTTTACATGACTAATAATAGCAAAATAAACTGTTAATACTAGTGAGACATTAAAAATATACCATTATTTTGATATTATAGAATAGCATCAGAGGTTAATTTTATGCTCTAAGAAAATAAAAATTAAATATTGAGCACCCACATGGTTTAAAAATATGGCATATAAGTTTTTATAGTCACTCCATCTATAAATGAAGAAAATGTTTTCAGGTATATTCTACCTATGTTATGTAAGACATTTGAATATCTATTATAGAAAATGTTGAGAAGCATGCTATGAATAGCAGAATAACTGAGCAGATGTGTAATTGAATTAATGACACTTTACAAAGCTAATGATTGATTGAATCTGAAGAGAGATTGCTAGAATTTCTCAGTTGTGACTATTACTTTTGATCAATAGCTCCCATATAAATACTGGTGTTATGAAATTCCAAAGTGGCAGAAAGCAGAAGCAATAGCCATTATAATGGATGGTAGAATAGTCTGAATATATCAAATAAAATAAACTTGAAACAGACTTGAATATCTATGCTTAGAGTTTTAATTGCCTGTACAGAATAGGAGAGGGAGAATTTTATTACAATAGCTCATGTCTTAGTGGATTCAAATTTCAAAGGGCTTGAATTAGACAGCTGAAGTATCCTTGAATTTTATTTGAATTCTAGCTCTTCATTTGCTTTCCAACATGTTCAGTATGAATCAAGAATGATAAGACTGCCCAAAATGTTAATGTCATCCTAAAATGTATTAAGGAAACATTGTGCTCAGAATATAAGAACTGAGAATAAGTGAAGCTCTGCATTATTCAGACTGCCCTGGAAAACGTTTGCTCTACTTGGTGCCTTGCTTAAGGACACTGAGAAGCTGGGATGCATCTGGAAGATGAGCATCTGCAAAGCACTGTAGAAACACTGATGAACTGAGAGAATTTAACCTGGAAAAGAAAAGGCATGGCATGTCAGTTTGAGTCCCCAAGAAGCAGACACCAAAATGGAATTGGATATACCAAAGACTCATTGGAGAAAAATTGGGAGAGGAGAAAACAGCTGAGGGTAGGAAGACTGGATGTAGCTCTGACCACCTGTGGTTAGAAGAAAAGAAGGATTGGACAGGAAAAGCCTCAGACGAAAGCAGGGCTTAAAAAGAGGCTTGGCCAGAGCTATGGCAAGTCCTCAAGCCAAAGCAGACTGTTGAGCGACTCTTCTCTAAGAGAGGAATGGCTTCTAGTATCGCAGCTGTGTTCAGTCGTTGGAGGGAAACTGCACAGAGAAAGGATGTCTTGGCATCCATGACCCCGTGGATCCAAAGGTAGTCACTGGAGACTGTCAACCAGGTACTCTGTCCCTAAGTCTTTTGAAGGTACAAGGCCATGACCACTACAGATGGGGGAGACTTAAAGTTTTTTTTAAAATGATAATGATATTCTATTCTTTATCCCTTGGGAATTTTTAAATTTTTTTTATCAGTGTAATATAATTACACATAATAACAGAAATTTTTGTGACATATTAATATGTGCACATGATATAATTTTCCTAGTTCTTTCCCCAGTTCTTCAACTTTCCTTCCTACATATTGCATCTGTTCCTCTTCCTCTACTCTTTTGGTTTTCCTTCCATGTATTTATATGTATTTTTTTCATTGTTGTATATACATAAAAGTGGGATTCATTGTGATATATTCATATGTATGCTATAATTGGGTCAATTTTATTCCCTACTTCTTTCCCTTTCTCTCCTTTCCTCCCTTTGCTTGTTCCTCTACATCTTCTCTGCTGGTCTGCCTTTTATCTTTATGAGATTCCCTCCTTTTATTACTCCTTTGCTCTCTCTAGCTTCTGTATAAGAGGTAAAACTTTCAACCCTTTAGTTTCTGAGTCTGCCTTTCTCCCTGTTGTGTGATATTCTCCAGGTCCATCCATCCATCAACAAATGACATAATTTCATTCTCTCTATAACTTAGCAAAACTCCATTGTGTGTATATACCACAATTTCTTTATCCTTTCTTCTCTTGACAGGCACCTGGGCTGGTTCATAACTTGGCTACTTTGAATTGTGCTACTATAAACATTGATATGCATGTATCACTGCAGTATATTCATTTTAGTTCTTTTAGGTAAATACCAAGGAGCAGCATAGCCAGGTTATATGATGACTCCATTCTTCAGTTTTTGAAGAAACACCACATTGCTTTACAAAATGTTGTAACCAACATGTTCCCACCAACACGGTGTAAGTTTACCTGTTCCTCCATATTCTTAATAGTAATTACTGTTAATCATATTATTTTTCTCTATTTTTATTGGTACATTATAGTTGTATGAAGAGGTGAGATTTGTTGTTACATATTCACACATTCACAAAATATAACAATATGATTTGGCCAATATCATTTCCCAGTATTTCCACTCTCTCCCCACTCTCTCCTCCCACTCCCTGGCCTCTTTCCTCTATTCTACTGATCTCCCTTTGATTTTCATGAGATTCCCCCTCACTTTCTTTTCTTTTTTCCTCTCTAGCTTCCACATATGAGAGAAAACAAATGACCCTTGACATTCTGAATTTGGCTTGTTTCACTTAGTATAACATTATCAAGTTTTATTCATTTTATGAAAATTGTATGATTTCGTTTTTCTTTATGCCTAATGGTCATATTCTTGAAGAGTACCATTCTAACTGAAGTGAGATGAAATTTCAGTGTAGTTTTGATTTGCATTTCTTCAATTGCTGAGGATGTTGAACTTTTTTTTTGTATTTGATGGACATTTGCATTTCTTCTTTTGAGAAATGTCTGTTTAGTTGACTTGCCCATTTATTGATTGGGTTATTTGATTTTTTGATGTTAAGTGTTTGAGTTCTTTAAATATTAATCCTCTGTCAGAAGAGTACCTGTCCAATTTTTTTTTCTGTAGATCCTCTTTCCACACTCTTCTTTCCTTTTCTATGCAAAAACTTTTTAATTTGATGCTATCCCACTTATCAATTCTTGGTTTTATTTCTTGAGCTTTAGAAGTCTTATTAAGGAAGTTGATGCCTGCATCTATATGTTGGAATGTTGACCTTAGAAGTTGCAAAGTTTCTGGTCTGAGTCCTAGGTCTTTGATCCCATTTGATTTGACTTTTAGGCAGGTTGAGCAGTTGAGAAAGAGAAAGTAATTAAAGGGATACAAATAAGAAAATAACCTAGGCACTGTGGCACACATCTGTAATCCCAGCAACTCGGGAGGCTGAAACAGGAGGATTGAGAGTTCAATGCCAGCCTCAGCAACTTAGTGTGACCCTAAGCAACTCAGCCAGACCTTGACTCTAAATAAAATATATAAAAGGGCTTAGGATGTGGCTAAGTGGCTAAGTGCTCCTGGGTTCAATTCCTGGAACAAAAAATAAAAATAAAAAATAAGAAGAGAAGTTGAATTGTCTGTTTGAAGAGATTTATAAGACCTAAAATAAAACTGCCTGAAGACTTCTTAATTGGCTAAACAATGTCAGCAAAGTAGCTGGTTATGAAATCAACATGCAAATTCCAACAGCTTTTGTACACAAAAAGGAACTGGATGAAAAGGAAATCAGGAACAAATCCATTCACAACAGCCTCAAAATACAAAATAAGATACCTGGGAATGAACCTAACCAAGGAAGTGAAAGCATCTACAATGAAAATCATAGAAACCGAAGGAAGAAATTGAAGAAGACCTAGGAAGATAGAAAGTCCTCCCATGTTCTTGAGTCAGCAATATCCCATTATCCTAATATTATTAAAGTAGCCATATTACCGAGAGTGATCTGCAGACTGAATGCAATTTCATTAAAATCCCAATGATAGTCTTCACAAAACTATAAAAAAATAGTCCTTAAATTCATATGGAAGAATGAAAGACCCCAAGTAACCAAAGTAATCCTGAGCAATATGAACAAATCTGGAGGCATCATAATCCCTGACCTCAAATTATTTTATAGAGCTATAGTTAAAAAAAAAACAGCATGGTACTGGCATAAAAACAGACATCATGAAAGACAGTGGAATAGAATAGAAGACATGGATTCTAATACACACAGGCAGCCTTTTTAACATATGGTACTAGGAAAACTGGATATACATATAGAGAAGAATGAAACTAGTCCCTTGTCCATCACTCTGCACAAAAGTCAACCTGACATGGATGAACATAGAAATTACATCAGAAACTATGCAACTGACAAAAGAAAACATAGAGTCAAAACTCCAACATATTGGCTCAAGAACCAACTCCCTTATTAAGACCTCCCCACACACAAGGAATAAAGCCAACAATCAACAAGTGGGATAGCATCAAATTAAAAATCTTCTGCACAGCAAAGGAAATGATTAAGAACACGAAGAGAGAGCCTACTGAATGGGAGAAAATCTTTGCCAGTTATTCTCCTGATAGTTGAAGAACTCTTCTATGGACAAGGGTCTAGGTTTCTTCCACATGACTTTCAAAATACAGAAACAGAACAAAAGTAGTGATGTTACATTAAAATGTCATCAAAATATGAAGAATTTCTAAAAATTAGAGACTTAAAATAAGAAAAGCTGGGCGCAGTGACACACGCGAGAGTTCAAAGCCAGCTGCAGCAACTTGGTGAGGTCCTAAGTAACTTAGTGATATCCTGTCGCTAAATAAAAAATAAGGGCTGGGAATGTGACTCAGTAGTGAAACACCCTTGGGTTCAATCCCTGGTTAAAAAAAGAAAGAAAAGAAAGGAACAGTTTCATAAATTAATGAGCAACGGAGTCAGAAGGTAGACTAGAAGACTTACAAATCCCTTCTAGATCTTGAAGTCTTATGAGACCAGATCTAAATTAAGCAAGGAGAAGCAAAATAAGCAATTAAGGAACATGATTTGTTCGGATGATTATGATGAGACCAGGTGAGAAAGCTTTTATTTTTTACTTTTGCAATGATAGTCTATCCTGCATTTCAGTAGGGAACAGTAAAAAAAAAAAAAAAAAATCTTAAAAATCCATTGACTTTTATTAGGGGTAATTGATTTTCCCCTCATATTGGGTTAGACTCAGAGAACTGAATTTCAGTTATAATCCTTCTCAATTGTTCTGCAAAACATCAATAATGACTTTCTCTGCCTTTAAAAAATCTTCTTTACTTTAGCAATACAGCAGAATTCCTGGCAAAAAGATTATTTCTAGATTTTAGTCACATAATAGTTTTTGCTTCCCTTTGGGAATAAAGAATTAAAAGGCTTTGCATGCTCTATTTTCTCAGGTTAGTGAAAGGGTTAAGTAAGCTAAACTACAGTCTTGAATTTGAGAACCAAATTCTGGCAAACAGCCCAGAGTCTGTTTCCAAAGAGAAACTGCTACCCTAAGCCGGTACAAAGGAGGCGGTTGCCACGGCAACAGCATCTGATAGAAGAAAATATGGCCGACAGGTACACATAGGGATTGCTCCAGAAGAGGAAAGCCTCAGAAGGCTGCTGCACTCAGTGTTGAGGAGGGATTTAGCAAATCTTGAGTTTTAGAGCTAAATAGTCTAATTTACAATTCTGGAAATTTTACAAGCAGTATTTATTTAGGTCATAATCAACATAGTTCATAATGTGGGCACTTTGTAGTGATTGTTTGAGCATTAATATGCCTCCCAATTTAAACACAAAACACTACAAATGACTGTCGAGATACATCAGAAAAGTGGAAATATGGCTTTCAGGAAAGATTTGCTCAAAGTAAGCACCCATTTTTCCTCCCAAAATCCTTAGTCAGATTCTTTAATTATATCCCCGTCTCTTCCCTTATTCTTTTGCAGAGCCATGACTTTCATGCAAAGCACTCAAATTGCTCAGAGCCTTCATTATTTTATTTTACATAATCATTTGTGATTTATGTTGTCATTCATTTTTTAAAAGATTAATCATTGCTCAACATCTCATGTGTACTAACTTCCGTTTTCTTTAATTGAATATTTTCTGTTGAAATATTTATTGTGGAACCCAGCTAAGAGATGCTGAAACAGTTATGGTTATTAATACTGTGTTCTTGATTACAAAGGATGAATGCTTGCTGGAGAGTCAATTTTCCTGAATGTACATTCAGATTGATCTCTTTATTATTTTCACTGTAACTTATAAGTATAGTTATTCAAATATCCAGGAATAAGAACATAAGCAAGGGGGACATAGTGTTCAATACATATGTTTTTATTCCCCATTTCCACCTCCAACTAGTCAATTTCATTTTCAGAAAGAAAAAAATAGTATATGATACAAGAAAACACTCTTTTTGGTTATCCAGATTCAAATCTTCATGTTTTTACTAGCTTATGGGATAGACTTCTTAGGGCACTTAGTATCCCAAAATCTTTCCTAGAAACAACATGATATAAGTAACCCCCAGACTTTTCCTGACTGTGCTGTTTTATGAAAATGGTACTTTGCCCACAGTGAGGAAAAAGCAAAAATTCTGTTTGAACCTACTCATCAGATTTCTACCAGATTTTATCAACTTTTCTTTACAAGTTTTCTCTGCCTAACCACTCCTGATTTTCACCCTCAAATAAAAAACCACGAACCTTAAAATTTCAGGCAAGCAGTTCATTATATATAATAGATGAAGGATTCTGGTAGACACTGCTCTAAGATGCTTCAGTGTCTTCTGATCTGTCTGTCCCTTGAATAGGAGCACAAAATCCCTGGGACAAATCTAAAACCATACAGGAAGAGTATATGGCTACTTCTTTAAAAAGTAGACTAGCAAAAGGTTCTGTGATTATTTTGAAATTCTAATATAATATTGCTAAAAGTTGAACAGGACCTTTTTAAAGGAAAAAAAATGTCAATCCATAACCCAGGGCTGACTTGCATTGATTTTATTGTACTCTTACATGTTCATAAATATGAATTAGGTATCAACATCTTATGCTTAGAAGACTTAGTAGGCTACAGAATGAAACCAAAAAATTAAACATAAATCAAACTATAAAGCCAAAAATTAATGTTATTAATTTGATGTGATGAATCATCTTGACAAGCTGAAACATAATCTGTTTGAAATGTGATTATCATACTGACTGCCACATCATGATTTCAGAAGCACTTGGCATGCCTATACCGTTGTGTACCATCTGCTAACTCAATTCACCTACCACTTTTCTCAAACACATGTGGAACCATTATTTGCACAGTCCTTCATGACACCATTTGGCTTTCACTTCTGGGAAAGCATTGTGTACTTTCTTAATCACTTTCTACTTTCCTTTCACTCGCTAATGGCCATCCAAAGTGCACTGTTGATGTCAACATGAGCTAAACAACAAACGAACATGGAAATTGACTCTAGCACCATCACCCATGTGATCCAACACTTGATCATATGAGGCAACATTGAGCTTCTTTCTGTTCTAATAAAAACAAAAACAGAAAACCAAGACACCATTGTAGAATATTCACAAAACCTGACTGCAGAAAGAGAAGCCTAGTGGATAATTATGTCCAAAATAAATTATGCCTCTTCTGGTTTCCAAAGCAAGTATCCTCATAACCCAATCTTTTCAGGCACTCACACTGTTGATTGAATAACCAAGCAGCACTCCCTCTTCTCTCTCCCTTTTCTGCCTCTTACTAAGGGTCTGAGAAAAATCAATTTCTCATTTTCAGATTCCCTTCCAGGTAGGGATAATGGCAATATGATTTTATTTTGGTCAATGGAATGTAAATAGAGGGCTGCTTTGAATTTGCTGGGAAAGTGTCTTTTTTTTTTTTTTTTTTTTTTTTTTGTCTTTTTCTTTTTTTTTTTTTTTTTTTTTTTTTTCCCCTGCTTTGAATGTAGTTGGGTTTTTTTTGTTGTTGTTGTTTTGTTTTTTAATGTTTGGAGATATAGCAGACATTTCTGAGCCGTGAGAGGCCAAAATATTTTGATAGAGAAGAAAGATAGGAAAAATTGTGTCCTTAGTGATAGCCAGACTGCTTTTGTGTAAAAATTTCTTGTTAAACAATAAATGTCCATACATTTTATTGTCTCTGTTGAAAGGATCTGTGCTTATTACATCCAGAAGTATTTCTGGAAAATGGATCCTATCTCTTCTTCCAATTTACCATTTTTTTATTAAACAGAAAATAATCGTAGATGTGGTGCCAGAAATATAATTGGTGAAATGGATCCTATTTACTCCATGTGCGGTTTCACATTGTATTTAAGGTCCTATTTTCCAAAATTGCATCTTTTATTTTCTGTTCTTTTTTTCAAAAATTAACTATCTGTACTCAAGTACAAAGTTGACACTAACTTGCAGCAGGTAGATGGATTTATTTGGCAGAGTTATTGAAATGGTTTGTAATGCCTGGTCCTGTACCTAAGTACATTTCCACCCCCAATTCTCAGAACTTTCCATTCTGACATTTCAACCACAGATTGCCTTCTTTCATGTTGCATGTCCGATGTATCCTTCCTGCCAGGGTTTTGTGTGTGCTGTTCTTCTGCTTGAGTGCTCCTGTGGACACTCACCTTAGCTCTAAATCACTCTAACCTGAAGCTCCACTTCTTCAAGAAAGCTCCGCAGAACTCCATCCTAAACCAGCTCCTTCACTACAACTCAAAAGAGCCATGTGCTTACTCGTCTTTATTAGCGGAGTTGAGTGTGAGATTCCCCTCCCAGAATCTGGAAGTCCTCCTATCATTTGCTCATCAATTCATCCTGTAATCCAGCACAATGCCAAGAACATGGCAGGTGCATAATAAAAGGTAGTTAAGTGAAGGAAGAAGGGAGTAATGAAAATTGGGAAGAATTTAATTATACTTCAAAGGAAGTACTTATCCAGAGCCAAAAACCTCTATTGATCACAGGAAATATTTGTTTCAGTGGGTGTATATTAGGATTACTAAGTTTCAGATCAATTATATGAATACCTAACTTCTTGTTCATTTGACATTCCAATGTCAGTGCTTTGGAAAGTCAGCAAGGAATTTTTAAAGGAAATTGTGATTTTATATGTTAATGCACAGAAAATTATGTTCTCTGTGAAGCATAAATTATCTATAACTAACAGATTTACATTTATTTTCCTCTTGTTGTCCTGTGGTAGAGCTAATCATGCTTACCTTTTTAAAGTTCTTATGCATCAGGAAATAATAATTAACTATCCTACCCAAGAATATTTAAATGCTGCAGAAACTTTTATCTCTATTAAAAGTCCGAAACCCATAAAAAGAAGATGACTTTTAGAATTTGGTCACCAATCCAAAAACTTTTCATGATAAGTTCTTTTATAAATTTCTTGAATGTGACCTTTTCTGCCATTTTATCTGTTTGCAGGTCTTAAGTGAAAATCAAATATGCTATTGTCTAACTTTTTCCACTTACTGATAGCTCTTAAACCTTTTACCTAATTCCCGGAATAAAAAGAACAATGCAATGACTTTTTCCAATCTATTCTTAATGCAAAAAGTAGAAGAGCAGAAAAGGCTGAGATATAAAAGTGGAGGAAAGATCTTGCAGCCAGCAGGATGGTGCAAGTCTGAAACTCCTGTGATTTGGAAGCCTGAAGCAGAAGAATCACAAGTTCAAGACCAGCCTCAGCAATTTAGTGAGGGCCTAAGCAATTAGTGAGACCCTGTCTTAAAATATAAAAGGGTTGGGGATGTGACTCAGTGGTAAAGTACTCCAGGCTGAGGATCAAAATAGATGTGAAGAAAATGTTCAGCATGATAATTGATACAGAAAAACAGCACAATTTTATTTGTTTGTTTGTGTATATTTTAGCTGCTATGATTTTGCCCTTGAATGAGTTTAGTGTTATTAATAAAACCACCTTTAGGGAACATACTGAAATTTCATAAGTCTTTTGTTCATCTCATAATTGTAGACATTTTTGTTCAGATTTTAAAGTTAGCAATGTGTATGAATATATATATATGTATGTGTATATATATATGTAAAAAAACCCATGATTTCAACATTGATGGATTGGATGGATTCCCCCTATGGTAATGTCAATGTAGTCCTGAATTATCGAATTGCATTAAAAAAAATTCCTTTAACTACCAAGGAAATACAATGTATCTGTCACAATATATGGTCATCAATTCAGATTAAGTCAGAAATATATATATATATATAAATATATATATATATATATAAATATATATATATATATTCTAACTTGCTGGAAAATTGACTTGCAAGGACATGTGATCCTATGAGATGTAGCGGTGAAAGGAAGGCTGAGCCCCATGAACGCCGGTGTCATGAGCTCCAGTATTGGAAGCCTCATAGGATTTAGGAGAACTGAGTTTGATATGAAGAACTGGAGGGTTGGTGGGGGAGGATTCATATTAAGTCCAGTTCAGTTGCCAACCAACCGTCTCATTGATGTTAACTGATATTAAAGATTTTCCACTGCTATTAAAGTGTATCTCCTACAAAACAAAATCATTACCTAATTTGCCCTTATAGGTTTACTTTGTCTCTGTCTGTTTCTGTGAGATGGTATTTGGGAATGCATGAAAATACTCTACTCAGTGCAATGGGGAAACACATAACTGGGGGTCTTTACTATAGAGAATCTGGGAGGTTTAGTTACAACAATCTCTGCTGAGCCTACAAAGGCAACCATTTATTTTAATTCCCTGAAAGAGAACCATGTTAACTTATTGGCTAGCATAGCTTGTCTTCCTTGTTATTTTTAAAAATATGACAGTCATATCCAGGAAGAGAAGCACTCCCTGAAAGGTCACTCTGTAGACCAGGTAAATCTATCTGCACAGTCAGAAGTGAACACTAGGCAGTGCTTCAAGGGAGTGAGAAACAACATATTTTGCATGGACTGTTGCTAAATGACTTAGTGATAGATGAAGGAGAGTCCAAGTTCCATCTCTGCATGGGTCAGGGAAATGATAAGAGATATGGTAAAAAATACTGTGTATGTCTTGATCTCCTACTTTCTAGATTGTTCATAAAATATTAGGATCTGATCCTGCCATTAGATATTATTTGAATACTTCAAGACCATAGTTTTTGTTGTTGTTGTTGTTTTGGGCTAATCTTAATCTTAATGTGAAATCACCAAATTTATAGTAATATGATACAATAAATAATCATTATCACAGGCATTCAGTGACCAGCCACCCACACAATGATTAAGAGCCATTTTCTTTCCATCTTCTCCAGCATTCCTAGAGTACTTGAAATCTCTGCTCAAAATTTGACTAACTAACTAGGGAAAAACTGGGGTAGGATCTTGGAGAAGGTATTAAGAGCAAGACTGGGTGGTAGAATACATCTCTTCTCCACTCTTACCACTGTTCAGAGTAGTATATGGCCACATTGATTTCAAGAAAACCTAATGTATCAGTTTCTGTTCCCTCATTTAAAAATTACCCAAAAAATAGAGTATTTTTTTTTTTTTTTTTTTTTTTTTTTTTTTTTGTGGTACTGGGGATCGAACTCAGGGCCTTGTGCTTATGAGGCAAGCACTCTACCAGCTGAGCTATCTCCCAGCCCCAAAAATAGAGTAATTTAAGACATGCATTCATTATCTCACAATTATCTCACAATTTCTGTGGATCAGGAGTCCAAACATAGCTTGACTCTCCTCTGCTCAGCTGGGCTCCATTTCCAACTGACAATGCAACTGGGAAACAGTCTACTTCAAAGCTCACTCAAGTTTGTTCCAGAATACATTTCACTGTGACTATATGAGTGAGGGTCCTAGCTCTTTTTTCTGTGTGTTGGCTAGGATTTACTTTCAGTTTCTAGAAGCTACCAGTAGTTTATTAGAGTTCCTTGCGTGAGGGACTCTCTCAGCATGGTTACTTGGTTCCTAAAGCCAGCAAGATGAAGATGAATCAAGCCCCACCCTTTTCTTGCTAAAAGTGAATAATGTAACATAATCCCACAAGAGACATTCCATCACTTTGGACATATTCAATTGGTCAGCAACAAGTCACAGTTTCAATCACTGGTGAGAGCTGGATACAGAGAAGTGATTCCATTCAGGAAAATGACCATTAACCAAATATTTATAGGAATAGGTGCATCATGGAGACTTGCTATCGGAGGAAGAACCAGCACGTTCTCAGAACATGTAATGGGGAAGCTATCTGATGGTACTCAAATATCAATGAGGCAGCAAGAAAACAGATTCCAGATGTGACCAGGCTTTGCAGGCCTGAGAGATTGATGCTAGGGGTAACAGGAAGCCATTGAAAAGATTTTGAAAGGAGAATGATCAAATCCAATTTTATTTATAAGAAATCATCTGATCTATCAAAATGTATAAATCCATTCTACTGTCTTAACTAATTAGAACAAATAAAATAAAAAAAATTAAAAAAATATATCATCTGTTTAACTTCTATACTACCCAGCAATGATATTCGTGGACATTTAATTTCAGTGAAATGGAAATTTAGATGCACACAATGAACTATATATAAACATTTAAAGCGGATTTATTTGTAAAGCTAAAAACTTAAAACAGTCCAGCTGCCTATCAGTGAGGGTACTGTTAAACAATCTGATTCATCTGTGCTATAGAATACCGTGGAATATTATTCAGCAAAAAAAAGTGAGATATTGATTTTACAAATACCTGGATGAAGCGCAAGGAAATCACACTGAGTAACAAAAGTCAATCTCAGAAACATACTACATAATAGTCAGACATCATTACCCTGTGTACATGTATGATCACATGAATGGTATGAATCTACATTGTGTACAACCATCAAAATGAAATGATGTACCCCATTTGTGTACAATGAATCAAAATGCAGTCTGTAAAACATTAAAAGCTAAATAAAAAAAATTTAATTAAAAAAAAAAACTTGCTTTCAAAATGACAAAATTATGGAAATGTAGACCAGATTAGTGGTTTCTGGGGATGGAGGAGGAATGGGTAATGGGAAATAAGTGGATGATTACAAGAGAGGAATCACTTGGTGATGAAACTGTTCTGTATCTTGCTTCTGATGGTGAATAAAGAAACCCATGTATGTGATACAGATGCATAGAACTAAACACATCCACACACACACACACACACACACACACACACACACACGAGCATCAGTAAAACTGGAAAAAATCTAAGATTGGCAGATTATATCAGTACTAATATCTTGATTCTGATATCATGCTGTACTTTTGCAAGATGTTACCAGGGTAGGAAGTTAGGCAAAGGGAACATGGAATCTGTCTATAATATTTCTCACAACTACATGTGAACCTAAAGTTATATAAAATTTAAACAAAAGCTTAAAATCATTTGGGTTTGGCTTATTTCACTTAGCATGATATTCTCTAACTCCATCCATTTACCAACAAATGCCAGAATTTCATTCATCTTTAAAACTGAGTAATATTTCATCATATATGTATATACCACATTTTCTTTATCCTTTCATCTGTTGAAGGGTATCCAGGTTGGTTCCATAGTTTAGCTATTGTAAATTGAGCTGCTATAAACATTCATGTGGCTGTGTCACTCTAGTGTGTCAACTCCAAATCTCACGCTGGTGAAGATTCCCTCCACAGTCTCAGATTTAGTGTGTACCAATCTCACAACCCTTACGACTTCTGACCTTTGTTTTCCCTCTCTGTGTAATTGTCTGAGCTCCCTGATGACAAACTTAGTAAACTTCAGACCAAGGCTTATGTATGATAAAGATATGAACTCTATGACAGCCAGTGCTGGACTTTCAACATCGGTTATTTATTTTTAATGAAATAATATATATGTGTGTGTGCTAGGACTCCATGGCCCTTCCTAACAATGTGGCTTGGCTATAACTAGCTGCTACAAATAAAATTACAAAAGAAATAAGATTATGTTCTTGTTATTACACCTAAATAGGCTTAATGGACCACTGAAGCATTTTTTTTAAAAAATAGCATTTCATTGAACCTAAAATTAAAAATGTGTCTAAGAGGGGCCTTATCATTGACCTCATCCATTATTACAGAGCAGAAATGTCATGGAGCCTTCTCTGGACCTACAGGGGCAAAGGTAGTGGACAAGCAAATGATGACAGGGTAGCACAAGGGCTGATTTGCATCAAAGAGCATCTGAATTGTAGGAACTCATCTCCTTGAGGAAGAAAAGTTGTTTTTAACAGACTGAATGCAAATAAATCCAACAGCATTTTCTAATACAAAACAGTAAGTATTTGTTAGCAGATCAATGGTGGCTTCCACAATGTGTGAGGACCCTCGGACAAAATCCTGACAAAAACAAAGAAGCCAAAGACAAAGAAGTCAGTGCAAACCCCACATATTTGGGTGATGCTGATTCTACCTCATGCAAGTCAATTTTGAGAAAAAATATATATATCAAGAATTAATTTTCTTCTTTACCAAAAAAAAGCACGTTTTTTGTTTTAACACAAAGGATATTTAGGAGATGCAAGAACCATGTCACAAATGCTATGGGCAGTTGCAAAACTTAGGGCAAGATTGTTAAGGAAGTATTAAAAGGAACATATAAAGGAACACAGTGGAGCGTGGCCTCATGGACCAGTGGTCAGCAATCAGAATCAATTAGGGCTTTAAAAACAGAAATGCCCATACAGAAAGCTCAAATTAGAATTGGATATTTGGGATGAGACCTTGACCTTTATTTATTTAAGTATTATTAAAGCACCTCAGGGGTTTTCAGTGTGCAGTGAGATTTAGGAATCCCTGACATGGACCAAAGTCTAGAATATATAGTCAAAAGTACTGAATTTGATCAACACTGTTTTCTTTAATGATCTTACCCTCTCCTGTCTCCTAAACAATAGGCTTCCTGAAGATCAAAAAGTGTTGTAAAGTGTTACCTTTGGTCTTTGCCAAGAATTCCAGAAGTTCCAGATAAAAATGATTAGATAAATTTTCATAATTGTTATTTGACTCAAGAAAAGGAAAATATTGCAAATTATGAGTATTCCAATGGATATTGTACCATCAGAAGCATAAAGTGAAATATAAACCTAAGGCTCAATGTTCTGTCTACTCAGTGTCCTGGACCCCAGTGTGAATAGATCCCTTCAAACACATTTGTGATTCTCATCCAAATGTGATGGAATAGTCATAGGAAGAATTCCTGGACCCTCTTGCTTTAAGAATTGTCCTAATCTCAAATCATTTTGGAGATTCTGGGTGTGAACAGTTCATTTTCATGACATCCTTGGGCAATAGTCCAAATAGCACTCTACCAAATAGTGCCCTGAATAGAACTGCATCCAAATGGGGAAGGAATCTGCATGTTTTTCAAAAGGAACTGCATCAGCATGAGACAATGATGAGACCAAGCACACAGAACCAGAACATTCCAAGGAAAATGGCAGAATGACATCTTTGAATCTCTAGAGACCTGCTGCCTCCTAAATAGTGCTAAGACTTTGGGGTGTGAAGCAGATTTACATCAGGGGCAGGACTGCAGGGTTAGCCGTTTATCCCTTCAGTCTTACTTGGGAAAGCTTAGAGGTGTGCAAGAATAGAGGTAGCTGAATAAATTCGGTGGCAGTAAAATGAGGAAAAGCTTAGGAATTTATTATACCTTTGATATGTCTGCATTTCTCCTTGGAAACATGACTCATGCTTAAAAGTTAATTCATTCAGATTCTCTTGAATCCTAAATAAATCTTCTGGCAGGATGAGAGTGTGGGGAATACTGAGATCATTTACAAAGATTCTGTGACCTTAAATAACTCATATGCTAGTGAAGAAGTAGGAAAGAATTGGTCACAAAAGTATTGCATGCTTAAACCTTTGATACTGAAGCCAAGGTGTCAGCCCCAGAAGAACCAGGAGCCAAGAAACATGAAATGCTAGTCTTGAATTGCTTCAACCATTTGTGGGGATATAACATGCCCCTGATTGATCCCAATCACAGATGCACAGTTACAAAGTTGTATAGCTCAACTTTATGGCTGAGAACTCTCTATATCCTAAACGAAAGATGGGACAGAAACATTGCCCATGTTGTGGGACTTCTCTCTGGTTAGTGTGACTACTGGTCACAGTACAAAGATTATGTGTGATTTCATCTTTGGAACCTGGAAGTCATACACTCTAGTTGCATATCTTGTCAAAAAAAAAAAAAAATCTGTCTTTGAATTGGTTTGTAGTATTTTCAGCACCATTTGGAGTTTTCTGCCTGGTTGCCCAGGTCAGGAAATCTATTATCCATAAAATTCTGGTCAAACACAAATAATTTGTCTATTGAAGTTAAAAAGTCAATATGAAGGTGAACATTGTTGAAATATTTTAAAGAAGAGGACTAGATTTTTTTTTTTAAGTAGACTCAGCGAAAGTAGAGAAGAAAATCAATTCTAGTGAGAAATTTCATTCTTTGGGAGTCACAGTAATCTAGGAGGTGAGATATTACTAGGAGCCTATCCAGCAGTGGAAAATGAGTAACTAGCCTTTATACCTAAGCAGTAAGATCAACACATGTTTCTCAATAAAAAGAAAATTCCTTTTATAGAAATGATGGATCTGTGAAGTCTTCACCAGGATAACTCCAGATCAAGAGCAGCTATAAGAGGGCTTAAATACGAATAAAGACCTAGAGAGTCAGGCAAAGGTTAAGACTCTTATAGCCTATTAAATTAGCAAACAGTTCTTTAAAATTTTATGGAATCTACTTCTGGCAAAAACAGTGCAGAGAAAAAAGTAACAACCTCCTAAACTAGTGGTGGAAGTCTGACAACATGTATCAAATGTGTTTAACCAAAGATTCCACCACATCTGAGAATGCATCCTAAACAAATAATTTGCACATGTGCAGAGATGTGTAGAAAGGTACCTATATGAATTTTATATATGATTTTTTTAACTGGAATGCCTCGATGCCCATCAGGAGATTAGTAATATAAATCATGGGAGGGCCAACAGAACCCCAGGTGACCATTGCAGGGCATGGTAACATATTAAGCTGCTGTGTACATGGAAAGTTGCAAATTACACTTTCCTAGCCTGGAAGATGCTGGTATAAAATAGTATGAATAGGGAACAAAAATCTCCAGGGGTATAAATTTTAATGTTAAAGAATACACAGTAAAAAGTTAGCAATAATTATCACTAGGCAAGAGATTTCATCTTGAGATACTTTACAGCCTCATCAAGTATTTCTAAATTTACTTCCATGTTTCAACATTTTCTGAAAATTTTCAGTAAAAATAAAGAATTTTTCATTTAAAAAATGAAACAATGACTCTATTCCTATTTTGTCAATGCTTAAGTTAACAGGCTGAAGTTGTAGAGGCATGTGGTTATTAGAAGTCATTAGATAAGAAATCCTGAAGACCACATTCATCAGGAGGCAGCAATTTGATTGTGAATTTGAGATCTTGCAAGACTCCAAAGACATGGGAAATAAAAGTAAAAATATATGAAACAAGATTGCATCAAACTACAAAGATTCTGCACAGCAAATGTAACAATCAACAGAGTGAAGAGATACCTCTGGAATGGAGAGAATATTTTCAGACCATACATTCAATAATGGAAACCCAAAAAGCCTTGATAGTGAGAAAGTGAATAACCTGAATGGGAAATAGGCAAAGGGTCTTAAGACATTTCTCAAAGGAAGATATACAAGTGACAGACAGTATATGAAAAAACTCCCATCATAACAAATCATCAGAAAGATGCAAATCAAAATCACAATGTAGTATTAACCTCACATCTGTTAGGATGATGTTATCAAAAAGATAACTGGGTGCCATGATGCATGCCTCTAATCCCAGCAGCTGGGCAGTCTGAGGCAAGAGGATTGTAAGTTCAAAGCCAGCCTCAGCAACTTAATGAGGCCCTAAGCAACTTAGTAAGACCCTGTCTCAAAATAAAATTTAAAAAGGACTGGAGTGTTGGGAGTGTAGCTCACTGGTAGAGAACTTGCCTAGCATGTGTGAGGCACTGGGTTCCATCATCAGCATGACATAAAACTAAATAAATAAAGTTATTGTGTCCATGTAACACTAAAAAAACCTTTTTATAAAGGTGTGGTTCAGTGATTAAATGCCCCGTGTTAAATTTCTGGTACAAAAAATTAAAAAAAAAAAAAAAAAAAAAGACAAGATAACAAAGGTTAGCAAGGATGTGGAGCAAAGGGAACTCTGGAACTCTGTCATAGAATTGTAATTATTATGACCATTATCCAGACGGTATGAAATTTCCTCAAAAAAACCACCAGATGATCCAGTAATTCCACTTCTAAGTGTATGTCCAAAAGAAATGAAATTAATATGTGGAAGAGATCCATTTTATTTCAGCATTAATAACAGTCAAGATACACAACCCACCTAAGTGTCCATCAATGGATGAGTGGACAAAGGTATGGCATACATAGACAATGTAATATTATCACCTCAAAAAGAAAGAAATTTTGTCATTTGCAATAACATGGATAAATCTGGAGGAATATGCAAAGCACTACAAAATCTCACGTCTATGTAGAATCTAAAAAACTTGAAATCATGGAGTGTATTTCACCACACACACACACACACATACACACACACACAATGAATATGTTAAATAGCTTGAATTAGCCATTCCATAAGGTTTACATCTATCAAAACTTCATATTACACTCCATCAGTATATATAATTGTTGTCCATAAATAAATATGGAAAGTAGAATTCCAAAGAAAAACAAAGCAATAGTTGCTTTGGCCAATGGTTACAGCTATTCTGGGGGAGAAACTCCATTTATGCACTTTTCAAGAATGAGATGTTCATAGAACTCTTTTAGTAATCATCTGAACCTACGTGGATTGTGTCCTGTAATATCTGTGTATCCTATGACATGCTGTTAATCACGCTTTCCTTTCCAAAATGAAGAGACGTTTTCCTCCTCATTAGCTTTTTCCATCAACTTTAGGATTCAAACCCAGATCTTCATCCTGACCTCCAGTCTTCTCCTGGAACATGACCAATTAAATGGCCCACACTTCCCTAAATCTCAATATAAACCAAAGCAAAGGTATTACACACACCCCACACATATGCCAATCAGTTTATCCTTTATTTTCTTTTTGATAAGTAGCAATCATCAACAATGTCTCCAAAGACAATTTTCAACCTCAATTTTTCATCCCTCACCACTCCAAGAAATCCTATAAACTCTACTAAATGTTTCACCTATTTATTCTTCATTTTCTACCTATGCTGTCACAACCTTGATTTACAGTTCTTTATATTATTTTAATAACCCTTAAATGGACTCTAAGTCTAGGTCAAGCTAACCTTATCCCCCATATGTGCATCTGAGCATGTTATTCCTCTACTTAAAATCTTCACGAAGTTCTCATGTTTTTCAAGATCTCTTCGACTTTCTTATCTTTCCAGACTCGGCTACACTGACATCCACACATACACAGTGCTCTTAAAGCTCTCCCCAAAAAGTATTGTACCCTGATATCTCCATACATTTGTTGATACTGTTTTCTTTCAAGCCTGAGTTTGTTAAGGACTCACTCCAGAGTCAATAGAAAAATAACTCAGATAGCCCCACAGTAAGAGAGTCACATATGGGAAGCCTGAGTTCACATAATCCAATGAAGGACCAAAATCATTTTCAAGAAAAAATGAAGAACAATGGAACCTTATAGAAGCTCATGGCAAAACAGTATGATCCATAAGGAAAAAGAAAGGACAGGACAGAAATAAGAGAGGTTAATTTCTGGTCAAGATAGTTTAAAGAAAAGAAACAGTGTTCCAAAAAGAGATCCAGGTAAGGAGCTCAGACATGAAACAGTAAGTGGAGACACAGTGCCAGAGAGAAGCTTTTATATGAAAACTGAGTCATTTCCAGGAAATGAGGAAAAACCATTACACTTGCAGAACACAGGATGGGGTGTCTGAAGCACTCACGGGGTTCTCCCAGTGGTCAGTTCCAGGGAGCCCTTTGGCTGTGGTTGATTGAGTCCAATGTAGAGACCTGTGACCCAAGCTAGACCTGAATTCTCCCACAGGGATTTGTAAGGTAGAGCAGGGACAAGAGGCAAAAGGCACTGAGAGCTGAGCACACCATGGCCATGTCCCAACGTGCTGCTTCTGACCTGGAACAGCTCTGGTCGCCTTCCTTCTGAGGTTTCATTTGGATTGCCTGACATCGATCACTAAGCTTCTTCTCTAACCTCAACACACCTAAGGTCTCCAAATTATTTGGAAATGAAGCAAATAAGAGATAAATGATTTCAAGATAATTTCTTTTGTTGATAAAGAGTGATGTTTAAAATTTATACTTAACTTAAAAAATTGATTTGGACCCCAGGGAAGTGCTGACTTTCATGAGTGCAGACTGCTCTCCTGGGTGGTGGTGTGGGCTCCACTTGGTGTCAAGCAGCGTGACTTCAACTGATGCAGAGATGTTCAGGAGAGATGAACAGACACCTGGGAGGACGGGCATTTGACAGAGGGTGGGCGTTTTGAGAGAACCTGCAATACCAGCACTCTCAGCCTGAGAATTCCTTGGGAAGCCCTGTTTTCTCCACACCCTGCCTGTGGGGTTAATGGATAGATCAACAGTTTGATTTCCAGCAGGCAGGTAATTAAAAAGCAGTGTTAGGGCTGGGGGTGTAGCTCAGTGGTAGGTAGAGCACTTGCCAAGCATATTTAAGAACCTGGGTTCCATCTGCAGCACCTAAAAAAAAAGAAAGAAAGAAAGAAAGAAAGAAATTGAAGAAATGGGCCTAGGTGATCCTAGTGGTTCTAGAAGTCATAAAATCAAAACAAAGCAAAATCACCCAGGGAAAGATCATTGTTCAAATTAATCAGTGAAGAATAGAAGAAAAAGGAAAAGAAGAACCAAGTTATAGCTTGGAGAATATATTCTATGACACTTCCCAAGACAGGTGGAAAGAGAAGAAACAGGACAAGTCAGGACAATGGTTAGCAGCACAAGACACCTGGATGGTGTAGGGTGTATGTGAGTCAGTGCTGGAGGAATCTCTCATTGGAAAACATTCTAAAATGTCCTCGGTCTGCAAGTTCATTAGACTAAGAGAGCCCTGAATCGACTGCTTTACAGATCTCCAAGCTGAGCTCATACAGGGAAGAACTTCCTGTTCATCTCCGACTATCCAGCATTAGCAGAGTACCTAGCACAAGGAAACCACAAATGTTTGCTAAAAACACCTTGAATAACCTAGGACAATAAAACACCCCTTGGTACAGAAAAGTAGCATTTTAATATAATCTGAGAACGCAGGCACAAATCTATTAAAGTAAAAGTATGTCTAAGAATGCATATAGAATTGCTTTGCATAGCATTCTTGTTCAAATTGCAAATAATTGCCATATTCTTTTAAGTAACTTTGAAACATTCAATTGGTGCAGAAAACAAGAGCAGAAAAGGCAAATTCATCTTGCTTGTAGCAAATAAAGTATGCATTTTCTTCTTTTATTAAATCCCTGTGTTCTAGGAGAATAATTTCTTTGTACTCCTCCTGCATATTTATGATCTTCTAGTGCAGTGTTAATCTTTAACCAGAGCTGGTATCAATCACAATGTACTTAACAAAGAAACAAAATCACTTTGCTCTGAGAGTAAGTAAAATATTTGCACTGATTTACTGGTCACTGACTGTACTTTTCAAAAACTGCCCTGTGTGTAATGTAGTCATAGCATAAAATATGTCCCCGTATCCATCAAAAAAACCTGTTTATTTGCAAATACCAGTTCTGTCTTCAAAATCTCAGAATGCAGAATTAGAATCAATAGAAAATCAGAAATCGGAGTAGGTCTAATTGCACTAAAGTTTGTCCAAAATTAAAACATGAGCCTAATTTGCTGGTAAATGGATGGAGTTGGAGAATATGACGCTAAGTGAAATAAGCCAAACCCGAAAAACCAAAGCCCAAATATTTTCTCTGATATGCAGATGCTAATTCACAATGAGTGGAAGTGGGGAGGCTAAGGAAGAATAGAGTTACTTTATATTAGGTAGAGGGGAATGAAGGGAGGGGAAGGGGTATGGGGTAGAAAGACCAATAGAGTGAAACAGACCTTATTACCTCATGTACATATATGACTGCATGACTGATGTGATCCTATAATATGTACCTTCAGAAAAATGATACTCCATTTATGTACGACCTATAAAAATGTATAAAAGCATTGTACTGTTATGTATAACTAATTAGAACAAATAAATTTTTTAAAATGAGCCTACTTTCTCACAGAGGGCCTAGCAGCCCTACAATACATATCAGTAGGTTTTATGTTCTTTCACAACTGCAAACAACAAATAAGGTGGTAACAAGATGAGTTGAGGGTTCAATTTTAATCACTTTTTCTGATATTTGTCAATATAATATAAAGAAGTGCCAAAGGAATTACCTTGTACGATGGAGCCATTTCCCACAATGAACATGTACAGAAGCCTCACTTCAGAGTGGATCTGGCAGTTTGGAGTTAGACTCCACAGGTGAAATAAACAGTAATAGAACAAGAGCTTGGAAGCTTAAATTGCAATGTTTCAAGATTCCATCTGTTTTTTTCTCCCCAATATTTGAATGTTCAGGAAAGGCGTGTCTCATTAATATTATTATAAACTTCAGAGCTACAGCACCATCATGAAGACACAGGATTTGGAAGTGAGCTGGAACTCAACCTGAACACCAAACCTACTACCTTTGACCTCAGTCTGCACCACTGTAAAATAGGATGAATGATACCTGTCTCACTGGGATGATATGAAGAATGGTGCAAGTGAGATCATGCAAAAGTCCTAGATCAAGGTAACTGAAAAATTCGCTTATTTGGGAAGCCATCTTTTTTATTGCACGAGAAGGGGACAAATTACAAAGGAAAGAAAAAGGAAACCCAACAATATGGATTACGAAATAGAAGAAAACTTGTGTGCTGGGGTCTAAATGTGTTGTGGGGGGGTGTGTGATTTTTGACGGTATTACCACAGTGTGGGAGCAGATTTCTCTCCACGATCACAATCCCCTTGTCTCTTTAGCATTCAGAAAATGATCACATAGGCCCTTGGCTGGCGTTTGATGGGTTCGATAAAGCCTTTGCTAAATCATTGTCCTTCCTCGTGCCACTGTCTCTGCAGAGTGAGAAAATCCTGATAGAGATAATAGCTGGAATAATTGAGCTTTTCATTCACTGCCTATTGCACGAAATTCAGGGGACCTGTGTTTTCACATGTAATATCTTAGACAAACTCTACTTTGAACATATTTTCAATATTTGAAAACACTTGAGATGTAATATTTCTCATTTTGGGGGTATTATCTATATTCCTTCATTCTTCAGTTACGTGCCTATAATATTTGAACTTAAGTTTTTTCAAATATTTGGAAAGCATTCTATATGAATGAATACATATGGGAAGAGTAGCTATTAATCTCACCATCTTCACCAGGAAATGGAAAAAAATAAAGGAATAGAGAAAAAAAATGAAGAAATTTCCTCATGTTCCTGCCCAGAGGAGCACTAATGGGTTATGAACCCTTTCAGAGTCACAGAGCAGAGAGGAAAATGGTTGCCTTGGCAACAAGGCAGACCAGTCAGTTGCATACACTCCTCCCAAGAGCATCAAATTTATTCCGCAAATGCAGGCTAGGACAGGTGGCTAACCTAGATGATGCCAAAAAGCATTAGCTCTCCAGCCCTGGCGTCCTCCACATTTTCTTGTATACAAACTATCGTTCCTGTTCCTTCTAGAGGAAAAGTTAATGAGGTGCATTTCAGGGTGGCTCACAACATCATTAATAGGCAGAAAAACTGTCTGCATTTGTTGCTTTTTAATTTTCCGACAAGATATAGTGTATATTATTTTATAAATGACCAATACTAACAATTTAATTTCCTTAGTTACTTTGAAAGTGGAGCTCATCCTAACCCTGATTATAAAATTTAATTATTGTTCTTTTAATAAATCAAATAGTAGTGTGAGTTTTGAAGACAAGAGAATGTATTGCTAGATTCCACAATTCTTGCTTTAGATGATAAAGAACCACAGGAATTTCAATTTCATACCCTATATAAAAGCTTCTAATTCTGGATTATCAAAGGGAAGAAAGGGGTATAACACCAAGTCAGTTAAAGCTCTACTTATTATAGTGCTAAATAAGACTATTAATTATAAATGTAAAGGAAAAAGCTGGAAAACTGCCAGTAAGTATATGATTTTTTCATACAACATACAGACTTTTGCGGTGGAGGTCATTATTTTTTCCAAACACATCCCCCAGGACATCCTGACAGAATCACAATACAATCTACTCTTCACATCTCTTCCCTTATGTTTTCTCCAGTCTTTCTGAGGGTGCCCTTCCAGGACTGAACTCTGTTCCACACTGCAAGGCAAGACCAGGCATTGTCCCTCTCGTGAGGCCTCTGATTCAGGATGATGGCTTCAGGTCATGAGCGGCTCACTGTGTCCCTTTTGCAAGTGACTCCATCATTTCCACTTCTGCCTTTTTGCTTCAAACTGAGTCTCACAGACCTTGAAGGTAGGGGCTGTATCTATTCACGTCCTCTCCTCAGAGTAGTACCAGGCACGCAGTATGAAATCATAACCATGAAATAAAAGAATGAAGGAACAGATTAATGAATAAACGGATGGATGAACGAAATTGTCATCTTCCTGATACAAAATCTGCACAATTCTAATATATGACAAAACATTTTCAGAAATTTAAATAAAATCTCACTAATTTAGACAAAGTTTGAGAAAGAATGGGTGGAATCTTTTCATCAAATGTAGTCTTAAGTGGAGGTTTTCTTTGTAAACCTGGGTATCAGTTCATCTCCAGACTGCTAACCCTGCACATTCCCACAATTGCAACATCTACAGAAAAAAAAAACAAAAAACAAAAAAAAAAAACAAACTTCTAAGAACAGAGCTTCAAAAATGCTGGGTTTGACTTATCACACCATTGAGTTTGTTTTGCAACTCCCTACTACATAAGAATTACATAAGCAAGTGTTTATTGAAAATGACTTTTAAATAGGAGACAACATTGGTTAGGAAGTTGAGGTCTTAGCATTCTTTATTGATCTTTTTTGAAGTCTTGCAGTTGTTTCCCAAGGTGACCCTTGCAGAGTGAGGCGGTTTCCTTGGTAACAGGGATAACCGCTTCCAGCATGTAGAGAAAATGCATCTCTGTTTGTTTTGGACTCATCTACCACCCAAAGATGCTATGTGGCTTCAAAGAAAGCAAGAACCTCTCATTTTCAGGACTGATCGGCTCTCCAGTTCATGGATTGCATGTTGCTCTGGAAAACAGGAGGTAATGGTAATTATCATACAAGTTTCCTCATAAAGAGTTCACAATCTCTAGATTGATGCATTTTTCATTTCCCCTAACCAATTACCCTACACATGTGCTTATGCATATTCACGTGCGCGCGCACACACACACACAAACACACACAAAAATTATTCTTCTGTAGTCCCTTTTTCCATTTTCTGTTGTAAATATCTTTGCTTCCTATCATTTTTCTGAAGACAGAATTATAGATAGTATTTATACGTCAACAGCCCATAGCCAAAAATAAAAGCTTGTTTGGGGCAACTGGCAGAAGGTAACACACAGAGTCCCATATTATTATAAGATGAGAAGGAAAAATAAAATAGCACTCAAAAATTAATGCTATAATAATCAATTCCCTATTTAATTCATTTTTGTTCACATTCCTTTAAATGGTATTATGTTATCTATTGTCAATATTTTTATCTCCCAACAGCAGTTTGAAAATATTTTTCTTGACTTCTGATGAAACTTCTTTATGGAAATTTCACACAACTGTGCAGTCATATCACAAAAGTGTTGGAAAACCCAGACATCAGACATATATCCACCTTAATGGAATTATTTTGTCTGGACTTTGTGATCATTAAAATCTTTGAAGTTGCATAGAGTTTGTTGGGTGAAAAAAAATCCTCCTAAGAAATTCTTCCATGTTGTATGTTTCTGTAAATAGCTAAATAAGTTAGAATTTTATTTTCTTTCTGTACCAAAGATTGAATCCAGGGATGGTCAACCACTGAGCCATGTCCTCAGCCCTTTGGTATATTTTATTAAGAGACAGGGTCTTGTTAAGTTGCTTAGGACCTCGCTAAATTGCTGAGCCTGGCGTGGAACTCACAATCCTCCTGCCTCAGCCTCCTGAGCCACTGGGATTACAGGTGTGCACTACTGTGTCCAGTCATAAATTAGATTTTTGGAGCAGAGAATAATATCTCAAAAGGCACAAACTCCATAACCCAACTTATTCAATATAGCATATGCACAGAATTCCAAGCATGAGTAGGAAAAGTACAATGGATTCTTCCATAGCTGAAGTGTCCATGGAATATAAATGTTAACATATTATTTAACAGCTAGTGTCAAAACCCATGGTTGTTAGATACATCCTATTCAAAAAAACTTGAAATTCAGATCTGCAATGAACCTGAGAAATAAGGTAATCCCTTATTTAGATAAGGTAAGGAACCCCAAGAAACAGTAATAACATACCAGTTAGGTCATGTTCTGCTCTCGAATATTATGTTTCCTCATTGTTTTATTTATAACATGTTGAACTTTCAACAATCTATATCGAACTTTTTACACACAGATGAAAATGGCATCAGTTAAGAATGTTCTCAACTAGAAATAGCAGAAAACATTATTTAGAGTGGTTTAGTAAATATTGGATTATTTTATGACATACATATATTAAAAATATCATACCACATATCCCATGAAAATAACGTAAAGTTATTATATGTGAATTAAAATTTTTAAAAGAAGTAGTCTTCAGAGAGACAACAAGCATTGGTTCAAGGGTTTGACCACATTGGAGCTGGCACTTCTGAAATTGTCTTGGTGATATCTCATGATTGCTTCCTCATTACCACGCATGGATGCAGCAACTCCACACATCCCAGGTACCTTCCAGGGAGAAGGGAGGAGAAATGAAGTCATCCCATATATCAGTCAATGCCTTATAGCATGACCTTATATCAGGTAAAGCCAGAACCTTCACAGAGTTCTTAGCAATTTATGCTCATGCATCATTTCCATATCCGAAGCATATGATCACTCTCTGCAAAGGAACACAGGAAGTTAGTGTTGTCAACTGCTGTAGCAAAGCTGGTAATGAGGACATGGCTTTAAAATACATGAGAATGAGCTAAAATATTAAATAATTATTTGATAATAGATGATAGAAACAAAGAGAATAGAAGAAAGAGAGAGAGAGGGAGAGGGGGGGAGGGGGAGAGAGAGGTAGGGAGAGACGGAGGGAGAAAGAGAAAGAAAGAAAGAAAGGAAGGAAGGAAGGAAAGAAGGAAAGAAGGAAGGAAAGAGAGAGACAAGGAGGAAAGAAAGAAAAGAGAGAGAGAAGGAGGAAAGAGGGAAGGAAGGAAGAGAAAGAAAGTGGGAAGGAATCAGTAGAGAGAAAAATAATTAAAATAGGGAGAATATATTCCACTGCATATGGAAAATGAAAATTTCCAAGTGAGAGAGGCGCTATGAAGCTACATGTAAATGTTTTCCAAATTCTTTTCGTGGTGACATATCAGAAACATGCTCACTCTGTAGACAGTGTCACTAGCAGCCAAAACAGATCAGCAGAGAATATGTAGCAAACATTAAGAACTGTGTGTTTTGTCAATTAGCAAGTCAAGGGAAAACCCCAGGTAAGCTATCACTAAGAAACTTTGACCACTTCTGAATGTGCAAGATTTAAAATCATCGCACTGTATGAATGGGATAAATAACATGGAATTTTTAACCTGGAATTTGGAAGGAAAATACCACAGCAAGTTATCTGTCATTTCCCTTTACAATCACTTCCAGTGGTTCTGAAAGTGCTAGTGGATATTTGTAGAAGCTCTTTCTTTGCTTTGGGTCAATGTCCCACATTATGAAAAACAAACAGGCTGCGTGAATTGCAGTAGTATCAAGTCAGCCAACTCCACACCCTCTTCTAGAGAATCTTCTCCTTTTGAGGCTTCATAAAACAAGAGTGAAATGGTAAGCTACAACCTGGGTCACACAATATCAGAATCAATCATCAGATCCTTCTTCAGAAAACAGCCTCCTGATCAAAAGAATTAGACTACAGATATCTGGAGACAGAATCACATGCTTGGCTTTGGCCTCCATTGCCAAGCCCAAAGCCTGCCATGTAACAAATTTGAAATGATTTTTTTACTGAGTGACTATCAAAGTGATGGCTATCAACATTCTAATCCAAACCACAAAAATAAGACTAAATTGACATGTTCTGGATGAACATTCAAACCCTGAACTCCAGGTTTATATTATTCAGGTTCAAGAGCATTCAGCTTTCCAACTTAAAGGCAAATGAAAATCTCAGAGGAAATTCATAAGACCCAAGTCAGAGCTCAACACACACTCACACATACACACATGCACATACACATCATGGGGATCATTCTGGGCTAGTAAAGTAAATTATTCCCAAAGAGAATAAAAGCACGCTCCTAAGAATTCTAGTGGGGTGTTCCCTAAAAAGCAGAATCAAATAACCCTATGAAGAACAGGACTATTGTATTAAAAAATAACTTCTAATTACTACTCAAACTGTCTTTAAATCAGACCTCACCGTTAGCACCAAGAGACCTATAATTTTACAACAGAACAGCAGATAAGGTAAACATAAATTTTCAACAAGTCATACACTGTGCTTAGAGAAACACTTTTGACACTTTTGACATGGGCTTTTCTTTTTCAGTTGTGACGCTTTCATTATATTACGTGCAAGTTTACCTAGGAGAGCCTAAGTCACGTCATTATCCTGTAGGAATGCACATAATGCTCTTACTGATTTCAGTAAAGTCATGAGAAGTGCAGTATCCTCATGTGACACAAAGGCAATTTCAGTTTAGTCATTTTGTTCGTGAAATGAAACAAAACCAAAAAAAAAAAAAAAAAAAAAAGATCCAATGCAGAACATGCAAACAAAAGATGGGAATAAGTCTGTTAGAAACCAGAGGCTGAAGCTTTAATTGAACGTTACCTTTTTCTCATAGTGAAGAACATGCATCACGTCATGGTCATTTCTGCCTTTTCTCACAGTGCTGATTTCAAACCCCCAGCTGAGAAGGCAGCTGTGCTAGCAAGGAGCTGGGGAGCTCAGCAGGAGTTCTGTATCCTAATGCTAGTCTCAGAAACCCAGACTCTCTTTCAGCTGCCGTGTTGTCATTAACAATGTCAGAAATGTTGTCCTCTTTCCCGCAGCAGTGGTAGAGAGATCACAGTAATGATTTCTCTGAAGACTTCAAAAGCCTACATCATCTTATTTTTATTGCTATTTATATGCAATGTAGCCTCTAACGAGCAGGCATTGGCTGGTTTGCAAAATATTGAAAATCTGGGAAGCTTTCATTAATCACAACCTTAATGGAAGAGATAACAGTAAAACAGACATGAAAGTTGACACGTGGGAGGGGTGGGGATCGCATTGCCCCTCACCCAAGGCCAACAGGGGTGGGAGCAGAAATGAAAAGAGAGAGCCTCCACTATTACACTATAATTTTCCCCTAGATTGCACCATTGAAATCCTTATCTCTCATGAAAACAGATATTATATTTTATGCCTTTGATAAAAGAAGTAATACAAAATTAACAGCAACCTAAAATAAAGCAGCATTTCTTAAAAGCCCTTGAAAATGGAATTAATTTGTATCTGTTTCCATAGAGTGGCATTAAAAATGTTTTATGAAGTACTCTGGGAAAGACTTGAAAAATGATTACAGGGCAAGCACTAAGTAGCATAAAGGCTGCAGTCGCTAGCTGCAGGCAATGATTGATGCTACCAGATTGTCACAGATGAATGAAGCACGTCACTGTCAGAGGCACGGATTCTGGTGGGGTTTAGTCTTCAAAATCAGAGGACAAGCAATCATTAACATTTCTGAAAGTGTCACAGATTTTAAATATATATATATTCTTAATGCATACAATTACATTTATACTTAAAAATATCAATGTATCCTGGTATGTATATTTAAGCACATTTGTTAGAGTTCAACAATAATTACTGTGTTTCAACAAATTTGTATATATCTGTCTTTTATTATTGAGTGCTCTATGTACTTTTTACCTCAAAGCTGTAGATACGTCAGTACAAAATATTGGATAAAGAATAATAACTTCAAGTTATTTTAAGGGTATCTTTTATTTATATTCACTTAATTTTACAAGTTAGTTTGGGAAAAGAGAGAAGCTAAAATACCAATATTCTGAAATTCTAATGTACCTATTATTTTATCCATTTGATAATTATAAGAATAAACTGTCTCTCTGGTCGCAGAGTAGCACGCCTGTAATACCAGCAGCTGGGTAGCCTGAGGCAGGAGGATAGAGAGTTCAAAGCCAGCCTCAGCAAAAGTGAGGCACTAAGCAACTCAGTGAGACCCTGTCTCTAAATAAAATACAAAATAGGGATGGGGATGTGGCTCAGAGGTCAAGTGCCCCTGAGTTCAATTCCCAATAGATACTTCCCCCAAAAGAATAAAGAGTGTCAAGAGTTTTATCACTCTAACTTAAAATCAAGATTACATAAAACAAATAGTCAGATACAAACATTACTGAACATCTTTCATCAAATTGCCTTTGCTTACAAGACGAAGTTCCAATAAAATAAATTGGGAGGAAATAGAAAAGTAATATATGACAATTGTTAAGTAATGAATTACCACAATTTTAGCAATTTAAAGCAAAATATAGAAATCTCATCTTTGATATTTAAATGCACAAATTTGATAGAGAATTATGCAACTTAAAAATATTACCATAGCATTTTTCTATATCATTACAATCATTTCTTTGTATTGTACACATTCATTCACAATAACCATTATTGTGATTTCTGCCAATAACTGACATTATTTTACTAAAGAAATTATGAGAAACTTTGTTTAGCAAAACATCACTTCTTAAAACATCAAATATTCAATTTTAATTGACAACTATATTCATGTCTGTCCAAGGGTGCTACTTAGTCTAAAAACAGATGCCACCTACATTTTATAAAGAGCAACTGCAAACCATAAAGACATGGGTTACAAAAAACATTCAACCTTCCAAATAATTGCAGGGATTTAAATTAAGTTAAAAATTGGATTCCATTTTCACCTACCAAGCAATGAATGTTTATAATATGCAATTCACAATAATGATGGAAGTCAGTATCCTATATTACTGTTGATTGTTCAACCTGATAGATTTCAATTTGGCGTGAAAATACAACAGTAGAAGAGAGCAAAGAAAAAAAAAGACCACATATTTGATACTAGTAGCCACCTCTGAGATTCTACTTCAAAAAAAATAAAATAAAAATAAAAAGCTTCGTTTATAATAGTGTTCAGCATGTTACATCATGTAATTGAGAAAAATGGGGAAAACTGCATGTCCAACAATAAATAAATAGTTCAGAAGATGAAAATAGGCTCTGGCAGTGGGCAAAACATCAACAACAACAGGGACAACAGGAGATATGTGTCTGTGACCATGTCTGAGGCAAGACAGAGACAAGGGCACACCACCACGGAACAACTGAGCATCTCCCTCCTTGCCTTAACCTGCGTGCCTGCTGCTCAGTTCCAATGACCAGGGAGCGTTGTTCGGGTCCTCTCACCTCCCAGAGAATTTTGCGGAGACAACCAATCCCTAACTACTCCTGCTTCCTCACAGCATCTAATTGAGAAATGGACTATTCCCTTTAAAGCCCTATGGGAATCACAAAGCCCAAGTCCTTTCAAAAGTCTTGCCTGACGTCCTCCCTCTGAGAACTCCAAGCTCTTCTGGTAAGCACCGTCCTCAATGGCAGCATGCTAAATGAACCTCGTTTGGTTAAATGTATTCATTCTCATGGTCTTTGGCTGGTGCATTTCATTAGCTCTGTGACCATCTATCATGTTGGGTTATTAGGCTGCCATTCTAATGATAGCATGAAAAATAGAAAAACATGAGAACGCTGACATAAAAAAGTGTAAAGAAGATATAACAAGTGCTACAGTTTAAAACACTGATTTTGTTGGGTAGTTTGTTCCTTGTTTTCATCTCTACCTAAAGTCCAGCAAATTATATTTTTAATAAAAAATAATGTTGATGAGAAATGAAAAAGGCAAGCTAGGCACCATGACCCACACTTGTAATCCCAGTGGCTCAGGAGGCTGAAGCGGGAGGCTCAAAGCCAACCTCAGCAATTTAGCAAGGTCCCAAACAACTCAGGGAGACCTGGTCTCAAGATAGACAATAAAAAGGGCTGGGATGTGGCTCAGTGGTTAAGCACCCTTTGGTTCAATGCCTGGTGACCAAAAAAAAAGTTAAATAAAATTTCTCTCAAATAAAAAATAGGAAATCTCTAAATCTAATGTACTCATTTTTTACTATTTATTTGGCAAAGAATATATTTGCACATAGCCATTAATTTATGCATATTATTAACTTCATGACCTTAAGTTGTTAAGTGCAATAATTAATCAATTCACCATCTACATAGTTCTTTGATGTATTAATACATATAATGAATTAATTTATATGCATTGATACACATAGCAATGCAATAATTAATTCCTTTACATTCCTTCACTCATTCACTATTTTGTGTTCATTCATTTATTGTTTCCTCAAATATATGTTTAACTCCTTTAATTTCCAGCCATTTCCCAGAGCTAGGTGTCAGCGAGGCAGGGTTGAACACCATGAACTGCCCACCAGACCGGAGCTCACTCTGCAATGGGGAGACAGAGAAGGCGGATAGCTCTTAAGCAGAGGGACAGGTGCTCCTTTCTCAGACACAGACGATGCTATGGGAGCTGACTCTGGGAGCACGTAGGTCTTGGTAGTCACTCTAGGTAGAAGATGAGAGTGGCCAGGGGTGACTCCAAGGAAGAGGTGATGCTTACCAGGAGCCCTAAAATGCAAGCATGTGTTTGTCAGGCAACGGGGAGGAGGAAGAGTATTCCAGGCTGCACAGGAGTATGTAATTAAGAGCTAAAATGAGAAAGACAATTAATGCTTCAAGAGATTAGAGAAGTTGAGCTTAATGTGGGTGTAATCAGTGAGGGATTTGTGAAGGGAGTGGAACTTGACCTAGATCTTAGAAAATGGCGAAGGTACATCAGGTGGGGTGGCTAGGGAGTGGGGCAGATCTGGAATAAGCATTTTTCCTAGCCTGTAGCTCGATAAATATACAATGCCAATATAAATTGTTATAGGATAGTTTGCTTGTATTCATAGAGCCACCAACTAAATTAGCAAGCATGATTTTAATTTTGGGCAATCTCTTCAAGTAGTTTATGAATTACAAATTAAATCAGAGCTCACATGTGACAAATCCTCACTCCAGTTCTAGTAAATGGTCTCTTACTACAGTATCTTTCTTGAGCCCAGGGAGGTGACACACAAAACAGTCAGATGAAAAGCTTAAATGGGAACTTTCCAATCTAATCCAGTTATCCCGTGAAGTCACCACCTGTCTATTAGGATTTCCCTCACAAGACTACAAAGGGATTTCTCAAACTGTTACATTTTTGCCTTCCCTGAACTCAGAGTTGGACCAAATATGAGAAAAGTAAAAGGCAATGGTTTTTTAAAATTAACTAGCTATTGGGAAAAAAAGGAGAAGAAGATCAGTCACATTTTGATGGAGAAAACCTTTGCCAAGTTCCAAAGGTATAAAAATACAAAGTGCAGAGAAGGATACATTTCAAACTTTAAATTGGGCTTGGAAGTGCTACAAGTATAGTTACATATGGCAGCAAACAGAGCACATGCCAAAAGAGGCAAATGAGTGTGAGAAGGTGTGAAGTTTGATCACGCATATGGGGAACATTAGCGAAGGGAATAAATAAGATAATGTCTGTATAGTGAATGGGCTACATTTGTATGGGAAAGAAAGCCCAGTGGAGGGGACAGTTTTGAATACAATATGACTGAGGAAACAGACAAATGCCAGTTGGAAAACTAGATTGTACTTGATTTTTATTTTCCCTGCTGAGCCTTAATAGTGGTCTTTTATTTCTTTATTTAAAACCTTCACTTCCATTCCATTAGCGAAAACATGTGAAAGAAGGCTGTTGTTCTCATAGAGCTAAAATACAGACAAACTTACAAAGAGCCAGAGGACAAGACCAACCATTTATTTTTGTCCTACAACATGTTTAGCATATTTTTTTTCCTATTAATGATTGGCAAGTGTGCTAATTTGGGGAGGGGGTTCAAATGAAAATGCAGTAGAATGGCTTGTGCATATATAGGATCTGTTATGGAATTTTCTTTGAAATGCAGGATATGCTGCTTATTATTCTGAAATGGTAAAAGAAATAGCATTTTTCACTTCTAGTTTCAAAACTGCATTCTTCACAGAAGTAATTCTGTTAACATGTGTTCAAACAGGACAAAGGTGTTCTCACAGAATTGCAACATTATCCTTATTTAAAAGTGAAAGCTCATTTAATGACTCGATTTTAATATAATATAAAATGTTTATAACTGGATTGGTTATATAAATATGCATAACTAATTACTCTGAAGATTAGCAGTTGAAAGCATTAAACAATTATTATCTCACAGTTTCTCTGGATCAGGTCTCCTGGCATGGCTTAGCAAGTCCTCTGACTGAAGACTCTCACAAACCCTATCAAGATGATAGGCATGCGTGTAGCCATGTCAGGGCATGATTAGGAGAAGATGTACTTCCAAGATCATCCAATCCACATAGCTTTTGGCAGGTCCTGGCTCAGTTCTTAATAAGCTTCTCTGCAAGACCACTCACAATAGAGCAGCCCAACTCCTCCAGAGTCAAAGGGTATGAGAGAAGAGGGGAAAGAGGCAGAGACAGGCAAGTGAAAGTCACAGTCTCTAACGCAGTCTCCAAAGTGACACCTGATCATTTTTGCTGTATTGTATTTGTTAGAAATTGGCCATTAGGCACAAAACACCCTTATCTGAATACAGAGAGGCATCATTGGTGCCATCTTAGAGGTGGCCATCCAAAATGACAAAAGCCAGTCGGCTCATCAGAATCCATGCCAATACCATTTGAAGTAAGATATTTTATATGTGGCTTGTGAAATCATAGAGATGTTTATTATCTCCCCAGAACACTCTTTGGTCACCATAGTTGACCAGTTACTGAGCCAGATCAGTAACTGATCTGAGCCAGATCAGTAATTTAGCCAATCTGGCTAAATGTGGCGTGGCATCTCCCACCGCCTAACAGATTCATCAAAAGAGATTAGCCAGTGCTGACTGTAGATCAATCACTTGGTACCAAGATGAACTACCTTATGGAATGGTGAAAATAAGAGGGGAGTCTATTAGACAGTTATTCCCCAGGGGGGAAAAACACTTCAGGTTTTTCTAAACATTAAATATATACTCCTAAACTTAATATTAAAAACGTTAAAGCCTCATCCTTGGCCATTTTTTACCCCCCTATCTTGAGATGACGCCCAGCATTCAAATCTGACTGGCTTCTCTTAGTGTCATACGCAGGCTTGTTGGGCCCATTTTAGCTAAGCACGTCTTTTTATTTTCTGCAGTTTATCATTACCTAATTCTCATTTATGGAATCACTTACAAGGATGCCATATTTTTTTCAATCCCACAATCCATATACTGTCTAATCTTCACTTTTAAAGCCCACTTACTTTACCTAAACTTCCCAGACTAATGGTCAGTTACAGAAATACTAGTTTCCCCAGCATTCCAAATGACGAAAAAACAGATTCCAAAGAACCATAAATAGTCGGATGGCCATCCCATAATCACTCACAAGTGAAGACTGTCTGCGTCATGCAGCAGTCTTGCATTCTTGAAGATGACTCATCCTCAAAATGATTTTACAGCACGCAGCTGTACCAGTCTGTCCCCATGCCCTTTAGAGAGCTCCAATTCAGTTCCTCCACCCTCCCCTCCCATCCAGGTGTCTCCCCACTGCTATGAGTCCCCAGGTACCCAGGAGGCACTATCAGTCAGCAAGGGTCCTTCACGGCTTGGGGTTGTTACCCAGTTAAGTCCTACTTTGTGAGAAAATGTCTTTATCTCTATCTGTGACACATAATTATGAACTAAAATCTAGCCTTATCAGATTTCCTGGTTTTGCCCTAGAGTTCTTCTTCATTCCGGAATTCCCTTCAGGATCTCACACTACATTTAGTCATCAGGACTCCTAAAGCTCCTCTTAGTTGTGACATTTTCTTAAACTTTACTTTTTTCATGAGCTTGGCAGTTTTGAGGTTTACAGTTTGGCATTTTGTACAATCTCCTGGAAGTTGCGTTTGGCTGAGGTTTTTCTCATGGCTACACTGAAGTTAAGGGTTTTGAGGAAGAAAACCACACAGGTGAAATGCCATGCTCACCAAAGCACGTCAAGGACACATACTAACTACTGACCTGTGGCCAGTGCTATGAACCTTTATTATCAGGCTAAGGTCACAATTGCTACGTTCATCCACTGCAGTTTCTTTATCCTGCCTTTTGTATTCTGTCCTCTTTGGAAGCAAGTCACTAAGTACTATTGCCTCCCCATACACAAAAGGGGCACAGTTACACTCCATCACCTGGAGGAGAAAGTATCTAAGTATCAATACATAGATTATTTGGAATTATCTTATAGAAGATGTGTCGTTTTGTTCCCATTTCTTTGCTTATTCAGTTATTTCTTTGTGTCACTATGGACTCACAGATGTTCGTTTATACTTTGAATTATACTCCAATAACAAATTATTTAAAATACTATTATAAGTTTTTGCAATTGGAAGCTCTTTTAGTTCCTCCCCACATCTCTTTGACACCCCAACATTTTTTAACACATCCTTAATTTCCGGTACCAAAGAATGCCCCAGGTTCATCCCAGGTGTTTCAAGATCAGCCCTGGAAACCACGATTTTTACAAAGAGGCTGGTTCCTTTTGTTGGAGAATGGTATTAAAAGCTACTGCCTGGGAGCTGCAGGACAGTAAATGAAATAAGCCAGACCCTGAAAGACAAATACCACATGTTCTGCCTTATATGTGGAAGCTAAAAGAAAAAAAGAAGTCCCTCTGAACGTAGAATCATGAATACCAGGCTCTGGGAAGTTTAGCTGGGTGGAAGAGGGATCAATAATAAGTTCCAAAACTAAAACACAAGGAGATGGAAGAAATAAGTTCTGGTGTTCTACACCACAGTGACATGACTATAAGAGCCTGTTACATATTTCATGAACAACTAGAAAAGGACTAGAAAAGGAGCTCCAAACATAGAGAAAAGGCAGGGAGATAGAAAATACTAATTACCTGATATGATCAGTACATGTTGTGTACATGCATTTAAATATCTCACTTTATCCCATATTTTAACATATTACTTTAAAAAGACAGGACAGACATTATTTGACTCATGTACATATATGTCTGCCTCACCGACATGATCCTACAATATGCACATTCAGAAAAATGAGAAATTATACTGTTTATTGTATGATTTATCAAAATGCATAAATGCATTCTACTGTCATGTTTAACTAATTAGAACAAATTAAAACTTTTTTTAAAAAAAGGCAAAGCAGAAGAATTTGGCACAATCTGGGAAAAACAAAACACCCCTCTCTGGCTGCTGACTGTCCTCATTATTATTGGAATACCGTTTCTTCTAGGCCCCCTCAGGGGACAGAGTTGGGACATACTTGTGTGTATACCAACCCATGCATATCACTATTCATGTCTCCATATATCCTCAGTAGCTGACCATTATGTCTCCACCTCAATCCCTATCCACATGGTTTATTTTAGCTCTCTCCCCTTTCTTATGTGAGTTAGAATAAAAGCATTAGACAAATTAAATTTTACAGAGTTTATCTGAGCAAAGAATGATTCATGAATTGGGTCACATTCTAAACGGAAAGAGGTTCAGAAAGCTCAGGCAGTGAGAATTTATAGGCTAACCACACACATACGCACAGAAATAGCATGGTCGATTACAGCTAGTTGCTTGCCTTATTTGGATGTGGTCTGATCAGTTGTCTGCCTGTGATTGGCTGACACCTGGCTGTTATAAAAGATATATTCCTGAATTAGGTTGCAGTTTGTTACACAGGAACTGCAAATTCAGAAACAGCCTCAGGCCAATAGCCTCTTGTTTATTTAATTTAACATATTACACCCCCTTCCAACAGTGAAAAACCGAGCTCCCTGGCATCACTATCAATCCATTTATTTATTAGTTTAATCTCAGGAAATATATACAGAGACCTCAGAATTATGAAGTCACATACCTCTGACATATCTTTCTCAATTGGAGTATATGCTTATGTATAATTTAAGTCTAATTTGTCAAAGGTCTTAATAATTTTCAGTAATCTCCAAACTATTTAAATCAGCACCTTTTTATCCATCCCTTTATGAGATTATTTCATTTAGAGATTCTTTTGCACAATCTGCATTCCATCATGAAAAGAACTTCTTACCGATTTTTTTTTAATTTCCCATATTTACTTTTTGTGCTGTAAAATTGGATGGGCTTTGTCCAATGAATGATATCATGAATCCTCCACTATAGACTTCTTCAAAATAGTTTTATAGCCTTAAAACACACCCTGTGCTTCACCTAGTTAAACAATCACTACTCCCACTCTTGGTAACCACTGATTTGACGTCTCATTCTATAGTTCATTTTTGGTTTTTCATTTTTCCTTTCTTTTCAGAATGTCATATAAATGAACTCACACAGTATGTCACTTCCATTTAATACTAATTTCTTGCACTTATCAATACTCCGTGGAGACTCATTCACATCTTTACATGGTTTGATAACGCATTTATTTTTACTGCTGAATAGCACCCCCTTGTATGGAGGAACTACAGTTTGTTTCCCAGCTCACCTTCCATAGGATGTCTTGATCCTCCCCTCCCCAGGGGTTTAGTGAACTTGAACAGAATTGTCTCTGAACAAGTGTTTGTGTGGGAGCCTCCATCCTCAGGTTGTTGGGTACACAAATGTGGGGTAGGTCTATGTTTAGCTTTATACCAATGTTGAGTCCGTGGTGGACACTAAATTATACAAATGCTTTTGGAAAGATGGGCTTCACATTTGTCACCAAAAACTTCCTGGTAAGCCATAAGAAAATTGGAAGACAATGAGACCGAATACTGAAGATTAGCATTGTCCACATTACATTTCTCTGAGGAGGGAAAAACTAGTGGAGAAGTGTGTAAAGACAAGAAAAGGGAATGAAGACAGAAAATGTTAGTTAAGTTGTAGACAAGGGAGGATGATTTGAGGAAGTAGAAGTAAGGATGGAATTTGTTTCATATCTAAATTTAGGTGCTCGATTGAAGAGTAGGAAGGACGAGCTGAGAGCCTACTAGAAAAACAGGAACAACCACCCTGAGAAGGGAAAGAAGCAAAAGAAGAGAGGGGCAACTGGGGAGGTAAAGTGAACAGCAGGGTTGAGGAAAGCGTCAGGGCACCAGGTGAAGTTCAAGACTGATAACCCAACTCTGGAATCACTAGAAGGACATCGCAGATGGGGTGGGTGACATGCCTCCCTGACAAGAATCCTCAGCACTTGCAAATTCTTTGATTGACAAGAGACTTGGATGCATATACTTAAGACCCATTTCCTCACCTCCTTTTACTCCGGTGCTATTTGTGGAAACAGTTAACAATCCTACTGCTCCGTGATTCTCCTCACATTCCACCCACGTGCTCTTCTCTATATTTAAGGATATATAATCAAAGCTAGAACTGCAATAAAATATGAAAAGGTACTAAAGAATTGCTTTATCTAATCCTTATGGCAGAAATTAGATGTTTAAGAGTAGGATAGGGACTCCTGATGGGTTCCTTCTAGGAATGCAGGAGTGATGGGGACAGCTTGTAGTTACTAACATCATCACAGGACCACGCGGGCAGGGTGAGGGAACTCTCCACCAGCGAACACCATTCTTGCTGTACCCATCGCAGGTGGGGGAAGCCTGCTTCCCCAGCTCTCCTGCTTTCTGCCCTTGCTCCACATGCGGTTCGAGGATATCTCGGCTGGCATCTGATCTCTGAAGTGGTTATAGAACTATATAGGTCTCAAGGTGTTCTGGTTGTCAGGAGGCAAAATTGGAAAGCCTGTAACAGGCGAAGCATGCATTTGCTTTTAAAATTCAAGACAATTCCTTTATGAACCTGTGTAATATTGTCAAGAAGCTTATTTGGTTTCTAGTTAGAGGTATCCTCTCGAGTACAATCAAATTGGTGAAGTCTCAATTTTCACCGATATTTCTTTAGAGTATTGAAGAAGTGAAATTATTAACTGCACCATATGGGCATAGTTGAGATTATTTATGATCTTGAGTCTAAAAAATATTATGAACATCTAAGTTTGTTTATAATTTCCAGTTAAACATCAATAATCTTTCTTTAAGAACAAGTTAGTTTTTCTAAAATGATTTCTTCACCTCTACCATTCCTATCCTAGGATTACTTATATATACAAATGTAAGGAGGAAAGTGCAATTTGGATCCTTTTTTAACGCCTGTCTTGAGATGCATCCTCAATATATTTGAATAAACCTGCTATCAGTTCTTGATTTCCAATCTATTAGTTTCATATTCGAGATGTTTCCAAAGTTGCCATAGATATTTGAGACACAAAAGCATTGATGAGCACGCAATACTCTATTATGTGTAATTATAATGCACCAATATAAATGAATTTAAAAGTGTCTGTTTAAAATAACCAAAATTCACGAGTAGCCGAGTGATTTAGTGACATCTAAAGGTAGTTCTTCATTCCACTGAACAGTGAAAATCTGTGGGGCGCACAGTATCCGTCAGATGGCAAGTTGGGATGCCTCTGTCACTGGGCAGAGGTGCTGGATGGTGAGGACCATGCCACCATCACCCAAGGACCACAGTAAGGACACATAAGTAGTTTCCCAGCACATCACACTCCTCTTGTGCTCATTTGAGACACATTAGCAAGCCTAATAGGTCCTAAGCTCTAAATTATCTCCCTGTCTTAATCTTTGACCTATTAATACTTCAAAATGCATTAAGATAACAATTACAGCCTTCTCTGTTCATCACTTTATGCTGATCAGACACTTGGCACTCTCTAATAAGCATAATAAGACTCATTTTTCTTTTGCTTAGTGAAATAAGGTTTTAGTTTAAATAGGTGAATATAAATTACTGCCTGATGCTGTAGGAAGATGAGAGATGGCGAAGGAAGACTGAGGAAAGGAAGTTTTGAATACTGAGAATTTTGATGGCTCAGAATAATGCCATTGAACCAATTAAGCAAAACAATATTTTATTTTTATACTTAAAAACTCGAGTATATGTTTGCTGTATTTCCAATATTTTTCCCTTCTGTTGACTTTTCATAAATCTTCCTATATTCTACTACCACCAACAGATTCTTCTTTTTCACATTTATGTTCGTGATGATATAAATCACTTCTTTCTGTATGCGTTGTAATATGCCAAATAGATGATTGCCAAGTATTCCATTCACATGTGCATGAACACGTGAATAAATATATATGTGTGTGTATATCCCTGTATATGAATATTATAAACTCATCATGGAAACAGACATCTACATAGACTCCAAAATTATTTCTAAGCTATTGATCTTCAGTCATGCAACAATTTCCCTGGCCCCTCAGAACTCCCCCCCTACATCTCTGTATTAGTTCTATATGGTAGAAGCTAATATTAGCTTCTAACCAAAAACACAGTTATTAATGATATGAATAATCTTGATAGTTTGTGTTCATACCATGTAGAATGTGCCTGATTGTTAAAATTGAGATTTTTATTGTTTAAGTCCCAAAGCCTAGGACAAAAAACTAAGTTGCCAAGTATCCCCTCTTTCAAAATCAAGCTGCTGGACGCCCCACGGATTGCTTAATGAGGCATGACTCAGCACAGTTCTGCCGGCCCAGGTGATCCCACCTGTAGCTTCTAAGGAGAGTGAGGGCATCAATTTGGAAAGAGTTGGTTGCCCATGAAGCATGGATTGTAAAGGCAGTCAACCAAGAAGGCTGCCAGTCACCACCAAAAGGCTTAGCCCATGTCCCTGGAAGTTGGGGAGGGGCTTGGTTTTGTGCTGACACTGAGGAAGGCTGGAGTCCTGGGGTGCTGGAACTCACCCCTTAATTGCTGGATAATGGAAATGTGAACCACAAAGGAAGAGGAAAGGGGAAGCCAGGGTGCCTACTTGATGAGGGAACTTAGGGTGACTTAGTTACAGAGAAGTATTTCCACACCGTAACAATCTGCCACTGACAGGTCAGCCTTGATTAATACCTGATTCAATGACAAAACAGGTCGAGAGAGCTTGATGCAAGAGAAGGAGGAGGAAGGGAGGAAGCAAAGGAGGGAGAAAGAGAGGAAGCTGAATGTGGGGCACTTTCAAGCTGAACCAAGCTGAAAGAAGCATTTCTTCCCAACCTTTGATTGATTATTTCTCTGGTATGGACATTGTAATCATAGGAGTGAGACTGTTCTCTGCAGTTGGTTCTTTATTATCTCAGTTAATTGTGCAAAACCCTGAGGCAAACCTGAGAGATCGTCCAAGGGCAAATTAACCTCTCTATTCCAGTCCAGGCTTCGATGGTTCGTGGCAGAAAAAGCAAACGTTCTTTCCTCTTTGTGCCTTAACATTCGCACAGGGAAAGGGTTGTCGCATGAAGGCATCCAGGCTAGGTGTGTCTGATAAACCACTGGAGAGGAGTCAGCCTCACTTGCTTGACCTGGAAGTTTGTTGTACTATTTTGGGTTGGTTTGGGTTTTGTTTGCGGTCAGCTCCAGAGACAAGAGTACAAAATCTAGAATAGCTCCAGGTTCAGTTCCGTATCCTCCTGTCTGAGAACAGTCCAGATGGAAGCCTGGGCGCTTCACACACAGATGGGTCTGAGTTGCAGGGCATAGGCAAGCTCCAGACCCCTGAGGATGAGAGAAGCAGCCGTCCTTTTACCCAGACAGTGGGGTCTGGTAGAGTGAAGCATTCCGGAGGACAACACCGAATCAGAGCCTCAAACCTTTCGGGCAGCCCAAGGAATTGAACCTTTACCCAGCTTCATCCTGGTAGCAAGGGTCACCGTGAGATGTGGCCGAGGACTCTAGGAGTCCAGCATGGAAGATCAGAGAGAATGCGAACTTGCCAGGACCAGCGGGATCAGCAGTTCTCAAACTCGTGGGCCCTGGAGCCCCTAACTCCTAAAAATTATTGATGATATTGAAGCATATATTTATATAGATTTTATTTAACATTGAAATTAAAAGTGAAAAATGTTTGAAAGGGTTTTTTGAAATCTTTTAAAAGTAGCAGTGATGATGCCATAAAAATGTTTCTGACAGAAAGCTTGGAATGGAACCACCATTTGACCCAGCTATCCCACTCCTTGGCCTGTACCCAAAGGACTTAAAAACAGCATACTACAGAGATACAGCCACATCAATGTTCATTGCTGCTCAATTCACCATAGCCAGATTGTGGAACCAACCTAGATGTCCTTCAGTTGATGAATGGATGAAGAAACTGTGGTATATATATACAATGGAATAGTACTCTGCCATAAAGAATGATAAAATTATGGCATTTATAGGCAAATGGATGAAATTGGAGAATATCATGCTAAGTGAGATAAGCCAATCTCAAAAAACTAAAGGACGAATGATCTCGCTGATAAGCGGATGATGACATATAATGGGGGAGTGAAAGGGGTTAGCGTTAGGGTTAGGGTTAGGTTTAGGATTAGGGTTAAGGAGGGTGGTAAGAATGGAGGAAGGAAGGACTGTATAGAGGGAAAAGAGGAGTGGGAGGGGTGGGGGGAAGGGAAAAAAATAACAGAATGAATCAAACAACATTACCCTATGTAAATTTATGATTACCCAAATGGTATGCCTTGACTCCATGTACAAATAGAGAAACAACATGTATCCCACTTGTTTACAATAAAATATATATATATATATATATATATGCAAAGAACAAAGAAGTAAAGTGAAATAAAGTGATGGATGTCTGTACTATGTGATTCCAAATATAAGACATTATAAGAAAGGCAAAATTATGGATATTGTAAAAATACAGTTGGTTAAGAGCAACATGAAGTATGTTTAGGGCAACAAAACTACTTTGCATGATAATAGTGGATACATATCATGCATTTTTCCAAAACTGTGGATTGTGCATCAAAAGCGAGCCCTAATTTAGACAACAAAGTTTGAGTAATAATGATGTGTCAATGTAGAATCATAAGTTGTAATAAATGTACCACTCATGTGGGAGGGATATGTTGATAATCAGGGAGGCTATACATGTGTGATGGCAAGTGATAGAGGGGAAATCTATGTACAATTTGCTCAATTGTTTTGTGAAACTATATCTGTCTAAAATATTTTATTAAAAGTTACTAAAGTGAAAAAAAATGTTTCTGACAAATAAGTATATTTTTCCAAAGCAAAATAATAAAGTAAAAAGAATGAGGGTTTTGTCTTTTTCCAAGTCCCTTTATTGTTTGGCTTAATAGAAGGCAGTTGGGATTTTACATATGATTATGCATTCCAATCCATGGTGATACATTGATTTGGCTAAAGTATATAAATTTTATATACTTTGTGATATATATTCTTTATATATTTATAAATATATAAATTTATATACTGTACATATTTATATAACATGTGTGTGTATATGGTATATGTGTATATATATGCATGGGTGTGTATATATACACATATATGGGTGTGTGTGTGTGTGTGTATGTGTGTGTGTGTGTGTGTGTGTGTGTGTGTGTGTATAAAATCCAGCCTCACATGAAGGTATATGTAGTAAAGAATGGGATATTTTAATTTTAATAGTTGTTATAATTATTTATTTTGTTTAAGATAATTTCTTTGACACTGCAGTAAAAATCAATTAGTGGTATTTTTTATATATTATAGAGATATCTAAACAGATATTTATATTGCAAACTATCGAAAAACCCAATTCATTCATTAATACACTTGTAAAGTGTTTCCATGTTGCAAAGCTGGCAAACTCACAGTAGTGAAGACACTTATTCTCATCTGAAGTCTCCAATTTTATCACTGGCGCTAAAAACACTGTCCTTTGTTTTCCTTAAAGTGACAGACTCATATAATCATTTTTGATAAAGATCTCTGCCAAGCATCCAAGTCTGATGACCAGTTTGCCTGCCAGTCATTCCTTCAGGTAGAATGAAAAACCAACTAGCTCAGCTCACAACTCAAACAAGCACTCAAGCATTTTCCTTGAGAAACAGTCAGATGTCATTACCAGGATATTATCCAAACATTGAAGCCAAGAGTGAAGATTTAGTAAAACCAATGATTTTAACTGCTCTATCAAAGATATTCAAAACTGAAATCAGCACTTTAAAAAACACATTGTTAATTTGTGGTCCAATAATCCACCATAGTGACTGCTAGGATTGTTTGGAGCCTGCTTGACTCATCCCAAGGTCCTTCATTTTACACTCCATTACTTTTGTATCATCAATGAAGAAGACATAAAATCTCCACACTGTTATGAAAATAGTTTTTACCTTGAAGTCCCCCTTAAAGGGTGCTAAGCATCCCTGGGAATCCACATACCACAATTGGGATCTTCTGGGCTAGATAATACAATGATCCAGAGGTTGGCAAGAGGAGACAAATTCAGTTTTTATCAGGAGGGGAAGTTGACATCCTGGTGTCTCAGAGTGAATGGGCATAAGTAAAGTCACACAACTTTAAGTGACAGGATGACAGGATCCAGTTATCCTGGATAACTTTTATCCACAGGATAACTTCTATTCACATTACATTTATGGTTAATTACTCAATTCCTTATTTCAGTGGGCCCTTTTTAAAGTCACATATAATCACATATAATCTCACTGTCAAAAAATTTTAATGTCTTACCCCCAAAAAAGTTAAAATATATACAGTAAGATTATTGTACTGATTTCAGGCATAGGATAAGATGTCTATCCTATGAGCCTGTTTAAATGTATTCAAATAAGGAAATCATTATTCTTCAGAAGAGAATATTTGCTGCCATGACCACAGTCTCTGTTAAAACTTGGTGACATGATCTTATTAATAGAACATAATGGTCACCAAAAGACTCAAAAGGCATAGAGAGGCATAATGGGCTTTTTGAAGAGTGGATCAAAGATGATTGCTTTGTTTTATTAAAAAGCACACTCTGTACCTAGAGGTGATCCTGTTTAGCAAGAAGAACTGTGTGACATGTGAGAACTGCAGAATTAAGCGCTTACCTATGGCAGACACTGAAATCGAAACATAGATTTCTCTTACCTCTTTGTTTCATAAAGGAATACTAGGTAAAAGCTGGATCTATTTAGTACTAGAAATAGAAAACACTACATAGAGAAGCAGAGTGGAAAGGGTAGGTGGCAACAGATTACTGAACCAGGAAGTATTTGATATTTTAGTATTAAAACTCTGCTTGTGAAATGCTGCAGAAGCTGCCCTGTCTTGCCAAGTGGTTGGGTTGTCGGCATCATTTGGGCCTGTTCCCTGCTGACCGAATATGAGAGATGTAAGTAGCAGAAAGGAAGCTTCCACAGCAAAGAAGAAAAGTGCATCTGGTTTAAAGAATTTATAAAATGCCAAGGGTACTAAGAAATACTGTTGATGTTTCTTTCTGAGAGATATTAAGAGTGAGACAAAAACCCACTTCTATTTATGTATAGAGATATAGATATGTTTTATATATATACACACATACATAGAACTAAGTATATATACACACAAATACATGTGTACATATATGTATACATGCATACATGTGTATATAAACATCTACATATTTATATATTTTAAATAAATTTATGTAATTAAACCATCTAAAATCACCCAAAGCTTAAAAGAACATGAAAAGATGAACACATATTGTTTAAAAAATTTGTATAGCATAAATATTCCTTAATTCATTTTATTTTATCATCTGATTATTTTAAAAAATAAAGGAATCATATTTCATTAGACCCATCCATACTGAAGAGTTTCCCTACAAACAAATTTTCCCTAAAGTTTCAGAAATTGTTCATTGTTTCTCACATATATTTCTTTGTATTTTTTGAGAATATCCAAAATGATGATGGCATGCAGCTATTCATTCAGCTATTCACTTTGGCTATAAAGGTTTGTTTTTTTTTTTCTCTCTTAAAAATGAGTAGTATAAAAGATACAGTGTGGACTGGGGCTGTAGCTCAGTGGGAGAGCACTTGCCTAGCATGTGTGATGTACTGGGTTTGATCTTTAGCACCACATAAAATAAACAAATAAAATAAAGATATACTATCCATCTACAACTACAAAAAAAAACTTTTTTAAAGATACGCAGAACTATTAGTGAACAAGGTAAAAATAATAATGGTACAGCCAGTGCATCAAAAAAAGAGAAAAAGATACAGCATGAGACAACATAAAATTAATTTTTAAACATAACTGGAACAGCTTTCAGTGTTACCACAATTCTCTGAAAAATAGTGTAGAGAGGTTTCCTAGAGCAGCCTTTGTTGTGTGTATCAACATGGAAAAAGACACTGATCAGGAGCTGCCAATCCTTCAGAAAACAGTGGACTCGAGGACCCCTGTCAGGCCTGATATGGCTCTTTCCAGAACCTGCCACTGCCTAACACAAACCTATGAATTACTATCCACCACTTCCATCTGTCAGAAGTAAGCTCCTGAAGTGACATTTGGGTGACATGTCTTTTTGCATAGAACTGGTCTAGTTGTGAAATTCTGAGATTTTGATAAAAAAATCAAGAAAGAATTCCTTGCTATTGAAGGTCTTTTCAGACACATTTTCAGAAACCTCTATGCTTTTGTTTTTTTCCCTGTATTCAAGTTAATTGTAGAGATGCTTATCCACCAAGTAATCTCATGTAAGGTTCTTGACAATGTCTTATCAAAGATGCCAGAGGAATCAATGAGTACAAGATGCATAAGCACTAAGTATTTTCATACTAACATAACAGAAAACTGGGACTGCCTGGCTATTTCTACCTCATTTTAATTCACATGGTAAATTGATGAAAAAAAGAGTTTCAATGCAAATATGGAAGAAGAGTGGATAGTTGCTGATTAGTTCATCAGTGTGATCTTTACATGATCTTTATCTGGCCAAACAATAGAGTTCTTGGAATTCAGAAAATAGATTTTCCTGACAAAATGAAAAAGGAAAGAAAAGATTAACTATCTTTTAATCCAATTTGCAAATAATGCTTACTCAGCTACACTCAAGAACAAACCTGTCTATCAAATTAAAAGAAAAAGAAAAGATCACCCACTCAACTACTAATTGCAGAATTAAGCTAATTTATACAATATAACAATAAATGTCTTCAACTGCCACTCTTGCTTCTATTCCATTGTGCCTTCCTTTCGGGGTATAAAAATCTGCTTCCTTCTATATTATACATTCTCTTGAAGTACAATTCTTTTTCTACCCATAGCCTGTAACTTTGCGAGTAAATTTACACTCAATAGACCATTGCTTTTCCATATGACAGGATAAGATAAGTTCCAAAATCATTTCAACGAATAGTTACTGACAGCCTACTACATGCCTGGCCTTATTTGAGACACAAAGTCTGATACTTCTGACCAGAATCTGTTCTTTGGACCACACCTGTGATTGGAGTGGTCCCAGGGAGAACCAGATACCAGCCACATGTGGAATTAGTGACACAGAATTAGCTGACACTCCAGAGAACGAGAGCGGAGCGTCACACCGGTTTCCATTCAGGAGCACCGGAGAAAGCTCAAGGGAGAAATGATGCGGCCTTATTTTCTCCTTCTGGCTGCAGAGTCCATGTTAATCATTTTTTAAATCATTTATCCATCCGATACAAGTTGTGCTTTGATCAAGACACCACTGATGCTGTCCTCACCTCATTTCTCAAGGTAATAGATTTGTAAGTGGCAATTAAAGTATTCCTCATCACTGATGTTTAAAATCTGAAATGGATGGTATCACTTTCTCAATGATTTCTCTTAACACAGCTGTGAGGTCTTCCATTTAATGGGGAGATAATTTAACCAATTAAATATTCTGTGCTCAAAAACATGTTTCGGTCACTTTCTTGGACTTTGGCTGACTTTTCATTTCTCTTTACCTGTACAAAGAAGGAATAAAGTACAAATATCCAGCTTCTCCCTCTCAGAGTCTGTGATTTTTTTTTTTTTTTTTTTACTGTGAAATTCACCTTTACTGATCTGATACAAAAGGTATTAAAATACATATTCTGGGCAAAATAAAAAGTTCTTGAAGCATCATATAAAACTTGTGAGAAGTCGATACATATTAAAGAAGGGATAGACCAATTTTATCCTCAAACGTAACTTTAAATGACATTTTACCTAAGAAAATTGAAAAAAAACTGGATCAATTTACATCCATATCCTTTGGGGATATAAGCAAGAAGATGGTTAACACTGAGAATTTATATTCTCGTGGTAAAAATTACAGTTGTTTCAGACCTCTGCTATTATTTGATAGAGAAGGCATAGAAAAAACTACTGAAATAAATAGTGGACAATTAACCCCACAGAATATAAACATAGATTCTGTCAATAGCTGGGCTAAGACTCCAATACTCTCTTCATACCAAAAAAACTACATCATTCCCTCAAGGAAATTCATTCAAGATTTTGCCCAAAATTATTTAATGAGCATTTATTTACTATGACTCTCATGCAGGATATTTGTTCAACCCTGATCATATTGGGGTTCTGCCCACAGTAGTCATTCAAAACCCCTGATTGCATAAACTCCAGAGTCTTGAGGTCAATGTCAAGCATTCATATTTTCCTGAAGCAGGTGTAAAACCTTGAGAATTATGCTACTCTGAAACAATATTTTCTAAAATTGAGTCTCTGCACACATTTTTTTTAACCCAAAGGAGATGTTTGGTCCTGCCTAACTTTGAGGGACATGGGAATGTAATCCTTTAAGCAACCAAGAAAGACAGGGTGTGAGAAATATTGATGATGCATAGAAATGTCTGTCATGGCACTCAAGTTTAGCTAGCCTCTCCCGTGAAAGATCTTAGCATTAGCTTATATACCATCTAGTATTTTATGACAGGTAGTCTTATAATTTAAAAAATGTTAAATATTTCTTTATGTTTCCCAAAATTTTGAATACTTATCATACTCAATAAAATCAGAATTAATTAATCAATTACTGAACAAATGCATAATAAAAATTTCATTGTCAACTGGGCACATAATTGCTACAGGGCTATGAGATTTTTCTCCAACAAAGAATAGCAGGACCAACATGAGGTCAAGTTGTGCTAATCAAGGTTGGCCACTTGCCTGGGCTGAATAAATGAAGCATATGGAGCAAGTTGAGAGGGTGAGATCCTGGCTAGCTAAAAGTAAGTCCCCTACTGTCCTGTCATGACACCTACCCTTCCCACAGGGCCTGAAACTCCCACCCTTAACTAGACCACTTGAACCTCTCAACAAAATTTCATAACCAAAGGGCATAAAAAGGACAGAGTTAACATTATCATAAGTGATTGTTCAGTCACATTTTTGAAAAATGATGAAGTTCCTAAAAAGAAATTTAAAAAATGCAAGCTTTGGCTCTATGGTACGTTTGTCAGAATTAGGAAAAGCCTAAGTCCTCTTCTCAATGCTAACCAGACCATATCTCGAGTAAAGTGTTTGGGGTGCTATCTTTTTAAGAAAGTTGTCAAAATATGGGAGATAATGGAAAGATGAATGACGAGAAAGATGAAATATTGGTAATACATCCTGTAAAAATTATTCAGGAAATATCTTGAGTATTTGCTGTGTTCAAAATGTTGGGGACCATCCTCCCCCAGGTCCTCTGGACCTTACATCTGAACTGACACAGAACAGCTGCCCTCTCACCTCAGCCAGTATCCATCCATTAGTAACTATTTCAAAGGGGAAAATATCCACAGCATGGAAGATTCCATCACAGGTATTTGCTTGGCTTGTGGGTTTAGAAGCATGTCAGTTTCCTCCAAGGTAAAACTTGGGGCAGAGACTTCAAGAAAAATAGGATATAAAAGTTAACTTTAATAATTGAGCAAAGATGATATGCCTTAATTTCTCGTTTTTGGCATGACGTTTGCCTATATAATTCTAATAAGCAAATATTACAGGAGAACTGATATAATAAAGAGAAGAGTATGTTTGAACATGACATCCTCCTGTCTGTCTAAGCAGGAGGATAGAGAACCCTCCTTGTGCAAGATCATGTTTTCTACTCATCACCTAATTTAGAGTGAGTGGGGAAAACACCAAGTAAGAATTGCAAAATTGTTTTCTTTATTTAAAAAACGGGGGGGCGCTTACAACTAATGTGGCCAGCAATAAAGGGACATGGAAATAAATTAGGATACAGCAATATAGGGGAATATCATCCCTCCACTTAAAATAATTATGAAGTCCTGTGGATGGATATTATATAATGTTAAGATGAATGGCACACTGCAAAATGTAGCCACATTAAGTAGTGTGATCTTTGCATGTGCACAATGTTTAGAAGGGGATTTAGACTAAAACATTTGATGTTTTAAATAGACTAGACTAGACTAGATCAGAGGCCCTAATCTGGCCCTACCACCCAGCCTCTGTGACGTAGCATCCATTCATTAAAGATGTATTGTGTGAGGTTAGAGATACAAAGTAAGAAACAGTCACTTTTCTCACAACACATAGTCTTTCTGAGTAAAGACAAAAGATGAATAAACAGGCAATTACAGTTTGGTAGAAAGAGTGAAAGAAACAGACATTCCCAGGAACATGCTACAGCTCAAGCAGGCAGCCCCCAAAATACTCTGGGGTGAGACAGGTGGAAAAAAGATTTTGGAAAAGATTTTGAAGAAGTCAGAATACCTGACTGGAGTCTTAAAGGATAAATAGGAATTATCCGGGACAAGAGATGACTGTGAGGAGTAAAATCTGTTGGGGGTGGATCAGAAGCAAAAGCAGAGAAATTTGGGGCGATTATAAAGTGTTGAGCACAGCAGGATCACAGAGATGGGAAGGTTAGAAGAGGAGGCAGGGGCCAGATATTAAAGAACTCCCTGTGCTTTTGATTCTTCTATGAATCTAGGCTCCTGTCCCAGGCAGAAATGCATACCGAAAAAAATCTTTCTGATGAACTATGGGAAATGGTTTAGAAACTTGCAAGAACTAAAGGGGAAAATCATGAAAACTTGAATGAATCTGATGCAGTGAGGAGAGAGGGGAAAACTGGACACAGGGACACATGGGACAGGAAAGACGTGATAAGAAATCTAATTTCAGGGTAAGAGGAAAAAATTCAGAATGACTCGTATATTAATGGCTCACTTTTCTTAATTTCTCAATATGGGAAGTGCAAGGAGAGAAGCAGAAGGTGACTGGAGATGGGTTCTGTTGGCCCAAGATTTACTATGTTTTAGCAACTGTGAGGGATCTTACCTAGATGGTCTAGCGTGAGGAGAGATCAGGGCTGAGGATTATCCGCCAAAAAGAGACATAAAGTCTTCAGAAAAGATTAGATCCTCAAGGAGGGTCTCAATGTGGCCATGACAGGAGCACATCTGTGAGGAACTCTGCCATTTAAGGAGAGTGAAGGAAGACATGTCCACAGGAGACCAAGAAGGAACAGTCAGAGAAGCAGGAGACACAGGAGAGAGTGGACGGTGGGGAGAACATCTGGATCAGACCTCTTTGGATCAGAAACAGTCGACTGCAGTACAGATGCTGCAAATGTCATTAGTAACAAAGAGGACATGGAGGCAGTCGTGGGAAGTCCAGCAGAGAGGTGGGACAGAGGGTAGTGCTTGGTGAACCAAAGGGTAGACAACAGGACTTGCAAGAATAACTCAGCAGACAGCAGTAAACGTTCTCCAAAATGTGCATGTGAAGAAAAAGACCAAGTAGCCAGACAGAGAAGCAATGGGGAAGTATTAAAGCAATAGTAAGAGTAGAATAACCAGAGGTACTTGCCAATGGAAGGGCTTGTTTAATATACCTTGAGATGGCTTCCTCTTCTGTATCCATGGTGACAGGACTGTAGGTCCACTTTCTTCATTAAGGCCAGGATTACTATAACGGGTCCCCAGTCAACCTCTAATCCATGAAACATGCTGTCAAGGAAGGTCTGGTTGTGTTTCTTTCTCTGGGTTTGTTTTTAAAGGTCCAAGACTATTGAGAAAAAGGGGTGCTGAGAGAAAAATAAACCCCTGATAGAGAATGGAAAGACTCAAAATTACAGAAAAGGGAGATAGAGCAGAAATCTGTAGCAAAAGCTGATTATTAGCTTCAAGGAAGGACATTTTTATCTCTGGAAAAAGAGCAAATGAGTAAGGAAGAGTTCAGATGCACATTATTTCCCTCTTATCCTTGACTCCACAGCTTCACTTACTGAAAATCAGCTGCATTTCTAAAATATTAAATGGGAAATTCTAGAAATAAAATATTAAATGGGAAATTCTAGAAAAGTCACAAACTTTAAATTGTACACCATTCTGAGTACTCTGTTGAAAACTCATACCCTCCTATTCTTTCTCACCCAGAAAATGACTCATCCCTTTGACCAGGGTATCCACACTGTATACACTACCTGCCTGTTAATTACTTAATAGTCCTGTTGCTTATCAATCTATCACAGCATCCCAGTGTGTATGTTCAAACGATCTATATTTTACTTAAAAATGACTCCAGAGCACAAGAGTAGTAACGTTGCCAATTTGGATATGCTAAAGAGGAGCCATAAAGCACTTCCTTTAAGTGAAATGGGGAGAGTACAGTAAGATACCTTGAGAGAGACCATGTTATGATTTAGATATGAGGTGTTCCCTGAAAGCTCATGTGTGAGGCAATGCAAGAAAGCTTAGAGAAGAAATGATTATAAGAGGTTTGATCTAATCAGTGCATTAACCCCTGGATAGGGATTAACTTGGTGGTAACTGTAAGCAAGTAGGGTGTGGCTGGAAGAGGTGGGTCCTTGGAGGCATGCCTTTGGGGTTAATATTTTGTCCTGGTGAGAAGCACTCTCTGCCTCCTGATCACCTCCTGATCCACCACACTCCACCACACTCTTCCACCACGATGTTCTGCCCCATCTCAGGTCCCCAGGAATGAAGTCAGTCATCTGTGGAGTAAGACTTCTGAAACAATGAGCCCCAAATAAACATTTTTTTCCTCTAATTGTTCCTGTCAGGTATTTTAATCACAGCAAGGAAAAAAGAAAAAAAAAAAAAAGCTAACTAAACTGAGGTGAAATGACACATTATGACAGCTTTAATCTAATCCATGCATTAATCCACTGATGGATTAACTGGGTGGTAGCTGTAGGCAGGTAGGGTCATTGAGGGGATGTTTTGTGGTTTACATTTTGTTTCTGATGAGCAGAGCTCTCTGCTTTCCCTTGTCAGGTCCTGAACTGCTTCCTTCCTCCACACCCTTCAGCTATGATATTCTGCCTCACCGTGGGCCGAGAGCAAGAGTCAGTCAGTCATCCATAGATTAAGATCTCTGAAACTGTGACCGCCAAATAAGTTTTTCATCCTCTAATTGTTCTTGTCAGGTCTTTTGGTCACAGTGAAATAAAAGAAGAAGAGGGAAAAACAAAAACTGGATAAAACAATATATAACTTATTACAGTATATTGTCAAAATTGCTCTCTATTTTATTTTTAGTTATTGTCAATCTCTTACTGTGCCTAATTATAGGTTAACTTAATCAAGGTATGTATGTGTGGGATAAAACATAATATAAAGGGTTTGGTACTATCCATGGTTTAGGGGAGTCTAGGAATGCTTTTCCCTTTCTTAAGATGGAATTCATGGGTACACATTTACTGGCAAGGGTAGAAGAACTAAGATTGTAAAAACCTTTTAACAATTTTGTTTAATCCTCTACTCAATCAGCAAGAATTTAGTCATTATCACAACTAATGATATATTGTGATAAATGTTTATTTAAGGCACAGTGCTGCAATCAAGAAATTTACTTTCTGTTAAATGCAGGGAAACCCAAACAAAGCATTACACAGCATGTAATCAGCTATGAGCAGCAAGGGAATCATGACCAAGAGCTGGAGGATGAAGCGCTTCCAGCTGGATTGAAAGGAAAGGAAACCTTTATATAATTGGTAAAAATGATTAAGAAAATATTTTGGAGATAGGGAACAGCCTTAGTTAATTTCAGTAAACAATTCAGCCTCTTATTCCTAAAGATCACACTTAATAATTCCCTGGTCCAGGGTGAGTTGAACTGAAGTGAACTTGAGCAGAAGAACAAACTGATGGTAGAATCGTCAACCAAGGTGAGCTGTGTGGGGTGGACACAGGCGTGGGGAGAGGAAGTCACCGAGCTGAAGGCCTCCAGAGTCCTCCCATGGTACCCCCTGCACCTCCCTCTCTGCTGACACCCAGGGCCACTCCTTACAGCACCCTCTTCATCGTCACCGATTCCCTAGTGATTCTTATCTTGCACTCCTACTCTATAATTTTTATAACCTAATTCATTTTACCTCCTTCAGTCAGAAATATGCCAGCCATCAACAGAAGGAAACTAACCTGTTGATAACAAATCTCTGTATCAGTCCCTACACATGATCGAATCCCAGGTTTAGTTTAAGATAAACCTGTGAATTTTTATACCTTCTATTTTATTGATTTTATGCTACTCCTACTTAAAATCTCTGATACTCTTTTGGAAGTATCTGGGTCTACTTTATTGATCAAATTCTCTGCTCATGTGTAATCCATCTGTAAGAAATTGGTGGTAACTTTACATTTTGGAAAATGTCAAATTTTTATTTTTGTAAAGGATCAAAGTCTTGAGTAAAAGGAGAAATACTCAATAAATTTATTTTTTGGTAAATGTGAGGATGGAGGAATGGTCCTCGCCAGGTTCCTAAAGTCACAAGCAGAGAGAGCTGTCTGCCTTTCTTGTGTAAGGGCAGGAATGGAAGGGGTATCAGAATAACTATGGCCATGTTTGAATGACAGTGGGATTTTCCTTTATGCATGCTCTCCTTACTCTCAAGGAGTGAATGAAAGAATACGCCAAGTGCCCCGCACAGAACTGGTGCACAACAGGTGTTTCTAAGTGCTCTCTTTTCTCTTTGCAAAGGATTGCAAGTGACCATAACAATAGTGTCAGGTTACATGTAGATCCACCAAAAGATAGATTTGCAAGCCTGCTCCTCAATATCAATATCATAAATAAAATTCCTCAATATCATAAATAAAATCGGGTGTCCTTGCTTAATATCTGGACTACTGATGCTTCTAAAAACTGGGACATATGATAATTAAAAACAAAAAAAATCTGCATGATATCAAAGACATTTAAAAATGTCAATTCTCTGAGAAAAGAGCTTTATAAATAGATGAAACAGTGCAAGAAGAAAAAGTAAACAAATCCAAAACTGAGTGATCAAAAACAAAATAGCAAAATAGAAGCAGCAAAATACAAAGAAAAAGGCTAAGGTGTTTACAACATAATAGATGATAAGTATGACACAACCGCAATCTATGATTAGACCCTAATCCATGCGTAAATGTAAATGGCAGAAACCAATTTAGTCTAGGGATTTGCTTTTAAGAATATTAGGAATACAAAAAAGTTTTTTTTTTTTTTTAAATGTAAAGGTCATTACATGAAATTAACTGGTAGATATATTCCAAATATTCCAGCCAATTCTTTGTCCTGGAAAGGCAGAAAAAGAGCCCTTTTCCCTTGGAAAATGAAAGTAGGGGTGAACCTCAATAGAGACTATAGGAAAGTTGTTAAAAAAGAGCATCCAAAGCAAGTTTTCCCAAATAGTCAGACATTGGGCCATAGAATTCACTGGTGTGGGTTGCCCTTTCCTTTGCATAGTAGGACATTGGGCCACTTTCCTAGCTTTATCCACCAAATGCCAAATAGAAAAACTCAAAAACGTCCTGAGACCTCCCAACTAGCTAGTATTACAAGCATGTGTCAACTTACCAGGAACCAGGTAAATACGTTTTTTTAAACCTAGATGCAATAATAAATTTTCTGAAAAAAAAAATGTTTAAATTACTAGAACTAACCTAAGTTTTTTTTTTTAATCAGAAAACATCGATTTATATAAAAAAAAAAAATTGTTGGCTAACTTTCTAAGAGATACCTCCTCCCCAAACTGTATCTAACCAGAAGAACTTACCAATTAAAACAAGTCATTAAGAAGGAGGCATTTCCAAACTTGAAATCCTTCCACATTACAGGAAAAGAAGAAAAGGTTTCAAATTAGTTTCATTACATTGAGAACAATGTTGGTACCACCGAAAATATAACATGTAAAAGTTAAGACAAACCTGCGGATCAATGTCAATTATATCAACTTAAAATTCTTAATAAAACTCTAACGAAGGGACTGAAGATGTGACTCAGTGGTAGAGAGCTTGCCTAGCATGTGTGAAGCACTAGGTTCTATTCTCAGCACCAAATAAAAATGAATATATAAAATAAAGATTTTGTGTCCATGTACAATGAAAAAAAAATTTTTTAAAGCTTTAATAAATTGACAGCATCTTTAAAACAGTACAAATAATTGCTCTTTGATGATCGAGTGAGATTTATTTTAAGAATGTAATAATGGCTCTAACATTAATATCAAACAATATGCACGGATCAGAGGAAGAAAGGAATTCATACAATCGCATCCTAGTTTTCAGAGGCTGTTTGATAATATTCATCACGATATTGATCAACGTTGACTTCTGATACTTTGAAACTCCTAAAAAATACAAATAGATGACTATCTTCTGGACTTCATGCATCCTGAGCCACATTGCAGCATCATGCTTAATGATTAAATATTAGCATATTCTATTTTATTAGAAGAAAGATAAACATCTCCATAACTAAACAGCATTATTTCTGGAAATGCTATAGGATATAGATATAGGATGTATAAAAATTAGAGAGGAGAAGGCCAAAAATATAATTGAATATCATGGACTGAAAACTGCTAGAAGGAACAAGAGAACTCAGTTGACTTGTTACAAAATTAATCATAAAATTGATTTACTTCCTTCAGAAAACAATGTAAAAATAATAATACTTATATCTCATTTATAATAACAGAATTTAAAAAATAAAATAACTATGGAAAGATAAACTTAATATGACTCATGTAAGAACTTGATGGAGGAAATATTAAAACTCTCCTAAGATACATAAAAGAAGCCATCAGTATAGAAAAGTAATATCATGCTCACAAACTAAGACTAAATAAGACTAAATTTTTTGAATGGCTCAACTATCCCAAAATGTATTGACATATTTAATATTCCAAACATAACTATATAAGAATTTTTTTTCAAAAAATTGGCAATCTTATTTTTAAAATAAGTCGACACTGAAAAAAAAAAATTCTAAAGTACCCAAAAAATTTCTGTTAAGTGTAATAAGGAAAACATATCATATTTTCCAGATAGCAGAATAATAACAAAAACATTACTTTTTACATTTCAGAATAAGAAGCCAAATAAACAGATCAGGTTAGAGTATTCAGAAATATTTACAAATATAATACTAAGTCTAAGAATATATGATAAATGCCATACTATAAATCTCTGAGAAGATGGATTATTCAATAAACACTGTTAAAATAAGTAGCAAATATTGAAGAGAAAAAGTAATTCTTGATCCCTGTCTCCATTGTTATGTCTATTATTGGAGAATTTATTTTAATTCTGGATGCTTCAAAAGTCTATTTGTAACAAAAAAGTAAAACTGAAATCAAGGACAGGTTTGTTTTGGGAAATGAGTAAACAGGGGCCCTTGAGACAGGAGTGCCATCCTGCTGGGGAGCTCCCTGAATTTCTTTTTCTCCTACACAATCCAGACTTGAGGCTGCAGAAACCAAAACTGATAAACTGTAAATGACAATGGATAAAGATCAAAAAAAGTTCCAGCAGAAGTCTATTTCTTTAGCCAAAAACCAAGAAAAGTCCAGCCTAGCAAGACAGGAACATTTAGACAAGACTACTCCAGAAAAACGCCAGGGAAAACTCTTCAGCCCCATTCCCACCCACTTGAGCAAAGTCCAGCGGGGGAACGGAGACTTTCCAGCTCTCCAGTCTGTAGCAAGGTACCTGATCCTCATTCAACAATGGCATGCTGGCAAAATCAGGCCTCTATTGCACCCAGCCAGAGAAGGCCTAGTGGAGGGAAGGAGGTCACCCCACCATGCTGAAGAAAGAGAGAAAAGATGTGCCGAAAAAAGAAAATGGCAAGGGTCTCAGGAACCTATGAGAAAATGTAAAACAAGATCTAACATTCACATCATCTGCTACCCTGATGGAAACATGAACTCAAATAATATCTGAAATTTTTCCAACTTGGGAAAAGACACCCATGTAGAGACCCAAGAATGTAAGTGAACCACACACAAGATGAGCCCAAAGACATGCAGACCAAGATACATCATGATCAAACTTGTGAAAATTAATGATAAAATCAGAGGCAAAGCAGAGGTCAGAAGCACAACCTGAGTTCCAGCTGCACTTGTCTGCTATTGCTCTTTGGTTCTCCTTCATCCTTGGGCTCATAGAAAGGCAAATCAATATCTCTGTTTTAGAAGCAAAAACATCAGTCTCGAGGGACAGAAAGAGAATTTTTCTCTTGATGGCTTTATGGTTGAGCACACTTCCTTTACAAAAGCAAGTCAACCTTCTCTTATATTCATATAATCAGTTATATGCCCAGAGAATGCTTGGTGGTGATTGGTTTTAACTTGGATTTTCTAAACCAATCATTATGAAAGAAGAGAGGGAGGGATTGATTGATTTAAAATTAGATCCCATCTAGTGCTCTAATGAAAGAAAACCCTTCCAGTTTTCTAGGAATCAGAGTAACCTCTGTCAATCAAATATCAATCAAATCCTGCTCAGAGATAACAGACGCAGGCTATGTTAATAAAGGTTGTTTTAAGGATCCTCTTCTTTTATAAGATAACAGGTGAAAATGTATTGGTTTTCCACAGTTAGGATCCCCAGCCTCTGAAATCTCAAATCTCTGAGAGTGAGAAATGCAAACCAGGTAGACAGGGTGACAGCCACACATTGGTGGCAAAGCCAGTGTCCCCGCTTTTCCTTTTCTCCCTGATTTAAGAGTATGTCCTCAGTAGCCTTTTCCTGTCAAGTTCACCCTGCCATGTGGAATTCTACAAGTAAGTTTAGTCGTGCCTACGCAGGAGGAAACTCCCATGACTTTCCATTGAGAGGTGAGGCTGCAGGACCCCAGCCTTTGTCTGACACGAATACACAAACTTCTCCTTGTGCCAGACTCTCCTGCACAGCAAATAGGATTCTTTACATTAAATATCATGTGTCACTCTCCTTCCCCCCGCCACATATACACACCTCTCTTACAAAAAGAAAGTGAACCCTAGAGGAAGTACATCCTATCTATTACACGTTTTGTTACATTTTGGATTCATAACTAGTTAGTCTAACTTCAACTCTTTGCTGGGGATCGAACCCAGGGCACTGTGCTTGCAAGGCAAGCACTTTACCAACTAAGCTATCTCCCCAGCCCCTAGTCTAACTTCAAATTTAAAAATCATCTTTACCGCACATCTAAGTTTTTTCATTAGCTGATGACATCCTTTACCAAGACAATTTTAGTTCAAAATCATTATTAATATGTCATCAGAATAATTTTAAAATAAAATCTACTATTTTGATTTTTCTTATGTACATGTAATTCATAATAGATGTGTTTGCTGTTCCTGTAGACATGTGGCAAAGAAAATCTTTCTGATTCTTATTTACCATAGTGGTCCATGAATTAACCATCAGAGCCCCAAAATATGAACCTCGGAAGCAATGTAATTAATGCTCTCAGCTAATTTAGGTATAGAGAAGTTTATGACCTCTCTGTGAAAATCCTTAAGGTCTGAGACCTTAAGGTTCCCTGTGGTTCCCTGGAGCTGGGAAAGCTGGTTGCCCACCTCAAAAAAAGGTCCCTTTGCTGGGTCACATTTTTCAGTGGAAAATCTTTCTAACATTTTCACTTACTGATTGCTATGTCAACTCATGCCCAGCAAGGGCCACATCATAAGAAATATTTAATAATTAATTAAATGCAATCCCAAACTATTTTATGATTATACAATGTGGAGAGAAATACCATCATGGAAAGTTGTATTTTTTAAAAAGTACCACATAGACACTCATAAAAATCTAAATATTCTATCAGGTTTAAAAATGTATCTAGATCTACCTTACACTATAGATTCTGAGGACATCCAGGGAGGAATTTAGCAAAGCTTTATGGTGAGCTGTGGAACTCTTTGTTAAAATATTTAATCTAGGTTCAGGGTGACAAATTGTCTGTATTTCCCACAGCCACCCCTAATGTGTCTAGAAGGAAATAAAGCTTCCATAGCAGTCAAGCTATTATAATTGATAAGTGGAAGGGCTCATAAATTCAGTAAATATTCCCTATTCGAGAAAAAGTAGCTGGCTTCTGACTAACTTAAGAGTGTTCCTGGGAGTTCGACAGTTGACAATTAGTTATTGAACACTTACTATGTCCAGACAATATTCATGCACTGCAGATACAAAACATAAACAACATGGTGACCATAACGGTCCTTAAGAAAGTTTCATCCTTACAGTGTGTGGAAAGGAGCAGCTAATGCAGAAACTAATAAACAGGGTTGATTATTTCAGGCAGTAATATGAGTTATGCTTAAAGTAAGATAATTTGATACAGAATGGTCAGGTAAATCTCCTCCAAGTGGTGACATCTGAGGTGAGACCCATATGTTAAGGCAGAGGAGGCAAGTTAGACTGGATTAGAGCCTGATAAATATCCCAAGGGAAAACAAGGCCAAAGCCATATCCTAAAACTGGAATAAGTTTCCAAAATGTTTAAAATTTAAATTTCAGCCTCCTCTGTGTAGAAGAGTTCTGAAACATAGGACATTAGCTCTTTGCATAGCAACCCAAGGCAGGCATGCGGTCGTCTGTCTTCTGTCTTTGAGAGAAGGGAAGTATGCAGGGATGGCCAGCGCCTTCTCAAGGTCAAACGTAAATTTCTAGCAAAGCATAGACTTGAGTCAGGTCTTCTTGCCTCAGATTCTTTCACAGATGTTAAGGCTATAGTGTGTTTAGGAACATCTGAAACATTCGTAGGACTTCTTGGGTCATTATTATTACTATCCAGGAAAATAAGCCTGTCCTTTAATATCTCCATCAAAGGGGAAAAAAGAAACATCTGGGTTAAGAATTCAAGTGTCACAGCCAAGGACCTGGGCTAAGGGGAATTTCCTTAATTTTTCAGAGCAACTGAGACGGTCGGTGTCTCCTGGCATTTATCACTTGTCAAAAAGGCAGTTGGGGTTCTCTGTGAAGCCAAAAGGAAAAATAACTAAGGAAGTGGAAAGGAACACAGCATCTCAGAGGCTAATGTTCCTCACGACAAGACAGATATCATAGACCCCAAAAAAAGGGAACCAACTAGATTATTTCAAGTTCAGAATCATGGACAGAAATATCTGTAGGTAGTAATCATCACTCGTACTGGATGTGGCAGATGTACTGAGTACTAAAGTTTTGTTTGCTTTCACCAGGACTCAAAACTACCAAAGTGGGAATGAACAAGAGAATAAGATCAAATGAGGCAGGAGAGAATAAAAATTTAAATATTGAAAATTGAAAAGTACTTAATTAGTACTGAGGAATGGTATTCCATGATTTTTCTTGGTTCTATGCAAAAACCAAAAATTCTAATTCACATTTTTGACAAAAATCCAAGGCAAGTGCATAAAGAATGTACCTTCTTCTGTCAGTGAGTTGTTTCAGAGTTAACCTTCCTGCATAGCTGTGCCACCCTGAGATGCCTTTACCTTCCACGTCCTAGCATATTGTGAAAGTGAAACCATACTGTCAAAGAAGAATTACACCCTCCAGCATCTGAAATGGCTATTTTAATTTTTAAAATTAATCCGCCAGTCACACTAGCCATATTTCAAGAGGGATCATGGCTCTTACATTGGACAAAAGAGAGCAGAACATTTCCATCATGTTCTACATGATATTGCCAGATCAGGCGCTGCCTAACGGCAGAATTCTATCTATTCTCTGTTTCAGTCAGCTTTTTCGCCGCTGTGACTAAAAAATCAGACTAGAACAATTGTAGAAGAGGAAAAATTTAAGGGCTCATGGTTTCAGAGGTCTCAGTTCATGGACAGCTCACTCCATTCCTCCAGTCTCAAGGTAAAACAGAACATCATGGTGGAAGAGTACGGTGGCAGGAAGTGATTCACATGATGGTCAGGAAGCAGAGATTGACTCCACTGGCCAGATTCAAAATATATGCCCCAAAGCCACGCCCCAAATGCCCCCCTCCTCCAGCCACTACCCACATTCAGTTGCCACTATCCCTATCAGGGGATTAATGCACTAATTGGGTTAAGGCTCTTGAAATCCAATCATTTCTCCTCTCAACCTTCTTGCATTATTTAACATGAGCTTTTGGGGGACCCCTCACATCCAAACCATCACACTTTCTATCTAAACCCAGTATTTTTTATTCCCCAAACCCCCTTCCCCCAAAATCTCATTTTGCTCTAATTTTGACTTCCTGTACTTAATCTCTTCACCATATTAGTCATAGTATAAGAAGTTTAGATATAAATGTGATTTAATTACATTTATTCCAACACCATTATCTCTCAATCTCTCAGATGAGCAAATACCTACCTGTTGTTTTAAGATGTAGCTGATCAATAAGTATTTGTGGCTAAGTATCCTAGGCACTGAGAATGGTCCAAACTCCAACCCTCATAGACCTTAAAATCTAATGCAGGGACAGACAATAAAAAGCAGACAACAAATGCACAAAGCCAGGAAATGAAAGCAGAGTTTGTAAGGGGGAAGTGAGGTCTGAGACATAGCCAAGGGTCAGATCCAGTAGGGACATGTATTAGTTATATACTGCTGCATAACACATGGTTCCAAGATTTAGTGGCTTAAAACAACATTAACTGTTTTACAGACTGTTGGTCAGAAGTCCCCGTGTGGTGGGCCAGGGATCTATGGCCTCTACTCTTCATCTTTAACTCCTATCTCTCCTTCTGCTTTTGCAGCCCAAGTAATGATTAAGGCTGTGGTCACCTTGAGGCTCAACTCCAGAGGATCCACTTCCACTCTCCTTCACACGTGATGGTTGCCAAAATTCAAGTGCTATTGCATTAAGGCTTCAGTTCCTTCCTGCCAGAGGCCACCCTCTGTCCCTCATTGTGTAGGCCTCTCCAATATGGAAGCTTGCCTCACCAAAGTGAGCAACCCGAGACCTAAAAAGTCTTCCAGCAAAATGGAAGTCGTGGTCTTTTGTAACCTGAACACTGAAGTGACTCCCCTTGTAAAATGACCAGAGGAGCCCCACACTGGAAGAGGGGATGCCACAGGAGCATAGATAAAAGATGTGGTGATCATTGGGGCAACTGAGAGGTCTATCCAGTACTGGTGGCATGGGCCACGGAAATGAGTTGGAATTTTAGCTCAGGAGTGATTGGGAGGCCTTGAGAAGTATTAGGAAGGAACTGTTATGACCCCACTTTTAATTCAGGACCTGGCTGTTACATGGAGAAGAGATGTTGGGGGCTACTGTAGAAATAGAGGGATAAGAAACTATTGCAGTTGCTCATGTGAGAAATGATGAAGCTAAGGAACCAATGAGATGCTGTCAAATGCAAGGTTATGTAATATTTGAACCTACTAACATTTGCTGACATTTTGGATATGGAGGGCAAGAGAAAAAAAATGGAGACCCTAACAATACAGCCCAAAATGGGCAGGTCAGTTCCTATAGCAAGATTTTCTTGCAAAATCTTCTGAGCAAGAGCCCTCATGTTTCCTTTTCTCTCTCTTTCTCCCTCCATCTCTTCTGGCACTTTTCTGATAACCTTCACAAGTCACTTCATACTTTGATGTGTAGATAAATCTAGAATCTTCAGATTTAATATGTTGCAATCTAAAGTCATTGTACTAAGTGCTGTAGGGAAAGTGAGTTATAAAAAATAGTTGTCATTTCTTATTACCAGAAATGTGATGCTGTCTTTTGAAATGTGTGACCTAATGTCTCACATTCTCCAATAGATTGAACAAGAACTCATTCCTAGTTTTATATAAAGCAAAGAAAAATTTTTATTTTCTTAAATAAAAAATGCTAATACAGAGAGAAAAGAAATTGGCTTCTGAAAAATATTAGGAGGTTGGCAGTACCTTTTTAATGTCTGGACTTTGATGACAAATGACTGAACTCTCTGAGATTCCAGCATGGATATTGGTTATTGTCTGATCCCATCTCCTCTAAAACCACCAGGAGCTCAACAGGATAACTCAGGCAGTGTGCATATTTTAGGACCTTTCTCCATTCATTCCAGACACAGACTTAGGCTAAATCTGTGGGTAGCCAAATACCAAACAAACAAAACTCAAATAGGTCATGGTTAATACTGAACAATACAGTTCTCCTTCTTGGATTTTAATAATTAACCCAGATTGCTGCATGACTAAAGCAACTGACGCCATCTTTGCCCTGATTCAAATGATATGATTTCACTTTGGAACCAACTTCTTCACTTCGTCCTCTCTCCTTTCTCTCTCCCATCTACTCCCCAGATAAGATGTTCCATTTGCCTTCTGTATTTCTTTCTTGGAGTAAGATCTCCCACAGAGTCAAAATGCATGGAAAGAAGTACCCCACCTGAGCCAGAGCCTTCCCACCCCTCACCTTTATGTTACACCAGACAGGCGATCTCTGCAGGAAACTAAACCATGACACTCTCAAACTTCCTGTGACAATGGCTAGGTTTATTGTACAAACATCAAATTTAGCCCAATAAAAAGAAAACAATTTTTTCTTGACTCATAGCCCTTCAGAAAAAGAAATGTGAGACTGGTTCTCATAATAATAATTTCTGGTGACTTTAAGTAATGTTTACATTTTTCTGAGAGAGAGAGAGAGAGAGAAGTGGGGACACTGTCAAGGAGACAGTGACTTGAGTTTCAGTTTTAAGCTGCCCACAGTGAGATCTGCAAATTTAGCAGAAGAGTCACCAGCTCTGGATCTGTACACATATATGCTTGATCTCAGGATATACTTATGAACTAAGAGTTGGAAAAGAAAGATTGGTTGGTGTGCCTAAAGCCAGACAGGAAAAAAAACCTGAACAACATCTCAGGACTCTTGATCACCAAGTCACTCATGGAGACTTGGAAGTACTGTGAAAAAGCTGCCTTGAAGACAGTACCTTCACGTTAACGCCTGGAGGGGCTCCTCAGATTACATGCTTATTTTTAAATTCCTTCCAAAGTAGAGCCCATACCTTGATAGCAAATCAAACCATTTGTTCTACTATCACATCACACCAAAACACACCCTGCAATTTCATCTTATGTCTAGACTTGACCTGGCTAAGGAGAAGGCCCCAGAGCCACTCACTGCTCAGCAACTGATGGCCACATGCCTGGAAGATACATTAGGATGGATGTCAAGGAAATGTCTCAGCTTGTTTGCTCTCCGCTTGGCAATCACTTCCTCAGACTGTCACAAGTGTGCCACACGCAGCCTCCAGGTCAGGCTTACTGGGGCCTGAAGCCCACCTGTCAATAAGGCAAAAAGATCTAAACATATGCAAAAGGAGTCTTGCTGGAGGTCTTCCGCCTGCTGTGTGGGGCTGGGAGGGGTGGCTACTGGTGGTATCTGTAACAGACATTCAGATTCCTGAGGCTCAAGCTGACATTTCTTTGTAACCCATCTGGTGTAGCCGGTGGTGCACAACTAATGCTTTTGGCACTGGTTTTTTGTTGTTTCGTTTTTTTGGTTTTTGTTTTTATGTTTTGTTTTGTTTTGTTTTTGTTTGTTGGTGCTGGGGATTGAACCACAAGCACAAGGCCCTTGGCACTGTTTTTGAATGAATCTGTCCTCCTCGGTTTCTGTAAGTTTACTACTGGTGACACTGCCTGGCCTACCCCACAGGGTCACCTCAGCCCCCATCTTTCTCCCAGTGCCTGCGTTCAGACTTAGGGCAGCCCATCCAGAGGAAATCCTTGACATTTAATCCTCAGTGCCAGCTCTCCGCTGGCCCTAAGGGTCTTCCCTTAAACCAACATTATCACATTCATGGATTTCCAGTATCCCACTGTATGGTTAATAGGGTTAAAATATTGTATTGAATATTTTCAAATAGCTAGAAGAGAGGATTTCAAGTGTATTCACCACAAAGAAATGAAGAATGTACGAGATCACAGATATACTAAACACCCTGACTTTATTATCCCACGGTATCTAAAAGAATCAAAATATCCCATTGTGTTCCATAAATATGAATAATGATTATGTGTGAATTAAACACAAAATTTTAAAGAGTAAAAAATAAATAAGTAGATCTAATGAGAAAAAAATGTATTAAAGGAAGGTCTCCATGAACTGCCCAGCTGCCTCTTGGCGTTTGAATTTCAGTCCCCAACTGATAAGATCACCTTGCAGAACCCGGTGTTCCTCCGCATGTTGTTCCAGTTCCCTTGATCATCCAACCTTGCTGTCACTCACATTCTTGTTCTTCCGACTCTACTGAAGACCATACTCTTGTGACTCTCCACCTTCTCTCTTGCTTTCCTGATGTGGATTTTGTCTTTCTTCCTGGGCTCCTGGGCTCGCTTCGCAGCCAGGCTCACTCACTTCAGTCCAGGTCCTCCCTCTCAGAGAGCTTCTCCAGGGAGAGGGGAAGTTTGCGCTCCGTCAACTCTGGAGATGACAAGATGTGCACCTTCTGCGTTGTCCCCTGTTGCCTCCTGTCTTCCAGGTGCAGTGGTCTCCCACCTACCACCTACCAATTCATCTTCACCTCTTTTTGTGCTTTATATCCCTCTACATGACTGGAAGTCTTTTCCAAACACATGCTTTAAAAGCAGATTTTGTTACTTCCTGTTCAAATTTTGACCAAGAAAAAAAAAAAATAGTCAAAAATCCCCCTTTACTGGATATTTGCAAAAACTAGGAACTAAATCTGTGCAATAAAAATAAATTTGCTGCAAGTCACAAGTTACCTACAGAGAACTGGAAAAAAAAACTGTCTTTTTTTTTTTTTTTTTTTTAAAGTTGTAGATGGACACAATACCTTTATTTTGTTTATTTATTTATTTTATTTATTTTTTATGTGGTGCTGAGGATTGAACCTAGTGCCTCACACATGCATGCTAGGAAAGCACTCCACCACTGAGCCACAACCCCAGGTCAATATTTTTTTTTATTCTTTACATGTTTCCTGTAAGTAGTACAGATACTATGGACAAAGTAGCCTGTACAATGAAGAGTTTGTTCAGTTATTCTATTCTCTTGTACACTAAGAAGTCCAAAATTTATGTTTACCATAGAAGCATAAGAATTAGTCCATCTTTCCAAATACTATTCTATTTATTTGCTTCATTTATTTTTATTTGTAAAATAGTCCAAAAGATGAGAATATATTTATCTTCTGATGATTTTTGAATCGGTCCAGGCAATATCATATATTGTGTTTCTTTGTGTATTGTTCTAAGGCTGCCTGCTGGTTTGGAAGAGACAAAAGATGTCTAGTGAGCACTGCTATTCCTCAGGGGAAGGCCCTACCCTGCTAGCAGCTATTTTGAGAGGTTGGAGATGCATTACCACAGGCTGCAATTACTCTGTGAATCCCAGTTTGAACTGAAGCGTCATCTCCCCAGGGTGCATTCCTGGGTCACATTTCTCCTTTCCAGGAGAACTAACCTGTCTCTTTGACTATTCAAGGCTGATGCAAGCAACCTCAGACAATCAAAGTTCCTCTTCATCTTTAAGTCAATAAAATTATCTTTAAAAATAAGCAATTTAAAATTGAAAAAAAAATAATAACTTACAATGAGTAATAGCAAATCAGTCTCCAAAAAAATCACTAATTATGGTCAAATGTCAAATAAAGATCCCATTAACTCACAAAGATCCTTAAAGCCTCTTCTTATGTGTCACTGAGTAGAGATGGTAGGAATATAGGGCAGTGTTTAAAACTTTGAATGGTCTTTTATATACCAATAATGCCATATTTTTATGCAATTATTATTTATTATATTTGTCATCTGAAATTAATATCCCAAGTGACTTTCTTATGACTCATTATCATAAGATAATGATCACAATATCCAAGTGATCATTATCTTATGATCTTCATCCCTTTCATAAAAAGCCACGGAAAAATGTTTCATAAGAGCCACCTAAAGCATTAAGACAGAGGGAGTTGGGGAAGGCAACCATAGTTCCAATTAAACTACCTGCCCCTCGAGGACAGGGACTGCCCTGTGTAGTTCAGGGGTGGGGGTCCTAGCATTAGCACAAGGACTCTCTGAAATCAATGAACACATCGCAGATGAATAAACGCTTCCTCTTACATAGATGCGTGAAAGTTTTCAAATATGTGTAGATAAAGTGTCTTCAAAACAAAGAACACAGGAGCCCCTGGCTTAATTCATGGTCTAAATAATTACACACCCCTGGCCTCAGACATGGGCATTTACCTTAAGCACAATTGGACATCTTACTTTAATTTTGTTGGTAACTTAAATAAGAAATTTACAGGATGTCAAATAAATGTTTTCTTTTTGTAAATTTTCTTCTTTTTTTTCCTCTATCTCCTCTCCTATAACAGAGGTCAATCAATTTGTTCAAATGAAAAATCAGATGAGTTCTCAAAGTCCCACTCTTAAAAAGTATCACTTTTTCAAAGATCATGCAACTGGCTGGCATACAGATGACTTCTGTGTCTTTGGATTATGAAGAATTATTCCTTTGGTTCTTTCCATATTCTCCCAGTTCCCTGAAACAGAGAGTTTATTTCAAAGAGGTCATTTTTCTCCAATCCCACAGCCACTGCCTGAGGTCCCATGAGCCTCCTCTTTCACCTGGGTTCTTAACACCATCTTCTTAGTTGTTTTCCTGATAACCCATTCTCTAATCAGTGTATGGAGCTTTCAAGGTTAACCCCCTACCTGTGCCAGCAGCCTCTTCCCTCCTTACTCCCTGCTTGGTAATCCTCACCCCAGAAACACTGTGATTCTTCATGGCTGCATGCATCTTCCCTGTGGCACATCACGTGGTCCAGTCTACCTAAACATGCCTGCCTCCCCTCATGTCTCGGTCAACCCCATACACACATACACATCCTCGGGTCTTGACATAATCTTCATTCCCCCCACCATGCTTTTCAAGTCCCCTATCTCCCACCTAAGAGCCTCTACTCAGACATCTATGAGACAGGTGTCATTTTATCACAGCATATATCATAATTCAGGTGATGGCTTTAATATTCTCTTCCCCCCAAGGGGGCAGGACCATGTTTATCCTGCTCAATATTATACAACAATACACAGCTTCCTATTTGAAGGACTGGTTGGTTAGTTGGATGGAAAAAGAGATGGATTGATGAAAAATCGAATAACTACCTTTAAAAATGAGAGTGAAGTTAGAAAGGCTACCTGAGAAAAAAAGGCAGACGCTACTGAATTGCAGGGGTCTTGTTACCATCAAAGCATCTTTAACTCTTCCACCACTCCTTCTCTTCACATTTGTTTGATCCTAGGCATACTCATCATAAATGTTATTTACAACTTCACTTATTAACAAGGTAGTCTTTTATATGTTTGTTCATGTATGTGACAAGTACCAGACTGGTCCCTCACATTGATAAGATGGAGTTCACTGTTTCTTTCCTCAAGGAGTTTACAGTCTAAGGGAAGATACTATATAATGAACATTTTTAAGGAAAAACTTTTCCTGAAAAAGTTTGCCAAACAATATTATGTTGTATTTTAAAAATTATTTTTAAAACCACCTTTGAAAATTCTTAAATAATTCTAAAAATGATTTTGACTGGGAAAAACATGAATTTTTAAAATTTTAATTCAAGGATATCTTTGATTTGCCATATATTCAATCATGATTTCTACAAAGATTAAATAAAGCATATCTATGTGAAAAAAAATAGCAAAATTGATGTGGAAGGAGCAGACTTGGAACCTAGGACCTGGTTCCTAGGACCTGGGAAAAATGGCCAGAGGAGGAATGACAGTTGACTCATCCCCAAAGAAAAGTTCTCCTATTGTATTAGTCAGCTGTGTCTTGCTGTGACAAAATACCTGACCAGAACAACTAAGAGGAGAAAAAGTTTATTTTGGCTCACAACCTCAGATGTTCAGTCCAGAGTTGGCAGAATTCATTGCTCCAGGTACAAGATGAAGCAGAACATCATGGCAAAAGAGTGTGGGATAGGAGTGTTGATCTGCTCATGGTGGTGAGTAAGCTGAGAGAGAGGGGTAAGGGACACCCAGAAGATGAACCCTTCCAGGGTACACCCCAAGAAACCACCTTCTCTGTTCCTGCCCCATATACCTAAGTTAACAGCCAGTTAGTCCATTCAAATTTGGCAATCATTTCCAATCTGAATATTACTGCATTAACACAGGAACTTTTGGGAAACACCTCATGGCCAAACCCTAACACCTGTGGAGGACTGATTGGGGGAAACAGCCCATCCTGTCTCTGGACACTGCCATACCCAACATGGAAACCAGAACCAAAAGGAAGTGCTATTTTGGGGCAATGTATAAATGATGCTTTTCAAAGGTGAGGAAGAAGTTTGGGGTGTCACACAAACACTCCAGGAATGGTCCTGCCATAGTAACCAGTAAAGAGAACATCCAAACAGCCTAACTACTCAAAAGCATCTGATGAAGGAAAGCAGGCAACTTCAAGAGAGCTGGTGTGTTGTCACCAAAATATGGGTGTAGCAGGAATGGGAACAACTATAGGAAGAAATGCATTTAAGTACTTTCATCTAGTCCCAACAACGGTGGGTGCATTTGTGATGAGAAATACTGATGGCAGAATTTAAAATATCCAATTTATTTTCTCTTCCTCTTGATCTGCTATAAAGTGAAACATTGTATGGAAGAAAGAGGAGAAACAGAATTCTACAGGCAATCTCAGCCCAGCTTCCCTTTCCTTTTCCCTGTCTACTCATTCCGTCCTTTCAGATTGAGTTCTGCACTCCTCCATGAGCTCATCCAGTAACTGTGCAAATTCTGTATTAGCTCTGTGTTATCCAGTAGAACGCTGGTAAAAGTTTAACAACCCACATTTGGGGGGAAAAAACCTGTGTGTGTGTGTGTGTGTGTGTGTATGTGTGCATATATATTTATATATTTATATATATTTAAAATTATAATTTATATATTCAAAATTATATGGATATAATTTTATTGCAAGTTTTGACTAATGCAAATGGAATGTAAAGCATATAATTTACAAAAATGAAATATACACCACTCCTTATTAACAATGTCATATAACTAGGTGAGTTTCACAGAATGTTCACCTTGACTTTGGCTGAACTCTTATATTCTTATGCAAATTAATTGTACCAGCTATGATTCAATAAAATTTAACTGAATACATACTTATCTTCCAGTGCAAAATTTGCTCACATCATTGAAAAACTAATAATAGTTCTGGTATAAATAGGCTGATATTCTTGTCTACATTAGTAGGTTTAAAAGAGTGAAAAAAATTAAGATATATTTGACCACTGCATCCATTCATCAATGATAGGAAAAACTCCTTTGCTGAATAAGCTCATGATCTCTGCCTACCAGCAGAACATTTCCTTAGTTTTTTTGTTTTTTTTGTTTTGTTTTGGTGTGTGTGTGTGTACGTGTGTGCACACACATACACACGCACACACACACACACACTATTCACAGTATAATAGCTAAAGAAATGATGCACATTTCAGTTGAATCTGCCTTATTAATATTTTTCTCCATTTCATTTCTTAAGTCTCCATAGTCAACAAAACAATATGTCAAACCCTACAAAGTGGGGCTGGAGTTGTGGTTCAGTGCAGAGCGCTTGCCTGCCATGTGTGAGGCCCTGGGCTGAAATACTCATTTAAAAAATAAGAGACCTATTGACAACTAAAAAAATATTTTAAAAAACCTGTAAAGTGAGATGATAGAAGAAGCATTTGCCCTTCCTGTAGTGTAATTAATCTCACCATGACCAATTTCAAGTTCAAGGATGCCCCTGAATACAGAAATGGGAAAATAGGCACAGGTAGCACACTATTACAGATATTTCTATCAGTCAGACAAATAGATATGAAGAGCCTCAGGAGCATAAAAAAAGGATAATAAGCAGAAGGTGATGAGTTTTGAGTATGTATGAGCCTTATTTTTAATATAAATTATTGAATGCTATTTATATAATTTTATTTTTAATAGTGCCTGTGTTTAGCAACAAAGTGGCAATGCTTCAGAGCATTTAAGTGATTTTAGTAAAGCAGTAGGAGCCAGCTCTAGCACAACAGTGAATTGTTCCCCTAGATCATCTGTCTCCTCTACCTGTCACGTGCCATGCTATGCAATAACTGCTAATTTCCCTGTTATCTCCTGAAGTTCATAGAATTGAGGTTAGGATGCTTCTTCTCTGTGTCACCAGTCCTTGCAGTGCCTGGGCCATTATGCATACTTGTCATGAATACATTAAACCCTGCACAATTGCCCTTTGCTAGCAGGGGACCTGGAGAAAATCCAGTTGCCAACACCTATGCTTCCTATTTTCATCTTCCCAGGGACCTAGAATAACAAAGGTCACTCTCTTGGTATTAACTCCCATTAAAGGAAGCTCATATAAATATTAATTAGGCACTTTCTAAAGATTGTTTACATTTGGTGGTGATCTCGGAGTGTATATTAAGATAAGAAGGATACCAGCACAAAGTAAAGTAGTGAAGTTGTTGTCCTTAGAACCCACCAGTTCTTGATCACCCCTTATGGTAATTTCCGCAGTGGTCTGCTCAGACCCCCCAGTCTCCTCTGGACTGAAGCATGCGTTCCTCCAACTGTTGAGAGCATTGGTAGCTAAAGATTCTCCACTGAGTCTCCAGGTTCTCCTCTGAAGTGTTACCCAGGTCAAGATCACACCCCTTCCCCAAGGAGAGCCTGAAGAAATGACTGGTCACTACTGGCTTGTGTGTACCCAGGCTTCTTGCTTCCATTTGGAACAATTCTGAAGGATTATCCCAGTTTCATCATTTCCAGGGTAGGAGCGTTTCCTGAGGCTTCTGATACATAGCACAGCCCTTCCTTAACCCCTCAATTTATGGACAAAAACTCCACTTCAGGAGCTATTCTCTGGGGACTCCAATATGATACAGCCCTCAATATTGTGTAGTGCATATCAATGAGCACATTTTAATATAACCTCATATCAAAGGATGCTTGTTGTGAGAAATATTGGAATTTCAAACTAGAGCATAACAGTAGCAAGTAGAACAGATAATCAATTGCAGTAATATTGACAATTGATTTAATAGAACCTCCTCAACTCTAAAATTGAGATGTTTAATGCAACTCTGAAATTACATGTTAAATAAAGCTATATATTAAATAAAATCTTTTTATGACTATTGATTTTTCTAGCAAAGAAAAAAGAAGTATCCATACATTGTAAGAGTTTTCAAGGCTACATGAAACAGAAGATTCCAACATACATAGCAGACTATACTGATAGCATCTAATTATTTTTGCATTATCAGTAGAGCACCCAGAAGTTTGAGATGAATTGAAAATTGGCCATACGATATCTGAGTTAACGTTAACAATCATGAAAGGGCGAAAATGACCTTAATTTCTGAAAAGGAAGGGCATATTTAATGATACCTTATTAGCCAATACCTTATTAGCCAATTCCTGTCTTTTTCTATTATACGGAAGCAGACTGGAATACAGAAAATACTTGGTATGATTGAACAATTGCCACTCTCAGGTGAAAAGCCTTTCATAGAGCATGGTTCCTTCATTAAGCAGACTTTTAATTCCAAGAGATGAAAAGACAAAGCTAAACTACATTCTCTGAAAATTCCAGCAAATTAATCATATTTGAATGCTAAATGACCTCCTGCTGTAAAGTAATTAAGTCTGTGTGTTTACAGAGCCACTCATCAAATAGGAAAAAGAGAGGACAAGAGCACTATGAGTAAGGCATTTTGGGGCATGAAATTTTGTGCTGTTAGGTTTTTACTGATGACAACTGCACATTTAGGCAGGTAGTAGATTGCTTAACTCCTGTTCTCCCCAATCAAAAAAGAAAATGGTAAATGAAAATGCATTATTCTTTTGTAGATAGAAGCATTTATAATCATATCGAGGCCAAAAATGAAGTGCTCATATTCCAAAGTAAAGTTAAGATATTCTTAGTGATTTAGAACAATGTTCTAATTATTATTTTTTCTAACCTTGATATAAATTATAAAAATATGTTCTTATTGTTTTTGACAATTTAAGAAAGTAGAAACTCGTGGCTTTCACATTTATCTGAATAATTTAATGACTCCATGACCAGGCAGACCAAGCTGAAGATTTTTCTAGCAAATTGTTCGTTTTCATAAAGGTTTAAGGAAGATGAATGTAAAAATGCACATTTGTATGTACAAATGTGGGGGTTTGTTTTCCTACCTTACAGACAAGTATTTGAAATAGGTCATAGATAAATGTCACCATTATGATACGGATAACCAAGGATCATGTATTTTATAAGAAATTATCATTGTACTCAGTTTATCACAGTGACCCAAAACAAATTTTTTAAACTCATAAATTTCCATTTCCATTTCATACATTATATGGAAATAGTAATAAAATTATATTTCTCCATGTGAGCAACTTAGACTATAAGAAGTTTACCTACCCAATTATTCTAGGCTATTCCAGAGGCCTGGAGATTTTATTTTAGAATTGGGGCAATGTGACCAAAGGATATAAGTATAAAATTGCAGGAAACTGGGCTAGATCCTTCTTTTCCTGGACCCATTTGCAACATGAAAATGTAACCATTGGTTCTTTGATTCTATGTCTCCTTACGACTACCCTTTTTTTTCTTTAGTGTTAGTTACATCTTTAGGTCAAAACCTATAGAGGAAAGGAAATTATAGACCAGACCATGTTAAGTAAAGATGAGCATGAACTGCCAAGTTCAAAATGGAAAGGTTTCATTCTGAGCACCTTGCCCCAAGGTGGCTGTCCAGACTTGAATGGCCAGTGTCTCACATTACAACATTTTCCTGCCATTTTTGTACCCTGGATTCATTTGCCAAAATATTCATCCCATTTTCCTGAATTTTTCAACTTGGAAGTTTCATAGGTTTTTGAATGCCAGTCCTCCTGCTTCAACATAACTATTTTACGGTAAAGTACCAAACAATAATTCCCAAGAACACCTATATTTTGAAAAGAAACTCTAGTCCAGACCATTCCTTCAGAGTTTCAAAAAGGTTGAAGGGACAGTCCAAAAGTGGTCCTTTCACCATTTGCCAGTGGCGAACCTCAGTCTAAGAGAGATTGAAAGGATATGATTTCTTGAGTTGTCAGTAAGCTAGATGGCTCCCACACACGTCTCTGAGGAAGTGCTTCCCCTTAATCTCAAGTCACCAGAAAAGTGACTTAGGGAGACCTACAGAAATTGAGATCCAAAGAAATAGGTTGGGAATTGCACTGGGCAGAGCTACATTTCTACCCCAGAGAGGTCTCAAAGTCCAAAAGTGGACTCTGCTGGAGAGATATCCTTACATGGAACCCCACAGAGGTTTCTACGTGAAGAAGCACAGGGACACCAACAGAGGGGTGGACACTGGAAACCAGCTGCAGTGGTGTCAGACTCAGGAGTTGCCAGTCCAGGAAAGATATTGTCTTCACAGAGTAGCAGCAACCAAGATGTCTCCAGAAGAAAATATGGCTAAGAAATCCACCAAAGTACTGTGCAAGGGACCAGGAGTCAGTCTGGGATTATTTGCTGCACCCAGCAATCCCCACACCAGGCTGCGGCTGTACCAGCCACCTGTGACAGTTCCCCGAAGCCCAACCTCAGTGAGGCCAAGAACAGAATCCATTCAGGGCAGAAGAAAGGGAGGAAAGACAAGAGAGGCCAGTGATGCGCTGGGGAACTTTGAAGCCCAGTTTAGGCCTGAGCTGGGGAAAGAAAAAAATATTAAATATGTTTAGGACTTAATATTGTGCCAAACTCTGCTGGGATTATGCAGTTGTCATGCTTAGAGTAGTCAGAGGCAGGGCTCCATCTGGGTTTTGTTAGTTTAGGATTCATCAAGTTTGGGATTCTCTTCAATACAGAAGGCATAAGATTGTAATCTCAGAATCAGAGTCCATACAGATGGAGTGCCCCGAAACCCTCTCTCACTTCAGAAGTATGGGCCTGTCTTTTCCAACTTCACTGATTTTACCCCAAGGATTCTGTCCCAGAAATAAAGTTGCTATGAAGGAAAATATTTTACTAACAATTAGCTCATGTAGAGGCTATACTTGTCTGTTACTGATACATACATATATATTAAATCTATGAATTTATAAGTATATTTACAAATTTGACAAAGATAATTATACTATATATAATTATATGTGCTTTTATAATTTTATTTGTATGTATATAAATTTTTAAGTAATCACAGCTCTTAAATACCAGTTCATTAGTTTAATTTGTTAAATTATCTTCATTTAGGGGTTAGTTATTCCAGGCCAAATCTCCATCAGTTATCACTGCTAATCCATAAGGAATCCAATCCAGAACCTATAGTGTGTAATGGCTAGTAAGACCATCTGCCTTAGTTTGTTCCCTGACACATGAACTCCTGAAAACTTTCCTCATTGAGAAGCAGCCTAACTTTACCTTTAATTTTCTCAAAATAATAAAAAACTCAGTTTCTCCCCCTTCTCTCCTTAGTAATGGCCTTCTCAGGAAACCTCAAACGGAAGGAAATGTGGACTGTAAAACAATAGGGCCCTTGCTCTGTATCAGACTATCTGGGGTCCTGTATGAGCTTTCAGCTCCGTACTGGGACCTTACAGTTGGGAAAAACAATTAGGCAATTCAGCGCTGGAGAAAGGGTAGATTTATTTATGAGCATTTCCTTTTCTAAACAATTGGGGATTATACAGTTTTTTTCTTCATTTTTCAACTGTCCCATAATGCAGACAGAGAAACGAAATTCTTGAGATAGAGCCATCAGTCCTTCCCATTGCAAATATAAATGATCCTCAGAGCTTAAAAAAGACAAGATATTAAATGCACATTCAACATCCTGCTGTTCCACACTCCAGCACCTCTTCACCACCACCTGCCCTTCCCCACTGTATACTTTTGGGAAGGATTCTGCATTTCCCAAACCATAAGATTACATTTAGGTAGTGGATTCACTATAGAGAAGGAGAAAAGGAAAAAGGAAAAATATATGGTTCATATCCCTAAACATGTTATTCTAATCACTATGAACTCTCTGCAGTATTGATTCCTGATCTTTCTGTCTCTAATCACCACCTATTAATTTTCCATCTGAAGCTCTCTAAGGCTTCAGTGATCATGTCCTGACAATTCTTCCCACTTCCTAGTGCCCCCAGCCTCAAGTCCTCTCTTCCCTCCTCAGTTCTAACCCTGGTCCACCATTATTGCCTCTCTCCTGCACATACCCCCATCCCCTGCCCTTCTTCTGTGGTATTTCTCTGAGCAAGTCACACCCACTTACCACACATCTGCCCTTGTGTGGCAGAAAATGGTGCAGAAATAAAGCACAATTGTAGTCAACTTTGATGTAAGTACAATCGCTAATTCCTAAGGGAGCCTCTAATGCTGAATTTGTAAAGTGGTGCTAAAGCACTCTTCCCTGCACTTTTTTTTTTTGGGATACATTTGATTTTCTGTACATGGAGTAAAGGCATACCATTCGTGTAATCATAAATTTACACAGGGCAATGTTGTTTGATTCATTCTGCCACTTTCCCCCCTCCCCCCTTCCACACCCACCCCTCTTTTCCCCCATACAGCCCTTCCTTCCTCCATTCTTGCCACCCTCCCTAACCCTAACCCTAAACATAACCCTAACCCTAACACTAACGCCTCCCACTCCCCATTATATGTCATCATCCACTTATCAGCGAGATCATTCGTCCTTTGGTTTTTTGAGATTGGCTTTTCTCACTTAGCATGATATCCTCCAATTTCATCCATTTGCCTGCACATGCCATAATTTTATTATTCTTTATAGCTGAGAAATATTCCATTGTATGTGTGTATATATATATATATACCACATATATACATGGTATATATATATATATATATATATACCACAGTTTCATTATCCATTCATCAATTGAAGGACATCCATTCATCCATTCATCAATTGAAGGACATCTAGGTTGGTTCCAAAATCTGGCTATGGTGAATTGAGCAGCAATGAACATTGATGTGGCTGTATCTCTGTAGTATGCTGATTTTAAGTCTTTTGGGTACAGGCCAAGGAGTGGGATAGCTGGGTCAAATGGTACTTCCATTCCAAGCTTTCTGAGGACTCTCCATACTGCTTTCCATTGTGGTTGCACTAATTTGCAAACCCACCAGCAATGTATGAGTGTACCTTTTTCCCCACATCCTCGCCAACACATATTGTTGCTTGTGTTCTTAATAATAGCCATTCTAATTGGGGTGAGATGGAATCTTAGGGTAGTTTTGATTTGCATTTCTCTTATTACTAGAGATGTTGAACATTTTTTCATATATCTGTTGATTGCTTGTACATCTTCTTCTGTGAAGTGTCTGTTCATTTCCTTAGCCCATTTGTTGATTGGATTATTTGTATTCTTGGTGTAGAGTTTTTTGAGTTCTTTATAGATTCTGGAAATTAGCGCTCTATTCGAAGTATGAGTGGCAAAGATTTTCTCCCACTCTGTAGGCTCTCTCTTCACATTACTGATAGTTTCCATTGCTAAGAGAAAGCTTTTTAGTTTGAATCTATCCCAGTTGTTGATTCTTGCTTTTATTTCTTGTGCTATGGGAGTCCTGTTAAGGAAGTTTGATCCTAAGCCCACAAGTTGAAGGTTTGGACCTATTTTTTCTTCTATAAGATGCAGGGTCTCTGGCTGATTCCAAGGTCCTTGATCCATTTTGAGTTGAGTTTTGTGCAGGGTGAGAGATAGGGGTTTAATTTCATTCTGTTGCATATGGTTTTCCAGTTTTCCCAGCACCATTTGTTGAAGAGGTTATCTTTTCTCCATTGCATATTTTTGGCCCCTTTGTCTAGTATGAGAAAATTGTATTTATTTGGGTTTGTGTCCGTGTCCTCTATTCTGTACCATTGATCTACCTGTCTATTTTGGTACCAATACCATGCCGTTTTTGTTATTATTGCTTTGTAGTAGAGTTGAAGATCTGGTATTGTGATACCCCCGCTTCAATCTTTCTTCTGAGGATTGCTTTAGCTATTCTGGGTTTCTTATTCTTTCAGATGAATTTCATAATTGTTTGCTCTATTTCTGTAAGGTACATCATTGGAATTTTAATTGGAATTGTATTGAATCTGTATAGCACTTTTGGTAGTATGGCCATTTTGACAATATTAATTCTTCCTATCCAAAAACATGGGAGATCTTTCCATCTTCTAAGGTTTTCTTTAATTTCTTTCTTTAGTGTTCTGTAGTTCTCATTGTATAGGTCTTTCACCTCTTTTGTGAGATTGATTCCCAAGTATTTTATTTTTTTCGATGCTATTGTGAATGGGGTAGTTTTCCTAACTTCTCTTTCTGAAGATTCATTACTTATGTATAAAAATGCATTGGATTTATGAGCATTGATCTTGTAACCTGCTACTTTACTGAATTCACTTATGAGCTCTAAAAGTTTCCTGGTGGAATTTCCAGGTTCCTCTAAATATATAATCATGTCATCAGCGAACAGGGATAGTTTGAGATCTTCTTTTCCAATTTGTATCCATTTAATTTCTTTGGTTTGTCTAATTGCTCTGGATAGAGTTTCAAGGACGATGTTGAATAGAAGTGGTGAAAGAGGGCATCCCTGCCTTGTTCCAGTTTTTAGGGGGAATGCTTTCAGTTTTTCACCATTTAGAATGATATTGGTCATGGGCTTAGCATAGATGACCTTTACAATGTTAAGGAATGTTCCCACTATCCCAGTTTTTTCTAGTGTTTTGAGCATGAAGGGATGCTATATTTTATCAAATGCTTTTTCTGAATCTATCAAAATAATCATGTGATTCTTAACTTTACGTCTCTTGATATGGTGAATTACATTTATTGATTTCCGGATGTTGAACCAACCTTGCATCCCTGGGATAAAACCCACTTGATCGTGGTACACTATCTTTTTAATATATTTTTGATTGCGATTTTCTAAAATTTTGTTGAGAATTTTTGCATCGATGTTCATTAGGGATATTGGTCTGAAATTTTCTTTCCTCGATGTGTCTCTGTCTGGTTTAGGTATCAGGGTGATATTAGCTTCATAGAATGAGTTTGGGAGGGTTCCCTCCTCTTCTATTTCATGGAATACTTTGAGGAGTTTTGGAATGAGCTCTTCTTTAAAGGTTTTGTAGAACTCGACTGAGAACCCATCTTGTGGTCCCGGACGTTTCTTTGTTGGTAGACTTTTGATGACCTCTTCAATTTCATTGCTTGAGATTGATATATTTAAGTTGTGTATGTCCTCCTCGTTCAGTTTAGGTAATTCATATGTCTCTAGAAACTTGTTGATGTCTTCAAGGTTTTCTGTTTTGTTGGAAAATAGATTTTCAAAATAGCTTCTAATTATGTTTTGTATTTCACTTGTGTCTGTTGTGATATTTCCTTGTTCATTCCGAATTTTAGTAATTTGAGTTTTCTCCTTCTTTCTCTTTGTGAGTATGGCTAAGGGTTTATCAATTTTGTTTATTTTTTCAAAGAACCAACTATTTATTTTGTTAATTTTTCCAATTGTTTCTTTTGTTTCTATTTCATTGATTTTGGCTCTGATTTTAACTATTTCCTGTCTTCTACTACTTTTGGTGTTGGTCTGCTCACTCCGCTTTGAGCTGTAGTGTTAAGTCGTTTATTTGTTGATTTTTACTTCTTTTGTTGAATGCGCCCATGAAATAAATCTTCCTCTCAGTACTGCTTTCATAGTGTCCCAGAGATTATGATATGATGTGTCTTTGTTCTCATTTACTTCTAAGAATTGTTTTTATTTCCCTCCTGATGTCTTCCATTATCCATTCATCATTTAATAGTGTATTATTTAATCTCCAGGTATTGGAGAAGTTTCTGTTTTTTATTCTGTCATTTATTTCTAATTTCAATCCATTATGGTCTGATAGAGTACAAGGTAGTATCTCTATCTTCTTGTATTTGCTAACATTAGCTTTGTGGCATACAACATGGTCTATTTTAGAGAAGGATCCTTGTGCTGCTGAGAAGAAAGTGTATTCATTCTTTGTTGGATGGTATATTTTATATATGTCCGTTAAGTCCAAATTGTTGATTGTGTTATTGAGATCTATGGTTTCTTTATTCAATTTTTGTTTGGATGATCTATCCAATGGTGAGAGAAGTTTGTTAAAATTGCCTAGTATTTTTGTGTTGTGGTCTATTTGGTTTCTGGAATTGAGAAGGATTTGTTTGACATACATGGATGACCCAATGTTCGGGGCATAGATGTTTATGATTGTTATGTCTTGCTGATTTATGCTTCCTTTAAGCAGTATGTAATGTCCTTCTTTATCCCTTCTGACCACTTTTGGCTTGAAGTCCACATTATCTGATATGAGGATGGATACTCCAGCTTTTTGCTGTGTCCATGTGCATGGTATGTTTTTTCCCATCCTTTCACCTTTAGTCTCTGGGTATCTCTTTCTATGAGATGAGTCTCTTGCAGGCAGCGTATTGTTGCATTTTTCTTTTTAATCCAATCTGCCAGTCTATGTCTTTTGATTGATGAGTTCAGGCCATTAATATTCAGGGTTATTATTGTGATATGAATTGTATTCCCAGTCATTGGACTCATTTTTATTTTTTGACATGATTTGGTTTCTCGTTTCTCCTTTATTTGGCTATTCCTTTAGGCTAGTTCCTCCCATTGCTAATTTGCATCATTGTTTCCAATCTCTTCCTCATGGAATATTTTGCTGAGAATGTTCTGCAATGCCGGCTTTCTTTTTGTAAGTTCCTTTAGCTTTTGTTTATCACGGAAGGATCTTATTTCGTCATCAAATCTGAAAGTAAGTTTTGCTGGGTATAAGATTCTTGGTTGGCATCTGTTTTCTTTCAGGGCTTGGTAAATGTTGTTCCACGCCCTTCTAGCTTTTAGGGTCTGGATTGAAAAATCTGCTGATATTCTTATTGTTTTCCCCCTGAATGTAATTTGATTCTTTTCTCTTGCGGCCTTTAAAATTCTGTCTTTACTTTGTATGTTAGGTATTTTCATAATATTGTGCCTTGGTGTGGGTCTGTTTTAATTTTGTATATTTGGAGTCCGATAAGCCTCTTGTATCTGGTTTTCCATTTCATTCTTCAGTTTTGGGAAATTTTCTGATATTATTCATTGAATAGATTGTTCATTACTTTGGTTTATTTCTCTAAGCCTTCCTCAATCCCAATAATTCTTAAATTAGGCCTTTTCATGATATCCCATAATTCTTATAGATTCTGTTCATGATTTCTTATCATCTTCTCTGTTTGGTCAACTTTGTTTTCAAGATTAAATATTTTGTCTTCAATGTCTGAGGTTCTGTCTTCCAGGTGTTCTGTCCTATTGGTTATGCTTTCTATGGAGTTTTTAACTTGGTTTATTGTTTCCTTCATTTCATGGATTTCTGTTTGTTTGTTTTTTTTTTTTTTTTTCAGTATCTCTAACTCTTTATTGAAATGATCTCTTGCTTCCCGTATTTGCTCTTTTAACTGTTGATTGTGTGATCATTTAATGCCTGCATTTGCTCTTTCATCTCCTCCTTCAATGTCTGCATTTGCTCTTTCATCTCCTCATTTGCTTCTTTCAATGTTTTGATTATGTACATTCTGAACTCCCTTTCTGACATTTCTTCTACTGTGCTGTCATTGGGTTTTATTGATATGGTATCTAAGTTTGTTTGGGACATTTTCTTCCCTTGTTTTCTCATATTGGTCAGATATCAGTGGGACTCTGAGATATTGCAGATTTTCTCTATTGGCTTATAGTGTTCCTGTAGATTTCCAGTGTATCACCTCCCAGCCTTCAGTAACCTGAAGTCTTGGAGGAACTTGATAATGCAGTGCTTCCAAAGAAAGCTGCCCCTAGCCCACTACTGGTTCCAGGGCTGGGGGCTGGCTCTGTGTGGAAAGGCTCTCACTGGGAGGCCTGCTCCAAGAAGCTGGCTGTGGAAGGAGCTTGCCGTGGAAGGAGTTTGCCACGGGAGGTAGCAGGGCTGCTTGTCGAAGACTCTGGCTGGCCTGCCCACCCTGTCCTTGTCCCAGAGGCCGCCTGCAGGCCAGGGCCCGCTGCTTGGTCTGGGGCTTGGAGCTGGCTCTGTGCTCCTTAATGACATGATAGTTTCTCTAAAAGAAAAACCCTCCAGCCCCTGAGCATCATCACCTCACATGCTTGCTTATCAGCAGATGGACTTCTTCCTTGGTCTTGTCAGTCACAGAAGACAACAAAACCTGTTCAGAAACACATCTGGGGCATGGTGTGTTTAGCTTCTCATGGATGCAGACCATGAGCCTTACCTTGTTGCCCTGATCCTAAAGTCTGCCTTGCATGTGTCTGTACTGAGCCCAGTAATGGCGATATAGAGAAGGGGACTCTGGGACGATCACAGAGTTTGAGGGGGTCTGATGAACCCCTAGATAAAGTTGATGCTGGAGATGTATTTCCCTAGAACAACCTCCTCAGCTCTACAGGAAGACCATTTCTTCTTGGCTTTTACCTGATTAAACCCCCAAATTTGCCTAACAATCATCAATCTCTGCCTACAGCTTGGCTTCTTTCTCTGAGCAACAGGGTCTATCAAAAAACCATCTTATCCGGTGCTACCTTCCAACTGTGTTGAGGATTCTGACCCTTTCCACCATCCCCTTTACCACAACCATGGTCCAAAAAACCATCGTCTCTCTCCTCAATGTACAAATTCCCACTGAGTTTCCTGCCTATCCCTGGCCTCCCTTCAGTCTTTTAAGACAAAGTCAGGCCATATCACTCCTCTCCTCAGAAATTCATCAGTGGCCCCACCACATGCAGAAGACAGGAAGAGCTCTGGCTGTAGAACAAAACGCCACACACACTCTCTGACCTTCTCCCCTCTCAACCTCCCCATCCTGCTCTCTCTCAGTCACGCAGGCCTCTTTCCCCATCCTGAACATGCTGGAAGTACTCTGCACACAGGGCTTCCTTGTCCTTGCTGTGCACAGCTCACTTCTCCACTTCTTTAGTTTTTACTTGAAATCCATGTCACAGTGAAGGTTTCACTGGCCACCACCCTCCAGCAGACCTTGTGAACTCACTAGCTTGGCTTTCAGTTCTTATTATTTATAACCACCTGACATATTACGTATGTTACCTACTTGCCCCTTTTATTATCACTGCCTCACTGAACGAAGGACAGAGGACCATAACAACTGGACCTGCTTTTTTTTCTCTCATTCACAGGTGCAGCCATGCCATTCAAAATAAAGCTCAACAGTCTTTACATGCTCAACAAATATCTGCTGGCGGACTGGGGCTGTAACTTGGTGGCAGAGGGCTTGCCTGGCATGCGTGAGGAACTGGGTTTGATTCCTAGCACCACATAAAAATAAACAAATAAAATAAAGGCATGCTGTCCATTTACAACTACAAATTTTGTTTTTAACCCATTGGCTAAAGTTGGAGACGGTTGGGGCTGGCTGGGGTTGAAAGTTGAGATAGGGTTGGTTTCTGCTACGAACCCAGTCATGGATATAAGAGACTTTGGTAGAGAAAGGGAAAAAAAGAGAAATCTTAAATGCTTTCTTATAGTTTAAAAGTCACCTCCCCACACAACATGTCTAACAATTTCATTTTGACTCCTTTTAATTAATTTTGATGACTGGGCTGTGTTTCTGTTAACGTGATTGATGCAGATGAAGGGCACACCTCAAGGTCTCTGATTAAAACCTAATGTAAGAGTTTACTTTTGCATATTAAAAGCATAGTTTTTTTATCACTAAGAAAATTTTAAAAGAATCCTTACTGATAAGCTTCATTCTCTCCTGACCCCTGTGACATGTTAGATTAGCTTTGCCAGCTTCTGAGGGAAACCCACTGCACTGGGTTCACTGAACTAGCTCTTCCCAAGTGCATGCTTTCCATCTCTAGTCACCAACTGTCCCCTCCCTGTGCAAGCCTGCACCCCCTCGAGCTCCTTCTCCCTCATCATTTAGGCCTGGATTTTTCAAAGCATTGTCAGGATTTTTTTTTAACTAATGTAAAATTCATTAAAACGGCATTATTCACAGGCAGAGTGCATTGAAGGATTAAATTAAAGCACAGATTTATCTTTCAGAATAACCCATCATAGGAAAAAAAGCATATTGATCCCTCAGCCAAAAATTTAATCCAACATGCACAAATTAAATAAATGTCACTTATTGTTATGAGGAACCATCCCTCAGAATATGCATAAGCTTCCTTAGTTTAAAATTCAAGTTCCTTAAATTCATGAAAATCACAAATCTGAAAGTCTGATACAAAAGCAGAAGCAAAAACAGCTGAAGATTACTGAGAATAACTAACACAGCAGGCTGATTATCAATAAGATAGGTAATAAATAGGAGCAGAAGCAGGTTTTAGGAACAAGATCAAGCCTGGACGAAGTGATGCTTTTGCTCTTGCGGCTGCTAAGTGGAACCAGTGTATGAGATGAATCTCGGCCAAAATGAGGAAGTCCAAAACCTTTTCAGTTTCACCCCAGAGAGACTTGACTCATGAATCTACTGAACTTGTTAAAATGAACATAAATGAACTTAACTTTCCAACCCTGAACATGCAACCAAGTTCCTGTTAACCAGAAACTTCAGCCCCTCTGAAGCAGGAGGGCTCCATCTCTTTATGGAAATAAACTGGCTCTTGCTCTGCATAGCTGGGCTGTTAGTTGCTATGCTGTGCATAGACATGTTGTTCAACCCTGCGGGGTTATTCTGACATTTGTCCAATTTAAAAAGGTATTTCTCTTTCCAAGCAGAACAATTTAGCTGCCTTTTGCCTCACTCTTGCCCAAGCACACTAGCCTGAACATACTACCCTTATTAACTGAAGAGCCCCGAGGATGAGCCATTTCAGAGGAAGCTGTTTCTTCTCTGGTAGGGAGTCTGGTCTCACCCTTAGTCTCTGAAGCTGCTTTAGCTAACAGTTTTGACTTCCACCACTCAAGTGGGCCCTGTTATGGATGATGTCATGCTTCCACTTCAAATGGAGATCCAACCCATAGAAACATCAGATGAATCACTCCCAAGTGTGCAGGAAGGTGTTTCAGTTTGGGGAGGAATGTCAGGGCTGCACAGAGACAGGAAGCCCTCAGTGGGGCATAAACAGGTCCTTGTAGTGCTGTGGTTGCCACTGGCAGAAACCTAAGCAGCTTGAGCAAAAATAGAAATAGATTGATGTGGGGAATTGATGAGACACATGAACAGCAAGCTTAGAGAGGAATCGGGATGCTGGTGGGGGATTTTGTGGGCTCATACAACAGGGCTTTCTCCCTGCCTCTGATTCAGTGTCTTGGTATGTCTTGGCTTCCTTCCCCCTCACTGCAAGCTGACTGTCTCGCACAGCAAGAACCTTGACCCTGGCAGCTCATGATCCCAGGTCCATTCTCCTGATTTCCCAACAGTTTAAGTAGTAGACCTCTAATGCCAACCCTGAAGAAGAGAAGTCTCCTTATCAAAGGATACCTGGTACCTGATATCTGATTTCTGGTCATGTATGTACATTTTATGTCATTGCTCTTTTTATATATATTTTAAGTTGTAGATGGACACAATACTTTTATTTTGTTCATTCTTTTTTTTTTTTTTTTTTTTTTTTTTTTGCATGTGTGTGGTGCTGGGGATTGAACTCAGTGCCTCTGATGTCATAGCATCCATGTTACCAAGAGTGATCTGCAGATTCAGTACAGTCCTCACCAAAATACCAACCACATTCTTTACAGACCTAGAAAAAACAATCCAAAAATTCATATGGAAAAGTAAAAGACTCAGAATAAACAAAGTGATCCTGAGTTGAAAAAGTAATGCTGGAGGCATCTCAATGCCTGGTTTTAAATTTGCAACTGCTGGGAAAAAACATAGGGAAAACATTTCAACATACAGGCATAGGCAATAGCTTCCTGAACAGGACTCCCGTAGCTCAGGAAATAATACCAAGAATCTATAAATAGGATGGCATCAAATTAAAAAGCTTCTGAAAGAGCAAAGGAAACAAGAGTGTGAAACAAGAGTCTACAGAATGGGAGAAAATCTTGCCAGTACTCTTCTGACAAAGGGTTAATATCCAGAATATAAAGACTTCAAAACACAAACACACACACACACACACACACACACAATATAAAGACCTCAAAACACAAACACACACACACACACACACACACACACACACACACAAAATCACATTCACCCACATCAAAGAACTCATTCACTAAATAGTCAAATGAACAGGACATTTCTAAAAGAAGTAAAAATGGCCAAAAATTATGGGGGGGGGAAGCATTCAATAACTTTAGTCATAGGGAAATGCAAATCAAAACTTCACTGAGATTCCATATAATTCCAATCAGAATGGCAAACATCAAGAATACAAGGAACAAGAAATTCTGGGGAGGATGCAGGGAGAAAGAAATTCTAGGGAGGATACACTGTTGGTAGGAATGTAAATTAGTGGCATCACTAGGGAAACACAGTATGGAGGTTCTTCATAAACCTAAAAGTAGACTACCATGTGACCCTTCATGTTTACCCAAAAGAACTAAAGTCAGCAAACTATAGCAGTACCTGCATAATCATGTTTATTACAGCACATTCACAATAGCCAAGTGATGGAGTCAGTCCTGGTGCCCATCAACAGATAACTGGATAAAGAAAAAAGTCTTTATTCAGCCATAAGAAAAACAAAATTGTGTCATTTGCAGGAAAAAATGGGTGGAACTGGAGAGAATCAGGTTAAGCAAAATAAACCAGACTCAGAAAGTCAAGTATTCAATGTTTTCTCTCATACACAGATGCTCAAGAAATGGGGGAGGGAAGCATTTTGAAAGCAGAAGGAATATTATCCGGATAGAAGAAGGGGAGAGGGGACAAATGAGGGGAGGGTCAGGGGAAGTATTGGGGAATGAAATTGACCAAATTATTTTGTATGTACATGTAAATATACCATGAAGAAACCCACTGTTCAGTACAATTATAATGCACTGATAAGAAAATGGCATCAAATGTGTGATTACAAATTGAATCCTTTTAATTTTTCTTAGCTCAAAATAAATATAATCAACACCTCGTTCATCTGATATGATCTTATATACTTGTGATCATATATTAAGTGTTTCTTTTTTAACTGAAGGGCTTATTTAGAGAATCTGAGATTCTGAGATTGGGTAATGTTTCTTTTTTCTAGTAGCCTTACGAATCAGTAAATCATTAAAGATAAATTCAACAGCAATTAAATGATGCACAAAATAATTTTTCAGTTTATATTTTCAATGGTAAAACAGATTTTGTACAATTCCCACGTTCTGACTTCCTTTCTCCTGATTAGTCTCAGGACTTAAGCAAGCAGGACCTTTGGGAGATTTATATTAAACTGTCTTTGTTGTGTTTTTGGTTTTCTGCGCACCGAATGAGGGCTACTGACAATCATGAAAAGTTTAGTCTATGTGATTTAAACCAACAAGTGCGCTTCTCAAATTTGCTCTTCATGGCCTCTGCAACATCAAGTTTCTACTTATCCACATCCCAACCCTCACCCCAGTCTAACTTTGTAGAGAACCATCAAGAAGTGTACAATTTATTATACACACATATTTTCTAGATGTGAAATTTGTTCTTAAAGGGACTGCTCTACATTTGTTACTTATTATTTATTCTTAAGAACTTAGAGGTGAGAGAAAAGAAATGGACTAGAAGTCCAGACTCCCTTCAGTATTAAGGTCCTGAGAGATTCATGTTATGTATGTTAAGAATTAAATCACTTAAGTTTTACAGACATTTCAATAAGTTGTGGCTTGAAAATGGATGTGCTCAAGTCATATTTCAGGAACTGAGTAACTGCTGGTCTCCCAGGAGCACTGGGGACCACAAATGGATAGGCATCCTAGTACTTCTCACCTCAGAGCTTAGAAGGTGTAACTACTGAGAAAAAGGAACCCTGCTGATAGAGCACAGGTAAAGAATCAAGCAATGGCTTCCTTTTATTAGTGCATGAAATGTAGTTCCTCCTTGAATTCTACCTATCACCTCACACACACATGGTTCCCCAGGATTCTTGTGAGAACATCCTTGTACTTCATATGGAGTAATTGAAATAAATGTTTGATTTTGAAAAGGACTTCCAAAAGGGTAACTTGATTTTTTTCTAAGTAAGTTAATCTTACCTAGTGGTACTCTCTGAGGCAAGTCAAGTCAATATCTTTTTGGACCTAAAACTGAGAAAAATAATAGAAGGATCTTTGCTTTCAGAAGGAGACTCTGCAAGCTAACAACAAAAACTTCATCATGACTGTTAGTCCTAGCGACTGGGGAGGCTGAGGCAGAGGATTGCAAGTTTAAGACCAGCCTCGGGAACTTAATGAGGACTTATCTCTAAAAAATAAAAAGTAAAAATTTCTGAAATGTAGCTCAGTGGCAAAGAACCCCTGACTTTAAAAAATAAAAAGCTAAATGCCAGATTATCAGAATATCTAACACGTTTATTCTCTCATTTTGAGAAGTGATTTTTAACACGTTCTGAAAGGTGATTATTCCCAAGAATTCTTATTTTAAAAACTAAGTAAAACAGTTGGACAGATCAAATTTACGTCTAAAAAGTTATAAAACCAACTCAATAAGATGTTAAGGATAATAAGGATGTCAATCATGCCTTGGAATTGATTTAGTCAGTTCTGGTGTCAATAGCTTATTTTGATGTAAATTAGTTCAAACATCCTTGATATACCAGAGAGAAATTTGTGCATACGAAGGGATTCAAATTCACAGTTACTTATATTTATTTCATCCAAAGGAAATGCCAAGGTAATTGGAGAAAATGGCATTCAACTAAAATGAGACTCAAAGGCACATGCATAACACATCATGCACTTACCACTGAGCTCAGTCTATCTGGAAATGCAACTTTCCAGTGACTTCAGAATATTGCTCTTCCATCTTGGTATGGTGATGTATACCTGTAATCCCAGCTACTGGGGAGGCATGTCAGGAGGATCACAAGATCAAGCCATCCCAGATAACTCAGCAAGACACTGTCTAGAAATAGAAAAAAATAAGAGCTGGGGAGACCCAAGATGGTGGACTAGAGGGAGGCTGCACTCCCTGTCACTCCAACACTCAGGATTCAAGCAGAGGAATACTGTCTCTCAGGGAGGCAGTCATGATAGCCCACTGGTCCCCTGCTCTTTACCCCCATTTGTCAGCTGCAGTGGTCTGCTGTCTGCCAGCATACTGCTTGCCTTTTCTTTTAATTTTTTTTAGTTTTTATTTTTACATATTTTTTTGGTTGTAGGTGGACACAATGCCTTTATTTTACTTTTATGTGGTGCTGAGGATGAAAACCAGGGCCTCACGCATGCTAGGCGAGCATGCTACCACTGAACCACAACCCCAGCCCTCCTGCCTTTTGAGTGCAGATCCTCACTGATCACTGCCCATCATCTGCCATTTTCCTCTTTGCCCAGCTCTTGACGGCCCATAACCTGCCTTTCACCTCCCCATCCACCACCGCCCCACGTCCATCTGCCAATTGTCCATTGTTAGTCTGCAGACTGCCTGCTGACCACCAGCAGATTACCTGCTGCCTACTGTTACCTGGAAGTCCACTGTCATAGTACCCACAGGTGAGGTACTGGAAACCTTCAGGGACACTGTAAGACTACAGGGTAAAATCTGTACTATCTCAGCTCCATACTACAAGATGAGAAGACACATAAACAACATGAAAAAGCAAGAGAACAAAGTGCCTCAAATAAACCAAGATGTTCCAACAATAAAATTCATAGAAAACACAATGGAAGCAATGTCAGAGAAGGAGTTTAGAAAATACATTGTTAGATTGATCTTCAAAATAAAGGATATTATTGGAGAGAAGATACAGGAAGTGAAAGATCAGTTCAATAAAGAGGCAGAGATTATAAAAAGGAACCAAGCAGAAATCCTTGAAATGAAAGAAACAATAAACCAAATTAAAACTTCATTGGAAAATATCACCAACAGACTAGACCACTTGGAAGACAGAACTTCAGACAATGAAGACAAAATATATACTCTTGAAAATAAAATCTACTGCACAGAGAAGATGGTAAGAAACCATGAATAGAACTTCCAAAAAATATAGGATAACATGAAAAGACCAAATTTAAGATTTATTGGAATAGACGAAGGTGTAGAGATACAAACCAAAGGAATGCACAATATTCCCAATGACATAGTATCAGAAAACTTTCCAAATCTGAAGAATGAAATGGAAAATTAACTAAAAGAGATTTACAGGACCCAAATGTACAAAAGTACAGCAGACCCACACACACCAAGGCACATTATAGTGAGAATGACTAATATACAGAATAAAGACAATATTTTAAAGTCTATGAGAGAAAAAATCAGATTATATACAGGGGGAACCAATTTGGATCTCAGCTGATTTCCCAACCTAGAACTTCCAGGAGGTCCTGGAATAACATATATCAAGCTCTGAAAGAAAATGAATGCTAACCAGGAATTTTATAACCAGCAAAATTAAGCTTCAGATTTAAGATGTAATAAAAACATTCCACAATAAACAAAAGTTAAAAGAATTCACAATTAGAAATCCTACACTACAGAACGTCCTCAGCAAAATATTCTATAAGGAGGAAATGAAATTAAAAAAAAAAATAAAATGAAAAACAGCAAAGTGAGGAACTACACTAAAGGAAAGGTCAATCAAAGGAGAATCTAAGAGATCCAAGATGGTGGACTAGAAGGAGGCTGCATTCCTTGTCACTCCATAACGCAAGTTTCAAGCAGAGGATATCTGTTTCTTGGTGAGGCAGTTTTTGCTACTTATCGATCCCCTGTTGTTTACCCCATTTGTCTACTGCAATTACCTGCAGTCTGCCAGCATATCGATTACTTTTTGAGTGCAGATTACTCACTATCTGGCACCTACCATTCACCATTTGCCTGCCTCTTACCTGTCCATAGCCTGCCTTTCACCTACACATCACCTACCACCAAGCTTCACCTGCCAATCATCCAACAGTAGCCAGCAGACTGACTGCAGACCACCAGTGGACAGCCAGCTGCCTGCCATTGCCTGGAAGTTCACTGTCACAGTACCTGCAGGTTTGGTTACACATGGCTACTGCCATTTTGAGACAATAGTCAGGACCTATAGGATCCCTGGCCAGACAGACTGATCCCTGTCTCCAGGATCCCTCAGCCCAATCGATCACTCCCTGCCTCCAGGGCCCTCAGATCAATTGACTGCACCCTACCACCAGGATCCCCAGACTGACTGACCACCCTGCCTCCAGGATCCTGCAACCAGACCGACCACACCTGCCTCTAGGACCTCTAGTTGACAACACCCACACCCCGAGCTGCAGCTCCCCATTTGCCAACACGCTTGGAAGCCACAGCAGCCATCTTGGATTATCCCAAAAGCCGTATCTCCCATTTTTAGGTGGGCAAATTTCATCCTGAGATGCCTGCTGGAGACTGGAAGCTCATTGTCAGGTACCACTCATACATCAGGCTACTGAAGACTGGGAGGTTTGAATACTATATGACTATTATAGTGTAGATTTTTTTTCTCCTTATTGAAATATTTAAAGTTTTTATTCCTTTAGTTTTCTTGCTCTCTATTCCTTATTCCTTATTTACCTGTTCCCTCAGAGTCTTTTTCTCCCTTTTTTGCCTGCTAACAACCAACTTCTATCGACTATACTTTCACTCTTTCTATTATCTAGAATTTCTATATATTCTTTTCTTATCCCATTAACAACTACATCCTACACACCTTCCCATCCTCTTTGTCCTCCATTAGAAACTGCAGACCTTATTGCAAATCTATTTGTTATACTGTAGATAATAATTATTATGACAATATTGTTAACATCCTCAAAGAGCTATTTGGTTTAGGGGTCCATGTTGTCTGTACTGGGCACTGCCAATATTGATCTCCCCCTTAAAGAAAAGAATTTGGAAACCTATAGTGTCACTATGAGCCTATAAGGAGGAAACTGCAATACCCCAGATCTGCACTGCTAGAAGGGAAGATACATGAACAACATGAAAAAAACAAGGGAAGAAAATTATCCAACAAACCTAGATTCTATGTTAATAGAATCCAGTGACAATATGGTAGAAGAAATGTCAGAAAAGGAGTTCAGAATATACATAAATAAAATGATTCATGAAGCAAAGGATGAGATAACAAAGCAAATGCAGGCAATGAATGATAATACCAATAAGTAGTTGAAAGAGCAACTGCAGGAAGCAAAGGATCATTTCAACCAAGAGATTGTCTCAAAAAAACACAAATGGAAATCCTTGAAATGAAGGAAACAATAACTGAATATAAAACTCAATGGAAAGCATCACCAATAGACTAGACCACTTGGAAGACAGAAACTGAGACAATAAAGACAAAATATTTAATCTTGAAAATAAAGTTGCCCAAACAGAGAAGATGGTAAGAAATCATGAACAGAACCTCCAGGAACTATGGGACATCATGAAAAGACAAAATTTAAGATTTATTGGGATTGAGGAAGGCACAGAGATACAAACCAAAGGAATGAACAACCTATTCAATGAAATAATATCAGAAAATTTCCCAAACCTGAAGAATGAAATGGAAAATCAAACACAAGAGGCTTGCAGAACACCAAATGCACAAAATAACAACAGATCCACACCAAGGCACTTTATAATGAAAATGCCTAACATAAAAAATAAAGATAGGATTTTGAGGACTGTGAGAGAAAAGTATCAGATTACATATAGGGGAAACCAATATGGATATCAGCAGATTTCTCAGCCCAGACTCTAAAAGCTAGAAGGGCCTGAACACCATATTTCGAGCTCTGAAAGAACATGATTGCCAACCAAGAATCCTATACCCACCAAAATTAATCTTCAGATTTGAAAATGAAATAAAATCCTTCCATGATAAACAAAAGGTAAAAGAATTTACAAATAGAAAGCCTGCACTACAGAATATTCACATCAAAATATTCCATGAGGAGGAAATGAAAAACAACAATGTAGGTCAGCAAAGGGAGGAATTAACTTAAAGGAAAATCCGTTCAAAGGAGAAACCACTTCAAGTTAAAAACCAAAAATAAGCCCAAATGACTGGGAATGCAAATCATATCTCAATAATAACCCTGAATGTTAATGGCCTAAACTCAACAATCAAAAGACAAAGACTGGCATAATGGATTAAAAAGAAAGACCCAACAATATGCTGCCTGCAAGAGACTCATCTCATAGAAAAAAACGTCCACAGACTAAAGGTGAAAGGATGGGAAAAAACCTACCATGCACACAGACTCAGTAAAAAAGTGGGGGTTTCCATCCTTATTTCATAAAGTGGGCTTCAAGTCAAAGTTAGTCAGAAGGGGAAGGACATTTCATACTGCTTAAGGGGACCATAAGTCAGGAAGACATAATGATCATAAATATTTATGTCCCAAATAGTGGTGCATCCATGTCAAACAAAACTTTCTCAATGCCAGAAATCAAAAAGACCACAACACAATAATTCTGGGTGACTTTAACACACCACTGTCACCACTGGGTAGATCTTCCAAACAAAAACTAAGCAAAGAAACCATAGAACTCAATTACACAATCATTAACTTAGACTTAACAGATATACATAGAATATTTCATCAATCGACAAGCAAATTCACGTTCTTCTCAGCAGCACATTGATCCTTCTCTAAAATAGACCATATGTTATGCCACAAAGCAGTCCTTAGTAAATGCAAAAAAATAGAGATACTGCCTTGTGTTCTATCAGATCATAATGGAATGAAATTAGAAATCTATGACAAAATAAAAAACAGAAATTACTCCAACACCTTGAGACTAAATAATATGCTACTGAATGAAGCATGGATAACAAGAAGGAGATTAAAAAAATCAGGAAGGAGATTAAAAAAATTTCTTAGAGGTAAATGAGAGTGATGATACAATATATCAAAATCTCTGGGACACTATGAAAGAGATACTAAGAGGAAAATTCATTGCATGGAGCACATTCAAGAAAACAATGAAAAGTCAACAACTAAATGACCTAACATTACAGCTCAAAGCCCTAGAAAAAGAAGAACAGAATAACACCAAAAGTAGTAGAAGACAGGAAATAATTAAAATCGAGCTGAAATCAATGAAACCGAAACAAAAGAAACAATTGAAAAACTTGACAAAACAAAAAGTTGGTTCTTTGAAAAAATAAATAAAATTGATAAAACATCAGTCACGCCAACAAAGAGAAAGAGAAGACTCAAATTGCTAAAATTCATCATGAAAAAGGAAATATCATGACTGGACACTACTGAAATACAAAAGATTATTAGAAATTATTTTGAATATTTATACTCCAATAAAATAGAAAACTTCCAAAACATTAACAAATTTCTAGAGACATACGATCCACCCAAACTGAAGCAGGAGGACATATACAATTTAAACAGATCAACTGCAAGCAATGAAGTAGAAGACGCTCTCAAGAGCCTACCAACTAGGAAAAACCCAGGACCTGTTTGATTCTCAGTCAAATTCTACAAGAAATTCAAAGAAGAATTAATACCAATACTTCCCAAATTATTCCATGAAATAGAAAAGGAGGGAACCTTTCCAAACTCATTCTATGAGATTAACGTCACCCTGATACCAAAATCAGACAAAGACACATCAAGGAAAGAAAACTTCAGACCAATATTCCTCATGAACATAGATGCTAAAATTCTGGCAAATCACATACCAAAACATATTAAAAAGATAGCGGACCACAATCAGGTGGGGTCATCCCAGAGATGCAAGTTTGATTCAACATCTAGAAATCAATAAATGTAGTTCATCACATCAATAGACTTAAAGACATAAATCACATGGTTATCTCAATAGAGGCAGAAAAAGGATTTGACAAAATACAGCACCTCTTTATGTTCAAAACACTAGAAAAACTAGGAATAGTAGGAACATACCTCAACATTGTAAAAGCTGTCTATGCTAAACCCAAGGTCAACATCATTATAAGTGGAGAAAAAATGAAAGCATTCCCTCTAAAACTGGAACAAGACAGGGATGCCCTCTTTCACCACTTCTATTCAACATCGTCCTTGAAGCTCTAGCCAGAGCAATCAGGCAAAAGAAATTAAAGGGATACAAATAGGAAAAGAAAAACTAAAACTATCGCTATTTGCTGATGACATGATTCTATATTTAGAAAATCCCAAAAATTCCACCAAAATACTTCTAGAACTAATAAATGAATTCAGTAGCAGGATATAAAATCAATACCAATAAACCAAATGCATTTCTATGCATAAGTGACAAATTCACTGCAATACTACCCCATTCACAATAGCCTCAAAACAAAAAATAACATACTTGGGAATCAATCTAACAAAGGAGAGAAAGACCTCTACAATGAAAACTACAGAACACTAAAGAAATTGAAGAAGACCTTAGAAGATAGAAAGACCTCCCACGCTCCTGGAAAGTCAGAATTAATATTGTCAAAATGGTCATTCTTCCAAAAGTGTTATACTGATTTAATGTAATTCCTTTTAAATGCAAATCCCAAAGACATTATTCATAGAAAGAGAAATCATGAAATTCATTTGGAAAAATAAGAGACCCAGAATAACCAAGGCAATCCTTAGCAGAAGAGTGAAGCAGGAGGAATCATACTATCAGACCTTAAACTATACTAGCGAGCAATAGTAACAAAAACAGCATGGTAATGGCACCAAAATAAACATGTAGACCAAAAAAGTAGAAGACACAGAGACAAACCCACATAAATATCATTATCTCATACTAGACAAAGGCACCCAAAATATTCACTGAAGAAAAGATATCCTATTCAACACATGGTGCTGGGTAAACTGGAAATCCATATGTAACAAAATGAAATCAAACCTCTATCTCACCCTGCACAAAAGTCAACTCAAAGTGGATCAAAGACTTAGGCACTAGAACAGAGACCCTGTGCTTAATAGAAAAAAAAGTAGGGCCAATCTTCATCGTGTCAACCTAGGACCTGACTTCCTTAACAAGACTACTAAAGCACAAGAAATAAAATTAAGAATCAATAAATGGGATGGATTCAAACTAAAAAATTTCTCAGCAAAGGAAACAAACAATAACGTGAAGAGATAACCCACAGAATGGGGAAAAATCTTTACCACACACACCTCAGATAGAGAGCTAACCTCTAGGATATGTAAAGATCTCAAAAAACTTAACACCCAAAAAAATAAATAAATAAATAAATAAACCGAACAATAAATGGGCTAAGGAACTGAACAGACACTTCACAGAAGAAATGCAATTGATCCATAAACATATGAAAACATGTTCATCATCTTTTGCAATTAGAGAAGTGCAAATCAAAACTACTCTAAGATTTCATCTCCTGTCAGAATGGCAATTATCAAGAATACAAGCAATAATAAGTGCTGATGAGGATGTGGGGGAAAAGGTACACTCATACTTTGCTGGTGGGACTACAAATTGGTGCGACCACTCTGGAAAGTAGTATGGAGAATCATAAGAAAACTTGGAATGGAACCATTTAACAAAGGTATTCCACTCCTTGGATTATACCCGAAGAACTTTTAATCAGCATACTACAGTGATGCAGCCACGTTAATGTTCATAGCAGCTCAATTCAAATAACTAAACTATGGAACCATCCTATATGCCCTTCGACAGATGAATGGATAAAGAAAATATGGTACATATACACAATGGAATATTACTCAGCCTTAAAGAAGAATGAAATTATGGCATTTGCAGGTAAATGGATAAAACTAGAGAATATCATGCTAAGTGAAGTAAGCCAATTCCAAAAATCTAAAGGACAAATGTTTCTCTGATAAATGGATGCTGATCCATAGTGGGGGGTGGGTAGTGCAGAATGAAGGAAATTGGGATTATGCAGAGGGGAGTGAGAGGAGGAGTAGGTGGTAGTGATGGGAAAGATGGTAGGAAGATATTATTACCCTATATACATGTATGAAAAAAATGAAAAATTTAAATAAAAAGAGCTGAGGATATAACTCAGTGGTGTAGTGACCCTAGGTTCAATCTCCAGTACAAAAACAAACAAACAAAACCCTGTTCTTCCACTACTTCACAATAACCCACAAACTGACCCTCCTACCTGCAAATTTCAGGTCTTTTTCAAGATGAAGTACCATAATTATTACTGCATTTATTTCTTGGTCACTTAACATGTATAAGATACGCTACCTGTTTACTGAATTCCTACCTTATTTTTATGTGTCTGGGCCTTTGCTCTGTTTCTCACAAACCCTGTCTTCTGTATTGTGTGATTTTGCTTAGCAGGGTGATTTATTTAGGAACACATATATCACATCATAACAGAACTGACTGTACTTATACTTTTTATATTTAGAAAAAGTTCATCAAATTACAAAACAACAGCATACTATGGAGTTCTGTGTCACATAAGGAAATCCATTCTTGGAGCACATAAAATGTCATTTACTTAACTAAGAAAATTTGGTATATAATACATATCTTTAAACTAGATTTACAGCTTGAGCCTCAGCCATATTACACTCCAGTGCATACCCCTAAATGTCATCGCTTCTCGTTACTGAAGTGATTCCACTGCCACCTCTTTCCTAAAGTACCTCCTCAAGAATTAATACATATTATAAACAGTAAGGGTGGAATCCTGAAAATGAAGGCCTTGAAATGTATTTAATGTTACTTGATTATTAAATAACTTGATTACTTTGTGCTTAATGACTATAAAAGAGCTATTTGCAAATATCCCACCCTTGTATACTTGAAAAATTAGTTCTCATAATTACATATTCTCAGCAGAAGACTATTAAAAGGGCACCTACCCTGGTACAACTTATGTCACCATAAAAAAGTTTGCTTTTTTATCTTGGGAAAGGAAAGGGAACTATCAACTAAGCAACTGGCTTCTCTCTCTCTCTCTCTCTCTCTCTCTCTCTCTCTCTCTCTCTCTCTCTCTCTCTCTCTCTCTTTCTCTCTCTCTCTCTCTCTCTCAGAACTTAATAATATCTTGGTCAACATTTGGGTTGGTAGTGAACTCTACTGAAAACCAACAGAATCCCTTCACAAGGTTTTGCTCTTTGTTGTTGGTTTTAATTTGGAAGTTTTTTGTTGTTGTTGTTGTTGTTGTTTTTAGTTTTATTTTTATTTCACTTAGTAAAATACAATTTTTGTTCTAATGCTCAGTCAGATTAAGACAGGGAAAAAAATTATGAGCACGTTAGTTAAATCTCCAAAAGAAAAATATCTCCATGCTCCAATAGTCTTCTCCTTTCTATCTGAAAGGAGGATAGACTAAACAGAAAAAAAAAAAGGAAAGTAAAAACTGTCACCTTCTTTGCTTACTCCATCAACCAGAGTAGAACTAGGTTTTCCAGAAAAACATTACCAAAACCTTTTCCTGCATCCCAGCTTTTTGCCAAGCATTGGGCATGTATGGGTTTAAGTTCTCCTAGGCCTTGGGCTCACCATCTTGTCCTGACCAGAGTATCCATCATGCATGTGTCTTTGTTTGTACACCGTCATGGGCTTATGCCCTAATGTGCACCAAGGTAACCTCTTTGAATCAGTAGGTCAGTACCTCATCTCCATCCAGATGAACCAATATAGGTCACCTTCTCCCACTGGTTTCTCCTGCAACTGGAAAGTTCTTCCTATTCCCAATGACTTTTTGAAGATCTTGTCACCTCCACTGAAACTTTTCCATAATACCGCCTCACCCCTACTACAAAGAAGTGACTAAGATTTTCTCCTTTTTTTCACAGACTAAAAACTAATCATTGATGAAACTGAAAAAATAGAAAGCAAGATTAATTCTAAGAAGTTGTCATGTTTTGCAAGGTCACCTTAAAGACCTACGCCTGCAGGATCTGTCTAGAATTGGATGAGGTTTTTAGCCTATGTAAGGAAAGAATATCTTGATCCCGAGTGTGCTGGGTGAGTTACAGAAGAGTCAAAAAGAAAGTCCAAAAGGCTGGCATGTTGACTGGGCAACAGGCCTACTTACAGGAAACAGAATACTATAGTCCACTGCCATGATCTTTCTTTTTGAAACAGTGAAAACAGCAGACTCACTTAGCCTGTTGCCAATGAAGGCTGAAGTTCGTCAAACTAAAGTTATGATCTCAAGCCAAATCAGAACCTGGATCCCTTACAGGACTCCCTACACAAAGAGAAACTGTCCATGCTGAGAAGTCGAGGGTTCTGGTTCCTATGACAGAGCTTTTCCAAATGGATAAATTTATGTTCTGTGTACATCTATCAGCATCAGGGTCAATTAATATGAATCTGAACCTTAGAGATAGATGACTCTCAATTGCCTGGCAACATCAGGCTCCAGTCCTCTAAGACTGAATACCTGATAACTTTCTAAGGTACTGTTGCTCTGGCAGGTACCTTGAAGAAAAGAGATGCTCCAGAAAAAAACTGTCTTGAGGAAAAGGCAGTGTTGTATGTTGTTGGAATGAGTGTCTTTTCTTTTAGCAATGTCTAAATTCCCAACCGATCTATATTGCTACTAACCCACCTGGCTTCACAAAGGGCCATTTGAATCTTCTGCTATGGGAACACCTATTCATTATCATTACTGCCAGACCACGTTTGACCTCTCAGATGTCACATCTGAATTCAAATATAAAACTTACCCTACTTGGCATAAACGTCATGCCTACTTTGAGAGCCTTTGGGGCAACAGTCTCAGTTCTTTCTTTCTCACCTGATCTCCACTCCCTACCCTTTCAATAGAACTCTGCATAGGAAGGCTGGCCACACAGAAATAACCATGTTTAACATGGAATTCTCGAAGATGTGCAGCCTACCTGCCTTTGCTCATTGTAAGCACCAAAACATTGACTTGACTAATCATGGTTTGTGCTCCATCACATATCTGTCTAAGCAATATCTGTAGAACATTATGAATGTGGCAAGTAATTTGGATGGAAAGATTGGAACTGCACACTACCTGAAAACTATAGAGTGTACTATGCAAATAGCTATGGTAATAGAATGTATTCTGAGAACATATAGGAGAATCAAGTTCTTTCCAAGGAACTAGAGATTACTCCATGGGTGACACAATGTTCTAGAACATCTGTCCTGGACATTCCCAATGTTTCCCCCATTGTATTTATCCATTACCTCAATGGTGGGATGTTGGCCACTTGCTTCTTGAAGCTTATTAAAAAGCATTAGGCTTATTAATGTACCTGATCAAAATACCATTTTTGAAGACACTGTTTATCAATCGATGTTTATGGAAGGTTTTGCCTCCTTCAAAGATACCACCTCATAAAATGGCTTTGTCAGGATGCAGAGACCCATTTCTAAAACCAGATATTTTCTGCTCCTTTTCTTTATTCTTATTGACAGTAAGGTTTTATCCAGCTCAATCAACTCTCCTTTTTAGGATCATCACCCTTTCTGCCATATAGACAGAGTACTGGGTTGGGTGTGATGGTAAAATTAGGTGACAAGAGAAGTGTTGCCCTAAGTGAGCCTCCAGGATGTGAAGAGATAACTATGATTATAAAAACCACTTCTATCCACAAACAGGAAATAAGCTGTTCCTGAGTGATCAGTAACAGGCAATGCATCCATGGCAAAAGAGATCACTTTGAGGTTTCTTCAAGAAAGACAAGTTTGATTTGGACCTGGTAGTATGTATAGATTTTAAATAAGCAAAGGAACAAAGAAGAAGGAATAGCAGGGTGAGAAGTTCAGAGGGGTGGCATGGAAATGGTACACACCCGATGTGTTCAGGAAATGGTGAGGTAATAGACAGAATCCATTTGCTGGCAATCTCACCACCTGGACACAGACCCAGAATTTCCATGCCAGATGCATTACAGAGAAAGGTTCTGTGGAGATGATGGAGGGAGATTTCCCATGATACAGTCACCAGCACACAAATAGAGACCTCCGCTCAACTGTTCTCTTCTCGGGGAAGTTTTACTGCCAGAGAAACAAGTCTCTTCCTGAGACTGTGCCCCTTAGGACCTTCCCATCTACCTCCTCCCCACCCTCCCTTTGTTAGATGGGAGAGAGTCTCCCTCTTCCTCTTGCTATTTGAACATCTTCCTGAGGGTCCCTTCTCCCTTTGAGAGATTCATAAGAGCTCTTTTCGTGCAGCCTGCTATTCTGCTGCCAGCTGCTAAGAACATGGATGCTGTTTCTCTGTTATTCCATTAGTTAGTCAGGAAGAGTGCTTGCTTAGCAGAAGCGTGAGAAGTTAGGATGAAAAGTCAGATTTCACCCCAAAGGAGAGAGTCCTAGAGTTTAAACATCACTGACTACCAGTGAGACATTTATAAGCAGAGTGTTGACAAGATGAAGAGTTTGTATGAAAACTAATCTAGGGGTGGGGTTAGCTCCACTGACTCTTGACTTGTGTATTTAATCCACAGGGTCCTGGGCTCAGAAGTGTCTGACACAGAGTTTAACGCTCTGCTCTAGCCAACTTGAAATTCTCAACAATATTTTAGTTATTATTATTTTTTTATTTTTTACTGACTGCATTTTGATTCACTGTACACAAATGGGGTACATCATTTCATTTCTATGGTTGTCCACAATATATTCATACCATTCGTGTTATCATACATGTACATAGGGTAGGGCTGTCTGTCTCATTCCACAGTTTACAATATTTTTAATGACAGTTCTAGGTCTTCATTATGCAGTGAGTCTCTCAAATTATGTAGCTGGTCTCCCCCGAATCAAACCAATGCCCAGCTTCTGGCAAAACACCTGCTAGAAATATTTTTTAAAGTAATTTGTGCAAAAGACATTTAAAAGGGAAGACATCAAAATCCAGGGGTCTTCTCCTAGGGTCCCAGTATTGGAGAATAAGGCTTGAACTAGGGGAGACCCTGTAGAGTAGTGATCAACTCACAGGACTCAGAGTCCAAAGATGTGAGTTCTGTAGCCCAGTCTCTCACTCCAACCAAAGTTAACTACCTGAGCTTCACTTTCCTCCTAGTTATTAAAATTGACCTCCAGATTCTTTGGAAACTTGTCTAGTAACATGTGAGTATATTTTTCAAGAGTAAAAGATAACTGTGGGAGATATTGCAAGGAAAAACTAGTCATTTGGGAGCATGTGGAAGTTGAGAAATAAGGAACTGGAGCCCACAGGAAAGGGAAAGGGAGGGTGCAGAAGGAATGATTTGCCCATAAGGAGCTAAATAAAGACAAGACCAAATCCTGCCTGAGTGACTGACTCCACCCAAGAAAAGTCTTTCCATTTCAAAATGGCCTTGAAGTTGGCAAAGGGTCCATTTCTCCCTTGAATCTTTGTTAGCTTCCAAAAGGCCTTGAAGGAGATGATACATATTAATATGTTTGGTGAAAACATCTAGTAGAGTAGGTATTGAATTTGGTCTGTGGCAGGGGAGCCACGTGCCCTACTGAAGCACACTGTGTATTGACAGAATGTTGTGAATCCTGCCTGGCCTTTGTTACTTATATCAAAAGAAATTTACCGGCTATGTTAAATAGGCTGCTGATGGCAGCTGGATTATAAATAGACAGTTCCCAGTCTGAAATGTAATCAGATCCTGATGTTACAGTATTGTGTTGGTCTCAAAATACACACAACTACCAGTCTATTGCTGGTACTACTGATCTTGTTAGTATTTTGCATAGTTGTTTCATAAATTACCACTAAGTTTATTTTAATCTATCACTAATAAAATTCATTAAAATAAAAATCATTAGTTTTATATAATCTTGAATCAAACCTCAAAAGTATAAATGTACCTGTAAATAGATAAATAAAAATTAAAAAAATAAAGTAACTGTAGTCTATTAAACCATCAATTAAGAAATGTCCCAGGTAATCAATTAGTATTTTTTTCTGCATACCAGTGTAATGTCATTTCCAATCTTAAAACAAACAGGAATTCTGTATTCCTTCTGGATCTGCAGTCCTATATTTCCTACCAGACCATCTGGACACCACTCACTGTTTAGTTCTAATGGACTTACTGCCTACTCACCTATTTATGCCCTTTTCTGTTGGTTCAATTATTTATTTGACTTAAAAGGATTCTCTATTTTGGAACCATTCAAAATGTTCTAATTCTATTTCTTTCTACATCTTCATCATTAGAATCAATGTAGATGGGAGATTCAAGATCAGGATTGCAGAATGTAATTCGTCAGATTACTTTCTTGAAATTAAAATTTCCTTTGTCCATCAACACAGAGAGAGGTTGATCCTTCTCCAATTTTATCCTTTCTCTTTTCTTGCCATAGAGCCTTAGCAGGTCTAAACAAAAGGCATGTTATTTTGGTGTTCTTGATGACATTATTTTTCACAAAGGTACTCTCTTTAAAACTGAACTTAGTTTGCAAAATCTACTTCTTTCAAATAACTGAAAAATAACTTAGAGGCTGAGAACAGGTGAGTATGTCAATAAATGGGGTGACTTCAAATGTCAGGAAGATTTCTAACCTTCCCTTCCACAACTTCCTAATCTTCACCCTTGTTCCTATTCTTTTAATAAAGGGAAAAGCATTTACTCAACATTTTCAACTGCCCAGTAAAGGATATTATAGTGCCTGTAGTTCGCATTGGAGAGATTATGAGATACATCTATGGCACATGTGGTTGCTAGTCCCATCCCGGTGGCCTAGATTCAAATGCACCTACCATGAAGGAGTTAAATGGTACTTTTAGGGTGCAATAAAAAATCAATTCCGTCCTCAGAATCAATATAAAATTGAGTTTATATCAAGCATATGCTGTTGTGGTATTTGCCACTGTAACACACGACTCTGAGGTCTCATCCTTACACAGAAGATGCAGGGCCCAGCCTTGACCAGGAATGACCAGCTTCATTATGGAAACTTCAAGATTCACCAAGCTCATCATAGACCACAATCCAAAGATAACAATGTATGTGCTTAGTTCTGTAGCCTCAAACCCAAAAGGACAACAATATGACTTAATGTTTTATATACTACTGTAAGTGTGCCACCACTAAACAACAAAATCTTCATGAAGCAGAAAATAGATGCCCTTTAATTTCAGCTTTGAAAGGTAACAGAATATCTGATCTCCAGAGTAGGGAATGTCTACCTCAGGAGTACACAGTGATTGATGGGACCAGGAGTCTAAAACTTAAAATTTATATTTTTATATTCATCTTGACATTTTAAAATTGTGTTGACTGTGTTTCTTTTCTAACATACATAGTAATGCATGTATATAATTTATAGTTATATGCACATTTGTGAGATTATAAATATATATGCTTATAAGTTTGGGAAAAACTTATAAACAAGGATAGAGTTCTTTGAAGTACACTTCTTTTCCCATCAAAACTGAAGACGTTTACAAATTCCTTCCCATCATGATATCTAAAGACATTTCTCTCCTCAGAGAAAAGTAGTCTGCATTTGTTTTTAATTTTTTTTAGAACAATTGTCAGAGGAGAATATTACACACTGGAGAAAAATAATACTACTGGCTCTGCACAAAATTTCAAATTGATTCTCAGGGATCTGTTTCCATAAGAACTAACCCAGTCCTGCATTAGCAGCATTGATCCATTCATGAGGGCAGAGCTCTCCTGGCCTAATCATCTGTTAAGAGTCCCACTTCTTAAAACTATCAAAATGACAATTCAATTTAACTTAATTTTGGAGAGAACTTTCAAACCATAGCAGTGTGAACTTACATTGTTGAAACCAAGTTGGTAATTAATTTGGCAGTATCTAGTAAAATTGAAGATACATTCATGTGCCTCCAACTCAATAATTTGTGTATACAAAATCTTTCTTCAGACTCACAAATATACAGATAGTTCTCTATTGCAGCATTGTCTGTAAGAGCAAAAGAGAAAAATAAAGAGAAAAAGAGAAAAATGTGGAACACCCATCAAAAAAATTTTTATTTGAATTGAAAAATAAAACTAATAGATCGATACAAAAATAGTTAATGGAAAACTCAACTTTGTAAATGAAGAATGGATGCTGGAGCTGCAGTGGGGACCAAACTTTGCATCATAACCAGAGAAAGAATAGGTTGCTCTCAGGATAAATAATGATGCAAGGAAACTACCAGAATGGAAAATAGAACATAGAATGTAGATGTAAACCAAGTATATCAGGTGATGATACAAATGGGTAAAACAAAGTGAAATAGGACCAAAGTCAAACCAATGTAAAAATTCTGTAGTAGCCGCCATTTTTCTTGGGGGTGCTTGTGGCTGACCTAATGATACTGCTGCTGAGATGGGGCAGAGCCACAGTTCCTGCTCAACCTGCCTTCTCTCTTGGCAGTTTAGGTTCAGCATTCGTATTTCATTTTCAAGTGAATATCAGTTCTTATGAAAAAACTTTGACTAATTTAGAAGAAATTTCAAGTGTAATTGAAGAGACTTCAGCCAGTTGGGTCTAAGTTGTCTTGGAGTCACATTCACGTACCCACAAGGTGAGTGGCACTTTTGAGTGAATCCTTTCTGAAAATGGTCCATTAATATGAGATAGTGAGCCAACTCCTTGGAGAACAGCCACATAACTTGATGAAACGGGATTTCAAAAGACATTCCGCCCCCTGTGTCGTTCTGCCTTCTGTGACACTCAGCTGGTGTGTGTGCTATTCGTTTCTGTCACATTTCAGGGCAACAGAGCCAGGCTCATCTCATTTCATCATTTCTCTACCACTGAAACCAAGGTGGGCAAACCCGTGGGCTCGCGGGCCAGGCTGGCCACTGTCTGTTTTTTATGAATCGTTGTACATTTTTACACCATTGGGAAAAAAAAATATCAGAACAACCATGTGCCATGAATCACGAATCCTACATGAAATTCAAGTTTTAGCACTCATAGAAGGAGTTTTACTTAAATGCAACAAACTCAGTCTTTTACATAGTCTTTGTGGCTCCATTTGCACAACAATGCCAAAAGTCAAATAGTTTTAGCACAGACTTATTGTCCCCAAATTCTAGAATATTCACTCTCTTTCCCTTAACAGAAAAAGCACTCTGACAACATGTGTAAGTGGTCCAAAGTCTGGGACTGCCATTTGTCGACTTCTACTGAAAAATCAGACTGCACTTACCTCTCCAAAATCTACTTGATTCTTCTAGTAATTTTCAAAGGAGATAAATCTTGAATGGTTTTACTCTGATGAGGACAGAAAAGAAAAGGAGATTTATCTTATGTATCTGGAACCGTTCTAATTGTCTACATGGATCACTTGTTCTAATGTCTGTCTTTACCTTAATTAATTTTAGTAGGTAATTGAGGTTGCTATTTCATTACACAATTGTACCACCCTCGGCAGCACTTTATCTGAGCAAATACAACCTCAGTTGCATCTGAGCCAGACTTGCTGATTTAAGTCTTATCGAAATGAGATTCTGAACATGATAAAAGGGAATTAAATTGGCAGTGGAGACCTCTTCCCTCCCTCTGAATGCTGGCACCCCAGCCCTCTCCCAAAGTGTCTATCTGATTGCTATTTCCATGCCAGTCTAGACTGAGGGCACCTCCAGAGATACTGCTGGTATGAAAGCGCTCAGGATACATGGCTCTTCACGTTCACCCTGGCCTGTCAGGACAGTGGACTCCACCTGTTCACCAAAAATCACAAAGGACTTCAAATGACAAGAAGATTGATGAGGTATGCTTGGAGCAGCAACTAGAAGAGCCCTAGGATTTGTGCCTTTTCTTTCTTAGGATTTTTCGTTCACCTTTGATGCTTCTCTTCCTGGAATGTGCTCATCATAACTTTTTTCCTGACCAATTGCTACTCCAGGACTGGGTTCATATCACTAGCATAATTACACCCTTTCTCTGTTAATTCTGAAGCCTTTTTCATAATACCTGTATTTAAACACTTGCCTTTTATATCACAGCTACTTTTTGTTTTGTCTTGTTTCATCATATTTTTATCTTCAGTTGGGTAACTGGTTTCCTAGAGGAAAACTCATATTTTTTGCAACAGGGTTTGTTGCTTTGTAAGTGCTCAGTTAAAAGTAGTTGAACTGAAGTAACTTTTTCTTTTTTTTTTTTTTTAAATCACATAAATCTTTAATGAGGTATAAGAATATATAACAATTGAGGTAACAAATTGCATAGGTGTTCAGTAAATGAACAGTTTTAAACCTAGCCATTTAATGTTCCAGCTGTATTTTTGGCACAGATAACTTGTCTGTTCAGTGTTAAATTCTCACAGCACTTTGTTACCAACTGCCCCAGATGACATTTGAAAACTTAAATGTGCTAATAGAGGTCTCTTGCAAGTTTATACTTACATATGACCACTAGTGGCCAAGAGCATTCTACAAGATGATATTTTTCATTAGATTTCAAGCTGCAAATAAACCCACTTAAAAGGGACAAATGATCTTCCAGCAGTTAACACTGTGCTTAAGATCTTACATAGCTGATGTGCAGAGTTTAGTGGAAGTCTCCCCTTTCTAAAGGAGCAGCAGTAGGATTTAAAAGACATCTAGTGAGACAAGAGAAGAGCAAAATTAGTGTCTCACTGTTTTTAATAAAATTCAAGTTTAGGTAATATTGTGTTTTTTAAAAGAGGGCCCCATGTTTATCTAAGTGGTTTCCAGTAACATAATCCCAGCAGAGTCAAAAATCCAGGATTCAGTTTTTTTAGAAAAATGAGACACTAGTTGTATAATCCAGTTGCCAATTTCGAATTTACCTTCTCTACCTATGCAGTTTTTTGAGACTTAGTCCTTTGAGCTAAACATCTCAAGCTATACAAAGCTTTAAGAAATCTAATGTTATCAAATATAAGCACATACCCAGGATAAACTACATTTGTGTAACATATGGGTTTGCTAAATTGAAATTTTAATGACTGCTTTATTAGAATCTGTCTTACTAGAACCTGTTTGCCACTGACAAATCATTAAGTCCCAGCCATCATTTTTGCGTGTCCTTAGTTACAAAGTTCACTTAATATACCATTTGTAAATCTGCCATTTTCATTTAAATGTGGTTTGACTGCCAAATAAAGAACAATTATTAAAATTTACAATATATATTTTGAGCCCTGTAATGCATGAAGCCTCAGGAACATCAATGAGTGTGACTGCTGAGTATTGAGGTGACACCTGGATATTTCACTTTCAGTGTATTTAATCTCTTCAAGAGACAGATATTCCATATACAAATGGCCTGAAAGAAATGGCTTCTTTTGGTTAAGACATTGTGAAGAAAGTGTCTAATTTTCAATGTATTTTGAATTTGTATAGAAAACAGTTACAAAAGGTAAGTAACAAATGTATATAAAATGCCACCTAAATTTCTTCAGTAGATTGCACAAATTCATGATATAAGCCAATTAAGACATCAAAATAAGAGGTAACACTAGTCTGAGGTAAACACTAAAAGCTTAAAATTCCCAAGTACTTGCAAAAAGTTTAGTTCCCTGCAGTTGATATACTGTCTTTGTAAAAAAATAAAAAGTTATCATAAATACAAAATGTAAATGTAGTGTGCACTGATTTCAAAGTTAAAAAAAAAAAAGAAGCTCAAAATTGTAAGTCAGCCCTTTTAAAAAGTATATATACAAATTGCAAGAAGAAAGCCCCGCTATCTTTGGATCAGTTAAGGATTTCATTAGAAGAGGTATCAGCTTCTTCATTGGTATGTTGGCTACTAGACAGGAGCTCTGGAGACAAGAGTTTAGAATGTCCATTCTTAGTTACTCGCTGGGTATAAAATAAGATGTAAGCTTGGGCCTTGCATACTTCGTCCATAGTGCACATGCTTAGATTGGAATCATTGCAGTGTACCCAGAACCCTCCTTCAGAATTATAGCAGTAGGCAGTGTAGTGTCCTGAGCCAAATCCTTTCCCATGGTGCATTACTACAGCAGATAAGTCATAGATAAAGCATTCTGGTCTGAGGGATTTCAGGGTCTCCCTGCAGCAATATGGCTCCATGTTTAAAGTTTCCTCAAAGCCAACATGAACACCAATCTTCTCTCGATTATTACATCCTGACCACCTGAATCGTTTGAGGTGTAGTCTGAGAACCTGAGGTAGGTGGCATATCATAAGCTGTTTTGGGGCTTCTGTGAGTACAACTGGTTTTGAGGAAAACCTTCTACGCTTTGAGTTACACTGGTCACATACGTCGATCTTTCCTTCTAAAACTTCAGTTTCTGTAAATTTGGCCAACATTTCAGTAACCAGACATGGCTGGGAAGCAATAGCTTTTCCACTGAATTGGTATCTTTCTGGAAATTCCAGTGACAAATCCCAGAAAGGTTCTATGGTATTTGATTTGTTGTCACATGCAAGACATGTAACCTGACTAAGAAGTTGTCCATGAAAAATATTATTTACGACATTCAGAACCTGTTTGATAAGTTTCCTTTGGGAAGTAGGGATAAGAGCTGGTAACCTGGTACCAGTTGTCTCTAGTTCATGTTCTATTTTATCTAAAAGTTCACAAAGAAATTCCTGAGCATCTTGTTGGGCATAACCACGAAAAGCAGGAATTACCCTCCACACTGAGTGGAGCATAGCAAATGGTGAGACCAGTGCCCACTTTCCAGACCACATGACTTGAAACAAAGTATGCAATTCATGACAAAGAGAAATGTACTGTGAACTTGGCTCCCTTGGCTGAATAAGTTCCATATTTCTACTTTTTGATGCCCCACCACTTAGTTCTGATGATAAACTTGGATGTCTGGAGCAAACTAAGCCTATATCTTTTTCTTGGCATTCATTCTTTTGATGTACTACTGTATCTGTGATGGGTGGATGCTTATAAGATCTTGTCTTTTCACTAGCAGTCACAGTCAGCCATTGGTTCAGATCAAGCTTTAAAAAACACTGTCGAAAAATAAGTAAATGACTCATCACCTGAAGAACAGAATTCATATAGCAAGTATTTCCCAAATTTCTCAGTCCTGTTACATCAGGAGTTCCTATTGGCCTTCGTTTGACTGGGGAGTCACTGCCTTTTTTAAATCTCACATCTTCTGAGGTAGATATCACTTTATCTTTTGCTGGTGATGCTGGAGTCTGTGGTGGTACTTCAACAGGAACTATTTCAATGGTGGTGGACTGAACTAGACCTTGCAAACGTAAACTCTTCCTTGGAGGCATACTATCCAATTCTGCTTTCACTTGATACTCTAATTCTTGGTGTCTTTTTTTTACTTCTCTTTTTGTTATTTTTTCCTGAAATAATTCTTCTTGCCTTTTTCTTCCAATGGGTGATTGTTCAAACCAAGTTCGAAAGATTTTACCCATAAGCATCCTTCTCCTGTGCCAAAGAGCAGTACACATTTGATCTTCATTTTGAGGCAGAGATTGGGTGCCATCATGTAAGAAGAAAGAATTGTCACTTGTACCCACAGACCGCAAAACTCTTCCACTACGAGTTGTACTGTGATAATTTTGGCTTTTGATTGCACTTAACGTACTTTGTAGTAACTTCAGGTCTCCAGTTGCATTATCATTAAGAACATAATCGTCACAAAGATAACAAAAAACATACATGTCATTCACTTCCAGTGCAACAGGATGATTGCTTTCTTGAAAGTGCTTGAGTGCATGTTCTTCAATGTATCGTCCACAGGCAACATGAGAACAGCTGAGGCAAGCCCAAATAGACTCAGTTGTATTGCAGTCCACACAATGCCATTTCTGAGGGTTGAGAATGGAATGGTCTGGAGCAAGCTGCAACTGCCCAACGTGTTTGCATTTATCCATTGTTAGCATTTATTCAGTCTGTCTGAGAAACACATAATCCACACGACTCTGTTCACAACACTTGAAGCACCTGAAAACGGCCCGAGCCGGAGCGGCCATCTTAGCGCGCACCCCCGGCCCGCGCCCCAGTACCTGAAGTAACTTTTTCTATTTTACTATTTTAACATAGCAGATATTTAAATAGAAATGATTTAAATATTTAGTAATTTCTCATCATCTTTACTTGTGAGATGCTAATTTTGACTTCATTCAAAACAAATATTCAGGCATAAAATAAATTTATCTCAATGAAGTGATTTATCATGAAAAGTTTAAATATTCCTTGTAGTACCATAGTGATTGTTAACGAGAAAAACAGTCCTTTCCACCCCTGTAGCCCAAGCTTAAATTGTAGGAGGCAGCCTAGATGTGCACCATGCCAACCCTTGGAATACGTCTCAGTTCTGACTAGGGACACGCCTTCCTACTGTGCTGTGCGGTTCCGGAGAGAGGAATAGCTTGCCCCACCACCTCTGTGCCCAGGCCAGTGCTGCCAGGAGAAGCTAAGCAGACCCCTTTCTCCAGGCTTTGACTCTCCAGCGCAGGACATGAGGACTTAGTGGATGCTCTCTGCCACTCTGAGCCTAGGTTCTTCAGGCTGCCGGTCGGGTGACTCCCTGGTGAGCTCCTAACCCCGAACTTCTGACCTCCCTTAGTGTCTGCTCACTTTCCAGACCCACACCTCCAGTCTTATTCCGACCTTCCAACAAATTCCTTTCTGTATGAGATGATAGGTGTTGCTTTATCTAGTGTATAATAAAAATTTTCACTGCTAAAGGAAATATCAGACAAGACTCTGGAGACTAAACTCAAATTTAGTCTAGTTTGGAAAAAATGAATTTTGTGAATAATAATTTTCATTATCACTGTTATTATAGTTTACATGTAGAGACCCTTTACTATGTAGCCTCTAAGCATCTCAGCAACTCTATGAAGAGAAGGAGGGACTACCCTTCTCTTCTTCTGGGTAAGAAAACAAAGGTGGAGCAAAAGTTTATCATGGTTTCATGTCACAAGCTGGGCAGTGAAGGAGCTTGGATCCAATCTGGGCCTTCTATCTTTATATTCTTCACTCTCAATAATAGTAACAATATTGATGTGCTTATTCTTATCAGCATTAATAACAATACCTAATTCTTAACTGTGCTCATGCTATGTACCATGCATTGATCATTTATTCTCCACAATCTTAGACAGCTCATAAAGTACTGTTTAACTTGCTGAAGTATAATTGTTATGTTCAGATACGAAAACTGCAAAATAATGAGATTAAGTGGTTGGCCAGTATCCCACAGCTAGGAATCAGTAGTACTAAAATTTGTAACCAAGCAGTCTGAGGCTACACATTCTCCACTCCCCATTGAGGCCTCTCTGAAAAGAGTTTTGGGATTGCAAAAGACTCAAGCTCCAAATCTTGCATGAATCTGACTGTGACTGAATTTCTTCTTCTATATGATGGTAACAATATTAATAAACACTCAATATAGCTTTTATGAATGGAAATTATTCAAGCAATTTAAAAGTGCTTTGAAAACCACTCTTCATGCATACAGTTGTTAGACTTTTTTAAACAACTGTTTTCAGAAATTTGAAAGAATTTGCATGCTATTATTTTATGGTGGTGGGGTACCTAACAAAAATGCATGCATGATTGAGACCCACTTACAAAACACCACTGAGCACCCTCAAGAGAGCTAGAACGAAGGTCTCCTTACCCCAACACACCTGTGGGAAGTTTCAAAAGAGTGCTTCCAAAAAGCAAAACCTGAAGGGAAAGGTGACACATATCATGTATATTTACATCAGGAGTTCTCAACTGGGGTGACTTTACACTTCAGAGAATATTGGAAAGCTTCTGGAACATTTTTGATTGTCACAACTAAATGCGTGTCAGGGGGTTGACTGACATTCAGTCATCTAAGCTGTTAAACATTCTAGAGAGCATAGGATAGCTTCCACAACAAAGAATTTTCCAGCCCCAAATGGTGATAATGCTGGGATTGAGAATGCATGATTGATCTTTTGCATCATTGTTACCTAGAACTTTGTTCCAAAAGAGACTTTTGGCTGAGCACAGTATATTTCTGTGAAGCTTTGTGCTTTTTCCTGAAGTGGCATCTGGATATTTTAAAGGGCACTGATTTGCTTTGGGCCACATGTGTATAGTTAGGAATTACCTAACATAATTGCTTTTATGCAAGGCTTCTGGTCCAAATGACTAGATATAAATGTTACAAATGAATCACTTGATACATGATATCAAATTTTAATTAGGCAAAATTGAAAGGAAAGTCAAATAGGAAAATTATTGTTTCTTTCTTGAACCTCAGAACAAACAAACAAAAAATTCAGTAATTATTCCAATATGTAGAGGCAAAAGTATATAAGATGAAAGGAGAGAAATGAAAATATTTCCATATTTAATGCTGAAATGCAAGTTACAGGAAAGTAGAACTCAAGCAAAGACAAGATTTTTCTCCCAATCCAAGGACAACCTTGTGTTTTCTGAATCCCAAGTTATTCACTAACATATACATTTCAAATGACCATTTTTTCTAGTTGAAGCTCAAAAACACTGGATATTAATGAACCCACTGTTTTCTGCACTCATATCCAACGTGTAACTTTTGCTGGGGGTACCAGTGGTGGTGCCGCTGTCCTTGGTCCTGAGCCTTGCTCCTTATTCCCAGTGACAGGGTTGGTCCCAAGACTTCTTCCAGCTCTGATGTGCCTTGTGTTAACACCTGCAATTATTTAGACCATCAACTTGTACCCCCTAAGGTTGGGCACTCAGAAATATTTCCAAATACAGATAGAATGAATTCAGTTTAGGTGCACATATCTTCCCTGGACACAAACTGGAATAAAATACTTTTTTTTCAAAACATCAGAGTTCATAATTGTGTCATGTAAGTGTCCATATAAGCATCAACATCAGCTCTAACAGTTATGAAAGTTATGAAATTAACTTTTTCACTATTCTTTCATATCATCATAGATGTTATAGCTATAAAATGAGTGAAATATTCTGAAGACATCCTTGGGAGGAAAACCTTAGTATGTTCTTGAAAAAACTAAATCCTAACACTAACAAATTTTACAATAAGAAAAATATAGTATAATCCAATATTTCACACTTGACTTGTTTTTAAATAAGATTCTGCAGGCCTGTGATCCCAGCAACTCAGGAGGCTGAGGAAAGAGGATAGCTACTTCAAGGCCAGCTATGATAACCTATTGAGGCCTTGTCTCAATATAAAAATTTAAAAGGACTGGGGATGTAGCTCAATGGTAAAGTGCCCCTGGGCTGAATATCAAGTACTGATAAAAAGATTGCAAATCAAAATTACTTCTTTTAAAAGATTGCTATCTTTATAACTAGATAATAACCCTCATATAGCTATCTCCTGGCTCTGTGGAATTGTTTTGTAGAATAATATGGTGTTTAGGAATATGAGCTCTGCAGGAACACTGCTCAGCATTCCAGTCCACCTCTGCCATTTCTTCGCTATGTGCTCTTGAATGTACTTTAATCTCCATTATCTTAGCTTTGTTGAGTCCAAAAAGAGCATAATAGTAACTCACGAGATTGTTGTGAGAATCTAGTGGGATCATTCATAAAAAGTGCTTTGAACAATGCCAGACCTATAGCCATTAATAATACTATTCATCATTATTATTATCATTACCACTATTAGCATTTGTATTCATATTACATATATTACATCTGTCACTTTGCCCCAGCCACTGACATTCCTTGGGATGCTCTTTAGACTCTACTATTTACATACAGCGATTACCATAGTTTCCCTATCTTGGGTCCAATGGGACATTTGCCATGTTTGTTTCAACTTCAACAAAGGAACAGGCTCCTTTATAATTCCACATATACAAGAAAAATCAACTATCAGCTTTTACTAGGCTAAATTGGTTGCAAGCCCAGACCCATCTTTTATGGGTCTTCTCCCTCCTCCCCTTCCTCCTCCTCTTTATCTCTATCTCTATCTCTCTCTCTCTCTCTCTCTCTCTCTCTCTCTCTCTCTCTCTCTCTCACCTTCCAGTCACCTCCATCGGAATAAAATCATATCATTGTACTCACCATATGCCCTAATGCTCTCTAAAGTAGTTCAAGCCTTAAGGTCTAGAAGCAAACTCACCCCAAACCCCAACAAGAGAAGATGCTTTTCACCCTACTTCTATGTTCTAGTCCCAAATTTGTCTTTCTACATAATTGATGATAAAAATCACTCAATGTTCATGGGAAGTACAGTAGTAGATGGTCTATCTTTGCCTCAAAAGTACAAGCAATGTTTCCTATTAAAAACTCTCATTCTCAAATTTAAGGAAATATTAGGCATAAATGAAAATGATAAGATAGATCCACTTTGAGGAAAGGTGTACCTCAAATTCCAAGCTTTATTCCTCATTATCTAGAATTCAAGACCTCAATAGAGTCTGCTGCATTTAAATGTTCCTTGCTATCTGATCTTACTAGACTCTCACTCTCCCAACCTAGAACCTGAATAAACTTGAGTAACAAGGGTAAATGTATATAACATAATTCAATGTTGGCATATTTCCTAAGATATGAATTATTCTCTTTTCCATGATCTCCTCATTAGACAAGAAGAAATACAAATTTATTTCTCAATGCTGGCATACTACAATATCAAAATCTGAAAAGCACACCAAAAAGAAATTTTAAAAAGAAGAGAGCTATAAAAAAATAGATCCCCAATGTTTGTTGTCTATAGTTACACTGCATAATTTCAGATTGCCATCTCCTTTCAATAAAAAGCTAATCAAATATGATATATCATGTGTTCCTGTTCTTCTAAAAGCCTTCTTCCATTTCCTAAGAGGATAAAGAATTAACTCGTCATAACATCTAAAGCTATAATATACTTGATTTTAAAGTCTGGCTAGGCCAGGTGCAGTGTCACCTGCCTGTAATCCCAGTGACTCAGGAGGCTGAGACAGGAGGATTGTGAGTTCAAAGCCGGCCTCAGCAAAAGTGAGGCACTAAAGCAACTCAGTGAGACCCTATCTCTAAATAAAATACAAAATAGGGCTGGGGATGTGGCTCAGTGCAAGTGCCCCTGAGTTCAATCCCCAGTACCCCCCCAAAAAAATGTTTCTAGATTATTTTCTTTTTCAGGATATATCTTTGATCAGACTTTTGAAAAATTAAAGTTCAGATTTATGCCTTGCTTTGGATTTTTCAGTATGATTAATAGAAATGCATTGATCTATGAATGAATGTGGAAAGGCCCTTTTTCATTAAGACTAGAAAAAATATAAATCACTTAGATAAATATTTAAATAATGTTTCTCATGGTTATATGATAGAACTAGTTTGTTCCCATGTGTGCCTGATCCACGGGGTATGCATAATTAGGAATACCAGCAGAAACTGTCACCCACTGCAAACCTTCTGCTCTTCCCTGGGCCAAGCAACTCCTAGGAGTTGAGCAAGTGGGTGGATTGGCCAGCTTAGAGGTACTGAGTCAGATGAGAAGAGAGAATTCAGATCCCTGGGAAGGAACACAAAACATGTAGAACAGATGCACACACAGATGGAGGAATAACGGATGAGCAGGGACCAGAGTATTTAAAGGCCTTTTAGGTTTTTTGGCACAAGAAGCCAATTGAATACAGGGTTAGATAAAGGAACCACAGAATAGTAGCTTGCCCTGTGTGACTGTGGACAGGTCACACTGCCTACACAGCCTCTGCTTTCTCAAATAGAAAGTAAAGAAGTTGGGGCACATGAACTGTAAATATTCCTTTAGTTCTAGAGTTTAATCAATTGCACAAATCACCTCTTTCACAGTTGCAGTACAAGACTGTCAACCATATTGGTTAGTAGAAAAAATAGTGAAATACAGAGATTTTTAAAAATCTTCTATAATGGGCATAGACTCTTATGGTGTGGTGTATTTATGACTGCAACTTCATTTTATGTTTCAAGTGTACTATATTTTAGATTAACAAGTTTACTTCAGGGTTCAATTTAAGGGAGAAAATTGTAAGAAAATTTTAAAAGAACGAACAAAATGTGTTTATATCAGAATCTCATAAAGTATTATAAAAACCCATAAATTATAAGCAATGTTAACTTCAGATGTTGCCTTTTCTGTGTTGACAAAAAACATCCAATTATGAGTCAGCCACTATTTCTTGAAACATCTGACCATTACCATTTCATTAGTAGAGAGTAGAAATGTAGACAATTGATAAAAGGTTTTGCCTGGAAAGCTATGCATATGTTCTATTTTGCACAATTTCAGTCTAAAGATAATGGTTTCAAGATCATAAAGTAGAGGTAAGAATGGCATCAATGTAGGTGGAAGGAAATTATAGAATCATATCATTGGTTCAAACTTGATTTATTATTTGACCAATATTTGATTCATCTAGCTATCTTCTATCCTGGGATTCTAGGACTTACTTTAATTTGTACCACTTAGAGAACAAAGGAAGTTTTTCACTTTCGTAATAGTGCTTGTAGAATTATAATTATTTTTCCTTCTGAGTCTCAATTTGATACAAATTATTCACAGCAATTTAGATTGTACCAACTGTTGGTTTTTATTCGCCTTATCCAAGTCGGACATGTAGAACCCCAGGCTCCTTAAGGTACATTACTGAAAAAAAGATTTGTCTTCTTCTTTTTACCTTTTCATGAAAATTTGTATATTACTACTTGAATTACCTTGACATTGCACTTTATGTTATTCAAACTCTTATCGTTTGGCACGTGGCCTATGTTCTCTGACTGATTCCACTACTTCATTTTTATGAATGTCAGAATATCATTTGTTAAAGGAAATCGTGCTTTTATTACCTGGTTCCAACAAATGAAGTGGTTGCAAAAGTGTTATGTGGAAGCTCTAGGCACTGATAAAATTCATTTTCTGGAAGAAATGAAAGCTTCGTAATAAGTCATTTCTCCTTTACTGGTATGAGGACCTGAGCAGCATACCCAAGCAAGGGTAGAGCATATCACATATTATTTCCTGGAAACTCACAGTGCTGCCATCAAATTTAAGCAAAAGGGCCAGAATCTGAAAAGGCAAATGAATTTCAAACAATTTCTTACGTTTCAATAGCTACATTTCTAAACTTATAAGTTTGCTTTTCTCAATCTGTTCATCAGTGTTCCTATGGATTAATCTAAAAGAAACTACAAGCAAAATGCTCATATATTTAATCTAAGTCTACAAAATGCTGCTTAACCTAATCATCAAATAAATGTCTATCAAATGAATATTTAGATCCCAGAGACATTTATGAATAGGGTTTCTGAATGTGTCCTCTGCCTAGGTTTTGAGGAAATCTATTTCCTACCCTTTGCTTGACCTTCCTTGTAGCACCCGTCTTCTTCCACAGATAACTACTTTTATAACCTGTGAATGCTCTTTTTAATCACTGCAACAGAATTTCCTTTCAAAATGCCCTTCTCTGACATTGTTCCCAGAGAGAAAAGGTGCCATGGTAGATGAAGCACAAAGAGGGAAAATTCTTTTGAAAATTCTTCAAACACAAAATACCTTTAGAAGTTCTATCCAAATGTAAAATAAAATAATTACAGATATGCCTCATCATAGTCTCCAGTCATCCTTCTCCTAATTAGCAAAGTCCTTCCCCTCAGGTGCTACTGAAGGAGAAAACGCCATTAAATTATTGGTAGAAAAAGCAAACACAGCAGTGGGAAGCCATTCACGGAGGTCAGATTCTTTTGTTGGTAACCTTGCTGCTACCAAGAGGAAGAGGTGAATAAAGATTATGGGGGTCTCTCCCCTGATGTTGAAACCATTAGATAATTTACAATTCAAGGATGAATTTGACCAAAGAACTTGGTCATGTGCACAAACAAGCCAAGAGAGTTCTGTGTACAAATGCATCTACAGATCCACAGTCATACATGCCTGTTCTGAAAACACAAATCAAGTTCTTACGACTTTGGCACCAGGTAGATCCCCTTCAACTGATGGGTTCATTTGTAACAGATTGGACAGTATCTTAGCAACAGTGTTCACCTATCAGGTTCATCACAGTCAAACAGTAAAATCCTCCCATGCAGTTTACCATAAGACTAATCAAATTCCAGTCAACAGTATTATCCAAAGGCCTACTAGGCATCCAGAGTCTGAATCCCCATTTACACAAGATGGGACAGGGGGGTGATTGCACAATATTTCCAGCAAAACTACCTGTCTTGAACATGAATCATTTTATCAACATCCACTACACAAAATTTTTAATTTTCTGGGATTAATCAGAGACATAGTTAGCTGGGACACTTTTTTGTCAGTCAACTCTGGAGACTCTGGGCTTTAATTAGTTTTTCAAATTCTAACCAACCTCTGGAGTATGTAGTCCTGATCAGAGTTCTATGGACATTAATTGGATCCTAGGTAGAGTATATTCTGTGGCTGTCTCTGTGGCTGTGTGCATTTCACGTTCACACCAAAGCCATTCAAGATGAACCACCGTCATTTCCAAGGAAGATCTGGTCCAGGAAATGTGAATTAAGAGTAACTGAATCAGTTTACTTCTCCCCAAAACATCGACTACTCCAATTATTATAAATGGCATATAGGAATAACCAATAAATATTGAATTGAATTGAATTGAATCAAATCGAATCGAATTAGATGGAATTGAATAGTAAATTGACCCAACTCAGAAAGAGCAGGGTCTTCTCACACTCCTATAAGCATCAACTCCAGACCATAGCAACCAAAGTGGAACCTGATTTATCGTTAAAACAGTTCACTGCCATGGCCCCAGGTCCCAGTCAGATTCAGATAGCAGCTCTAGTACTCCCATGAGTACTATGAAAACAGCCTTTATCCTAACTCTCAGAATTTCCTTTAAATAAGATTTCACTTTTAGAAATACCAAATACCTTCTGATCATAAACTCTCAAATGCCTTATATTTCTTCTGCCTTATTTTTTATCTGCTCCTGGAAAAAAAAAAAAAAACTTTTTAAAAACTGCCCAAGTCCTGCTCATAAAAGGGAAAAAACCTATACTTTTTGAGGAGAGAAAACTTATCCACGTTTGACAGCTCTTGCTTTGAGGATGTTCCAGAATCTGGAACAACCTCCCTCCAAAGCTCACTGACTTTTATTGTTGGCAGACCATTGAATGATAACATATCCTTGGTGTTTAGCTCACTGGGACATTTCCGCTCAGCTCCCACACCATGCCACTGCTAGGAAGTCAGCTGAGCACGAGTGTTTGCTGCCAGATCAAATCCACCTCATAGCTAACCTTTCTCAGCTCTAGTTCTCATACCTAACTGCTGAGAAGGGCCATGACTGGGGACAGGAGCTTCTTTAGTTGCTCATATTGAGAAAAAAGAGAGATTAAATTTACTCTACCCTCTTGGTACTTAGCAGCCAAAGCAATTTAATATCAACATTGGCATTAGCAGAAACTGATGTTTAGATTCTAGCCAAGAAACATCTAGCAGTACCATGAAAACCTTTGGCCCCACCACTGCTCTGCTGCCATGAGCTTCCTTCCCACCTTTCTTGAAAAGGTCACTTTTATCTCCTCCGACTTCAGCCCACATAATTCTCTATGCATAGTACTTGTGTTGAGTAACAATGCTGGAGTAAAATTGTGTGTGTATGGTTCTCTCTCCCACAGTCATGCAAACTCTTTAAAAGCAAAGGATTCACAACTGCACCCTTAGCACTAGCACTGTGACAGGCGAGCTGTTAGAACTCCTAGTTCCAGGAGTCCTTAAGGCTTGTGCAGTGATTCTTCTCCCTGAACGAGAAGTTCTCAGTCCACCAAGTTTTCCCTGTGACTTTATTGCCACAAAGGATATGAAAACCAGGCTGTGAACTTGTCAGGAACAGGAAAAGAATGGCATCTCACAGGTGATCCAAACATCAGAGAAAACAAACAGGTCAGAGAGTTGGCTCTTTTCAGTGCTCTGTATTTAAGTGGTGAGAACAAAGCTATGAAGACTAGAAATTATGTGATCTTTCTACCAGACAAGGAAAACTTCACTGTTTGGACAAGAAGGCCAACTAGAGCAGAGATGGCACCAGATTCACACTGTGCCTTGAACTGACCCTAGCATTAAAACAGCAAAAGAAAAATTTAAAAACAAAGGAAATAACAAACTTCAAAAAACAGAAGGGAGGATGGAAAGTGTAACAAAATAAAATTTCTTAATGTAAGAAGAAAGTATAAATCACTCTGGTTAACATAAGGCAGTTTCCCTAACTGCCAATATTTGAATAATGGATCAGCAATCAGTCATCCAACTAATTATACTTACATATATCAACTATAATGTAAGTATGAATGTATAGATAAATAATCTGCTTTCACTTCAAAATACATGGTGAGATCAGTTTAATTATATGGACTAGGAAAGCAAAGTTGCTTGAAATTGAATACCTAATTATGTACTTAATCCATGCACCAGAGGCCAAGCAACATTGATTGTGATATGGGTGCCTGCTTTTATCCTTTGGTCTCATGTGTTTTCCCTTTCTGTTCTTAACTGTCAAAGGAATAAGATGAAAGAAAAAGGCTGACCTGTATTAGTCTAATCTCTATGTGTTAAAAATGTGACAGGGTAAAGAAATTAGAGTTTTGGAACAGAAAAAGAGGAGTGCATAAAAAAGCTATTTTGTTTAAAGACATAAACATTAGAGTTTTTCAAGATGGCGGCCTAGAGGGTGGCTGCATTTCATGTTGCTCCAGGACTCAGGATTCAAAAGAGGAGATATTGAGACGCTTGGGACCAACTCAAAGCAGCCGGGTGACTCTCACCCCCTGGGGGGGCATCCCGGATGGGACGGGGGTCCCGGAACGCAGGAAACTTTGTGAAGTAGAACTGCCGGCGAGACGCCCCTCCCCCCGCTGGAGCAGTGAACTCAGACAGCTGGGAGCGTGTAAAGGAGGCCGCTCGGCACAGCGCTGGGACTCGGAGCAGCCACTGGGGCTCCGGCGGCTGCCCAGGGGAAGAGTGGCGAGGAGAACTGTGTGGACTCAGGACACCGGGGCCTGCCCTGAGGAGGAGGAGAGGAGCGTGGCCACTTGGATTCGGAAGGACTGCACCAGAGCTACAGGCGGTTGCCAGAGGAGAAGCTGCGCGGCGAGCTGTTTGGAATCAGAACGACGCTTCTGAACACCGGGGCCTGCCCTGAGGACGAGAAGAAAGAGGAGCGGCCGCTTGGATTCGGGTGACTACACCAGAGCTACAGGCGGTTGCCAGAGAAGGGGCTGCGTGGCGAGCTGTTTGGACTCTGACCACTTCTGAACCCCGGGGCCTGCCCGGAGGAGTAGGAGAAGGAGGAGAAGGAGCGCGGCGGGTCCTTTGGACTTGCAGTGACTGCATTAGCGCTCCAGGCGGCTGCTCAGACGAGAAGGCGAGTGGTGAGTTGTTTGGTCTTAAAGTGACAGCTCCTGAACACAGGGGGGCTGCCTGGAGGAGAAGCGTGGTGGGACGCTTGGTCTTGAGTGGCCGCACCTGAGCTCCGGGCGGTGCCCAGAGGACCCGTGCAGCGGGTCACGTGGATTCAGAGCCACTCAGAGGGACTGCTCCTGAACACCCGGGGAGTTATCTGGAGAAGGAGGAGGAACGGGGAGGGTCAATTCGACTCGGAGTGATTGATTGCCCCGGGCTACGGGTGGTTGGTGGGAGGAGGAGGCACGAAGTGAGTTTCTTGGACTCCTAGTGACCGCACCGGCATACTGGGCAGCTGACTGGAGGAAGAGGCCTGTGGCGGGTCTCTGGGACTCAGAGCGATTGTTCGGGGCCACAGGTGGCTGCTCAGAGGAGGGGCCACGCAGCCAGGCGATTAGGTGCAGAACAGGGTCCCAGGATCTAGGAGGCTTCTGGGTGGAAGAGCCGCACAGAAACAGGCTTAGGGCGGAGCGAAGGTTCCAGGCCTGTGGGCAAATTCTCTGAGGAGGGGCAGCCTAAGGAGATTCATCTGCAAAGGGTGAGGCTCCCAGGCCCAGGAGGTAGGGCCGGGCCCCTGGAAACTTTGCAGAGGAAGGCAGCCCAGCACAGGCAGTAGCTGTAAATTGAGGGGAACCTCTAGGAGGAAACTGACCAGCGAGACCTCCCCACCAGGTGAGTCTTCCCTGCCTGGTGAGGTTTCCCCACAAGGACGGTAAAACCAGAGACACAGGCCCAAACAGGCCTTGCCTCAGCCCACAGCCTAGGTCCCCTTTGGATGACCATTGGTCAACAAGTGGAGGCACCTCTGCCCACTAGCAGGGAATATACCCCACCTGAAGGCCACCACTCCTAGAGAGGCAGCTTCCTTGTGGAGCACCGCATTATCAACTTCCTCCAAGACTTCAGCCTACTGAAGGCTAAGAGGGGATATATATAGAAATCTTCAGGGACATTGTAGATCAACAGAGGAAATCTGCAATATCTCAGCGGTCCACTGATATCTGAACAATATGAGAAAACAAGGAAAGAAAATGCTGCAAACAAATCTAGATGTTACATCAATAAAACCCAATGACAGCATGGCAGAAGAAATGACAGAAAAGGAGTTCAGAATGTACATAATTAAAATGATCAGAGAAGCAAATGATGAGATGAAAGAGCAAATGCAAGCATTGAATGATCGCACCAATCGACAGTTAAAAGAGCAAATACAGGAAGCAAAAGATCATTTCAATAAAGAGTTAGAGATATTGAAAAAAAACCAAACAGAAATCCTTGACATGAAGGAAACAATAAACCAAATTAAGAACTCCATAGAAAGCATATCCAATAGGATAGAACACCTGGAAGACAGAACCTCAGACATTGAAGACAAAATATTTAACCTTGAAAACAAAGTTGAACAAACAGAGAAGATGGTAAGAAATCATGAACAGAATCTACAAGAACTATGGGATATCATGAAAAGGCCAAATTTAAGAATTATTGGGATTGAGGAAGGTCTAGAGAAACAAGCCAAAGGAATGAACAACCTATTCAATGAAATAATATCAGAAAATTTCCCAAATCTGAAGAATGAAATGGAAAATCAAGTTCAAGAGGCTTACAGGACTCCAAATACACAAAATTACAACAGACCCACACCAAGGCACATTATAATGAAAATACCTAACATACAAAATAAAGACAGAATTTTAAAGGCTGTGAGAGAAAAGAACCAAATTACATTCAGGGGGAAACCAATACGCATATCAGCAGATTTTTCAATCCAGACCCTAAAAGCTAGAAGGTCCTGGAACAACATTTTTCAAGCCCTGAAAGAAAATGGATGCCAACCAAGAATCTTATACCCAGCAAAACTTACCTTCAAATTTGACGATGAAATAAAATCCTTCCATGATAAACAAAAGCTAAAAGAATTTACAAAAAGAAAGCCAGCATTACAGAACATTCTCAACAAAATATTCCATGAGGAAGAGATGAAAAACAAAGAAGCAAATCAGCAAAGGGAGGAATTATCCTAAAGGAATTGTCAAATAAAGGAGGAAACAAGTTGTGTCAAACAAATAAATAAACAAAATTTTAAAAATGAACCAAATGACCAGGAAACCAAATCATTTCTCTATAATAACCCTGAATGTTAATGGCCTGAATTCATCAATCAAAAGACATAGACTGGCAGACTGGATTAAAAAGAAAGATCCAACAATATGTTGCCTGCAAGAGACTCACCTCATAGAAAAAGATACCCATAGATTAAAGGTGAAAGGATGGGGAAAAACATACCATGCACATGGACTCAGCAAAAAAGCTGGAGTATCCATCCTCATTTCCGATAATGTGGACTTCAAGCCAAAGTTAGTCAGAAGGGATAAAGAAGGTCATTTCATACTGCTTAAGGGAAGCATAAATCAGCAAGACATAACAATCATAAACATCTATGCCCCAAACAGTGGCTCATCCATGTATGTCAAACAAATCCTTCTCAATTTCAGAAACCACAAATAGACCACAACACAATAATACTAGGTGATTTTAACACGCCGCTCTCACCACTGGACAGATCTTCCAGACAAAAATTGAACAAAGAAACCATAGATCTCAACAACACAATCAATAATTTAGACTTAACGGACATTTATAGAATATACCATCCAACTAAGAGTGAATACACTTTCTTCTCAGCAGCACATGGATCCTTCTCTAAAATAGACCATATATTATGCCACAAAGCTAATGTTAGCAAATACAAGAAGATAGAGACACTAGCATGTATTCTATCAGATCATAATGGATTGAAGTTAGAAATAAATGAAAGAGTAAAACACAGAAACTATTCCAACATCTGGAGATTAAACAATACGCTATTATATGATGAATGGATAACAGAAGATATTAGGAAGGAAATTAAAAAATTCTTAGAGGTAAATGAGAACAAAGAAACATCATATCAAAATCTCTGGGACACTATGAAAGCAGTACTTAGAGGGAAATTTATTTCATGGAACGCATTTAATAAAAGAAGTAAAACTCAACAAATAAACAACCTAACACTACAGCTCAAAGCCCTAGAAAAAGAAGAACAGAACAGCACCAAAAATAGTAGAAGACAGGAAATAGTTAAACTCAGAGCTGAAATCAATGAAATTGAAACAAAAGAAACAATACAAAAAATTGACAAAATAAATAGTTGGTTCTTCGAAAAAATAAACAAAATTGATAAACCTTTAGCCACACTAACAAAGAGAAGACGAGAGAAAACCCAAATCACTAAAATTCGGAATGAACAAGGAAATATCACAACAGACAGGATGGAAATACAAAACATAATTAGAAGCTATTTTGAAAATCTATACTCCAACAAAATAGAAAATTTCGAAGACATCAACAGGTTTCTAGAGACATATGAATTGCCTAAACTGAATGAGGAGGACATAAACAATTTAAATAGACCAATTTCAAGTACTGAAATAGAAGAAGTCATCAAAAGCCTACCAACAAAGAAAAGTCCGGGACCAGATGGGTTCTCAGCCGAGTTCTACAAAACCTTTAAAGAAGAGCTCATTCCAATACTTCTCAAAGTATTCCATAAAATAGAAGAGGAGGGAACCCTCCCAAACTCATTCTATGAAGCCAATATCACACTGATACCTAAACCAGACAGAGACTCATCAAGGAAAGAAAATTTCAGACCAATATCCTTAATGAACATTGACGCAAAAATTCTCAACAAAATTTTAGCAAATCGCATACAAAAACATATTAAAAAGATAGTGCACCATGATCAAGTGGGTTTCATCCCAGGGATGCAAGGTTGGTTCAACATCAGGAAATCAATAAACGTAATTCACCATATTAATAGACTTAAAGTCAAGAATCACATGATTATTTCAATAGATGCAGAAAAAGCATTTGATAAAATACAGCACCGCTTCATGCTCAAAACACTAGAAAAAATAGGGATAGTGGGAACATTCCTTAACATTGTAAAGGCCATTTATGCTAAGCCCATGGCTAATATCATTCTAAATGGTGAAAAACTGAAAGCATTCCCCCTAAAAACTGGAACAAGGCAGGGATGCCCTCTTTCACCACTTCTATCCAACATCGTTCTTGAGACTCTGGCCAGAGCAATTAGACAAACCAAAGAAATTAAAGGGATACGAATTGGAAAAGAAGAACTCAAACTATCCCTGTTCGCTGATGACATGATTATATATTTAGAGGAACCAGGAAATTCCACCAGAAAACTCTTAGAACTCATAAGTGATTTCAGTAAAGTAGCAGGTTACAAGATCAATGCCCATAAATCCAACGCATTTTTATACATAAGTGATGAATCTTCAGAAAGAGAAATTAGGAAAACTACCCCATTCACAATAGCCTCGAAAAAAATAAAATACTTGGGAATCAATCTCACAAAAGAGGTGAAAGACCTCTACAATGAGAACTATACAACACTAAAGAAAGAAATTAAAGAACACCTTAGAAGATGGAAAGATCTTCCATGTTCTTGGATAGGAAGAATTAATATTGTCAAAATGGCCATACTACCTAAAGTGCTATACAAATTCAATGCAATTCCAATTAAAATCCCAATGACGTACCTTACAGAAATAGAGCAAGCAATTATGAAATTCATCTGGAAGAATAAGAAACCCAGAATAGCTAAAGCAATCCTTAGCAGGAAGAGTGAAACAGGGGGTATTGCAATACCAGATCTTCAACTCTACTACAAAGCAATAGTAACAAAAACGGCATGGTATTGGTACCAAAATAGAAAGGTAGATCAATGGTACAGAATAGAGGACACGGACACAAACCCAAATAAATACAATTTTCTCATACTAGACAAAGGGGCCAAAAATATGCAATGGAGAAAAGATAGCCTCTTCAACAAATGGTGCTGGGAGAATTGGAAATCCATATGCAACAGAATGAAACTAAACCCATATCTCTCACCATGCACGAAACTAAACTCAAAATGGATTAAGGACCTCGGAATCAGACCAGAGACCCTGCAGATTATAGAAGAAAAAGTAGGTCCAAATCTTCACCTTGTTGGTCTAGGACCAGACTTCCTTAACAGGACTCCCACAGCACAAGAAATAAAAGCTAGAATCAACCACTGGGATAAATTCAAACTAAAAAGCTTTCTCTCAGCAAAGGAAACTATCAGCAATGCGAAGAAAGAGCCTACAGAGTGGGAGAATATCTTTGCCAATCATACTTCAGATAGAGCACTAATCTCCAGAATCTATAAAGAACTCAAAAAACTCTACTCCAAGAATTCAAATAGTCCAGTCAACAAATGGGCTAAGGAAATGAATAGACACTTCACAGAAGAAGATCTACAAGCAATCAACAAACATATGGAAAAATGTTCAACATCTCTAGTAATAAGAGAAATGCAAATCAAAACCACCCTAAGATTCCATCTCACCCCAATTAGAATGGCGATTATCAAGAATACGAGCAACAACAGGTGTTGGCGAGGATGTGGGGAGAAAGGTACACTCATACACTGCTGGTGGGGCTGCAAATTAGTGCAGCCACTATGGAAAGCAGTGTGGAGATTCCTTAGAAAACTTGGAATGGAACCACCATTTGACCCAGCTATCCCACTCCTTGGCCTATACCCAAAGGACTTAAAATCTGCATACTACAGAAATACAGCCACATCAATGTTCATAGCTGCTCAATTCACAATAGCCAGACTGTGGAACCAACCTAGATGCCCTTCAATTGATGAGTGGATAAAGAAACTGTAGTATATATATACAATGGAATATTACTCAGCCATAAAGAATGATAAAATTATGACATTTGCAGGCAAATGGATGAAATTGGAGAATATCATGCTAAGTGAGATAGGCCGATCTCAAAAAGCCAAAGGACGAATGATATCGCTGATAAGTGGAGGATGACACATAATGGGGGGGAGGGAAGGGTTAGAGTTAGGATTAGGGAGGGGGGCAAGTATGGAGGAAGGAACTACTGTATAGAGGGTAAAGAGGGGTGGGAGGGGTGGGGGGAAGGGAAAAAATAACAGAATGAATCAAACAACATTGCTCTATGTAAATTTATGATGACACAAATGGTATGCCTTTACGCCATGTACAAACAGAGAAACAACATGTATCCCATTTGTTTACAATAAAAAAATAAATAAATAAATAAATACAATAAAAAAAAGACATAAACATTAGTAAATAGAGAAATCAGCTATTTAAGAAATCATTTTACATTCAAGGCATTAACAGGTGATGTTAACATGGTGCAGTTTCTACATTGTAGTAATGACAACCAAGACAAAGGTAGGGGTTAACCCTCTCCAAGCTATTATGATTGTACAAGGTGTAGGGTTGTCAGATAAAATAAGCTTACTCAGTTAAATCTGAATTACACATAAATACTTATTTTTCATTATGTTTAAGGCAGCTGCTGTGACTAAATGATCTGACCAGCACAATTATAGAGAAGGAAATGTTTATTTGCTCTTAGTCCATAGAAGTCTCCATTCCTCAGGGCTCCAGGTGAGGCAGAACATCATGGCAGAAGAGCGTGCAGAGGGAAGCAGCTGAATCATCAGGAAGCAGAGAGAGAGATTCCACTCTTCAGATATAAAATATATACCCCAAACTCACGCCCCAGTTCCAATTTCCTCCAGCCACACCGTACCACTTCAATTAATCCCCTGAGGGATTAATTCACTGACTGGGTTATGACACTTACCACCCAATCATTTCTCCTCTGAACCTTTCTGCATTGTCTCAAATGTGAGCTTTTGGAGGATAACTCACAGAAACCATAACACAGTATAAGTCTATCCCAAATATTTTATGGGCATGCGTATACTAAAATATACTTTGCTGTTTGTCTAAAATTCACTTTCTTTTTATTTGCTGAAACCAACAATCCTACCTGGGTGTCAAGCTATATCTGAATTTTTCAATCAAAAAATATCATTCAGCTTGTCATAAAGTCATAGTTATGGGTCTAAGAACCTACCTCATAGTAGATCACTTGCCTAGCTCATGTGAGGCCCTGGGTTTGGTCCTCAGGAAAGGAAGGAAGGAAGGAAGGAAGGAAGGAAGGAAGGAAGGAAGGAAGGAAGGAAGGAAGGAAGGAAGGGGAAAGAGAGAAAGAAAGTCAGATGCTCACATCTGACAGATATTAAGAAGATAATAGAGTTCCCTGACATTTATAACAAAAACTGGACCACGATTGCTTCCTGTATTTTAAATCCATGACAAAAAAGCACATTAGAAAAAGAACCAACATTTTTCTCTCCCCCAAGTGCCTAATGGCATCTCCACTATGTAGCTGCTGTGCATTTTTAGTGAATCAGCAGTTACAAACATAAATTTGCCAAATGAAGTACACAAAATTATGAAATTACAAAAAAAATCAAAATCAGTAACATTTTAATGCAATATTTTAATAGACTTTATTTTTAGAGCAGTGTTAGGTGCGCAGAAATATGGGAGGGGAGGTATAGAGAATTCCCTATGTCCCTGCCTCCACAGAGGTACACATCCCCATTCCCATCATCCCCACAGTAGTGGCAAATTTATATAATTGACAAATCACATCACATTGTGAGCACCTACAGGCCAGTGTTTATGTTAGGATTCACTCTTGTTGTTATATATTCTGTGGATTTGGACAAATATATAGTGACGTGATCCACCATTCTAACATCCTACAGAATCATTCCACTGCTCTAAAATCCCCTGTGCTCCACCTGTCCATCCCTCCCTTCCCCTAGCTCCTGGTAACCACTAGCCCTTTGACTATGTCTGTAGCTTTTACTTTTCCAGAACGTCACATAATTGGATCATACAACACGTAGCCTTTTCAGACTTGCTTCTTCCATTTAGTGGTATGCATTTGTTTCCTCCATGCCTTTCTGTGGCTTGATAACTCATTCTTTTTAGCATTGAAGTAACATTGCATTGTCTAAACGTTACCACTCATGTTCTAAAGGCTATCTTGTGTGCTTCCAAGTTTGGGCAATTATGAATAAAGTTGCTGTAAACATTTATATGCAGGTTTTTGTATGAAGATACATTTTCAACTCCTTTGGGTAAATACTAAAATATATTTTTAAATTAACATTAATGCAAGACATCCATGATTAGCAAAATATAAAAATCTTGCACTGAAGGTAAAAACTGTCACAGCCTCTGCATGGTTCTGTCTCACTTTCCCCTTCCAAACCCCAGTCCTGGTTATTAACCAAACGTCAAGACTATGGACATCCTTGCTCACTTTGAAGCTTGTCTTGCCTGCTCCACTTATGACAATATCTTCTTCCTTGAATTCAGGAATCGAGTTATTGTGTGTGGTTTTTTACAAGCTGGGTTGAGACTCCCTGAACCACCGTGTTCCCATCAGACCATATAGTGTAAAGCAGGGCTGTCTCTAAAGACACACCCTTCCACTCTATTCATCATAGAGTAGGACAGTAAAGGGCTTTCATGAAGAGATGAGTTTTTCTAATTCATATTAAAATTCTTTATCAACAATTAGAGACTCCATGACTTCTAAGGTACTGTTTAAATTGTACTTTAACCTCTCTTAGCCGGAAAATGCAACCTTTCAAAATAGGAAGATGAGACCTTTGCTAGAACTTGTTTTAAGTTCAGACTGTCTTCTTTCTGTATGGTAGTAAGGACCATATAAATGAACACACAAGCTGAAACTATGCAATGTGAACCCAATAATCAATAGGATATAGTTATCATTATTCCATGACTTTTGAATATTTTTGTCAAAATAGTAAAACTGTTCTTACTGCTGCTTCTAAATGTCATGGAAATTAAAAATTATTGTTTATTTTTTAAAAATTGAAAACATGGAGAATTAAACTTTTCCTCCTTTGTTAAAAAAACTGTTTTCCTTCTTTGTTAAATGTGCACGTGTGTGTGTGTGTGTGTGTCAGCTTTAGAAAAGGAGAGCCTTTTTTTTTTTTTTTTATTTTAACAGACTGCATTTTGATTCATTGTACACAAATGGGGTACACCATTTCATTCCTATGGTTGTGCACAATGTAGATTCATACGTTTCATGTAATCATACATGTACATAGGGTGATGATGTCTGTCTCATTCCACCATCTTTCATAGCCCCCTCATTTCCCTCTATGTAATCTAAAGTTCCTCCATTCTTCTCTTTTTGCCACAACATGGATGAATGTTTTATGCTAAGGGAAAAATAAGTCAGGCAAAGAAAGAAAATACTGCATGATCTCACTTAATAGGTAGAATTTTTAAAGAAAGGTAACAACACATTAACAGATTAGAACAGTGGTTGGGAAGGATGAGGGGATACCGGTTGAGGGGTGGAAGGTTGTAGTTATGTAAAATGAGTAAGTCTAAGGGGTCTACTGAGGATGAGACCTGATATTTATACTGAAAAATTGCTAAGAGAGTAGCTTTTAGGTGTTCATACCACACACACACACACACACACACACAAAAGCAACTATATACATGACATCGTGGTGGATATGCCAATTTCAATGACTGTAGTAATCATTTAACTATATATATCCCAGCATCCTATTACACACATAAGCATATGTAATCCTTTAAAAAAGGATAAAAACAGCTTCTAATATCTCCATTCACTAAAAACGAAAAATAAAAAGCACTTCATCATGAATATTTTAAACAGCTCTTGCCTTTGTCTGAAAATTTACAGTATGAGCTGAACATCTTTTCTAGGCTTTGCTGAACTTTGACCCTCTTTTCTAAGTTTGGACAGGCTTTCAACATGGTGTTCTTTATGCTTTCAATATCATGAAATATCTCTGAGAGTTCCTCTAACGTGAGGTTTGGGCCTGCATCACTTCCTCTTGACATCTTCATCCCTTTGGTCACAGTTACTGTCCTTGTTTATGTTGGTAAGTTCTCAGACACTAAGTTCCCCTGGTTGCACTATCCTGGTTGGACAAATGGTAGCCATGAACAGACTCTCACAGCTAACTGTTCCTTCCATAATTCCATTTACTTTCCATGCAAGTTTCACTCCAGTCTTACGGTATTTTGTTCTTTGCTAAATTTTCATCATTGTTGCCCAATTTCCTCTTACCTTTATCTGGTTTTGTGAAACGTCATGTGGGCTCCTTACTGAAAACAGGGAAGCAACACAACCACATGCTCAGCTCTGTGTGTGAACTGAATCAGCAATGTGCACTGCAGTTACCAACAGATTGTGAAAGAACTGATGTGACTGGTCATTGGCCATGATACACGTCTGTTACGGATGCAGGATTTTTGAACTAAAGAGCTGGTAATGAAGTTTATACTTTATGTAAACAAACACAGTCAATATACCATGGTAACTGAAATTTGAGCCATATTGTGAATGCTAACTAGATTGTGTTAACTGAAGTTCATGCTTGCTGCAAAGCAAAGTTGCCTGTATCCTAATGTCTCTTTTAAAACTCCTTCTAGCATTGACATAGAATTGACTGTCCATAAACCAAGTTATATAATTGAATTTAGTATTTCTTCTCTCATAATATATTTTGTGCGAAGTACATTCTCTTAGTTCCTCTGTCATTTTCTCTTTCCAAAATAATAGTAAGAACCTAATAAACTGATTCCATGCCAACCTTGTCTAAGTCCTCAACAACCATGTGAGGTCAACCCTGTTCTAACCTCTTTGTAGCATGTCTCCCTAAAGGTCAGAGCCTGGCAAATATCAGAGTGTATTTCCTGGTCTCCCTGGAAAAGAGGATTCTGCATGTGAACCAGTTTCCTCTACTAAGCAGATGTAGCCTCTAAGACATGGAAGACAGAAGTCAGAACTGGACTGATCGTTGGACTCCCACAATGGGGTCAGCAGAGGCTTCCTAAGGTTCCCTTTCACAAGTGCCAAGAAACAGGCAAGAGAGCAGTTGCAGATCTCCACTGGGTGAGTCCAATGTACTGGCATCGCATACAAAATTGACTCTCTGAAATTCCAAGAAATTACATAAACAAAATTAGATCCCATGATAAATCCCTGTCTGCTTTAACCAGTTAGAATGGAAATTATTTGCAAGAAGAACCCTGGGAGATATAGGCATTAATTTGTGGATGAGATCAAATGATGCTTCAGAGCAAACTGCTTTCTTTTATTTGTTGATTTTTCCAGAGCTGAAAACAATTTAAGTAAAGAAGAAATTACCTCAGACACCAAATAAAAATAATTTCTCTCAAAACCAACAAACCATGCATGTTCTATCTTTAACTCTTCAAAGTTCTTATGGTGAAATCAATGAGCCAGAACACGCCGACATTTTTGCATTGGAAAGTGTTTGGATTTTCCCATTTGATTAACAAGTGGTTTCCTAAGCTCCTAGATCTCCAGTTTCTAATATTTGCCCCAAGGAGGTCCTCGTAAAATTAGAATCCACATCTTATTAATGCTGTGACCCCAAAACAGACAACATAGAACAAAGAGAACACAGATCATATCAGAATAATAAGAAATTGCCTGTCCATTTTATCCCTTCAGAGGGGATGAACCATATTTCCACAAGAAAAGAAACAAATAAATAAATCTTTAAAAGTAACTGGGGAGCAATTATCTACAGTAAAAACTTAAGTTCATATCTTTATTCTAAAATGTTGAAGACACCATATTCTTTACCTTTCTTCCTATTAACACAATGAACACTGTTCACAGTTAGAAATAGGCAAGTGAAAGCCCTCCATTTTTATCGACCATCTGATTCCACTATCTCTGTGAATTTAGTTTAATCATAGAACCCTGAGTCTGTATTTCCCAGTCTATGCAATGGGGACAGTGGTCTAAGGAGTTTCTAAAATTTCTTCCAACACCAACCTGGTTTCCTCTTATGATTGCCAGTGTAAAATTTGTATATGCCAGAGCTCCCCAAAAAATGTTCCTATGGTTATGACCTTATCATAAGCCTCTATGAGAGAAAACAGCCACCAAGAGAATGGAAGCATTCAGTTGTCTGCAGGATTCTTAAATCATTAAGCATTTTATTATTCTGGGTTACAAATTCATGTTCTCCTTTCTAGGATTATCAACTAAATGAGTTATTGTTGACTAATATTCACTGAATGATTGTTGGATATATCCATCTATCCAACACTTTATGTGATGACCTCATTTGCTATAACAACCCAGTAAGATATTATTCCCTTTTCACAGATGAAACAGTTAAAGCACAGAAAGGACAAAAACTTGGTGCAGGAAATATAATCACTGGATACCTTTACTAACCAACTTCAATTTATTCCTGAACCCCTGCCATCATGTAAAAAATCAAGAAATAAGAACATGTCCATTTATTTTAGTAAAAAAAATCACAAAAATATTCCATCCAATATAAGATCATCAAATAATTTTATAATTAGAAATATACAAAATTTAACAATGAAAACAAGTTTATATGGAAAAGCTAGCAAGATGGAAGAAAATAATTTTAATGTGTTCATAAAATATTGAGAAAAATTATAGGATACTGAATAGGTAATGACATAAAAGTTTACCAAGGTCACTGAAGGAGGAAGGGGTGATGGTGGACAGAAAGGAGGAATGTGAAGTCCTTCTGCACCACATTATTCAGCAGATTTTCAACTGGAGGATGGGGGCTCATTGTTAAACCTTACATTCAAGTTACACTTAAAGTTATAGCACAAAAAATAAATTTATGGACCAATGAAAGTTAAATATAGCAGTTAAAAATACATAAACCACAACATGTACACAAATCACCAATTAGAGAGGATGAGCAAAAGAGAGAAAGCACAAGTGTCATTGGTTTTGAGTCAAACAATTTTTATTTGATGTCTGAGATTATTTCTTTTTTACCTCATCTTCCTTTTTTGGTCACAGACAGAAATGAAAACTTTTTTGGTACTTCTAAAAATGGTGCATATTCCAGATGCATTTGATGTGTTATTATATGACGAGTGCCTGTTGTAAAGAGGAAGAGTTAAACATGTCTTTGTTTGAAATATTAATGTCAAAGTATAAACTACTTATACCATGCTTATTTAGTGGGTTTTTGTATGAATGAGTAAACTGACATAAGGAGTTGTCTGAAGAATGGTATGAATTTTCTTTCATGTTTTTGGTAATAGGGATTGAAGCCAGGGACACTTTAACACTGAGATACATCTCCAGTTCATTTTGTGTGTGTGTGTGTTTTTTACTTTGAGACAGGGTCTTTCTAAGTTACTGACACTGGCTTTGCCCTTGCAATACTCCTGCTTCAGCCTCCCAAGTTGCTCAGATTATAGGCGTGCAACACCACACCCAGCCTAGGGTCATTTTAAAAATAGCTGCTATGACTTATAAACTTTTAGTTTATACCACAAACTGTTGTATGTTGTATACATGATATATTAGCATAGCAATGTATAAAATAATCTAAAAACAAGTAAAGAATGAATTGGAGGTACATGCATAATTTTTAAATACTTCTTTTGGCATAAAAGGATAAAATTGAAAAAAAAAAAAAAAAACTAGTTAACAGTGATTACATGCAGAAAGCCTGCCTGAACTCCCAGCATACATGTGACCTCATGGCTCCAAGGTTATGTCTTTGTGGCCTTGAAGATAACTACCTGATAGTAGTAGAGTAATTGCTGTGTTATTTTGGTTATGTGGAACCACAGTCCCAATTCCCTTTCTAGTGTGTTTCAGTTTGGGATGAGCAACAAGGAACACTGTCTCACAAGAGTTGGAGGACAGAGAGCAACAGCAGCATTTTAGCTCACATGCTTTCTCCCGGATACTAAACCAAACACTAATTCAGGGCTGCTCTCAATGGATTTTGCAAGTGTACTTAACGTCCCTAATCAGCTGACTTTTAAATTCATGGAAAGGGAAATTATCATAGGTGGTCCTGACTTAATCAGTTGCAAGTCTTTGCAAAAATGGCTTAGTATTTTCGCTAAGCCCAAAGGCTTCAACCAGCAACTCAGCCTATAATAGCTCCCTTTTCCTTAAGAATTTCTCTTCCTGTTTATCCACCTATTTATAATTAACTTTAGCCCATGCCACAGGGATTTCATCCTGCTTGTGATCTCCCTTTCCCAGCTGCCTATTCTGTGATATTTTGGGCTTGCTTGCCCTGATGCCTGCTTATATAACCCAATTCATCATAATAATTCTCTTCAATTATCCATCTATTGATTCTCTTTCTTGGTTGAACCTTGACTGATACAGCGTTACATTGTAAGTTGAAGATTACATTTGGAAAAGCACTTGAATCAATGGACACACACATTCTAGAAGTGGAACCAGTTGGTTTACAGAGTATGGGAATAGACTATTCAACTATCTACTTCTATTTCTTTTTTTCTCACAGAGCAAAAGGTAGAAATTAGCTTGCTAATATTTGCAATACAGAATACATATCATACCTTCACCCAGCCTCCTATGAGAGGGGAGGGTCACTGGTCAAATCCAATACATTAAGTGTCCCAAGGGAAAACTAAAACTACAGAATTCTGTAAGAAGCAAAGGGCCAACTGCAGAGTCCTCTCCGTGTGCTAGCAGCGAATTACAACATGTTGTCATCGTAGAATACATAGTAAAAATTACAGGTTAAATATCCAGTGTCTAAAATGCTGTGAACAAGTGTTTCAAATTTCTTGACTTGGATTTGCTCTCGGATTTTAGAACATTTGCATATACATATTATTAGGGGATCCAAGTCAAAACATAAAATTCATTTATGTTTCATATAGAACTTATACACATAGACTGAGGATCATTTTACAGAATAGTTTTAATAATTTTGTGTGTGAAAAAGTTTCATAATGTTGAAGTTTCCACATTTGGCATCATGTCAACACTTAAAATGTTTAGAATTTGCAAGCATTTAAGACTTCAACTATGGAAATATAGAATATCAAAAAGGAAAATGTAAATTTTGGAAAACCTTTTAAAAAGTGGATGCTAACACATAACAAGGGTAGGGAAGAATAGAAGTTCATCCAGTTAGACAAAGGGGAATTCAGAGGGGGGATTGGAATAGGAAAGACAGCAGAATGAATCAGGCATAACTTTTCTATATTCGTATATGAATATACCACCAGTGAAACTCCATATCATATATGACCACAAGAATGGCATCCTAATTAGAATCAGTTATATCCCATGTGTGTATAATATGTCAAATTATACTCTACTTTATCTATATCTAAAAAGAATAAATAAAACAGGCAAGAAAGCAATTATTTTCAAATCAAACACTTTCAAAATCTTTAACCAAAGTCAAAAATAGCTTTTACTTCAAAGAAGTGTATATGTTTTATCAGAATTTCTCTGTCTACATGACTTTAGGTATTTCCTTTCTGTTTATTCGGGATAAAATTTTCATTCTTTTTGAAGAAAAGTGTAAACCCAATAACTATTGTCTTATTGCAAAGATAAATTTTTAAAAAGATTTCATATTTTGGGATTAGGAATGTTCAAACTGTATTATGAATATATGAATTTATGAAATACATACTGTTAACTAGATTAATGTTTATACAACAGACTCCTAGGTTCAAAGCCTATAACAAATAAATCAAATTGAATAAATATCAGTAAATTCATCAAAAAAAACACACAGGAAAGTGGCTAAACCAACTCTTCTACTCCTGATATACATTCTTCTTCAGTCACAAATCTAAGAACAGTGATGGCCTAGTAGATGTAATAGGGAATTACTGTGGGAAAAGATTTAATTGCCAATAAGACTATTCAAGATAAAGTATATATTAAATAGTGAAATTTGTCCTATGTACATATTACAAAGTCATCATAATTAGCAATGATTTTTTTTCACTAAAAATTTCATTCAGCAGTAGCTAATATTAATTTGTGTTTTGGTGAACATCTTACAATGTATACAACACATTAATACAACAGTATATGAAATAATATAAAAATAAGTAAATAAGTTATTATAGGACATCCATAATTTTAAAGTATTTTTGGTATAATAGGTTAACATTTTTCACAAGTTCTTAGATATAAGCTTTTCTTCTTTTTTCTCTTGTTAGCTTTTGAGGCTCTAATAAAAGATATAAAATGTCTGATTCAAATCAGATAATTTCATATTCCTTCTATCTTTAAATGTCTTTAGTCTTTGAATCTTTAATAGTCTTTCTGTACCTATTATTTTTCAAATTCTGTGACCTGCCTCCTATTAGAAAACACTTCATATTTAACAAATGAACTTCTTATCTCTTGCAGCTTCCACAGTGACAAAATTGTTTTTCTTTTGTACAACAGAAACCTTTAAATTTCCAAAGTAACATATATTACCCACCTATAAACATCACCCAATTCCTCCATGTGCCCACTCCACTTGGAACAAAGATGTTCAATGATTAAACTTACCAAAGCTGAAGTCACCCAAGGCCGAGCAACCAGCTGAGAGGAGCTCTCACTGCTCAGCCCTGGACTCCCTGTCTGGGCTTTGCATGACAGAGCAGAATTCCATCTTGTTTATGCCACTATAATTTTAGATTTTCTCTCATATGCAGCTTAATTTAGCTTTAACTATATATGCAAATATTTATGATATGCTTTTAATGTATAAATAGAATCATATTATCTTATAGAAAGATAACATACGTTAACAATCTTTTAAAATTGGATATATAGAGTTAGTTCCGGCTTTTTAATGGCTGCATCTGTTCAATTAAAACATCATATATAGAGTGTGTGCACCATGTTTTATTTAATCATTCCCCATTGGTTAGGCTTATTTCTTAGCTTTGATTATCTTAAACAAAAGATCTAATCAACACATTTGTAACTCGTCTTACATATATTAAACCATTTCTGGAGGATTAATTCCACAGTATAATTGCTGAATCCAAAAGTATTCATGTTTCCATTGAACTCCAAGTTGACTTCTTAAATATTTTCTAGCTTATTCTCCAACTGTAGGCCAGTTGTGAGAGGAAGTGATACATGCCAACATAATCTTTTTATTTTATAAGTTCCCCCAAATCTTATCTTTTCCAGATTAAAACTTTCCTATACCTTTTCCATTACTGTATGGTGCCATTTTCAAACATTTTATTGTCACACTAGCTCATTCCAGTTTATTAATATCCTTTTAAAATATATCAACCAAAACTGTTTTTACTACCACAAATTAAGAGTTAGAAAATCATTTCTCTAAAGGGCCAGAAGTGACTATGTTAGGCTTTGTGAGCTAAGCTCTGTCATAATTATTCAACAGTTATTGTAGCACAAAAACAACACTAGACAATACGTAAAGAAATGTGACTATGTTCCAATAAAACTTTATTTATAGAAACAGAGAGTTGACCAGATTTGGGCAAAAGCTATAATTTTTCTTTGTTTAATTATAGTTTTACTCTGATTTACTTTGATCTGAAAAACAGGAATGGTTTAGTGATATATTAGGCATGTTTAGAGCAAAATTAAATCTAATTTAGTGCCCAGCACACAGTTGGTGCATACTGAATGTTTCTTGAATTAATAAATGGGAGGTTTATGAATAATTCCACATGTGACAGAAAAGATAAATACATCTGAACACAATTATTGTCAGTAAAAAATTAGTAAGAGAATCGAGGTCGCAGAGCCAATTCTTTGTAGATACCCAGGGACAACTGTATATGAACAAGAAACAAGCACTTTACATATTATGTCTCTATATGTGACATCCAAGGACAGTTTTCCTGGACAACAGGCAACTCTTCTCCATGCAGTGATTCAGATACCGAGGACGTTTTCCACAATTGCAGGCATTCAATTCTAGCAAGACTTTGGAAGAAAACCTAAAGAAGGCAACCTGCTGCTTTAAAGTCTCCAAGGAACTTAATCCCACTCACAACCCATAATTAATAATCACGTAACCACCCTCAACTGTTTGCTGGGCCAGGAAATCTTCTTAGTCCTTGACTGGACAACCATTCCATCAATCTTTCCTCTCGGCCAATAAAAGCAACTTGGCTAATCATCTCTGCTAAGACTGGAAAGAGGAAAATCCATGCTTGAACCTGTATCTAGATAATTTTGGAACATGTTCTTTCCATTGTGCCTAGAGAAAAGGGGAAAGCCTACTACAATAGAAGGATGAGTAAACCAAGTAAAAACATGGTATGATAATGATTAATTAAGATGCACCTTGGATACTGTGGGAGAACAGTTTGGCATAGAAGGATATAGGGAGGAGCAGAAGACGAGGTTAGAGAAATAAGGAGGAGGCAGGTGTGGAGAGAGTCTGCATGCAATGATAAAGTATAGAAAACCATTGAAGGATTTTAATGAGGTAACAATGTGATAAGTTTAATGAATTGTATGCTTCAAAACAGTTGAAAGAAAGGATTTTGAGTGATCACTGCAAAAAAATGAAAAATGCTTAAGGTGATGGATGGACTAGCTACCCTGATTTGATCATAACACAATGTACATGTATACAGAAGCATCATGAGAGTACCATAAATATGCACAATTTTTATCTGTCAATCAAAAGCATTTAAAAAATCATACTGTCCATATCAGCCAACACAGAGACTGAACAATGAGTCCTCAATAATGCCCTAAATTCTTTGATCATGACAAAGGTAATTCGTCTGGGTGAAAAGATAATGTCATGAAAACATTTGAATTATCTCCACCATTGACACCTTGTACATCATTTCTCTCATAACCTGTCTGTGCTATTCTTTTCAGTATTAAGGTCATTGTTCTTAGTAGACAAGACAAAAAATAGGATTTTAAGATGTTTTTATCTTACAAAAAAAAATATAGTTCTTTTGATTTACACACAGCTTTATCTTTTTTAATGCCCTTAGCATTTTTATCATAAATTTTAGCTAAAAGGACCAAGTGAAGAGGTACAAAGGACTTTCTGATGAAGCTAATGGTCTGACCGGCAAGTGACAGACATGCAAGCAGAAATCCATTGCAAAAATGTTGAGAGCGGATGGCTTTCAGTAGCCTCACAGACACACAATTTAGAGTTTGGCAAGTTCTCACCATATCTAAAAGTTGCTGGAATGACACACTTAGAAGTTTTACTTCTTCAAAAAATGTAAAAACGTTGAAGGGCTTTGTGGAATCTCATCTTCTCTATGTGTTTTCAGAGGATAATTGGAGTATGGATGGTTTAGAAGAATAAAATAAAATCAATCAATATTGCTATTGTTTGAATGGTGAATGTCCTCCAGAGGCACACGTTTAATGTCTTGGTCCCCAGGCTGACACTACTGTGAAGTGCTTATGAACCTTTAGCAAACGGGACCTTGTGTAAGGTCTTTAGGTCAAAAGGGACATGTTGTCAAAGGGAGCTGTGTTGATTTCATCCTTTCCTCTTTCTTCCACCCTGACATAAGAAGTTGTTCTACCACACTCCTCTTGCCATTGTCATTGCCACCCTCATGTGAGCCCTAAAAGCAAAGGGTCTACCAGGTCATGACTGCTACCTTCAAACCAGTGATCCAAAATGAACTTTTTCTCTTTATAAGTGAATTATCTCATGCATTCTGTTACAGTGATGGGAAACCAATTAACACAGGTACCTAGACCAGTTAGGGGTTTGTCAGAGCCACTTAGGAGTGAGATATGAATGGAGGCAATACGTGGTGGCAGGAGAGACCCCATAGGAGTTGAGCACTCCAATAGAATTTGGAGAAGTTGAAGTCAATGCTGAGGTTCCTCACCCATGATACACCTGGATGGCAAGGTCATGAACCCAGAAGGTCACACATTAGCTTGGGAAGGCTCTGGAGGCAAAAATTTTGTTTGATAATTTTGAAATACAGTTTGTGGCAATATATCAGTGTAGAATACCAAAGAAAAGGTGGAAATTCATATCTGGTCATGAGGAAGGAGATCGTGGTCACATAGCTTTGAAGTCAACAATAGATCCCCTGGTGTCCTTCCTACTGGCTCCTGGACACTGCTTTTTTGGCATGATTCTGTGAGCACTAGGTCAAAATGTTTTCACCTATAAGACATTTACTTGCTTGAGATTTTAATGGCACAGAAGTGTGCATGTGTGTCAGTGTGTATACATGTCTGCCACACACATGAGTTGTCTCTTGACTAATGGAAGAAAACGAGCTAATTAAAAATGATAACAATAAAAATTATTGAGCCAATACTTGCTAAATAACCAGTTTAATGCCCCACGACACCCAGCACAGTAACAACCAAATTGTCCATAGCAAAAAGAATATCTTTTCATGCTATTTTTTACCACTTACCAAACATTCTTTTTCTTTTTTTTTTTTTTTTTTTTCTCATTTCTGCTGTCACTTATCCAACTACTGGATAAAAATAAAATGAAATTCAGCAATTATCATGAAACAAAATAATTTTTATCACAAAAGTCACCAATTAAAATTTCAAATTGATTAATACATAGGATTTTAAAATTATTTTCTCCTTAACAGTGGTCCTCTGTTATCACCTTTTTATCACACTTATTAGGACCTATTAATTATTCTGATAATGGGTTTCACTGTGATATTTTCATACACATGCATCACTCTGTTAATTGTGTATACCATCCCTATTAAACTCTTTGAATCACTTATGAATTTGAAGATAATAAAAGTCAGATGAAATAATTCCCCGCAAATAGAAATCTATTGATTTACATGTTAATGAAAACTGAGCATTGCTTAGAAAAGGCAGACTTCTAATTTCTTTCTATGAAAAGAAATTCCCTGCAGAACGCAGACCTGGATTTCTGAGAAATCTCATCTTTAAAACATACATCCTCAGAAATTCATCAGCATCTAAGCATTTGTAAGTTTACCTCATCCTTTCTATCCCTCTGCCTTATCTCCTTTTCTTATCCTAATTTACAGCATTTGTCAAGCCCAGAGAGGCTGAAAGTAATGTAAGCAGGCAGCTTTGGGTAGAATTTGTCATAAATATAGAAACTAAAGGCTCGGAGCAATATCTGAATCTCGCTCGCTTGGCGGTGATGTAGATGTTCAGACAGGACGAACTTTCACTGGAAGGTATGACTATAAATAAAAATGTTCCCAAAGAAAAAGCAACAAAATGGACCAAAGTGGAACTGGGTCCTCCCTCCAGTCCGCAAATCAGACTCCAGCTGGTTCCCCAATCTTCAGATGGGAGACCTTCAAGGTCTTAGCCACACCCTTTACAAAACCCTTCAGTGTTAGTAAGAGCTGAGCCGTTTTCTGAATAGTCAGGTGCACAAAGACATTCAGATGAAATAATCCCCTGCAAATAGAAATCTATTGATTTACATGCTAAATTATGCTAATTAATAGATCAGCTATTGGCCTGAGGGAGAAGCTGAGGATAATAAACGCATCTTCATCAGCTCTGCGACCACTGCTGCCCCCTCACCCAGGATTACTCCCTGTCCTGCTCGCACTCGGCACCTCCGCCATCACCTCCGCCATCGCCTACAATCATCATTCAAAACCATTTCCCTGAAATAAAAACGGGCTCAGAGAACTAATCAGCTATGCAATTTTCAACTCCCCACCCCCAAATGAAAGAAAATATGACTCATAAATAATGAATAACTATACCAATGTTCAAAAAGGGAGAGAAACATCCTCTTCCACTGGAAATGTGTGTGATCTATGTATTTTAAGAACCAGAAGACTGAAGAATGATCAATGTCGAGAGGAGATAAGAAAAGTGGTATTCGAGGCTGATGGCAGTTTACGGTGGCAGAGTCAGAAGATGGAATCAAGAATTCACGTCATCTCGATAACTCTAACAATGTGCTTTGCACTTCTGTGGACATCTAACCGTAATAGGTGTGACCTTCAGGGTGCTAGCAGGTGCCAATGTAACAAGCTGTTCTGTCCCTGCACACTAACAGCAAATGTGAACTGGATGGAAATTGTAACCATGGGTTTTGGACCATGAGATGACACCACAGAGTTCACATCACAGCCGCCAGAGTCCCCGTCTCCCTAAAACACAAGTGTAACGGCATCACATACCCACTTTAAAAAATCCCCTGGCCTTCAGGTTGCCTTGAGGATGAATTCCAAACTGGATGTCCACAGAGCAGCGGGCTCAGCCCTGCACAGCTGTCTCAGCTTGCCACTGGCTATCGCTTCCCATGTCTGCATCATTCTTGTAAAACCTACATTCCAACCAAAACAACCCTTCTTTCATTCCTGAATCATCTTGATAGTCTGTTATCTCTACTGGGAATAAAATAGGCTTCTTTGCTCCTTGGCAAAATGGACGATGCTTCTTCACAATTGTGCCTCAAAGTTCAGAGTTTTTGTTGGGAACTCCATGACTCTCAGCAAAAATCTTCACCCGGCTCCATGCCCCCAGAATATCCTGCTGCAGCATTCACAAGGTTCTGTTTCTAGAAAATGCTTACAAACCTGTGTCTTCCATTCAACAGGGAGCTCCTTGAGAACAGGACTTCTTACTCATTTTTGTTTACCCAGATAAGACTCTGATGAAGTGCAGAGTATTAAGTAAGCTGAGAAGTGATGTCCATGTGGAGAAAGATACATCTGGGGCATGTGAGCCTGTGAGCTCATGAGCCACGCATTCACCCGTTTCAAGAGTGCTGGCCCTCTGCTAAACCCAAACCGCCTTCTGATGAAGCTCTTATAACATACTGAAACTGTGTCAGAAGAAGATAAAATGTGTTTGAATCCATGTTTCAGAAAAAATACTATTATTTAAAAATGAAGAGAACTTGTGTTGTTGTTGTTGTTGTTGTTTCTATTTTTCTTTAGCAAACACATGACACTATGTGCCTGGTACTGTTCTAGGCCCTTGAAAAATAGTAATTCTTGTAATCATCACTCATGAGGTAGCTGCTATTAAAGCATCCCCACCTTACAGATGTGTAAACAGGGCACCTGGTACTGAAGCAAACTCCCTAAGGTCTCCCAATAAGCTGACATTAGAACACCTGCAGGTGGCTTCAAAACCCATTAACTACCAGACTGTGCCAGCTTCATGGCTATGAAGTCTAAAACCTCAGTGGAAGCAAAGGGAAACTCAAAGTGCAGCTTACCTAAGGCACATGCAATAACATTGAGCAGGCTCAGAACAGCTGGAATTGGCCTCCATGTGCCCTGACATTCCTTGTTTAGGATCTTCCTATGTGTTATGTGCAAGGCTTTGTTAGATATATGAAAAGAGACCAGGATGAGATGACACACTCCCTCCTTCAAAGCGCTCAAAGGTTTGTACACAATTGGTGTTATAGTTTAGATATGAGGTATCCCCCAAAATCTCATGTGTGAGACAATGCACGAAGGTTCAGAGGAGAGATGATTGGGTTGTGAGCACCTTCACCCAATTAGGCATTAATCCCCTGATGGGATTAACCGAGTGGCAGCTGAAGGCAGGTAGGGTGTGGCTGGAGGAGGTGGGTCATTGGGGTCATTGGGTCAAGGGGGCCTTAGAAGTATAGATTGTGTATCCAGGAAGTGGCGTCTCTACTTCCTGGATCATGTTAGACACTTCTCTCACTACACTTTTCTGCCATGATGTTCTGCCTCATTTCGAGCCCTGAGGAATGAACCCGGCTGTCTATGGACAGAGACCTCTGAAACCATGAGCCCTCAAATAAACTTTTCCTCCTCTGAAGTTGTTCAGGTCAGGTCTTTTAGTCAGAGCAGTGGAAAAACTGACTCAAACAATTGGCTATTAATTTCAAGCAGAATAGGATCTCTGAAAGGTCAATCAACAAGTTACTGGAGTTCTCAGGTAAGTATAATTGCTTCTCATTGTGGAGATCAGAAAAGACATACAGGAAGACCCTGTATTTGAGGTGAACCAAGAAGTTAAAGCAAAACCATTAAAAGAAAGGTGGGTCAAGGGAATATAGGAAGTAAGTTTGGGAAAGTGGAGTCCTTGGAATTGTTAGGAGCATGGGAATGTTGGGGAGATAAAAGAGCAAATTTTGGGTGAGGCTGTGTCTTGGCCTGGGTGAAGCATTACTTCTTGTGTCCGTAGCAACCAGAAACCTCCAGGCGTTGGAGCAAAGGAACATCAGGATCCAAGGGTCTCAATTCAGTCAAAGATCCCTATGAAATTTTCAAGGATTAAGAAACTATCTGTAGTTTAAAAGCAGAAAAAATAATACAAACACCAATTCGTTTTGTTCAATTCAAATTTGTTCATAGCTAACAAGAATGACTGTCCCCCAAATGATTCCACAAACTTCAGCAGAGATGGTATTATGAAGTAAATTTAAATTTCTTAAACCATACTTCTTGGATAGATAAAATATCACCTGTGCTTATTTAAATTAGGATAAACAGGGTGAGGGACAGTTGGTATAGTACACCAATAGAAGCTCCATTTTGAATCAGCATAACTTAAAAGTTTGTTAAGTAAAAAAGAATTAATCAAACCAATTAACCCTAAGTAAATGAAGCAACTAGAGATGTGGAACTTTTTGTTATTTAAATTTTAGCTGCCAGGCTTAAAGAATCTCTGCAAGTTTCTGATCTTAGAAAAATAGCCAGAGTCAAATTGTTTACCTCCAAATTCCTGCTTTAACCAGCCCATCACTAAGGTAAACAAATATTCAACATGATGGCTCCAAATAATATTTTTATATGCTCTCATTATTCAAAAGTCAATATGATAGTTTATTATAGTGTACTTTGTCCCGTCTCAAAAGACAAAGTCATGATCTTTGAACTTAATGAGGGAAAAAAATCTTCATAAAGGCCATAACAATTCATTAGGTAGACTTTATCAAAAGATAAATAGAAGCCAGGAAGAGTTATGAAGATTTCTCAGTACCCAGGAAACACAGTAATTTATCAAGTCTTAAACTAATGATTTTACTGATGCCCAATAAGACATATTTAGTGACAGGAAGTAATATATTTTTGCATTCAGTTTATTACACTTCAGGCCTACACCAACCTACTTTAACAGTAACTATAGCTGCTTATGCTCATGATAAATATAGAAATAAACCCAGTGCCTCATCAGTTATTTTGAGTTATAAACTTGGTTTCTGCTATCTACAAAGGAAAAATACTTTTATTAAATCATGAATACTAAAGAAAGAAAGCTAGAATTTTACCCATATGTTTTCCCTTCATTCTAGAAATGTATGTTAATCCTATCCCAGGAAAATAAGCCATTTCTTAGATCACATCACCCCAGTTGAATTTTCTCAGCTTAACGAAAGTAACCATTGAGAGGAACTTGATGTTCGAATGGCCTGAATCAGCAGCAACATACACATCATGAGTTTTTAGAAAGTATCTAAGAAATAAATGCATTCACATTTAGACATATAAAAATTACATAAATAGGCACTAAAATACATATTCAGAATTTTAAAGAAGTCACACACAACTGAAATGGCCAAGGGAAAATTTAGTACTGTTTCTATACGAGGTCCTTTTGGCAAAATATAGTTGGATCTACTATGCCAGGACCCTAATAAAAACAATTCCCAAATAGACTGCTGAATTTGAAACCATGATCAAACAGCCAGATAATTACTTGAGTGCTGAAAGAAAAGTATTAAGTGTATCATGTACAAATCATTTAAGATATGTTGGTATTCTTAATATTAAACAATGCATGGGAATAGTTACAATGTGGTTTGAGAGTTAACGGCCTCCCTGGTACCAGAGGACACACCTTGGTACAGTTTTCTCCCTTCCATAGTTCTCTGTCTCCCATTGCTACTTCCTATCCTACACCAGGTCCTGTAGACCAGACTAATCACTTCCTGAATTAACCCAACATTCTGACTGCACATTGTTACTTTTGGTCGGAAATTGCTCAAAGTCCAATTCTTAAAGTACATTCTTTCTGCCTCAACCACCAATGGCTCTTGCTTTCTATTTCTGCTTCCTTTGACGCTGCTTCTTTCTGTTTCTAATTATAACAATTAGAAAATCTGTACAATTCTGGAACCACAGGAGGTAAGACAGTCCTGATAGGAGCCTCCTCGGGATGCACGACAGGAGGTAAGACAGTCCTGATAGGAGCCTCCTCGGGATGCACGTGTTGACTTCTGCCCTTGACTGTCAAAAGCGGCATCTTGCATTTTTTTCGCAACTGTAAGATCAAAAAAAAAAAAAAGTAACAATATCTCTTGGGAGTCATATGAAAGATATCTGTTATGGTTTAGATGTGAGGTGTTCATCAAAACCTCATGTGTGAAAATGAAGACTTTTCAGGGGTGAAATGATTAGATTATAAGAGTAATAACCCAATTGGAGGATTAATCCACAGATATGGATTAACAAGGTGATATCTATAGACAGGTAGGGTGTGGTTAGAAGGTCACTGGGAGTTTATATTTTGTCCCTGATGAATGGAGCTCTCTTCCTGATTTCTGGACTCCATATTGTGAGCTGCTTTCCTCCACGATGCCTTCTTCCCTGAAATTCTGACTCACATTAGGTTCAGAGCTACGGAGTCAGCCAGTCATGAACAGAATCTCTGAAATTGTGAGCCAAAATAAACTTTTCCTCCTCTATGTTGTACTTGTCAGGCCTTTTGGTTACAGTAATGAAAAAGCAGACTAAAACAATATCATTTCTAGAGTTTGAAAAACATTTTTTCCCTTCCAATTATGTCATGTCTTCTAGTCACAAAAGTTGCTGAAGTTAAAAGCGATTCAGTGCAACTCACAATAGCCAAGTTGTGGAACCAGCTCTGGTGCCTCACAACAGATGAATGGATAGAACAAACATGATATATATACACAATGGAGTATTACTCAGCCATAAAGAAGAATGAAATTATGGCATTAGCTGATAAATAAATTGAATCAAAGAACATCATGTTAAGTGAAATAAGCCAGACTCAGGAAGTTAAGGGCCAAATGTCTTCTCTCACACAAAAACTAGAGGAAATTACAGTGAAAGGCTGCGTAGGGGATTCCATGTAAAAAGAAGGGAGGGAAAAGAGAAGTGTAGCCAAGAAAGGGGATTTGTGGGAAGAGAGGAAGGATGGGAAGAGAGGAACTGTGGAATGAAATTGACCAAAAAATGCTATGTACATATATGAATATATCACAGAGAACTTCATCTTTATGAATACCTATAAAGTTCTAATTTTAAAAAAAAACTATTTTAAAAAGCCGGTTACAAATGATGTTTTCATTTCAAAATTTCAAGTCTCCAGTGGTTAGAAAACATATTCACATGCTTTTCTGGAAATATTTGAAAGCACCAGAACGGTACAATATTTGGTAGATAATAGCACTATTATTTTAGACAGTCTATTCAATATATATTCATTGAATAACTGCTATGTGTTGAGCAACAATAATGTAAAAGTCATTGAAGTCACTGGGAAATTGTACAAAGAAATCCAAGCTAATGTCTGTCTGTGCCCATATGAAGTTGACAATCTATTTAGGAGGATAAGAAACAAATTCACACAAAGATACGATGCCCAAGGAGGGGTATCAAGTTTTGCTTCTACTTACACTTATCATATCCATGATATTTAATTCTTGCACTTTAACCTCATGAGGTAGACAAGTGCATATTACAAAAGAAAGGACAAAAATTCAGAAATGTGAAGTTAGTTGCTCAAAAACAGTTAATAAATAGCAAAGATGGCATTGTTTTTAAGTTCTTTCAATGTTAAATACAGCTTTGTTTTTCTTATTTTTTTTCTATATCATTCTCTCAAGGTCTAGTTAGGAAAGTAGAAATCATGCCAAGAAGTTTCACGGAAGGAATTTGGCTGAAGAAACTAAAAGGTGATGCAAGAGCTTAATGACCGAAGAGGGAAAGGTGAAGTATGCCAAAGATTAGCAAGTCAGTATCAGCTGCTGGTCTGGAAGACAGAGATGGTGTTGCCATAGCCCTACTCCCTGGGGCCCACTGGAGGGAGTGAGCACCACAGTGAGAGATGCCCCCCAGGGCTGAGACCATAAGATAAGAGGTGCCTGGAAGAAGCCATAATCCAGAGCAGTCATCAGCTGAATCAGCTGAAGAGTCCAGAGGGAACAGAAGAAGAGCAAGATGCTGGGTCTGAAGAATGAGCACCCAGAAGTGCCAGGTAAACCTGTTGGAGCATAGAGGGAACATCCTGGGAACTGAGTTTGGGAAAGAAAAATTGGGATTCTTTATTAACAATTGGGAAGCACAAACAATCTCTGCCCATATTAGAAAACCAAATGCTCCAGGAGCTAGTATTGTCTAGGCCAATAAATGAGCAATTGCATAAATTCTGGGCTGGCTATTGTAGTCTTTGCAGGAAGGGCCTTTCTTGTACACTGGGGGTCAGGATTATGATCCTGCATTTATGTTCACTGTAAATGTGAGATGCCAGATTCAGGAACACAATGTGGATCTCCTACCAGAATTATAGTCTTCTCCAAAATCAGCCACCCAGACAACCATAGGATTATCACTGGCTTCAAACCCTCTCTCCTGAGGCCCCCCTCCCAAGCCTCCCACTGGGCTAACATGGAGGAGAACCATTTGTCCAGGAAGTATGGAATCCCTGTTGCAAAGGCCAGCACTGTAAGCTGCAGAGCAGCAGAAAAAGGGTGGAACATGAGTCTATGAGTGAATAGCAAATGACTGCCTCAATTTCATTCCAATTGAAAAGAAAAATCAGAGCACTTGGAGTCTGAGAAAGAAAAGGTTACTATGTACTAAGGCAGAAATGACTTTTTATGGAAGATGGTCTTTACTGTGACTCTTGAGTAGAAATTTATAAACAGCTACATAAGGGGAGGCAATACGGTAGGAAAGAAAAAGGAATAAAAGTTAGAGTCCAGAGTTTTAAAAAAATGTTTGGAAATAATGAAAAGCTCAAGCTAACAAGTAAAGAGCATTGACGGAAATATTCAACACCGTTGGAAAAAGAGACTCAGGTAATACTGTGGAGAGACTCAAAATCCATACCACGAAGCAAATATGAATTCCATTCAACATGCAAGGACAATAGCGGGAAATCTGTGATCTATAAAGAGAATGAGATAATAGAAGTGGTACGAAGTCCCCAAAATGAATTAGATTAAGCCAAATTTTTATCACTCACACATCTCCTGATCTACCGCCTTGTCAGTGCCCCACAGCCGAGACTCTGCAAAATCCCATCATACGACATCTACATTCTAGTCCCCAGAACAGCCAACATTGTTAGCAGATTTTTACTCAGCAACCTCAATTTTTAACTGAACCCATTCACTCTTCTTTTAATGCTTCACTGGTCCCTGACCATGATCTTCCCCAGGCCCGACAGCCAGCTTCCTCTCTTCTCCCCATTCCACACTCGCTCTTTCTACTCCAACCCCATTGGAATCCTTTAGTTCCTCTAACCAGGCCACCTAACTCAAGGCTGCTGGTCCTTTGACAACACTTCTCCTTCCCCATCTTCCCTTATGACCTCAGGAACCTGATTCTTCTAACTTCAGGCTAAAAATGATTTCTTCAGAGAAAGCCCCACCTGACTACTCAGACTATGCAAGTCCCTGACTAAATATTCTTATACGAGCTCCATAAATGTTCTCACAGTTGAAACTCTTCAGAGCCTGCTGAGGGATGACAAAGAATGCAGAGTCAAAATGACCCCCACCTTTCTGACTGGCATAGTAATTGCATGATAGGAAGGAAGGGACAGACGGAGAAAGATTTGGTAAAGAAGATCAGAAATTAAGGCTTGGACACGTGGAGTTTCCGGCGACTTTGTGACAAGAAGATAGGATTATCAGGTAGGCCTGATGTCTGTCTGGCTCTGGAGCAAAGAGTGGAGAAGAGATCAGGAGCCCTCATGGACTCTCAGAGTCGGAATCAGTCACCCCCATGCTGAGACCCACCCATCTTTCACTAGGGCCTACAAACTAGGTCATGAGTTCTCTGGACTTTCTTACTAGAAGTTCTCTTTTTTCCCTCTGATTTTACACTTAATTTTTTAGAAACATAATCCTTAATTTCATACTCCAGCCCAATTTCTCTTCTGGGCACATATATAGGGATTGATACTATTTTGAAATGCATTGGAGAGAAGAGAGTATTCTAGGAATGTGGTAGGTAATTTTAGGTCAAACTGGCAAACAAAAACTGAGTAACAAAAATAACAATTGCAGATTATTTATATTATAAATGATCATTCGTATTTCTATATCTGGATAAATACTATGAAAAAAAATTTAAAAGGAGGGAAAATTACAAGTGGTAACCTCTTTTTAATTGCTCAGAGGACAAAGGATAACCTTTCTTTCCACTTTTTCCTTAAACCTGAGAGATGAGAAGGAACACATATTTAAGGGTGATATATTTGTATATGGGAATGAGGTGAAAAAGGAAAATATTTCCAATAGAAATGCAACAGGTATGTAGGCGTCCAGGTGAGAAAGGTCATGGAGGGCTCCAGAGACTGAAAATGTCCCTGTGTGGAGAGAACTTGTGTCACACAGGGAGATGAGAAAGGTGGGTGGAGATGAGGTTATGAGGAGCTTCTGAGCTCATCTTACCCTGAAACCACTCCCACTGGCCCAGCAGCACCTCAGCCTCTGCCACCATCTTTCTTCTGTGGGTTCATCTCCATCACTGCCCCAGACATTCTGTATTAAAGCTCTCTGTCTCCTCCTTCCTTTGCTGGAATGTGGTCTCCTTTTCATTTTCTATCTTCCAAGCTTGAACACAAATAGGAAGAAGGAGTAGTTGCTCCATGCTCTGGCACCTGTAGTACGGCACTTGACTATTTTTGTAATTTAATGTTTTCTGCAAATTACATGCAATTGACCTTTTAAGACTACTAAAATGTCATGTTCTCTAGCTCCTTATTTACCCATACCTTATTTATCTTTGTAGCCTCAGGCCCCAACCTTGGCAAATAATCAATAATGTTCCTTTAAAAAGGAACAGATTTGTAGGCAAGGGCTAAATATTCATGGGCCAAAAATTATTCATTTAGGCAGATATAAATTATATGGGAGTTATATTAAAAACTATAATGATAATCAATTCCACGTCCTACACTTTTTGCATAAGACTGGTACAATTTTTTTGCCAGATAATGACTTTTATTCTAAGGCAAATAATAATGATTTGTTTTAAATCAGTTTGTAGCTCTGAAACTCTAGCACAGATGTTTTGTTTGCCTTCTTTGATCTTTCCTTTCTGTTCCATATCTCACATAGTCATCCATGAACTTTTATTTCATTATTTGGGTGATATTCAGTCAATAGGAGAGTAGGTGTGGCAGAGGAGACAGAGCTATGGAGACATAGGAAAAGTGCTTCCCCATTTACCTGCTTCCTCAATCTTCCACCATTCCTTCCTTTCTGTGTCATATTATCTCTATGGGGGAGACAGGTAGTTACCAAGTGTCCAGGACATTGAAAAAGAGAATAACCATATGGGTCATTCTGGATGGAACTCAGAGAAATGGGAGGGTACAAGTCAAAACAGTCCCATTCAGGGCCATGTCAGGCAGCCCTGAGAGAAGAGCTCCATAGTGCTTAGCCCAGCTACCATGCAGGCCTCTGATGGGCAGGGGCTGTCACGGTTGCTGACTGGGTGCTCACTCACTCCCTGGTTTTGGTTCACAGTCCATGTATGCAGTGCTTTGATGCCAACTTGATTCTCCAAGTGACTCTCTGAGTGTAGGCCACATGCCCAAGGAACCACTGATCACCATCAAGGCCAAATCCACCTGTGTCCTTCCTCCTCCCACCAGGAAGCTCTCTCCTGGTCTCCTGGCAAGTCAGACTCTTGAGGGTTTTTCAGATCATCGTTATAAATACAGTGTTATAAACTGATTTTCAAGAGCGTTTCTCCTCTCAACAAAGTCAGGTTCCTACAGACATTGGTTCTTTCTCTTGCATTCTTAATACAAAAAAATCACAATTCCTCTCCAGGCAGAGGGTGTCTCTTTGGCAGGAGGGAGAGTCACAAACAAGGAAGTGCAGAGGAGAAAAGCACAATGATTGATAGATAACACTTCAAAGCTTATCCCCCTGTGCGTGTATGTTCTTGGTCTCACCCATTCTCAAAATGGTGATAATATCTGCTTTTTCTGCTTTATGGGATTGTTGTGACATCACAAGAAATAAAGCATGAAAATACATAGGTGACATCACATCTTAGGTAGGGATCTGATTCTTAAAGAGTAAGGTAAAAATCCTATATAGTTACATAAAATTACCCTTAAAAATTTCTTACATATCTCAACAAAGAAAATGTTTTACAAGAAAATATTTTATGTCTAAAATCCTGCACTGTCACTCTTAGGTACACTAAATGTTGACAATAGCTGAGCTAGAGGGAAAGAAAAGGAAAATTTGCATGCATATTTTCAGGCGTTCAAACCACTTTGCATGTAAGAAAAAGAAAGAAAGAAAGAAAGAAACAGCAATAACTAGAAAATGAGCAGAGAATTTTTAATATAACACTTGTGCCTACCAGGTTTAGTTCATTCTAGTCAATGATAAGCCACTATATTCCTAATAGATTTGTTTGGGTTTTAAAGATAAATGGTACTGCAATCCTTGCTTTCTGATGTGGCCACAGATGCCAGGAGACATTGTTGCAACATCTTGGCACAGTGTGCCAACACAGCATCGTCATATGGAGCCCAGGCATCAGGCTCGTACCCACGCTCATTGCCTTGACCTGCTGTCAAGTTCTTCTCTGCCTGTATGTTCCTCTCACTACACAAAGGAACTGGACTCACTCATTAAGCAACTTCTTACCCTTAAGATCTACTTTCCTCTAAGACTCAGACACCAAAACTCTTCTTACTTAAGTGCCAGTCCAGTGGTGACAGCTTGTGGGAGCTCTGTCCAGTGTGGACATAACTGGCAGGCATTTGCCTCTCCTCACCATCACCAAGCACAACCCATAGAGTGTTCTGCTACTTTTTACCTGGAATGTTTTAATGAGCATAGGAATGCTGGAGGTAAAATATTCCTAGACATTCTAGTTAAAACACTGGCCAGACCTTTCAAAATGGGAATACCTCTTCTCATCTCCATGGAAACCTGGAAATACATGCCCTACATTGTGCCTTGTAAACAAAGATCTGTCTTGTAAAAATCAGTGCCTTCACTGTACGTTAGAAGGTACTGAAACCTGCCCAGAGAAGATGGGGTGGCCATTAGGAATATGGGTCACCAGTGAGCTCTAGCTCTAAATGTCACCTTAGCCAGTAAGAGCAGGTATGAATCTCAATAGCACAAAATATATACATTCTCTAAAATGAATAGCCAAAGACTCGGGGACAAGGAAGAGGAGGGCAGATGTTGCAGTAAAGGAGTGGACAGATAGATATTCACGGTAATGAAAACGTCCTGTATCTTGACTATATATAGTAGTGGTTTCACAAATCTATGCCTGTGATAAAATGACTTAGAACTTTATGCACACACGGAGGAGGAGGAGCACAAGTTCCAGGCCAGCCTCAGCAACTTACAGAGGCCCTAAGCAATTTAATGAGAACCTGTCTCAAAAGTAAAAATATTAAAAAGGGCTGGGGATGTGGCTCAGTGGTTGAGAGCACCTGAGTTTAATCCCCAGTACTAAAACAAAAAAAAAAAAATAATTAAATAAAAATAAATAAATAAATAAAAATAAAACTACACATATGAGTAATTTTTAGCCTACCCATGCCTTGTGCCATGGTTCTGAGAGTGTGGTCCAAGGGCCATCAGCATTAGGGGATTTGTTAGAAAAGCAAATTCTCTGTTACTCCCAGACTTACTCTTATGGTGAGGGAGGATTGAGGAAAAGCAACACGTTCATCTGTTTTCTATTGCTTTAACAAAATGCCTCAGAAAATAAGCTTGAAAAGAAGGAAGGTTTATTTCATCTCATGTTTCAGAGGTTTCAGTCTATGGTCATTTGGTCTTGTTGCATTTCAGCCTGTGGTAAGGCAACATATCATGGCACAGAGCATTCGGTAGCAGCAAAGTTACTCACCTCATGACAGCCAGGAAGCAAAAGAGAGGAAGAGACCAGCATCCCAGGGCCAGTCCTTCATGACCTACCATGTCCTGCTTGGCCTCTTAGAGACTTCTCCACTTTCCAAAGTTTCCAAGCAAGGACCAAGTCTTTAACACATGGGTCTTTAAGGAACATTCCAAATTTAAACAATATTAGGCAGAGAATCTATCTTTAGCATAAATCCTCCAGATTTTTATGGACATTTAGACTTAAGAACCAATGCTATATACTATCACTGCTATAAGATATCTGACAAACATTCACTTTGAAAAAGAGAGCAAATAAACAGTCATGTATAATTTTAACATCCAGTAGAGGGGCTTTGATGGGCCTCCATGATATGCCAACTCCTGACCTTCCTTGAAGACCAGGCCCATTAGGCCAGGCCACAGAGTTCCCACTGGTTAATTCTGGAATGATTCCTGTGTCCCATCAAGAATATTGATGGTAGAGATAGTCTCATTCCCTGGCATGCATTATAGTTCTGTTCAACTAGTGTTTGGAAAATGTTGATTTGGTCATAGGGAGGACTTTTCACAGGATTGCCTTGCCATATCCTCAGTGAATATTCACTGATTATACTTTTCCACGTATCCCCATTTGACTAGAATTTCTAAAGAAAAACTGATTGTCATTACTAATGGAGTATTCTGACTCAGATAATTCAAATCAAATAAATACACTTTAAAGTCATTTCCATTTAACCCACAGCCATGGACATGATCTTTCATTAGCCTATTTTGGAAACAGTAGATTTTCATCTTAATCATGCTCTTCTTAGACTGGTATATCATGAGTTTACAGTGCTCAGAAGCAACTAGTTATCCTAGAGCATTCTGAGTGAAATTAACAAGAAAAGAGTATTAAAATTGTCTACAATTAATCCTTAAAATGAGTAAACCATTTGAAAATTCCAGCAAATCCAAACTTTTTTTTTTTATAACTTCTTTCTAGCTAGTGTCCTACAAGAAGGTTCTCAGCCATTGGCTTCAATGTCCCTCCACGTTCATGCCAAAGTACAACTCTTCACCTTAAAATCCTCACTTTAAATTGATGTATCTTGCTTGCATAAATGAAAGAGTACCGAAACTCTCTGATCAGATATTCATACCACATTGTCCCAAATGCTTTAAAGTCAATTTCTTAAAATCAAACATACCTAGCCTGGTCAAATGTAAGCTCTTCTAACAGGGATTTCAGAAGAGAAATGAAAAAAGAACAGCTATGAGCCAACCTTATCCCTGTGGAATAAACAAGAATAATACTGTATCTCTTGTGGAATCTCAAGATGTCTCAACTGGACAAAGCCAGTCACACATATTTACAAAATTCAGACCTAAGAGCTATGTATTGAGAAACACGTTGACTCATAGCAGACATCAGCCTGTAATGTAAGTCAAACCACCATCACATTGAAAGAAAAATTCAGGAGTAGGTAATGTGAATAGGAATCTTCCATGCTGATAGGATTCAAAACAGACAGTGAAAACAACTTACCCTTTTTTTTTTTTCCAAAGAAACTCTTTTTATTATTCTTATTCCAAATCAATATAGACTCACTGAAGAAAAAATCATAAAATATAAGTCAAAATTAAATAAAAATGATTATCAATAAAATCTCCCAAAAGGTAAAGTAAGAACATTCTTGGTAAATCTTTCATGATTATGTGAAACATAACTGAAACATATTATATCCTGGAAAATGTCATGCTGGATAGCAACCTGTCAAAAAATGCATTCCTTATCACAATAAAATTGCTCTCCCACAGAGTACCACAGCAAACACATACAGGAACCCAACTAGAACAATAAAAATAATATGAGATCACTGTGTCTTGTTATTTAAGACCACAGAAGTTTGTGTTTGCTATGAGAAAAGTAGTAATAGTTAACATGCACCGTGGCATGCACCTTCATTCATTCATTTGAAAAATATGTAGCAAGTGCCCATCAGGTGTTAGAGATTTGCCAGGGAACTGGACCTGAAATCTCTGCTCCAGGGATCTATCTAATGAGCTCATAAGTGAGACCAAAGGCAGATTTATTCTGAAGCAAAGGAAACAAAACTTCAGGGTCGCTCACTTACACAGGTCTTTCTGAGATACCCAATTTTGCACTTTAATTCAAATTATATTATCCTGTTTTAAAAGGTCACCAAAATTGTGCAATCTTCAGATTTGGGTTTGGACCTAGCTTAGACAGATAGTGAATAAGTAAAGAAATAAATAAAGTAATTTCAGATATCGAAAAGTGCTTTAGAATAAGGAGATTTGATAGAGAATGATAGGATTATTTTAAATGGGAGATCAGCAAGGAACTCAGAAGCTGAGACCAAAATGAAAATGGCTCAGATGATTTGGAAAAGCAATGACTTCACGAATTTTAAACACTACTTTGCATTGAGTTTATTTACGTGCTTAGCTTGTATTAGACGAAATTGCGTTATTGCACTTGACTGATGTTAAATGCAGAGAAGTTAATGTCTGCTCATATTTTGTTTTTCTCAAGTATCCTCAGTAAAACTCACAAAAATGGATCTGTTTCATGACTTGCAGACTTTACAATGAATACACAGTTTAGTTATTTTTATTCTGATGTCTCATGAGTTTCTAGAACATTTGATATATTTAAAAATCAATAATATTCATATTTGTGTTTATATATGTACATATTGGGTGAGACTATTTATTTTAATTTTTTATTTGTTCTAATTAATTATATATACATGACAGTAGAATGCATTTATGCATTTTGATAAATCATACATAAATGGGGTATAATTTCTCACTTTTCTGATTGTAAGTATGTAACTGTATGACTGATGTGATCCTACAATGGGTGAGACTATTTTTAACCAGCTTAGTCAACTAAAATCATTCTGAATTAAAATACAAGGTGGAGGGTGTCTAGTTCCTACTTTATACTTGTTTTGATAATCTGTTATATCTACATGGGGAAAATTTTTAAATCTCTTGTTGAAAGTAAAGATTAAAACAATATTCATATAATCTTTAAATGACCCATATCTTTTATAGGAAATGGAATATTTAGGAAGTACGAAATGGTTGAGCTTTAAACATCATCTTTCAGCTTTAATAGCAATATTAAAAAGTTAACAGTGGTAGTTTATATTCACTTGGTATATTTGTATATACCATAAGCCAAGTATCATTCTTTATATCTTTTCATGTTAGAAAATAGAGGCTTCTTGCTGTAAGTTTGTTTTCCCCTAATGTTTTTCATCTACAAAAGGTTTTTGTCCTGTGTAAATGCTTATACTATTACAGCTATATTTCTTGAGTTCTGAATCTCCAAGTGAACAACTATAAATATATTTCTTACCTAATGTTAACTTCCAAATGAACATATTTCAAGCTGAGATCTATTTGGAATGTATCTATGTTGCCAGAATAAATTAATCAAAATATCTAAATCTAACTCCAGAATTTCCTCTCTACTAATGCAAAGCATACTAAAGTTGCAATCATGCCTACAAGAATTGAAGAGGAGGGAAAATAAATATAAGAGAACGAGAAAGTCAAAAACTCACAGGAAAAGGAAAAAGGAATGGAGGGGGGACCAGTGTTCGTAGGAAAGGGAATCCAGATGGCATCCACAAAGAAATCTTCTTTCTTCGACTTTTCTTTTTTGGTGAGCTGAACTTGTAGTCACTGTTTACTAAAATCATCAGCTCCACTGCTGGTACCTCCCATTCACCCTTGAGGTCAATGGCAGTATTGCATCTTTTTCTTTCTTCCCATCCAACTTTCCTTAGTCTCATTTTACAGAACAACCAAGTCCCCAATCCATGATTCAACATCTGGACCCCTCTAGCACATTGGGAATTTCCAGGTCATAAAGTTCTATCTGACTCTGAGAGACAGCTTTATTCTCTGAGAAACTACATTCCTTTCCCTTCAGCATCTCTTTTCAGTTAAAGTAACATCGTGAGCTAGGGCTGTAGCTCAGTGGCACAGCACTTGCCTACTAGCATAACTGAAGCACTGAGTTTGATTACCCAGCATGAAAAATAAAATTTTAAAGAATATTATATTTTATATTAATACCAATGTGACATCATATTCTCCAAATGCAATAGTAAATTATTGGACATATACGACATACCAGTTTGACAGAATACAGTATCTTCATAAGATAAATGATGGCGTGGTGGTCATTACTCCCTCATGGAGAAATCTACAATCTCCTATGTTTAGAAATGCAGAATGAGAATTCTAATTACCATAGTATTTTACATCATAATTATAAATAGTCTACACCTAATTACAGTACACCTATGTACATATTAGCTCCATATTTCAAGTCAGTTAAAAGTTGAAGTGCTGGTTACTAGAAATTATTGATCTAGTGGCTTAGGTGGTATGGTGCCAAAGAGGAACAATTAGAAGGTGCAAAGAAAGAAAGTTGTTGATTGGAGTTAAGAAGAATATGGTGGTTGTAGAATGAGAAAAAAGGAAGAATCAATTTAGCAGGTTAAAATTTAATGAATTTTCTCACCTTAGGAAAAAAATGCATCCTTAACAAAGAGTGTTGTAGAGGAAAAGCTATTGAAAAGGTTGGTTTAGTTTGTGCCATAAGAACCAGACCTGGGGTCGTCCTCCAGTCGCCTGCTATTCAAGGTGTGTCTGCACACCAGCAGCATCAGCTTCTGGCAGTGGCTTCTTAGGAATGAGGAACCCTAGGGTCACCCCACATCTGAGGGTCAGAACTAGTGTTTAACAAGATCCCTGGATATCCACATGGGGATTGGGGTTGAAGGCTCACTCCTCATCTCCACAGTCTCAGTGCTGAACAAACCTGCACATGCATTGATGGGTTGCCAAAGTTTCTGGAAAGCCGGGATCTCGGATTGTTGACTCCTGGTAGCTACGGCATAGAAACTATTTTAACATAATTTAGAAATATTCAAATGACATAATTTAGATGGAATTGATATATAATGTGTAGGCCAAGGGAACAAACAAAGGTCAAATATATCTTGTATTATCTAAACCTCAAACATAGACAAAGAATAGAAAAAATAAAATTTGTTTCAAAAATAAGTCTGGGACTTAAAAAGAAATTGCTGCTATTTTTATTTAATTTTTTATTTGTTCTAATTAATTATACATGACAGAATGCATTTATGCATTTTGATAAATCAAACATAAATGGAATATAATTTCTCATTTTTCTGATTGTATATATGGTAGATCACATATTAACAGCTAAGGAGCTGACATTCTCCAATAGAAAGATGAATTTTCAACTCCTAAAGACACCTGTGAACATATGACAATGCAACTATTATACACACAAACATCAGGAGATTAACTCTTTAGTTCCTACAGCAGTGATTACCTAATTACCAAGAACTATTTATGGTGTATTGGACTATAGTTGCATCAATTGCAAACCAGTCCTTCTAGATCCCTCTGGATGATTTCACATGTTCTCCTGGATTTTGTTGGGCTTCTTGTTTTTGTTTTTTTGATTACTATCTTAATAATCTTGAAAAGTTATTAATTTACCCTGAACCCAAAATTTTAATAGAAATATAACAGCCACTATCAAAACAGTATGACAGTTACTCAAAGAGTAAAAATAGAATTAGCGTACAATCCAGCAAGTCCACTTTCAGTATGTAATCAAAAGAACTGAAAGAAGAGTCTTGTAGAGATATTCCTAGTCCCATGTTCACAGCAGTATTATCTGAATTAGCTAAAAGGTGAAAGCAACCCTAGTGTCCACCAGCTGATGGATGCATGGATCAACAAAATGTGTGAATGTGTTCAGTGGAATATTATTCAGCCTGGCACATGCTGCAACACTGACAAAACTCAAGGCAGTTATATTACCTGGAAGAAACTGGTCACAAAAAGACAGAAATGGCATGATTCCATTTATATGAAGTACTAAGAGTAGACAGATTCACAGAACAGAAAGTAAAAGGGTAGCCACCTCCCACTCCTCGGCCTATACCCAAAGAACTTAAAATCAGCGTACTACAGAGATACAGCCACATCAATGTTCATAGCTGCTCAATTCACAATAGCCAGAGTGTGGAACCAACCTAGATGTCCTTCAATTGATGAATGGATAAAGAAACTGTGGTATGTATATACAATGAAATATTACTCAGCTATAAAGAATAATAAATTGATGGCATTTGCAGGCAAATGGATGAAATTGGAGAATATCATGCTAAGTGAGATAAGCCAATCTCAAAAAAACCAAAGGATGAATGATCTCACTGATAAGCAGATGATGACACATAATGGGTGTTGGAAGGGGGACAAGAATGGAGGAAGGAGGGACTGTATAGAGGGAAAAGAGGGGTGGGAGGGGTGGGGGGAAGGAAAAATAACAGAATGAATCAAACACCATTACCCTATATAAATGTATGATTATACAAATGGTATGCTGTCACTCCATGTACAAACAGAAACAACATATATCCCATTTGTTTACAATAAAAATAAATTAAAAAAAAAAGAAACAAGTCAAAAAAAAAAAAAAAAGGGGTAGCCACTAAGGGCCGCATGTGAGGGGTGTGAGGAGTCAGTCCCTGCTTAAGAGGAACAAAATTTGGTTTGTACAAGATGAAGAAAGTTCTGGATATTGCTGCATGAAAACCATATGTAGTTAACACTGCTGAACTGTACACTTAAAAATAAGTTAAGATAGCAAATTTTATGTTATGTGTATTTTACAGACAATAAATTTTTAATTTTAAGGGGGAAAATAAACAAATATAAAAGATCACACATATCCAGGTATTTATGGTAGTTTCTTTTCCAACAGTGCTTGGGAGAAATAAAATGAATGTCCATCACTAGCAGAATGGCTGAGTGATTTATGATACATCTCTGTCACCTGACGGTATGAAGACATCAACTTAAGGTAAATTCTTGATTCTGTATGGATTTCACATGGACACAACTGAGTGAGAAATGGGCATACATGATCATATGCAGTGCAATAACATAATTACACTAGTCACTGACATCATAATACTTTTTATGTACAAGATACCTTTACAAGCACAAGACATGGAATAATAGTTTATCTTTTTATTTTGAAATTTGCTTCTTTTTTATTTGTTCTTTTCAGGTATAGGTGACAATGGAGGGTATTTTGACATATCATACATACAGGGAATATGACTTATTCTACTTAAGATCCCATTTCTGCAGTTAATACAATTAATCTTCACAATCTCCCTGTAAACTTCACTTTATAAATAAGGAAACTGAGCCACTGAGAGTTTAGAAAGCTTCTCCAAGATCGTATGGATAGCAAGTGTCAGAAACAAGGTGCAAATCTCAGAGGTTAACCTCCAGAGGCCTGTCCCTGAATGTGCGTGGGTGTGGATTTTCACGTATGAGTTGGGACAAAATATATAGGACACTGTATAATAGGAGGTGTGATTCTCTGGAGTCGAGATTAAAAATACTAATGTGGGTGAAAGAGTGAAGAAATGAGGGGGATCGAGCAAGGAACAAAGGAAACCAAAGTGGAAGACGATATTTATGTGTCTACCTAATGTCACAAACGTGTAAGGGAAAACCAAAACTAAAAAAGTGACATATTTACTCTTGAAAGTAATATGTTTTGCTTTTTGAAACTCTGGCAATACTACTTATGTAAATTAAATTTGACATTTTCAGAAAATGTGGAGTTCTACCACTGAATTTATTTTATGTATTTGGATAATAAGACAGAAGTAAGGGCTGGGGAGATGGCTCAGTTGGTAGAGTGCTTGCCTTGCAAGCACAGGGCCCTGGGTTCAATCCTCAGTACCAAAAAAAAAAAAAGACAGAAGTAAAACTGACATTTTTATTCTCCTTTTATATTCTTTTCTGAGATTAGTCCTCCACATTTAAAAAAATAACAAACACGACTCTGTGAACAATAAAATGGTAACAGATGTTTTGAGTGAATGAGAAACTCAAGGGTTAAAGAATTCAAACAGATTGTGAAACTCGATTCATCTTGAATCATCTACAACTTTGATGTTTATTTCAAATCTCCGATGGAAACGAGAAGGATGCTGTCTTTTCCAACCTTCTTTCACTGAGATTCTCTTTTTAATCCCATGCCCTTTAAACACTGTCCAAAAAAAGATTCCGCACACAGACTCAGTGACTCCACTTACCTACAGGATAACTTTTCTTAACCTTCAGGACAGTCAGAAATTCCACTGGAAGGAAGGAACAGGATAAATAAAAAAGAGACAGAGCAGTGTTGCTTTTGTTTGTTTGTTCTTCAGTTCACTAGGTTATCTTCTTTTTCTCAGTATTTTACCATGAACACTATATTGATTCCCCAAAATCTACATATTAGCTGGATCAAGTATTTCATTACTCTGTTTTGAAAATGAGACATTTGCTTGCATAAGACACTCATTGACCAATGAGATCAAAATATCTAATTTTCATCTATGAATTTCAAATTATTTGCAAAGTAATTTGCCTGAAGATATTTTTATGTTAATGTCTAGCTTATGTCCTTTCACTGTGTTGAAAATGTTATTCTCAAATCTTAATATATCAAAGTAATGAAATACTCCACAAGACAAATCAAGTAAGACTCTTTTAGAATATTGCTCTGTAAGCAGTCCAGTCACCACTTAGGTAGTAATGGATGTTTAAAACTTACATGAGATTTACTGGATGAACCACAAAGATATAGAAACAGATAATATCTCATACTCTCCTCAAGGTGTTTATAATCTGGTGGGGAAAGTCGAAAATCTGCCGAATCAGAAGTATGCTGAACAGAATAGGAATAAAAAGAAAGAATAAAGATTTTGTAACTTGGCTATGGAGATGATTTCTACTAATAAGTTGTCCTTCTTAGAGGTTTGACAAATATTAAATTCAAAAGACCCCTACACTGTGCTTCCTAAAGATTAATGCTCACTTTAAAGACTATCAGGAGGTTGCTGTTCTCTGAAATTCTCTAGGTTTTCATGAGAATCCAGTGATGCTAGGGTTTAAATGTATTCCTTCAAAAGTTTGGTTGAAACTTAGTTCCTACTGTAATGGTATGAAGAAACAAGTCTTCATTTCATGTTTGCTTTTAGGTGAGAACATTTATGATTCATGTTCCTAGCAAATTTCATGTATATAGTACAATATCATATACCACAGTCACCAGGTTATACATTAGATCCCCATAACTTATTCATCTTTTGAAGAATTAATTAGTTAATGACACAGGAAAATGACCTGCTGTAGAACAAATGAATTGTAAGTAGTGGGTAGAGGACCTTTTGACCAACATCTCCTCACTTCCTCCTCCTGACCTCCGGGCGTTAGCAATCACTTTTTATCCCTTGGTTTCTATGAGTTCAACTAGTTTAAATGTCATGTATAAATGAGATTATTCAGAGCTTACTTTGAGATGATAATCTCATTGTCATTTTCATTTGCCTTTTCTCAATGATAAGCAATGTCAAGCATCTTTTCATGGACACATTGGATTTTTATATGACTGTTTTGGAAAAATATTCTAGTCCTTTGTCTGGTTTTGTTTTGTTTGTTTTTTTTTCTTTTTTCTTTTTCTGTTTTTCTTTTTTCTTTGTTCTCTTCTGCTTTTTTTCTTTTTAATTTATTTACTTATTTTTCTTATTTATTTATTTCCTTTATTTTTACAAACTGCATTTTGACTCCTTGTACACAAATGGGGTACATCATTTCATTTCTATGGTTGTGCACAATGTAGATTCATACCGTTCGTGTAACCATACATGTACATAGGGTAATGATGTCTGTCTCAGTCCACCATTTTTCATACCCTCCCTCCCTCTCATTTCCTTCTACATAATCCAAAATTCCTTCATTCTCTTTCACTCTGCCACCCACATTCATTATATATCATCATCCATTATCAGGGAAAACATTTGGCCTTTGGTTTTTTTGGGATTGGCCTATTTCACTTAGCATGATATTCTCCAATTCCATCCATTTATTTGCAAATGCCATAGTATTATTCTTCTTTATGGCTGAATAATACTCCATTGTATATATATACCACAGTTTCTTTATCTATTCCTCTGTTGAAGGGCCTCTAGGTTGATTCCCACTCTAGCTATTGTGAATTGAGCTGCTATGAACATTGATGTGACTGCATCACTGTAGTATGCTAATTTTAATTCCTTTGGGTATAAACCGAGGAGTGGGATAACTGGGTCAAAATGTGGGTCCATTCCAAGTTTTCTGAGGAATCTCCACACTACTTTCCAGAGTGGTGCACCAATTTGCAACTCCACCAGCAATGTAAAAGTGTGCCTTTTCCCCACATCCACGCCAACATCTAGTATTGGTTGTGTTCTTGATGACAGACATTCTACATGTATATCAAGTAATCACACTGTACACTGTAAACATATCATTTTCTTTGTCAGTTATATTTACATAAGTCTTTAATAAAAAAGAAGGAAAAAGAAAACAAAAGAGGGTTCCAGGAATTTACAATCATAAAGCGTGAAGACACTTGCCTTTTAGAGTTGATAAAGAATGATTTTTAGTTATAAGAGAGTTGTCACTATTATAACCTCACAGATAACCACAAAGGAAGAGTTTTAGAAATGAAGATGCCTCAAAAGGTGATAAAGTGAATCAATAACAGATTCAAATTGTCTTATACTAATAAGTTTGTTGTGTCTTGCAATATTTTTCAACAGCATTACAAAATAATCTGGAAATTACATGACAGAAAAAAAAAAACAAGTCTTTAGGTGGTAATTGGGACATGAGGACTCCTCCCTCATGAATGGATTAGCACTCATGCAAAGGTTGAAGGTTGAAGACAGCCCTCTCTTGGCCTTCTACCAGGTACATAGCAGATATGACACAAGGCACCATTTTGGAAGCAGAGAGGAGCCCACACCAGATATTAAGGTGAGTATCTTGATGTAAGAATTCTAAACCTCCAGAACTATAAGAAATAGATTTTTGCTACTGGTAAATTACCTGGGCTAAGATATTTTCCTATAGCAGCATAAATGGATGAAGAAAAATACAAAATAAAACATAATAAGTTCATTATTAGAAATGAAGATAACACTTCTGCTTCTCAATTTGTAGGAATCAAAAGGGTCTGATGACAGAGATGCCCAACTGCCCATCAAAATCTGTCTTTGCGTGTGGGGTGAAAGGAACACTGATTCATTGTTGGTGGAACTGCAAATCAGGACCACCTCTATGGAAATCAGTGTGGAGATTCCTCAAAAGATGAAAAATTGAACCACCCTATGACCCAACTATCCCATTCCTCACTATTTATCCAAAAGAACTGAAATCAGTTTTAGTAACACGAGCATTCCAATGCATATAACAATGTAATTCACAATAGATAAATTGAGGAATCAGCCTAAGGTACAGTTGAATGTACAAAGAAAATGTGATTGATACACACACATACACAGTGAAGTTCTACTCAACCATAAAGAAGAATGAAATTATTTCATTTGCAGGTAAACAGAAGTGGAAAACATCAGGTTAAGTGAAATAAGCTAGACTCAGAAAGTCAAGAGCCAAAAGTTGTCCCTTACATACAGAATCTAGAGAGAAAAAGGAATAAAAACAGGGAGAATCTCATGAAAATAGAAGGAAATTATTGAAGAGAGGTAGGAAATCAATGGGGAGGCAGGAAAGGAGGGATAAAAATTGACCAAATTATGCTAAATGCATATATGAATATACAACAATGAATCCCATTTTATGTATAATTATAATACACCAACAAAAATGTATGTCCACACAAATGTATAGAAGAAAGATCAGAGTGTAGAGCACAGCTGCTCACCAGTCTGGAAAGCTCAACTCAGTGTATTAAGTAGAAGATAAATAAATGCAAATTATCGAATTACCCTAACAGAAAGAATTCCACTACCTAAGTTTAAATCCCAGATTTGCCACTATCTGACTGGGTGATCTCAGGCAAATTGTCATTTTCTTGGTTCTAAAATGAGAATATCTTGCTAGGTAAGTGTTTTAACAGCTAGGTTTCCCAAAGAACCTCAACCCCCATTTTTAGTATTACTTCATAGAGCATTTTTGGTGGAAAAGGAAAGAGTGGACGATGGAGCCAGAAGACTTAAGACTCATCAAGACATTTGTTTACAGACCACTGTTTTTCACCTTCATCAACCAGTATAACTTGGTTTTATATAGAGGCATCCATGAAAATATTTGAAAATGAAAGAATTTTAGTTATAAATATTTATCAAAAACCACTAAGCCATGACATTAATAAGATATTTACATTCTGCAATTCTCCATTTTCCTATATTTCATTTCTTGGTGAAGATAATGGTTATTTTTCTGAAATATCTATTAGATTTTTTACTCAATTGCCCTCGTGATCAGTGACACATATTTCATAAGTGACCTGACAAAGTTAGTCATAGAGTCCATGGTAAGAAAATGTAATTTTCTTTGTGCAAATTAACTAGACTATCCAGGGATCTAAGATATGATCTTGACCTCAATATTGTACTTGAATCAATCTACCCAAAAAACTATTAAGAAATATCTTTCTGTATTTAATGAGCCCATTAATATCCATTTGGTGAATTTTCTGTTTTGTAAGAATTGTGGACAACAAGTAACAAACTGATCATGGCATACAAGATCTCTTTGACTCAATACCCTGCCTGTGTACCTTGTCAAGATGATAATTTTTGTATGTCTTCCTACCATAATAGCAGAGTTTTCTTTCACCCACAGACAAGAGAAATCTAACCTGTCTGGATTCTTCAGGGTTACTTTTTTTTTTTTTTTTTTTGTTTGAAAGTAACAAATTCCTGAGTTTTATTTGATTCAGAGTTACTTTTAAGAATTATCATTTCTTGATCAGCAAACTTCATTTCTTTAGATAATACAATGTGATACTCACAAACTTATATCTGATGCAAAATATTGGTATTCATAGTACCACCACATGAATTAATTTAATGTTATTTTTAATAATTTCTTATACCTGTATACTTGATAAATTATCCCTCAATATGTTTATATATAAAATCCTTCAAACCATCCTTGATATCAAGATCAATCAAATATGACAGCTCTAAACTCTCAAAGCACTCAAAGCTAATTCCATGGGAATTAGTTCTTAATAATATCTTCTTTTCCATTAAATCATTCTCATTAACAGAAATGTTAAATATATATATGAAAAGTAATGGGGTTCACCTATTTAGTAACTATGGTTCTCATGTAATTTCTTGTTCTGCTTACAATACATGCATTGCCATGGGTGGGCATTGTGTTCAGCTCTAAGTACTAGAAAATTCTACTAACAATGAATTGAAATAGGGTTTTCCTTTTTTTTCTCCTGGAGCCAGAAGTGTGGAGATAGCATCTGTGCCCTTGCATGAGCAGCTCCCCGAGGTCAGGACTAGATTCTCTGGGCTTCACGGCATTTCCATCCTGATCCTCTCCCCAGGCATCACACCCACTTTCAAGGTAAAAGAGGAACCAGAGAAGCTTCAAAGACAATGACAGATGTCTCCTTTGTAGGGACATTTTATGTCATTTTATCATCTTGCCCTGCAGATCTCCATCAGGGTGTCTTTGAGAAGAACACCCCAGGAACAGCCCTGCAGAGTGAAAGACCTCAGCTAGGGGTGGCTACTTAGTTTCTTCATGTTCCCTCCCAGCTGGGTTCAGCCTCAGAGTACTTGGTGCAGGACTTGCTACCTGTTGGGAGTGTTTGCTCAGACACTTAAGTTGTCTGGTGTGCAACAGTATAAAAATGCCTTTTTAAAAACTGTAAATATTTCACTTCTCATGAAACATAAACTTGCAGAATCTCTGTGGCAGACAGAATTCTGAAATGACTCACACATCTCCCTGCTCCTGGGGTCTGCTGCTGGGTCTTCCCTGTGTGTGAGTGGAACCCCTGAACTTGAGGAGCTTTCCCCACTCTGATTAGCTTAAGAATCATGTGACAGAGTACATCCAGTGACCATTGTCCAGGTGGGCCTGAGCCAATCATTGGAGCCCTCTAGAAGAGATGACTGTCCCTGAGGTCGCAGAGATTCCCATCTAAGAAGAGACTTCCTGCCAGAGGGATTTTCTACTGCCGGCTGTGTACAAAGAGGTCTAAATATTTAGTCAAAGTGATTATGAAACAGGCAGTCACTTTCATTATGGTGAAGACAATGTCACGAATTTAACAAAAATATTAAAATCCTGCAAATCCAGGGTGGACAGAGGTAGATTAACTCCCTTAGGAAGAGTCTCCTGTCATAGAAGGACTGGAACCAGTAAGCAGGCTTCAGAATGAGCAGGATCTACATCCCTGCCTTCAAGTACCCAGGGACTGAAAGTACCTGAACATGTACCATAGAGACTTGAGCACATATAGACTTTTTCTTATTGCTTCCTAAGCAATACAGTATAACAACTATTTGTATGATATTTGCCTTGTATTAGGTAATATAAGTCTAGAGGTAATTTAAAGCATACAGGAGAATGTGCATAGGATACATACGATCGCTAGGTGATTTTGTGTAAGAAATTGGAATTTGATTCTCTGCAGGAGTCCTAGAACCAATTCCAGGACTGACTGCACTTATCCCATTGTGAACTGGCATTTCCATGTGTAACTAGGATGGGCAACATGACTGTGCTCGGTTTTGGGAATCTGACCCTTGGACTTGAACCTCCAGAAAGTCTCCCTCAAATGCTTGAGATCCAGTGTGGCAGTTCTCTGCTCACCTTGCACATGTCCATGGCCTCTTCTCCCACCTCCCCAAGATGACCTTGGCTCTACAAGACATGGCAATGACCGCATTCTGAGACAGTGACCTGGTTGGCCTGCGTGACTTTTATTGCACACCTCCAGGAAAACTGACCAGTAATAGAGCTCATATCCTGCCAGTTTCTCCCCAAATAAGACAGCAGGACTGGCGCCTTGCAAACCTCCTCTCCCTCCACAGTCAGTTTCCTCTCTTTCTTTGTTGTCTATTTTCAGTCTTTGGGTACAGGGGGACATCAGCATGCCTCTTCCCTTTCATCTGCCCTTTCACCTGGAGCATCCTGACTCCCTACTTCCTTGAGCTCCCTGTCATAGACCTTGGGTTCTTCTGAGCCCCATCACAGTCCTCCTGGACTCTGTGGGTGCTGTTGGTCTGGGGGGGTCCCAAGGGGTTCCTGGGATTTCAAGGGACACACTTGCTGCTCACCTGTGCTCAGGGACCTTGTGCAGACCTGATCCATGAAGGCATTGCAGACACAGGACTTCAGGTTGGGGTGGATTGATTATTGATGTACCATGTGAAAGCTTGAAAGGTTTAGTTATCACTGTTATTTTATGAACAATTTTCCTCCCATGAACAAACACACAAGTAGTGGCTTTTCTGCTTCTCACAATTTGAAGAAACTTGTGGATAAAGAGTACGTTAATTAGTTTCTTAGTTTAACATATTTCAATAGCAAACTTATAGAAAGAGTGTAGCTGATACACATTTTAATCATGGACTTGCATGTAGAAAAGCCCGATTTTAAAAATATAGTGAATATATCAATTTACTGCATGCAAAAATGACCAACTATTAATTTGCCATTAATGAGAAATTTACTTGTTTGTAAAATGATCAAATACTAGCTGTGTGCAACACACACACACACATACACGCTCACACACACACACACACAAACACACAAGAGGGATGGGGCCATTAGGGTGTGTAGCCAGGGACAGGGACATTTCATAATTCTACTACATTTCATGATAATAAGCAAAACATTAATAATTTTTAAGCATGTTTATAAAGTCGCACTTTAGTCCATTTAAATGTCTGGGCAAAAGCCCGACTGGTAACAAGTTCCACACCAGGTGCTCTGAGGCTGAACCCAGCTGGGAGGGAACACGGGCAAACTAAGCAACCACTCCCTAGCTGAGACCTTTCTGCGGGGCTGCTCCTGGGGTGTTCTCCCCAAAGACATCCTGATGGAGATCTGCAGGGAGTGATGATAAAATGACGTGAAATATCCTGCCAGTGGAGACACCCGTCATTGTCACTGGTGCTCCTCTGGTTCCTCTCCCATCTGGAACATGGGTCTGATGGCTGGAGGGGGCTCATTTCTCTGTGGTCAGATTGGAAATGCTATGAGGTCCAGAGAATCCAGTCCTGACCTCAGGGAGCTGCTTATGCAAGGTCACAGCTGTTTCCCCCACACTCTGGCCCCAGGAGAAAAGAAAGAAATAGTCTATTTCAATCAACTTATGACAGACTTTTCTGGTACTAGTAGCAGAAAGTAATGCTAGCATATGTATATATATACCATACCCTGAAGGACAGAATTTAAGATTGGACTACTCTGGAAACAAGTTCACATTAGTGTTTTCAAAAATGGAGTTTATTTTTAAGCAATATTTTATAGCAAAATTGGGCAGAAAATAGAGTTTCTATACACCCTGGTGCCCACATATGCATAACTTCTTCCACATCCCCAAATTAGCCATATCCAAACCCAGAGTGATGTGTTTGTTACAACCTTTGAAACTTGGTTGACACACCATCATCAGAGTCTAGAGGCTGGGATTCAGGTCTACTCTTGGTGCTGTTCATTCTATGTTTGGGTTAATCCATTAAGATGACACCGACCTTACAGTACCATCAAGGACACTTCACCTCTCTAAAAGTCCTCCAAGCTCAGCCTAACTATTCCTTATTCCCAGCCCCCAGCAACTCCTGAGGTGGTAACTGTGTCCACCCTTTGCCCTGAGACCTCACCACCTCCAGAGTACAAGAAGAAATGTTGACCTTTTACTTGATTTCACTTTTCACTTAGCCTTAGACAGAGTGAAGGCCTCCAAGCTTCTTACCTGCCAGAAAACTCTCAGGTTTATGACGCCCTTTTTACCGAACGTATTATATTTACGTCATTTTAATCAATTGTTATCATATTTATAATCATTGTCCAATTTTAAAGGAAACAGTTACTGCTTAAAACCGATGGTTTCAAGACTTTTTATTTTTAAATTTTACATACTAAAGTATATATTATAGATATGTATTACATTTATTTCTGCTTCAGAGATGCACAAGAGCAATTACTAATTTCAGGCATAAAAATGTTTTATATTAGGACAAAGTTCTATGAAAGGCAGAGCACAGAAATTGGTGCAAAGAATGGGTAAGAGTCTCCTAGTCTATACAACCTTTCTAAATTCATCAAAGATCACTCATTCATGTGGAACATTATCAATGAGAAAATAAAAAGTCACTTTAGTGGGAAAAAAAATGCCTTGTAACCTTATTTGTATATCCATAAGTTGTTCAATGACTTCATGATCACACAAGAAAATCCACTGGAGAATATTAAATGTGAACCAGGACAACTGTTCTGGTGCTTCTGAAAAGCCCAGGGCCTCAGAGCAGAGCACCATGAGGAGGAAGTTTCTGCCAGTGTCTGCTACAGAAGATCGAACATAGCCAAAATACCCAGGTCATCAGCGACTTCTGTCAGAAACTCACAGGCTCTTGGAAGAAGCTTCTCTCTGAAAGCAACTCTGCCCACAAGGATGCTTAAGGCCCATGCACCTTTCTTCTTCCAGCTAAGAAGCACAGGGGGAAAACATGCCTCACCAAATCTAAAGGTTTAGACATTTACTCAAAGTGATTATGAAATAGGCTGCTGCATTCATGGAGGTGAGGTCAAGGTCAAAGTTAGAGAAAGATGTTAAGGACCGTAGTTAAGTCCAGGCTGGACTAAGATATGGTAGGCCTATCAGACAGTGTCCTGTCACAGAAGACTGGAACCGAAACTGCTCTCATGGACAGGCCTTTCCATGTAGCATAGGCTAGAACATAACTTCTTCTTGCTTGGTTCTGGGGACCTGTCCCCGGGCTGCACCCTCTGGCAAGCCTCCTTCTAATGAGTGGGCTACAGAAGAGGCCCTTCTCCCAGGCTGCCCTCTCACCTGCCCCTAAATCTGAGCTGTCCTGACCCCAGAGATCCCTGATCTCCCCTGCCTGGTCTTTGGGTTCTCTTAAGTCCCCATGGAGATCCTCCAGGGTTACATGGGCGTTGTTTGCCCCAGAGGCCTCCAGGCATGCCTGGTGTCTCAGAGAGCACACCTGTTAGCACTCGGGTGTGATGCACAGCCTGCTCCACGGAGGCCGGGCAGAGTCAGGAGATGGGGCTGAGGTGTGATTGTGGTTCTACACACAAAAGCTGAAAAAGTCAGCTGTCACACTTGCTGTGTCCTCCAAGCCATACATGATGAAAGAATGGATCAGAGTTTCCCCTCTCGTCCCCCGCCCCACACACACACTGGTTTTTCTGCAGACCTCAACTTAAAGAAACGTATGCATAGAGAGTATATTAGTTTTAGGTCTATGCATAACAAATTCTCACAAATTTAGTGTCTTAAAACCAAGCCCACTGAATTATTAGTTCAGAAATCCTACTGCATCCTGTGCACAGGACCTCACAGGTGACCTCCAGGGTCAGACTGACAGAGGCAGAGCTTGCCTTGACTGAAAAGGACCTGGTTGCAACCTGAGTCAGGGTGGCGATTGAATCTGATGCCCCAGGACTGTGGGACCAAGGCCTCTGTCCTCTGGCTCTGGCTCTGGCTCTGGCTCTGGCTCTGGCTCTGGCTCTGGCTCTGGCTCTGGCTCTGGCTCTGGCACTGTGCTCAAGGCTTGTCTGCAGTGTGGCTCCCACTGGCTACACAGCCAGAGTGGGGAATCTGCTGCTAGGCAGTCTCTTTGGCTAGGCAACCTCTGAGACTCTGGGAGGTTCAGCCTCTTATAAAGGGCCCAGATGATTGGATCAGACCTACCCTATGCAAGAGATTGGATTAACACTGTCACATGATCCATGACCTAATCAAAGTAGGGGAAACCCATCAAGTCATCTGGCTCCTCCCACACAGGAAATAGGGGTGGGTACAGGGCACAGACCCCAGGAACAGGAATCGTGTGGGTCATTTCAGAATTCAGTCTGCTGCAGAAATTCTGATTTACATTTCATGATAAGAAATGAAATGTTTTATAGTAAAAATAATTCTCATGTTTGCTATTTTAAAAATCTGTGCTGAAAAAAACCCAAGTAATGAGGTAACAAGTCCTTTTTTCAGGTGTCTAAGGATAAACTGGGCTGGGGAGAATATGGAAATATTTATTTTATACACACACACATACATCTTTCAGAGTAGCAAAACAGATAAATAAGATTATTTTAAGCATAAAATTATATAGCATGTTAGGAGAAAAGTATGTGGATGGGAAGGCATAAAATTAGAGAATAAGTAGACACTTAAAGAGCTTTTTTTATGTGTTGATATATTTGGTAGGATATATGAAATGATTTACTGGCATTATGTTGAAAATATTTTTAAAAATTACCAAACTATTCTATTTTTAAATGAAAAAAATTATGTCAAACATCCTATCAACGATTTAAACTTTTAATGAAAATCATTAGATATCAACATAAAAATGTGAGAGATTAAAGATTTTAAATTTTAAGGCTGGAATGCCAACCCCCTCTTCAATTCACTTATGCTATTAATTATTAAACTTATTCAAATTTCAAGCTACTTGCTTTCTCAACATTTCTTCACCAATTCTGATTTTCCACCTACAAAATCTAGAAAATTCTAGTTTCTGACTACAGAACCTTAGAGCCCCTCCCTGCATTTGAAGATGTTAGTCCATCCATACATAAAGAGTTGAAGCTTTATCTTTATAGGCTTTCTTCGTTTTATTGACATCTAACCAAATATTACATTACATAACCTAAATTTTAATATTTCAAAGTGAAAGTTTTGTTTGTAGTTTCTTTGACTTGCCATCTTTAATGTTAAAATAGGATATAACGATAACATTTGCATGTAACAATAATACTTCACAAAAGTTCATTTAGTATTAAAATTACTGAATATTTTCCTTGTTGTAAAATTAAAGATAATCTAATCACTTGAATTTCTGGAGCTTTGAGAATAGATAATGAAATGATAGTATTAAGTTACATGTGGTGGCACATGCCTATAATACCAGCTACTTGGGTGGATGAGGCAGGGGAATTGAAAGTTCAAGGCCAGTCTGAATGACTTAGTGAGACCTTGTTTCAAAATAAAAAATCAAAAGGCATGGGGGTGTAACTCAGAGGCAGAGTGCTTCCCTAGCATGTTGGAAGCCCTGACTTTGATAATCAGTATCACAAAAATTACAAAATAATAAGAAAAAGGAACATGATAGTTTTGAAAACACAGATCTGAAAATTAGAACATAATAATTAGAATATTCAAAGTTCTGAGGACTTAGCTTTGATACCACGTAACCAATTTTGCTTAACTAACACAGGGGAGAACACCTGCAAAATAAATGCATAATCCAGAACCTACAACTCCCCTTTTCCAGTGGGACATATTAGAGTCAGCCTTTGCAAGCCACATAGGGCCTTTTCAACCTTCAGTACTAATGATATTATTAGAGGCATGATGGGCAGGTTACATTAATTGCTACATTAAATACTAATAAATATTTAATATTAATAAATATTTAATGTGCAAAATGACTTTAGCACATGAATAAAGCTTATGAATAAGTAGATATATGTTAGGTATTCTAAAATGTTTTACCGATAATATATGTGATTTTAAAAATGGGAACAGACTCCCGAATTAGCTCTTTAAAAATGCATATCTAAGGGATGCTAGAACCTAGAGCCAGCCCCTCTATTCTGTGGGATTAGGTAGCCTTCCATGTAAACTGTCACAGACAGGTTAGAACCTGCCCGTATTTTATAGTGCTCCAGAAAAAACTGTCAAACCTTGGGTATAACACACTTAGCCCCCTTCTAAGCCTTGAAGTCAGAATAATTTTTGAATCATTTTAAAAATATAAAAGTAAACTTTACTTTTTTCCCATTAAAAGTTACATCATTCTTCATCCCATTACTATACTTCTTCCTCCCAAATCCCTCAGAATATTTTCTGAAAATCTTTTTCCTTTTCTGCTCCAAGTTCAGTTGGAATAAAGAAAAAAAATCATCTAAAATTCCTCCATTCTTCTCTCAGCCCCACACCCCCCACCCCCATTATATATCATCATCCACTTATCAGGGATTTTGGAGATTGGCTTATTTCACTTAGCATGATATATGAATCTATATCATGCACAACCATAGAAATGAAATGATGTACCCCATTTGTGTACAATGAATCAAAATGCGGTCTGTAAAATATAAAAACTAAATAAATAATTTTAAAAAAGAAAAAAATATCATGACAGGCCAGTCATCATTGTTTTGCAAAATGTTTCCAAGAGCACTTTTAACAGACCTTCCTTGGATTGAATTTACATGCTGCTGGCAGGGGATGTGGGGAAACTCATTCTGGAGCATGATGTGTGTCTAATTTTCAAATTAACAATAAGAAAGAAACATAAATATTAGATGGCTGTGTTCTAGATCCTTGATAACCTCATTTGTGACCACTCACTCAAAAAACTATTTTCAAGAAAACTTTATTGAACAATCTAGATAGACATCATGGAGGAAATGGTAGAAACATGTACAAGATTCAAACCCCCCCTTCCTAGAGATGAAATCTTTGATATTTTAAACAATTCCTTATGAATTTTCTACTTTAGCCACTGCAACAGAATTTATTAACTGTCAGGAACTTAACAGAAAACCAATGTCATAGTGACCCTAAGTTGACCATGGCTTACATTTTCTGTTTGGTTTGTCCTATGGTATCACTTTAATTATGACGCTAATTTTTAATGTACACACAAAAATGTCCAAGATATTCAGAGACCTTAAGCTTTCCATTTTATTTTCACAGAATTTCTTGTTGAGCATTAAAGAGGTTTTAGCAGGAGTTAGCTCTGGGACCACTTAAAATGGATCTGGTGTGAAAAACTTTTTAATTTGAGGCCATTCCATTTATTTATTCTTGGTTTTATTTCCTCTTCTTTATTTTTCTCCTAATTAGCGTCCTGTGGATACACCCAATGCTGGAACCATCTGGGCCACATCCATAAATGCACATGCAAAAGTTCAGCCAGATTCATTCCACTCTTCTTCCTTTGCTGGTCACTTCTTCCTCCTCTTCAATCCACTTTGTTTAGATCTTTCCTCTCTCTTTTTTTTTTTTTTTTTTTAATTTCTTTTAGTTATAAATGAACACAGCACATTTATTTTATTGATTTATTTTTATGTGATACTGAGGATCAAACCCAGTGCCTCACACATGCCAGTAGAGCGCTCTGTCACTGAGCCACAACCCTAGCCCCTCTTTCCTCTGTTTTGATGAAACTTCCTTTCCCTTTTTTATCCTTTCTCTCTCCCTCCCTACCCGCTTTGTTTCTTGACCTTTAGGAAGCTTATTAAGGAAGTTGGTGCCTGCAGCATATGTTGGAGTGTTCACACTACGTCTTCTTCTAGCATCTGCGATGTGTCTGGTCTAACTCCTCGGTCTTTGATCCACTTTGAGTTGATTTTTATGCAGGGGGACAGATAGGAATGGACTCACATTCTTCTACATATGGATATCCAGTTTCCCTGGCACCATTTGTTAAAAAAGCTATCTTTTCTCCATAGATTTTGGCAAATTTGTCAAGGATCAGATGACTGTATCTACCTAGATTTGTCTCTGTGTCTTCTGTTTATTTCAACGGCCTTTAAATCTCTGGAGTTCCGAGAACTATATTGAGTAGGAGTAGTTGTCAGTGAACATCCTTTTCTTGTTCATGACTTCAACCAAAATTCAGTTTTTCTCAATTCAGTATAATGCTGGCCTTGGATTTATCATATACAGCCTTTACTATGTTAAGGTAAATTTCTTCTATTCCCTAGTTTCTTCAATTGTATGCCAATACCATCCTGTTTTCGTTACTATGACTCTAGTATAATATAAGATCAGGTATTGCAATGCCTCCAACCTCACTCTTACTGCGCTGCATTGCTTTGGCCTTTCTGGGTCTTTTATTCTTTCTTGTGAGTTTTAGTAGTTTTCTTTTCTAGTTCTGTAAAGAATGGTATTTTGATAAGGATCTCATTGACTCATAGATTGCTTTTAGTAATATGATCATTTTGACAATATTAATTCTGCCTATCCAAGAACATGGCAGGTTTCCATCTTCTGAGGTCTTTACTTTCTTTCTTCATTGTTCTATAATTTTCATTATAGAAGTCTTTCACCTCCTTGATCAGATTTATTCCTGAGATTTATTATTTTTTAAATTATTAAGAATGAGGTAGTTTTCCCAATTTCTTTTTCAGCAGATTCATTAATGGAAAGCTAATAATTTATGAATGTTGCTCTTGTATGCTGCTACTTTACTGAATTTGTTTATTAGCTCTAGACGTCTTTGGGTAGAGCTGTTTGAGTTGTCTAGATATAGGATTATATCATCAGAAAACAAAGACTGACTTATTCCTTTGCTATTTATATTCATTTCCTTCTTGCCTAGTTGCTTTGGCTTTCAAGAACTATATTGAGTAGAATGGTGAGAGGGGACATCCTTTACTTGTTCATGACCTTAGCAGAAATTCTTTCAGTTTGTTTTCAATTCAGTATAATACTGGCTTTGGATTTGTCATATGTAGTTATTTTAGTCAGTTTTTTCTCCTGCTGTGACTAAAAGATCCAACCAGAACAATTGTAGCTGAAAAAAGGTTTATTTGAGGGCTCCTGTTTCAGAATTCTTAATCCATAAAAGGCTGATTCCATTCCTCGGGATTTGAGGTGAACATCATGGCCGAAGAGTGTGGCAAAGGGAAATGGCCATGTCCCAATTCCCACCTCCTCCAGCCACACCCTACCACTTCCATTAAGACTCAGTTAATCCCTGTCAGGGGATTAAGTCACTGATTGTATTAAGACTACCACAACCTAATCATTTCTCCTCTGAACCTTCTTGCACTGTATAACACGTGAGCTTTTGGGGGACATCTCATATCCAAACCATAACAATAGCTTCTATGATGTTAAGAAAATTTCTTCTATCTTTCCTTTTTCTCCCTTCACATGCAGTTCATAAAATTCAAAAATCAAGGAAACACCCTTGAAGGAATAAAAGACTATTCCTCCACACCGTCGGCCTGGAATCAACATTGGAGATTTTTGATTTGGGATTTTTTTCCCCAAAACTTTGTAGTATTTATGCATATAAAAGTCAGGTTGCAGGTTTTGTTTATAAAGATTCTGAGAGAAAAAGAATCCCTCTTATAGAATTTGTGTTTTAATTGGAAGTTAGATTTTTCCAAACTGCTCAATTTATATTTATTGACAAGACAGATGGATTTATATGGCATTGACCATGACCTGAGCTGTTGAGTCTGTGTGATGAGTACAGGGGAGTACCTTATCTAGTACATATTTGAATGTTCCATAATAAAAGATTACTTTTAATTCTTGCCTTCATGGAATTTACATTTTAATTTGTCAAAGAATCACAAAATTTTCAACTCGAAGGAACTGAACTATTTTACCCAACCCCATTTCCTTTCTGTGAGACTAGAGAAACAACATGATATTTTCATTTACTAGTTTTTTACCTAGAGGTATTAATAAAAATAGCAATAGGTAGTCCCATGTGTTATACATGAATTTTAACCAGGGTTGACTGTGTGTAGAGTTTCCCTAATGGTTCAAGAGAATTAATATGAAGTGTCACCCAAAATCTGCATGACAGCCTTTGAACCAATGAACAGGTTGGAAAAATGTAGAACATTTAGGGCCAATGTCATTTTAAAAAATAGATGAAATAAAAATAGCAATAATAACAGATAAAAGAGCACACCACAGAAACTTTTAACTCCCTAAAATATGTATCTCTGAATCAGCTTTTTAAAGGTGACAGCTTTGGGGATTTGCGTTGAAGAACACCTATTTTAAAATTAAGTGTGCCACATGTGCCCTGCACACCTTCCCACCTGGGGCCTACTTGGACACCTCCCCCCCTCATATCAATATAGGTATCTATAGTTGGCTGAGTGGTGGCCCCCAAGAATATATGTCTGCATCCTAATATCCTGAATTGGTGAACGTTACTTTAGATGGACAAAGAATGATTGTCACTTGTAGGGCAAAATGGATGACTGAGTTAAAGATCTTGTAAGGAGTAACACACCCCACACCATCCAGTTTAGCTCTAAATGCAATCACATGTCTCCTTAGAAGAGGGTTTGGGACAGACACACAGGAGAGATACATGTAAGAGGAGCCGGTAATGTTCAGCTGGAGCAGAGAGATACAGCCACAAGCTAAGAACATCTGCAACCACCAGAAGCTTGAAGAGACAAGGTTGACCTTCATCACTACAGCCAGGGTGACTCTGCTGATACTTTGAGTTCAGACTTTTAGTTTCCAGCATTGTGAGAAAACAAATGGTGTTTCAAGTTAGCTAGCATGTGCTAACATGTTACAGCAGCCATAGGACACTAATTCAGTGTGTGTTTCCTTCCTCTAACAGGTTTCCATCAAAGCTGATCCACTATGTAACATACTTGTGCCTGCTACCTTAGCATTAAAGAGACTTAGTGCATCTCATCATAAAATGATAGACTTTAAAAAGATTCCTTCAAGAATTAACTTGCACAAGCAAAACATCAGGATTTGAGCTACATATTTGTTACATGAGGCTAAGAAGTACCTAATGGCATTCAGAAATAGCACTGCCTCTATAATTTGCAGGACCCAATCAAAAAATGAAAATGAGATCTTCTAGTTCAAAATTGTTAAGAATATCAAGAAGGCAGAGATGGAAATCAAGCATTCGGCCTTTCTGAGCACAGGACCCTGAGCTTCTCCACCAATGAAACATTCATGATACCTACACCCAGGCCAGGCTTTTCTCCAAGCAGAGTGCATTTCGATTGAAATTGTCAGAGGTTCTCTTCTAAAAAGGGGTGAACATGCCTCTCCTGTGCCTCAGTGTGGCACAGACCCAAGGCAAAACACCGCAGCAACTGGCGAAGACAAGACTCTCTAAGTGGAACGAGGGGCAATGAGCCATAGTACATCTCCCAAATAATCAGAGATGGTGAGAGGAGATAACAGAAACTGGAACAAAGCCTGCAGATGAGTATCAGAGGAAAGCGACACCTCATTAGCAACAGAATTAATAAAGACTCTAATCTAACCTGGAGCAGGCATATTTATTAGCAAGCTAAATATAGGTAGGGAGATAAGTGATAGATACTAGCATACAGAAACAATAACAATTAACATGTATAAATTAATATAGACAAATATATAGTAATACCTGCATAGTGTATACCTGTATATCTCATTCTAACCCTTTGCTCTCTACTGCCTTTACCCCAAAGGCACTTAAGTTGTCAAGTATTATTTACTATAATGTTAGCATATACATAACTCTATTAATATTAGCATAAATTAATAACTAATACTATTTTGAATGTTATATTTTACATAATATATAATGATATAACAGGTTATGTTATAAAAATGCATATAGAATATATGATGTTTAGTTTACATATAACTCTATCGAGAGATATAGATATGTGTGTGTGTGTATGTGTACTAGGGACCAGATGGACGCTACAAGAACCATTCACGTCAGCAGATTTTAACATGGCTCAAAAATAAAGGAAGAGTGAGAGAATTAAGTAGAGGAGACTCAGGAAAACCTATAAAACATGAAAAACAAATTCTAGGATAAATCTATATAGAAAATGTTCTGTGTCATCTGAGGGTTTTTACTAATTCTTTAATTAGAAGACAATTGTTATCATATGCAATATTTTAAGGTTTGTATCGAATTAAGCTTACATTAACTTTTTAGAACATGAACATACTTTATAAGTGTAATTCAGTCATCTTAGTTAAGCTTTTAGTCATCTTCCAAATACCATAAGTTAAAAAAAGAAAAATGTTTAGACACAGCTACAGAAAGCCATATAGACTTCTGTATTTATTTGACCACCAAAATATAGCATTCTAAAATAAACTCCAGGGGGAAAAGCCTTTTATGGCTTTTCCTTATTATGATCAAAAATATATTTCTATCTTGGCACTGGAGCTGTTTCACTAAGTGCAGGGAAGGACAAAATCAAGAGGCAGACAGAGGCCTAGCCTCAGGGCACTCTCTCTCCATGAACAAAAACAGAGAGATGCCCTAACAAAAATGTTTAAAAAGGGAAGAAAGAAAGAAGGAGGAATAAATTCTATGGAGCCTAAAATTCAGAAGTTGGAATAGGTATCCTCAGCACACATTCAGAACCTCCAGATTGTCAATTTCTTCATTCCAACTGAAGAACGATCAGTTGCCTATATTCTTTTGTCTGCTAGCCGATTGACACTTCTTCATCATGAGAAATCTCCTGGCTCGCCAGAGCCCAGACATACTTCAACACCAAGATCCTTTTGTGTCTGTTTCTCTAGAGGCCGCTACCCTCCTCACCAGGAACCCCGACTGAGCACTCTCCTGCCGCCTCTTCTGAACTGTCTCACTTAGTACTCATAAACACGCATGAGGGAGGTTCTGTAGTGTTGACATTTTACACTTGAATAACCTAAGGCCCAGGGAGTTTAAGAAATGTCCCTAGAGGCAGGCGATGTGTGGAGAAGGCAGGACCTGGCCTTTGTAACAGCTGGGACTCTATAACAGTGCCTCTGGATGAGGAGGACAGTGCACCGCCAAGAAGTGAAATGTGATCACACACACACAGGCAGCAGAGTGAGAGGGACAGCTTAGAACTGGGCCTGGCGTGGTGTGAGTTCTGCATAAGCCTTAGAGCTAATATTCTCAACGGAGCTTCTCTTAGTGCTTCCTTATTCTCCCTTTTATATGTCTCATGTATTCCCTATCTCATGAAATCTGGTTTCAAAATCCAGATGGTTCTTTTGCTATGTTAGCTTTTTTTTTTTTTTTTTTTTTTTAAATTCTGGTAGAAAATTTGGTTCCTAATTATACATTTTCCCAAAGTCCATTAAAATATTGACTCTTTACCAGTAAAGGACTAGCTCTATTTTCCTAGAAGCAGACAGTAGCTGTGAGTTCCACTGATATGATCTTGCATCTTCAGTTTTTTCCTGGTAGAGTGCTTTGTTCTGACTGCCTGCCTTTGGGGTTGCATCTCCCACCCTCTCTGCTTCTCCCACTCCCAGAATCTGTAAAGCCACCATTCTAGAAGTTTAAAACCTTGGACCCCTGTGGCAAGCAGGCAAGAAAGAGAACTATGGGCTTAATCCTAGCTGAAAATAATTTCCCTAGTTTGTAGACAGACATTAACAGGATTACTCCAGCACAGCATCTTTAAATACCTCTGGTCAGAAGGATCCTGGAATTATTACCATCTAATCATGTAGCTCCCAACATTACCTAGGTTACATTTAACATGGATATCTGTATTTCTTATTAAAATAAAGTTACGTAAAAATATCTGCCTACATGTAAAGGATCAAATTCACACACACACACAAATTATTCCTGCCAGAGCACTTGCACTTAAGCCAAAAAGAGTGGGAGAAAGAGGGGGACATAATCTAGGAGTTCTGATATGTTGGAGGACTTGTTCAAAGAATGGAATGCAGCCTCAAATTTCAACTAGGAACTGGCAATCTGGAATTATACCCAAGAGAATTGAGTACTTGCATAATTAAAACCATCCAAAGTTATCCAAAGATTATAAAAAGTAAAGCAATGCACAATATGCTTAACAAATTGGAGTCAACAACCTTTTATCTTTTCATTCCAGTGCTGTTTCTCAAATAGGGGTCACAAGCATTTTGAATATTGTCTTAAATATCCTCACATAAACACATGCTGACATTCATCTTTCTCATTCTCATAGCTTTCTTCATAATTTGATTCTTTGCTGATTTTTACTAGCATTCTGTTTTTTTCCTTTAAATGTTTCTAAGTCATCTCGCCAAGGGTACACTCCCTCTCTGCATCCAAAGCAAACCAATACAGACACACACATACACATATGTCAGGATGCTGCTGAATGAGTCCAATCCACAAGAACAATCAATAGCAAAACAGACACACTTAAGTACAAATATTTTTACATTCTAGTTCAATCGATGTTCTGTCCACTGAACCATGCTACTGCAGGAGGACATCCAGTACATTGTTACTGATCAGCAATCGCCAAATGTTTAACTACCAGTAAAAATAGCTTTCTGTTCAACCTAGAATGATACCCAGGTCAAAGCAAAACCGCTTCTAAACACCACATTATTATCCCATCTATTGTTCTCAAATTCTATGCTGTAGGCAGCCAACACAAATGAGCCTTTCTTGGTGGGTTTATTACCTTTCTATCACAGCCATAGCTACCCCAGCAAGAATAGCAACCCTGACTAAAGCAAATCACAGTGCTACCATTCTGGAAAGGGCTTGAATGCGGGCAACCACTGATGCCAACTTCTCCTGCCAGCTGAAAGCATGACAGAGCATCATGGGACTTCCCAACAATGCTGTGTTTGGTTACTTCCTGACACAGAGGACTAGATGTAACTCATTAGATATTTATTAAATTTTACCACTGTTCTTCATTTCCTCTGCCTACATCAGGTTTCCTCGATTTGGAATTGTTTGTGATGAGCTAAGCTTTTAGCAGTTTCTGCATTAATTCCAAACCATTAGTTTACAGCAGGGTTCCCTCACTGATAGAGAGGCAACTTCAAACATGTTCAAATGGTATAATTTTACTTTTGATGTTTGCATATATGCCTTAACCTCGTAAGTGTTCTATTCTCTTGACAGCAAGCAAATGAAGGATATTTCAAGCAGGAAATTAATTTGTGTATATTACTTTGGAACCAGAAGAGCTTCAATCCCAACATTTAATTTACATCGTAGAACACTGAGGACCAGAGAGGCTGAGAGACTCTGAGGTCATGCAAACCAGGCGAATATCTGAAACTGAAACTGAGGCCCCCAGGCTCTGTGGAAACTTGCCACCTTCCACAGTGTGTCACTGTTTATTTCCCTGTCAGCATGAAGGAGCCAATATCTGCAACTGGGCTGAAGACCTCAAGAAATTACTTCCAGAATGTGACAGCTTTCACTCCAATCATTGGCCTTTCATTTTCCTTATACTGATTAACAAATATTTTTTTAAAAATATTCCAATATCTCTTGGAAAGTTACCTATTCTTAATCACAAAACAAGTGAGCAAGCAGAAATTGATTCTGACAGGCAAAATATGATTATTTATTACATTCATAAGCAGCATTGCTTATATAGATTACAGTAACCTTTAAAAGCCTTTAAAAAGGCTTTTAAAAATTAATCTAAGATGTTCAAGAAATCTTTCCTTCACTGTTACTCATAAGATATCAGAATAGTTCATATATGAATCATCTTTCTATCCTATAATTATTCAGAAAGAAAAAATAAAATTACCATTATCTGACTTATAGGATTTAGTCAATGTTACAGAAGCATAGCCTAGCACAGAAGTTCTCAATTCAAGTTGCACCTTTGAAACACCTAAGGGACTTTTAAAAACTGTAATTTTTTTTTTAAATATTTTTTAGATGTCGATAGACCTTTATTTTATTCATTTATTTATATGTGGTGCTGAGAATCAAACTCAGTGCCTCACACATGCTAGGCAAGCGCTCGACCACTGGGCTACAACGCCAGCCCAAGAACCATTATTTTTAAAATGTAGCGGAAGCCAGATGCAGTGGAGCACACCTGTAAGCCCAGAAACTTGGAAGGCTAAAGTAGAAGGATCACAAGTTTGAGGCCAGCCTTAGCCGTTTGACAAGGCCCTAAGCAACTTAGGGAGACCATGCCTCAAACTAAAAAGTTAAAAGGGCTAAGGATGCTCAGTGGGAAAGTACCCCTGGGTTCAATATGCAGTACCCTCCCCCAAAAAAAGGTCTTTGGATTTGGGACATTCATATTTTTCAAACTCTCCAAGAAAAATCATTCTACAGCCAAGTCTGAAAATCACTGGCATAGCCACAATCTTTATGTCAAACATATGTGGCAATGAATCCCACATCTGTCTCTTACTTTATAAACTTGAGCACATTTCTTTATTACACTGTACCTCAGTTTCTTATTCAGCAAAATGACAAAGCCCATAACGGTTATGTGGACTGGTTTTGGTACATGTGAATCTTTTATGTAGTTCATGACGGTCATGAAATATGAAAGTCAGTGCATATTGGCTATTAGTTCATGCAGAACTTCTGTTGCCATCTGGACTGAGTAGCTTTTATCAGACTAAACCTCTTGCAATGATAATTATAAATCTAGAAAAATATGAAAAAAACATTTTTTAAAGTCCCTAGTGCACCATCCAAGGCAGGCAGAAACTGAAAAAGAAAATATTGTTAAGTGAAGGGAAGCAGGCTAGGTGAGCTCCATGATTCACGGACCTTTCCCCTGACAACACACTCAGGTCTATCGCCATGCAAGGAGAAACAGACATCAACCAGGAAACAGTGTCCTTTGGGGAAGAGGACACAAAGTTAGGAGTCTGAATTTTTTAGCACAACAGGAAATTGAATGAAAAATTCAGAAAAGAGAGAGAACAGAAGACAAAGGTGATATCCTCTCATCTGAATATCAATTCTCCACAAATCCTTACATAAAGGAGTCATCTGTTTACATGAACTATACAACTATTTAGTAAGAATCCAAGGAACCTTACAGAAAGCAGCACTTTAGAATTAAGAACGGAAAAAATGTCTCAGCAGCTTACAGTGGGAGAGTTGATATTTCAAGTCTGACTAGCTAGATTAGAGGTACTTGATAAATACCTTTGCTTCACTTTTCTTTTCTAATCCCCTAGCCCCATCCCAGTACTGGGGATTGAACCCAGGGGCACTAAGTTGCTGAGTCTGGCCTCAAATGTGCAATCCTCCTGCCTCAAACTCCTGAGGATACCTTTATTTTTCATTAAAACTTTAGAAGGACCTCACTTTAGAAGTAAGAATACATAACACATGATCTATGGCACAGGACCAAGAGAAAAACTAAAAATAGACACTCATCAGAAAAACAAGATCAAGCCTTCAAAACATCAAGGGAATATGTTAGTAATTTAATATCTTTTCAAAACAAAAGTTAACACTCTTTAGAAAAAGAGCATAATCCAGAAGGTTTTCCCACAAATGTTCAACTTCTAATTGAAAATTATTAGACATACCAAAAAATAAATAAAAACATAAAAATATGACAATAATGCCAAAAATAGTCAACAGTAGCAAAACCAAAGAAAATTTAGATGTTAAAATTAGCAAAGACACCAAAACATCTAATGGAATTGTGATAAAGAATTTAGAGGAAAAAAGTAGACAAGATCAATAAACAAATGTGAAATCTCAGGACAGAAATTGAAACCAATAAGGAAAAAATGTAGAAATTGTGTAACTAAAAATATAATATCATAAATAAAACTTCATTACGTCAATTTAACATCAGATTAGAAGTTAGAAGAACTTATCGATCAACTCAGGACAGAAATACAAAAAAATAAAATGAAAACCCATAACAGTATGGAAGATCTGTGAGACAATATTTTGTGATCTAACTTATGTATAACTGAAGTCAGAGGAGATAAGAATCAGAAAGAAGAAATAGTTGGAGAGACAATGGCTAAAACATTTTCCAAACTGATAAAAATACATCAAAATTTCCAAAAATAAAAATAAAATATTAAGCATGACAAACTCATATATACACATCTAGTCATCTATGGCAAATCAGGTTAAAACCAATGATTAAAAAGAAAAATATTAAAAATAACCAAAGGAAAAAAGACACTTTACATTCAGTAAATTTACATGAGAAAAAGGAAGAAAAAAGGTAATGGAATGATATCTTTAAAATGCTAAATGAAAAGCCTGTTGCTGGTAATTTTGCAAAAGTGAATGCAAATCAAAGCCAATTTTAGACAAAAGCTGAGAGAATGTATTGCAAGCAAAACTTCATTACATAAAATGCTAAAGGAAGTTCTTTAGGCTAGAGGAAACGACACCAGATGGAAACCCTGATCTGCAGGAAGGAAAACCAAAGCAAAAGAAAGGATAAGTATTTGGGCATAAGAACCTAATAAGGGTCCAGTTGGTTTGTCATTCTAAGGAACAGCAGAATCTGAGCACGTGAGATACTAGTGCTGTGAGTGACATCCAGGAGCTGCAGCTGACAGATCACAGCTTCATATCTCCCATCTCATTCCCAAGGAAGGACACACACTCTTTGATTGGAACGAAAGGCACAATGATTCCCTGTGCAAATTCTCATTTCTGCCTGCCTTTCCCTTAACTAAGCTGTAGTAGACTGCAGATCTTAAATGTGCCATAACATGAATCCATTGCGTGAGCAGAGAGCTCGTTCTTGACAGCATAAACTTAGCATGCACTGTGTCCTAGAAATCAGGAAAGGATTACATGAATAGGCATTAACGATTAAGAGAATAAAGACAGCATTTCTTACAAATTTCTCATAGCATTTGTATTTTTACACTTTTTTCCTTTCTCTGGTTTCCTCTTCCCCCCTCTCATGAGAATCACCCATCAAAAAGAGACACTTCTCCACTTCCTTCCATTTACCAATAAATGCCATAATTTCATTCTTCTTTAGAGTTGGATAATATTCAATTGTTTATATATACCACATTCTCTTTATCCATTAATTAGCTGAAAGACACCTAGATTGGTTCCATAGCTTAGCTATTGTGAATTAAGTTGCTGTCAACATTGATGTGGTCACGTCACTGTGTATGCTGATTTTAAGTCCTTTGTTTATAAATCAAGGAGTGGGATAATTGGATCAAATGATGGTTCCATTCAAAGTTTTCTGAGGAATCTCCATAATGTTTTCCAGAGCATTTGCACCAATTTGTAGTCCTATCAGCAATGTATGGAACTGGAGACTATCATGCTAAGTGAAATAAGCCAATCCCCAAGATCCAAAGACAATGGAGAGACAATGGCTAAAACATTCTCTCTGATGTTCTCTCTGACGTGTGGATGCTAACACACAACAGGGGTGTGGGGAGGGAAGATTAGAAATTCTTTGGATTAGACAAAGGGGATTAAAGGGAAGGGAGGGAATGGGAACAGGAAGGACAATAGAATGAATCAGACTTAACTTTCCCGTGTTCATATATGAATACACGACCAGTGTAACTCCACATCACATTCAACCACAAGAATGGGAAGTTATACTCCATGTATGTATGATGTGTCAAAATACACTCTACTGCCATGTATATTTTAAAAAGAACAAATAAAAAACATAATTTTTTAAAAAGAGATACTGCTGAACTGAACTTGGTTCAGGTATACAAGGTCAAATGGAAAGACACTGAAATTTTATAAATTGAACTGTCCTAATCATATAACTTAGGAAAAGAGGCAATGTATAGTTAAATGCATCAATCCTCCACTCACTCCCATTTTGGACTTCTCTGCAGTACTTCTTATCTATGACTTTTCTATTGCCAGTACCATCATCTTACCCACTTACTACCCAAAGTCCTTCATCTACCTATACCAAAACAAACAAAAAAATAAGCAAACAAAATCTTCCCAACCTTGTCTTCTTTCAGTAGAATTTTATCTGATTAGCTGAGCATGGTAGTACACACCAGTAATCCCAGCTACTCAGGAGGCTGAGGCAGGAGGATCTCAAATTCAAGGCCAGCTTGGTGAGCCGCTGTCTTAAAATAAAATAAATAAATAAAAATGACTGGGGATAGGGATGTAGGTCAGGGGTGAGCATTCCTGGGTTCAATCACCAGCACTGAAAACAACAAAAAACAAAAATTCTAAAAGTTTTATCTGATTAAAATAATTCATATACAGTCTGGTCAAGACCAAAAAAAAAAAAAAAAAAAAAAAAAAAAAAAAAAAAAAAAAAAACCACAAACCTCTAGGGAGAAATTTCTAATTGAAAATAAAGTTGCTTGCTGCTCAAAATAAATCTTTGCTCTATAGTTTGTACAAGAGCTTTCTGGTATTCTTTGCTTAGTCCCTGTTATCCCAAACATGTCCCATGGCTTAGGATCAGACTTCCTCAACAAGACTCCCAAAGCACAAGAAATCAAAGCAAGAATCAATAAATGGGATGGACTCAAACTAAAAAGCTTTTTCTCATCAAAGGATACAATCAATAATGTGAAGAGAGAACCTACAGAGTGGGAGAAAATCTTTTCCACATGCACTTCAGATAGAGCACTTATCTCCAAAATTTATAAAGAACTTACAAAACTTTACACCAAAAATATAAAGAATCCAATCAATAAATAGGCCAAGGAACTGGACAGACACTTTACAGAAGACATACAGGCAATTAATAAATATATGAAAAAGTGTTCAACATCTCTAGTAATTAGAGAAATGAAAATTAAAACAACTTAAGATTGCCTCTTACTCCAATTAGAATGGCTATTATCAAGAACACAAACAATAATAGATGTTGCCGGGGATGTGGGGGAAAAGGCACACTTTCACATTGCTGGTGGAGTTGCACATTGGTGCAGCCACTCTGGAAAGCAGTGTGGAGAATCCTCAGAAAACTTGGAATGGACCCACCTTTTGACCCATTTATCCCACTTCTCAGTTTATACCTAAAGGACTTAAAATCAGCATACTACAGTAACACAACCACATCAATGTTTATAGCAGCTCAGTTCACAATAGCTAGTTTGTGGAACCAACCTAGAGGCCCTTCAACAGATGAATGGATAAAGAAACTATGCACAATGGAATATTATTCAGCCATAAAGAAGAATAATATTATGGCATTTGCAATAAATGGATGAAATTGGAGAATATCAGGCAAAGTAAAATAAGCAATCCCAAAAAACCAAAGGCCAAATGTTTTCCCTGATAAGTGGAGAATGATGTATAATGGGGGTGGGGTAGTGGGGAGTGAGAAAAAAATGGGGGAACTTTAGATTATGTAGAAGGAAATGAGAGGGAATGGGTATGAAAAATGGTGGAATGAGACAGACATCGTTACCCTATGTACACATATGATTACATGAATGGTATGAATCTACATCGTGTACAACCATAGAAACGAAATGATGTACCCCATTTGTGTACAATGAATCAAAATGCAGTCTGTAAAAAATTAAAAGATAAATAAAAATAAATAAATAAACAAATAAATTTTTTTTAAAAAAACCTCCAGGGAATAATTTCTAATTGAAAATAAATTTCTTGTTGCTCAAAATAATCTTTGCTCTTTATTTTGTAGAAGAGCTTTCCAGTATTCTTTGCTTAGTCCCTGCTATTCCAAACATGTCCCATGCTGACACTCACATTGTATTAAAAACAGAACTAAATAAAAACAGTCATTCTTTCAGAAGATACAATGGCTGGCTCAAAAAACCAGGGACAAATATGGCAGTAAGGAAAGTCTTTTAAACTTTATTTCTAGAAAACCACTTGAGCCAGTGCCCAAGGTGTGAGGAGGGTGGGGTGACATTTCATTCTTTCTTTCTTTTTTTTTTTTTAATTTTTCAATAGCCCTTCATTTTATTAATTTATTTTTACATGGTGCTGAGAATCGAACCCAGTGCCTCACATGTGCTAGGAAAGCACTCTACCACTGAGCTACAACCCCCCCAGCCCACCATTTTTTTATTCTAGTACTCCCTGCTAAAATTTTCTCAAATAATAAATGTAGAGGAAGCTCAAGTTGATATCTTTTCATACAATCGTTAAGGGAAGGGAAACATGCTAGGTGAGATTGAAGAGCTGTGACCAACTTCTGTATGACGACTCAATTACTCACAGTGTCCGTGCAAATGTGAGCCTGGCCATTTCAGAGCCAAGTGATTCCGTGAATATGTGCTCAAATTAATATTTAAGGCACGAGCCGTTACCTCAGGCTCTTATTATCTTACTCTGTTTCTCTCCATTGTCATCAGTGTCTTCTGGTAAATCTCATAATTCCTCAGAGTCTGAATTTGCCTAAACAGTGATTTCATTCTTAATTGCTAATATTATTAGAGAGATTGACTTTGCACTCTTAAAAAGCAAAACAGACAAATGAGTAAGGTAAGTAATTAAAGTTAATTTTACAAGATGTTGAGCCCATTGACCTTTGGTAGACATTTAATGAATATTTGATGAATGAATAAATGAACTAATGAGTAAACTGGCAAGAACATATTCCTCAGCTTTGATGGAAAGGAATGATGCTTACAAAGAGTTTACACCTTTCTCTTACCTGGGACTTTTCACCTACTTTAACAGTGTCCCTCTGGTTTTGCTTGATAATTATGAATATATTCTAGTTGATCTAGCTCCAGAAACTTACTTCTCCTCATTGGTTCAAACACTTTGGTGGGGTGAAGGTAACCTTCTGCAAACCGCATGCTCAGTCTGTCTTGAAGTGACACCTCAGTTCTGTGCATACACATAAGAGAACTTGCAGGACTTAGGCCTTGAAATCAAGCTTCATTCTCATATCTGGTGCCCCAGGACTCAGTCCTTGTGCTGACAGCCTAAAGAACCTCTCCTAGAATCTTTGCTCAGTGTCGTTATCTTTTCCTTCCAGACCCACAAGTTGTAGGCTCTTGATTCTCTAGGCTTCTGCTCTTGCCTGAGTTCCCGTCCAGATCTATTATGCACATCAACTCCTCTGTGACCAACCTACTTCTCTGGGCCCGAGATTTTGACCTGGTCTGAATCCCAAAACCAACCTCTTCATCCTAATATCTTTTTGCTCTTCCCAGTTGTATTCCAGTTGTACGCGAAAGGGAAACCAGGCAAAGTCCCTCCCGTAACCCAGCTGCGTCTCTTCCACCTTCATTCCGACTTCTACTTCAACTTTTCAGTATGTCTTGAGCTTTGCTTTCTGGGTTTTCTCAATGGAGTCAGCCACTTATTTGGTACTTCCTGGTCTCCACCAGTCCATTTTACTTCCCTATTGCAGCTTCTCCCTTCTTTTTGGTCCAGTGTGTCTTTGAACTGCTACAGGAGTGAAAACATGCATTTAAGACCAAAAAAGTGCTTTACTGTTGGCTCAAAACAACCCACACTTGTCAACTGCTTGAACAATACTGACTAGATACAATTTGACAGTGATCTGACGTGTAAAAATGACGGCCATGCCTCTGCTGCAAAAGATCAAAAGTGAAATACATTAGACATTAGTGTACACAATGTGATGAATGCACCCTCCCCTGAGACACTGCACCTTAGTATAACTTAGAAAACTTCCCCACCGGGTGGATGATCCCAAAAAGATATTCACTCTAAGAATTTGACACCCCACAAATTGATCTAATTCTAGTGAGGAGATCCCAGGTCACTCTGCTCTACCTAAAGCCAAGTGCTTCCTAATTGCAGTCTTACCTATAGTGTGATATATAGAATCCAATCAAATAGTGTTCTTAAACACAATTAAAGTTATAATTATGCTTGTGTATGCACATGATGAGCAGGTCTCCTAAGCCTCCCTCCCCTTAAATTCTGATTACATAAATGTTCCTTCGACTTTTGAAAAATTGCACTGTAATTGCTTCATATTTAATGCTGAAAAGGGATGGTGGCATGATGATTTAAGATGTTTCTTGCTCTATAGACATGTCTTTATACCTTTGTCCACGTCCACAGGATCTACAACACCAAGAGTCAACTCTAATGTAAACTCTGGACTTGGGATGATAATGACACGTCAGGGTCAACCTATCAATTTAACCAATGTACCACTGTGGTGGAAGATGTAGACATTGGGGAGGCCATGCCTGTGGGTAACAGAGGGAATACAGAAATCCCTGTGCCTTCCTCTCAACTTTCCTGTGAACTCAACTGCTCTAAAATTATTAATAAATCAAAAAGTCAACATTTTTCTTATTCTTATTTTGATATTTTGATCATCCATTTTAACAAAAGGGCCCAGCTATAGAAGTGGCATGGAAGACGCAGACCCTCAAGGATGGAACAAGCCCCCCAGGTTTCCACAGCTGTCCTCCCAGCGCTTACAACTACAGTGGTAAAGTGACGATTGCAGACTAATCAGAGGAACGTGCTTTACCCCACATTTTTATAGCTGTGTATCATCAGTGGGAAGTGAGGGGCTGGAGGAGGTGCCATGGAAAAATCCTTGGTAACTGACCTCAGTGTTCCATTCTGGAGTTCTCCAGACCATTTTGACCATTTCCCTCTGTTTAGGTAAAGCAGAAAGAAGATCCTAACTTCCACCCAAATTCCAAAAAATTGAATTTACCCTCCCAACTGATATGAGAAGAGAGACCGTTCTTGTTTTATAAATTGTAAGTCATATGATAAATGGAAGCTTTAACCAAAGACATTATTTAGCATGATTTCATGTTTGGAATTATAGCATGTAAGTGTCTTGCCCTTCCCATAGAGCAGGGGCTGTGGGGAATTCGCTTCTTGATTTCTGCTCTTATTCCAGCTTTGAAAGGTCTCAAGATAAATGTGACTCATTTTACACTGCCAAGAGAATGCACCGTTCAAAAATCCATCCTTGAATTTTGAGAGCTGAGACTGTACAGAGCCAGGTGAAAACAAATGCTTCCCTTAAAAAGGCACCAATCAGAGGTAGAGAGCTCACCTAGTATGTGTGAGGCACTGGGTTCGATTCTCAGCACCACATAAAAAGCAAATAAATAAGATAAAGGTATTGTGTTTATCTACCACTAAAAAAGGGTTTTTTTAATTTAAAAAAAGAATCAGTTATTGAGAAAAGGAAAAAGCCTAAAATCATACATGATTATTATGAATAAAGAATACATTTTATATATAATTCATCATTTAATTACATAAATAATTATTATCGTTTTCACTGCTTAGATTTTTATACTCTACCAGCTATCTTTCTTTTCTTGTAACTTTTTTTCTGCAAGACAACTTATTCTTGATGTGTTCCAACTTCATACTACTCATTCCCTTCATATGAGCCCATACCAATACTGCTCAGCCTTTCTGCTCCAGGGCTACGAAAGAGAAGAAAAATCTGGACAGAAGACTTTTAAAAGAAAAACAGAGCTTAGGAAAAAAGAAACTAGAGAAAAAATATTAGTGTTGCTATTGTTTGAATCTTAACCATCCCCAGAGGCTCCTGTAGCAGAGGCTAGGTCCCCCGTGGGGCACTATTGGAGGCAGTGAAAACTTTTAAGAGGTGGAGCCTGGAGGGAGGTCTTCTGGTCAGGGGACTGGGGAGCCCTCAAAGTTCTTTGTGGAAGCCTGGCCACTTGCTTTCTCCCTCTCTCACTTCCCAATATGAAGCCAGTGGTTTTACTGGGCCGTGCGCTCATGTCATGGTGTGACACCGCAGAGCCAAAGGAAGCAGGTGACTGATCCCAGGCTAAAACCTCCAGTGCTGTCAGCTTGATCACCTCAGGTATTTGTCACAGGGACAGAAAGCTGACTAACATAAAGGAGTAAGATAGTTGGAAAAAGAACTAAAATAGGAAAGTGGTTAAAAAAAAACTTCTCCACAGAAATTATTCTTGAATGTCCCAATGTAAAGGCTTTCCCATTTTCAAAATTCATTGAGCATCAGAGATACATGAAATCCTTTAGGGGTGATGGAAAGGTTCAGTGTCCTGGTGATGGTGGTGGTCTTACTGGCTTACTCCATTGCCAATGCTCATTGAATTGTACGCTTTATTACAGTGCGATAAAGTACAGTTGATGACACAGAAATTTTCCCTCAATAAATTTTATTGCAAAAAGAAATCAAAACATCTCTTTATGGTGCAGAGATGAGATAAGTGTTCAGAGAAGAAATGAACTGTGAATGATGGTGAGCTTTCACAATTTGTAGAAGCTGTTGCTTTGACTATACTCTTGTAATCCATCATTTCTCATTAAGAAGTTGTAAAAATTGTGAAACGCGATCAATGTGAGATATCAGAGGCATCACATTCATTCACAATCACAAAAAGGTAACAAGGAACAGCAGATACAGTTTTTATTTGTGTTATTTCATCCACAACTTAAGAGCTTTACTCTATTAATGCTGCGTATTTCCATATTTTGTGGTAGAATACACAAAGTCTATGGATTGGAAAATAAGAATCTGAAATGCATTAACTTTCTAGGACTGAGAGGGATCTGAGAATTCACTCGACTTTCAAGATATCAAGTTAACCTGCCAACTGCTTCACAGATGCTGGTAGAAGACAAAAGACAGTGTATCTCTCATGGCAATAGCATTGTAAAACACTGACATTTCTGGTGGACGCTCCCCAGGCCTCCATTCTTGAAAGGTGAAGCAAAGAGAGCCAGATGGCACCTGCACTGTGGTAGAGGAGCCCCAAATTTAGGGAAGCCAATTTTTTATGCTCATAAGTAAGCATGCCTGGCATTTCTTGCAGAAAGAGATAATAGGTCTATCTTCCAAGGCTGTTCAAACACAAATATTCAGGAAAATAACCCAGAATGGAGAGTAGTGACTTCCTCACTCCTGAGACATGCAGAAATAAGAATGGCCTATGGAGAATTTTCCTCCAAACTAGCAACTCTATTGTTAAAGGAATTACTTTATTTTTAATTTTTTAAACAAAATTATAGCTAATTTATTAAAATCCCCTGGTCCTCTGGATTCAAGTTTTATCTTATTTTGCTTATATAAACTTGCTTAATTTGAGTCTGAACACCAAAAACTACACAACAAAGATTATATTAATTATCAGAAAACCCATGTGGCAAGGGTTAGTCCACAATGTCAGGCATACACTGAACTTCCTTGTAAATTACCTCATGCAATCAATAGCAATCCAACTGTTAACATCTCTTTCAAATGATGAGTTCTTGCCTGTGAAATTCATTTTTCATTCCTCAAGGTAACAGAGATAAAAACTAATACAGTCTTCAACCAGTTGCTCACAATCACAAAGGATATTTCACTCTATCTTGAAAGAGCCAAAATCAAGTTTTATTTATTTAGTTTCCAGACTAACATTATGTAGAAATACAATGACAATATATCTAATTTGAAAAATATTATATTCCCAGCAGGGTATGGTAGCACACACCTATAATCACAGCAGCTTGGGAGGCTAAGGCAGGAGGAACCCAAGTTCCAGGCCAGCCTCTACAGCTGAGTGAGGCCCTAAGCAACGTAGTAAGATTTCTCTCAAAATTTAGTAAAAAGAGCTGAGGATGTGACTCAGTGATCAAGCACCTCTGGTTTCAGTCCCCAGGATATAGATAGAGATGTGTAGATACCAGATCATATCCTATCTGTGATACTCAACTTTTCCTCTCTGTGATCACAACACCTGGCAAGAACAGCTTAAAGGAGGAAAAGCTTATGGGTTCATGGTTTCAGAGGTCTCAGCACGTGGTCAGCCAACTCTATTACTCGATGCCTGAGAGGAGGCAGAAGAATTTCTGCTGGGGAGGAAAAAAGTATAAAAATTTAAAAATTGATCTCTAGTTCTCATGGGAAAAACCTTAGGACAAAACTCCCAAAAAAATAAAAAATAAATAAAAAGAAGGAAGAAAAAGGAGGAGGAAGAGAAAGAGAAGAAGGAGGTAATGGGGGAAAAAACTGTTTTCCTGAAAAGGTAAGCCCAGGTATGTTAAGGCAATTTAACCACTTCAATCTGAGGCCAATTGGTTTTCTAAGGTAGGTACTGGGCTGGCTCCCCAGTGGGACTGTCCCTTGGGAGGGTATTCCTAGAAGAGACTTCGCAGCTACAAGGCAGGAATTAACGTGGGCCCAATGAGGTCCACACAGAGAGCACTCCCACCGGCTCTCTGACTACAGAACTTGCTCTAAGGCCCAGAAACACCAACTAGGGTTTCAAGGGACAGGTAAGTCACAAAAAGTTAAATTTATATTTTAAATCAACTAAATAGCTTTAAATTGTTTTGTTTTTTGTTTTTTAACTTGATTCTAGAGTCCTAATATGTATTGTGTCAAACGTAACTTTGAAACCTTTATGGTTCAAGTAAGAAAACAATAAAGCACGATTCACGTTGGCAACTCTCAGAAAACTTACTCAGAAAAAGAGTTACGTTCATAACTCCCACCATATCAAAAGTATTTTCAAATTAGTTTTCAGATTTTCCCGTGCCTTTTCAAAATTTAAATTTGATTTTTATATTTTAAATCTTGCAAGTATTACATGAGCAAATTCTCATACTGAAAAATATAAATAAAATAACCTTTCTGCCTGTCACCTCATCAGCCATCACTGAGCACTTCTTTCTACACATTCACATAGAAAGTGTTAGAATGTTAGCATGTCTACCATATCCAGCATCGTTTTTTCAATAGAAAGAGCCAACAAGAGTGAAATGGCCTACACTGCACCATAGTGACTTAGCTGTTGCTGGATCATTCGACTGTGATTTGAGAGGAGTGTTCCAGAAGAAATTCAGTTTGGATGAGTGCCTTAGAGTGTGAATTTTAAGGAGATCTCATCTTACCTTTATCTACATGATTCCAACTCATAACTATCTCTCTCTTTCTGCGCCCCCCACAACCACACACACACACACACACACACACACGCAGACACACACACACACCCTCAGCTTCACTGAACTCCCTGTGCCCTAAGGATTCTGCCTCTCTCTCATGTGGGGGCTGGAAGCTGTGTCGTCTCTCAAACTCCAAATATCCCATCAGCAGCGCACCCAGGGACCCACCCTTCTGAAGACTCGATGCCACTCTAGACAAATGGTTGCTCTCTCTTTTGTTAAGCTGCTGCTTTGAGCAGCTGGCAGTAAGATCCTCTTCTGCCTTCAGTCTTCACTTGACCGTCTGGTCCCTCATTAAGAATTTAGCACTGCGGGCAGGGCCGTGGGTGTAGTTTGGAGGTGGAGTCTGTGCTTAGCATGCACAAGCCCGGTATCAGTTCCCAGCACACACAAAAAAGAATTCAGCCCCCAACCTATAGTCTTCCTTTCACCCAAGCCTGCCGCCATGCAAGGCCAATTCGACAGCCCCAGGTTGCATCATCAACACCTAACCAGTAGTTCCCTAGCCTTCTGCCCGGTGATCTTTGTCCTCACTCAGTCTCAAGCACCAACAGCACAGGCCGGCCATGAATTGGGTCATCATTCAAAACTGCATCGAGGTCCCCTACAGTCCTACCTTCTCTCACAAGCCTCCCCCCACACTTAGCTCCTCTCCTTCCAACGCCTGGCTGCCAGCCTCTCACTGTGAGGCTGCTCCCTACACCAGTCCAGTGACATCCTGGCCTACCTCTGTCAGCCTCCTTCCCTGGCCACATCTCTCCATCAGCACAATCCATGGCCCCTGCCTCCCTTACTTCCACCCCCAACTCCTGGCTCCGTATTTCATCTGGCCAATTCCTACTCATCCTTAAAGTCTTAACCAAATGTCGCTCTCTTTGGAAGGGCTATCCAGACTTGTAAGTTAAAGGAGATTCCCCTGTTAAACCATCTTAGAGGTTTTTGTTATTTTCCTTAACTTCTCTTCAAATACACAAATTAATTTTTTGCAATTTTGTTATTATGAATTTAAACATGGAAGATCTATTTTAGCCTAGATTATAAATTGGTTGAAAGTACAGACCAGGAATGTTTTAATCTCAATATATATTAACTAGCACCATGCCTGGCACATAAAATGTGCAGATTGGCACACACACACACACACACACACACACACACACACACACGCACAGTTTTCTCTTAGTGAATGAGTATCTGTGTTTTGTAAGCAAAGACGAATCAAACAGAGAGCATTACGCCGCCTGAGCCCAAAACTAATTGCAAACACTTTTTTGAAAAATGCAATAACTTCATAAACAGTCTCTTCCCGATCCCTAAAGTAGAAAGGCCTGTGTTCTCTGCTGAATATTCCATGGTTGAAAGGGACATTTGCCAAGAGGTTTAGCACTTTCTGTAGCAGACAGTGTAAAGAGAAGCAGCAGGGATAAAACCATGTGGACGGGAAAGATTCTCAAAGTCCCTGCAATTCAAAGATGCCCAGGGGAGGTGTGCAGACACAGGCTGTGAAACAGGAAGCAGGAGAGAGGCTCCTCTTTTGGCTCAATAGCAGGGATTTTTAGATAGATGTTGGTGATCAGATCTCAGAGATGGTGAAAACACCAACACCCCTTTCCCTTCGGAGGGGGAGACTGGGGTGCAATTTCTGTCATCCAGGTAGGTAGAGGGCTCTAACTTCCCTTCCTGTCCCCTGCATGTCCCACCCAGTACCAGATTCCCTGAGGAGGTCAACCCTACATCCCAAAACACGGTACAACTCACCCTGTTCTTGCTGTCATTGTTCATCTAACTCTTGGTGCAAATCTGGAAGAAATAAAGGAAAGTAGAGAAGGTAAGAATGGGGGAGAATTCAAGAGGATTTTGCAGGCCACCAAAAACTCAATTACTAATGTACACGGAGAAATGATGATAGAGACCATTGTAATCCATTTCCTCATTATTCCTTTAATCAACCAGGACCAAACCCAGATATGTGAATGACCTGGGCGGCTGTTCGCTTTATATACCTTCACTGGGTAAAGACTGCTTCAATGTTTATTAGAAAGGAGTCTGAATCACATGAGGTGGGATCAGGGAAAGGAGCGGGTGGGGGCCAGAGAACAAAAATAATGGGCAATAGTGCTCAGTTACCTGGCCATTGTCCCAACTTTAGTCCCAGAGCTGTGTGTCTTACTCAGAAGCCCCACAAGTTATAGGACCTGTTGTACCCCAAAGGCGGTTCAGCCTCTTTCTTAGGGATTTCAGTCCAATCCCTCAAGTGGAATCAAAGCGCCCTGAATTTATACATAGTGCTGTCTTTGAGAGGAGCCATGATAGACTTTTATCCAATGTTTAAAACTAGACAGAATGGATTTCAAAGGATTATATGATTAGTAGAAATATCTGGTTCTACATATTCCCAATTAATATCTAAATATCCAATAATATACCTATGCCTACAATACTTTTATAAAAGTTTAAAATGTACGATGCTATACCAAATATAGTAAACAGGTGAGGGGTTCAATGTAGTTGGATTCGATTCTATTCTTTAAATCAAACATTTGAGTACTTTTAAGTTCAGTCACTAGGGCAAAATACAAATGTTTGAAACTACAGCACATCCTGGAAAGAGCAAACATCACTCCTGTTCACTTGGCAAGAGGGCTAGAAATCAATCCCCCAAGACCCCGGCTGGAAAGAAGGTTCAGGCAAGACCCATTTGCATGAAACAAAATCACCAGGCTGAGGCTTTTGATTTCTCAGTATTTACTCAGAGCAGGGGACAAGTAAACAGGGCTCTGGATTCTTTTATATAAATACCCTGGCCCGGGTACGGAGGAGGAAGGAGTACAGTGTAATTTGATGGTGGATGAATTTAAAAGCAAAGAAGACTAAAAAAGAAAGGTTATGGCAACCTAACACTCAGTTTGCTTTCTAAAGCTGCAGGGGAAAGAAAGGGCAAAGCTTTCTATTTTGGTAAACTTTTGTTCTAAAAAATTGAATTAAAAATAACAATACCTAATCATCTCTGAATTTCTTCAACAAAAGGTATCACAAAAGACCTTTCAACTTTTTTAAAGAATTTCTTTGTTGGCTCTGAAAATTATGGTTTAAAAATAGCTTGCTGTGCATCTTCTTTCTATACTACTTTTCTACAAATGCATTTTGAAATGCTTAGTTATGAGAAAGCTGTTGCGTGTTTAGCTTTCATCATTCGTGAAATCTCTCTACTTCCTTCACCTCCAACTGTCATGTTCTCTGTTTCCAGCAGTGTGCAAGATTTTCCAATGAGGAACAAGCTTTGTTTAAAATGTAGCTACATGTATTTTTAAAGACATAACTAAGTTTTCAAGAGAGAATGGGAACTCAGCTTCAGGAAGAAGATTGGAGGCAGACTTGGAAACATGGGTCTGGCCCAGTAATAGGTCTAAGTAAGGCAAAATTCTAGTGTTAAGTAATGGGTATAATTCCCCTGAGAATATTCGCATCTGCAGCTAGGCTGCCTGGAGTGATCTTCATATAGTTTCAGGTATGTAGCTTGTATATCTTCAAGTGAGGGGAAAGTCACAATTAAAATTCTATTTATGAAAATGTCAACTATATTATAGTCAGGCATAGCATTCTTAAGGCATGACCATCTAGTTATACACTGTATAAAGACATCTGTCAAAAATGAGACAAGAATCGCAAGTTCAAAGCCAGCCTCAGCAAAAGTGAGGCACTAAGCAACTCAGCAAGACCCTGTCTCTAAATAAAATACAAAATAGGGCTGGGGATGTGGCTCAGTGGTTGAGTGCTCCTAAATTCAATCCCTGGTACTTAAAAAAATAAAAATAAAAAAGGACCCATAAGATTATAATGGAACTAAAAAATTGCTACTGCCTAGTGACATCACGTGTAATGCATTACTCATATATATGTGGTGACAGTGATGTAAACAAACCTACTGTGCCACCAGTCATATAAAAGCATAATACATACAATCACATATAGTACATAATACTTGATAATGAAAATAAACTACTATGCCACTGCTTTATGTATTTGCTATACTATATTTTATCATTATTTTAGAGTGTATTCCTTTAACTATAAAATATTTTTTTAAAATGTTAACTAACAGTCTGCCCTATTATGCCAAAAGTAGCCTTACATGGCCCAGGTTTACTGTCTCTTTATTGCATCATTTTCTCTTGTTAATTTAATTCCTTATGTGTTCATAAAAGCCCTAGGAAACAATAGGTTTTTACACACACACACACACGCACACACGAAAGCATAAGTGTGTAGCAGGCTAGACCATCTAGGTTCGCATAAGTACATTCAATGATGTTCACACAGTGACAGAACTGTCAAACCATACATGTCTAGCAATTTATTCCATTGTCAAGTGATGAATGACTGTAACTTTCACTATCAAAAAAAGTTATTACCTCAGAGTAGAAGAGTTATAAAAACCTTGTGTTGAACCCTATGAAATTGCTGACATTGTATCATTTAAGAGATAAGATTATCCAGTAAGAGTACTGGCTCAATATGTTTGCTTTGTCCTCCACAACTTACCCCTGTCCTCAATGACCTTGGAAATCTTTCATGTCTCAGTTTCTCTGTGTAATTTCTTAAAATTTATCAGAGCATCGTCCCTCTGAATCTCAACTTTCTCACATCCCTCTTCCTACCAGTCATTCAGTATCATCCAGTTTCCTCTAGATGGACCTTTGGAGGGAAAATAGGTATCTAATCCAAGAGTAAAATTGAGGTCGAAAGAGAAGCAGGAAAGAATTTGGAACTCACTGGTACAATTAAGGGTCAAGCCACCTCTAAAACCAAGAGACCTTGTATACTTCCAAAGATGAACACCTTATTCCATATGCTACCAAGAGAGTCTCCATAGTTTTCTCTTCTTTGACATAAGTTACATAAGTCCCTTTTCTGTTATCTAACCTTGGTGAGTGCCAAGTTCCAAAAAGGAAGTTAAAGGAAAGGGTAAAGATTCCTTCCATATTTTTTGTGGGAATCTTCACTTTCCAGCCATACACCAGATGCAAGGAAATGTTCTTGCTCTAGTGCCATCTGTCATCTCAGCTGGGATAGAATCACATAATGAGGTTGTAGAAAAAAGAAATAAAATGACCTGGCTTTAAATCCTGTCACCTGCTGTTCCTCATTGTACTTACCTTCTCCACTTGTAGCATTCTTGTCTCTCAAGTGGAACTTGAGTCATGCCCAGTCAGGTACATTCATTGTCAGACTCCAATAAAACAAAATTTTAAAAATATTTTTGAAATGGCAAGGTACAATGATGTTGATGAGAAAATTTACATAGAGAATGAAGCTGGGACAGCATGGTGTTAGAAGAGTCACACAGAGAAAAAAACAGAGGGGACAAAACTAAACTTTTCCAAAAGGAGTATTTATTCAGAGTACATAAAGAGGCCAACTTAAATTGCAAAGAGATGCCATACTTAAGAACAATGGCAGTCAGTTCCTCACATGTAGGTCCTCTGAATCAGAGGATGACATCCCAGGTCCAGCATGCTCCGGTGTTAGCATGTAGAGCATCACTGTTTCTTACAGAGGTGCTTTGAGAAAATGCTCCATGGACACCCTGCACTTCTCATACACTAAGTGGACAAAAAGGGACAGGCAAGCTTTGCATGTGGGTGGACCCCATGCCAACACCTTTAAGGTTCTGTAAATTTAATTCTAATTACTGCAGTATTTCCTCACCTGGGAATCACCTTAACAAATATTTTCCATTTTGAAAAATAATTGAGTGATAAATATGGCTATTGGAATATAATCTTCATTACTCAATACAAGAGGAGTACAACCATCTGAAGCTCCTGAAAAAACTGACAAAGATCTCTTTATACACTATCAGATTGGATGGGCATAACTGCCCTAGGTTTCTAGAAGTTAACCCTAAAGTACTTCTGGGACTTCTAGTTATAGGCAATTCGTTGCAGAAAACAAATTCCTGTTAGACCAACAAATTGATTAAGAAAAAGAAATCAGGCAATCCAAGATGGCGGACTAGAGGGTGACTGCATCTACAGTCACTCCAGAATCCAGGATTCAAGAAGGGGAGGCACTGAGAGACTCAGACTAAAATAGAGCCACGGGGTGAGTCTCCCCCACCCGGTGAAGCACTGCCCGGGCGGCAGGCCCAGATTCAGGTGGCTTATTAGAGTAGGGTAGGGCAGCTAGAGTCTTCCCCAGGCAGCCCTGCGCACTCAGGAGGTGAGCTCCTCCCACAGGGCCAGATTCTCCAGCATCAAGGAGCAGGCCCCCCAGTGAGAGCCTTCCTGCACAGAACCAAGCTTCAAATCCCTGAACCAGGGCGGCGAGTTCCTGCCTGCAGGTTGCTTCCGAGACCAGGACAGGCCAGCCAGTGAGAGCCTTTCCACACGGAGCCAGCTCCAAGTCCTGGAACCAGTAGCAGGCTAGGGACAGCTTTCCTTGGAAGCACTGCGTTATCAAGTTACTCCAAGCCTTCAGGCTACTGAAGGCAGGCAGGTGATACACTGGATATCTACAGGGACACTATAAGCCAATAGAAGAATTCTGCAATATCACAAAGTCCCACTGACATACGACCAATATGAGAAAACAAGGGAAGAAAATGTCCCAAACAAACCTAGATACTATATCAATAAAACCCAATGACAGCACAGCAGAAGAAATGTCAGAAAGGGAGTTCAGAATGTACATAATTAAAACAATCAGAAAAGCAAACAAGGAGATGAAAGAGCAAATGCAGGCATTGAAGGAGGAGATGAAAGAGCAAATGCAGGCATTAAATGATCTCACCAATCAACAGTTAAAGGAGCAAATACGGGAAGCAAGAGATCATTTCAATAAAGAGTTAGAGATATTGAAAAAAAAAACAAACAGAAAACCTTGAAATGAAGGAAACAATAAACCAAGTTAAAAACTCCATAGAAAGCATAACCAATAGGATAGAACACCTGGAAGACAGAATCTCAGATATTGAAGACAAAATATTTAATCTTGAAAACAAAGTTGACCAAACAGAAAAGACGGTAAGAAATCATGAACAGAATCTACAAGAATTATGGGATATCATGAAAAGGCCAAATTTAAGAATTATTGGGATTGAGGAAGGCTTAGAGAAACAAATCAAAGGAATGAACAATCTATTCAATGAAATAATACCAGAAAATTTCCCAAATCTGAAGAATGAAATGGAAAACCAAGTACAAGAGGCTTATAGGACTCCAAATATACAAAATTACAACAGACCCACACCAAGGCACATTATTATGAAAATACCTAACATACAAAATAAAGACAGAATTTTAAAGGCTGCGAGAGAAAAGAATCCAATTACATTCAGGGGGAAACCAATAAGAATATCAGCAGATTTTTCAATCCAGACCCTAAAAGCTAGAAGGGCGTGGAACAACATTTACCAAGCCCTGAAAGAAAACAGATGCCAACCAAGAATCTTATACCCAGCAAAACTTACTTTCAGATTTGATGACGAAATAAGATCCTTCCGTGATAAACAAAAGCTAAAGGAACTTACAAAAAGAAAGCCGGCATTGCAGAACATTCTCAGCAAAATATTCCATGAGGAAGAGATGAAAAACAACGATGTAAATCAGCAACGGGAGGAACTAGCCTAAAGGAATAGCCAAATAAGGGAGAAACCAAATCATGTCAAAAAACAAACATGAGTCAAATGACTGGGAATACAAATCATATCACAATAATAACCCTGAATGTTAATGGCCTGAACTCATCAATCAAAAGACACAGACTAGCAGATTGCATTGAAAAGAAAAATCCAACAATTTGCTACCTGCAAGAGACTCACCTCATAGAAAGAGATACCCACAGACTAAAGGTGAAAGGATGGGAAAAAACATACCATGCACACGGACACAGCAAAAAAGCTGGAGTATCCATTCTCATTTCAGATAATGTGGACTTCAAGCCAAAACTAGTCAGAAGGGATAAAGAAGGACATTACATACTGCTTAAGGGAGGCATAAATCAGCAAGACATAACAATCATAAATATCTATGCCCCAAACATTGGCTCATCCGTGTACGTCAAACAAATCCTTCTCAGTTCCAGAAATCAAATAGACCACAACACAATAATACTACGCGATTTTAATACACCTCTCTCACTGCTGGATAGATCGTCCAAACAAAAATTGAATAAAGAATACCATAGATCTCAACAACACAATCAACAATTTAGACTTAACCGACTTATATACAATATACCATCCAACAAAGAACAAATACACTTTCTTCTCACCAGCACATGGATCCTTCTCTAAAATAGACCATGTCTTATGCCACAAAGCTACTGTTAGAAAATACAAGAAGATAGAGATACTTCCTTGTACTCTATCAGATCATAATGAATTGAAATTAGAAATAAATGACAGAATAAAAAACAGAAACTTCTCCAATACCTGGAGATTAAATAATAAACTATTATATGATGAATGGATAACAGAAGACATCAGGAGGGAAATAAAAATATTTTTAGAAGTAAACAAGAACAAAGACACATCATATCAAAATCTCTGGGACACTATGAAAGCAGTACTTAGAGGAAGATTTACTTCATGGGGCGCATTCAACAAAAGAAGTAGAAATCAACAAATAAATGACTTAACACTACAGCTCAAAGCCCTAGAAAAAGAAGAGCAGACCAACACCAAAAGTAGTAGAAGACAGGAAATAGTTAAAATCAGACCCGAAATCAACGAAATTGAAACAAAAGAAACAATCAGAAAAATTAACAAAATAAATAGTTGGTTCTTTGAAAAAATAAACAAAATTGATAAACCCTTAGCCACACTCACAAAGAGAAAGAGGGAAAAAACTCAAATTACTAAAATTTGGAATGAACAAGGAAATATCACAACAGACACGAGTGAAATACAAAACATAATTAGAAGCTATTTTGAAAATCTATACTCCAACAAAACAGAAAATCTTGAAGACATCAACAAGTTTCTAGAGACATATGAATTACCTAAACTGAACGAGGAGGACATACACAACTTAAATAAATCAATCTCAAGCAATGAAATAGAAGAGGTCATCAAAAGCCTACCAACAAAGAAAAGTCCGGGACCAGATGGGTTCTCAGCCGAGTTCTACAAAACCTTTAAAGAAGAGCTCATTCCAATACTTCTCAAAGTATTCCATAAAACAGAAGAGGAGGGAACCCTCCCAAACTCATTCTATGAAGCCAATATCACCTTGATACATAAACCAGACAGAGACTCATCAAGGAAAGAAAATTTCAGACCAATATCCTTAATGAACATCGATGCAAAAATTCTCAACAAAATTTTAGCAAATCGCATACAAAAATATATTAAAAAGATAGTGCACCATGATCAAGTGGGTTTTATCCCAGGGATGCAAGGTTGGTTCAACATCTGGAAATCAAGAAATGTCATTCACCATATCAACAGACTAAAAGTTAAGAATCACATGATTATTTCGATAGATTCAGAAAAAGCATTTGATAAAATATAGCATCCCTTCATGCTCAAAACACTAGAAAAAATAGGGATAGTGGGAACATTCCTTAACATTGTAAAGACCATCTATGCTAAGCCCGTGACCAATATCACTCTAAATGGTGAAAAACTGAAAGCATTCCCCCTAAAAACTGGAACAAGGCAGGGATGCCCTCTTTCACCACTTCTATTCAACATTGTTCTTGAGACTCTAGCCAGAGCAATTAGACAAACCAAAGAAATTAAAGGGATACGAATTGGAAAAGAGGAACTCAAACTATTCCTCTTCGCTGATGACATGATTATATATTTAGAGGAACCTGGAAATTCCACCAGAAAACTCTTAGAACTCATAAGTGAATTCAGTAAAGTAGCAGGTTTACAAGATCAATGTTCATAAATCCAATGCATTTTTATACATAAGTGATGAATCTTCAGAAAGAGAAATTAGGAAAACTACCCCATTCACAATAGCATCAAAAAAAATAAAATACTTGGGAATCAATCTCACAAAAGAGGTGAAAGACCTCTACAATGACAACTACAGAACTCTAAAGAAAGAAATTAAAGAAAACCTTAGAAGATGGAAAGATCTCCCATGTTCTTGGATAGGAAGAATTAATATTGTCAAAATGACCATACTACCTAACGTGCTATACAGATTCAATGCAATTCCAATTAAAATCCCAATGATGTACCTTACAGAAATAGAGCAAGCAATTATGAAATTCATCTGGAAGAATAAGAAACCCAGAATAGCTAAAGCAATCCTCAGTAGAAAGAGCGAAGCAGGGGGTATCGCAATACCAGATCTTCAACTCTATTACAAAGCTATAGTAACAAAAACGGCATGGTATTGGTACCAAAATAGACAGGTAGATCAATGGTACAGAATAGAGGACATGGACACAAACCCAAATAAATACAATTTCTCATACTAGACAAAGGTGCCAAAAATATGCAATGAGAAAAGATAGCCTCTTCAACAAATGGTGCTGGGAAAACTGGAAATCCATATGCAACATAATGAAACTAAATCCCTATCTCTCATCCTGCACAAAACTCAACTCACAATGGATCAAGGACCTCGGAATCAGACCAGAGACCCTGCATCTTATAGAAGGAAAAGTAGGTCCAAACCTTCAACTTGTTGGCTTAGGATCAGACTTCCTTAACAGGACTCCCATAGCACAAGAAATAAAAGCTAGAATCAACCACTGGGATAGATTCAAACTAAAAAGGTTTCTCTTAGCAAAGGAAACTATCAGTAATGTGAAGAGAGAGCCTACCGAGTGGGAGAATATCTTTGCCACTTATACTTCAGATAGAGCGCTAATTTCCAACTCTACACCAAGAATACAAATAATCCAATCAACAAATGGGCTAAGGAAATGAACAGACATTTCACAGAAGAAGATGTACAAGCAATCAACAGATATATGAAAAAATGTTCAACATCTCTAGTAATAAGAGAAATGCAAATCCAAACTACACTAAGATTTCATCTCACCCCAATTAGAATGGCGATTATCAAGAACATAAGCAACAATAGGTGTTGGCGAGGATGTGGGGAAAAAGGTACACTCATACATTACTGGTGGGGTTGCAAATTAGTGCAGCCACTCTGGAAAGCAGTATGGAGAGTCCTCAGAAAGCTTGGAATGGAACCACCATTTGACCCAGGTATCCCACTCCTTGGCCTATACCCAAAGGACTTAAAAACAGCATACTACAGAGATACAGCCACATCAATGTTCATAGTTGCTCAATTCACCATAGCCAGATTGTGGAACCAACCTAGATGCCCTTCAGTTGATGAATGGATAAAGAAACTGTGGCATATATATAGAATGGAATATTACTCTGCCATGAAGAATGATAAAATTATGGCATTTGCAGGCAAATGGATGAAATTGGAGGATATCGTGCTAAGTGCGATAAGCCAATCTCAAAAAACTAAAGGACGAATGATCTCGCTGATAAGCAGATGAGGACATATAAGGGGGGGTAGGAGGGGTTAGCGTTAGGGTTAGGGTTAGGTTTAGGGTTAGGGATAAGGAGGGTGGTAAGAATGGAGGAAGGAAGGACTGTATAGAGGGAAAAGAGGGGTGGGAGGGTGGGGGGAAGGGAAAAAATAACAGAATGAATCAAACAATATTGCCCTATGTAAATTTATGATTTTTAATTAAAATAAATAAATAATTTTTAAAAATACTATTCAACCACAAAAAAAGAAAAAGAAAAAGAAATCACATGTAAAGTGATCAGTAAATCATGGAAGAGCATTTAAATGAACAAAAATTCCAGAAAGCAAAGGCGAGCTGTCTTCTGCAGGCCTTCTTCTTCCCTAGGACATTTGCTGGCTCTGACTACATTCTGAAAATCAAAGCTGGTCCCACAGGAGGGGAAAGAGAACCCAGCAAAGCTCACGGCCTTCAAATCAGCGGCCACAACAACTAGGAAATGACTGTTTCCCCAATTGTTCATTCAATTTTCCCCACAGTACATTTGCTGAATTCTGAGTCTGAGCTACAGGACTAGGAAGTTTCTGGAAAGTAGATTAAAATCTCCAGTAACCCCACAGTTATTGGAGGAAAACAAAAACCACGTGAGATAAAAGGGCCTGAGTCAGAAACTGGCTGGTCTCCCTGATACAGTCATCTCTGGATGTAGAGTATTGCAAGATGCTAAAGAGTAGGACAAATTTTATCCATCTTTCAGGACTCTCCATGAAAAGTATGGGAAAGATAAGCCTGAGAGAAACAGACAGAAGCAGAGCTGAAGGGGCAGGGGGCTCCCTAAAATGTCAGCCCAGGGTTGAAATGCCCAGTGTCTCACCTCATCTGCCTTACAGGGCCTACTCTGGTAGAAGCAGCATTCTGCAAAGCTGAGACTCGCTTTGTAGGAGATATCTGGCATGCGGCAACAATTACTAGCATGAAAATGTGATCAATGACCAAGTGGAACGAACACACAACAAAGCAGATGCAAAGGAAAAAAAGGACATTATAGTTAGTATTGAAGGACTACACATAATACAATGATCATCACTGTGGTAAAGAAATGGGAAGAAAAGATAACAAAAAAAGGATGAAAGGATGTGGAATTTAACTGAATAATTGGAATCTGTAAAAAAGTAGTCACTCTAAGACTGAAAATGTAATATCTGAAATGAAGAGCTCATTGGTTGAGTTTAACAGTGGTCAGAGATTGGTTAAGAGATTCCAGAAATAGATCAGTATAAAATATTTGACTGAAGCCTAGAGACCACAAAATAAAACATATTGTTCACATATAGTCATAGCACAATGCCCTGCATTCTTATTCTTGAAGTTCCTAAAGAGGAAGGAAAGAAAAGACAGTATAAATTCAGGAGGAAAACATCATCATGAATTTTTCCAAATTCTTAAACAAAGCAATTCTCACATTCAAGAATCTCAGCAAAACCCAGACAGAATTACCTAATGTACATATAAGACTGCATGACTGACGTGATACTACAATATTTACACTCAGAAAAATGAGAAATTATCCTCCATTTATGTATGATTTATCAAAATGCATAAATGTACTCTACTGTATAGAGTATAACTAATTAGAACAAATATTTAAAAATTTTTAAAAGAAAACTCTAACTAGGCATTTTATGACTCTACTGCTAACGTCAAAAGATTGATCCCAGTAACCAGATGGTCAATGTGCACAGCAGTCCACATCCTAATGGAATGTACTAGAAATTATTTTTAATGGTATTCATTTAAAAGGAAATTTACTTCTACAAATTTAAAACAAAAAAAATGAAAGATGAATATATTGTTTATAGTTTGAAGGTTATAGTTGCTTTTCAAAATGAAAAGAAGCCGTTTGTTTCTAGTTGTCCCATATCAGACAAACAAAACCAAACCACAAAAAGAATTTCCATGACTGACTCGTATGAGCCCATTAGAATATTGAGAAAGAAATTCAAAACACGTGGAGAGAAAAATGTTAAGTCTTCACATTCACTTTGTATACGTATTACTTTAAAAAGTTCAACTGACATTGCTCATGACAAGGATGATAGAGAATCAGGCACAAACTGCAGTGGAATCAGAGGTGAAGACTCAAAGTGTATAGCGCCCTTGACAAGTGCCAGGAATTTTTATCATCTCCCCACAGTGATCCTCATGGGTATGAAATGATTTTTACATAGATCATAAATGGGTATTAAAATGACCTCATTCATTAACGTGAGTCTCCATAATGGAGTCATTTAATGTAAATCATTTCAGAAAGTCCTGTATCGTCAGGTCCATTTCAACTCCATTTTTCTTCTATCTAGAAATAAGTGTTCCTTCTAGCTGCCAGCTTCTGGATTAGCACGAGCATTCAGGTCCCAGAGGAATCAGCCTGGCTTCCCACCAAGTCTCTTTTTCAGGAACTGAGCATGCGCTGCCCTCCTCCCTTCTTGCAGAAGCTGCAGACCCCTCTCTTCCTAGCGTGCACCATCTCCTGCCCGCTGCAAACCTGGCTGTGAAGAGGGACAGAGCTTCAGCTAGCTCATCACTTCCTCTCCAGCACACACACACTGTTCTTCTGAACTGCTTCTGCTAATCACTTTGGAAAACAGGGATAATTGAAATTATAAACACAATGAGATTAGAACACTCGTGCTTGGAGCTATAACACTCTTTACATCTGAAATTAAAGTGAGTGCAATTGGGATCCACCCCCACCCCCTACCATCAGTCACCTCATTTCTTCCTGGGTCCCATCCATTAATTAAATTAAATCCTCATGAAGTCATGAAAACATCTGGTGTCTCTGGTGACTCTAGGCTCCCAGTACTCAATTCACAGCCCTGAGGCCCCCGAAGAGATCTCTGCTGTTTCCTCCAGAAGTGGGAATCGCCAAGGATTCCATTGGAGATTTTTCCATGGAGTAAAAGCTCCATTAGGGATCTAGGACCTGTCATTCCTCCACCCCTTACAGAAAGAGGAAAAGAGAAAATTTAGAAGAAAAAGATTCTCACAATCAAAATGGTATTTTGCCCTGGTCTCTTTGAAAGGACCCATCTGTCATAAGTAAATTCACACAACCAAAATTTGCCATCTCTAGAATCCCTGAAGTCCTTGGATTTCAAATCAATGATGCTTGTCTCTTCTCCTTCACTCAATAGTCACTACTTTCCAAGTAAAACAGATCAGAGTTACTTTTCTTCCTCCTTTATCCTTTACATTTGATCTAAATTATTATTCTAAATTTTTATTCTCCTATATATTCTACAGTCTTTTCATTCTCACTGTTCTATTTCTTGTTGAAGGTATTTGCTAATTACCTTTGACATCTTGAAGGAAATCATTCCAAATCAGTATTGAGGTATCTCAGGAGAAGCTGACGTGATTCAGTGTTTCAAAGATTTATTTTCTATATTGTTCTCTTATTTTATTTAATGATCATCTCTTCTATTGTTTTACGTCAAGATTTTTGGTCAGACCTTAAATAACTTTTGCTTCCAACAAGCAAAGTCTTTCCACAGTTCCTGCTTAACTCTTTATAAGCACAATATGCTAGGAAAGGCAGGATTACTTTGCATCTCATTCTGCTGCCCTAGCTGGATTCCTGGTATTTGACATCCAAAGCAAGCAGAGGGACACAGCAACTAGCACCTTCCCCCTCCGTTCGTCTCTTTCTCCTTCTTATCAAATCTGTCTCAAGCGCACATCACTCTGACTGCTGGGAAATGTCAGGACTCAGGAAGTTTAAAATTATGTAAGATATTAGCTCAGTGACCTCAATTTCCTTGCCCCTTTGATAAATAATTTGTGGTTTTAGAAAACTGAAAGCATATTTCAGAGTTCAAGCAACTTTGGAGGTAAATCATCCAAGGCTCATAAAAATGTGCACACAGCATTTTGCAGACATCAAATCAAATAACTAAAGTGAGGTGAAACCAAAGCTGAGCAGATTCATGTATGCACAAGCATACCAGCCCTAGAAGTGCAGGTAGAGCTGTCTATCTCTTAATGTGTGACATAAATTCTAGAACAGAATGGTAGGTAAGCCATTTAAGTTACTTTTTCTAACTTCCAAAATATCTGCAATGCCAAGTTTTGATGGCTTTTAATAAAAGACACCAGTTATGGGTTGCAACCTAGAACTGCAGAACAACTCGGGGCCTAGTAAAGCCATTGTCCTCTGCCTCTCCTCTGTACCTCCTCTGTACACCTGGAAGGAAGTAAGAGCTGCCACAATGAGGGCAGAGGTGGCATAGCACAGGAAGAGGCTCTGCCCTCGGAGAGAGAAAAACAGATGTGGGATCTTAGTGGAAACTGTCTCAGACTAATATACTGTTTGCTTTTAATTCCCTTTGGAATGAACATTAAATAATTGCCCCAAGACCCTCCAGCCATTAGTTGAAGGCTCCCCAACAGAATACAGATCTTGAGTCCTTATGCCCACTGCTCATTGGATGTACTCAGAACAAAAACTCTTACGACTAGGTTAAAACTAGGACTCCCAGCACCCAATTGTGCCCTCTTAGAGTTACTTTTTTTTTTCAAGCTATCTATCAGAACAATACTTTTAAAAGCATCCAGATCATGAGACATGCTTACTCTATGTCTTCGACCATCCAGTGGACTTTGGAATCACACAAAGAAAGAGCTAGATAAAGCTCTTTCAGTAACCTCTAGCTTCATCCATGCTGTGAGCCCACACCTTCCATTCTAACCAGAAGCGTCTTGGGCCTCAATTCCTGCAGGACTCCTTTTCATTCTGTTTCAACCCATGAAGCTGCGTGCTGCCCCAGGGACCTTGCACTTCCTATTCCTCCCCTGTTAACTTCATAAGTCATTCCCTTGCCTTTTTTACATCTCTCTCAAATGTCACCTTCCCAGTGGGGCCTCTCTAACTACATTTTGTATATTTATAAACTGTGACTATCCAAGACTCTCATCACCCATCCTTCCTTGCTTCTGCCTATGGTACTTATCACTCGTAGTCTATATAATATAGTTTCCTCTTTGTCTTTCTCACAGGAACGTAAGCTCCGTGGAGCCAGAAGCTTTTCTCTTCTTTTGCTCATTGTTGAATCTAGTATCAAAATTAATGCCTCATGCATATGAGGACTCAATAGGTCTTAGAGAATGAATGAATAGGATAGACTACGAAAGGTGTGCTCCATTCTTTAATTGCAGCACTAACTAGCGATCTGACCTTTGACAGTGACTGCTCTGAGTTACTGTTTCCATTTTTTCATTGAAGATAATCATTCTTCCCTATAAAGACCACAGGAGATAAGGCATTATAAAGGTACTCTAAAAAGTACTAAGTGCTATATAAGTTAAAGTTATGATTAGAAAAATTGTTGGCTCAAGTGAACACAAAGAAATACTATATGTGGGACAGACATAGATATGTTATTAATATATGTGTACATGTATACAATTCCTATATATGCTATTTATATGTATATCTCTTTGGTATGTTTAGAGAAGGAGAGAGAGAGAAAAAAAGGTGAATTCAAATCATCCATGGTCATTTTTTCCCCAATTAAAAAATTAATGAAGAAAACAGGAACTGACAAAAATAAATACTAAGCACAATATTTTAATTAAGATTTTCTCTTTTAATCTAGTGACTACAATTATTATAGCTTCTATGAAATAATCTAGTCTGCAGAACGCGAGTTCCTTAGGACTGGGGACTTAGAGCCTTGCATCCATCTGTGCTCTGAGTCTAGCGAACATCGCTTGTTCCATGTTGGAGTGAACCTGTACCAAGCAGATATCTACAACAGAAAATCAGGGCACCTCAGAACAGAGGGCCTGGTGTTGGAAGTCACTTTGCTTATCTGGAAGCCATCTCTTCCTTGACTGGTGACTTTAAGGATGAGTGGACATTGTTGAAAGGTACATAGTGGTTCCTTCCCAGTTCAGCCCAGGGTCATTGTGAACTCGGGATGTCCTAGATGCAGAGGCCAAGAGTAGGTGGCCAAAGGAGTCCAAGGGGTGAGGGCAGAAGTAACAATCAGTGTGGTGATGAATGATTGTCGAACCCCGAAAACGCTCTAGGGTTGGCATTGCATTGCCTATTTAGTCATTTAAACGCTCTGAGGTATTTGACTTTAAATAAATAAATAAATAAAGTTGCAGGGAGTTGCCAATGAACGGTAGACTTCTCATGGAGCTTCCTTGAAAAATGACATTAAAATTAAAGCAGAACGAAATTAAAGACTGTTGAAATTAACTAATAATATTGACATTTCTGGTTAAAAAAAAAAAATCAGCTTTAGAGAGACTGAAAGGGGGTGGTGGAGACTGAGCGTTCCTTTATTGTTGTTCTCTTTTGATCTTTTCACTGCTCCTACTTTATTTTAGTAATGTTTCCAGAGACTGATTCAACCTCTCTCTCCCATTTTAATAAAGGCTCATTAGTGGATTAGAAGAGATTTGAAACTGAGCCCAGTGGAGTCAGCAGAGACAAGTTCCAAACAACCATTCAGCGCATTTTGAAAAGTACCAAGCTAGCAACTTGGAAAAGAGCCACCCATAAAATGTGGGTGTACTCATGTATGTGGGCTCTGCTCGATGGACAAAACACCCCCACCTCCACACAGGCACCAGTGGCAAACCCACCAGTGAAAAGTGGGGTGTGTCCAGTTGGAGCTGAGGCTGACAGCCCAGACACAGCCCACCAGCGTGGACAATAAGGGGCAAGCGACAATCCACTGTGTATATTTAATAAAAACAAGCAAGAAAGTGTGACCTTCTGGCCTGCACTACTCTGGGATTCCATCATCCTCTTTGAAACCTGTAAGCCTGTCTCACCAGCAGTATGTCCCACGTTCCTACCTGGCCTACAAGGGGGATGAATCACTGATGTTGGCAAGGATGCAGGTGTTTCACCATGAATGTGTGTCCCAGCTCCTTCTGAACCTTTTCCAGGGGAGGAATGGTAAAGGCCGTCATTGACTTCTTCCTTTTCCTCCTATTTCCATAGCTTTTAAAAACATCTCCAAAACAGATGGTGTCTTTAAATACATATGTAAAAATACTTTGACCTCCTTCTTAATATTACCAATCATGGTAAGAAGCTAAGCTTTAAGACTTGCAAATTTTTAAAGAACTCTACAGTTGTTAGCTCATTCAACATTCAGAGAAACTCCTGGAATATTGAGTATCTGACTTGAGTTAAATCTGCATCTCCTTCTCCTCTCAAATTCAGGCAGGATTCGAAGTCTGTGTAGAAGAGATGTCTGCACAATCCTGTCCGTGGCAGCACTATTCACAAAAGTCAAGTTATGGAGTCAGCCCAACTATCAACAGATGAATTACATGCAGTCAACATACACAATGGACTATTATTCTACCTTAGAAAGTGAAGATGTTCTGTCATTTGCAAACACGGGGTAGGACATTAGCAGTTAGGGCAATGTAAATCGAAACTACACTGAAAATTTCTCTCGTTCCAGCCAAAATGGCAGCCATCAAGAAAATAAACAATAATAAATGCTGGAGAGGATCTGAGGGGAGAAGAAACACTTTTACACTGTTGGTGTGATTATAAAATTACTACAACCACTATGGAAATCTGTATGGAGGTTCCTCAAAAGACTAGCAATGGAAACACCATATGAGCCAGCTATACCATTCCTCAGTATTTATCCTGAAGAATTAAAGCCATCAAAATATAGTGACAGATGCATACCAATATTTATAGTAGAAGAATTCATAATAGCCAAACTATGGAACCAGCCTAGGTATCCAACAACAAATGAATGGATGAGGAAAATGTGGCATAAAAACACAATGGGATTTTATTCAGCCATTTAAAAAAAATGAAATTATGTCATTTGCAGAAAAGTCGATAGAACTTAATAACAATATGTTAAGCAAAATAAACCAAACTCAGAAGGTCAAGGGTCATGCGTTTTCTCTCATATGTGAATGTTAGAGAGGAAAAAGAATCAAATGAAACTCTGTAGAATAAAGAAAAAGGGAGTCAGGAAGGGAGGTGGGGAGGGAGGGGGAAATACTGAGAAAAGATTGGTCAAATTATATCATTATATTGTGTACATATAAAAGTATGTACGAACAAATACTATCATTATGTACAACTATAATGTACTAAAAAATGTGGGAAATAAAGAAGAGGAATGAACATTGTACTATGTAAAATAAGCTGAACAGAATTTCTCACTTCTATGTGGAAGCTAAAATATTAGAATTTGTTAAAGCAGAGAGTAGAAAGGTGGTTACCAGAGGCTGGGGGAGAGAATAATGGAGAGATAGCAATCGAAGTGTACAAGCCCCACTTAGATAGGAGTAAGTTTGATGCTTTTCCAGATCTGTTGCCTAGCATACGCTCAACTAACAGTCAAGTACTTACATTTCAATGTCACTTACAGAGCAGATCTCAAATGTTCTTATCATAGCTGATGTTAAATGTTTGAGCTGATGGATGGGTTGCTTAACTTGATTTGGACACTTTATATTCAGAAATCATAACATCATTCTGTATCCATAAATACATTCAGTTCTAATTGATCAGTATATAATTTCAAAAATTTCAAATCAAGGTGGCCGAGAGACACTACTCAGTTCCATAAGTGAGTTTCTGCTTAATGGAACTTTCAGCAAAGCTTGGATTTTTTGATAGAAAACCCAACTTAGCTATAATTCCCTCATTTCTCTTTCCTTCTCTTCTTGCATAAAAAGTGCAACAACACAGAAAGTGGGGTAAAAACAGAAGATACAGAAAGCCTCCTTTCTCTGACTCTATGGATCAGCTACACCTGCTTTGGGACTTCTTTAAGACACTGTAGTTCACGGTTCCATTTCTTACAGCCAGAGGTATTCCTGACAGGTGCTGTTGTTATGGACTTTTGCAGATGAGGGAGCTGAGGCACAAAAAAGTTGACACAGTTGATCCAAGATCACCCAGGTGGTAAAGGGACAATCCTGGGTTAATTGCAGGGCCTGTATCATCAGGCACCATGGCCTCCTGCGATGCTCCTAGTAACGATTACTGTAGAAATATGGACATGTTTAAATCAAAATAAAGCAGGCCTTTTACCTTACGTTTCAAAAATATAGCCATGATGATGATTTCACTCAGATTCTCTATAGCATTTTCTCATCCACTTTAGATACCCAAAGACAAGTTCTGGATCATTTAACCTTACCTTGTCTCTCTCCCTCGCAGGGACACCACTCATCCTAGATCTAGCTAAAGCTTTCCCTTAATTCTCTAACCTGAAATTCTCCTAATATGTGGAATACGAACTCTGTGATTAGAAGGAAGCAAGAAAGGATAGGAGGAGTGGAGGGAGGATTGGAAGGAGGGAGATTCCTGCCTCAATCCTCATGCTTCCAGGACCCAGAATTATCCATGCCCCCCTGACATTTTCTGAGACCTCTGCCCCCAATCCTCTGGTGCCTGGCCTGGCAGGAGCTTTAGGTGTTATGTGGGTGGGTTCCCTGAGTCTGGATGGGGACAAACATGCACCCAGTCCTCCTCTGCAGGATTTACAGTTCTTTCCTGCCCACTAACAATGCTCCAAAGAACTGCAGAACTCATGCCTGCAAAGTCATCCAGGGGCCCCAGGGCGGGACGCCAGTTCTGGAAAGCAGTCCAGTGACTGGATCAGTTCTGCTGACAGGCTCAGAGCTGCTTTCATGGGGTGGTGTGAGACTGGGTTGCCAGATGGTGTCCCATTTTGTGTTTGGGACTCTGGACTTCCAACAACTCATGGCCAACCCTTGGTGTTGAGCTGCATTTTTGGTCCCCTGCATCCTCAGTCACTCACCATGCTGCCTCTGGTCTACTTACTGCACCCGAAGTGACAGGTGGTCTTCAGCGAGTGTGCCCCTGTTGCTGCACCCAGGGAAGTTCCCTCCTCCCTCTGCAGGGTCTGCACCACATGTAATAGTCCCTTGAGTTAGCTCTACCAGTCCAAGATTTGTCCAAGAGATTTGGTCCTTCTAATCCATTTATATCCATTCTTGCCTCTAATGAATGTGTCGGCTTTGTGTTCTGAGAACATGAAGGTCTGGGATTCCCACTCTCCTTATATCACCTGCAAGCCCCTTCCCTACCTCTCACTACTGGTGACGGTGTGGGGAAACCAGGGGTTCAATCAACATGAAAAGAAATATCATTGTGGGGATGCTCTGATTGAAGGTTAAAGAGTTCAAGAGAGCACAGAGTTGGAAGATGTGCGATTCTGTGTTTATACCATAAAGTTCCAAAAGATAAATTTAACATGATCATAAAATAAATGATCACTCACATTTTCCTGCATACCCTGCACATTTGTGGTCATCTTCTCAGAAGCACAGGAACTACCTTTGAAGGAGGCATCGGAAGCCAGTATTCACTTAGCAAGATGGATGATGCAGCCTCATGATGTAGCCAGCAGGAAATAAAAGGCATCAGGAAACAGAGTCAAGAAGAGCGATACTGTTTCTATAATGTGAGGCTGTAACTAGCTATGGACTGGAATAAGAATAGCATTGTTACCTTTTTCTCACAAGGAAAGAGATGAAATTACCCAGTACAGCACACTTGATGATAGAGAACATGAAGAGGTTATTACTGGCTCTGAAAAGAGAGAGATGATGTCTGAATACGATGAAGAATCATCAAGGGCTCTGATTAGACAATACACAAATACATCCCCGCCTTCTCTCGAACCAGCATTCTAAATCTTCAGTGGCAAATTACCAAACCTCACATTTGTTTGCAAATTTTGCAAAGTATTTTCAGATAGAATTGCTTATATAAACAAGGGGCCTACAAAAATGTTTTCCTAGGTTCCCACACATCCTAGTGGTAGCCCTAAAGGAAGAGAAGGGGGTGAAAAACATGTATCAAGACCCAGTTCTCAGTGCATCAGAAAGAACGAGAGCATCACAATGGACTGTGAGCTTGTCTGATATCTTGATCAATTTCCACTCTTAAACAACCTTGGGAAATAGAAAAACCACTACTGGAAAATTTGTCTGGCATACAGGTCTTGAGATCTGTGATAGTCAGAAATGCCAGTAGAAGCTTGAGGTCAAGATAGAGGCGATTCTAATTTCAGCCCAAAATGGTGAAATCCGTGGTCACCTAAGCACCCTTTGACCTAGGGACAAAGAGCACAGAAAACATGACTTTTCGACTGTAGAACCTGAGGAAGTTCCGCACACAGGATAAGCTGCCAGCCAGCCTAACTAGAGAATGAAGTGTACAATAGCAGTGCTGCAAGCAAAGGAGAAAGACACGCCATCACGCCCAGGAGGGGCTGTGGTGTCAATCATTCCGAACCCAGAAACTGCAAAAGCAAAAAAAAAAAATGGACTTTATTTGGGGTCTTAGGAATTGCCGTTCAGAGGTCACAGTCCAGAAAGCTCTGAATCACGGTTGTGAAGAAGGCAAGAAAAATGAGAACTTACACAGGCTATTGAACGTTGAGAAGGAACAGGAGCCAAGTGACCCACAGAAGATGAAATCAGAACAAGTAAGCAGAACAGATGGGTCCGTAGAGCAGGAGCCCAGTGACCTCTTGATAGGCATCTTGAGCCTCTGGGCCCAGTGTCATTATCCAGTCACAGTCATCCCAGATGTCTGCAGTCAAAAGCAGCAAAACGAAACCAAAGTTCACATTCCAGGCAGGAGCTGGAATCCTGAGTAGCCCTGCTCCCTCCAGGCCTCCTGACTCCATCTTGAAAAGCTCTTTCAAGGTGTTTTCATCATCATTTTCCCTTTATTTTCACAACGGCAACATCCAGGGAGTCGCTGTGGTTGCGCTCTGTGTTAAAACTCCACTTGGAAAAGAAAGTTGATCTGTTTGCACGGCTGGGTGAGTCCTGGTCACCTGTTCTTTGGAAAATGCTTCGCTCTCTGCTGGCAGACTCAGTTCAGTGAGTGCGCTCTGGTCCTCACTAACTGCCCTGCTTCCACATTCAGGGGTCCCACCCTGTGGGCACATTTTTTAACTTCAGTTCCATTGCTTTAAAGCACAGGAGTCCCTCTTGGTTTTGTGATAATTATGTCTACTGACATTTCCATTCATTTTCTCACAGAACATGAATAACTCTGTGACCCCAGCCCAACAGAAGCACATCCACTACTACTTTTTTTTAATCCCTTGTATAGGTCAAATGACCACTTATAGTTCAAAGTCTATAAGCATTACAAATGTAAATAAGTTTTATTTGCAATAGGACTCTAAGCTCAGTAGTTACTGGAAACAATGACTAATTCAAACAAAAGGTAAGTGCAGGGACTCTAACATTTAGAAAGGCCAAGTTATGCTATCCTTCCTTTATCTAGTAAGAGGTTGCTAATCTCCATTTCTGTCCCTTGGTTGGTGGTAGCAGATACCTACAGCTTACCTACAGCTTCTTCTGGCAAACTTCAGACTTGATAGGAAGAAGAATAAAAAATGCATGTAAGTAAGAAGAAAATGGAAGGGAGAGAGGAAAAGGGAAAATAAAGGAAAGAAGAGAGGAAGAAGTAAAGAGCCACCCACATCAGCCCCACGCATGAGACAGAGACCCAGAGGCAAGGTCACCTGCCAGGTGCAAGGGCAGAGGCTGCCTCTAGACCAGGAGTTGGCTAATGGGGATCGGGAGCAAGCCCATCTTACTCAATGCATTTGTAAAATTTGGAGCCCAGTTGTTACAAATCAGGATTGTTTTGCATTACCAGGCATCAATGTCCCTCTTTAAATCAAAGTGATGGCTGAGATGTGGCGAAAATGAAACCTGGGTTCATCTAGCACAACACCCTTTGTTCCCAGCAATTCGATTAGCATAACAATGATTGTGCCAAATGCCATCGCACAACCGCCAACAGAAGATTTTGAGCTTATTGTTTTGGTTGTGGCTTTACAGGGATTTCAGTATGTAGGGAGATTTCCTTGCTTCAATGGCTTTTCTGAAATGTTTAAATACTAACTAGCTGTCTCTCTGGGTGTCATGCCCCAGGTATGCCTTCAGGCACCCCCCAAATGGAGTAATTTATGGAATCCTCACAACAGCTGGGCTTTCATTGTGCAAATGAGGAAACTGAGGTTGAGGGACTAAGCAACCTTCCCCGAAGTGTCACAGTGTGTCACAGCGAGGAAGTGTTGTAGCTGAGTTATAACCACAAGCAGTTTATTCAAAGATATTTTGAAATTCACAGACATCCCAACTCCTTAGATAAATTGCAATCCACTAAAAAAAAAAAAAAAAAAATTAAAAAATTAACTAAATAAACCTTCTTGATTTGGTTCCACTCACTGCTTCTGTAATTAATGTCATTCATCTATGAAATGAATATGATTCTTCACTCTCCTGTTTTCTGGATGTTCTGTTCCCTCAGACCTGGCAAAACCTGAATCTTTATTTGGGAAGCAAATAACAGATGATTCAAATCTATTCCACCATTCAAAGGCTCTGTCATGTCATGGATATGAAACCATCATCGACAGATGAGTAATTGTGGAGAATCCGCAATACCCTCAGAACTGACAGAACACAAAAGAATTGTCATCGCCTTGCCCTTTAAAGGAAGTCAGAGAAAAGTCAGCAAAACTTCATATTGCTGTTTGTGGCACCACATGGTATGCTTTTAGGTATTTCGTCCGGACAGCAATATTTCATTTTTCATTTTGGTCCCCGCCCAATAACCAGCAGAAGGGAAACTTTTCTAAGCCACACAGTCAGTCCAGTGTTACTTTTATAGTGTGTGCTTAGGGGCGGGGGTGCTGCTTTTTAATTCTGGGAAGGAACACACACAATGGAAATCTGATCCTGCAAAACTATACCTCTGGGACAGCATCACCTTTCAGTCTCATGGCCTTTAATTGCCTATATAATTCACGCTTATATGTTTATGGGCTAACATTACATTTGCACACAAACTAGCAGAGGCAGAAAAATAGGCACCACAATAAATCACTTGCAGCAGCCTGAAATATCATAGATATATCTCATAGGTAGCGACTTATCCATATGCCTGTTTAGAAAAATTCCCCCTCCATTTTTAGTCTGTCTGCACATCTCCATTTTCCAAGAAAAGCTCCAAGCTCAATTTTAGAACTTTTCTCAAAAAGATATTCTCCTAATAATAGCATGCAAAAACTGTAGAAATCGTTCCACATTAGTAACTAGTCATTGGTGGGCCTTCTAGTTTGTAATATACTAACTCACTATTTTTCTTAAACATTCCAAACAACTCCTACACAGTCCTGTGAACTCAACAGATCACATATATATAAAAATTGTAAATTGAGAGATGACATAATGCTATCACTGGTCACACAGTTAGGCAACAGAACAGCCACAACTTAAACCCAGACTTTCCAAGACTGCCATGGTCAGCAAAAACTCACTTGAATATGAATCAGTCCATATTCACACAAATTCTATTAAACAAAAACCAAGAAAATGTTCCAAGGGCAGACTGTAAGTGTTCCCTTGAGGTATTTTCTATAAATTCAAGCCTACTACAGCTTACCACCACATAAAAGACAAAGAAGTGAAACCAGACTCAAAATGAAAACCAACACAACTATTTTTACTGCCTACGCTCTGTATAAAAAGCAAAAGGAGGAAAAGCCTGAAGATCAAATGACAAAGAACTTTCTAAATCTGTCGCTGAGTAACATATTGCCAAATTCTAGTGTCTTTGCATCAAGAAATTTAAATACTGCATCCCACTACAGGAAGTTTCATTCTCTCCCCTCTGCTTCGCTCTCCTCCCATCTTCTCTCTTCTCTCTCCACCACCTTCCTCTTGAGCCCTCTGGGAGAATGACAGACTTGCTGATTAATACAGGCATAATAGAGAAAATGTGCAAGAACTGCTTTCCTTTCCTTTACAATTTCTGTTTTATCCCATTTGTACTATTTTTCTGGGGCTGACATTGTCTAATGAAAAACCCAGGATATTGTGGAGCCAGATAAAATACAAAGGACATGACTTATGCCTAAGAGATGCACAGGTACACACAAAATCCTGCCCCCGAGCTTCTTCCTTCTCTCTGTCTGCAATTCAGTCATTATAAAACATTTGTGGGCAGCTGGTAATTCTTTCAAAATCCATATTTAACCTTCTGAAGTCACATTAGCAGACAGGGCTTCAGCATTTGTTGCCGAGAAAATCGATCAATATACTCTATTTCGAAGAGCATCTAACCCTCCAGGTCAGGAGCAGAGAGTCTGAAGGCCTGAGGAGAGGGAACCACATTAGACCTTGCTGAGCTGCTCTCTGTCCAGTGGAATAGAAGCTTCCCGAGATTCGCTTGGCATCACTTGCCTGAAAGAGGCTCAGTTGCGGTACTTCTGCTGGCACTCAGAAATCCATCCGCCCAAGCCAACAAATCGTGACTAGAGCCCAAATTAATCACAGTCTGAGAGGTGGCTGGAGCAATCCCAGCAATGCCCCAGTGATGAAATCCCAGGGAATTTCCTGAAAGGTCTGCAGGTAGGAGCGTTTCAGCCTGATTGCGTTCCCCTGACAGCACTGAGTGGGGAAATTCTTGGGCAAAACAACATGACATGCCCCCTTTCCACCTTACAAATAGTCCTCAATTTACAATCCGTTACATCCGGATACATGCATCATAAGTTGAAAATGCATGAGTACCCCTAACCCACCACACATCATGGCCTGGCTGCTCAGGAGAACCTGGGTTGTTTATCTTTGCCATCGAGGGGCTGACTGGGAGGTGTGACTGTCTGCACCACCCAGCGTCGTGAAAGAATATCACCCTGCATGTCACTAGCCTAGGAAAAGATAAAAATTCAAATTCAAGGAAGAGTATCCACTGTATGCCTATCATCTTTGCACCATTATAAAGTCAAACAATCAGAAGTCAAACTATCCTAAGCCAGAGATTGTCTGTATATATTTCTAAAACAATTACATCTCTTTACTAATTAGCAGGTATTCTTACCACAGAAGAAAATATATATACATTATTTTATATATATAGATATATATGTTTTATATATATTTATAAATAAATATATATATATAAATATATATATTTATATATAAATATATATATTTATATTTTAAAATTACTTCTAGGTCAATATTCCTAGTCAGTTACCTGGAAAACATGTATGGATGTAAACTATCTTGCCTCTGTATGAGTCATGAAAATTAAGGGGTGAACTGCTTCCAAAGAGCGCTGAGGATGGGCTCCATTTCCATTCAAATGACAATGTCATTGTGGAATATGATTGTGTTTTATTGAGGCCTTCAGATCTAACTCTTGGGTGCACATCATAAGGGCTGTGTCATTCATTCCCATGAGTAAAATGACAATATGTAAATCAGTAAAATGTAAAATTGCATACACTGCAATTGGGTCCTTTCATTAGAAAGCTGAAATCTCTGGATTAATTCTGGAATTTCTTTCTATAGATTGCATTTCTACTGAACTATTAGTTTATAGTGATGTTTCCATATTACCTGTCCAAATGCAAAAAAAAAAAATGCTTTTGACTCTACCTTCAAAGGCTGCCTTGGACCTAACCATTGCTCCTCATCTTGAATGCTACCATTCAGGCTCAACCCAGAATTACTGACTCTTGTTGAATCTCATATAGTCCCCCAAAGGTCTATTCAAACGTGGCTTTGAACACATGCTTTTTATCATGTCGCTCCTCTGCCCAATACCTTACAATGGCTCTCTAGTTCCCTCTAAGGAAAAGCAAGTTCTTGAAGGGACATTTTTAAAGCCCTACTTGAATTGGCTCCCATTAGAGCTCTCCCCGTCTCCCCAGACCCAGTATAGTGCTGTCCTCATTACACCTTGGTTAGGTCCTTTCTCTGCCTGGAAGACTCTCCTCTAGAGCTCATTCCCTCACCTCCTTCAAACCTTTGCTCCAATCACCACATTTCAATGACGGTTTCCCAGACCACCCTGTTCACATCCAGCCTCTGTCCTTCCTCCTCCTGTGCTACTCTACTGTTTCATTTCCCGTAGGATTTAGTCGCTTCAGGGAAACTATACAAACCACTAAGGTGTTATGATTATGGTTTGTCATCCACTTTGCTCATTTGATTCACTTGGATATTTCAAATCACCTGGAACCAAGCTTGACCTGTACCAGGAACTCAAGGAATAGTTATTTAAAACCAATGGGCATCCATTAAGAAACCCTACAATTTTAATATTCATCAAAGCTCTGTGACCATGAAAGAAAGCAGAATCACCTCAAGAAAATATCTGTATTGTTAAATAGAAAACATAATTTTAAATATCATAAGAGTCTATCAATGGTTCTAATAAATTGAGAGGAAATATACTTACAAAGCTTCCCCCCGCCCCCGCCAACTATCCCTTTTCTTTTCCTTTTTCCTCTCTAGCTTCCACATATGAGAGAGAACATATGACCCTGACCTTCAGAGTTTGGTTTATTTCACTTAATACAATGATCTCAAGTTCCATCCATTTTCCTGCAAATGAGATAATTTTATTCCTCTTAAGACTGAGTAAAACTCCATTGTGTATATATCCATTTTCCTTATCCATTCATCCATTGACAGACACCTAGGCTGGCTCCATAGTTTGGCTATTCTGAATTGTTCTGCTGTAAACGAACATGCATCTATCACTATAGTATAAAAACAATTCTTTATGATAAATTCCAAGGAGTGGTATGGCTGGGTCCTGTGATGGTTGCATTCTTAGTCTTTTGGGGAACTCCATACTGATTTTCCTAGTGATTGTACTAATGTACAATCCCACCAATCGTGTAAAGGTGTTCCTTTCCCCACCACATTCTCTCCAGCATTTATCGTTGTGTGTATTCTTGATGGTCACCATTCTGGAGTGAGATGAAATCTTAGTGTAGTTTCGATTTGCATTTCTCTAATTACTAATGATGTTGAATATTTCTCATGTATTTGTTGACCTATTTTTCTACTTTTGTAAAGTATTTAATTCATGTGCTCATTTATTAATAGGGTCATTTTTGGGGTGTTTTTTCAGTTCTTTATATATTCTAAATATCAATTCTCTATCTATTTTCTGTCAGAAGAGTAGCTAGCAAAGATATTTTTCCATTCTGTAAGTTCTCTCTTCACATTCTTCATCATTTCCTTTGCCGTGCAGAAGCTTTTTAGTTTTATGCCATCCCATTTATTAACTCTCAGCATTATTTCCCGAGCTTTAGAAGTACTGTTGAGCAAGTCATTGCCTCTGCCTGTATGTTGGAGCATTGATCCTATGTTTTCTTCTAAGAGTGGCGTATTTTCTTTCTCATTCCTAAGTCTTTAATGCATTTCAAGTTGATTTTTGTGCAGGGTGAGAGAAAAGGGTCCAGCCTCATTCTTCTACATACGGATAATCAGTTTTTCCAGCACTATTGGTTAAAAAGGCTATCTTTTCTCCAATTCATGTTTATGGCACCTTTATTTACAAATCTTAGATATAAAAAATTTATTAATTTTCGCCAAGTGATCAACTTGGATGGAGTTTGCAGATTTTTGTGAATAAAAAGAAGAATTAGGGAATATGTACAACTTGAAGCCAGAAATATGAACTGTAGGACCAAGGAGACCCACCTTTTATAGGTTTTAAAGGCCATGACACATTTCCAACATAGGGCGCCATGAAACCCACCACGATCATCCTCAAGAATCCCAGTAACCCTAAGCAACTGAAATAACAGGGAAGTTACTATCTTCCATAAATAGGGGAATAGGGGAGCATCATTTAACCTTGGGAAATCATAGAACTAGTCAAAGAAAACTTTAGGAACATCAAAACCCTAGTATATTATTTATGGTAAAAGTGAAATTATATATATATATATATATATATATATAAAATGTGCTTTTCATGCCAAACTTTTCAGACCAAACATTTCAAATACTTATAATGATTTAGCCTGTCTAAGCAACAGCCTTGTAATGTCAATTTAAAATGTACAATCGACTCGTTAAACTTAGAGTGGTAAGTAAAAATTATGCTACATCTGTGCACAGCTTTGGAATATCCAAGATAACGAAGGTTCTCCTTAATAAGTTTCTATGTTAGTCGGATTTCTGTCCCCATCAAAAGATCTGAGGCTTAAGAAAAGAAAGGCTTATATTGGCTCCAGGTTCTGTCCACAGCCAATTGACCCTGTTGCTTTGGACCTGTGGCCACTCAGTTCATCACGGCAGGAGTGAAAGGGGAGGCCTGCTCACAGGACGGCTGCCAGGAAGCAAAGAGAGCAAAAGAAGGAGCAGCATCCCCATATCACCTTCAAGGACACAAGCAGCATCCCCATATCACCTTCAAGGACACACCCCAGATGACCGAACTTCCTCCTACCAGGCTTCACCTCCCAGAGTCCACCACCTCACAGTAGCCCCTTTGGTTGGCAAGCAGGACTTCAGTGCATGGGCCTGTGGGAGACATTTAAGATTCAAACCGTATCATTACATATTACATATTTTATATTTAAAATGGTTATTTAATACTTTAGTAAGTTTCTTTTTTTGTATTTGTAATAGTTATTTCAATGAGATAAATTTTATTTAATAAGGTAGTTCACTGAATTACTTTAAAAGAAGAAACTTAGGGAGGTTACTCAAAATTTTTGAAAATAGAACTACCGCATGATCCAGCAATTCCACTAGTAGGTGTTCATCAAAAGGAAATGAATCAGCTGAAGAAATGTCTGCAGTTCCAAGTTCATTGTAGTACTATTCACAATAGCCAAGAGATAGAATCAACGTTTAAGTGTCTCTCTCGAAGGATGTGGAGATAAAGACAACGTGGTCTACATACACAGTGAGACACTGCCCATCCATAAAGATGAAGTCTCGTCATTGCAGCAACATGGACAAACGTGAAGGACACTGCCTGACCTGACATAAGCCAGACACAGAAACACAAATAACACATGATTTTGCTGACCTGAGGCTGGGGTAGGTGGAGAGAAAGGGAGGATAGAGAGAAATACTCAACCTGGGTAAAGTTACAGCTGGAGAGGAGGAATGAATTCTGTCATTCCATTGCATAGTAGGCTGACAATGGTTATCAATGTATTGAGTATCCCAAAATAGAAGTGATTTTAAATGCTCACACCACAAAAAATAATAAACACATGTGTCAATATGTATGCTAAATATCGGTTTGATTGTTACATACTGTATACATATATCAAAACATCTCACTGTAATCCATAAATATGTACGATTATTATGTCTATATATCTACATATATAATTTATAAATAAATGCCTGCATATTAGAGTAATGTACTAGGTTGAAATGGGATTTATTTAGGTTTGTAAATGGAACCACCATTATTCAAAGACCCCCCCCCCAAGAAATATTTGCAAAAATCTACTAGATGGGGTAACCTAGGCAGCTCTGGCCAGAACTGGGAGAAGAAGGAAGTTCCCAGTCCAAGTTGTTGGACAGCTACAAATACAACAGAGAACAGAGTCAGGGTCTCTAGATCTAAGCCTCCCCTCTCCTCTCTAGACTCCCTCTTTTATCCTGAAACTGTGCCTTTATAGCCACTTGCAAAATGAGGGGATCTTTTTTTTTAATTACTTATTTATTTTATTTTTCACAGACTGCACTCTGATGCATTGTACACAAATGGGGTACATCACTTAGTTTCTCTGGTTGTGCACAATGTAGATTCACACCATTCGTGTAATCATACAGTACACAAGGTTATGATGTCTCATTCCTTGAGAGACCCTCTCTAGCACAAGTTAAGGAGTGAATGTGTACAGATATTACTCTCATTTTCCAGGACAGTTTAGAAGTCTTGGGCTCTAAATACCAGTGCTGAAAACCTTCATGAATTCCTAGGGGCGCCTACAATATTAAGTTAATCTGGTAAAATTTAGTTAGTATTTTTTTTCAGGTTACACCTCCTCAGATGTCTACAGGGACATGATAATAATACTTCTGCCTAATCTTAACTTTCAGAGCTTTTATCAAAATGGTCCAGTCCTCAGGTAGACAAATCTGGTTATTCTTAACTCAATTTTTACATTTTAGTTGTGCAAGTGAATGCACATACACGTGCTTTCTTCCAACATTTTTCAGGAGAAACGGAATGTCCATTAGAGTTATGTCATCACTTTGGTCTCTGCTTTTGGCCTCTGATCCTTCTTGGATTTCAGACAATACAGGTTTCTAAGACTTTGGGGTTGTTGTTGACAATGCATTTACCAAGCAAGGTAGGGCAGGTACCTCTTTTGTCAGCCAGGTGACCTGCCTCAGGTGACCTTGACACCATTCCTTCCTTGGATGTCCAAGTAGAGGGAACATTATTTCTGCATTTCATGGTAGTGGAATGAGAAACCTCCTTGACTGAAGACTTGTATTCTCTTTCTTGGTTTGTCACTCATAGGCTGTCATTTTAGATCACCTAATCCATCTTAGGTGTGTTTTCCCAGGTGTAGGATGAAATGCCTTGTGAGACTAAAATTGAAAATATGAAATCTGACAGTATGAATTTGAAAATATCGATATTATTGTAGAAACATGAGCAGAAGGCATAAAATAGAAGTTTGCTCACTAGAGCATGAATCGGAGTCACTTGGAGTGCTTGCTGATTTATGGTGTCCACCCCCAGGACCTCCCCTTGAGTAGGACTTGGAAGCAGTGGAGAATGTACACTTTCGACAAGCTCTCAGGTGGTGCAGATGCTGCTGGCCCAAGGCCACACTTTGAGAACTGGTGGAACAAGTAATTAAGATAGATCTGTGTTCAATCAATTAGCAGAATGAGATGAATAAGTTGTCTTGCGCTGTGGAGGAAAGGGAACCTTTTGCTGGCCCCCACTCCTGAATGGTGCTCTTCTTTTCCTGAGGGTACACTTCTCCCGGAAGGATGTTTCAGTGGACCAAGTTCTTTCCCTCACACACACCCCTTCAGGGTCAGGGGCAGCCATGGCAGAGCCCTTCCCCTCTCCTATGGTCAAGGTTACCTCTTCTCAGAGTGACTGCTGAACCAGCACGTGGAGAAGAGAACCATAGTGAACTGACTGCTAGCTGCCTGCTGAGAACCAAAGCACATTAACGTTCCTGGTTTGAGACAAAACATTGGGTCCCGCTGAGTGTGTGATGCTGGCTGGGGCAAATCATGCTAGGAGTTCAGCAGAGACTCAGCAGCTTTGGAGCCAGCAGAGTGATGGTCCCCCGAGAGCCTGGTCCTGTGTGGCTGCAGCTGGTCATCCATCTGTCTACTCAGTGCAATTTGGGGACAGAATGATATGAAGGTCAAACCTAAGTAATTCTCTTTTCTTTTCATTTTTCTTTCCTTTTTTTTCCCCACCAGCCTCTGATGGTTGACAAAGAAATTAAAAGCAATACTGTAACATTGACTACAGAAAAAGAAAAAAGGTATTTTATGGGAAACACCAACACTTGTGGGATAATTATACTTATTTAATTTGAACAATGAGCCTGCTGGGCCCACTCTGCGCTCCAGTATATCTTCCCTATGCTTCTCTTTCACATGGCCCATTTCCTTTTAATAAAGTTGAGTGTTTAGAGTTCAGGTAATAAATTAATATGAGCTATTGGAAATATTTGAGATTTATTTTGCTTTAATAATCTTTATTAAAAATTTTTAATCTAAAATTCTACTTGGTAGCTAATGTATTGGGTAAATAAATATATGTTTGTCATACTCCTGGAAAAATTATGAGATTTATTACAATAGCTTCTTCTATAGGTAACCTCCCTTCTTTGTAAACTTTGACTTAAGTAAAGTGCCTTTGTTTTTCAGTGAACAAGTCTGATAACCAAACTCTGATTTAGCAGATAATAATGTAACCCTGTGTCTGCTGAAGGTCGTAGATAGGGTTTCGAATAGGGTACTTAGGAAAACACTTGTCTTTTGAAAGAATGGAAGTTGAGAAAATAGTTGACCAGATCGAGGAGGACAACCCTGATTTCAAATATGTCTTCATGTGATTATGTTCTGTGTGCCAGTTTTTTATTTGGGCAATATATGGCAGAGAATGGCAGAGCTTCACATTGTATTCTAGATCAGTCCTTTTGACTGTGAGGGTCCTTGAGGATGAGCCAGGTCTGAAGCCTTCATGGTAGACACACTGCAAATCTGCACGAGGGTTGGAAGTTGGATCTGAAACTTCTGACCCCTAAGTAGGTATTCCTTCCTGACACATCTTCCAGCATTTCCAGTTAGGAGTTACTGGACAAAGGAAAACTCAGGGCAGCCCTGAAAGAAAGGAAGGATCTGGAAGCACATTCTGAATCCTAAATGGAAAGTGTGGTGGAAATAGCATGAAATTGCATACACCACCTCTGCCTTTCTCTGCTAAGCCAGTTTCTGACTTCCCTCTCAGTCAATGAACTTGGAACTCATTGGAGATTGTTCGTAAGAATCTGTCTAATCCTTCTCACCCCAAAGCAACTGATGTTCCAAGATAGAGCCAGAATCTTCCATCCCCAGTTCTTGTCAGAATAGGTCATGTGTCCCTCATGAGCACTGCTCAAGAAGAGGGGGCCAGTCTGTCTATTGTACTTAACTGCATCAGGTACTCAAAAAAACTCCTTCCTCTCTGGGTTGTTTTGAGTAGCAGATTCTTTCTTTCATGTGCTTCAGTTCATGATCCCAAGAAGCAGACATGAAGATGGAGTCAAATATTCAGAAGATGAGTGGGAGGTCCATGAAGGATAAAGGAGAAGGGAGGAGAAAGAGTGGGACTACATTGGGGACAGTCCTCGAACTGAGTTGACGTTCTCACATCTGTATCGGGAAAGTGCAGGGTGTGGAAGGAAAGACCTCAGCCTGTAGAGAGCTCTGGATGATGAGCCCAGAAACAAAGGTTACCATTAGAAGAAACCCCCTTCTGCAGGAATGTCCTGGTGCTTGTACCCCTTCCATGCTCAGTTGCTGGCTAAGGGAAATCCAGGAGAACATAGCCTCAGCGTGAGTGCCTCACAGAATCAGAAGGAGGACCTGGAGGCCATCTGTCAACCTCCCAGCTTGAAACAACAAAGACAGAGGGCTGAGCAATGCACTTCACAGCCTTCACACGTGTGCCGGTCACCTGGGTGTTTTGTTAACTCTATCTTAGAGTTTTCCCCGTGAAAAGAAGCACATCAGCCCCTCCAAGAAGAGAGAACAGAAGCAGCATACTGCGTGGGGAGTTGGTAGTGCTTTTTATGATTTTGGCGAGAAAATGTTTCCTGCTATGCAGTTAGAATAGAATATGTCTCTGGTACACACCTGTAATCTCAGTGGCTCAGGAGGCTGAAGCAGAGGTTCCCAAGTTCAAAGCCAGCCTCAGCAACTTAGTGAGGTCCTAAGCAACTTAGTGAGACCCTGTTACTAAAATAAAAACTGCTGGGGATGTGTCTCAGTGGTTAAGCACCCCTGGGTTTAATCCCTGGTACCAAAAAAAAAAAAAAAAAAAAAAAATAGAATAGCATATTTCTTTCACCCAGTTAATGTATTTTAGAGATGAAAGAAGGATTTAGGACTAATTGAGTAAGTTTATATTGTGAGGAGGTCTGGTTTAATTTAAGCAGATTCATTCCTACCTCTTAGCCCCATATGATTCTGGAATAGGCTTCCTGATTTTTCCTCCATGTCATTTGCCTAAAAAACCAGACATCCAGGTTCTACAGTTTGACCAGCCAGGCGTGACTGCTCAGAAGACTTCTGAACTCAGTTATATGGGCCCAATTCTAGCAAAGGTTTACGTGTGATTTGCTATTCATTGATCACTCTGAGCCTCACCTAACTTCAACAAATGATCTTACCCAATAGATTTCCCCAAAATTGTGCTTCTCTTATTGGAGTAAAATAGGCTTGTCTTTGTCCCATATTACGAATGCACAGGACACGGTCCCTGCTCCCCCTTCCATCAAAATCCATCCTCTTGTTATTTGTGTCTGCCCTGCCTCAGTACTGCTCCTATGCTTGATTGCAGTGTTATTAAAAATGCTCTAAGCATGTCTGTTCGCTTAGTTCTTTGGTCTTCTACACTTGGCTATAGAGTAGTTTTCAAAGCACAGCAACCTAATTCAAATTGCCTAGAAAGCTTTTAATAGTGGCTTGTTCTTCAGGCCCACAGACACCAAATATGTTCAATATTCCATAATGAGCCCTAGAAAGTCCTTTTTGCTTTTTTGGCACAGGATAACTGGAACAATCAGATCGTGTGTTTAATTGGCATCTCATCAGAACAGATTTGCTTCCTTAACCAAAGAAAAAAATAGGAATATAGCCCTAATTGACTTGAAAGCTGGAACATGTGTTCATTTCCTATATCAGGCAGGATCGTCATCTTTTATGTAGAGCTCAAGACACCTATTCATAGAACATTAAGTTTCAGGACAAAAGCAAGTCGTTATACAATCCTGACCCATGGCTCATTTGCATACTTGTCTATTTTACTCTAATATAGTAGCTTAACTTCAAACTTTGCTCTTCCTTCATTATATCTCCACTTTTTTTTTTTACTATTTCTTTTTTTTTAACATTTTCTCTTATTTGTTTATTTTATTAGAGATTTATAGTTGTGCTTAGTAGTTGGGTTCATCCCAAGAAATTCATACATGCATGAAATTCTATTTCACTTTGTATTCCCCTCATTTTCCCTCCCGCTCTCCCCTCCCTTGCTCGCTCTCCCCTCCTACTCTTTTCTACTCTACTAGAATTCCTTTCACTCATCTATTGATTTATATCTGATTGGTTTGTTTCACTTATGCATAAAGGTGAAATTCCCTGTGGTGTATTTACATATGCACAGAGCATGATTTTTTAAAAATTCATTTTGCATTGCCTCCCCTTCCCTCTCCATCACTCTGCCTCTTGATAGCCTACATTACTGTCCATCCCTTTTATATTTCCACTTTTTCCTTAATATTTCTAGATTTTTCAGAAAAAAATATCAAGTATGGACTAGGTAGTAGGTAGTAAATGCTAGATGTTCTGCATATAGTGGTAAATTGAGGGTTTTAACTTACTACAATGTAGTTCAATACGACTGGATATCTGCTTTTCTCTCACTCCTCTTTCTGTACCAGGGTTAAGGAGGTAGAGGACAATACTGCTTGGAACTAAGAAATAATCGTCAACTTTCCCAGGAGTTATGTACTGGAGAGCAATTCTAACCAGATAACTAGATAATAATAGCTAACAAATTTATTGAGGGCTTCATTATATTGACAGGCACTGTTCTCATATCCATACATAGCCATATCTATCTATAGAGACACCCATAGATAGATAATTGTATATGTATGTGCACATACACAGATTTGTACAGTTGATTTCATTATTTGTAGCCGTGGTCTATAATATTGATGTAAATAGTAAAAATGGTTAGTGAATACTGAACTGTTGCTTCCAGAAGAAAAAAAAAAAAAAAAAAAAACAGGGTTAGATTCCCAAGGACATCGGGTCCCAACACTTCCACCGTCCAGGCAATCAATAACTTCGTTTTATGTGTGTCTTCTTTGATTGCTAATGCCAAGTCCTGTACTCGGTCTGAGACATGCTCATGGAACATACTATCTTCTCTGTAAGGCACGTCCTGGGCTTCCTGCAGTTAGGAACACCAGAAGAAACCGGTAGCACGCTTGCAGGCCATTTTAAACAGTGAAATCACCACCCAAAACACAGCAAAGTGGGAGACGTGTGGTATTAAATGTACTGAGAAGGGGACACTTGTTCACAGTGTGGGAGCTGAAGCAGGGAGGCGGAGCTTCACCTCCTTGGAGTACACGGACAACGTGGGCATCTGGCAACTCTCAAATGCTTTGAGAGACCAGGAAAGTGGCACACGTATTGATTTGAGGGTTTCAGATAAATGTCAGCAAGTAAGAAAGTCCACACACACATTGTGCATGTGCCTGTACACCTGGGCGTGCGTTTGTGCAGATCTTTCCAATGCTCACAGCAGCCTCTGAGGCAGGTAGTGACCTTCCCCTATGTTATGATGAAGAAAACACAGCAGCTCCTTAAAGGTCCTGCTGTAAAGCTGGCATATTACTTGAACCCCAAAATTCAGACTCCAGAGCTTGCCTACCTGACACTCAGGAAGTATAAATGAGGTTTGTTTGTGTGTGTGTGTTTTCCCTTTGTTTTCTAAGAAAAAGGGTTTTATTGAGATACAGCATGAAGGGAGAAAAGTACACACATCATTAAGCATACAACCTGATGAAATTTCATAAAATGAAGAAACCCAGACAACCAGGATGGAGATCAAGAAACAGATTAGATGCCCTTGAAGACCCTGGTGACCTTTTCCAGTCACCATCCAGTTCCCCTCCTCCAAAGGCAGTCACTGTCTTGACTTCTAAACATCAGTTACCATTTAAAGCAAGATTCACACACTTGGCACCCATCCAGACCTTGGTTTCTAATATCATTCGCTGATAAGAGAAAACGGGGCTCCTTAGAGACATAACTGATTTGGAAGACGAAAGAAGGAAAAACTAGAGTATCTCATAGTGCCAGAGTGAAGTGATACACACACACACACACACACACACACACACACAAACATGCACACACACGCGCAAACACACACTCGATGGCGGATGTGTTGATCGATGCAGGCACCAAATGTCCACAACCCCAGTGGCCAAAGCAGAAACAATTTGGGCAAGAAAATAAGTAACATCTATTGAATTACAACTCAAAGTATAAATGAATGCCCTCAAGTCCATATGGATATAAGTAAGTAATTGAATAAATAAACAAATGGATAAGAATAGACAAATCTTCTACCCAGAAGAATTCCAAACAATTCATGTAAATAATCCACCTTCAAGAAGGTGGAGGATAGACTCACTTCTTAAGGGTGATCTATGCTAGTCACTTCCTTCCTTCCTCCAAATGTGGAGTACAGTCTCCACATTTGCCTCAACACTGAACGCATTGTAGTCTTTACTAGTCTGTTCTTTATTGACTTCCCCATGGAGGAGAAGCATCCTGGTATATTGGAAATACATCAAACTGAGATTCAGGAGAACCAAGTTATTGCCTCAATTCTGACATCTGACATATACTACTGGGCTAGTCACATACTTCTGATCCTCCAATTCCTCTTTGCAAAACTAAAGAGAGAATTCTCATTTACCCTTATGAATTCTCACAATGTGATTACATGTGCAGGCCTTCAACACCAAGTTCAAATACCAGCACTGACTTTTAACTAGCTGCAAGATTCTAGACATACAACTTTATCGCTTTCAACTTTAATATCCTTATCTAAAAAATAGGGATCACATCAGTGCCTACATCTTTAAGTTTTATGGGGATTAGAAAATGTGTAGCACTTGACATAGAAAACAGCACATACATATTAGAGGCTAATAATAATAATCAGGGCAATGGTATGCCTGCCCTTGGAAGCAGAGGGCCCTGGCTCACCTCATCACATCCAGACAAGTCTCCTATGAATTCCTTCTTCTTATGATTTTCAACTTTTCAATCCTCCATCTGTTAGACACATTCTTTCTTTAAATATATTGGTACATTTAGTTGACCAAAAATCAAGGTCCCCCAGCCTTGGATCATTTTTCTCTATTTAGTTCTTAGTAAATCTCCACTTTGCTCCCTTATGTATCAGCTATACGGTGTACTTGGAGGGCTTTCCTCCTTTCCCTTATTCCATTTTCTTAAGGGACTCATTACAATCCCTGGTTTGGGCCAGGAACTTTGATTGGAGAATCTCTGTGGTTTCTTTGGGTACATGAATAACTTCACGATGAGATTTCAGCTGCACACATAGCAAATATCCAAATATAGATTTTTAAATACTTGATAATGGGAGAGAGATAAATCAACTGGGAAAAAATGATGAACTGTCGCCACTCAAATTGAAGAAAGATGTTAAGTACACCCCCTTCTTTACAGACCAGGCCAAGTAGAAAAGTAGCATCTAATTATGGGTTTTATTCAATGTATAATTTCTATACAGACATATACATTAGAAAAAATAAACTGAGGTTCAAACAACAGTAAATTCATATAAAATTTACTTTATATTACAGGCTTCTTTATTAAAGAGCCAAAGTAAGTGCCAAGTCCTCTCCAGGACCTTGGCAGACAATCATGAGTTCCCTGGTCTCCACCCACTCTCTCTCTCATGAATGCCCACATATCAAATTTCTATCAACGGGATGATTTTTCTTCTTGGTCATCAATACTAATTGTTCACAACACAAACAAGTATTTGAATACCTGAGTCATTACAGCTAGTTTTTAAAAATTGAATAGTGATAATAAATTGAGTTCTGTGAACCCCTCTGCACTCAACAAGACAATGCAGTGTATGAAGATGCAAGTATAAATTATTCTTTTATCAGGATAAGGAATATAATTTGATGTTCAGTAACTTACCCAAAGTCATAACCAGGCAAGAGAACATTCAGTGACAAATGACCATCAAAGAAAATTTTACCCCACAATGTGTCAGACAAACCACAAGCAGAGTGAAGGCAGAGGGTTATGTAAAAGCAGAGCCTTCAAAGAGATCAGGGAAATTCTTCAGAATGGAGGATGTATGTGATTACTGTACACTATTTTATTTATTTCATGAATTATAACTATGTGCACAGATAAAAAGGACAGGAAACACCAGAAACCTGGGCTTAAATATCTGCTGCTGATAATGAATCAAACAGGAAACTTGGACATGAGTCAGAAAAATGTTGTAATATATCAGTTACCATTCAGTCGCCAATAGGGGCCTGGTATAGCCAACTTTTAATTATCTCATATATAATGAAACTCCAGGTAGATTCTTCCAGATCTGGTGCAGTAAGGAAGCAACATTATCAGAGGTGTAGATTTGTTTCTAACCTGATTTCTGTTCTTTCTTTTTTCCATCTTCTGTCATCTCAAATCCAATGCCTTTACATCCTTAGGCTTATCGTTCCATGGTCTCAACCAAGATGCTGACACAGAACTAACATCATTTTCTCACATATTTGCACTCAGGACAGGAGTATAAGGACCAGGATAGAACCAGAGAGCTCTCCTCTTACATATCACCATTTCCTCAAAAGGCAAAAATCTTTCCCAGAAACCCCGGTTGGAATTCTAAGTCATAGCTCACTGGTTAGAACATACAGTATGGTAGTCTGTTGCTCTTGGCCTGGAGGACAATCGTTCTTCAAACCTGGAGGAACACTTTTCAAGAAAGAAAAGGGAATCAACTGTTTGATATGCAACTAACAATGACCACAAGGACATACTGATGTTAATGTAATATTTTGTAGATTTATGTCTATAGTTATATGCAAATAATCCCGTGTACATTTTGATCATAAAATAACTTAGATTCTTGTGCCTTTTGACAGCTCTATGGAACAAACTAGATATGACCACATGAAGGGGAAGAAAAATCCAAGGCCATGAAGATAGGAAATAATTAGCTAATAATAAATTACTCTCAAACATTTCTTAAATTTTGGGCATGTGTTTTAAAATGATAAAACTACAGATGGCATAATTATGATTTTACCCATCTCAGTCTTGGAATTTGTAGCAATCGTTGGAGTTTCACTATACCTATGATCATAAGTCCATTTTTTATTTTATTTTTAAGGCTGATTTTTTTCATTCTTTGCTTTTTAAAATAATTTCTTAGAGGAAATTTAGACCCCTTTATAAAAGCAATTTAGAATGTAAACTGAATTTTTCTCATTGCAACTAAGACTGTTCCTTTCTATGGAGGAAATTAGTGCAAATTATCATTAAGATAAATAGCAAATGAGTTTAATTTCTTCAGGGAATGAGGAAAATTATCTTTCTCTTAAGAAAAATTGTTTGCCTCTGCCAAGTGTCATAAAGACATTCAATACTCACTCAGATATTTGCCTAAATTGACTATAGACCATTGTAAGGAAGAAAAGACTCCCAGAGAGAAAACAGGACTATGGGTAAAGATAAATCTTTAGCTTTAATCAAAAAACTAAGAAACATGTGGCAGAAAAACTCCAACAACTTTAGGGACTTTGAATGCCTTATTATTTAAATAACAGAGACTGGTTCTAAAATGTCAAAAAAAATCTAATAATTCAAAAATAAAAAGGAAACACAAGCTGGATTCATCAATGGTTCATAATAATTAAGGAATAATGGTCACTCCCACATATTGATATATTTACATTTTGCATATGTTCATCTTTGATGATAATGTGCTATAGTGTTGCTATAAAGAGTGGCTCGTATTTTGTTGTTTCTTAAAGGAAAGATATAAATTATTTAAAAATACCCAAGACTTCACATCTACCCAAACAGAAACTCTATGAATAAAGAGACACCTTTTCTAACTTGCTCCCTTTTATTATGCTCCAGCATCTAGCATACAGTAGTGCTCAGAAAATATTGGTAAAACAAGTGAATATCCATAAAATCATGAATATGACACTTCACTTGAAGGCAAGTTGATGGAGATGAGCTTTCAGTACGAAGAGTAGAGATATTGACAGGTATAGGAATGCTTCAAGTATCACTGTAGCCTAGAGAAAATGCAAAAAGATATTGAGTAGTCTGGATCTATTACTCCATAAAACAGTCTCAACTCTTTATGCAATATTTAGTAATCATTTCTGAGCAACTATATGCCTAATAATTTCAGAATCATCTAGGTGGAAAATGCATAGATGCTTTTCCCTTGAACTTTGACATAACTCAACCCCTGCTCAAGAGGAACAGACTCCATCTCCCACCCCTCCTGTAGGGACTCAGGACTTAGAGGAGGAAGAGACTTCCCCTCACCTCCTCATGCTTCTTCAAAGAGCTTCTCTTCCACCATGCTGAGGCTTCCTTCCGGAGTCTGGCTTTATCTGTCTCTTACATCAATCTCCTCCCTCTCCCTGGTATCTGTTGAGGATTTGGTCATCTGGCAGTTGCCAGTTTTTCTTTTCCACCTCCACCTCTGAAACACTGAGAATGACATCTGTGTAGTAATGGATGATTGATCTTATGCCCTGGCGTTGAGTGCTTACCACCTTGACCTTCTCAACTATACTCTTTCACCTCCATACCCAGCTCAGCCACCAGGATGCTTGGATGGCAACCATAGGCCACTCACAGATTTTAACTTTCCTTTCTGTTACTGTTAACTGCTGCCCTTCTCTATGACTCCACACTTAAAACCCTTCACTTCATTGCACTAAATTTTACAATCCAGCCTGAGCCTCCATCTCACGCAAGTGTGCTTTCCTCTCTACAGATGTCCCCGAAGGCCTGTGTTTCTAGCACAGTTTAGGGCCTCAAAGGTGGTGCTCATTAGCCTGCTTTTGTTCTTTTAGTTTACTCCTCGATTCTAACACTGGTCTGACAATATTTGCTTCTCTTGAAATCTTTCCTTAACCTGCCCAGACTGCTTGATTTTTTCCTCTTGCTGGATCCCAGAATGTTCTTTATATAGCTCTAGGGTATACTTGTGGAGGCAAGGAGCACACCTTGCTCACATTTGTAGCCACAGCACCTGGGGTGAGCTTAGAAGATAGCAGCTAGCTGGGTGCAGTGGTGCACGCCTGTAATCTCTGCAGCTGGGGAGTCTGAGGCAGGAGGATCACAAGCACAAAGCCAGCCTCAGCAACTTGGAGAGGCCCTAAGCAACTCGGAGAGGCTCTGTCTCTAAATAAAAATATAAAAGGGGGTGGGGATGTGACTCAGTGGATGAATGCCCCTCGGGTTCAATCCTCGGTACCAAAAATAAAGAAAATAGCAGCTAGTTCAAGTCTTGAGGATGCTTTATAGAAAATATGATAATTGACAGTAGAAAAATTGGAACACAGCAGTAATTCCTCTTCAATTTTTCCTATCGTATGTACTGTTAGGTATTACTATTCACTCCCAGAGAGTGATTGCATTCTGATTCCTGTTGAAGATAAACCCCTACAGTTACTAAACAGCAAGGATGGACAATAATTTAAAGTTGAGCAGAATGTAATAAAAGGAGGTGTGCCTTTCCAAGTGAAAGACAGGAGAGGAAAGGGAAGAAAGTAAGTGTTCCTATATGTTGTTAAGGTCAACCACATAACTATTTCTGTTCTTGAAGGGATAGTCTCAAAAATGTGAAGAAGTTTACAACGTGGCTTATTTTCAGTCATCAACTGCATTATTTAAAACCAGAAATTGGAGTTTGGTTCTGCCATCATACGAGATGCAAGCCAGCAAAACAGGTCTTTAGATTTACTGTATAACCATCATGAAATAAAAAAGAATTTATTAATCTCCTCCAATCCACATGTCTCTATGCCATTTTTAAGTTGAGGTGACCACACAGACAGAGATGATTGCTACCATGCGTTTGTAGTTTGAAACAGAATCAGAGCTAAAGCACAGATATCACATGGAGGCTTCTAGTATCCAATTTCTCCTCTAAAACCACTACCAGGACCCAGGTGGTAGAACGATCAGAGTGGAAACTCAATCGTGTCGGTAACTGTGAAGTCCGAGGTCCATCAATTGACAGATCTGGGTCTCAGTTTCCTCATTTGTAAAATGAGAAGAGATTAGGTGAGTGACTTTTCATGCATTTCGTTAATCAACAGAACTCCCTTCTTTTTCCCAGAGGAAATCTTCCTTTCTGTTACTGGGAATTCTAATAGAGAAAATCTAAAATGCAGCAGCTTCCATAAAAGCAAGATGATAATTCAGCCTCCTCCTTCTCCCTCCACGCATGCCTAGAGCTCTGGGAAAGAATTAGAAAACTAACTGCATAAGGTGACCTGTGGGGACTTTCCCAACGATTCCAAGAGAACCCGGTGTGACCTGGTGAGTGACAGTGACACCAGGGCAGGTCTGCTAAGCTGAGAACACACCTTAGCCAGAGAGGAAAGTACATTTTCCTAGTCCTGAGTCTGAAGGAAGAATGGGTGATTCGTTCTAAAATGGCCTTGGAAGACTCTTTCTCCACTTTCCTGGTTATGGTGTCAACTCTTGTAAGAAAGATAAACTGAAGCATAATAAAATTTGAAAAAGTTTGAGAAACAATAATTCATGAATCAAGCAGCTTTAGGGGTTCAGAAGCCCCACTGAGAGGATGCAGGGGAGGCCAGCATGGAGGATGGGAGCTCCCTTCCAGTCACACAGTAGCCTTATTTGATCTATCCTATTAGAAAGTCCCTACTTATACCAGTGTACGTTAGTTGGCTGTTTCGGATTGGTTGGGCTTTAAGCTCTACCTTTCTTTAACATAGACATGTACAAGAACTAGCTCACGTTAAGTTTCGTTTGTGTCAGCAAAGCAAATAAGGTTTAGGTCACTAAATCTAACTGGTTTTGTCTGCTCAGGGATTCTTTGAGTCTGGTCTCCATTTTAATTTGCAAGAACAACTCCTTGAATTGTACTTCTGATTGCCTAACTGCTCGGCATCTCCAATTATTCTGTTCCTCCAAAGCTCTTGCTGCTCACTCTGGTCTCTGAGACCCAGCTGGCTGCTCCCTCCTCCTCCCTCTCCTCCCGCTCCCCCTAGCTCTGGTTCACCACAGCAGGCCAACCTGACTCAACATACCTGGGAAACTCAGATTCCTCCGCACCAACAGCAGAACGTCGGAACAAATGAATGCGTGGGCCTTTATGACCGAAAATCCCTAAATCTCTGACACCACTGTGCACAGTGAAAATGAGCCAGGGCTTTGCTTTTCCTCTAACGCGCATTGAAAGATCCAGGACCGAGGACACTTAATTTCCCTCACTCTCAATTCCTTAGACAAAGTGAGAAAGTGCTTTCAACGCTGGGTCTAAATTTGGCTCATTTTAACTCCTCGGAGAAAAAGAGAGAGGAAGAAAAAACACCTCATTTGCTGTTTCTAAAATTTATTTCAAAATTTCCAAAGGAATTCCCACAGAATTATTGCAGTTTTAAGAAAATCTGCTAGCCCACAAAACGTTCATGCATTCTTCAGCACCAAAGCCCAGTGGGCAGCTGGGGCCACAAGATCACTTTTGTTCTCCTACCCTGGACTCGCTGTAAAAGCCTGGAACACAGAAGTAAATAAATGTCAGCAAGCAAACGCGGAGCTCCCTCCAAGCTCAAGGAATTAGAATTCTTGTTTCTTTATCTGTTCACTGTCCAAATGTTTACCTGTCCCTTCAACCCTTGGGGCATCACAGACATGTGCCTTACAACCCTGTGTTTTAAAAGTGAGAAGACAAATAACACATTCCAGGGGTCTCCAAGGCGATCTCCATTGCAAGGGTCTTCATCCCTTCCAAATGACCTTCCTAGTCTCTCCTTGGAGGGGGCAGTGATGTGGTGGCATTGAACTGCAAAGCCCAGACCCTCCGACCTAAGGTTGTTGTTGGCTGACAGGTCAGGGGCAGCCATTCTACTGGCTCAAATGACCCAGTAACCCATGTCCTCAGCAGCTTCCCCTGACTAAAGTGCTCGCTCGCCACAGGATTCACTCAGCAGGGGCCCCGTGGGAATGGAGGATGGTACGTGTCAATAATACATGAGCACAGAAAGCCTTAGAAATGTGTGCTCAAGGCCAACTTGGAGGGGGCAGATGAGTCACTTGGTGACAGCTTCAGATAAAAGCTCTCCTGGAGCTGCCCTTGGCTGAGAATTTTCTTTACACAAACAGACTTTTCTCCTACTGCCACTTGCACCTTCTGGGTAGGTTTCATACTCAGAAATATTGAAGTAGGAAGAATAGCTGCTCTTTTCACATTTTTTTTTCAATTAGAAGGTAAGTGAGGTAAAAAATGTGTGAGTTTTTTTGTGTGTGTGGACAAGTTTAGGAGTTGTGTGTGTGTGTATGTGTGTGTGTGTGTGTGACAATGGGTGTGTGGGTGTGAGCAGCATGCGTGTGCATGAGTGTATGTTCATGGGTGTGCCTGTGGGACTCATGTATGAACACTTGAGTGCATCTTTACTTTTGCCTCTTGCATTCTTCAACATTTACATCCCACAAACTGCCTCTACCATCATTTCAGGACAATTCTTTATTTTTCTGTCTTTTAATTCCAGTCTTTTCATTTCCATGATGAGGTACAACCCAATTTCCACATCAATTTTCCAGTATTTCATGGAATAAATAACTAAATTACACTTTCACAGACCCCTGGGTTTAACTCTTTAACTCAAACTCTGACTGTCACATGAAACACCTCATCGTAGTGTGAACTTCTTTTCCTTCTTTAGTAAAATATGCTCGCAGATATCCAATTTCCCTAGCTAACTGAAGATCATAAGTATGAGCCACTATTTTTTCATGCTGCATAATCAATTCCAGAGGAGCCGACACATGTGGGATCATGAGTTTCTACACCAAATAACGGTTCCGGTTTTCTTCCACACAGACCTGGCAACACCTCCCACTGTCACCACCTGACATTCACCGAGAAGCTCAGGTCCCCGTTCGAAGACAAGCAGTCACCACTTCTGTACCTTCCCAATGGGCTATGCTTCTTCTACTGTATTTTGATTTATTTTGTTCTATTTCTATCCTCTTCTCTAAGCTTCTTGCCTGCACTTCTCTTGCTTCTGCTCTCAGACGGGCGGTCGCTGTAGGGTATGCTATTTGGTTCTGCTCTGATAAGTGACGATCACACTACCTGGAGGTATTTAAGTCTCCAGTACTTGCTTGTTTGGTCCTTTAATAATTTTTTTTTACCTTTTTTTTTTTTTTTTTTTTTTTGGTTATTGGTTTTTAAATCCTAGCTCATTTTGTGATTGTGATTGGAAGTACTTTCTTCTCCCTCCACTCCTCCAGGTTTAAGGTTTGATGTCATTCCGAGGATGGGAGTTTGCCTAGTTATGTCCTCCAGATGATCCAGATTTGGAAGTAATTTTCTGACAGGTGGAAAAATTAGAGCTATTCTTTAAAAATACTCTTACTCCAAGAAGACACAAAATCAGCATATTTGGGGATGAACAAGAATTTTTGCTCTAAAACCAAAAAGTCTAAAATGGAATATCGGTAGCAGATTTAGTGGAATACATGCTGTACAAGAGAGCTGCTTCCGGACTCCTTGCTGCCTTAAACTGATATGTGCAAAATCCACTCCTCTTCTGTGATCTCAACCGACCTTGGGCCCAGTCTCTGTCCCTGCTGCTCAGTTAGAGAGTGACATCTCACTCCTGGATTTCTTTCTTTAAAAGAGAGACAGTCTGTTTAACCTTCTACAACCTCAAGTCACCAAAATTGCACTTGATCAGTTTGTTGAAAAATAGATAAAAGTGCCATGATTGCATTTGCCCATTCTAATATCCAGGCTACCTTCCTAGTGTTGCAGTTACATTGAACTCAACTTCAGAGCTGGAGAGGGAGATGGACTTCTTCCGGTTGTTCATTCATTCCCACTTTTCATTTCTTTTAGAGCCCGAGTAGACATAATGACAATCAGTCAATCCTGTTTGCCTAGTTTATGGTAACATAGTTTACAGAACTAAATTTTTCGTTTTGTTAATGAATATAGTCACCCACTGCCTTTCAACTTCACACTCCACTCCATCACTTAACTACATAATTTCCTCTTGGAAAGTAGACACATTCCAGTCCCCAAGTGTATTGGGAAGCACTTGCCATAGCCCATGGAGCCAGGTACATCCATATGGAGTTATCCACAGCCTCACCTGTCCAGGCTACAGGGGGTCACCTGTAAATGCAGCTTGGGACAACCAGGGGAATAACAAGGACTTGATTCAGATGGCAAATGCACCAACTCAACTGTCAAAGCAACAACTGCCTTCCATTCTCACCCCCACCGAAGGCGACTGCTTTGTCAGAGAAAAGTGCAGTTGGCTTCACTTATGACCACATCTGAAGGCAAAGTTGAATGATTCAATGATTAGGAAATGGGCAGGAATTTGACTACCAAAGCCAGCAATGATTTGCCAACACCAAAGTCAGTAGATAAAGCTTTCAGGTGGTGAGAGAGATTATGGAGGCAAAGGCCTTTCTACAGTCAGAAATAATACAAATAGAATTATGACCCACACCACCAAAAAATCCAGAGTCAGTAGGAGTCTGATGGTGAAGGGCTCACTGCATGGTGAATGCCACTGCAGATTCCTTAGAGTCTTAGAGTACGACAAGATAACTGCCCTATAACCAAACTGACTTCGCACCACAAAAGCTAGACTGCTGGGTCCAACTTTGATTATCGGCCATGCTAGTTTCTAGCGAAGCCTTAACAGAGTACCACAAACTGTGTGACGTAAACAATAGAAATTCATCTTTGCATGGTTACAGAGGCTAGAAATCCCAAATCAAGGTGCTGACTGAGTTGGTTCTTCCTCAGGGCTGTGAGAGATTGTTCCATGCCTATGCCCCACCATCTGGTGGTGGGCTATCAATCACTGGTGATGCTCGGCTTGCAGAACCATAACCCTCGTAACCAACATTGGAGTTTGTGGAGAATGGAGAACACCATTCAACCCCTTACACCTGCCCCAGGAATTGATGAGCAAAAAGATAGAAACCTATTTGTCAGCTGGCCATTTTGTCCGTGGAGGCACAATTAAAACCTGAGACACATAAATGGATAGCTAGATGGGGTTGGTCATACCCCAAGTTTAGTTTTAAAATCAATGGCTTTATTGTAGTTCATACTTAGAGCTCAGCTTCATTTCACCTGAAGATGAAAATACATTCAAAGGAATGTGCAAATCCCCCCACTTACTTCCACCATAACCCTGCTCAGGTCAATATTGTCAGATGTTTTAGACAAAAGACCCAAGAGAGTCAACAAGGCATCAGGCATGTGCCCTTCATTCAGCACAGGGGCAATAAGGAAGAGTCTGCACCAGGCTGTCACGTATTTCCTTCCTTGACACACACAAAATATAGGTCCCCTGAGGGTGAATCCTCGTATTGCCAGCTCTATCAAAATGCAATTTTGAATTCCAAATAAGGAAGAGGTAGAGCTTAATCCTGCTCATTCCCTTGAGTATGGGTTAGACTTAGGACTCACTCCTAAAAAAGGGGGGGATATAGTAACTTTACAATGCAGAAACCTAGTAAGCATAGCATTGGCCCAGGGATGACGGTTAACCCAGCAAGTGGTAAGTAGTGTGGACCTCAGGTCACCTGTCTTATGAATAACACCCCAAAACTCACGACCCAGCCTAATCATAAGAAAAACATCAAACAAACCCGAACTGAGAAATAGTCTATTAAGTTCCTGACCAATACTCTCAAACCTGTCAAGATTCTGAAAAATAAAAAAAGGCTAAGAAACAAAGACCAGAGGAAGGCAAAAAGACACAAACACACAAATGCAATGGGGTTCCCTGAATGGGACCCTGGAAGAAGAAAAGGAAATTAGGGGAAAACCCACAAAACCTATGTGTAGGTTGGAGTTTGGTTACTAATAGTGTACCAATGGTTGTTACTCAGTTTTGACAAATTTAAGGTGCTGTAAGATGATACCATGAGGGAAAGCTGAGTGAAGAATAGAAAGGACTCTGTACTATCTTTGCAACTTCTCTGTAAACCCAAAATTATTCCAAAATAAGTTGTATTACAAAATATGAAGAGATAGGTGCATATTCATTTTGAAGCAGGGCCTCAAGCCTTATTCCCTATAATATTTAGTAAGTCTAAATGTGACTTAAAATTCTGAAATACAATACATTTGAAAAAATAAAAAGGTAACACAATGCTGCTACTTATTTACCTTCAGACTTAAAAGATTTCCCGTGCTCTAGAATGTTAAAGGGCCATGGACCATATCAGGCTGGATTATTCACCACAGAAACAGACTGAAACTCCCTGCTCGCAAAACCAAAGCTTTATTCTTGAGATAATTCCAAAGACATCACATGTCAATGCCCATCCCGAACCAAAGAAAGAATATCTTAGTGGGTTTTAAAATGCAGTTTTCTGCCCCAGATCCTGAGAGAATCTCATTTTAATGACTTATCATTACAGTTAGCTTTGGGAGCAAGGGACCATGGTAGAGAGTGTGCGTGTGTTTTTCCTTGAATCTCTACTACTCAATTTTCTCACAGTTATTTAAAATTTAAAGCTCTGGTTGTTTGGATTCAGTGGAACATCTTGTTTACATGTATATGAAGAACATTAAGTAAAAATAATTCATTCCTAGGCTCATGGAATTTTGAAAAGAAATAAAACAGACATCCACTGTGAAGTCACAGCATCTTAAACTAACAAAGATCCACCTCATACCAAGAGTGAGAATTATTTTTAAGTTGAAGAAATACAGAGAAGGGAAAGTCCTTCCATGGAGAATCTATCTTATTACCTGTACCATGCAACAAACTGGAAACCCTTTTCAGTTAATTTCTTTGGAAACAACAGACTTTCCAAACCCCACATTTTTTCGGGGGGGGGGGGGGCTTGAATTTGCTTCCTTTATACAAGCCATCATTCACCCTACAATGAAGTAGAGAGACTATCCTCTTCTATAGCCTTAGCAACTTTAGTTAACTTAGGTATCTGAATGAGATATTTCTGTCCCAGGCCACAAATAATGCCAATTAAGGTTCTAGATGTTCCACCTCCTTTCCCATTAATACCATTCACACACTTCAAATTCCCTAAGGTATCTTCCATAGTCTTCCCTCTTTATCTTACCATGTGGTAAGCAAACATCTGATAGAAAGATCCTGCTCCACAGTCCCTCAGAAGGTGTCCCGGGGGATACTTCTGCATATCTTGGTGATATGAATATTTATTTGAGAGTATTTATTCATATCACCAAGACATGCAAACTTTATGGGGTCTAGATATTGCTCTTCTGTCTCTCCCCTCCAACCACCCAAAAAACAAAAGTTCATTGAGCCCCTAATACATTTGAGATTCTGCCAACATATAAATGCTACTGAACCAAAGAAAAACAGTCTAATTTCTATTTTCATAGAATTGTGTTTCTACGAAAACACAAAGTCCCTTGTAACTGTAATATACAGAATAATGATGCTTCCTCCCACCCACACCCACCGAAGATGTCCCCATCCTCATCCCTGGAAACTGAATATTTTAAATTACAAGACGATTTTGTTGGCTGCAGGTGACATTCAGCTTACTGTTTATCCTATGTTAAGGTAAGGGGATGATCGTGAATTATCTGAATGGGCTCAGTGTAATCATGAGATGGCTTAAATAGTGGACAGGGAGTTCAGTGGTTTGAAACCAGAAAGATGGCAGCATGGGCAACGCTCGGCAGGCCAGGGCAGTGTTGAAGATGGAGGGAGGGACCATGAGCCAAGGATGCCAAAAGCCACTGGAAGCTAGAAAAGGCAAGGAAAGGGATTCTCCCCGAGAACTTCCACGAAGCCAGGCCCACTCTGCCAACGCCTCCATTTTAACCCCGTGAGAAGCATTTCAGTCTTCCGATCTCCATAGCTGCACAGTGATATATTTGTGTTCTTTAAGTTCCTGGAAATTTGTTCCAGAAGCAATAAGAAATTGATATGGACAAGAATTATAATTATTTTAGAGTTCTACTCTGCTCACTGGATTCTCTCTCTTTCCTCCGGAATAGTCGTCATATTGTCATCTGGATGCTTTTTCTTTCATGCTGGTATTTTTCCTTAAATGTCTCAGATCCTTTGTCACCTGTTCATATTTAGGAATAGAGCCTGGAAATTGTAAGATTTTGAGGAGCTCTGTTTCCCCACCTGTGCTCTTCCCTGATGGCAGTACTAACCCCTCACTCTGTGCACACGACCCAGAAGGAGCAACGGAGAACCTTCTGTCTCCAGAAGCTGTGCCCACCTCCTTGGTGGTAGACTATCTACAAAAATGGTCCCCAAAGATCTGCACTGTCCTTGTGTATGCATGCTATCTAGTAAGCCTCCTCCGGAGAATCAGAATCAATAAGATGGGTACATCAATACTGGCAAGTGCAGGATCTTCCGACAGCTAGCTGGAGACCCAGCAGGGCCAACACAGGGTTCCACCTGCTTCTCTTTGGATGTGGAGTGTACCCCAAAGGCCCATGTCTTGAGTCCTTGGTTCCCAGTCCATGGTGCTATTGGTGGGGAAGGGCATGGATAAACCTTTAGGAGCTGGGCCCGGTGGAAGGAGGCCAGGCCACTGGGCACATGCCCTTGGTAAAAATATTGGGATCCAGCCCTTCCTCTCTTTTCCTCTGCTCCCTGTCTTCCAAGAACCCTTCTTTACCAGGCACATGCACCATAAAATATTGCACCACCACAGGCCCAAAGCAACAGGGCCTAGGGATGGTAGTCTGAAACTGTCAACCAGAATAAGTTTTTCCTCCTTATGAGTCACTTATCTCAGGTATTTTGCCACCTTGACAGAAATCTGACTAACACATAGTTCAAGTCTGAGGCCTAAGAACCAGGAGAACCCCTAGTGTAAGCTCTGGCCCAAAAGCAGACAGCTGGAGACCCAGGAAGAGCCCATGTTTCAGCCTAGAGTCCAGAGTCCAGAAAAGACCAATGACCCAGCTCCTGTGTCAGGCAACAGGAATTTCCTCTTATGCAACTTTTTGTTCTGTTCAGGCCTTCAACCAATCAGATGGGACCCACCCACAACAGCAAAGGCGACTTGTTTTACTTTACTGATTCATTTGAGAAACACAAATACACCCAGAATCATGTTTGGCCGAATCTGAATATCCCACAACCCACTCAAGATGACACAGGAAATTCACCATCACCAAAGGAAAAGTCAGTCTTCCCTCACCCAGGTTCTCTACCTTCTGAATCCAGCTGCTAAGAATCTTGAGTTAGGTTATAGGATAATGAGAGAGACTGTGGAGAGAGAGAGACCCAGCCAGCCCATAGACCTTGTAGATGCCTCAGGTTGAGGTCCCAACAGGTGCTGCAAGTCATCTTGGATGTTCCAACTCAGCCGAGCTTCCACAGATAGCAGTTAAATGAGGGGTCTCGCCAACCCCCTCCCCAACCTCAAGAACTGGTAATCCTGAAGGGACCAAAAGCAAATTGGGTTAAGTACTAAATTGTTAGGTTCTTTGTACTCAGCATTAGATAGTTAAAACAGCTTTCATGTCCAAATGAGACAGGTGTTAGTCCTGGGGGTCAAGTCCCGCCCAGTGGTGCCAGCTAAATATAGCCTGCCAGTTATTTGGTGAGCAAATCTCAGTTTTACCCGGGTGGCCTGTGCTGACACTGCTGCTGTCAGTCCATGTGACAAGGGTGGAAATGTCCTGAGCAGGGATAGTGGAAGGAACCTGGCACCACATCCTTCAATAATTCACCTCCCAGCAACTTCCCTCTCCCGTTTCGCTTCGAATGTAAACTCTGAGTGGGACACATTTTTCTGGGGCTTCCATCAGGACAAATTCAACTTCCATGATTCATCTTACCTTTGCATATTCTGTACTCTAACATCCTCTGTGCATCTTGTGAACTCCGGAAAATATCAGAAATATATCACTAACCAAATGAGGACTCATTATCCCACTTTCAGAGTTTTCTATGGATCTGTTCCCACTATAATCATCTAGCGCCATTGCAATGGAGTTGTTGTGAGGAAGGCACTACATGTGTTCAGTCCACACTCTTGAACCAGAAGTGAGAAAAAAAATTTAAGAGGTAAAACTCCAATAGTCAATTCCAGTGAAGGAAAACCAGCACCTTTATATACTGCTGGTAAGATTGTGAGTGACAAGGTAATTCGATCATATATAGGCATATATAACAAATGTACCTAGTCACCAAAGTTCTGCGTTCTCTTGATTTATTTTTTCTTTTTTTTTTTTTTTTTTTTTTTTTTTGTACCAGGGATTGAACCCAAGGGTACATAACGCCTGAGCCACATTCCCAGCCCTGTTTATTATTTATTTTGAGACAGGGTCTTGCTAAGTTGTTTAGAGCCTCACTAAGTTGCTGAGGCTGGCCTTCAACTTGGGATCCTCTCGTCTTGGTCTCCTGAGACACTGAAACTACAGGCATGTGCCACCATGCCTGACTCTGCAGCCTCTTGAAGTAGAATTATAAGACAGTGACCTTTGAGATGTAATCTGTTATAGGATCTTGCCCACTTTGCCAGTGTAGACTGGTTCACAGCAGGCCCTTAACCAAGTCAGGCCAAGATGAAAGTAGTTATCCAGGAACTTTTAAACTGAATCCAAAACCTTCATCTGGTAAGAACCTTGGAAGTGAAGGTTGTATTCCCCTAGTGGGGAGGAGGGTGCTCATCAGATAAGGAATGAAATGAGGCTGACTACTGAGCCTTGGAAAGAATAAGAGTCAGAGAAAGTCGCCAGGGCACTTAAGTCCCTGGTTCCAGCCGCCAAGATGCACTTTCTCTTCTGCTGTTATGCAAGCAGGATAGTTTACTTCTAGTAATTTCCCCCTTTACTACTATCTGTGTCACTTGAAAACAAATAGATCTCAAATAATATTTGCTTCGAGAATCATTGAAAAGAGGTCTATAAACTTTCAACCACAATTTCCCTGGTAGCTATTTTCCCCTAAGAAAATAGACAAGCTCCTGGGAAAAAAGATCTGTGTGCCTAAAAATACACACATTGTAACATTTGTCTCATTTGTAACAACAATAAAACAGACACATTTTAAACCAGATAGATGGAAGTGGCTGAATAAATGATACCACCTTCATCACCAATACCCTGGCGAATAGGATATGTCTACTGAGTATGCTGCATATATACTTTGTTTTCAGATTTTTTGCTGTTGCAAACATAAGTAACATTTATAACACTGGGTTTTAAAAAATCAGAGTAAATTATAAGTACAGTGTGAGTACAATTGGTCCAAAAAATATGCATTGGAAAAAAAGTCTAGGAGAAATAAACCAAAATTATAGTGTGAATAATATATGCTAAAGATTTTGGCCCAGTTTTACATTTTTATAGAAAGCAATCATTGGAAAATTGTTAGAAAATTAGTGGTTATCAATTACGTAAGTGAAGACTATGGCCCTTTCTGCCTTTTTCCACTCAAGAGTACAGGAAGTTGAGATGGCATTTTGGCCATATAGTGTTATAAATACTACATTCTGATTCCTTGAATTCTTAGCCACGTATTCAAGGACGCAAATCATAGGCAATTCATTGCTCTTTGGTATTCAGTTAACCTATTTATGCTTTGCAGAACCCAAATGCAAATGGAGATCACCACTGGGCAAGGTTCAAGTTATTCACACCATTATTGTTTCTTAATCATGCAGTTAACCACCTAGGATGACCAGTTTTTCGATGTCCCATAATCATTCCATTGTGGTAATTACATGTTCTCTAGTTTCATTTTTAAACAGTTCTTCACTGGAAGCAGAAATTTAACACCTTAAGCTCATTTTCTTTTGCCTTGTACTTGGACAAATGAACAACATCTTCTCTTTGCCCACCAATTATTAATAATCTCTAAATTATCCAAAAATGACTGAGAATTATTTAATATTAGTGCAACACATTCATCATTGTATTTTTAAAAAGAAAGAAAAAAAATGAATCCCCACCCAGTAATGAATACTTGTGACTCATTCCCCCAGAACAGACTAACAAAAGGAAACCCTAGAGAACTTGTAAGGAGATTCAAATTACCGCTCTAGAATTATTAAGGTAGTTATTACAAGCTAATTGAAAATCAGCTGCTTCTACAAAGGAACACTTACTGAGTCTTTTCATGAAGTAGGTGGCCACTCAGATAGCACTTTTTTTTTTTTTTTAACTTTCACTCCAATGTCTGACTTTTCTACACGTGACCTGGTTATTCGGATCTTAAATACATAATCACACATTTGCTGTCCTGTGCCCTGAGTGTGCTAGAGACCCAGAGAAGAACAGGCTAGAATAGCTTCCTGCTGGACGAGACCAACTTCTCACTGTCCTCTGGCCTTCTTATTTTGCATTCAGGATTTCAAATGGTTCCATACTCACATGCTGCTCTGCTGTGAAGCCTGCAGTGCCTTTATGCCCCTACCCAGATCATAAAGGTACTGGTAGACTCAGATCATGAGAAACACCTCTCGGGTCTTTGGAAAGATGAACATGAGAATGACTTCACCCAGAGTCGGGCTGCCCACATCAGGCAAGGCAGAAATGAAGAGTGTATGCAGCTTCCCAGGTAAAGGTACCAGCTCTTCCTGCCAGCTCTTCTGTCACAGGACATGGTGAAAGATCATGTGTTTTTACTCATCGGTTTTTACTAGACTGGGCATCGAACTAGAATACAAAATATTCAAAGTAGGAGAAATGCAATGAAAAGATTTTGATTCACAGATTAAATACACTCTGCGTATGGGTTGTCTGTTAGTCTTCCATGAAGACAATGGAAATTTGATTGCCTGTCAATATCGGCGGTACCATGAGTACAGAAACCAGTACAGAATGACATCACAGAGCTCAGGCATGGGGAGACAGGGTTGTGTTGACAACATTTGCACTTCTGGATCCAGCCATGCCTGAAAGTAGCAAACCCCTTAGGTAAGAAAATAAAATTCCTTACTTGGCTTAAACTAGTTTTTGCTTTCTGTAATCTACAACCAAAGAAATCTGACAAATGTAATCTTATAACACATAACCATAAAATGGTGAAAGCAAAGAAAAAGTTTAAACTAGAAAGAAACAATCACCAACAGGGACCCTAAAGGAAGGCAATACAGCCTCTACCATACATATTTTTCTTTGATAAGAAAAAAAGGTTTTTCTCTCAATGTTGAGGATTGAGGAAGTCATAACACAGGATGAGGGGGAATTCAGAATGAGCATTAAGTGTGAAATTTAAACAACTTGGGAACATTATACCATTGCCATATAACAATAACCACATAACCATCAAAACTCAAGAGATGAGAGAGAAGTGAAAGAATACGGGAGAGTCCATTAAATCTTCCTAAAATTTGAAGATTGGGTTTGAAAAAACAATAACTTCAACTTGCTAAAGTTATCAACTCTCCCCCCCAAAATATTTTTTCTTAACTTTAAAGGTAACTTTAAAAAAAAAAGTGAAGAATTATTAAGTTCAGCAATCCCTTCACTTTTCTTTCTTTTGAAATGTTTTGTTAAATTACTAATTTGTGATAAGTCATATAGAACATAATACTATTTTCTGTAATTAAACATGTTTTCACTTTTGTGTTCATACTAGATGTCAAAATGATAGTAGCCAGTGCTAATAATTGTGTATTCTGAGTAGTCAGTTTTGGAGCTATTTTTACATTCTTCTACATATTTATGTTTGACATAAATTATTAGAGTGAGCTTGTATATTTGGGGTGGGGGGGTTGTGGTACTGGGGATCTACACCCAGGTGTACTTGACCACTGAGCAACACCCTAGACCTTGTTTCTGTTTTGAAGACAGGGTCTCATAAGTTGCCAAGACTGGCCTCAAACTTACAATCCTCCCGCCTCAGCCTCCCAAGTGACTTGGTTACAGGTATGTGCCACCGTGCCCAGCTTGCATAATTTTTATAAAAATAATAACTACTGTCCTTGAGGAATTAGATTTTGGTATTATCTGTAGATTTCTGGTTTCCATTATATTTCTCTCAATGACAAAGGGAATTGAGGATGAAGGGCAGAATCTGCTTAGACAGAGCCAGAGCCAACGCTCCTTACGCACATACCTATCAGCACTTCACACAATTTATGGGTAGGAAAGCAGACAAAAGCCCTCCGTTTCTTGGAGTTTAAATTTTTCTAGGGAAACAAGAAAAGAAACAAGTAGTCAGGAAATGAAATGACTACACACTCCAGTGAGGACTAAGGGAGCCAAGCAGAGGCAGCTGTGGAGGCCCACGGAGAGGGAGGTACCTCCTCCTCCTGCTAGTGCCTGGGAAGGAGCTCTGTCCAGGCAGAAGGAAGGCTGTGTGTGGAGTCCCTGCAGAACAAGGCACTACAAATAAAAGGAAGAGGTGAGGGCGGGAGAGGTGAGGTCAGGTCCCAGGAGGAGGGACCCTCTCAGTCTAGAGATGCAGGGCCTTGCCACACACACAGCATTCCAATTTCACTCCAAGTGAGAGAAAATGACAGGCTCTGAGCAACAGGGAGACTTGTTCCCTCCATGGAGAGAAGACAGGCCGCTTCGGCCATAGCACGCAGGGTGGCTGGAGGGCAAGAGGCAGCTGGAGGAGTGGATCATGGGCTGATGCCCTGTGTTGCCGCTGTCCACGCTGAGTTTGGTCTGTGTGACTCCAAGAGGAAATGTCAGATGCTCAGCAATGAAGGTGAGGTCTGGAACCTAAAGAAAGGTTGTAAGCAAAAGACAAAATGTTAAGCATCATTAGTGTAAAGATTGCTTTAAATTCATGAAAATGGCTGCACTCTCCTGAAGGAACAACACAGAGGAAGAAGACAAGAGGCTCCAAGAGTCCTGTTTTCGTTGGCTTTTTTGTTGTTACAACCAAAAGACCTGACAAGAAACAAATTTAGAGAAGGAAAAGTTTATTTGGGGGCCGGGGTTGTGGCTCAGTGGTAGAGCACTCGCCGAGCATGATGGGAGACCCTGGGTTCCATCCTCAGCACCACATAGAAATAAAATAAAGGTATTGTGTCCACCTACAACTAAAATACCTCTATTTTATTTACATATAAATATTTTTTTAATGTTTATTTGGGGCTCACTGTTTCAGAGGTCGCAGTCCATGGACGGTTGACTCCATAGGTAAGGCAGAAGGTCACGGTGGAAGGGTGTGGAGGAGGAAAGCAGCTCAGGATGAGACAATCAGGAAGCAGGGAGACCCATCCTCACCCAGAACAGAAGGCACACTCCAAGCACCCACCTCCTCCAGCCACACCCTACCTGCCTGCAGTTACCACCCAGCTAATCCTTTCAAGTGCATCGCCGCGTTGGTCAGATTAAGGTTGTCATAACCCGATTGTTTCTCCTCTAAACATGCTTGCCTTGTCTAACAGATGACTTCTGGGGGGACACCCCATACTAAACCACAACAAGCCCACGGGAACATCACAAGTGAGGTGTGGGGCAGGGAAGCGAGAGTCAGCCAAGGAAGAAAGAAGAGCGGGAGGATCCGGAAGAGGGTTTCAGGAATGGAGCAGAGCTGAACCTGGGAGACGCTGGTGAGCGCGTAAGGCCCAAATCATTACTGAATTTGGCAATGGGCTGTTGATAGTTGTTTCTTTTTTTTTTTTTTTTAATTAACCAAAGTAATTTCAAAGAAGTGATAGGAGGAGAGTCCAAGTTATTGTGGTTATAAACAGTTAAGAAAGTGAAATCAACGTATGAATGTCTGTGATGATGATTTGGCTGCTAAAAATGGAAACATGACTTCCACCAGGCAGCAGTGCATTTTGCCCATGCAACATGAGATCCAGAAGTTGATATTCCAGGGTTTCTACTAATGAACCTGGGCTCTCTAGGCTTTAGCTGGACATGGAGAGCGCACTCTCTCCACTTCGGACACCTTATTTTTAGCACAGGGCTCCAGTCCTGAAGGATGCTTCATGGTCACATGACAGCTGCCAGCTCCAGCATCGCTTTCTATGTTGCACTCAGAAACAAATGGAAAAGCATGGAAAGGCCCAATGGCAGCCAGCAGCTGGGTAATCATTTTTTTTAAAACAGTTTTCCCAGATTTGTATTTGCAGCTCATTAGTCTCACCTATCTGCAAAGGAGATGAGAACATGTGCTTGGGCACACTGCTCCCAACAAGACCTGGGGTCTAGGGCAGAAGCGAAGGCTTGTCATTGTAGAGAGCGGCCATGTGTGCCACAGGCTGTGTGCAGGAAGGTGATTTTAATAATCACGCAAAAGGGTAGAGGCTGAACGGAGTCAAGAGGGGAGCAGAGAGGAACCGTTTACATATTTTTAATGAGGTATTTTTCTCTTCTCCCACCCGATCAGTAACCCTCATCAGGAGGGTAGGCCCAGACTAGAATAAGAGGCCAACTGAAGCTTGAAAGGATTTTTCTCTTTCACTTACAGCTTCTGTGGCGTTCTGATGTCAACATGATTTTGGCCTAGCAGAAGCTTGGCGACAGTTAAGGAAAAGGTATTGCTCCAGACGAGAAGGGCTTTGAGGGGAAAATGAAACCAGCTGAACAACAATAGAGCAAAGCTTATTGCAGTTAACCGTGGAATAAGGGATCGTGCAGAATTAACACTGCCCACCCCTCTTTGTGGGTTTTAGTTGGGTCTTACTATAGTTAAGAGCCTGATAAGAAAAGAAAAATCAGACATAGTTTATGGCTACGCAAACAGGCAGAAAAAGAGAGTGTGGTCAATGGGACGAGGGTACACAGAAAGTTCCAGTGGTGCAAAGGCCAAGGCAAGGAAGTAGGGCCCTTCGGAATGCTAAGGGGAGCAGCTCCTCAGAGCACCCCACCCCACAGACAGCATCCACAGAGGGACAGGAAGGAGACAGGGGCAAAAGCTGGAAGGACCAGGAGATGTCCTCCCCATTCCACCCTAGGCTACCTCATTTCCTATAAGGCATGGAGAGGACCCAGAACATTCCTCATGGGCCCAGGGCAGGAGAATAACTGAAATGTGGAATGAGCATGCCTGAAAAGAGTCGACAAAGTGTGGGAAGAAGAGACCCTATGGAAGAGGAACAGGGTGCCTGGTCCAAAGCTGAGGGTCTATCTTAGTCTGTTTTCTGCTGCTATAACAAAATAACATACACTGAGTAAGTTAGAAATAATAGAAGTTTATTTGAATTCTGGAGCTTGTGGCTTCCAAGATCTGCATCTGGCAGGGAAATTTTTCTGCATCAGATCAGGGCAGAAGGTATCACAGAGAGAGAAGGAAGGAGGGAGACAGGAGAAGAGAGAGGAAAAGAGAGTGAGGAGACAAACTTCCTTCTTTTATAACTCACACACTCCTGACATAACAGTCTAAATCCACTCATTAGAGTGGAGCCCCCAGGACCTAGTCACCTCTCAAATGCCCCACCTTTCAACACTGTTATAATGGTAATTAAATGTCAACCTGAGTCTTGGAGGGGCCATTCAAATCATAGCAGAGTCCAGTGGAAACTTCTTCAAGTCTCAGAGGAATCAGCAAGGCCAGGGAGCATGGGAGGGGAGACAGCAGACCTCCCAGAAGCAAGAGCAGGCAGACCTGAGGACAAGAGCAAGCATGGAGGAGCGGCACGCACAGTGAAGCCCACAGACCCCAGTGTGAGACCCTACAGGGACATCAGCCATCTGAGCAATGTGGGGCTGTGGCTGCCTTCTTCCCTCTCTCTATGCCGTGCTGCACATCACCTTCACAGTAGGATTGCACTCACATAGGTCATAAAAATGAAGTTTAATGGTGAGGAAATTACCCCAAAAGACACTCTTTTTAAAATAAGAATTAAAATAATTATTTGAAGAAAAATGTATTTTTTGAGCAAACTGAGTTTCTTTGTTAAGCTGAGCTGTCCCTAGGGTAGCCATTAGCCACATGCAGCCATTGGGTGTCTAATCTGAAAGGAGATGTTTTGTATCTGTAATACAAACACTAGATTTCAAATATTCTGTCCAAAAACATATGTCTAAAATATTTCTTTAATCATGCTGTATATTGATTAAATGTTTAAACAACATCTTTTTGAAGTATTGACTAAATAAAACATATTATTAAAGTTAATTTTACCGGTTTCTTTTCACTTTTTATGTAGCTGTTAGAAAATTTTATATGACATATGGTTCATATTTGTGGCTCCCAACATACTTTTATTGGACAGCAGCATTCTAGAAATATAAAGCAAGTTGCGCTTCTGCACATATTTACGCTGAGGCTGCCCTCAGTTCCTTACAATGGGAGCCTCTCCACAAGGCAGCTCCCAACATGGCGGGTGCTTCACCAAGGCCAGCAAGTACGACAAAGGACAAGCAAGACAGAAGTTTTTAACCTTGGATGTGACAGCCCATCACTTCAGCCATATTCAAGTCTTTACAAGCAAGTTACTAGGTCGAGTTCACACTAAGTGAGAAGACTGCACATGGACAGAGATACCAGGCTGTGGGGATCATAGAGGCCATCTTGGAAGCTGCCCACACAGAACAAGGAGGTGAGTGGAACACACACAGGATGAGAGGTCACAGAGGAAGAGAAGAGATCTCCCCTCATAATGGGGCAGGAGAGGCACATGTGGTAAAGGTCAAGGTAGTTTGGTGACATATTTGTGTCTCCATGAAGTATGAGGCAAGGTCATCTGGAGCAAGAGAGGATATGGGTGGTTTAGGGACAAGAGGAAGGTTTGAGAAGAACAACCTTGGGGAATGCAAAGAACACACACTATAGAAACTCAATCCAACTTACCTGGAAGTGCCAAAATGGAAATTTAAAATAACTTGAAAGCAAAGGGAAAAAAAAACCCCAGTTCACTCAATTGTGTGATTTATTTTCTCCATCAACTTTCAGCTGCCAGGTACTAGCTCAGAAAGTGGCAAGAGATGTATGCCAGCTCAGAGTAGGAAAATTTTTCATCCACATGTGAGTAAAGCCAAGAAATAATAGTGTGAATTATACTCATTTATATTTCTCTCCATCTGATTCTTCAATCCCACCCTGCCCAGCAGGTCTCTTTCTACTGAGCAGGCCAACAAATTAAATAGCCTGGTGTGTGAGCTTTTGATACAGCTCTCTCGGACCCGGAGTGCATGCTAATAACCTTCTTTTATTCCTCACAGCATCCTCTATGGCTGCTCAGTGGGCAAATCTCTCCAGAACTTCAAAGGAGGTCTATAACATGGAACAGACCCCGGGGCTCTGTCTGCACATCACAGATAAATACTGATGATAATGACCCCCAAAATACCACTGCATCTTCCAAATTAAAAATAGTCGCTTAAATCCAGGCAATACTTAGGATAGGAAACATATAGCACCTATGAACTAATAGCCTTTAAGATAGCTGAAGTGGGTTGGTTAGTTGTTTAGCTGGGTTCGAAATCACATTGAAAGCAAAGCACATACAAACAGAAATAATGGCAGCCCTCCTATCAAATGCACATGCGGGCAGCCCTCCTATCAAATGCACATGCGGGCTAGGACGACCAACTCACCCGGTGTGCCTGGGACTGTCCTAGTTTTAGCACAGAAGGACCCCTGTAAAGGGAAACCAGTCAGTCCCAGGCACACTGAGGTGGTTAGTCACCTTAATTTACCCACAAAGGTTCTCAGGAATGACCTAGGAGCACAGCTGCACCTGAGAGAATTCCTAGGGCTGATCATGGAGTAACTTTTGGTCCTCTGCACAACCTGAGCTGTGGTACTTTTTTGACCACCTCTCCCACCCTGCCCGCCACCTCGGCCCCTTGTGCAAAGCCGATAATTTCCTACAAAGCAGCGATCTCTCGGTTTATCACTTTTTATTCTGGGGTTAGTAAAATTCATTTAAAAAGATTCAAAGCTTATTATTGGAAAAGTTCAGTGACAGACCTCAAAGCATATTCCTACCCAGAGAACTTACTTGTATGTGAATATAACAAAAATGTGTGACATAAAAAAGCCAAATCATAAAATAACTAACATACAGGATAAGCATTTAGGAATCACAAATCAGAATATGATTAATTGCAAACATACCCTTAGAAAAAGAGTAGCTTTTAGAGTCTGGAAGTTTTGGGGGTTTTGAGGATTGGAGTTGTTATTTTCATTGTTTTGCAAAACAAAGGTAACGATTTATAATGATCTGTCACCATTGGTTGAACAAAGTGGAGGATAGAAATGCATATACTTCAGATAACTTTTCAAGCTTGAAAACCATGAACGTGGGCATCCCAGCAAGACATGCCAGGCTCCCATGTCACTGCTGCCACATATCTGAACTGGTAAACTTGCCAAAATATTCTTTTTCTCACTTAAAACAGATCATCTGTCAACCTGTATCTTAGGGTAAGGAATTCCTTGAAATATGATTCATCATCATCTAGCACATTACCTAGCACGTATCAGGTGCTCAATAAATCATGGCTATTATGATTTGTGTATTAATAATATACTGGTAAGTATCATTTTGTCTTCCCTCCACACTTCAAATCAGAAAAGTCTGGTGCAATTCAAATTTTATATAAGCCACAAATGCTGCTTCCCTGTCCCTGTAGACTTAAAAGGAGCAGAAGACTTGCATATGTTCTTATCTGAATATGCTCTCATTCAAAATATATTTCATTTTGAAATTGCCAAATTAAGGTCAGGCTTCATGCAAAAATTAGTGTTGCTAACAATGCATTAACATTAAAATTTATGCTTATAAACTTATCTTACCCCCTTTTCTATTGCTTGAGCTATCTACTGCTGCATAATTAATTTCCCCCAAATTTGTCAGCCCTAATGAACACATACTTAGTACCCTAAGACCTATGTGGGTCAGGGATGTAGGCATGGTTTAATTCCCTCCTCAACTGCAGTGTCTCACAGGCTGCAATCAAGGTGTGTGGGGCACTGTAGACATCTCACAGTTAAATTACAAGCCCACACAATTGTTTTCAAGATTCACTTCTTCCTGGGTGGTTGAACTTAGCATCTCGATTCCTAGCTACTGTTGTCACATTGTCACATTCCTTGTCACATTGTCTTCTTTGTCATGACAAATGTTCAAATGTTCTTCATCATCCAAATGTTCAAGTCAAGAAGGCAACAAAGACACTATCAGTCACAAAGAAGTCCCAATCTTCTATAACGGAATCCTGCAAGCGACTTCCCTCACACCTTGACCATGGTTTGGTTTTGCCATAGTTCATCGGTTGGAAGAAAGGCATGGGGCTCAGCGCCCCCTGCAAGGGGACACGAGAGCCTCAGACCGAAGACTGGCTGTCCCATGAGCCACCGGAGAAGCCAGCCCACACTTATCCTTTAGAGTTCTTGGTCATGCCTAGTTTGCAACTGGTTTTATGAAATATGTAGGGTCACAGGAACAAGAGAAGCAATACCTCTTGCCTGCCTTCTAAGGTGGCTGTCAGGGCTGAGGAGATAGCTCAGTCGGAAGAGTGCTTGCCTTGCAAACACAAGGCCCTGGGTTCCATCCCCAGCACTGCAAAAAAAAAAAAAAAAAAAAAAAAAAAAAAAAATATATATATATATATATATATATATATAAAACAATTTAGACTGAAATAATTCATCATGTTACCTTGCATTTAAAGGGTTCCAATATTTAATTTCAGAAAATTCTAAGGTGGCTGCCATATTGATTTGTAGCATTCGTCAGAACTAGCCCAGTTTGGCATGTTCTATAGCACATTTTCTGCTTCAGTCATTGCTAATAACAGTTGAAAACTAGCCCCAAATCACAGAAAGAAAATTAAATTAGATCATACTTTGGGGGCCAAGTAACTTAACTCTTTTGGACCTCAGTTTCCTTTTAGAAACAGGAGTACTATGATCTCTCAAGCTCCATCCAGCTCCAAAATGGTCTCAAGATCTCATAACCCACTCTTGGTAAAGAGGCTGCTGTGTGCTGAGAAGACTCTCCCAAATCCAGGAGCCATCTCTCACCCTGGAGTGAGAGTGAAGTGAGGTGTTCAGAGATGGTTAAACTTTATTTGCAAAGTAAAACTCAGTTTTCTCCTTCATTTTGCCACCCAGGAAGTTAGCAAAAATTATCAAAGCTTTGCAAAGGTTGAATGTGACATTTAACAACAGTGCCACATCAAACAGTGGGAAAGATGCTAGTCAGGAGAGAGCAAAGAAAAGAGCTTGAAGATACTTCTAAGGAGAAATGGGCCCTGAGCCAGGGAGGCATCCTCTGTCCTCTTCCAAGAGGCCTGACAGAATGGCTTTAGACAGTAGTGGGTGCCTTGTGAATACTTGTGAATACTTGTGGACCGAAAAAAGGAAACGGGTATTTTTTATGCTTGATTCAGGGACTGTTGTCTTTCAGGAGCAAATGTATAATAACCAAAGTTGTAAGATAAATATACATGCACTGTCATACATAAGATCCATGGACACACTAAATCAAGAAAAATGCATACCTGTAACAGAAGAAAAACTGTGTTGAGCATGTGGTCAAGTGAATTTAGAATCAGAATAGAGGGAATGAGATTAACTAGATTAACTGGAAAAGTACTGTTAGTGGGCTTCAATCTCAAGAATAGGAAGGGCGGCATGACTTGGGGCCTTAGCTTGTGAGGTCGCTTGGCTGAACTTGCTATCCCAGACAGTGCTTAGATGGTTAACACCATGTTTGCCTTATGCTTCTTCTTTTATCCAAGCTTCCAAGCGTGTTCAACCTCCATTCAGAATGACGGTAGTAATGCTGCTAATAAAAGATTGTCTTCATTGGGTCAAAGGGTCTGAAAAACCATCGTGTCTATTTTAAGAATCCTTTGTGTACTAGTCTAAGCCCGTACAAGCTGGTTTCCAAGTTTAACTCTCAGTGGGAAATCTTTTTTCCAAGTCCCAGGAGAATAGGAGGTGCCCCCGAGTACCAACAGGAGTACTGGCAACTCTGCATCCACAGTGAGCTGAAATTTTTGGACCAGTCTGCATTCTTTTATGAGCCTCAAAACCAAAGCAGGAATAAAAACACAGAGGCCCTGTAATATATCCCTCCTATCAGCTCTGAACATGTCTACTTGATAAATTGCTCCATTTGGCAGCAAATGTGGAAAATGGACGAGAAAAGTGGTCTTCAAGTATATTATGCACATATAGTCCAAGTGCCTTGATTCATGTGGTCATATGACCACACAATCCCTTCTTTAAGTTTTCTCTACAACAGGATAAATACCAACGGGATAAAAATATAGTTTCCAACCTTCAATTGAATTATACCTATATTCTTTCTTTTCTTATATGCACATAAGCAGCAACAACTAATATAAACTATATATTATAACAAAATTTCCATATGGTATCTTTTTTGTGTCTGCAAAATCATATAAAAATGTGTCTTGCCCTTTTGTTGGGGCCATTTACAAGCCTGGGGGCAATTACACAAAGTGTATTAGAGTCACCCACACAATCTCCTAATGGCAGCTTGGCCCAGAGCCAAGCTTTAAGCCAAACCTCAGGGAATTCAAATTTAAAAGTCAGCTACATTAGAGGGAGTGATTTGGTTTGGAGAAGATATCATCTTTCTTGATTTATTACAGCCAGTGCTTTCAGTGCATTTAAAAGATGATCTAGTTTAGCTGCATTTTCAAGCAAGCAATTCTGCATAAAATGAGAAACATCTGAACTGGGAGTTAGCAGAATGGGGAGCTTGACTACAGTCCAAAATACGTGGAAAGTAGAATTCTTAGAAATAGGTCTTCATCCAGAATCTGCAAAGATAACCCACATGAAAATCCCCACATAACAGGGGCAGGGGGCGGTAAGGGAAGAATGGAGGAGTTTCGGATTGTGTGGAGGGGAGGGGGCAGGGGAAGGAAAGATGGTGGACTGAGACAGACATCATGACCCTATGCACGTGTGTGAGTACACGAGTGGTGTGAATGTACAGCGTGTACAACCAGAGAAGTGAAAAGTCGTACCCCATTTGTGTAATGAATCAAAATGCATTCTGTAAAAATAAAAAAAAATTTTTAAAGGTTGAAATGTGAGAGAGAGAGACTTTAAAAATTTAAGTCTTGGTCTCTCACCTCTGTAGTTTACTCTGATAGAAGTTTCAAGATTCCTTTTAGGGCAGTAAAATTCTTCCTCATGAAGAGTTTAAAGATGACCAATTAAATTGGGGCAAACCTCAACTAACTCTTCAAGTGAATATGTCACTCATTTTAAGATTTTTTCTTAAATATTATGCCTTTACTTTTCATCTTTACTATTTGGTTTTCTTTCTTTTCTGAATTTTCACAGCAAATCATCTCTCTTACTATGGAATATTTTATATTCTAATAATACTTTATATTTTTGAATAAATATAGTGATTCTGTTAAAAAAAAAATCCCCAATATCTAATTTATGACCCATAGGTAAAGATGGGTCTGTTCCTGCCAAGTATGTTTAAATGACAGCAAAGGTATGGATTCCCAATGCAAGGAGCAACCATTTACTATCAGGAAGAAGCGTTTGATTTTAAATGTTAGCCTTGCTAGTGTCTGTCATCTATGAGTCAGCTCTGCTTACTCTCTGAAAGAACTCCACATCTCTCCTCTCTGCAACCCAAGAGGTCTGTACCGCCAGCCCTGACCTTGTGGATTCATACTGGTTTTCCCCAGTGCGAGCACTGGATATCTTCTATCTCAGCTGGTATACTGGTGAGTCAGTAAATCTTTTCAAAATATTTATGTTCTTTAATACTAGTTTCAGATTGGGGGAGGGGACAGGACCTACAGTACTATTTAGAACAAAGCTGTTTAGAAAAAAAAGTTATTTCTGTAAAAATCAATCTCTCTATGCTTGTATTTTGGGACAGAAAAAAAAAAAACACACTCTGAAACTCAGGTCCATTTCCCACTAGTGTCTCCATTTTTATGTTTTATTGCATTCCACAGTGGTTTTGCAACCAACCGTCTCAAGAGTTTCCAAGAAGAATGTAAACAGGGCCTTTGCAGTGCCTTTGGGTAGAACCCATGAACATGACTGAAGCGGAAGATCTCCAGGAGCTGTCCCAGGACAAATGGTCATGCTGCATTCCAAACGGCGAGCTTCCCTCTGACACGCACAGCAGGAAACAAAATTTGTCTACCTTACCAGGAAGGCACTGGGTAGACTGCGCTCTTTAGGGAAACACCAACACCATTCTCATAGTCCATGTACAAATTTATTGTAGTTTTCACCTGCACATATATATATAATGGTACAACATTGTGAGATATTAGCCAGTTTGGGGAGGGGATCTCTGGTCCCGTAGCTCTTCCCCCGACTCAAGAAAGAAAGAACTCAGAATACCAAGAAGGTCAACTTCACTCATTTATTCACATTATTTTTCTCAACAAGCATTTATTGAGCACCACCTATATGCAAGACTCTGTCTGAAGTGCTGAAAATAAAGCAGAAAAGCATAAGATCAAGTCTTCATCTTCATAGGCTTTCCATTCTCGTGTCAAGAAGCCAATGAAAAAACAAATAAAAAGTACCGTCTGATAAGAACAGTCAAACCAGATCATGAATGAACAGGGACAAACCGCCTTCTTCGGTTTTTGCGTGTTGGGCCCAACAACAGTGGAAGTAATAGTCCTACGTTTGCTCAGGCAAGAAGAAAGACAGAGGAGAGAGATTCAGAGAAAACCACAGGAATTAGAAGCTGGGGGCCCTGGAGAAGGACCCTGTGTGAGTCAGCTTTTCTAAACACCTGACAGGAGCAACTTAGAGGAGGAAGAGTTTATCTTGAGCTCACGACTTCAGAGGCTCAGTCCGTGGTCAGCTGGGCCTGAGGTGAGGCAGAATATCTTGGTGGAAGGGCAGGGTAGAGGAAAGATGCTCAGCTCAAATCACACCAGGAAGCAGAGAGAGAATTGACTGGGGACAGTCATGGTCCAAGACATGCCCCCAGTGACACACTTCCCCCAGTTGTGCTCCACATGCCTGCAGTCACCACACAGGGGTCCGTTCAAATGATCGACCCATTGATGGGTTAATCCTCTGGTGAGGTGAGAGCTCTCATCGTCCAATCATCTCCCAAAGCCCCACCTCCAAACCTTGCTGTATTGGGGAACATGTTTTCAAAACATTAGTTTTTAAGTGGACATTAAAGATCCAAACCACAACAATCTCTCTGGCCCATTGAAGTGGAGTCTAGACCATCCTCCTGAAGGGCCCAGAAAGGTCCTGGGCAAGCTGTAGGAAAAAGGGATTTTGTCTATGAGTCCCAGAGTGATGAAGAAACCATGCTGTTAGTACTTTATTATTTGTGACATTAGGTTGAGTCATCAGCATACAGCATAGTTCACAAGAAAGAGGAATAGAAAAAAATGGAATGGAACCACACCATTTGACCCAGCTATCCCACTCCTCAGTTTATAGCCAAAGGATTTAAAATCAACATACTACAGTGATGCAACCACATCAATGTTTATAGCAGTTCAATTCATAATAGCCAAACTATGGAACCAACCCAGATGCCCTTCAACAGATGAGTGGATAAAGAAAATGTGGTATATATCACAATGGAATATTACTCAGCCTTAAAGAAGAACGAAATTATGGCTTTTGCAGGTAAACAGATGGAGCTGGAGAATATCATGCTAAGTGAAATAAGCCAATCCCAAAACAACAAAGGTTGAATTTTTCTCTGATATTTAGAAACTAATTCACAGTAAGGCAGGGTTCTAGGGAAGAATAGACAGAGTGGAGTGAAGGGAGGGAAGGGGTGTGGTGGTAGGAAGGATAGTAGAGAGAATCAGACATTATAATCCTATGTACATGTATGATAACATGACCAGTGTGATTCTACAACATGCGCAACCAGAATAATGATAAGTTATGCTCCATTTATGTACAATGTGTGTCAAAGAGAATTCTACTGTGGTGTATAACTAATTAGAACAAATTTGAAAAACAATAAAAGAAATCAAAGACTCAAAAAAAAGAACAGAGGGCAAGGATGTTGCATGATTATGTTTCAGAGCCTAAGGGGCGGAAGCAAATGACATAGTCTGTTAGACGTTTAAATATTAGACAATTTAAATATTAAAGCAATTGATGGAAACCACCATCTTTTGGGGGCAGGGAGGGAAGTACCAGGTTTTGAACTCAGGGACACTCAACCCCTGATCCACATCCCCAGCCCCATTTTATATTTTATTTAGAGACAGGGTCTCACTTAGTTGCTTAGGGCCTTGCTTTTGCTGAGGCTGGCTTTGAACTTGCAATCCTCCTGCCTCAGCCTCCACTGTTGGGATTACAGGCATAAGCATTAATTCAACGCCATTCATTTTTTTTAAAGCATATTAACAAGCTCGTAAAAGACAGAAATGCACCAGCCAGCTCTCAGAGATACCAAGTGTTCGCTTGGGCTCTGCCTACGGGCCTGTCAGCCTCCTTCTGCTTCATTTCATAGCTCCAGGGTTCCACACTTCTTGCTTTCAAACAGATGAATGCAGAGCCCCAAGGGCCCTGGAATCAGAGAGCCTCACAGAAGGATCTGGGTTAAGTCACAGCGCAGAATACACACCAGACACAAACTAGACCCTGGATATTCTTCTCACTGTTGTAACACAAAGAAGAAGGTGAAAACAGTGACGTTCTCTAAATCCTGAGAGAATCGACTTCTGTAAGCAGGCTTACAGATCAGCAATTTGGAAAAAAGAATTGCAAATCAGCAGGATTCTTTCCTACAAGCAAAATTGAATAAAAAGTAGTTGTCATTGTCAAGGCAGAAGTCCAATACCTGCCAATTCCTCTCCCATCCCAAAGGAAGCAATTCAAAATCTTAACATGGTGCATGCCAATGACCCCACTCCTGACTCCTTCAACAACCCTGAAAAAAAAAAAAAAACCTTCTTCCTTCAGCAAAAAGATTGAGAGTTTTCATTGTCTCAACTAAGCAGTAACCACCACCTGCTCCACCATCGCCATCAAACTCAGTCACATCCACATCTATTCTCATTCCCTTCCCACCAGCAGCTGAGCAAAAGGCACCCTTTGCATTCCATGCTAGTTTCCATTTCCCCTGTGTTGCCTCCTGACCTCCCTTCCCTCCTCCAGGGCCTTGGTCCACCCATTGCCCTTTTCCATGTTCTCTTCATCTCCTCTAGATCTTCCATGGATTCCTCTTTACTGCCTCCTTGTAGCATTTAAAAGTACTCAAGTTCCTCTATCCTGATAGAACTAAAGATTCATGAGCATAATTTTAAACATTCTAATAGACTAAAATCAGAGAGCCAACTGAAAGGAAATATATGCATCATACATATGCCTCCAACAGAGACTCTAAAAGTTGTTAACAAGGGTTTAGATCTTCTGGCTTTTGCTTACTTAACACATTTAAGTTTACATCTAAAATTCTTTATTGCATATTTCGTGGTTGCAAATAATATTTCTATCACATATGTAAATTTCAATATTTTAAAACAAGACCATTTAAAAATGGTTTGATTCCTACCATCACACATGTTTCAAATATGTGGATAAGCTCTTTTGTAAGAGAGATTTCACAGCATCCCTTTCTTCTTGAAATCACATTTTTGTTTCACTTTCCTGTACAATTTAACATAAGGTGATGTAGTTTCATGCTTGAATGACTTCTACGGATCACCCTCTCCTAAGTGAACAGGGAGGTGTAGGTGATTTTAAGTTCCTGCACTTTTTAGGTCACTGTGCTCACACAGTTTCTGAGTGTTAAAATTTTGAGAGGGCAGGAAATCAATAATATTATTGTTAGTTCATGATTGATTAAAATAAATATAGAATGAATTTTGGTAATTAATAAGCAATAACAAGTAAAACATTTTGGAAACACATCTCTTATTGAAATGAATAGGCATGATTTTTAGGGCGTGGCTAAAAATAAATAAATAAACTTCTCTGACACCAATACTGTGTAGTATTTTGAGTTTTCCATGTTTGGCCGCCCTGATGTTTATTCATTATGAATAAGAGCACATGATGAGAACTGACATAAACAAAGTCCTGCTGTTCTTTACAAAGAAACAAATACAGGATTTTGAAAGGAGAAGCGCTAACCTCCTTCACGGACTTTCTCTGAGGCAGATAGTTTTCTAAAAACCCACCTATGGAAATCGAGTATCTAGACTCTGAACCCAGTATAATCCTTCAGGCTTCCCTTCCACCCACACCTTAGAAAGTCTGCACCTACAGCCTGAGGGATGCGTACTTCAACTTGAATATCCCAGGTGAGATCATGGCCTGAAGGTGCAGCCTCACTTATCTACCCCCAGGTGTGCTTATCGGTGCACAACTGACCCTCCGTCATGAGTTTTTCTCATATTTTCTTCCCTACACAGGAGAAAAGAATCTACAGCTAAATCACAAAGGTTTTCATCCCCTTGGTAGAAAAGGAGCAGATTAGACTGGTCAGGATCTATAGCATATGGCATGATTTTTTCCTGAATCCATCCACAGTTTGACCTTAAGAGAAGTGATATTTAAAAGACCATATCTTCAAGTCACTTGTGGGCATGCCTGTCTCTAGTGCCGCTGGGGACATAACTACGTGTTTAAGTGCTAAGGCTCTGAGACTAAAGGCCATCTACCAGATCTGGGGAACTGTGCTTTGGGGCAGGAAAAGAAGGCCAAAGGACGCATCATTTGAGGTCACCATCTCACTGCTTATAATTACAAGCGACAACTGCAGAGATTCCACTGCTTGCTCAGAAAACATTGACAATAAAAAGAGGTGGGGACAAGATTTGGAATGATGACAGTCAATATCTCAAGCCATCTCACTCCTCTACTGGAGTCTAGAACAGGGGTGAAGAACCTGTGGCCCACTATTGCTTCCATTTGGAAGACCTGGGCAAAGGGTCATAGTCTGTGACAAGTTGCCTCAGTTAGTCAAAACCTGTGGGTTAATCATGTGGTCTTGTATTTTACATGGAGATTCTATGAGCTGTTGGAAATTAAAACTTTGAGTTCTCTTCAAACATTTGTTCAAGAATCATTTGTGAACCTCCTTAAAATGAAGATTACTGGGCCTAACTCAAGAACCACTGATGCATAAGTAGTAATGCGAGGAATAAGTATCAGCACTTTTCACAAGCAATTCAGAGTTTGATGACCAAGGAAAACATCAGACTTAGAAAAGAAAATACAGACCTCTAAGATTTCTAGCTCAGTAGCCCCAGATAATTTTTTTAGGTGTAGATGAACACAATACCTTTATTTCATTTATTTATGTTTATATGGTTGCTGAGGATCGAACCCAGTGCCTCACATGTTGCCAGGCAAGCACTCTACCACTGAGACATGACTCCAGCCCCCAGATAACTTTTGTTTTTGAGTTTCCTTACTTTTGTATTATACACATGTTCACTGTGCCAATATTATAACATCAAAAAAACAGAAAAATTGAAAGGATTGGATAAATATAGAAGTGCAAATTCTAATATTTTCTTCTCCACATGCAAACAGATCATCTGGATTCCTCAAACTTGAGCCTGTGCATGCATCCCGGGATGGAGACTACTCACTTGTAGGCAAAAGAAAGAACAATGCAGAAATTAGATGACGTCTCTAAAAGAAGACAATGACTTGGGCAAAGGGTAGCCAATGGGAAGAGAAACGTTTTAAATGACAGCTACTGTTCCTACTTCCTTAACAGCTTCAATGTGACTACAAGCTACGTCAGTCATCTTCACAGCCTCCTTAGATATCTCAGGAGTTTTTCAACTCATCATTTTAAAACATTACCAACAATTGACTGAAAATATGGAAGAGCTAAACTTTCAGAAACCAGTGGGAAAGCAGATTCTGTAACTAAAAGAGAAATATTGGATTTAGAACAGGCAGAACTAATACTTTTTGAGATATTAAATGATTTTGCTCCTCCAATGTTTTGCTCTATCCTTTCCCAAATCCCTTAGTGTCTTCCCCCACCCCACTGGTGTCATTTCAAAACGTTCTAAACGTTCTGTTTGCATGAATTCAGTAGCCCAGAGATTTTGGTTTCCTAAAGCCCTATCTATTTCCAAACTGAAGCAAAAGCCCTGTAGAGTTTACCCTGAGGGCTGTGCAAACTGAGAGAGAAGGAAATCTCTGGCAAAAACATCTGTGGGAAGCAGGGATTTCTTCCCAAAGATGAGAAAGCAGTTCTTCCAGGCTGGAGAAAGGTGGCAGGGGGCATTAAAAACTTGGGGATCCCTAGTGAAAGAACAAGGAATGGAGAGGCCACGAAGGCACAAAGGAGGGATGCAGGAGCTCTCGCCGGACATCCCCGCCCCAGCCTCCGGGGAGCTGAGGGACCCAGGCCTGCAGCCCCTGAAGCCATCATGTCCATGAGCGCCCCCTCTGTCCAAAGGTGGCACTGCTGCTCTTCTCCCTCCTGCTTCATTAGCAACCAGTTCCTGCGCCTCTGCTGGCCAGCCTATGGCAAAGCTGCTCACATCCTATCAGTTAAGCTCAAGAAAATGGAAACCATCCCCGACACTAGCGTCTTCGCAAGGCAGCCGCACGCACACTCCCTCTAACACAGTTTTCCTTCCGTCTTTGGCACAGTGGCCTTGTCATTGCCAGTCCGTTTGAAATTTCCCAACACATCAACTTATGCTTCCAACCCTTTCCCGGCTTTCCAGTAAGTCCTCAACACCCCTTAAAAAATGCTGGGGACAAAGTGAGATTTTTGTAGGATAATCTAAACAAATTGAAATAATAAAATCCAAACTGTCATTTGTCTCTGCTGTTGAAGGTGCTAAGACGACCCGCACAATTTGGTCCTAGATAGGCAAGAAAGCTGAGAGTTACCCACTTTCTTTTCTCCAATTCCTCCTATCCGAGCCTGTTCACTCTTCAGTACAGTAGTGTGGAAATATATATTTGGCTCTTATTCCTGTTCCTGGCACAGAACTCCTAAAACTAGTGGAATTTCCTGAACGATGGGAAAGTCTTTTGTTATTCATAATGAGTCTCTTTCAACCGGTCTTGAATTTATGTTAACGATGCGACTCTTGGCAAGGGCCCTAGATTGCTTCAGGATGAGCACCGGTCTGGGAACCAGAAAAAACAAGCACTTGATTAGAGGATAAAAACTTGCATCATCGCCTCTCAACCTCTGAGGAAAAGGTGGGGCGCACATTTCACTCCATCACCAATGGCCAATGACTTAATCAATCATGCCTACACAATGCAACCAAAGAGCCACTGAAAGGAGAGGTTAAGGCAGTTTCTGAATGGGTGGGTGACACACCCTAGTTCCATGGGGACAGAAGCTCCTGCCACCAGGACCCTTCTGGACCTCGCCCTGTATGTGCACCTCTCTATTTGGCTACTCATTGGTATCATTATAACTAACTCTAATGGGAAGAACAGCATTTTCCTGAATGAGCAAGTTATTAAACCTGAGGAAGGGTCATGGGGACCTCTACGTTTGTGGCAGCCTGGGTAGAAGTATAAGCTACTTGGGGACACCTTTTGTGGTTCATGTCTAAAGTGGGAGCACTTCATGGGACTGAGCCCTTGTTTCCTCTGTTGTCCGCAGTATGGTGAGCATTCAAACTGCACAGCAGGATTTTAAAACATAAATCACAGTGCAGCGCTCCACTGTTCATGGTCCCCTGATGGCTTTCGATGTCTCCTGGAGTACACCCAAGCTGCTTACGCTGGCTTTCTAGGCCCTCTGTGAACTCACCCCTGCCTACCTGTGGAACCGCATCTCCTACCGCACCCCTTACTCATTAAATCCTACCCCTGCTGGCCTTCTTCCTGGTTTTCTGTTTGTTAAGCCCACGGATCTTTTCCTTGCTCCCTTGGCCTGGCAATCCTCAGCCGGCTTCCCAACACGCCAGTCTGAGGTTTCATAGAGATGTCAGCTCAGAGACGCCTTCCCAGATCACTCCATGAGTGACACAAGTTCACCATCACAGCAGGCTGGTCTAATTCTCCACATAAACTTCTCAGCATCTGACACACTGTGTGTTCACGTATCTGTTTACTGTCTGATGACTCAGTAGAAAGCAATCTCCAGGAGAAACAGGACCTGTCTGTCTCATTCCTCACTCCAACCCCAATGTCCAAAAAAGGACCTGACCCACCCGGTCAATTGTCAAATATTTGAAGACTGAAAAGGCTCATGAAATCTTTCTCCCAGGAGGTGAAAAACCAGGACTGACCAAAAACTGCATCAATTTACCACTGAACCCCAGAGAACACCGTGACTCTTCTGACTCTCAGCTTAGCATCTGACTGGTGATAGGAGCTCATGCTGGGAATGAAACTATTTCAGGGGTTCCCTCCATGAGAGGGGCTGTTTATGAGAGCATCAGCAAGTATAAACAACTGTGTGCAGCCAAACAGGAGGGCCAGCCCCAAACAAGGGCTCTGGCAAATTTCCTCCCTCCCTACCAAGCTTTCAACGCTGTTCCCATGAAAACCGTTCACCCTGCCCGGCAGTCAACCTCCTGTCTCCTTGGGCACTAATTGCTCTGCCTGGTTAGACAATTTAGGAAAACGCAGCACTCTCAATATGACATAAGGAAAGGGGAAAGGAGGGGGCCTGGCTTTGCAAAATTACAATGAGTTCTGATAAAAGGGAAACACAGAAAAGTAGCCCAGTATTCAGAGAGAGGAGAATGCTTCTAAGTGGCCCTGAATGTCTCATCTGACACCAGAAAAGGGATTCAGACTTGCCATGGCCCCATCCTCCATGAAGCCCAGGGTTCCTGCACCAGCACTGGGAAACAGAGGGAAGGTATTTCTTAAACCTGGCATGAGAAAGGGAAAGGCTCTCTTACCTAAACAGGCAGACCTCAATGGCCATCCTTAGGGTCTGCTTACTGTTCCAAAACAGGTACAAGGTGACCTCCCCATAGCCACTTGGGAGGCTGAACTGGGAGGATCATTTGAAGCCAGGAGTTAGAAAGCAGGCTGAGCAACACTGGGACACCTTGTCTCAAAACAAAAAAGATGCAACTTAGTGCATAGTGAGATTCAAAAGTGCAGTCCCGGTATAAATATGGCCAGGAGTTAATGCTAATGATTAACTCTGCATATTTTTTTCCTCTGCTATAATTACCCATCTCACAAGGGACATTTCAAATTTCAGACTCACAATTGGCACTTAAAATGGTTACAGCCTCTCCTCCAGGACTCCACAACCACAAATTCATCCTGAAAGAAAATAAGGAAGGCATATAAGGATTTATTTTTGGTAATGTTTAAAATACCAAATATGTGTGTGTGTATGTGTGTGTGTATATATATATACATATATATATGTTTATATATATACATATAAGCAACCTAAACGCCCAACAGTAAGAAAGCAATAAAGAAAAATGATTGAATATGCCTGTGATGGACTATCGTATGACATAAATATATTAATGGGGAAATTTTAAAAGCACACTTGTACTTTGAAGAATTCCACCACGCTTTCAATGGTTTCACAGAAACCCCGACTAATCCCAAAGAATTTCTGAGTTTTCTCCCAATTCAGCTTTTCATTTTTCTTTTGTGAAATCAGAGATGTTGCCACACCATGGTGCTAAAACAGGGGAAGCTGGTTGGAAAGGCATATAATCCTCATGTAAACCTATAGCCGCCTCAAAAATGAGCATTCCTGTTCTGCAAAGAAGGGAAGGACGCAGAGTCGGGGTTGGAATGTCCTCCCACCGGCTGCCGAGGCCACACTGCCCCACTACAGCGGCAGCTGTAGGCCAGGCTACAACCTCCAGGAGGGTAAAGAGGAGGAGAAACGACAAGGAGTGTCTTTGCCCTGGAGACTCCCACACCATTCACAGGCTAGTGGAAAAGAGGGTACGGAGAGCAGCCGTGAACCACAGGCCACAGAGCCTCAGAGTTTAAGGCAGGCCAAATATAAAGAAAGTAGAAGAAAACTCCAAATTCCTAACCTCCTGACTGGAAGAATAATGATTCCTTTGAGGGTGTGGAATACGAGCCATAATAGAGAGAGAAGAACATGCCAAGTTGGGGCAAGTTGGGTTCCTTCAAACACTGAGAGATCTAAATTACACCTCTGGACGGCAGGCAGGAATATGAATGCAGTGCTTTGGGGAAATGAAAGAAGAGAGATCAGAGCAGCCATTACAGCGCCAGTGTGTGCCACAGGCCAAGTCCTTGCTGCGTGGCCCCAGGTGAGATTTCTGCCAGCCCTGTGATGCAGGAAGAGCAGGCAGGCACAGACCTCTCTTAGGAGAAATCCTGCAAAGCATAAACTTGCACAGTGGGGGAGTGAGTGAAAGCATTTCTGAACTTTCCCAAAGGCACCCTCAAAGCCTGCACAGGGGGCTCACCTGGACCCATCTCACTCCCCGCTTTCTACACTTCTGATCCACTCCTGCCTGCTCCCAGTGTCCCCTGACCTGTTTCTACTGACCCTTTCTTCCAGGTGGAAAGAAAGTCTCAGGACCCTACCTCTGATCCTTACCTCTGGCTCCATGCTAGTGGCAGCTTCCTAAATATCCTCTCCCAGGAAGAAGCAGAATCTTCCAGACTCCAGAGCAAGGCTGCTGTAACACAAGCAAACACCTTCTCCAGCTAGATTTGAAACAAATTCCACATATTTTCGTTATTTCAAAACTCCCTCTTCCTCTTGACAAAGGGCAAAGGGAAGAGATGCAGAGGGTGTGAAAAATTGTTTGCCTAGAGATGCGAACATTATTTCTTAAAAGGATTGTATTCTTAGGCACTCTTAAAATTCAGTCTGGAAAGAAGAACGTGACTGGGAGAGAAAGGTGAAATCTGCAGATCAGAGGAAGAACCACTGGTCAGAGGAAAGGACTGTCGGTAAGCAACGTGCTGCAGGGGAACTTCAGCAGAAACGCTGGAGGACAAGGGAAGATTCAAAGTCAACACGCTGACCATGAGAGACACCGTGACCTTCAGCAGAAAGAAGACAGATTGCTTTGCATGATACAAATAACTCTGAAATCATCCCCTCTAATCCTGTACTTCCTTAACTTAGCTTTCTGACTTCTTATAAATCATCATATGTCAAACTCCTCAAATTCCATTGGTCAACTCAAGAAAGCAGAAGAAATCTTCATATGAGTAATAAAACTGCATGCTTTAGTGGTACTTGTGACCATTTGCAGAACCACATATTTTAACACACACAGAGAAAATTCACTTTCCAGAAACAATTGATACTAGTTTTCTGTCCTCTGTCACTAAGTGGTTCCAGATTGTTCCTGAAGACTGCATATTTGTGACTTCATTTCTGAAATAGTGCTATTTCAGGATAATAATGATATTTCACAATAAACTCTACATCCAGCACCTTCCCAAACAGATAACCCTTGGCAACAGTTGGAAGAAGGCTCATTCCTTGGCCTACACCCTAACATCTATGCTATTCTCCACTTCTGCATCCTCATCAGGAATCCAAGCCACAACATTCACCCACTGTATGTTTTGAAACCAAGTCTCAGTTCTGACATTCTTTTTAAAGGTACTGAAACTTCATGCAGGTGGTTTTGTTTTTTTTTTAAGAAATTGCATTTTATGTGTATTTTTATTTATTTTTTTAGATGTTGATGGACCTTTATTTTATTCATTCATTTATATGTGGTGCTGAGAACCAAACCCAGTGCCTCACACATGCTCTACCACTGAGCCTCCACCCCAGCCCCGTGCAGGTATTTTTACACATGCTTCGAGTTTCACCTGCCTGTCATGATGAACACTCTCGACTCTCGGTACCCGCATGCTTCCTTTTGTAGAGTCCCATACCACTTGCAATTGGTCATGATTTTAGGCAGTGTCATTAGTCAAATTTTTGTTTCTAGAAACTTATCTTAAAGGAGTATTTTGCGATGAATACTTTCAAGGTTGAATCCCACTGTCAAATAATTTAATTTTTGAAGACGACACAGCCTAGTTCAATAAACCCACATTGAATCCAACATGAAAAAAAATTTTACAATTCATTAGCCACTCCCAGAACAATGGCTGTTTGGTCCACAGCCGCCTGGCTAAATGACATTTTATGTCCACTGGACTAAGCAGTTTTGTAAAGCTAACTGATTTTCCAAGTTCAATAATGAAAACGGATGAAGTAAACAAACGATATTAGTGTACATACCATTCAAGTTCTCTAGAGAAAGAGTCCAAGGGATATATTTACATATGAATATGCATGTGTGTATGTACACACATAGAAATGTGTAACGTAATTTTGAGGAAAGAATTTTTATTAGTTCTTTTGAGTTATACAGAACATTAGGATTCATTTTGACATAACTATAAAAACATGGAATATAATTTGCTCAAATTCAGTCCCCAGTACTTCCCCTTTCCCTCTCCTCCTCCCTTCTCCTGTTCTCTTGCCTCAGCTCCACTGATCTTTCTGCTATTTACTCACAGTGTTTTTTTAATTAGCATCTTATGAATATACATGAAGGTGAGATTCACTGTGGTATATTCATATATGGACACAGGAAAGATTGGTGGACTTGTTGAAGGGGATTGAGGAGGAGGGAGGAGGGGTGGGACAAAAGAAGAACAGTGGCATGGATCTGACTGAATCTGAATTATATTATGAATAGTACGCATATTTTTCAGAGATTTACTTTAAGGAATTGTCTTACATGACGGTGCGTGTTGGTAAGTATGAAGTCCATAAAGCAGGCAGCAGGCTAGCAACTCAGGAAGCATCTCTACGTCAGAGACTTGAGGCAGAATTTCTTCTTCTTCTGGGAAACCTGTCCCCACTTTTCAGGCCCTCAGCTGATTAGATGAGACCCACCCACATCATCAGGGTTAATCTGCTTTATTCAAAGTCAACTGCGTATAAATTTAACTACATTTACAAAACACTGTCATAGAAACTCCTAGATTTGTGTCTGATTAAAAACTGAGTACTATAGCCTAGCAAAGTTGGCACGTTAAATTGTCACAGTGTGGAGGGCCTTATGAGACCACAATATGGTTATAGTTTTAGTATCAACAAAGATGACACCCAGTGGGGGAGAATGTTACATCCCGGGCATGGCTCTCACTGTTAAGAGGAAACTGATGGTCACAGGGAATCGCCTAAACACGTAGGTGCTACAGCCGCACAGTTTGGAGGGAGATAAACTTCTAGGGTCAAAACCCAACTCTGGTTAATCTGAGTCCTTTATACACTTTTTTTTAAATCAAAACCAATCATCATTGATTTAAACAAGTCATACCACGTAAGTGAAAAGTGCTTTCTTCACTGAAAAAGGCTCAAATTATGCAGATGTTATCTTTTTCCAGGACATGTAATAGTTTTCTGTTGTCAAGGTGAAGATTATTTTTAACACAATGGTACTATATAAAATAACTACGAAGAAAATTCTGATTCATCAACTTACTGAATATTCTTCCCAGCCTTCCTATGGCTTTACCACTTAAAAGTGCTATAATTGAGAAGGGAAAACAAATTAATGATAAGGAAGTTCTAGAATGATTAGTCTTCTTTACTCTAACTTCCATATTTATTTTCTATCCTGGTCACCTTTTTTCAATCCTCCCATGTTTAAAAAAAAAAAAAGAGAGAGAAAGAAAGAAATCACCTTTAGACAAACCAGAACTCCAAAAACCAAACTCTCGTTCCGCACTCACGAAGGTTAACTTTGTGTCAACTTGGCGAGTCTATGATGTTCAGTTGCATGGTCCCACATGGGTCCAGATGTTGCTGGGAAAGTGTTCATGGACGTGCCTCACATTCAGATGAGCAGACACTAACTCAGATGGCCCTCCATGAGGGCCTTGTCCAGTCAGATGCAGGTCATATGGGCCAAGACTCTGGTTCCCCAACCTTCTCCCCAAGATTCTCAAGACTGCAGTGTAGAAATCTTGCCTGTTTCCTGCTGTCCTGCAGAATCCAAACTAAAGACCACAGCATTATCCCTCAGCTGAGCTTCTACTCTACCAGTCCACCTTAGTTGCTAATCTCCAGACTCATGGGAGCTAATCCCAGTCAATCAATGACTACACACGTATGTGTGCATTATGAGGGTTTGGATGTGTATACTATTTCTCTTGTCCAACACACATGTTTTAGACAAGAGATACAATCTCGCATGCCAAAAAAAATTCTATATTTACATACCTCTTTTACTGTTAATTAGGTAATTTACTTCAGTACTATGAAATCCCTTAAGATTTAAGCTGAGAGGTTTGAGGGTTTTTTTTTTTTTTTTTCTACTTTGCCTCCTCAGGGAGACACATACCTGTTTATTCATAGTTGGCAAGGTTCCATGTACTCTGTTCTTCTTCCAGATTCTGCTTCCTCATTGCCTGAGGCTTTTTAGGTAATAGATACTGGCCAGGCTAAATGGGTGCCAGGTGTTCAACATGGAACCTGCTTACTTGTGCCTGAAAGGGACAGAGATTTGCCATGGTATAGCTAGGGACAACTTGAGGCTGTCAACTGGGACTGCTTGGGATCGTTCTATTATTATGCCTTCTTAGTGTCCCTTCTGTGGAGCTATTCAGTTGATTGGCACTTACCTAATTAACTATCTAAGAATTACCATGGTTAAGGAACAGAGGAAAAGCAAAGCAGACGTTTAATGATGTGAACACTAGTCTCTTGTGAGACTGCTTTATTGATAAGGTTTTGCTCAAATGGGTAAGAGTTACCCTGTTGCTAAGGCAACCTGCCTTCAGGAATAACAGATCTATATATTATTCCAGCAAGTGGTCCTTGCGATTTAATAAAGCGGAAAAAGTAAATGCAACTGCAGACCCGTATCAGAGGGAAGATAGCAAAATAAAATGCAAGGCTCAGAATGGTGGGTGTTGGGTTTGAAGATTGAGTCAATGTGTCACCTTCTCTGAAGAAAGCCCGCTCTCCCTGGAATACAGGCAATGCATAAACGTGGCAAGAGCCTTCCCCTCTCCTCTGCCTTGATCTTATTTCTTACCAAGTCCCTTGCTCTCTCCCTTCCAGCCTCACTGGACCTCACACCATTTCTCAAACGTGCCTCGCCCCAACTCCTCACCTGCTGCTCTGCCTGCTGGAAACCTCTTTCCCAGCTGCACATGTGCCCCTCCTCCCTCCTGGTCTACGGATCTTGCCACAGAGAATCCTCCCCTAACTGCCACCTGCAAGGCAGACCCTGCCATACTAATCTCTGTTTTTCTCTATCACTTTACCCCACTTAATTTTTTCAGAGCATTTATCATCCCAGAATATTAATTCTGCATTTAATGTATATTGCCAGTCTCTCTCGATAGAATGTAGGCTCCATTAAGAGCAGAGTGTGGCCGTCTCGGTCACTGCTCTGTCCTCGGCATCTTAAACAGTGCCTTGCTTCTTGTACACATAAAAATCATGAGCGAATACATGAGGTTCTGCTCCCAATCTTTAAAAATTCAGTTAGGGAGAGAAAATTTAGACACATAAAACAAGTATAAAATATGAATATGATTTTTAAAAATAACAAGATAAAAACCAAGTCAAAAAATAGTTGCAAGGGGGTTTGGTGTGAGTAAGAAGAGAGAAGAGGAAGCCCTATTAGACAGCTCGGCCAACACCTGAGAAACCTTTCTAAACAGCAGCTGCACCTGCCGTTTCTGGGCCAGATAGTATCTATTGATACTTTGCCAAGCTAGAAGCCTGGAATCTGCACATCACAGACTTCTGTGCCAGAAGGTTCCAGTCGAAGTTCTGCCGGCCTCTCACAGGAGAGTAGGTGGTGGAAAAAGAGAGGCTCCCTTCAGCCATAGCTCTGGAGTGAGGGAACAGCACACACCCACTTGTGGTCAGCTGCTTGAGACAGAGGTCCCAGACTCCTGCAGGGCTGGTGCTCATTCCTGTCACTCCTAGCCCTTTCTGTTCCTCTGACCAATCCCATGACTTTATAATCTAATTCCCCATTTTAGAGAACTCTCTACTGGGATAACCTTAAGTTATTTTTTTTTAATTTTTCTGTCTGAGTCCAAGCTGAGAATCATTCACATTCTCAAATAAATACCAATTTATTCTGTATTCTTTAATTGATATTCTAAATTCTAAAGTTTGTGCGGTACGGAAGAAAGCTATGTCCCCCAGAAAGCCCTCCCAGACATCCCCCTCCTAGGTCATCTTTCTAATATTCTCTGTTTGAACTCCTAACTTATGTATGGTACAGCCAGCGCCCCACAAATTCATACTTGATTCCATACTTTCACATCTTACCCTGTATTTTTTTCTAAAATATGAATTTCTACTCTCCAATTAGATTTTAAGTATCCAGAAGGCAAGGTGCTTTAAATTTACCTCCTAGGTCATACCTATGACAGCACTGGGCATTTTGTCAGTGCCTATTATGGTTTGAAAGGTCCCCCAAAGGTCTGTGTTGGTCCCAGAACTGTTGAGAGGTGGTGGGACATTGAAAAGTTTCATGCCCTTGAAGGAAACAAGAAGGCCCTGGCCTGCCGGCCTCTCTCCTCTCTCTCTCTTTCTCTCTCTCCCCTTCCTGGCTGCCATAAAGTGTAACAGCTTCCCTCTACAACACACTCCCCGCCATGATGTTCTGTCTCACCACAGACCCAAAGACAATGGAGCCAAGCAACCACGATTGAAACCTCTGAAACTCTGAGCCAAAATAAATCTTTTCTCCTTGCATGCTGATTTTCTAGATCCTTTGACCCAGAGACTAACACATTATCCAATATGTAAACATGTGCTAGATTCACCTGGAAGGAGCAGAGTATTTCTCACATCAGTGTGGAAGGGCAAGGATTAGGCACAGTCACTGATACATCGTTCTCTTTGCCAATGAGTCATAAACCACCTTGAACCTTAGTAATGGCAGGGCCGAAAAGCCTGGAGAGAAATGAGAAGATGCAAGTCTGCACAGAAACGCTGGAGGACCCTTGGTTTTCCATGGGAAAGCAGTAAAGATACCACAGGAACCTCAGGGCTGCTCTTGAGCTTGCTTAAATATCACAGGATATTGTCCTAACTTCCAGAAAAGAGGCTGTCTGCTTCACTTCCACCACCTTGATCAGTAACCCCAACATTTACTTACTTTTCTCTATATTTCCTTCTAGAGGCAGATTTGTGATTTGATGACAGTAATCAGCCTCGTGATCAAAAGCACTTTTTTTTGAATGCATAGTTGATTCTAACATATAGTCCATTCAATTAAATCAGCGTGGACAAAAAGACAAGAAATTTCTTAAGGAAAATAACTGAAAAGAAGAAAATGGAGCTATATAAGCAAGGTAGCTCTTGAGAATTTTGGTGCAAACTGTCCCGATGCCATCTTTGACTCTTTGATGAGAAAATCCAGCTAAAGAACCTGAAAATATGATCCAGAAATTTTGAAATTTGAAACCACAAGTAATTCTACCTTGATATTAAAACACTAAGAGAAAAATAGAAAGTGTGAGCACACACGCACCAAAGCTCACAACAGAAAGGTCCTTCTGGTGCCTTGCTTGTGATTCTATCCAGAATTGATCTGTTATTCCATGAGCAAACATCAAGTCAATACCTTCTTATTACTAATAAAGCCCTGAATAAGCTACTAATTTGAAGCCAGGGAAATAAGAGGTGAGAAACTGAAGAGCAAAGATTTTATTTTTAGATTCCAGAAAATATAAGGGTGAGTTTTTAGATGAGGCATACATGCTGTAGCTCCTTGATTAAGGCACTGTCATGGTGCCCTCCAAATGTTGATACACGCCTGCGACTTTGCCTTGGCTCACCCAACCAAATTAGATGATCCTTATTGTGATAAACTACATTATTCAGGGTTGTTAGTTGCAAACAATAGTAAATTGGCTGTTTAAGCAGAAAAGGGATTCAGTAAAGGATAATAGTTACCTCTCGGAATCTTCAAGTAGATCCAAGAATGGGTAGATAGGCAATGTGACCAGGAACAAAACCTAAGTCACACGTTCTATGGGCCAAAAGCCACTGACATTGTCCCTAAGCAAAGGTGCAGGCAAGAGTCTCACTCCCCCAAGGTCAGTCATACCATCTATCTCTGCTGGCTTGAAAGCTGTACACAGGGTCCCCGCTTCTTCCAGTTGTTCTTCCTAAATGGAAGTCTGCCATCTGCCCACCTCCTCTGTAGAGCACAGATCACAGGACTTTGCATAGCTCCAGTGGAAATCGCCATACTGAGCCACATTGGGGCCAAAGATAAAGGGAAAATCTGCTATATTTGTCTTGACTTTACTTGAAATTTTGTCTAGCATGGATGTTTTTGAAATTTTATTTGTTTAGGTTTTACTTTAAAATATTGGTTTAAATTGGTTTGATCTTGGTTATTGAATTTTGGGGTGTTTCTTTCAATTAGTCCATGGGTGACCTACACAATCTCCAGATTGCAACCCTGAAGAGGAGGCTGGGAAAGTGAGTCTCTGGATGTAGAACTAAGAGGGTGTGGAGCACAGAAGAGTGGCCCCTGAAGCTGTCCACATCCTAACCCCAGCATCCAGCCGTGCCTTAACTTCCATGGCAAAAGGGACTCTGGATGTGATTGAGGAACCTGAGATGAGGACAGCATCCTGAGTTATCCAAGGACTCATAGGAGTCCTTGTAGAGAAGAGGACTTGTGTGATAGGAGCAGAGGGCAGGAAGAGAGGCTGGAAGACTCTGTGCTACTAAATATGAAGACAGGAGAGCAGGCCATGAATTTGGGGATGTCAACAGCCTCTGAGAAGAACAAGAAAACCAATTCTAGAGGCTCCAGAAGAGAAGCAATCCTGCTGTCACCTTGATTTCTAGGGAAACATTTATTTGGACTTCTGATCTCCAATACTATGAAAGAGCAAATTTGTGGGTGATTTTTTTAGAGCAGCAACAAAACATCAGCATAGTGGTGAAATTCTTCATGGAGCCTAAGTATTCGAAATGACCAGGGGAAAAAGAAGACATAACAACTGCCCATCACCAGACAATGTTTTCTACTTACATTTTCATCTTTTTACTCAAATTCCAATTCCAATGTGCTCCTGTGGTTCTTATAATCAGTTACAGACAGGTGACACTTTGGGAGTGAATACTGTATTCTCTGCCCGACTACCAGCCATCAATTCACCAGGCATCCTAAAGCCTGTGTGCACGAATCCCATTTTCCTAGGTGAATTTCACTTGTTAGAGGACAGGAGTCTTGCCTTCCACTGCGCCACCCTGTTCAATATGGAAACACAGGACCCTGAAGCCCGGAATTCCTCCCAAGAATGTCAGCAGTGCAAAGCTGGAGTAGTTCTTCTACTTTTCCTCAGACAACGGTGATCTCATGTCCTTATGAAACATCATTCTGCTAGTTAGGGTTTCATTCTCATGACCAAAACACCAGATAAGAACAATCTAAAGGAGGAAGAGTTTATTTTGAGCTCTTCCTTTCAGAGGTTCAATTCACTGTCAGCCAGCTCCTTCGCTTTGGGCCTGAGGTGAGGCAGAACATCATGGCGGAGTTGCTTGGGAAGCAGAGACAAAGAGGGAGAGGGGTCACAGGGAAGATGCACCCTTCCAGGGCACACTCCCATTGACCCACCTGCCTACAATTACCACCCCCTCGGTCCATTCAAACTAGGATGGACTGATTAGGTTACAGCTCTTACAATCCAATCACGTCACCTCTGAACATTCCCACATCAACACAGGAGCTTTAGGGGATGACTCATATCCAAAGCATAACTGATTCTAACCTAATATGATTTAAGCCTCTTTACTGGAATAAAAAGAGTAACAACCAAGCCTACTTTAACTGTTTACCTAGTTCTTGATTTTCCATGAATACCTAAAATGCTGTGAAATTATAAAAGATAATTCTCATCCCTTAGGGGGAAAAATATTCTCGGGATAAGTACAGTACATTGTGCTTTCAGCAAATATCTGAAGGCTGCGATTGTGATAAAAAAATGGCCTCTAGCATAAATGTGGAGCATATTCCAAAAGTGCATTTGTTGGTCCATCATTTGGAATTCAAAATTTATTTTATCTTAGTAGCAATATAAATGTTACTTGTATCAATCCTTATAACATGTTCACATTGTAACAAAGCAGAGAAAAAGCTGTCTGTGTAGACGGTGATGTGTGAATTCCATCTCCAAAAAGGATTAAGTTTATTCTGAAGATAGCATTAATTGCATACAGCAGAACATGCCCTAAAGATAAACAATTTGAGGTGAAAAAGGAGGCTTAGAAATATGAAGCTGGGTTCAGGGTCATGGAAGGAAAATCGTCTCTGAATGGTGGGTGAGAGTTGACTTGGGGTACAACAGTGTCCAGGGACAAATTCACACTATGTTTAATATTGCTCACTTATGCCTGCGGCGTCTCTGGGTTATTTGGGCAAGGTGTGAGGGGACAAGGTGGATAGGTATCATATCCCACATGAAGCCTGGCGAAAGGTACAGACAGATGTTGGGTGGAAATCACCACCTCTGAGCCACACTGTCCCAACTACAGAGAACCTCAGTTCCTGGTCCCAGGTTCCAGCTGAATTGGCTTCTCATCTTTGAGACTTGAGCTCTGGGACACATGGCAAGTTTACTAATCTCACATTGTTCTTTCGTTTCTGCAGTCTCAAGAAAAGACTCTCAAGAAAGGAAAAGAGAAAGAAAAGGCTAGAGTCACTCTACTGGAGAAGGCTGTTGAAAAAAGGTACACACACACACACACACACACACACACAAAACACCTTTTCAACATATGATCTTTACTGTTTGTTCTGCAATGCACCTCAGAGAAGGCAGTGCTAATAATGGTGTCCCCTAGAATTGTGCAAAGAAGTCCCAAAGAGAAGTTAATTTCCCCCTGGGTGACTCTGAACCATAATGTGTGTGAAAGTAAACAGAACTATTTTGTCCTTAGTTTTCAGCCAAAAACTGTTACAGGGCTACAAGATCCCCAAGGACTGGGCCAGCCTTGAGCCAGGCATGTCTTTATGGTCCCACCCTGTGTGTAGTACACTTCACCTCATCAACAAATCAAAGCTAATCCCACAGCCTCTACTTCTCTCCACTTTACCACCAGATCCAAGTCACCATGTTTTATACCTAGACTAGGGGCTTCCAAAACTCTGATCACACAGCAGAAATAAAATAATTTTAGCATTGTACCTCAATTAGATATGATTTATTTCTGAATCATATATGATTATGGTACCTACATATTCTGTATGTTATGTCTACTTTGAAATTTTTAAATAAAAATTTCATATACTGCTGAGTTCTGAATGTTTGTGTCTACCCTCCCCCAGATTTATATGTTAAAATCTAATGCCCAATAAATGCAATTATCTTTACTGGGAGATGGGAATTTCAGGAGGGTATTAGATCATAAGGACAGAGCCCTAATGAATGGGATTAGTGTCCTAAAAGAGTCCCTAGAGTCACCTTGCTGCTTCTTCCAAGTGATGACATAGCAAGAAAGAACCCTCTATTAATCAACGAATAGGTCCTCTCCAGACACAGAATCTGCTTGCACCTTGATCAAGGACTTACCAGCCTTCAGAACTGTGAGAAATCAACTTCTGTTGTTTATAAGCCACCCTGTTTATGGCATTTTGTTACAGAAGTCTCAATAGTCTAGGACATATGCATATATAAGTATGTGCACAATTATGTATGATATTTCCCCTTTCCACACTCAGAGATAATCCCACACACTCTCTGGACTAGGTGCTCTGCATCAGAGCCACTAGCCTAGTACAAGTCCCTCATAATTGATCTCTCTACTTCTACCCTGTCTTCCTGTAATCCATATTCCATGAAGCAAAATTAGACTATGCCCTTTCTCTTCTTACAATTCTCTGAAGTCTCTTCATTGCACTTAAAACCTGAACTCCTTCTCCTGGTCTACAAGGGCCTCCATGCTTTGGACCCACCCACTGAGCCATCTTCTGAGCCCCTTTATCTTGGCTTTGGCAGAAGGACCCTTTTCCTGTGCTCCAATGCACCAGCTCAATCTCACTTCAGGGTTCTTTTTTTCTTATTTTTATTTAATAATTTGATTTTTTCATTTTTATTAGTACATTATAGTTATGCATAATATTGGGGTTCATTTTGACATGATCTACTTAGTTTTTTTTTTAATTAGTGCTTCATAGATATACATAAAGGTGGAATTCACCAATTTAAGAAGGAAATGAGAGGGAGAGGGTATGAAAAATAAATCTGAGGAGGTAAAAGACCTCTACAATGACAACTGAACCCTGAAGGATAAAATTAAAGAAGACATAGAAGGTGGAAAGACCTTCCATTTTCTTGGATAGGCAGAAATTAATATCAAAATGGTCATACTACCAAAAGTGTTACACAGACTCAATATAATCCCCATTCAAACACCAATGACATTTTCCCACGACTAGATAAAGAACATTCTACAATTCTTTGGAAGAATAAGAGGCTCAGAATAGCCAAAGCAATCCTGGACAAGAAGAGCAATGCTGGGGGCACCACAATACCAGACCTCAGATTATACTACAGGGCTATAGTAACAAAAACAGTATGGCATTGGCACCAAAACAGACAAGAAGACCAATGGAATAGAATAAAAGACACAGAGAAAAACCCACATAGATAGAGTCATCTGATACTAGAGAAAGGTGCCAAAATATACACTGGAGAAGAGATAGTCTTTTTAACAAATGGAGCTAGGAAAATTGAATAACCATATGTAGAAATATAAAAGTTGACCCCTCTCTCTCACCCTGCACAAGAGTCAACTCAAAATGGATCAAAGACTTAGGAATTAGATCAGAAACTTTGCAACTTTCTAGTAGAATTTTGGGGGCCTTCTAGTTATAGGATCATGTCATCAGCAAACAGAGAAAATTTGACTTCTTATTTTGCTATCTGTTTTCCTTTAACTTCCTTCCCTTGCCTGATTGCTCTGGTTAGCTTCAAGGACTATGTTGAATAGGAGGGGTAGAGTGGATAGTCTTGTCTTGTTCCTGATTTCAGAGAAAATCCTTTCAGTTTTTCTCCATTCAACATGATGTTTGAATGTCCTAGGGTTTATCATACCTAACCTTTGCAATTTTGAGGTAAGTTCCTTCTATCCCTAGTTTTCTAGTGTTTTAAACATACATGGTGCTAGACTTGGTGAAATGCTTTTTCTGTATCTACTGAGATGATCACGTGGTTCTTATTACCTCTACTTACATGGTGCATTACCTTTGTCCATTTGCATGTATTGAACCAACCTTGCATCACTGCAATGAAATCCACTTTATTGAAATCATCTTTCATTTCCTGTGTTTTCTAAGTTAATTTCTTACATCTTCTTTCAGCTCATTGAACATTTTAATGCTGAACTTCCTAAATTCTTTCTCCAACATTTCCTCCACTGTGGTGTCAACGGGATCAGCTGTTGAAGTGTTGTGGGCTATTTTGGGTGGTTTGTTTTCTTGCTTTTTCATATGCTCATATGTCTCCCCATCTGCTGGGGTGGTTATTGCTTCTACTTATATGCAAGGGATTATTTGGTGAGCTTCTTTCTCTTAAGACTCCCAGGCTGGATGAATATCCAGGTATTGATACTTTCACTCCATGACATGTGTCCTCTGCTGTTCCCAGTATCAGCACCAGTCTCTGGTCAGCCATTCTTGAACTGATTCCTTTCTGGGCTGTGAAAGGGTGGTGGGTGGTCATCTAGATCCACTCTGCCATTTTCATCTCTCATTTCTTTGTTGACTGATATTCTTGCTTACTCACCATCGCTGACAGTGTGCACAGTTCTGCAGTGAAAGGGAAAGTGTTCCTCATGCCAGTGCCAGCCTCCACCTTGGGTCTTTGGACTCACTCTTCTCTCTCCTCTGGATATTCTTCCTTAGTCTTCAAAGACCTAATATCTCCTGGCCATACAGACTTAGTGCAAAGTTTCTTCCTAAAAGAGAACAATTCTAGTCCCCAAGAACCTGGGGTAAATTCTCAGCCTAGCTGTGTCTGCTGATTTGTTTAAGTACATTCACATGTGGTTATAGATTGGCATATGGTCATATGAGAGGTCATAAGTCTACTGTATTAACTCTGGCATGTGCCTTGCAGTAGGCCCTCAGTAAATATTTGCAGAATGAATTAATTAACAAAGTAATTCATTAATAGAAATTTGATAAACTCGATTCAGAGTCAGTTGAATTGAGCAGGGCCTGGTTTTATTAAGACTGTTTAAACTTAATTCCTTGTCTCAAGCAACCTAGGGAGGGGGAAAAAGTAGGTGACTTTATAAAAATAGCCTGACCAGGGCTCAGATTTCTTTGAAACACCTACAAGCAAAGGAACTTGAGGATAACAAGAGGATCACAGGTTTCTAAAAATAAACTTCCCTTTAAAAATAGGCCCCCTGCCATGCTTTGTAAAAGAGCTCAAAAACCCATTACTGCGCCCTTTCTAGGAAACCCTGGTGCTCTAATTGGCCCTGTTCTTAAAGGGCCTTAAAATAAATAACAGGCCTTATCTGATTTGAAATGTATCCAAAGTAGTCACTGGAAGGAGATAATGCTCTAGTAAAGAGTATCACATCAGAAAAGGAGTGCTGAACCTTTCTCTGCTTCTGAACAAAATATTCAATAGAAGAAAGCTAATGTGTACGTTCCTATTTAAAAGAATTAAGTATTGAGAGGTCTAGTCTGGTAGAATGCTAATATCCAGACAAATTATTAAAATAAATGATCAAGGACATAAGTACTCTTAAAGAGTCCAATGTCTGACTCTACATTGTTATTCTGCAGATGGAATTCCTATTCAAACTCATAAATTACATGTGGTATGAAGGGAAATGAGAATTTAATATCACAATCAGTCCTAGGCAAAAATTTGTATTAAAAGCTGGGGTCCCTGTCCCTAACACACACACACACACACACACACACACACACAGAGCATGCGCATGCACATGCCTCATACAATTTTTTTAAAACAAGTATTTCAAGAAAGCATCTGATGTGATTTATTAATATTTTAATATAATTAACCATAGAATATAATATGTTGTCTCTGACAAGGGCATTTGGTTATTGAGCATGAATATGAGTCTTTGGGGACTTTTGTTTGGAGTTAGAAATAACCTCTTTCCTGAAATTGCACTTAGCAGAACTATATACTCTAGGTACGTCGTTTTGGAAAAACAGCCCTGCTCACCTGGAAGAGAGCTCCGTCCTCATCACCCAGTTGGATGGAGCCATTAACAGAAGTGTAGACATGAGAACTTCCACCTGTCATGTGGAAGCACAAACACACCCACACCTCATCCACCTTCTTTTGACTAACAGCTCCGATAATACTGCGGAGCTCAGTATCAATTTCTTAATTATTCATCTGACTGTACTTTAGTGAAAACAGAGACATTTCCATCTCCCTTGTTTTCTCACATTTCCCTTCAAAAGAAAGATCTTGTCAGAAACTATTATGACTCGTTAGAAATCCAGTGCTGCTCAGCACACTAGGTGCTACTCAGAACACAGCCCACAAGGAATTTCTTATGCAAGCAACTGGCATCCCAAAGAAGCAGCCCAGACAGAACTGCTAGACCCAACTGAATAAAAGAACAGTGCAAAAGAACTGAAGTTTAAAAAGGGAATGGAAATGACACATGGCCTCGCACCTGCAGGCTCACCCACGCCCTCCATGTCCTCTCCATCATGCAGATATTTGTGAGCAGGGTCTTTCTTTAATTGGGGACTCTTTCACATCCACAAAGAAGTGTCTTAGCCTTACTGCCTCTGCCTCCTAATCATCGCTCTATCTTTAGCAGGGCTTACTTTTGGTTTTGTAAATCCAGCACCCACCCCAATATCTGCCACAGTGTCAATGCCTACTGAGGGTTGGACAAAGGATTAGAGAGACGCTCATCAGTACAGGGATCAGACTGAACCCATCAGAGCCCTTCCCTTAAATTTTAAAATTTAGAACTACAAGCAAGTATTCTTGTCTACATATTACAGCTTCAAGACGTAGACCAAGAACTGCCAGAAATCTTGTGAGATGAGAGTGTGAGTGACTGAGGCCAATCAATACAGAGAGAGCCACAGAAATGAGAAATGAGTACAAGCGTCCTGGTGAGATCTGCACTGCATCCAGCTGGGCTTGTACCCCTGCCTTTCCCTTAGACACACAAGCCTTTAGGAAATTCCTCTTGTTGCCTAGGCTATGGCTGAGTTGAATTTAGTACAGTTTGCCATGAGAAAAGGATTCTAAGTACCCTGGTGTGCATTCTGTTTTCTCAACCATATCATAAAAGTCTTCAGGATAAGAGGTCGTCTATGATTTCAGTGACCTTCACAGTACCCACCACAATGGCGTTTGGTATACCAGAGCCACTGGGTCAACAAACTGATGCTTTCCCAATAGGGTGCTCAGGATCTCTCCTGTTTCCTATTCTAACAAGAATAGGAAAATGTAGAAAGCATTTAGGTAAATATGGAACTGGGAGGACACTGAACAGCCCAACTGAGCTAACAGCCTGCCATGGCCAGCGTCCAATGTAACCCCCAGTGATCCCTGCCTCCGGATGCACCTACCTTTTATAGCCTCTCCTACGTTGTATCGAGGATGCAACAGAAGTTGTGACACTTCTGATTTTCAGTTATAAAAGTCTGAGGCTTCCATTTTAGGTGCTTTCTAGCTCCCTGGCCCTCTCTCTGGGATATTGCTCATCTGGGGAAAGCCAGCTGCCATGTTGAGAGCAGCCCTACCCAGAAGACCTTGAGGAAAGAAACTGAACTCTCTGGCAACAGCAGCGAGACGCAGGCGCCTGCTGACAAGCACATGAGTGAGCTGGGACACGGATCCTTCACCCCAGTCTGGTCCTAGGATTGCTGCAACCTAGCCACACCTGAACTGCAACCTCAGGAGAAACCCAGATCCAGAACCACCAGCTAAGCAGCTAGATTTCTGACCCTCAAAAACTGTGAAATCATAAAGGTAACCAATAATAGTATCATTCCTAGGGTCCCATAAATAAGTCAAGGATCCTGAGAGGTCCAAGATGATAATGTAACAGATAGGTATTCCCTCAGTTGACATGTTTGATAATGGGACCAAAAAGGAAAAAAAAAAAAAAAGATTCACAATAGGGGGTGTGATGGTTAGTTGGTTGTCAGCTTGACTGGATTCAGAGGTGCCTAGAAACTTGGTAAAGCCCACTCTTGGGTGTGTCTGAGAGGGTTTTTCCAGAGGTCATTGCCATGTGGGTCAGCACACTGAGTGGGGAGACCTGCCCTGAATGTGGGTAGCACAGTCCAGTGGACTGCAAGAAAAAGGAAGTGTGTGTAAATACACAGTCGGCTCTTCCTGGGTGTGTTTCGGCTACAGCCATCACCCACGGACACTGGACTCCAGATCCTTCAGACTCTGAATTTGAACTCAAGCCAGTTACTCTCCAGGGCACTTCCAGGCCTCAGTCTCAGAGGGGAGTTCCATCATTAGTCCCTATTGTTCTGATGCTACCAGCTGCTTGGACTGAGCAGCCACTGGCTTCCCAGGCTCTCTGGCCTGCCTACAGCCACTGGGGGACTATCCAGCCTCTGATCACATAGGCCAATCTACTAGATCCCCTCGGTTATATTACACTTTGTCACTTTTGCTCCTCTGGGGAACCTGGCTAATACAAGGGGTAATGGGAGCCAGAAATCTTGAAGACATGTGCAAAGGAAAGGAATATGAAGGTCACTTTTTCGAAGTCAAACAAGGCTTTTGGAACCAGGGATCAATGACAAAGTGAGAAAAAGACCTCAGAGGTCTCAACAGCTCAAAATGGTGACTATATAAAACTCAGAAGGGCCTGAGAATTCCAAATGCAGGAGAAAGCTTCACCCTATCATGAGAATGGTTTATGCTTAATGCCATTGAGATTCATAGTTAGCATGTGGGACTTTGTGTCCACCAGAATCCACAGCATAAAGTTACAAGATATGATCAGTATCATTTACTGATGACTGTCAAGCCTATTCTTTAATACTTTTTTTCAAGATTTTATATCTGCTACCTATCTAGCATTTGAAATCCTCCAAAACCTCCATCTCCCTGTCTGCTCACTAGAGATACTTCACTCCCATCCGTTCAATAACACTCCTGGTGTTTTCCAGGCTGAGATCACCTGTCCCTTCTCTTGACTTCTTCAGATATTACTGATACTCTCAGTCTCAGTCCTGGTCCAGAAAACTGAATAACTATCTAAACGACATCTGTTTTTCCAATTCTCTAAAAGCCTCAAGACTTTGAATGTAAAACCATATGTGTTAGTCAGTTTTTTATCACTAAGACCAAAATATCTGGCGAAAACAACTTAGAGGAGGAAAAGTTTATTTTAAGCTCAGTTTTAGAGGTTCAGTTCATGGTTAGCTGACTCTATCATTCTGGGCTAGAAGTAAGACAGAACATCATGGCAGAAGGCCAGGATGAAGAAAAATTGCTCACCTCATGGTAGCCTGGAAGCAGAGAGAAAGAGAGAGAGAGAGAGAGAGAGAGAGAGAGAGAGAGGGAAAGAGAGAGAGAGAGAGACACCAGGGACAAATTATAAACCCAAAGACCCACCCTACCCTGTGACCTACTTCCTCCAGTCACACCCCACATACCTACAATTATCACCCAGTTAGTCCACTCAAATTATCAATCCCACAAATGGATTACTTGACTAATCAGGTTACTGTTCTTATAATCTAATCATTCACTTCTGAACATTCCTGCATTAACACAGGAACTTTGGGGGAACACCTCATATCCAAACCACAACACAACAGAATTTAGGGCTTGGTTATATATTGCATTTTTTACTTTTCCCCCAAATGCCTTTTCTTCTCCAATGAATGTAAGCTCTGATTCTTTACCTGAATCAAGATCAAGATCAATGGTTTCCAAATCCAACCATACTTTGAAGTCACCTTTGATGCCCTTTTAAAGGCTACTAAGGAAATACTAACTTCAAGTTCCCATGTCAGATTTACTGACTCAGAATTTTAGGGAGTGAGATCTAGGAGAACATCAGGTGAGCAAGTTCCCCAGGTGATTGTCATATAGCTCCACAGAGTGGTGTAGGGTACATCATTAAAGGTTCAACATGCAAATTTTAATGAACTGAACTGACTCTATCCATCTGTCCTACTAGTCTTGCTTGGAATTGATGGTAGATGCTACAGAAACATGAAAATAGCATAGACCTAGCCAACTGGAACTCTGCATAAAATTGGTTTAATTTTTCCTTGCACTGTTAGAATTAAAATCTTTATACATCAAAGATAGATGTGTAATAAAGCAAGTAAAGTACAATGTTAATAGTATAATCTAGGTGGGGGGAAGATGGGTGCTTACTTAAAATTCTTTCAAATTTATTATATTTTCTTAAATTTTTTATTATTAAATGTTAAACATTTTTTTTTAATCTTGCATATCAAGAACTTCCAGTCAACCCCAATTTATTCTTAATGAATTTTATTCTTTCTTCCTTTCCTTCTTCCTTTTCCTTTTTGCTCTTGATTATGGTCACAAAAAAAAATCTCATAAGAAACATTTGTCATCAAGAATATGTCTCTTTTGCCTGAGTTTAATTGTATGTATACTGAAGAAAAAAAAATTTTTTTTTTGGTATCAGGGATTAAACTCAGTGGTATTTAACCAGTGAGCTATATCCCCAGCCCTTTTTTATATTTTATATAGAGACAGGGTCTTGCTGAGTTACTTAGGTCCTAGCTAAGTTGCTGAGGCTGGCTTTGAACTCACAATCCTCCTGCCTCAGCCTCCTGAGCCACTAGGATTACAGGTGTGCACCACCAACCCTGACTTGAAGAAAATATTTTAATCTTGCAAAACATCAATTCTGACAGGACTCATAAATGTTGCATCAGATGATTTATTAAGATATTCAATCTGAAAATCATTCCATATGAAAAGGAAAAATTAAGGATGTTGATGGATTCAACGAAAGATTAAATATGTAATAGATAAAATTCAAGCTGTTCCATGTTATTTTACCATCATCACCCACAAAAAAAGATAAGCTGTGACAAAAGTAGATAATGTTTTAATAGATAATTCAATTTAATATGAACCAAATAGCTATTTATTGATTCAAGATGGACTATTTTTTTCCCAAATCCATGCGTACATCTCATGGCCCTCAACTAGACAGTGCTAAAAATAAGAATCTCCTGCAACAGATGAATACTGTATGAGAAAAACACCACATGCTACCTGTTTAACTTGAAGGGCTATTAAGGAAAAAAACTGTGAGACAAGGTGACAAGGGATTCTCTGTAGAGAGGTTAACATACACCCATGGCCTTATGCTGGTTGGACTGTACATGTGCAGATCACGTTAATGATCATATCAAGACTGCGTCAGGTAGAATTCTCCAGAGAAACAGAAACAGTATGATATAGAGACACATAAATCTATGTTAAGGGATTCTCTCACATGATTGTGGAGGCTGAAAGCCCCAGGATCTGCCATCTGCAACCAGGAGGCCCTGGAAAACTGGTGGACTCATTCAGTCCAAACAAGAAGGCCTAAGACTGGGGGATCCAGTAGCCTAAGTGGTGATTAGAGTGTGAGGGCCTAGTTGCCATCAGGGTAAATGTCCAAGGAGAGGAGAAGAGGAAAGTCCCAGAAGAGCAAACAGGTCCTGTTAAGACATTTTCAACTGGGAAGCCTTTACATCTGGATGGCTCTAACACTTTAAGTTCCTGCTTAAATCTAACATAAATAATAAGCGAAACTAGAGACTTTACCATTCAGAAATAACCAACTAATCTCCAGCTAGGGTCTTTCTACTCTAGCCAATCAAATATGTCTTCTTTGTCATACTCTATGGCAGCCCATGCTGCTAGGGTGGGGCTCACTGTACCTCTTCAGTTCTGGGTGCTTTCTGACACTCAAATCATCCTTGGTGCAAATAAACTCTGTCAAAATTTGATTTGTGAAAGCTTTTCTTTTAACCACCATTTCTCCATCTTTTTTTTTCCATCTGGACCCTCAGTAAGTTAAATGACCCCACACGCACTGGTGAGGAACACACTTCCTTACTCAGTCCCCCAATTTGAATGGTGATCTCTTCTGGAAGCACCCTAAAGGACACACCCAGAAATAATGCCCGGCTAGCTATGTAGGCATCCTGCAGTCCAGTCAACTGGACGCACAAAACCATCACAAAGATACACAATACATAGAGAAGAACTGAATACATATCCACCACTAAAATGTTAGTGGTTGTATTTTCTCAAATTCACTTATAAGATGGTCCTAACAAATATGACCAAGTGCCAACAAGTTTCCCTCCTATATTGGCTCTGACACACATTTTCTATCTCAGTGTTCAATCATTAATAGAGTACTTACCACCGACAAACTACGGTATTTGCTATTCTTCGAACACCCTTTTTCACTCTCTGGCCTCCCCGCTCTTGGTCTTAGCATCCCTACCTCATGCTCTGAGACACCTGTCCATCTCCCCACTCTACCTACCCAGATCAGGCCTCCGTGAAGTCTCATAGACCACTTAGTTCCAGCGTTGTTTCTCCCCTTCCTGTTTCTTTGATGCTCATGGTCTGTAATATTGACTTGAAAACTGATGCAAATTTCTCTTTTCTTTTTCTAAACCCTGGCTTACTTATTTATGATTCATCTTATCAGTTGTTTCATACCCTTTAGGAGAAAGTTTGGCTTACATTTCTTTTTTAGCCTAACTAGCCTTTACAAGGGGGAGAAGAACAATGTGTGGTTTTGGCTTGATTATTGTTAAATAACGGAAGACAGACAGGAAAAGGAGACATACGAACAATAGATAATATGTATTGTTTATCTACCTGCCAGATGTTTACTCTTCAAGGTACTGTTTCCGTATTACATCATATTATATATGAATCTTCCCAACATTCTATAAGATTTTTTATTGCTCCTGTAAACAAAGAACATAAGGTATGGAGGAACTGAGTACATGAACTACAGTCCTGTGCTGGTGACGACACAGACACCCAGATGGAGGGTGAGCATCTCACAGGTGAGGACAGAGTGTTTCTTCTGACAAGCTTTTAACCCCACGCAAATATCTCAGGCATGCTATGGTTTGAGAAACCTACCAATTTTCAGAAGGAAGCATGTCCTTGAAAGAAAATTTGCTTCTTTGCACCACAGACCTCTTCCCCACTCCCCGCCCACCTCCAGGGTTGAATTCAGGCTGCTGATAAATCCTGGCAGTTCTGTCCTACCTGAAAATCTGGTTCAGCTAAAAAAAAAAAAAAAAAAAAAAAAAAAAAAAAAATTGTCTTATCAGCCTTGTTTCTAAACCTTGGGGCAAACATGAATAGCTGGGTCCTCTCTGTTCCCATTTAAGTTTGTGATCCGCAACAATAAAAATAACAATGTTTTTTTTAAAAAGATAAGTAGAAAACTTCAATTTTTAAGACAATAAAATATTAGAATATAAATATTTCACATAAGACAAAATACCCTGACTTGCTAAGACCATTTACCAGAATAGTCCCAACTTTTAAAACAAGTCACAAATATTTATTTAGTTGACAAATACCTGAATATGTCCTGCAATAACAGATTTAAATATCAGAAATTCCAAAACTATCATAATTTTTGTTCATCTTACTTTGAGCAATGACCTAAAATGTACCCAGAGAACTTAAAATATTTCAAAAGCCATAATAATGACCATTAACCACACCCATCTTAAAGGCAGAGAAAACCACATTAAGAAAGTAAAGCAAAATGGTAGCCATAAATATAAGGCTACCAGAAGAGCTTCTAAACACTAAAGTGTATTAAATGAATTGATCTCTCCAGTCCTCCTTTAGGGGATATCTAGGACATCTGTACCTGTAAGAAAATTAATTATGAAATAATGCATCCAGGAGTTTCCCTATATTCACATAAAATTAACATTAATAACCATAGTGTTCCCTTCCATCACACCTGCCCCTGACTGTCCCAGTTAATTAAAGCCTTCACAGTGGCTTTAGCCTTGGGCAATCCTTTGAATCATACACCATACCATCATCCCCCTTACTCAGAGATCTTGTGCTGACAGTTTTATTTCCCTGATGAACTGAAATGATCGAACCAAAGAATGCAAAACAAGCAGTCCTCACCCTGTGGTTCTCTCCGCAGTCTGTCTTTGGTGAAGATGTAAATTCTCTCTGGTGGGTTGGAAAGTAATTAAGAATCTATGAGAAGGCAATATTTAACGGAACACTGGCTAAAGTGATCGCTGGGAGAGGGGTCTTGAGATATAATTTCAGAGGGAAAGTTTTAATTTATGCTTAAGTTATATATTATGTTGTCCCAGTTTCATAAATGGCTTAACTGGTGGCAAAACAACAAAGCTTTATGGGGAAGGAAGGAAGGAAGGAAGGAAGGAAGGAAGGAAGGAAGGAAGGAAGGAAGGAAGGAAGGAAGGAAGGAAGGAAGGAAGAAAGGAAGAAAGGAAGGAAGGAAGGAAGGAAGGAAGGGGATAAAGTGAAAGTTGCTGATAATTGTCAGAATTATCGTCATAGTTACAGTCAACACAATAGGGCAGCAAATCTCCAAAGTCAAGTCTATCTCCAAAATTTAAGGAGAAACTTAGAAAAGATCATATGTGTAACAGACTGTGAGAATCAAATGCAGGAGGTTAGGGGAGACAAAGGGAGAAGGAAGAGAGGGATCAACCATATGGGAACCAAGTGAAAGAGATGCCTTGTAACTGTGGTACAAACGAGGTTAGTATATTCTCCAATTCTACCCGGGAAGACTAAACAGTGACGCCAGCTACCTAACACCAAGGTAAATGGATCCAGGCTGATACCACCCATGTCACGCCCAGAGTAAACTGAGCCACAATGATACCAGCTATGCCCAAGCACCCTGTGCTGACTTAAGTCAATTTGACTGCTTGACTGCCATCAGATTCTTTTGGTTAAAGTTGAGGAGTACATGGGGTAATCATTGGTGCTATTCACAAATGTTCAGGTTATTCCTCCAGGACACGTGGCAAAACTGTGCTTCTTGCCACTCGGTCACGTGGTGGGATGAGGAGCATGACCAGCCCTAGCCAAGGAGAGTCAAGGAGCCTTAATCCCCAGTCGCTTCCTGCAGCATTCTTGCACACATGCACACACGTGACATTCCAGATTGCAGTTGCTCCCTTAATCTGAGTAGTGTAGTGACAACGGTCCTGATGCACAGCCGAGCCCCCAGCTGACCCGTGGGCACATGTAGAGTGAGCAATAAATCAACCTTCTGTGTTTTTAAGCCACACACACAAAAAAAAGCCTAAGCCCATAGTTCTCCAAGAATGGCCCCCTATGAGCAGCGTCAACATCAGCTGAAACATGGAGAGCAGCGTGGCTGCCAACCTCCCACCCAAGACCTACTGGCTCCGAAGCTCAAAGGTTGGGGCCTAACCAATCTGAGTTTAACCGGCTCTCCTGGGTGGCACCGATGCTCATGAAAGTCAGAGAACCAAGAACCTATTAATTCATCCCTTGGAACACAGTTACATGCTTCTTCTCCTAATGCCAAGGGGTAGATTATAAAGAAAGTAATTATTAGTCTGATTTCTGACAAATGTAGAAAAGTTTATAGCAAACAGTCAGCGAACAGTCCTGAACTTACTCTCACAGCTCAGAAGTTTCCTCTCTGACACTTCACAGCACCTGGCAGAAAAGCTTCAGTGTCAAGCAGATTAAAGGTTTTGCAGACAGGTTCATTCAGGTCCTTCACGGAGCACTGGCAAGGATTAATATGGCCCTAGTCCTTGAACCCTGCACTGGCTACCAGCTCCCTGGCCTCCTAGGTCCTATACTAAAGACGTTGGGACCCATCTAATGTTGCTAACCAGTCACTGACCTTGAAATCCCCTCACTTTGCCACTGAAATATCACTGCCTACCTCCCAGTTGCCAATTCAATAAATCTAATTCAAGACTCTTGAATTCATAAGGAAGAGATAGTTCCTCTTGTGATACTTCAAATGTCATCTATACAATCTAGAATGGGAATTCCTCCTAAGGCGCTTGAACTGCCTCAAGGGTGTGTAGGTTAATGTCAATTTTAACACAAATGCATCACATTACTTAAACACAAGGACACATAATTAGAACCACAGGTCGTGGAATTCACTAGAGGAGAATCAAAGGATCTGATCCTGTCAAGGCACCAAATTCAAGACCTACATGGAAAAGCAATTCTAACAGCCAGAGCTGTCTATCTAGGTAGAAATATTTTCAGATTACAAAGTACAATTTGCAAGCCACCACAGTTCTTGAGCACGGTCATCGGTATAATTCTATACTCACCAGTGAGCTTTTTATTTGGTCTCCTCATGTGATCTATTGCCCTGGCAGAAGAAGGTGTCCTATGCAAGTGAGCAATTATAGTTATTCCACTAGCAGGTTCTTATATAGGTATACTGTGAGTTTAGTCAGTATGAGAGTTTGAATAATGCCCCATCACCACCACCACCAAGTGGCCCCTGTCCTAATCCCAGAAAGGTCAATCTGTTACTTTCCCATGCCAAAGAAATTCTGCAGGTATGACTATAAAGGATTTTGAGATGGGAAGATTATCCTGAATTTTTTGGGTGAGCTCAACATTATCACAGTGGCCTTACAGGAGGAAGCCCAGAAGGGTTAGAGGCAAGGAAAGATGGAGATGTGACAATGGAAGGAGAGGTCAGAGAGTTGGAGAGGATTTGAAGATGCTCCATGCTGGCTTTGAAGAGGTGGAAGTAGCCATGAGCCGAGGGGTGCAGAAACCTGTACAAGCTGGAAAGACCAGGAAACAGATTTTCCCCTGTAGCCTCTTGACTTTTGCCCAGTGAGACCCACTTTGGTCTTATAACCTCTAGCACTACAAGATAGTAAATGTGTACTTTTAAAGCACTTACATTGGTGGTAATTTTTTATAGCAACAATGAGAAACTAATATGGTTAGTATGATTTAATTTTTCAGAATTTGATACCCTCTGAATGAACTAAAAGTTAAATAATTAAACTTCTGAATGATGAGACTGAGCCCTAGAGCCATAATGAATCCCTGTGATTCTCCTTTCTTCTCTCCCTCTCCCTCTTACTGTGCTCATTCATAGATTGAAAAGAAGACAAGGAATAAATTCATTCTTAACTATATTACTTGCTTTGAGCATAAAACGATGTGATGTAAGAACACATCACTTCCATTGAGTTCACCTATCTTATACCTTTGATTACCTGCAAAAAAAAAAAAAAAAAAAAAAAAAGGCCCAGAACTTTTAAAACTAGTCAAATCAAATATAATACATTTCAGTCACTCCATTTCCTATTTTGACCTGTAGGAGCGTATCTCTGTGCCTACAGTTACTTAATACTAACAAGCTTGGTGGTCCATTCGCCTAGCCCATTACACAAGCTAAAGTCAAAGATCAGAGAGGGAAAGGGGAGTGGATTGCTAAAAGAGACCTGATAGCAGCAGAAAAAAAAAAAAAAAAAAAAACCGAGGGATCGCAACCTGACAGCACAAATGAGACAGAAAAACTTTTAAAAACAGGTATCATGATTTAGGAATAAAAGTAAATTTTTAAAAGGCTGCAACCTGGGTCCATTTAGTGAAGAATCAGTTAGACCTACCCACCTCAGTAGCATCTCTGAGGACATCAAAGCATTAAGTAGCAACGCAGTCCTTGGGATTCCTCTTGACGAGCCTAAATTATTAATGTCAGCATTAGATTGTGGTCTTTATAATATCTTAAATAAGGCAGAGAAGTATACTCTGTCACATGTAAAGATAGTTTTAGTGCTTAAAGGGGCAAGATTTTTTCATAGTTCAATTAATAGGAAGACTTTCATTTCCCAACTATGACACATAAATGAACTGTTAAAATATTAAATTAATTCCCTACCAATTAGTAATGCTGAGAAGTTGGAACTTCTTTTACCCCCTTATTTGGAACTCAAGAATTGTAAGGGTGGAGGAAATCCTAGCCCCAAAGGCGGGCCTCTCCTCGGTCCATCACCGTTAGATGTCACCAATGGCCCCCAAAGGAGACAATGTGTAAGATTGGCATTGTTTGCCGGATTTTACTCATTCTGAAATTTGGAGAATTTACCTAGCGAGCTCTGTAAGCATGGTCTGCTTCTGCCCAGAGAAGAGGGTAGAACTTGGAACCTAAACCATTTCACTCCTCAACTCTGGTTCCCTGAGGCACTCAAGGCTCTGTGTGGGGGAAGCCCAAATCAAGGTGGGATGCCTATGTCAGATCTCACCTGGAGGAGTTTTAAAACCTCACTTTAAAAGCTCAGCCGTAAGCGACTTCTCCAAATGAAAATAAAGCCAATGTATATGTTTTCTTGAAAACAAGGAAATGAAGTCATATTTTTGATGCATATGGATCTCTCCATCCCAGCCCTGTGTTCCCTTAAGCAAGGATCAAGTCCCATGAAGTGATTCGGTACCTATCACTCTGCATATCATTGACACTTGTGCTTTGGTCGGTGGTTACTATTCCCTGGATACTCCTTTGGAAGAAGGAAATGGGAAACTTGGCACAGCAACAAGCCAGTGGAAAGACTGTCAGATAAAGTCTCAGGCAACTGCAGCTCGAAGCTCCATCCTCTCCTCTCTCATCTCCAGGTTCCAGATATTATCTTAGTAAGCAGCCCCAGTAAAACCCATCCTAGAAAAAAATGCTATGTTCCCCAAGCATCATAGAGAATCCTAAACCAACCCGATGTGTAAGTGAGTGGACATTTTATTACATCACTTCCAGTCAGGCTTGGTGACTCTGCGCTAATGTCTTTCTCCAAGATGCTGCCTTAGGACCCCTTACAGGTCCTCCACTGTGCAACCAGGGGCACTAGTCATGGAATATACCCATGGATATGGTCCACATAGCGCTTGCCCTCAAAAAGCAGAGAAACACGTCGAGAAAATAGGAAATTACAGTAAAATGTGAACTGAACTCTGACAAAAGCAATAGAGTCCAAAGTAAAGTTTTTAAAAACATTACATCAAAAGTGAGCAGAAAAAAATAAGAGGAAGTTACCAGCTGAAGGTGTCAGCTGGGGGTGGAGAGTCTTGGAGGGAGATGAAATTGCAGGAGCAGAGAGCTAGTAGCGAGCACAGAAGTTAGGCATTGGCACAACTGAGAGAAGTTCAGGTCGGTTCCTCTCCGAGGCCATGTTAAGCACTGAGAGCTGATCCAGACAGGTAGTGAGCCTTTGACGGTTTTCAGTGTGGCAGATATCAACAAGGCTGTCTTCAGAAAGACCCCTCTCACTGAAGCAGAGAGAACTTTGGGAAGGCAAAGAAGTCTGTATAGGTTACACAATCCTCTCTTAGAAGATCCTCAAAGCACCAAAGTGATAGAGAAATACCCCAGTTAGGATCTGACTTTTCCTGAATTAGGTTCAGGGATAAAACGGGTGGTACACATCTAACTCGGGGTGTGGCGCTGACATCACAGGTCCAACCCAGTGATAAGTGCACTTCCCTGGCCTGCACAGCGATTATCTAAGTGAACTTAGATGTCTTTATAAACACGGCTCACCACGCTCTTATTTTCTAAACTTGACCGAATTTGCACATTTATCCTACTGGTATGGCTTCTGTGGGCATTAAGTTTGTGATCCTGTGAGATAAAACATCAAACCTTCTTTACATTTAGTTTATAAAATCATGATTATCCTTTGGGGTATTTGGATCACTCTTAGGGGAATGACCCTATCAAGAGATTCGTAGAGGACTCACTTTTTGGCGAATGTATAGAGAGGTAATCAACAAAAGTGAAGGTATATATTGAAAATAGGTTCAACAACATTAGTCATGCGGAAAAAACAAATGAAAACCACAATGAAATTCACTTCATGCCCACTAGAATAGTTACAATAAAACAGTAATCATGTGTTGTGGAACATCATAAAGGTCAAACTGATGGTTAAAATAAATAAATAAATAAATAAAATTGTATCAAAATCATATTATCACATATTCTTCATCAAAAATGTGTGTTCATCCTCAACATGTGCAATGATTTCTTTATAAACAATAGCATAATTTGATGTGTTAGTATGTTCTATAGAGCATAAAATATACCCCAGAAGTGAAATTAAAATTAAAAGATTTTAAACACATAAATAGGTAATATTTGAGTACAAACTATTGGTTTGATTACAAGATTTTTAAGAATAAAGGAAGGTAGGGGTTAGAATTAGTAAAAAAGTGAATTCCATAATAACAAAATATACAAATGTGAGAAGCTTCCAAGATTAACTGAGAATCATGTTATGGACAAGACCGCCGATACATCATGAACCCTGGAACAGTCATCAAATTGAAAATCATGTTCATAGTGATGCTGTGTTGTCTGATGAGCAAAGCACATCAATCAAAATGCACCCAGCTGTTTCAAGGATGGCAAATATTCACAAACATGGGACTGCAGATGCTGCTAATAATAAATATCAAAGAGGAGGATTCAAAAGAAGAGAATAGAGAGAAAAAATTGGAAGAAGAATTCAAATGAAGATGAAGCTACCTACACTATAATATGATCTGCTTCCAGTTGGAAAGGATTTAGTCATATCGCTCCGTCTAACCACCTATTGTGACCATGGAATTAATTATAAGAAAGATTGCATCAGGTTTATCGGGAGTTATAACAGCTATTAAAACTTCCAATAAGTTTGCTACATTCATTGGTATTGATCCTAAACTTTTCCCTTAAGGTTTCACATTATAAAAACAATTATTTCTTTTGAGTTTAATATACACAACATGATACCTACAGGGAGTTGGTTATAAAAAGCAAATGAAAATAACCAAAACAGAAGGGTTGTTATTATGCACTGGATAAGGAGTTAAGGGCCAATTCCTAAAGCACCTTGGGGCAAAACTATGAAATTTGGACTTTTTCTCTGTGGTCACTGCAGGGACCATTGAATGTTTATGAGCTCAGGCAATCTGAGCTATGTGGCTTTAGCAGGATTAGCCAAGCACCACACACAGCATGGACAGGTGTGGGGAGAGGTCAGAGGCAGCGTTCTGTTAGCACTGTAACACAACACTAAGCCCGTCAGGGGAACTGAGGGCCTCCACCAAGTTGGTAGGAGTGAGAACAGAACACAGACAGAGAATTTATAGATGGTTGATAAGGATGTAGGTGCAAATCTTGATGCCCAAAACTCTGATACCAGACCAGAGAACAAGTTCAACTCACACTCACATGGACTTATGGATTTATCTGGGTAGATGTGAGGCCTGGGGTGCTGTGAAGCAGGCCCAGGCCCTGGAGCTGCTCCTACCTTATTATTCCATCCAGTGTTCACATACTGTGTCCTGCCCTGGTGCTTAGGAGAACCTTTAAAGAGGTATGCTTTGCAGGACATGCTCCAAATTTTAAAGTGGTCAAAAAAATCATCCTACTTTGAAAAAAAAAGGTGCTTCCTCTTCATTCCTGTTTGAGGAAGATTATAGGGAAGATTCAAGTAACAATTCAAAGATCCATAAAACCCTTATGCAGTGACTTGAACTTGAGTGTGCTATGGTTTACAATTGTCTTCAGACTCTGAAAGAAAACAAGGCCATGTTCTCTTAAGGAGCCTGGTATGTATTGACCATGTATGCTCTGTTCTCACACGGAAATGATATCTATATCCAAAATATACATGATGATCTCCCTCTAAAAAAGAGAGAGAGAAGGTGAGGGTGGGACAAGGATCTCATGAAAATGAAAGGGACATCAGTGAGGAGGGGGCAAACGCTGGGGAGTGACAGTGGCCAAATTGAACCGTCACATTGTTTGCGTGCACAAACACATACCAACAAATACCTCACTGTGCACAGCTATAAGGCACCAATCAAAAAGTGCAGGGAAAAGAGAGAGAAGCTCAGTTTCCATTCACATTAATCCCATCGTTACTATGGAGTCTGTCTGGAGAAAACATGCTCAGAAATGTCTTAATATTCCATTTTCTTAGTTGAAAATGTAAAACCTCAAAGACTGACGTGAGCCAGGTTGAAACAAACATGGAGAAGAACGACTTTTTGTATTGCCTGGTAATCAAGTTCAAACATTTAATGATAAGATTATCTACTGGCTTTATTCTTCCACCCCTTCAGGTTGGTTCATGGTGATGGCTTCCTTCTGAGTTGTCACAATTGCCAAACATTTGGCTACACATAGAGCCTATCCTGCTGATCACAACCACAAAAGTCCTTTTTGCTTCCCTTGTGCAACTCTCTGGACCTGTGTGTCTAAAGAAACATTTCTCTTAAGATCAAAACAGAAGCCACTTCTATTTTCAACTACAAATTATTAAATACTAAGCAGGACATTATTTAGTCCCCTGATTTGGAATGGGCAAAGTTTCCTATTCTGAACAAAGTACCGCTTTCATTGCTGCAAGAGAGTAGAACCTGGCCAGATGAAGTCAACTGTGCTTAATGTTTCCGATAACAATAACATGAACAATCTCATCATGCAAGTCTGTGCATCATTATTCTTGGTTACTTCAAGACAAGAATCAAACTCAAGTCTTGAAATTCTTTCCCATAGGAAAATCTGCTATCTTCTTCCTTGAATAATCTCCCCTATGATCCTAGTGAAAAACTGACTTGCCTTTTTTGGCTGTGTGTTCTCCATACTACAGGTGTCCTCAGAAGAACCTGGAAACTCTGAAAAGCAAGACATTCCAAACCAGGCTGAGTTCTGAGGGACTGCCACTGCACGTCAGAGATGCATTAAAGCCCAGGGGTCTTCCAAGCCGGAAGTCTCATAGGAAACCCTGACCTACAGCTGGGACTTCAGAGGTAAACAAGAAACGTGGCAGACACAGCAGGAGACCAAACCAAACCAAATCACAAAATATATGCCATCTCAAAACTAAGGTTGGATAAATGAAAAAAAATCTCTGGTCATCATATAAGTTTTCCATTCAAATTTATACCATGTTATCTAACTCATCCTCCAGAGTGTCAAATTAGTCTAAGCTTTGCTGCAAACATAAGAAAGTTTGTGTTCTTCCTGGAAGATCTCAAGTACAAATCAAACCTCAACTAATTACTAGTAATGAAGTTGCCCCTCTCACTCAAAATTCAGGAAGCACACAAAGAACAGGCATCTTGATAAGAATCAGCAAAAATAACAAACGACTCAAAGAGGCTTACAAAATTTTAGATATTGGAATTCCTAGAGAGTATAGAGAACAGTTGTATTTAATCATTTTTAAAGAACTTTCAAACAAGAAACTTTAAAACATGAGCAGGAAAAAGGTAAGCTTAAAAAGAAAACAGAACTCCTCAAAGTGAAAAGTACAATATTTGGAAAGAAAACACTAAACAAGAATATTTTATAATATTCAGAAACTATTATTATTTAAGTAGAATTATCAAGTAAGGGAGGATGTATTTTGAAATGATGCCTGGTAAAGTGTTTATGAATCAAGCCTCATACGCTCTGCAAGTTATTTTCAAGACTAAAAAAGAGAGAAATGGGAAGATGGATGGTTGGAAGAATGGAATGGGATGGACCAAGAGATAGAGAGAAACCGACAGATGGACAAAGGACGGATGGAGGATGGACACTCAGAACAGTGGATACAGTAGACACCAGAGAGCCTTCACCATTTGTTACATGAAGCTGGATGAACTTGGTAGTGTTCATTGAATTAGGCTTTTCATTTTTCTGTATCTTTGAAATGTTTCACAATAAAAGTTTCAAGAAACAGGTCAATTGCATCAATAGTTCAAAGAACTCCTTGCCGGTCCTGAAGTCCACGCTTCCGTCTTCCACCAACCCTGCCTCCTTCATGCAGGCAGCAGGGAGGTATAAAGCAGTTTCCAACCTTCTCAGGGGCATTTTCACTGAACTGCTCTCCGTGGGGAGAACTGGGTTGTCTAAGAACATTTATCAACAGTCAACAGGGATTTTTATTGAAATGTAGACCTCTTTTTGCATTTGTTGCCAGTTGAAGTTTTCATAACGCTGTTCTTTCTATGTTCTTTATTGCTGAGTCTTGAAATCCAGACATCTTTACACATGGTCACGCACACACATGCACATACACACACACACACTCCGTGCCCCCCACACCATTATGCCGAGGCAAAGCCAGATGGCCCTATTAGAGTTGGACAGTGTGCTAAAGCAAACCACACGAATACTTCAAGACTGACTGCTTGGAAGGAATTCAGAATTCAGTGACATCTCCCCCGGGAAAAGTAAGATAAAATTGAGTCATTTCCAGACACTCCCATAATTAAATTAATGTGAAATTAAAACCAAAATAAAATATTCCTTTTTGTGCTAAAAGCAGTTCACTTAAGTTGTACAATCAGATGCCTCTGCAGCACATTATTAAGTGATTTTAAAGATTAATTTTAACACAGATCATAGTTTCAGTGGCTATTATTCTGGTACTAGGCAAATAGCACACTTCCTCAGAAAGAAGCTGCAGGTTGCTGGACAGAGGGGAAAAAAACACAGAATCATTTTGAGTTGCCACAGGGGTACAACTGCCTTCACCTTCCTGGCTTGGGTATGCAGAGTGCCTGTGTCTTTAAATCATGCAATATTAGGAGAGGACCTTTTTCAGGAAGTGAGAGTCTGAACTTGACAGACATACACTCTCATCTAGAATGACAACTGCCAAGTTTCTAGACCACAAGTATTCATTTCAACAATTAGCAATTATCTATCCCGGGCATGCCAAAGCATTCTAGACAGAACACACAGTAGCATGCCCACTTTCTGCCCCACAGACTTTTCCTCTAAAAACAGATCCATAATCAAATGCTAAGAAAATAGATGCCCTAACCCCGAAACAAAAATGTGAATGCAAACTACATGGGAGTAATGTTCTCTCTGGGCATACACGTCAATCCAGTTTGCATGAGGAAATCCTGGTCGTTGAGCTTCTGTGCACTGCATTATACTAAAGCAAAGGTCAACAACCTCTTTGACCCTGAGTTCCTCCTATAGTTAGGGGCACTTGATGGCACTGCATGACACAGCTGGCCCCAGGTAGGAGTGGGGTAGAAATGGAGGAGGAAAAGGAGGGGACAAGGGGTATACAGCCAGGGCTAGCACACTCTTTCTATAAAGGAACAGATAGTAAACATTTTAGGTATACAGGTAAATGTTTTAGGCTGTGGATCACATGGCTTCTGTCTCAACTACCCCACTGCACTCTGGTAGATTGAAACCTACCATAGACCACAGAGGATCTGTAAATGAATGGATGCAGCTATTTTCCAATAAAGATGTTTAGTTATGGACACTGAAACTTAAATTTCAGATGATTTTCACATCTCACAAAATTGTATTCACTGTTTTTAAACCATTTAAAAATATTTTTTTAAATTTTGTCAACTACACAATATCAAGCTACAAACCAGACTTTGGCTTTCAGGCTATAGGTCACAGACCCCTGATTCTCAGAGTAGAGTGTGCCTGGGTCACCCGGAGGATGAATGGAAGCAGATCCCTGGGCTCCACCCCAGGGTGTCTGATCCCACCGCTCCAAGGTGACCCTAACCGCACATACCTCTTACAAGGTCCTGAGATATTCCTGCAGCTGAGGCCACACCTGGAGAAGCCTGGTTTACAGTAACGAAAAGGAAATGGGGAAAAGTGCCCACGTTGACCAGGATAGGCCCGTCATGTCACTTGGATGTCACTTAGGTAAAGCCTATACAGATTTGGTACAGAAGTTAAGTGGCAGAAAATGATGCACATAAAAGAGGCTCAATGATCAACAAGTGTTATCTCTGCCTCTGCCTGGGAAGCCTTATCCTCAGATATCCACAGACTATCTCAGAAATCTCCCCTCCTTCAAATCATCACTCAGCTGATGCCTTCTCCGTGAAGCCGATTACCCCAGACACCTATTAACACCGTGAGGTGTCCCCACCTCCCACACCTGCCCCCAGCCTTCTCCTTTATTTCTCAGCAATTACCTCCTCTGACATACTATATAATTTACCTGGTTATAATGTTTATCATTAATTTTCTGCGCCACCACCACCACTGCTTCCATGTTCTTAGAATATAAACTCCATCAGAACAAGGAACACAGGCGGGTGTGTCTGTGTCCCACACCTGGCCTTCTTATCAGCATTTAAAATATTCTTGAATGAATAGATGTATAAACAACACCAATCTATTTGACTTTAAATTAGAAAAAATACAAAGACAGTCTGACACTCCCAAGAATTTGATACAACTTTTTTACTTGCTCATATGCATCTCAGAGATGGCAAAAAGAAATCAAAGATGCAATCTTTTATAAATACGTCATCTGAGCTGCAGGTTTAGTTGCAAGTATCATAATTCAGCATTTGAAAGAGGCTGGGCAACCATCTCATTCAACCACACCCTATTATAGAAGTTGATTGTCCTTGACTCAAATCCATCCCAAATATCCTAATGTCATGATTACCACCATCTTAGTTAGCCAGGGATACTATAACAAAACACCACAGATAGGGTTGTTGAAACAACAGAAGTTTATTTCTTCCAAGTTCTGGAAGCTGGAGGTCTGAGATCAGGGTATCTTACCAGCATGGTCAGATTCTGGTGAGGGCCCATTTCCTCTCCTGAAGATAACTGCTTTCCTGCTGGGTGTCCACATGGCCTGGCATGTGTCCTGGACCCCCAGAATCCCTCCCCATCATCCTGTGAGTCAGAGGATACTGTTGTCCCCATTGTGCTGGGAAGAAAACTGAGGCACAAGGCCCCACCAAGATTCAACTCGGACTCCAGAGCCTCCACTGCTTCTTGTTTTATTAAAACAAGGCTTGCTTGGGGAAAAGACACCAGGAAGGTTATTTAATAATTACTGTATTACAAAGGACTTTAAATATCTAAATATCTTTCCCATGATTTTTTGCCCACCAGGTCTTTTACCACTATTGGTTCCTATTAGTGCACTGCAGTGGCATCTAACCAGCCTGAGGGTGGCCCACAGACCCATGCCGACCGTGAGCTGTTGATCAACCCATGATAAGGTAGGTTTGGAAGGAAAGCCAGCATTCAGAAGCATAATGTGGTTGGGTCAGTTTATGTCTGTTGACTCCAGTAATAAAAACTGGTGTGTGCAATGTATACAACTTTCTTATCTCACTTTTCCAGTAATTCAATTGCATTTTATAGAAATAACATCCAGGATGGATTGAGAAACTAAAAAAAAAAAAAAACCATTGTTTTCACAGGTAATTTGTGAAATGCTAGTTTAAACAACCAGAAGAGCCAGTTTATTTATTCCACTATGTTCTGAATTCCAATTATATTAAAAGAGACAGTCTCTTCTATGTCCTTTGTCCTATTGTCTATGAGTCAACCTATTCAAGTTAAATTGTAGAAATTTCTAACTAATAAGGAAACTTAAAAAGTCTTTGGAAATACAAATGATTGTTAAATACCTATGTTTTTCCCCAACTCTTCATCTCTCCCTTCTAATAAGTTTTCAATGGATTCTGAATGATTAAGGCAATATTTTCAATTTCATGAAAAATAAAATATTGGGGTCTGGGGTTGTGGCTCAGCAGCAGAATGCTTGACTAGCATGTGTGGGGCACTGGGTTTGATTGTCAGAATCACATATAAATAAATAAATAAAATAACAACTAAAAAATTTTTAATTAAAAAATAAAATATTGGCTTTTGTGGAAAATTATGTTATATATTCTGTGTTTTTTCTCATCAAAATTTAAAACTACTGATCAGAACAAATGAAAAGTACATGGTCTCATCATACAGTTTCATCTTGATTGGCACTTTTCAGACTTGTGTGTCCAGTCACCTGAGGGGCTTGTTAAAACACAGACTGCTGGGCCCTGTCCCAAAGATTCTGATTCAGTAGGTCTGGGGTGGGGCCCATGAACCTGCATTTCTAACAAGCCCCCAGGTAGTACTGATGTTGTGGGTACACTAACCATATTTTGAGAAGCACTGATGTCGATAATACCAAAGACACCAGATGATTTTGTGAATTCAGTCAAAATATTAATTCATTTCATTAGTTTTGCATGATAAATATTTTCAAGTATTGTTTAACAATTTTAAAATATTTTAAAACAGATTTTGATGAAAGCCCAAGGAATTTGAAAAGAATCAGCCCTTGAATATGACGTATGCCAATGATAAACTTCACAGACTTCCCAGCACACAGCATCTTGCACGATGCAGGTGTTTCCCCAAATGCTTGCAGAACAGAAAGAAGTCAGCAGTGACAAGAGAGGGCAGGGGACCTCGCTCCTTCAGTAAAGCTAAGCGGAGCAGAGCTACTGCTGCTGGAACTATGCATAGTTCGATAGTTTTAACCATGCAAATAAAACTAAATTATACCGTGCCAAACAATGTTTGCCTTAGTTGGACCCTCCTCCAATTAAAAAATATTGCCAAGAAATCCCTTCACATTGTTTAAAATATTCCCAAACTGCCAGATCACAACTGCACTTCTGAGATTTCACATTCTCTATCTTCCCCTTTCCCTTGGATTTTTCCCAAGGACCACACCCACTGACCTCCACCCTCCTCCACTCCATTCAGCCTCGAAGCCATAGGAGGTTGCTTTTGGACCACAGGGCTGCATTTAAACCAAACCACACTACTACCAAAGAGAATTCACTTTTTTTAATTTTTTTTTTTATTTTTTCAGGCTGCATTTTGATTCATTGTACACAAATGGGGTACATCTTTTCGTTTCTATGGTTGTGCACAATGTAGAGTCCTACCATTCGTGGAATCATACATGTACATAGGGTAACAATGTCTGTCTCATTCCACCATTTTTCATACCCATCTCCCTCTATTTCCCGCTACATAAAGTTCCTCCTCAGACACTCTACCAAAGATATACAGGCAATTAATAAATATATGAAAAAGTGTTCAACATCTCTAGTAATTAGAGAAACACAAATTAAAACAACTCTAAGATTTCATCTTACTCCAAATAGAATGGCTATTATCAAGAACACAAACAATAATAGATGTTGGTGTGGATGTGGGGGAAAAGGCACACTTTTACATTGCTGGTGGATTTGCAAATTGGCGCAGCCACTCTGGAAAGCAGTGTGGAGATTCCTCAGAATACTCAGAATGGAACCACCAATTGACCCAGCTATTACACTCCTGGGTTTATACTATAATGACTTAAAATTAGCATACTACAGTAACACAACCACATCAATGTTTACAGCAGCACAATTCACAATAACTAGATTGTGGAACCAACCTAGATGCCCTTCAACAGATGAGTGAAAAAAGAAACTGTGGTATATATACACTATGGAATATTATTCAGCCACAACGAAGAATAATAGTATGGCTTTTGCAGATAAATGGATGGAATTGGAGAATATCATGCTAAGTGAAATAAGCCAATCCCAAAAAACCAAAGGCCGAATGTTTTCCCTGATAAGTGGATGAGGATTCACTTTTGAAAAGGCGCATACCTTCCTCTTTGATTCATATATACAAGCAAGCACATTTATTTTTTTTATAATTGTCACCCCTGTTGACAATGAAATTATAAATTACCTGCAAAGGGCAAACTGTCTAAGAAATGTAATAGCAAATACTACCAATTTCTAGTCTTTCCCTCCCTTGATTTCCTGTTCTTTGATTAGTAGTGGGTGTGTTTTATAATCTGATAAGGGAGTTTCATTTACTTGGTTATTAGCCTATCAGCTTCCGTAGAAATTGATGGGAACTCTTGGTAAAACAAAAACAGCTCAACATTTTAATTACCATTAAACCCAAAATGCCAGCTTATCTTAAAGGGACTTCTGGTCATCGGCTGCTTTGTGTAAGGCAGAGCTCCTGTATCAGAATGCTTGAATACTGGGGGAAGTCATTGCAGCTTCCACCAGCTCACATTGTTTAGACTGGGTAAGAGCCCAGGAAAGATTTCATTAAAAACAGATGGCAGGGCTGGGTTTGTACGTCAGGGGTAAAGTGCTTGTTTCACACGTGTGAGGCGTGGGGTTCGATCCTCCACCTAAAACTAAATAAATAAAACAAAGGTATGTGTCCATCTACAACTAAAAATATTTAAAAAAAACAACAACTTGCATTGTAGAGAGATAAATACATGGTTCTTCCTTCAAAGTTGACTCACTTTGACGCAGAAGTATGTTAAAGCCATTTCTAGCACATTTTGACAAATGCATTTAGCCAAACACATCATCAGATGGGATACCCAGCATCAATCTCAGAGTAGTAAAATTCAAGATCAAGCAAATTAACTCTTCCTCCATCTGGGTTAACACTTACTTAGGGAAATAATTAGTAACTTGAAAGTATTCATTTCTCTCCAAGTCCTGTCAATTAGTCCACGGAACTGCAGAATTCTTGTGAATTGAAAATACTTCATTAGAAGAGTGGGCACAAACACTGTAGGCATAGATTCTATAAGTGACCAGCTTTTCCACATCAATGGATTTAAAGTTCCCCTGGAAATCGGTTTTAGCCAGAGGTGATCTGACACCTCTCCTAAGGAATGTACTCATCTGTGAGCTGCTCCCATAGGCCGGTGTCAACCTCTAGTGCTGTCCACCCACCACTCAGCTCCAATCCTTCAATCTCAACTCAACGGCCACAGATATTTAGCAGGAAGTCTCTTGTCTCTCCACGACAAGCTTTTCTGAAAAACACAGCTAAGAGCAAACATGGCCTTTGGTGAAGGTTGTTATATTTGGGAATTTTTTGCTTAAGGATTTTTTTTATCCACATTCTTATTTTTTGAAACTGTACATTTCTGATTGGTGTCATTCAGGAGATGCTATGGACTACTCTAGGATCTTATTGCAATGTTTGTGGGTTCCTTTCAGAAGTCACATAGATGACGAAACACTGGATACCAAGCCCATCCTTACAAGGTTAAACTGGTCTCTGATTCAATCTCTAGTAGCAGACTTCCTCCAAGATCTCCCAGGAGATCTGTTGAAGTTTTCTGGATTAATCTAATTCATCAGTTTATTGTTAGGGGGTATTCAACATAGAAAGCAGACATCTCCAAAGACTTTATACTTGATAATGTAAAAAAATACTTCCTAGTTAAATATTTTATCTTAGGCTATCTCAGACTTATCATTAATCCAAAACCCTTTTTATAATCACTCAGCTATATCTTGCATGTCCAAGCAACTAAATAAATATTCAGTTAATCTAATTTAGCGTCGACTTAATTGACGGCCAACTACCAGACATCTGGGCCTTTGCCATCATACTTCTCATGAACTATAATGCAATCAAAGGCTCCAGCAATGAATCCAAGAGGTTACTTTTCCATATTTTACTGCCTGTAAATTTTATGTAAAAGGAAATTGAGGCCTAGAGAATTTAATCAATTTGCACAATGGAACAATAGTCAAAAGAATTATAACCCAGTTCTGGCTTTCATTCTGCTTATTTTATCAAAACAAAGAACCCTATCAATTATTCAGCCAAGAAGTCCATACAGATAGTTGATAGAGGAGAGTGGGAAATAAATTTCAGTCATGGGGAGAGAGGGAAAAATTTAAAACTATATGTATACAGACGCACACCCACACACACATACACATGTACACATTTGTGTGATATTGTTATGTATGGTTATAAATAGTATATATAATTATAAATAATGTTTTATGTATATAAATAAAATATCATTGTAAATAGCACAAAATATTTAAGGAAAAGTTAAAATAGAGTGAAAAATAATCATGCATTTCAAAAGAATACCAAAACAATAAAGAAAACTATGTTCTATCTAAGTATAAGGCAGATACGTTCCCAGAAGGGAGAAAGAAATAAGAGGGAAAGATTATTAATATACTGGTCACAGTTACACAATGACTTTTTAGACTTTTTGAAATTCAACCCAATTTTGTTTTCACTGCAAAACCCTAAAGTTCCAGAGTATGTACTCCATAAATGTTCACTGAGTTGAATTTAAATGACTTTAGTCTGGCGAGATCTTTTTTCATAATGTTCAGAGAAAAAAATTCATTAAATGGATTTTTATCCTGCCTTTCATAAATGTATCCCTAGAGCTGCCACAGTCCATTTTTCCTTTGCAGGATGATTGTGTTTTGCTCTGTCTTTTGAAGCTTCCTCCTCTGCTCCTGGATTAACAGTCAGCACAGAGACCTGCCAATTCCTTACAGTCAAATTTCAAAGACTTCAGCAAATATGTCAAACGTCTCGAAACCAACCAGCTTCTTCACAGAGCTAGTGGAAACGACCTTTGTTGATTTGATGCTGCTGCTGTTCCATTTCAATCATCCAAGTCAGAGAAGAACATTCTTGGTTGAACTACCATTATGCGTTCATACTTGTTTAGAGCCTTCAAACACCCTGCACATCCTTAGTACAAGAGGAAGCTTTAGGGATCTCTAGAACTGCAGTTGGAAAATCATTACAATCAGATCTCTCACCAATGAGTAGAATTAATGGTCAGTTTAGGATCCTATCTGCCTTTAGAAAATTTTTAAATACAGTGCTGAGTTTCTTGAAAAGTTTATATCAATAAGTCAAACTTCATGAACTCACTACTTCTCTAAATAAGAATTGTTGTCTCAGAAGGACTAGACTATATCTTAGAACTCATTCTTACTCACACTTCACAAAATTGCACCAAGCAGCAAAATTCCATGTTTGGAAGAGGTTTTTTTGTTTGTTTGTTTGTTTGTTTGTTTGTTTGTTTTTCAGATTTCTCCTTCTTTTGACCTATGACATGGTCAGGGCTGAAGTAAGTGACCTGACACAGTGGAAATTCTGTTTATTTGAATGCTCAGCATGCTAGCCCTTGCCCTCACATGCATGTGTAACAAGTTTGAAGGGGTCAGAGAGGCCGTCTGGTCTCACCTTCTAAATTCACTGATGAGACTCAGGGAGAATCTGGCTCTCCACAGTCTTTCCCATACAACTCTTCACCTACTTCAGGCACTCCCCGTGGCCACAGACGTTGGCTAGAAGTTTCTTTCAGCTATGTCATTTATCTTGCCATCTTGAAAATAATGTCTAGCTCCCAGATTTACCAGTAGACTTGCCATGGTTCATGCCCTGAAGTTACACAAACCTTGTTGTAAAAAGCAAATGGAAAAGACTGCTGTGTTTCTGATTGTGTAACTTGGCATTTAAGGAATCTTTAATTTATTTCTTTAACACGCAACTGCTGACATCATTGCCTGAAGCAGTATCAGGCAGGTCAGACCCCAGCGTGTTTTCTGTCCAAAGTCAACACCATTTAAATGAATTGTGACAATAAAAATTCCATTTTTATCTAGAGCCACATATCTGCTCAAGTGGTAGCCTGGTGATTTTTTGGAGTGTTCAGACATGGAGGATGCAGTGAGCTCAAGTTCAGGAAATTTTGAGATAGCCACTTTTATATAGCCACTTTTCCTGTGGGCTCCAAGAGCATATTCCTGACATAACTGGACTTCCCCAATATATGGAGGTTATTTTTTCCTGGTCCTATATACCTCACCAAACTTTGCAGGCCTTATCCTCTATTTATGTTTAATCAGTTGAAATGATCATTAGTTGTACACATCACTGCTTAATTAAGACCATTTTTAGATTTTTATTGATCCTTTTTAGTTATACATAACATTTGGATTCATTTTGACATAGTTAAAAAGCATGGAATATTTGCTGTAATTCAGTCCCTAGTTTTTTCCCCTATCCCTCCCCTCTCCCTCCTGCATCTCTTCCCTCTACTCTACTGATCCTTTGTTATTTACTTTAAGTTTGGTTTGTTTGTTTTCTTAGTGTCTGATGGATATACATGATGTCTTTTAAGTTTTTTTTCACTCTTACTTCATATTTTATAATTTATTAGAGAATATTAATCATATTGATGAAAGTAAATGGTAACTGCAACTTGTTCCTACCAGATGTTAATTTAATATCCTCACAGAAATAACAATTTATATACAGACACACACTCTCTTCCTTAAACAAGCAAAACATTTTTCTTGGTGATAAACAAGATCCTAGCTAACGTATTTGCTATTAGGTCTCCTCCACTTGCCAAATAACTCAAACTCTATTTTTAGTCATTGTACAGTTCTACCTTTAAGACAGATCACTTCGGACTGGGGTGGTGGCTCAGTGGTAGAGTGTGTGCCTAGCATGTATGAAGCACTGGGTTCAATCCTCAGCACCACATATAAATAAATAAATAAAATAAAGGTCCATCAACGACTAAAAACTATATTTTAAAAAAAGATAGATTATTTCGCAGACAGATGGAATCTTTCAGAAAATTCTTCCCAATTGTTAAGAAAGAAACCAAGCTACAAGTGGCTTTTGCTACCTCAGAGCTGAATGACTCAACTGAGTTCTCGTCACAGCCTCAGTCAAACTCCAAACCAAACAAATATCATATATGCAACATTTCTCTGTAAGAAAAATATCTCCTGACCTTGTAGCCTCGTTGACCTTGACTAAATCTCACCATGCAGACACACACACGATCTGTGTGTGATACATGAAGTCTGTGATTATAAGCCCACCTTCTACGCAGAAGTTATTTTCCTTTATTTCAAATCTGCTCCACTGTCCATCTCCCTCCTCCTTGAGAGATAAATTGCTTCAAAGAAGAAACAATTATTTCTCGAAGTCATTCAATACTACCTGCTAGCACAGTGCCTAGTCTTATAAGAATTTCTACAATTGCTCTGTTGTTAATTTGAATCTTCAAGAGAATCTTCATGAAATAAATGATAAGGTGGGACAGGGGCTCCTCTGCAACAAGTCACCGCCTCCAGACCGAGACTATTTGGCAAAGGGAACTGCAGTCCTTTCTAAAGTTTCCTTGAAGGAGTTCTCAGCATAGGTGGAATGGGGAGGGTCAGGCAGATTTTGATCATTTCAGTTTAGAAAGAACAAAAGTCCTTCCCAAGGTCTATCTTCACATTGTGCAAATTTCCAAGTGGTTATGTCCTTCAGTGGTTTTTCAATGGAATTCCAGCCCTTTCCCTTAAAATAAAAATAATTACATTTTCTTAAGCATAAGAGACTCTCCTAAGAATTTTTCACCTTGAGGTTAAAGTTTCTCAGGCAAAGGATGTTGCCTGCAGATGTGCTCTTAGAAATCAATCAACCCCTCAACCATTCTTGGGTTAGTATGTTAGGCAATCCCAGCCCTCTGTGCCTACTGAGAAAGGATAAGGGCTGTGTCCCACACCAGGGACCCCAAGAAGGGAAAGAAAGGTGGCAGAACTCCTCAGGAGTGTGTTTCTGGCTTTTCAAAAGGCATGGTATAGTAAGGAAAACCACTGGGGGAGAAAGAAAGAAACAAACAAACAGCAAAGGCAGCTTGCTCCAGATAGGTACGTAATATCAAGGGAAAAAAACTTCATCAAAAAACCATGCTGCAGGCAACTCAGGGTTAAAAGACTGAGCAGAGAAAAGGACCACGGTTTTCAGCAGAAATCATGGGGCAGAAGCCAAAGCTTGGGTCTCACTCAGTATCAAAAGAAGTGGCTATGTCCTTGGTGGCCTCAAGGCAGGGGCTCAGGCCGCCATCTCTGTTCAGCTGAGAGCTCAGCAAATCTGCCTTAGAGCATTGCTGAGCTCCTTCCGTATCCAGAGTTGCCAGACCAGAGAAGGGAAATTGGAGGCTGAGAAGGGGCCAAGGAGAGGTGATGAAGTAGGTCAGCAAGCATGGGATCCTTGGGGTGGCACCGGCTCCTTGGGGTGGCACAGGCTCCCTGGAATGGCATGGGCCAGATGCCAGGCAGTGGGGCTCACAGAAGTGAGAGTCCTCAGGATCCCATGGGATTGACACCTAGGGACTGGGGCGTTGGGGCTCCTTCTCCATAAAGCCTATGCCACAAACCAACTAGAAACTGACAAAATCCAAAATGCCATCAGTCTGAGAATTTTATTACCCATAGCTAAATCGGGGATTCTCGAGGCACACATCAGGGTCATAAAAGGAAGTTATTAGTAGCAGGGATGATGGGGCGACCCTTCCAGTGTTTACTGAGGCCAAGAATTTTGCCAAGGGGTTCATATGGGAAGGACCCCCACATTTACCAACAGCAACTCTTAATACACAGCATCATGTTGCACATGCTAAATATATGCAACTTTTTTAACTTAAAAGAATTAACTTTTTTAAAAAAGAAGCTGTGGATTTATCAAAAAAAAAAAAAAAAGGCCAATAAAATGCTCCTCATGATCTATAAAGTCCTTTCTGGTTTTCCTATTTCAAATTTTTTTATTAAAATGCATACTTGTTGTGCTGTAGACATGACTGTAATTACATTTTACTTAATCAGAATTCATTCCTAACATCCTAAATTTGCCCCTGGCTACATCTTAATAACCTAGAGAGATTTACAACGACCAAAGAATATTAACTAAAGCTTTATTTTTTCTGTTATGAATTCAAGTTTTTAAGAATAAATTATGCATAAACTTTCTTTCTCCTAATATGCCATTTATAGTTAATTATATATAATCCTTTCGATAAATATATTGCTTTCCAGGGTTATATTATTATAATACACCATTACATATAAAGTTTTATATAAATATAGATATATAATACTATTATCCAAGATAAATATTGTCATCTATGTTGAAGTTGTGTCTTAGCACACATCTTTGTCCTAATGCATACTTGATTGGACAGAGGTCATAGATGGGGACAATCAGAGATAGAGTAAATTTCAAAGGCAGGAATAAGGTGACAGATTCAGGTCTGTGGTCCACATTTGTCCCTCAATGTGTGTTTGGCCCCACATTTTTAAATATTACATTTACTGACATTTAAAAATACAAAACTTTCCCATTAAAAAAAAAAAAAAAAATCAAAGCCTTCCTTTAATAAAAAGATCCTGCAAGTCCAGGCCTCCATCTGTAGGACTGAGCAGCAGCTGGCTCGGAGCAGTTCACCACAGTCCCCTTATTCCTCCAGTAGGTACCTGTTTAGAAACCCCTGGGCAACAGGAGAAGCACTGCTAGGAACTGTGAAAGGGGCAGCAGGAGTAAGATCTGGTGCTTTGGAGGTGAGCGGGGCTGGAGGCAGAGACTCAGAGGAGAGTTTGGCACTTGTACCCTTTGTGTGAAGCAAGACTATGACACCACGATGTTATGCTTAATGTCAAGGACTGCTAGTACCTGCAGACATGAAGAAGATCAAAGACATGTGACTCCACTTGCTGCCTATCTCCTCCCTCCATAGACGACCACTGCGTAGTTGGTCTTTCCTGCGGTTTTGCTTCCTGTGGTTTAAGTTACCTGAAGTCTAAAGATATTAAATGGAAATTTTCAGAAATAAACAATTCATTAGCTTTGAATCTCATGTTGTTCTGAAAAATGTGATAAAATCTCCTGCCATCCTGCCCTATCCTGCCTTGAAAGGGAGTCAACTCTTTGTCCAGTGTATCCATGGTGTGTATGTTACCTGTCAGTTAGTCACTAGTAGCCATCTTGGTTATCAGATCAATTGTTATGATATATCTCAGTGCTTGTATCAAGTAACGCTTGTTTTATTTAATAAGGACCCCAAAGCACCAGAGTAGTGATGCTGGTCATTTTCTTATAGTATATTATTATAATAGCTCTATTTTACTATTAACTGTTATTATTAATCTCTTATTGTGCCTAATTTATAAATTAAACTTTAACATAAGTGTGGAGGTATAGGAAGAGACAGACTATATCTAGGGTTCAATACGATCTGTGGTTTCAGGCACTAGTGGGGGTCTATAATGTGTCCCCCATGGATGAGGACAGAGTACTACTGCATAATCTGGTTGCCATCTTTCTCATCCTTGCCCTTATCTAGAGACAACTGCCAAATCAAGGGACTGAGAATTGCTGGAGAGCAGTGCCTAAGCTCTGTGACAAGAATTTTCTTGGATTTCTGCTTATAGTTTACTTCGGCTTATTTATGTGTCATATCTTATGAGGTTCCATAAGCCTGATTCCCACACCCACCCCTGTCCCCAGTAAGAGGGATGTCAAAACACTAATGTGTCCATAAAGGGACTATTTGGTCTTCACAAAATACACTTAGTATAATTTACTAGTTAAAAAAACTGTATTTCTATAAAACAAAAAGCTAACTGGTATAGTTAGGAATGTGCATGGGTGTGTCTATCAAAATGTTAAATCGTATCTGTTTATGATTTTAACTCCAAATATCTACTTATGAAGGATGTTTCCCAATTTATGAGTGACCTAAGATAACAAATATAGTTTCCTTAATAGCTAGACAAATTTATAATAAAAACAATTTTGGAAGGCTCAATCCTATTTCCATTCTTAGTTTTAACCTGGTTTTATGGGACAAATGTAAATGAGTTCTTTGGGTGAACTGACATTAACATAGCAACAATATTACTTAGACTCCAGCTCAGAAGAGAGTGACGGCAGAAACATCACTCTTCCTGGGTTGGACTGTTGTTGGTCAACACTTTGATACCATGGCTGAGTTAATTATCCACTCCTTCGTGAGCTCATTTTGTGCCACCTACTTAGCCGTGCATGCAAATATACAGATATTTACTGTCACTTGTTATAAAACTAAAACAGATCTGAAATGTGTTTCTGAATCTGCAATGTCTCCCTCCAATTTCTCTTTCTTGTTTCTGTCTCTAAATATGGACCTATTAACCACACCCTTATCCAAACCTATTATCTATAAATAATAGCCCCTCCCAAATCATGTTAGCACTTCTCTAGGAATGTTGCCCTTTCAAAGGTCTGATTAGCTAGACAAACAGGGCATGAAACTCTAGCCATATTCGCAATATGAACAATAACCTTTTGTTTTAAAATATGACTTTTGCCATTGGAAGTAGTGAACATATTTTATGAAGAGCAAAACATAATTCCTTGAGGCAGTAATTTGGTAGCATCTCTATTATTTGAAGTTAGACTTTTGAAAAAGCTAGCAATTTTAACAAAAATATGTATGCAGAAATAAGTCAGGCATTGGTACAGGAAAATCCAGGAGATTATTCAGTCAGAAAGCATGTGTACCATTGTTCTCACTTAGCCTACTGCCTGGGGAACACACAGCAAGCACGTTTATGCCCAGCATTCTGCTTGGCTCTTTGCAGTCATTCAGAGGACTGCAGAAAGAAACGCCCAACCCAGAGGTGGGAAGCATTAGCACCAAATTGGAGAAAGAACCAAGCAGGACAGCAGAATCCAGGATTCAGAGAATTTGACAAGTTTTGACCAGTCTAGGCAAGTGGTTCCAGTGTTAGGATATGTAAAATGGAATGGCAATAACAGAATAATCCGTACGGGAAAGTGGGGAGCAGAGGATCCAGGAACAGGGACTCTGCAGGCAGCCTCTGCAGAGATTTTTAGAAAGCCTGAGCTGGCTGTTGGCTACAGTCCTGCCGTTACAAGGGCGCATGACCCAGGTCTCCCAGTCTAGAAGAGGACTGACAAGATCTAGGTGACAACTCAATTCTGGAGGAGCACGCTTTAGGGGGACATGTATTCCGGGATAGGTATCTGATCCTCTTGTCTGAGTTGGAAGAGTGGACTGTGTGTCTCAGGGCCAAAGCTAAGTGTCATTAACATCAGCATTGAGCTAAGGCTTCCTAAGTCCTCAAACTCTCTGAGATCAGGATGCATCTTTATGTGGGAATGAAGTATTCCCATGGAGTGGGATTTTCAGAATGGGAACCTGGCAGGGGTGTTCATGCAAAGGACTGTGACAGTCTGATTTTCTCATTTTTACATGAAACTATCCCATGAGGCCCAGTGACCCAGTCTTCTAAATCTTGAGGGACATGCTATGAATCAGTGCTGCTTCCCCAAGGTAAGGATTACATTAGAATCAATTCTCTCTGAGATCAATGAGGGACAAGGATTCATGCACACTCCAGCATTCTATAAGTTCTGCCTTATGTGTATGAAAGAGTTGAGCAGTCTTAATTTAAATCTATCTTTATTTCAGTCTCATGTAAATGTGGAGAAGGAAGGAGGTCTGCTGTCTTTTGGGAAAAAGAAAACAATAACTCTATGAGATTTTGAAGACAAAAACTTATCATTTAGCTGTCTCTTTTTGGAGACCAAGATATATCCACTCAACACTTTACCACCTTAAACCTAGCCATCATTCAAATATAGGCAGCAAAATACAAAGTCTAGGATTAACTTTAAGTACTATATTGAAATAAATTAGACATTTACCTATGACATACATTTTCAGAAATAGGTAGCATACAAATTGGATAGAACAAAATTGTTTGAGATCCCTAAGATTTTGCTCCTCCTATATGAAGCAAGGACCAGCAATATGGACATCTCTTGGGAGATTTTTAGAAATTCCAATCTTCTAGCCCACTCCAGACATATTGAATCAGAATCTGCAATTTAACAAGATATCCAGGTGATTTCTATGTGTTTAAAGTTGGAGAAATACTCTAAGCTATGTACTAATTCATTTCTCTTTTCAGTGTACTCACTAATGGTAAAGAATTTGGGGAAATCATATTCATTTCTTATGAAGAAAACTCTCCCTCTAATTACCATTTGTTATCCAAATAGAGTGTAAATTAGTGAAGATACATGTACGAAGCCACTCATTCATCTCTCATCCTCTACCCCTACCATCTCAAAAAGGTAAATGTCCTTTATTCAGCTAGCCTATTATGATTAACACATTTGGAATGAGAAATGGTACAAGCATCTGGAAGGCAGCCACATGTTCAGCCACATGTTTGGGAAAAAACCCCAGGAGTGGGGAGGAGTCTGCAGGCAGCACACAGGCTAAGAAGAAACCCCAGGTGTTCTGCTTTATAAATCACAAAGTTCTCCCATTCTGGACCTTGTCTACCAGCTTCATCGGCATGTGATTTTTTAGTTCCTAGGTGCCATGGTCCCTTCTGGGTCTTGTTGATTTCAGGCATGTCTCCTGTCTACTACTGCCAGCCCAGGACCTTGATCTTCCTAAGTTCTCAAAGACCACACAAGACTTCCCTCTAGCTCTTCCATAAGCCCAAAACTGTTTCAAGGAACACACAGAACTTTAGTCTAAGATATAAAAAGAGAAGCCAAAATTTAAATTAAAAGTATTTTTAGTCTCAACATAACAAAAATATGTCTGATTCAAGAGAATCCTTTGGGCTGGGGTTGCAGCTCAGTGGTAGAGCGCTTGCCTAGTATGTGAGAGGCACTGGGTTCCAGTCTCAGCACCACATATAAATACATAAATAAAATAAGGGTCCATAAACAACTAAAAAAAAAAATTTCTTATAAAAGAGCAATCCTTTGTTCTCCTCTTGCATTCGAGAGTGGTTATAGCTGATATGAAATCTCCCATAAAGGTGAGATTGTGCCTGCTTCAGAGAATTGGAAAGTAGAGAAAATCTACAGGAAGAATTCCTGGTTGAATGTCAGAAAGATTATGTGAGAGAACCCAAGCCACAGAGGTTGAATGGTCATAAATATCCAGTCAAAAAAAAAAAAAAAAATGGTGGCCTTCAAAAACAGCAACCTAGATTGAATATAGCCAACTCAGAGTTATAGACCATGACTAAATCCAGATGTTTCCTCGGAGACAGAAATTACAAGTATCCATCAAGCTAGATACATAGGCCAACCAGCCAGCATTTCTCCCTGAAATTAAATCCCAGTTTAAATGAAGGCACAGCATTACCTAAGGGAACATGTTTTAAAAATAAAATAATCCTTTCTATTCCTTATAACCTTACACAGATTATTTTCATTGCATTATAATTAAACATGCTTCTGGTTAATAACAGAATTCTTTCCTTGGAGAAATACAGCACAGTTGTAGCATCTTTTTATATATTTTGTATAAATGAAGAAGAATAAGGTTTTTTAATTACTAAAATACAAAGAAGATATAGGGTTATGCTGGCTAGCATGCTATAATTGATAGAAATAATAAATATGCTATAAACGTTTTTTCTATTAGGAAAAAGGAAACACCATGGCTAATAATAAGAAAATCTGCTAGAGAGTCATGTGTTTTCATTTGATGTTTACCAAATCACCGGGCAATACATACAAAAAGAAGATAACATTTATATTATTTTATTATCAGGGTTGTGTCTAAATGAATTTACTCTCTGGTTATTAAAAACCTCAGAAAGGCTGGGGAGAGAGCTCAGTCAGTAGAGTGTTTGCCTTGCAAGCACAAGGCCCTGGGTTCGATCCCCAGCACAGAAAAAAAGAAAAAGAAAAAAAAAAACCTTCAATGAATTGATTATACACCTTAGTCCGTTATTTCAAAAAGATGACACTATTCAATAATTATTAGTTGTCTTTAGAGAGAGAGAACCAGGTTAGGAATTGCCACCTCTTATATCAGTCTGTAGCAGCCCCCAAACTTCAGGAAAAGACTAGAGTCTTTTGAAAACTGATGTCAAATTTCCAGGAACTCATCAAGAATCCAACAGTCAAAGTTCCTTGGGGCTGGGGTTGTGGCTCGGTGGTAGAGTGCTTCCCTGGCACACGTGAGGCACTGGGTCAGATCCTCAGCACCAGATAAAAATAAATAAATAAAATAAAGGTATTGTAAAAGAAAAAAAAAGCTCCTTTATCTGAAGAATATTTAGTAAAATAGAGAATTCTCTAATTGTTTTTATTTTGTCCAAACTTAAATTGAATAAGGCAGTATATTCAGCTATCTACTGAATTTCTGCCCAATCTTGTATGGTCATTATTGGTGCTCCATTGGAATTTGCTCATACAGAGAAGGCATAAATGGGGTAATTCCATTCAACATCTGCATAAACCAATAATGCTTGTCTTCAATCTATTCAAGGTGTGTTTTTCTTTTTCATTTATAACATAGAATCAGGACAATCATTTACATCTTTTCTTTGCCAAATATAAGAAAGTATTAAATTTTAAAATTCATTAATGAGATAAAAACTGTGTTGCTACCAAATACAGGATTGGCCTTATTAGTTGAGAGAGTCGAGAGTGCTTGTAAATGGTCGTGTGATTTCAGTGGTTTTAGGACAATCCTCAGCAACAATACTACTACCCAACACCACAAGGAACCCTACTCTGCCCCCAATGAACACCTTCTCCTCTGTCTGACCATTACCGGAAAATGGAAAATGGAGAGTCATATTTCACTTTAATTTTTTGTCGCCATTTAAAGAGCATATATATAGGTTTGGGAGAGAAAAAATAAGTCATAAGTCATTTATATCTCAACAAATATTTTTAAAATACAGAGTGTGAAACAATGTTCAAGGTACGGGGCATCGGAAATGAGAAGTGCCCCAGCCCTCAAGCCATCCACAACCCAGCAGTGGAGACACACTTGCTTCTGGGATGATGTGGACACGTGGATGGCAGGCTTAAAGAAGCTGTGTCAGCAACAGAGGAGGCAGTACAGCATGGCTGTGCCCTAGTCCTCCCAGTCAGGAGGCCTCCAGAATGGCTAAGGACGACTGGAGAATGAACGGAGACTTCCAGACACACACTGGGCAGTAGCGGGTGGTGGAGGCAGACACACTCAGAGGTGAGACCCTGAAGGAAATGGACTCAGGCGTGTTCAAAGGCATCGGTGGTGAGAACAGGGTGGATCTGAAAGCTCTTAGATGGCCGGAGTTTAAGGAAGTGAGTAGCTGTGCATTTTCTTTAATGTCTCACTAGCTTCCAGGTACTGTGCTTTAGATCATCTGTCATTTGATCTGGTAACAACCCTGTAAGTTAAGTCTTTATTGATTATTATTGCTACTATTATTTTACAGAGATGGCGGATAAATCTGTAAGAAGATAAGTGACTTGTCCTAGGCACTGAGCTTGCAAAGCTCCAGAACCAAGCTTCAAACCATGGTGTCTGCCAGCACCTTCAAAGCACAGGTCATGAGAGAGGGAGTGTCCAGAAGCATAAAGACATGGGAGGCCTTTCAGAGATTTAAGGTAACATAACAGTGTGTCCTCACCCTAGGTGTCAAGTAGGTTCATCCATTGTGCTTGATTTCAGCATCCTAGGTCATTGAGACAAAGTAGAGAATATCTTAGAGAAGAAGGGCTTCCCCCTTTCTTCTCACTGAGTCCCATGTTTTCAATTCCATCTAGGATGATGGAGCATAGTGGGTTAGGAGAGCACTGACCTCCACTTACACTCGGAGCTCTAAAGAAGCAGAACTCACCATCCTACTCAAAAGCTTGGAAGGACCTCACCACGAGTTTTCTTATTGTTTACAAACTCTCTACCCGAGGCCTTGTGAATCAACATCTTTGGTCCTCAGCTGCTGGACTCACTGTTGTCCTCAGGATGCTGAAGCCTAGCCTCATCTCCTGTAACCATCAGTGAACATCTGAGTGGAAGCTCCCACGGGCCTCCTTCTACTGCCACACCATGGGCCACACCTGCTTGCATTTCCTTGCTCCACACTTAGCAGAGCTCTCCTCGCCTCTGAGCACAGCCATCACGCCCACCACCCACGGCCTCCTCCCAAGACTGCTCCACTTTAACTGGACCCTAGTTTTGGAGCTTCCCTTTTACCTCCTTTCCTCAGCCCAAGTTCCCAAGGACATTTCTTCCCCAGAAGCCCTCTTAATTGATTAGGCTGTTCAGCTCCTTGTTCCCTACTATCATTTCCAAAAATATACTCTACCACTTATAAAAAGCAAACAAAAATTGCAAGTGAGGTCCCAAGTCTGCTTTGAGGCTTCTGTCCTTTGACCACACCAATCTCATTTTGCAATCGTCACCGGCTCCTTCCTGGTCATGCCCTTCAGTCCCTAAGTCTTGGATACTGGCCTCCTAGGTGGCAATTGCCTTCCACCTGGAAAATCCATCCCATTCCCTGGCCTTTAAGCATCTTATCTCCCCTTTTTCACTGAATACCCCACATGCCACCTTGGCTACCTTCCTTCCCAGTAACCCGAAAAATTGTCACCATTCAAAACTTCTCTACCAACGAAATTTCCAATTCCAGTTCTATTTCCCCAACGTGTTGCTTACTTGGCTATCTCTGTCCCTCAAAACTCCTGTGTTAATACAGGAATTCCTCGAGACAAATGATAAGTTTATAAGAGCATCCTAGTTTGAATGGACTGACTGGTGGTAACTGGAGGCAGGTAGCTGGAGGAGAGGGAATCCCTGGAGTGAAGATCACTGGAGGCCCTGGAAGGGCTCACTTCCCTGTGGCCCCTTCCCCTCTCTCCCTCTGCTTCCTGAAGACCAGGAGAAGTGCAGTGCTCCTCCCCCATCCTTTCATCATGAGCTTCCGCCTCCCTTCAGACCCTGAGCAATGCAGTCCACCAACCATGGATTGAACCTCTGAAACCATGAAGCCAACATAAGCTTTTCCTCCTTTAAGCCTTTCTTGTCAGGTATTTTGGTCACAGCAATGAAAATCTGACTAACACCCTCCCAACTCTGCTCTTTTTGTGTGTCTGCACTCAAATGACCAGAGTGTGCTGGGGATGATCAAGCAACAGAGAAGCAGCACTCACAATACATTGAGGGCCATCTTGGATGGGCCTCAAATGTGTCTGCTACCACACTACGTTTGGGAAATCAACAGTCAGGTCTTTTATTCTGTCCTCAAATCCCCAACAGCTACCTACTCAACACCCCAGTTGCCCCACAGTGATGAAAAAATGATCTGCCTCACATTTTGCACAGAAAGTTAAAGCCATCCATGTGATCCTGCCTCAGTTTTTCCCTCCCAAACATCCAAGCCTGTCCACGTCAGCACCTCTCCCGCCCCCTCTCTCTTATACTTAGGAAGGAATCTCCTCTCTTCTTCTGAGGTGGTTCTTCTACCTAAGTTTCAAATCCTACCAGTCCATCAAAAATCTCAAATATCCAATTCTTGCGATTTTTGCCACAGCAACAGCAACTTTGTTGGCCTGGTTTTCTCCATTTTGGCTGCCACTGCTATCCTCAAACAGCCCCCTCCTATCAGTCAGTCAACCTCAAAGCACTTCCTCGTCAGTCTCCCTAAATCCACCCTGCAGGCCCAGATGTTTTCCACACAGACCCAGGGTGCGCTTTCCTTTCCTTTCCATCTGCTCCTCAGTTTCTAGTGCTCTTGTGCTGCTCAATCGTCCTCCAGATGAAGACCAGAGTTAGCAAAGCCTGCTTGGTCAACTCCAGCCACTGCCATACTCGTCTTCTCTCACTTGGCTTTTTCTCAGTGAAGTCCCCCTGCTGTGGCCTTCTCTCAGCTCCTTGAGCCTTCCTGTACCCTCAGCACATAGGCCCCTGTTCATGCTGTTCCTTCTGCCTGTACCACTTGCCCCGCTCCTCAACCTGTTCCTGCTCAGGGCTGCAGCACATAACTCAGATGTAATTATATACATTACTGGATAATTGTTCAATTTTTCCACTCTACCATTGACGTTCATGTCTTCAAAATAAGATGTGTTCTCTACTCTAGTGTTATCTGCTCTAACCTAGGCAATGAGGTATAGCGTTGAAGATCTGTAGATCTTATAGTCTAGTGGAAGGAGACAGAATGAGCAAATTACTTCAAAATAAGCAATCACACCTTGGTGACCAGCACCGAGGAAGAAATAACCAGGGATGTGGAGGAAGCAAGGTCGGATGAGACAGGGTCACATGGAGGCTGGCAATTTAAAATAGGATGGTTAGTGAAAGTGACCTCATGTGAGTGTGACATTTGAGCAAAGTCATGGAAGAAGAGAGGGAGTTTGGAAAAGCTCCGAACAGAGGGACTAGCAGCTGTCAAGGCCTGAAGGCAACAAGGCACCTGCAGGGTTCATGTTGGAGGACCAGCCAGGTGGCCAGAGTGAAGGGAAGAAGAGGACACTGGAAGAGGGGATGGGAGGCACATCCTGCTGGGAATCTGCAGGCAGGACCAGCTTCCGGAGACTTTGGCCTGGGCAGACACCCAGGGGCCCACACTCCGAAGAGCCCTGGGCCTCATTTAGTGCTCTGCAATCACCGTTTGAAATTCTCAAAGGCTTTTGAATAAGGCCCTGCAGACCTCATAGCCAGTGCTGCCTGGAGGAACTGGAAGACATTGTTTCCTTCAGGTCTGGTCCAGTGGAGACCTTGGCTCTTCTGAGTGTTACAGAGAGCCAGCTGAAGGTTTTGAACTGAGGAGTGACATGACCACACTTGTGTTTTCACAAGGACATTCTGTCTGCAATGTTGAGAAAACTACCAAAAGCAAGGGCAGGAACAGAAGAATTGGTGAGAAGATCCTTGCCCTAATCAGAATAAGAGACTCGCGGCGGCCATGGCACATGCAGAGTGCTTGCATCCTGATTCTAGTGGACTGTGAAGGGAACGGAGTGTCCTGATAGGGGCGGATGAATGTAAGTAAAGGAGATGAGTCGGGTGGAATTGACGGTTTAGCCTGAGTATCTAGAGAACAAAGTTACCATTAAGTCACCAAGGATAGAAGGAGCCAGTTTTGGGAGAGAAGAGGAATCAGATAGAGATGGTGGCCAGTCATCCAAGAGGAGGTGCTGAAAGGCAAGATGCATTTTGAAGTTCAGAGTTGAGAAGAGTGCTGGGCTGCTTTTATGTTCATTATATTCTTAGCAATCATGGTCATATATTGACTGGCAGACAGGAGCTGCCTAATAAATAGTTGGCAAATGAATGAGTGAATGAAGCAATGTAGAATACACTAGAACGGATGTACATGAAAATGTTACATATACAGATTAAATAAGGACCAAAACAGAGTTGATCTATGAAATAGAACTTTTTACTTATTTCATAGAAAATGTAATCGCAGTAGAGAATCCACTGAACAAGTGCTTACATGCCAGACAGTGTGCTAAATAGGATCTTCTATTCTCTCCTCTAGCCCCCAAGGTAGGTGTGTTCTCCAGCCTCGGATAAGCACATCACTCACTGAGAAGTTAAATCTGTTCCCAGGTCACAGAGCTAACAAAGTAATACAGGTGGGGTTCAATGACTTCACTTCCCAACACAAAAGCAATTTATTCTCCCTCCTTAATTCATCTTAGTTATCTCCATAATCTAATTAAAACATTCTCAGGAAAACCATTTTAGATTTTGACTCCCCAAAAAAGTAATTTCCCTACATTGTGTATATATATATATTTTTCTTTCTTTCTTTCTTTTTTTTTTTTTTTTTTGCAAATTAAGCTGTCCTCCAAGATAATTTGCATCTCTATTCTATGGTCATTGTCACTGCATTTTCAAGGAAACATTTAGAAACATCTTTCCAAGAGGGCAGTGGGGAGGGGATTGGATATCACATAGATACAGGGAAGATCCGCGGCGTAGATGTAGGAGAATGGGAGGGAGGACCGAGGGAAGGGGAAGACAAATGGAATGAATTTAACAAAATTGGGTTATATTCATGTAAAAGATACCGAAGGGAATTTCCCTTTTATGTATATGTAGAAGAAAGGAAGTTTAATAAAGGAGGGAGAATTGGGGGAAGGAAGAGGGGCCACAAGAGGGAGGGGGATAGGGCTTGAAATCAAATTCCTTGCATGTATTAGTCCATCAAAATAAACCCAATTACTATGTATAATTATGGTCCTCTAATAAAAAAAAGAAAAAAAGAAAAAAAATGTCTTTCCATTACATCGTCCTTTTTAATTGAAGTAAGCAGGCCAGATCTTCTGAGCCCAGGGTTTTTAGGGAACAGAAGCCCCCTTTGGAACAGCTTTGGTGCACTGAGTGTACAGCTGGATCCAGTATACACAGGGGATTTGCTCCAAGACCCCCAAAGATGCAAGTCCCTTATGTGAACTGGTGACGTACTTGAATATAACCTATGCACATCTTCCTTCACACTTTAAATTACCTCTACATTATTTGCATAATCTAATGCAATATAAATATTATCAAAATGGTTGTCATATAGTGTGGGTTAGAGACTAGTGACAAGAAGAGAAAAAAAAAGTCCCTTCCTTCATGTCTGGTACTGTGCTAGTCAGTGTTTGATAGCTATGACAAAATACCTGAGGTAATTAACTTAGAGGAGATAGGTTTATTTGGGCTCAAGGTTTCAGAAGCTTCAGTCCTTGGGTACTTGGCCCCAGTTGCCTTTGAGCCCGTGGTAAAGCAGAACATCATGGCCAGGAGCACTTGGTAAAGCAAATCCGCTTACCTCATGGCTACTGGAAAACAGAGAGGGGAGGGAACAGGCTCCCAATATCTTCTTCAAAGGTCCACCCCCAATCACCTCACTGCCTTCAGTTAGGCCCCAAGTCCTACAGGTTCCTCCACCTCTCAAGAGCACCAGCGTTGGGACCTAGTCTTCAACACATGGGCTTTTGGGGATCATTCAAGACCCAGACCAGAACACATGCTGTTGGTTATTTCCACACTATTCTTAATCCACAGTTGTTTGAACTTACAGATATGGTACCCACAGAGATGGAGGGTCCAAGGGCAAGATGTATATCATGATCCAGTTACTTCCAGGCAGCTGACTGAACTTCCAGGTCTTATTGAAAATGTTTCCAGTGACTCTCTTGTTCTTTTCACTCCTCCCTGCTTCTTTTCTTTCTTTCTTTCTTTCTTTTTTTTTTTTTTTTTTTTTTCAAATGAGGTAAGTGAACCTAGAGATCTTAAATGAATTATTTAAAATCAAGAACAACATACTAAATCCAGATTCTGACCCAGGTCTCTTTGATTGCAAATCTTGTGAAAAATCACACTCTCATTCAATTCTCAAAGAGGGGCTTTAGGGAAACTTGCCCCCTCACACACTGAATCACAGCTGGGGGGCTAGAATCTTCTTAGGCCAGTATCAGAGAAAATTATTATGCTGTCACGTTATACAGCATATTTAAAAACCACTTCCCTGCCTTCTGAAACAGTTTGTGATACAAGTTTCTGGAACCTCTCTGAATAAGCACAGTACATCAAGGATTATTTGGGGCTGGGGATGTAGCTCATGGTAGAATATTGGTCCAGTATGTGCAAGGTCCTGGGTTCAATTCCCCAGCACTGAAAAAAAAAAAAAAAATTTGAAATTCCCTTGGATCCTGAAAATGTCCTCTTACTCTCCCAGCTGCTCTTACAGATAAAAGGAGGTAGGAGAAGGAAAATGCATAAAGTGTAGAGATGGGTGGCAAAGAAATTACATTTGTTCTCCCCAAATAAAACAAGGTCATGCCAAGTCAAAAAGAACAGCACACTCACAATTATTTAAGAACTGTGCATTTACAAGAGTGATTTTTATAGTTCTGACCCAATGTAAACACCTACCTCCGTGTGGAGTTGGTGAAAGGCAGGCAGACTTGAAGGAAAGAATGAAAAATAATTAATTGAGCAACAGCATAAAGTGGAAGTGAGGAACTTGATGGGAAAAAAAAGTAAATGCAGACAAAACAGTAAGCAAGAGAGGAAATAAATAAAAGACAAAAAGCTATAATGAGGTTCTGACTAGCATCAGAAAGGTAAGCAACTCTTTTACAGACTTTGGTAGTTTGTCTTTTAATTGTTCTTTTGGGTTCGTTCTTTTTAATGGTGTGTGTGTGTGTGTGTGTGTGTGTGTGTGTGTGTTGAAAAGGTAGTATTTGCTCTGAATGTTAAGGCAATTTCAGCTCTTGAAAGAGAAGGCAGCTGAATAGATAGCAAGCAAAATATAGTCTTTATTATTCTAAGCTAAAAGAGGGTAAAAAAAAAAAGTTTAAAAAAAAACACCCTTTGGGGGAATTTGCATACTAGTCAGACTTGGGCGCTCTGCAGTGGGTGGTTCCGGCTGAGAGGGAACTCTATTCTTGGATGTCTGTGCTAAGGCAGAGTGGGACGGAAATTGTTCACTGCTGCTACACGACCTTATAGTCATTTCTTTCAATGGGGTTCACCTGTCAAGTCAGTTCTCCCAAACCTGTGCAAAAGGCTCTGGTAATTAGAGGTGTCAGCCCCCTTTCCTTGGCAAACCTCAAAGCTGTGCTGTTTCTGTCAATAAAATACTGAAACACAGTCTGTGTCTTCCATTAAGAGGAATGTTTTCTTCTTAAAAGGAACACTGAGGAATTCCTTCCATCCTTCTTTCCTTCCTTCCTTCATTTATTTTTCTTTCCCACTCCTTTTTTTTTTAATGAAAGTGTGTTATAAGTGAACATGTTTTCCTCAAGGTAAAACAGGTGTCTTTCTTTTCTTCGGGCAATAGCATGAAGTACTGACTTTCTGGTTGTGTGGCTCTTAAACACAACCCAGTGGACAAGTAAGAATTGATCGTTTGATTACAAGCCAAGAGTCTTTGGGGCCTTTTTAAACATATTTTTTTCCTTGAATAAATTCATAGCTTAAAAAACCAAAGGACAGGGAAGACCCCAATCATGAACATTTATTTCTTTCTCGTGTTTAGAACTCAGTCTTTAAGATTTCTAAAAAAATTAATCAGAATATCTATATGTTTTAGAAAACAGATTCTTTTTAAACTTCAGTTTAAGTTTCTATATTAAGGACTTCAGAGGGGCTTGTAAACTAACGTCTTGCTTTGATTAGCTGAAACTCTGCTTGAGGATTAGTGTAATATATGTAAAAAGCATATTTAAGCTGGTAATTCCCCAAAATAGCATTTTTATTAAGAACCTTTACTCATAGTCTTTGAATATCTGGATGATGTAAGAAAAAAATATGTTAAGAAAGCAAATGTGAATGTTCTCTAAATGACTCTAAATTTGTGCCTATTAACTCATCCTTTTGCCTTTTGACGTTTTAACACATTGACATGAGGGAGTTAAAAGAAATGGACACATTAAATGAAGCCATTGAATATTAATATGAATATTAAAAGTGAATTTTTCTGGAAACTCAGGCTAAATATAAAACAACCTCAAGAAAAAAATAAGGATAAAATGTGGTGTTTGCAGCTTAGAAAAATATGAAAATGGAGTATTTATAAGACAGAAAGACATGTTTGCATCTAATTTTTCTATTTCAATGTATATAGTTGCACTAGGATTTTTGAAGATCACAGTTCTTTTTCAGAGAGATATTCCCTCTGGGATTTTCCTAAATATGTGTGTTAATTAACATATATAACTTCAGAGTGAAAATCGTTCTTAATAAACTGGAGTCTGAGAAAAACTTGGAGAACCAGGCTAAATCAATGACTCTGAACTTTGAGATTTTATATGCTTATAAAACTTCTGTCATTAAAAAGACAGAAAGCATATAGGCCCATGATTTTTTTAAAAAAATAGCTTATTTTAAAAATCAAAGACTTATACTTTCATGGAAAACTTCCCATATTGACCTGTTTATTTCTACATTAGCAGATAAGGTGCTATAAAAATTTACACCCTAGCTAATGAACCATCCCTGAGCTAAATACCTACAGCATTAACTGTTTGGCAGAGCAAAGTACAAATTAATCCTGTATAAGGATGTACACGATGCTTACTGACATCACACAGACCTGCAGTGGTGCTGCTGCTTGGTATATTTTAAAGATTACTTCCTGAGCATCCAGTTTTCAGCATTATATAAATTAGTTAAAACAAAGCTCAATGCAGCTACATGGTTGTACTCAAAACGCAGAACGGAAATCTAAAGGATGAAGATTTATCTCTTTAATCCTGAGATAAGTTGGATAACTCCAAGACTGCAAATTTTATAAATCTTATAGCCTTTTCTCACAAATGAAACTATTGAAATTTGCTGTGTCAAAGATAAGATTGGTGTCCCAAGAGCCAGCTTTGACAGTGGACTTTAATTATTATGTTGTATGTTTCAATAAAAATGCTATGCTTCAGAAGGTCATGAAGTTTCATTTAATGAAAATTAAAGTTTCAGACTGCTTTATGAAAACTGGCTTTGTGTAGCATTTCCATTCTTGGGTTTGCTAGCACCGAATGATTCACCCCCTAAGGCAGCTAAAGAATCATGCAGATCTTGTCAGGACCAGATAGTTGACAACTATTCCCTTAAGTCCACTAGACCTGGGCCTTGACTCACTGAGACAAAGGAGTCTCTCCAAGGATGGCAAATGATGTTCCTAGTTTGTGCCTGTGTGGACCCTGCTGCAATGGCTGGAACAGCCTGAAGATGGCCTTCTTTAGGGTTGAGACCACATGGAGTCCCCAGGATGCTTGGCACAGCCCAGCCTCTTGGGGACTTGTGTTCATTCCCATCATGCAGAGGTAGTGTCAGCTGCAGGATAGGACCTGCAAAGTAGAGGGACAAACCTGGTAATGGTGGACACATTGATTTTGATTCCTCCTTGCGGTCTGCACACAGGCAGACTGCAGGTGTGAGGCCCGGGAACCCTTTGTTCTGCATGGAAGAATACATGCCTAAGTTCGTGAAGCAAAAGGTGAGAGGTTCCAAACAGCCCGACATTTTTTGAGCACGGCCTGTACACTGCCCTCCCTTCATTTTCAATCATTCATGAAGAGGGAACTATCTAGGTTAATCCAAAATTGACATGGCAGCCCAGCGCCGTTCCCTTCCTGGCTGAGCCAGTCACGCTCACACGTACATTTTCTGCTGAATGCACAGTTTCAAACTATACTCTTAAGTCTTCTTCTTCTTCTTCTTCTTCTGAAGTATGAAGGATTAAATGCCAGAGACCACAGTTGGGTTAAAATCTTGATGTAACTATCTTGGTGACCACATTTCTGATGCTACTTATTTACTTGAGCACCTAACAGAAAAGAGAAAAATAAATACATAGAGCTCAGATTTTAATTTTCTTCTACCCTACCCAATAGCACTCTATGTAGAAATAAGCTAAGGAAAAAAAAAAATTTCCTTCTTTGACTTATCCCTAACCAGTGGTTTTTAATAATAAATGCTAACCCAGGGTTGATTTGATTTTTCTAATCACCAAAAAGTCTAATGAATGTTTAATTAAAGTGGGGCAGGAGAAGACAGTGCAAATATCACCTGTTACTTCCATCGAACACATTTTTCAGCAAGAAATGGGTGGCATTTAATATTAGTAACTATCAGTTAAAATATTTAAATTTTAAATAAAACTTTTTAATTTAAAAATGAAAAGATGAGTAACTATATAAATACCCTTCATGGGTTACTGAAGCAGTTTTCTCCCTACTACCAGCACCCTATTCCCAAGTGACTTCATGTATTTCAGGGCACATCAGTAATGATCTGGACATTCCCCTGCTGTTTTTCTTATTTAAAACAGTTGCTTGGTGGTTAATATGTTTACATAGTTCTTGTGTGCTGTGCTTTCAAGCATTAAGAGATCAAATTTATTTCACTGTAGAAACAAGAACCCAAAGTGCCAGAAGGTGATCATGGACATGAACTGAACCCAGCAGATTTATGTGCCTGTTACTCAGTTTCATCATTTATTTCCCCAGTTGTCACATACCAGCAACGTCTTAGGTGTGGTACAGACGACTACTCAGAAAATACTCAAAGAGGGTAGCTTTCTCCTCTTTTATTTCTCTATATGTAAGATAAGCCATAGGGGTGGAACCTGGTTCATTCGCACCCACAGTATCGCTAGTGTTCCTTTGGGAATTAATACCATTACACTGGTCTTCACAATTTTAGGAAATTTCTGAGTTAAAATTATCTAAAATATTGTTATTTAATACTCTGAACAATTATTCCCAATCCACTTCTCCCCACAACCTGATATTTCTGACTTATGCATGAGAAATCTCTGTGGTGGCTAAAGTTAAGTTCTTTTTAAAAGGTATTTAAGATTTTGTTTCCAATATCCAATTTGGAAAATGACCAAACTACTACTGAGAGGTCCAAGAAATAATCACTTCCTTTGTTAGATTCAAGACTTCATGTGCATACCTGGCACCACCTAAGTCACTGCCTACACCAATTCTCCAGCCTTCTGCACCTCTGACAGATGGAACTTGGGCACACCGATGGTCACTATCCAAGGACTGAAGGAGAAATCAAGAGCTGGAGGTTCAGCACATCCATCCACGGTATGTATTGTGACCTGGCACATCCAGAAACTAGCAAATATTTCAAAAGTCCAAGGAGCCTTGCTTTAGAGGTCATAAAGTCTATGCCCTCCTGTAGGTAAAGCAAGGGAGGTCTGGAGAGGTGGGAAGTGACTTAAAAGCCATCAGTGGCAAAACCAGGCCAGGGATCCAGCCACCATGAAGGCCAGTTCCAAGTCTGCTTTCGCTCTCACTGCCTGCCTCACACTTGGTCCCCTTTCCTGTCCGTCATGATATGACAAATAAAGAAGGGGAGAAATCATCAGTGATTTCTCCATTATATACACAAGGCATTGCTACAAGATCTTCATGTTCTTTTCCTTGCAGCTTTTCAAGACCAAATCTATGTACTGTCCTTTAATGTACTTTGAACAAAATATTTGTTCTTTTTAACTAGTTATTATACCCATGTTTCATTGCATGCATATGCACAGACAGGACATTTTCAGCTTAGTCTCTTACTGAGATAATTTACTGGCACTGACTCAGCTACTTTAAAAGGTAATAGTGCTGGGCACATGCCTGTAATCTCAGGGAGGGTCTGGGAGGCAGAGGCAGGAGGATCACAACTTCAAGGTCAGCTTTAGCAACTTGGGGAGACCCTGTCTCAAAATAAAAAGGACTGGGAATGTAGGTCAGTGTGTGAGGCACCTCTAGGTTCAGGCCCCAATACCTATGTATATATAATTTATATACATACATGTATATATGTGTGTGAGTGAAATGGTCAAAAAATTCGAGGATCCTAATTTAAGTTTCCATCCAAACTTGTTCAGAAAATAAATAAATAAATAAATGCCCACACAGCGCTCTGTTCTTTAACGAGGTGATTATTGCGGGGGGGGGGGGGGGGGGCCAGAAGGGGGAAGGTCAAATAAAACCAAGTCTTTATTACTTCTTTTTAATTGTTTAACTTTATTACTGTTGCACCATTTATACAATTACATATAATTTCAATGCATCCATTGTACATTTTTTTATTTTTTTATTTTTTATTTTTTTTCCATTTTCCAATGAGTGGTGTGTTGGTGTCTGTGACACAGAATGAAGAGAAACTGGAACTGCAATGAACGCAGACTTTTTTTTTTTTTTTTTTTTTTTTTCATTTCCACTGACCAATAAACAGAACTACAGGTGCACCCAACCACGGACATGCATTAACTCGTCATGAGAAATCTAGGTAGGCTAAGTACGATGAGAGAATGTTTGTTACTCCCAAAAATATCTGGAGAGGAAGAATGGAGGGTTGGCATCGAGATACATGTGGACAAGCTAAGTGGGCTCCGTCTGAAAGTTGGCATTCATCCACGACATTAAAAAAATATCAAAATAAGAAAGGCTGTAAATTAAAAAGAAAACACAGAAAATACTGCTTTCCTAAAGATCTGATTGCCTTGGCACAGGCCCTGCGAGCAGCATCGCACGCCCCGCTCCCGACTCCCAGGCCGAAGCAGGAGCCCGGGCTCCGGGGAGGAGACGTGGTGCGCGGCAGTTCGCGAACACGGTGTTCTGTACTTTCAGACGCTCATCTTCGAAATCCAGGACTTATTGGTAAAGTTGACTGAAGGTATATTAGATATTTCCCCACAAAAATACTATTTGGATTCTCCCACCCCCTCCCTCCCTCGATGGGACACATCCTTTCCCCCCTTGGGCAATACATATCCTTACTTCCGATCTGAAACGAGTTAGTAGAGAGAGAGACAGAGAGAGTGAGAGACAGTGAGAGACAGAGAGAGAGGCTGTTGGAGGTGGCGTTTCCCTAGGCGTCCCGGTTACTCCTTGGCGGCCACGCTCTGCTCGGCGGCCGGGGCCTCCCCGGGCTGCGGCTCGTCGGCGGGCGCGGCGGGCGCGGCGGCCTTGGTACTACTAGGCGCTTCCGACGCTGCGGCGGGCTCCTTGGGGCAGGCGGCCGCCTCGGCGCTGCTAGGTTTTGAGTCTGAGGCCGGGGCCCCGTCACTTTTCGTTTCCTGGGCGGCAGGAGCGGCGGGAGCCTCAGTCTTTTTGGGTTCCCCTTCCTCCTGGCCCGCGCCGTCCCCGGGCGCGCTGGCCGAGCTCTCCGCCGCGCCCGCCTCGGCCGCGCTGGGCGCCTCCGCCCCGGGCCCCGGCTCCTGCGCGGGCGCGGCCGCGGCCGCGGGCTCCGGCTGCTCCTCCGCGCCGCCCTCGCTCTTCTCGGGCTCGGCCTTGGGCGCCTCCTCCTTGGCCGCGGCCGCCGCCTTGTCGCCCTCCTGCGCCTCCGCCTTGCCCTCGGCGTCCGCCGCCTTGTCGGGCTTCTCCTCCTGGGTCTCCTTGGCCTCCGCCGCGTCGGCGGCCGCCTGGGGCTCGCTCTCCTTCGGGGTCCCCTCCTCTTCGGTGCCCGCGCCTTCGGCCTTCTTGTCTTTGTCCTTGGCCTTCTCGTCATTCACATTGTAGCCCTTCTTCTTCTTGCTGAGCTTGCCTCCCATCTTGGAGCTCTGGAAGCAAACACAAGACAAGACAAAGGGGTCAGTGGCCGGCCGGGCAACGCGGGAGGCTGGGGCGCAGAGCAAGGACGGCGGGGCACTTGGTGCCATGCGCATTGCATCACAATTAAAAATAAAAATTAAACAAGGATCAAAAATGTGGAGCGCTCAGCTGCAGAGCTTCCAGTCGCACCAAAGAATCAGTGATCAGAGCTTGGCCATAGGACTGTGCGTCTTAGGCCTCCGGTGTCTGACCCAACACCCAGTACTGAACACCTGAGCACAAAATGGCAGTGGCGGCCACTCCAGGCCGTCATTTTAAAATACACTCTGGAGAAACTGCATAACTGCAATAAAGCACAAATAGGAAATCTCTAGGAAATAATTTCAAACTACAACCCTTTTCCAAATCCATGATTCATCTGTTTCTATATGCAAACACATCTGGAAAGACCTGAGGGCAGGAGTTACTCTTGTTACCAAAGAAGAGCAAGATTGGAAAGTAGAGTTTCTCTAGCTATATTTAATTTCCTAGTGTGTCTGATTTGTATTCATTGCTTTTCAAGGTAAGTTTGGCTTAAATGAATAGTTCCGTAGTAATATAAAATTGTTTCCTGATAGAATCTAAATTATAGATGCTAGGTAAAGGGCCTTTCATGGCCTTTTCCACTCAAAAGTTACAACTCCAGCTATCTTGAGGCTCTTTCATTCTGATAGAAGAACCACTGGTGTATCTGCGGGTCGACTATTTCTTTTTTGTTTAAGACAGGGTCTTGTGTTGCCCAGGATAAATTCAAACTAGAAATCGCCTTGCCTTGCCTTGGTCTTGCTGAGTGGCTGGGACTACAAGCATGCACTACCACACCCAGCTCAACTGGTTGTATTCCAACCATGAATTTTTCCTCTCTGATACCAAAGCATTAATCTAGAAAAATAATAAACTATAAATTCATTTAAAAAGATTAATCCAGGACCATTGCTGCATTAAAAAAACAGGAAATCTTTTTTTTTTTTTCTTCAAATGTATTTTTATAGTATCATATCAGGAGAACCCACTGAGATGTTGGTCTTTCAAAAGATATCAGTCCCCACAAATGAAAGATGTCCAGCAGAGGGAGAACACCTGGCCAGGTCCCAGTGCAGGTTGGAGAGTCCAGGAGATCACCTAGTTCTGGCCCAGGTCAGGGCTTACTCCTGGAAGAATTGTAGCATTCTCCTCAACCAGTCATTTCTTTAAAAATATCCATTCAGAACTGAAAATGTGCTATTTATTCATTATACTTCTTGGAATCATGATTCATGATAGTGAAATAACCCAAGTTTATTGTTTAAAAGTCACATGTTGGATAGAGAGAACTACGCTTCAGTAAAATTGGTCTCACCACTCTATCCCAATTTCCTGTCTAGAATGAATTTAATATTTGGAGGGGGGGAAAGGAATACATTGAAAGATGACTAAAATATTCTTTTTTTCAAGAAGGGTCATTATCATGTTATCTAAGAAATTCTCTTACATATATTTAAAAAATGGTGTTTGATCATAATCTACTTTAGACAATTCATATGTGGTTATTTTTCAAGCAAACACATGGTAAAACTTAAATTACATTTAGTTTTAATGCAAAGCAATAAATGAAAGTAAATGTGATCAATATTTTAAATTATAATTTGTAACTGAATTCTTAATAAGTCAGTATACATGAATGGTTTATATCAATTATAATTTCAGTTCTGATATTTCACAAAATTCATTTTGGTACATGAGGTTGAGCTAAAAGAGACGAAACCTGATAGACCTGCAATAAGGATCTTCTCCCAATTCCCAACCTAGAAATTACGGACCATGAGACAAATAAATGTAGTGTGCATCGTGGGCATAACGGGTGCTGCGCTCCGACACCCACAGCATGAAATTCTATATAGCAATCCCCAGAGGTTAAAGTCCTGCTGGTTTACAAACCTAAAATCTAAGTTACTAAAATTGGTTTTCTGAAACACAATTAAAGCCACATTCTATTCTCTAAGACCAGCTGCAATTCTTTTCTGGGTAAGAAGCGAACATAATCAAGGTGGAAGTAAGGTGGAAGTAAGAGAATGTGTCTTCCATTCTGTTCTTTTTCAAATGCAAAGTTAAGTAAACACCCCCAACTTTCAGGTAATTTACCTGTGTGAACTATAGTGAGGTAGCAGAGAAAGACTTGTAGAATGCACTAGAACCTGGGACAGCAGGGTCATCTGGTTAGTTCCCAGCACAATAGGAGTGAAGACCTTGATTACGAGCAGAGGTAAATGAAAATCTAATACTTCTTAGGTGCAGGCGCAATCCTAATCCTAAACATATACATAAGTCACTTAACCCTCAGCAGCACTGTGCAGCGGTTGGACATTAACATCCTCCTTTACCCATAAGGAAAACCTGGCTGGGTTCATGGATCTACATAATAAGCAAAAGGCCAAGTCCAAAAACATCTCATAGGCAAGAAAGGCATCACTGAGAAGGTCAGAAGTGACTCCACCAGGAGGTTGGCAAACGGGCAGAGACCAGCCCAGGAATGCCACCCTCCCTGGGTCACAGGTAGGGGTGGCTAGAACTTGGGACAAGGGGAAAGTAAGGAAGAAAGTTAGCTTTTCGTCTTCCTATTTGCCAAAGAAGCTTTGTATCCATACCCTTAAGAAATAAGGGGAGAGCATGGGGCATGGAGTCTAATGATTTCCCTCATTTCTGTTAACTTCTGTTTATGAACAAATCATTTGATGGAGAAAGTTGGAACTTTTCAGACTAAAAAGAGATGCATATTTCAACAAGTCACCATGTAATTCTCCCTGAAGTCACTTAAACCTAATGCAAAGTCACTGAAAGGACTGAGGCTGCCTTCCCATTGGTCCACGTTCAGGCCATTCATCTAGACAGGATGCTTGGACAGATGCTGATGCAGTCCTAAGTTCCATGTGTTCATGCATTCACACATGCTAGAGTTGATCTCAGTCGTCACATCTCAAAGGAAAGAAAATCAGGAGCTGCCCTTTAAAATCACAAGAAACCGTTTTGTCAAAGGGGGAAACCTGATGTAGAAAATAATTAACAATAAATAGTTACAGAGAGAAGTATGTTTTTAGTTTAATCTGATAAATATTAGATAAGAACTGTTCCAGGGAAACTCTGGACACAGGGTCATGATTGACTCATAAGATGTTAATATGAATTCTACCTCCACAGCACACCCGCCTTGAATCCTTGGGTAAGTTATTTAACATTGTTGTCCCTCCATTTCCTGGAAAATAACAAATGTCAATTTCATGGCAATTTAATGTCAGGCATCAGTACAACATTTGACATTTCATGGGTCTTCAATAAATGTTAGTTCCTTTCCTTATCATTTAATTTTTCAATTCCAAAGTAATTCCATGCTTATGAACTCCCAACAGAATAGGAGGACATGGGTTTCACAAACAAAAATTCTAGAATCAGCCTTTAGAAGCACTGTACTTAAAAGTATACGTTAAAAATAAAAACTTTTAAAAATGGAATCAAAAAATGTTTGGTATGTGTATTCCAAGCAAGCTTCTGCTCTCTACAGATGTGAAATATATCTGTACAGTAATCTTCTGTTGCCATACTGCTGTTAAGATCAGACTACTTCTTTGATCTGAATGTTTACATACTTGAGATTTGAGAGGCAGTGAGTCTTTTTAAATAGATTAACAGTCCATTATATGAAGAAGTCAGTTTCTAGACAAAGATAAAAATTATAGATTAGTCATGAAGTCTATGGCTCCTGATTTGAACTAGTGCTGGGTGATGGTGGAAGAAACATCCTTCATCTTCCCTGAATTCTCACATCCTCTTCATCACTTGGTTCAAGCAAACGAGAAACTGTAGTTTCATCACCAGGATGGAAAAAGAATCCAATTTCCTTAGTTAAAATTCAATCACTGCCTCAAATTTTTATATGTGAAAGATAAAAAATTTGATCTGCACCTTATCTTGGCTTATTAGCTAAACGTAAGAGACTTCTGAGGGAAGTGACCATGTCCTACAGATGCATTCTTTAAAATAAATTATCCAAACGTTTAATATAGATATGCACACATATATATCATACACATTCTAAATCTCCGACAACTGTCTGTAACCAATTCTATTCCCTCCACTTTATAAAATCCAGACTCTATTTAATTAACCCCCCTTGGCTGTAAACCAGTGTTCTAGAAGAGATGTTCTCAGATCTCACACCTTTTCACAGTGCTATCTGATCAAAGCAATCTGGGATGGGAACCACGAAAACAAGGGGCAGGCCTAGAAAGGTTACAGGGTCACTGGTGGTTGTCGGTCACAGCAGCCCGGTTCTTTTGGCCTCTGCCTGTCGAGTTTGCAGGCACGTAATATGCACCTAGCCACTCTGGAGAGTGACTTCACAGAAAGGTTGTCAGCTTAGAACACGCTCTCTCTGTGGGCACCAGCTTTCCCTTGCTTACTGGCAATTCTCATAAAGAGAGTAAGTGTGCATTTATGAACTTTCATGAAACTTCTAAAGGTTTGTTTCTCTACCTTCTCAACTTCTTAGTTATGTAGGCCAGGTAAAGTGATGATTTATTTTTTGTCCTTGGAAGCAAATGCATATAAATAATAACAATGAATAATAATGATGATGTTAATAAAAGGACAGTGAGAGGCTCTAATTTTTCCTCCTAAGCAAGTATTAGGAGGATTCTGTCAAATTTGGGTACTGATAGGTATATCTTTTCTTATAGAAAATCTTATTGATAACCTACTATTCAACTTTTTATGAGAAAAACTGTGATCTTACATAATATAATGGCATTATTGCCATTATAAGATATCTTTTAAAAACTTTTTTAAAAAATTGGTTCTAGGGGCTGGGTTTGTGTCTTAGAGGTAGAATGCTCACCTTCGCATGTGTGAGGCCTTGGATTCAATCCTCAGCACCACATAAAAATAAAATAAAGGTATTGTGTCTACCACAACTAAAACAAAAAATTCAGTTCTATTGAGAGCTTCAATCTGAAAACTATACAGCTATGTGAAATTTAAAAATTTAAATCTATATGAATATTTATATTTGTATGAAACTTTAGGTGAGTAACACTTGAAATATTTTGTAAACAAGATACTCTATAAAAAAGAGACAATCCTCAAAAGCTTTTCTAATCTTCCATTTCTTTCCCATTAGGAAGGCTGTCCAGAACAGGAAAGACTCTGCTTAGCCTTTCAAATCGTCTAAGTTGTGTTTACTTTATGCACACAATCCCCAGGACACACAAGCCCAAATCACCTTCGTGCCAGCTTAATTACCATGGAATTCCATTAAACAACCACAGTTCTCACCAACTACCACACAACTTGGCTACGGAGATGATCTACTCATCCAGAACATTCCTAACAAGCACTGAAATTTTTTCTTACCTTAATCTAAACTATTTGACAGTCAAATGAATGAAAATTTAGAACTCCTTTGAGAATACAAAGGTAAAGAGAATGGTGACAAAATGACATGCAAAATGACATTATAAAATCTTTACAATAAAAAAAAAAGAGGCTGAAAAAAATAAAATAAAATAAAAATAAGATCTTTCCCTTAGGACTTGTGTCAAAAACAAGCCACTTAGCATTCAGTATGAAGTTGGCTAAAAACAGCCAACATGCTGGGTACCAGGCTCCACCATTAACAATATACTGAGTCTGAACCAAGTTACCTTTGTTCTAGGTTTCAAATTTTTCCTAATCAGTAAAATGAAGATTTTAAAATGTATTCTGTTTCTGGGGGAAACATTGCTTATGAATGCAGATGGCATTAAATAAAACGTTAAGCATGAGAAAAATGTGATATTATCAATAAGGTTCTCTCATAAAAACTACTACTATTTCACCCTACAGCTGGTATATCACTATGATTAGATGTCTTTCTACATGGTTTCAACATATGTGAAGCTTATCAAAAATTAAAAATAATTTTTTTTAAATTAGAAATAAAAATTTGTAAAGTAACAGCTAAATATTTACCATGGGATATAATTTTTTTAAATGTTCTCAAATACATTTAGCAAATGTTTTCAGGATAATCTATCAACTTCAGTAATGAGTTAGGATGGAACTGCACACTGAAGACACCTCAGATGAAGTCATAATTGTCAGAAAAATAAAGTTTCATGAGCTTCCCTGGCACAGAATTATTTGAAAGTGTTGTGGTTCTTTATAAAAGACACTCAATTGTTTATTTTTACCCACTTTGGGTGTGTCATCTACCAGCCATCCTGGTCCTGCCTGGCAAGATTTGCCCTATGCCCAATTTCTTTGAGCAAGAGTACTTCCTAAACCAACCAAACCATCTTCCCTTTCATTCAATGCAAAGCAACATCAGCCTACAGATATTTTAAAATTACTATTTCAAACAGAATAAAAGTCAACTAGAAGCTAATCACAATTCTCACACACTAACTTGACATTCAGTTCAGTGCTGTGTAGGAATGTTGAGGAAATAATAAGAGGGAAGAGTTCTTAGGCACAAATTTTTAGAACAATGTATCCAGGACACTCTTAAGAAAAAAAGTGACTTCTAACCTAAAATAGAAACCAAGCAACATATAGAAACCAAGCAACATAAAAGAATTACCAAGCCTGGGAAGCTAATTTTCCTTTTGCCGCTCTATTGCCTATGAGAACCATTTAAATATAAATTCAATTTCATGAATCTAGGATGAATTAAGTAATGTTTCCTGTATAGCAAACCCACTTGTAAAACTTAAGTACCAATGTAGAAGATGTTTTCCTACCACCAATCTCCACTACCTCTCCCAGAATCAGTTGACACTAAAGACAGTGTTTGCAATCCTCCAGGTCACAGCAGGCTCAATGCAAATGGGGAAGTTTTCTTTTTTCTAAAGTAAGGCTGTGCTGTTTTATAGAACTAATACAGAAACCTCAACCATGTGTGGACACACATTGCATCTGCCAGAAAACTGGCTTTCACCTGCTTGCTACTGGCGAATGACATCATCAAAGTATCAGGCTAGATTCACTTCTTCCTTCATAAATGTTAAAATTCTCAAGTCCTTAGCCACAGCCTCCTTTGTGCCCAAGAACACATAAGAAATATTTAAAACACATAGGGCAATTTCAATGATACCTACATTGATCTTTTCATATATATATATATGGCAAGTATCTTAAACTTTATGAAGAAAATGAATTAAATTTCTGAGAGCAAATAAAATGTTAAGGCAATGCAGCACCATAAAAATGACCTAAATTTTGCCAAAATTGAAGGTGTTAGCTGTTGACTCATTCCCTTTCTCTTCCTTCAAGTCTTAATAGCTTAACACATAAACACTGTTCTCACCAATTAATCATAAACATTAACTTTGGAGGAACCATTTAGTGTTTTATTTTTAATTGAACCCCAAAATATGAGTATTTCTTCTAAGGAAAAAAAAAAAAAGTTTTAAGTTTGTTCACAAATGCCCATACCTTTTCATGGCTTCTGTAATACATTCAGCATCTGGTTGAATAGGTTCATCTAAGGCATTCTTATGAATTGCTCCCCCCCTCCCCACAAATGAAAGGTTAACTCCTTTCTATCTTTATTAAAATATAAAAGTTATACAAAACTAGGACACAACACCATCTCTACAGAGCTACCAGAATGCAACATTTTATAAGATTTTGTTTGGAATTTATAGGTTGGAAGAGTTCCAGAACAGCTATAGTTTTTAATACCTACAGCCCTGCTTTGGGAAGATCCATGTGAGGTCATGGTGACTTTAAACATGTAAGGACACCAATTCATTACCCTCCCACAAGAGGGAAAGAGTGAGAAGGAGGTCCCAAAAGAGGGTAGGAGGAAGATTCTCATTTTGAATAAAGTCCCTCCTCACCCTCCCAGTCTTCACCAGACCCAGCCTTTCTCTGAATGAAGCCCCAATTATAGCATTGCCTCCCGTGAAAATGCATCCTTGCGGTTGTGGAATATTCTCTCTCATGTGTGAAAGCCAGAGCAAAGTAAAGGGGAATAAACAGGGGCCCGATATCATAGAGATAGAGGGAAGGTCAGTGGAGCAGAAGGAAGACTGAGACACAGGAAGGAGGGACAGGAAAGGGGAGGCAATGCAGAAAGAATTTGGCAAAAACATGTGCCCACATAAATATACCACAGTGAATTCCACCTTTATGTCTATCTATAAAGCACCTATTAAAAATAAATAAATGAGTGGAAGGCAGACCGGTAGAGTAGAAGAAAATGGAGTAGGGGGAGGAAGGAAGGCGGGTAAACCAGGGACTGGAATGGAGTAAGTTAAATTCCATGCATGTATGATTATGTCATAATGAACCCAACTATTATGTACAACTGCAATGCACTAATAAAAGAAAAAAGAAAAGAAAATGTACCCTTGCATAATGACACAGTTTCAAGGCACTAACCATCCCAAACCCAGGGGGACTGCATGCACCATTATTTCCTGTCACTGCATTCTCCATGACACCTCCAATTCTGTTTCTGTTTAGCATATTTTTACTTCAAGTTGCTCCATCAATGAACGACACAGTTCTGTGACATCATGAAAATCACTGGCATACATTAACTGATAATTAGGATGAAACAAGATATCACATCTCTCCATATCATCCCAAAGTTCCCATATTCACTATATCACAGCTGTTACTATGTGGGTCTCTTTTCTCTGCACTAGTAATATCTAGGCACTTCTTTTGTAGGAAGGTCTCATCCACTGCAACATTTCTATTTTGAAAATGCAGGTTTGGATTAATTAATCATTTCACCTATAATCCACAGAACAGAGTTCTTAAGGATGAGAGTAAAACAGATGATCATGCAGAAGATGACTCCTGGTCTCCAGCAAAATCCAACATGAATATACAAGAGCATGTGGCAGAGTCTGGAGTGTTACATCTGGTCTGATTGCAGCTTCATCATGGCATGAAGACAAGAAGCAATCTCTTTTTGATTTTTTTTTTTTCATCTCATAATCAGGAGAAAATACATCTGCTCTACTAGGATACTAAGAATGAGTCAAGTGTTCATATATATAGTTGTAGGTGGACACAATTCCTTTATTTTATTTTTATGTGGTGCTGAGGATCAAAAGTGTTCCTGACAAAGTTCAGAGTGAGGCTCCAGCATACTAACTGCCTATCCTCGGACAACCAACTGTAACCTAAAGTTACAACTGACCCATGAATTGCACCTGCAGAAAAATTCATCCGCCAGACAAGGGACTTCCGCCAGACTCAGGCTGGAAGAATCCAAGTTACTGGTCTACCTAGCTGAAACATGACAAGGATAAGAGAAATAAAAAGAAAACCTTAAGAAGAGAATTTTAAAAGAATAAATAAACACAACACAATGTAAAAATATTTTCAGTAAAAATAGAGAAAAGAGAACTGAACATTTGGGTCTATCCACCAATATCTATTTTGAACAAATGACTGCCCTCTTTCCTTTAAATGGTCAAAAAATTTTACTGTAAAATGGGAAAGCGAAATAAAGATTATGTCACCTATGTGTATTTTTGGCATTCCTATCAGTATATTCCATCACAATGATTTCCTTCCGGTTTCTTCAATGCCTGGTGATAATTTTCATTTTTAGAGTTATTGTTGCCAGTGTCTGATTCAGTCAAAGCTTCAATTCAGCAATTCTAATATCACCAAAATTTAGGGAATGGGAATGTTCCCTGGGGAGAGAGAACTGTAGTGAGAGTTGTCAACCCATGTCTAAATCTCTACAGCGACCTTTTAAATACCACAAGTAAAAATTCAGAGAAAACATTTTCAAGAAAATGTATTCCCTTGTCACAATAAAAATATTAGGCATTGTAAAAATGTACTGCAAGACATTTGGGGGAGAAAAAAAAAAGTACAGGCAGAAATGCACACGTTCATGCAACCCCATTTTCCCAAACAGGGAATTAAGGTGAGTTATGTCTACAAGGTCAGAAGGCTCTCAACCCAAAAGAAGATTAATCACAAGTAACCTTTCCTTCTCCTTCATGAAATCCAGGCTAGTCCTGTGGAAGTGTCCTCAACGTGTTTTTCAGGATCTCTCCTCAAAATTCAACAGGCAGAGTGATCTCAAGACTATCAGATGTTCCAAACTTATTCTAGAAAAACAGGCTTGATGTTAGTGGGGAAGATCTTTCTGGAAGTGTGTACTTAGTGTGAAGACGTGGCAGGGGACATAAGTAGGGGAAAGCCCACTCCAGTCTAGCAGGAGGGAAAGACAGAGAGAGGTGCCTAAAGTATAAATGACAGTAAGTGTCCTAGAGTGATAAAGAGAAGGTGGTAGTTGAGGTCAGGAGATCAGGAAAGGTCTATTGAGAAAGCAGCCTGAGATAGCCAAAATATCAAAAGTACAAACAGGACTCACTCTGCCAAAGGCTATTTCATGTTTGATCTTTGTGCAGGTCAGCCCCTTCACTGTCCTATGAGGAGGGAGCTATTGCTATTTCCACTCTGCCATGAGGAAGCTAAGAATCACAGGAGGTAAACAGCTCACCCAACATCAAACATCAGCAGTCTGTGCAGACGTGATGAGGACCCAGGCGCTCTGGCTGGGCAGGGAGCCTCTGAGTCACAGTGAAGGACAGATAAGCTTTCGACATGATGATGGGGAAGTGCAAAGTGTGTGTGACACGGAAAGACAAAGAGGGAGCGTCTGGTTAAGATCCTCAGAAAACCCTCCACATTTAGGAGAAAGGCGACTGCTCCCGGCGACTGCTCCCAGCGACCTGGAGTGAGGAGTGGTGGAATACAGGCCTACAAGATGGCCTAACAGGCTAGTAGCTAGATTGAGGCCGCAGAGGCAGAAAAAGGCCTCTCTTGAAGGAAAAAGTCATGTCTCTGATTATCAAAAAGAAAGAATTTTAGGAAGCAGCTCTGAGGAGTCATATGCTGTGACAAAAAGGTTAAGAAAGATAAGAACGGACATTGTGCAATCTGACCTGCTGATGAGCCACTCACTGGCCTGTGGAGTGACTTGGCTAGAGCGGCAGAGACACTCTGCTCTTGGGAAGGGCTCAGAGAGCATGTGAACCCCCAAGACACTCCCATGCAGCCAACACCAGAGGGAAGGCAGGAACCTGGAATACCAGCGAGAATGAGTTTCATTTGTTTATGAGGATTTAGAGCAACTGAATGGGAAAAAGAAAAAAGAAAAACTAAAGTTCAAAGATCAAAGAAGTCTAGGAGACTCAGAATGGCATATCAAAATTAAGTTTATTGGACCAGGCACAGCTACTCAGAAGGCTGAGCCAGGAGTTCAAGGCCAGCACTAGAGACTCTATATCAAAAAGAAAAGAAAAAAAACCTCAACTTGTGGAAGAGGGACACTCACCACTCGCTATTCAGAAAAGGAAGGGAGGAAAGGGAGAGAGGGGCTTCCAAGCCCAGGGGAAGGCCCTGACTCAACCTCACCCTCCTCCAATGAATATGGTCAGAAAGGAATTCCTGAGACCAAGTGCTTAATAAGATCTTTAATGGTAAATGATAGATCGTATGTCTTTGAAATGGCCACTTAATCTTTCAATATTTTAGGTGTTCCTCTGTCCTGCCGTTTATCTTCTTGGTTCTCTTCCATTACAACACTTAGGGTTTCTTAAGTACTGGGAACAAAAGGGCAGACATTTCATCAGCTAAAAGGTGAGAGAACTAAGCCTGGAGAGGTCTTACTGTGAAACCACTCTGTGCGCAGAAGTAAATAGACTTGCTGCACTACAAATAGTTTTATGAGTTTCTTAAATAAGAGAAGGCCCAGTCAGCATCCAGACACATACATTCAAATACAGAAAGGGAGTTTAATTCTTAAGAATGCCTTTTTATCTTTTATTATACAATCTGGTCTTCATTTTTAGTTATTTATCTGTATCATCTTACTTAATCCTTTCATATTCTATTGTACTGTGTTGGACGTTTTAGCAGGAAAATAGACCTGACCTCACTTAAATATTGACCTAAAGCTTTTCTTCAGTATTTATTCAAATACAGCTAATGACTCCAGAGCAAACATTTTGTTTATGGTTGTTAATATAAAAATGAGAACTTGATAAATATTTTAAACTCACTACCACTGAAACATTCAATTTCAAAGCTATAAACTTGTAAGACAAAAGAATCAATACAACTATGACTCTAAATCGAGTTATATAGACTCATCTTTCACTTAGCAATAGAAAAAAATAAGTATGTTAAATTATAACTGAAATGTCCCATTCCATTAAATGAAATATGACCAAGTTTCAGACAACATCTGCAGCAGCAAATTTCCATCACAACCCATCCCTCAATTAAAGAACATAAACACAGGCATCATTGCAACAATATTGTCAAGACTTTGCACATAGTTACTATGCACATATTGTAGAGACCAATTCTTTGAAGGATATCTCCTAATCGATTCTACAAGTTCTAATCATGAAATTCCAAACTGTGAAGGTGATGGTGATATAAAAGTGGCAGATGATAGGCTTCTCTTCAAATGCAAAGGTGACTGAACCTAGGCATTATGCAGAGGGTTTTTCCCCTTTTAACATACCCTGCCACATGCAGCAAATGCTATCAGAAATCATGCATTATTCATTCTCATCAAGAGCCCAACGCTTTTAGAGTCCACCATGCATTCACACGGTTATTTATTTGCACTTAACGGGTGGTCCTTTCAAAGGCCCTGGTTGCTGTGGTTCCTAACATGACTTTGTAAGAATCACCTGCTCTTTTAGTCAATAAGGTGAGTAAGTGAACCACAACCAGGTCAGGAAATGCAAGCTGCTGAGATCATTTCTGAACCATTTTTCTCCTCCTAAGACCCAGGAAACTTAATATGTCTTATCTCCACAACTAATTTAAAACTCTCAAAACAGAATTCACAATAAAGTCTGAGGAAAAAACTAATAGCAGCTGAGATATGTTTTGCTGTTTAGTAATGGACTTGACAGAACATGACGGGCTGGAAGCCATGAGAGCTGGCTCCATTGCCGTCACCCAACAAAGACAGGCTGGTGGCGAAGGGGTGGTCCACCTCTACCAGAATAACTGCGGCTTATTTCCAGGAATTTTTATCTCTAAATATAAAGTGGTTCACACTTTTGATCACCACCAAAAATCGTGTATCTCTTTTTCTGGCATCAACAGCAAATGTCATATTTCTGATCCTAAAGCTATCTCCTATTTTAATCATTCTCAGTGGAAACCATTCTAAAATTCTTCATACATATCCTTGATTTATTAAACAAAGAAACTGCTTGTTTCTTGGTGTCTTGATTAACACAAGGAAGGGTTAAGAATACATTTGCCAAATTAATGAAGGAATGTATTAAATCCAGAGGCTCAAAGTGGGTTTTGAACAACACGTACAGCATTCGACGTCAATGGCTTCTCCTCACAATTCAAATATATCTCCCCACGTTTCTGGGTGGAAGCTCCCAGGCTGTCCATGATCACATTCTCCTGCACTCTTTTGCTATCTTCAAACCTGAATGTTTCAGCCTCCTAATGAGACACTGAGCAATGAAGAAACACCCAGACCCCAGTCCAGAGTCAGTGAGACTTCAAAACAGAAATGAGGGTGGTACTTCTCACTGATGGATTCCCAGATGAGACTTTGCCTTTCGATCTCAAACCCAGCACACAGTACAACAAAAAAAATTTTTTAATCAGTAATTTTTTTCAATGAATGAGTGGGAATGAATTCTAACTGAAGCAACTAGAATCCAATACCTACACCCCCTACTCATGCTGTGATTTACAGCCGTCACTTCGACCTCTTATTTGCCAATATTTCAACATAATGTGTCAAATCACAGTGATAAAACAGGTGTATTTTGGAATCATCTGAGAAACTTATTTAAAATGACATGGAATGGGGTGTGGGGGCACCAGGGTCTCCATCTACTCTTTCCTAGTGAAGGCCTCCATTAAGTCCTAAGAACCTATATTTTACTAAATGGTGAAAGACTACAACATTGAGAAATACAGACACATGCAGGGTGCAATGACTTTGAATCAGTTAATGTTTTTGCATCATCCATAAAACCAAGAACATGAAAATCCCAAAGACCAGTGTGATTACTAGTGATGACAAAGCAAAACCAAAAGCATGCCTGGAAACCAAGCTGGGCCTAGCCTAGAGGTGAGGGTGCACTGGACCAGGTACTGACAGCCCCAGTGAAATCTCAACAACCTGTAGGACATCCAACCCTTAGATCCACCTTGCCACCAGAGAAGCGAATAAATTAGAATTCTCAGAACTTATTCTGCCCAGCAGAAGTTCCCAGCAGCCAATCCTCGTCCCCAGCGACTACCCCGCCAACCCCTCTACCAGGATAGTGACGGGTAGCCTGCATTACCCTGTTGACCCCTCTCATTAGTGCCATCCCTTAGCCTTGGAGACAACACACAAGCAGCCTGTGTTGGAAAGCAAGACTCTGACCAAGCAACAGCTTTACTGGCTGCAGAGAAGCCCTTTGCCCACATACCAGGTTGGGGCAACTTCTGTCACTGGAGGGGAGACAGGATAGGCACTCTTGGGCCCTGTAAGCTCCCTTCTTATATAATGTGAGGCTTCGATTGTCCACAATTTACAGACTGCCCTGTGAGATGATCCTGTTTTCAGAGCATGCATTGTATGTAATCAGAGTTCACATTTCAGAAAACAGGTTTTTCTCTTCCAGTTCAAATGGAACTTTGATGACTTGCCAGTAAGTTTTCAGCCCTGACCCAATATACTCTGTGGAAAAAAAAAAAAGTATATGGGGTAAGGAGTCAGCACACCACATTCAGTTATATGATCCAGGGTCTGTGAAGTCAGCCCCAGCAAACCCAACCTCCCCTGCAGAATTAAACTGGGCAGGAGGCTGCTAACAGTATTAAAGGGAATATTTGCAGCCAAGGACATAGTTCAGCACATGACACATACTGTAGATTTTTAGTCATTTTCACGTTCCTTTCCCTGAAACCTCATTTCTTAGCTGTGTTCACATACAACAGAGAGTAGGTCTGAATTTCAAGTAACCCTGAATTTCAAAAACAAAATAGAGGTAGGAAAAACTCTGTATTCACAACTGGCAAACAAATGGGTATTGATTCAATTACAATAATCACCTTCCTTAACATTGAAATCCAAGGTTAGACTCTGCAATATCCATTATATAACCTATGATTCTAAGAGCAAGTCAATGTTATTCAATCTTTCGATGACAAAATGGATGGATCATATTGGTAAAAGATGAATACAACTGGGCACAGCTCCTCCGGAGGCTGAGGAAGGAGCGCCTGAGTTTTAGGCCAGCCTCAGCAACTCAGCAAAAACCTATCTCAAAATAAAATAAAAAATTAAAACAGGGCTAGGCATGTGGCTCAGTGTTAAAAGTACCACTTGGTTCAATCCCCAGTACCAAAAGAAGGAGGAGGAGAGGAGAAAAAGGAGGAGGAGGAAAAAAGATAAAGGGCTAAAGATTAAATAGTGACAAAGTGTCCCTGGGTTCAATTCCCCATTCTGGGGAAAAGAAGAGATGAATACAAATGCAAAATGCAAAATGATCAAGCCCAGCACATCCAAAACAACACTCCAAGGAAATAATGCAAAGGGAGAATGCACCTTGAAATGTGTCCTACATTCCTGGAGGGAGTCGACCTAAAGCACCCTAGGGAACAGGCCTTTCCTAACAATATTTTCCTCTTACTTGCTTAGGTGAGACTGAGAGGCCGTAGCCAAGTGCCATGCACCGTACTCTTTTGCCCAATTTACTGGGTTGAGGTTCAGTAAAAGTTTTTAAGTTGAACTATCTTTTCTACAGGAATATTTGACTTTCCACCCACAGCTGCAAAATCATATATTCAAACATAAAGTGAAGAAGTAACAGACATCCTTCCTCAACCTTGGCAAGAAATCCAGCTGGAAGTCAGACACCACTGTTTTTTCCTATAGGCCTAGAGAAAGCAAGTCAAGAAAAGGAGTTGCCTGAATTCAGGAGCAGCTCTCCTAGAATTAGAGAACCACTAGGGAATGTGACACTGCATTCCAAGCCACCCCTCGGCCTGTTGATATTCAGCCTACTGCCACCCCGACATGCAGAGCCGAGAATCAGGCCCAAGATAATGCCTCAAATAGAGTCCAGGGTGTTCCAACCACCCAAGTTATTCTCTGTAGAAAGGGAGATAACACCCTCATTGCACATGATCTTTTGAACATGAATCTTTAAAAAAATATCTATTCAAATTGGGATTTTAATCATAGCCACTAAACTAGCCATTTATGGAAAACAGCTCCTTTTTACTCCCCAGGTTCGGCTATTTCACTTGCAATATAAATGACTACAATTGTATCCCTTAGATCTATAATTTTTAGTCTCTACACAAATGCACAGTAATCATGTATATATTTAATTACATTATATTAAGCTCTCAAATCCACTTATTCACTTATTTCAGAAGCGACATAAACACCTTGGCGCTGTGCTTGATGCAACAGGACACAAGATGAACTCTGACCTTCCACAGAGCTCTCCAGCCTTGATCCTAGGAAAACTACACCTCTTTAAAACCTTGAAGAAACAGGAAATGCCAGTCTGCTGCCTGAATTCTGACAGCAGAGCATACACAATTTTAACAGCTACTATGGAAAAAATCCATTTATTTTGCAAGCGTTAAGAGTAGAGAGTAAATAGGAGGGTCCCGAACCTTTCTTAATGAGGCTTTCCGGGGTCTCCCTTCAAAGTTTTTGGTACTCTGTTGAAATACAGGCCAAGATAGGAACTGCAGAGAAGTGGAGTGTTGGAAGGTGAAGGTGTGAGGTATGCAGATCCCAGACAAATGAGGAACAAGCGAAACTTGGGTGTCAATAACAACATCTCAAGAGTCCTTCAGTCAGGCACAGATTCCTTGGCACTCAGCAATGGCCTACACTATGCAACCGAGGATGTCTTCTACATATGACACCGGATCTCCCGGTCCCTAACCCTACTCTGCTCTATAAGACAATGCCGAACAGAATACACGACTGCCAACGTGAGTCTTAAGCAATTTGGAAGCTGCTATAAATGTGTTTGAAGATGGGTGTAAAGAATTAATAGAAAAGTCAAAGGCAAATATACTGTCAGGCTAAGAAGAGGTAGAAGTATTAGAGATGTATTCAACATACAATATTGATCCGACTTACACAATCTGGCAAAACTCAGCCTCAGTGAAAGTGTTGAGTATCTAACCACTGATGCACACAGCCAAACTTGCACCTCCACAACTTCCTGTAACACTGTCATGAGTGCTAGGTAACAAATTGCATCATTTCCCTGAATGACACCAGGCATCCAACGTGGGGCAAGAGGTTTCAAAACATGCACCAGCCTCGGTCTGGCACAGGTACCACAGACTCTCAGATGCTAAGGAAAGCAGAGAATATGAGCTTAGAAGGTAATAGTAAGCTATGACTCATGATTCTGTTTTAATGGGGAAAATCCTAGTGAACTTATTATAGTATTAGGTGGGTAGATTATTTCACTATGTCATTAACATGAGACAGGACTGAAAATAGATTGTACTGAACCAAAGGGAAGGAGACTGTTAGAACAGCTTCCCCAGCTCTCATGACCCTGCACCATTTCCTCATATCTGTACCCACGAGATTGAGCTACTTCATCTCTAGAATGCTACGTATCTAAAACTAAAAAATAAAATAAATACCAAGATTAAAAAATTTGCAAATCAAAAACAGTTTACATGTTGGAAACAATGAGTCCCCCCCAAAAAACAAAATGTTACTTGTAAGAATAAACTGTCATATGACATGAAGAAAAAAAAAAAAATCAAAGCTAAACCTTCAGTCAGTTGAAAGAAAGAAGCAGAGGGAAAACTGAAGTCACCCAAGACCCCCCCATAGGAGGGGCAACATTTACGAAGATAAGGATTGGTATCAGAATGTTGTCTTTTGGTGCCAATTGCAATAGGACAGCCTATGTGCTGACTGCTGAAATCAAGATATCTGGCATGCGTGGTGCTTTAAGATTTACTCTCTGTGTTTGTGTATTCGATCTCTTTTTCTCATTTCAGCCTCAAATATCTTAGGATCAGGACCAAGCATGGTACAGAATAAAATTTCAGTATTCTGAAATTTTCAAACACTTCATTACATATGAAGATCCACCATGTGTTGAATGTTTTATCAACATACCTCGCCTGACTTGTTCACCCAGACTGCTTCCACTTAAACACTGCTTGAAAATTAAAAAAACGGTACTTCCAAAAGGAACTAGGAAAGTCCAAACCTTCCCCATGGACATGGAATTAGTGAAACTAGACTGTTGTAGTTGTTTTAACAGATTCACAGGATTCCCCAAGCCCAGCAAAGTCTTCCCACCTCCCCTGTCACTCCAATATCAAGAGATCCTTTGCACCAGACTATTTTATTCCCAGTACCCAGGAGAAAGCCAAGTTCAAACAGAAAGATGGTCCTCAGCTGTAGGGTGAAGGGACATTGCTATGGGGGCACCCTGTGTCTGCTGCAAAGGGAAAGGCCCTTTTCAAATAAACATAAAGGATGAACTACAGTGCCGTTAGCAGAAAGAAGCCTGGCAGTTACAAACAGATGTGAATGAACTGCTAAAATAAATAAAGACCAGCTTATAATTATTTTAAAAACTAATTATGCTCATTTGTCATAATCAGTACTCATTTGCATATAAGATGCTAAAGTCCTCCTAGCTGGTTCTCTTTTATGAAAAAAAAAAAAAATCTCTTCAAGATTCAGTCTAGTTCAAATTACCAAAAATTCTCAAATGAAGTTGGGCAATTAGAACACAATGTTAAAATTATCAACATGCAAATCCCATTAATGGTGCTTTTCTAAAGTACCCATGCACATCTTCTGCTTATACAAATTAAAAACACCAGACACCGTAATTAATGTTGATGGAGATTTATGTTCCCAAAAAGCCTCCTGGATGTGTTACTGGCCTTCTCACCTCTGGTGAATTAATGCATGAAAATTCACTAATAATTCAAGTATCCACGCTTTCTCTTGGCCATGGATGCCAGTCTGTAATCCCACTGATGACGGGGTTCACATAGGTGGGGATTAAAGCAACTCAAACCTCTCAGTTTGGTAATCAGGGTCTCCCTGATTTAGAGGACAGTGTTGAGGGTAGTTCGGGTTATTTTGAGAGATTAGGGAGGACCTTGATTATGTACTCTGAGTTCCATCAAGGCTACCCAGAGAAAATAAAGAAAAAGTGTGGAATCTAATTTCACACTTAGCATCTGTGCTCCTAAATCCATCATTACACACTTAAAAGATCAGTGCAGAGATGTCAGCTTTTTCAAAGTAGCTAAGTTTTTTGTATTCAGTAAATGAAATAACAATTCACTATTTTCACAGCTTTGTCAGATGACAAGTGAAAATTCTAGAATTTAACATTTTCTTCTAGAGCAAGGATCAGCAAACTGGGCAGCCTGCATGTCTTTGAAAATATTTTCTGGAACACAGGGACATGCATTGACACATTATCTGTAGCTCTTTCACACTCCAGGAACAGAGCTGAGTAGTTGAAACAGAACTGTACAGTTGGTAAAGGCTAAAATATTTGCTATCTGGTCCTTTAATTTAAAGTTTGCTGACCTGTCTCTGGAGTCTTAGATGAACGTACTTAACCCAGTGACTCAGTTCCTAAGATCAGATGAATGCATGACTCAAGTCTAAAGGATGCTACAAAGATTAATCAGGCACTTTTTGGTTTGCAACAATAGTATCAGTGAAAAAGAATGTCACATGGGAATGTGTTAAGACTGGGAAACAAGACACTTTTTTTTAACTCTAACTGCTCATTCTGGTATTCTGACTACCTGAAAGCAACTTAGGTTGAGGTAGAAACTTAACCCTTACCAGTTCAAAACTTTGTCAAGTCATTTGGCCTCCCCAGCAGGCACAGTGCTACAGCACAAAGTAAACTAAGACCAGAAGCACAAAACCATGCTTGGGTTCCAGACAAGGGCCCATCCTTCCTGTTGCCTGGCATAGGAGGAGTCCCTCTGTGAGTCTGTTTTTTCACACATACAAAACAGGGATAATAATACCTTTAGGTGAGAACAGATTTGGAAAAATTAAACAAGACAGTAAAGCCAGGTGCTACTCTGGAGCAGAGGATGTGGTCTTGTGGTGCCCGACCCTTTCTGAAGTTATAATGTTCGTCTCCGTGATGTTCCATAATACCCAACAAGAGTCCAATGACAACAGTAAAGGGAAAGAAAAGACAGTTGCTTCTTCTCATGAGCTTACCCCACCCCGTAAGAGTTTCTTTTCAGTTCTCCCTGGACCAGTTTTTCTCACCTTTCACCCCAGCACAGGCTCTTCTCCACCACCCAAGGCTTCCTCCAGAGGTTCCTCAGGGTGTCACCCAGGACCTCATTCATTCAGTCCTCCTGCTCTCCTTGGGAGATCTCCCCACCGGCAGTCTCCAGAGCCCTCTGGGATGCTGAGGATTCCTTTCTGTATACTCCCCAGACCACTGTTCTTTCCTGGGCTTCGGATTCAGGAGCAGCGGTACCACCGACCCAACATGGACATCCCTCAGGAGCCCAGACTCAAGACTCTCCCAACAGTCTCATTGCTCTTTCCACGACCTGAACCAACTCCTATTCAGTATTCAGTTCCAGGAGACTAGAAGTACCATCCACCCGATTCCCTTGCCAGAATTGTGGGGCCCTTTCTGGGTCAGCTATCATCATTACTACCCTTGCATCAAATTGCATCTAACCTCTTGTCACTTAAAATCTGTTTGTAACTCCCCTGCAAGGTTCTAGAAAGCAAAAACAGAAACAAGCAAACAAAAAAACTGTATGCTGACCATTTCCTAGTGTACCTTTTTTTATTTATGTTTTAATTTTTTACAGACTGCATTTTGATTCATTGTACACAAATGGGGTACAACATTTCATTTCTATGGTTGTACATGATGTAGATCCATACCATTTGTGTAATCACACATGTACATTGTATACCTTTTTTTACTATACACAACACCTTTACCTTTTGAAAAATTCAATTTAGACCCCATTATCATTGACTATAACAGAAGAGGTATTGTGGAAGTCATAACTGCATCTGACTTTTCAAATTCCTCATGAGTTAATCACATCCATACAGCTATTTCTGGTCCACACCGAACTACCAGAGTAGTTCCGAAGGGAACTACCACATGAAAGATCTAGAACATTGCATTCCACGGACAGAAAGACTCTGCCTGCCTGCTCTAGACATGCACAAGGGAGGAGAAGATGGCATGTCACCTTTCACTGAATTTTCCCGAGTGAAAAACAAAAGAAAAAACAAGGCTGCAGGAAGACCAAAATTTATTGCACCCCACACAGGTCAGACCCACCCTGGGATGAATCAATGCAAGTCCCACCAAAGGGATGGTCCCTGCATTGGGCCTGCAGGCACAGGGTAAGGGTGTCTGAGCTCAGCAAGGCCCTGAAAAAAGTCAAAGTTTGAGATCAAAACTAAAATAAGGCCTCCAGAACACAACTAAGACCTCCCAATTTCAATTAATAAGGTCTGTCTACTGTAACAGTCATGGCAATTAGCTTCTACAGTTCAACACATTTATAATTATGCAAATTGCATTTAATGGGATATGAGTATGTGTTCATGTTTAATATGATTTGGAGCAAGGCCTCCATTATGAAGAGATGCTCGAGCCCATGGAATTGTGGTACATGAAGGGAAAAAGGAAACCAAGGAGCCCTACAGCTGGTGCACTGATAGGCCAATGTGCTTCACGAGCTATAAAGAAGCACAACTGCAAGGTGGCTTTCCTCCTAAGAGATCATGGTGCTATCATTCTGTACTACCTTATTTAGTGTGGGCACATGTAAACGTGCTCCTTCTAGGACGTGGCACCATGCTGCAGACTGGAAGTCATTCCCATTCGACAGTGGGACGCAGCGGCTCCTGTCCTTCTGAGCTTGAAAGAACACTGTGGTGTCTGCACTTGGTTTTATTAATCCTCAGTTTCATGCAGTGAGGATGTTCAGTCATAGAATAGATGCTATGGTAATGATTATTAAACACTGTCCAACCCCAGGGTAATGTCCAACTCAAGCTGAAATTAATATTTTGGGGTGGTTTTGCTACAGTGTACTCCCCACTTAAATTAAAACAGAATAGAATCATACTCCATTATAGAATTAATGCTACCTATACACTGACATTCAGGGGAAATTTTAATGACAAAAGGCTTATCCAGCACATAGAAACAGCACATAATGGAAAAAGCAACCCTTTTTCAAAAGTATGATGCAACTGTTTTCACAGCAAATGAACAGACTGAGATCATAACAGAGGTCCTTTAATTACAACCATTTAGGGGCACTGTATTACATTTAAGTATGATTTGAAGCAGTTATTGTATTTACAGCTAAAGTGAGAATTTTGACAACCAGACTACAGCCAACTGTCAAAAATAAATTCACTGCAATATACTGACTAGCATGAAACCATCTATCTAGTAACAGGGTGATCTGGAAAATTCAAGTATGTGACTCAAATCATCATAAACAAATAAGAGCAAAACCCTAACCCTAGGGCTGTTGGCCAGTTTAACCTAAGACACCTACAGAGTGGCCTGTAATGCCAACCTTCACATATACGCTTCTCTAATACGCTTATCCAGCTGGAGAGGCCAAAGAAATGCAAAGTATTCCACAAATCCTCTGCAATGAATTTATCTCCTCGTTTGCATGACATGAACTGTGCTGACTTTTTAGGCTAAATGTGGAACACAAACTTCAGCACACAGTGCCTGTGGAACCCTGATACAGCCCCAGCTCATTCCTGCCACTGTGTATACTAAAGACTTGCAGTTCTGTAAATCTGCCTAAGGAGTTATGCCCAGAAAGGTGGGCTTAAGCGCTGGCCCGGAAACTTCACAGGCCACATCAGCGCTGCTTCCCAACCACAACACCTTTTGAAGCAGTAGCAGATGAGATGCAGTAAGAGTTACAACTGTGGATTAGTCTCAAAGTCTGAAAGTATACCAAAAAACACATCCTGGGCAATCTGGTACTCAACCTATTTCTTCATAGTGAGATGAAGACACAAAAACATAGTTTTTCATCTTCTAAACCAAATAAAACATAGCAATAACATAATTGTTGACGTGCATAAAGTCAGGATCCATATCCCTCACAGAACCTGCGGGGCACTTTCTCAGGGTCTGGCATGTAGATCAAAGGTCCTGTCATGCCATGGCCAGAACTTGTATGTTCAAAACTTGTAGTAAAACTCCAACTTGCAGAAACCCAAGTGATTTTTATGAGGTGATTACAAACTGAAGATGGAAAAGTATGTGAGTCTCAATTGTCACAGATGGAAGTGAGATTCTCTAGAAGGTAAAAGGGAGCAAAAATGCAGTTTAAAAAAAAAAAAAAAAAGACATTTTACATGAAGTTTCGAAAAGCCAACTAGAAAAATGAATAGTTTAGAGAATGAGGTCACTTCTGATTTTTCTAAGTGAACATAGACCCTTAAAAGTCTGCATCTAGTCACAGAAATGTGAGTTGACCCAAAGCATAATACAATTTATATTTAACAAAGTTCAAATTAAGTCACAATAATTGAAATAATAACCAGGACCCCATTTCAAATCTAAACTTCCTCTTCTCAAGTTCACTGGCTTATGTGGGGGTTATCCCTGGGCCTCTTCCTCCCACCTAGTGAGAGAGTCCCTGGAGTTGACTGGAAGTTGAGACCGAGGCTTGGCTCCCTTGGTTGGTATCCACACTGTGCTGAAATTCCAGTCCCACTAGCTTCCCACTGCTGTCACACGGGCTCAGCTTTGGGGGAGGTCCCAGAACCTTCCATCTAGAATCTCTACCTTTCCAAAGGTCTTTTGCAGGGAGTTTCCACTCTTATCAGAACATTACCAATTGTCCTCCAAAGAAACCAAATCCAACCCCACAAGTTGTAGACAGGTTGTGGCATTTTTTTCCAGCAGAAAGACCTCTTCCAAAGACCTTAGAGTACAACCGGTCTCCACCACAAAGCATCTTCCAACTATTCTAGAAAACATCTAGCTCTTGTTTCTCTTTCTAGAATTTTTTTTCTCTATAAATACATTTCATTCATATTATTCGACTTATTAGTAATTCACAAATGTCCCCCTACTTTTATATTTCCACCCCATGAAAGCTCATGGGAAAAGTCAGGCATTCCACAGACATGCTTTTGAATCCTGGTGCTTCCATTTACATTATCCTGAGAAATGGATTTATTTATTCTGGCCTCAATTTCATCTTTCATTTCTCCTTATTTTTACTCCTTGGTCTTTCTCCATTTTTTTTAACGTCCCCCAGTCTAGCAGTTTTTATCTATATTTTTTGAAAAAGTGTGATAAATAGTAAAGATCAAGAATATTCTCTGCTTAGAGGAAAAAATTCAACTTTGTATGCAGAACCTAATGATTTTCAAAAGACTATAAAATTACTAATTGTATCTATCATCAGAATTCTATATTCTAAATTGCTAAAAATATTTATAAAATAATAAAATTAGTTATAGAAACAAATAATTAACTATAGATTTATCTCCTGAATACAAATATATCACATACTTGACATTTTAGATTTAGCATTTTAAAATTCCTTTTAACAATTAAAATATTATAGAGAACCAAACACTACTAATGGGCTAGCTCTAATGAGACAAAATAGTGTCAATAATGACAATATAAACTCCATCTTCAAAATGAGAGAAAATAATCTTTAATGTTATTTATTTACAACCACTACAAGGAGAAAAAATCCTATTTTTACACCAACACTTAAGTAATGTTTTAAGCAGTAACACAGTATCTTTAATGTGCATGATGCAAATTATAGATTCAATGTCCACACTTGCACCAAGTCAGTTTAAGTTAAAATATAAACTTAAAATCTGACAGTATACATAATGGAAGGGTGCTTGTGAGTAACTCATAGACCCTTCTGTCATGAGCTCCCTTGTCCCTAAATGGCAAGGTGGGATAGACAACTCCCTGGATTCTTCTGGACTTGTCCAGTGTTAGTCCCCAACTCAGTGGGGTTACCAATCAGAGCACAGACTCCAGACATTCATGGACAATGTATCCTTAAGCCAGAACATGTTTCACTGGCATTGTATACCAGTATTGTATCATATTCAAGTTTGAAGTTCAACATAATTTTTATCTGCACATAAAAAACAAACAAACAGTAACATCATACAATATCCTGTCTGAAGTTAAAGTAGATCACTCATAAACACAAATACAATTATACTGGGCTAAATTACTTATTTGGAAAAACACACACACACAATGTTTCACCAATCTTTCACCTAACTCTTCTGTCTGCCACACGTTGGGAATAGCATTGTGTGCATTTGTATCAAGAGGGTACATACTGGAAACATTTAACATATAGATTCTAACCAAATTGAAATTTATCTTCCAATATTTAGAACCTAAAATATCAGTTAGAAATCTTCAACCCTGTTTTACAGTGTAAGGATAATTTACTGTGTAAGGATATATTTGCAAAGAATTAACTTTATACAGTTCCTCAAAGTATCCAAAATTTATTGCACTTTAAAAGTTATGCCTGATGAACATTTTGACAGGACTACGGTGCTCTGTGTTCTTCTGGCAATGGTAAATTTTGAAAATGGATATTCACTGAGGACAGGGTGCAGGGTATTGGAGACGCAGTCACGCCTGAGACAGACAGAGGACCTGGTACCACCATGCTTACGCTGCAGGCTAGAAAGGGAGATGGTTAGAGTCACACACAAATAAGACAGGTTCCCCAACCCTAACATCATATACTGAGACAGTGTGTACAAAGAAAACAAATTCATAAATAAAATAATCACAATGCGTGGCAAATGCTTTGAAAGTCACCAAGATCTATATCAAAGTAAAGAGGAGATGAGGAGTTCCCCCACACCTGGCTTAGCTTTGCAACAGAATGAGGTAGACATTAGTATCAAGTTAGACACAGGTAACTGAAGCTAAGCAGGTGGGAGGAAATGGCCCAAGTCAAGGTTCACATAAATAATGAAACAAGAATATAAGTTCCTGTGGGTTTATCATGATGTGCTTTCTCACCTACCACATGTGCCTACGGGAGGCCAGACACTATAAGCATTCCAGAACATTCCCTTTCACTTTACACACATAAATGGCTCTGATTCTCAGATTTTAGGAAAGATGCATATCTATGGAGATGGGAGGACTTACACAAAACATCATTTTGAAAGCACACATTCATTTAAAAGATATGCCCTCTCCTTTCCCCTAAACAAAATCATTTAGAAGAGAAAAATGCTTACCCATTTTTAAAACTAAGTTGATGTTTTTGTAGACTCACTTCTAGTCCACAAAGACATTAGCTAATTGGGCAACATTACAAACAATACAAACCATTTTTTGTTGTTATAATGCAAAGCATTACTGATTCTTTAAACAGGCAACATAACAAATGCCCTTACAGTGATTCGATCCCTTTCCAGGAACATGAGAAGCCCTGATTTGAGTAGCTATTAAGAGACAAAGTTATAATACTATAAGGTGGACAGATCTCATGTGTTCAAACTCATACAACATACAACAACAAGAGTGAACTCTGTGGTATACTGTGGACTTTGGGTGACAATCATATGTCAGTGCAGGTCCACCAATTTTAACCAATGCATCACTCTGGTGGAGAGTGCTGGCGATGTGCATGTGTGTATGAGGCAGGTACATGGAGAATATCCATCGCCCCTAACTGGTCCAAAAGATCCAATCTAAAGAGAAAAAGGCACACCCATGGGCGCGTTTTCCACTAAACTTACTACAGACATGGAAATGTATATAGACTTCTGCTACTCCTTGCCATTTTATCAACAGCTTAGTCATTGATAAAATTTAAAAGATAAAAGGAGGTACAGACTTTCTATAATTCATAGTAATTGCTAAAACTACTAATGGCACATCAGAGATTCTTAGTCTAAGTCACAGCCTAATAAAATTTTATTCCTTTCTTGATCAAGAAAGCATTCAGAATGAAAGTGATGAAAGAGATGTCTTCTTTGAGAGATATCTACTTACCTTTAAAATGTGGCACATTTTGAGTCGTTGTAGATATCATGTGAGTCAATATCTCACTTCAGAGCCCCTCTTGATTTAATAGCTTTAGAAACCCTCAAGCCTCAGAAAACCCAAATTTCCATGCTGGCTCCACATGGGACTTAATTCCCCAGCTCTTGTTTAGAGCCTTGTTTTCTTTCTGAGACTTTGACCCATAGGCTCCCCCAGTGCTATCCAAGGAGAAGGAGGAGAGGCATTGTAGGAAAGCCCTGATAATACACACGGGCTCCACTCCAGTCCCCCCAGATCCATGAAATCCTCAGGGTCCCTGTCATCCCCAGAAAATGCAGCTAATGTACAGCAGTTATTAAAGACGTCAAATAAAAGTTACTCAAACTAGAAGTGACAAATCAAGTTTTTTTGTTGTTGTTGATGAGAATTCTTCCAGCAAGTTGAAAGCATGAATATGAATTAAGATGTTCCAGATCACACTGGCTGGGACCTGTTATTTGTTCCTTTGTGCCACAATTTCTTCATCTGTACAATAGGATAATAGTGGTATTCACCTTACCAGTTGGTATATTTTAAGATGCCAATCAAAAAGCTTGGAATACTGCCTTTTTGGCATATGGTGAGTATAAGGCAAGTTTCTGTTCAGTAGACTAAAAGGTTTTATTTTGAACTATTATTACTCAAAGAAATTATAAAATATTTTGACTATTTTTAAAAATAGATTTTTGACTAGTTTCACCTTCTCTGTAATAGTGGTTTTATGTTATAAACTTAGAATTGAATCATAATAATCTAGTCTTTTTGTAGGATGTCTTAGTTCATTCCTGCTGCTATAACAAAACACCTTAGACTGAGTAATTTATAAAAAATATATTTCTCGGACTGGGGAGAGTTGGTAGAGTGCTTGCCTTGAAAGCACAAGGCCCTGGGTTCAATCCCCAGCACCGAAAAAAAAAAAAAAAAAAAAAAAAAAAAAAAAAAAATTATTTCTCACCATGTTGAAGGCTGAGAAGTTCAAGGTCCAGGTCAAAGGGGAATAGGATATTCCCATCAACCTCTTCCTAAGAACCCTAATCTCATTAATGATGGTGGAAACACTCATGGCTTAATCACTTGCCAAAAGACCCCTTAATACTATCACACTGAGTACTAAGTTCCAACATACAAATTTGGGAAGGGCATATACTTAAACCCCAGCATAGAGTCATTTTTAAATCATGACTCTATTAACAGTTCCTACTATGGAACTACTGATCAGTGAAGAGGAAAAGAAAAAGCAAACATCACCACGGTACTGCATTTCCAATGCAAGGGCAACCAGTGAAGATGTTTCAGATTGGTACAAATTCATAGGTTTTGGGGGAAATCCACACCAGAAGAGTTTTACTTCACTAATTCAAGTTCATGTTTTCAACTGTGAAAGGACATTATCAGATGCAAATATGCCATACACATGGGAATTCCTGAGTCCTAAATAGGCTTAGCCTCATTTTGCAAGACTTTAGAAGAAGGAGGACCGAAGTTGGATCACAAAACCAATCGGTGACTTAGACCCCCTAAACACATCCTCCAGGACACTGCCACCAGACTCCAGGGTAGTGTGAGCGCCACAGCTCACATCAAGCATGTGGGCTTTTGCCATGTATGTTAATACTGGCTGATTTTATTTGGACCCTGAATTTTGTGACCTCAAAAATGATTTCCCACAGTGAGTGAAGGGACTCTTCATATAGACCACACCTTTCAGAAAGAGCTAATGGTAGCATGTGATATTAAGTTACATGTTGACTGACTGTTCAGGTAAGAAACTATGTGGCTTTATTCCCCAGGTCAACATTTTATTGAGTGAACCAAGCTGAACTGGCTTCTTCCATGGCTAAAAGGAGTGAGCACTAAACCAATTCTCTTTCCTACTCCTCTCTCAGAGAGATGGGCAGTCCCCATTTGAGTGGAAGGAGGTTGAAAGTATACTGAAGATGACCGAAGTTGAAACAAAAATAGGCCTTAAATGTTGCACTCAGAAATTTCCACTCAGTCTTTGAAAACTCCTAAAGTCATATCAGTATTTAAATACCATTTATAACAAGTCATGTTTAAATAGTTATATAATTTAAGTCACACATTAGATATTTATCAGAAATTATGAACAGTTCACAGTGCTGGAAAAGAAGACGACAAACTGGAAAAAGAAGAGAAAATAAGAGTTGAAGAGGAAAAAGTTGGTCAAGTTCAAGTTCAGATTGAACTGGCTGTGGCTCAGCTTCAGTACATTCAGGAGAGATATCTGGGGCCAGCCAAGCGCTTTCACCCCCGCCACCATGGGTTCCACAGAGTCCTTGAACCACAGGCTCCACATAGGCGATTAAACATAGGCGATTAAAAGTTTCTCCACATTGTTCTGAAGGTTGACATGAGTCTCCATTAGCACTTAACTACATGTTTCATACAATAAACATCAAATTATTTCCAAGATAAACATCAGTAGGTGTTAGTTGAAAGGGAGGGGAGGGAGGTTCAAGCCTATTCTGCTTCTTTGAAGTTTTATTTTCATTAAATAAAAACTCAAGATAGCCAGCTATGTAGACGGAGTTGGTTGAAAACAGCGACCACTTCCCCTGCAGAAGAAGGCTGAGATGATGCAAAGAACAGAATAAATCTTGAGAGAGTTTAAGGAGAAATTCCACCACTGTCCTGAACAAGAAAAACAGCTAAAACAGAAAAATCAGAAGGGCGCCTGGACAATAGATTAGCTGTCATTCACAAAAATATTTCGAGCTCAAACCACAGAGTGACAGTAGGAGTGTCACCTGCTTAGATCCACCCAGAGAAAATGACCCCAAATAGGGCAAGGACAAGAATTCCCCAAATAAGTACTTATGTAATGAAACAGCCTCTTCACACAATACTGTGTCTCACGTGGGCTTGGTGACACTGAGGACTACAAGCACTCTGACTTCAGAAAGCCATGTCGGGTCAGCCACCCAAGAAGATCCAGAGCCTAGTGATGCACCTCCAGCCATAACGCCTTCAAGCTCAACCAGATTTTGGTAGTCTTATTTTAAAATAATGAAAAATCACCCAAGACACTAATATTAAGAACAGACCCAGGCTGGGGAGATAGCTCAGTTGGTAGAGTGCTTGCCTTGCAAGCATAAGGCCCTGGGTTCGATCCCCAGCACTGAAAAAAAAAAAAAAAAAGAAAAAAAAAGAACAGACCCAGTCTGTGTGTAATTCAGGAAATGGTCCAGAGGAGTGCAGGAGGGTTTCTTGGGGCCCTAACTGGACAGGCTTACCAGTGTTCCTGACTACCCCTCTGTGAAGAATTCTTGGTTGTTTACTGGAGCATGGGCTGAAAGATTCCACTAGCAAACTTTCAGAGTAGATAGAAAAACCCCAGCTTTTGAAAATTCCAGGGGAATTACACAGTAGTACAAACAGCTTTTTTTATTTGCAGAATTGTAATTCACTTACATCAAGATGACCTACTAAGAAGTATTTAAGAGATGGATCTAACTCAAAGAAGGTGTTAGCATATTTGAACCACTTGACTTTCAGATGTCTGGATCTTGATATAAATCCTTTGTTCCTCTTATTAAAATATGTCTTGCTGTTTTCAACAGTAACATGAAAACTTCAGGACATATTCATAAGCCTTCTAACTATGTAAGAGAGAACAGCAGCACAGAGTAAATGCTTTGATTCCCATTTATCAACAAAATACCAACTCCCTGTATGATTTGCCCAAGAATCCCACAAGTGTAAAATAAACATCGATTTAAATACATGCAATAATAAATCATTTTTGCTTTTCTGTTTTTCTTCTTTCAAGGTAGAACGATCTCAAAGATTAATGCATCGATTCACATTGAGCCATTGCTCTGGGCCAAGTACTGTCTGAAGTCCTAGGAACACAAAAACTAGGCAGATGGGGTTCCAGCATCCAAAGAATTTCCCATGAGGTCAAGAATCAGGTGCTGGAGCATACAGATCAGACTGGAAGGTGAAGGCTAGCCAAGAGCACAGTAAGTGATCAGTTACCAACTGCATTCTAAGTTTGTTGAGACATTATTTTTTTTAAAAGGTGAAAAAAAATCATTGTCAAGAGTCTCCTCAGTGAGCTATTTACAATTCAAGAGTCAAGACAAACCAGCACTTTAGAGCAAAAGTGGCCTCCACATCTGTCTAGATATGTAGGAAAACATAACTCCTATGTAAATCAGCAATGAAAAATGATCTGTTGTCAATGTTAGTGTTGTAAACTCACCTAACCCACAAAGAAACTCCAGAATTAACATTTTCAAAGCAGATTTTATCTAAATAAAATGCTTTATTGTATAGAAACACCCTCCTTCATTGTATGTCACATGCCATTGCAGTTATTTCCACACACCCCCTTGGACTGGGAAAGAACTTCCCTACAGTAAAAACTGGAAGGATCTCACAAAAAATTATTGCAAGCAATTCACAGATTTTTGAAGACAAGACCATGGCAATTTTTCCTGGTCCTCAAGGGAACAGCCTGTCTTATCACAGTTAGACTGTCAGGGGAGCACTGCCTGGGGACACCTCCCAGGGAGGTCCAGCCGTGAGGACACACGCAGATACAAGGCACATTCTCACTCTGCATCAACAACTGGCTATTCTTAGAGACTTTTCCTTCACCTTTTTATCCCAAAGCACTTGGGTTTTGATGGGCACTTAAGATTACTTAAATGTCTTCTCTATGTAGTAATTAAGATCTCTGAACTAAATGTAATCGATCCTGAATTCTCCCATATTGTCCAAAGTGATATTTATATAAATCTCTTTAAATAATAGCCAATTGAACTTCGGATATCTCACAAGCCTTTGTCAGGCAAAAGGCATCTACAGACAGACAGGAGAACAGGGAAAACGTGCAGGTAATGATTGATCCCAGAAGTTAATTTAATGACTATCTGCAGGTCACTGTCTCTATCCCACATCTCTACAGACCAATATTTATCTCACTATAATTACTGGTTACTTGTTTGCCCTCACCAACTGTAATCTCCTTAAAGAAAGATAATAGGTCCTTGAGCCTCCCAGTCTCATCAATAAATAAATATTAATACTGCAATATTTTAATGTGTTTTGCATTTTCCCAGATCACATTTAATAAAGGAGAAAAACTTCCTATCTGTTGCTCATTCATGGGCAGAAAAACAAGTTTTCAACATATGCTTAGCAAGAGGACTGTGGAGCCATTTAACCTCTTTTTGGAAAGTTAAGTCTAGAAATATGCTTCCAAAGGCCACTGATTTTTCAATAATGAATGAATTCAGGTGGGCATGGTGGTGCACGCCTGTAATCCCAGCAGATCAGGAAGCTAAAACAGGAGGATCAGCCTCGGCAACTTAGCGACACTCTTCCTGAAAATAGAAAATAAAAAGGGCTGGGGATGGAGCTTGGTGGTAAAGTGCCCCTGGGCTCAATCCTCAGTACCCCAGAAAGAAAAAGAATGAATTCATCACAGAAGCAGTACTTGCACCTTTTAACCATGCAAAATATACATTTTATACTTATGGCTTCTAATGCTCAAGTTATATCATGCTCCTCCAATCCAATAACAACATCTTCACAGAGCTGCAGAAGAGTGAGGCCCAACCACCATGTTCCCTGGGTGGGAGAGAGTGGACCTAAACAACTACAGTAATCATGCCCTGGGATTCCTTATTGCATCCACAGATGGTTTTCTGCTTATATTCCCAAAATTTAAAACCAAAATGGCATGGCCACCATCACTAATAAATTACATCAGAAGTTTAAAAAAAAAGGGGGGGGGGGCAGGGGGAGAAAAATATCAGCTGCTTGGAAATATAGATCTAAAAGCATATGGGTCACCTAGATACTCATTTGTCATAAATTGCTGTTCAACCATCGATATCCTGTCTTCCCAGCTAATCACACATTCCAAATATGTAATCTACACCATGAGCTTCCAAACACCACCTGGAGTTGGAATGTGAGAAATCAGGAACAGTGTGGTGACTTAGGGTCTTTAAACAGAGCTTCGGATGAGAAATGGATAGCAGAGAGCTACCCGTCCCATAAGCTTGACTGTCTATTCTACCACCAACTGAAATCAAATTGACTTGACCCTATGGTTCAGATGACCCATGTTGTGGCTGCCCTTCCCAGGATGTGCACCTTCAGATCTGTCCACCAAGTGTCCTGGGCCCCTTTCAGGAGAGGGGCATCAGGAAGGAGGAGGATACCAGGGATACTTAGGAGTAAGACACTGGAAAATAAATGCTGACCATCATGAGTACTTCAATATCAGGAAGGAAATGAAGTGAATCCCAAATAGGTCTTAACTGCCCTTCTCTCTGCTATTAAAAAAAAAAAAAAGTGGTATTTGCTAAAGGTTCATTACAAGTTGGTTCCTGGGTGTGAAATAAAGCCAAGCCAAGGACAACATTCTGAAACAGACCTTATTTGTAGAGCAGAGTGTCACGTGGCATGGAGTGTGCCCTTCCATGTGTTCAGCCCTTTATTGGAAAGAAGTTCAGGGCTAGCAACCTGACATCTACAGATGAACGAGCAAAGTTCTGCCCAGGAACTCACAACAGAGTGTAAGTGGACACAACACAGAATCAGGGCTCCATTCAATGTTACTTTTGTAGGTTTGCCATTCAGAGACATGGGAAGATTTCAAATCACATGCTTATCCAAGGACCTAATAGTCCAGACTTCATAAAGGCTGTTATTATAATGCATTGCTTAAGTTTCCTACTGGTATCCAAAGCTGACCAATGACATTCAGTGATTTGGAAGAACAGACAAGTCTGCCCCAGCTTCCAATTCCCCAGCTGCATTTTTCAATAAGTTCCCACAATGTAATATTATTTGCTTCCCACAAATAACATACAATTTTATTCTCCATTGGAGACTCTACCTTGGGAGGGAGCTGAGATGCATGAACTATCAGGACTAATTACTTGTAATGTCCCAGGGCTTTAGGACAATTACTACTGAGGTTACTGCCTGGAAACAGAATAATTACACTAATTGGAGCTCATCAGCTATTCATCTTCATAGTAAGCACAACTGATGAGGTGAAATTTAGTGTCCCTATACTGAAGTCATTTCAGCTGCCAAAGGTGACTTTCAGGAGACATGTGCCCTCCATGAAGACAATGTACTCTGAACAAATATGGAGGGCTCAGCATGGATCACAAATTGTTATAGGGCACAGTAATGGGTCAAAAAAATAGCTGACATGTCCCTGCTTCCTGGGTACTTCTATTAGAGGAGCAGAGACATTAAATAATCACATCAGATTTAGTGAGTTCAGGGACAAAGATGTCCAGTGCCATGAGGTGTGGGGATCTTCATGAAAGTGGCATTGCATAGGAGTAACTCTGTGGGGAAATGGATATTCCAGGCAGAAGAAATAGGAGGGATGATCTCGGAACTGGGGGCAACCTCGGCAGCCAGTGGGCTGGACCACAGAGGTGGGGAGGGCAAACAAAAGTGAGCTGCAGAAGAAAAGAGAAGACAGACACGCCCAGGAGGATTCTGAATTGCATTTTAGGTGTAACAGAGACTTGGGATAGAAGCCCGGTGGAGAAACACCAGGGCAGGATTTGCAAGAGGTGGTTACCAAGAGAAGGATGGGTCTCATTTCAAACTGGATTCCTGGCTTAAGGTGAAGGGAAATGAGCAGGTGTCAGAAATCAAAGAACAGATGGGCCTTCGAAGACAGTGCAGACATGCCAGTCTTCTGGCCTGAATGGAAGAGGGTGCACACACACACACAAAAAGTGTACACTTCAAGAGGACCACCAAAAATGGACTGAAGATAGACACTGCACTGATTAGAAAGTATGAATTTTAAAATGTGAAAACAGCTCACACCCCACATTTTATGCAGAAGATCCTTCACCAGTGAACATTTTAATAAAAGATATGAAAGAGCATCAACTCTCAATTATTTAGGGTCAGAGATGTGTTTATCTGGTGTAGTAAAATTAAATTGTCCTACTCAATCTCACTGTGGATTAATGAGGTCACGCTCATGTTGCCATAGTTAATACAACATGACGTGACCTGGAACTTGAAGCAGGAAAGCAATGAGCGAATGACCTGAGCAGGCACTTCCAAGTTATAAACTGCTCTTAAAAAAGAGCCTCTCACAGTCGCTACGTGTAACATACCTGCTTCCACGTCTGCTTAGAATGTCCCTCCAAAGAATCCCTTTAAGTATCACTACTTGTTTTGTTGCTTGGAAAAGCCCCAAAATTCATTAGCCTTGATTTTTGTGGTCATCGAGGATTTCATGCAATTCCTGGCAATTACTTCCGCCCCCACAGTGCCCCACTGCATCATAAACTTCCCATCAAATCCCACTCTTCCAACACCAGCTCTTGTTAGAGCCCCCGTCTTCCAAAGTCTTCGACCCCAAGCCTTTGTCCAACAAAACTTGTTCCTTAGTAAAATCTGTCTGGTGAATCCATACTAACTAGCAGAGATGCTAGACTAGAATTTTAAACTGGCCTACACATCTGGTCACCTCTTCTGTCTAGAATGAGAAGAGGTCCCTATCATTGCCTCTAATGAGAGAGAATTTTAAAAGACACTTCCCCAGAATAATTTCCTTCTGATTTAGAAAACCTGAGTTCGGTTACATCTTTCTATTACGTGCATTTCTATTTCTATTAACTCTTCCACTCTCTCTTTATTCAGTCTCTTCTAACACTTGGGAAAGTCTTCAGGCAAAAGAAAGCATCACAATATAATGTCAGAAGGAAGAGCAGTTCCCTCGGTGTATTAGTGCCTATTTGTGCAGCGGCCTAGAGCCCTGGAGGACACAGGAACCTGGCTCTGAACCCCACACCAGGTTCCATCTTCTCTAGTGATGTGAATCCTGGAGAAATCAACTTCTCTGCATCTCATGTGTCCAATGGAAACCCCGTGCTGGCCTCCCGTGGATTCATGAGGTGTAAACCAGGGCTCACGGATCATCCATCTCCCTCCCCATCTCCCTTCTTCCTGAGGCAGAGAGCTTCAAAAGTTCTTCACTGTACCTCTTTCCTAATATGAAAGAGCAGTTGTCAAAAACTGAATCATGTCCCCCTAAAATCCATCTGTTGAAGCCCTGGCCCCCAGCAGCCCAGACTGCATTTGAAGACAGGGCCTTTAAAGAGGAGAAATTTAAATAGAAACTTTCAGCATGGTCCCTCATCCCATCTGCCGGGTGTCCTTATAGAAAGGGGAGATTAGTACACACAGAGATAGTAAAAAAAATAACCATCTGCAACCAAGGGAGAGGCCTCAGGAAAAACCAGCCCTGCCAACACCTTGATCTTGGACTTCCAGACTCCAGAACGGTGAGAAAATACATTCCTGTTGCTTAATCCGCATGGTCTGTAACATCCTGGTGGCAGCACAAGCAGACTGAGGCAGAAATAAAGCCTCCGCCACTTCCACTCCTGCAAGTGTACCTTCCCACCCTCTCCGATCCCCTACCCCTGCAAATACCAGGAGGAGCTCAGAAGGCAGAGGTCAATGACCCTTGGCCTACGACAACGTGGTTTTGCTGCCTATATTGTACTGATCAGAAGTCCTGCCCACAAAAGGGGAATCCAGACACTCCTAGGAGGAAAAAGGAAGGGCTCCCCCTCTCCCCATGCAAGGACACTACTGCAAAGTTACCCTGCTCAAACTTCCCTCAAGAGTAGCCATTTCCTCCTTTTCAGAAGGGTTTTACCAACATCGATATTTAACAAGAAATGCTTCTGCTCACAAATGCCTCTTCCTCTCTCAAGTCTGGAGCTGTGTAGTCAGCTTGGGAAGTAGCTAAATGTGTTATCAAACAAGAATCAGATGGAAATGGAAATGTGCCTCCGTCAACTAAACCTCACACTAGCCACCATGCACATTAGTGTACCAAAACTTTGGTTCTATGTTGGATTATTTCCTGCACCAGGTAGACTATGTAAATAGCTGCTAACATGTCAGGGCTTGCTGGTTTGCTATGCTGTGTGCTGCTAATATTAACAACCATCTTAATACCCTGAGGGTATTTTTTTTACTTAAGACATATCTCCTCCAGTTCTCACCCTCTTCCAACAGAAAATCACACCCAACTCAAAACTGGCTTTGGTTTTCTTCGCTCCCTTTAGAAATAGCAGTTAACATTTTTGCAGTATTGCGTCATTCTGGACTTCTTTGCCCTTTATCTGAGATTCCTGGCTAACTTACTAGATAAATGACAAAGGGTCCTCTTTTGGAAGTGTGCCGAGCCAAGGGGGATCAATACAGGAATGAAACCTGCCAAGTCCTAGCTCCCAATCCAGAGAACACTAGATCAAGGGGTAACACCAGGGTGTGTGCTAATCTGCCAACTGCTCTCCCTGACCCGGGTCACTTTCTTTCCCCTGTAGCATGGTAGCATTCACTGCTGGAAACAAGGATATGGTCAAAGAATGTGTTGCTATTGACAGCATTAAAGTTTAAACTGCAACAAAGTGATTATTTTTAAGCAAGAACTAATTAACATGGATTTGGGGTATCCTAGGAGATGAATGTAAAATTTGCCTTTTTATTAAATTATTTTTTTTGTTAAATTCTCTATTTTCAGAGTTTCAGAAAGCTAAATATCATATGGAGAAATTAATAAGACTCCTTTCCCATGAAGAGTTCATTCCATTTAAAACTAAAATTCTTACCTTAGAGAAATGATTTCTTAGCCTTCCGTGGTGTAGCTACTACTGTCTGCCTTGGGGAGTTTAGCTCCCCTGTGATGACCCCCACCCCTGTGCATCTAGGACTGTACTTCAGATGGAACCAAAGCCCAACCTTCCTGTATGGGACATAAAACCAGCTAGAATAGAAAGGCAGAGGTGAACGTAGTGAGTTATTAATGCCTTGTTTTTCTGTTTTTGCCTCTTCCACCAGAGAAAGGCTAACCAAACCTGCCCTGAAACCTTTCATTAGTCAACCATTGCATCAGATGAAGGAAAACACCGAGGTGTGAGTCACAAAAAGAAACACATACCTGGGAGACCATTGTCACTCTTGTCTTAACAAACTTTGGAGAACAGCAGGTGCAAACACTTGTGACTATTTGTAGGAAAAGCAAACACTGAAAATTCTGCAATCAGGTTGTGAAGTCCAGTTGCGCGAGCCCAAGGAAATCTGAGTTTAAGGCCTCAACAAAAGATTCCAGGGTCACTGATAAACCTTGTGTCAATAGTGCAGCATCTGCCCTGTTTACCTGAGGTTGGTGACCATGCAAAGCCCCAGAAGCCACTGCTACCACCAGTAGTTAATTGAGATTCTTCTCTTTCCCCTTAGGAAATGGAATCATTTGAAGAAGGTTCCAGGTTCTTATTTGATCATATTAATATCATTAGTAAATATCCAATCAGTTATCATGAACTGTAGGATAAAGGAGGGAGGGGTAGTTATCTCAGACCTGCCTACCTGTAAATCACTGATTTTCTATTATTTTCTTTTTCTTCCACCATCTTTAATAAGCCTAAGGCAAATGCAGAACACAGACACTATTTTCCCTATTGAAACAAGTGAGACTACCTGTAAATGTCAAAGACAGCAAATATTCCTACAGCCCCTACAGTGTCCAAGATGAGCTCAGAAATGCCTAGAAGAGACATCTGGGAAGACTGGACAAGTGGAGACTTCAATGTCTATATGTAGAGGGAAATGAGAGGGAGGAGGGAAGAGGGGTATGACAGATGGTGGAATGAGACAGACATCATTACCCTATGTACATGTATGATTGCACAAATGGTATGAATCTACATCGTGCACAACCATAGAAATGAAAAGTTGTACCCCATTTGTATACAATGAATCAAAATACAGTCTGTAAAAAATAATAAATTAAAAAAAAAAAAGAAATAGGATCATTCCCACTGTTAGGAGACCGTCACTGTTTTCCACTTTGATACACTCTTTCGACTTGGTTAGATCTTGCTACTATTTAACTTGGCTCTTGTTTTAGTCTGTGTGGTAATGGTGTTTTGAATGGCCTATCAGCTGGAAAATGATGTGGATCTTTCTAAAGTCACTTTGCTGAGCAATCCAGGAAACGTAATTCTCAAAGTTCAACCAGGAGAACATTCTAATACATCAATTTCTTCATCAACTTAAAAAAAAAGTTTTTGTTTTTTTTTTAATTTAAGAAGTCTTAATTTGAGTTTATTTTAGGAATATATCCTTTTCTGCATCTGCTGGAGTAATAATTAAAACCCTTAGAAAGCTGGGCACAGAGGCACACAACTGTAATCCCAACAACCTGAGAGACTGAGGCAGGAGGATCACAAGGAGGCCAGCCTGGGCAACTTAGAACCACCTGTCTCAAGATAAGAATTTTTTAAATGGCAGCTGGGAACATAGGCTAGTGGTAGAACACTTGCCTAGCATGTGCAAGGCCCTGTGTTCGACTCCTGGAATGACCAAAAAAAAAAAAAAAAAAAAAAAAGTCTTATGAAAACCGTAGTCATTTATTTCAGGTTTCTCTTGAAAAATGTAAATGTCCTCAAAGTTCCACTTATTGAAACTTCTAAATAGATCATTTTAAATGTGCAATTAAGAGTGTCTCATCTAAAACCAAACTTACCACAGTTTATTTAAGTTGCAATGCACATAAGCCATTTAACTGGTTAATAAGTTTTAAGAATTCCATTAGTAAGCCCTATAAATTGTTTTAGTAACTTAAGTATTTAAGTTCCATATTTTTAAAAACGTTTTAAGTTGTAGATGGACACAATACCTTTATTTATTTATTTATTTATTTATTTATTTATTTATTTATTTATATGTGGTGCTGAGGACTGAACCCAGCGCCTCATACATGCTAGGCAAGCTCTCTACCACTGAGCCACAAACCCAGTGCCAAGTTCCATATTTTAAGGACTACTTCAGAACCACAGACCTCTTTTAAATCTCAAAACAGCCCAATTACTATAAATGGTAATTCTAAAGAAAAAAATTAAATCTCCTGTTTATGCATTTCCCAAACCAGAGAGTACTAGCAATCAGCGTAAACGCTCTCTCCATCACCTCCTGTGCACAGTGATGAGCACACTGTATTCACTCCCAGAGATTCTGAGGTTCCAGAGAATTTCTACGGCAGGGTGTTAGCTGTCCCATTCATTCTACAACATCCAAACTAGCCTAAAGCCAGCTGGCTCTCTTTTCAACATGTACCTGCCAGCAGCCTCAACACTGTACCCTTTGTTCACATTAGGAGGAAAACCAACACACAGTACTAAAATTTAATTTTATCAAGGAAGGTGTTTCAATATATACATAGATTCTTTGGAATATAAAGAAAATCACATGCATGCAATGCAAGAAGCAGAGACAGGAAAAATGAGGGAGACAGATGACCGGTGGATGAAGCAGTAAGCAGTAGTTACTGGAAAGTTCCCTATGGGAGCATAAGGGTATAGGCAGAGGAGAGCCCTATGAGGAAGAGAATGAGAGAGATATAGAATCTGGGTAAGATTAAAAAAAAAAAAAAAAAAGTGGTAACAATGTTAAAGAATGGTAGGTGTCTTTGGTTTTCTTTCCTTGTTGTTATTGTGTTGTATCATTGTGTTTTGTTGTGTTGCAGGCAGAGAGTAAGAGTCTGACTCATTCTGACACTGTTTTTCTCTCTGCCCACCCCCTCCTCTCCCTCAGCAGGGAAGGATGGCAGGAATGAGGCTTTATTGGGAAATAACCCGAAGTTCCCCTAGGCCACTAACCAGTTCATGGGACCTTGTGCAAGCCAGTAATTTCTCTAAGATTCTGTTGATCTTAGAGGTAAGTGTATTAGCCCTGAGCTTTCAACCCTGCTCCAATGACATAAGAATTTACAAAGGGCTAAGGCTGGGATAGTGGTTAAAAGTAGCCACTGACTTTCTGAAAACGAATCCTGCATACAGACAGAAGGAAAATTGGTTAACAAATTTGGGACTTGGCTTATTTCTAACCTGGCAACCCCAGAAACACCGCTGGAAACAGGTGCACAAGCACCAACCCCCCTCCCAAGAGCAGAATCACAGATGAGGCGTTGGAAGTGTAACTCCCAAGCGAAGTGTCAGGAGGTGTGAGAAGGAGCTGGCCAAATCCACACTCAGTTACAGTCCTCCATAACAGCAAACACCATCTTCACCCTCATCATCTTGGAAAATATTTGACTTAAGAGCATGAGTGACTGCTCACTATGACAAACAGCACCTCTGATCCAGAGTTACTTCATGTACTTACTGCTTGAAAATTTAAACTGTGCACTTAGTACAACTCTATCTGAATGGATATTGAAGGTGTTAGTATGTTAAGAGGCTACTTATTTTATCCTAAGGGTCCACGTTACATAAGATAAAATGTCAAGGCTCACGGGCAGTTCAATGTGATGTTGGTGAAAGGAAGAGGTCTGAAAGCCATCAGACCCAATTCAAGTCTCACTGATTTCGATTAGCGTTGGGTTGTCAGGTACATTATTTAACCCTCTTTTTACTTATTTAAAGATAAAATGCATTTTACAATTTGTTTGGGGGATTAAGATTCAATGAGAACATGTTATCATGCATGCAATGAACAGTCAGCAAGTGTCCCTTCTCATCCTTTAATTTTCCCAAGTTAAAAAAAGAAAATCAAAGAAGCTTTTATAAAGAACCATTATATCTAAAGTCTCTTGCCCTTTGGTAAACATGACAAAGTAACTACCCTCCTGAATCCATAAGATTCAAAAACCAACATTGCTTAAAGAAACTATTAAATATAACTTAGCTAAAATTAGAATGATTCTACCTTTTGCTCGACAGCAAACACAAGTGCCCAGAAGGACAAAACAAATCATCTGAACCTGTCCCTGAATTCAATGCCTGAAATTTTCAGACCAGTTCCAGAATTAATTCATCCCAAATATCTGAAATTCCAAAGAACTTCCTTCATAGTTTTAGGAGGCCTGTGTTTAAGGTCTCCATAGGGATAATTGCTTCCACAGATTTGTCAACAGGTAACAGCACCTTTACATTCTTGCCTAATACAGGTTTCAGTTTCTTTCCTGGTATGGAGGGGGTAAAGATGTGGGAAAGTGAATTTGTGAAGGGGTTGGGGGCTAAGTGGATTGTCACCAGATAATATATAATGCATAATTTTAACACTGAAGTTGGTTTATCAGTCTTAGCAGAAATGATCAAGTGATTTCTTTCAATGCTCACTAATGCATCTTGGCTTAAGATATAACAAAGCTAAGCATTTTAGGAATCTGAATGAATTGTGTTTGTAGCCAAGGTCATACAGCTAATCAAGTTGAGTCCAGGTCTCAACGTGGCAAAACAGTGAGCCTTTCTCTAAAGGTCTCTGTAGTTCCAAGGACGTTCGCCACATCATCATAATCATCTACTATTATTATTATTTTTTTTTTCATCTCAAAAAACACCAATGCACTGTGGAGGCCAAGGTTATGTCAACCTTCTACCTACTGTGGACTTTGGAAACTACTACAAATGGCCTGTCTGATACTCAAGGTATCAGAGCTATGCCTGGAGGATTTTTCTAAACTACTGACTTCTGTGTCCTACCAAACTCTCTCCAAAGCACCAGCATCTGCCTGTCTCGCAATAACGATCCCTTTGAAACAAGCATGTGAATAACTATAGAAATAGAGAGGATAAAGTTAGGAAAATTGGTGTCCTCTCCATTTGATGATGAATGTGGATTACAAAGATGCACTGAGTATGTATGAGGCAATGTCCTGTTTGACAATTTTACTTAATCCTTACAGTAACCCTGTATTACTTTCTCATTTTAAAAGATGAGAACTGAGGCAAGAGAACCTAAACAATTTGCCAAAAGTCACACAACCAGTAAAGGGCTGAGAGAGAGGATACTAACCAGGGTGAATTTGGCTCCAAAGTCTATCCCCAACCATACCAAACTCTGTATGTAAGTCACAGTTTCTAAATGTCATCCTCCTCTATACAGTGCACAATTGTTGAAATATCTATTTCAAGGACAAATGCAAAAAAACAAGCCACTGGAGCCTGGTTCTTCTTCCCATATCCAAAATAAATTTTCAAAAATTTAAAAGTTCATGAAATGTTCAAGTGATATGGAAAAAATGTTGTGTAAAGCCTTTGCCTTCCCCACTGAGCACCATTTCCCTATATTATCTTCAAGTGTTTCCTTATGCCCTGGACCCCTGGTGTGCTTACAGATGGTTTCTATTTCTAAGTCTCCAAAGCTTTCAGGAATGTATTCCTAGACTTCCAATCTGCTCAGTCACAACCTCTGGACGCTGATGGCTTTGGCTTCTGCTATCCCTGGATTTGCAGGAGGAAAATGGACTCTTTGACTCTGTTGGCCTCTCATTCCACTCCACTGCTAACTTCCAGTGGAAAAGGAGAATGCTGCTGTAATCCCACTTAGTCTTGTTGTCTCCTCAGAATTAAAATTTAACTCTGTCCTGGTGAGAATTTGAATCTGTACAATTGTCTTTACTCTTGAGAAGGTTCACAGACAATTTTTCTCACATGACAGCTACCTATCTGTCTGTCTTAACAGCTACGGAGGGAATGGCATGTAACCAAATCCTTCTTCTGGCACTCTGGGAACTGCTGTGGTTTTAAGACTAGCCCTATATTTTCTCAAGAGAACTTAAATGCCACCTCTTGAGTTACAGAGCAGCCTTGGGAAATTCAAGGAGGGTGGCCATCCTGACACCACGCAATCCATTCCTAGGCAAATCTCCACATAGCACCTCACAGAATGACAAATATGTCTCCACCGGGAAGACAGAAGTTAGGGTATCTGAGAACCTTTCAGATGCCCAGAGAGTATTTTTATCCTTCAAAAACTTCTATTGGCAATTTCATGGTTATTTCAAGCAGCAAAGCTCACCTTCATCAGGTTATCTAAAGACTTAAGAGACAGAATGAATTGGAAAGGACTGAGTTGAGAAAACTTGAAAAAATTACAATTCTGCACCTGTCCCAGGGACCATTCAACATGTCCACATATCCAGGGTTTTCCTCAGCAGCTACCTGGATTCCAGTGCACACAATCTTCAGGAAGACAAAGAAGGTGTGAAATGAATAGGTCCAGATGAGTTGAGAGAGAAAGGCCTGAACAAAGCAAAGTGTTTCTTTCAACAGAATCAGACACCAGAAGTACTTGCTTTAGAATGGTTCCCAGGTCTTTTTTGGACATATTTTGGAAAACAAAATTTTACAAAAGATCACAAAAATTAGACAAAAAAAAAATTTTATAAATCCTTTATTTAGTAAGCATTGTTTACTCCAGCTTCCAAAGTTCATTAGTGTTTAATGAGTTTTGATGTCTCTAAATGAACACCTTCGCTTCAGATGCTCCATACAACCATTTATTTTAGGAATACATTGGGAGAAATTGAATGTGAGCATATTAGTAGACTTTCCCCTTTCAAGCATATACTTAGACAGAAACTGATTTTTTTCTAAAGACCAATATAAAACCACTAGAAAATAACATTCTATACCAACTAGTTTAGCATCATATCATTAATAAGATTTTTTACAGTCTATATATATACTTAAGTAGATATATTCATCTATACATGTATGTACATACATGTATGTATATACATGGTGCTTTAATTGCTTTTAAAAATGGTTCTAGGTGTTCTACAAAACTACCATGAACAACATAGATATCCATTTTACAGGTAAGTGTTACTCTGGTATCATATTCCAGTTATTTTAACCATGGAAAGAAAATTACTTGAAATTGTTCTGAATGTGAAATTGGAAAGAAAAATAAATAAATAAAACCTTAAAGACAGCTTAAACCATCATATGGTTTATTCAGGTAAATCCAGAGGATTATAAAGAGACCTCCAAGGATAGCAGCCTAAATGCCCAGGGCTCTGAATATTTAAATTAGGGTGATGTGGATGGGGAGGGAAAAAGAGCCCCTTCTCCGTACCACAATGGTGGCCTAAGCACCAGTTAGAGAATAGAAAAGCCACCGTCACTGTCCGTGCATTTCATCAAGACTCAACTAGTTCCCTTCGTCCACCTGATAAAGCTTGGTCAAAATTAAAAAAAAAAAAAAAAAAAAAATGTAGAAATAAGATAACTGATCATTGCTAATATTTGATTTTTAAATTATCTTGTTTAAAAATCTGAAACTCCCTGGATTCAGGGCATACTGGTATACATTAGCTTGTATATTCTGTCTGCATTTCAACATAAAATTAGTCTGTATTCCCTCCCCCCAAAATACTACCTAAGAGAGAGAAAAAAAAGAAGCACCTCTAGCCCTCTAAGCCACAATAATCCACTCAACACTAAACAGTACAGAGGGATGATCCATGCTACCTAGAACAAGCCAAGCTGCTACCATAGCAATTACAGGCTCTGGTAATATTAAACATGGCTAATATCAAGTTTTTATTAAAAGGAACAAAGAGATGACTTCCGTTTCACGCCACGTGTTACTGCACCAGGATATACTGAGAACATTTCAGCATGAAATTTTTTTTACACATAAGCTACCACTGCAGAAATGCAGTATTTAGCTCCTATTTGACATATACAGTAAGTCACCTTTAAGATGGTAAAAACAAACCCAAAAAGAAATCTGAAGGATCATATCCTGGAAAATACATCATTCGGAAAAAAAAAAAAAAAAAAAAAAAAAAAATCAGCCATCAATGTATATACCATGGCTTCTGTTAGATTTTACAAAAATAAAATTTTTTTAAAGAAGCCTCATGATCTTAGAACTTCACCATATTCACCCAGGTAGTCCTAGTTGCCTTTTTCCTCCCCCATCTCCTTGGGGTTTGCATTTTGGAATTCTTAATGAAACAATAACGTGGGAATCGAGAGAAACCAGAAGGGTTAGGATCCTGACAAGGTAACCATTTTCTCGCTCCGGTTTTTGTAGGCCATCTTGTTCGTATAAATGCCAAGATGTCTTAATTTTTCCCAGGTGGTGTTACTAGGGGCAACACCCACTGCTGGTTTGAGATCAATGTCCCTTAGTCAAATGACCAGCAACAAAGATCTGTCAGAGGGATGGTTAATTGATGCAAATTAAGAAAGCCACCATCCCTGTAGAGCATATGTTACAGGAAAAAGAACAATGGACAATTCTAGAAAGTAAAAGATCAGTGTGCGTTTAAAATATATTTAATCCACAATTTGCCCTCGCCATAAAGGCTAATCTTGTTTTTGGTCAGTTGAAATCAGAAAGACAGCAAAAGATGAGTGATAGCCTGGGAAAGAGAAAACATGTACGCACACGGGGGGTGGGGTGGGGCTGTCATTTGTGTCCCAGGGTTTTCCGAAACATTTAGGGCAAACGCCTTTGTTCCTAGGCTTCCGAAGGGAGTGGGTGGGTGGATGATGGGGAGATCAGATGGGGCTGCCTGGTCCTCCACACCCTGCTCTCGGGCGCATGCGCGAGGCCAAGACAAAGGAATAGGTAATTACAGTCCCGATTCATTCATTTTGCCTGCAGTACCAGAGATCTGTTAGCCCAGGCTGTATTCCCGGGGAGGGGGTGGTGATCCACACCCCTATAGCAAAAGACCACCTCAGTGCTAGTGTTTGGTTTAACCCGCCACTCAAGTGCTAGAGGCCATGGCGAAGACAGAGGTGTGTCAACCCTGCACAAGGCACTAAAAATGCACCCATGTGCGCCGAGCTAATTTCAGCAGAGTGAAAATTACTCGGGCAAAGGCTGTCCACCGAGTTCGTTTCAAGGCGGAAATGTCTCTGGGGAAGCAGATAAGGAGCCCAGTCAAGCGTTCGATGAATATTCATGAAAAGAATGCGGTTCGTAGCCACGCATTGTGTGTGCAAACGGATCCAGGGGTTCCGCAATTTTTATTTTTCTGGTGAGGGGGAGCGGGAACTGGACGTCAGGTTTCAGCGACAACGCCTTACGCAAAAACTGCTAAACCCCAAACCTTCGCCCACTGTGGAGCTGAGCCCCAGTAGGGCCGCGCGCTGTCAGGTTCAAGCTCACACCCCCCGGGCCGCGGCGGCGGGGGAGGCGTGGGGCTCATTCCCTGGGCCAAAGGCTCAAAAAATAAAATGCTCCGAGGTAACCCACAGGTTGATGGGGAGGCAATTCGGCCACGTAGAGGCTGGGGCTTTGATCTGCTCTGGATGTGCTTCTGGATGCACGTTGTCGCGTGAACCTCGTGTTCCTTGGTTACCCCAAACCAAGATTCAGGAGTCCCACGGGTCAAGGAAACCCATTTGCCAAACCAAAAACCCACCCTCTTCCTTCCGATCAGAGCAAATTCCTCCTCTTCCTTCTCCCCTTACTCCCGCCCCACCCCACCCCCACCCTCCATCTTTCTCTGCTGCGCCCCTCACACCCTGCGCCTTCGGTCCTCCGGGCCGGGAACGGTTCCGATGACAGAAACGCCGGGTTCAGCCCACAACCGAATCTCTGGGACTCGATGCGCTGCAAGGGTTTCGCATTCAGCATTTCCTCCTTCCCCAGCAGCTTCCTCCGCGAGCCCCCTCCCTCCCCAACTCCGTCTGTCAGCCTCGCCACTCCCCTCATCCTCTCCACCCCGCGAGTGGCCGAAGCCTCCCACCTTGGGGCCCCCCATCACCCCGGATCCCCAAAGTGTGGCAGAACCTTCACGCAGGGACTCCGCGCCTACTGCTGTCTAATCCAACCCGCGCCCCCGTGCCCGCTGCGGGGAAAGAACTCAGGGGCTTCGTGGGTGGGGCGGGGCGCGGTGGGGGCACAGAGGCCCCCGAGTCCACTGGGGCGGCGGGGCCACCGGACGTGCCTCCTTACCGGCTCTGGGTGCCTGTGCCGCCCCTGGGTGAGCGCGGTGCCACCAAAGGGCCCGGGTCGCTGGTGTCGTCCGGCCGGGTGCCTGGCCGCTGGCGGAGGCTCTTTCCCGGCTCGACGGCGGAGCCCGGAGCGAGGAGCGAGTTGGAGCGCTGCCGCCGCCGCCGTCGCCGCTGCCGCTACTGCCGCCGCCGCCGCCGCTGCAGCCTCTGCATTTCTCGCGCTCGCGCTCCCCCTCCCCTTCCTGCCCAGCGCCCTCCCCCGCCGCGTCCGCCCGCCCAGCCTCCCTCGGCTCGCGGACCCCGCCCGCCTCTCTCCCCTCCCCGCCCGCCGACCCCGCCCCGCCCGCCGCCCCGCTACTCCGCCGCCGCCGAGCCCCCACCCCTCCTCCCGCAGCCCCGCCCTCGCCTTTCTCCCCTCCAGCGCCTGCCGCCCGCCTCCCTCAGCGCCCCGCGATCCGGGTACCCCGCCTCCCTCCCCTCCCGCGGGTCCCCTTCCCGTCGCTCCCTCCCCCCTGCCACCCGGAGCCCCGCCCGCCTCCCCTCAATTCCCGGCTATTCAAGAGCCGCCACTTCCCTCCCCACCTGCAGTCACCCCATCCTCCGCTGCCCTCCACCCGGCTCCTCCCCTCCCTCCAGCCCTGCGCCCTGCTTGCCTCCCCTCGGTTGCCCTGCACCCATATTTTCCATAAGCCCCCTCCCTCGGCTCCCCTCCATTCCCTTGCCGCCCTCCCCCTCCGCGCAGGGGCTGTTGGTGGGTTCGTGGTGTCTCTCTCTCTCTCTCTCTCTCTCTCTCTCCCTCTCTCTTTCTCTCTCTCTCTCTCTCTCTCTCTCTCTCTCTCTCTCTCTCTCTCTCTCTCTCTCTCTCTCTCTCTCGTTTATCTGGAACGGTTGAATAGAGTGCTCGGGCTCTCGCTCCCACTTAAGGGGCGAGAACGACGCCCTCGCCAACAGCTTCCCTTCTCTGCACCCCAGTCCCGCCGGCTCCAGACTTCCCGCAGAGATCCGCTATGCCGGCGGGCAGTGATGCTGGGGGCGACCTGGGGGCTCCCCTCGCGCATCAGAACAGATGTCGGCGGGTTTTAGAGTGGCCCCGACCGCAGGCACGTCTGGGCGGCTCTTCTGCGGACGAGACTTGCACCTCGGGCGGCTCCCGCACCCGCGAGGCTGAGCCCTCGACGCTGCAGCTTTGGGGAAGCGCGACCGCCGAGGTCCAGCTGGCCGGGCGGGCAGAGTCGCCCCTCGGAGGATGCTCTTGGGACTTGGGAGAGGCAGGAGGGAAGAGAAGCGCCCGGAGAAGGGGCCGTCGATTTTTATTTCTGTGCTTTAATGGAGGCCATCAGTGAGTTCTCAGAACACAGGGCTGGCGGAGGCAGAGCGCACAGCGCTGGGAGAAAGCGCAGGGGTCAAAGCTACGGCCAACCGCGATGTGTCCAGGTATCCTAGGGGCGGCCACTTTTTGTAATAGCAGGACACAAAATAGCCTCCAGGGGTGGGAGATATGTTCACCGTGTTTACCTGTTGACAAGAGGGAAATGCAAAAAAATAACATAACGTGGCATCGTTTGCAAAGGTAGCTCTTGCATTAGACAAAACAATTTTACATTCCCGCAAAACCCATCTGAACCTTTGGAACTTTTATTTGCGGCATTTTGGCGCCCTCTGGCTGTGTTTGGATTACTTTCCTGTTCGCCTGCGTTTCGGCAAAGGCAAATGATCAACTTGCCGGGTGTCCTACAAGTTGGATGCCCTCTTGACCTGGGCATTAATTCGGGACAAGCTTGGCCTCCAGAATCAGGGTGACAAAATGTCACCACGTTTAGACGGGCAGACACCAAAGGTAAGTAAACTTGTATTCCATGGGGAAAAGGTAAGTACGTTTTCCCTCAACGGGAAAATTAACTTACTGTAACTTTAAGTTAATCGAAATGGCAGGGTCAACCCAGTTTGATGGGAGCTGTTTTGCAGTGGAATTGCTGACTGAACACTTAGAGTAGGACTGCACCAAGTTAAGATCAAGGCGTGTAGACTGGAAATGTTCACATTTTGGCAAAGAGCGATAAGAAAACGTTTTGTGTGCTTCTTTCTTTCCTTCTTCCCCACCCGCTTCATTTGGCATTTGAATCAAATAAGGAACGAGCAGAGCACAGGAGCAGGGAAGCAGATCACCATTGTGATCGCCTCCAAAGTATCCTATTCATCTGAACATTTATTTCCCTTAAGTTAATATGCCATCTATGAAGCTAGTTGTAGGGGTTCTCAGCCTCCTATTTGGGGCAGGATAATTCCCACACACCCCCTAGTTGTGACAATCAAAAATGTCTCCAGATATTACCAAATTCCCTCAGCAGGCAAAATCACTCCAGGTTGAAAACCATTGGTTTGTAAAATTTTTGACTTTTATAACCAAGTTCTCTAGTTGTTTTTTTTTTTCTTATCAAATTTAATAAGTGTTTATAATTTTTGCTGAAAATAGTAATTCGTTTAAGCATTTGAGTATTTTTTATCTCAGTGATCATCTTGAAAAGAGTGAATATATGTTCCCATTTATATACATGATAAGCCTATGGGTGGTATCGTCTTTCTTTGTTCCCTTATTCCAATTAAAAAAAAAAAAAGACAAGCTAAAATTTAATGTTTGGTACCCTCAGTGCTTCTGGCTAAATTTTCATGATGAAGAGAGAAAACAAGCCTTTCAAAGGTGTGATTGGAATACAGATCCCAGGTTACCACGGAAACTGGAGGCCAAAGCCTATTCCAGTGAAGAGAACTACAGGTCTCCTCAATTTTGTCTTCCATTAGGTATAGTTATTCTCTTTAAAGGGTTTTTTTTTTTTTAAAGAAGAAGAAAAAGAAAGGAATTGTTTATGAAATAATCTTGCGACTGACATACAGTGCTATTAGCTGTAAGAATAGAAGCTTTTGGAGAATTTGTAGACATGCAATAAATGGTGACCCAAATGTTACTTCTCAGTGCAACCACATTACTAAATAAGATCTGACTTGTGATGTTTTTAGTCTCATTTTTAGTTGTTCCTCTAATGTCATGCATTTTGGGGTATATGCTTTTGAAAAACTCTTTAAAACACACTATGGGAATAAATGAATAAGCATTTGAAGCTCTGAATTTTACAAAATTGTTAATAGTTCTTATTGTGAATGTCATAAAGCTGTTTTATATTATAGACTAATGAACTTGGGAGCATATATTAAAGGTACAGTTTACAGTAACTTTAATTAGTTTTCACCATTACATTCATGTAGAAAAAAGGGTGAATATATGTTCAATAAACAAAGCTGAACTTTGTAGATTACAGACTGAATTTCACTGTCATTTTAAATTGCCTATATAACTTGCTCCAGTGAAGCATAACCTGCATTACGAGGTATTTATCAAAAAGAGAAATCATTCCATGATTGCTAATTTTTGCCAAAGGGCTTGCCATAGAATTGCTTCCAACATAATGGACTCCTCACTTAGCACAAAAACTCCAGTGCGTTCAGCTCTTCAGATTGTGTCTTTGGTGTCAATGGAGACACCTGCCATGCATTATTTATGTACAACCCATCTCACCCACAAACCTCACCTATGACGCCCTCCCCCCACCCCACCCCCGTCACCCACGGAGATCTAGTATCCTGCCATTTTCCTTCTTTTCCTCCTAAACAGCAAAAAGATTAAGATCTCAAATAAAAGATGAAGAACGACATGAAGGAAATGCATAGTGATAGCAGCACCACCCAGTGCTCCTCCAGCCACCTTTGCTTGACATCTTTGTGGATGATTCCTACTCCACGGCCACTGAGTTAACCCCGCCCCTCAGAGAGTAGTCTAGAGAAAATGTGCCCAGCTCTGCCTTTGCTGCCACTTGTTACACACATTGCAAGCCCAGGACCTGTGGGCGCTCTAAAGGGCAGTGCGCCGCTTTCCCTTTGAATTTATTTACGACTTTGCATCAAAGGAGAATATTGGAATCTGTGTGTTGACTTCATCTTTTCCCACCCCTGCCAGCACCCTATCGTGACGGCCTCGCCCTTCACACAGCCAAATAAGAGAATCCCTTTGTCTAAGTCAGTGGTTCACAAACAGGGCCCGTTGAACTCCCCAGAGAACACCTGGCAGTATCTGGAGGCACTTTTGGTGGTCACCACGGGAGGTGCCGGGGTGCAGGGTGGAGAGGGTGCCACCTACTGGGGAGAGGTCAGGGATGCTGCAGTAACAGGACGGACCCACAATAGGCAGCTGAATGTCAACCACAGTGTCAACACCGTTCTGCTGTTAATGAGTATGAAGCTGATGCCCAATTGGAAAAGGCAACTTTTATTTATTTATTCACTTATTTGAGAGCACTCGGTGCAGAGAGAAGTTGCCTCCTGCTGTGGTTGGGGGTATCTTCAACCGGGCAGCAGCAGAGTTGAAGGGACAAGGTTTAATGGAGATTTCCCTTTCATCCAGCCACAAGGCACACGGAGACCTTCACTGACCCCACCCCACCCCCTCTAACTCAGATCAGTCCAGTCACTTCAAGCAAGAGCGGTGCCAACGATTAACATCCGGTTCTGAATTCCACTGCCTGTGACTACGTGCTGAGTAACTGAAAGAAAGCAGCCTAACCTGGTTCCCCATTTTCCTTCCTCCTTATGTACTGAAGGTAAAAGGATAGCTGAGAAATCTGAGCAAACATCTGTTTACTACGAAGTCTGGACTTGAAATGAGTAGGCTGGACTGGCCTTGGGGCTGAGCTGGGAACATAAGCCCAAGATAAAAGGGGATAATCTCATAGGCTATGTGAATGCTTTTTTTTTTTTTTTTTTTTTTTTGCGGTACTGGGATCGAACTCAGGGCCTTAGTGTTTGCAGGGCAAGCACTCTTCCAGCTGAGCTATCTCCATGAACACTTTTCTTTCCCAACTTCTCATTTTCATCAGCTGTGATGCCCTACCTGTCCTTTTAGTTCCAAAATACTTTTCTACTCACCAGCATTTTCTTTTAAGAAAATACGTAAAATCAATGGTAAAATGCTGTTTGCCTCACTAACTAGGAGGGCTTTTCCAGGCAGGGCCTACCGGTTCCCACAGGCAAAAAGCAAGGGATTAAAGTGTATAGCCTCAGTCTGGGAAAACAGTCCTTAATTCTTGGGCTAGCCCCCCAACCCTATAACCACCCTTTAAGCCCTTAGGAGAACAAGCTAATTTCCAGTGGCATAAAGAATGTTGCAGTATCATATGCCCCTGGTTCCACTTTTGAACAGATGAGACCGGAGAGATCCCTGTGTTAAAAAATGTGAGCACTGATCTCAGCTCCCACTCTTGGTACCAACCGCTTCTAATCTCAGAGCAGCCCCTACGGGGTTGTAGTGATTAAAACATTGTTACTTTAACACCAGTGCAAGGAATGGTGCCCAAAATAAATTGGCAAGTAGCTAAACAGAGTACAAAGGATGCACATTTTGTTATAAATAAATTAAGGGGTGCCGCTTTGCCTATTTCTCCAAGTATAAATACTGTCCAAGTGCAATATCTGCCTAATGCGGCTCTTTTGAGACTCCTTTTGAATCCCAGTTAACGTTACCCTCTTGCTTCTCAAGCCCAAGAATCTCCTTCACAGATAAATTAAGATATACTCAACTCAATGTCAGAAAGAAAGACTTCTGCCTTAAAAAATAAAAAATAAAAACCGAGCAAGATGGAAAGAATTAAGAGACAGATTAAGACTATGTTGTGGAGTCAGCATAAATATTTGAGGAGATCCAAAATCCAATGAAACCAACTAGCTATTGTGTCCATCATTTTAAGGAGAAGCGATGCCAGGTATGACAATGAGGAAATGATGGCAAGATGTGCCAGAGACCTTGACACACCTGAAAATCACAGTTACCATCCCGAAGTATCAGTGTTCCTGGAAGACTTGGAAGAGAGAAGAAAACTAATTTCCTTGTAACTAAGATAATAATTTTATCAAATTCAAACACAAGAAAAGGTGTCAAAAGAATTTCTCGGGTCCCTAAAGCAATATGTGTAGTCTTGTCGCATTTAAGTTATAAATAAATACATGGGAAATGCCTGCAGCATGTGACCCTGGACTGTTAATGCAGTCTCTGTGGGAGATAGTGCCATTTCAGAAGTGAGGTGGAAGGTAGCCTCTCTTTCTTTTTTGGGGGGAGTGGGTACCAGAGAATGAATTCAGGGGCACTGACCACTGAGCCACATCCCCAGGCACCTTGCCGTTGCTGAGCTGGCTTTGAGCTTGTGATCCCCCCCCCCCCCTCAGCCTTCTGAGTCGCTGATATTACAGGCATGCACCCCCCCCCCCCCCGTGGTGGTCTCACTTTGTAAAACCACGTGATAAAATTCTACATTGAGGCACTGACCATTTATTGCACTGTTTTGGGCACTGACCATTTATTGCTTTAGTAACCATAATATATTAATTTGGGGAGATGTTCAGGAGCCCTGTTATAGGGCTTTCTTCATTTTGAGGTAGTTGATCAATGAATAGTGATTATAGGAACAAGAAGATTTTAGCCTATGCTTAATCTTTTAACTTAATTTCGTGTTGATGGACCCATAACACACACACACACACGCACACACACACACACACACACACACACACACACACATACACAATTCTTTCTATATAACCTTAGTGTGTGTGTTTGTGTGTATCTTTCTCGGTATATCTGAATGACCTAGGACACAGCTTTAGTGCCAAATAAAATCCACTAAACACTTTGTATTCTATTGGAAGCCAATTATCTTTCTTTCCCTTTTTTACTCATAACACTCCTGTGACAGCTTCAAACCCATAAGAGTTTTCACCTTTTGAAATTTTCTCAGTTTAAATCTAGGTATGATGGGGCCCATCAACTAATGCTACTCTGGTTTCTATGGCTTTTTCCCTCCAATAAGATTAAAGGTGGGACTGGGGCTTGGCTCAGTGATAGGCTACTTGCCTGTCATGTGTGAGGTGCTGGGTTCAATTTTCAGCACCACATATAAATAAATAAAATAAAGGCCCATCAACAACAAAAAAAAATTAAAAAAAAAAAAAAAAAAAAAGATTAAAGACAGCTAGGTGCAGTGGCACATGCTTATAATCCCAGAGACTCAAGAGGTTGAGGCAAGAGGATCATGAGTTCAAAGCCAGCCTCAACAATTTAGCAAGGCCCTAAGCAGCTTAGCAGGACCTTGACTCAAAATAAAACATAAAATGGGCTGGGGATGTGCTTCAGGTGTTAAGTGCCCTTGTGTTCAATCCCCAGTACCAAAAAAAAAAAAAAAAGATTAATGGCATTCAGTGCAACTGAAAGAACCTGAGAGAACTGCTTTCTTTAGACTTCAACACCACCAATATATTTTACTGCTTTTCATAGGTACAAATGGTTTTAAGTTGCATATATTTAATTACCATTAAGATTAGACTTTATTTTCTAATGTTGGTTCAGTGTTTAACAGTCTCAGTCTTTTAAAAAGGGTTAACATTAGTTCTACAGATAAAAGTTTTTGAACTGTCCCTTCAATGGAAAAATTGACTCTGTACTTAGAGACCTGTTCTCTGGACCTGTACTCCACTAGGACATGACCAGACAGATGGTACATCTCAGTGGCTGAGCAGATAAACTTGGTGTTATCTAATAATGGGTTAAAATCCCAGCTGTGCCGTGCCAATACTTTTTAACTTCCTGAGTTTGAGCAAATTCCTTCATCTCTCTTGGCCTGATTTTTTTTATTTGTAGAATAAAATATTACCAATATCCTTTGTTGTTCTAAGGGTTGTATTTTTTTTGAAAAGTTTATGTAAAATAGAATCATAAAACATACTTGGAAAACTTGGAAAATGTGTCCTGAAGATGCCAATCTCACAACACCATCAATGGGACCATCATTAAGGAAACAATAAAGCAGAAACTCCATACTGAACAGAGAACAGAGAGCACAGGCAGAAAACCTGAAGGAGCTCACTCTGTGCACACAAGGAATTTAGCTCCCCACCTCCTGGCAGCCAAGAAAACAAAATATTATGGACTACTTAACTTCCGACATCTAATAAAATAAAAAGTTTCCAGAATGTCGGGAGAGACAGATCCCCCTAGAAATCGATCAACTCTGAGAGCTCTGAATTGATACATCCCTTTACAAAGGGGATCATGAATCAGTTAAAAGGTCATTTTTAAATAAAGTTTTTACTGGAGATATAGAAATGTGTTCATGAGGATTTTCATTGTGTCAACGTCAAATTTCAGAAACCATCACATTATAATTCTGCTAAACCATTTTTCTGAGAAGGTAAAAATAATGTCCAGACAGGGAATCTCTGCTGGGAGGGATTCTCCATGTAGAGGAGGTGAAGGGGAGGAAGAGGAAGCCTCTCCTTGGACAGTGCTGGAATTTCCACCAGGAAGCCAGATCTCTCCAAAACGCACGAGCCCCTAAGGCTGCCTTTGCCCTGGAGTCTCAAGCAGAGCTTGAGGAGAACCCAGCTCCTGGGGGATTTAGGAATGGACGTCAGGGAGGTGTTGGACCACCTGTCCCCAAGTGTCTTCTTATTAAATGCCAGATATGTTGGTGTGAACTTTGTAAAAATGCGGCAAAGCAAAAACTTCACTTCTCAAGTGCTGTGCCGGCTGCAAAAGAATGAGAAATACCTAAGGGCTTTCCTCTTCCTCTCCTCCTCCCTCCTCCTCCTCCTCCTCCCCTTCCTCCTCTTTCTTCTTCTTTCTTTCTCCTCCTCCTCCCTCCTTTTCTTCTCCATTTAAAATCCTGGCTTGTATCTTGGCACCACGGAGGAGGGCTCTCTCATTTGTGCCTAGAGTCTGACAGCGAAGACCCCAAGTCTTGTGCAGTTGCTGTTCAAAATCTGCTCAAGTGCCTACAAATTGCTCAGTGGAAGCCCCAGAGGCCAGAAGCACTGAGGAAATGAGAGGCAACCTGTGCCACAAAGAGTTTTGAAGGTCATAGCTACCCATCCACTGAGTGGATGCAACTGGAAAGTGCCCGAGTCGTTCCTGGGGAGTTTGGGAAAGAGATCTAGGCTGGAAGACGGATGCGCCTGATGTCTGTGCAGAGCTTCCTTCTGGGGTAGAGGATGCTGAAGCTCCCAGCCAGGGTAGAGAAGTACAGAACACAAACATTTCCCCAAGGGCTGAGAAAATAAGGTGGGCCTAAAGAACACATGGAACCACTGATATGATGTGAAAGTTTTAAAAGGCTTGCCCTGATACACTTGAGTTGGACACTGTATTTTCTTAAAGTTGTTCACTGATAATTTGGAAGTTATTAGTAATATATATTTTTTGTAGTCCTGGGGAATAAACCTAGGACCTCACATGCCAGGTAACCCCTCCACCCACAGAGTTACATCTCTATCTCCTTTTTATTTTTTATTTTTTTTTCATTTTGAGACATAATCCCACTAAGTTGCCCAGGCTGGCCTCTCCAACTTGTGATCCTTCTGCCTCAGCCTCCCCTATAAGTTGGTATTACAAGTGTGTGCCACAGTGCTCACCTTAATATATTTTTTAAAAGCAATTAAAAACTGAAGTTAATTATAAAATCCCTGCCTTCAAAAATATACAACCCAATGAAGCTTATGATCTAGAACAGGCATCAGCAAAAATTCTTGTAAAGGGTCCTATAGTAAACATGATAATCTTTGAAGGTCATGAGATTTCTGGTGCCAACTTTGCCTTTGTAGCCAGAAGCAGCCATAGACAGTGCAAAAACAATGGGTAAGGCCACCTTCCCACAAAACTTTATTTACAAAAACACATGGCAGGTTAGCTTTGATCCAAAGGCTAAGTTGGCTCATTCCTGATCTAGATCATCAGTAATGTCCTCCACCTGAAATCTCTATAGTAGAGTGAATTCGAAGCTTCCTTTCAAAAACTCAATGTTTTAAATATGTATCATATTATTTTCCTTAGGAAATTATTCTGGAGCAACAAATAGGAAGAAAAGAGCTCTCTAATCTTTTTAACATGCTGTATACAGAATTTAATGTGTCTATATTCTCCAACTGTTGTCTTTTCTTTTTACTAAGATAAATGCTTCACATTCTCTAATGTAGCAAATCCCTTCTGTCATTTCTTTCATCCATTCACAACATTCTGGCTGCCTGATATATAAAGTGATGAAAATCTGAACTTAATCCTGTTTTCCATTGGGAGAGGTTCACACTCCCTTCTGAGGTTTGTTTTATTTTAATCTAATGAATTTCATATTATCCCAGTAATTGAAATGCGGCTTGGAATATTTGCCAGTCTAATCTGCAGTTACCTCCTGTGGAAAAGCAAAATGGCAGGGAGGGGAGGAACTGAGACCACCACCCAGAAGAGACAGAAAGATAACATACCTTAAGGGAAATAAATAAAACGTAAAATAGAATAAATATCAAACTTAGTGCCAGGAATTTTTCTAAAAGATTTGGGGGGGGGGGGGCGTGACTGAGGTTGAAACCCAGGGGCACTTAACCAATGAGCCACATTCCCATCCCTTTCTTAAACATATTTTATTTAGAGACAGGGTCTCACTGAGTTGCTTAGGGCCTCACTAAATTGTTGAGGCTGGCTTTGAACTCTCAATCCTCCTGCCTCAGCCTCCCAAGTGGCTGGGATTATGGGCAATACTACTGCACCTGACTTGAAAGGCTCATTTTTTAAATCGTATGATAGACTACTTTTCCCTCATGACATAAGATATCAAGTGAATCCTGGTTAAATAAACAGACACAGCTCCGTTTTCATTTGCCTAAGATTAGTTGCTAGAGGTAGCAGCTTATAATTTTGAGCCTGAGGTTAGCTCTTTTTAATCACTAAATGTGGAGAAGTCTTCAAAAGTTTTTGTCTAATTTGAATCTAAAATTCAGCCCAACGAATGATGTTTTGAGAGTTGGTCTTTTTAAAATCATTGTCTGACATTTAGAGCTAGAAGGAACCACACTGTCCAGGAACCAGGCTCTGCTACCTCCCTTGATAATCACTCAGTATCAACCATGTCATTCTCTCAGTGACCAAAACATTCTTTGTAATACTCTTCCCTGGAGACCACTGCCAAGTCCATCTTTCCCCAAAACTGATGTGTTCTGCTTGCCTCCAAAGCAGCTCAATCCCATCATTTAACAAATTGGGAATCTGCGCAGGTTGAGGTTAGGGACCCTATCCAGGTGGTAAGCCTGACTCTCCTGTAGGGCCACCGCCTTCCTGCCCCTGTTCCCAAAGACCGGATCACCTATAGACCAGGACGGGATGGGAGACCCCACGACTGGGTGAATTCTAAACACACACCCACTAAGCGTATTTCTGGAGTGCCTACTGAATGCCACAGACTCTTCCCGAGTACTGGGAATCTAGCAACCAAGGCAAAAGAAGTCAGGCCAGTCCGGGCAGTGAGGTCCCTGCCAGAGAGTGACTTCTCTCTGATGAATGGTGGGCCGTGATGGATGGTCAGGAAAGGCCTCTCAAACGAGGAGCTGGGAACTTCATGATGAAAACCAGCCTCGAAAAGATGGAAGGGAGAGAGCAGTGGCGGAGGAACAGCCGTTCCAAGCCCCCAGGATTTGTTGGGAGGGGCAAAGGCAATGTTCAGAGCTGAGAGCCAGAGTGAGATGAGGACAGACCAGGGCCCCCTGCGCTTGGGGGCCGTGTGTCACCTGGGCAGGACAGGTTCCAAGCAATGGAGATAGCAGAGACTGAGGATTAGGGGTAGCAGAGCAGAAATGGATGCACTGAACAGACAAAGCCTTTGAGACATTTTACTGTGACTAAGAAATGCAGCATTGCCCAGACAAAATTTGGGATTAAAGTTTTTTTCGTTTCGTTTTGTTTTGTCTTTTTTTAATGAAGGTTATTAATGCATGCGTATATGTTAATGGGGGCATAGGAAGAGCAAGGGCTTGATGAAAAGGGAGGAACATTAAGAGTTGCAAAGTCCTTGGGAAGGCCAGACAGTAGTAAGAGAGAAGGACCTGCCTTTACTGGAGGGCCATCGGCTCACCCAGCAATAGCAGGAAGAATGGTAGGGAAGGCAGGCACAGGTGTCAGTCAAAACTAGGTTGGACAAGTTGATGTAATGTATATACAAAAGCTCTTGTCCCTACTGTAAGCTCAGTGCCTAGAACAGGGTTGATAATATTAGGCGCTCAATAAATATTTTTTGAAAGAAAGGTGTTGCAGAACATTAGTCTTGCCTGTGTGATTTTCAAAATGACCACAAGGTGGCAGGCTCATTCAACATATCACAGTGTCATCTGGTGGCTAATTTTTATAGAGCAATAATAAATACCAAGGCCAGAGAAGGGTAGACTTTTTCCTGGACAAAATGAAAAAGAAACTATAACCTTAGGGTGTTTACACATGCATCTGGTGACAGACAAGACTTTTTGCAACCAGAAGAAAGGAAATAATATGTAAAACTTGGCTAGGTACCCAAGAGCTGAAGATATGCTTCTGGTGATGTGAAATTATTTCCTCTTAAAATAGCATGCTTGCTGGCTCCCAATATATCTCACATTTGGAAAATCTCAAGGTCACATGAATGTAAACACAAGATTCTCCAAAGTGAAACAGATTCCTCTCTGAGACTATCTAACGTCTGAAATCCAGATTTTGAACCTGAATTTCATTTGAATAAAGAAGATCAGGGTTGGGGGTATAGCTCAGTGGTATAGCACTAGCATGCATGAGGCTCTGAGTTAATCCCCAGCACCACCAAAACCAAAAAAGAGAGAGAGAGAAAGGGAGAGACAGAGAGAGAGAGATTAGATCAGCCCTTTTGAAAAGAAATCTCTGTATTAATCCTCATAGATAATATCTTAATGTTTTATTTTTCTTTCCCACCCACCTCAGAATAATACAAATGAAACGTTTTTCTCTTTCAAAAAAAATGACATGAGGGGCTGGCGTTGTGGCTTAGTGGTAGAACACTTGCCTAGCATGTGTGAGGCACTGGGTTCAATCCTCAGCACCACATAAAAATGAATAAATAAAATAAAGGTAAAAAAAATAACATTTAAAAAAGTGACATAGGGCTTGATTCTAACATTTCTGAGTGATTCATTCCTCCACTCTGCATTTTTGTTATTATGATTTGCTTTCTTTGCTTACCTTTTAACTGGATAAAATAGGTGCAATCTTTTAGGTATTCAAAAACAATTGCTTTCTTCATAGAATTTAAGAATTGCATGACACCTTCACCTTGCTTATTTTCCCCACTCGTGAAATGGGGATGATAATATTAGCTGTCTGTGGCTAATTTTATTATTCAAAATATTTGCTGCCTCAATTTTGATGGAAAGTCAGCTTTCCATCACTTTAACAAATCCTTGAGACCATCAACTTACAAAGAGAAAAGGTTTGTTGGCTCACAGTTTGGAATGTTTTAGTCCATGATCCACTGGCCCCACTGCTTTGGGCCTGGGAGGCCCAAACACATGACAAGAACTTATGGTGTTTCATGCAGCAAAGCCACTCACCTCCTAGCCAGGAAGCAAAGAAGAGAGAAGACCAGGGTCCTGCAATTCCCTCTGAAGGGAAGCCTCAAATGACCTGTAGACCCTTTCCTCTCAAAGGTTCCAACATCTCCCAATAACACCGTTCTAGGGACCAGGTCTTTAACACACGGGCCTTTGGGGGACACTCATCTGAACCATAGTACTGCCCCTCCCTGGTGGAGGATTGCTCTTCTCCACCCCTTGATATCAGACATGGCTGGGTGATTTGAGATGTCCCCACTACACTGAAGTCAGAAGTGGCATTGTGACGTGCTTTGGCCATGGAATCTAGAAGAAATGTCACATCTGGGCAGAAGTTTAAGAACCATTATTCAGTGTTTTAAAATGAGATCTAGGATGCAGTAAAGAGGCTAAGACATCCTCTGCATGGGAAGCAATGAAAAACTCAGATGATTAAGTACCATCTGTGGGATGCATTTGCTCAAGATTATTTATTGTACAATTAGAGTTAATTTCCCTGGCTCACCACTCTACTTTTGTGGCCTCTATCGTTCAGAAGACACACGTTTCTTTGACTACTAAATACAACAACCAATAAGAAGAATTTGCTTCACCTGAGATTGCAGTTTCCTTAATTTCATTCCATTGAATAATTTTCTTCTTCCACTTAGGAGTTTCATCACCTAACAAAGGAAAATGCACATTCCCCTGTCTGTGCCAGAGCAGGGTAAAAACACAGGACTTACATGGTGCCAAGTTAGAATTATTTTTCAGTCCCCTTAATACCTCTGCAGGAAGAGGCATATTCGCATATGCCCAACAATGCAAATTCACTTTCCGACTGGTGTCAACTTAGTGTTCTTAGCACAGTTTCGAATGTTCACATGCTAACAAGAAACTTCCCGAATGATGCAGATTCCAAAATGCCGTTTCCAATTATTATTTCAACCCAGATCAAGCATCATGAACTCTACCCAGTCTGACGATTCACAGCAATACTCCTTGATTGGCCCCTTTAATGAAAAAGAAAATGGCTTCACACGACCCTTCTTTCACATGAGGTTTTGAAAGCCAGTTCACCTACAGCTGCCTTCCAAGGTTCAAGACTTAGAAGCAGGAAACACCCAAAGATAGCAAATATTCCCTCTCAGCCATCTCTGAGGTCCATGGTTACCACTCTTGACTGGAAATGTGTCCAGAGAAACTGACTCTCAGAGAAGTCACAGAGGAGAGAGGATGAGGCAAGACCCCAAACCAGGGGAATTAACTGAAGCTGGCCTACTGATGAGACAGTGCCCAGTCCATTTCCCACAACCTGGTCCTGAAGTCTATAGCCAGGAAAATACTGCCAACAGTATTTGGGGGTCAATTTCCTAATTGCCCCTAGTCAAAGGTTGTTAGGCACTTTCCAGGAAGCCCACTTGTCCACTAGCTCTGCCCACACAGACAGAGTTTGAAAACTACTCTTAAAACTTTAGTCTTAATTATAAAAGGAGAACCATGCATTACCAGGTATTTAAGAAAACTTGTGGCATGACCTAGAGGAGACTGGTGGGAAGGAAACCAGGGGGAATGGTGTGGGGAAAAGAGATGCGCACATAATATTAGTACCCTCAGAGCTGCTGCAGAGGAGAGCACATTCACAAAATTAAAACAGGAAGATGTGAAGCAGGCAGCAGAGAGCAAGAGAGATTTATTGGGAATTAAAAATCAACATATAAATTTCAGTAGAAGATTAGAACATAATATAGAGGAAAACCTAGAAAGCAACATAAAAATATCAAGAAGTAGAAAACAGGAGTAAAAAAGGGAAGACAAAGTTCCAAAATAAGAAGTCCAACATTTCGGAAATTCCAGAAAAAGAACAGAAGAGAAGAAATTATCAAAGAGAACCTAGAAAAACTTCCCCAGAATTGAGGATCACAAGCATCCAAATAGAAAAGGCAGTCTGAGTGCCGAACACAATGAGTAAAAAGATTACACTCTATTGAAATGTCAGAACTGCAGCAGGAGGAGATGCTAGAGGCATCCAGGGAGGACACAAACAGGTGGAGTCAGAAATCAGATGGCAAAACTAAAGGTAAGAAGAATTTAAAATTCTAGCAGAAAATTGTTCTTAATCTAGTGTTGCACGCAATCCATCCATCAAAACAACAAGTAGGATGACTATTTTCAGATTTCATTTAAGGACCATTATGAGAGTCAAAATCAAGAAGAAGACATGGAATCCAAGAAGAACAGCACCCAACACAGGAGAGCACTGAAGGGGACTCTCAGGACAACATCAGCCCAGCTGGTCCAGAAGACAGTGGTCAAGAGCAGTCAGGTGAACATGGCCCACAAAATGGGAGGAAGCTCTCCCAGTGGGTTAGAGTTCCATTACAAAATACCCTAGACAAAATTTTGGCCCAAAACTTCAGAGGCTTCAGTCCACTGTCACTTGGCCCTATTGTTTTGGAACTGTGGCAGCACAGTATGTCATAGTGGGAGCATGTGGTAGAGAAAGTTGTTCGTCTCGTGGTGGTCAGGAAGTGAAAGAAAGAAAGGAAGGGTCCAGGGCGCCATATTCCCTTCAGGGGCACACCCCTGGAAACCTAACTTCCTCCCACGAGGCCCCACCTCCTAAAAGTTCCACCACCTCCTACAGCATCAACCAAGCCTCCCGCAGGCTGACAACCAAACCTTCAATACATGGCTTTGGGGAGATTTCAGACCTAAACTATAGCGCCCAGCAAAAACTCAACCAAAGGGCGACATAAGGCTTTGAAAATTTGGAGAGTAATACTGATAGATTTGGAAAGAAGGAGTGATAGTTTCAGATATAGCAGAACAAATTAGAACATGCAGCTGCTTCAGGAAAAATGAAAGTTGTGAAAAGAAACGAGCTTATATACCCTACACGGCTCAGTGATGGACCATAGTTACAGAGTCAGGACAATGTAAATACTGACTAATAGCAGCAGACGACAGTGTGCTGGGGAAACGCAGGACAAGGGCAGAGAGAAGAGGAAGGAGGAGCTATCAGAGCCCCTGTCCTTAATCCCTTAACAGAAATTCCATCGAAAATGTCCCCAGGTGACAAACCAAGGACTGCAGAAAGAGCAGTACTAAAACATTATGGAACTTAACAGGAGAACCAGCCAAAAAATGGAAAGAAAACACCCCTAAGAAAGGTGAAATGAAAGATGTGAAGGAATGAGTAGGGGGACAGTGTTGTTCATAATAAGCTCTTTGTACTGATAACAGGCTTGAAACCTCAAGGAAGATGCTGGGGAGAGGTGAGACCTGGCCTGGTCTTTCTCAGAAAGGCAGAATTGTCTACCTGAGCGAGAGAAGGGCAGGCCAGGAAATTCTGTGAAGGTAAAAGGAGATGTGTTAGGAAGTCCGGGGACAGTGAGCAATCTGTACAGCTGAAATCTCACACAGGTCCACTTTGGGTCCTGAAGGAGCCAACCCACCAAGGCCAGGGGAGTCAGGTTCCAGAGGGTCTGCTAGTCAGGATAAAATTTGGAATTTTATTTATAGACAGTGGTTCCCAAGAGATGCATGTCCAACCTCAAGAAGCCCAAACGGGCAACAATAAGAACATATTCCCAACATTAAATATGGAGATAGACACCATGTCCTCACCCAGCCTTGTTAAATGGCCAAGGAGCATGTGAATTTACCCCAAAGTGGTGTGAACAGCTTGACTTCACTTCCCTTGCAGTGTCATGATTTAGCTTAATTAACCCTCAAAATGGACAAGTGGCTTAAAAAGAGATCTGGAAAGAATGGTGGGTTCACCATGGTGCTTAAAAAGCAGGAACAGATGAGCAGCAAAGAGGCAGCAGAGCAGAGTCATCCACACCCCAGCTCGAGAGAAATGCAGTGAACTAGAATAAAAAGTAAAAATTAAAAATTAAAAAAAAAAGTTGCAGCAAAACACGTTGTAATGAGGGTTTGCATCCACTGTTACCATGCAGGAGCCTCCATTAGGTGTAAAATGTGTCTTAGATAACAGCTGATAACAGGGCCAAGTGTCAGGGTTAACATGACACTTGAAAATGCTTCCTATTTCAGCTTAAACTCTTTATTTTTTAAAATTTCGACTGTGTGCTTTATTAACATAACAGTTTTTGTGTACTTTTAAAGGGCATGTTAATTTTTATTTCACAGACTCTGTGTAGAATCCAAAGATGCCTGGGGAATTTCATGAGGTTTGGAAACAGAAAAATTCTGTGTTCAAAATACTGCTGGAGGGGAAAGACATAGTCACATGGGATGAGTTCCCTGAATATTTACAAGAGTGCAAAGCATGAAGCCATGAGCTAAAGGAGATTAATCAATTAGGCTTTGAATTGAAACGATGAAACAAATTTGAGAACTGTCACACGTGATCAAGGATTGGGACAGACAGCTGGTTTAATAAGGGCTGGTAATTTGTCATTCACTTCCTGCTAAATACAATTACCAAGAGCATAAATCCCAACAGTTAATTTGAGCTTCACGGGTCTCTCATTCTTTGCTTATTCCTGTGGGAGTATTTATAAATGCTGCTTAAAATCCTATTTTCAGAATCTCACAGGGTATACACACCCAGGAGCACGACGGAAGCTTTAGGCCAAGGAAATAATGAACAGTTACAAAAGATCAGTCTCTCCCACTTGAGTGAGCTTTCACATTAACTGCATGTTTAAGGCAGAAACACATGAACAATGATTGACATTTCTAAGGTGTCCATCTTGTCCCGGGCATCGTCCTAAGAAATGTCCAATATCACCTCACTTAATCCTCACCAAAAAAAACCCTATGAGTTGATTCAGTTTTTATCCCTGTTTCATAGATGTGGAAATTGATGTCAAGAGAAGATAAATAATTTGCCCACTACCAACTCTCTATCTCCAAGTCCATCTGACACGAAGGATTCCTGAAGTTGCTCAAAAACACCTTCCCCAGACTCATATTTCCTTTTGAAATAACAAACTGTTTCATTCCATAAGTTTTCCAGACTTTTCCTCCAAAAGTTGTGAGTTGGAAATTAACAAGTTTGTTTTCTGTTCACCGGTAAAGACACAAGTCTCCAATTCTAGACACAAATGGACAAATACAATGTAATGAGTTAAATACATGAAAGGACTGAGGTCAGTGACCCAAAAGATGGGGTGAGAAGTTGTCAGTTGGGAAATAACATTAAATAAAGGAACAATGACTGACGAGCACTTACTAGGAACTGTGTTGAACATAGAATTGGAAGATTGGAGACTATATCTGTTTCTACAGCTACTATAACAAGGAACCACAAACTCAATAGCTTACACAACAGAAACTTACTCTCTCCAGGTTCAGGAGGCCAGAAGCAAAATCCTTCCTCGCCTCTTATTCTCTCCTGGCACCTGCCACCCTTCCTGGTCATAACATCACTTCCTCTTGGTGTGTCTCGTATGTGTCTTTTAGGAGGATATTTGATTTTGGATTTGGGGTTCACGCCAACAATCAGAGTAATTTTCTCATGTCAAGATCTTTAAATTAATTAAATATGCAAATAAGGGATAGTCGATATGTTCCAGATTTGGGGATGTGGATGTATCTATTAGGGGAACACGTCATCATTTCAGCCCACTCCAGAGACATTATCCGAAACCAGCCCACTGAGTTGAACAGTCAAAATATACAACTCATCCCAAGGTTAAGAAGATGGAATGAAGCAAATTAAAAGATAAACAGCAAATATATTTGTACAGGTAAGAAGATGCAATCTTTAGGCTCTTAAAATGCACAGAAGGATGCATAAATTGGGTGACCGTTCATTCGAATATTGTGGCCTGTTTGGGACAACACATGGGAAAAAAAGAATTAAATTTAGGAAGAAAAAAACAATGAAATATTTATAAAATGAAGGCCTTTAAAACCAAACGGTAAAATGTTTGATCACCAGTAAGAGGAAACTTGGAAAATGAATTGATAGGCCCAAGCTCAGCAGGCAGAGGCTCTCCAGGAAGGAAAGACTCCTGCACCCAGTTCAGGATAGAGGCAGGCTACTAATACATTAATGTTGGCTCTCTGGTGTTGGGCGTGACATCATGCATTGTAGGTTCTTCAAGAGTGGGGCTTGGGTGTACCGTGATGCATCAGGAGACAGCCCACTTCCACCGCCTGAGCTGCAGCCTGAGACTTCTCAAGCCTTCAGCGTAGGGCCCTGTGGCTCATACAAAGTACTGTCCACACGTTCTTAGTGCACCCCTGCATATCCTTTGCCTCTTTGAGACCAATTGGCAACTTTAATTCCACCACGTGACTTTAGGTCATTTCTGACTCTAGATCATTAATTCTAAGAGTCTGTAAGTTCCCTCTCTGAGAACCAGCATTCCTGAGTGTTGGAATGCAATGTTCAGGGAGGCTGTGGAATCCTTCCTCTGCGGTCCGGGATGTGAGGGCACGTTCCCTGCCTGGAGTGATTCACATAAAGTTCTGTGCTAAACCTGGAGGACTCTAACTACGTAGACTCCTGCAGGTCTGGCCCTTCCCAAGGGCCTCTAAGGTCCAGCCTTCACTGGTGTCCTCCACAATCAACCCAGGCCAGCAGGGAACAAGTTTTGTAATTCAAAGGGGCAAAATCTCTCTCATGGCCCCTCTCCTTACACACAACACACCCCTGAGTTCTAATTTCACAAAACAGGAGATCATGCCAGGGTATGTGAAACGTCAAAGGCAGCGTTCTTATGCCTGTCCCCAAATGTCTGCTAGTTCAAGACAAACTCGACCCTGTTAGGGTGAGATGAAAGAAGAACAAAGACAAGTTGTGTGTGTGTGTGTGTGTGTGTGTGTGTGTGTGTGTGCATACACACACATGTGAACATTTGCATATGTGTATGTGTGTGTGTGTGTATAACACAATATGTAACATAGATACGAAGCACCCATTTTCCTGAGAAGAGTCCTTTCTTCTAAAAGTATATCTTATCTTTTATAGGAAATCATTCTTTCTTTTTGAACTGATGGTGATAAGTAATTTTAGCTGTTCAATTATTAATTCATATATTTCAATGCCCTTCCGTGGGGAAAATGTTTTGAAGTAGCTATCTTTCTTTAATCTTTAATCTTTTAGTCTTTTGGGGCTGCTTGTAAAATCTCCAAGCCTGGGAGTCCCTGAGATAGCTTTACAATGACTTTGGAGAAAGCATGAGAACCCTCCAAAGCTGATTTCCATACAAGACAGTCCCTGCTCAAATCCCTGGTGGCAGGCAGGGAGGCCAGGATCCTCACCTCCACCCAAATACCACCAGAATGGACAGATGGAAAGCCAGTCCTTAGCTGAACCAAAGCCACAGGCAGGACACCATTATGAAAACTAGTCAGGAAGCAGCCTCTACCTGGCCACCTGCTGTTCCCTCCCTTCCCTACCCACTTGTTGCTAGCCTTCTAGCAGGAAATGAATGTGAAGCTTTAATTTAACTGAATGAATCATACCTCTATATTGCATTTAAAATTTTTTGTTTCGGTATAGGGGATTGAACCCAGAGGCACTCAACCACTGAACCACATCCCCAGCCCCTTTTTGTATTTTGTTTAAGAGATAGGGTCTCACTGAGTTGCTTAGTGCCCCTCTAAATTGATGAGACTGGCTTTGAACTCCTGATCCTCCTACCTCAGCCTCCTGAGCTGCTGGGATTACAGGTATGCACCACCACGCCCAACTAAAAATTTTTAATCATAATGATCTTAGATTTCAAGTTTCATTAAAGTAATATTTTTAGCATTTTAGTTTTTCTGGAGATAGATTAGTAGGTAGATAGATAAATAGAAATTATGTATCTCAATAAAGGTCAAGAGCCCTTATGGCTTTCTTTACTACGTGCTCATTTTATCACCTCTCCCTTCTCTACCATCTCTTGTCTCCCGAGTGGAGGGAGAGGAAATATGTAGAAAATCGCCTGTGAACAAATAGAGGATTATATATTTACACAATTTGGTCATGTATCGAAGTGAAACTTAGTTGGGGGTGCGAGCAAGGAACAAAATAGGGACCCACTTAGAAAGACAAGGTGCAATGTGTTAGTTTTAAATGCATTCACGACATTTCTGTGAAAACTGATCAGTACTGAGAACCTTGTATGGCACAGAAGTGTCCACAAGGGGGCACTGCAGCCAAGGCACACAAGAGCCGACTCAAAACCATTAATCTGCATAAACCCAGGTCATTGTATAAATGTTGTCAGAAGTGAGCAGTTTTTGCAAAAGGCCACCATTTTCCAGATATGATTAGACGAAAATTGCACAAGACGCTTTTTGCTGAAAAAAAAAAATTTATTTTCTGGCAGCAATAACTAAAAAGCAGCTGACTCAAGCATTCAGTATTGGCCCCAAACTAAGGTCAATGCAGTGTGCGCTCAGGAAACCTGAACCAGCACAGGAATGTTAACAAAACGGTCAGGCCAGAGATAACATGCGGGTCTTGCAAATGTCAAACTTTCCTCAGCTGAAAACGAGCCCTTCTCTTACCCCTGTTCTCCCTTACCCCATCACCCCTGCTGATATTCATAAACAAGGAACTTGAGATGACTTCTCCAAGGTTTAAGCAAGATTTAAGAGTGGCAGACATTTAATTTCATAATGCATTTGGTATCACAGCTGAGCGAGGGCACAGCCTTGTGGGAGAAGGTCAGGTGGCACCCTCCTTGTGACAGAGTGCAAAAGGCCATAAGCACGTGTTCCATACCATCTTAAAAGCAGCTGGGTTTTATTTTTTTAATTAAGTTAACCATTTTAAAAGGCATTTGATTTATTCATTAAATGAAAAATAAATTTCTTGAGCTGAGAGTTGAAGAACACCCAAGGGCTAAAAGAAGGAAGGCATGATGGGACCCAAGAGGAAACTCCAACAAAGGCATCCACCGCACAAGTCAGGCCCCTACAGTCCCTGCTCCTGACCGAGCTTCCTGGCCTGCCTGTTAAGGCAGCCACAGGTGGTCTTACCCACACTGAAGTTGCCAGAGCCTGGGTCATTGGGCCTGGTGACAACCTCTTTTCACTTGGTCTTTAATGTAGATTGAGCCACACTCCAAACTGTGTCAAAATCCTAAGTACCACCCCTTCTTTGTGAAAGTGACCTTATTTGAAGGTTCTCTTTGCAGATGCAATCAAGTTAGGAGGTCATTAGGTGGGTCTTACCTCAGTGTGACTGCTGTTTTTGTAAGGAGAGGAAATGTGGACAGAGAGAGGCAGAGAGAGATGCCATGGACTGACAGAGGCAGGGACTGGGTGATGCAGCTACAAGCCAAGAACACCAAGGGATGCCAACAGCCAGGGCAGCCAGGGGAGGAGCAGGATCCAGCATTCCCCTGAAGTCTCCAGAAGGAACCTGCCCTGCCCACACCATGATTTCAGGCTCTGCAGCTCCAGAATTGAGAGAAAGTAAATCTCTGTTGTTTCGAGTCACCAAGCTTATGCACTTCATAATGGCAGCAATAGGAATCTGACACCTCCAACAGAGTGGAATTTGGGGAAAGGCAATGAAGAGAGACTTCAGTGACAAAGCACCAAGCTTTACAGACTTTCTTCTGCTTTCTCCCTTTCTCTCCTTTAATTCTCTTTGCCCAATACTCAGATTTCTACTTCTAATATAAAGCATTTTTATTTCTTTTAAAATGCTCAGTTCTTAGTGGTTTCTGGATACATGTTCATTGTCTTTTCCAGTGCATTTTATTTTATTTTTTAGGTCTCAAATACCTAAAACCTCACAGTCCTGTTGACATTTTTGAAACACTTGCTCCCTGGAGCAGCTCAACCTATTTAATGTAAATGTTCCCTTACTCTTCTGACAGCTTAAAGGAAAAGATAAGGGGAAAAAAAGGCTTTTAAACTTCAGGAAACCCAGCAAAGTTAAGAATCCTATATCACACAGGCTTTCAGTGGATGAACAGGGCTTAAGGGACAGGTTCCCTGACTCCTTGTAAAGCCTCTTTTAAGGCTCACAAAATTATGTTCTATTCCTAATTGCCCCCCTATGGGAGAAGAATGAATACAGGCTGCCAAATGAAGGTCAAAAAGCAGAACCTTTGTGGAGTCTTTTGTGTATAGCCATGTACCATATAATGACACTCTGGTCAATGACAGACAAATGGCATATGTGACTGTGATTCCTTAAGATTACAGTGGCACTGAGAAGTTCCTATTGCCTAGTCTTTTCACTGTGGCTTTTTGAGTTTAGATATGCTGAGATACACCATGCCACAGTGCTACAGTTGCCCATGGTATTTGGTACAGCGAGATGCTGTGCGGGTTTGAAGCCTGGGAGCGATTGGCTGTTCCACTCAGCCGAGGTACACGGTAGACTACACCCCCTAGGTCTGTGGATGTAACTCAGTAACATTCCCACAAGGACAAAATCTTCTACCTAACAAGGCATTTCTCAGAATGTGTCCCTGTCATGCAGTGGATATTTTGGATAGAGATGGCTCTGATGTTTTGAGAATTCATAAAACCTCGAACTAAATGGTTCAAGTCCCCTGTCGCGGTCTCATTCTCCAGTACCTACAAGAATTTCTTTCTGTGAAAGAGCCCCTCCACCTTTTAGAATTACAGGAAAAACCAAGGCAGGAACAGAACTAAATCTCCCCTAATTTCCTGGCTCCACATGTCCCTGACACAGGAAGGTCGTTAGCTTACTGACCCTGATGTTCTCTGTGGGACACAGCCCTTCACAACGCCTTCGTGAGCCTGAGTCTGATTCCCTTTGCCAAGACCACATCTTAGGGATCTGGCCCAAGTCAGGCCAAAATACCTAACAGCAAGCCCCTGGGATAACAAAATCCCTTCTCCTCACCGTGCTCTTGCAGATCTGAAACAGACTAAAATGACCAAAAGCACTGTTAAGGTTTAGATATGAGGTGTCTCCCAAAAACTCGTGTGTGAGACAATGCAAGAAGGTTTAGAGGAGGAATGATTGGGTTATGAATTAATTCCTCGATGAAATTAACTGAGTAGTAACCGAAGATGGACAGGGCGTGACTGGAGGAGGAGGGTCCTGGGGACATGTCTTCGGGAATTTATGTTGTATCTGGGGAGTGGAGTCTCTCTGCTTCCTGATCATCTTGTGAGCCACTTCCCCCAACCACTCTTCCGCCCTGATCACCTGGAGCCGGCTTCTGTGGACTGAGACCTCTGAAACCGTGAGCCCCCAATAAACTTTTCCTCCTCAAAATTGTTCATGTCAGGTCTTTTAGTCACAGCGGCAAAAAAGTTGATTGAAACAAGCTCTAAAGAAATTAAAGGGAAATCAAAGAAAGTCAGGGAAGAACCAAAACACGCTGAGTTCGTCCCCTAGCTCACAGGTCCTCTCTCATAACTCACCCAAGCCAACACCAATTCAGAGGGTGATGACCACCTCTGGCCTCCCTGTTTCCCAGCCACCGAGTAATTGCCATGTGAAAAGTGTCACCCTGTGTCCCAGACAGCTCACCCCCTGGGGTCATTACTGACCTAAGGCCAGATCTCCAAAGGAGTGGAAGATGATCAGATTCTTCACCTGCCATCTGGCTTGTGGGGGACCGTTGGGTGTGGTTCTACCCCATAGAAATCTTTATAATGGAAGAATTATGGAAAATATAAGCTTAGAATAAACAGGTCATTCATGCAAGATGAATCGCCTACACATCTCGGCCTGCGTTGAGCTCAGTGAAAACAAGCCTGTGGCCCAGGTTGAAGGGATCCAGGACAAGGCTACAGGACATGGTGGCTGGGAAGGGAGAGACACCAGCAGGGACAAGCAGCATGAAGCAGGAGCCTGAGGAGGTCTCGTTAGGCAGTGGGATGGGGCGGGTCCTGGAGATGCACGTGCCAGAGGGCCGGAAGGCAAGAACCCTCCCCAGAAATGAGTTGTGTAGTTACAAAGAACGTGGACATTTTGCCAGATGATGGTGAATTGGAGAAGGGAAACAAGCAGGCCACATAGGATCACGATTTACACTGATTGAGTTAGACCAGAACGTGCTGAACTGTTTCCGTGGATCTTCTCATCTCATCCTCCGAACAACCCTGTGCTGTAGGAAGTGCTGCTATTCACAATTCAGAGCGCACAAGCCGGCAGACGGCAAGTAGCTCCACCAACGGTCCCCCACTAGGGAGTGCGAGCCACAGTTAGAACCCACGTCGTCAGCTGTGGCAACCAGGGTCCTTAAGAGTCTATGTGCATGCACACACTCACTCACGCTCACACACACCTCCACACACTCGCATCTTCATGGTGAGTAGGAGTGGCCGTCACCTGAATATCACAGGGAGGACAGGCAAGGAGGAAGGGATGCAGAAGAGAAGCACAAAATATCAAGGGCTCAGCCCAGATGTTTTCCAAAAGGAGGAAGAGTAACAGACACGGGATCATGGCTATAATGCTCAGGCCTCACCTGGTGGATGAGATGTGAGGGGGTGGAGCCTAGAGAGTCAGAGACAGCAGGACTTCCGTCAGTGTGGCATTCTTCAAAGGCTGAGGACACGGAAGGGACTATCCATCAAGGAACAAGGACTCCTGATAGCCCAGTGGGAGGGGTGGCATGGGAGCAAAGCAGATCAGTAGGCCACCCTGGGAAAGCTCCATGGAGCAGCAGTGGTGGAAGAGAATGCAAAGATAGGCTATCAGAGCCAGGACTTGGCGATCCTTGGACAATACAGGACAACAGGGCAGAGGGGACTCACCAATCCCCAGGGGCCCCTCGAATATCTCATTGTTTCCCTGACTTCTGAGCTGCCAGGACACTAGAGCACTGGACCATGGCTAGCTGCCCCAGTGGAGAGAAATCTCTGGGGCTGTGGGTACCATGGAGGAGGGAGCAGCTGGGAGCTGCCAGCTCACAGGAGAATTAGCTGCCTCGGAGGCTTATCTCAGCATGCCAAGGGGAGGTTAAAAAGCTGCCTCTGTACGTGCTTCTTCCCACTAGAAAATCTGAAACAGGGAACAGTTTGCTCTAAGCACAATTGTATCTTCTGCTTGTTAGGAAAGATGGGACAAGGAGTTCCCCCAACAGAGCAAGGCCCATAGAAATGGCAATGCTTAAAAACTCAAAACTGTATTCATGGCCCCTAGGTAAAGTAGGAAATACGTGGCAGCCACATGAGTAACATCAGGGTCACTGCCCTCTGTTTTTCTAATCCTCTGACTGTCTATTTGGTCAGCTTTCTGTTGGGGATCTGTCTCAACCAGCCACTAACTGTATGTCATGGACTTTCTCAAGAGTCTTGTACTCCTGCCATCTCTGACCCAGGCTGGGCTGGGCTGGGTCATATTAAGATGGTTTGTGGGGATGTTTTTAAGGTTCCAGGAAAACACTTTTTGAAAAGTCTCCTAGGAAAATGAGCTTGAACTAAATGTAATTCCTGCTTCTGTTTAGTTCTCCATAGTGGCTTTTTGAAGCTGAGAACAGACCCATGATCTTTTCTCTTGGCCATTATTTCCTTTTTCTTTTTTATTATGGAAAGTTTCAAACATGCACAGTGGTCTGGAGGAAAGAATAGTGATGCTCCACGTACCAGTCACTCGGCTTTGACATTCAGCATTAACTCATTTCAGCCACTGTATTCAGTCGGCGATAGGAAGGGAGGGAGGAAAGGAAAGAAAAAAAAAGAAAAGAAATCCAAATGTGTTGCACAAAATTTGGACCATGTTCCCAACTCCCCCATATTTCTTCTCACTTATGAAACCACATTGAAATAGTTCTTAGTACAAATTACACACAATTGGTTTGGCAAAAGTCTCTTTAGATTCTGAATTTCAATTGTGATTTCAGAGAAATCATTAGGAAGCTCGTTAAAAAGGAATCCGTCCCAATGAAGCTCACTACTCTGAATGGGACTCTGAAACAATACTGATGCCAAGCTCACATTTTACTTCTGGGGGATTTTAATCTCTTGCAGCAAATTCCAGTAAGAAGCTTAAATTTTTCCCAGCCAAAGAATGCTGCTTGTAGTGTGAGGGGTGGGGGTGGCGGGAGGGGGTCCAAAGAACATTCGATACCTGAAAACTCTGGCCAAGTCATGGACTTTTACATTTCAGACTGTTTAATGAAAAAGGGCCCATGGGGAATCATTTTAGGATGAACCAATAGAGACAATTCTAGAGGGAGTCAGGACCAGCCTCTACTCTTGGGGAGGGATGTGACACGGACCTGTCTTTTTCGAGTCTCTCTGATGCAGAATGTGATTCATTCTGCCCCCTCTCTCTCTCCCTTCTTATTTTAATAGCATGTCCTCACTGAGAAAAGGGGGATTTATACATAAATACCAACAGCCCCTTGCCAAAGTCTAGTTTTCTCTGAGCAGGTGAAAGGGAAAGTAAAGAACTCGAGAAGCAGGCACCAATTTTAGCTCAAGATCTCGCCATGTCATTTATCACCAGAGTCATTTGAAACTTCCCATTGTGGGATTGTGTGAACTCAAATGACCGCCCCAAAATACTGCCCACGTCTACATAGCAGCAATGTAGGTTTGGCAAGACACTGGTCAGGGCCTGAAGTCTTGGCCAGCCGCCACCCTGCTTCCATGTAGAGTCCTCCCTAGAACCAGCGCTTCAGGCAGACAGAACTCTGAAATGAACGTAGGCCAACAGAAGAGGGGTGGCTGGCTGCGTAGTTTACACACACACACCCCGTATGTGAGCCAGTCTCTGGGGTGCAAATGCCCTGAGAGACCCCTCACCAGCAGCTTCTTTGTCATCTAGCCTCACAGGCAAGTCAGACATCCCAGGATGAAAGTTTCCTCCAGGACTCACAGGTGGCCTCCATTGCTTCAAAGTGTCTTGCTCAATCAGCTGCAAAAGTACCAGGGGAAAAACTATCCTCTTCAACGTGCGTGGCTTGGATTTTTTTCTCTGTATGGACAGGTACTTTAAGTTCTAGGGCTCCTTTTCGGTTCTCAAGCAGATGGTTCTTAAAGGTATGAAGACAGCTGAGCATACACAGGGAACTGCTAACATAGTAGGTCTCTGCATTTACCCTGTAGACTAAGTCCTACACTGTGTGACTGTGGGATGCACCTGATTTCTAGAATTAGAGACAGAGATACTTAGGTCACAGATTCTTGTTAGAATTGAATTCTTTAAACATATGCAAAGCACCTAACTTGAGAAATATGTTCTAATTTTAGTGCCCTCTTCCAAAAATCTATGATTTCAAACATCAAGGAATCTGGGAATGTTGCCATTCTGGAACCCAACTAGATAATTTAGTCCAAAAATATTTCCCACCCATAAATTATTACCCACTGGAGCATGAAAAGAATACAAATGCAGGTGAGAACCACCAGAAAATACTCATGAGCTAGAAGGACTGCGTAGTCCACATCTCATGTAAGATATTTTAGATACTTTTCCCCCTTATTTTTTCCAAGTCACTTAGACACAAAAGAAATGGCATGTGTTAAACCAAGTTTGGAAAGTGAAGTCTTTAGAAAGTTTACATTGCTAATTAAATTAAGGTTTTTAGCAGATCAAGGACAAATAGCTGACTTCAGCAAAATATTTCCTTTGATCTCAAGATTCTTTACTTCAAAAACAACCAGCAGGATCACACAGGTGGCTGCCAGTGGTCCTGCTTTCTTCTGGGTGACAGGCCCCTGGTAGAGCACTGCGCAGAGAGCCGCTTGGACAGTGTGGACGCCAGTGGGAATGTCGGTGGTTGACTCTGCCCAGACCACATACTGATGTGAGATGTCTCAGGAGCGTAAATAAGTCAGAAGATGTGGCTTCGAGGCTGGTCTGCCATTACCCACATCCCATGAGAAAGTTACTTGCCATCAGTCTTCGTGACTGATGAAGACTCCTCCCCCCTTGAGATCCATTATGCCCAAACTATTTATTTCATAGTTCTGATAAAAAGATAATGCTGGGTCTATGATACACAAAATACTGAAATAAGATTAAGAAATAAAACTCAAGAAGGATCCTCAAGAAGTTTGCTTTATCTTCCAGGAAGAATTTCCTACCCTTGTATCTCCAGTGCTTAGTACACAGTAGGTGCTTAAAAATTCTTTGCTAAACAAGCAAAGGTAAAAATGCAGACTGTGATGAGGGATGGGCCCAGGGACTCTCTGTCACTTATATTTGTTTTTCCAGTGGATTCGTTGATCCAATAAACGGATCACCTTATTCCTTGTGGCAGAATCCTTGATCCTAGAATGTAGTAACAAGGAACTACTAGAGTTGGTGGCGAGAAGAGAAATGGGAAGGGGTGGAGAGAGAAAGGTCTACCCTGAGGCGAGGAAGGAAGGACAGCCATGAGAAAGGAAGCCGATTTCCAGCAACTATCTTCCACAGGAGCCTCTGTGCCTGGCTCTCTTGGACAAAAGGTCTCAGTATTATTCCCTTAAGTCCATATTTGCCTCTGAGTAAATGGATGGAACATTCATCTATTTCCAAATTTTTTAAGTCTGGAGGTCAGTCACCCAATCTGCCAGTGAAATACACAAGTCATCCTAAATCCTTAGTCACAAAAGAGGTTTGGGGAGGCTGGGGAAATCCCAATGCTGACTGCGTGATGAGAACATAATGAATAATGAGAGCGGACGCTTGAAGCCAGTTTAGCTTTTAGAGGTGTTTTCATAAGCTCCATATACCTTCAGCTTTTCATTCCCACAACGCCTTGGTGCCAACTTTGTGTGTTAGAATTGAGCAGATGCTAAAGGGACTCAGCACGGCTATAAGCTCATTGCTATAAACTCTAGGTTCCAATGGAATGTCCCTACTGGTGTTGCCATTCAATATTGCAACATTAGTATTCCCTCCACCTTAGATGAATTGCTCTTCCTTTGACGTTGGGGTGGTTTCCTAATCTATGTCTGCAGAAAAGCAGTCCTTGGGTAGATGAGTGACTCAGATGAGAAGAATAAACACATGAAATGAAATGAAAAAGACACACTCAAGACATGGGGATGACTGAGAATGTTTGAGGCTGCAAGAACCAAGGAACCCAGCCTCAGGTGCTTTAAACATGATGGCATACACTCCCACAAGGAGAAGGCTAGAGACGGTGGCTCCAGGGTTAGCCGGCTTCCCTGTCCTACCTGCTCAAGAAGTCAGTGATAGTGTAGCAGTGAGGAACACAGCCTCTGCCATCCGAGTTCAGATCCCAGCTTTGTGCTTCTTGGTTGTGAGACTTCCCTCAAGTTATCCAACCGTTCTAAGCCTTAGTTTACTCCTCCATAAACTGGAGATAACAATGGCATCTCCCTCTCAGGGTTGCTGTGAGCATTAAATTAGTCAATAGATGTGAACTGCTTAGTCAGAGCCGGGCTTGCAATGAGCACTACGTAAGTGTGAACGTAGCCACCAGGGAAGAAGCTCAGCAGGGTTTAAGACGTCTCACTGGACTTCCGGTTAACCAAGCTGGCCTCTCTGCCCAGGTGGCTTCCTTACACACGGGAGCCCAGCTGCTTGATTGTGCTGGAAACTGGAATTATCAGGAAGCATTTCTTAGAACCCTTTGCCTCCCAAGCCCCATCTAGAGCTGTGAACTTCCAGCTGGCCTCTTTCCTTGACTTGAACCAGTGTAATGATATGGCTCTAAATCACCTTGATGATGTGGCCTGTTGCCATGTAAAATGGGGTCCCTTCCACATCACTGGGGGGGCACAATACTTAGCATACCAAAACCTTCAGGAAAGGCCAAAAGCCATCTGCAAAATACAGCAGTGGGAACCTCATCGCCTGGCCAGGGACCTCGGAGAAAGTAAAAGTCCGTAAGAGTTCAGGAAGGGTGTTGGTTACCTGTGACGGGTGACCAAAGGCTCACGTGCTGAAGGCTTGGTCCCCAGTGCAGTAGTGTTTGGGGAAGTGATTGGGTGCAGAGGGCTCTGACCGCCTTGGTGGATTAACCCACTGATAGCTGAATGGCTTACTGGGAAGGGGTGGGAGTCGTGGAAGCTGGGTCCTGCTGGAAGGAAATGGGCCTTGAGGCCATGCTCTTGGGGACTGTATCTTGTCCTAGACTCCTTCCCCCCACCTCCCCTTCTGCCATAAGCTGAGCAGCTTGCCTCTGCCACATCTTTTTGCTACAATGTTCTGCCTCACCTCAGGCCCACAACGATGAGCCAACTGACCAGGGACTGAAACCTCTGAAACTGTCAGCCGAAAGAAATCTTTCCTCTTTTAAGTTGTTCACGTCCTGTGTTCCGGTCACAGACAAAAAGCCGTCTGACACAAATAGTAACAACCACTGTACAGATTTGTGTAACTATATGTCAGGCATTTTCCTAGAGTCGTGAAATGGCAGAGTGGACTATGCCCTGGTAGTCTAAGTTTAAAGCCCAGGCTCTCTGCCACACTTTCTCACCAGAACTCTGAATGAATAAGCTCCTTGGTGATCAGTCAGAACAATGGTTCTCAAATTCGATTGTGCATTGGAATTATCTGGGAACATCTTGAAACAGATAACTGGCCAGTGTGCACGGGAGCAGGCTCCTTCTATCAGCTTAGGAGAGCTGTGGGGGACATCTCTTCCCAGTTCCACATTCAACATACCATGCTGGTAGCTTGGAGTCAGTCTTAGTGAGGGAATTTAAACCACAGGAGTCCGCACTGTAGGGAATTTTCTCCCAGAAGAGAGATTGATCAACTTCTACCAGCACACCACTGGCTAGTACCCATGTTCAGAGTCTGATTCAAGAAGTCTTGGGTAGCACCTGAGATTTACTTATTGTGGTGCCGGGGATCAAACCCAGGACCTTGTTCATGCTAGGTGAGCATTCTACCACTGAACTAGACCCCAGCCCCTGAAAATTTGCATTTCTAACAAGTTCCTGAGAGATGCTCATTCCACTCATTTAGGGAAACTTGGAAGACCATTTCAGAGAGTCCTGACTCAGACAATAGATTCTTCTCTCTCAACTGAAGAATATGTCATCATAGCAAGAATACTGGTGGTTTCATAAAGAATGTTGGCTGTGAACAACCTTCTATCATTTCAATAATACTAAGAGCTAACATTTGCAAAATGTCAACTGTAAACCAGCTACTATCTCAATCATGATGTGCAGTAACTCATTTAATCTTCCCCTTTACTTTGACTTTATGTTCTGTTGTTATTGTTGAGACTGAGCACAGAGTAGTCAAATAGCTTGCCCAGGTTTATATTGGGAGTCACTGAGATGTGAATAAGAGTGATCTGGGAGCTGGGGCTGTAGCTCAGTGGCAGAGTGGTTGCCTCGCACTTGTGAGGCACTGGGTTCGATCCTTAGCACCACATAAAAATAAATAAATACAATAAAGGCATACTGTCTATCTACAACTACAAAAAAATTAAAAAAAAAAAAAAAGAGTGATCTGGGTCCAGAGCCCATGAATTTAACTATGCACCACAAATCACAGATGAGATCTGACTGTAGTTCTGCCAAATATAAATCTAGTAACAATTCCTTTAAAAGAAGTTCAAAGAAAATGCACAAGGTGGTGCATGCCTATAATTCCAGTTACTAGAGAGGCTGAAGTAGAAGGATGACAAGTTCAAGGCCAGCTTGAGCAATTTAGCAAGACCCTGTCTCAAAATGAAAATGGCTGGAGGTGTATCTCAATGCCTAGCATGCAAAGACCCTGGGTTCCATCCCTACTGTGCACATATACCTAAACACACACACACACACACACACACACACACACACAAGGAAATGGGAGGCAAGATTTGTATTTGATTCTTCCAACTTGACTTCAAGAAAAATGGATAGAGAAGTCTTCATTTCTCTCATTGCCCTTCCTTCAACATCATGAATGTACAGCAGACCACACCACTGGTTGATGAGAAAGTTCTTCCTCTAGACTGGGAGTCAGCAAATTTTCCAGTGAAGGGCAGATACTGAATGTTTAAGCTCGTAGGCCATGCAGTCTCTACTGCAGCTACTCAGCTCTGCCTTTGGAGATTGAAAATATTTGAGAATGTGTATGGCTATGTCCTAGTAAAACAATGTTCACAAAAATAGACATTGAGCCCTATTCAGCTATGGGCTGTAATCTGATGGCTTGTCCTAGGCTCATCTAGAAATTACTCTTTATTCCTTAATAACTAGCAGAAATTATACCTTCATTAAATTTAGACAGATTTACAAAACAAAATGCCATTTAGCAGATACCATGGGAACCTCTTCAGAAGACAGTCTATTTCTCTGGTTCTAATTTGGGTGTTGAAGGGCTTCCTTGGATTTAGATCATGAGAGTAGGCTCGGTTGGCTAGAGAATCATGCTGCTGAGGTGAAGGCCCACAGGTGCAAAGCTTCTCTTAGCTTATTGGCCAAGAAGGGAACGAGTCAAGCAGGAGAGTATGTTCTCATTTGATCACCTTAAATATATATTCACTCAACACGGTCAACTCAGAATGCGGTTTATAAATTGGCACTGTTATCTTTCTTCTTTCTTCTAAGATGTTTACACATTCCATTTTATAAACCAACACAGTGCCACAAAATGTGAAGGTGCTCTGTTAAGGGATTGAAAAGCAATGTATCACACGCCCATCATCTCCTTGATGGTGAGATCGCCGCCATCTTGATAAATGGCCCATAACCTTCTCCTAGGCCCTAGTCCTGTTCTCCCTGCTTCCAGACTCTCACTGCTCCTGATACATTTTCATAATGCTCATCCCTGATCCTTCTGAACTCATGACTGCTCCTCTCTGGATGACCATTGCTAATTGTCTTTAGACCAAACTCCCTAACCTAGCATTCACGAACTATGATATAATCTAGCTTCGTTTTCTCTCTCCCACTCTATCTTAAACTCCTCTCATTTCTATGTCTAGATAATCATGACTTGAGGAAGCAAATTCCAAGGGCTTATTGCAATGAGACAAATATTTTAATTAAATCAGTAAAAACCACACAGCCTTAGAAAAACCACATCCATAGACAAAGGCAAGACAAAGCTATAGGCAATAAGATAATCTGGAGTGAAAGGAATAATCTGAAAAAATTCCAGAAATAGGGCAATAGAACCTAACATTTCCCCTCCTCTGTGGTGTCAGATACAGAGTAGCTAAACAGATAAGTAACCTCAAATACAACAGGGCTAATGCCCTAGGTCAATGTTTTCCAAACTTATCTTTTCATTAGAATTGCTTGGATGATTTTTAACTATAGTATTAGTAGACACTACCCTATGCCCAGGGAAAAGAATAGGAATCTAAACTTTAATAAATTTTTGCTTATGATCGTTCACATTTGGGGAAATGCTGCCTTCACATTAAAATCACCTGGAGGCCATGCAGAGCAACCACATGGAAAGGCCACATGGAAGTGTTCTGGCTGACTGCCCAGCCAAAGTTACAGCCACAGCCAGGCTCAACTGCTAGACATGTATGAAGATGCATCCAGATGACCCCAGTCCCCAGGCCAAGGAACCCCAACTGAGCACCAGACACTACAGAATGGAGACAAATTGTCCTCTCTTTGCCCTGTCTGCATTCCTGACCAACAGAATCCAAGAGCCCAATAAAATGATTGTTTTATATATTTTTTAAAAAGCATCAGGGGAACTTTTTAAAAATGCTATAGCTTAGGTCTTGTCCCCAACACATCCTAACTTATTTAGTCCTGGGATAGGAAGTGGTATTGTTTCCCCTTTTTTTATTAAAAACTTTAAACATCAAGAAGAGTTGAAAGAATAGTGTGTGAAAAATCTGAGATACATCATATATATATATTTATATGCAAATGATGGATCTCAGATATAAATATACATACACATGTGTATAAGTGTACACACACACACACACACACACACACCCCACACACACACACATATATATGTAGAGAGAGACAGAGAGAGACCAAGAGACAGAGAGATGAACAATTTGAAAATAATTTGCAGTTATGACATGGGATCCCTAAGTACTTTAGGATTGAACTATCCAGAAATAAGGATGTTTTCCTACATAACCACAATACCATCATCATATGTAAGAAAATGAACACAATAATTGTCCAGTTCATTCACATCTCCACTGTCCCCCAATGTCCTTTTTAGCAGATTTGTAGCAGATTTTTTTAAAATGAGATTCAATCAAATTTTGTGCATTGCACGTGGTCCTTAAGGCTCTTGAGTTCTCCTTTCCTTATTTATTTGTTTCATTACGCTGACTTGATTAGAACAGAAGGCCAGATAGAATAGTCTCCAATAGATATTTGGTCTGATTGGCTCTTCATGGTGTCATTTAACTTGTACATCATTTCCCAGGAGTTTCCTATAAATTAAAGTCTAAAGAAATAGACTCAGAATGAACTCTGGGGAAGATGCAATTCACAGGAAATCGATACTTCCCTTCACATCAGGTGGTACATACTGTCAGGTGCCATGCTGAGTGAGTTTGGTCCCTTGATTAAAGAGGCAACCATCCACCTCTCCTTAAATACATTTTTTTATTTGTAATTTACAAGGAATCTATGAGGTAGTACTCTAGCCCACTAATACCCTGTTTTCTCAGCAAAATTTCAACTACTATTTTTAACATTCACTAATGACAGTGAAAGAATCACTGCAAAATATTCACTTTTTTTTTTTTAACTCTTCTACTAAGGCATTACTTAGAGTAAAAATACATCTTTTTATTCTATACAATTTTTCAAATCTTAGAAATAAATACATTTGTGTAACCACCACAACCACTAGGAGATAGAATAGTTCCACACACACCCCAAATTCACCCAGTATACTCAACTCCTCCCCAACCCCAACCCCTGGTAGCCACTGATCTCTTTCTGTCCCTTTAGATCTGCCATTTCTAGAATGGCACTTACCAGAAATCAAATATCGTGTAGTCTTTTGAGTTTGGCTTCTTTCATCAGCAAAGTGCATTTGAGACCCATCCATGTCGTTACTCGTGTCAATAATCCTTTCCTTTGAGTTGCTCAATTTTGTTCTGTGTTATGGGTGTACCAATTTGCTTATCCACTGAATGACATTTGGGTTGTTTGCAGTTAAGGGTAATTATAGTTAAAAACCATAAAAACATTCTAATCCAGGTTTTTATATGAACATAAGTTTTTATTTTACTTGAACAAATACTTAGAAATAGTATTGCTAGGTCACTCTGTACATGTATGTTTAACTTTCCAATAAAAAGTAAAAATTAAAAAAACCTGTCAAGTTCTTTTCCACAGTGGCCGTACCATCTATATTTCTACCTGCAATGTATGAGTTCATAGAGTTGCTTTTTAAATCCCGTCATCCTTTTTATTTCTTAGCTGGTATTCTCCCATGGAGAAGAGTGTGTCCTCAACAAATTGAGATGAACTATAGTTCTGTTTATAAAGGCACAGTGAATGCTAATTATTTCCACCTCATTACTAATTTTTAGATCAACGGTTTTATGTGTGTCACCTCCAAGAGCAGCAAATGACTTCTTTCTTTCTTTTTTCTTGTTCTCCCTGTCTTTTCATAACTATGGACTTAGAATTTTTTATTTCATATTTTCCAATCAGTAACGGTTATCATCCTTTTTAATGCTCAAATTGTCCTAAACTTGCCAACTGGGAAGGATGTCAATCTGATCCTATAATCTTTTGTATGACTTCATTAACCTTTGACACTTTTCAATATCTGGCACAGTAAGACTCCCTCTCTCACCTTGAACTTTCCCTGAGCCAAGCCAAGAATCAGCCATTTTTCCAAGAAGCCAGTTCCTTTTGATGGTTCTTAAAAACCAAGTCTGAGCAGCAGATGTGTCATATAGCTACTGTAGTGCCAACACTTCTAGATCCCTTAAGTAGAAACACACACACACACACACACACACACACACATTTAAATAAAACAATATATATAATGCATGTATATACATGCATTGAAATCATGAACTCATGCCAATATTTCTGATTAAAACTTAATCTTCTTACCATCTTTGATTTTTATTTGTTTCAATTTCCCCTTACACCAAAAATCTTGATTCTTAATAAAAATTAATATATATAGTAATTTGTTCTGTCCCCAACACAAGTAAATTAATGTCATAATTACAAGGCCAGCCTTACTATTATTCAGAAACTACTAAGGAAAGTTCAAGAGTTCTTTTCAGTTCTTCTTGTCCTTTTACTATCTCCCATTAGGGAATTCTAGTTGGCGCACTGAGTTCAAAATTCCTTAAATATACTTCTTATTCTGTGTAATTATATTTCCCACCTGATACAGTTAGGAATTTTTGTTTCCGTTTATTTTCAGTTTCAGGGTTTGGCATGAATCTATGTTCAAAGCTTCCCAGGGGGTTACCGTGTACAGTAAGGAATGAGAAGCCATAAGGGATTCTTTGCTCTTTCTCCCCTTTGCCTCGTCCTGGGTTGGCTTCTGTTCCATTTCCTTCTATTGAAATACCACCTTTTCTTTATAGCCCACTTCCTTCATTTATAGGCCTTTCTTTGATCCCATGTATCCAGAGTGGTATTTCCCTCCTCTGGATCCCAATGACCTTTAAATCTTATTCCTGTTAAGGATCTTGAAATATTTTCCTTTGCATTACAGTCCTTGAGTTAAGGGTGAGCGACCTTTTACAATACTGGGCCAGATAATAAATATTTCCGACTTACAGTTCACATACATGTCTGCTGCATGCTATTTTATAATCTTTTTAGCTAGCACAGCCTACAAAAACAAGTGATATCCTGAGATGTGGCCCTTGGACGTGGTTTGCCAATACCTTCCTTAGGTCATCTTCCTGATGCAAATGTATCGGGGGTTGGAACAATCTCTCACTCATCCCTGTGTGCCCCACTTACAGCAGAGTATGTGAGAAAGGATGCTCATTGAATGTTTATTAAATTCATGACTTCATTGTTACTTCAGGACACTGAGCTACACAGAACTAAAAAAAAACTGCATTAGCACAGACCATGAGCAACAGACAGTGACCAGTAGATAACACTAACCTTTGTCCAGGGTGGCCTTGGTGTACAGGATCAGTGTGGCCTTGGTGTATAGAAGCTAATCATCACGGACTTGGGTGTTCTTGGATACCAAACACAAGAAGGCCAAAAGAGAGAGTTTGTGGCTAAAAATCTACAGAAACAGATGAGATTACAGATACGGGAACAACTGAAACCCGCTCCTTGTAACTCAAGGAGTGGCCCCCAGTACCTGGGAAGGTGCAGGTTGAATAACATTTATCCAAAATGCTAGGAACCAGAAGTGTTGCAGGTTTTTGAATTTTTTTTTTTTTCAGATTTTAGAATAATTGCATATAAAGATACCTTGGAGATAGGACCCAAACACAAAATCCATTTATGTTTCATTCATACCTTTTACACACAGCCTGAAAGTAATTGTATGCTGTAGTTTTAGTGTACCTGCATTTTTACCATGACCCCATCACATAAGGTCAGTTGTGAAATTTTCCCCTTGTAGCATCAAAAAGCTTTAGATTTCAGTGCATTTCAGACTTTGGGTTTTAGGATTAGAGATGCTCCACCTGTATTACCCTCTTCAGGAGAACATGCCAACAGGAAGGAGCCTCTGGTCTCCAGCAGCCTGATTCCGTTGGCCTCGGACTTCTGAAAGAGGAGCGAAGATTGACATCACCTAGAAGAGGGACTTGCAGCTGGTTTCCAGTGCTTCAGCACCTGAACTTAGCAGAGGACAGAGTGTTATGCTAAAATATTTTCTGTGCTCACCTTCCTAAAACAGCTCCGGAGTTTACACCTTAGTGCAAATATGCTAATTTTACTGGGAGGGAAAAACAATTGGAAATGCTTTTTTTAAAAAAAAGCTGTTGTCTGTGTTCCAGGAAGCTTCTATTGACACTAGATTTCCACCTCTGATAGGAACCCTGGTGTCCTGGTGATGTTACTTCCTACCACTAGGACCTCCACCCTAGGAGACTCACATCTGACTTTAAAAGGTAGAGAGATCTTTGTGGTTGCTGCCAAAGAATTTAGGAGTCCATTTGATGCATTTTTAAATCTAAGGAAATTTATTTCTACAGGAAGTTGGGGTGAAATGTCTGAGAAGTCCATCCAAAACAAAGGTGCTTTAAGCATTAGTGTTTGAAATGACAATTTTGTTTCCTCCTTTAGCCTATCGTAAGCCATATGTTGTTGTAAATTAAGAGAGCATTGAAACCAAATGGTTTCTCCGAATAACACTAATCCCGTTAAGATAGTCTGTGACAGAGCTAAAGTTTGTGCTATTGCTTTTTAAGCATAGGCAAGTTAAACATCTGAACTATTTCTGCTGTCTCTTAAATATCGAGATGCGACACATTTGTGATATTTGTTGACATTTGTTATACTTTTGATGAACAATTAGCCTGCAAGAATATTAACAGGAAATTCCATTCATGAGATAAGCAGCTGTTTGTGCAAAGCTTCAGCCAGATCATGGGACCAAAAATCCTCTTCATGTAACTACTGTTTGTTGAATAGTCAGCATTCCTTAAGTGTCCGAAAGGAAATGCTTTGAAAATAACTTTTATGGCTAATTTTGACCCATATTTTTGTAAGGAAAAAATAGCTTTTATGGTGAATTTTACTCTAATACTTGCAATGGGTAAAATATGAGTGTTTAATAGTGTCCTTAATTACCACATAAATTTCAAATAACAGTCATCAACAGATGACTGAACTCATAATTTCCAAGCTGTAATACGGAATTCTAAAGTTCGTCTTAAGAACCCTAATTCCATAGCATATCGTAATGCATTATTATTTCTCTCTTGAAGCAAAATTCTAAGAACACTGCCTTATACAAGAAAATAGTTACTTTTGAACTCTTAAAACATTTAGTATAATATTCATATTGCACCATTTGTCTTTCTCACTGAATTACTGAGAATACAGCCCCAAGTGGCTGAGAGAGGGAAAGGCCAGTTAGAAACGGGAGTACTTTGCCACAACACGACAATGGCAGGTCGGAGGAAGTACCAAGAAGGCATACATTTTTCAAGGAGGGATAAGGTGTTTTTTGGTTTGTTTGTTTGGTTGTTTGCAGTGCTGGAGATTGAACCCAGGGCCTTGTGCTTGCAAGGCAAGCACTCTACCAACTGAGCTGTATATCCCCAGCCCAGGATAAGGTTTTTATCAAAGGTTCACTGACGATCCATCAATCATCAGATCCTGTAGGACCTAGCTCCTAAATTCCATTCCCATCTTCCTCTTCCTCTTTATCCCAACCACCCAGTCTCCCCCTCTTCTCCACCCCCGCATCTCCCTGATGCCAAAACCCATCTGCTTCCGTCTAGCCTGCCTGCTCCTCATCTTCTTATATACTGAGTCCAAACTTTCTGGATCGTGTGTCTCTATTAGCAAAATATTCCTGAGGAGTCATTTTCAACATGACATTTATTTAGAAATTATGCACATGTACTCTCAAGGTATATATTAAATATCAGTAAAGTTTAGCGTCTTTCTTACTATTTTCCAGATTAAAGAATACATCTGCATCCAATTTTCTCTTAATATTTTCTTGCATGCTTTTGGGGGGATAGGCCTCCCCTGCAACTTGGGAGATCACTTCAAAACAGCCACCACAGTCAAGTTTCTAAAAACATATCAGATCATAATTCAGACCTTGTCTGAAGTCCTGCAATTATGGTCTTTAGGTTTTACTCTAAAATAAATCCAGAGTCCTTACTGATTTCCTTTTTGCCCATTAGCAGCCTCAGAGATGACTATAAAAATAAACAGGTATCCACTCGGATGAAGAGGTCTGTGCCCATCGCCACCCTCTCTGCACTGTCCTCAAACCCAGCCCTCTGCTCCAGTGCTCTTTGACTCTTGGTAGAGAAGGAGTTAAGATAGAAAAGGCGCTGCCTGTGAATGGCAGTTGTATTTCTTTTCTTTTATAAGCTTTTTAGAAGTTGACATAATACTTGTGCATATTTATAGGGTATTGAATAATAAATAATTCACTGCACATATGCAAGGTCTAAGGATCGAAGCAGAGTAATTATCATTTCTACTTTTTCAGACATTAATTTCTAATTGGGAACATTTGAACTCTTCTAGTTATTTTGAAATATTTCAGAGACTATTGTAGACTGTAGTTACCCTACTAGGCTATAGAACACCAGAACTGATTTCTCTTCTAACTGCATTTTGGTGCCCTAGAAATCCCACTACTGGGTAGATATCCAAAAGATATGAAATCATTACATCAGAAAGATACTTGAATTGCAGTGTTTGCTGCAGAACTATTCACAATGGCTAAAATATGAGATCAGCCAAGGGGTCCATCAATGGGTGAAGGGACCAAGAAAATGTGGGTTGCTTACACAGTGGAATACTATTCAGCCACGAAAAAGAATAAACCCCTGTCCCTTGTGTCAAAGCTGATGGAACTAGAGGACACCACACTAAGTGGAAAGGGAAATTTAAACCTTTGAGAAAGAGGTACGATCATCGACAGCTGTTATGGACTGTCCGATGCCAAACTGTTTCCCAGCTGAGACTCCTGAGGCTTAGTTGCCCAAGTCAGAGCTTCCATTTTTCAAGAGGATTAAGCAGTATTCTTTTTACAGTGCACTCCCAGCAAGACTCTCTCCCTCCTTTTCTTGTCCTCTTCTCTCTTTTTCCCATAGCTGCACCTAAGCTGGTCATGGAAACTAGAATTCTCCCCGACCGTAAGCCATAAAATCTAGAAAGGTCACTTCACTCCATCACCACCCCAAAAGCATGTTGTCCTACCCCATCTACAGAGGCATGAAAAGACCATAAGCAAGCAGACCCTGCCGAGGACTCCCCACCCCGGTTTATTCCCATTAGAACAAACCCATTGTTCAACACTTTTTCTCCACCCCTATCTACTTCTTTCATCAGACTTAGCTCGGAAATACAATGTTCCCTGGGTCTCTGCGTCTTTACTTCTAAAGGCTCTCATGCCACTTAAAACCTTACTGAATGAATTGGCTATGCTTTCTCTCCTTCATCTGACTTTGTAATAAAGGTGTCAATCAGGAGCCTCGTGCTGTGTGAGGAAAAGGTATCCCTCCCTCCCTCAGCTACAAGCACCCCTGTGCTAGTTCTTAGTGAAGAGCGGAAGGAGGGCTCATTCTCTCCTCTTTATCCTTTCAGATAAAGAGTCACCTCCTGTGACTAGGACCAAACACTTGCAGTTGTGCCTAGTCACTTCTTTACCTAAATTTTCACAGAATGTGTGAAACTCTCTCCAGCGCAGATGCTGATACTTAATCTCTTTGCTTGAGTATAAAGTTAAGGAAACTCATTAGCCCAGTTAGCTCCAGTACCTCATTTGGGGCCTAGAACTATGATTATATAAGGGGGAGAGGGTGAGGTCTGACAGTGTGATCTGGAGGCGATCTACAAAAAAACAGTTGACAGCACTGCTTAACTCGTGAAAGAATTAGAAGGATGGAGTGAGGGAGGAAGGGAAGAGCAGAGAAAAGGGGAAGGGCAGGAGAGAAGAGAAGCGGACATCAGACAGACCTCAGGAGAATGGGGAACTGAAATCAGAGGAGATGGAAGTGCCCAAGTACGTGGTGAAGACAGGCGAGTCCAGGACTCCATGTAACCTTCCTTGCCATCAAATTTCCAGCAAAGATCTCCCACACGCAGCTGCTTCACATGCATCAGACATTAACAGAGGGAGCAAATAACCAAGGGCGGGTCTCAAGCTTGGGTTGGCTTCAAGGAAAAAATTAAAGAAGAGCTGCAAGACAGAGGGGGACAAACACTGAGCCGAAGCCAGAAGCCGAAAGCGGAGGTGGCCGGGAGCGTGACAGGAGGTATGGGAACAGGGGCAAGAGCATCAGACGGCTGCAGAGCAGATCTGATCGCCACTGGAAGGTGGGTGGGCAGTCCGCTGACATCTGGTTCACTCCCACTGGGGACCCCGCTGTGTCTGGATCTCAACCTAGTTGTCATCATAAACCAGGAATCTCTCGAGGACCTCTCAAGGTATCTTAGCTCTAAGCCAAGCAAAGCGCTTGCCCCAAATGGATGAAGAAAAATATCAGTACCAGAGCTAATTACTCAATAAGTACTGAGAGGTCATTTAATCATGACTGGTAGGCTGGTCTGCCATTGGTAGGCTGAGCTATGATGATTTAAAAGTACTCTTGGTTCTTATATTTATTATGTAATCATAGTGAATTACTTTATTTATCTTACAGTTTTTCTGGGATTAAAACACTCCTTATTCTTTGGTGGTATCAAATGGTAGGCCAACATCATTGTTCTTCAGTGTATCAGTGAGCCACATTGAATAGGGCCATTGCTGTACTTTGGCTCCTAAATGTCCTAAAGGCTAGTGATTAAAGACTTGTCCCCAGGGTGGTGCTACTGGGAGGTGATGGGACCTTTGAGGGGTGGGGCCTTATGGGAAGTCCAGGTCACTGGAGGGATGCTCCCAGTGAGCACTGCGAGATGACCCCAGTTCCTTCCTTTCCTCTGCTCCCGGGCTCTTGATGGGAGGATTTTGCTTTGTCATGTGTTCCTGTCATGATGTGCTGCCTTGCTCAAAGCAACAGGGCCAGCCAATCGTGGACCTGAACCCAGTCCCAGTCAAAAACTGGGAGCTAAAACATAACTTTTCTCCTTATAAGTTGGTTATCTCAGTATTTTGTCATAGCCATAGGAAGCTAACTAACACAGCCAGGATGACCTGAACAAGTTCTGGTCCCAAGTACCTACCAGGGACTGGAATCCTAAGTACCTAGAGGGACTGTTCTCACTGAGTTGTATCCCTGCACTGTAGATGTACTGAGGTCCTCCCCCTAGCATCTCAGGTGACAACTGCATTTGGAGATGGGGCCTTGAAAGAAGTAATTAAGATAAAACAAAGTCTTACGGTGGGCCCTAGTCCAATCTGACTAGTGTTCTTATAAAAATAGGATATTAGGACAGAGATGTGGGAGCACAGAAGAAAGATCACGCGAGGGACGCAGGGACAAGGAGATGACATTGTAAGTCAAAGAGAGGCCTCAGGAAAAGCCAACCCTGTCAACACCTTGATCTTGGACTGCCAGCCTCCAGAAGTGCCAGAAAATCAAGCTGTACTGTTTAAGCTGCCCAATCTGTGGCAGCTTGTTGCAACAAACCTAGCAACTAATACAGAGGTTGCGTTTTCCAAACTAAAGATCAGGGCTTGTGGCCTCGTGTAAACGACTTACAGGCTCAAGCCACTGAAATCCCCCATATTAGAAGCCCAGCCACCTCTAATCCACAGTTAACAGTCTTCCTTCCAAGCAGAATTTTACTTAATCCCAGGAAAACACCTTCACTCAACTCTTCATAAAAATTTTTTTATAAGGAGGTTCAGTTGCCATCGCTAGGAATATACCAAATCCCAGTTCTGGAACTAAAGTGTCACCATCATGCATCATTTTGAGAACATTTTAAAACCAAACCAAACCAAACACAGAGGTTTAAGGGCAGAAATTCACAGACTTGTTCATCCTTACCTTGTAAGCGTGGGCTACATTATTATAAGGGAATGCTGTCCTATTTTGAGGGAAAGAGAGGAAATCTAAGAATCCTGCCTGCCTTCATGAAGAGGAAAAGTGAAGACCAGCACTTACAGATTCTTAGATCAACCAACAACATAATTAGAAAAGACCTTGAGTGGGGTGGAAAGGGACTATTTTAAACCATTCTTAAAGATCTAGATCAAAAAATTAATTTGAACCTGGCTGTGAGTATTGATTCCATGCATATTAAATACAATGCCTGTTTTCTCCCTCACAGCTAAGTAAAAATGTCAAAGCTCTTATTTTATTAGTATATACTACAAAAATGTCAACATATATGTGTCTAACAGCCTGCTGGGACCCAAAGAAAATGATGAAGCATGAGGAATTCTCATCAAATGCTGGTCAGGTGTGAATTTTTTTTTTTTTTTTTTTGGCCAAGAAACTTCAGACTCACAGACCTTATTAACTCTGCCTTTCAATTCTCACCATAGGTTAGAGAAATACAGCTAAATATAAAGGAAAATTATAAATGTTTCTGGAAGAAATACAAGTATTCATCTCCGGGGTGCAATGACAACAGGGAGCCAAATTATAAAATTGCCTAATTCACAAAAGGTAATGAAAAACATAAGGAAAAGCGTAGCTAGAGAAAGAATTGCATCCACTTCTTTTAAACAGGCCAGGAGGGAAAATCTCATGCTCCCAGGTGTTTCCGAACATGGGTCCGTAACCCCCAGCCTCACCTCCCCAGAAGCAATGCCAAAGCAGAAAGACGAGTGGAGAAAAACCTCCCTGATTTCTACCCAGAGTAGGAATCCACCAGAGAGGAGAGAGGAGTAGCCCAGGGGCAGTGAAACTGCCAGTGTCTCTCCCTCCTGACTCACCCACCAGGAACAAGCGAAAAGAGATGGCAGGTAAGAGTCCAGAGAGGACAGTCTCCATGAACAAACAGGGCTTTCTAAGGCTCCAAAACAAAGAGTCAAACTTTCTCCAAAGAGAACATAAATAAGGAAAACCCACTGAGCTTGTGTGGGTCCAAGGCACCAAGTGCACTTACCTCACATTTAAAATCCTCAACATCTCTTCAGATTGAAATTGCCATCACAGCCGGTAGTGGCAGAAGAGCATAAGGGCAGGCTCTGCAGTCAGGCAGCTGCCTGTAGTCAAGTCCCCTTCCTTACTGGAGGCTGGGTGACCTTGGGCAGGTTACTTAACATCCCTAGCATCAAGGAGATGGGGATTACTAGAACACCTCCACACCAGGATAAAATTATTTGGTGCATACAAAGCACTTAGAAGATCTCCAGGCACCTGGTAAAAAGCATCGCTTTGACTACACTGTTATCCTGCTCTTGTCAAAGTTCATAAGCCTCCCTTTTCGTTTCATCTGCTGGCTGGGAAGGGTGTGGAGGGCCCATGTTGGGCGTGGCACCATGTAGGATGCTGGTGGCCATCAAATCTCAGCTCCTGGCCTAAAGAAGCTCTGGACCCAGTGGGGGAGGGAGCAAGCATGTGAATGACCCACACCGCCAGGCCAGCTCTGATGGTCCTGGACTCTGCACAGCAGGGAACTCAAGCCCCGGAGGAGGTTGACTTGAGAGACCCCCCCCCCCTTGCCAACACCTGTTACCACCCCCATGCAGACAGGGAGGAGCCTCCTCTTCATTTGCAGTGGCCACTTTTCCGTTGTTCATTTTTATTTAAATAGTCCACCTGTGTCCTCCCAGCTCTTCCTGCTCTGGTGTTATTTAATGCCATTGCGGCCCAGGCCAGGCCTTTCTTACCATACCTCTTGCACAGTGTATCACTTTAGCATGGAAGCACAGCAGAACCTCTTTAAGGTCCTGCGTTACATACATAAGCATCCTGACTCAGCACACACCTGTACGTCACGCCTCTTAGGTTAGCACAGCATTCCAACAAACATGTTCCACATCTTACATTTTTAATCATATGGAGCCTCCTTTCCTATTCCCGTGACCTTTTAGGACAAAGAAAGGAAAATGGTTCAAAAGCGGGGCTGTGATGTGTGATTTGCTGATTGTGCACCATTTGATAACGATGACCCAAAGATTATGCAGTCCACAACCTGAACAACCCTCTACAGCAGCTCTGCCTGCAAGAGTTCTAGTAGAATGTGTAGCCAATACATTGGGAACAGTCAATGCTATTTGGGAATGTCAGGGATCACTATGCAAGACAAGTACTTACTGACCTGGAACTTGCAGCATAAGTAGGAGTTTCTCCATATTTCCAGAGGTCAGAGAGGAGAAGAAACAGTGTGTGAAAAAGCACAGAAGCATGAAGCAGTACAACTTTCTGCTTTACAAGAGCAAGGACTAGGTATATGAAGACCAGCGAGGAGAGAGAAGGAGCTGGAGGAAGGGGAAGATAGAACCACGTGGGGCCTTCCATGCCCCATCAGTGCACTGGAGCCTTGGAAAGTCAGTAAGAGTCTGAACTCAGGGAGTGGGCTACGCATGATCAGACTTGTGCTTTAGAAAGATCACTCCAGCAAAGCAATACTCATGTTTTGGTTTGGATCTTTAATGTCCCCCAAAAGCTCATGTGCTAGGCAATGCAGGAATATTCAGAGGTGAGGTGATTAGATTGTCAGAGATGTCACTTCATTAGTGGATTAATCCATTTGATGGATTGATGATTTCTGGAAGCAGGTGGGGCCAGGCTGAAGGAAGTAGATCGCTGGGGGCATGCCCTTGGAGATTATATTTTGTCTTGGGCTCCGTGTGCACTCGCTCTCTCCCTCTCTCTCTCTCTCTCTCTCTCTCTCTCTCTCTCTCTCTCTCTCTGCTTTCCAGCTGCCATGAGCTGGCAACACTCCTCCACCAGGCCCTTCCCCCATGATGTTTTGCCTCACCTCAGGCCCAGAGCAATGGAGTCATCCAACCACAGACTGAACCTCTGAAAACATGAGCCAAAATAAACTTTTCCTCTTCGAAGTTGATCTTGTAGGTATTTTCGTCACAGCCACGAAAAGCTGACTAATAACACTGAGCCAGGCCCAGGCTGACCTGGGAGGCCGCTGGTAATTCTCCCCAGTTTAGGAACTAAAGACCAGCTACGGTACTGATGAAGACAGAGACTCCAGAAACCTTTATAAAAATACAGCAGAAACACTTATTAAAATACAGCAGGCAAGACGAGATGACTGACTGAAATGGGCAGAATGGGATAACTATCTTTATAACTGAGCAGGGGAAGCTCTCTTTACCTGTTCTAAAGTAGCAGAGGAGAAGGTTTGAAAGAGGAGTAATGGGGAAAATTAAAGGAGGACTTACACATGCAGATAAAGATATTGAGGCAGCAATTGGTTATCTGAGTCTGGGGTTCAAGAGAATGATTGCTTTCAAGGTCAAAGTCACAAGACTAGATAAGAGCACAATGAAAATGCAAAGTGGAGAGAGCTAGCATGAGTTACTTATCTGGAGGAGTTTGTAAAGGAACAGAGACAAGACACAAGGTTGGGGAAGGTGTTTTTTCCTAATGGAATCTAAAATATTAATGATAAGAATGGAATGAGCAGAATGAGATGAGGGAGGGTATGTGGCTAAAAGCAGAGCTGGGAGCTTCATGTAGAGCAGAGACCCCTTATTAGAGCCTGTATAGGAAAAAGAAGGCCAACCACACAAGGAACTGAATATTCTCTAGAAAAGAGGAAAGAAGTCATTCATCCATCAAGTCATGATTTTGATCACTATTTTCTGAGCACCTGATAAGTACCCTGGCACCCTAGGCTTCATCCTTGTCTTCTTGGATCTTAAAACTTAGTAGGATGGCAGGCATTAGCAAATAACCATAAATGCATAATTGCCACTATGGCAGATGCCTTAGCAAATTATGTAATTCAATAAGAGGTTATAGAATCAGGTGTCATCAAAGCCTTCCTTGATGAGCATGCCAATTCCTCTTACTGATAAACTCTTATTGCACACAAGTCAACATCAGGACATGTCACTTGGTGACGTGATGTAACTCCAGTCCATGCATTAGAGACAACTAATAGGGAAAGACAGGAGGAAGGCTCGGTATGAGCCAAAGCCTTGTGCAAGTGGGGAATATTGGGAGTCCCAGGATGAGCAGACACAGTGTGGCTGGAGCAGGAGGAGTGTGGTGTAGTGCAGTGCAAGATGAACCTGCAGACACAGTAGGACCAGGCAGGAGGGGCCTTGCAATGCAGGCAGGAGGGCTCATCCTGATCCCCAAAGCACTAGGAAGTCATTGACGAGTTTTAAAGGGGGAAGGGAGCTGAGCTTCTTACGATCACAGTTGTATTTCATAGACTTTCATAAAGTTGAGTTTAGCTGTGACTTGAGAATAGAGTAGAGAAGCCCAGAGAGGGCAAGATAGACCAATGAGGGAAGATAGACCAGTGGGAAGAGATGCCTACAGCTTGGAAAAGGGGACAAAGGTGAAAATTGAAAGAGAAGATGCTTTCAAAAGAAATTCAGTGAGCACAAGGAGAAGGACAGTTGGGGCTAGCTCCTAGATTTTAGATCTGCACCAAGTTGGGTGGATTCCTGAGAAGGGTACTGTGAGTGGTCTGGATTTGGAAGGAATATCATGTAATTACTTCTGAATATATTGATTTTAACGTGTCTTTGAGTCTTTTAAGAGTAGATGACATGTAGGCTATTGGCCCTATGAGCCTAGATCTCAAAGGAGAAGTCCAAATGAAAATAAAACAGGAGGCATGGACAGGATAAGATTGTTTATGGACAGAATACAAAAGAAAAGAACATGCCTCAGAAAGAATCTTGGGGAGCTCAAGGATTCAGTGACTAGGTAGAAGATGAAGAAACTTCAAAGAGAAGAAATGACCAAATAGAAAAGGGGGAAAAAAAAAAAACCACATCATATCTTGGTGGCACAGAAAATAGGTGCTGGGGATGTACAAGAATATTGCTAAGGGGAAAAAAAAAAAATAACTGTAGAATCGTCCACTAGGTTGGCATGGAGGGAAAACCCAGTGGGGCCAGAAATCACTCTGGGGTGGGTTGAGGAAGAGCCAGGAGAGGAAACGAGAGACAGAAAATGCAGACAATCCTCTCTGGTGACTTGGGTGAGTCATTAGCTGGGGATGAAAGGAGTAAGAGCTGGGAAGGTGTCTTGAAAGAGGAGGAAAGCTTAATGAGTAGCTGAGAGTTATTAAAGGGAGAGCAGACAAAGGAAAAAAGAAAAATAAATGGAAGACACAGACTCCCATTAATTTGCAGAGGCACCAGTTTGCCTGGGTGGGCATTTCTTCCTAGCCCTGATAGTCTGAGCTTGGTTGGGAAATCCTAAATTGTGGTTAAAAAAGAAAAAGGAAAAAACAAAAAGATACAAGAAAACAATGAAATTGAGCAGCTTATGAGAAAGAAGTTCTAATTGTCCTTGGGATCCAGGCTCCATATGGAAGGAATTGTGGTCCCCACGAGGCCAATAGTTAGTGGAAATGAATAAACCAGGGGATTAGAGGCCTCCATAAAGATGAAATGCATATTTAGAGAAAATACACGGTTAAGAAAGCCAAAATGGTAGGTGAAGTCACACTGTCAGCGTGCCCCAGTGTCCTGCAGCAGCCCCCATGTCTACACCCTAGTCTGGCCAGACTCACCTGCTTTTGCCTCAACTCTCTTTGAGGCCACTGGGTAGTTATGCCCCCTAGAATCAACCCTCAGCCAATGACCAGTGGTCACTGGTGACTCTCTAGCCCAGCCCCTTCCCCTTCCCCTAGATGACTCTGGGGATGTTTCCCCCTGGCTCCCAGGGTATCCAGGGGGCGGAAGCTCCTGTTGCCCAGTGTGGGAGCTTCCTTGGCACTGAATTCTTGATTCCCTTCCTTGTCTTGGTCCTCGACCTCTCTGCTGGCATTAGCTCCCATCCAAACACTGGAATTCCTCTTCAGGTCTGTTTTTGGGGGTCTCACCCAAGACATGGGCTCTTGCTGTTGACGTTTTCAGAAGTGAATCCGTTTGGGGCTATGGAGAGCACAGGATGCCCAGGTGCAGTGAAGGTCAATGCTACTGTTTCTGAGATGAAGAAGTCCTAGAGGCCACCATGTTTGAGATTATCTATGTGGATGTCAAATTGCCCCACAGATGCTGACCCAGAGATGGAGACCATGAACCCTGTGCCAAGAGTTCCCATAATGTGGGAGAGAGATCAGGTCAGTGGATGTCATGGATCCACTGCATAGTAAGGTGGTTTAGGTGGATGGCACATCCCAAAACCAAGAGGATCTTCACACAAGGGAAATGAAGTCATGTCTAGAAACAGGAACAGAAACAGGACAATGCTGGCCACAGATTTCAGATTGTAGGAAAAGAGCGGCCCCCATTCTAGTGGACCCAATTCAAGAAAAAATAGTGTCCCTGTGGAGGACAGCAGATTAGTTAACAATGGGTTGAAGATACAGCCAAAGTCCTTGCCGTGAAAAGAACAGGAGGTTCCAGGTGAGCCAGCAGGGATGACACAGGGAAGGGTGTGAGTTAGGAAGAGAAATGTCAGCCACAGTTGCCTCAGATGAAGATCTTCAACCACCTTCTGAGACTTGTTCTGGCATGATCCTGGGAACCTGAGACCTATGGTCACCCATCCATGCAGGATCGAATTGGAGAAACTGAGTCAGGAGATTGACTCGCAGGGCCAAGCTGCTGCTAGCCACCACCCTCTGTTGCCAAAGAGAGGGGACCAACTTTATACTTATATCTGCAATAATTAAACTTAAAAGATTGATGCACAGACATCAGATCCTATGTACATGTGTGACTGCACAAATGGTGTGACTCTATATCATGGACAACCAGGGAAATGAAAAGTTGTACCCCATTTGCTTACAATGAATCAAAATGAAGTCTGCTGTCATGTATTGTTTGTCATGTAAACAGAACAAACAAACAATAAATAACATGACCACACCAAAAAAAAAAGGTGGATGCATGACACCTTTCTGTGGAGTCCGTGATGATCTTGCCTCTGCTCTGGTATCACTGTCTCTCTTTTTCTTTCTCTTCTTTCCTTCATTACTCCCATTTCTCTCTTGCCCTCCCCACTTCTCTCTTCCTCCTCCTTCTCCTCCTTCCCTTCCTCCTTCTCCTCTTCTTCCTCTTCTTCTTCTCTCTCCCTGTCCCTTCCCTCTAATCCAGGACCGTTTTCACCTTCAGTTTCTATCAAAGTAAACAGAATTATAATCCAGCAGGCTGACATAAAAGCAGTACTATCATCTGTCCAGGGTTCACTTCAGAAAGGAATCTGCTGTGTAGCAACTTCTCAACTGGGTTCTTTCTGTTCTCTGAGGCAGAATAGTTTGATCCAATAATCTCCTGTTTAGGAGGAAGTGAGAGTCCTGGAAAGATGTCCCACACAGAAAACCCCTCAGATGGAGCTTCCTGATAGCAGGGCTCAGGCATAAACCCTCCCCACGTCCACCCGGTGAGGGTTGAAAGGAGCTTCTCCACTGAAGGCCACACCCCAGCCCAGAGCCCACGGCAGTGACTGGGCCACGTGCGGGTAAAGAGGTCATGTGTGCCGACTCCGCAGGGCCACCCCCGCTTCAGCACTCCTGTGGTCAGGGCTGCTTTACAGCTCAACGTCTCCCTCACTTAATCATTCCTCCCTCCTTTCCTTTTTACAGGCATCAGTCTCCAAAATACTCTCCAATTGCCATGGTTTGAATGTGACCCCCAAATTCATGAGTTGGAAACCCAGTCCCCAAGTTCATGTGTTGACAGTAATTGGAGGTGAAACCTTTGGGAAGTAAGTAGGATGAGATAAAGTCATGAGGGTGGGGCCCCCAGGAAGGCATTAGAGGCCTCCTGGATAGAAGCAGAAAGACTTGAGCCAATTGCCAAGCAAATTCCAGCACCATGCTCTTGGACTTCCCAGCCTCTAGAATGACAAGTAAACCTCTATTGCTTATAAATTACCCATCTCTATCATCTTGTTTTAGCAACAGAAAACAGACTGAGATATTAACAAACATCCTTTGCTGACTAAGATCCAGGTAGTGGAGGTTCTGGCCACAATCCTCTTGTTTACTGGGATAAACAATTTTGTCTTCGTGGGTCTCAATTTATTCATCTAGGTAGATGATGTCTGTGGTAACTTCTAATTGATAAGGTAAGGGTAAAGAGATGTATTAGATGATAAAATCCACTCTTAAAACTTTTAATCACAACCTTTCAATACAGATAATCTCTAATTATTAAACAAAGTATATTATATTTGTAATTAAGAATCCACTACCTCAGTGGAAGCGAGAATATGAGTTTAGTTCTTTTCAATAAAAATACATTGAATGCCACTGCATCTCAATCATGCAGAACCCAGAGATTCAATTTGTTCTTCCTCAAGGAACCGATAGCTTTGCAGTAGGAAGCTTTGTGAGTCAAAACTCAAAAGTCTGTTTTATCCATACACAATTCTGATACCTCTATCTAAATCAACAAAGGTCTGTAGATGCTTCCAGAAAACAGAAATTTGCTTTACAGAAAACATCATCCAATACCTTTATTACTGCACAAGATAAAAAATGGGCCATAACACCATTCAACAAGTTATGTTCAGCAGTGTTAAGAGGTATTGCTTAAGGGTTCCATGTCAGATAAGTTTGAGAAACTATAAGTTTGAACAGGTTTCTTTGCTGAAGAACTTGCTGAATGACTCGGTATGCTATTGTGCCTTTTATGTCTCTAAAAGAAGAAAACACAATGGTGCTTAACAGTACTGAATGGTACATTAAGAAATACTTGAGGTAAATTCTAAGTTATGTGATTTTACTATGTTTTTTTTAAAAGAGGTGACAACAGGCAGCCGTTTCTGAACATCATTGACTACAGGTATTTTGAACTCCATGTTTCTCTCAGAGCTAAGGGCAAGATGATCACCTGTCCTGATTTTTCCAGGGCTGGGGGTGTCCCTGGAGTCTAAAATTTTCAGTGCTGACCCTAGTATATGCTAGGCAAATCGAGACAACTCTTCACACTACCTGAAGGAGCTCTGAGCCTAACTTAGAAATATTGCTCTAGGTTGGTAAATTTGGGGGTGCTTGAAATTGAGAAACAAAGGTTGTTGACCCCCTGAGAGCAGAGAAAGGCTGGTGTCGTCTTCTCCACTCATCCACCCCTGTGGTCACTGTCCACTGGACATACAGACTGGTCTTCAGCTAAGCATCTGTGAAAGCAGACTTGGTCATGGTGGGCCTACACTGAGTTGACCTGTAGCGTTGAAGAGTCTACATAAGATGAAAATCTGTGCTTTTCCTCCCGATAATCTAAGGCTTAAGACATCTTTCCTTCTACTCAAAGTTCTGAAAGAAGACTGCTGGAGTCAGGAGTCAGTGTTTCATCACAAAGTCCTGGTACAAGCCACTTTCCTAGTTAGCTGATATCTACTATGATGATAACTAACACATCCAAAGAAAGCAAAAGAGTGAAGTAGGTGATAACTTTCTCAGCTGACTCAGAGATAATCTCTCACCCTGTTTAACTTCAGGAAGTGTCACACTATAAACGAGCAACTTCATGTCCTAAATTCAACCAACTGTAGATGGAGAATATTCAAAACATAATTGCTTCTGCACTGAACACATGTAAACTCCTTTCTCTTGTCATTATTCCTTAAATAGTAGGGTATAGCAATGATTTACATAGCATTTATATTTTGCTCTATATTAAAGCCAGGTGTGGTGGCCTGTAATCCCAGCAGCTTGGGAGGCTGAGGCAGGAGGATCTCAAGTTCAAAGCCAGCCTCAGCAAAAATAAGGTGCTAAGCAACTCAGTGAGACCCTGTCTCTAAATAAAATACAAAATAGGGCTGAGGATGTGGCTCAGTGATTGAGTGCCCCTGAGTTCAATCCCCAGTACAAAAAAAAAAAAAAAAAAAAAAAAGCAATCTAGAGATGATTTAAGTGTACAGGAGGATATGTATACTTTATATGCAAAATATCATGCCATTTGATACAAGAGACTTGAGTACCCACAGATTTCAGCCTCCACAGGAAGTTCTAGAACCAATCCCTGATGATATAGAAGCTATACAGTTACAGAAGGGATGTCCCTAAATTATTGTTTGCATCCTCAGATAGAGACTTTTGAACTCAGTGCACAATGTTCTGAATCATAGGCCAGTGGTCCTTTTACTTGGCACCACATTGAGAGTCTAGAGGCCCCTGGATACCTGCATGTGTCTGTGGTCTCAAAGGGAGCTGGGCGCACTGCAGGAAGTGCAAACCCACCGTTTACATTCAGGACCTAGGACAAAGCCTTCCACACAGTAGGCACCCAATAATGTCTTTCTGAATTGAATGTGGCTGCATTCTTCCTTCCTGGGCTTGTGATAATGAATGACTTCATCGTTTATATGCTCTTGTGGCTAGCTACCAAGAATAGTCCAGAAAAGGGAAAAATGCCAACAGATCAGAAGGGAACATTGGATTGGTAGATCCTGCTCTCCTGCCAAAACGGAAGTCCTCTCAAGACTGTGGGAGTCCCAGGAGCCCAGAGGAAACATTTTATGAAAAATGTCCCCAAATGAATCACTATATCAACAGCACTGACTCCTTGAAAATTCACCAATTCACTTTTTCAAAATTCCGCCACCCAAAGTCGCTCTGTTTCTCAAAGCCTTCAAATATGGAAGATTCTGACACCCACAGCAGAGTCCCACACAGAGCTCCAGTCTCTGGGGGTCGCAGAGAGGGCTTCAACTCATTGTTCATGGAACTTTTTTTCTAAGAAAATATAGGGACAGAAAAGAGGTGGTCTCTTTCCTGCCCATCATAAAGGGTCATTGATGGTGTGATGCCAGGAGACTGGCTAACTAGAGGGGAGCACTGCAGATTTACTTGATCATAATTTTATGTGACTAAATTGCTTAGGGCTTCGCTAAGTTGCTGAGGCTGGCTTTGAACTGGGAATCCTCCTGCCTCAACAGCCTTAGAGCCTCTGGGATTGCAGGCGTGCACCACCCTGCCTGGCTAGAGTACCATGTTTTGAGCTCCAACAAGAAGGTTGCGTGTGATGAATTTTGGGGATCTGTGTATTAGAGGAAGTGTGCAGCAAGGTCATTAGAAAATTGCAAGGAACCACTTGCAGACTTACCTTCACCTAATTCTGCTACAGGTGTTCTCTACTTTGAATAAGTATTTTAAAATACATTGAATAAGTATATTTCAAATATTGACCATAGGTATTTGGAAAGAAGTCATTAGCCAAAAAGATACAAACACATATAAACTGAAAATAGTTCTCATTTTACTTCTACTCAAATGTGTAATTCAAACTATGTTCATTGCTGTATGTAAAGCAGTATCACTCCAAAGAGAGCATTATGAAGCCTCGAATTCCCTGGGTGTCCTGTTTAGTCATAAGTCATTAGTCACAACTAATACATTCAGCAGAACAAGACAACAAACATATTAGAAGAACATTTATCAAAAGAACAAAAATGTGGTATAACAAGAATCTCATAAATCTGTATGCTATTTAGACAATTTACCCATAATAGTTGGTTTCATTGACCTTTTCCCTAAGCCACTATAGGATTTTGCTTAGTTCTCTTGTTAAAATGGCAGCATGGCCATGTGTTGTTTCCAATGAAAGTTCACACACACACACACACACACACACACACACACACACACACATATACACACACAGAGCTATTGTTGTCCCCACATTAATGTGACATAGATTAGCATGGCTATGTCACAAGTTTCTTGCAAAACTGTTTTTTTGGTTGGCATTTCAAAATGCATTTCATTTCATGTTGTTTTACAATGAGATTAATACTGTCTGTGTGAAAATATTCTCTACACTGGCCAAAATAAATTGTTTCAAAGTTCAAAAGAAAAGGGTGACATATTTCTTATTTTTGCTTCCAGGTTTGACGAAAATGAAAAGCAGACCTTCTAGGCTGACACTATGATTCCACAAGTGGGGGCGTCTCTGCAATGTAGAGAACCTGCGAGAAGCTGTTGGCATTTTGGAAAACTGTGGTTAGAGTGGAATTAGTTCTTCTGCACGTTAGGTATTTAAAAATAGCTGTTTGTTCGCCTGTGTGTTTTCAAAAGAATCTTGTTCCTAAAAATTTTTTTCCCAGTATTCATAATGCCTTTTGTGTGTCTTATTTGTAAAATATACTTCTGACCTCCCAAAGTATTCATGTATTACACATTTCATAAACTAAATGAAGCTCTCCTACCCATAATTATTACCTGATAGAAAGTAATTGAGCCCGGCACAGTGGCACATGCTTGTAATCCTAGCAGTTTGGGAGGCTGACATAGGAGGATCACAATTTCAAGGCTAGCCTTAGCAATTTAGCAAGGCCCTAAGTAACTTAGCAAGACCCTGTCTCAAAATTAAAAAAAAAAAAAAAAAAAAAAATTTTAAAAAGGTGCAGGGTAGGGGGATGCTAGGGATATGTCTCAGTGGATAAGTATCCCTGGGTCCAATCCCCAGTACCCCACCACCCAAAAAGAAAGTGCTGACATAGGGACAGTATCCTAAACTACACTCCCCCTGTCCCATAGACCACCAACAGTGCTTAAAACCTCTCACTTCAGGTGAATGAGAGAGCTACTTCTAAACTACTTCACCATAGTCGGAAATGACTTGTGTAGACAGGTGAGGCCCTGTGAGCTAAAGTATATTTCTTTCTTCTTGTGTCTTTGATTTTTTTTCTCTGCATATGAAGCCTATCTAGATTAAAAGATGTCAAGAAAGCAATTGTCACAAATGCCTATATTCAAGCTTTTCAAAATTTCAAGTGTGCATTTTTGTTGTTCTTTTGCTTTGACGTCTTAAAAATATCAAACCTTTTTGTGATTAGGGATGGTTCCCAAGGGTGACATAGCAAAACAACAACAATATCTCCCTGTATCTGTGAGGTCTAGGGCATGCAATATTTAAGAAGTTAAACAACTTCAAATTCAAATTAGAAGACAAAATAATTTTCATACACACATTGCATTGAAAGACTTTTTAAGACAAATCAGGCAAACTAGATTTTTTTTAAAAAGGTAGTTATCACTCATCGGTTTTTACTGGGTAGCAAATTATCTCAGTATATGTTGACATTGAACCACAATTCTTCATTTAGCTCACAACTCTGTGGCTGGGCTCAGCTGGGTGATTCTTCTGCTACAGTCTCTGATGTACAGATGATCAGCTGGTGGTTGTGTGGTAGTAGGTGAGTCCTCTGTCTGATTCCCCTCTGACACATTCAGAGATGGCAGGAGGTTGTTTAGTGAACAGAGTACTTTATTTGCCTTCTGCATGGCATCTCACCTTCTGGTGGCTAGTCTAGGTGGGCAGGGGGTGATCCAGAGCACAGGAGAGCACAGAAGCTCTGCAGGCTCAGCACTGATAAAGATCCCAGGTTCAAGGAATGGAGAAAATGACTCCTTCTCTTGATGGGAGAATCTTCACGGCCACGTCACAGGGGCCTGGACACAAGGAGGGACAGGATTTGTGACCATTTTTATAATCTATCACAATATCAAATCACTTCTTTGAGAACAAGAAGCACCAAGGTCTAGAATGTGTAGGAAGCAGTGGTTAAAACGGAGTTGCCCTTGACTTTGAGCAGTTAGCAAATTCATCACTGCTTTAATTTCTCTTTCTAAGTAGAGGTAGTCCTGCTGCCAGCTTTCATGGATCCCACTCTGCACAGCTCAGCAGACTGAGCCTTTGATGCAGAAAACACGGCCCCTCCTTTGGTTAGAAGCAAGCGAAGGCCTTCCTGACGGATCAGATTGGAACGAGGTGAAGAGGGCTCGGGATGATGCCAAGACTCGCAGCCCAAGCAACAAGAAGGTCGACAGCGTCATCGGCTGAACGGGGAGGGCTTGGGGCAAGCAGATTGGAGGCAGGGAGCCCAGAAATTCAGTTTTAAACACCTTTCGTTTGTGAAATCTATCAGCCATTCACGTGTGTGTGTCAAACAAACCCTTGAATACGTGAAGTCAGCCAGGTGGCGAGCAGCCTCTGCAAAACACCTGCCCTACACAATGTGCAGAAAGCCTGGGATCGCAGAGGAAAAGGAGCTCACCCTTCCTACGCTAGATGTTCAGAGTCACCGGCAGATTGAGAAGTAGGAAGCAGGAGATGTGGGGAAAAGCACCAGGGACAGTACAGTCAAGGGATGAGTCAAGGGCTGGTGACCCAGTGTGGAGACAATCTGCCTGGGCGTCAGTTCGCCTCCGCCGCCTGCAGGCTGTGCCTTAGACACATCGCGTCTTGCTCCAAGCTTCCTTTCCCATCCATTAGATGCAGACACCTATAGTGTCTCCCTCAACAAGTTAATTTGAAGATTCCATGAGATAATCCATGTGAAGCATTCCAGAGTCCATGATGAGCACGTTGTATTGGCAAATACCATGACTGTGTATTGGTAAAATACCAAGGCCACTTTGCCTTGGAATTCATGGGGTACTGAGGTAAAATTCACATAAATGTAAACATCTTAAAATATACAACTCAGTGGAATTTATAATACAGTGTTGTGCAACCACTACCTATGTCTAGCTCCAAAATTATTATGATATCAAAAGAAAACCCTTCACCCATTAAGTAGTCACTCTGAATTTCCCCTCCCCACCACCCCTGACAACTGCTGATTCACTTTTTCTCTGTATGGATTTGATTATCCTGGATATTTTATATAAACCCAATCACGTAGTATCTGACCATTCCTGTTGTTTTGGTTTGGCTGTGAGATGTTTCCCAAAAGCTCACATGTGAGACAATGCAGGAAGGTTCAGAGGAGAAATGATTGGGTTGTAAGAGTATTAACGCTATCAGTGAATCAATCCCTGATGGGATTAACCGAGTGGTAGGGTGAGGTTGGAGGAGATGGGAATTGGGGTGTGGCTTTGGGGTACATATTTTGTATCTGGAAAGTGGGGTGTCTCTCTCTCTCTTTCTCTTTCTCTTACTCTTTCTCTTTCTCTCTCTCCCTCCTGATAATGCAAGCTGCTTCCCTCTGCCACACTCTTCTGCCATGATGTTCTGTCTCACCTCGAGCCTCGAGGAATGAAGCTGGCCTTCTAAGGACTAAGACCTCTGAAACTGTGAGCCCTCAAATGAACCTTTCCTCCTTTAAAATTGTGCTGGTCAGATCATTTAGTCACAGCAGTGAAAAAGCTGACTAAAACATGTGTCTTTCTTTTTCCTAGAACATTTTGAAAATTCTTCCATACTACAGCACATATAGAACTTTCTTTATATGGTCGAATGATTATGTGTGGAAAGTGCATTTTGTTTACCCTTCATCTTGTGATGGATAAAATTGTTTCCACTTTTTTTTTTGGCCATGGTGAATAGTATTGCTATGAATATTTTCGGCCAAGTATTTGTTTGAATACCTGATTTCAATTCTTTGAGGTTTATACGCGGCTTGGCATTGCTGAGTCACTTGCCTACAGTTTTGAGAGCAGAAAACGAGACTTTAGAGAGGATGATCTTCCTTTAGTTCATTCAGCTGCAACGTCACATACAGGGACCAGGCTGCCTCTTCTCCCCACACCCTCAGCACCCAGCACAGTGCCTGGCACCTCATGGGTGCTCAAGAAATGCTTGTTGAATTCAAATAACCACGGCCTGCACGTGGACAGTTGTGTGACAAACTCATGGGCAGGAAGAGAGAAGAGAGGATGAGAAGAGAGGTCGTGGGTCCTTCCATCCATGGTCCTCTGAGCACATTAAAAACACTGAATGCTTACACATCCTGTATCAAGCACACACACGCACACGCACGCACGCACGCACATGTGCATACACAGAATGTACCTTAAGGACGCGCTTCCTAACAACACTCCTGGGAGGCTTCCTTAATTCTCCTGAATGTGAACTTCCTCTTCCAGACATGCTACTCTTTGGCCCAAAACATGGCAGGACTTCCCCTTCCATCTCTTTGCATGCTTTTCTCTTTGCATGCTTTTCACGGTTCCATTTCCCCAATGGCTCAAAGGAGCAGAACTGAAGGTACTGACTGAAAGCGTGGCTTCCTCCTTAGTATTTTCAAATATTTAAAAATGTGAGCCCTGCTCTCAGCCCTCAGGCCATGCAAACACTCGGAGGGCTGGAGTTGAGCCACGGCGGCCTGGTCCACACCAAATCTCGCTGTACGGTCCAGATTTAAGTCTTACGGCTTCAGAATGGACTTCCACTACATTTCCCCCGGGGGCTGAGCGTGTGCACTTTCACAGGGAGAACGCCTACCTCGGACATGCTTCTCAGGACCGAGTGCATTTTGGGCTACAAAACATACAGAGCTTCCACCCTAGTACAAACCACAAAAGCATGAGACCGCAGTGACCACAGAGTCCGTTGAGGTCACTTGATTCCGAGTCCTATGAATAGGAATGGTAAAGGAAGAAAGAAATCCTGCACCTTAGGGAATTTTGAGACTGGAGGAAAGAGACAAGCAGCTTCGAGGGAAGATATGAAGACAAGTCCTGGGGGACAGAAGAGTCACAGGAAGATAAGTCTGTTGGTTTGAAACATCTGGGCAGATTAACCAGTTAGGAAGTCCAGCCCTGTAATGGAGCCAGAGCAACCAGAAGCCAGGAGAATCCCTGAGAAGAGAGGAACTCAAAGAATATCTGAGGTACCAGTGGTAAAGACCAACTTCTTTCATTTACACCAAAAATAAGGAAATTGAGGCTGAGGCAGGAGACTCTCAAGTTCAAAGCCAGCCTCAGCAACTTAGTGAGGCCCTCAGCAACTCAGTGAGACTATCTCTAAATAAAATACAAAAAAGGGTGCTCACTCCAGCAGCACATGTATTAAAATTGGAATGATGCAGAGAAGATTAGCAGGGTCTCTATGCAAGGATGACACACAAATTCATGAAGTGTTCCATATTTTCTTAAACAAATAAAAAAAAAAAAAAAAGGGCTGGGGATGTGGCTCAGTGGTTAAGAACCCCTGGGTTCAATCCCCAGTTTAAAAAAAAAAAAAATTTGTATAACTGTTTTACATTCTTTGCCCAGAATTAGATCCAAAGAGAGATTTTAGAAAAAAATATCTGAATGATGGAGTTTTGTTGATTTGTTCCCTCAGCCCTCTGAAGGCCAACTCCCAGTCTCTTGGCAGCCGACTACAACCGTGAATCGCTATGATTTTTGAGAACTTGTTATGAATGTCAAATTGCTCCTCTTTAATTTAAGTCCATGTCCACTAATTTGGTCTTCCCCAAATCTGAGAAAAAACTGGCACACGCTACCCACATTAAAACCTTTCATTTACCTAAAGATGGTCATTAAACCTTCCTGAGTCTACTTTTCTCCCGACCAAATAACTCCCAAGCCTTAAACCTTTCCAACAGAACTATATTGTCATCCTTTAAAACACTGTGTGCCTCTGGTTTCTCTGCATGATTTTAACTGCTGAAACAAACAAACACGAAATTTTGTTGGCTAGCGAAATTTTGGCTGAGGGGGAGAACTCAGGGAGGAAGAATGCACAGAGACCTCTTGCCCAAACTGGTCCTGTTGTGTTTGGAAGGTCTCTGTGTCATGCTGCTTTCCCCACAGAATCACATTCCTGAGGAATCTTCATTTGGTACAGAGTCTGCACCACGCAGGTCACTGTGCCACTAAGCTTGTGCCTTGTAATAATCCCAATGAGAGCAACCATAATAGCAGCATCTGGACTTGGTGACCCTGTGTTCGTGGCTAACAACTCCCCACATGGTTGGCCTATCATTATCCGCATTTTCCAGTGAAGGACGTGGGCCTGGAGAGGTTCAAGAACTGTCCTGAGATGTTCCCGTGGGTGAGCGTAGAGGCCTTGACCCTGATCTACAGCTGGAGCTCTGGTTTCCTCTCCGTGCATACTGCCTTCTCTTCCTAAATTCTGTCTGAGGATTGTGAGCAAGGTATCTGGGTCAGTCAGCTCAGGCTGCTACAACAAAAACGCCATACACTGGGTGACTTAAAAAAGGACATCTCATTTTCAAGCTCTGGAAGCTAAGAAGTCCAAGTCAAGGTGCTGATAGATAGGGTGTCCGATGAGGGAGCTATTTCTGACTTATAGACAGTCACTTTGCCTTCTTGCTGTGTCCTCACATGACCAAGAGCAGAGAGGGAAAACCATGTTCTCTTTTTTCCTCTTAAATGGGCACCAGTCCCATGACCAGGGCCCCACCCCATGACCTCACCCAGTCCTAGTTATGGCACCTTGCACAGACACTACCATACTGGGGGCCGGCATTTCACATGAGTTGTGGGCAGGAGGGTCACAGATATGTAGTCCATAGCAGGATCTCTTCTCATACTTACTTATTGAATTTGTATTACCCATTAAATACTTCCTTTGTAATACTTTGCTGATTTATCAAGGTCATTTTCAAGTTTTTATTGACTCCCAGCCTAGAGAGTTAGAAACTCCATCTAATTAGGTAACATGTTCAGTTTTAGCCGGTATATATCTTCATTGTCTTCATTCCTAATATGGAAGCTTAAAATTTGAACTTTAAATTATGAATATTAAAAGTAATAAGAGCTAGCACTGAATTCACATTGTGAGCATCTCACATACCTAATTTATTTACCTCTGTCTATGGCCCTAACAGGTAGGGACTATTGTTCCTCCCATTATTATAGATTAAGGTACAGAGAGGTTGTATAACTTGCCCACAGTCACCCAGCTGGACATCTGGATTGCATCTTTACAAATAGCCTTTGTTTCAAAATATATCCTATGCTTATCTTGTTCCCAATTCTCTTTTACATAAATAATTCATTTTATTCAGGAATTTTAGGAGGGAAATGGGTCATTTTCCTAATGTTATTAGGAAAATAATGTTATCTTCTGGCTAATAGTAATTTATCTCTCTAACATTTTGCAATTAGAAAAAAATGATTTTTTTTTTACTTTTTTATCTTTTAATTTTTTACAGACTGCATTTTGATTCATTGTACACAAATGGGGTACATCTTTTCGTTTCTATGGTTGTACACTATGTAGATTCACACCATTCGTGTAATCATACATGTACACAGGGTCATGATGTCTGTCTCATTCCACCATTTTTCATACCACCCCTCCCTCTCATTTCCTTCCACATAATCCAAAGTCCCTCCATTCTTCTCTCATTTCATTGTTAGAGAGATGAAGGATATATATAATGTGATTTCATTTGCATATTTCATGTATGAAACAATGTTGCGCATTGTGTCAAGAGCTACATATGTGCTGTAAAGGATGAAGACCAACAAATGCACAATGAACATCAAAATCAGGGAAAGAGTTACCTGGAAAAGTGGAGATAGTGACTAGGAAGGGGTGCACATGAAGTTCCAATCCTATTTGTAGCTTTTCCCCCCTAAGACATTGTGATGGATATGTGCAGATGATTTTTATATCATCTTTATGTCTTTTTGAATGTTTGAAATTTTTGTAATTTTTAAAAAGTAGTGGGGGAAGAAAATTCAATGTGAATTAGCATAACACAACAGGGGGACATGCCAATAGTTAGGAGGTCTGATTTCTACACTTTGTTCTACAACAAGCTCTTGGTATAAATGGAACAAGCTGATGAATTGAGTCTTCTTCCTTTAACTATAGAAGGAAAGGGTTGTGTAAGAAAAGGGGTTAACAAACTATAACTCTGTGTTTGTGTAAATAAAGTTTTATTATCAGGAAACAATGGTGCACACCTGGAATCCCAGCAAATTGGGAGACCGAGAGGAGGATTGCAATTTCAAAGCCAGTCTCAGCAGCTTAGTGAGATTCTAAGTAACTAAGTGAGACCATATCTCAAAAATTTAAAAATATTTAAAAAGGATTGGGAATGTAGCTCAGTAGTAAATCCCTAGTACCAGAAAAAAAAAAAAAAAAATGGTATTTGAACATGACCATAGCTGTTCATTCACCAATTGCTATGGCTGCTTCCATTCTACAATATCTAAGTTCAGCAATTGCAAATGTTTAGCTTTATGGTAAATGCCTGCTGAACCCTGCAGCAGAAAACCAGTTATTTCAGCTTTAATATTTGATCATACAGGATACAGCTAGGAAATCCAAGACATTAGCATCAGTGGTGGATCATCAACACCAATCATCCACACATACAAGTTTTCAAATAAGCATGGCAGTTACACAAGATTGAAGAAACTTTAGTACTTGGAAGTTATGCACAAAACGCTTTGCTGCTGTTCTAGAAGGATATGAGCACAGACAACTTCCCCTGGAAAAAAATATATATCCTGAAGTGAATGAAAGGAAAATCTGGAGTCCCCAAGCAGATTCTAGTGCCCCTTATAAGCAGTTATGCTTTGTGGGTTCTACAGAGATATAATAGAATATAGTATTAAATTTATGAATGACATTTCTATTGTAAACAGAGGACTCAATGCACAATTCACCACCAAAAGAATAATACATCAATGTATTATTGAGTGGAAATTCAAGAGTCGGGTGGCAAGGACTGTAATTCTGGCTTGCACACTTCCTGCTTGGGCATCTCAGGCAATTTGTGTAAATTCTCTAAGCCTCGGTTTCCTCGTTTATGAAACAGAGCCAAGTTGACATTAACCTCATGGGGCTGTTGTGAGGACTGAGTGAAATCATTCATGCTATACCAGTTAGGATGTTGCTGAATGCAGACCAGCCATTATTAACTGTGTGTGTTCAGGACTTAATACAAATTCCCAAGTGGTTTAGAAGCACAGTTTCTAGTACTGCTCTGGGGACAGACCAAAGATACAGGAGAAAGTGGAAGGTGATGGGCTGATAAGTCACAGCTGCTCCAGGAGGCGCATACAGAGCACAAGAGTCAAAGCAAGTTGTCCTCAAGTTCTCCAGTGGGGACAGGCACCCAAGGGTCCCAAATGATGAGTGTCCCTGGCACCTGAAGTGGAGCCTGTCATCCCAACGTATCTGGATGGTCCCTGGGTGTACCAAGAGGAGCACAAGGTGTCTTTCCGGCCTCCTAGCTTTAGCATAAAGTCATGACTGCTGCTGTGGCTCCCCTGGCTTTGTCCTGTCAGAAACTCGTGCAAAACTTAACCCCCAGCACAACAGCATTGGGATGTAGGGCCTAGCAGGAATGTTTGAGTCATAAGAGCAGAACCATGCTCTGATCCATTTTATAATGGATTAGTGTCACTATTAAAAGCACTTAGGAGTGGGTCTGCCCTCCTCTGCTGTAGACTAATGCGGTGTTCGCACACACACACACACACACACACACACACACACACACACGGGTCCCCAAAGGCCAGAGCATTCAAGGAGCAATCTCAGGATCAGAGAAACTAGACCCTAGAACTGCTAGCACCTTGATCTTGGGTTTCCAGTTCTGGAGAGAACTATGAGAGAATGAATTTCTATGCTTTATAAACTACCCCATCTCAGGTATTCTGTAATAGCAGCACAAAATGGACTAAGACAATGACATTGACACATAACCAGTTAATTGTCATTGGAACAGAAACAAACAGAGACAGACCACATCACAGAGAAGATTTATGATGTGATTTGGGCAAGTTAGTTGGCTGCCCTGGACTTTTATTTCCTCACCATCTCATAGAAAAGTATTAGCCACATACCTAATTTTATATTTTCTATTAGTCACATAAAAGAAAGCAATAAATGGATAAAATTAATTTTAATTTTAATAATGTTTTATTTAACTCAGTATATCCAAAGTGTAATCATTTCAACATGTAATCAATATAAAAATATATGGAAATATTTTACATTCCTTCTTTCATTACATTCTGTTTTTTATACTAAGACCTCAACCTTGGTGTATATATTGCCTTTACAACACATCTTCGCAGTGCTGTAGGCTCATTGACCACATGTGGCTAGCAGCTACCATATTGGACCGTACTGGTCAAGAACATACCCTGTTCCTAGAAAACCACTGATCCTAAAACTGCATGTTAGGGATGGGGACAACAGCAAGGACAAAACAACACAACACTGGTCCACATATGAAGATTTAAACCACACCAGCGAATGTATCTTGCCATGTAACAAAAAGGTAAAGATATAAGATCAGAATCCAGGAAGACGTCTGTCAAGAGGAGACTCCCATAAAGAGCCACCAAAGATGTAATGTGACTCGCATCTGAAGAAACTGAAATGGTTTTCCCTTAAAAAAAAAAAAAAAAAAAAAAGTTATTATATCTTCTTTGATTTTTTTCATCAGTACTTTGTAATTTAGCAAAAACGTATACACGAATGTTCATAGAAGCTCTTATTCATCACAGCTGGCTAACCTCTGGAAGCAACCCAAATGTCTTTCAGTGGTGAAAAGTTAAATAAACTGTGGAAAATCCATACCATGAACTGTAACTCAGCCATAAAAACAGAACGAACTATTGAGACACACAACAACTTAGATCTCAAGGGAGTTCTGCTGAGTGAAAAAAAAAAAAATAGTCCATCTCAGAAATTTATTATTTCATTTATACAATATTTTCACAAAAACAAGATCATAGAGATGAAGAGACCAGTGATTGCCCCTGGGTCAGGGTAGGCAGGGAGAAGGTAGGTGTGGATATAGAGCTGCAGCTGGAAAAGTCTTGTGGTAAAGGCATACTTGTGTGTCCTGAGTGCAGTCATGGTCACATCATCTGATACAAATGCACAGAAATGTATGCACACACAGATGTTTGCAACGCTGGAGAAGTTAGCTACAGCTCTGTGGGTTGTACCAACTTCAGTTTCCTGTGGTTCGAGAAAACGTGACCATTGAAACAGGCTGGATGGAAGGTATGTGGGACCTCTCTGTCCATTCTGGCTCTTTCTATGACTTCCTGAAAATCTATAATTGCTTCATTTTAAAAAGAATAAGTTAACTCCACAAAGAAAAGATCTGTAGGAAAATAAGGCTTGCTTAGCAAAACCAAGCCCTACAGAAAGCAGCTCCAATAGGAAGCCAAGACTAGGTTTCCTGGAAGCCCAGTGAAGAAGGAGAGATTGGCCCAACATCCATTTCTTAAATCCAAAACAAATGCAGGTTGCAAAGTGGGAAATGATTGATTTGTGCAAATCCAACCAGTTCTGATCCCAGACCTCTGTACCTCAGCTATAGGACGTCATTGCCTTCCAAATTGGCAAAGTGACTTATGGCCTCAATGAACCAGGCTGCTTACTGACCATCACTTGGTATGACATCTAATTTCCTGTCCCACAGGAAGGGGATAGTTATAAAACGTATACCATGTGATTGTTATTTGGCTCTCATTAGCACTACAGCTTACAATTAATCTATTTCTTTTTAGACTCTCAGTTCTTTGAGAGAAGGTGCTAAAACATTGCTGTTTTAAATCTGTTTTATTCTTTTCCTAATGGTAGAACATTGGCAGAAACTGGTTTGGAGGCTTACAATGTCAGTCTAGTTAAAGCTGCATTGCACATGCAATGCAGTTTGCAGTTTTTAAACTGGCCACAAGGGGGGCTTCTTTTATTTTTGCTAGTAAAATCCAGCAGCATAATCTTTAATTTGGAATCTGCCTCTATTTTACAAGGGAAAATGAGTTGAGAACTGAGCACCCTTGCCAACACGGAGTTTTGACTGTACAGTTTGTAAAATGTGAAATTTATTGAAGAACCTCTGATATATATTTCAAAGTTTGGTTGCCTATTTTTAAATTTGGCCTTCTACCTGATGGAAACCAGCCACCCCTTCAAAAGCATGTTCATGATTTTATTTCCCAGTTGGTGGATGAAGCAGGGCCAAGCATCATCTTTATTTCTGGCCAGTTTCATTATTAACATATACAGCTCAGCAGATTGCTGTGGTTCAATAAGAGCTCTACAGACAATGGCTCCTTATTCATTATTTAAGATAATTCTGTAATACTCAAAAAAGAATTTGCCAAAGTGTGTCCCTTGCTCCCACACCAACACCTGTTTTTTGGTTTCAGTCCCTTTGATTGTTGAGCCAATGTTTGGGAAGAAACTCTCTCATTTTTCCTGCAATGCAACCTAAAGTTTTAGGTAAAGAAGGTTCAGAAGTCAGGTTCCTGGAATGCTGGAAGAAGACGCACTTTTAGGACACAGAGATTTCGTAGCATACTCTTGTTACAGGGTTTATCTTGCCTTGTTGGTCCTCAACTCTGGCTAGGATTCTTAAGAACACCACTATACACACCACTCCTTAAATTTAGGCTCCGCTCGTCTATTCTTAAACTATTTATGACAGCTAATGGAGCTAAAGACAATTCACACCAAGCCAGAAGTTGACATTGTTTTTGGATTCATCATACAATTGCAGAACTCTACACTGAAAGTTTTGCAAAGTTTCTGTAATAAAACCAAGAGCACTTATTTTTTTTTTTGCTAGTCATCAACCCCCAAACTTTTCTGATGAAACTTGATGGATAGAGGTTTTTATCAAACTACTCTGCTTTCTGTTCCAAAGGATAGAACTGAGAACCAAATTTACGAGTATTCTTGACCTGTCTTTATTCCCTTAGAAGAGAACTAGGATCAAGTGTCCTTGCTACTTAGTCACCTTCTCTGGGAGAAAGCTGTAGAACTGGTGTCTTCCCTGTCACTGTCCTTGCCCTGCACCACTGCCTCTGATCTTTTCTCTGATCAGGAGGACTGGAGTTAGCAGGGAGCTACTGGTAGGGGGAATAGTTAGTTTGCTTCCAACACTGTTCCTACCTTATTGAACATAAGTTATGGCAGTCAGATAGGCTTCTAGGAAACTTGAACAAGATTTGCTTTGGAGAAACATGATCTGATTAAAAGGCACAATGGCTAACAATACAAAATCTGGGGCCTGTGCAAAGACATCACACTAGGAAACAGAACTTTGAATTTTGAGACCCTAGTTTGCCATGATATGGCTCTGTGACCTGAATTCCTTGACAGATACCATTTCCTTGCTCTGTGTAATATAGCAAATATATAAAATTACATTGCATTTATAATTTCTAAAGCTCATCTCAGTGCTAACTTCAGCCTCAGACTCAATTTGTGCTATGCACAGTCCAACAATTATTGGGTCTTCCCGGAAAAACAGAGCCCTTGAGCCAAATTCTCTTCCCATCTGACTCAGAAGAGTTTGCGCTAAAGATTTAACTGAATCTGCAGGATTCAGTGATTTTTTTATAAAGCAGAACCGTATGATGAGCATAAATCCAGAGGTCCTCCCTGGAGGCACACCATTTGAAAGAAAGATGGGCCCAGGAAGAATGGAGTTTCGATGTTTGGTATTTCCAAGGAAACGGTCAAGTGTCTCAGTCAAGTTCAGTCCTGTCTAAATGAGAGAGGTCGGAGTTTGTTTCTCTGCTTGGCCTGACTTCAGTGGGGATTGGACGAGTGTGTTTATTTTGTGTGTTCCTGTGTGCGTGTGAGCTCTCTCAGGGCCTGTTGGCTCTGCTGTGAAATAGGAGGCAGCAGCCGTTGGAACGCCTACTGCAGGAATGCTTTATGCTTGAAATGAGATCCCTGTGGGCCTGATCCATGGCTGCCAGGAGCACCGTGAGGATGCTGGGGACGTCACATTGTGTGACTTTCTCCTCTGAGCACAGCACTCCGGGGCTTTGCATATGACTGAGTGCCTCCTGGCAAAGCCCAGACCTTGCGTGGTGGGCAGCGAGGACAGGAGACCTGTCAATCTCTCTCTTCTGGACTGCTTGCTTTTCCTCTGAAAAGACTACACGACCTTCTATTCGGGTTTGTTTTTAAACTTGTTTTTCTTTTCTCTTTTGATCATATGTGCTTATAGTTGCCTGGTCAACCCTCTCAGGAACAGTTACCTGAGCTACAATCGGTGAAGAAAGAAGCAGGAGCATAACAGTACGTATCAAAAGAGAAGGGGCTTCTGGTGGGACAAGGCACCAAAATAAACACAGCCCTGGTCCAGACAGCAGAAGTCCCTGCATTTGACCCATTTAAGTAGCATGCTCAATAATGGAATGCCTTCAAGGTCATCGGAGGGACCAGATGACAGTATTAATGCTAGGAGTTCAGAAGTTTCCTAAAAAGTATGTAGATAAAGTAATAATCCTTTCTTCATAGGGTTCTCCACTTTTCAAAACAAGCAGCCATTTTATTTTAAGAGATTTTAAAGTGGACACAGTGAATTAAAGGGATTTGCCAAAAATGATGGAAAATCTACAAGACATTGAAGTATTTTTACCTTCTCAAGTATTTTAAGAAAAAATAGATTTTTTCTTTGCAATACACTGTAGTTTGTCCTTTTGATGAAATTTATTTTCTTACTGGATAAAGAGTTTTCTGGGATAGGGAAAAGAGGTTTAGGGAATTTTTAAAACTCTACTTAAATAGGGTTATAGGTTCTCACAAAGAGACATATTTATTTAAAGAGCGTTCATTATATTATAGCTCATTATATTGTGAATGGCATGCCAAGGCCCTGAGTAGAGGGAGGAAGGACAGAGACTTAGTAGTGAGAAGAATGGGAAGGAGCAGGGCTTGACAGGAGAATTAGCAAGGAGGAGGATCGGAAGGAAGAGTGGCTGGCAGTTACTGATCACCTAGTGTCGTCGGGCATCAGTTAGTCTCAGTCACAGGTAAATACGGTAGCATTTTACAGATGTGGAAACTGAGGCACAGAGATCGTCAATAGCTGCTCACACAAGTAACACAAGGATCAGAAGGAACCCAGGTGGGTCCAGGGAAGGACTCTTTCCTGCTCCGCACAAAGATGAAAAGGAAGGTGGACTAGGACACAGGAAGCCGGCTGGGGAGTGGTGTGAGTTTCAGATCCAGCTCTGCTATTGGTGGATTGCACGACCTTCAGAACACCGTGATTCATCTGGGCCTCAGACTCCTGAGAGATTATGGTCCAGAACTTCAAACAAGGGGCAATTTCACCAATCATTTTGAGAAGTAGCATTTATTCTGCCCACTTTGGTAACTCAAACCAATGTAAGAATTTGTGTTTCCTCTGTGTGGGTGCCTCTGGGATGGGATCAGGTCGGTGAAGATCAAGAAGGAAAGGGAGCAAGTGGGTAGAAATGGGCTTTATGGTGCTCATTGCAAGTGTTGCACCCTAGTCAATCAATGGAAGCATAGTTTACATGTCATGAAATGCACTAATCTTTATGATTCAGTAGGATTTGATGATTGTCTACACCTATGCTAACCACCACCCAAGTCAGGTTAAAAAAAACTTTTATCTCCCTAGAAAGTTCCTTGGTGACTCTTTCGGATCCATTCTACCAAGCAGGCAACTACCATTCTAATTTCTGACACCATGGATTAGTTCGACCTGTTCTAGAGCATCATAAATATGAAATCACATCTGTGAATCCATTTTCAACATCCAAGGAGCAGTGAGGTTTCCAGGAGACAGATGGCAAATTCTTTTCCTATTGACTGAGGAGTCAAGGGTTTAAGCTCCTTTAGAGGACACAGCGAAGGACAGATGGAATGTCAGCGTTGGGCTTCTTCTCCCCAGGAAGTTTATAAATTCCTCGAAAACAGGATCAAACTCAGGGTTTTGCAGGTGCTAGGCAGATGCTCTACCACTGAGCCACACCCCTAGCTCAGAATCTGGTTCTTTTATGGGGTCCAACCATTCAGAAAACATTGCTTTCTCTATCATTATATATATAATCAGATGATACCTTTACATCCTCTGCACTCATTCGTTTATATATTCATTCACTCAACAACAATTTATTAATATGTAATTTTGTGCCTGTAACTGTCTAGGTGCTGTTTACAAATAAGACATGCAGAACCGTGTCCTCTGGTGCTCATATATTTTGTTGAGGCGACAAATTACATACTGCCAGCTGCAAGATGCAGGACTAACACTGCTCTGTTGGCCAGAGCATGAACCAGATTCGAGCCTCAGAGTTGCATTTCATTACTCAGCTCACTACTTATTCACAGCCTACTATGTGGCAGGCACAGCTGAGTACTGCACAGTACAAATATAGATGAGGCAAGGGGTTCACCGATCTCAGGCCCAAGGTCCATCCTTCTAAAAACACTGTTATCTCCAATGTCACTGTGCATTGAAAGAAGTCGGTGCATCTTTTCCATGGACTCCACATTCCCATACATTTTCACAAATCACGTCTGGAGCTGTTCAGGCTCTTAGAGATGCAGGAACTCACTCTGCCTGGCAAATGTGGAAGGATTGTTCTTTCCCGCAATATTTCAGGCACTTCATAGTCTCTTGGTCAGTTCGCTGTCAGCAGAGGCTTAAGAAAATAAACTACATGCTAGAAGGTGTAATTTGGGGATTTTGACAGTTCTTCAAAAACACAGAATTAAGTGTCCTAAGCTAATAAAATCGACACCCGCCCCTCCCAACACACACGTTTCCACACACTCAGTCTCTCTCTTTCTCAAGGTTTACCATGGTAGCTGCAGGGAGACAAAAGATTTCAGATGTGTTCCACAGATGAACGTTGGATATCACGGGACAGGACAGAGCCAGAACAATCGACTCCTTTTTGGCCAAAACTTTCCCATTAGTGTATCAGAAATATGCAAGCTCTGATTGCAGAATAAGTAAACAGGACATAATGGGTTTTCAATAACTGCTGCCTCGCCAGACTCCAAGTCTATTTGGAGAGGTTTATTTGACACACAGAGTGTGCTGGGGGAATTGAGGACAGAAAGGTAAAGGGAGTTGAAGTTCACAAATGGAAACCAGTGCACAGGAGTGGGCTGAGATCCACAGGCAAACTGGAAAGAAGGGAGGCTGACAACTGAACCACCCAAGAATCGGGAACAACACCTGTGTCTGAAACACGCGGGTTTGTTGGAACAGTTAGAACCCTAGAGGGAAATGGGGCTTGCAGAGCTTTGGAACCCTTCTGTTCTGTTTTCCTTTTGTTGGAGGCAGTTGTTTGTTAAAACAGAATCTGGGGCCAAGTGTAGTGGAGGGTTCAACCAGAACTTGACCCTGGGTCCTCAATGCCCAGTCTGGTGTGTTTTCTAACCTACATGGGCCCTTCATGTCTCTGCCGAATACACAGCCATGGGTACCAGGAAACATCGAGGATAAAAAAGATATGTTTATGTTAATTGACTGAAATTAGTTTTTATCATGTCTAAATTTCTTTCTGATCTTAACCAGAAACAAATTAGTTTATGTGTACATTGGAACTTCATTTAACTTAGACTTTTGCTAGATGTAGAAGACTGAGCAACTGGGGAAAAGAAAGACTCCATTTTCAAATGGATCTTGGGGACCCTCACCCCTAGAACGTGGGCCAGCTAGAGAACACTGTCCTCAGGAACCCTTAGCCTGGGTATTAACTTTTGATTAACAAGGTCATGAAATAATCCACAAAAGGCTGCCACACTTGAAATACAATCCAAACATCATTTCCTCAGTTCCTTTGTGTCTCTGGTCAAGTTCCTAGAAGCAGGGTCCGAGACCAGGATCCTGGTTCATGTGGTTTGCTGAGGGCTGACGGGACAGAATTTCAAGGTGGGGGGGCTCAAACAACAGATATTCATTCTCTCACAGTTCTAGAAGCTGGAAATCTATCAAGGTATCAGCAGACTCGGTTTCTCCTCAGGCCTCTCCTGGACTGGCAGATGGCGCCTTGCTGCTGAATCCTCATGTGGGGGGCCCCTGAGGTCTTGAGAGTCCTCGTCTCCTCTTCTCCAGTCAGATTGGATCAGGCCATCCTAACAGCCTCGTTTTAATTTAATCACCTCTTTAACTATAGTCCCACTTTGAGATACTTGGGGTGAGGGCTTCAATAGGAATTTGAGGGGGAACTAATTTAACCCATAACAGGGAGTGAGAGAAGGGAGACAAGGACAAGGAAGGAGGGAAGCAGGATGTGGTCGGCCACTTGCAGCCTGGCCCACAGGACTGCGCCATCAGTCAGATGGCCTTGAAGTTGGAGGCTGTCTTCCCAGCTTCTCATCTGTCAGTCCCTGGTAGTCCCTGGTGCCTATGTGGTGGGCTGGAGCCAGCCGTGGAATTTCTGCCCAGACATGTCCAGGCAGAGAGTCACACAAACGTAAGCCACTCAAGAACTCCAGCAGCTGGGGGACAGGCACCCCCGTGCCAGAAGGGGTGGGTGAGGCCCCCAACTTCATCCACCAGGGTGCAGGCCTCCAGGGCTCCTCAGTACATTATAGAAGTTTTCCAGTCTTCTGTCCCCAGGGGTTAAAGGCCACAAGTCTGGGTGCAGTCATAGGACATAAAGGCCACAGGGAAAAGGGGGTGGCATTTGCTGAAGGAAGGAGCAGGCACGATGCCACTCGCTCCCACCCGGTAGTCCAGGCCTGAATCCTCTGGTCTTCACTAAACCTATGAGCCACCTCCATCTAGGCCTCAAATTCATCTTCTCTTCATCTTCATTTCTGTTGCAAGTCCAGGGACCCAGCACATCTCACCCCAATTGCTAACACATTTCTTTTCCAATCTCTCTGCCTCTGGTTAAACTCAGCTGGGTCCCACAAGGCAGCCAATGTGAGCAATTCACCTTCCCTGCTATGGGAAGGGCAAGGCTGGGATCTGTCTTATTAGTCTTTATTCCTCCACCTCGAATCTCAACTCTCACTTAAGGGGTTGGGGGCACCTTGGGCGGCTTTAACCTTTCTGCATCTCAGTTTACTCATTCGTGAAAGCTGACTAACAACACGAGGCACCTTGCAGGTGAAGGGTTCAATGACGTGCATGCACAACACTTAGAAGAGCGTTGGGTGCCCAGCACGTGTGGCTGAGGTGGAACCCAGTGACTGCAGCAGTGGTATTAGTACCTCTGGCACCAAGCAGGGTGGTGGGCACACTGATGAGAAAATGGAAGGTCGTCAGAAGTGGCCTGCAGCCAGATTAAATGAGCATCGCTATTAGTTCTCCTGCTATTTCTGCAGACAGTGAAACCAGGAGCACGTGTGATCTCAGTTTCGGTCCTAATCTCTGACTTCACTGGCTTCCAAGGTAAATATTTAAAGTTAGTTTACAGTTGAGAGTAACAGAGTACATTAATATTAGATAACGGCTGAAAACAAAAATTCTCTCATTAGAACAGGCGATTAAGTTACAAAGAACCATGATAGTTACACCTGATGTTAGTCACGTCACCGGATAAAAAACCCACGTGGCACTATTCGTTAACTTTCATGAAACCCTGTTCACCTGGCTGCTCGGGTCAATGAAGTGCAACTCACAGGAAACTGAGCCATGGAAATGCCTCTCCTCTGTGACCCCAGCAAACTCTTCCACCATCACAGCCTGCTCCAGCTGCCCAGGGCCACCTTCCCTGAACACCCCTCAACTTGGACCCCAAGCTGATTTCTGCTGACTCACCTGGCTAATGACTTCCCTGATGGGGATGCGCCCAGAGCCCACTCTCCCTTCTCCTGGGCTCTCTACCTGCCCCCCTTCCCTCCTCCTCTTCTGCTCCACCCACGCTGTTGCACCAAGCCTATGAGATAACATTGCCCAGATGCCAGGACAGTCAGCAGGTGATTAACATCCGTCACTCAGACAAGTGTGGCCAAGAGTGCACAGGGAGAGGTTTTGAGTTGGACACCAACCCATTTCCTCTCCATCAACACACAGGTGGGAGTAACCAGAAGAGCGTCTTTAGGTCCACACGCCAGTCCACGTGCTTCAGATTTGTCCCAGTGTTATTTCCATATGCCTCATTTCTTTCTCTGCCTTCACTCTGGTTTTTTTCCCTTTTTTTTCCCCCCCTGATTGTCATTTTCTTTCTTCTTTTCTTCCTTTCTTTCTTTCTTCTTTTCTTCTTTCTTTCTTTCCTTACCCAGTTTGGTCTGTCTGCTCAGTCCCTAGCTCATTTCCTATTTCCTCACCAAGGCTAAGAGGCCATGTGAACACCTAACCAGACCCCACGACTTACCCCACGGCTCCGAGGACACTGTTCTGGAGAGCTCTGCCGTGGCCCTCATGCTCACAGACACAGGAACATGAGTCACCAGTGAGACACTGTTGCCACCCGCCTTTCTCCCCAAACCACCCCCCCAAAAGAGGAAGTGGCCTCTGACATTGGGATGTATGAACAAGAATTCCAATGCTCGGCACAAAGCATGAGAACTTCCGCCACCAACTTCTGGGCTGGTTATAGGATTCTGGTCTCATGTTTGGTTTTCAAACCTCAAATCTAGAGGAGAATGTAAGGTACAGCACGAAGACTGGGTACTAACGTTACATGGCTTCTGTCGTTTAAAAAGAATCATCATGTTTTAGAAAGAGATACTTTAGCAATAGAGAGAATGGAAATGAAAAGAGCTGTAATTGCTCTTAAAATGCATAAAGCAATATTATGGGAGAAGGAAGATCAATTAGCCACACTGGTCAATGAAGCTAAAATGAGATGTAATTAAGTTAGTTCAAAGAAAGGTTTGATTAAAGATTACAAAAAGCTCTCTAATTATGAGGAAAGAAAAGAATCTTGAGCAAGGCTGCTAAAGGAGGTTACAAACTTGTTCGCCCTGCCAATTGAAACAAGAAACCCGACAATTAGAGACGGTCCAGGTAAAACAGCATCATTCCAACAATGAATAAGCCGGTTCTCTAGTTAAGAGGATCTGTGGACCTTAGTCATGCTCTTTCCAGATATTTCAGAATCCTGAGAGTGAACGTGTGTGGCTAGGCCAACCTGCCTGTCCTTCCACTGCACTGGAGCTGGTCAAGGAGAAGGCTCCTGGGGCATTTCCCACACTCTGATCCCCAATAACTTGTTCAACATGGATAAAATTATCTGCAAGAAATACAATTTGAGGTAAACTGAAAATATAAAGGGCTAGAAATGATTAGATAATCTCCATTTGTTAAACCCATCTATGGTTCAAACTGTTTTTCTGCTTCATCTTATTCCACCAGCAATCTAGAACAAATTCAGTCTCGTTGATTGGGAAATGTTGGCATTCGGAAGTAACACACTGAATTCTATCTTTTTCTTCTTCCTACTGTGGAGGAATTGAACACACAGTCTAGAAGACTTCCTCTAAACCCTTCACCAACAATTCTGCAGCCACATCTTCCTATCCGGGGCCTGCTGTTCCCATCTGCTCACTTGCTGCAAAAGAGCAGACTTTCCTTGAACTGGCAGTAAATTGGCATTTGCACCACTTGCATCCTAATGTAAAAGAAAAATCACTTCAGAGAAGAAATAATAAATTCACCCAAACAAACACTGAAGATGAAGCAGAGTGATTCTTGGTGATAAGCCAGGAGCAATGAAAGGGTATGACCATGTGTGAATTTGCATTTGAATTCCCACCAGGGAGGCAGGCTCAGCAAACCAATTAACTACTTAAACCAATTAACCAAATCCATAATTAACCTTGAAAACAGAGGTGTCAACAGAAGCACAACAAAGAAGTTACCCTCCTTGGGATTGGCCTGGGGATTTTAAGCTTGTCAATTTTCTGTCTTACAGGCATTTCAGTTAATCTCTGGGCTTCAGTTTCTTCACCTGGAAAAAAAAAAAAAAAAAAATTCTGGGCATAGGATTGATGGCCAAGCAGTATCACCATCCATGCGGGATGGAATCGAGCCGAGGGCAGTGTGTGCCACTAATCATGGTCCCTTGTCCATAAGTAAATACACAGGCGCTTTGAAGAACATGGTCCGTGAAACACTGGCCACTTCTTGCTCATTTCTTTTGAAAACACACATGTCCATTATTACCAAAAGCAGAATGGATAACCATTTCCAAGAGACATCTCTTTTTGGAGAAAATTGTCATCTGGTATTTCAAGCAATTGACTGTAGAAGATAAAGAACCAGGAAAGGGGAGAGAAACTGTGTTAAACAAAGTTATCGGTGGCCTTTGTCTGGACTGAGCTCCTACGCTGGGCTCCAGCAGACCCGACCAAACCAGACTGGCGTTCCTCACGCTAACAGCCATGGGATCAAACTGCACTCTGAAACAGGCCAATTTTCCAAAAGCAAAGGATTGACAGCAGCCAATCAGAAGGGGCCCCGTTTACCTGAGCCAGCAGGATGAGGACTCCAATAAGGAAGTCATGTTGAAATGAACAATTTGTTTCTCGTTCCCCTTTCTGCTTCTCTAGCCCTTTTCTGCCTTAGAGGCAAACTCCTCTGCTTAAGAACATTCACCTAACTTGGTAGAAGGAGGCGTTGCCCAATTCTGGAGTCACAAGTAAAATCCAATTACTCTTTAAACTCAAATTACTCTGATTTTTGCCTCTGACAACTGTTTCTAGAAGTTTGATCTGTACACAGAAATCCCTGGGACTTCAGGAATTCTACAGCGCTCAATGCATTTCTGACACGTGGTCATTTTTCCTTGCCAAAACAATAAATTAATGCCTTGCCATAATTACTTTTGAGTAGCTCACCTTACAAAATTTTGGTTTTCAAGTAGCTTCAAAAATGTTGTTTAGAGTGATTCATGGGAAAGATCTAAGCCTGTTGCCTTGAAGTAGGTTTCATTTAGGGTTGCTGTGAAATTCACTCTGAAAAAAACCAACTGACAGTCACAAGTAGGTAATACAGACCAGACTCAAATATCTATTGACTAAGGTAGATTGAGGCTCAGATCATTACTTATACCATATCAGAAAAAAACAAAATCATGGAGGAGAGGTATACTCAATCAAATCATTATGGGAAATGAAGGCTACAGCTCTTGGAAATGTGAAGCTTATCAGGAGAATAAATACATATGTGAAATCTCATACTGGATTTTCCTGTTCCTCCTTTATAAAGGACACCATTTTTTGACGTTGACCTTGGGCAAGATCAAAGCTCACCTGTGCTAAGTCACTACACAGTTCCTAATCCTCGAGTAAAAAGATACACTTGTGAACAGGAACGCTCAGCTAAGCTCACAGGCTCTCCATATAAGCAGGGACTTAAAATGTAATTTATAGCCAGGCAAGGATGTCAGAGGATCACATTTCACTAAAATGCCAAAGACCCCATTCTCACCCCAAGTGCAGGCCTCAGTATTATCTCAGTTAACCTCTGGGTCTAAGTTTCCTCATCTGAAAAGTTAAGGGTCTTTGGAATAGAAAATCTCTATGATCCTCTCATGATTCACAAAGATTCTTTTCCATCAAGAGAGGAAGAGCCTTTCAGACAGCACACATTTCCATTTCTAGTATTTTGGACCAAACCAGTACTTTGAAAATTTGGTATGAAAGCTTTTCTCAAGATAAAAAGATAGCATTTCCTTGAGAATAATTGCCAGTCTCGTTGAAACTTTAGCCAGAGAACTTATCAAATAAAGAAACCACCTCTTCTAGACCATAGGCTAAATCTAAGAAAGTCAAAAACCCAAATGCCTCATGGGAATTTAGAATTACACAGTTGTTGGCTGAATTGAGAGTAAAGAATGTGAATTTGTTTTGCCAAGATTCTCCAAGACCACATGAGCTGGGGCTCATTTTTCTTTAAATCATGTAATTGAAGAAAAGAAACTTCTAGAAAGAGGTATGCATCATCTCAGGAGACCAAGTAAAGCTGACCCATGCCTGGTTCTCACTCAGTGTGCTCTTTCCTCTTACCTTGTACCCCAAACAAGCTGTTGTCCTCACAGACAGAGCCTGGGAAATGTCTGGCAGCAGCAGGAATTTCAATTCTAACTTGCTTCATATAAATAAAGTAAATTTTATTCTGACTACCGTAAATGCACTAGTATTCTCATATTATGAATTTGTCAATGGTTGTAATGTTGGATAGAATATGAATATTAAATCTAAGATATCAATGTTAAATATTAAGCCTTGTAATATTATCATTAAATGTTAAAATGTTTTCTGTATTTCTTAGTTCCACTGAATAAATCCTAAGGAAGTTGACAAAGAGATAAAAAATAAGTCCGAGATGAATAACCTTTAAATGAACAAAAATCTGTACATTTAAATGCTATTTCTCTTGCTTATCTTAATTCCCTAAATAATGATTTATTGAACACTCACTAAGAGCTCACCTAGGTCTAGAAAATATGCATAGAATTGAGATATACAAACAGTCACAGTTGCTACTCTTAGGGATGAAAATCACATCATATAAAGATATTTATTTGGGTGATTAATATAAGACATTAATATTGATACCACAAAAATCTTGGAGTTGTTTTTTGTGAATTGTTTAGGGGTATCTTGCTTCTTTTAAACAATGAATGATAAGGAAAACAGAAAAAAAAAAATGATAAAGTATCCAACCATAACATACTACGCACAATTTTGGAAAATCATTTATAAGACAAACCACAAATTAATTTTTAGGATTCCAAGCATTCACAACTTTGAAGAAATAAGATCAAGAGTAAATGCTTGCTGCTAGAAAAGAAAATAATGATGATAGTTTTAATGATACCACTCAACTCTAATTTGCTTGTATTTTACAAACTAAAAACAAAAATACCAGGAGGTTTGTTTATGAAGGTCACCAGATGATGCTTCTTCAACAGAAGGAATGTAGAAACAAAAACTAGAACTGAAAGATTCAGAGCCGCTTTTAACCGGGGAATCACTAGACTGGGATTTCAGTTCCAAAACTGACCAGCCTCGCAAAGGTCAAACCACTTCCTGAGGGGTAGCCAAGAAGCTTGAGAAAATTCCCAGCATTCCTGGACTCCAAAGCTGGGCTTCCCGAGGGGGAAGCCTCTTTCCCACCTGCAGCTCACCCCACCCCAAACCTCATGTCTGACCTTTGCCCAGGCTGTGGTGTAGCCTCCTTTCTTTGGGATTTAACTTTGCCAAATCTGTACTTTAAAAAATAAATTTCTTACATAACATTATTAAAAGGCTGAAAGTTGTGGAACAAAGTGTATGTCCCTCTTCACCTCATGATTCCTAGAGAACTACAAGCCTGTGGTATCCAGACATCATGACGTCTAGGTGTCAATCTGGTTAGACTTTTTGGCAAGAAATCTGATTTGCTCCACCTCCTCCCTGTGTCATCCGTAGATTTGAGTGGATTTTGTTATAAGAGATGGAGATCATAGATGTTCCTTTTAGATTCTGGAGAATCAGTTTAGGGAGAAAATTAAAAATGTGTTAGTAAATCAGCATTACCAAGACAACGACAATATATGAAGAGCTGTCATAGTGTAGATTTTCAGACTGGATTAAGTCTCTAAAGCAAGAGCCTGTTTTCTCCTAAATGATATGCAGCCCTGTCCCAGGAAGCTGATGCACTGTGGCTCCTGTGGTACTTAGCACCTATCTCTGTTGTCACAGAAACTTCTGGAGACAGTGGTCTGCAGAAGCCACCATTGTGTATTTGAACCTGCGCAGCAGTGTTTTCTATGGTAAAAAGCACACATGAACACACACACATACACTGTTAAAATGTTTCGTAACTTAAGCTTTTGTTCCTAAGTAAAAATAAATTTCTGGAAATTTCTTTCAGAAGGATCCAAGTTCTACAAAAGATGCATTACGTTTACTGATGGGTTAAAGAGTTTACTTGAAAATAATTCTTTTGATTCATAGGAGTTGGGAATTAGCATAAGTAACACCGGTAAACAAAGCTTGAAATAATTTTTCCTCTATATAATCTCTTTTAAATGAGCCATTTGATTTATGAATAAAAGGGTCATAATGCAAACTCTGTTCAGGAAAGAACATATGTGAGTAATTAGAAACTACTGGGGTATCTCTATGGCGCATTAAGTCTGATGGACACTAGATTCCCAGAAGCTCCTACACCGTGTGGGGATCTCTGCTTCAGAGCTGCTATTTTGCATAAACTCACAGAAACTTCATAAACAGAGCTCAGGCGTCTAGAACTGAAATACAGAGAGCAGAAGAAACACGCTCACTCGGCAACAAGCCACCTTGACTGGTGGAGAGCAAGTGAACTCAAAGGAACTGTGATTTTTGCCACTGGCAGATCTAATTCTTAGGGAAATGCTTTCTTTCTTTCTTTTTTCTTTCACTTTAAAAAAAAAAAAAAAACTCTTCTGGCCTGGGTGCTCAGTAGCAGAGTACTTGCCTAGCGTGTGCAGAGTGCTGGGTCCAATCCCAAATTCTACCACAGGGAATAAAATACATTCTACCAGACTTTTTAAGCTAAAATATAAATTTGGCAAAGAGGTTAAGAAGATGATTTCACGCTTAAAACAACAAACACAAATAGATCTCTTCTACAAAATTGGTGCATCTTTGTAACAAGTTGAATAAATGGCTACTTGGCACAGAATTGAATATTATTTCTCTATAGAGAAATTATTCAAATTAAGATTCTTTTCTAAAATGAATAAGCAAGAATTACCTACTTGTAACACGGACGTATTTCTTCTGAGTAAGATATGCTGGAGCCCATCTGGCTTGTAAAACTCTCATTCGTTTGTTTCTATCCATGGAGAACTCTCCCACTGAGCTACATCTCCAGCCCTTTTTATTTCATTTTATTTTTTATTTTGAGACAAGGTCTCACTAAATTGCCAAGCCCTCAAACTTGGCAACCTTCCTGCCTCGGCCACCTGAATCACGGGGAGGATGGGTGTGCGGTACTGAGTCGGGCATATAAATTCCAATGCTCTCCAATGAAGCAAGCCACTGTCACTAATCCCACGGAAAAGATGAAAAGTTTGCCTGAAGCATAAACCAAGTGGGGAAGGAGTCATCCTCTTACCCCTCACGCTTTTAATTCATAGGGGAAAAAAATAAAAAGGTATTGTTTTGCTTTAAGTAACCCTTCAAAATATTTGAGGAAATGTTAATGAATAGTTAAAAATCAATAACAGTGTCCGGGTGTAAGAACCAAAAAAGGGAACAGAAAGAATTCACAGTTACCTAGGGAAACTGAACTTCCCTCTGGCAGGATGGAAGGAGTCTCAGCCCTTCTACTGCTCATGGGAAAAAAACCACTGAGCAAGTGACTGCAGTGTTCCAGAGGAGGAAATGTGAAACCTGGGTTCATCATAAACCTCAAGAAGCCAAGGCCGGGTCCTTGGAAATGCTGTGCTGGAATGGAAGCCGTATCCTAACTGTATGGGGTGCTTGGTTCGACTCTGCTTAGACTGGCAGTTCATGTCTGCAACTAAGTGAATGGATACACTTGACAGTTGCTAGGGTTTGGATTCAGTTCTAGTGTGTCCTCTGAAGTTTCATGACTTAGAAACTCGATGTGGTGATGTTGATCGTTGCTGGACTCTTTAAAGGTGGGGCCCAGTGGCAAGTGGGAGTGCCGCCCTCAGAAAAGAGTAATGCTGGCCTCGAGGAGTGCGCTGGTTCTCAGGACAGCGAATTGCTACAAGAGCAAACCTGACCCCTGAATGTCCCTAGCTTCCTGTCTCGCCATGGGATCTCTTCTCACATCCTCTCCACCACGATGCCATCTGCCATGAGGTGACGTAGCCACGGAGGCCCGGGCAGATGAGGCTTCCTGATCCTGGTCTTTCATCCTCCAAAACTGCGAGCTAAATACCTGTCTTTTCTTTCTACATCACCCAGCCTCAGCATTCTGCTATAGTAACAGAAAATGGCCTAATACAATAGTCTTCCAGAAATGGGGTTGTAAGTTATCTACCGAGCTCGCCTCTCCATCCATGACTCTTCAGCTTTAGGGCAGAGAGGGCTGTCTACTACTTCCACAGCTCTCCCCAGCGCCCTGGCTGTGAATTCTGGATGCGTTTCCTTCCACAGAGGCTGTCTCCTATCTCGTGTTGCTCCCATGGATTGACACAGAACTCACGTTCCCGGGATGGATTTCTTCCACTCTCCCACTGTGGGGCGGGAAGTAATTGCTTGCCTTTCCTTTTCTCTGTTCCTCTCCCTAGGCCCCAAAGTATGGAGAGGTTGAACTGTGTAACCAGGATTAAAGAACAAAGCAGGGTCCTTCCTTGTCCATCTCTTTCTTTTACCAACCAGTGTAGTCAAAAGTTATCACTTACAGAATATTTACCTCGAGACAATCCAGCCATTTTTATGAACCACATAACTAGGGGGAAAGTCCCTATTCCTGGAAATAACATTAGGTTATGAAGCCAGGCCTGGTGCCCTGTACTTGTCCCTGCACTCAGGAGGCAAAGACAAGAGGATCACTTAAGCCCCTGAGCTTGAGACCTGCCTGGGCAACATAGTAAAACCCTGCCACCAAAATAAAAGAGAGAAAGAAGTGATGTATAAATGTGATTCCGGCGCACAGAGCTTCTTTGCTAGACTCTGACAGGCTCAGACTTCAGCCACAGCAAAATATTTCCAATTTTTTTAAACATTTTTTAATTGTTTGTTCTATTTAGTCACACACGACAGCAGAATACATTTTGATTCTATCACCAACTTTTTATCCAAAATGTACCTTTTTACAGACTGGGGGGGGGGGGGGGGGTTCTGTCCACATTTGTGGCCGTGCTGCTGATGCTTGTCATAAGCATGATGTCCTTGGATAAGTGTAACTCATGCCCTACCAATGTTACTGAGGCCACTGTTTACAAGAATGCTCTGGCAAATTCTATGATAAAGTAATCACATTTTTAAAAGTAAAACCATGCCCTTCACAAGCCTGTTTTATAAGTCAATGCTGCATTTGAACAGGTTTGCTGAAAATAGGGTTTGCATATCAGTAGATACATTTTCTCCCCTCAATCTAATACCTTGTTGCTGTTTATTTCCTGCCCTGGGAGTGAGTGAACCCAGCGATGGTGATGTAAAATCTCTGCCCACATGGATTAAGAAGAAACCAAGTAAGAATAAACTTTGCCATGGCCAACTCCTCCGGCAGACCCTGGCAAGTAGCAATCAGAGACCGTGTGCTATTGTTCACGTGCACAGAGTGAACACTGGTGATCTGGCTTTCTGATTTCTGCTGCTTATGCAACTCTGTAAACTTCAGACCCCACTTCTAAAAAATGGGGACACTAAAAATAGCACCTTCCACATTGGGCTGTTGTGAAGACTTCAATTAGTAAGAAGATAATGAATGTGGTAAATTCAGCTCCAAACCTGGCACATAGCAAGTGATGAGTAAGTGTCAGTCTCACTGTTGGCGTAAAGACCTACTGATTCTTTTTAAAGTAGGAAAACGCTCAGAAATAGTTCCAGAGGTACCTTGGAGGGCCACACAACACTGATGGAGACAGCCTCAGCACCTTCCCTGAGTCATTTCTCTCTCTCCTCTGACACAGAAGTGCCCCGGCTCTGCACATCAGTTGGCAGTGGTCTCCGGGCCTCAATCCCTCCCACCCTCATTGGCTCCCACCCAGTGTGCCAAACAGCATCAACAGGATATGGAGTCATCTTCCGTGGTCCCAGCTGGCTCTGATTGTGCTGGGATGGCTTGGCTCTTGCAGCAGCTAGATTGAAAGCATGTCTCAACTTCACCTCTTGAATGCAACGTTGTTTATATTTGCCCAAGACTTTTCTTTCCCTTGGGGCATTTAAAGATCATGCCAAATTCCTTGTTTCTTTTATCTGGATGGAGTCTTTCATAAGGATATCTGAGGGCAGTTATTCTCACTGACATTTTGCAAATCAGAGAGTTTTTATAGCTACACAGCCTTTCCCTCACCACAGCCTGACTTCACATAGAGCAAAAGTGATTCTTTGAAAATCCACACCAGATGATGTGATATCACTCCTCTGCTCCAAACCACTTGCTGCCTTTGTCTCAGAGTGAACACTAACACCCTGGAAGGCTTACAGGATACCACACAATGTCCACTGGCTCCCACTCACCCGCCTCTACTCTTTTCCTTGCTTCCTTTTTAAAATTTGAGTATCTAGGGCCTTTGCACTTGCTGTTTCCTGAGTCTGCGATACTCTTTGCCTCACATATCCTCACAGCTCAGTTCTTTCTGGTGTCAGTTCAAATGTTACCTTCTCAGGCAAGCCTTCTGCTCTATGTTCTGTAAGATAGGACTCATTATCACCCCTCTTTATGTCCTTACTCTGCACCCTCCTTATGATGTCTTAGACTCACCCGCTCATAATGGATACATTATTTTGACTTTTAATTACCTTGGCCCCATAGGCAGCAGCTGGTCTCTGGCCTCAGCATCCTGGCGCTCCTCTGGAGCTCGGAGCACAACATACATTTGGCAACTGCACTACCTGTGCACATAGAGCAAATCCTGCTGGTTAAGAGCCAAGAGACCGAATGTTTGGATAGAATTGTTTCTTGCTTTCCTGGTCCATCCCTAAAGTATTGACATAACAAGTCAGTGGCTATGATGAAATTTTAATTTCTATAAGAACAGCAAGGAGGGAACAGGGTGGAAAAGCTGACGGGGCTTCATTGCTGAGGGGAACTAATGCTGAGAAAGAGAAGTTTGCCCTTAGCACACTTTCAAATACTAATAATAAACTGTAGGCAAGAATGATAACAAAGTAACAGGAAAGCTGGAAGAAATGAAAATAAGAGTGTGCATTTCGATTCCATGCTTCTAATTCATGAACATGTTAGAAACTCCCAGGTATAACCCACACTGGCTCTCACATTTCCGTTTCTTCGTCCCTCTATCAGCAAGACTGCTGACTCTTCTAGAACTGCTTCCACCCTGGAGCAGAGGGAAGAAGGAGAAATATATGAATTCTCCTGGCCACTCCAGGGCTCTCTGGTGCAGGTTCTGTCCCCCACTCTGCTTTGAAACCTCACTCTGCCTCCCACTAGCTGTGCATCCTTGGGCAAGCTACTTGACTTCTCTCTGCTGAATGTCTTCATCTGTCACATGGCAGTAACAAGTCACAAACCATGCCTCCCACTCTCTGCGACTCTCATGGGACATTGTTTCCTCTGGTGCTTGATTCCATCTGGCGGTGTCTTGCCCACCGTGGCCCTAAACACACAGAGCCCACTGCAAATGCTGCCAGTCGGAGGCCTGTCAAGTGACCAACCTGGCAATGAACTGGAAGCAGTCGAGGACCATGAGCTGGGCACGGTGACACAAGCCTGTAACCCCGGTGACGCAGGAGGCTGAGGCAGGAGGATTCCATGTTCAAGGCCAGGATCAGCAATTCAGTGAGACTCAACCTCAAAATGAAAATGCGACTCCATGGTGAGGTGTCCCTGGGTTCAATCCTAGGTACCAACAAACAACAAAGGACCACGAAAGTGGAAAATCCACGGTGGCCGTGGCTCATCAGGCAGGTGTGTCCCCCTCCACCAGGGTCATGTTCTTGAAGAACAAGAGCAAAGTGACAGAGGCTGTTAAGAATCTGCTCCCCTGTAGGCTAAGGGAAACAGGAGGAGCTTGCCCATCATGGAGGGCCCTCGCTTGACTGGACTGAAGACCAGATACGCAGCCATGTGCACATGACCATGAAGTTGCCTAATGACACACGTCTCAGAACCTGCCCCCAATGTTAAGTGACAAGTGGCGGAAGTCTCTGCTTCTAAGGACAGAGGACGTGAGTGAGTAAAGCAGAGCCCTCAAGTCAGCTCAGTCCTTTGAAAGTGGCCGGGAGTGAGCACTCGACTCCCCCTGCTCAGAAATTTCTTCTCCTGGATTCGCTGTCTGCACTGGTTGGAGTGGGCCTGACAGGTCACCAGCTGGAAGCTTGGGCCCAGTGTGACAGTGCTGAAAGGTGCTGGGACCTTTAAGAGGTGGGGCTTAGAGGGAGGCATTAGGTCCTTCAGGATGGGCAGATCTCCTAGGAGCCTGGTGGGTCCCCTCCAGGGAAGGCGGGTATAGAAAGGCAAGCCTGGGTCCTGAATCTCCCTGGGAGATGAACCATGTGTTCTCTCCTGCGCCTGCTTCCACCTTGAGATGCCATCTGTCATGAGGCTCCACCAGGCCACGTAGATGAGGCTTCCTGATCTTCAACTTACATCCTCAAAATTGTGAGCTGAAGAAGCATTTTTTTTTCTACATCCACAATACTTTTTATTTTTGGAGAGAGGGTCTGGCTCAGCATCTTTTCTTTATAAACTCCTCAGCTTTGGGCATTTTGTCGTAGCAACAGAAAATGGACTAATATAGGACTCTTCTTGCAATCCTGAAAAATGGCATGCACTAGGAGGAGGGAAAATTTAGGAATCAGATCTCATGGAATTAAATAGCATTCTTCTCTAAAAACGTATTATGACACTGTCCTTCTTTTGTATAATGGTAAAAATAAACCTTATCCTTCTGAAATTTGGGACCTCTGGGGACACAGTGTGATATGATTTAAAAAAAAAAAAAAAAGAAAGAAAGAAAGGAGGAAGGAAAGCACTAAACCAGGAGTGAGGCGCGCAGGCTCCAGTGCTGGCCGAGTGGCCCAGTGGGAGTCACCACCAGGCCTCGGCTCTCTCACCTACAAAATGTGGAACAACACTGGCAGGTGATTAGAGTCTCGTAGAGTCTCGCAGAGTCTCACACTTGGTTTGTTCTTCTGTTCTGAGAGTCTCTGAGTAAGATAAGACCCAGGAACGATGGGAGTACAGGAGTCTCGGGAGGGTTCAGTTCCTCCTTCCAAGTGATGTTTGCAGGGGTATCGATCAGTGCCGTGCACACCATGGGAATCCAGCTGAAGCACATGGCTCCCTCAGGTTGCTTGATCCCCCATAAATCCATAGACCTTGAGGCGAACGGCAAAATAGATGAATAAAATGTCAGCTGAAGCAAATAATGAGAGGAAGCCAGAGTCCCTGGAGAATCTTAAATTCAGAAAATAAGCTTGGACACTTTCACAGAAATCAAACCCATGGACAGACAGGAGGAGGTCATTTAGGAGGCTGAGTTTTGTTCGTGTGTCCACGGAGAGAAAGGTATAGCCCATATTGCTTTGTACCGTCTTTTTTTTTTTTTTTTTTTTCGTACCAGGGATTGAACCCAGGGGCACTCAACCACTGAACCACTCCCCAGCCCTTTTTACTTCCAGGTTTCACTAAGTTGCTGAGGCTGGCTTTGATCTTGAGATCCTCCTGTTTCAGCCTCCTGAACTGCTAGGATTAGAGGAATGTGCTACTGTGCCTGGCTTGTGCTGCCCCTCTTACAGGCTCCCAAAATAAGTTGGAAATGAGGAAGGAGGTGGGGAACACAAATGCTTTCAGAGTGGTTTGTGCTCAGCCTGGAGAGAGTGGTGACCTGCACCACAAAGAAGGGGAGACCAAGCCTCCAGAAGCAGTAGAACATGCCACCTCACACAAATGCCCTTAAATCAGGCTGCAAAACTAACATTTGTTAAAAGCAAATGAAACTGCAGAGTCAGTTCCTCAGTCTCACTGGTCACATTTCAAGTGCTCAGTGGTCACATGTGGCTAGAGGCTGCCATCCAGGTGAGTGCAGATGCAGAATGTCTCCAACATGGCTGAACATGCCACTGGGCAGGGCTGCCTGTTAGCTGTGTTCAAGGATCTGCTTCCGGATCACCTGGATGTTTTCAGAGTTGAGCACTGTGTGTGACTCTTGAGAAAAGGGTCACAGTTAGATGAGCCTGCATGTTCAGTCCCCTCCCCATGCCGTCCTCTTTGTCCTTTAGGTTGGAACCGGGGCTCTCCCAGATGCAGTAGTGCATGGCCAGCAGCTCCGGCTCAGGTTCCAGATGCACTTTCCTCCTGAAAGAGAAGTAGAGGTCATGGCCTGCCTCCCCTCTCCTCTGCCCATTTACCCACCTTGAAGCCCTGAGCCAAAGGAATTTCCCCAGGGAAGGGAGTAGGGGGGAGTAGGAGCCCACAGAGGAGTGGAAAGATCTGAGATTCATGATGGTCCTCAGATGAGCAAGCCATCACGCATGAGTGCCCTCTTTCATGACAGAAGAAATAGCTTTCGTGGAGTCAGGGGAGGATGCTCAGAGGTCACTTGCAGCCCACGTCTGTGCACCATACACACTGACATGCAACGCCTCATGGAGTTCCACAGAGGGAGAGGGACAGAGAAAGACCCTCTGACCGCTCCCCAGGGCCACTCACATTGCAGAGTATCAGACTCCAAAATGCAACTAATTTGGGAGTTGGGTTACAGAAAGCTGTGGTATCTCTCCAAGGTGGAAAGACCTCCATTAGCACCACTGGCTTGGGTTTAAACCACTAAGTTGGGGCAAGTGTCCAGGAGGATAGGAAAATTCTACTGGAGAAAGCAAGAAGGCCCTGGATTTAACTCCATTGGTTGTCACATTAGCTCAGAGTCATTCGTCACATTTCTTTAGAATCATTTAGTGGTTTGAGGAATCACAAGAGAAAGAAAATATGTCAGCAATGTGTTTCTTGCATATGAATTGCAGGCCCTTGGTTACTTGGGGCAGAAGGAAGGCCCTGAACGGAATTCCTAAAGTCTGAAAGTAAGCAGAGATATCTAGTCCAAATCCCCATCAGATACAGGAAGTCCCATATTATTTCCAAAATCACATTCTCTAGACTCAACTGAATACTGCAGACATGAGTGGCATATTGCTAATTTGAACATCCAGGGATCAACTCAGATGTGTTCCATCACTACCGGCACCGTGAGTGTCTGATAGCACACCAAGGAGAACACGTACCTCCACATTCTCTGTCTCTTAATCCCAGGGAGCAGACTCTCCCTTTCCTTGGATTTATGCAGTTTAACACTTTCTCAGCCTGTTCCTCCCACACTTACAGGATTAAACCCCTCTTTATTGCATGATTCTAGCAAGTGGTTCACTTCTCTATCTGCTGCCAATTGTCTGCAGTGTGGGTGGTAGAAGTGAATACAGGCAACATGTCTATCATGGCAAGGACTGTAATCTGTTTATTAAGAGACGATTCTTGTCATTTGATGCAGCCTCCAGAACCACAGCCCTGGCAAAAGGGTAGCAGATGGAAGCAAGTCCAAGACTCCAGCTTTGCCTTTTTCACATACTCAGCAGGATGTCCGAGTCTCCCCCCAGGTTTGGCAAACTTACAAAAGCTGGCAAGAGACCCATTGCAGCCACATGGGGGACGGGTCTCTCCAACATGCCCCAGGGTTGAAAGCACACTTGTGTTCCTTGGTAAAACCGTGATGAAGAAACAGTGAACCAAGCACCCTCGCCTTCAAGGGAAGTACATAGTATACAGTACCTCCAGAGTGTTATTTTTCAAATGAAGGAAATAAAACAAGTTCTGATGTATTGAAGATGGCGTTAAATCAAAATTAGAAGTCATTCTAAAACTCCAGAATGTTAGACTGTATTAGGCTTCTACATTGAATAACCATGTGAACTTCCTGAAAGTCAAAAGATAGACTAGGATTGAATGCATTTAAATGTCTATGAGTTTCATATAGTCAATGACAGTTACTCCTAAAAGAAATAAGGGATTATCCATGACTCTATCTCCCATGACCAGTGATTATGGAAACATTTCTGATCCTCTTCTTGTTGAGGCCTTCTGATTTTTCTAAAGAGGTGCTGTCCATCTTACACGTATATGATTTGTGGCAAACCCGTTTCTGCACCTTGAGGTTGGAAATTAACTGATGTAGGATCTTAGGTGAAGAACAAATCTGCTGTTTGCATTTCAGTACTACATTTCCTTGACTATTTTCTGGTTTTGAGTTTTCACCCACCTGGGGTTTAGGGCAACACAGTCCTCGTCCTTCCAAAGCCTAGGCTTCCTCCTGCCTCTTCTCCTTCATTCATCCATCCCTTGCCCTCTCTTTTCCTGAGTCTCCTCCCTACCGCTGATCTTACACCTTCTTTGATAGTTGAGCACCCTAGTAACTTACAGACCTGTAAGAGCCACAGATGACCCAACTCCATAAAAAAATCAGAAGCATGCTCCACGCTAGCTCAAGGATTCAGCCTCACTAGTGCACGAGATCTGTTGCTATCTGCTAGGGCCCCTAGGGGCCAGCCACAAGCTTTGCTGAGCAAAGTGAGCTGCAGGCCAGACAGGGCACCTGCTTCCCACCTTCCGCCTCAAGGCCCAGCTCTGTCCTTGAGTGTTTCCACCCTAGCAATTTAAATACAAACCTCCTAAATTTGTTCTTAGGTGAAAAGAGGACAAAAACCAGTTTTAGTTCCCAGAGGCCTCCTCTGCTCCTGATGTGTTTCCATTTTTAAAATCAGCCTGAAATGCTAGACATTTGATCCAATAAATCAGGTATAGGGAGTCCAAAGAACTAGTCTCCGGAGATTGGTTTCCAGGCCACATATTGTGCTTACCCTAGAAAATAGGAGATGATGTGCCAATGAACTCACCCGAAGTGGATTTGAGGGCTGAAGACAAGTTCTCCGTTGTGAATTCCTTAGGCGTTTAGATGAGCCTCTGCCCCTTTGTGGATGATCAGGCCTTCTCATCACCTAACATATCCAGGAGAGAGTCCAGATGCACACCTCGACAGACCCCTCACCTGAACCCTCTGACATGATTGTTCGTCAGGTTATCTGGACAAGTTTGGGCTTTACAAAGTGCTCACCCTAAAACCTTATGTCTGTGCGATGCCCAACAGTTTTCAAAGGGCTCTCACAGATGTGATGGCCCTTGGCATTCCCAAGGTCCTGGTGCCCCAGAGAGAACAATCTAGACACAAGGTGGTGATATCCTCCAGGTCAGAGGGTGAGCTCTAGGGTCAGACTGATCTGAATTCAAATTCTGGCTTGGCCTATTACTAACTGTGTAGACTTGGGTAAACTATTTCATGTTTCTAAGTCACTGAATCCTCATTTTTCAGCTGGGGATAAGATCAGTGTGGTCGTACCTCAGTACCCATGGGGAATTGTTTCCAGCCACCCTCTCACAAATACCCAACTATGTGGATGCTCAAGAGTCACACAAAATGGAGTAGTATTTGTACCGGCCTACCCATATTCTGCTGTACATTTTAAATATCTGTAGATAAATACATGCACAATACCTAAGACCATATAAATGCTATATAAATAGTTGTCGTATGATGTTCATTAGGGAATAATGATGACAGAAAAGCATGAACATGCTCAATACAGGCATAGAATTTTGCCCTGCAGCTGATCGAATCTACAGATGTGGAGTCCAAAGATGTGAAGAGAGGGCCGACCGTACACGCTTCAGAAAGTGGTGCCTGATCTTGAAGAAGCATCCGAAACATGTAGCATCCTACCTGGCACATGTAAAATGTCCAGCGAATCACTGTTATTAGTAGTAGATATGTTTGGCCCACATAAAAGCAGTCTGCAAAAGAAGATGTAAATTAAACATTCATCGTGTTCATTCATTAACTGGCAGGGACAAAATCCCAAGTGGACTCTGCATCCAAACACATCTCAGCACTTACAGATCCAGTGGTAACCTATGCGCAGCTGAAGGTCTGCCACAGCCCCAAGGTCAGCACTGCAGATGGGTTTCATCCTTTGGTCCAGTGATTAACACTATGCGTATTCTTAGTAGAACATTATTTAGAAATAGTTGCAGTGTTGTTCTTTTCGTTTCTTTCTTTTTTTTTGATAAGCATTATTTTTAAAAAATGCAAGTCATTTTACGGTTGGTTTTGTGGAGTACATGATTCTCTGGGTTTTCTAGAAAATTGGCTGTTGTGGCCACATTAGCTGGATATGCATGTCTTCCTGCTACTCCATTAACTTGCCTTGCTTAGAATTCTGAGCAACGTATAGCAAAGCTTTACTTCCTCTTTAAGATGAACTATCTTTATTGGTAAACTAAGGATTTAAGAATTGTATTTCTTAAAGTTTATTCATGGGTTAAAATGTACTTGATGACTCTGATCCATGCCTGCTCAGCTCAGAAGTACGAGGTGAGAATGAGTAGCTTCAGTGCGCACACAGGGAGCTTTGTGTACTGACTAGCTTTCTCAGATGGTGCGTGGTAGCAACAACAACAAAAAAATCACCTGGACATCTAAGATCAAAGGCTGACTTTTTGCCTATTTTACAGGTCAACTTAGAGTTCTGGACTCTGTTTTGTGCTTCTTCACTCTGGGATCAAGTTCGTCTGAGTCACATTGATCTTAAAGAAGGAGATGACCTATTCACCCAATGATGATTCCCCACAGTGACAGATTTGTGCAATGGCGGATCCACACAATCATGGATCCACTCAGTGGTAGAACCAGGCAATGGTCCAACCACATATTGGCTAATCAGTTTCTGCCACTCATGTTGTGTAGAAGCAGGCTGTGTGGCCAAGCCTTACACCAGCATGTGGGGAAGTAAACTGGCCCACAGGAGAGTGTAATGCAAGCCACCCAGTGTGGACACAGTCTGCCCTGAAAGGGCAGCTTCTGAGAATAATGCCCAGTCCACCACACATTCCTGCTTGAGATTCCTTCTGATGGTGTAGGAGTATTCCCAAGATGCAGAGAGCAGCGACTTAAGGGACACCCCATAATAAAACAAGGTCAGCCAACAGCAGCCCCTAGCCCATTTTTATATGACCTATGAACTGTGAGTGGTTTTCACATTGTTAAGAGTTGTAAAAAGTGGGGGGTAGATGGATGACAAAGACTGAGAATGGTCCACAAAATCTAAAAGATTTATTCTCTGCTCTTTCCAAAAGAATTTGTCAACACTTAGAATAAAACTAAACTGGGGATTAGCCTTGTAACCTTAGTTTCATTTGCACTGGAAGCAGTCCATGTCTATTCCACATAAAATCAACCTCTGGAGGAACAAATAGGATGTTATTCAGGGACTGATAATCAGTGTAGAATTACTCATTTAGGATTCGGCATCCAATGTCCAATGACTCTGTCCGTGTCACTGGTGTTGCACTAAATAGTAAATAGAGTGAATTAAAATTTCGTTTTGGTTTTTCCTTTTTTTAAATTTTCTATGCCCCATGAGGATATCATGCTAATTTCCTCCATGAAAAAGAGTGAAATGTTCCACACTCAGTCCAGGGTTTGGCAAAGATGATGTTTTCTATGAAACTACTTACCTGACAAAGAATCTTTAGATCTCGGCTCTCAATTTCATCACGAATCCTTGCCTGAGATGATTTGAAAGATAGAAATATAAATGTTTGTCACTTTCCATTGGGATAAAAAATACCTAAGATAACCAACTTACAAAGAAAAAAAGTCATATTTGGAAACTCAGGGGTTTCAGTCCGTGGTCACTTGGCCCTGTTGCTTTGGGTCTCTGACAGCACATCACCGTGAAGCACATGCTGAGCAGAACCACTCACCTCGAGGCTGGAAAGTGAGAGAGAGAGAGGAAGAGGAGGGACTCGGGTCCCACTTCCCTTACAAGGGCACGCCCCAGTGACCTAACGCTTCTCCCTAGGCCTCACCACCCCCTCCCAGGAGTACCACCTTTACCTGGAGGCCTTTGAGAAACACTCAGGATGCAAACTGCAGCAGTTCCCAGGAAGTGTCTTTAGAAACTTCCATCCAGATAACACGAGGCATGTTGAAATTCACCACAAACAACAGAAAGACCCAACAGTAAGGAAAGTCCATTTTAAGTGAAATAATAAGGACCCCTGCCTCCAAACTAAAATTGGGAAGACCATCTGACCCAAATGAGAAAATTTATCAAAGAGGCATTGGCAAAATTTCCAGGGGACAGATTGCCTGCAAAGAAATAAAACAGGGACTTTCTCTGGGTGACAAAAGTGTTCTCTGCAGTACAGTGGCAATGGATACATGACTGTATTGGTCGAAACCCACCGAACTCAGAGTCAGAAGAAACAAAGCTTAATGTATGCAAATTTTTTAAAACTCAAGCAGGATGTTGGGGGATCCAGGAAGGATTGCAGATTGTACCAATAAATCTAACTGTACTGCAAATAAATATAGAGCATAAATTCAGTGATGGTGGTGGGGTAGAAAATAACTCACCTAAGTAAATGGAAGTCAGTGGCTTGACTAGGAATTGTGTGGAAAAAATCCAAGAAGTTAAAAATTAAAATTGTACAGAAACTGGGGGAAAGAGGGGTGAGAGTTGACATAATCCCCTCAGACTCAGGGCCATGCAGAGATTCTAGAAGAGATTCCACGGTCCTGGAAGAACCACCTGACATGAATAGCACAAAGTAGGGACACTGAGGAGCAGAGTGAGGTGGTTCCACCTGCAGAACAGCAGAGGAGATGGAGCTGACAGAGACCCAGGCCTGTATGCACACATCACGCTCAGGGCGTAACATCTGGGCTCTCCCTGAAGGCGATGGTCAGACATGGCAGAGGCAGAGGAGCAGACATCAGATGGACCGGTGTCTGAGCCAGCCTAGCTGCTATACAGAGCACCAGGGATGGAGTGGCTTGACACACACATCTACTCTCATAGGGACTCGAGGTCCTAAATGTCAAGCTTTGAGGGAAGGGAGCTTTCCAGGCCTGTCTCCTGCTTGGAGACTGTATCACACTAATCTCTGCTGTCTTGTTCACCTGGCCCAGTCCCTGTGTCCCTGTGTCCCTGTCTCCTCCCACAGCGCTCTTTCATAAGGACACGAGTCATTTGGATCAGGGGCCCTGTTCTTCAGTATGACTTCTTCTTAACCAGGTGTATCTGTAATGACCGGATCTGCAATAAGATCATATTCTGAGGTGTTGGGAATTAGGCCTTCGGTTGAATTTGTGGGGAACATGACTTAACCCATAACACACAGAAAGCCTGAATCCTACAGAGACACTCTGAGTCACCCCAACTTTACGAAGAGCAAAGACACATGAGCTCTCAGGACAGACATCATAGTACTAGAGGAGCACTTATTCAGGTAGTAGTTTGAGGGGTTGGGGGTTCGTTCATTTTATTTGTTTGATTGTTTTAGTTTTGAAAGGGGAGTCTCTCAGAGATGGGCCTAGTTACTAGGGCCCTCGGAGCTGGGATGACAGGGATGAGCCCCCACACCCAGGGATCAGGCCACACGTCCCAATTCCCGCTGGGCCCTCACATCTGACTCTCACACACCTCCCCAACCCTTGCATTCCACAGTGTCCTTCAGGAAAATCAGCAGACTCTGATAAAACTAACTCTAAACTTGAGTCACACACACAACGGCTGTCAGCTGGGATTTATGTGTTGATGTTGAAGAGAGAGAGAGAGAGAGAGGAAAGAACGTAGGCAAAAAAGCAGAGAAAGAACAGGGATCCGAAGAGGAATTGTCCAAGAACATGAAGGAGAATGTTCCAAATTGTTTCCCAAAGTCTCAAAGAAACTAAAGAGGATGCAACTTCTTTGAGAAAAGAGATCGTTTAGAATTCACAAAAGTCAAAGTGAAGGTGTGGGACGGCAAGACGGATCTGGAAATTTAAAGAGGCAATGTGAAAGAAATGGAAGAGAAAAATGAAGTCCTCGCAGAGATGAAGGTCACTTGAGAAGCACTGAAGAATGGGAAGCACAAAATCTAAGGCACAGACTTGGAGAAAAAATTTGAAGAAGTAACACAGAAAAGAACAATGTAAAATAATTCAAAAGAACATGATACACACAGAAAATGGAAAAAGGAGTCCCAATAGATGCATAACTGGTGTCCTTGAAAAGACTACAACAAAGGAAACTCTCCCCTGAAAGAAAAGAGTAAGAAGATGGAAATCATGTTGCCCCTGCAGACGGCGAGAGCGCACAGACCTCTACGTAAATTTTACAGATTTTTTTATACCACGTCTCGTCATGGAAACCTCATGGAACCTCAAGATGAAGGAAAGAATTCTTCAGGGATTTAGGTTAGAAAAACAAGTTACAAAGAAGAAACAAAAATGAGGCAAAGCCACTTTTTTCCTCAGGCTTCTTCCAAACAAGAGTCAGCCACAGAAGTGAGGGACGATGTTTACAAATTGAGGTGGGAACGTGCGATTCTAGAATGTCCCGTGATGTGCATCCCCAGACACGCGAGAACCCAGCAATAGCTTTGATGTACGTCTTCCAGGCCTGCAGTACAACCACGCACGCGGGAGTCGACTACCCGGACTGTGAGACAAGGATCGGATTCATCCCTCCGTACCCCAGTTTCCCCATCTGTGCAGAGGGTCCCGCCTCTGAGAATTGCTACCATTATTCAGTGAAATACTACAAGACAATGGCTTAGCACAATGCTTGCAGTAAGCACGCGCTAATACACAGTAGCCTTTCTATCATCATTGTCACTGAAAAAAAAAAAACTTTCAAGTATGGGAACTGCAGCAAAAGTGAGCAGTGCACTACTAAAGCTAGCCCTAAACTGAGGTGCGTGGGATTACCTTTTAAACAGAATGTAAACAGCATGCATCTTGACAAGGTAAAAAAAAAAAAAAAAAAAAAAAAATTAACCAACAAAAACTGGGAGAAAAAGAGAGAAGAAAGTGTATATTTATTAAGTTCTTCAAAGTTCATAGCAGAGAGGGAGAATATATTTAAAATTATGGGTTAAAATAAAACAATTACTCAAAAACTGCTTTAAATTTTTTTTTAATTTTTTAAACTTGTTTTAATTAGTTATATATGACAGTAAAATGCACTTTGATATATATAATGGAGTATAATTTCTCATTCTTCTGGTTATACATAATGTAGAATCCCACTAGTCATCTAGTTATATGTGTACATACGGTAGGTAATAATGTCTGTTTCACTGTACTATCCTTCCTGTCCCCATACCCCCTCCCCTCCCTTCACTCCCCTCTACCTAATCTAAAGTAACTCCATTCATCCCTAGTGCCCCCCCCCCCATTGTGAATTAGCATCCACATTGCAGAGAAAACATTTGGCTTTGGGTTTTCAAAACCTGATTTTTAAAAATCTTCTTTACAGAATTTTTGAAATACTAATATGTGAAGTTTAGTAAACTTGGTGAAATTTAGTATAAATTTATTTATTTGAATAAATTTATTATTTTTCACAAATATAGTGTGGAACATGTGGTAACTTTAGGGGTAATTTTTCTTTTTACTTTATTCTTTCATCCTTCAATATCACTTGTATTTTTATACTATTCATCTATCATTTTAACACATACAATAAAGTTTATTTTAAATAGTTAACATGTCTTTCATTTTCATGGATGAAGTTTTTTTATTTTAGGTCCCCCCAAAATTAATTAATTGATGTATGGGCGATTCAATTCCATTGATTCCCAATAGTATAATCATTTTAGTCCCAATAGTATAATCATCCCAATACTATAATTATTTATGATCATTTTAGGAAATAGTGCACTCATTTAGTTATTAAATATTTATTTTTCTGTCTGGCAATTGAGAAATTACCAACGGATTAAAGTCAATCTTTCAGAATCTAAAGAAAGCCAACAATCTAAAGGTTGTTGTTAAAATCATGGCATTTGCTTCATTTTAAGAATTTCTACAGTCTCACAAATGTTTTATTTTTAAAGCATATTATCCTCCTAAGACACCTTCTCAGCCAGAAATTCTCCTCCCTGGATGCACATTAAAGTCACCTAGGAATTTTTTTAAATGCCAATGGCAGGCCATTCCCAGAAATTCAGATTTCCGGGATAAGGGAAAAGAGGCAGGGTGTTTTAAATCTCCTTTCTTGTTTTCAAATGTATCCCTTTCTCCATCGCCACTTTTCTACCTTCCTGGGAGTTTTCAGTGTGGAGAGCGGACTGTGCTGCGCTGAGTTACTCCGCGAGGTGTAGAAGGGCATTTCCAGCTCTGTCTACACCTCTGTTACTCCACGCTGTGAAGCGTTGTTTGCCACGAGCTACTCCATTTGGAGTAGAAGTGCTAAGGGGAAGGTCTCTTCATCTTGTTTGTACAACCACCATCTGCCTGGCACAACCATAAGCCATAAGCTGATGAATGAACTAATAATACTGATCACACAAACTGATGAATAAATTAATTGGACTAATAAGAATGACCTCCTGTGAAATTATCAAATTAATGAGCAGCACGGCATGGACATATCAAACTCATATCAGAAAAACCAGGTCCATAAGCTTACTGAACACACAAGACCACCAAATGATGCACCCCACCCACTCAAGACCCAGGAAGGGAGGAGGACCCAGAGCCTGGACATGGTGGCACCCTGACCAGGTGACAGTCATAGTGAGCCTTGCCCAGAAAAATGACCACAGCCACAAACCTCCAAATCTCTGTCCTCAGGCTTTAGCAGAGTGCGACTTCTCCTGTCCGTGATGACTGCACTAGTCCCACTCCAAGCTGATATCTCAAGTTGACATGAGAAACTGCTGTCCATCTGGACCTTGGCCTAGAATTGGTTTCTGCGCTGGGACAGCTCTATGCCCTGATCGAGTTCTCAGGCTGCTTCCTAATCTTGTCTGACCATCTACAGTGACTCTTCGCATCCATATCTGCTCTCTGCCTTGCTCTCAGAGCAGACTTCTGGACCCCTGTGGCCACCGTAACCCTTTCTTAGCCTTTCTATAACCTATATACACAATTGCGTAAAGGTCATGTGTTACTTGAGAGCTATAGATATTAGAAATTCAGATCGGAATAAAAGAACCTGTGATTTACTACCAGGTGACCCACTAGTATTCAGTGAACTGTCACCGATGAAAGTGGTGTGGCCTGTGAACTTATTGTTGTTGAATAAGCTCTGATGTTGTGGCAAAACGCGAACCCGTTTGGTCTATATATATTAATGACAGAACTCACTCATGACATCATACTTACAATCATCCCAGAGACCTCGTGGTTTTCTATTTCCTACTTCTTCTTTCCTGTTTGTTTCAGGAAGAGCTCCTAAATCTAATTTTACCATTTACTAATTCTCTTTTCAACTGTTAATACTACATATTCCATTGTTTTTCTTCTTTATTACAAATAGTATATATATATATATATATATATATATCCCAATATTTTAATATGTTGTGAAAAACTCAAACATGCAGACAAGTTTAAATAATTTTACAGTGAACACGTGCATCCCCCAAACCTGGATTCTTCCATCAGCGTCTTACAACACTTGCTTTGTCACATGCTTGGCCCTCCAGCCATCCCTCTAGCCTATTCTTTGAACGTATTTCAAAGTTAGAGACAGTGAGTATACAGGCCATAAATACTTCAGGACTGTATCAGTACTTTTTAAAAGTAATTCCTAAAAATGACAGGTTTGTGAACCATTGTGATTCTTAGCAAACTGTGCTCCTTTGTAGCTCATAGTTTCCTGGTTTGTAGTAATCAAAGGGCTTAAAAACTTCTTTCTTCTAAGAAATCCTCTTTAAAGACCTTTTTAAAAAAATCAGACAAATGAGAGATAATGTCTAAATCCAACATAAATATAAGCTGAGAGTATCAATATGATCTTAAACTCCAGGAAGACACAAAACCATGTCCTACACTCTGCTTATACAGCAGTGAAAAGGGAAGACTCAGTGTCTTTCAACCAATGGTGGTTTTCTCTAGATATTGCAAAAGAGAGTATCTTTTCCTTGGCCTTTGATTGACATACTGTGGTAATGGGGATTCTCTCCATCTTTAAATGCTGTCTGCTGACATTCCCAGGCCCAAACCCCTTGGTGCCAACTCTTACCTGAATCACAAGGATTTAGTGAGATATAAATAAAGCAATTTGAGGCACACTCCTCCCTTCCCCAAGTTGGCTAAATGAACACCCTGGCTGCTCATGAGGAGTTGATTGATTTAATGATCTTGGCCCTAAAGTAAAACAGGAGTTTGGATGAGTTAATCTCATTTTGAAGTGCCTGCTCTTATCAAAGGTGAGTCCAAAGTTCCTGCTGACTGAAATTTCCCAAGGACTCCATGCATGCCCTTTGTTAATTGATCATGAAGGTGTGATCTCCAGAGAGGCGACAAGGACCACCCCTGAGAGACTGAACTTCTGTTTACTGAGTTCTACCAACCTCACTCCTGAGAGGTCTCCTACCTCATCTGTGATCAGTCAACTTAATGTGAATTTAGATGAAAGTTTTAGCCATAGTACAGATTTATTATAAACATTATAGTGTCATGGAAGAAAATGTTATCATTAATAATATCAACTCCTACCAAAATAAATACTCTTACTCTTTTATTTCCTTTTTCTAAGTATCATTGAGAATTTGTTCTAAATTTCATTAGATTTTTCCAGTCAAATCATACATTTAAGTAGCTGTTTGCTAAATACTGACATGTCTGCTACTTTAGATATAGCTTTCTTTCAAGAAGTTCAAAAATGTTCATTTGTGTTTATGCAACTATTCTCATTTAATTAGTACACATTAGAAAATACATATCAGTATTCCTTTTATATGCTAGGCAAAGACTGAGGGGAGAAATAAAAGAACTCAGGCTATGGGTGTATTTTCATGCTCCAACAAACAGTTCTACTAACTTCCAAATCAGATTTCTTCCCAATAAGTATAGAGAGAAACCTTGCTTCCCTTTATGAATAATAAAGGAGATGACAGCCAAGCTCAGTTCTCATTTTATGTAGCCTTAAGCTGCCTGAAACTTAAGTAGGGAGGGAGTTCTTCCTTCCGCAGGTGCCTCCTGGCTCTCTGATCTCTTACATCCCAGGGTCCAGCCTAGCCAACAACGGAGGAGGGACAACATGAGCAAGCTTGGGGTCACAAGCACATCATCTCCTCTCTTACCCCCACTCCAAGAAAGGACCCCAAAGAGGGGAAGGCCCAGTGTGCAGGAGCCATCAGTAAGGAGAGGGTGCAAAGAGAAAGAAAGAATCAGGAGAAAATATCTAAAAGTCCCACAAGTAGTGATTATTCACTGGATTTCTCATTTTAATGAATTATACTGGCTCCGTCAACACCCCTGTTGGACTGGGTTGCCATGTATATCAGCTCGCAAGATGCAAACATGAGCTCGCAGGGCTGAGATCTAAGTGTTTGCGATCTTCTGAGATAAACATCTTCCTCTAAAACAAAGTGGAAATTGTCCCTAGTCAGTTTGGTGCTTCTTAGTAGATCTTTCATAACTTGGCATCTTTGGGAAGCTTGGGGCCTTAGCAGGGAAAGACTCACTCAGCCAAAGCTCTTTCACACTGTTTCTCAGTTGATCTCATTCTACAAATGGGAAAGGGAAATACTTGCACATCAGAATCAAAGAGAGCTCTATACATCTCATTCTACACCCTGTCATGTCTCCTGAGCTTACCTTTCTCTGAATTTTATTAAATGGATAAAACAAAATTGGCTCATTGTCATTAGAGATAAGCCAGGATAACACTTTTTATCTAAAATTAAAAGATTTCTTAAATCAAAGACAATTCCTGCCCAATTGGCCAACACATTCTTGTGACCTCATGGAGTATACTTTTCAATTTAATGCCAATAATCATGATGGATATGAAAGTGTAAATATAAGACGGGATGCTCTTTCTTCATGCAATAGGGAGAACTTTCTTTTAAGAGACCACTTCTTAAAATGGGAACAGAGTCCTTTTTAAATCTAATACCTAGAGGAATTAAACTAAACGTGGATCTTGATTTGACAGCATCCAGAGAATTTTGTAAAAGATGGTCTATGGCTGCCAGGTCCAACTGGGAAGGAAACCTTGGTTTCCTCTTTCTGCTGATTAAGAGTCTAGTGCTTCAGAGAGCAGCTCCAGACACGGAAGAAAGATCTTATCATGGCTCCTGGAAAAGCCCATTGTTACAATGGTCCTTGTTTCCTTAATGCCAGAAAGGGAAAAAAAAAATAACATGTAAACCTCATGCTGGCTTGTCAGCTGTTTGGGCCCCCAAATCCATTCCTTACCAGGATTTTCTGAACCCTTAGGAATAGTTCCAAGGATTGACAGGCAGTCCGGGCCATAGGAAACTGGATCCCCCAATAAAATTTAATTTCTCAATTATTTAGTGCTATCAGTAATTCCTATATTCACAAGTTCCTATACCATTTGTTACTCCCTGCCAACAAAATATGACATTAAGTTTGGTTCCGCTAGGTTATATAGAGCTTTGTTCAATTCGGTATATCTATATATACATTACTAATTTCCAGTTTAATTGAATTTTTAATAAAGAATATGGCCTCAACTTCCACTTTGGGAAGTTAATTTAATTTCTTTAAACATTAAATTTAACATTTAATTTATTATTGTTTTCTTTGTGGGCAATACATGATTGGGTTATGTGAATGCCCAGTCATAAAAGAACATCTATTTTCCGTAGGATATAATCTTATACACATATAATGTTGAAAGTGCTTATTGTTTTTTCAAGCTTTATCCTACCTTATTTTTATCTGCTAGGTTGTTTAAACTTGGAAAGAGATATATTACAATTTCCCAGAACAATTTTTTGTTTTACATTTTCTTTACACATCTAAGAGTCTTTGCTTTATATATTCAGCTTTTATATTGCTTTGGAAGTCACATGATTTTAATAAATTATTGTGGCTTGTATATTTCTATCATTAAATAATATTTCTCTTTGACCCATTTAATATATATGGATATGCTTTTATTAAATCTCTGTAGCTTCAAATCTTATTTCAAGACACCTGACTAAATGACATAAGGGTTATCAAATATTTTTAAAAAGCAGAATTTTCTCTGAATTATCAACAAAGACTGGAAAATACTTGGAAAAATAAGGAGTTATTATATTAAGGAACTGGTTTATAAATTAATTGTTCTTTAAATCCATTTCATTTTATTTTTTATTACATTTATGCAATAAATTGAAATTATATTCCAATTAAACAAGCAATCTTCTGGTTTCCAGTTGGGAAGAAAGGGTGAAACCATCACCCCAGAGGAGGAAACTTCCTGTGGTCTCCTCCAGCTTCCCCTCATCATCAAACAATTTACTTTTAAACATAGAAAAGAGGAGGGTCTAACGACTGCCTCTGGGAAATAACACATTTTCTCAAAATCACCCATATCTGATCAGGGCCTTTGTTTTCCAGGTGAGGGGTCATTGCAATCCTACATGAGTAGGAGGAAGAAGGGACAGTTCCAATTCTTCGGCTTCTTCTCAGTGACCTCTTTCCTGCTTGAGGGAACAGTATGACTTAAGTTGCAAAAGGTTAGAACAAGCTGATCCTTTTTGTGAATATTAGAAAGAGGAAGTTGAAAAGGACTTTATCAACGTTTCAGTTGATCCTGGCCAGTCAGCGTTGCTTCACTTTTTGAGGTGACTTTCTTGGAAATTGGACAACCTCTGTTGCTTTCCTGAGTAACAGGATTTTTTCGGTACAGAGTCTTGTTCTCTTCCACCCTTTGGGCAAAAGACCCCTAGAAGTTAGTGTAATATTTCCAACAGTTTAGTGCCCTAGAAATGGCAAAGGATACATTTTTACTTACTGTGTACTTTGCCAGGGGCAATTAAAGCAGTTCTCGCAGCAAGAGACACTTGATCATTTTTGGTGACATCTGGAAGGAAGTCTTTAGACTTTTCTCTAGAGGGTGTAGTGAGATGTCAAAGGAATTGCAGCTTTTAGCAGGAGTCTTAAGGGTGCCAAGTTCACACATGGCTGAAAGATGTTTAATCCCAAATAAAGCAAAGGAAGTAAGAGGGTCAGGGACCCTGAGAGGGTCCCTTCTGTTACCCCAGACCAATATTTCCATATTTCTCCAAAGGTAAAGAGGCAGCTTTTCAACTTTTCAACTGCATTCAAATAGGCGTGACCTTATATGATTGAATAATCTGTGTGTGAGTGTGAGTATATGTGTGTGTGCATGTGTGTTTTGAGGAAAAATACACAGAAAAGAAAGTAATCAATACTTAAGCAATAATAACCTAATTTTACATGCATATCCTCTTACACAAGCCAGGGAAAACCTACCTGGAACTCTGAGTACATCTAGAGATTTTATCTGATTACATGAAACTCCAATTTTTACAGGCGATCTTTTCCTTCAATTAAGTAAAGACAGTTACCAATTCCATTCCATCCATTGCTCTCTGTATTTGATGTTCTATCTGCTTCCAAAAGTTCAAAAAGCTCACTTGTACAGCCATGTTCATAGTAGTGATATAATAGCCAAAAGGTGGGAGCAACCCAATGTCCATCAGCAGGTGGATAGATAAGCAAAATGTGGTATATATATATATATATACATACATACACACACACACACACACACACACACACACACACACACATTATTCAGCCTTCCAAGGGAAGAAAACCTGACTTTTTTTTTTTTGGCAGCATGGATTAAACTCAGTACTTACCCATTGAGCCACCTCCCCAGCCCCCATTTTTTTTGAGAATTTTTTTACTTGTTCTTTTTTGCTATACATGCAGTAAAATATATTTTGACATATTATATGTACATGGAGTATAATTTCCCATTCTTGTGGTTGTACTTGATGTGCAGTTACACACTGGTCGTATATTCATATATGAACATAGGAAAGTGAAGTTCAATTCATGCTACTGTCTTTCCATTCCCCTCCCTTTCTCTTCCCTCATCCCCCCCATCCAATCCAGTGAACCTACACTCCTCCCCCTGTCCCCACTGTGAGTCAGCATCCACATATCAGCCTTGGATTTGGGGGAATTGGCTTATTTCACTTAGCATGATGCTCTCCAGTTCCATCCATTTACTGGAAAATGCCATAATTTAATTCTTCTTTATGTCCAGCCCTTTTAAATATTTTATTTAGAGAAAGGGTCTCATTGAGTTGGTCAGGGCTTTGCTAAGGCTGGCTTTCTGCCTCAGCCTCCCAAACCGCTGGGAATACAGGTGTGTGCCACCATACCCAGCAAAAATCTGACTCTTGTTTCTACCTGAATGAAGCTTGAGGACATTATGCTAAGTGAACTCAGTCAGTCACAAAGATAAACACTGTATGATTCCACTCATATGAGCTACATGGAGTGGTCAAAATCATAGACAGGAAGCAGAATGGTGTTTGCAAGGAGCTGTGTGGGAAAAAAAAAATGGTGTTTTACTCAGCTTTTTCACTGCTGTGACTTAAAGACCCAGCCAGAACAATCGCAGAGAAGGAAAGTTTGTTTGGGGGCTCCTGGTTTCAGAGGTTTCAGTTCACAACCAGTTGACTCCATTCCTCAAGGCTCAAAGTGAGGCTGAATATCATGGCAGAAGAGTGGGGCAGAGGGAAGCAGCTCACGTGATGACCAGACAGCAGAAGAGAGCTCTCTACTTGTCCGATACAAATATATACCCCCATGTCCCACCCCATGCCCCACCTCCACCAGCACCTTCCTTCAGTTACCACTCGATTAATCCCATCAGGTGGTTAATTGACTGTTTGGTTACGGCTCTTATAATGCAATCATTTCTCCTCTAAACCTTCTTGCATTGTCGTATACTTGAGCTTTTGGGAGACACCTCACATCCAAACCACAACATTCTCTCCTTGGCCTCCACCAAAATCTCATGAACACCTAACAATGCAAAATGCATTTAGTCCATCCAAGAGTCCCCATAGTCTCAAAAGTTCAAGGATTGTCCAAAAATTCAGGTTCAAAGTCTCCTCTGAGATTCAGGGTGAACTTGAATCATGAGTTCCTGTAAAAATCAAAAGCTCTTTGCAATTATCTAATACATAAGTGTACATTAGAAAGAAGGGATAGAGAGAAGGGATAGAACCAAAGCAAGACCAAAATCCAGCTGGCAAACAAGTCCTATGGCTCCAAGTTCAGCATCTGGGCACATGGTATGGTGCTTGTGTAGCTCTGTCCCTGTGGCCTTTCCATCCTCCCTTGCAGCCCAAGTGGTCTTTCCATTGACTTTTCGCTACCTGATTCCTGCAGCTTTTCTAGGACAATGTCCTTCATTACTGGCATTTCTTACTCTTGGGGGGGGTCTCCTCTAGTAGCTTGAACTTCCTCCTCTCATCTCCACACTTTGCTCTCTGCCTGCAGGGACTTTGACCCTGCTGTGCTTTGCCTGTCCTACCAGGCCTTCCTTTGAAATCTTGGTGGAAGCCTCCATGACCCCTTAACTCAAGCATCCTGCATTCCTGCCGAACCAGCACTACATGGTTGATGCCAAGGTCTGTCGCCATCTTGAGCAGTAGTAGAGACTCTAAGGACCATGGGTGCAACTGCTTCTGAGTACCCGGGTAGCGAAGTACATTCAAAAAACTTCCTAGGACCCCCTGTGCAAGAAGGAGTCCCCACTGGTCTCTTCTCAAAGAATTTTCACTTTTACTCCCTTGAGCCTGAGATGGGTATGGTCTTGCCAGTTCCTGAGATGCCCTCAAGCCACCTTTCTTACTATCTCTGGGCAAAGTCTTTAGCATTTCTTTAGTGGCAGTAATGTCTTTAACAACTGCAACTTCCTTAGTCCCAGCTTTATTCCCACCTTTCAAGTCCTAGTTTTTCAAATCTTTCTGCTCTGCTTTTTGTTTCTGATTATCACAATAAATTTGGTTAAAAGCCACCAGCAATATCCATGCCACCTCCTGAATGCTATGATATCTAGAAATTTCTTCCACCAGATTAAGAAGGACATTGCTTTTGAAATCAGCTTCACATAAAGTCTCAGGACACTGGCAAGATATAGACACCTTCTCAGCCAGAACATAATGTGAATGGCCTCTACTCCAGTTGTGTGCTTCTTCTCTGAAACTTCTTGAATTCTGTCTACACTGTCTACAGTCCTGTTGGCATTCTGGTCTTCTGAGCTTCCACCAGAATCAGCCATTAAGCTCTGCTTACAGTATTCTAAGGCATTTCCAGCTTACACTGCTAAACATCTCAAAACTCCTCCAACCAATTCCAAAATGCTCCCCAAACTTATGAACCACATGACCAGGTTAGTCATAGCAACAGTCCCATTCCTGGTAACAAATTCTGTTTTAGTCATCTTGTTCACTGCCGTGACTAAAAGATCTGACCAGAATAATTTTAGAGGAGGAAAAGTTTATTTGGGAGCTCACGATTTCAGAGGTCTCAATCCATAGACAACAGGCTCCATTCCTCTGGGCTAGAGGTGAGGCTGAACATCATGATGAAAGAATGTGGCAGAGGGAAGCAGCTCACATGATGATCAGACAGCAGAGAGAGACTCCACTTGCCAAATACAAATATATATCCCAAAGCCACACCCCATACTCCACTCCTCCAGTAGTCACACCCCATCTTCCTTCAGTTATCACTCAGTTAATCCCATCAGGTCAGGCGATTAATTCACTGAATGGGTTAAGGCTCTCATAACCCAATCATTTCTCCTCTAAACCTTCTTGCATTGTCTCACACTTGAGCTTTTGGAAGACACCTCACATCCAAACCACAACAAATGGGGAGTTACTATTTAATGGGTATAGAGTTTAGTTTTACAAGATGGAAAGAATTATGCAAACGGATGATGGTGATGGAGGTGCAATATTATGAATGTATGAACCGTATGCTTAAAAATGATCAGCTTGGTAAATTTTAGGTCACATGTATTTTACCACAATAAAAATAAAATTGGGGGAATGATTGCTGACTCTAGAGAAGAAGGTAAAACAGCTCCACAGAGGTGAAGGGGGTTGACCCATGATCAATGCCTTCGGGAGAAAATAGTTTCTGGTGAACCCATCGGCCTCAGAACTAGGGAGGTGGCAAAGGGTCTGTGGTGTGCATGTTTTTTCATTTAAATTAGAAGGTGGCTTCCTGGGTCAAACCAGGATCCAAAGTGTTTAGAAAAGGGGGAACTTCATGTGATATTTTGAGTCCAAACAGAAACAGGAAATTCCAGTGACCTCGAGAGACAGAACAAGTTTCCCTGAGAAGTCCTCACTTAGTTTTCCATATTGAATGAGTTTTGGAGGGTTCGAATGACATCCTGAAACACACATGAGCAATCTCAGTCTCAGCACAGCCTCATGGTGGAGTCAATGCAAACAACTCAAGAGTTATTTGAAGATGTGGCACATACTGCCTGACTACAGGGCAAAGTTAACTTCTACCCTGATCACAGGAGACGAAAGTGGCTTTCCTTATTGGTGAGTTTGTTCTACCTAAAAAATGCAACTAACTACCAAAGTCATTCCGTAAAGTAAAACATCACGACTCCTCTTGTTAAAATAAATACACTGTAAGGCACACTTGGTAGTACATGTTACCACCCAGGGGTGTAAATCGTCACGCTAGCTTAATTACCTGTCACTTCACAGAATGGAAATAAGAAAAGGAGAGAAAAGAATTAGCATTTATTTAGTCCTATGTGCCTCATTCTTCCCCCCGCCCCCACAGCACCAGGGACTGAACCCAGGGTGCTTCACCACTGAATTACATCCTCAGCCCCTTTTTTTTTCTTTTTTGTATTTCGAGACAGAATCTCACTAAGTTCCAGAAGCTGACCTCGAACTTGCGATTCTCCTGCCTCAGTCCTCCCAAGTCACATTTTAAAAGTTTTTAAGAAGCAGGTTAAATTTATTTTAATATTTTTACTTACTTGAATATATACAAAATATCATAATTTTGACATATAATTAGCATAAAAATTATGGAGATATTCACACTCATTTTCTCGTACTAAGCCTTCAAGACCCAGTATGTCCTCTACACTTACAGCTCATCTTAATTTGGACTAACCCCATTTCATGTGCTCAATGGTCACAAGTGACTAGCACATGCCACAATGACAGAACCACTTAAAGCACTTGCAGATTTATACCATTTACAAATTTAATCATTATGATTTTTTCATCTAAATTAGTTCCTTTTTTTAAAGAGATTGTTCCCCACTATACTATCCAGGCTGGCCTCAAAGTCTTGTGCTCAGGAGAATCTCCTGTCTTAGCCTCTCAAGTAGCTGAGACTACAGGCACCTGCCACTATGACCAGCAAAATTACTTATTAAAATATACTAACCAAGCAGGGCACACTGTCCCAGGAAGCTGAGGCAGGAGGATCATGTGTTCAAAGCCAGCCTCAGCAACTTAGTGAGGCCCTAAGCAACTCAGCAAGACCCTGTGTATAAATTTAAAGAGAGGGCTGGGGATGTGGCTCAGTGGTTAAGCACCCCTGGGTTCAATCCCTGGTACTACAAAATATGTATATGTATATACACTAACCAAAGGGCTGTAGGTATAGCTCAGTGGTAGAACACTTGCACAAGGCCCTGGGTTCAATCCCCAGTACTGGAAAAAAAGGTTTTATGTGTATGTGTGTGTGTGTGTGTGTGTGTGTGTGTGTGTGTGTGTGTGTGTTAAATCTTTATAGACTATATATATTTATCTCATATTATATCTTTATATCTTTTGTATCATATATCTTCATATGTATATGTATCATGTATATATACATATATACACATACATACCAAGACAAGTTCCTCCATTGAGAGTTACCATGTAATCCAGCAATCTCACTTTTAAGTCCATCGCCAAGAGAGATGAAATTAAATGAACACATTTAAGAGAGAATTAAAAACCTACACACAAATGGTCGCAGCAGTGTTATTCAAAATAGGCCCAAAGTAGAAACATCCCAAATGTCCACCAACTAATGAATGAATAAGCAAAAATGTGCTAGCCATAGAATAAAATATTACTCAGCAATAAAAAAAGAACGAAGGACTGACAAAGGGCTATAACTCTAGGAAACATACTGTGAGAGAAAAGCCAGTCACAAAAGATGGCATATTGCATGATTCTGCTTACATGAAATATCCAGAATAAGCAAATCCATTGAGACTAAAAATAGATTATTGGTTTTCTAGGGCTGGGAAAGTTGAGAGCAAATAGGGAGTAACTGCTAATGGTATAGGATTTCTTTTTGGAGTAATGAAAATATTAAAATTTATTGTGGTGATGAATTAACTATTCTAGAAACCACTAATTCGTATATTAGAAATGAGTGAATTGTACAGTGTGTGAATTATATCTCAGTGAACTTATCGTAATAAATAAGTAAGAAGGCACACTCATCTGGGCCATGCATAAAATTATCAAGCAAGGCAAAGGCTTAAATAGAAGTTTCTAAATGGCATTTATCTGCTAGTAATAATCATTAGATGTGATGCTTCTAGTACTTCTGTCCTCCTACCATACCTTCTGTCACCCCTCTGTTCCAGACGCCGTCTTCAAGGACAGCATCCATTTGGTCCTAGGGAAGACAAGGCTGCAGTGAAAAGCTTCATTAGATCAACAAGGCAGGGCCTGGCTCAACGGAGTTTGTGGTCCAGAAAAGTAGACATGGAAAGAGACAACCTCTGTGAAGAGTCCTAACATGGGGAATCCCTCTCAAGCTCATGGGATGCTCCCAGGAAAACAAGGCCAATGTCACATCTCCTGGCCCTTCCAGCGCAGTAAATAGACCAAGAGAATTAATTAAAATAATTTTTCATGGCTTACTTCTAGTGACATTACACTAAGTCCCAGGAACCTTTTTAAGTGCCCTTGAGGATAAATCACATCTAATTTTCTGTTCCAGAATTTGGCCAAGAATCCTCATCATATTTATGGTTCATTAGATTCCAGATTTTAACTCTTCTTAAAAATAAAGGAAATAGTTGACGTCTCCAGTCTTGAAGAGTCTTCTCGTATGCTCATGAATCCTCAATTTAAAAAGTCTGGTCAACCAAGAGGTTTCAAAATATAACAACACACATGTGCATCAGGAAACAAGTTCACAAATGTTACAGCAGTTCTATTTATCAAGACAGAATCCAAATATCTATCAGCAGCAGAATATTTAAAAGGTACAGTTTTCTATGCCATGGATTATTATGCAACCATGAAAATGAATGCAGCATGTTACCCAAACCAATGTGGCCGAATTTCACAAGCAATGTTGAGCCAAAGAAGTAAGTCAGCATGATTTCAGTATAATTTCCATTCTAAATACACGATTCAGTGACACGCACACACACACACACACACACACACACACACACACACATATATACAGAGGTGCAAAGCAAGGGTATGATTAACACAAAATTCAGAACAGTGGTTATCTGACGGGAAGGGTTTGGGAAGGATATTCTGTCTGGGTGGAGCACATGAGACATCTCTGGGGTACTAGTGACATTTCCTTCTTGGCATAGACGGTGGTTTTAAAGCAGTTCATTTATTATGTTGTTTAAACTACACGAACACATTTTCACATACTGCTTGTATATTTTACAATGAAATAATGGATCCGCATTCTGACTGTTGAAGGAGGCTTTCATGGGTACCTATCATTTTATGCACATATTACTCTGGTTTATTGGTCTGTCATAGATCCTGCATTAGCTGGATTCTGAAATTCAATGCTACTTTAAATATATAGATTCCTTTGTCAGCGCGGAGTTTAAGAGTTGGCAAGATATTTGAGATAGAAGATTCCTGGAACCTCAGGAGGGCTGCCAGGGAGCAAGCATGAGCCTCAGCCCTCACCTGGCGCCCAGCCCAGTCGGACCACCCCCACTGAAAGCAAGGTCAGAGAGGCAAGCAGAAGATGTACACAGAGGCCTGGCTCCCTCGTTTATTAAATCTTTCTCCTTGAACATCAAAAACTCCCAAAGGTGAAGAGTAGGGGTCATACTAGTCCTTTGGGCAAACAATGATGGCTGAAGCTCCAATCTGCCTACTCATCATGACCGTAAATCATGCTTCTAGACGTCTGCCTGGACAGAGGCCTGAGCGGAACTTTGGTGCAGGAATTTTGCCTTTGCAGTGAGGAGGCCCGTTTCTCGGTAACACGTGGGTCATGCACAGAGCGGGGAGGCTGGAAGGGAAGGACCGCTGTCACTGATGCAGGAAGCTCACTCTCCCTCCAACAAACCAGCCTGCCAGATTCTAAGTGCTGATTGTGGTCGGTTCTCAATCCAGCAGCAACCACACCTGTTCACGTCTCCAAAATATTCAGATTCCTACTCTGCAAAAAGAGTTCTTTTATGGGACAGATAACCACTAAAGGAAGGCTTTTAAACAATGCCACAGTCACCTGTTCCCAGGAAAGGATGCCTTAGAAAAGAGAGGTGGAACAAGGGAAACTTCAGGGACTCTAATTTTTTAAAAATTTTTTTTAAAAAAATGAAGAGATCTTTTCTAAATCCATGTCTGCACAGGTTTGTATATCAGTCATCCCTAAAGGTCAACTGTCCTGGATCAGCTGTTCCACAATGGATTCACAACTTGGAGATCTTACCCAAAATATTCAACCCGAATCCATCTCGTTTTCCTAAATTATGCCCAGAAAATCGAGTGAGGGTAGGATATGGCCACCCACGCCCATTCATCAGGATCACAGGAGGAACATATTCAGCTTATAGTTACCCACTCCAGATTCTGATAGATGCCATCTACTCTTCTTCCAATTGAGTGTTTGGAAACTGAAAAGGAACTAGTCTACTGCACTATGGTTACCCTTGGTCTGCCTGAGTGGCCATGATCTTCACATGCTTGACTTGGTTCTCTCTCATGGAACCATGATTCTCAGGCCTGTTTACACAATGGAATTGCCCAGATAGGGTGTTGTTGTTAAATACCACTGTCTTGACCCCAAGCTCAGAGAAATTTCAACTGAATAGATCTTGGCAGGGCTCAGGGTGCTTATTCCATAGTTTCAGATGATCTCTTCAAGCATGGCCAGGATTAAAAGCACTGGATACCACTTTAGGTCTATCTATGGCCACTAGACAGAGAGAGGTGGAGTGTGAGGCAGTTCGTTACAGAGTCCTGAGAGTTAATCGGGAACATGGAACAGACTTCCTTATTCCAAGGCTACCCCCACTTCCTTAGTAAACTCATCTAGTCTTTTAGCTCAAATATCATCTGTATTGCAGGTCCCCCTCCAGCTCAGACCTCTCTCCTGAACTTCCAACTCAGATATCCTAGCTAGGGATCATTTTTAGTAGGAAGTATGATAATTGTCTCGAATTTAATGTATGAAAAACTGAGCAACTGATAACCTTCCCTCCAGTTCTTCTCGGACTCTTCCTCGATCTTGGTGAATGGAAACTCCACTCTTACAATTGCCCAGGCAAAAACTCTGGGGCTGCCCTTGACCCTTCTCCTATAGCCACACATAAACTGCCATTACATTTTGTCAACTCTGCCATAAAGTCTATCTAGAATATGATCTTCACTCACTTCCTCCATTGCCACCAGCCTGGTCCAAACCACCATTAGCTGGTGCCTGCATAACTAGCTAGCCCCCTCATTGGCTTCCTGGCTCCCTCCTTTGTCACCCAACAATCTACCTCGACCCCAAGTCAGAGTGGTTTTGTTAGAGCATGAGTCAGATCACACCCTTCTCTGGTCAAAACGTGGCCATGGCTTCCCATCTCATTGCAGGACCTGCACATGATCTGCTCAAAATGGCCCCTACCCTCACCTCTTGATATGATATGAGTCTTGATATGAGTCAGTTTTCCATTACTACAACAAATATCTGCGCTACAACATTAAGAGACATATTTTGGCTCACGGTTTTGGAGGTTTTGGCTGATGACTAATTGGCCCTATTGCTTTGGGCCTAGCGCAGTGTGCTTTGGGCACGGTACATCCTGGCAGGGGTGTGTAGAAGGAGAGTCCTCTTTACCCCAGGGCTGACTGTAAAAGAGGAAGAGAAGAAGGTGGGTCCCAATATCCCCCTCCAAGGGCACAAACCCAATGGCTGGAAAATCCCATACTCAGCCTCACCTCTAGGACTCACCCCTCCCAATAGCATGGGCTGAGGACCAAGCCCTTAGCATGTGGGCCTTTGGAGGATACTTCTCCAAACCACCGCAGCCTTCACCTCCTGGTCCTCCTCCCACACCTTCTCCAGCCACAGGGAGCGTGTCTGCGCTCTCTCGCCTTCTCTCTTTTGCCCTTGTGGCTTGAATGATCTTACTCTGCTCAGTGGCCTTCCCTGACCACTCTGCACAACCCACCCCTGCACTTTCTGTTATCACTTCTAACATGCCAGATCCTGTCATCCCTGGGTGTCTGAGAGAGAATGGTTCCAGAATCCCCTGCAGATATGAAAATCTGTGGCTGCTCATGCACCTTCTATAAAATGCATTTGCATACGACCTAATCAACCTCTGTGATTGCCCAGCACCCAATGGATGTGTTAAGTGAATGAGCAAATAAATGAAGTACTTTCCCCCACAAACTGTGCCTAGGAAGACAGTCATGTGAAAATTCTAGAACATATACTAAGATAGTCAAGAGGGCAGCAGACCAGGAACTCCCTAAGAACGCTGGCTGCAAGGCCTGAGGGATCATTCTGTCCTTGGGGCTTAGGCCTCAGGGCAGCCTTAGCCTCCTTTCAAGAGGCTCGGGGTTCTTAGAAATGGGATAACAACTGAGGATTTCTGTAATGAACAATAAGTAGAAACAAAAACTTATTCTGAAAAGTGAGTGTTTTAAAAAAAATGTATAGCAAAGGATTTGGTGGACACTATTTGGTCAATTAGCTAAACTTAACTTTAAGGGTAAGATGAGAAAATCAGAATGAAACTTGGCCTAGGACAAAGTTCAAGATGTATTTGGGCCACAGAGTCATCCTACCATTGTTCAGGAAGTCCCATAAACTGCAAAGCTGGGGCTCAGGCCAGAAAGGGATCATCTCAGAAAAAAGTTCCCAAGCGTTTTCCAACGTCACCCTCCACTACACGGTGCCCACTGCAAACCCCATAGGCTCCCTTTTCTTGGAGCCAACTTTTATATTTTGAAGTGTGTTTTCGTAATTCAGTTTAGAAAGAGGGGAGAGGACAGACTTTGAGGCAAGGGCTCTACCTCCAGGCTGCCTCCTCCTGACACCTGGCTTCACTCTCATGTCACCGGTCCAAGGGTTTCAGTCCAATGCAGGGAAAGGTGAGCCCCTGGCTATTTGCAACTCTCTCTAGGTCTTTCATGAAAGAACAATTCTTCCTGCATATTAGTCTTGGCATTGGCTTCTTTCAAAGTTATACTTTTCTTTAGGTAGAAGAGATTCTCTGCAATGGAAATTTTTTTTTTTTTTCTTCTACTCTTGGGAAGTTGCCTAAAATCAGAGCCTCATTAAGACTTCCTTTGCCACCTAGTTACACGGGTTCCCTCAGGTGCAAGCGGAGGGAGAAGTGCAACTTTGGATTTCTTCTCTCTTTCCATTTGCTTCTCCTTCTCAGGTCTTGCTCAAATCAAAGTGATCTTTAGATTGCCAGCCCCAAGCATATAGCAAATGCTCAGTTAACTGTAACTTATTTGTCCAGATAAGAATATGTGCAAATTACTTTTTTCCTTTGGAATTCCTGATTGGCTCAGAGCTCTATTCCAAGTCAGACAAGGGGTTTTCATTTTTCAGTTCCGGGTGGGACATTTGCTGGGTAAGCAGACTCAGTAACAGGCAGGTTGTCTACAGATGGGCAGAAGCCACCCATGACCCTCAAGCTCTTGACCACATCTGTTTTGAGTCTGTGTTCATTACAGTCACTTTCCTCTGGCTGAGGCAAGAGGACCAGATTTGTCTCTTCAGGCCCAAGACTTGAGTAAATATGGAACTTTTTACTCCACCACTTCCCACCAGTGGATTTAGCTGGAAGTTTCTCCTAAACTTAATTGAACTAAAACAAACTAATAAAAGCAATGGCTGACCAATATAATCCAAACTACCCAAGAAAATAGTATCATTTTAATATACAAAATAATCAATTTCTCCATTTTTTTCCCTGTTCATCATTTCCACCTGTTTCAGAATTGCAGACAATTCCAAGAAACTTTCTTTTCAGTTGCATTTTTTTATTTCCTGGAGATATTGTCAGTCATGGTTGATACATAGTTGAACATTTAAATATTGCATTTGAAATCTCATTTAAATAACTAGCCTTCAATATATTTTAATACAATCAGCATTATCCTTATCCATATTGCTTTTAACATTATCAATATTATTCTGCTATTTTTAAAGCTCCAGCATATACAGGAACTTTTATTTTAAGGAGTCCAGTGTTCTTAATGGCTAGGGACAGAAATGTAGACTTCTAGAAGAATTACAAAGTTAAATTCTAATAGTTCATTTAAGGAACAAGAGTTGGTACGGGGGCTGGGGATCTAGCTCAGTTGGTAGAGTGCTTGCCTCGCATGCACAAGGCCCTGGGTTCAATCCCCAGCACCACCAAAAAAAAAAAGAGTTGGCATGGGATTTAAAAAGGACACTCGATGTCAAACCTCGTACTGGTACGGCATTATTGGTGAAATTGAAGAAAGAGAGCTTTTTCACTGGGTGTTCCCTACATTAGGACATCCCAGAGGTTTCTTTCAGAGTGGGGTTTACTACCAATGTGGGAGACAAACACTCTCTGCTTGACCTCCATTTTCCATAAAATGACCAATGGACTTCTGTAAGTGTCAGCTGCTACATGTCCATCTGTTTGAGTCCCAAAAGTAAGCTCTTCCTCCAGCTGACCTTGACACTAAGGGAGCAGGAGTCCTGCAGAGACACCTGTGAAGACTTGGGGCAGCACTTCAATGCTCAGCCCAAGCCGTTCTGAGCGCTCACCTTACATAAGCGTGACACACAAGTGGCTATAGTGCCACAGGGGCATGTAGCTTTGGCATAGATTTGCCTAGGTGACATTCCATGCTTTAGAACATGTAGAAAATTTTCCTCAGTAAATTTTAAAAATGTTTTAATCTGTTTCTGCTAAACACATAAGAAAAAAATCTATCTGAGCAGTTCTCAAGGAAACGAAGATAGAACAATGAAGTTAAAATTCCTCTGAGGCAAATATTTAGCTTGCTTACGTGAAGATTTCCTATCTTTGTTTGTGTGAACACAAAACAATAATAGAAGGGGTCCAGATAAGAATTACTGTAGCTGCATTTCTTGAGGGACACACTCTAATCACAAATCAGTTCTGTTTGGAAATCAAAATAAGATGAACCCCAACATCAGAAAAATGAGAAATTGTACTCCATTTATGTATGATTCATTAAAATGCATAAATGCATTCTACTGTCACGTATGACTAATTAGAACAAATAAAAAATAATTTTAAAAATGACCCTCCCCCAATGCCTGACATCTGGTTCTGAAGTCAACTGTCCATCACATCTTTGTGTTCTTATTTTTATTCCATCCATATTCATTTGGTGCCAAGGCAGAGCTTCATGAGTGCAAAATTCTAGGGTGAATTCCTCTTACAGAGGATACAAAATAGAAGCAGTTAACATTTGCAGGATGGTTCAGCACGGGCCATGTTCCACCAGACTCTATTCAAAGTACTTTGCCTAGGTTATGGGCATTAATTCTTGGTGTGACCCAAAGTGATAGATAAGCATTACTCATGTCACACCTATTTGCCAGATGAGCAAACTGAGACGTGGTGAAGCAGTTTGTCCAATGACTGAGCACGTGACTTTCAGAGCCAGGCAGGCCAGCACCTGAGCCCTGGCTACACAGCCTTTCCCTTAGGCAGTACATCCAGAAAAGCACAATTAATGAACGAAAAATGACTTCATAGTCAATCTTCGAATATTCCAGATATTTGATACATTCAATCATTTTTTAAAAGTAAAATGGATATTTTATTCATTTGTACTCAAACCAGCTAAACTGGTATTAGTTATCATGATGCAGCAAAATACAAGACATCTTTCTATGAATATTACAATAAGGAACAAATTCGGGGGTTTTAGTAAAACAGAGTCAAAAGGGAGGGGGTATTCACTGAAAATTCGTGGAGCTCAACCTTTCTCCTAGCAACTGAGTTTTTAAAGAAGTAATATCTCTTCCCATCCCTGGAGTGAGACCAGTCCATCACCACACATCTGTACTTTTAACTTCCTTTTCTTGAGGTTAGAGTCTAGATCCTAAAGATATCCAAACTCATGTGATATGTATTTATCCACAGCCAGAGACATCTTCCATGATGCTGTACATACCAGCCATGGCTATCAAGACCTCTTTGATTTGACTCCAATTATCCCCATCTCCATACATATTTGATCTTAAAATTGGATGAAGTTTATTAAGTCTTTATTCTCTGAGTTGTCCCAATGAGTAATTGATCATCCCATTTCACCTGAAGTTTTGTTATTGGGAGAAAAAAATAATGCCTGGATTTACATTAATACTCTATCCCAGTTAAATTCATGGTCAGCTCTGCTTTTTGCTTATGCATGCTCAACACAGGAGTGTAAAATATCCATTTCACTCAGAAGCAGAATTCATTCATTTAAAGTTTATGAAATTTCTTTTTTTTTTTTTTTTAGAAATTGAAAGAATGTCAGCACAAATTGCACAATCCCCAGTGTGTTTAAGGAAAAAATAAGTTTCTTCCACTGATGAGAAATAATCAACTTTAGTTAATAAATACATTACCTAATAAAGTTCAATGAACACCACACAAATATCCTTGGGGAAGAAAACACTCATTATTATTCACTTCATCTTCAAATGAAACATTGGGCTACATTAGTGTTTGCAAAATAACTTCATAGATACTAATAGCAATATCGGCAGTGTTATTATCAAATGTCAAATGATGACAAGATTTTTTTGTCCTGTTCTAGGAAAAGAGGTTCCCAGCACTTTCTACATTCAAGGCTTCCTTGAAGGACAAGTACTATTTCACACATATGTATGAAGTTCAACATTTGCATTCCCCTCTGCCAGTAGCCACTAAATATAAAACCCTGTCTGCGCCTACCGTCTTTGAGATCCAATAATGGTGTTAGGTTTTCCCACAGCATTGGGGCTGACTTGTTTCCAGTTGTATTGTTATACAAGTTGTCACAAGAATGCAAAAGCTTTTAAGCAAAACTTGGCATCCATGTTGATAACTTGAACCTGCCGTGTGAGGTCACGCTATTGTTGACAACCTTGACCTCAGCAAATAGGAATTTGTATTCTGCATTGTTCTTCAAGTGCCAACAAAAGGAAGAGAGATTTTTTAAATGTTTTATTTATCCTTAAATATATTATTTAAATTCACCCATGAATTTGTAAGGTCCTTGAGAGCAGGGACTTTCTTTCTTTTTTTTTTTTTCGCTTTGCCTTCTATCTGTGAATCCTTGATAAGACTTAGCTGTAGACACTAATTAAAATGAATGCATGCACTCACAAACACACATATATACAAATGTGCACCAATGTTTACAGTTGAAGTGATCAAAGGTGCACCTGTTTTTTAAAATTTTTATAGACTGCGTTTTGATTCATGGTACACAAATAGGGTACAACTTTTTGTTTCTATGGTTATACGCAATGTAGATTCACACCATTTGTGTAATCCTACATGTTCATGGGGTAATGATGTCTGTCTCAGTCCATGTCTTTCCTTCTCCCTCAAAGGTGCACTTTTTAAAAATATTTTTAAATTTAAAATAAATTTTAAATTATTGTCTCACGTATGATAGGCAAGCGCTCCACCACTAAGCCACAAAGAGGTGCACTTTCAGTGGATCACACCAGTGGCATGGAGGGGACAGAGCTCTTAGAAGACTGCTGTCCTCCAGGCATGCACTATAGAAGCCAAGGGTCAGGAAAATGGCCGAGGGTTTGAAACCAAGATTCGACCAGACACTCCAGCTCCAGAGCCTTCTCATTATGCTGCCTCAGCTTGGGGCTTGGGCTGAGAGCCTAGAAAATTACAACTAATGGAAGGAGAGAGTCAACATGATCAATTTTTAGATCTTTCAGATATTCTATATATTCACTTCTAAATTTGGGTGAAGGCGCATTAAATTTTTATATCCTGTGTCACTGACAAACTTACTATTCGACTTCCACTTCACCTAAAGATTTTCAACTTGAAAAAAAGGTAAAACAAAAAAAGCAGCGACTTATCTCAGTAGTCTGTTCCAGTTCAATTGTCTTAGGAAGTATTTAGAAGGCAGACTGGACAAATGGATGAGATTCAATGAAGGTTATAAAAGAAAGAGAGAGAGAGAAATAGAGATCCAGGATGACATCACCTTCTCTATTTTGAGTAACTGAGTAGATGGTGGTACCCTTTCCCAAGATAGGGAAGGCAGGAGATATTCCCCAAATAATCATTACCAGAACCTGCACCCCTCTCTCTTATGAAGTTTGCCATGACTGTTGGGGTCAACTCTTCACCTGATGCCTGTGGCATTACATGTAATCATTGCCTGGATATTGATGATATGCTCCGAACTGCTCTGATGAAGCTAAAAAGCATCGTGTGTTATATGAAGCTCAGAGGCAGGTCCCCCAGAGGAGACTGTTTCCTCCAAAGCTGTTACTTCCTAGCACTGCCAGTAGATCTTGTGGGGATCCACCTGATGAGCTTGCTGTGCTAAAGTCCACTGTCATCTTCAAATCCATAAACCTTAATCCTAGCAGGATCAAATTTGAGATGATGAACTACTTTTCAATATTAGCACACCTTTGAGTATAATAAGTGTTCGTTCAACTTGCATATGAAATCGTAGAGTCACCCAACTAATGAACCAAGTGTTAAAGACAAAGCAGTATTCTGACCCTCTTTGAGCACATTTTGGCATCACTGCAAGGCAGATCTTCTGAATGTCGAATTCCACCCAGGTGTTCCTCTAATTATGGAGACATCAACCTTATAAATGGGCATCTATCACTAATTTGAGAAGCCTATAGTAACAAAAAGAAAGCCTTCCTTTTCCCATTTGGGTTGTTGTACAACAAACATACAAAAAAAGTCTGTAAAAAAGATGAGACATTCCTCAAACAAATTAGGCTCATAGATTTTGTTGTTTGCAGCACAATTTCTATGTTATATTTCTCAATTCATTATCATATTTTAGGGAGTTTCCATTTAATATTATAAATAATCAAAAGACCTCCAGTACCCCCAAATTAAAAAAAAATGTTCTGGAAATTTTTTCATTTGCCTTGACAATAAAAAAAAAGTATGCAGGAGTCATAGCGTAGAATGTCAGAGTTGGAAAGACTCCTCAGTACCCTTGACTTTGTAAGTGGGATTAAACTAATTTAAAACAGAGACTGGAATTTAGGAGTGTTGAAAAACAGTCTATGAATCTCTCTTTTCTAATTATGAATGAGGTTAAAATTCAGTCACAAAATTTTTTAAAAAATGACATGCCAAATTACAAAAATGTTCACCTTCAGAGTCACATTATGAGTGTAAATAAACAAAATATATTTGAAAATCACTTTTTTGTGGCCTTGGGCTCTGGAATTACAAACTGATGTATATAACCAGGAAATAAAGGTAACACTTCCTGTCTCAGAGGAAAGCACTGAGCTATTTGTATTTATTACAAATTGTCCCTGGATAATCTCTTGAGCATTTAAATCATCTAGGACAGTGTTTCCACTATTATTTATGTGAGTAAAACCGTAAATTTGAAAGCAAATCTTTGCTCATGCTCAGAGCCCGATTTTTACTTTTTCCACCGTCTACAAGATTAACTCTCAATTAACTTGGAGACTACCAATTTTTAATTCATTATTATGTTTTAAGTTACAACCTACTGCAAAGCATATACTCAAAGCATTTTGAAAACAAAACTCAATGAGAAAGAAAAAAAAAAAAAAAAAAGCAGCATCCAGATCAAGGAAGTTAAGTTTTTCTTTCTATATTAGGTTAGGTCCTGGTAGGAAAAAGCAGAGTCATTTTAGTTGACTCATTAACATCTTTGTTATTTAACCGGATACTTTCCTAAATAACAGGCTGCTCAGCTGAAAGGGTGCACAAGTCCTGAAATTCTCTGAAACCTTCTCCTAAGATTAGTTTAAATCCAAAAATGTAGATGCAGAAGTTTTATCTCACATGTACATGGAACGCCTGTCTACACAGATGTGAAATTTTAGTTCCCTGCTAATATTACTGGCACTCATTTTGAGAGTTTATTGCAAGCCCACCAAGTTGCATAGCTCCTGAAAGTCCTATGCAACCCCTACAAGGCAAATGTGGAAAAAAGCACTAAAATATAAACGGTTCAGAGCAATAAGGGATTGCAAATATAGGTGAAGATGTGGAGACACGCAACAGGAATTGCTGACGAGGGGAGAAGTGGAGGTCAAAGGTCACATTAATGGTTTGTTGATGGTCCCCGTCAGACTGGACCACCCTAACGAGATTCACAGACTGGGTGGCCTCAACAACAGGTTTACTTCTCACAGCTCTGGTACTGGAGGTCCATGATGAAGGTGCCAGCAGATTCAGCCCTTGGAGAGGGCTCGCTTCCTGGAGAGGTGTCCACCTTCTTGCTGTGTCCTCACATGGACGGAGAGAAAGGCCACTCATCCCATCACGGCATCTCCCCATCTGACCTCATGATCAATCCCCAAGGGTCCCACCTCCCACCACCACCATGGTTAGGGCTAGGACATCAGCACATGAACCCTGAGCAAACCCTCGCATCTGCCCCTAACAGTGAAAAATGGAATCAAGAAATCCTTTAAAGAGGTAAATGTCAGTATGTCGGTAGAAGAGGGAATTGCTTTGATGGAAAGAGGAAGTTCAACAACAACCATCAGGGACAGCTCTGTGGAGCCCAGTGCAGAACAAAACTGTGCCGTCCCTGATTACAAGGAAAAGGAAAGTCTAATTAAAAGACTAACACATCCATCTACCTGTCTGCTTTGGTACCAATACCATGCCGTTTTTGTTACTGATGCTTTGTAGTATAGTTGAAGTTCTGGTATTGCGATACCCCCTGCTTCACTCTTCCTGCTAAGGATTGCTTTAGCTATTCTGGGTCTCTTATTCTTCCAGATGAATTTCATAATTGCTTGCTCTATTTCTGTAAGGTATGTCATTGGGATTTTAATTGGAATTGCATTGAATCTGTATAGCACTTTTGATAGTATGGCCATTTTGACAATATTAATTCTGCCTACCCAAGAACATGGGAGATCTTTCCATCGTCTAAGGTTTTCTTTTATTTCTTTCTTTAGTGGTCCGCAGTTCTCATTGTAGAGGTCTTTTACCTCTTTTGTTAGATTGATTCCCAAGTATTTTATTTTTTTCGAGGCTATTGTGAATGGGGTAGTTTTCCTAACTTCTCTTTCTGAAGATTCAGCACTTACGTATAAAAATGCAATAGATTTATGAGTGTTGATCTTATATCCTGCTACTTTACTGAATTCACTTATGAGTTCTAGAAGTTTTCTGGTGGAATTTCCCGGTTCCTCTAAATATATAATCATGTTATCAGCAAATAGGGATAGTTTGAGTTCTCCTTTTCAGTCACTCTAGAAAGCAGTGTGGAGATTCCTTAGAAAACTTGGACTTTCCTTAGAAAACATTTGACCCAGCTATCCCACTCCTTGGCCTATACCCAAAGGACTTAAAATCAGCATACTACAGAGATGCAGCCACATCAATGTTCACAGCTTCTCAATTCACAATAGCCAAATTGTGGGACCAAACTAGATGCCCTTCAATTGATGAATGGATAAAGAAACTGTGGTATATATATACAATGGAATATTACTCAGCCATAAAGAATAATAAAATTATGGCATTTGCAGGCAAATGGATGAAATTAGAGAATATCATGCTAAGTGAGATAAGCCAATCTCAAAAAACCAAAGGACGAATGATCTCGCTGATAAGCAGATGATGACACATAATGGGTGGTGGGAGGGGGGCAAGAATGGAGGAAGGAGGGACCGTATAGAGGGAAAAGAGGAGTGGGAGGGTGGGGGGAAGGAAAAAATAACAGAATGAATCAAACACCATTACCCTATGTAAATGTATGATTACACAAATGATATGCCTCTACTTCATGTACAAACAGAAAAACAAGATGTATCCCATTTGTTTACAAAAATAAATAAATAAAAAAAAGAAGACTAACACATAAAGCGTTCTCTGCTCTGTGGTGCTCTATTTATGGTTATGGTGGTTTTTATTTGCTATTTGATGATGTTCTAAGTAAAGAAAACATTTTAAATTTAAAGTACAGGCATGAATTTTATGGTTTTCCTTTATGCTGTGTAATACTAATTTAAAATACAAATCTAAGAACACCTCTCTGCAGAGTCACAGAAGCACATGGTTCACATTCCTTAGCTCGTGGAGGTATATGGAATTGCACAAGATTGACCCAGGTATTTTTATTCCCCTTCTTGGTATGCATCTGTTCTAGCACTCTCTACCTCTGAAGGCTGATAAGCGAAAAGCCATTAAAAGTCAAAGGTTCTCTGAGTGGCTCCACTTCTCCCTTTTCCTGACTTTATCATTCTGGCTTAAGTGGTTGGCCAATACAAAGAAGCAACCTCGGTTGGAAAGGCTGTCAAGTGGTCCCTTGGTCATTCGTGCTTCTTAGCCTGTCACTTTTCTTTCTGCAGCCAGAGCAAGTTCTGATTCAAAGGGGAAAAGCTCTGCCTCCTGGGGTAGCCCATGCCCCTTCTTACTCATTTTAGACAAAAAGTGTTGACCTTGGGTTTTCCTTGGTCTCAGTGAACACCCACATGTTGTGGGTCCCCCAAGCTCTGTGCTCATGGGGGGCTGAGGAAAGCCCATGGAATTGGGTGGGACAACTGTGAACACAAATTGCACACACATCTGCTGCACGGTTCCACCGAACTTCACTGACAAAGCCCAAGTTCAAAGATAAAACGTTTTAAGAATTTCAGGAAGCCAACTGCAGGACATTTAACCAAGCATGAGGACCAGCCTCGGGTCCTATGTAACTGCACAGTTCCCACACCCATGAAGTTGGCCCTGGTGACAACATAGACAATAGAAAGGAAAATATTTAAAAGGCTCACTCCAAAAATGCAATAGTATTAAAAAAAAAAAAAAAAAAAAAAAAAAAAAAAAACTACCCAAGCAAAAATTCTCATGTTCACCAAAAGCATCTGGATTTCAGAATTTGACATTAATAGAGAGGGGAATGGAAAGAAAAGACATATGCTCTAACATCTCTACATGTGTTGAGAGCTTGGTCCCTAGGGTGGAGGGGCTGAGAGGTGGTGGACCTTCAAGAGGTGGACCTAGTGGAAGGTCCTAGGTCGATTGGAGGGGTGCCCTCAGAATGAAGCATGGGACCCACCTCTCTGTTTGGCGATGCCATCCTTCCCACACACAAACTTCTGCTACCTGCCACGAGGTCCTTACCAGAGTGGAGCTAATACCAGCCGCATGCCCTCGAATCCTCAGTACTGTGGGCTAAACAAATCTCCTTTCTTTATAAAGTTAGCCTGTCTCAGGTATTTTGTTAAAATAATGCAAAAATGGACTAGTCCTATGCCAGTTCCAGTTATCTCTTGCAGTATAACAAAAGCCCAAATATAGTGGCTTAAAACAATTTTATTCATTCCTGAGTCATCACATGGAAGACAGACACCCACCAGAAAGCAAAACAAAACAAAAACTTCCTCCTTGAACTATTACATGATCCTGAAATAAACTTCTTTTGTATTTGAGTCATCATTAAAAAAAAAAAAATATTCATTACTATATATCCTGACTTTGTAGCCAGGATCATTGTGGATTGCCTAAATGACCCAGTATAAGCACAAGAGTCCTTAGAAATAGAAGAGGCAGAAGCAGGACAATCAGATCAACAGCAGCTTGAGGAAGACTCAGCCCAAAGCTGCGAACTTTAAAAACGGGATTAGAACCATGAGTCAAGAGAGGCAAACTACCTCAAGGAGGGGAACACACAGAGACAAGTGCTGCTCTTGAGTCTCCAGAAAGAGCCCAGCTCTGACAACCTCTTGATTTCGGTCAGCTGAGATGTTGGAATTCTAATCTAAAAATCTGAGACAATACATTTGTACTGTCTTAAGCCACTTGATTTGTAATAATTTGTTAAAGCAGAAATTAGAAATTAACTGGCGTGGAACACAGTTACACATTTAAAAGGATGTTATAATATTTTGAATAATTTTGTAGTATTTCTGGATATCTCATACTGGAAGGGACTCTAATTGTCGGTTCCTCTCTAGAGCTTAGTAAAAATTCCCACGTCTTTTACCATAATCGATAAATCAGGATTTGTGGAGTAGGGCCTAAAGCATCTCCAGGTTTTTAAAGCTCTGGGGGAGATGACAAAGCAAACTCACCATAGTGAGAACTAAGTAAACCACGGTTGCCTAACTGGGAGAAGAAGGCTCTGCTCATTTGAACCCATGCTAATCCCGGGTTGAGACCCACTTGGGTGCATCTGGTGATCCACAGGGGCAGACCCACCAGATGTCTATTTGCATGATGGACCAAAGGCCACAGGGAGATATATTAGCCTGAGTAAAGAAAAATAAGCCCTAGATTAATTCCAAATCTAGTATGGTGTCTGTGACTGAGACCTCTGCAGGCCCTGCGACCTCACCTCTGCAGGCCCTGCGACCTCACCTCTGTGGGTCCTGCGACCTCACCTCTGATTCCAGGAGGGGACAGGATCAGATACCCCAAGTTCTATTCCTTGGTCGTCTTGGCCTTTACTTACCTATGCCCCAGCTTCCTCACTCGGAAAAGGAAGACCTAGTCATCCCTATCTCTTGGGACTTCCAGAAGTACTACATGAGGCCATGTTTGAGGGTCACCGGCATAGTACCTGGGTCATATAATGTGCTCAGTGAGCACTCACTTTATAAATTAAAATGGAAATAGCCCTTTTACCAAAACCTCTGTTTCTCTGATTGACATGAGTGCAAACTACAAAAGGAGAAGGACACAGAGAAGGGATGAAGAGTCACCCTCAATGGCTGGATCGATCATCTCCGCCATTTCTCAAGCCTCCTTCTACAGTAGCATCAGGGGACAGGTGTGCCTGGCACACACCGAGGTGGTCCCCAGCAAAAAAAAAAGTCTGGATGTCTGATGGAGGCCGCGTTGCATGAGCAGAGACAACAACAGCCAAGTTACACAAAGACCCTCCAGCTGGTTTACTCCGAATCCCAGTGTGGGTCCCTCCAGATGGGCATAAAGATGCATCTTGATGCTGAAACAAACAGTATTTCCAAAGGCTGCTGTTCCAGAGCAGAGGAGCTCAGTCGATAGGGCCTTTCTGGAAGTGCTATATTCTCCTAAGTCCACTGATGTGTTGGAAACCAACTCGAAAAAATTAAAAGCCCCCACTCGTAGTGTCTGTGAATTTCACGGTGCTAATTCTCCCACCATGGCTGATGTGGACATGATGGGGAGTTACCTCCTTATAGTGATGGCGGTTCCCTCACACTAGTTACACCTGAAACTCAACTACACAGAGGGAAAGTCGGTCCCAGGGCTGTGTACTAAACTTTACGTGGAACACAAAGATTTCTCAGAATGACACAGGTCGAAAGTTTTGGATCATGAGAAACATCCACCTGTGTACCTCCGAATCCCCTGGAGCAGTTCCAGAGTCTCGCAATCAGCAAATGTGTCCCAGGGTATGCGTTGCCAGCAAGCTCCCAAGTAAGGCTGATGCTGCTGGTCTGGGATGGTACTTGGGGAACCGCTGGTTTAGGGACATGATCCCTTAGAACTGGCAAATTATCCACGTGCTGTCTGTTAAAATGCAGTGGAAATTCAAATACGTTTTTCTGTTCCACTGTTCAGTATATGCTTACTAAACAGACTGCAATAAAAAAATTTAGAATGTATGCTTGGACTGAAATGAAACTTCCAGAAGACTGGTCATATTAGCAATAAATATGAAATGAAATCTATGTTGGGGGTCAAGGTTACGATTGGTCCCTCCTACCAGCACACCTTCTGTCTTCAGCATCAGCAGACTCTGCAGTTATGCAACACACTTGAAGCTGCACAGCAAACAGCGGAGGAACCATCTCCAGGGTCAGCTTGCTCTTTTCTGCCTCTGGTTAGTGACTAGAACACACTAAGTGCTCAAGAAATGTATGTGGAAATGTGCGATTGTTGCAGAGAGGGAGAGGGAGAGAAGGGAGGCAGAACCTTCCAGACTGAGGCTGAGGGGTCTTACCACTCTCTGAAATTCCCAACTTCCCTTGTTAGGATGAAGTCGCTGTGTGTACAAAGGTGGTCGGTAACATAGCCTATACCCAGGAGAGATTAAAACAAAAACCCCAAATGCTATTTTTAACAGCCGGTGTAAGCAGGATGTGAAGGTCATTGTTTTGAAGTCACATCACCCAAACCCCCCGCCAGAAAAGGAAAATCTGAACCAAGGTTGTTGTTTTGGGTTTTCTCCTGACTCGTCCACAATACTCTCACCTCATTTTCTAACTGGCCTCGAGACTCACGTTTCATCCTTGGTACTTTCTTGGATCCTTCGTCTTCTTTTTTTTAATAACCTTGAATTGGAATAAGACCCACCACCTGCTTTTCAATTTTATGCGTGTCAGAGAAGACCATCAGGCAGGGTTTTCCTGCTGGATTTCAGGGTCGCCTTGCAGACCCCACCCCAGCTGTCCCCTTACTCCAGTTCACCTGGCCACAGCAGGCCACCTCTTGGAGAAGAGGCACCCACAGTTCCGCCTGCCAACTCTCCTTCATTCCCACCTCCACCCTCAAGCCAGGGGGACTTCAGAGACGTGGTCTTCTCTTCAGTTGTGCTGTTTGATTTTTCCCCAGCTTCTTAAACGACTTTTAGGATCAGTGACAACAGGCATTTTAGAAATGGGGTGTATTCAGAGGGTTTAGGGGCAAATGAACCTCTAGAAGGAGGTAAGCCCAGTGGTTTATCCCAGGCTGAGTGCTGGCTTCTGGGCCTCGGGTCCTTATTTAATCCTCTGTTTAACGAAAGGAAGATCTTCTTTATAAAATATTGGTTGTATCTAGGACTGGACTTTTAAGTAATGACTAATACTGCTGAGAGCCACTGTTTGTTCGAGTCCTCACCGATCCACCTGCCCCCTGGAAGGCATCAGGATCATCCCCTCTTCACGTAGGGAAGCCTCGGCTGGAGAAGTTCCGTGGCTTTCTATACAAGACTAAGTGGCACCACTTCTTTGTCTCCGAATAACAATCGTGAATGTTTATTGAATTCTTTATGCTGATTCCTTCTCTGTGTGCTACTTCTTATGAAATCAGCAGGAGAGTGGACCAACAAGGGCTACGGGATGTGCCCAATCACATGAGGAGACTGAGGAAGGGTTGGAACCAAGACCCACGCCTCTGGTTCCCAGTTCACTTGTGTGTCTCTTGCCTCTAACATGTACTTTCCCATGGAAACAGAGTTCTGGGGAGGAACTATGGTCTTGGCAGAAGAAACAGTGTCCCTCAGGTGTGATGAGGTGTGGACTCTGGAGCTGGCTGCATAGGTTGAAGTCTGAGCTCTGCATTCACTGGGCTGTGTGACCTGGTGCAGATTACTTGACCTCTCTGTGCTTCTATCTCATTATCAATAAAGATGATAACATACCCTCCTCACAGGGCTATTATAAGGATCATTCTGGTAAAAAGTAACTTTTTGATCAAAATGGTTATACTTAAGAGATAAAGTTGACTGTCTCTCTCTCTCTCTCTCTCTCTCTCTCTCTCTCTCTCTCTCTCTCTCTCTCTCTCCTTTTGGACAAAACAAAACGCTGTCACAGGAGTGATTGTTCTCATTTTCCTCAGAAAACACTTGATGAGATTTTAGGTCATCAGGATTTCCTCAGGGGACAGGTAAGATACTAACTAAAGAAATGAGGGTAAGCAGCTAATTAGTCCTGAAAACACTACCAGGAGACCAGGCCACATCCTCCAACGCCACCTCCCAGCCTCCCTAGCGCCCTGAAAACACGACTAGGAAAGAACAATCCAGAAGAATTCTAACCTGGGGGGAGGGGAGTGAGGGGGCAGTGACGGGCCTGATCAAGACTGGCACTGGCGGGAGCTACAGCGAGGGTATGAATAGCCACTTAGTAGGAACGGGTGACACTGAGTGCTGCCTGCGCAGCGGTGGCAGAGCTCTTAGGAACACGTGCAGAACCCACGCACCGGGAGCCTGGAGGTGGCACGCCTCTGAATCGTGCCCTGTAAAGTGATCAGAAGGGTCTTCTAAACGCAGGCCTCCCTTGGTGCATTCGTGCGGCTTCATGAGGGAGCACAACCCGCAGACGCATCTTCCAGAATCAGACTCCGCCGAGGCTCAGCCCGGTGCGTCCACACACTCCTTAGGGTACGATGGCCTGCGGTGTGTGATCCTGAGGGAGAGTGGGCACAGCACGGTGTCACTACGGACCCCACTTCGAAACAGCTCCTGTGCTCCTCTTGTGAATTTCTGGAGTAAATCAGAAGAGTCCCGAGACTGCCGGGCAAGACCTTTCCGAAGGCTTGCCACTCTGCATCGTCAGGCGTTTTCTCCAAAATCAAACCAAAACGAAGGAATAAGGAGACTGTTGAGGCTGACACTGGATGCAGTTATCATCCCTGGACTCCCAGTGTCCCGCTTATTTGTACCACAATAGTCTCATATTTTAATTTGTATTTAAAGGGGCTGTAAATCTGAAATTTTAACACATATTTGTGCTAATAAAATAGTATCTTAATTACTATTTTCAAAATCAAAGTAGGATGAGTTAGACAGTAATTATCCCTACTATTCATCAAATCATGGTTATATGGCGAAAGAGGACGTGTGGGAGCTGCAATCCTGCCGCCCAGCACTCCAGATAATTGTTCAGTCCAAGCTCGAAGCAGGGCTATTTCCCCAACTGCAGGGAAAGTGGTCCGAGGGAACCAGCAGCTCCCAAGACTCAGCTTGGCCCCGGGGTGTGGTGCAATTGGGAAGTGTCCAAAATTCCACCCAGCAGTGCTGGAAACAGGCATGCAGGGACTGGGGTGTGGCTCGGTGGTATAGTACATGTTCAGCATGTGCAAGGCCCTGGGTTCAGTTCCCAGTATCCCCCCCCAAAAAGGGCTAAAAATATTAAAAATGAAATAAGAAAAGGGGTTTGGGAATAATATCCACATGCAAGAAAGGAAACATCTTTCTATTTTTCTGCTTTCTCTCTCTCTCTCTCTCTCTCTCTCTCTCTCTCTCTCTCCCTCTCTCTCTCTCATTCTTCTTTATTGCCTTCTTTTCTTTCTTCTGACTAAATTTCTCTCTAGCAATAAGAAGAAAGCATATTTACTTTGAATCCTCAGTTTCTCTAGGGGACGAAGAGATTCACTAGATAATGGAAGATAATTCATGTTTCCATTTTTCATTGCCAGTCCTGTTTGATTTGAGGTTATCCTAAAAACCAGTGTTTGCCATTTAATTTTGACTTGTGGTTAGGTTGGACAGATTAAACAAAGGTAATTTAAAATGGGAAACAGAGTGAAGGACTAATTCTTAGCCTAGAATCAAGGGTGGCATTGGAAAGAACTTGAAGCCCCGTTTGGCCTCCCTGTGCAAATGTCTAAGTTAAGCATCAAAGGGGCACCTGCCCAAGGTCATCAGAGATGAGGGTGGCTCCTCCTGCTCTCGCTGCTGTCAGGAGGAGTCCTGGGGAGGGAAGGGGAGGCAGGATGGAGGGAACATCGGTTCCATGCTCACCTGGCCCCGCACTGATCTCCAGGGCCCCACCCACTCCACAGGGAGGAGGTATCACAGCCTGACCTTCAAGGCTGATGTATTACGAGGAAAAAGGACCAAGATGTGAGGATGTTGGCCTGTGAATGAAGAAATCCAAGGACCCTCCACTCCCCCCATCCTGATCTCTCTCCTCCCCTGTGTTGACTTGGAATAAAAGATAAATGAATTCCACTCCCAAGCGAGGATCGCGGATGAGGATGGGCCAGATTCTCGGAAGAAATGTTGCCCTACGTCCTACTGCTGGGATCTTCCACAGGGAGACAGGTGGCCACAGCCCAGCGTGGGTTCTTCCCCTCCCTAGGGCCACAGTGCAGACGCCTCTCAAGCACACTCGGCTCCTCCTTGTCTTCAGAGAAAGGCACTTATCATCGTCCCCATGTCACACATGAGGAGACTGAGGCCCAGAGAGGTGGGGTTGCCAGAGTCACAGAGACGCAGACCCAAGCCATCTGTCTTCCCAGTTCAGAACCCTGACCACCGCACCTAGGGCTGTCCTCACACCGCAGGAATGATTTCGAAGGGATTCTCCAGTAGATTGTCCAGGAGGGCTGCATCCTTGCCTTTTCACCCCTGGCTCTCAGAAGCCACCACCACAGTGAATCACTGTAGGCACTCAGCGAACATTTGTCAAATGACAAATGAGAAGCTTGGGACGCAGCCTCTAAGTGTGGCTTGGGAAGTTCCCTGGTTCCCTCTCACTGGCTCCTCTCGCCACTCTTGATTTTCAAGAGTGCTTCTCTCCAGTGACCGAGGAAGAGCGAGGGCTCAGGGTGCGGCCTAGGAATGTGAGCTGCAGGCGCTCCTGAGAGGAGCTCCCCGGGGTCCAGCCGCCCTCAGACAGAGGGGCCCCAGGGCTGAGGGCCAACGGCGGCGGGCAATGGAGGTTTCTCAATGTCCTCCTTCTGCTGATACTCCACACACAAATCCCCTTCCAGGATCTCATGGTGGAAGGTGACTGAACTGAGGTGTTTCCAGGTCAAAATATCACTTCTTAAGACTCCTTTAACATTCCAAATGGAATTCCTTTCAAACAAATTTTTCATACCAGTGTGTCTGTATTCCTAACAGCTCCTCATTACCCTTCCATAATTAACTTTCTGGAGACTTATCTCCACATATTACTTATCTTTCTCTTTATCTTGTTTGTCAGCTCTTCCCACCTCCTAGAATGCACGTTCCACAGGGACAGTTATTTGCGTCTGATTTGTTCACAACTCTATAGGAAGCCTCAGAACAGCATGAGGTCCATAAGAATCATTCCTTCATATTTGTTCAATAAATGTTCTCCGTAGTTACTCAGCACCGCGCTGTGATCATTTACTATGATGTATGCTGTTTACCACTCTCAATAAAACAAGTTTAAAATACTCTGATTAGGGAAAACATTGAACAAGATTAATAAGAGTGGGGGACCCAGGGCATGAGTGGAAAGTGGCTGCCATAGGGCTGGGGTTTCTAGTGATAGGGACAAAAATGGTCCCATCACAGTAATGCAATAATGATTGGACAACCCAAGATTCTATTTAAAAAACAGCAAATGTACACTGTGAGTGAATTGAATAGTATGTGAGTTATTTTGAATATGAAGCTTTTCAAAGGTTTAGCAGTAGGAACCATTCAGTCTGCTCCCTTAAAAATATTCCCTTGACACCCATGTTAACTCGAGCTTGCTAACAGCTAAGGAACTCTGGGAAGTGGCTGTGGCATCAGATGGTCATTTCCACTCATTACTCAGAAGAGACCTCGTCACTGAGCTCAGCCTTGACTTGAGCTGGACACATTAACTTTAATCCCCCTTATTGAAAATTCACCAAAAAAGCAAAGGAAATAGCTAAATAAGAACGTGCTTATTGCCAAAAGCCAAGTAAGTTTCTAATTATCCACAAGGACATCAAATAGTGTGCCCTGGGTAGAAACATGTCCTTCTGGAATCACAACAAATTTTATGACTGACCTAGGGGCCCACTAATAACATCTGTTCCTCACTCTGTTCCCCAGGCTTGTTTATTAAATAAGTTAGTGGAGAGAGAAGCCCTGACAGAGCTAACCCAGACATGCACTTCTTGGTCGTATGCTGAGAGTTCATATAGATTTCTCATGAATGTTGCGGTTTATTTTAATTGCCTTCCTTTCGGTCAGATGCCTGCTATGTGAATTGTCACATACGCAAACACAGCACGGTAGACCACCACCCGGATTCGAGAGACCCCTAAATGTCATACACTTTTTCACTTGATATTTTTTCAAAACAAAAACTGGAGTCTACAAATGCCTGCATCAGACAGCTCTTTTGAGCAAGAACATGTTTGAGTACAGTATCATTTTCCCAGGCAAGGTGTCCAGATCACCGGCTTTTAATTGACGTTTCAGAATGATCTGAAGAGAGCACTCTGTCCTTCTTATCACCACTGCACAGACCCTCGGTGCTGCCCTGTAAGGTTGGACAGTCACAGGCCTGGCTCCCAAAGCAACTCAAGACTTATGGCCTTGGGCTGTAGCGAATTAAGAGCAGCAATTAAAATATTCAATGCTAACCAAGCTACAGCACTAGACCATTCGGGCTACTGAGGTTCACAGTGGTTATGGGTATTGCTGTTTTAGAATCATGGGAAGAGCAAAGGTTAATTTACTGGTCATTTTCTTCCCCTGTAGTGTCAAGACAACAATTGCAGGAATTAGGACCAGACTCCTAGACATCCTATTTCATTATTAGCTTTTAAATTTATACACTCAGCAATTATAAATTTGTAGCAAGCATCCCATTATTGTTCTCATGAGAAATGAGGTAATGTAAAAATACCTTTGAAATGGTCTGTAGCTGCCTTTCTCTCACCAGCTCATTTAAAAAATAAACATCAGTGGGGCATGCGGCACACACCTGTAACCTCAGCTCCTAGGGTGACTGAGGAAGGAGGATCACAAGTTTGAGGCTAGCCTGGGCAACTTAGTGAACCATGTCTCAAAACCACATAAAAAACCATGTCTCAAAACCAGGGTGTGTTTCAGTGGTAGAGCACTTGCCTAGCATGTGCAAAGCCCTGCGTTCAATCGCCAAAGAGAAAGCATAATTAAAGAATTTAATTTAAATTGCAGAACCTTTTATCTAAAACATATCTACAGCCTCAAATTGAAGCAGAATAGGAAAATTAATCTTGTTGGTTTTATCACTTGATTGAGTGACTGATCAATTACAGTCATACACTGTGTAATAGTTCAGTCGATGACAGATCCCATGAATGATGGTGGTCCCTTAAGGTTCTAATGGAGCAGAAACTGTCTATCACCTAGTGTCCTCATAGCCACCACAACCTCATAATGAAATGCATTACTGACATGATTGTGATGATACCGATGTAAACAAACCCCCCAGGCTGCCAGTTACATAAAAAACATCGTAAAAGCAGCCAGGCACTGTGGCATGGGCTTGTAATTCCAGTGACTTGGAATACCGAGACAGGAGGATTGCAAGCTCAAGGACAGCATGGGCAATTAGCAAGACCCTGTCTCAAAAAGGATATATATATATGGGCTATGGCGGTAGCTCACTGGTACAGCACTTGCCTAGCATGTGCGAGACACTGGGTTTGATTCTCAGCACTATGTAAAAAAATTAATAAATAAATAAAATAAAGGTATTGTGTCCACCTGCAACTAAAAAAAATTTTTAAAGTATATATAGATATACATATATACACACATGTGTATATATGCGATATATGTATATGTACATCTATATATATACATAGCAAATGTAGTTGCATATGGTATCTAATACTTGATAATGATAATAAATTATTGTGTTTACTGGTTTATGAATTTATCATACTATACTTTTTATTGCTATTTTATTAAAAATTCCTTCTTATTAAAAAATTTTACTATAAAAGAGAATGCCATGTTATACCAGCAGTACCCACATATATTTGGTATTTACAAATATCAAATTGATTGCATTTGGGGGCCATATTGAACAATTGTCCTTACCATTTAGAATTTGTATAAATATACACTATGATGTTCATATAATGACTAAATCACCTCACAACACATTTCTCAGAATGTGTACCTCTGTAATTAACAATAACTGCATTTTCACATCACCTTTCAGATTGGATTTCCCAATGTCTAAGAAGAATGAATCCCTTGGGATCTGCCATCAACACTTCCTGGCTTCCTATTTGCTACAACATATAATAAAACTGTGTTTAACCTCTGGTCCATGAGCGGGACGATGCCCCAAAATTAATGCACATTTTTGTGTGTAGTACTTTTTTATGGGAAAAGAAAAGTTTATTGTTTTCAACAGATTCTAAAAGGAGCTTGTAAACCAAAAAGTGTGGGAGTTAATTTGACCGAGTCTATCTCTAGTGACACATAGCCAAGAGAAACTTCGCTTCTTGGAATTTCCTTTTGGACTTCATTACTCCAGACTAAATAGGGGTAACAATTTCTGGGTAGAAGATGGTGGAGCCAGACCACCATCTGTCTGGCTGGGTTAAACCTTCCCAAGAGCCCCTTTATCAGCTGGGCAAAATCTCCATGTTCAACCAGCCTTAATGTAATTGGAAATGCATAGTCCAGAAAAATGAAGGTTGAAGACATCTCTGACTTGAGAAGCAGTTTCAAGTCTTGTTTAGTGGAGGCTGGGTGTCCTGGGCAGGGAGCCACCAAGGAGTCTCTTCTCTAGAGGTTAGAAGTCAAGATGTCTTCAGGTCTGAGCTGTTTCGATCTACACCAGTCCGTGACTTGAATGCGTCATCAGTGTGGTGAGACCCCTGCCACCCCGCATCACCAGGGTCGGTCATCGCCACATTCACACCCCTCTTACACTGGCCAAAGCTGATCCCGCAGGCAGGGCAATGTCCCAAAAGGACTGCCCTCCAAACACTTCACGGAAAGCAGGACTCAGTGTTAAAGATCAGGGATTTGAATCAGGTGTTTGTTAAGGACTTCATGTCTATGTCACCCTCAAATTCACACATTGAAACCCTACTCCACAACGAGGTGACATTTGGAAATGGGGCCTGTGAGGAGTAACTGGGTCATTAACAGCCCTCACGATGGTGTTGGTGCCTTTATGGGAAAAGACATGAGACAGCCTGCTTCTCAAGTTGCTGCTCTGGGCTGTGTGAGGACCAGCAAGCAGGCAGCCATCTGCAAAACAGGAAGAGAACCCTCACCAGAGACTGGCCATGTTGGCAATCTGAGTTCAGCCTTTAGCCCTTAGAACTGTGAGGAATAAATGTCCGTTGTCTCAGGCCTCCAGTCTCAATGGTTTTGTAGCAGCCCAAACTAAGACAGTGGTCTAGAGACAGATGCTCAGGAGTCTCTTTCAGCATCAGCTACTAGAGCCCCCAACTCCATAAACAGCTGAACTTGCCATGTGTCTGGATGAGTCAAAGCCTGGAGCTGAAGCAAAGATAGTTCACATTGTTTGAGATTAAGAATTCCTGCCACCTCCTCCTTTTTCTTGCTCCCCTCTTTCTCCCTTTTAAATGTTATAATTTGGACTACAATCTTGGTTCCAATTCTTCCATCATTGTTATTTAATTTCTCTAGGCCTTTTTATTTCTTTATCTGGAAATAATATATACTTTGCAAAAGTACTACAAAAGATTAAGTGTGTCAGTGCATAGAATGCTCTTAACACACAAAGGCTAGTTATTAAAGTTAATGTACAAGCATTTCAAGAATTAAGCCCGATTTTCAAATTAGTATCACTCGGTTCCTTCCCCCAAAACAGCTCCACCCATCCTTCTTCCCGTTGCCCTTTTCCCATCTGACCTTGACTGACATTTCAGATCTGGGCTTACATGATACATCCTTCTAGAAACTCTAGTCTACATTGGGTTGCTTATGATACTAACCTAGGTCTATGTAATATTTTGCCAGGTTTCTTCTGGAGAGCTAGAGACAAAATTGTCTGTTAGCTATTGACTATTTGCCTTTCCCTCTTTTCCACTATAAATTCAACAAGAGTGGAGAGTAAACCCTCTGAATGTCTCCCCAGAGGTGAGGAGGGTGGTTAGCTTTCAGTGTTAGCTTAATCATCTTTAGTTGGAAGAGTGAGTGAATGAATCAGTGAATACATAAATCAGTTCCTATTGAAAACCTGACAGTTGTGTCTTTACATCTCCTTTATGTCTCCCTTATATTCTCCTTCCAAAGTATTCAAGGATCATTATTTTCCTGTTTGGAGCTATTTTCCTCTTTGATGCTAAACACACACACACACACACACACACACACACACACACACACACAGCCATCACATCACAATCGGCCTGATTGCATGCCTCAGGAGTCTGAGACAGGAAGATCTAGCGTTCAAAGTCAGCCTCAGCAAAAGCAAGGCACTAAGCAAACTCAGTGAGACCCTGTCTCCAAATAAAATACAAATTAGGGCTGGGGATGTGGCCAGTGGTTGAGTGTCCCTGAGTTCAATCCTCAGTACCAAAAAAAGCCATCACAATCAACGTAAATATTTGTTTGTCCTAAGTTAGCACAGTGTGCTTTATTTCCTTTGTCCTAAAAAAGTTTTGTGGACTATTATAAATAGATACAGGTGGTCAGCCAGAGACCTCCTGCTCCTCCGGCCCAGGCAAAAAGATTATGCCTCTGGAAGCTGGGGATCCATGCCCTGGAGCATGCCTGCAGGATGTTATGACCCCCAAGTTTCCTCCACAGAGGGAATTTTCCACCACTGCCTGAGTGTGTCACATCTCAGCATGGCCAAATGTCATCTGGGCTTGAGAGGAGTGATTTTTCACTGGGTCCCATTCCCAGGGCAGGAACCAGGTTAGGGAAATCCTGAAATGATCCGAAGTCAAAACCAAATGTAAGCTGGAGCTTTGTGTAACCACCGCGTGTGGTCCAGACAAAACTGAGCACCCTTTACACCTCTCCTTGTGCTTCCCTGATTCTTTCGCCTCTTCAGAACATACCGATTCTTCTACTTGGAAATGTAGCTATGACATACTAAAGGAATAAAAGATCAATTCACATACCCCTTGAGAGATGATCCTCCACTTACCTACATGAAAAAGAGATTTTGAAATCTTGCCAAGTAATATTTCATTAATTTTAGTCTATAGGAACTATAGTCAATATAGATATATAGAAATCCATCTTGGGCTACAAATCATTAAGGTCACTATCAGCAGTAATAAAAACATGTGAAAAGAGTCTAGCATCTTAGCAGCAAACCAGTTGTATAAATTAAATTGAGATTAAAATCCCTTGAGTCTCAGTTTACCCACTTGTAAAATGAAGACAATAAGGTAATAGACAAAAAAATTAGATCAGTCCATAATTAATAAAAATTGCTATTATTTTGATTGTCATCATCCTAATCATTATCAAAACAGGACACACCCCAAATAAGGAATTTGGTTTTGGTTCATTCTTCAGTATGAAATGAACTTGCAGCTGCTTGGAGTTTTCAAATAAATAAACCACTGTTTCATATAAATTCAAAATGTCCAAACTGATCATAGTATATGGTGAGAAAACTGTAGTGAGTGCTAGTACAATTACACTATGGTGAGTAGGACCACCACGCACTGTGGTTAGCTTCTTGTGCAACATTTAGCAAAAAGGCATGGATATGCATGGGATAGGACCCAAGAACAACAAATAACAATTATGATATCAGAATGGCCTCTCGAATTGTCAGTGCTTTGTTTCTGCATAATTTTAGTTCTACTCATTTAGTTCTTCGAATATAGCTGGATGATATAGGTTGACATCTTGAAATCCCTTTGTTGACCTTCATGGTTTTGTGACTGCAGTTAATAGGCATTTGTGGTCTTCCAGTTCCAGCCTATGTCTAGGCTGGAGAGGACTGTCCCATATTTAAGTTCTATCGGAAGAAGAAAATAAAGAAGACACTTTGAACCTGTGACCCCTTGCCCTGCATATTCTATAAACCAAACAATTGCCCAAGCACTGTCCAGGCACCTTGCAGAGTAATCCTTGTGGTTGGTGCCTTCCCCCATCTTTCTTATGTGACAAATGTGAATTCACCCAGCAAGACTCAGCCCAAGAATAACCTCCTCCTGAATGCATTCCATAAGCCCCTCAGCCAGAGTGAGTGGCTCCATTCTTGTTCTGTCAAGCCTGTCTTTAAGTTCCTATTTCAAAATTTACTACACTTGGGTGTCTGCCTACCCTAGAAATAAGAACCAGAAGTATTCTGCTAAGTATTTATCTGTAAGCCCATGACTCACTAACACCCCTTTGTATGCCCAGACACCAGCATGGTGCTGGAAATGGTAGTCTCAAAAACTCTGGACCATTCTCTTTACTAATAAAGTGGCCAAGTTCAGATTCAGCTCTAGGAAATATCGGGAAGTAGGGAATAGATTAGGAAACTATACTTACTGTACACTTCCTCTTTCTTAAACTTTTGCTTGGTCTGAGGTTGTGGCTCAGTGGTAAAGCACTTGCCTGGCATGTGTGAGACACGGGGTTTAATTCTCAGCACCACAGATAAATGAATAAAATAAAACGTGTTGTGTCCATCTACACCTAAAAATATCTTTAAGAAGCCCTTTTGCTCATCCCAAAGTGCTTCCTAGTAGTGAAATTGATTTAATAAACTAATTCAAAGAAGTTATTAATAATAAAGCTGGGTAGTAATAGTTAAACATACATTAATTTAAAAGATAATGCCTGTGTAAAGCAACGCTTAATCTTAAATTATAATAACTCAGAAGCAGAACTTCATGCACTTCATTTATATCATTGAGAAAACTATGGAGCCTAGAAACCTTTTCACCAGGGACCTCAAGTTGTACACAATGACATCTTCCAGCTGTAATGAGGCCCAATCAGTCCATGTCCTGAGTCTGGAATGATAGTCAGCTTCACAAACTAGAGAAGAAAGTAGAGTTCTCCCAATGGTCCTCTACTTACCTAACCCACTTGGGGAAACTAACACTCTCCAATCTACCTGCAAAGCAAACTGACTGAGACCCACAACACACTGAAAACCAGAAACCAGAGGCTCCCTGTGGGGTGAGACACAGCTAATTTGATAAGCACACAGCTTGCTAGTGCTTTTGAAATTTGTTTTCAGATGCAACCAGGGAACCATGTGCTTATAAAATTCAGTGGTGTTTATTCTCAAATCTTTTTTTCTGAATTAAACTTCTTATTTTAATTAAGGATTTAATTAAATCAGTTTACTACTATGAAAACCCATGAAATCTGAGTGTGAGACGAAAACTATTGTTTTGTAAGTGAAAACAGTGGACTATAGAGACGAAAGGAAAGCGAGTGTCTAACAACTGCTGTCGAAGTGAATTGGGTGGAACAACTGTAAATGACTACAGGGGGCTGGATTATAAAAACCTAAAGAATTGTACACTTTCTTTCACAGGTGTCTTTAAATCCTGCCTTTGTTATAAAGAAACCAAAGTCAGAACTCATAGCTGATAAATTAGAGGATGTTGTTTACTCAAGAAAGATGACACTGTTCTCCAATCAGTAGCTCAAACTAAAAACACAGGAGAAAAAAAATCCTTGGCCTTACATCAAAAGATTGGCCAACGAACGTACATGTATATATTTTAAGTCAAAGGCTTTAAAAGAAATGCATCACTTTTTAAAAAGAGACTCCTTGCCTTAATCCACTTTTTTCAGTTAAAAGGGCAGACTCATGTGACAGTTTCCGTCACATCAGAAGAGCGATCCTATCAACTCCTCCAACCTAGCATTAACCCAGCACGCCTGAGAACGGTTCTCCCTGCATCTGCTTCTGGTCCCTGTTCATTTCCTTTTCACAGTTCTTGTTCACATTCCCAACCTCCAAAAGGAAGTCAGGATAGGAAGAAACTTTTTGCTTACTTTATTCCTCTAAAGCATGATTCAGCTGTTGGCATTTCATTACAGACAAGTGAGAATGGTTTGGGAGTGAGGACCAAGGAAAAGGAAGTAACAGAACCAAATGGCTAAGAAAGACCAACTGCTTTAGCAAGGAAGAGGGTGAACAAATAAGTTGGAAAAAGAAAAAGGAATTCAGGCATACTGAAATGAAGAATGAAAGGTTTAATGAAAAGCACAAGATGGTGCCAAGAAACGGTTTTATATGCTTAGGTCTCACTTCCATTTGCCCAATCTGGCTCCCAATCTTGAAGGATCAGATACAAATAGGTGCCAAATTGACACCATAAGCTCCCTCCAGGCTCCTCAAACTCTTCCTTCTACTCTCGTTACATTTAATTGATAAGTTACTATTCTTTGAAGTACCACAAATGTTCAAAAATAACACAGCTCCACTCATGCAATTAAGCATAGGAAAAATCCAGTCAGGTGGGCTTCTAAAAATGAAACTAAGAGTAGAAAATTCTGGTCTGGGAAGAGGTTGAGTTTAGTAACTCATAGCTGGCCCTCTGGGCTGGCATGGAAACAAGTCAATCAATATCAGCAACCCAGAGCTCTCTTGTCCTCAGCTGTCACCGTTTGGGTCATGTCTTCTTATAATTTTAGCAACACTTTCAGAAGTCAGGTAGCATGTATGCATCATTATCCTCATTTGTCCAAATTAAAATTTTACAACTTTTCTGGCATCAAAAACAAAGTCCCCAAAATGAAGCCCAGCCAAAGGACAGAAACCAGCACATCAAGCAAGAAGAGCTGGAAACTGGCCACAGATCAATAGGGGCCAAACTCCAGCTCAGGACCAGCCTGGAATCCTTTTTATTCATAATATAATGTTTCTCAAAGACACATTCAGGAGAATTATTTTTCTCCTGAACATAGTTATCTTTTACATTTCTTCGTCTTTGATTAATGTCTTAAGTAATATCTTATACTGTAATTATTGAAAGTTATTTTGTGAAATCATGGACACACACATACAAGTCCTAAATATCGATCTCTGGAGAAATGGCTAATTATCTGCCCAAACTTGAGCTCCTTCTCAGTTGTATAACTTTAGTGGCTGGTGGCAGTTGGTAACCAGGAACTGGATTCCCAGTCTCCCTTGTGTCCTGTTGACTGGAGCTCACCAGCAGAATGTAGGCAGAGATGTCAGATGCCACTTTATCACAAAGTTGATAAGAAGCCATATAACTGCTCCTACTGCTCCTTCTCAGATTTCCAGCTTGTGCGGCTGAGCACAGCGACCTTGAAACCACACAGTGAAGATTGCAGTGCTGCAAGACAGATTCCTGAGTCATCCTTAGAAGCCAACCACTCACTCATCAGCCATAGATTTGTGGACTTGACATGAGTGAGAAATAAATTGCATATTGTCATATTGTGAGTTTGTTTGTTGGCATCTAGCATTATCCTTCCTAAAACAGTCATCCTATTTTGAGCCAAAAATGCATTATTCTCCCTAATGACATGAACCTAATTTCTGATCCTAAAAACAAATATTTCAAGAGGAGGGAGAATGTAACCTGTTAATTGTAAAAAAAAAAAAAAAAAAAAAAAAAAAAAAATGGTTTCTAACTTAACATTTTTATGTTAGTATTTATTTTTAATATAAAAACCTCTCTGTCCTTGAATAGTCATCTGTGGCCTCCAGAACATTCTATCAGGCCCTCAAATTATTTTAGCATATGACTTATTCTCAGTCTTTGTTCCATGCCTTACCATTATCTTATCTTCCCATATTTCTAATAATATCCTTGCTAATGATGCTTATAGTACACAGTTCTCAAAATTCCTCAGTTTCTTCTTTAATAAATTTTGTCTCCATCCCATCTAAGATTCCCAGTAAGGCAGACAGTTATTCAAATCCATCAGTCACCAAGGTATTATATTCTAATCTTCCTTCCTTCTTCCTTTTTCCCTTTTCTTGGGCTGATATATAGTATGTTTTATCATTATGAATTCTAGTCATATTATCGTTATCCACATTTATCCTTCCAGTCATAAATGCTGAGCTCTCAGCTCACCTCAGTGACTATTTTACCATATGCTACGGATGTTATATAAGAATGAGATCCTCAATACCCTGGGCCACAGGTCTCTAGAGAGAAGAGAGTTCTGATCTATAAAGGATGTATCAGTTTTGGGAAAATGCTTCTGTTCCCTTTTTCCACCTCTCTTTCTAGCCTACAAGAAGAAGGTTTTATCTAGATGACCACAAATCGAGAGCAGTTTCTCCACTCCTGTTCCCACACGGAGACATCTGGCTCAGAGTCCAAGCATTTCCGGAAATGCACCTGGAGGCCCAATCTACAGGGTATGCTCTCCAGTGCTCATGGTGTGAAGCAACTATGGCCCCGTGTGGAGTCAGCATTGCCCAAAGAGGCCTAGGGTCAGACTCACAGGGCTGTCTCTACAGGTTTAGAGTAGGAATGGCAGGGCTTACAGAAAAACTTTCTGAACCAAGATGTGGCTTCTTTACATGACCCAACACAGTACCAGAAGTCTCATAAGTGGAGGTAGAAGGTAGATGCCAGTCTCTGATTCTTGCGTGACTCCTTGTCTGATCAATACTCAAGAATAGAGGAGGACAAGATACAAAACACAGTCCCTGTTCTAGGTATGTGGCCTCATGGGAGACGTGGAAATGAACTCAGTGGTTTTATTGACACATATGAGACTGTGTCTGTGTGTGTTGGATATGCTCACTGCGCGTGCATTCCTAGCTAGGGAAACAAAAGAGAACAGATGAGATAAAATTCGCTTTGCCCAGCAATGAGTGGGAACAAGGATGAAGCAAAGACCAAGAAAGGCTTCCAAGATGAAGAGGCCTATGCTGAATGGGCAGGACATGGAAGTTATCAGGCAGAAGAGGGAAGAGGCTATCGGGGAAGGGAACAGGGAGTGCAAAGCACAGATTCAAGGGAACTGAGCCCTTCCTGGACCTACAAGCAGTTTGGAACTAATAGGACATTTGCTGGGAGTGATAAAAAATTTAAAAAATTAAAAAATCAAGATGAAGAGGCACGCAGAGACCACACCATGGAGGTTTTTAAAGCTAAATTCATTCACATTTTGGTCGTGACTCATTACTAGGTAATAGAATCAATTTAGTAGGTTATGATCTTTTCAATGCATAACACCAGAGTATTTTGCACTTTGTAAATTTAAGAATTATCTCATGAAACTTGTGTAGAGTGTGAGTTTACTGGCTTGTTACATAAAATATGTTTCTTACTATAAACTCCTTGTTCTTCTCTGGAATTTCCTCCAAAGGAAATGCTGGCTTCCCTCCTTGAAGAAGGTTCCAGTCAACAAATCCTCCTCCAAGACACACAGCTGCCAATCAGCTTGCTTAGTGCCAGTCCCTCCATCCATCCATCACATCTATCTAGCATACAAAAATAGAAATCCTTATACTCTTCAGGGTATTTAATATTTAAAATATAAGCATCAGTTCCTAATTCTGTCTTATGATTCAGAAAGAATATTTCAGTCATAATAAGTGAACACTTGTTAAGAAAATCCTTTGTAAATTTTCATAATTATAACTAATCAGCTAGTCCTTTAGCACAGGAAATTATTTAGATAGTGCTTTATTTAGGCCTTTTTGCACATGCTAAGCATCGTGCTTCATGACTGGATGTGTTGATAGAGTCAACTAACATGAAATATTTGAAGAAAACCTCCAACACCAATACAGAGGCCAAGATCAACAAACAAAAAAACAAGAAAAAACAGAGACAAACCAGAGAACAGAATGGACTTTTAACTTCAAAAATGCCCTTAGGATGGTTAAAACAAAAACAAACAAACAAAAAAAAAATTTCAATCAACTAAAAAGTTAGAGAAAGAAAAGAACTCTTGGAGATAAAAAAGGTAGTGGTAGGTAAGGGTTATTCTGAGATGGGTTGAAAATGAAGTTAAAAAATATCCCCAAGTCAGATGAATAACTCTGAAAGCACTACCTAGGACAACTAGAATCGGATAGTTAAGCCAGTGGATGGCAGAGGTTGGGAACCAGGGTTCTCACTGTTTCCCTTAAAAATAAGCAAGGGAAGGAGGCTGGAGCGACCCATGTGGAGTCGTCTTGAAGACTCAGGGACAGCTCAGGCAAGTTTAATATAAAGATGGATACATGTAGAAGCATTTGGAGACATGTATACATACAAGGGTAGGCACATCAGCATATTTCCTGGTGGCTGAGAAAACCACCAGGAAGAAGCCATGACACCCTATAGCAAAAAGCATCCCTCACACCCCCACCTTGGATTCTAGTGCCATTCTTCAACAAAAGAAATCAACTTCAAAGATATGGCTGATTTTAGGACTGGTGCAGGAGATGTGTGAGATGATGTTGCAGCGTTGGTGCCAGAAAATAGGAAATTCTAAAAGAAAAAGAAAAAAACCCACCATTATTAGGGTATGTCAAAGGGACATAGGCAAAAACTAAAAGAGTTCCCACAGCCAAAGATTGAACAACATAAGCCATAAAATGGAGCAGTATTAGATTATAATACAAAGTCTAAAATAAATATTTATGAGTCCATACTATTAGATAGCTAAGTAAATGAAAGATGATATGGATGGATGGATAGATGTGGAATAATAGCCACATTGCCCTTTCAGAGGAATTTCAAATAATTTATGTACACATTCCCATCTTAAAGAGGTGAAGCAAAACTCTGAGTTTCTTAAATTAAGGAGTTGCACATAATGACTTCCTCCCAAGTAGTATAACACACGGGGAAAGATGACTTTCCTATGTAGATATCGTATATTAAAAAATCTTTTGTCTTTCCTGTTCAGTCATCTGTCTCCAGCACACCTGCCGTATCCTCAATCTGATAAGCACAACCTCAGCCACATGATTAAAGTTAGCATCAGCAGTGAAAAGCATGCTGGGAGTGTGTTCCCTTGACATGATGTGATGGCAAGGGCACTTTGCTCTGTGGTCGTCCTCTCAAAAACCCAGCACTTCCGCCTAACCATGAGAAATACATCAGCAAAACTCAACTGAGTACTTTCTACAAAATACTTCATGGTGCTCCTTGAAACTTTCAAGGACATCAGCACCAAACAAGAAAGTCTGAGAGCCCATCACCGCCCAGAAATGCCTAAAAAGACACAATGACTAAATGGAATGTGGTATCCTGGATGGAATTCTGGAACAGAAAATGAATATTAGGTGAATACTAAGGAAATGTGAATGAAGTCTGGACTTTGTTAATAATACCATATCAATATGGGTTAAGCAATTTTGACAAGTATCCCACTCTAATGTAAGTTTAATCGGGCTAACTGGGTATGGGATATTGGAAAATTCTCAGTATTGTTTTCAAACCTTCTATAAATCTAACCGCGTGCAGTGACACACACCTGTGGTCCCAACACTCAGGGGGCTGGACAGGAGGATCAGTTTAGCCCAGGAGTTCAAGACCAGCCTGGGCAACATAGTGAGACTCCATCTCAAAAACAAACCAAAAAAAACTTCCATAAATATACAAACATTTTTAAATAAAAAGCTTATTTTTAAGGAAAAAATATCCCAGAATCTAGTACTAAGGGAAAGAAACAATCATAGAAAAAATATGTGATGTCATTTTAACAACAAATACTCTGAATTTCTGAAAGAAAAGATCTATGAGTGGATATAATAACCAATGATAAGATACATTTTAACAGTTTCAGTGTAAAAAATATATGTAACAAAATATACAGTCTCCATTTTAGAACTCATATTAAAATTCTGCAATAAGTTTGGACTTAGGACATTCTGGGGAAGTGACATACAAAATTCATGTAGTTTTTAAAAGTAGGATTTTGTTGTTGTTTTTTAAAAAATATTTTTAGTTGTATTTGAACATAATACCTTTATTTTATTTGTTTATATATGGTGCTGAGGATTGAACCCAATGCCTCACACATGCTAGGCAAGTGTTCTACCACTGAGCTACAACCCCAGCCCAAGAGTAAGTTTTAAGTACTATTCTTTAGAGACAGCATTGTCATTTAGAGCCTTAGAAAGCAGAAGACAACCCCAAATTCTCTGAGCTAAGCTAGTTGAGGTACATTTTTAAGAGCTAAGGACTTGAATTTTGCCCAAATCACTGAACAGACACTTCTAGGTCAAGAGTTTTCCATCCAAAAGAGGAGTAAAATAATCCTAAACAATCCCTAATGGTCTTTTGCTTTCTAGTTTCCTATCATTCCATCCAGTGTAGTATGAAAAACCAAAAAATACCTTAACCAAGTGTGCAAAGGATTTAGGTTAAAGAGTGAAAAATAACCTATCAACCATAAAGCATGGATCTGCTCAATTTTTAAGAATACTTAGTAATAGTCTAAATGTTGTAAGGCTTTTTAAAAATCGGAATTTGTTTTCAGAAAACAACTATATACCTTTTTGCCCCTAAAAATCCCAAAAGGAAATACACAAGAATTCCCAAAACTGTCCAAAGAATACTGCAAAAAGCCTCACTTCTTGATCTGCATCTGGTTTTCATATAAGAATGTTTACCACCTTTCAGAGTAGATCAGGCCTTCAATTAAAAATGAGTTGTTTACAAGTCCAGCCCCATTCTGATGTTTGGGGACGAATGTCAGTCCCACGACTCCTCCTGCCCCTTTTCCCTGTATCCAGGCAAGCAGATAAGAAGCCCCAAGTGCCCTCTCCTTGACACCAATGCAGTTCCAACCACACAGCCCTCGGCCCTGACCACCCCCTCTGGGTACTGAGAGCCGGCTGCCCTTCCCTGTTCCCTCCATTTGTTCTGCACCTTGCCTGGGAGTTGGCCTTGCTCTCCTCACAGCCTCACAATGTGACCAGCAAACCTCTCCACAGCCTCTTGCTGCTTCTGCGTTGTCGTTGTTGCATCTAAACCAAACTCTGGGGGGAGTTGCATCAAGACTCTGCGGGCTGACAGTGGAGGGAGGAGGGAGGAGTTCTATTTTCATTCTCATGAATCACACCAGAAGAAAACCATTCACCAGGTGCTGTGATCTGAAGGATGTGTCCCACCCCGCCAACGCCTATGTTAAAATTCCAACCAAGGCGAGGTCTTTGGATGTGATTAGATCACGAGGGAACAGCCTCATGAAGGGACTAGAGGCCTTATAAAAGAGGCCCAACAGAGTCTGATAGCCCCTTCCACCATGCAAGGACACAGATACCAGGGACCATCCGTGAAGAGCAGGTCCCTCCCAGACAGCTCATCTGCTGGAGTCTTCATCTTGGACTTCCAGGACTCCAGAATTGTAAGAAGTGAAATGCTTGTTGTTTGTAAGCTACTCAGTGTGTGGTATTTGCTACAGCAGCCCAAACAGATGAAGACAACAGGCAATTCCTGCTCATAATTGCCATGCCATCTCCCGAATCATCCTGATGGACAGTAGTGAGTTTGTCCTTTGGAAAGAAGAGATCCATCTGCATTTTGGCACCATTTAGTTAGAACAATTGTAAGATTGCAAGTCCAGCCTGGCATGGTGGCACCGTTGCGAGCGGTGAGTGAGAGAGGAATCGAGTTTGGTTCCAACAAGTGGATTTTATTCATGCAACGCACACTCAACTCAACACTCCTAATAATAGCAAGTCACGAATACATTGAAGATTCACTCCCTTGTTCACCTAGAGTCCAATCTCCATGGACTTAATGCAATGTCTCTTAGCCAAGAAGTCAGTCAGCAAGACCAAGGGGATTCTTCTCAGCCCTAGCCTCTCTCAGCTCCTCATATGTCTTTGGATGTCTTCAGATATCCGATGAGTTAGAGGCTGGATGGCAGTGGTTGTCGCCAAAGCAGTGGTCAGTTGTCTGGCCTCAGTGACAGTGGTCGATCAGCAATCAGTGATAGTGTGGACAGCAGCCAGGACAGTCAAGAGACAGAGGAATGTGGAGTCCTCTGGTCACAGTGCTGCTGACAGTTTGCTCCAAATCCAGGGGTTTAAGTAGTGATCTTCACCCAGTCATGCTCTGGTCTTCACTGATAAAGACCAGAACACGACTAGGCTAGGAGCCACCACTCAAATCATAGATAAAGGTTCATATCGGCATTGTTCAGGAGTGTCATCCTGCCACACAGCAAGTTTGTCACCAGGCGCCTTTTATGATCTTAGTTTTACAAGTCCAGGCAAATACCAAATATAGTTTATTATTACTACATAACACACAACTATAGCAATTTCTATTATTTCCTTGTCTCATTACAGGCACACACCTGTAATCTCAGTGGCTCAGGAGGCTGAGGCAGGAGGATTACATGTTCAAAGCCAGACTCAGCAAAAGTGAGACACTAAGCAATTCAATTAGATCCTGTCTCTAAAATATAAAAGAGGGCTGGGGATGTGGCTAAATGGTTAAGTGCCCCTGAGTTCAATCCCCGGTACTACCAAAAAAATGTAAAAATAAAAAAAGTCCATTTCTATCTGTTAATAAACAAATACCAGAAGGTCCTTCCTCAGGGGCTTATTAATAATGTCGGTCAGCTTCAAGATGAGTAATAGTCCTGAATGAAACCTTTCCAAGGGTCTGTCATGTGAAAGAAACTGACAAAGAAGGGATTAGATTAGGCTTTCACCTTCAGGATTTCTCAAATAGAACAGCGCACAGATGCACCATAAATCAGCAGAGTGTGTACATTATTTAGCAACTCCTTTTGTAACTGTTGGAGCTACAGGTGCGACAGAGAAGGTCAACCTTATATGCCAGGGCATTTCCATTTCCAGTGTGTTGTCACATGTCTCCTTCCTAAAAGCCCAGCTCGAAAGCCTCACTTAATATCTCTCCCCTAAGGTAAAACTGGGACAAAATACTTTTATTCCAATCCATTGTGAGGGGGGTCCTCCGCCATGTAAAACAGATTATTTTCTCATTAATATTCCTAAGCTCTGTAATGCTTCCATTTTCAGCTGGGTTAAAAATAAAAGACATCATAATAGCACCAACAAAGTATTTCTCTCAGAGTAAGAGTAATAAGTGGCCCGAGTGATTCCTTGGGGATTATCATATTACATTCATGGAAAACCACCAACGCAACCCAGGCGACAGGCAAGTTTGCCGTTCAAAGTAATATATAGCTGTCTTGTGCTGAGGTCAGACTAATCTGGATAAGAAAGAAAAATGCTCTAAAAAAATAAAAGAAAGAATGAAAAGAAAGACAATATCCCCCTTGTTGGCCTGTTCCTTCAGTCAGGGCTGGTCCAATATGCACACCCGCGGCTTCCTGCCGGCATATTCCGGGGTAGGAATCAATTGACCCTTTGTAGATATTAAGAAATTGTGGAGGCATTAAAAAGAGAAACACTGAATGGGCCTAATGTGGTTGGAGACAAAGGAGGGACGTGATGAGGAGGAAGAGGGCAAGAGCAAAGCCGGTCAAGACCTGGGGTGCTCAGTGTCCCACTTGGCGGGAACAGGGGACTTGAGGTCATGCCGGAGTCCACCCAGCAGCCCAGTGGCTCCAGGTTACTCTCGTTTCTACAGCTGTAAATGTTTTATGTCACCAAACAGATGTAAACAGCTGATCACACTTGGGACTAAATTTAAAAGGAGCTTTTAGAGAATATGATGCTTCTTATAATAAATAAAATGAAATGCGTCTTAAATGTTCCATTTTAAATTTTTAAATTAGGCTGCTCTGTGTGTGTGTGTGTGTGTGTGTGTGTGTGTGTGTGTGACTCATCCTGCACACAGTCGTAGAAATATATTCTTCTACTGCCTTTAGGAAACACAAACTCTGTATATATCAGGTTTAAGGTGCAAATCTATTATAGGCCTTAGGTACAAAATTATTTTAACATTTAACTTTGAAATATTGTTGATTGTTAAAAAGCTTTTCTCCAGCAGAGAATAAAACAGAGGGGTTTGGACAGTTTGGTTTTGTTGGGTTGGATTTTTGCTTTGTATTTTAAGTGAAGAGTCAAAGCATTATTTTGCTAAAGCAATAAATCTCTACTGTAAATCATGCCATGCAGTAAGTAGGTCACTGCAAATTAAAATGATATCAGATGTAGTCTAGGATTTCAGTTTAGCAAGATTATCTTTTGTAATTGCTGTGAAAAATTCTCTTTTTTTACTAAAAGCTTGGGGGAACGTTAGAGTGTTTTTAAAGCTATGTTGTGAGCAGAAACTTCTTCCCATGACAAGTAGTATTTATAAAAATTCATCAGTAAGCCTTCCTGCTTTAGTAATATTGTACACAGGATGGAATTTTGATTTTAAAGGCTGTTAAGTCCTGCAGTGCTATGGGGCCACTGTTCATGTGGACTTTCAATACAGGACTGGCCATACCTTTCCTAGAAGTATTACACCATTGAGCAAGCAAATAGTAAAGAAGGGGAAATTTCTCTTTATGGAAGTCTAGCTAAAGAAAGAGAATGAACTTGGAATGGGGCCACTTTACAATCCTAGCAATGAATGGACTCCTGCATTGAGCCTCTTAAAGGCAGAGGCAACCACACATTGTGTGCCTCCTGATGGACATACATCCCCACACTGTGGAAAAGTCCCCCGACCCAGCAACTTGAACCTGAATAAGCTTTTAGAATTAAATGGGTGTTCATAGGAAATAGAAGGACTAGGGGAAGATGTTACAGGGCACTATGGAGATACAATCAGTACGGAAACTACAAGAAAAACAAGTCTTTTCAGAAAATAAATTACAAGAAACTTTTTAAAAAATGAAGGCGAAATCCACAAAGATTAAGGGACACTCAAGAGACAGAAACCCATCACAAGGCATGCCCTTATCTGCATCCTGATTCAAACAAACCAACTAAAAAACAGTATGACACATGAGATGGCTGAAAACAGGATGCTTTGTTATTGTTAAGCAACCATTGTTATTCGCTTTAGAACAAATAATCATATTTTAGTTACGTTAAGACATAGACTGAAACACAGATTTGTTAAAATTAATCTTGACTTGACAAAGCAGATATTTTCTGGAATTATTTCCTTCGGGAATTTTGACAACTCCTCCCATCTTCCCCTGCCCCTAGTTTGGGTTTCTCCTCCATCTTGCCTTCTACATTATCTCTATCTTTGCACCTACATATTATGTAATAATCTCTTTAAGTGTTTGCACCTCTAGACTGAGGGCCATAAGGTCAAGTATCATACTAGAATTGATTTGGTTTTGCCAATGCCTGAGACATGGTGAATCAACAAATGAGCAAACACAGCACAGATTTCTTAAAACTAACACTTTCTTTTCAGTTATGTATGTTTATAGGAGCCAAGAGTTTTCAACTCTCCAACACAAGTGTTAAATGGTCTTTGATTCACAAGTGGCAGAACTACCATACCAGCTTTCACCCTCACTATTTTAGCCCTCTTTCCTCCAAAGAGGCAATAGTTGGTAGTTAAATAGCTCACTTTCATAGATCACTTCCTTTAATGCCAGGTACTGTTATGAGCTCTTTACACGTGTTAAATCATATTTTCCCAACAATCATTTAACACGATTCCTATTATGATCATCCTCACTTTAGAGATGAGAAAACTGAAGCACAGAAATATGGGCAAACGTCCAAGATCTCAAAAGGGGGAAGATCTGGAATTCACACTCATGAGATCTGGCGCCAGAACATCTTTGCTTGACCCTGCTCAACTGCATCCCCAGGATAACTGGAGTCCTCCTAACCTGGTCGCCATGGCAACTCTGGGCCATGGCAGTTCCCAGTACCTGATTCATGAATTATCACTTTATCTTAGCCAGAAAACATGCAGAAAGAACTGTAACTTCAGCGGGACAAATAACCAGCAAGCCCTGTCAGAATAATTTCAGATTTCCCTCAGATGTTTAGTTGAGTCAATCAAGTTGCCACACACTCAAGTTCAAATATTTTGCCCAGCTGGTTAAAGAATGTCTTCTCAGGATGAGATCAGATGTGGCATTGACCCCAGCCATAAGATGCCCATCATCAACGGGGAACAAAAATGGATTCCCGATTCAGCTCTTTCCTTCCTGCCTCTTGTCCATGTGGTACCCCTTGTGTGAAATATGAGTTAATCAAGGTTACAAAAACACGGAACATTCTTCCCCTACTTGAGGATTTTGAAGTTGGTCACAATATCAAAGTATCTGAGATAGAATGGGATAGAATTTACTTGACCCTTCGCCCACCCCCATCCACCCAGGGAAGAAAGTCTGGCTGACTCCAGGATTCTCGGCCGGGCCATTACTCAAGCCTCAAATACTTCAGCTATCCAATGACTCAGTGGCCTTCAACCACACTTTAAATAAAGGCCTTCTATTATGTTTTTCACATGTGTATACCCTACAAATACTAAGCCGTTGAGATTTTTTCCCCTCATTTCTTCCTGTAGAACTATGCCCAACAATTATTTTAAGAGAATTATTTGCCTGTTTTCTAGTGAGATTCAAAAACGAACTTTCTAGTTAATTCAACTGTCAGTTTCTTGAGCTGATCCTGGAACCACTTGTTTTCTTTCTTCATTCTCCTTTTCCCTTTGTGGGGGCAGTGGGGCATTTTTGTTGTGGTATATAATTTAAATACATAAGTCCACCACGTGAACTGCTCTGAGTTCTACAGCTCAGAGGCATTAAGCACATTCTTGTTTTTATGCAACGGTCACCACCACCATCTCCAGAACTTTTTCATCTTCCCGGTCCGAAACTGGTCCTCACTAAATACCAGGTCCCTAGCTCCCAGGCTCCTTCTGTCTCATGACGTGTGCCTTTGCTGCATTTTTTTTTTTTTTTTTTTTTCGGTAGTACAGGGAATTGAACCCAGGGGAGCTCCACCACTGAGCTGCAACCCTAGTCCTTTGTTTATTTTTGATTTTGACAGGGGTTCTCCCTAAGTTGCAATAGGCTGGCCTGGACCTTGCTAAGCTCCTGCCTCATCCTCCTGAGTAGATGGGATTACAGGCATGAGTCACAGTGACGGGTTTTGTCCTGGCCTCTTTGATGGTTTCAATAAACGTGTCAATATTACAAGGGAGGTGGGCTGCATAAACGAGAAAGTGTTGTTTTTAGCCTTGTGTCTTTTTGAAAAAAACTTTAATTGTCCTTTTTAATTATGCATGACAGTAGAATATATCTTGGCAAAATATACACGTATAGAGTACAACTTATTCTACTTAGGATCCTAGTCTTGTGGTTATACTTGATGTGGAGTTACCCTGGTGGTGTATTCAAATACAAGAAAAAAATACAAGAAAAGTTATGTCTAATTAATTCTACTGCCTTTCCTTTATCCTTTTATCTCTTTATCCTTAATTTTTCATTTTTCAACTTTTGATTACTAAATTTACTTATTCTCAGTTCCCTATTTAAATCCACTTGCCTACCAGACTGCCTTAGATGTATTTTTGTGGGTTCTTCTCCCCCCAGTACCAGGGACTTAGCCCAGGGTTGCTCTACCACTGAACCACACCCCTAGCCCTTTTTGAGACAGAGTCTTGCTAAATTGTCCAGGCTGGCTTCAAACTTGTCATCCTCCTGCTTCAACCTATGGAGTTCCTGGCATTACAGATACACACACTAGCTGTGGTCCTTAATATAATAAAATGTTGGGCAACAAAAGCAAAATTCTCATCAAGATGGAGTTAAAGACTGCTTAAGAAATAACTGTACCATTGGTTTACCAAAGGGGTTTTTTTTTTTTTTTTTTAAACTATGTGTATTTCAATAGCATCTCTCTTAATGGGCATTGTTAACTATAGATAATTAAGAATTTTCTAACTTTGAGGCAGTTAATTGAGTTCCCATAAACACTTTTACTCATATATTAAGTTTTAAATAAACATTCTCCCATCCCAGAAGCCTCTGAGCTGGCATATCAGAAAATAGGCAAAATGGTTAGTCTCAGAAGGAGATAGCCAAGGAGAGTTAACCAGGTCAAGAATGGGTGACTACCTATTTCCAGTGAGGGGGAAAAAGACCATAAACAAGTTTAGAAACAAGAGGGAAAATGCCCAATAATAAGTTCATGAGGAAAATTAAAGCAAGATTGGATAAAACATTTCTCTGAGTAAAAGAACAAAATTTTGATACGTGGTCAGAAATGCCTCAATGAGAAGGTCTTCTCTGAGCAAAGACATGACGGGAGAGAAAGTAGGGCAGTATGTGAAGCCAAAGGGCATAGCAGGGCCAAGCCCTAAGGTAAGAAGGAGTTAGGTTTAGGGAACAGCAGAGTGGCAGAATTGAAGTTTAGTGAAAAACAAAAAAAAAAAAAAAATTAAAGAGATGAAAAGAGACAAAGTGCAACTTTAGTAAGATCAAGTCATTGAAGGGCTTTAAGAATGGAAACACTTGTACTAGGATAGGAACAGCAGAGATGGAGAGAACGTGATCACAGAGTTTGCAGATTTAACCTGATGTGAAGAGTGAGGGAATAAGGCGTCAACAGCTTTATGTGGGAATAAAGAATCAATGGCAATACCCAGGTTTGGGGCATGGTTGTCTGGGCCAGGCCAGCACTGTTCGATAAAAATATAACAAGCCAGATGTAATTGTAGACTAGCCTCATTAAAAGAGTAAAAAGGAATGTGAAATTACTTTTAATAAAAAGTCTTATTTAACCTTGTATGTCTCAATATTTCATTTGTGGTCATTTATAAAAATTATCAAGTGTTTTTAAACATTTACATGTTTTTTCTTGTTACTGTTTGGAATCTGGTATTTTTTAACAAAGTATTTCAATATTCGATTTTGTGAAATTTACAGTTCAACATTAAATTAATAATATCCAGCTGACTTTGAACAGACTTAAAAGTTTTGTGGTATTTGAATCATATCAGTTTTTAAATTTCATTTTAATTTTAGGAATAAAAATTGTGTTCCTAAATGTAAAAAAAGAAAAAAATGGGCAACTAGTGAAGAGACTTCTCATACCTGAGGGCAAAGGGTCGGGCAGAAAAGTCTGTTCCATCTCAAGAGCTTTCTGGGCAGAATGCAGACTGCACTGGGCAGATGCCCCGCCTAATTGCCAAGGCGCACGGGGTGCCAGCTGGGCAGAGCTTAATGCCAGAGAATTTAGTCATCAAATTTCACAAGAATCATTTTCTTTCTCCTATAAACAGAGGAAGATAGAGTAACAATAGAATTAACAACTTCTATTGTTAAACCCTCAACTTTATTTTTTTAAATGTTTTTAATTTTTTTTTTTTTAGTTGTAGATGGACACAATACCTTTATTTTATTTATTTATTTTTATGCAGAGCTGAGGATCAAACCCAGCACCTCACATGTGCTAGGCAAGTGCTCTGCCACTGAGCTACGACCCCAGCCCCAACCCTCCAACTTTCTAATAAAACAAATTAAAAAATCAGTCACCTGGGATTAATATGGAATGAGGAGGAGGCTCTCCAATGAGTTTTCAAGAGCCTAATAAAATGTCCTTTATTTAACAAAACATGTTTTATTACAGTTGTTGTATTATTTTAGAAAAACCTCTTTTATCCTCAAATCTCATTGGGGTAGCAGTATACACATTTATATTTAAACAATGTTTCTACGCATTTTGTTTTATTAAACAATATATATACTATATTGAATATGATGTACACGTAATTTATGCATGGTATTCTGGTTTATGGAAAGAGAAAGATCTAAGTGGGTGAACAAGTGAACCACTGCTTTTCAGATATTACTCCCTTGAAATGCAAAATATGAGAAAAGGGGACTTTGGCCTTGGTGAAAATCTCCTTAGGGTAAGAGGCTGAACATGGGTCCTTCAATAGTCCTGAGACCCCTTTAATAAAGGGAAAAAGTTGTCCAGAGCACATTCCTAACAGGATAATTACAAGGAACTTTCTACAAGAACCAGCTCTGCTTACTATACTAATTATCCTCTTGGGGAGTGAGGTTTTGCCTAAGGTTCTCCCATCCAGACCCTAAATGCTTCCCTCTGAGAAAAGCATTCATCACTTCCTCCCAGTCCAGGCTAACCGATTTCACATTGTGTGGCTTGGGCCTCTGAGGGAGCCCAGAAACAATCAATCATGAATTTGTAGTGTCACTATCCCTTGAAGGCAGAGAGAGATTTTATGGTGCTTTCAAACTCCTTTCCAGTAACAACTCCCCAAAATCACTGGTCTTGAAAAGCAGTTGAAATACACAACAGTTTTATGGTAAATATATTACCCAGAACCACCAAACATTTGCTACATTTGCTGAAATAAAGCAAAATCCTGAGGGGAAAAAATAGGAACCACACTAAAAATATAAAAGGAAACGATAGCGAGGTAGACAAAGCCTAGAGCCCTTTATCTGTGTAGACCAAACAATTCTAAAGCTCACTTCAAACATTTTGATTTTCCTTCCATGCACTGGACACAGCTTAGCTGTTTCTGTCTTGGGGAAATGTTTTTTCCCTTCCTTATCCCAACATCAAAATGTAACCACAAAGAACACAGCATCTCAAATCCCAAGTGTTGTTTCTCTGTGAGATTCAGTTCTCTCTCCAGCTGAGAAGTTCATCATATCCCAATATAGAAGCTATTCTTTTGCAAATCATGATAAACATCATAATAGACACAAGCACGCGGTACAGGTAGTAAGAAAATCACTGCCAAAAATATCACAAGCTCTTCTTGGGCAAACTTCCTTTCTCTGATTTGTATTACTTTAAGGACCTGTGTGCATTTGCCTGTCACACAAAGCACATTTGAAGCCTTTTATGGAGGAATGTGCCCTTCGCTTTCCTGCTCAAACTACTGTGTGTGTGTGTGTGTGTGTGTGTGTGTGTGTGTGTGCACGCTCCCGTGCATGTGTGGCTGGAGGCTGCAAGCTGGTGACCTGGGCCAACAAGAAGCCCTTGTGGTTCAGGGATGGCTGCCCATTAAGAGGAGAGAAGAGGTCATTGGAAAAGGAACTCTGCTCCATCTAGTATCTTGCTCAACAAGATGCAATGAGAATCCAACTCACCACACAGAAATCAATTGTTACTGTTGTTTATGGGAGCACAGGACGTGAACAGCTTTGGAAGGGAGGAGAAAATCTGTACTTTCTTCCTCCCTGCTCTCTGGCAGCACAAGTTCTGACTTCTGGTGGGAGGAGAGGGGACACAGCCGGGTAATTATCTCTCAAGCCCTGGGCACCTCCCGGAGCTAGGGATCTTCACAAAGCCCCCAACCTAAGCTACAAGACAGAAAAGGGATTTATGAGAACAAAGCATACCTTTTTAATACTTTGGGTTTGAAAGCTATTCCACTCACTTGAAGCACTTTAATAGAGAAGAAAAGTAGGCTATCTTTTGAAAACTCTCCTCTTGTACATATAGCTCCACAAACAAGGGTAGCCATAGGCATAAATTTCTGCACATAATTCCTCATATGATTTCTGCTCTTAATTCTGGCTTCTCCAAGTTTGGGGAGCAAGACTAATTGAGTTGTGTTGTTCCCAGAGTTGGGTACTGGCACAAACACTTGCCCATAGGTGTTCTGAATCTTTCTTGTGTTCTTTTTTAAAACCAAATTCAAATCTTTTCCTTTTCTTTCCCATTTTTATTTCCTTTTCCTTCAGTGTCATTGTTCTCTCCCAGATTGTCTCTCCTCCCTTGACACTACTTATTCATATCAATCTCTCTCTCCTTGCTCTTCCTTTCAGTTTTTATTTCACAAAATGCCAGCCTTCTGAATCAACTCAGGCTTTCAGAACAGAGCAGACCAGTGATGAGAGAACTGGCGGGTGCTTCCTGAAGGGTTCCGTCAGAGAATAAAATGGCCATCCACTGGGACAATCTGCATCTGCTCCTGAGACTCGAGACAGGAGAGCGAGAGGGGAAAGCAGTGGACAAGTGAAAGAGAAACAGACTCCTCTTGGAAAATAAATGGAATTCTGTTGGAAAAGAAACAGATCAGTTGGGACCTCGGGCTGGCCTCTTCTGCCCATCCTGCTCCCTTCCACTAAGGGGAATGAGGGGAAGCTGGCTTATTGAAATAATGGACAGATCATGCCCAGCTGCAGGAAATGAGCAAGCCCATAAGAAAAAGTCCCTAAAATAAAAATGACATAAAAAATAGCTGTATGCCAAACGAAAGTTACCAGTTCTCCAGGAAAAACTCATTCATAAATCAGAACAAATTGATGCTCATCCACTTCAGAGAATAGAAAGAGCTGTCTATGTGTAACCTGTACTACAGGACCACCAGCTCTGCTGGCAGACAAAACACAAGCAAGGAGACATCTGCAAAATGCCACAGCTGAGAATAAAGTCACTTCATACAGAGAACTGGGCACCATGGTGCACACCATAGTTCCAACAGCTCAGGAGGCTGAGGTAACAGGATTGCAAGTTCAAGACCAGACTCAGCACCTTGTGAGACCCTCAGCCACTTTAATTTTTAAAATTAAAAAATTTTTAAAGGAAAAAAAAACCACTTCATACCACCAAGAGACCACACCACACAGGTGCCTCGTAAATCTATCCAACTAACAGGACTGACATTATAATATTCTATAATCAGAAACATGGAGGTTTTATCAAGGTAACCGTATTGTATGTGATCCAAGGGAGAATAATGATTCCCTCTTCTTTCTCTCCTTGTAACAAAGCTTATTTCTTTGTGCGCCCCAGGTAATCCCACAAGTGGACAACCTCGAGGTGTCAGGTTATTTCTGCCATCCCTGTATTTCAGCACCACACCCCAAATTAGTCAGCGTTCAACAAAACCCCAGCCTGTTCTGAAGCTGACAAACAAACCTCATTCCAGGAGGCTTGACGCCCCCTCCACCAGCTGTTCCTGTCATTATGGTTACGTGTGCCCTTGAGATCCTTTGCTTCATTCGCATTTGAAATGAGGCCCAGGTAGGACAGGACTCAGTTGAGTTGTAGTTAAAGAGAGAAATGGAAAAAGAATAAAAGGAAAGAAAGTTCCTGAGTCCCATGTCTTCTTTCTCCTTTTAATGAAGAAACAAACGAGAGAACAAATAATATAAGGTCTTCTTTTGAAGTTCATAATAATATAAACTTTTTTCTTGGCACAATAAAGATAAAAATTGGTTAACCCTGTGGCATATGCCCACCCCCCCATCTTTCGGTTTTGTTTTTAAACATTTAATCTTCTGTTTCACGCAGAAGACTCCAACCACAGGCCCCACACAATTTCTCAAATGCTTTTCTTCCGGGAAGAACATGAAATTAATTGCCACTTTGAAGTTTTCCTAAATTTGGTCAGTTTCACAGGTTTTTGAATGATGACAACTTCCAAAAATAAACCTACATGGAAGGAATACAGTTTTGTGTCACATGGTAGCCTGGGCTAGCGGTGAGGATCCTGTTTCCTAATGAGGTTTCTTTAAAGTAAATCTTAAGAGAAAGCTGGACATTCTCCAGAGAGAAACCTGCTCTGTAGCTAGTGGTTACCCATGCTTTCTAAAAAGCCATGTCTCCAAAGAGAAGGAAAAAGTATTAATCCTGAACCTCTATGACATTATTTTAAATAATTCCACCTCAGGCCAGATTAAGCTGGTTCCTTGATCATTTTCCTTCTCAAAATATCAAAGTGCTTTATAGAGATAAACAAATTAAGCTTCACAAATCTTCTCTTTGAAGAAACACACACACACACACACACACACATTTACTTAGAAAGGGCAAAATTTTTGTTTTCTCTTCTATTCTGTCATTTTCTTTTCTATGGTAAAAGCAGAGATGACAGGAAGCCCAATACATGGTGGAACTGGGAAACCAGTCAGGCTGGCCCAGGCTTTCTGTGGGCACAGAGAAGAACATCCCAGAAGTCCCCCAGGAAAACCACTTTGGTGGGCAAAAGACACCATCAATTTAAAATGTACAAAGTCTTTTTTCTGTTTTTGAAAGAGGCCAACCTTGAACTCCCAGACTGGTTGAAACTCAGTCCATCAGATTCCCAAAGGACTTTTGTTCTTTCTTTAATGGGTCACTCTGCATTTTGCAATTCAGGGCCTTTCTTGCCATTGTGATTCTGGTAGATTCTGTATCTTCTTGTAACTCAAATCTGAATGCTTCCCCACCTCCCAGCTATTGGCAATGTATCCATAAGAAGAGGGAGTGAATTTTTTAGAAAGCAGATCAACCATCCCTTATACACTTCCTCTTTCTCTTCCCCATACCCTGTCCTAAAATAATTCCATTTATTCTTTCACTACTTTGGTGTCATTTAAAAAAATGCTCTAAGAAGAGTTAATATGTCCAAGTGCTTGGGAACTTGGGATAAAGGGTCTAAGAGAAACAAGAAAAGAGGAAATGCAAGCACATCCCATAAATTGTTTCAACATCCATGCTGAGAGATTATGAGCAGGCAGAAAACAAAAGGGCCCTATGAAGGATTTAAGAGATAGCTTGTATTCCAAGCTGCAACTGCGGAGTTGTTACAAAGGGTTCTTTAAATATTTCTTATGGGAACGAAATGAATTGTGACTGAGGAGAGGATGTAAAAGGGCAGGATGTCAGGTAAATGAAAATGGAGAATTTCCTTATGGGCCGTTCCTGCCTCACTCTTCAATGAGGTCTTTTTTCCTTTTTATTTATGACTTGGAAGTTCGTTATCCTTTGCATAACTTGTTTCTCACCTCAATATAATCTAGTTCTGAAAAACCTCTGTTTCAATCACCCCCAAATTCCATGGATTGCATTTTTTTTTTAATTTTTAGTTGTAGGTGGACCCATTACCTTTATTTATTTATTTTATGTGCTGCTGAGGATGGAAACCAGTGCCTACCACTGAATCACAACTCCAGCCCCACGGATTGTATTTTTATTTATTTACAAGCAGTGCTGGAGGGAAGCCAGGGCCAGGCACATGCTAGGCTAGTGCTCTACCACTGGACTGTACACCCAGCCCTGGACTGTGTGTCTAAATGGAAGAAAATAGAAATCTCATATAAAGACATTGCCATCTTTTAATATTCAGGAAAAAGCCTTCAGCACTCATTACTTATTCATCTAATTATGAGACAAGTTTTTCTATAGAATCCAATATACACCAGTCTGTGCTGAATTTACTACGCATCCCAGAATTGCATGACAGTTGGTCCTCTTTAGGGGGACCTAGGCTGAATGAAACCCAGAGTAGGCATGTAATGTGTCAGACAACAGCACTGTGACTTTTTTCAGACACCAACATTTTTAGTAACTACCTTTTCTCAAGAACTATCTTCCAGGCCAGCAATATATCATTTATCTTCACACCAGTGCTGGTGAAAATGAGCACCCCTTCTTCTATGCTACAAAGGAGGAAACAGAGGCACTCAGCATCTGGGTCGTTAACCTTACATCACCTGGAAAGCTTCTCCCTGGTCCCCTGCATCTGACCTAACCTGCACTTCCCTTTGCTACTGAACACCCCTTTGTTGGGAATAGTAGGGGGGAAGCAGGGTTCTAGAACTTTAGTTCCCCAACCCAGATTGAAGCACAACCTCTAAAACACTCAGCTAGCTCTAAATTTCTAGGGTTTATCATTTAAAATGACGCTGCATTAGGCTCTTCTGGGTTTCGTTGATTTGTCTTAGGCTTAATTTACTTGTTTTTAACCTGGAAAAGCAAACGCAGTTTCAAATGTACAAACTCTTTTTTCTGTTTTTGAAAGAGGCCAACCATAGAATACCATGCAGGAAACCCTCCGGGTCTGCACAGCCTGGAGCCTCCTCTGGTCATGCTCTGACACATTAACCCAGAGGTCAGTGAGTCTTTTCTGCAAAGGGCCAGTTAGGAAACATTTCAGGCTTTGCAGACCAGAAGGTCTCTGCCACTGGTATTCAGCTCTGCATTTGGAGCTTGAAAGCAACCATAGACAATACGTAAATGAACAGGGTGGTTGTGTTCCAACAACTTTATTTTAAAAACAGCCCAAGGGCTCGATTTAATCCATCCTCTGCTGCACCATTATACTCCCCTCCGGGTCTCCTTTGATGTTCAAGTTCTCTTCCTGGGTCCATAAATTTCAGGGAATCTCTAAACTCTCCTCTGAAATCATGTGCCAGATTTCATTTTCCTTCTTTTGTCTTTTTGTTTCTACAGACATTTTTCAGAGGGTAGGATCCGTGGCTCTCATCAGATTCTCAAAGATTTCATGACTCAGAACAGGTTAAACTTGAGATCTGCAGTTCCATTACTGACTGCCCTTGCAGACTCAAGTTCATGTTGTATACCAGAGCCCTCATGTCCTTCTGCATTTTTTAGTCAGCCCCTTTTTCCTGAAATTCATGGACAGCACTCCCCGTACTGTTATTCCACCCCCAAAACACCTTGGACAATTTTTTTTCTCCTGCTTTCATTGATGTTTTCCAAGCTGTCCGACACACACCTTCAATTGAATCCAATTTAGTACATGAACAACTGTGAAGCAGCTCCTCCCAACCAGGCTGTGTGTCCTGAGCCTAGAGAAAGAGATGGCAGAGGGCAGGGACAGAGGCAGACCAGCAAACTTGCAATTCTGCATTCAGCATGGCAGGGAGAGTTGAAGGTGTTGTCAGAACATGTATCCCAGGTGATCCCTGGACACACAGAAGTTTGGGGAGTGCTTCTCTACCCAGAATAAACCCTATTCCCCATTTGTGTGACAAACTCTTAACTATCCAGGGGTCCCCAATGGCCCCAGGGTAATAGTCCCCCAAGACACTTGCTAAATTCACAAATTTAACAAGTCCAGTCTCTCCGCTGGATCTCCTCATTGAGTCTGAGTTGGAGCTAAGGAATCTGTTCATCCAGCAAGTGTTCAAGGATGATTCTTACTTTAAGGAAATTTCAGAAAATACACTTGCTGATCCTCAGTTCAGCAGAATGAATTTCTTCCATGGTCTCATGACACTTCATCCTCACGTTGTAGTATTAACGGCTTGTTTAAATTTTTATTTATTTATTTATTTATTTTGCTAAGTAGACTGAGCTCTTTCCTTTTGATTTGCTTTTGGTTTGCCAGTGCCTGGCTCAGCGCCTTAAACTCAATAAATACCCAAGCGCCCACATGAATAACAATGACGGCCACATGGCCAATTAGTGTGAGTCCACTGATCCAACCAAAGGTCAAATGTGGCATTAAAACAAAAATAGGTTCAATTTTAAAGTGCAATTTGTCAGTGGGACTTTGTTGTGAATATCCAAATCAAGGTTGAGAGCATGTTTCTGTTACCAGTTTAAGCCGAAACTTTTCTTTATCCTGAAACTAGAGGTCTCCTTCCCTCCTTCCCTCTGTAGCTGGTCATTAGGGCAGCTTCAGTCTGCCACCCTAAGTGACTGCCTCCGTGCCTGCAGTGGTTACTGCCTTCATTTCACTGGCCTGGCAAGCCATCCAAGGACTGCATGTCACCATTTGACCTTCTGTGACAGCAAATTCCTCTAGCTGACCACAAGCTGCATGAAGAAGTTATTTCCTTTCATTTGTTCTAAATTTCCTTTTTAACCACTTGCTGTCCTTAAAGGGAATAACTTAAAAAAAAAGGAGAAATTAATTCAGTTGTTGTTTTGCTGAGTGCAAGGGATCAGGGAATAAAAATAATTTTAAACTCCCTTGAAAAAATCTCTTAATTTTAAATTATATTTTTCCTGGATATATAAATAATGTGTGTTCATTTTGCAAATTTTATGAACTAACAACACAAAGACTGTGCACTCGACAATCAAAAGTGTTAGGGTTGGTCGTATCATCCATTAAAAAGATTTAGTCCTAAACAGTCACTTTGGCATTTTCTTGTATGTAAATACTTTTGTCCTCCAAGTCTCATGTGGCTAGAATCAAACACAGGACTCTGTGATGTTTTGACGCCTGAAGTATTACTGCCTCTTGGGCAGAAAAGCAGTGTAACTGTGAGCCAGGACAGCTGAGGCTCCAGAGGAAGAGATGGAGTTAGACTCCCTCACACAATGAATTCTTTTGAATCCTCAGTCCTGGACAACATGAAATGCAGCCACCCTCTAGTCCGCCATCTTGAAACCCCCATGAATTCTTAATTTGACAATAAAACTGTTAGGAGGATTTGTCCCTCCAGCTCTTTCTGGGGTTGAGGAAGAAATTGAAAAACTACAAGAGTGTGAAAAATCTAGCTCCCTTCCTAAATGTCCTTGTGCTTTCAAAAACTGTGAAAGTACTTCCTTCCCTTGTCAACTGTTCTCACTTCCAGTCTCCCAGGTCTGCAAAGGAGGACCTGAGTTCCCTGGACACCTCCTGGAGCTTCTCTGGTTGCTCTCTGACTCACACAGTGAGTGTTACATTAGTCCACTGAAGAGCAGGGCTTTTTATTTTATTTTTTTAAGATTTACTTTATTTTTAATTGACACACAATGAATGGACATATTTGTTTGGGGTACAATGTGACATGTTGGTACAAGCAGGCATGGTGCCAAGATCAGATCAGGTATTTAGCACAGCCATCTGCAAGCCATGATCCTTTCTCTAGTGCATCCTCAGGAAAAGCCAAGGACGGATTTCTCAAGATTAAGTTTTTTATAGGCTTCTTTCTCTTAAACAAGAGTGACTTTGTTGTTTTACTTTTTAAAGGCATGCACTCATTGTAAAACATTTAAGTAATGAAGAAAAATGCAGAGATGGAAATATCAAATCATCCAACACACACTAAAGCACCCAGTAACTGCTATTGACATTAAGGTGGCCCTCATTCCAGACAACCCTAGACTTTAACATTCATTCATTGAAATATCAAATAATATTAAAAGAGGTATGTAGACCAAAATGAGTATTCAAATTAATTAGATGATAATAATATGGTATTTTTACAAAATTTTAATAGAAGAAAAAGTAGATCATAGGAAACGAAGGAAATACTAACAAAACCACCCCTCCCAAGATTTGAATAGGGACTGGCTCTCTTTCCTGGATGCACACTAGATTCTGAAAATAATTTACTGTTTCTGCAGAACTAGGGATTGGACCCACGGCCTCAGACATGTGAGGCATTGTTATATCTTTGAATCTTTTTCCCAAATCAGTTTTAACCATTCTTATTTTTCCCTCTGTAGCTCTTACTTCCTCTTCATTGATTTTTTACACTGTTTTTTCCCTCTGCATTTAAGGTGGTTATGGTAAACCTTTTCTCTTATGCTATTAATGTGTGTGTGGCAGGGGTTACTGGGGTTCAAACCTAGTGCCTTGGAGGTTGCTAGTCAAACTCTACCTCTGAGATGAACCTCCAGACCACTAATTTGGTTTTTAGCTCCATCTCCTCATTCACTCACAATTCATATTTTCTTTTCCTACATTCGAATTGTGTTGATTTGGTCCTCAGTTTTCTTATCATTGCTATAGTCTCATTTTATTCAATTGTTTCCTTTTTTTTTTAGGTACTGGGAATTGAACTCAGGACCACTCAACCTCGGAGCCACATCCCCAGCCCTATTTTGTATTTTATTTAGCGACAGAATCTCACTGAGAGGCTTAGTGCCTCGCTTTTGCTGAGGCTGGCTTTGAATTCATGATCCTCCTGCCTCAGCCTCCTAAGCCTCTAGGATTACAGGCATGGACCACCACTCCCACTTTATTCAATTGTTTCTTTTCACAGTTTTGACCAACTTGCTCACCTACTTCTTAAATTATTCTAAAGCAGCATAGGAGGATGTTCCAAAGCAGACCTTGAAGGTTGGACTGTGCATCTGCTGCCTGTGAGTGATTTCACCTTGGCTGATCTACAAAATTAAGATAATAAGAATACTTAGATCATAGCACGTGCAGGAACATAGAACTGTCTAGAATGTACTGGGCACTAGGTCAATGTAAGCAATAGCACACACTCACTGGGGCATTTTCCTGTTTCTTGGGTTGCTTTTTCCCCTAATCAAGACTCGCCTGTCTTTTCCATGTTCTGCCTCTTCCCTTTCTTACTGAAGAACACTTTCCTAGTTACCTTCCCGTACCTTAACATTTTGCTAATGACTAATGTTCTTGAAAACTCCGCTCAAAGTTTTCCATTTTCTCCATTCATTGAGGGTAAATTCTCGGAAACTGCCTGCCTGCCTTTCCTGAGACATGCATTATTCCCTTGGAGATACAGCCCGAGGCCTCAGCATTATACTAAGTAGCTGAGGAAAGAGGAGAACTCAGCTGTGACTGGTTCTCCTGGGCTCCACTCTTGAGTTCATGCTAAATGTTCCCTGCCAAGGTTCGCTGCACCCACTCGAAGGCGTGGCTCCGTTCAGAGACGTTTCTGTAGGCGAGGCTCAGCCACACCCATCAGTGATGCACCTTGGAAAATGGAAAACCTGACAAATCCTTTGTTCTGTGCTAAAATCTGGAGTGGTGAAGTAGGACCCTAGTGCCTGTGATTTTTCCCTTGTTTTTCCCTTCTGGCCCCTTCTCTCCAAACTGAAGAGGCTGATGAGCATTCTTAGTGACTGAACAAAACCCCAGCAGAGTCTTCTGTTCTTCTTCCTGGCCTCCAATCCCAACCCAAAGGTACCAGCATGAGGTTCTGCCTCTTTCCGTGTGTGTGTGTGTGTGTGTGTGTGTGTGCGCGTGCACAAACACTAGTTTTTTTGTTGATGTTTTGTTTTGTTTTTCATCCATTTCTTAAGAAACTAGGTAAGGGGAGGGGGGATTGCGCTCTGAATCCACTCTCTTCTCCATCTTTCCTAAGATGAGGAGGTTCCTAAATCACCACTGGACTGGTGGTTGTACTTTATAATACCCAGCAGAAGATTCTTTACCCTTGACTTCTGCCATCAACACTCTTGGGCTGCTATAACAGAATTCCATGGATTACAAACAACAGAGATTTCTCACCACTGCGGGGGCCAGAAGCCCAGGATCAGGGTACCATGGTTATTGGGTTCTGATAAATTAATCCATGGGCTCCGCCCTCGTGACCATATTACCTCCTCCAAACCTCACCTCCTAATATCATCACATTGGAGATTATGATTTCAACATATGAATTTGGGTGGCAGAGATAGGAAGAAAAACTTTTAATCCAGAGTTGCCATGATCTCCAAATGGATATTGCGATAGTCATGAAAGAACAGAGCTCTGGGTCCAAGAAGAAGTGGCTTTCAGAAGAGGGAGAAAGCCCAGGCAGTGGCATTACTCATGGAAAAGGCAGCCTTGATCCACATTGAATCTAGTTACATTGAATTGTTGATTCTACTGAATAAACACAGCATCCATTATAATACTTCATAGTTCGGCCTGTTTGAAATGCAAAACTCTAAGAATAAGACTTAACTTAGAACATTTTCTCTCATGGCTTGTAGCAATAATTAGATAAATAGTTTTAGGAACAGTTAAGATATATAGATTATTTCTCTTCCATGGCATATATTCTGTAATAGATGCGTGAACAGATGTTGAAGGACACAGAAGGCTACAGAAAATCTGCAGAACATGGCAAAAGTTTATACAGGGGAGATGTCATGTGAACTGGTAATAAAGTCCCAGGCAGAGGAGCTGGTGAGTAATTAAGGCAAGGGACCCAGCATGGTTAGAGACACGGAGGTGTCAAAGGGCTGCTTGGACCAGAACGATGAGATGCTCCTTGTGACTGAGTCATAAATTACATGTGTGTTTGGGTCAGATGCAATGTGAAGTGAGTCTGAAAACAAACTACAAAGGGTTTATTCTCAGCCTCCAAAGAATCTGGAAGTTATCTTACCAAAATCAGGAGGGAGTCAGAGAGCCGATGGATTAGGACATTAATTTTTATAGCAGCGATGAAATGGCTGGGGTGGGAGATTGGTAGCCGGAGGAATCATGGGGGGGCTCCTGCAGTTTTCCTGGCAACAAAAGACAGAAATTTGAACTAAGATGTTTGCAGTGGGGAACGAAGGACAAAGGCGGAACCAGATGATATTGTGATAATGGGATCTGAGGTCATGAGTACCCCAAGGGGAATGGGGTCGAATAAAAGATTGCAATTTTGTTCCCCTTGAAACAGGGAACATGATGACAGCACAAATTAGGGGGGAATTGAAGAAGGACTGCATTTGCAAGAGAGAAGAGGATTATGAAAGAAAGAAAATGAGCTCACTTTTGCTTCACATTTCTAAATTTGGGTACCTCCTGTGCAGTCGGCAGCTGGGCTCTGCCGTAGGGCTCAAGAGAGATGTGGCCCAAGATCTTTTTTAGGAAGATTTTGTCATCAAACAGACAAGAGTTGAAGTTGTGGCTTTGGAAGAGATTCTTCTTTATTTACACAAATATTTTTTCTATCCACTACATGCCAGATAGTATGGCAGTTAGACTGTAAAAGAAAAAAATCCTAAGGATAGAACTTTGGAGAATGTTGGTATTTAATGTATACTATAAAAAGCAAAGGCACCCATGAGGGAGCTGGCTATGAAATGAGATGCTCAGGCCCCACTCTGTGATGCTGGCATTGTTGACCAGCACCCTAAGTGGTTATGACCCACAGACATCTGATCTTGATGGGTGCCCAGAGGAGAATGAGAAGGGATAAGAGGAAGGAAGAAAGACACATTGTCAGGTCCCTATAAAATCTCGCCCTGACCTCTAAGCTGTACAGTTAACTACGGGATTTAAAAATATACATGGGACCCAGGTATGATGGTGCACGCCTGTAATCCCAGCAGCTCAGGAGGCTGAGGCAGGAGGATTGCAAGTTCAGAGCCAGCCTCAGCAACTTAGTGAGACCCTGTCTTTAAATAAAAAATGAAAAAGGCTGAGGATGTGGCTCATCGGTTAAGCACTCCTGGGTTCAAAAAAATTACATATATATATATAAATTATTTATACATTCGCACACACGCATGAACACGCACACACACAGGGATTCACAGGATCACGCAGAATGTCCTGACCCCCTCTTTTGACCACTTAAGCTTCAGTTTACCTCTGAGCAGAGTCTTATTTGCACCCTTCTCTAGGTCTTATGCCCCGTCTCTCCTTCTCAGGGTTCTAACAGGAGACCTCCTGCCTCCAGACCTTAGCCTTGGCCCCTCTCACCTGAGTATACCTGCTCCCTTTGACATGCACCTTTACCAACTGGTGGGTCAAAAATAAAACCCCTCCACGGGAGCTCCCAGCATTCCCACCCCTGTGAGCCATCCTACAGCTCACCAAGTTAACCCTCTCATTCACCCCCATCAACTTAACTATCGGCACTAGCTCCTGGACAAAAGGAAAGGGGGCTTGAGAAGTGATATGTTTGAATTTCCACTCAATTCCGGATTCTCTCTGACGATATCCTTGACTGGCAATCACCCAGCCTCCTTGTGCCTACATGCGGTGGTACCAGCAGCACTGACCAGGTGCCGTCTTCCTGTGAGTCAATTCCTGTAGAGAAGGCCATTCACTGGTCAAGTTTGCGGTCCTCAGCCAGGTCCACAAGACAAATCCTGTATGTGAAAGTCTGTTCTTTCTCTTTTCCAGGATGAGCCTCCCTAGCAGCCTCAGTGGCTCTGTATATGATGTGCTACTGAGCCTCTTTATTGTTCTGCTTCTTTTGCCTGGAAACAAAACAACTTTTGCTTTAGGCACTGTGTTAATCTTCTATTGCTGCTGCAGAAAAATTACCACAAAGTTAATGGTTCGAAATATGGGTTTTTATCTTCTAGTTCTGGAAGGTAGAGTGTGAAATGCACCACGGTGTCAGCAGGACTGATCTTCCTTCATCTTCAAAGCTCATGGCTCCAGTGTCTCTTTGTCCCCTTCCTACACAAGGACACCTGGGCCTTATATTCAAGACCCACTAAGATAATCCTGGATATTCTTCCATTTGAATTCCTTAAGGTAATCACAGATGCAATGTCTCCTTTGCCATAGAAGGTAACACTCCATGGGGATTGGGACTTAGGTGAATTAGGGGCCATTACTCAGCCTGCCACAGACCCTGCAATCGAAGCACTCTAAGATGGCATTAGCTTTGTCATCGACCAACTCTTTCTTGGACTGTGCTGCTTTGAAAGCTCTCTTGCTGTTTTTCACACGAGCAGCTATTGTGCGGAATCTAACCTGCGATGCTGCTCAGGCCTGTTCTCTCTCCTTTGGGCACATGCTACGAGTACATGTGTTGCTCTAGAGTCAGGTGTGCTCATGAGACTCCTTTGGCCATTTTGATGTGAAATGAACTGTGCTACTTCATTTAACAGCTAATGTGAGTCGTGTGATGTGGCTATTTCCCTCTGTCACTGTCAACGGCAATGTTCTGATGACAGCTTTCTTCAGCCAGAATCCATCAGCCTGGATCCAGAGTGAGGAAAATGGGAACCAAAGGTTCTGGATGGTACACCATGGGTATGTAATACAAATGGAAAATAAAACTTTGTGACTTAAGTCAGTAGAATTTGGGGGAATATTTGTTATCATTACTTAATCTAGCCTATGCTGACTGAAGCAAGTTCTCTTTGTAGATGAGTTAGTTTTCAAAATGTAAACAGAGAATTACCCATTTGTTCCCATTAAATCTCATCTTTTCTGTAATGATCAAGTCTTCAAGGATTTCACAATGTCTAGGAATCTTGATCCAATCATGCTGTATGCAGTAGATACTGATAAACAGTCTCTGTTTTGTCAAAACACTGATTTGAGAAAAGTTTCTTAGGACAAAGTCAAATGCATTAACCTATGTGGCATGCTGCTTGAAAACTCTCCAGACTGATACATTTCCAAAAATAAAACTTTTATAAAAGAATACACAGGAGGCATCATTCAGTCTGTGTTTCAGCATCTTTGCCACAAGCCATAGGATTTTCAAAGTACTTATTCAAGTTTGGCAGAACGTTCCCATTATCACTCTAGCAACCCTTTAAAAATCAGCTTAGTGTGGCAATTTCACCCTGTAGGAATATGGCCAACTCACAAAGATCAATACATTCTTAATACTAAGTGTTCCTGGATCATCTAATTAAATAATTATTCTAAAATTATATAAGGACTCATACTAAGCTTACTCATTTGAGTTTTCTGAGAACATCTGAAACATCAGGTATTGTTAGACCACTTCTGGAGACTTGGGACAGCAAATGGAAATTCTGTTCCATTTTTAGTCTTGCCCATGGTTGTAGCTTAAGTATGAAAACCCTGAGCAGAAGCAAATGACCTTGGACATGTATACCGTACTGTACTTCCCTTTTACCTTTGCACAAGGTACTCAAGCACAATCATCCTTGTGAAGAGGAGGAGGAGAGATTCATGCAGAAGCTCCTCTCTAATCTTGATCTCCACATAGTCGCTAAGTGCATGGGGTTGTTTCAGTAGAATGAGTGAGTCTAAGTTAAGTTCAACAGATTCTAGCATCAAAGCACTGGGTTTTGAATTTTCTGTCTCATGAGTTGGAGGAATTCTCACCTCTAACCCTTGCTGCCTTCATCTGTAAAATGGGATAATAGTGGGACCCGCTTCATGGTATTGTTGGGAGGAGTAAAGTAGATAATTCGGATAAATTTCACAAAATGAAGGGAACATTCAATAAATGTCACATTAATACTATGTAAGATTCCCTCTTGAATTTCAGGACGTAGAGATAGATAATCAACAAATTAATTTGCTGGTCAATAGTATATTAAAAAGCATCATCTATTTCTTAACAAAATGTCATGCACGATAGATAAAATAATGAAGAGTTAAGTGCAGTCCAGATGTTGCCTAGTGCTTGGGGAATTTGGCTGCAAATTCCTTTAAAATGTGAAGTTGCGTGCCTTTGTGCTCTTCCTCCTGACAAATGGCCTTGATTCAACATGCTTCAGATTGCAACGACTAGACACATTTTGATTACCTTTGTTAGTGTCACCTGGCTATCTTAACTGATAGATGACAGCCGCGTTTCAGAGAAATCCAGAAATCCTCACTGTTTCTTCCAGTTTTCTCTGTCTTGGGAATCCAAGTTTTCTACATAAGGACATATTTAGGATTCCAAAAAGAAGAGGGAGGAGGGGGAAAACCCTTGAAAGTCACCAATCCAAAACACTTTGATGTTCTTTCAGAGAACCTCTAAAGAAAACGAACTTTAAACATTTGCCAAAGGAGTGCAGGACTGTTGCTTCTGATATTTGTAGGCTTACCAAAATTTCCATAAAATATTTATGTTAAACAATCCGAAAGGATGAGGCATGATTATTAAGTTTATTTTTGCTTTATTGATCAGCTAATCAAAATAAAGTCGTTTTAAATATCTTTTGGACTGGACATTTAAGATGATTTTTGGATGAAAAAAACATGTATCTTTCACATCTAACAATATGAATGATTTAGTCTATCATTTTCATTCATTCTTATTTTTATTGAAGAAGGAACATCGTCTGACTTGGGCTTCTCTTCTTCCCTTTTTAGTCCCTTTGTCTGGGGTCCTCTTCCTTGGTATGGATCGGAGAAGGCTGAGACAGTGCTGTGAAAGCCTGTTTCCCCACACTTTCTTCTTATTTTTTGAAGTGCATTCCTTCACAAAACCATGGCCAGCTCCGCCCTTCCTAAAACAACACCCACTGCACTTCAAGCTCTCCCTCCCTCCCCCACTGCCCTAATTGCACATAAAACAACTGCGTGGTAGTATCTGCAAAGATAGTTCTGTGCAGGCAGGCTACACAATTTATGGGGCCCAGTGCAAAATGAAAAACGTGTGACCCCCTTGTTGAAAGGGTAGGGGGAAATTGCCATTAAAAGTACTAAAATGAAAAGTGTTCACCTTTCTTCTTTCTTCTGTGTGCTCTCCCTTGCCTTGTCATGGTGTTATGTGCTCTTTAATGTCCCTGCAAGTAAAGAAAACTTAAAATTTTAAATGACGAGCAGGATTTCTGCCATTCGCCTTCACATTGTGCAAAGCCAATTTTAAATGAAAGTATCAGCACATTTAACCCCGTGGACTCACCAGACTGAACACTTTGTATTTCCTTCTTTGTACGTGCATCCTGTGTATTTTGTTCGAATGAGAACAAGGGAAACACTTACAGAACCCACTCGACCATTTTTACTTTGCTTCTTGATATGCGCACATTTCACTACCACTTTCTGCCTTATCAAGGAGTAAGGAAGAGTCTAAAGGAAAAGAAGCTTTGTACTGTTTGCCTTTCCCTTTCTTTCCATTGTGCATTTTCTGCACAAGTAGTTGGCTGATACAGGGAGGTAAGATGAATAGCAGAGTTCCTTGCTTTTTGTGTTTCTTAAAATGTGAGCAGGTCTCCTTTTAATGAATTGCAGACATGACACCCTTACTTTGTACTCAGTTGGAACCACTCTGAACCCCATGCATCCTGGGTTCACTGAGGCACCATGTATACTGTCCACAAACAAGGGGGAACGTCTATTTATACTTCTTGGGTATATCTCCTCTGCTCACATGGTCCATAGTCCCATCGAATTTCACTTGCAAAACTCAAGTTCAAAGAGAAAACTATGAATATCAAGATGGTGGCAGCAGAGAATTAAACCAAGTATGGGGCCCTTATGAACAGTGTATGTTCAGGTCAAATGCCCAGGAAGCAGCCCTGGATGCTATTATGTTGGCACCTACAGAACACTGAGACCACCACAAATGCACTGTAAAGAGGGAGTAAGGAATAGGACCAAGAACCTGTTGAGTCAGTATCTTTCAGGATCAATTACTTGCATCAGGGACACGAAACTTGCTGTAATCTAGTATGTTGCTCTGCCCCAGGGAATAAAAGAATCCATGAGTGAAATATTTCAGCATCCCAGTAATAAAGAGTAAGCAACCAGTTTGCGGACAAGGATTGGAAATAAATTTGGCTAGGTCAATTTTCATAGTTCACAGGATTCTTTTGAACAGTGACCTGAATGCTTTCAAGAACACTTTCTGGAATCCACAGTGGGTTCACCTACTTTAACATACACATGAATCCCCTGGGTAACCTGCTAAAAGGTAATTTTAAGACGCTCCCAAAGTAGTGTTGCAGGCAAGATGCAATATTGCATGCAACCTACTCATACTAAAAACTATTTACTGTGCATGTGAAGTTCAAGTTTAACTGGACATTCTAAATCTGCAGGAGTTAAATCTGGTAACTCCATCCCTAGTGATTCCCATGCAGATGGGAAGCTTATAAATTTCTAAGTTTTTGTGAAATGGAGCCATTCGCAACTCCCTGAAAGCTTTTAAAGCCCAGAGGTGAGATTTCGACAGCACTGTCTCTGCGAAGATCTGCAAGGCATCATTGTCGCGTACTCCCCACCGCCAGTAACATTGCTCCTCGAAATGCGCCTCTCTTGCTTCTGAGTCTGGCTGGTTTCTTTTCTTCTTCGTTGACTCCTTTTCCACCCTATGAAAGGATGGATGCTGGTTTTGGGGGGCCCATACTCCTCTCCTACAATCTGGAGGCCCCTGAAAACTAATACCTAATTACAATTACAAAATTAGGTCAAAAGTGAGTTATGTAACACGGGTGAAGGCATCGCCACAAATCACACATTACAGAAGCTTGTTATTAATCTATACTTCTGTGTAGTAATGCTTTCCACAATTTGGGGGCTGCAGATTCCTCAATCACCTCCTCAGCTGAGGGCTTTTTGTTTTGTGCTAACATCTTCCACAGAAATAATGGGCTGATAATTCAGTCTCGATGAAGAGGAATTTAATTTTTATTGTTAATGGCATAGGAGAGTTTCTCTACTTCACAAAGACTAAATGGTAACACCATAGAGCATTTTTAGGATTGTTGGCAAATTGAGACAGACTTCATCCAGATTTTTTAGATATGAACAGTCAGATCTGGAAGAATTTTTCAGACTTGCTCTGTTTATTTCAAATCTAGATTTTCTACTTTTGCTTCTGGGTAGCATGGGTCATGGATGCGTCCTGACCTCTGATTACACATCCCTGGGCCTCCTTCCTGACAGAGGAATGCAGCAGGCAGAGCATTCTCTGAAGCGATTCCTACACTCAGACAGCTAGCATTCACTTAAACACAAACAAAATTTCCCAGTACACAAAAATACATCCTATTTGTGATGGCTAACTTTACATGACAACTTGGCTAGGTCACAGAGCCCAGATAATTGATCAAACATTTTTCTGAACATTTCTATGAGGGTGTTTTGGATGAGATTTACATTTAAATAGGTTGCTTTGGTAAAACAGATTGCCTTCCATAATGGGGGTGGGCCTCAACCAAAGAGTGGAAGACCTTAATGGAACAAAGACTGCCTTCCCCTAAACAAGAGGGAATTCTGCAGATGGCCTTGGACTTGTTTCACAATTTTCCCTGACTTTCCAGCCTGCTGGCCAACCCTGAAGATATGGGGCTGAATTTCTCTCTCATACACACACATTCACATGATTCACATGCATAAACATCACACATACATATTTTGTTGGTTCTGTATCTCTGGAAAACTCTTGTACCCTCTAAAGTCCCACTTACTCTAGTCCCCCACTCACTCCGATGCTCCTTAAACATGGGAGTGTTGCAGACAGGACTTCCAGTGGAAAGATGCAGCAGTCTTAAGGCGAATCGATTACAACAAAAACATCTCGTGAAGGATTTACGAAACCATAGGAACACATTACTAAGGCTCCTCACAGTCCCTGAGAGAAACTGGACTAGAGAGAACCCCTCAGGCTTATGTTAAGCAAGCTCCTGTTCAATTTCCTGCTGGTCTCACTTCCAAAGCTGGGGGCTCTTTGCTTCTCCAAGGCCTCCCTTCCTAGTCAGGTCAGGAACTAGACTCTGGTGCCAAATCTCCTTCCCTTTCACCCACTCAAGGTGTCTCTCCACCCACACTCACCTACTCTTCACTAATCTTCGTTCCGCTTTCAACTGGTCCATTCCATCAGCATCCTGACATGGATGGGGTCTCCTTAAAATAGAACTTTTTTTTTTATCTGTCCAGGTACGGACCCATTTTTCTGCTTCTTTATGTAACAAAATTCCTAGCAGGCTTATACTCAATGTCATCCATTCTTCTTCCAGTGTCTCTTATACCCATCTCAATCAGCCAAATAGAGAATAAAAATCCTGGAGGGCCTAACAGGCTTAGAGCTTCAGCACTAGCCATAGATGGCAACTTACCCCTTATTCTATTGAAGTCCCAATTATTTGGGTTTTCTGATTTATGGTGTGTTCATGTATGACTGTTCTTCATCTGTGGGAATCCTCAGGATGTTGGGATGAGGGTGAATTTTCCCTAGATGGTTCATCCCCAGAGGGCTCTACCTACTACAGGTGCTTAAAAAGTAATATTTTCGTTTGGGCTTTCCTGGGACACATGGATAGTGCATTAGCTTGCTAGGACTGCTACAACAAAGTGCCATAGACTGGGTGGCTTAAATAACAGATGCTGATTTTCTAGCAGTTCTGGAGGTTGAAGTTCAAAATCAAGGTGGGGCTGGGTACATAGCTCAGTTGTAGAGCGTATGCTTAGCATGCATGAAACCCTGGGTTCAAGAGAGTGGGGGGGAAAGGAAACAAAGGAACAAAATCAAGGTATGGTGGGGTTGGTTTCTCCTGAGGCCTCTCCTTGGCTTGCAGAAGACCGCAGCTACTGTCTTCAGGTTTCCCCAAAACTCTTCAGTTGAAATTTAATCACCAATGGAATAGTATTAAGAGGTGGGCCTCCAGGAGGTGATTGAGCCATGAAGGCAGAGACCTCACAGGGTCTAGGGAGGGAGTTGGTTCTCTTCCGCTCTTCCACCATAAGAGGACACAGCAGCATTCTTCCCCTCCAGAGGAAGCAGTGCTCAAGGTGCCATCTTGAAAGTAGAGTCTGGGCCCTCACCAGACACCACATGCTGGTGCCTTGATCTTGGACCTCTAACTTCCAGACCTCTGAGAAATGAATTTGTTGTTTATAAATTATAAATGTCATGTTCTGTTATAGTATCACTGAGAGACCATCCACCCTTTGTGTATTTATAAGGTCTTTTCTTTTCTCTGTGTATGCACAGCCCTGTTGTCTCTCTGTATGTTCTAATCTCCTCTCCTTATAAGGACACCATTCATGTTGGATTAGGGCCTACCCTAAGGGCCTCCTTTAACTTAATCACCACTTTAAAGGCCTATCTTCAAATATAGTCACATTCTGTGGGACTGGTGGTTAGAGCTTCAACATATGAATGGGGGGCGCATAATTCAGCCCATAACAGGTAGTATAAGTTTAAACTTTAAACCAGAATAAGAGCTGCTTGTGTTTATGAATTCTCAGGGGAGATTCTATTTTTCAGACCAAATCAAGGCCTAAGCTAACAAGTTTTCATGTCAGTACCTGTGACAAGAGTTGTAAATTTTCAACCTGCTTGCTTCTAAGGGGGTAGGCCTTTGAGGGACCCAATTTTTGCAAGAATCTCAAAGCCTATCTCCCATTTCTCATTGCTGGGGAATCTCTTGCCATTTCAGATCTTGTTCTGACTTCCTTTGGGCCTTTGTGAATTCCCCTGAACTTCTTACGAGCAGATTTATTTAAAAAGACACACACATACACACACACACACACACACACACACACCAACACACAAGCACACACACTTTGGGGGGAAATAACTTATGGAAAAGTTATAAAGTACAGAGATTTCCTTTATTGGATTGACAACCTACAGTATCTTGATACATCTGTCAAAATGAAGAAGACAGTTTTGGTACACTATCATGAATTAACCTCTGAACTTTATTCAGATTTCACTAGCTTTTCTAAAAATGTCCTTTTTGTATTTTATTTTTTTGTTTCAGAATTCTACATAGAATTTCTTTTCTTTGGGACAGGGTGGGGGTAGAAGGTACCAAGGATTGAACTCAGGAGCTCTCAACCACTGAGCCACATCCCCAGCCCTATTTTGTATTTTATTTGGAGACAGGGTCTCACTGAGTTGCTTAGTGCCTTGCTGGCTTGGAACTCGCGATCCTCCTGCCTCAGCCTCCAGAACCACTGGGATTACAGGCGTGGGCCACCTCACCCGGTTCTACATTGCATTTCATTGTTGGGTGCCCTTAGCTTCCTTGGTCTGTGGTGGTTTCTGAGTCTCAGTCCTTCTTCTCGATGACCTTGACAGTTTGAGTACTAGTCAGATATTTGATAGAGTGCCTTCGATTTGGACATATGTAGACGTGCATGAATTTTAAAGGATTCCTATTGTGTGGCACTCAGCATATCCAGGTATATGTGGTGGGAGGGCTAACTGAGCTTAGGGCTGGGAGAAGGAGTCCTGCCCTTTATTCTGCAAGCTACCTGATATGCTGCTCATAAATTCATTCTCCTTGTTAAGTTTGCCAGGGTTGGTTTTTCTTGTTTAATTCAAAGAGCCCCATGACTAATTTGCAGCCCATAATATATTACCCTGTCACTCTTCCCTCAATTCCCTCTCCCCAAATGGTCTTTCCTGGCAACACCAGATTTATCATATTTCCAGCATATTAAAATTCCTTCAAAACCCTTCAGGACTTTCCCTGTTCGCATGATTCTCCTCATTGACTCAAATGCCTGTCCCAAGACCAGGGGAGTATTGATTGCTGGGTGTCGCCTTCTGTTCAAATTTCTCTGTCTGAGGGAGGAAAGCAGAATAAGGGACTCGGTGGGGATGGTGGAGGCAGAAGGCGTCTAAACAAGACTCCACATCTCAAAGTGAAGGCAGTTGAAGAGGCCATAGGATGGTCCCCAATCGAGGCAAGTGGCCAGGGTCAAAGGGAGAAGCCAAGGAGAAGGGACTCCCTTCTCCAGCCCCTTGGTCTCCAGCCCCGGTGAATGCTGTGCCAGCTGTGAGGACACAGCACAGCTGCTTCACCAGGCTGGAGGGCTGGCTCAACACGCCCTGTCCCGAGGCACGAGAAAGCAATGGACAGAAAGAAACGGGTACTAAAAAAATTAGACGGGAGTAACACTTGTGAACACCCACTCTCTTATTTAATCCTCCTTACCCATCTGGTTGACTTCCTTACCTATCTTATTTAATCCTCAAGACCCTGACACATGGGTGGCTATTCCCAGCTTCACATTAAACAGGTGGCCAAGGACTCAGCTGCACAGATGTGAAGCTGATTTTTGAACCCGGTTCTGTCTGACGCTGAGATACATGTCCTTTCCAGGGTACACAGGACAGAAAGAAGAGCATAGTCTTCAGCAACAGTAAGATCTTGAGTAATTACTTGAACTCTGAGCCTGGCTTTCTTGTGTCTGAAATGGGTACAGTGAAACGCCCTTCACTGGGTTGACACAAGCATTAAATCATATAAGGCGAGAGAAGCACCTGGTGGCCAGGGCAGCACCAACACTTGTCGATACATCTTACCCCTAGTAGTAGTAGTAGTAGTAGTTAGGAGGAGTAGTAGTAGTTAGTAGTAGTAGTAGTGGTGGTACTGTGCTATTAGGCTAGGGCAACATTAGCCTTCAAGTATTTACTTAGTGAGACCCTCACTCTTCATCATCTTATGCAATGGTGACAGGCAGCCTTTTGGGTACTGGAGATACAATAGGGAATAAAATAGACCCAACCTACCACTCTCCGTGACTTTCTATAGGGGAAGGTAGACAGTAAACTTGCGAACGTAGTAAACAAGTTACCAGGGATCAGCAAGTCTTCTCTGACAGGGAAAGACTGTAAGTATTCTGTCTTTTCAGGCCATATGGTCTCTGTCGTGCTACTGTGCGCAACTCTGCCATTGTAACACACAAGCAGTCTTGGACAACATGCAAGCTAATGCAGGTGGCTTGTTTCAATAAAACCTCATTTCAGTGCCAGAATTGTGCTAGATTTGGCCCATGGGTTGCAGTTTATTGACCCCTGACACAATCAGAGAACAGAACATAATTTCAGTGATCATGAATGTTCTGAGGAAAATCAGTTGGGAAACTGATGTAGGCTAGTGGGTCAGTGCAGGACAGATGGGCTGGTTGGATAACACCTGAGCTAAGCCCTCAGTGAGGAGACAAGACAGGTGAACAGAGGGGAGTGGAGGGTGAGGAAGTACAGGAAACACAAGGGCAAATGCCCTGGGGCAGGCACTATAGGACTTTTGTGCTTCACACAGAGCAGGCAGAGTGGTTGTGGGTAGAAAATGGAGGGATAGAGAGAGAGAAGGCTGGTCCTGCAGTACTTTATCAGCCTCAAAAGGAGCTGGTAGGGGCTGTGGCTGTGGCTCAGTGGCAGAGTGCTTGCCTAGCACATGTGAGGCACTGGGTTTGATCCTTAGCGCCACATACAAAAATAAGCAAATAAAATAAAGGCATGGTGTCCATCTACAACTACAATTTTTTTTAAAGGAGCTGATATTGGTGCTAAATGTAAAAAAAAAAAAGAAGAAGAAGAAGTCCATTGGAGGGTTGTTGAGTCGCCTTGAGAAGATGGCTCTTGGGGCTGTGGAGCAGAGAAAGCGTTGGTGACCCAGAGAGGAGAGTCAGGAGGGTCAGGGAAGAAAGGGCAAGAAGGCAGTGGAGACGCCCAGGACAGAGGATGACCAGGAGGTCCACGGGTGGTAGCTGGGGGGACAGCACGCCTTAATCACAAGGCTTAAAGACGAGGCTGTTAGGACATGGCGTTCGTGGGTCAGAATGTTCGAGAAGGAAAGATGAAGATGCCAGAGAGAGGAAGGTGATGGGGGTGAGGAAATGCAGGACCCAGAGGGAATGTCGAGGAGGAGAAGGTGCCTGGAGGGAGCAGAAAGCAGAGCAGGTACGGTGGTGGTGCTGGGGGAGGGACCACCTCTGGCTGCTCTGGCTGCTCGGGAGCTCAGGCAAGCGCAGGCTGTCTTACCTCAGCGTCTTCCCATCTGCGTGTGAGCGGGTGGTCCTGAAGCACTGTGGACGAGATTCTCCCCCAATCCTCTCACCCAATGGTTTGTAGTTGCCAAAATCCTCCTCTTTCCCCCTCCCTTATCTACTCCCTTGAAGTTGCAATACGCTGGCTTTCAAGATAAAAACCAGCTCACCTGTACATTTATCAGCGCAGCTATGCAAGCCAACTTATCTTGTTTGACTAAAAAGCCGAGATCATGTAAGGCCTCCAATTAGAAAATCCTTATCCATCCTACTCTCCATCTCAAAATCTCCTCTCTTCCGATCTCTTTGGAGCTCTACATCTTCTTTATCTTCCTCCTGCATTCCAAAAATGACCCTTACCTCTCTTCTTAAGGCTCAAGTTAATCTCTCCTCCTGTCATGGTTTGATTACAACTGCCAGTCACAGAGATTCTCCTCCCTCTGATGCCCATAATCTTTTACCTTCTGTAGGAATTCCCTCAAGTTTCTTTTCAAGATGTGTGTGTGTGCGTGTGTGTGTGTGTGTGTGTGTCAGAGGGAGAGAGACAGAGATCTCAACTAGATGATAAATTTTGCAATGCACTACTTTATCCTTTGCCACACACAATAAACACAGTCACTTAGGAAGTAGTAGATATAAACAGTGGTATGCTCTCACCAACTCACGAGAGAAGATTGTTAAATGTCAGGGAATTTGTGAGCTATAAACATAACCATTATTAAGTTACAGAAACTTATAATTAAATAATTTTGTTAAAACCAAAGACAGTGTGCAAACATTCAAAGTTCATTGTTTCCAAATTATTATGGTACACTTTACCATCATCCCTGCACTTGTAGTTATTCTGTCTATTGAATCCATTTTGGCAAAAATGCTAAATAATAATGGGCTAACTATGCACATCTTCCCAACTCCATGTTTAGTAAATGGTGTTGGAATCTTGGTTTCAAATGTGGTGAGCATATTTACACAGGACTCAGTAAATGTTATCAGGGCTCTCCTCCCTGGTTACCAAACATTTACCAGCATACTACTAGTTGTAAACTAACTTAATGGACATTTTATCAAGTTTTTCAGATTCATCTTCACTAGCTCCATATGACACTTTCTGCCCTAACACTCTGAACTTGGTATTTGTATTAGTCTATTTTCCATTTATATAACAATATACCTGAGGTTGGATGCTTTATAAAGAAAATAAGTCTATTCAGCTCATAATTTTGGAGTCTGAAAGTCCAAACATGGTGCAAGCTCTGCTTGGCTGTGTCACATGTTAGCAAGTGGCATAAGGGCAGCAGTGTGGCAAAAGATCACATGGTGAGACAGGATATCAGAGAGTTCAGAGGGGCCAGTCTTGCTCTTTTTAACAATCCACTGGTGAGGCCTAACCAGGGTTCCACAAAACTACCTTAATCCCTTCCAAGGACAGCACGGTTATGACCTAATTACCTTGCACTAAGTTCCACTTCTTAAAAGTTTTCTCTTAATATTAGCATGCTGGGGACCAAGCTCCAGCCACATGAACCCTGGGGGGACAAATCACATCTAAAACAACAGTGCTTTTTGCTAAAATGCTTTTTACTCCTCTGGCCCTTCCCACATGGCCTTTGGCTAGAATGTGCATTCCTCTCTTCTGCATCTGATGGGCTCCTACTCAACCACCTAGTACTGGTTCAAGGGCAGCTTTCTTTGGGAATCTTTCCCTACTCCCTGTATTAGTGGTAGGGCAGCCATAGGAAGTACCCCAGGCTGGGTGGCTTCAACAACGGACATTTATTTTCTCAAAGTTCTTGAGAGTGGGAGTCCAAGAGACGGTTTGGTTTCCCTAAGGCCTTTCTCCTTGGCTTGCAGATGGCCTCTCTCCTCCTCGCTGAGTCCTCACATGGTCTATCTTGGGTATGTTTCTGCATCCTGGTGTTTCTTTGCATGTTCAAATGTCTTCTTATAAATGCACCAATCAGACTGGATCAGGGCCTACCCGAATGGCCTCATTTTAATCTATCTGCAAGTACAGTCACAATTTGACATTCTGGGAGTCAGGCTTCAATAAATAAATTTCAAGGGACACAATGTAGCCTATAACATGTCACTGGGCATCACTTTTTATATCACTTATAACTGTGCATACCTTTTTTCTTCCAGTGCTACAGATTGAACCCACCTGCTTGCTAGGCAAGCTTTCTGCCCAGAACCCCCCATCCTGCCCCAGGGCCTTTTTTGAGACAGGGTCTTGCTAAATTGCTTAGGCAATTTAGATTTAGATCCTCCTCTCTCAATCTCCCGAGTAGCAGGGATTACAGGTGGCAATCACCGTGTTCCCCTTGAAAACACTTTTATTACAGAGATATCCATAATTGTTTTGAGATGATCTTTTTGCGTATCTCTGTGCAACTGATCTGCTGATTTCCTTAATGGTAAAGACCCCATCTTATTCTTGCAATGCCTGACGTCATAGACACAAAATAGACATTCTCTTAAAGCAACAGAGAGGAAGGAAGAATAAATGAATAAAGTAGTGCTCTGGTGGAGGAAATGTATATTTCATTTCTCAAAATAACAATGCTTTCAGGACGTTTATAGGTATCACTAAAATGATCAGAGATATAGAAAAGGGTCAAGAACAATTTTCAGCTGCTCTTACCTCCACCATCTGTAGATACCATCTGTTCACCATTTTTAGTTCTTTTGTTCAAAGCTCTCTACATAATTAATTTTATTTTAAAGGAAGGAACAGTCAGTTGTTCCCTAGTATCTATTATTTCCCTCTTTTAAGTAATAAGTTTTAGCTGGGTAAGAAATAAATAAATGAAACAGAATCAATATTTCATTTCCTGGTGTTCCTGGCAGCTGGTGACCAAGTTTGGTCAGTACAACACAAGCAGACACGACAACTTCTAGGAATCTTCCCTGAGAGACCACAAGCATGCCTTTGTGTCCTCTCTCATCAACTCTGCTACCTCCTGCTGCCCCAGGGAACAGAGATGAGGCCGAGAGCCACATGAAGCAGGGTGGAGCTATATTCCTGAGGACCTTCCAGAACCTTTCAGCTCTCTAGGTCTTTGTGACAGACAGAAAAACAAACAGGTCTGCTTTCAGCCATTGCTTGCTTGTTTGTTAAATTCTACAAAATACAGACAAAACATGTCATTTTGTAGATTTTATTATTTGTTTCTCTACATCAATAAACATAGAAGCACTTTATCTTCCCCCCAACCCCACCCCAGAACTAGAACTTGAAGTCAGGGCCTTGCTCACTGAGCTATATCCCCAGTCCTTTTTTAAAAATAGCATTTTGACCAGTGGCTCAGGAGGTTGAGGCAAGAGGATCACAAGTTCAAAGATAGCCTTTGCAATTTAGCAGGGCCCTAGGCAAATTAGCAAGACCTTGTCTCTAAATAAAAAATTTAAAAAAGGGCTAGGGATGTGGCTCAGGAGCTAAGCGTTTATGGTTCAATCCCTGGTACCAAAAAAAAAAAAAAGAAAGAAAGAAAAAAATTGTATTTCAAGACAGGGTCAAATAATTGAAGCTAAGTTTCCCAGGCTGGCCTTAAACTAGTAATTCTCCTGCCTCAGCCTCTGAGTAGCTGGGATCACAAGTGTGGACCAGCATACCTGGCTACTCTATTATTTTGGCTTTCACAGAGTATGGATTAAAAATAGCACAAAGGAAAACAATCTAGCAGTTTCTTGAAAAGTTAAGAATAAAATTAACACATGATTCAGTAACTCTATTCCTAGGCATTTAACCAAGAAAAACCTGAAAAACAAGTTTGTCAATATTTATAGCAGCACTATTCACAATAGCCCCAAAGTGGAAACAAACCAAATAGCCATCAACTGATGAATGTGTTAAAAAGAATGTGGTATGTCCATACAATGAAATATTATTCAACCATAAAAAGAATGAAGTATTGATACACACTGAACACGGATGAACCTTGAAAACATGCAAGTCAAAGAAGCCAGTCACAAAATATCACCTATTGCATGATTTCATTGACATGAAATATCCAGAACAGACAAAGTCACAGAGACAGAAAGCAAATTACTGACTGCAGAGAGTGGGGGTGATGGGTATTGGAGTAGTGGGCATGGGTTTCCTTTTGAGGTGACACTTGCACAACATCGTGAACGTATTCAATGCCACTGAGTCATGCACTTTAGAATGGCAAATTCGGTCACAGATTCTTGGAACTCTTTCCAAAAACAGACTCTGGAATCTAGGCTGGCCAGAAGCAATAGGATGTGCCTTCCACACAAATTCTCAAAAAGTCTTTCGGTTTCTGCTCTTACCATGGTGGAGTCTTGAGACCACCACTGTGTGAAGCAAGACCAGGAGAAGAGAGTGAACCAGCAGTCCCAGGTGGCCCAGCTGCAACATGCAGGGCCACCTGACTGCAGATGCCCCAGAGCATCCAGGTGACAGCCACAGGGGTCATCCCAGTCCAGACACAGAATGCAAGGACCAAGTCATTGCTGTGTTAAGCCACTCAGTTTTAGGTGGCTTGATGCACAGAAACAGGGAACCACCACAAACAGTATGCTGTGTACATCTTTGCCAGAGTTTACTTTACCAGTCTCCTGAAAACACTCTGGTGTATCCAGGTCTTTAAATACCCTCAACAACTCTACTCTGGACAGTTCTAGGTAAACAACTTTGTGTGCCTACTATCTGATATTTTTGCCCTAATGTTCTCAATCACGGCACATTTGCATTTAATGGAAGCTCTAGGAAAACAATTCCAATCACATTCTTAACTAGTTAGAAAGGCAAAATCAAGGGTGATATCAAGTGATTTGAGGTGGAGAAAACAAGACCTTTCCAGATTGCTAAGAAGAGTTTGTCTAAAAATTATCCTGTGCTGTATCCAGTAATCATAACCTGGAGTTTCTCACAGGAAAGGCCAGCTTTGTGTTATTTTATTGTACTGATCTTCAAGGCTAGAGGTGTATGTGTGTGTATGTATGTGTGAGCATATATACATATGTGTATATATATATCATATATAAAATTATAGAGGTTCATGAGTTTTGTAACATTAACATTTTGATCAAATCATATACAAAAATTCTCTAATTATTATATATTATATAATTATACATAAATTAAATTATATGATTTAAAATATATCATAGAAGTCATGGGTCTCTGATTTCTCACATGACTCATTGACTCTGTCAGGGCCTGTGCCACAAAAACTGATGTTCTATGGTTTGTTTTCTAGATTATGCCTTGAGTGTGTCTATCAATCAGTAGAATTGAAGTCACATGTTTGGAGCAGGAGAGATTGCAAATTCCCATTGGGTTGGAGGGATTTGCAATGTGGGGATTCTGGAAGCATGTAGATGAGATCACCAAAAGGTTTAGAGCATGTCTGAAGGACATGTATACTCTCATCAATTATCCCATTAACAAATGTAGGGAAAGACGAAGAAGGCTTAGCTTGGGAGTGTGAAGTGTGAACAGCTGGGGAAAATTCAAAAGGGGGTGGAAATGTGGGTCTTTAAAGGTTAGCTGTGGGTTTGGGGATCATTTATGAAGAGATGGCGGCTGAAGGACTGAGGGTTAGTGGTGCAGATCTAAGAATGGGGGAGAGAAGACACACTGGGGATTCAGCCCATTTGGGAGGAGGTAGGAAGAAAATGAGCCTACAAGAGAGACAGAGAGGAACTGGGACATAGTCAGGGTACAGAGCCTGCCTAGCATGCATAAGGTCCTCCCTGGGTTTGAAACTCCACCTCCCCCACAAAAAAGAACAGGAAAGGCGGGGGGCAGGGTTGATCAAGAAGAGAGAACAGACAAATGTACTGTTTTAAAAGTTGAGAAGGACTGGGTACATGACTAGTGGAGCCCAGGACCAACTGAGAAATAGGGCTATTTGTTCAAAAATTATCAAGAACCTTTTTGATTGCAGCAACAGAGCTCAGGGCTCTGTGCAACTTAACCATACAGGTCGCACACCTATGAAACTGTCCCTGAAACTAAGGAAATTTCAAAAAATAGTTGCTTGCTTGGGGGATGAAGGGTAGAAGTGAAAAGTGAGGACTGGGTTGCCTGCTTTGTGTGGTGTAATGGAATACTCGAGGCTGGGCAATGCACGAAGAAAAGAGATGTATTTGGCTCACAGTCTGATAACTAGAAAGTTCAGTATGGTGCTGGGTTCTGGTGAGAGTCTCCTGGCTGCCTCACAACATGGTAGAGAAGCAACAGGGGAAGCAGACCAGTGCAAAAGAGGCCTTGCATGTGGGTGGTCTCACTTACACCAACCTGCTCTTAAGGCCCCACTTCCAGAGACAGGCGTCAGTCCCTTTTAAGAGTGCTCCCCCCACCATGACCCACTTCCTTCAACCACATCCCACCTGCCTCCAGTTACCACTCAGTTAATCCCATCCGGGAATCATTCACCAATTAGGTGAAGGCTATGACCCAAACATTTCTCCTCCAAACCTTCTTGCCTCATCTCACACGTGAGCTTTTGGGGACCACCTTACATCCAAACCATAACAGCTTCTCTTATTTTTTTACACCATCACATTAGGGACCAAGTCTCCAGCTTGGACAAACACAATCCTGAAGAGAGCGGAGACCTGAAGACACAGAGAAATCAGGACAGAGCGGGAGATGTCAAGTGTAGCTCCAAGTGGGTTTACGGGGTAGTCATGGAGGTTTTCAGGCTTTCGAAGATTTTTTTTTTTTTACTATTTTTCATAGTGAACAGGGGCAGGACTGTTTTTGTCAGCTTTTTTGCTGCTGTGACTAAACAAACTGACAAGAACAATTGTAGAGGAGGAAAAGTTTATTTGGGGGCTCATGGTTTCAGTCCATAGGAGGCTGGCTCCATGCCCAGGGTAAGGCAGAACATCATGGTGGAAGAGTGTGGTAGAGTGAAGCAGCTCACATGATGATCAGAAGATACAAGTATATACCCCAGCTGGGCGCAGCGGCGCATGCCTGTAATCCCATTGGCTTAGGAGGCTGAGGCAGGAGGATCGTGAATTCAAAGCCAGCCTCAGTAAAAGCAAGACGCTAAGCAACTCAGTGAGACATCCCTAAATAAAATACAAAATAGGACTGGGGATGTGGCTCAGTGGCCGAGTGCCCCTGAGTTCAATCCCCAAAATCAAAAACCAACAAACAAATATATACCCAAAAGGTACACCCCCAATGACCCACTTCCTCCAGTCACACCCTACTACCTGCAGTTATCACCCAGTTAACCCCATCAGGTGATTAATTCACTGATTGGATTAAGACTCTCATAACACAATCATTTTTCCTCTAAACCTTCTTGCATTGTCTCACACATGAGTTTTTGGAGGACACCTCACATCTAAACCACAACAAGGACCAAGCATGGACATGGATTGATTTATATAAACAACACTCATGTTTGTGTGGGATATCACTTTAGAAAACATTCTTACAGTTTGAAGTGACAGGGGTTTAGTTAGAATTCACTATCCATTGATGCTAATGAGGTCTATTACACGCTGCCCCTAGTTTGTATTATCTAGAAAAATGAGTGCTGTCAAAAAGAGTTTTTTAGCCAGGTGCAATGGTACACACCTGTAATCCCAGCGGATCCAGAGGCTAAGGCAGGAAGATCGAGAGTTCAAAGTCAGCCTCAGCAACTTACAAGATCCTAAGCAACTCATGGAAACCCTGTCTCTAAATAAAATATAAAAAGGGCTGGAGATGTGGCTCCATAATTAAGCACCCCTGGTTTTCAATCCCTGGTACCAAAAAAAAAAAAAAAAAAAAAAAAAAGAGTTCTTTGAGTGTCTTATCCTCATTTTATTTCTTTTTTTCTTCTGCACTTGATTAATTTTATTGCATTGTGAGACATTTCAGGTACTTCCCCCCACCCTCAAAAATGTATTCTTCCTATAAAAATAATTCATAATTGTTTTCAATTTCACAGGAAAAACATTCCCTTGAGAATTTTTGAATGGTGAGTTTTGTTAAGGAAACACTCGCTCAAAAATTTAAAGAACATTTGAAAATTTCCCTTAATTTGTGTTCGTTTAAAAAGACAAATACCTTTGAATTTTTCAACGTCTAAGACTGTAAGCAAGCAGAAAGGATGAACTGCAGTTTAGTCAAGCACAAAAGGAGTTTAGAACTGTGTCAGTTATTAACTTCTAATTTGTGTGAAAGAACCTTGCAGAACTTTCCCTTTCTGTAACTAGTAATTAAACCATTACTCTGGAGCAATTAAGTGCTGAGTATTTAATAAAAATAAAGATAATGGAACTGACTCTACGCCTGCACACAGATTTAGGGCCAACAGCAGAAGCATCAACAACAACAAAGCAACTTAATTTGAAAGCACAGAGGAAATTAAGACAACACATCTCAATGGAAAACAAATAAGCCGGGCAGAGCAAGGAAGGTTGTATTACTTAAAAGACTTACATCACTCTCCCTTAGAGTGGGGAAATAGTCCAATCCAGTGTAAAATAAAATTTTGTCAGTCTTCAATTGATGCCATTAAACAAGAGAACTTGAGCTTTTTGAGGTGTTTTATTTTGAAAGCATTACACACCATTAGCTTGGGATCTTTGAAAACAAGTAGGATAGTTAGAAGAAACCAACCCGTTCTGACATTAAGGTTCTGGTACCTTGGTCTCAGAGTGCAGTGCTTATAATTAGCCCTCTGAGCCTAAATGGCTTTGTCCAAACAGGAAAACTGTTCCCTGCACAGAATCAGCTCCCAAAAGATGATAGCAAGCATGGATATTCTTAGATACCTATTGATTTAAAATGTCTTCTCTTCTCTGTCCCATCATGTCAAAAAACCTTGCAAATTGAACACAGTTTTTTCAAACAACTGTTCTTATCCCAAATATGTGGGGGGGGGGGGGCGGCGGGGGTTAGATACCCTATTTAGAATGCTTAAAATAATATGCACTTTGTGTTTGTTTTGCAAACAGAGACTTAGTGCTGCAGTTTATCTTAACACCTTTTTGAGAATGTGCATGCATGCAGACAATCTGATGGATTCTGATAACTTATAGCAGTGATTCTCTAACTCTGGGCTACCGGTACTACTTATTAAAATTCAGATTTCTAGGATCCCAACCTGCTTCAGGGATTGAGTCAGTGTTTGTTTTTGTTTTAATTTGTTTTTAACAACTTCTCCCAGGGGATTTTGATAAGACAGTCTAGAATCACAATTGTAAAACTGATGTGAACTTTTTAAGGAAATAAAATGATTCCGTAAAGTTGAACTTCATCTACTGGTTATGGCTCATAATTCTTTGTATGAGTCAAGTTGGGGCAATTATTATCCATATTTTCTTATTGACAAGAAAGTGATTTTTAAAAATCAAACTTTTTTAAAAAAAGATTTTTAGGTTTACAGAAAAATGTGGGTGCCCATATAACCCTTCACCGCCCACCACCATTATTAACATGTTGCATTAGTGTGGTACATTTATTACAAACGAAGAGCCTTTATGGGTTTGGAGAGTGATTTGAAAGCTTACCTAATATACCAGTGACTGGGCTGAGGCTGAGCACAAAGCCACATCCACTGGAACAAGCTCCTAGCAATTTCTTTTGCAAGAGATGGTGTGTGTAGATTAACACCATAAAGACTGTAATTGTTCTGCTCCAGTATCTGAACACAATTAAGTACAGGACTCATTTGACTAAGCACTTTAGTTGGTGTTGGGATGGTTGATATTTATCCTGACTCCATCTTAACTTCCCTTCAACCTTGAACACAACTTTTACTGGCTTAGAGCCCTAAGTGTGTAAGCCTGTGGAACAGAACAATGGCATAGCCCAATATCACTAGTTCAGACCTTGACTTTTTCCAAAGGGTAGTGGGTGGAAATAATGATATTAATGCTAAAGAAGTGCTCTGAGATTAAGTTACAAAGATGCTTGAATTTCCAAACAAGGATTTGAAATGATTGTTTCAGTCATTCTTTCATTCTTTCTCTGAAACAGGCTTACAAAGATGCTTGAATTTCCAAACAAGGATTTGAAATGATTGTTTCAGTCATTCTTTCATTCTTTCTCTGAAACAGGCTGGGAACGCAAATTTTAAAGCACTGTTCTTCCCTTGAGGAGCTGCTATTCTCCCAAATGTAGGTGGTTAGGACTTTAAGGAAGTCATGAGACTTACAATATCAAACGGTCCTTCAGTCCCAGGAATAAACCTCAAAGGAGCAGGCACCTAACCTGATGGGTAGGTGTAGCTTGAGGTGGGGTAAGGGGAGCGAGACTCTCAGAAGGTTGCGCCCGGAAGATACCTTTTAAGTTGTTTTAAAGGTTGAGCAGCAGTTGGCAGGTCCCCTGGAAAGAACTTCTCAAACCATTTGTGGTGAAGGACCAGTCATTTGGTTCCCAATCTGCCAACTGCCAATATGCTGTGCCAGGTGTGACTCACAAGTAAGTCCGACAACACCCAACTGGTGGGTTCAAAAGTCTATCCATAATGTGGTTGGATGTAGTGGCACTGTTAAATTGCTACAAACGTTTCTAAACCTTGACTTCCAATTTCTCTAGTTGTTGAAAATCTCTCTCCGCTCTGGACCAAGCTGCACCCTTCCAGGGGCAACTGGAAGCCTGTTAAGAAAGCAGATTGTCGGGGGTCATCCTGCAGAAACTCACTCTCCGCATTAACAAGATCTTCAGGTGACTCTTGGGCACACTAAAGTTTGAGGAACTGTTCTAGAGGAAACCAGGGCTCCGTTTCAGTTGTTACTTGAGCATTCCATGTTTCCTTTAGGTCCTGAAAAAGGGTTTCATTTTAAAGATACTATTGGGCACGTCCCCTTTCAGTTTACAAAGCTACATTTCCCCGCAATTATGAAAACGACTTTTAACCCGACTGCAGGAGAGAAACTCAACGCGCGAAGGCAGCTTCCAGAAACTCTGCTCAGCCTCGGTTTTCCGCTTTGATCTGGCGCAGCTCGGCCAACCGCGCTTCCTACCCCGGGATAGCCCAACGCGGAGCTGCATTAATGAGATCGGAGTTGAGCGCGTTCCAGGGTCCGCTAACATCAAAGGCAGTGAGGACCCTGCCCTACCTCCCATGACTATTTAGTCTCTATCACTAAAGCGAGGAGTCAAGTCCCCGCCGAAGCCTGGATGGGCGGGGCGGGAGGACCACCGGTGCCTGCGGACCCAGGCACCTCCCAGCTCCCACGCGGGCGGCGCGCAGTGGGCGGGGCCTGGGTGGGAGGGGGAAGAGCCGTCCGTGGCGGGCCGAGGGCTGAGCCCAGGGGGGCGGGGCCGGGGCGGGGCTCGGCTCCCGGCGGGGCGGGGCGGGGCGCGCGGTGGGCGGGGCGCGCGGTGCCTGCGAGGCTCCGGCGGGCGTGAGCCGGCTGAGCCGCGGCGCCGGACTGCTCACCGCGGCGGCTGGTGCGGGCAGAGCCACTCGGGCGCGCTTTGTGGCCGGCTGTCCCGCTGCGCGCCCGGAGCGCCCGCGGCGGAGCGCACAGGGAGGGGGCGCGCTCGCCAGCCCCCGCCGCCTCCCCCTGCCCGGGGGAGGAATGTGCCACCAGCTGTTCTCCGGCCGGGAGCGCTTAGCCCAGAAGTGAGGAACTTGGAGCAAGAAGAGACAAAGGCTGCAGTTGGGACGGATGCGGTAGAGACTTGGGTTGGGCAAACAAAAGGTGAGAGAGACGCGCAGGGGATCGGGCGATGGCCGCGGGGGCGCCCCGCGCGCTGGAGTCGCCGGGGGCCGCGCCGTGACACGACGGCGTCCCGGACCTGCCGCCGCGCTGACTTCCGCGACCGCGCGCCGGACTCGGCGAGCCGGGGAGCGCCGGAACAATGGACAACTTCTTCCCCGAGGTGAGTGGCCGCGGCCGCCGCCAGACCTGGCAGCCCCGCGGAGGCGCCCAGGCGCAGGTCTGCGCTCGGCGCGGCACGCGGCGCCTTCTCGGTCCCGGGAGGGCAACTTTCGGGAGCCGCCCGGAGTCTCCCACCCCCTCAATGGCCGGAGCCTGCGATGAGTAAGCCCGGGCAGGTTGTGTTTTGTCCCGCTCCCGGTGTGTCCGGGATGTGGCCAAGGTGCGTGGCCCTGTGCGTGGGCGGCTGGCTCCCCGGGTGTCCCGCTGCACCCGTGCCAGGTGAGCCCCGGAAAGAGCTGCCTGGGTGCAGGAAGCCCAGCAAAACGTTCAGCACGGACGTGCCTTTCTCCAAGAAAGGTCTGGTCTGGCATTTCCTTTGCAAAACGTGCGGGCTTCCTGTGCTGGGGTGCAGACTCTTCCAGAGGAGCCGGCTCAGAGAAGTGTGGGAGAGGGCCACAAGGGTTTAATCAGTTACTGTTTTCTCTGCCTGCCAGACCTCCTTGGAGCACGGGTTGCATGCTCACCAAGAAGTGCTCTTGTCGGGTTTGGATAATTCCAGAGCATGGGATCAGAAGATCCTGTATGTGTGCTGTCTGTCCTTGTCAATTTTTGATTCGAATTTAAAGCAAATTCGTTTAGGGCAAACAGTAGTTATTTTAAAAGACGAAAGCGATGCCCTCTTTTAGGCTGGACACCAGTTACTAGAAACTTTTTCTCCTCTGGGATCGAGAGTTGCTGTGGTTTCTTGGCTCTCTTTCCTTTCTTGGTTGTGTTTATTTAATAAATTTTGTTTAAGTTTGAGGTTTGAAGTGGCTCAAAGTAAACTTGGTTGACTTGAGGGAGACTGATGTGAATTTCGTTGAAAGCCCGGGGGTGTTTTGTGAATCTAGGGATAGTCTTGGAATTTCCAGCAAATCAGATTGGTGAGGGTTTGCCTCAGTGTTAGTTAACTTATTTTTCCCCCTTAATTGGATGTAATATTTCAGGTTTCTCTACTCTTCAGATGCTCACTTACTGGTCTCAGCTACTTCTAATAGCTAAAGTGATATATTCGTGCATGATAGCAATATTCAATTTTTCAGTGTTGTCTCATTCATTGTGAAAGGTAGACTGGAGAGGAATTAATCACCCATCAATACATATGTTTATTTAAAGGAAAATACATAAAATGCATAATTTTGAGACCTTAGCGTTTTCTAATCCGTGGGCTTTTGTTCTCTAGTGAGAAGGCACCAGGACTTTTGCTAGTTCTAGTTTGTCCAAAGGTAAATGACCTCAGGGCTTCTGTTTTAATTGCTTTCATCTGTGAGAAAACTGGGGCTGTGCCTCTAGGGAAAACCTTTACTTGGTGTGTGTTTGTTTTGGTGTTCTGGGCCCTTCAGAAAATCTGGAGAAGCATAGAATTTGAGTACAGTTTCTGGGGTCACAATCCTGAAGCCTGCAGTCCTTGGGTGGGGGGGTCTGTGGCTCCCATTGGAAAGAACTGTGCCCTCTAGTGTAGGTGGGAGGAACTTCAGATAACCTGCTACAGCTGCAAGTACTGACCTAGTGTTCCCTATTGGACTTTAGATTATTCAAAGTATTCTTTTTTCCTTGCACTTTCTTTGGGTAAGGAAACTTGGATGCTAGTTTTTATTTCATTAAGATAATACTAAAGTCAGCCTTTATCCATCGTCTACTCCATCCTCTTCATTTTCTACAAGAAGACGCTTAACCTAAAGGTGGTTAGTCACTTGTCCAAGGTTGAAGAACGTGTTACAGAATGCATAGTCTTCTTTGCTACCAGGGACTTTTGAACTTCTGGGAGATACTTGTTTATTTAAGGTTATATTTTTCAATCTAGTAATTTCTAGTCAGGCTTCAAAGTTCCACCCGTAAAAATAACAACTTAGGGAAGCAGCAGGCCTGGAGAATACAAACAAGTGGTGTGTTAATCGGAGACACCCTCTTAATGTCGACCCTCTCTCTTTCTCTTTTTGATGTCTTGTAACAGAGCATCCTTTTGTTAAATTGCCCTGAGGATGCTGTCATGTCTGTTAGAATAGAAACAGTAAGTGTGCAGGTGATAGATTTCCAAGGCCAGCCAGCCAACTTGTAGGGCCTCCAGATCACTCTCCTGATCACTAAGTAGTACGCTGTTGTTCTTACTAACTTTTCCTACTGTGATTTAGGGATAATGACTTGTTGCTTGCCAGGCAACTGAAAAAAAAAAAAAAATCTACAGAATCAGATGTTGTGTGTTTTATGTATGAATAACCAAATAATAAGGAAAAAATAGGAGCTATTTTCTCTGTAAGAGAAACCCTCACAGACCAGGGTTTCTCTAACGGGGTACTGTTGACCTTGTAGGCTAGATGGATGTTTGTTGTGGGGGCTGTCTTGTGCATTGAGCAGCATCCCTATCCTTTACTCACTACATGCTGGTAACCTCACTCTCAAGTTGTCACACCCAAAATGTCTTCAAATATTGCCGAATGAATCACAGGAGCAAAATCAGTTCCAGTTGACCTGAACTGAGCTGGACCCGTGAAGCAGTTGCCTCTCCCTACCAATTCCTTGCATCCTGCAAACACCGCCTTCTTGCCTGTGCTTGCCTGTGCTAAATGGGATCAGGCATCTTATGGCCGGCCTGGGGCCAGGGAAGCCTGTGAGGCTTGTGCCAGTCAGCTGACACAGCTGACTTCAAAATGCGCTCCAGGATTGTAGAAAGGGAGGGCGCCAAACTCCCCAGTCGGGTTTCAGTTTCTTCACGGCCTTCATTAGATTTTTATGGCTTCTCTTGAGTTAATTGTGTGTGTGCAGGTCGGGAAACTTGTTGTTTATGCGTTTCTAGGTAAGTTGTTAAAAAGTTGACTTCAGGCAGAAACCAAGTTTAGGTATGGCTAACCAAAATCAATTAAAAAAAGCAAAGCGAAAAGGCTCAGCCAAAGAAGTGGCAAAACTACTGTGCAAACTTGTTGATGTTTTGGAGCTGTTTCCATGTCCCCAGGGCCAGGTACAGTGCTTTGAGTACTGTGGGGGCCAGTAATTTCCAAATGAACTTGACTTTTCATGTTTTCTATTTTAGGCAAAGGTGTGGCATAAAGACTGTTTGAGTGCAAGATATTTTGAGGCTTATTAATGAGACAAATGAACACTTTGATTTTTCAGAATAAATCATGTAAAAATGTACACAAGTGAGACACTCACATATAAATATAGAAACAGGTATTAATGTCGTAAGGGGTAAATTGTCAGTGGAAATATCCCAGCTGCACCTCCTTCTCACAGCTTGTTCCATCTGGGTTGGAATGAACGAGCCTGAGATGTGAAATGGAAGCACCAGCCTCTTTTTCCACTTAACATGAGAAGACACCATGGTTTTGATTGTCACCTGGAGCTTTGTAAGCTAGAATGCAAGTTCCCAAGTCTCCTTTTCTCCCTTTTCTAGTATTTTGATGGTGTTCTACTGGCATTTTTCTTATTAGGAAAACACTGAGATGTTGTTGTTCGGGGCAGCTGCCCCCCACCCCAAATCACCTCTCAGTGTGCCTGAGGACTTCCTGTCTTACCATGTCCCGAAGGCAGCCCCTTTGGTGACTATAAATTCATATGAGGACATTGGGTAGGTCCCTTTTTCCTTGTCTCACAGTGGCATTCGCGTGCCCTGCCTTTTCTGCATGGTCCAGAAGAATTTCTTTTGTCAAGTACTCTTTTTTCTTTTGTCCCTGCTGTGTTGAGGACAGCAAAGCCCTGGAGCAGCTGCAGGCAGGGCAGTTGTTAGCCAGGCTAGCCAGGAAGCTCTGCTCCCCTCCGATCCTGGCTCGGAATCCTCGTTCTTGGTCTTTTACCTGTTCCCCAGTCGGGCGCAAACCGGCAAGCACAGGACCTTGACTGTTTAACCCGAGTGGTGGGGGAGAGCAGTGTTTGCTTCTCCAGATCTGCTGGCTCTGAGTGGGGTCACCTTTGAGGACAGGAACCTTGGCTGTGCGCCTCTACTATTGTGATTGGTAGGATTTGGGTACCTTATTATTACTGGATTTCAAGATTTTGGATTCAGAGGACCTGATACATAACACATGTCACTGATCTGCTGGGGACAGGCAAGTATGATCCACCAGTTGAGACTATATTTAGGTTGCCACTATTTCCTTCTGCCCAAATGCCCCTAGGCCCAGTGAACGGCACCCCATTCCTAGTAGTTGAAGACCAGCTTCATCCACCCCTCACCACCTGTGGCCTCCCAGCCAGGTTATCTGGCCTTTAACTGTCTGGTTAGTACGTGCGCATAGTAGTGTCTCTTTTGCTTGGTTTTTTTGGCAAATTCACGGTAAGATTTACAGAGCACTTGGCATGTAGTGAGTCATAATAAAAAGTTAATTATAGGAGCTGGGATGTAGCTCAGTGGTAGGGCGCTTGTCTCGCATGCTCAGGGCCCTGGGTTTCATCCCCAGCATCACATAAAAAAAATAAAGTTCATAGTTGGGGGGAAAAGGGTTACAGTAACTGTACCTAAAAATTAAGGAGAGGCCCTCAATGGTGGATGAAGTACTGGCACTGACTAGCGCAGGGACATTGTGGCCTGGGAGTTGTTCCTTAGGATCAGTTCCTGGGCTGGATTGGGCCAGTTTGATTTCTCACCGTCAACCTGAAGTCTCTTGGCAGCTTTTGTATTTCTGGAACTCTGTCTACAGAGCATCCTTGAGGCTTGTAAAATCAAGTTCAAATCCTTAGCCTGGTTTTCAAGGCCTTCTGATCTTGCAACTCTGGTTATTCTTTTGCCCCACATGAATTCCGCTCCAGAGGATCTATTGCCCTTCCTACTGCAAACCTGTGTGTGCACGCCTTCCCTCTGCTGACCGGGTACCTGCCTGTCTCGTGCTCTTTGAAACCATCCCCAGCAGCTCTAGCTCCTGGGAGTCCTATTCTGCTTCTAAGCCTGGTTCTTCTCTTTCGGTCTTGGGCGTAGAAAGAACCTAGTTGGCTTGCTAGCTCACAGAAGTCCTTTATGTGCCTTTATATCTCCCTTTTCAAATGTGTAAGCTGAGCCGGGAGAGTTAAAACATCTTACTTATAAATAAGCTTTATTAACTCATATTCATAAAAAGGTCCTCAGGGGTGGGATTTGACCCCTCAAATAGCAAGTATTTTCCCCCAGAGTGCAGATTTTATGATGAAGGGGAGATGCTTCTAGCCTTTTCCCTTGATTGTGAAGCACTTTACAGTTCTTTGAAGACAATGGTAAATACGGCTCTGGTGTTTGTTCAATCCTTACTATGTGCCAGGCATGCTGCCAAGTAGTTGACATTCGGTAAGTCATTAAATCCACTTAACAACCATATGAGTAAGGCTCTATAATTATACCCACTCCATAGATAAAGAAAATGAGGCCCAGAGAGGTTAAGTAATTGGCCCAGTGTCACACAGCTGGAATAAACTGGTTATTATTTGAACTGGACACACTGTGAAGGGCCCTTACCGATGAACTTTTCTGTCCATCGGAAGGTTTGCTTTGTCTTCGGCTTGTGTCATCTTTTCTAGGTTTAGTTGTTGAAGTTCTGTATGTAGTAAGCAGTCGGAAAGTGATTTTTTGAGTTGAAAACTACATGGAAGTTTGGGAGAGTAAGTGGTCCTCACTCCAGAAACTTTGAAAACCCAGCAGAAAAATGATGATCAGATTTTGAACATGCCGCCAATATCTATTTAACTTCCTTTTTACTTGGGAAAGACAAATGCCTCTCTTTCCTTGTCAAATGTAGTATCTGGAGCTGCCAGCCCCAACCTCCCGGGGTAGGAGGAAGGTTTACATAATAAGGCACTTAGGAAACTAGATTTCTGAGAAGTATTTAATTTATTGAAAGAAAAGGTAAGACTCATTTGTTTGCCCATTTCTAACTCAGTTGTTGGGATGTTCTTTGAGGTTTTCTGATGTTATCTTTTCTTTGGATGAACGATTCTGGCTCCTTTTCCAGTCTTTCTCCGCATCGGTTGTCTCTCGCTCTGGCTTATTCATTCTTGGGGAGCGGTCGCTGACAGCAGGTCGGATCTCTTCTCAAAGCGCATTCCTTGAGTAAAACATTTTGCTGCCTTGCTAAGAGCTATTTGGAAAATGTGTCCACCAGGCCTCAAAAAAGAAACGTGAGTCCCCAATTTAAATCTGGCCTCTCACATCTCATGACGTCATACCATCTGACTCTGCCAGTTACAAGAAGAGGTGTTGGAGTTCTTGTGGCAAAGCCTCTGCAGGCCCGTTGAAATACAGCGCGAGGGAGTGACATGGGAGTCGTGCAACTAATTGTTCACCCTCAGTGTCTGCTCTTAAAGATGGCAGTTGCCTCGGCATAAAAGCATTTTAAATTGTAGTAATTAAAAAATGAGATATTTATAATAGAAGACGTGGGCAGGGTCGACTCTTAACCATGGAGGGTGGGGATACTTACCTTTATTACTACCTGTTGCTGATTCTTAGGCCAAGATAAAACAGGATTTGGGGATGTAAATAGAATGCAAGTGTTTACTTGGTATTCTACCCAACTTTGGGTCCCCAAAGAATTCTGTTATTCTTTTACATTTTTTTTGGTTTGGGGGGTGAGTCAGTGAATGATATGTGGGTCGTATCCACTGACACTGGTGTCTCATTGTGTGGAGGTGTGGGCTTAACTGAGGAGTCCGCTCGTGAGTTCTACTTTGTGTGTTAAAATTCAGCGAACTTGATCTAAACTGCATATCGTTTTTTGAGGCTACCATTAAACTTTTTTGCTTCTTCTTAGCGTCATAGATTCTTAGGTTACTAGGAATCCATTTAGAATTGTGAGTGTTCTTGCTGGGGAAAAAAAAATAGAAAAAAATAAAAGTTCGGATTAAATAAACATAGATTTACTGTAAAGTTTTGACTGTATGTTTACATGTCATCCTTAAATTCATTTTCTCTTTTCTTAATCCTGCAATGAATATGTACTAAGTTTAGAAAATATGTTAGGTGTAGAGAATGCTGTCAACAGCAGATGAAAAGAAGCCCTTTTGTGTTTAGCGGTATGTGCTTTATCTCCTCCCCCCCCATGCCTCTTGTGTATATAAACCTATATATATATTTTTTACATTAGAGTTGATTGAGAAGAGCTTTAAATGTCAGGAAAGTTGCATGTGCACAGGCAGCTCTTTGATTTGCAGGGTCAGGGCCAAGAGAATAAATGTAGGCCCCATATCACACATCTGAATATTTAAAATTATGAGCCAAGCTCACAAACTGGAAGATAAAATGTGTCCTATTCTGCATCGACTAATATACCTTTATAAGACAGAATTGAAAAATATATTTAAAGCTAAAGTTATCGCTGAAAGCACAGTATCATAGGAATTTAATGACAGCAAAATCACTAATTATATGGTTATAGTGAAGATTTTCATATAATCTGTGTTTTATAGACAGTAACGCCATAGTAGAAAACCAAAGGCAAATGGTTTGAATCATTGTGATTCTTCGATTGTTCTTTTAATAATTTCAGTCTAGAGGAGGCCTGCTTTGCTGAGGCAGGATAGTACATACTGACATTGTTAATAAACTTCATAGAACAATATTTAGATTAAAAAATGAATCAGATTGCTGATGATTATTGATGGTATGAAGTACTGCAAAATATTTGAATTTCATGTCTCTATCATTCTCACCATTTCTTAAGCAAGTTTTTTTCTCTCTCTCTCTCTCTCTCTCTCTCTCTCTCTCTCTCTTTTCTCTTTTGCATTGCAGGGAATTGAAACCAGGGCCTTGCACTTGGTAGGCAAGCCCTCTAACACTGAGCTGTACTCCCTGCCCCAAAGCAAGTATTTCTTAGATTGTTCTTCACCCTCTTCAGTGCTGTAACCAAAACCGAAGGCTGGAATTAGTTTAAAATCTTTGAGATGAGACAATACCTCAATGCTCGTTGCCCAGAAAAGAGTCTATGAAATTATTTGGAGATTATGTCTGGGAGTCTTTTCCTTCTTATCCACGCAATTTTTTTTTCATATTCAAATTTTTAAATGTTTTCTTAAAATATCGTGTTTGTTGCATATTTCACATTTCATTCCTTTTTGATTAAGTGCTAATTTTGTCTCAGATTATTCGAAGCGTGTTTTTAAAATGAAACGGTCGAATGAGTTCTGTTTGGGATTTGGGGAAGGTTTGATAATATTATTAACAGTGATAGTACAGACCAAATAACTGCTGCTAGTTCAAATTCAAAATCAGTACTACTTTCCACCAAAGACCATGATTTGCACTTTGAAAAATTTCTGCCCCCCCCCCCCCCATCCCCGCAGGCTTTTTTTTTGTCATGGTGAAGTGTGGGCACTCAAAAGTCTACAGCCCTGGGCAGAGTTCCTGGGTGTCTGAGCCTAAGGGTAGCACTACCCATTTCGGGTTGGATATATTGTTAATTACAGGACCATTTTAGGTTGTTTCTAGATGTTTCCTTTTATAACAGCACATGAACATTGTTGTATCTAGTTCATTGCACACTTGTCTGACTGTTTCTTGAAGATAAAACTTTTCAGGAGTGGAGATGTTTGATCAAATAGTTTGTACATTTTGACTTGGACTATTTGGCAGCAAAAGCTTAAGAGAGGAGTCAGTAGAGCTTATAGGAAGCACAGCTTCCTATAACACCCCACCATGATGTATTTATGGTCATGGGGATTTTGTAGCTTCTCATGAGAACCTTTTTTGGAGGGGGCTGGGTACCAGGGATTGAACTCAGGGGTATTCAACCACTGAGCCATATCCCCAACCCTATTTGTGTTTTATTTAGAGACAGGGTCTCACTGAGTTGCTTAGTGCCTTGCTGTTGTTGTTGAGGCTGGCTTTGAACTCTCAAGCCTCCTGCCTCAGCCTCCCCAAGTGCTGGGATTAGAGGTGTGCGCCACCACGCCTGGCTTGATGAGAATCTCCATGAAACACGCTGTCAGTGTAGGAAGTGAGCATGTGATCCTAGATTTATGTGTCCACTCTTAGGCCCTTCTGCGAGTCTGTTGATTGACTTAACCCCTTCCTCTACCCCAGCCTGGTTTCTGATGTTTATCTAAGGCCAGAACATCCCCAAGGGACCTGAATGGGGCTGGTGGTGTAGCTCAGTGATAGAGCACTTACCTATCATGGTGAGGTCCTGGGTTCAATGCCCAGCTCTGCAAAAACTAGACAACAATACAGAATTAGACTTGGATGACTCTCACCTGGGAGCCATTGGACAGTTTGCTTAGGGGGTTGTTTTGTGTGGACTTTTCTTCTAATTTTCATTCTTTTGTCTTGCAGTGTCCTTGGCATTAACTCTGGGCAACCATCATTATTATGTGGTTGCTATTCTGACTGTGGGTATTTAAGAACCTTGGAACCCGTCTTGTGTGTGGGAGGAGGTAATGGGTATGTTTAAGCTTATTATTTATTAACCAGGAAATCTTTCCATAGACTTCAGAATGAAAGCATTAAGTACCAAGCGAAAATACACAACACCTCCAACAATGTATTCCATTATCATTTAGGACAGGTTTGCTTCTGTTTATTTCCACCCACATTATGGGTGGAAATAATGATGTGACCCTGGGGGATTTATCAATGTGAAGGTTGAAATAACTAGTGCTCTCACCGAGACTGACCATCTTACTACTGCGGAAAAAGAGCACACGTTCTCAGAACCTACCTGTGCAGATGGTCAGGAACAAAACAAAACTCCTGGATTGGGTGCACTAACTTCTTCTGCCCCTGCTAGGTTCTCTTAGCACCTGCTTCTCTGACTTACTGCTATAGGCCTGAGCTACAGGCCAAGGCGGACCACCCGCTGGTGGTTTTTCAACCTCAGATTTTCAGATGCCGGCAGGTGTTCCCTCGCTCGAGGTCTTCTCAACCCTGACATCCTTGATGTTTTCAACTAACTCTTTGTTGTGGGGACCTGTCCTGTGCATTGAAGGATTTTGAGCATCATCCCTGTCCTCTGATCCCTAGGTGCAGTAGCACTGCATACCTCCAGATTATGACAGTCAAGTGTCTCCAGACATCACCAGGTAGCCCCCAGGAGTTTGGGGCTGTCGTCTCCAATTGAGCGCCGTTGTGCTTAGTCCACACTCTTCTGGCTGTAGATTAAGTTTAGGTCTCAGTAGCACTTTTTTCAGCCTTCCCCATCTCTACTCTTTCCTGATTGTTTTCATCTCTTTGAGTGATGGGGACCACACATTTATCAGTGCTAAAGTGGCGTTCTACTTGGGATCCAGATTCTCCCCAGGAGGCGTGGGCATTATCGTCCTAGCTTGCCATTTGAGTCATGTGTCAAGTTAGTCAACACGGGTAGAATGTGCCCTCTGCCCCGAGGCTTCCCCTGGTTCTGTCTGGGTTCCTTCACCCCAAGTGCTCTTTTAGATCCTCTCCCTAGAGCATTAGAGAAATATTGGTTCTACTGAGTAAGTCCACCGACAGTTCTTCTCTGGGAAAAAGAGGGCTGTCTTCTCTCCTACAGCCTTGAGACATGGCAAGGTGAGTTACCTGTCACGGCCTCTCCTCCACGAGTTTTGTGCAGTTTTATTCTGGAATCACTTTTTAAAAATGTATAGAGTTGAGTTAGAAGTTGACCAGGTAGTAAGAGAGGTCCTTCCCGTGTATCTGTCCCCAGTGTCCCTAGTGGTGACGTCTTACATTATAGTGGTTCAGTATCAGAACGGACATTTGTGCAGTCACCAGCCCTTTGGTTTTCACTTGTTTCACACTCATTTTTCTATGTAGTGTGTAGTTCTAAGCAGTGACTGCCACACTGTCGTAACAAAAACCCTTTGTTCCACGACCCCCACCCCCACTCCTGTGTGGTCCTGCCCTCCTTCCCTTCAACCCCCAGAAACCACTTACCTGTCCCTCTCTGGTTTGTCATCGAGTCGGTAGCTCACCTCAGCTTTCTCACTCTTTGCCCTTGCGAGCCTTCGCCGCGCTCTGGGTGCCCGTGGTGCCCATCCTGTTCCCGGGTGCCGGCCCCTGTTCAGGCGCGCTCTTAATCTGGTGCTGCACCAGTATCATTCTGAGGCTGACAGTCATTTGCATAGTGGTCCCTGTAAAAGCACGTCCCATGGCTGTTAAGAGCTCGGATGCTCCCGGCTGGCCTTGCTATTCTCCTAAACACGGCTGTTTTCCAAGAACTTTTTGATTTGCAACTTTATTTCTCAAGTTTGACGTAGATTTGGTCAGACGTGATGCATTTTGAACTCTTGCTCATCATAGTACAGATTAAGGAATGCCTAGACTTGGTCTCTTTACCTGAAATGGAAACTTCAGGAACTATAATGACTTGCATGACTGGGCTATTGGGATCTAGCTCCTTTGAGCTGACAGTTAAAACAGCCCCACATGGGAAAAAGGTACACTCATACATTGCTGGTGGGGCTGCAAATGAGTGTAGCCACTCTGGAAAGCAGTGTGGAGATTCCTCAGAAAGCTTGGAATGGAACCACCATTTGACCCAGCTATCCCACTCCTTGGCCTATACCCAAAGGACTTAAAATCAGCATACTACAGAGATACAGCCACGTCAATGTTCATAGCTGCTCAGTTCACAATAGCCAGATTGTGGAACCAACCTAGATGCCCTTCAGTTGATGAATGGATAAAGAAACTGTGGCATATATATATACAATGGAATATTACTACGCCATGAAGAATGATAAAATTATGGCATTTGCAGGCAAATGGATGAAATTGGAGAATATCATGCTAAGTGAGATAAGCCAATCTCAAAAAACCAAAGGACGAATGATCTCGCTGATAAGCGGATGATGACATATAATGGGGGGTGGGAGGGGTTAGCGTTAGGGTTAGGGTTAGGTTTAGGGTTAGGATTAGGGAGGGGGGCAAGAATGGAGGAAGGAAGGACTGTATAGAGGGAAAAGAGGGATGGGTGGGGAGGGGGGAAGAGGGAAAAAATGTCAGAATGAATCAAACAACATTGCCCTGTGTAAATTTATGATTACAGGAATGGTATGCCTTGACTCCATGTACAGAGAATCAAAATGTATCCCATTTGTTTAAGATAATAAATAAATAAATAAATAAATAAGTAAATAACAACAACAACAAAAAAACAGCCCCACATGGAATAGCCAGGTGAGCAGATGGATGCTACAGTCTGCCATAGACAAGACTTCTTTATTTTTATTTTATTTATCTGTTTTGAGGTTCCAGGGGTGCTTAATCACTGATCCACATCCCCAGCCCTTTTTAAAAAATTTAGATTTTTTAAAAATTTTGAGACAAGGTCTCGCTAAGTTGCTGAGGCTGGCTTTGAATTTGCCATCCTCCTACCTCAGTCGCCAGAGTCAACAAGAATTCTTTACATTTCTTTTTTTTTTTTTAATTTGTGGTGCTGGAGATCAAATCCAGGGCCTCTTCAGGCACACGGGGCAAGCACTCTACTACTGAGCTGCACCCCAGCCCTGGACAGCACTTCTGGGGACCCTGAACACAATGCAGCAGCATGTCCTGTCACTCATCAGCATCTCAGCAGGACCAGGTGACAAGGGGATTTCTTGGATGTGAACCAGGACTTCTGTGAACAAAGTCTCTTTGACTCAGACATAATAGTGGTGGTGACAGGGAGTGGATTGTCCTCATGAAAAGATGTGTGACAAGAAAAAGTTGAGAAGGCATGGGACAGACTCCTCCAAAGGTTTGCCACTCTGTGGGAGCGGGCGGTGCTTCTCAGCTCTCAGAACCAGGTGCTCCCGAGGAACCTGCTCCGAGCATGTGCGTAGTCCTTCAGATCCTTCCAGACTGGTGCGCTGGTGCTCTGCGGGGGAGGAATGGCCAGTAGGGAAGCTAGGGGAGTACTTTTCTGGTTCTTTTATGCTGGACAGGGGCTTTTCTTATGGCCTGCTTCTGATTGCCTCTGGCCTCATGCTTTGAAAGAAGAGATGCTTGTGGGGTGCAGGCAAAACCAAACCCAAACCATACCCTCAAAAATCTTAAAAGAGAGGCAAACCCCAGGAGAGTGCAGTATTTTCTTTCACTTTTTTACTACACCAGGTGAGGGCCACCTGATCAGCCAGGGGTGGGGCTCCCTCCGCCTCTCCCAGTCCTGGAACTGTCTGACCTACCTTTACCATTACTGCCAGTTTCTGAGCTGGCCTGCTGTCCTCTTGTCTCCACCAGCCCGCCTCCCTGCCCATCTTGCTGTCTTTCTCATTTGTAATTAAAATCTTAGTTGAGATTGGTTCTGAGCCAGGGGGAGACACTCTGTATTCTGCTCTTACCACTGAGATTGTCTGTCAAAGTCAAGTCAAAAAATTCCTCTACATACTAATTTTCTTTGGAACACTCTTGTTTTATATGAGAAACATCCAGTTGCCCTTGTTCGCCCACGTGTGTGTGTGTAAAGTGTGTCTAGTGTTTCAGCAACAGGTATGTGAGCTGGTGGTATCTCTCAGCTATGAAAAAGAGAAAGACTTTGGTTTAAACTAGCGTGTGTGTGTGTGTGTGTGTGTGTGTGTGTGTGTGTAAGTCTAACATAAGTTGTCCTTCAGTGTTCACGGGGATTGGCTTTAGGATCCCCTCTGATACCAAAACCCTGTGATGCTCAAGTCCCTATATAACATGGCACTGTTAACCTGTGCACATCCTTGAAATACTTTGTCATCTCTGGATTACTTGTGATACTAAATACAATGTAAATGCTGTGTCAATAGTTGTTAAACTGTTATTCAGGGGACAGTGACAAGAAGAAAAGGGTTTGCATGCATTTAGTACAGACTGCTTTATTGTTTTGTTTTCAGTGTTTTTGAACCATGGTTGGTGGAATCCGTAGCTACCGAACCTGGGGTTGCAGATGCCCCCCTGTGTATGTCACGTGTGTGCGCGCGTGCACTGATAGAGCTCACGTTGAGCATCGGAGCTTCATGGTTCCTGGCTGAGGCACTTACAGCAGTTGGCATGGGAAAATGAAGTCTTTACCAAGGCTGTGTTGCCAAAGGTTTTTGCCTAAATCTAGTAAATAAGCTATTTGCTAAAGAGAAGCAGAATCTTCAGACAGCCTTGTTTTTTGAACTGCTGACCGTTTTCTGAGAAGATAAGAGCTGGAAGCAGCCTCCCCATCATCTCACACAGCCTTGCCTTGTGGGCATGGGGTCATCAGAGGGATGTTTTGTCTGTCAGGAATTGTGTTGCCAAGATTTTCCTTCTTTAGGGAGTCTTCTCAAAAATAGGTGCCAGATTCAACTTCAAGGTTAATGAAGTTCAGGTACAGATTGTAAATTCTTGCATTGATTTTTTTTTTCAGACCTTGAGAACTACTGAAATTCTCTGATGTTCCTCATGGTGATGGAGTTTCTGAGCTGTAACAATTTCCTTCTTACCTTTGGGCAGATCTGGTTAAGTTCAATTACTTACTGTGTTGTAGATTCTAAAACTGTAGTCACTGAGGGTTCTTTTACATAAGGCCAGTTCATCTTTCCTATAAAATACTTAAAAAAATGGGATCTCTTCTTATATTTAAAGTATCTGTTAGGAAAAAGAACATTTGATAAAATGTGCCCTTCCTTATGAAATTAGGGCTAGGTTTTACCGTACAATATTTTGAGGAGTAAACAAATCAGGGACTCCTTGCCTATGCTGTGAAGGGTAATTTATGCAGCTGTCTTTTTGTCGTCATTATTATTTTCCAGTATTTTACCATAGAAAATTAAAACGTAAGTGATCAGTTCTGAGAATGCAAACAGGGAGCAAAAATGCTTGCAGCCTGGCCGCAGCAGGCTTGTGGGCTGTGCGTATGTATTGTTTGTATTTTAAGAAAATGTGCTTCTGAAACAGAGAAGCCTTCTTTCAAGGAGTTAAGAGGGCGTTTAGCAGGAATGTGACTTTATTTTCATGTTATCTTTGAGATTTCCAGTAGATTCCTTTTATTCTTCAGCACAGATAGCAATGTTACTTCATCTAAACTCTACCATGAAATGATGGAGTCAGAAATATAACAACTCAGGTTTTTTGTACTGAGTCTCTTAAAATCCCCGTTGGCTTTTAAACCTCCACCAGGTCCCTAAATGTGAGTCTTTAGAGTTGGCCGTGTGCGTGTGAAATGAAATTAGATAGCCTCAGAAGAATTAAAGGCCCACATGAGAGTTTTCTTTTGTCTTATGAAATGTTTGATGCAGTTGAGCTGCTATTCCCTCATGAAAAGCGTAATTTTAGAGTAGTATTAAAAAGGAGGGTATATCTTGTCTTTATTACAGTTCAGTTTAGGACAAAATTACCTTTTAAAAAAAAATTCTGAGTAATAGCAGCGTTCTTTAACTCGTTAGTGGTGTATTTGTCAAAGGAAGAAAATATGTGTACTAAAGATGTGATGTGGTGCGGGGGTTTTGGTGTGAATCGGAATGAGTACAAATCTACCTGTGGCTCAGCCATTGTGCTGGCAGTTTAGCCTCAGTGAGTCTGCATTTCCTTCTGTCAGTTGGTTTTTGTTTGTTAGTTTATTTTGTGGTACTGGGGATTGAAGTCAGGGACACTCTACCACTGAGTCACATTCTCAGCCCTACTTTGTATTGTATTTAGAGACAGGGTCTCAGCGAGTTGCTTAGTGCCTCACCATTGCTGAGGCTGGCTTTGAACTTGTGATCCTCCTGCCTTAGTCTCCCGAGCTGCTGAGATTATAGGCGTGTACCATGGTGCCTGGCCTATCCAGTTTTTTAACTTGTAAAAATTTACTGAACACTCTCCACAGCCTGGGACTGGGCTATATCTGTACATGTATGAATTCACTTAATCTGTCCCATAGTCCTCTGCAGTTGGTATGGTTTTTATCTCCTTTTTATATATGAGAAGACAGAAAAGGGAAGTTATGTACACAAGTTCACACCACTGGGAAGTGGTAGAACTGGGATTTGGAAGGGGTCTAGCTGCGTGGAAACATGAATTCATTTGGAGTTTGTGCAAGTTTGTAAAGGAGATGAAAATGGAATCTGTGTGGAAATCTGCAGGAATGTGTATTTGCTTCTCCATACGAAGTGGACCAGAGTCATGAGATACAAGCCCAAGAAAAAAATCCCTATTTTTTTTGCCAGTGACTGGAGCAAGGAATAGAAATTTTCTTGTAAACAAAGCAAAGCAAAAACAGAGTTCCTGCCGTTTTGTGGTGGCTGCAGCTGAGTGAAAGGCATAAGGAATTCTGTTCAGGGAAAAGATTCAAAGAATAGTTCCAGTAGTTTTTGTATGTGTCCAGGGAGCGTCCCTACTGAATGCTCAGGTCACACTGAATTTCCTAAATCATTTTTCTGGACTGTAGTCTGTTTTTAGTAAACTTCAGATTCCCATAGACTGTGTTTGCTTTGGATTCCATGCAGTTTATAAATCTTGCTTGTAATTTGCTGAGCTGACACTTATGTCCACTTGGTTCATGTAAATGACTGGCGGTTGTCACAGCATTGTGGTTGTGGTCTGTTCACACCTTCCTCACCAGAGCTAGATAAAAGTGCTGTTTTAATCAAGTTCAGTGATAAAAATTTTAAGAAACTATTTTGGAAATTGATTCCCCTACCCTTTTTTTTTTCTTTTCCATTCGTTGCTGGAGGTTGAACCCAGGGTCTTGTGCATGGTAGGCAAGTGCTTTGCCACTGAGTTACAGCCCAGGCCCCAGTGTGAGGTTTTAAAAGATAATGAATGGTTTACATTTAAGTCAACTTTTCATAGTTGTAATTCAGTTAAGGTAGTGATACTTGGTAACTGTTCATGTTTTTCATTTCTAAGGAATATAGATTTTGTAGTTTAAAAAGAAATTAGCATAGTTAGATCAACAGATATATTCTCTGCGATAAAGTGTGCCGCCTGGATATTGCCTAGGGGTGGATACATCATCAGGGTGGGGTTAGAGTAGTGCTTTATGTGGAATAGCAGTACTCAATTTTGTCTCGATATTTAGCAATATCTGGAGACATTTTTGGTCGTTAACTATCAATGTGGGGAGGATACTACTAGTGTCTACTGTGTTAGGAACCAAGGATGCTCTAAGTACCCTAGATTGCACAGGGCAGCTCCCCCAACAAAGACTGACCTGATCCAAAATGTGAGCGGTGTCAAGACTGAGAAACCTGGATAAAGAAGATTGGCTTATCCCGGTATAGTGGCGCATGCCTGTGATCCTAGCAGCTCAGGAGGCTGAGGCAAGAGGATGGCAAGTTCAAAGCCAGCCTCAGCAACTTAGTGAGCCCCTAAGCAACTTAGCAAGACCCTATCTCTTAATAAAAAATAAAAAAGGGCTGGGGATGTGGTTCGGTGCCCCTGGGTTCAATCCCTAGAACCAAAACCAAAAAAAGATTGGCTTGTTTCTGTAAGATTCTGCACTCTTTTCATTTGTTATTTTAATCGTCTGTGTTTTTAGGTAAAATCATCACTACTGAAGAAATTTCCTGTGGTGTCCTTTTTGGAGTGTCTGCGAATAATGCATTCATCTGATTTTTATTATTTTTATTATCTTTGTTACTTTTAGTTTATCTTGGTTATCTCTGATAGTATCTTAGTTCTTTTATTCCAGCATTGGTTTTTATGGCATTAGTGAGTAGTTGGCTTGCAGTTGGATTTTCTAGACCTTCTTGCTGATGCATTTCCACTTATCCTAAGACGCAAAGGCATGGACCATAGGACCAGTTTGGCAAAGAGTGCCAGAACCCAATATGTGTATTTCTGAGATGGAAGACGGAGAGAAGGGGCCAGCATCGGCAGTCTGTACTCTACTTGCTGAACCTCCTCTTGTCCTTTGTTGTTTTCATTAATCACCAAACACTCGGGTTACAACCCTGATAATGCAGAGGCAGCCTCTTTGAGTGGAGCTAGCAAGCTCCACACCTTTTTTCTTTTCCATTTCTCCCAATTTCAATGAGCGTGGGACTTTTCTTTCCCCTTAATTGTCACCAAGCATGTGTTTTCCTTGCCAGCCACTGGCAAGAACGATGAAGTACTTTGCAAACTTGGGTAGGGGCTGTTGAATCTGCACTTGTGTTTGTTGAAAATAGGACTGCTTACAAGTTCACACCTTTACTGTTCGCATTGAACCTTCAAGGCATGATTGAAACCAAGTTGGGTCTTCTTAAGGTTCCTGATTTAATTTGTGGTTTAGGAGCGACTTCTTTCCATGTATTTCCTTGCCGATTTCTCTCTCCTATCAGGAGGAGGATAAAAGAAAATAGTTTAATCTGACTTTTATTGACTTCATTGCTTTTTCTTCTTTTTTTTTCCCCAGTGTTAGAATTGAAGCCAGGGCCTCATACATGCTCAGCACACACTTTGCCCACTGAGCTTCCCCTTCAGCCTTTGTTGCTTCTTTAACATTGGAAGGCAGTGTACGAGACATCTGGCTAGATGAACTTTAATGTCATGTATGATCTGCTTATTATTTGGATGTAATTTTAGTAAGGAGTCCTTGGAACTCCAAATGGTGTATTTACTTTGTTAGATCAAGAGTTGGCACCACTATCTGCTGGTTACAAATGAATTTACTAAGTGGATAATTTGTTGAGCACTGGCTGACCTGATGGGGAATTAAGGCCTCCGGACGTGGTTCCTGATGGAATCTGGGCTACACAGGTTCGTCCTGAGGCTTCAGCAGTGACATTCTTACCAATGAAGAAGTTAACACTCGGGACCAGGCAATTCAGCCAATAAGTGACATGTCCCAGTATTTGCTCATCAGCTCTGTTAATCCAGATTAATGATTAGAAATGAGACTATGCTGAGTGACTTCCTTGCATTAGAGATTGCTGTTTGTTAAAGACCACTGTTGATGGAGTTCCACATGATTCAGTGGTGCCATGGGACTTCTGGTTGACCTGGCGTGCTGTGAGACTAAGCTGTCCTGGCAGCTGGGTAGAGTCCCACTCTCTGCCGGTACTGCATGATGCTAAGTGGTGGCAGAGAACACCAAGCAAGGGCAGTTGAGTCACTGATGAACTTTTGGAAGTTTCCTCAGATTCATCTAGAACTAGGAACCTCTAAAACTAACAGGAACAATAGCAGAGGACATTTATTAGACACTTATTCAGGGTCTCATTGAATCCTCTGTGTGTTTTTTGTTTTAGTCAGCTTTTTCACTGATGTGACCAAAAAACCCTGATGACAATTTTAAAGGAGAAAAAGTTTATTTGGGGCTCATGGTTTCAGAGTCTCAGTCCATAGACAACCAACTCCCTTACTCTGGGCCTGAGGGGAGGCAGAACATGATGGCAGAAGAATGTGAAGGAGGAAAGCGACCTTGTACATTGTATGGGGAAGCAGAGAGAGGCACTGCAGACCAGGGACAAAGTATAAACCCTACGGCCTGCCCCCGGTGACCAGTCTGCTCCAGACACACCCTCCCTGCCTACAGTTACCTCCCAGTTAATCCCTGTCAGGAGATTAACGTGCTGATTAGGTTAAGGCTTTCATAACCCAGTCACTTCACATCCAAACTCTCTTGCATTGTCTCCCACATGAGGTTTCTGGGGGAGACACCTCATATCTAAACCGTAACAGGTTCCATAGCTAATCCCACGTGCAGATTTAGAGGACTTAATCTCTTGTCGGGTCGTCCAGCTAGCTGGGATCCAGGTCTCTTGGCTGGTCCAGGATTATGTGTTCGTTTCTTTCCTTTCAACTTGCTGTGCAAGTGTTTATCACAGCTCTCCCGGCCGGTGCATCGTCACATCAGGCAGACATTGCATTTCAAGGTTATTTTCATGGCATGGGAACTCGGTTTTGTCTAGGACTTTCTCAAATGTAGGACATATCTGGGGCTGGAACCTCAATATTTACAAATAGGCAAAGCAAAAGTAGTGCACTCAGCAGAAAGAACAGCTGTGCAGAATTAGCAATGACAAGGTGGGCCATGATTTTCAGACTTCACTAGGCCCTGCAGGCAGTGGTTCTGGGACGTGCTGAATTGCCCTTTTGCTGTCCACTCTCTGCTACTGTAGGCTTCCCTATAATGGACAGCAGGTTCTTCTACAGCTAGTCCCATGGCTTTGTAGAGCTACAAGAACTCATTGGGTCCTTGGGAAGGTTATTGCTTGTTGACTCACAAAGTGGCAGTGAGGAAAGGCCACTGGGCCAGCAGGTGGGCTCTGGTGGTGGGTGAGCCCTCTCGGTCCTGCTGTCCATAGGTAGGATAAAGCACCTTGTGCTCTAACCAGCTTCCCAGAGTGCTCTAGGAAGACGGCCATCTTGAACCTGAGGCTCAGCTCCCAAGAACACACTAACAGTAGTTCTTCATTGGCTTGTGGGTAGCTTCTGTTCCTTTTTCTTCCTGATCCTTCATGCCACTAAAGTCAATGCTGTGGGGTAGGAAGTGGGCGTCTGCTTCTAGTGGGTAGCCCAGGCCAGCTCGGCATGTTGCACTCTTCCTTAACTGAAACCCTCTAAGAGGTGCAGACAGTAACACAGGTGCCCAAGGTCACTCCTCCACCTGCCTCTTGGCCCTCTTTTTGTTTTTGTGCCTCTTCAGCACTGTACCCTGACTTCCTTCCCTGTCCCTCCTGCTCTGTAGGCCTGGACTTTGCTCTGCCTGTTATATTTGGAGCCCTGATTTGGCCAGCTTTATATCTGACCTTAAGTGTGCAACTGTGTACATAATTCCAACGTCTCTCTTTTTCTGGCTTAAGTTGTGGACTCCTAGCCACAACCTAACACCAGATTGCACACCTGCCTATTCTGTCACTGCCCCAGCTTGATCCCACTCTTGTGCCTGACCATCCTCCTGCTGATCTTCTCTGGTGTGCTTGGCACTGGCCGCCTACAGGTTTGACTTATTGCCCTCCTGGGGTCGCAGTGACGACGTGCCCTCTTGTCACTTAAGCTGGAGTGTCCACCCCGCAGATGTAATTTTCAAAAGATTCTTCCACTCCCAAACCCATAGAGCAGGAGAGTCTCCAATACCAGGGGAACTTGAAATGAATCACGCAGTCTTGAGTTTCAGCTGGCCATACAAGGAGGCAGAAAATTGCAGTTTGAAACGTTCACAAGCCGTTCACGTCCTGAAGGCCTGGCTTCCTTCCAGGGTTGTCACGTATTCAGCTCCTGCCTCGTGCCTGTTGGGGAAGACTCGAAGAAGACTCAGCATTTGAATATTTAAATTAAACTGGCAAGAGTTTTAAGACAATATTGATACTTACGTGTACCTTTCTAATAAGAGAGAAGAAAGAAATGTTTTATATTTGTTTGATGCTAATCACAGGAGGAGGAATCATTCTGAGAAATGGAGGCTCTATTTTGGTAAACTGTATGAAACCAAGGGGAAGGCAGAATCTTTTTTTCCTTCATTTTCTGAGGAATAAACATCTCCGTCGCATTCTGGTGCTTGGTTGGCAGATGGCCAGAATGTGTGCCCGTCAGGAATCATCCCAAACCAAACTAAAGGGAAAACCTGACTTGCAGAAGGTGAAATTCAATCTCAGGGAGGGGACCTGGGGGTGGAGGGCGGCAGTGAAGGGTGGTGTCTAGAAGCTTAACCCTTGGTGACTATAAATAGCATACTTACTCACTTGGTGGCTAAAATACAGACTTGAAGAAAGGGTTTTCTTCTGCCATTTGGTCTGATCTAAGGGATGATTCAGGATGTTATATCCAAGACCAGACTCCTCTCATACTCATTTTCTTTTTGATTTGAGCCAAGTTGAATTAAGATCCCTGCTTGGTGAGTCCATTAAATAACTGAAGTACATCCCTTCAAAATCTTACTCAGAATGGGGGCATTATATACAAAACAATTTTTTTAAACCCTGTTTTTCAAACATTTTTTTAAACCTGTAGTGAGACCCAGACTATGTGGAGCTCTGTGTAAAAGGGGAACAAAGACTGGCCCACAGGGACTAGCAGGTAGGGACGGGCAGGAGGGAGTGGTGGAGACTGTGGTTTACTGGTGCTTATAGATAAGTCTTGGAGGGCTCAGTGTTGCCAGGCCTTCTACTTTTAATTTATTTATTTTTTGGTACTGGGGATTGAAGCCAGGAGTGCTTAACCACTGAGCCCCATCCCCAACCTTTCAGCTTTTGAAAGAGGCCAGAAATCTAGATTATTCCATGAAATGTTCCAGTTTATAAAATGTTGACAAGTAACACAACATGCTTTGTTTTTTTCCTGAGTGGCCCAAACACAACTTGGCTGGAGCTTGTCCTCTTTAGATAGTGAAAAGTGACGCGTCTTAATTTTGAGCAGAAGGGGATGGGAAGGTTTGTATTTTCCTTCACGTTAGTTTTGGCTTGCATCCCAAAGTATTTACTCTGTTGTGCAGCTGTTTTGGGACAGTGGTGTCCTAGGTTTAATTTCTGCATTTTTGGACTTGATCTCCATGTGATGCCGCCTTTTGGCCCATTCTTTGTTTCACTTGGTTAATCCAGGGATAGAAACTGGATAATCTTGTCTTTTGGCAGAAGGAAAATATTTTAATTTTGTACTTTAGAAGTTTGCTCTCTCCTTTATTTTTTGCAGAGATGTGGTTTGGAGAATTGGATGTCGTATAAGATTCTGTCCCTTCCCTGTTGTGACTTAGCATTCCTTCAACAGTGACCATAGAGTGCCTCAGGGAGTGGAGCATAGATGGGAAGGTTCTGGAAGCACCAGAACCTGGGTGCCTGGGTTTCAGTGCTGCTCTGATGCTTGCTGGGAGTGTGAGCTTAGGTAAGCTAGTCACCATTCTGTGCCTGACACTCCCACTTGGAAGATGAATTTGCTAAAGAAGCATACCTGCCACCTGGGGTTAATGGGGACTCAAATGGTGAATGCATTTGAAATTCTTAGAGGAGTGTCAGTGAGCACTGAAAAATATTAGATAACACGGTCACTGTTGTTATTACTACTAAAGTTTCTAAAATATTCATGCCCATTTAGTGGGGAGCATGGTTATGAGCGTTTTCACATAAATTTAATGTGATCCTTATCTGCAGTATAAGAACACATTATTATCCCCATTTTGCAGATATCACCTTAGTCGGTTTTTTGTTTTGAGACAAGATCTCTTTTTATTGCCCAGGCTGGACTTGAACTCTTGGGCTCATGTGATCTTCCTGGCTCAGCCTCCTGAATAGCTGAGGCTATAGGTGTGCGTCACTATACCCAGATATACAGACTAATTTTTATGGGGAAAGGATGTAGGGCATAAACCCAGGTGGAGCTCTCTCTGACCTGTCATTTACCATCTGCAAATGTGGACAAGTCGCTGTCTTCTGGCTCTAACTCAAGTTTCTCATGTGTAAACAGAAAGACTGGATGGCATTGTCTTGGGCGATTCTGTCAACCGTAATTTTTTTTAAATTTTACTCATTTTTTGAGATAAGATTCACCTAAGATAAAATGAACCACTTCCAGATGTATAGCTCGCGGCAGTCAGTGCACATAGTCACACAGCTGTCACCTCCATCTAACTTCAGAACAGTTTCACTTCCCCCAATAAAACCCTGTGCCCATGAAGCAGTCCCTCCCCAGCCTCTCCTCCCCTGGCCTCCTGCAACCTCTAACTTTCTTGCTTTTCCTATGGCTTTACCTGTTCCTAATGTTTCATATAAACAGAATCACGTATGAGGTGACGTGTGTCTGGCTTCTTTCACTCAGCATACTGTTTTCAAAATTCATCTATATTGTAAGCATGCACGGATTTGTCATTTCTTCTTGTAGTTAAGTAAATTTTCTAGCATTGGCTCTGATTTTAAATAAGTATGTGTGAAACACATTGTAAGAATATATACACATATACCTATCATTTGTTTTACATACATAATGTATATTTCTATGTTTATCTCTGCTGATGTCTGTCTGGCAAGAAAGCCCACATTTAGTTTGGAATGGGTTTATTTTTTGTTAGTGTTGTGGTAGCTCTTCCAAAAGTCCCACTCTGTACTTCTGTTTTCAATTGATATACCTAATAAACATATTGGAGTAGTTTATGTCCCCTGAATACACACAAGCAGTAAAAGCCATTGGAGGTTTATAATCCTATCTTGAGGCACTTGATGGTAGTTCGTTCACAGGAGCCTGGGCTTCCCCATTGGTCAGTTTAGTTGGATGTGCACATATGCCTCGTGTCTCATGGTTTTATGTCATTTTCATCATTAGTCTTAAATATGTGCCAGTGGATGTGACTATACAGATTTCCTACTTAGAACAGCTTAAGAGAACATTCAGAGGTGCTTTCGTTTTAAGTGGTTCTCACCTTTTACTCCTTTATTTTTTATTTTGGAACCGGGGGTTGAACCCAGGGGCACTTCACCACTGAGCTACATCCATGGGCCTTTTTCATTTTTATTTTGCGACAGGCTCTTGCTGAGTTGTCCAGGCTGACCTCAAACTTGCCATCCTCTTGCCTTAACCTCTCAAGTTGCTAGAATCCACCACACCTGGCAGTAAAGTTTTGCTTCTTTAATACAAGAGAGGTAGAGATACGTTTTTGTCTTATATTCTAAAGTAAAATTGAAAGCTCAGAAAAAGGAAGTCACATGGGTGTGCATTTTGCTCATTTTTATTTTCTTCCCAGCTGCTTAGCTGGAAATGCTTAAGGCTAGATTTCTATTTTTTTTTTTTTCCCATAATGGTTGCATTTAAAAACCAAATCAGAAATATGTGCTGTTTGCCTTTCTGTGCAATGAAGGTGTATGTTCTGTAGGGCCTTTAAAGAGGAAGTGTATGTTACCTTATGTAAATGTTGTAATGACATTTTTAAACATTGGGTAATCTTTTTTGGATAAGGTAGTTCTTGGGGGATCATTTAGGGATGGATGAAATCATCCCTTTTTGTTGTCGTTTTCCAATAAATCACTCTAAACCAATATGCTTAAGGACAGACGGATTTAGTGATTGCTCTTCAGGTTTCCAAGTCTTTGTTAGGCTTCCTGAACTATTCCGCTCTTTCTGGGTTTCCTTGGTTGGTTCATTCTCTGTCTCCTGTTTGAGAAGCAATTGTTTGTGATAAGAAGTGCACATGCCTAGAGTTACTTCTGTTTTGAATCTTGCCTCCACCATTGAATACATAAAAGTTACAAAGAGGCAAATAAAAAACAGAAAGCAAAGTTTTTCAGCTGACTACAGAAATGACCATGTCTTTTGGGGTCTCAAATGTAGATATTTTCCTTCTCTGCATTAACCAGGGACTTGAGAAGAGAGCGGGTACCCCAGGAGACATCAAACGTAAGAACCAACTGAATGGAAGATCCGGTACCTCTGGTTGTTGGGGTGGGAGTGAAAAGAAGGTCCCCTTGTAGCTTGGCCAAGCCAGTGATGGCAGAGACCTTCGAGGTGGGAATAGAGGAGGAGATTAGAGAGGTGACGGTCAGGTGGTTTGAGACAGGTCGGCTTCTGACATCCAGTGTTTAGTAGTTACTCATTTAAAACCTTACTCAGACGGGATGACTGTGGGCCTGAAGAAAGGGTCCTTTTTCTTCTGACTAGTGGTTCTTAACCAGGAGCGGATTTTGGTCCCCAGAGGACATTTGGTAATGTTTGCAGATATTTCTGCTTGTCACACTAGGGACTAAGGTTATCCAGTGAGTAGAAGTCAGGGATGCTGTCAGAGCTTTGTGACCTTGACACAAAAGGTCAAGGTCAGGCACTGGACATAACACAAATGTCAGCAGAGCTACTGCTGAGAGACTTGCCTTAGGCCATCCTAAACTGAGGGCTGACATTCCATCAGTCCTTGGAACAGCTTATGAGCTCTTTATTCCAGTGTTTGTGTGGAGGGTGGAGGAGCCATTCCGCACCCTGCCCCTCATGCCCATCAGGCCTCCTGTAGGTCTGCCACCACACAGGGTGGGGATAGCAGTGTCACCTCAGGTGGTAGCTGCCTTTGGGGCCTGTTATGAACATGGGTCACGTGTGTGACATCATCACCTTTGTGAAAATGCCAGGTAGGAGAAATCACAGGCTTCTGATGGATTGCAGCTGGGGACGTGTCCGGCATAATCTCACAGTGCATTTCTTTTTTAAAAAGAAAATTGTCATGGAAGATGTAGAACAGGAGATTGCTGGATTGTTGTCCCTCCTCAGATGTCACTGTGTTAACAAGTCCTTGTAACTCCTCAGGCTGTCACCCGGGTCCACACATTCATTGTCTGAGCGTGCGTAATGCCCACGGTGACTTGGAGTGCAGAGACCACCCAGATAACCAGTAGCTTTGAAATCAGGAGTTACATTTCTTAGTTTTACTCCTAGAAGGGAGTTTAGTCTTTAAAACAAACACAAGATTACTTAGTGCCATTGGATTCTTGAGAGCCATAAAATGTGTTTGAATTGTGGGTTATGGCTAAGGTAGCCATTTTTTGCTTTGACAGGCCCTAGACTGGAACCTGCTAGTTTGGTGGCACTTGTTAGTCAGTGGCCCATTGCCCTGGCTGGGGTTCGTTCCTGTGGGAGCTGCAGGTTGAGTTTCAGGGAGGGCTGCTGGCCTTTGGGCTGGGAGAACCTTCCTTTTGCTGACCCTTCCCTCCCACTGACCTGCCTCAATCGTGGAGTGGGGGACTGGCTCCAAGGGCAGACTCAGACAATAGTAACCGTATGGGAGAAGAGGCTTCAGGGTCAGCAGGGGACTCTATTACCTCACAGGACAATGGTAAGCTTTGCAGAGGATGTACAAGGTTGCATCTGCCTAGGACACTCAGTCCCAACTTGGAGGCGGTTCCTTCAGAGGGTTTGGAAGCCAAGTGTGTGCTGTTGGCTTACAGGTCCTCATACCATCTCCCGAAGGGGATTTAGCCTGCCCGCACAGCCCGCCCCACTCCTGCCTCCTGTGTGAAACAGCAAGACTCGTCTTGTTCAGAGGCGCTGCCTTCTGCTGCTCTTTACGCTTAAGTGACTTAGCCTGATATTAAACTCGGCGTTTTCAACCCGACCCATCATTTCAAATTCTTCAGCTCACGGGACAGGACCTCACTCCTCTTTAACCACACAGTTCCCCTCTGTGCCTGAACTGCACTTAGTCATTTCTCTCCTTCCCAAAGGACTCTGCAATGACCAGTATTGTCTCTGATTAAGCTCTTTAAGAGCAGCCTGGTTTTTGAACAGTCCTCTGTGCCAAGCTGTGTTGTTTTACTACTATTTATTTTCTCATTGAACCCCTTGACTGCTTTGTGGATTAGAGTTTGTCATCTGCATCTCGTAAAATAGGACTCTGGCTTGGGAAAGCTAAGTGAAGGTGGGTGGGTCAAGGGGTACTGTGTGTAGTTTTGAGGACGAACTTGCCTGGGCTCAATTAATTTTATAGTATGTAAATTACACATCGGTAAAGCTATTTTGAAAAAAGAAAAGAAAATCCAAACCTGTCCTGCTACCTGTTAGCTCTTGGTTCTTGAACTGCTCAGACTCATTTCTCACATCTGTAAAACGGGAGCATTATTAGTGGCTCACTCATAGGGTGTTGTAAGAAGTAAAACAGATCAGTGCCTGTGAAGTGCCCAGGACAGTGGCTGCTGCACTGTTGCTGGGCCTGCTGGTACTACTTTTCTCCAAGGCTACCCAGCCAGCAGGGGTCAGAGCCTGATCCACTGGATTCTGAATGTCATGTCCTTGCCATTGAATTCTGTGTCCTTCTGGGTCCTGGCATGATGCCTGATCAGCTAAATAAATATTTGTAGAATGAAAGGACACACTTGAAATTTTAGGTGATGGTGGCTCTTCAGGTAAAATGAATTTGCTAAAAGATCAGAACCTACCTTGGAATGCATGACGGAAGAACACAAGGTTAGAGTTCTGAAAGAACCTTTGCATACCTTGGCTTGGGTGGAAAAGCAAATAACTCCTTAAATCTTTCATTTTAAATGAACTCATGCCTGCGTGAAAAATACAACCTCATGATGGTCTGGCTGTAGAAGCTGCTGGGGGCCTGTGGGGGTGGGGCCCTGAGTCTCTAGGAAATGACCTTCCGGTTTGCCCTGGGGGTGGCACAGAAGGGCTGAGCTGCTCCTGGTAAGAAACTCTGAAAAACAGTGGGTGTTGATAGATATTTTAGGATATGCTACATTTGGGGGTGTAGCGTTCACAGTTGATTTCTATAAATGTGAACCTTAGAATGTGTCTTGGCTCCTATTTAAGTGCTGTGGAGGTGAGCTCGGGGCAGTGAGCTGGACAGAAAGGTCAAGGTCATTGTCTGTAGGGCATGGCTGGTAGAAGACAGACACTCCTGGCAAAGTGTCCGCCTGGTAAAGTTTAAGTCACCTTGTTCTTGGGTCTTTGTTATGAATCCTTCCTCCGTCCCACGTCCTCTCCTGTGTCCTTCCTTTCTGGTGCCAGTCACCACCCTGTGCACACCCCGGGCCACTGTTAGTCAGTCCACACATCTCTCTTCTTTTATCACATTAGACATATCTGAGCCTGGTTGGACACAAAAAGAGCAGTTTTGAGATCACGGAGTGTCTTTGCTGCTGCATACTATTTAGTTAATTGATTTTATTTGCCTTCTCTCTGAAGGACCAGTAACACGGACAGTGAGTTGGCATGTGCAGTTAGGAACTCGAGGGTTTAGAGAACACCCTGCGGAAACTGCTGTGTGTTTTGCACTGCAGTAAACTGATGCTTTTCTTCCCTTTTGCCAAAAATGTCCCGGGCGGTCTGTGTGCTGTGTCCCAGCACCGGTGAAATCATCTTATGTGTTGGACTCTGAGAATTTACATTCTTAATCTTAGTGCGATTCTGATTTATCCTATTCTTTTATTATTTCAGAGGTAGAAGGATTTTTCTGCTTCTAAAGTAGGTTGGGTAAGGTAGGTGACTCGGTGACTCATTCAAGCGTACCTTTGCTTGTTGTCACTGGGGAATTTTGTACACGTGTTCCCTGAAATGAGGAAAAGCAAACGTGAAGAAGACGTCACGTTCGCACCTTCATCTCGCTGCCCTCACCACCCTAGCTGCGTGTCTACCGAGGCTTGGGAACAGCACCACCCGACACGTGCGCCTCATGTGGCTGTTGGGCACTTGGGCCGTGGCCGTTCCCAACTGAGATGCACATGGGGATCAAAGCAGCTCATTGTGAGAAGGAGTCGGGAGAAGCGAGTCGGAGCTGGGGCTCAGTGGAGGAGCCCTGGCAGCACGGCCGAGGTGCGGGGCTCACTCAGCAGCACCACGTGAAGATAAAAAAGTTGAAGTTTCCCATCATCTACAATTAAAAAAAAAATTTTTTAAAAAAGGAGTGTCAAAGGTCTGGAATACTTATTTTGTGTTGGAGATTTGTTGAGATGATACTGATTTGAATCTGTTGAGTTAAAGAACAGATAATGTTATCTGTAATTAATTTATCCCTCCGATTTCTTTGTCCTTTTTTTGTTACTTGGGTTTTTTATTGAGATAGGGCCTTGCTATGTTCCATAGACTCTCCTCCAGCTCCTGAGCTCAAGGGATCCTGCTGCCTTAGCCTTTTGAATAGCTGGGACTAAAGGCATGCCACAAGCCCTGCTTGTCACTTTTCTTTGTTTGTTTTTGTTGTTTTGTTTTGTTTTAAATGTGACTGCTTGCTGCTCAAAGTACAAATGTACTTGGCAAACAAGAAGGGTTCTGATGGAACCAGTACCACTGAACAGGAGCTTCTGGAAACTTCTCTCTGGAGCAGTGGGAGCTGCTGCCGCCCCTGCGAGGAGGTCCTCTGGGCCACCTCCGGGGTGACTACCTCCCTGCCTGCCAGCAGTGAGCCTCAGAGGAATTCTGCTTATCACCATCTGTGACTGATGACAGCTCGCCTGTAGGCCAGCTCTTCTTAGAACAAAACAAGTTCAAGGAGTTCTTGAGATTATCAGGGTCTGCAGAGCCTTAGCAACACTCTTCAGAGGCTCCCAGGGGTCAGTGGATTCCGGATGATGCTTCTGGAGTCTGTGTTTGCCACCTAGGCTGTTTGTTCCTGCTGGTTTTTCTAGGACACGGTAGCATTTTAAACAGTTGGAGAGCTTTTGCTTTTCTTAAATAAGAGGTTTGAACCCTTTTGGCTCTGTTCTTCTAGAAGGTGCTAGGGGACAGTCATGGTAGCCTGTAAGTGCCCGAGTGGAGGAGGTTTTTTTGCTGCATTTCCAGGGTCTGCTCACAGACCTCTGTGGCAGTTGTATGGAAAACAGAGAAGGTCATCTAGGGGTGCTAGTTTCAAACCACCAGGCAATTTTCAGATGTTTCTGAGTAGGACTTTTATTTTGATATCTTATTGGTGTATCTGTGGTGGTATCACAGAATCCTTAAGTCATACTACTAAAAACATTTTCTTACAAAGTGCAAACTTCAGGCGATCTTTAGTGGCTTCGTTTATTTTGTTTTGGGACCGGGTGAGCTTTTAAAGCATAACAACTTCTTGTCATTTTGGAAGCCAGGAAGTCCAAGGTGGAGGGACCTTCATCAGGCCAAGACCTTCTTCTGCATCTTCTCATGGTGGAAGGCAGAAGGGCAATAGGATATGTGTGGAAGGGAGCAGGTGGAAGAAGGCCAAGCACGTCGTTTTGTCAGGAACCCACTCTTGGGATAACTAACCCATCCCCAAGATAAGGGTATTGGCCTTGCCTCTCCCCACTGCTGGGGATTTAGTTTCCAGCGCATGAACTTTGGAGAACACATTCGAACCACAGCATCTGGCAAGCCAGGTTTGTTACAGGAACACTACCGTGGGGCCTTCTGAAACCATTTCCTAATGGCAGGTTGTGCAGTGGCTGACCTTTTAACTAAATAATTTAAAAACAAATGCTCACAGTGCAATGCATGTTAATTATTGGAGTAAATCGTAACTGCAGAGATGTATGTCAGCATTCTGTAGTCAGTTCCTCAGGAGCAATGCATTCCATTTTGTGATCAGAATATTTGCGTTTCTTCCTTCCTCTCTCCTTCCCTTCCCCCTCCTTCCCTTCCTGGCTTTCTTTGGAGCTGACGCTCCCCCCTCTGGGCCCGCTGTTTGAATCCGCAGTTTTATGCCCAGTGCTCTGTGTGAGCTGGTGTTCGCTTCCCGGGAGGATTTTGTTTCAGAGGCAGGCCAGGTTTGAGAACCACTGAGTTGGTGGATTTGCAGATCGGAGGAAAAGGAGCTTCGTGTATGTGGATAACTGCCTGGAGGACTCTGGCCTTATCCTACTGAACACTGACTGGCTCAGCTCAGCAGGAGAGTCACCCAGACGGGGCCACCCAGACAGGGCCCAGGTCACGGTGGAGCCACAGAGCTCCAAACCCTAGCATTCCAGGCCTTCGTGTCTGTCTTGCTCCCTGGTTTGATGCTGCTGTAGGAGCCTCCTAGACCATTTCTGCCCCATGAGAGTTTATTGGGAGTTTGCCTGGCCACTGCGATTCTTGCCTCTGAGTCCTTAGCTTGCTGTGCTTGTTTCTTCCCTCCATCGAGCCTGTGGAGGGCTTTGTTTCTCAGAGATTAAGTGAGACCAGGAGTATTGAGGGTGAAGAGGCCGGGGCTGGGCTTGTCATGCACAGTCAAGTGTAGGGCAGTATTCTGACTCTTCGGTGATTCTCTTGCCCTCACCAGTTTGACCCATGCATGTCCTGTATTCCACCTAGGACTCGGGATGCCAACTGAGGGGGGTAGATTGTGTTGGGAAGTGCTTAAATTGGGGCTGGTGGTTTGAGAAGGATGACGGGGTGGGAGAGAGGGCTGGGATGGCCCTGGGTTACCGTGGTCAAGGGAAGTGGCTCCCTTGTTGGACTGAGCCTGCTGTCCACTGTTATCCCTGGTCCTCAGGTAGCTAGAGGCTTCCTGGGAATAAGAAGGGAATTGGCAGCCTTCACTTTGGACCAGGACCACTTTGGTCCAGATGGGGCCTGCCGTCCAGGGGTGGGGAAGAAGTGTAGGAACGAGGAGGAGCCCTCTGTCTTCTGTTTCAGATCTCAGAGCCCCAGAGAGACACAGCTTGAGGAGTGTGGCAGGCCTGACTTCAGACTGCCGGAGGCGGCTCGTCCTCCCTGTTCACACCAGCGGGGTCTTAAGCGGTCCCCGCTTCCCCGCGCCGATTCTACTGAAGGAGGTCTCGAGGGTGTCCCGGTGTTGAGTGACTAAGGGTCTTTTAAACTGAGACAATGGGAAAGTGATCCTTCAGAATGACTTGGCTACCACAGCTGCTGTGTGTGTGTGTGTGTGTGTGTGTGTGTGTGTGTGTGTGTGTGTTTTGTGGTACTGGGGATGGAACCCAGGCTTCCTACATGTTGTGCAAGCACTCGACCACTGAGCTACTTCCCTAGCCCCATGCGTGTATTTTAAACATAATTTGAAAAAAAGTATATCGTATTGTATAACAAAGTAATTTTGCCCACATTTTGCTGGTGAGGGGAGATGATTTAGTCCTTCGTGATTTCTAAGCTTGGCGGGTGAGCTTGTGAGACTGTTTGTTCCTGTTCCGGACAAAGGTGAATGCCTTCATTGTTCAGTTGTGTGGAGCTGTTAATAGTTTATGGATGGTGATCAAGTAAAGCCGCATAAGCCAATTTACAGTGTGTCTTAGCCTACACTGGCGCTTGGCTAATTTGCAGAAAATTGGACCTTTCAACTTGAGGATGGGGACCTGGCCCCCTCGGCCCCTGTGAGAATGTCTTCTTGCTTCCTTCACCAACAACCTGGGGGTTTGGTATTCTGAATGTGTCCCCAGATTTGTTCTGTGGCATATAATTTAAATTTGCCCCCGTTGTACCTCAGGCTTCTGAAAGTGAGGTGTGTCTGTTATTAATCCTGTCTGGTGTCTCTGGCACAGTATCTGGTGGTTAAGTGAATCACGGGGACCCCTTGCTCTCTGGGAACAACTTCCAAACACCCACTCTCCTGCATTCTCAGCATTATCCCCTATTTAATCCCCTACAAGATGATTGTGTTTGTTTTATCTCTTCTGTTGTTAAATAAATTGAGGCCCACGGAGGTTAATTTGTTCAGGCCACTTGGCCCAGATGTGATCAAGCCCGAATTCCTGTTCAGGCATTTTGATCCCCTGATTTGAGTCATCACTGGAAACCACTATTCTCTTGGTCTGTTTTTCTGTTGCTATAACTAAATGCCTGAGATCAGGCAATTTATAAAGAATAGAGGTTTATTTAGCTTGATTCTGGAGGTAGGGAGTCCAAGAACATGATACAGCATCCGGTGAGGGCCTTTTAACTTTGTTGTAGCATGGCCAAGAGTGAGCATCATGTGGCGAGATCGAGAAAACTCCTTTTATAACAAAGCCACTCCTCAATAACCCTTTAGTCCATTTATCCATGAATGGATTAATCTAATCTCATGACCCACCTCCCAAAGATCCTGCCTCTAAACAGTGCTCCATTGGGAACCAGTTTCCAACACATGAAATCTGAGGACACGTTCAAACCCTAGCAACCGCATTTCAGTATAATCATGACAACATCTCCAACACCTGACCAGGGTTTTGTTTGTTTCTTTTTTAAACCATCAAGACTGTCGAAGAGGGAAAGTCTGAGTCTGCCACAGACCAGAGAAAAACTAGGGAGGAAGGACTGCTGGAGACAGTGTCCTGGAAGAGATCCTGGGACAGAAATGGGACATCAGGGGAAAACTGGTGAAATCTAAATGAAGTGTGGCATCCAGTTGGGGAAATGTGGCAGGGTCGGCTTCTTAGTGTGACAGATGGGCTGTAGTAACGTACGATGGGAACAGAGAACCTGGGGAAGGCGCCCAGGACCTTATCCTTGCAACTTCTCTGTGTCCTCTAAAACTTTCTAAAATGAAGAGTTCACTCAAATCCACAGACGCCCCCTCCACACACACACCGTGTCGTGCACATCCCGCCCTTGCTCCCCGGATCTCGGCACACGGGAGTGGGGAGAGAATCCGGCGGCAGAGGCTGGCTGGCACGCTGCCTTTGCGCCTGTGCTGTGTGGCGCTGGGGGGCCCGGCCTGCTCATGCTTAGCCCACACTGGACCGCTGGCCCTCACGCCCAGCCCTTGCCTTTTCAAAGAGCCGGGTCGGCCTGTCCTCGAGCCCCTGGGAACGCCAAGAGGCGGCGCCACAGGAGCCGAGGAGGGTGGGCTGCAGTGTGCTACCCAGGCGGGCCCCTGGTGGATGTCCAGCCCTTGGGCCACTGAGAAACCTCTCTCCCGCTCAGCCCCTGCGCTCTAGAGCAGCGCCGGCAGGCTGGGTGTCCTGGCCTGGGCTTGTCTTAGAACGCTTGCTACTGGAAACGCTTGGCGGCCTGGGGGAAGGCTGGTGCGTGTGGTTGGTTCGGTGGGGCCTGTGGGTTCTTTGGTTCTGCAGCAAGGCCCTCAGAGGAAGGCACTGTGGTGGCTGAAAATCAGCTGGGTGTGACCCAAGGTGGCAGCCGCAGGGGTGCCCGGCGCCCCCCATGCCCGCACTGGCTCGGGGGAGGAAAGCCCTGCGGAGCTGAAGCAGACGCTGGGCCCGCTGGCGAGGCCCTGGTGCTCACCGCAGACGAGCCCGCGGCACCTCCTTTCCTGCGGATGGCTGCCGAGCGTAGGGAGTGGGACCCGAGTCGAGGCCGTGTCTTCTGGGGGCGCTTCCAGTGCCATTTTTGTGACCTCATACCCACGTCTTTCCGCGGCCCTGCCCCTCTCTGTGATCCAGTGATTGCTCTAAGGCTACTGTGCATTTGCTGGGCATCCAGCAGAGCCCTGAGCTAGGGCAGGGGGTTGAGAATTAAATACTCAGCCACATCCAGCCTGCCTGCCCGGTTCAGGGGCTGAGTCAAACAGCTCCTCTCTTGCCTTCCGTAACACAAATGACACAAACATTGTAAAACTATTAGTATTGTACTCAGTCCAAGAACTCAGATGTCTTGTTTTGGTGTTCCAGAAAAGTCATATAAAAACTAGTTAGGAACCAGTAACAGTAGCACAGGCCTATATTCCCAGTGACTTAGGAGGCCAAGGCAGGAGGATTGCAAGTTTGAGGCCAACCTCAGCAATTTAGTGAAGACCCTGACTCAAAACAGAAAATAAAAAAGCATTGAAATGTAGCTCATTGGTAAAGTTCCTTGTGTGAAGTTCCTAGTACCAAAACCAAAATAAAACAAATAACCAACTAGTTATGGTCATTTGTCAATCTTCTAATGAGTGTGAATTCCTTTCTAGATGCCTTCTGAAAGTCATGATGTTTGTGTGTAATAGAAATAATAGCCAGCGTTCTTTTACTTGTAAATGACAGAAACTTGTGCACACTGAGAAGACGACTTTCCAGGCATACCTAACTAGGGAGGGCAGGGACGAAGGTGGCCTTTGGGACAGCTGAAGCCAGGGAGCGAGTTTCTCTCTCACTGTATTTGTGGCACAATTCACACATCATAAACTTCACCCTTTCAAACTGTACTCTGCTGTGGTTTTTAGTCTCCACAAGGCTGTTCAGCCGTCACCACTACCTAATCCCTCACATTTTATTCATGGCCCACCTTAGTAGTCAGTCACTACTCTCCGTAGCTTCTCCCTATCTCCAGTGTGTTTTCTGTCTGCATTGATTTCCCTTCAGACATTTCATGTAAACGGACTCATTCAACATGTGTTCTTTCTGACTGGCTTTTCTCCTTTAGCATAATGCTTTTAAAGCTTATCCCAGCTTCTCTTAGTTCTCCATTCTTTTTTCATGCTGAATAATATTCCATTGTATGGACATACCACATTTAAAAAATATTCCAGCCAGGCATGGTGGCGCACGCCTATAATCCCAGCGGCTCAGGAGGCCGAGGCAGGAGGATTGAGAGTTCAAAGCCAGTCTCAGCAAAAGTGAGGTGCTAAGCAACTCAGTGAGACCCTGTCTCTAAATAAAATACAAAATAGGGCTGGGGATGTGGCTCAGTGGTCGAGTGCCCCTGAGTTCAATCCCTAGTACCCACCCCCAACAAAAATTCCATTAGGATTGTTTCCTCTTTGGGGTATTGTCAACAATATTATTTACTGTGAACATTTGCTGTGAGTTTTTGTGGGTATTTTCTTTTTTCTGGATATGTACCTGGGAGTGGAATTCCTGGGTCGTACGAGAACCTGAGAGATAACTTTGAGGAACTGCCTGGCTTTTCCACAACAGCTGCCCCCTGTTGTCTTGTCCTTGGCCTTGTGAGAAGGTTCTGGTTTATCTACCGTCTCACCACATTCTCTGCTTTTCCATTGGGCTTGTTGATCTTGTGTGTACCTTTTAATTCAGGAAGTATGATTTTATGAAAAACATTGGCTGTTTTTGAAATTTAATAGAATTCTGCAAAGAAATTAATGTGTATTTAACAGGAATGAGAAATAGCTGTTTCAAGCGTCTTTACCTCCTCCTGTGCTCTCGGGTCATTCATTTTTATGAAGTAGCAACAAAACCCTGTTCTGAGTAGGTTTGTGTATTTTTTCTAAAGACAGATGGTAGTCAGGACACAGCCGGGATTTCATTAAGATAATCCTATCAGTTTTGTTTATTTGTAGTTTTTTTTTTTTTTTTTTTTTTAAAGATGGTTCTTGTGGAGAAAGGACAATCAACTAGGAAGTAGGAGGCCAGGGACTTCTGCTGAGTTTCACGCAGAGTGTGAACATCCCAGGTCCTTTATTGCCCTTTCTGTTCTGTGGAAGGATGGAACACGGTTCTCATTGTCTTGGGTCCCCTCAAGAGGATTTCCCACTGGTTGCAGAGAGTGTTTAGAACAGGAAGAGTTTTATACATGTTATAAAAACCGCATGTCCTGCTTCTTATCTTGCATGATTATTCCCTGCAGAGCCAAGCGACTCGTTCGGGGGGCGGGTGTTAGAACGGGCAGTGTTAGCCTGTGCTCTCGTGGCCACCATGGCTTCATGTACTGGTAAAGCTTTCTCAGGGCCTGGCGGGAGGGTGGGGCAACTGATGGATGGACGAGTGAGTGTTGGAAGTGCTCATGGATGTTTGGTTCCTTCATCGGTGGAATAATTTGATTTTGTTTCTCTATTAAACATATTCCTACAGGTTTTGGGATGATCTCAGCAACTTGGAAATGTCTCTTTTCTGGGATTATTTCTAGTTGCTGTAATGTGAGGAATCGTGGGGCGGGCAGGAAATCAGAGTATAAGAACCAGGACTAAACTGGCTGGCATGGTGGAACCCCATCACGGGGGAACCAACTCAGGCTGCACAGCCACACACTCATAATTTAGGCGTCTCGCCCTTTGGTGTAGTTCATTTTGGGTTTGGCTTAGGGAATGTGGGAAGCCAGTGCATCCTTGTATCTACACCTGGGCAGTGTTGGGCAGTCAGGGTAGTTGATTGGCAGTAAAAGAAAATCCTTGACTGTTTTCTTTCCTGTTTCCCTCCTGTCCACCTCATGCTGTCCACGTACTTGTCCTGATATCCTCTCTGTGGAAGCTGCTTTCCCTGGTAGCTGACAGTGGTGACAGCATTTGACATTATTGGCAGGATAGTGGGAAAGAATGGAAGTCCAGGAGTCTCATCGGGCGCACTAGAGCGCTGGGCAGACCGTGGGACAGTCTTCGGTGGACTTTATAATAATGAACGCAGGCAAGCCTGCCTCAGCTTACGGCCGACTGCTTTTCGGGTGTGCGTGTGCGCTGGTCGGTCGTGGACACTCGGCCAGCTGTGGCATCCGTGTTATAAACGGCCCTTAAGCCCATAGGCAAGCCAAGAAGCGGTGGTGGTGATGATGTCATACAGTGTAGCTCCAAACAACTGAGGTGCGCTCCTTGAAGGTGTGTGGTGACTTGGCAGTACCCTTAGACTTCGCTAGGATGTTCTGGGGAGCTACCAACACTTCTGGCCTAGTTTTTGGTGCGGGCAGGTTACGTCTGTGATGTCATTTTTGAGCAGAATGTCAGCAACACATTTTTCCTCTGGAATTCAATGGCAGCATCAGCTCTGATGGGTGTGGGACGGCTGTCCTCGGGCTGCCTGGGTAGAAAACAAACCCCGCCATTGCTCCCTAACAGCAGAAAGACGGCACGAACAGGGGCTCCTCCAGCCACGTATTTCCAGCCTGCTCCCAAGGGCTCCCCACTGGAGCCTCAGCTTATTAGGTCCCCCTCCGCAGTAGTGGTGCAGGGTGGCACTTCAGCCCGATGTGACTGGCTGACCTCTGCATCCCTTACCTCGCCTAAAACCGCCCAGTTCTGCTCAGAGCCAGTGCAGCCACAGGCCGAGTTGACGCTTCTTCCTCGGAATCCCAGTCGGTTGTCCACAGATGATTGCCAGCCTCAGGTCCAGAACCTGCAGCCAGAAGACAGGGAAATGAGTCAGAGGCTGACTAGCCCTGTGGGTCCTGCCTGTTTGCCTGCTGAGTGGCGAGGGTATGGAAAGGCCACCCACTGCGACGGCGAGATGCCTGGGGAGAGTGCCTGTCACTTCACTCTCTCTCCTGGCCCCTGCTGGGCGGAGGAGGGCAGTCCCAGCAGGGGCAAAGGCTTAGACTTCACCCGCACCTTTGGCTCCTAAGCCCCCGGCCCTATCCAGGGCTGCAGTTTTCATGACCATTTCCTGGGAGTGATTTTGCCCTTCACCTTGCTCCTCTTCATTCTCCTCTGCACCAGCTCACACTTTCTGCAGAGTTCTGCATTGGGGTCTGCAAGCCTTGGGGGGCTGAGGTTGCCCTGAGGTTAAAGAGCACAGTGGTCGTGCAGTGTTCTGTAGTCCCAGTCGACTTCATGGGAACATTAAAAGTCAGCTCTCTCATAAAACAGAGCCCAGTGTGCAGAAAGGAAGACAAGGAGAGAGTCCCTTTGACACTACCATCAGATCATGGGTCCCCTAGGCCTCTTCCTGTGTGTTTGTCAAAGGGTTTGAATTATACTGCCGCTGCATGCCCTCCGTGCTGTGTGCACCCAGCTTTAATGCTGCCGGAAATTAGATCCGCCCCAGGTGTGCTTTATCTGGACAGAGCCTACTTCATGAGGTTGTTGAAATTCATAGAATTTAGACAGTGGAGTCTGCTTTCAATTAATTAGGTCACTCACAGTGAATGGCCTGGAAAATTCCCTCCATCTGACCAAGACTCTAGAATTTTGTATTACTCTAGAACAGTGGTTCTAGAGAACCACTAGGAATACCCCTTGACCCCCAACAAAGAATTATGTAGTCCACAATAAAAATGGTGCCAAGGTTGAGAAAGCTGTATTAGAACTTTGGGTTATAAAAGCCATGTGTCCCTTGATGTAGATTTGAGTAATAAGAATTAGAGAAAAACACTTGATAAATTGGAAAAGACTATTCCATTTCCTATAAGTGCGAAAGAAAGGGAGACTGTAAAACAGCAGAAAAAGTGCTATTTCAGTCAGTACTGCTGCAGTACATTACCTACATCCAGTTTTTGGAATTCAAGAACCAGGACCACCCACTCCCTGTCCCTGCCACTCCCATGCTTTTACACCAGAGATCTTCCAAGTCAGGTTGTTGCAGGCAAAAATGCACTTTCTTTTGTCTGCTGCATTAACACAGATTTAAATATCCATATTAATTATCCATTCTAAAACTCTTTGACCCTGAATCAAGCAACAACAACAAAAAATACAGACCACATTTTATCTTGTAGGTTGCTGGAGAATACTGAACTGTGGTACTTACCATGGGCCATGTGAGCTGGTGCCGGGGACTAGGGGACCTGGGGACCTGGAACCCTGTCACCCTGTCCTGGGTCCAAGACCGAGGTGTCTACTTGGCCAAAGGACGTTCTCTTTTTTGTGAGCCTGTTTGGAACATGTCACATAACAGAGCTGCGAAGGTTCAGTCTCATCTCCTTTTCAAGTTCTCTACCTCATTTGTAAACATTTTTCCTTCAGGCTGATCATTTTTTTAAATCAAAAGAAATAGATCAGTTTTTAAAAGGATAATAGTAGGTGAAATCTCTGATGGTGATAACGTCCTTTTTACTGTAGAGCAGGGATCAGGAACTTTATGTGTAATAAAAAGCTAGAAGGTAAATATTCTAGGCCTTGTGCAAGGACTTGGCTTTGCTTACAGGGGATGACAAAGCATGGCTGGGTCCTGGTGAAGCTCCTTGCCTGGGGGCAGGGCACTGCCAGTCACAAGACGTCTGGCCGGGAGTTACGACAGTACCGCCTACCGCGGCGTCGTCCTTTGCCTGGGACCCTGAGCTTGGGCAAGTTTCTCAGATGGTCTCCTGGTCCCCTCATCTGTTTAAATGGAGAGAGGGGACTTAATTCACTATGGGATCTTCAGAGTTTTGCCATAGCTTTTGTCCTTTTATTGACATCATTTTAGATTTTTTCCTTTCCTTTTTTTGGAGGGAAGGGGTATGCTCCTTGAAACTGTAGTTATTCAATTATAAAAATGGAATTGTTTTTTCCTGCTGTGGTGTGGCTAAGAGTGTTCATGTACAGTTGAGAAGTATATAGGAAATCAAATTTTAAAAAGTTTAAATGACTTGAAATTATCAAGGCAGGTACACAGTTGTCTGATTTTTAGGACATTCATACAGTGGTGCAGCCATGACCACAGTCCATATTGAGAAAAGTTCCCTCACCCTCAGAAGCTTCTTTTTTCCCCATTTGGTCTCTGTCTCCCATACCTAGCTCTGGGTAGCCATTCATCTATGGTCTGTGTCTATGGATTCCCCTTTTCTAGAAGTTTCCTTAAATAGAAGCCTACAACATGTGATCTTTGTGTCTGGCTGCTTTGACGCACTGTAATGTTTTTGAGGGACAATGTATCAGAACTTCTCAGTGGCGTTTTTTTTTTTTTTTTTAAACTGAGGCATTCCATCACTCCTTTTTATTTGTTTCTAACAGTTAATAGACTGGTAAATTTTTTAAATTTAAATTTTTTCCAGTATTTGGCAATTATGAATACTTGATGAGGTAGAGCTAAGGAGTTGCATTGTTGGGCCATATGGTAAGATTATGCTTAGCTGTATAAGAAATTGCCCAACTGACCAGGCGCAGTGGCATATGCCTATAATCCCAGTGACTTGGGAGGCTGAGGCAGGAGGATTGAAAGTTCAAGGCCAGCCTCAGCAACTTAGTGACCCTGTCTCAAAATAAAAGAATTAAAAGGACTGGAGATGCAGCTCAGTGGATAGAACATCCCTAGGTTCAGTCCCTAATGCCAAAAAAGAGAAAGAAAAAATTGCCAAACCGTTTTTCGAAGTAGAAATAACATTTACATTCCCACCATTTTCTCTACATCTTCACCAATATTTGATAGAGTCAGTCTTTTTTTTAATTATAGCCAGGAAATCATTTGTTGGCCCTAGGAAATGGAACCTCTGTGAACCTCACTTTAGAAGAAAGGGGTGTTATTACTTGCCTGTCTGTCTTACAGCTTTGCTCTGAAGATCAAAGGAGATGGGAATTTATGTGCAAGCGCTTTGTATTGCAAAAATGTTACTGGTCATTACGTATGGAAAAGTTTTTAGTGGTTAAATTGAACACTCATATCTGTCTCAGAGAGAGATGAAAACTTGTCCAAGTTTTAATAAAACATGTATGTTAGGCTCAGACATGTTCCACTTGCTTATAAAGGCAGTTTTGACTCAAATTGTGAGCTTTCTCCATATGTCAGTTTGCCTGTATTGTATATTAAATTATCAGCCTTATTTAACAATGGGAGAATATAATGGTTTGCATATGGCGGGCAAAGTTTTCTTCCCCACTCAAACTTGGATGGTCTGGTAAATGTCTGCCTGTGACTTCGATTTCAGATGCTTGTGGGTGGCCTCTTTTGGACCTGGGCATGTGCGTCCTGTTCTCATAGAATGGAAGTAGGAAGACTGGGGCTCAGAGAAACCGCCAAGAACAATCTGTGCAAAAATATCCCATTTCAGCAGTTTTACTTTGCAGTCCTGATTCTGTGAAAATTATGTTTATACACTTTCAAAGAACAAAGAGCGTTCTGAACGCATTTCCTTTCTTCCTTGTGGAAGACAACTGTTTATTACGGACTGGGGGAAGTGGCCAGTGGGCTCTGGATTGGCATTCTCATAAAACTTGCTTATCAGCAGCTCTTCACACCTGTGAAAAAGACTTTTGGACGCAGAAGCCGAGGTGTGTGTTTGAGCATGTAGCACTGTGTCAACAAAGGGCTTTCAAAGGAGAAGGCGAAGAGAACCACAGCAAGGCTCTAGCTAGGAAGGGAAAAATCCACACTCCGGACTCAAAGTAGGTCTCGTGGCCTCTGGAAGTCAGGAGGTTTATGTGAATCCTGGTGACAATTTGTATTCATTTAGTAATATTGTGTGATAAAATCATAGTTTCATTGTGACTTAAAGGACAATTTTAATGAAGTGGGAAACAGGTGTGTGAGATCCTTTTCGCTGAAAAGTGCTGGCGGTGGTCAGAACTGACAGGAAGCTGTGGACCCAGGGTCCTGGGGTGGAGGTGCTCTGGGATGATTTTAACCTCTTGAGTGACAGTTCTCACCTTGTGAGGCTTTGGGAATTTGCTGCTGTGTGAGAGTGCATGTGTGTTTGGAGGAATTGCAAAGCTTTCAGTGTCGCAGTCTCTGATATGTGAATTAAAAAGAAGATGAAGTAAGGCATTCAGGAACTTGGAAGTCTTTCTCTGATGTCACAGCTAATGCGGTTGGGGTATGGGATGATATTTGAGAGAATGGTCTTAGCGGATGCCTGAAGTCCGTGTTCTCTTGGAAGCAGCTGTCTGCTAATAAAGCAATCGCGAGTGACAGGCAGTTTTAAGTGTCATTCTTTCCATGTGTTACCAGCGTCTCCGCCTGAAGCCAGAGTCAGAGGGACGTGACTGGGCGAGGGGAAGTGGGAACTTGGCCCCTGTTGGTGTTAATGTGTGTCCTCTAAATAGGCAGCCTGCAGGACTTGAAGTAGACACACTTGATACTCATTTCTGATGCTCTTTTCCTCCTTTCCAGTGGGGAATTCCAACCCTCTTGGGGAGAGGAGGAAAGAACGAGGGATGGGGTGAACAACTCAAAATCCCCATAACCCAGGGAGATGAATATCAGTCGGGGGCACCTGGCACAGAGTGTCGTGGGTGCTGGGTGAGCCTCTGAACTCACCGGGACCTCGGTGAGGGGGTCTGCCCGGCGGGGGAAGGTGTCTCAGCCTTGGCCCTTCCAGCCACCTCAGTCTTCTTAGGAATGTGTGCCGAACTTCCTGAGCTGTGGCCCCTCCTCTGGGACCCCAGGGTGACCCCAGGGTTTAGCTAGCTAGCCCTAAATGCTTTCATGGAACTCGAGGTTGACTTAGTAGGGATGCTGAGTAACTGGTGACAGCAAACATTTTAGGTCCTTGGCTGAGAGAGTTAAACAAGGTCCTCATCGGCACGAGGGAGAGAACTACTAAGTCTAAATTTTATATCTTCTGAAATTTTTCTTTTCAGGAGGAGGAAAGAGAATAGTTATATGAGGAAACTGGCCAGTTAAGGTGACCTCTTTGTTGTTGTATTCCAATTGTTGGCAGATTTATGAGTGCATTTTATTTATGAATTATGTTAAGGAGACAGAATCAATGTGATGTGTGAAAAGAGCATGGGATTAGGAATCAGAGAGTCTTGATTTAAGACCTGCCTGGGTCACTGCTCCTTTACCCAGTGGGAAATTTTAAAAAAATGGAAATGGAATCAGTGCCAAAAAATATAGCTTCAGCAGTAAGATGCGGAAGTTGTAATCTTTTGGGCTGTAGACTCACGCTTTGCAGTGCTCAGTGGTGGAATCCTAACAGATTTCACACTGAGTTCTTTAGTCTTCTTTGGAGATTCCAGTTGACATGTAGATTTTGGTACAAGTAGGTTGTCAGTGGAATGGTCCAATGTCCTCAAAGGACCCTAGTGTGTGTGACCTTGATCTGGGAGTCGCCAGGTCCCAGAAAGCTTTCAGGTGTTGTGACCTGGTCAGATGCTGTGTGTGGAGCCCGGTGCCTGGTTCAGGTTCTCTGTCAGTGCTGCTGCTGGTTGGTGTTGGGCAAGTCACTTTACCTGCGGTCCTCGGTTTCTCCACCTATGAAACGGGATTGATCGTGCTGCCTACCCATAGGGTGCTTGTGAGAGTCGATTTCAGTCACCTAGAAGAATCACTCACTCACCAGGGATTGCTGTTGTCCTGCTTTGTCTGGAGGGATTCTTGTCACACCGTGGATAGGAAGGGCTGTGGACCATGCTTTCTGAAGGTTTTCTCTCTTCTTGGGAAAGAAATTTTCTTTTCAAAAGAGATTTTTTTAAGCCATGTAGGGTCATGGTAGTTTCGAGCTGGTGTTTTGCCACAAAATACAAGCCAAACTCATAGTTTAATTGTGTTTGTTTTGTTTACAGGGAACACGGGTCTGGCTGAAGGAAAATGGCCAGCATTTCCCAAGTACTGTAAATTCCTGTGCAGAAGGTGTTGTCGTCTTCCGGACGGACTACGGTCAGGTAAGAGCCAGTCCCTGTGCTTCCACACCTGCCTTGGGTCACCCAAGGACAATGTGCCCCCCGCCCCACACACCTTGAAGTTTTGTTTCGGTGATAAATCAGAATCCCAGAGGATATGTAGAATGTCACACACTGTGTGTGGCAGATGAGATATAGCCCTCACAAAGGGAGCACAGCAAGTGTCCCCACCAGAATACCAGTGACATGGTGGCCTACGAACAGTAGAAATCTGTTTCTCATGATTCTAGAGGCTGGCGGGTTCAAGTTCAGGCACCAGCTGGTTCTGTGTCTGGGGAGAGCCCTATTCCCAGGTGCATGCCTATCTGTCGTCTTGCAGTGTCCTTACGTGGTGGGAGGGTCAAGCACCTCTCCCAGGTCGCTTTTATAAAGGCATGAGCCCCTTTCCTGAGTATCCACTGTCATACTCTGATACTCCACAGGGGCTTCACCTGCCAACAGCATTGCACAGGGGGTAAGATTTCAACATATGAACCGGGATGATTCAGTCCATAACTAGAGTGAATAAACTACTGGCAGGTCAGGAAACAGAGTGAGAGACGGAAAGGGGCCAAAGGGAAGATGCAGACTTCCAGGGCATTCCCCCAGTGACCCACCTCCTCCAGCCACACCCCTCCTACATACCTGTCAGTCATTTAAATTAGGATGGACCGATTAGATTACAGCTTTGGAATTCTAATTGCTTTCTGTCTTAACAGTCCTGCATTAACACAGGTGCTTTTGGGGGGACACCTCATATCCAAACCAAAATAAATGTCCACTTTAAAATTTCATTCCATTCTAAAATTTAAAATGCTATATGTTAAAGCTAGGAATACAGAGAATCAAAACATTCCCTTTGACTCGTAGTTGTACTCTCTGAAGTATTTGCAGATGGAAGAAAAAAATGAGCAAATAACATACTCTCTCACTTTCTAGAAAAATATGCATCAGTTTGGCCTCTGGGCTCCACAGTACACAGCACACATCCTGCAAGTTCAGGATGAGTGCTTAGCAAGGTAGGGACAGAACTTTGGAAGACGAAATTTTAAAAAGTACTATTCTGCAGAGTACAGATACAGCTAAAAGATCCACACTTGCAAAAGAGTAAAATGCAAGACAGCATTGAACCTAGTCTTTTCTGGAATGTTCAGGAGGTGCAGTGGCCATCATTGCATATTGTATAACTGAGTAATAAGTTCTAAATTAGGTCTTTCACTTGGAGGGACTGGACTATTATCTTTTTCTGGAAAGAGTCTAATTTGATTGCTCTGAAATAACTTAGTGATATCAGTTTACCTAATCATATTTTAAGGGGTAGTTATTATCTTTTTCCGGAGAGTCTAATTTGATTGCTCTGAAATGACTTAGTGATATCAGTTTACCTAATCGTATTTTAAGGGTAGTTATTTAATTTACCCTAGTGAACTTCATCAAAGCTCTTCCTCGGTGTGATGATAGCTTTTGATTTGTTTGAATTGTCTCTATTAGGGGGTCTTCCAAAATATTTACTGGTGGGGGATTTAATCACCCAAATCTATAAGTAATTGTCCTCCTTCATCCCCTTCTATTTTCATTTGCAACAAGTATAATTAGATTGAATTTAAAAAAAAATTGTAATCGTTGATGGACCTTTGTTTTGTTTTGTTTTGTTTTGTGGGGGGTTGGTACCAGGGATTGAAGTCAGGGGCACATCCCCAGCCCTGTTTTGTATTTTATTTAGAGACAGGTTCTCACTGAGTTGCTTAGTGCCTTGCTATTGCTGAGGCTGATTTTGAGCTTGTGATCCTCCTGCCTCAGCCTCCTGAGCCACTGGGATTACAGGAGTGTGCCACTGTGCCTGGCGGACCTTTATGTTTTTATTTATTTATTTATATGTGGTGCTGAGAATTGAACCCAGTGCCCACATGCAAGGCAAGTGCTCTGTCACTGAGCCACAACCCCAGCCCTAGATTTGATTTTAAAAGTTATTCTTCTCATTTTATTGATCTCCCCAAAAGTCATTAAATCACCCTGTTCTATCAAGTCGTTCCCACCCCCTAAGAAAGTCCCACTTCTTCAAGCCTCACAGGAAACAGTACTGCTCACTTAACCATCACAGCTCCTGTTTAAAGCTGGCTTTAACCCCTTTGGTTCGAGCATCTTATTTTGACTTCTTGGAGTCAGTGCTGTGGACCTGATTTTATGAAGCCTGATAGAGGGTCAGCTAGTGTGGTGACTTTTGTTGCAGTTTTTGCTGTCCACATACACTTTCTGCCCTGTCTAGATGCTTTGTTTTTACTTTTTTGTTTTTCTGTCTTGGCTTTGCTGCTGGTGACTTTGTGGGCAGCCTTTTGACTTCCTCACACCTCCTCCTCACTCCCCTTCTGCTGTCTCCTGGAGAAATCTCCCAAGCCTGTTGAAGGCTAGAAATGGACAGTGGGGGCAGCTCAGCATGTGACAGGTTTTAGAGCGGACCCTGCAGCGATCAGGATTTGGAAAACTGGAGCTCAGTGACTTCACCATGAGGTGGGCAGAATTCAGATCTGACTGGAGGGAAAGTGGGGTTAATTTCACAGAGAGCCCAGGAATGCCTGCGTTCCCAGCAGCCAGGAAGCTGCATTCCAAGCTTCAGGCTCAGCCAGCTGTTGAGTGGAGGCAGCTGCCTGGGTAGATGCGGAGGCTGGAGTATGGTCTTACCCAGCACCTCCTACGAGGCTGGAACAGGAAGTGAGTGAGCAGCAGCTGGTGAGGCCCCACATGGGATGGCAAGCAGGAGAGGCCCCTGGGGCAGCTCTAGCCCTGGGAAGCGCTGCTGGGTGGTGACCTGTGGGCTGAGGGGAGACCGACCGGGAGTCAGCTTGACTTGTGAAGATGGAGGGAAAGGAGTTTGGGGACAACAGTTATGATACAAAGTGGTGTCATGAGTCCAGTGACTCAGCGCCAAATGCTGGGACAAAGAGGACCGTTTCCTTTGCTATTGTTATTAATACGTTTTATTATATGTATTATTTTTAAGGTCTATTTTATCTCCTTCCCAGACCTTGTTTTCTTTTACCTTTTTTTTTTTTTTTTGGATCACTGTACTTAATAGGAATGACTTACCCATTTTTTCCTCAAGAGGAAAGAAACAGAAAATTGTTGGGGTTTTGGTCCATAATAGCTTCTCAAGTCTTGGATGGCCCTGTACTGCAGTTGCTGCTTCCAATGAAATCAGCCTATGGGTGTCAACCTATGAAATTGTCCCTCTTAGAGGTCAGAAAGAGTTGAGTAGCAGCAGTTGGTGTGGTTCAGCCTAGCAGCGTGTTCTGGCTCTCCATTTTAATTTTTATTTTAGTTTATCTGTCTGTTTATGATTTGAATGTAAGATTTTTCTGATGACTTACAGTGAAGTTCAACAAAATACAAAGTTTTTCGCTTTCCAGTCGGGAGGCAAAGCATATGCAAAGGCCTGGCTTTTGGGGTGCCACCGCCTGCTTTAATTCACAGCTGTTGGGCATGCGTGTTTGCAAAGTGCTAACAGGTTCTTTTTGGAGCTTTTACTTTTTCTAATAAATGTAAAGGATTTGCCGTGATTGGTCTCTTCGACAAATATCCAAATTGAAGTTGAAAGGAAAATGAATAAATGTGCAGTTTATGTTTTCTTTTTGGTTCTTCTACTGTGTATGTGGCTTCTTTATTGTGGCATGTATTTTTTTATGGACCTTATATAAAATGTAACCATTTTAACAATTTTAGGCATGCAATTAAGGTCTGCATCCATCACCACTATTTCCAAAACATTTTAATCTCCCCCCAAATTTTGAACCCAGTAAGCAGTAACACCCTATTTAACTTATTTTTATACTACTAATTTTATACTTATTTTTATACTACTCATTTTATACTTATTTTTCTTGTGCTGCTTTTAAAAATAATAGCGCCTTGGAAATTCTGGTTTGTCCCAGTCCTTAAGGAATAGATAAGGTAAAGAAAGGTGGCTTTCAACCCAACGCTGGGTTCCCAGAGTGGAGAACCCAATGGTCCAGTGTCAATCTGCCCAGCAGAGCTGCCCGCTCAGCCCTGGCCACATGCTCTGTGGATGGGTGAAGGGCCCTTCTCAATAGGTGGGTGGGCTAAAAATAGGGACCAAGGGGGCGTGCTGGTGACATGTGACCAGATAATTTTTTTTAATTGGATGTATTTTTCTGTTTTCTTCAAAACTTTAGTAGGGCTCCATCTGTTATTCTTGGAATCCACTTCCACCGAAATGGTACAGCTGTATTAAATGGAGCGCTGAGCTGGGAAGCTCTTGAGTTCTCTGTGCTTTTCTCACATATCACGATTGCATCCTGGAAATACCCGTCTCTGAGATGGACACACCAGCCTGTGGAATTTATTAGAATCAGAGGTCTGTCCTCCAGGGACCGAACACCATGGGGACTTGTCTTGCTTTCAAGACCAAGGAAAACGCCACTTGTCCAACTTCCTTAGTTTTGAGTTTAAAAAAAAAAAAAAAAAATGTTTTCCTACTCTATAAGCCATGTGGTTCTAACTCTCTAGACCTCTTCCAGGAATGTAGTTTGGCATCTTGTGGCCGAAAGATGGAAGAAAGTCAAATGTTTCCACTAATTTTTACCCTGGGATTATAGAAAGAAGAAAAAAAAAAAAAAAAACCAAAAAAACTTTGCTTGTTTATTACTACAGTTTGCTCTAGGAAAAACATGTATTTGCTTTCAATTCTGCAGAGCTTTGCATGGGAAGGTCACTCATTGTAACCTGGGAGGAAACTCTGGCTTAAGCAGGCCAATTCTTTCTTGTTCCCTTACCTCCCTGGACACTTGGTTCCTGCAGAGATGGGTCTAGTTCCCCTAGCTTCGTTCAGGGCTGAGCACACTGGTGTGTCCTTCTCAGAGAGTGTTTCTTTGCCTCTCCTGCTGAATGAGCCAGGCCCACGGAGGTGCTCTACTGTAAATACTGAATGGATGGCAGACACTCCATTTATAATCACCTCGAAGCCAAACAAATCAACAGAATGTTGTGTACTTGGTTAGGACTATTATATGACTTCTTTGTTTTTTTTGGTTTGGTACTGGGAGTTTAGCTTAGGGGCAGTTTACCACTGAGCCACCTTCCCAACTTTTATAATTTTTTATTTTGAGATAGGGTCTCACTAAGTCACTTAGGGCCTCACTAAATTGCTGAAGCTGGCCTTGAACTTGTGATCCTCCTGTCTCAGCCTCCTGAGCTGCTGGAATTACAGGTGTGTACCACTGTGCCCAGCTGACATTTTAATAAAGATGTCATAAGGGTTTTTGTTTTTGTTTTTTAACTTGAGACAGTCTCTGTTACCCAGGCTGTGAACTTCATGATCAAGCAGGGCTCCCCTCTCAATCTCCCAAGTGCTGCAGGGACTGTAGGCAAGAAGTCATAGATCCTGAAGGTCACAGGCGGTAGAGGGAAGGGCCGTGTGCACAAGCCCTTCATGGTGGAGTCATGGTGGAGTTTTACTATATTATTTCTACCCAGGAAGTGTGTAAGCCACCTGTAGACTGTAGGATCAGAATGAACCAAAGATAAGGAAGAGGGGCTTTTTCAAGAGGATTATTTCATTTGATAGATTCCACAGACTTTTAAATTGTATTCCTGTTTCCTGGGGCGAGTGAGTGGATGTTGAGTTCAGTTTGTATTCTTTCATCAGTGTTCAGCATTTCAAACCTGAGATTGCTTTTCCATATACTTCGGTAGCCATATTGAAACAGGAAACCATTTATGGTGACAAAACTATCAGCTATGTTTGTGTTCTGAGGAATGTGAACTGGGCAAAGCGTCATAGACCTTTGCTTGCCCGGGCCACCCATTGCTGGGATCTGCCATATTTCTAGCACCACTGAACAAACCATTGGAAAGACCTCCTTAGTTTCTGTGAACCATTTCCCTGCTGCTTTAAGTTAATCCAGCTTAAGTGGATTTAGAAGCCAGCTTACTTCTGACCCTTTCTTTCTAGAACTTGTCTTTTGCCTTCCCACCCCAGCCACTTTGGACGGAGCAGCTGGGCCCTCCCTGACTGTCCTCCCCATGGGGGCGGGGAAGGGATTGGATCTCTGATAGCAGTATTTACTGCTCCAGTGAGGCTCCTGCTGATTACACACATAAAAGAGAGAGCAGATGGCCTCTGCCTTGGGTCGTGACCCTCTTTGGCTTCCTGTCCTTCTTTGGACCCACTTGTTGATTTTTTTCCCTGGTGGATCTTCTTGGACCTTGGACTCCATTTCTTCCCAGGGCCCAGTGAGAGTGCCTCTTCTTGCCAACACTTGGGGTTGGTTTGTTACAGGGCGTGTCTCTGACCTGCCTGTGCCTCTCATCGCTGATTGACTTTCAGATTCCAAGCTCAGCTTCTGGGTAGCTCCACCCATTGTTCCTGGGCAAGCCTGTGGTACCTCCACATCTTTCCTGCAAGCAGGAAGTCTCTTGGTTTCCCAGCGTGAGTGTCTGAGCATAAGGAGAAGGGCTGATGTCGGGGGCCATAGACCTCTACCGTTGCTTTCATTTTGGGGGTTAGCTCAGCAAATTAAATTGCTCGTATTTGAAGGTAAGTGGGGTACTGTCTTTCATCCTTGGTACACATGAATGCTGAAAATACTCAAGGCTAGACACCAAGCTCAGACCAGGCTGGAATTTGTGACTAGAAGAAATGAAATAGCTGATTAAATCAAACTCAATCCTTTTATTTTGAATATTTAAATAATATACCTTTGTTGTAAATATCATTTGGTGAAAAATGTATGTGAAGACCTTATTTAGAAACAAAAACAATTCAGAAATTATGTGAATTAGACCCAGCATCATTTAATGTTGGATGGAATTTCAGTGGAAAAAGCAGGGGACAATTTATTAAATTTGGTCGGTTGTCTGTGAATGGGTCGCGTACCATTCCAAAAATTCATTTACAGGCCTGGTATTTGGAACAAGTTTTTCCAAAGACTTCGTGGTGTTCATGGTGAACTGATTCCCCAGCCCACCGACAAAGACCTGTTCAGGCATCTGCATGTTCCAGAGCCAGGGTGATGCTCCAGCCCTCGATTGCTGGGCTCTGACTTTAAACATGTGGTCAGGGTTCCAGGCTACAGTGGTGACATGGGGGACTCCCCTGCTTCCTGTGACCCTCACTGGGAAGCAGAGAAAAGGAGCTCCCTTGTTCTTAGCCATGTCCTCCTGGTGGTCGGCGAGGAGGAGGCCCCATCAGGGTCGGCTTCCCCGTGGGCGAACTCGGGCAAGAGAAGGCGGTGCCCACCGACGTGTCTGGCAGGACCACACCAGTGCGTTCCAGGCTGTTGGTCCTCTTTAATTGTCACACTTCCCTGTGCAGAAGGGTTAGCCAGCCAGGTGTAAGATACGGAGAGGGGGCCTCAGTAGGATAACACTCCAAGGGTCCGCGCTGGGCCAGTTTGCATCCAGAGTGTCTCATCTTCCTACTGCAGGACACTTCCTAACGTGAGACGGGGAGGGCTGGTGGCTGTCGCCGGTCCTGGCTCTGTGCATCTTCCCCTTTGTAGGCTCAGGGGCTTCCTGCACTTGCTGTCTCTTCAGGTCACTCTTCACCATGGCGGGCTCCCGCGCCATCTCCCCTGCTTTCCTTCACTTTGTGGTGGCTTTCCATGCTTGTTTTGGTCGTTGCTCTGGAAGACAGAGGGTCCCTTTTCCTCTGGGTGCTTCACGGTCTTGTGTTCATAGCGGCTTCCACGCTGCTCGCTGACAGTGGTTTTCAGCCCAAGTGCATGTTCTGATGCACTGGGAAGCTTCTGCAGGGAGCCTGGCTCTGCTCAGAATGAGGAAACTGGGATCTCGGGTGACTCAGGCCAAGGTAGTGTGTGTGTGTGTGTGTGTGTGTGTTACTGGGGATTGAACCCGGAGGTGTTTAACCACTGCCACATCCGCAGCCCTTTTTATTATTTTATTTAGAGACGGTCTCTCCGAGTTGCTTAGGGTCTGGCTCAGTTGTCGAGGCTGGCTTTGAATATCCTCTGGTCTCGGCCTCCCAAGACACTGGAATTACAGGTGTGCGCCACCGTGCCCAGCTCAGGGTGTGCTTTTACAAAGCTTCCTACATGCTGCATAATGAGCAGCCAGATTCTGAACGGCCTCATTGACTGAATGACTTATCTCAAACTATTACTTTACAAATTGAAAGAGCATAATTTTTATAGCTTGGGCTTAGAAGGCACTGGTATTACCTCTGATATTCTTTTTTAAAAATTTTTTTCAAATGTAGATGGATACAATACCTTTATTGTATTAATTATTTTTACGTGGCGCTGAGGTTACAATCCAGTGCCTCACTTGTGCTGGACAGGCGCTCTGCCACTGAGCTACCACTACAGCCCTTACCTGTGATATTCAACAGCTCGGCCCTAGGTTTTCCCAGGAAGCTCCTTCACGGAACCTCTCTTCTTAAAGGGTGTGTTAGCTTTTGTTCACTGTGACCGAAATCTTTGACAACCACTTAGAGAAAGAAAGATCTACTCGGATTCATTGTTTCAGAGGTCCGAGTCCATGGTTGGCTGGCTTTGGTTCGGGGCCTGAGATGAGGCTCAGAGTGGAAGGGTGCAGGGGACGAAAGCTGCTCAGTTCAGGCACATGAACCAGAAAGGGCCTGGGAGGAGATAAGCCCTTCAGGGCAGCCCAGTGACCTACTTCTCCCAACTAGTTCCCACCTGCCAGGAGTCTACTCAGCTATAAGTGGATTAATCCTCTAAATGGATTAATGGTGAGACCAGAGCCCCCATGGTCCAATCATTGCCTAGAACCTACCTCTGAACCTTGACGCGTTGGGGATCATGCTTTCAGCGTAGGCTCGGGGGACAGTCCACTGAACATGTGCTTCAGTGAAGTGTCTTCTGTGACCCCCACCCCAATATCTCTGTAATTATTACAGAGCTTCCTCGGTGTATCCACCTGTCTTTTCACCCATCCTCCCATCCGTCGTCCTTCACTGGGCCTTTGTCTGCCAGACTCTGGAGTCCATCTGTCTATTTTTCAGGGCCTCTGCCTCTTCTCCATTCCCCATTTCCCTCTTCTTTAACCTCTCAAGTTGGATACTCTGTTAGAGTGGGACCTTTGGGTTTTAATGTCCCAAACACTGCAGTGTTTCTGCATGTGTGATTCTGTGTCCACCTGTCCTTGCTAATAATTTAGGTTCCTTGGTGCCACTTGAGAGCACCTGAGCCCAGTCCTCAGTGATTATGGCCTGGGAATCTGCATTTTTAAGAAGTCGCCCAGGTGGTTCTGTTCATCCTGAAGTTGGAGAATCACTGGCTGGCTGGGTACTTACCTGAGAGAAATTGGGATGAGTGTCTTCCTCCTCTTCTCTTCCCTTCCTCCTTATTTGCTTGGCTTCAAGTCTGGTTGCTTGCAGGAGTGGGCCCTGGAAGGGGCCAACCTTCCTGAGGGTGTAAAGCTTCAGGGGAGTTTGAGTCTTTCACTTTCGCTTCTCTCTTAAGGTCTTGCCCTTTTTCTTTCTGTCTGGAACAGAACTGTGTCTGGGCCCTTCTCCTTCCATCTTGTGAGAGAGAGTAAAGGCTTTTCTAATTTGTATTTAGAGAAGTCTCAGTGTTTTTCCATTTGTATTTCGCTTGAGCGTCCCCAAATCCCGTCTGTCCCCTCAGGCGAGCTGTACTTCAGGGTCATCAGTGGTGGTCTCTGAGTTCAGATAAGTCCGGCGACTTGTATTTCTGCTTCTGAAGAAAACTTTACCTATTCCTAGCTCAAGCAGGGACGTTGGGGCCAGAAGGAAGAGCCAGGTTTTGGTGAAGGAGTCCGGGACCCACCCAGTAGAGGAGTGCCCTGGGGGTGGTTGCAGGCAGTGCTTTCTTGAAGGACTTTCCTATGGTGTGAATGTGTCCCCCAAGTTCATAGGTTGACATTCTAACTCCCAGTGTGACAGTTTTGGAGGTGGGGCCTGTGGAAGGTGGACCCCTCATGAACCAGGATTAGTGCCCATATAAGGGGCTCAAGTGAGCCTCGCCCCTCCCACCACGTCAAGGCACCATCTGGGAAGCAGGAGGCCCTCAACAGATGCGGAAGCCACCGCCACCTTCATCCTAGGCTTTCCAGCTCTGAACTGCGGGAAGCACTTTCCTATTGTTTATGGGCCACCAGATCTTGGCGATGGTCCTAGCAGCCTGAACGACGAAGGCGACTTGTTTCTCCCACTTCTTCCCAGTGCACTGCTACCCTCTGCCCTCCTCGGAGAGTCCCCTCCTTGGGCTGATTGAGAACACAGGGTGAAGAGGGATGGGTCACCTTGGAGAGAGAAGGAGGCATATGCCCCGTGGGTGCCTAGCTGGTAGCTTCTATTTAAGGAACGTATGGTACTTAGAACCGTTCGTAGTCAAAGCGTGAATTCTAGCTTTCATTTCAAACTATCTGATTATGCAGAAGTCGAATGTAGGGTACTTGTGACAGACTGAACTTTCTAAGGTAACAGAATTGCTTGGTATGTTGCTGTATGTAACCTGCCAATTAAACCCCATATTTCAAAGAAGTGGCACCTAGCAGTGTGGAAGGCAGCTGTTTGTTGAAGCAGCCCGTGTCGTGAAGACGTCACTGAACTCGGTGTCTGTGTCATTACTCCGGCGTTGAAGGAACAGGAGCAGCAGACCGTGGCCTTCGCATGCAGCCTGTTTCCGTATGGCCTACAAGCAGAAAATGGTTTTCACATTTTCAAATGTTTGCAAAAAGTGTAGAGAAGAATATATTTATGACACATGAAGATCATATGAAATTCAAGTTTAGTAAAGTCATACAGCTGTTCCGTGGCTTGGCCTGTTGTCTGAGTGCATTCATGTGACAACGGTGTGGTTGAGGCACAGTGCCTGAGGTACGGACCATCTGCTGCTTTGCAAAAAGGTTTGCCGAAGCCGATCTCAAGGATCACTCCCCCAGTTGCTTCTGATGTGATACTTAATGCAGCCTTACCAGTGGTCCCGGTCCTGGCTGTACATTGGACTCACTTGAAGACCTTCACAGTGAGGTTCCTGGGCCTTGCCGCAGGGTATAGCCTCCCTGGATGTGGGTTCAGAAAACTATCCACATCCAGCTCAGCCAGCCTGAGCCCGTGTTGTCGAACCTCATGACTTGCTCATAGAGCATTCGTTGGTAAGCCCCCTCATGTGGTTTTCCCTGTGAGGGGAAATGCCTGCAGGACAGTCAAGGTAGGAAGGTAAAGGTAGGAAAAAAACAATCTTCTTGCCACCTAGGGCTGTGTCTCTCAAAGTTGGTCGGGCATCTGCATGCCCTGGAAGACTTGTCAAACCTCTGAATCTTGGGCTTCAACCAAGAATTCCTGATTCAGCAGTCTCAGGTAGAACCTGGACATTTGCATTTCTGACAGATTCCCAGGAGCTGTGGATGCGGCCGGTCTGGAATCCACGCTTTGGAAACACATTTGCAGGACTTGGCAGGCTGTATTTTTTTAATCCATGTTCTAAATAAAAGCATCTGATACACCGTCTTCCTCCGAGAGCACATTCTTTAAAAACACAGATGGTCACTCACACAGGCCAAGTTACCTTTTTTGACTGCTTCAGCCATAAAGGAACCAGTGTTGTGTCAGAAACAAGACAGAGTCTGGAGATCTTAGTCTTAAATACTAACACCTGTCAGTGGTTTAGTCTGTAACTTGGTGGCTTTTTCTGGGTTGGCTTAATGGAGAGCTGCTCCCAGGCACAGCAAAAATGGGAGAAGCCCGTGTGCTGTGTATTAGTTCCAGCCAAACACATTTCCAGGGACCATCCAGGCCTTCTTGGAGTATTTATAAAAGCAAGTTGATTGTGCTTATAGACATCCAGAAGTTGCTGTATAAATTTTGCCCTGATGCTTTTTATTAACATGAAGAGCAGTTCAGTTGTTCACTCACCATTTGCCTTGCTAGGTACTGAGAAGGAGGACGCGTCTCTATTTTGAAGCTGCTGCCAGAACTCCCAGGCTTTCCCTAGATAACTTTCTGTCTGGTAACCTCTTTTCTCCCCTTGCTCCTGTCAGCTGCCATCAAAGAACAGCAGGCCAGTAACCAGAAAGAGGCTAGGACTCGGTGAGGCAGGTGGAGCCGTGGGGTGGGAAAGGTAAAGGACACTCGCTCAGGGTCATGTATGACCCCCAGAGTGGGTTCATCCCGGCTGACTGGTCTCTCCGCGTCCCTGCCCCATCAGAACCAAGGAGCTTGAGCAAGACTCCTGAGCTCAGGAGGTCCCCTCTGTAGGGTCAGACTCACCTCTTGGTTAACTCTGATGTTTCCATCAGTAACTTTATTCCAAGGAAATACTTTTTTGGAAGAGTTCTTTCTTCAGAGATTCTTCATAAATCTCTACGTTGATACATTTCTGAAATTGTTAAGATGAAATGACCAAAGTATGCATTGCAATGGGTGAGATATTCCGATTATTCCAATGCCTTTTCCCTGCTCTCGGGACTGGGATTGAACCCAGGGCCTTGTGCTTGTGAGGCAAGAATTCTACCAACTGAGCTATATCCCCAGCCCTCCAATGCCTTTTTGAGTGGGAAAAAAAAATCCCCAAAGGATTTTCTAGATGAAAATTTTATAGCAGGTCTTGTGCAATCTCATATAATTCTTTACTATTACATTTGTCAGTTCAGCACATGGCCTATAGCTTCAACTAGAGCAGCAACTTCATTCCAAGTCAGCCTTTCATCTAGCTGCCGTTTGGGTGTTCCCAATGGTTCTCGGAGTAATTTTGAAATAATTAATAGTATTCCTGAATCTTCTAGTGAGGGTAACTGGGTAGCTCACCCTTGAGAATTCAGAAAGTATTTCATTCTCCTGGAATGATCCTCTGTTCTGAAACGGAGCCATCTTCCCGCCACGTCAGAGTTCACAGTGTCCTCCAAGCATCTGCTTTTGCTCTTGCAAACAGACCTAACGACAGATGTTAACTGGCTGAGCCCAGAGACAGTCCCTCCTGTGACAATGGGTTGGAACATATGCTGTCCCCAGTTTCAGGAAGCTTTGGTAACAAAGGACTCAAAGGAGACCACGCCTCCAGGGAACGATGCCAGCATGCCTTTGTAAAGACAAATCCTGTCCGATTAACCTAAATTCCTTCCTCAAGCAGTGTAGACTAGGGAGGTTGAAATTGCAGCTATTTTCACTTTTGCATTTATTTTTCTGATATAAAGTGTGTTTAGAGTTAAAATTTGAACATAGCTCATTTAAAATGTTTATTCTTCTCTCTTACTATTCTTCACCAAAGAACTTTTAACTCGTCTTGAAAAATAGTATGGTGTTCCTTGTAGGTATTGCTGGAGGGGGCAATAGTGAGTATAGATTTCAGCAGCCAAAATGCTTATTTTGGATGTCCCCTGTTTGTGACATTTTTCTAATGATGTAAATACCCTATAAAATAATTTCTGCCTTTGAAAAGTATTCATTACATTCAAAGTGTCCATTATGAACTCATTACTCTCTTTGATAGAAATTTTAAAATAGTTCACAGATGTTATTTTTAGCTAACAGCCACGTTTTAGTACCTACGAAAAAGGTTTTTTTTTTTTTAAACTTAAGTGATTTTTTGCAATATAATTCATATCCCATATAATTTATCTGCTTCAAATGTACAGTTCAGTGGCTTTCAGTATATTCAAGGAATCATGTAGTAATCACTACAATAAATTTTTGACATATTCATTACTCAGTAAAGAAATTCTGTACCCCTAAACTGTCATCCTCAGCCCTCCCAATATCATCCCTCCAGATCTAGGTACCATCTTCCAGAGTCCTGCCTATGGAAGTTCTTGACATTTCCTATGAGTAGAATCGTAAGTGTGTGAACTTAGGGGGCTAGGAGTATAATTCACTTGGTAGAACACTTCCTGGTATACATAAGGCTCTGGGTTTGGTCCTTAGCACTGAAACAAAGAAGAAAAGACACCTTACAATTTGAGTTTTTTTGTGTTTGGCTTCTTCACTTGGCCTAATGTTTTCAAGCATCATTTGTGTTGTAGCTTGTACTGTACCTTACTCCTTTTTACTGCTCAGTAATCTTCCATTGTATAGATATACTACATTTTATTTAAAAGATTTTATTGATCTTTTAAACCTAAGAAAAAACAGGAAAGAATGGCCAGCCATTATTAGCCAATTCTTGTGAGCTTCATAATGGGTCCCATTTTAATATTTCTGAAAGTAGGGATATTTTGATGTGCAAACTTAAGATCACAATTGTAGTTAGAACAGAGTTAATTTTTACATGCTTAAACAATCAGTTTAGGTTTTTCTCTTCTAAACTACTTCCAGTCTCATTTATGAAAAGAGGCACATTTTTTCATAGTTCTCAGAAAACTGACAGATCAGTAAGGCTTTAAAAATGGACTCCATGCAAGAAGCCCAGAAGATGGCGTATTAAGTCAGGAAGAGGTTTAGGGTTAATTAAAGAGTTTTGATGTAAACATGGAGACTGTGGAGCAGCTACTGTCTCCCCAGGAAGAATGGATGTCAGCCTGGATTAGAGGAGGTAGCGCAGGAGGCACTGATGCTGAGGTCAGGGACAGAGGACAGCTCCACAGCAGATGGGGCTCAGCCTTGGAAAGCAGCTCTGTCTGGGAAAATAGTAATGCCGTAGACACACACCTGGAGGTTTCCAGGGACCATCTTCCTCCTGCCTCTTATGCCCACGCAGGTGAGAGGGCTACACGGTGACCACTGCAGGTTGCTTTGGCATTTATCTGGCAACATTGTAGAGAGGAGTGATTTTTACAGTGAATTTGTGTTTTTATAGGAACTCTCGAGGCTTTCTTTTCACTGGTCTCCAGTGCTGGCTTATGTCCGCTGTAGGGCAAATCATCTGCATTTCCTTTCAAGTCCCGCCCTCACTAGTCTCCAGGAGTCTGCTCTTACTCCTCGCGGGCTCCAGTGTAGCTGCTCGGCAAGGGCTCTCTAGGAATTCCTGGAAGAAATTTCTAGGAGGTTTGCCGGTCATTTTAATTCAAGTTTTATTTATTGGGTATTTGTTAAACTTAGGGATTGGGGGAAGAAAAGACTTTCCAGATCATTTAGTTGACTGTGTCATCTTACGTGTGATCAGGCTTGGACCAGAGAGCTTTCGTCAAGGTCACATGAGAGAACAGATGAGAACACATGAGAGGAAAGATGGCTTCCCACTGACGGACAGGCCTCACTCAGGGTAACGGGCCACTTCTGCTCGAGGAGAGTGAGGGCTAGCTAGTCTCTTTTGAGATCAGTTAGTTTTTTTTGTACATTCTGCCTGGTGAACTCTTATGAATAAATGCATTTAGGATAAAATTGAAAATGACACCCTGGCTGATAAACGAGTTAATTTACGTATTCATGGAGCAGACCTTCCCTCCACACTCGTGATTAAGCCAGGGTACGTAGACAGCAGTAGATAGCACAGGTGACCTAGAGTCAGTGACTCTAAAATCAGTGACTTTAAAAATCAGTAATTTCAGCTGTATTACCCTCAATCTACCTAAAGTGATGTATAGGTTTTGTTTTCATTGGGTTTTTCAGTGTATCTGTCCTTCTATCCATCCTCTCTTCTTCCTGTTAATCAGCAGAATTTCCCGATTTCTTCAACTAAATTAGCTAGTTAAATCATTCATTTACATATTAATTGAAACTGTTTTTAAAATTTGCATTGTTTGGTGTGATTTTTCCATTTCTACAATTAAAGAGAAACCACAGTCGTGGTTTTGGAAATCTGAACAGTCCCCCAAGGTCCCTGTCCTTGCTTTACCACTTGAGCACCAAAATGAGCTCCCGTGGGTGAAGTGCGACCCAAGCCTGACGGGTGTGGAACTCTCCACCGTTCACGGTGTGTTTTCTTTAGGCGCTTTGTTCTGAACCTCATGACAAGCACATGACCCAAGTCTCTGAATTTTAACATGTCACTTATTAACACCTGTTGATGACCACCGCTTTGTTGCATCAACAGAAGCAGTTTCAGGATGTCATTCCAGGGACCTGACTTCCCAAGTATAAGCTGCAGCTTGGTAGGTGGGGACAAGGTTCCTAAGGCCACTGGCCTAGGTTTACTGGTAACTTTTCTGCATGAACTCATGCAGGGGAGCAGCAACAACAAGTCATCAGGATACAATGGCCACTTTTAAAATTCTCCCCAAGTTCAGAAATGTAAAATGGACCCCAGGGTAGGAATGAAGTTTTTATGTCTGCTATTTAGTAAAAGCCATTTTATGTGATGGGAAAAACCCAGGTTAAACCTTTGCTCCCACCCACCCAAACTTTTCAGAGGACCCTAAGGCCTGGGAATGGATGCCACTTAGGTAGGCCCTTTCCTCTGCTGCTTCTCCCTGCCAGTGTCATTTCAGGTCTTATACTCTAAGAATCTTTTTTTTTTTTTTCAAAATTATTTTTAAAAATATGTCAGCAGCTGGAGGCTGGCCTGTTGGATTGGTATATGAAGCCTGTATAAATAAGAAGCAGTGAATGGTGGTGCTCTCAGATAAAGACAGCTTTCCTGGGCTAGGCAGAGTAGACAGATACTCTGAGGGATATTAGTATACACCCATTAATTTTTTACTTGCCTGAAAGCATTCCTTTTTGTCTCATAGTGATTCTGTGTCTAAAATTGCCATTAGGATCAGACTTGCTAAATAAATAGTTTAGCGTCACTTTTTATGGGGGCCACTACCAGGGAGTGAACCCAGGGCCTCATGCATGCTAGGCAAGCCCTGAGCCACACTCCAGCTCTGAATAAATAGTTTAAATGTCAGCCTTCTCGGTTACTTTGTGTAAAGAAAATCTAAGCCATCTGGGCTTTTTGTGCTTTTATTACAGCTGGCTCTAGAGACAGAGCAAAACGGCTTTTGTTTTTGGGTCAAAGCAGATGTATGCAGCCTGCCATCTTAATTTCTTTTGTATGTGTTGGCATATATTTTAGCTACTTTGAAATGTTGAAAAGATTTCAAACCAAGCTGGGAAAGGACAAAAAAATAAATCATTTTTTTTTCATGACTAAGTTTACTAGTTGAAATATTTTGTGAACAAGTATCCTCTGAAATAAGTACATTTATTTAACACCATTTGGATGTTTCTCCAAATTTGCTGTTAATCTGGTCTTTTGGCCAGATGTTTAACTTATGTCTGAATCTTGCAACTAGGATTTGATATCAGTGTATACAAGTAAAGAATGTCAAATGGTGAAATATTTTGATGTTATGTTAATGTAAAATGGGGAAATGTTGTGGGATAATCCCAACCACAAAGCCGTGTGTGACAGTCTCTAAATGTTTTCTCCTGATTCTCCCTTATATTTCTTTGCTAACCCATGCTTTTATAGGTACATCTTTTATTCTGGGAGCACAGACCAAGATTTTATTGTTGTTAAACATTTAGTTATAACTAAGTTCTAATGAATCTCTTACTCTTAAGATTATGCCTAGAGATTATCTTTTGAATTTATTTTTATCTACCTATGGAAAAGCTATTATAGTACCAAAAAAATATAATATATTACACTGGGGTAAGGGGATTAAATCTCTTCTTTATGTCCAGCAGCAGATTAGATTGCAGTTATCACTAAATGCCTATAACATGCAGATAATGGACTAAAATCATTTTTCAGTTAATAAAATGGAAGGGGAAAATACTTTTAAAATAATGAATGCAAATAAAGAATTATTTGATGCTTTTGTAATTGCTGTGATTTTAGCCTTGCTGAGTAAAAGTCATATTTCTAAGTACAGTTGGAAACACTGACATGCCCCCCAGTTATGCTGCTGCCCTTGGAGGAGCCGGGTCCACACCTGAGGACTAACACCCGCAGGCAGCAGCCAGTAATGGCAACTGGGACCAACATTGTCCGTGGTGGTGGGTGGATATCAGCCCTGAGTTGTCTGTCTGGCAGAGACTGACCTTTCTGTAAGCAGCTGGTAGGAATCAACCCCAAGTTTTTCCCAAAGACTTTACTGGGAAACATGAATCCTAAATGATGGGAGAAGTGAGTGAGAGATGGGTTAAATTAAGTCCAGGAAATGCCACTTTATTATATTCTCTTTTTTAAAACAAGAAACTTAGAGCTGCATTTAATCTTAATTTCTATAGTAAAGAAACATGTTCAAGTCTTTGTTTAATCATGTTCCTACACAGCAAGAGAAACCATTTATAAAATGAGTGCTCAGTAACATGCATTCACTTTGGGATGTCCTGGACTCCTTATGATTCCTTTTTGTGGTTACTGTGTTCGTTTGGGTTCTTAGGTTCAGTGATAACCAGCTCAGACCAACATTGTTTCTCTAGGATGAGTCCTGTGTGAGTTCCGTTAGGATATTTTACTGTTTTAAAATAACTTTTGGTGTCTGTCTGGATCTGTGAAATGGTGATGGTAATGTGCTCCAGGTCGGCCTGAGGAGCGGGGAGGGAGTGTCTGAGTGCTTAGGGACCTGACTGCTGCTTCAGTAACTCTGTCCCTGTCATGTGTCATTCACCATCCCAAAGGTGGATCCTACATAATGACTGTGCTCCTCCCCACCTTTTAATACCAACGATGCCGATGATGATGGAGCCGTCTGTGGCACTAGCTTCTCTCCACCCTGTTCTAGATACTTCTGACAGCAAAGAGCCAGACAGGACAGGTTTTGGAAATAAATGAGTGAAGCTGGTGCTTTTTCCTGATGACCAAAATTTGGGAGACTTTCTTTTTATGATAATAGACTTTGGAGCTGACGAAATAGCCTCTTTTGGAGAGCGTTCGCCTAGCATGCGGAAGGACCGCGGTTCGAATCCCAGGCCGCTCAAATGAGAAGAAGAAAAAAAAAAAAAAAAAAAAAAAAAAAAACAACCGCTAATAGACTTCATGGAGCCAGGTGTTAATCTTTATGCTTGGGTGTGGGTAGGAAGGAAGAAAAGGGACTTGGCAGATCCATCCTAGAACATTTCTGTCTCACACCCAGAAATGACTGTTGCCCTTGAATGACTTCGGGTGGTTTTTAATGTAAGAAAGTTTGGCGTGAAGGAAATTGCATCCAAATCCTGTTTAGTCTTAATAATACTTAATGACAGTAATGTTATAATTAGCCTGCCAATACCTTATCTTTCTGTTTGGCCTCATTTCACTTAGAAAACAATTAATATCTAACCCATGAAAGGAGTTGGCCAAGGTCAGTCAGCATTCGATACTCTTTAGCACCTGGGTACTGTAATTCACTGGTTCCCAGGCCTTTGGATTCCTACAGCCAGAAGAAATTCTAGGAGACCAACATAGACTTGTCCTATCTTTGATTTTGTCAGGCGAGAGCATTTGATAACTATTGTTGTCCTTTACTTTTCAAAGACAATTTTAACATACCCCAAACAGGAAGGACATAATCTCAGAATAAAGGGACAGCCTTTTAAATAGAAGAAGTTAGGCTTTATGAATAACTCCATTGTCTTACATTTCCCCTCTGGCTACTGAAAGTTAGTCTCAGTTAGGGATTTGGAAATTCTGCAGATAATTCAACAATAGGGCTCTATTACCTATTTAAAACCCCTTGTTCCTGGGCCTTGTCTCAGAGAGAGGTTTAGTTCTCTACAAGCACTCTATTCTATTCCCTTCACTTAAAAATAAGGCTTTTGATCATTTTAACACATCAGGTTAAGGTGTCAATTACAGGTTTGGCTAAGATAGTAATTTACATCATATATATATATATATATATATACACACACACACACACACATATACACATATATGTAACTTAAATCATATATATGTATATATATATACATATATATACATATATATGTAACTTAAATCATATATATATATATGTAATTCCTTTATGTGAATAAAATCTTACTGGAGAATTTACATGTTTTATAGGCAAAGTAAGGAGAAGTGAGCAGAATTCCTTCGTTTCCTAACTGGTTTCTGTGAGACTTGTAGAGTTTCACACACTTGGTTATGAAAACTCTTGATCGAGACTGGTCTAGGCAATACAGCGTGTATTCTTAATGTTGCTTTAATTGTCACCTACCTTCACATTTGGATTGACATCAATTATAAGGACAAAACCCAGTGCACAAGGTGACACTTAGAATTAGCAGTCAAGTGTGGATTAGGTACTAGAATCCAGTTTATGCCATTTTGTGCCCTTGTGTGCTACAAGGCCACGTGTGGGAGGAACAACCAGATATTCATTTCTGGTAGGTGAGTTTAACCAGCAGAAAGCTAAATTGAGTTTTCTTGCTTCATTTAAAACTATTTCTAGTTTTTACCATAATTACCTTCATAACTATGTTTTATTTGTTTCTCTTCTATTAAAATAGGGACAGCCAGTTAGACTCATTTCTTGGAGAAAATAAAGGGGACAAATCCCAAAGTCACTGAATATAATCATTATTTTCAAGAAGCATTGCTCTCTTTCCACTTTCTTCACTACACTGACGCTGAAGGTCTGTGCAAGTGAAACATGGACCTGAGTGTAGTGAAGTGTCTATTTTTTTCTGTGGTTTATATGAAATCCACACAGCCCCATCAATCAACTCTGAGTTGGACAAAGGATTAATTGTTCAATGAAAAAAGTAGATAAAATTTTTTTGGGAAGGAAACTATTTTCTAGCATGATTGGAGAGAATTAATTCAGGGATCCTCAGGAAAATCTGGATGGGGAAATGGATAGAGTTCTTCATGTTTATGGGGGTGAGGGAAGGGAGAAAACGGGATTAGCTAGTCAGCAGCTTATTGGGTGAGTGACGGGACTCTCCGCTAACTCATGCACATTTCGCCCTGTTTCAGTGCTAGTCTTTTTGTGTATTGGGATAAATTTAAATGAAGTCATATGGACAAGTGTTTGAAGTTCTTATGAAATCGTGTCGTTACTATTTATTTATTGGTGTCCTTGCTTAACCTTCCTAGCTGAGCTTGTGCAAACTAATTTGGGTATTAATGAACTTCAGAAGACTTAAGAGGTTTTTTGGTTAAGTGTTAACTGTCCATTTCCCATAACTGTTTCACATCTTCTTTTTTTTTAAAGTTTGTCTTTAATTTACCCATTGCTAAGTATTTGACATGTTGTACAAATAATTAATGCAATTTGAAAATACTGTTTACTTGATTTTTAGCAATGGACAGGCAAGAGTGATTTAGTTTCAGTTAGAAAATTAGACAAGGGAGTCCAGGACCTTATGGAAGCAAACAAAACATACCTTGAAATGGGATGTAGCATATGCTGATGGTACCAGTGGTGTGCACATTGGCATACTCCTGTAGGTCCTGGCCCTGCCTGCCATGTATTAACAAATATGATTTCAGGCAAGTTACTTAAGCTCTTTGGTCCTCGATTTTCTCATTTTCTCCTTTATACGATTAAGATGAGTACAGTGTCTTCCAGAGGGCTGATTGACAGATGTAGCATAGATATTGGCTAGGTTATCCAGATAAGAATTGCCATAATGAATGTATCTGTGTTTATATATAGATATTTGTGCATGTTTGTGTATATAGTCCTTTACAAGCACATATAAGGTACAGTATTTTCAGAGTAGTCACTGCCATAGCAAGTTGGGTGAGAGGGGGGTGGGGCACACACTTTAAGCAGGAGCATGGGGGAGGTTCCAGGGTGTGTGGAGGTCAGTGCTAGACCAAGGTAGCTGGGTGTGGTGTCACCTGGCTGTCTAATCTGGTATGGAATGAACCGGTGAATGTGTGCCCAGGGCTCAGGGCATAAGCAGAGCAAGAGGAACCAGAATCTGCACCTGGATTTCCAAGGAAACACACCTTGACAGCGTCATGATGGAACCCATGGCCTGCTGTCAAATAGGAGCTAGAGTCGCGTCTTGGCAGCAGCCTGCACTTCAAAGTCCTTAGTTCTGCCTGTCCTGACCACTTGTCTGATGCTTCCAGCAGCCTTGTGAACTCGGGAAGGGGGGATTCTTTGCAGGGAAAGGTGGGTTCCCAGAAGTACAGTGACAGTTGTTGGTTACACATTCACCTAGTGACAGGGCTGGTTGGGACCCAGGGCTGATAGGAAACGCGTTTCCCGGTGGAGTTGGCCTCTGCCTGGAGCCCGTGGACATTAATGGCAGTACCTGTTAAGGGCACTTCCAGGCCTGTTTCCCCACCCGCTCCTTCCCCTGATGCACTGAGGCAGCACTTCATACTTGTCCATTTCCTCAGCTTTGCACGGGCCTGGGTACAGAGTCAGTGCATTTTGAACAAAAGAGATCTGAGCGAAAGGTGGGCAAGGAGGCAACTTAAGCCTCTGTCATGAGAGTCAGAAATCATACTTCCACTGGTCTGGGCCGCACTGTCTAAGTGTGTTTATGTGTGCAGGGTTTTTCTCTTAAGATGCCCATTGCTAAGGTCGTGCTTTATCCTGTGAAGGTAAGTGTGTTCTTTGCCACCTGCTTTTCTGTTTATTATGCGATCCTTCCCCTACTCCCTCCCACCCTCTTCTCCCCCAAGGCTGGTGTCTCCTGCCTTCTGTGATTGAGTCCTCTTTGTCTAGTTATCAGATAATGTGCTCTTCTCAGCAGGAAATGTCATGGTGTGGGGAGCTTAAGCTAGTATGTTCAAAAAATTCCAAGCCCCCCACCCTCCAGAATGTAGAATAATGAGGTTAGGACAAAGAGATCATGGGCTTTATTATTAGACACACTGACAAAAAAGCTTATTAATGAAAAACAGTGTGCAAGAAAAGTTGGCATAGAAGTCAGCTTCCATTGTTGAAAGTTCAAGTAGAACTTGGATCTGTTGGAGGGGAGCCTGAATTGGGTGTTAGTATTGCAGGCTTTGTGGGCTCATGCATTTGATGGTCCGTGGAGCTCATGGAAACATAACCGTCCTTTCTCTCTTGGAAAAATGGTAAAAATAAGAGCAATTTTCTAATGAAAATTAATCTCTAGTTTTGCTGTTTGGTGCTTGCTTGATGCATAATGTAAAGAGTATTAAATTTGCAGAAACAAATTTTGGTTGTCAGTATTAAATATGAAGCCATTTTTCTAAAAGTATAGAAAATCTTCCATTGACGTTTAGCCCACTTAAGAGAATTGTTCTAGTTGTTAGTAAAGTGTTCTGACCTTTTGTACAGAAATATTCTCTGTCTTAAATAGGCTTAGCTCAAATTCACAAAATAATTATCCTTAATGCCTCAGCTCTTTTCACACAGTGAAAAGCCTTTAATAACTTTAAAATTGAGTTCATTTGAAAGTGTACATTGTTTATTTTTTTCTGAATTTGTCTTTAGGGTATGCATATCTGCAGCTTCTGGATATTTTATTTATTTACTTTCAGTACCGCAGATCGAACCCAGGGACACTGTACCACTCAACTATATCCCAGCCCTTTTTATTTTATTTTAAGACAGTCTGAGTTGTAGAAGCTGGCCTCAAACTTGGATCCTCTTGCCTCAGCCTCCCAAGCCACTGGAATTACAGGCGTGTGCCATGTGCCCAGCCATGCCAGTAGCAACTCTGTTCCTGGTCATCGTTAGTGCTAGAATGGTAGTATTTTTTCTCATGGCCATCTGAAAAACTGAAAGAACCCAGTGTCACTAGTGAAGTGTAGAGCAAAGAATTTCATAGGACAGGTATGCTTTAGCCCTTCTGCTTTATTCTTCCTCTTTAATTGCTGTGTCACGGTCTTCCAGTAGGAAACGTGAGGGAAGGTGTCAGAGCTGGGCTTCACCCTGCTCCCCCTTATATACACAGATCAGCCCATCCTTTGCCTGGCACTGATGTGTCCACTTCTGTGCTAAGTGCCTGACTTGGGTGTGTTTTAAAAACAACAGCTTTGTTGAGATACAAATCACACGCCACAGAATTTATCTCTCTTTTTTTAAAAAAAATTTAAGGTGTTGATAGACCTTTATACTATTCATTTATTTATATGTGGTGCTGAGAATTGAACCCAGTGCCTCACACATGCTAGGCAAGTGCTCTACCACTGAGCCACAACCCCAGACCCAAAGAATTTCTCTCTTTATATTGTACAGTTCAGTGGATTTTTTTTTTTTTTTTGGGGGGGGTATGCTCATGGAGTCGTGCGATCATCCGCACAATTTTAGAACATTTTTACCACCCTGAAGGAAACCCTGACCCACTCGCACGCGGTCCATCCCCTCCCCTTCAGCCCCTACCAGTTGCTAATCTGCCTCTCTGGATTTGCTTATTTGATCATATAATATGTGGCATTTTGTGTCTCCCCTCTTGCACTTGTCACATTTTCAAGGTTCATCTCTGTCTCCGCGTGCGTCTGCGTGTCTTTCCTAATAGCTTGGTAATGTCCCGCTGTGCAGGTGTACCATGTTATATTTATCCACTCGTCTCTTGAGGAATACTTGGATCATTTTTACTTTTTGACGAATAGGAATAATGCTGGTTTGAACATTTGTATTCAGCTTTCTGTGTGAACATGTTTTTGGATCTTGGGTATCTCTACCTAGAAATGGAATCACTGGGCCCTTTGCCTGTGGTTGCACTGTTTAATATTTTGGGGAAATGCCAACTCTCTTCCAAAGCATCTGTACCACTTCACTTCCACCTGCCACGTGTTAATCCATGTACTTTTCAAACAGGTATATGTAATTGTCAAGAGATTAACAGAACAGATAATTTTTTATTTTAAAAAATATCTAATGAATCCTAAAGCATCTGAGAGTCGGCCACTCTGAACACATGCCATGTTCTCCATTCTCCGACGTCCACACGGTGAGGGCTGCATCACTTGCTACCCTTGTCTTCGTCAGTTTCCCTCTGACCATCTTCGCATCACATGTGGTCGAGGAGTATCTGGGTTTGGCGTCCTCTGGTGTCTTTGTCCCTGGGAAGCAGATGGAGGTAGCACTAGGTGATGAATGCAGGCCCAGAACCTTGCAGGTGTAGGGGAGGTGCTACAAGTGGGAGTGGCTGTGGCATGGATGGCACTCGGTGTCTGCAGCAGCAGGGGGAGGATCTGCTCTCTGGGAGCTCACTATTTGATAGCGAGTGGCAGAGCGCATTGTTCCTATCCTGTGTTTTGATCTGTTGACACTAGAAAATGGAAATGTGAAGAAATGTGATGTTATAAAGCATATCACCAGAAAAGAAGACTCTCCAGACTCTGCCTTTGGGAAGCCCAGTGGGGATGGGAAGCTATGGGAAGCTATGCAAAGAATGACGATATTGACAAAACCACGGTCATGTTTATTACTCGTGACCTTGGCTCTCTGGAAGGCTTCAGCTCAGCTCCCATTAATTTCCCTAACCCTCAGATACTCTCTGGCTTTTAGATATGCGGTCCAGATTTCTGGTACAGAATGTGCAGGACTTTTACAGTGTTTCTCTCCCTAGACATTTAGAGACAAACAGTGATTCCTTATTGACACCAAGGGTGTTTTTGTTAGTCCTCTAATTTTGCTAGTGCTCCATTTACTGGGAAAATTATCTCAGTACTTGCTATTAATTTTTTTCCCAAAGTTATTAAAAGTGGTAGGTTTTTGTTTTTAACCTTTGCCCTTCTTATTTAGTGACCTTTTTCTCTCAGTCCTTTCTTTCTTCTCTTCTGCCCTTCCCTCATCCTTTCAGTGATTCAGTTAGACTTTTCTCCATCTCTGCAAATTTCCCTGGCAGTGGGGTGAGGTGCTGTATAGGGAAAGTGGGGAGATAATTGTTTCACGTTCCAAACTGTTGTGCTTTGTCGCTGGCCTTTCTGATTACCTTCTGGATGGTATGTTTTCTTCTAGTTTTTGTACCACTAGTTCAAGCCAGGCTGACCTCTTGCGTTCTTTGTACATCTTTTACAAACAAACCACCAAAAAAACAAGTTGGTTTCAGTTTGCAATCTGGAATCATTCAGATTCTATTTTTGTTCACTAGATTCATAAATACCTCCATGGTGTCTCTATATTAGCTCCTAATTCTTACTTCACTTGGAAATGTGTTCTTTTGACATGAGTGGCACTAGGGAAAACATAGTGCATAAAACTAGGATTCATAAAATAGACTTTCTGTTTTAAAACTCAGAGATGTGTGCACATTTGTCTCAGCGAGGCCTTTTTCATTTCATTAAAGAGTAGCCAAGGAATCACTGTCGTATTCCTCAGTTTAAACAGTTTCAAAGCGGGCAGTGCACGAAAAATGTTGACTTCCAACAAAGTCCTTGGAGTTAGGCTCTGGATGGCAAGTTAAAGGTCCTCACTAGATGGTGGCGGCACCATAGATGGGCAGCTAATGGCCATCCCTTTAGCAAAGAGTCATCAAGCAGCTAGGGACCAGGCATTGATGAAGCAGTGAGAACCTAGAGTCTTTAGGAGTCACGTCCTGGTCCTCGTGGATGGGTCAATACAGTGAGAGGCGGTTGTCTATACCCCTGGTGGGTGTAGACACTTGATTCCTTCTCGCCCTCCTTCCCATCAGCCTAGATGCAGCCCCAGATCCTCACCAGGGAGCTTAGGGAAATGGGCCAGTTTGACGTGTGAACTGAAAGCTTTGTTACCCTGATTACTAGTCGGCTGAGGAAGGTGAGGTGAGAACGTAGTGTGGTAAGTGACAGGAGAGGTTTCTGCCGGGGGTGCTGTGGACACAAGTGACTCAGGCAGGGCTTGGTGAAGAGCAGTGACCGGGAGGACGTGGCCAGCCAAGGAAGGATGACCCCAGGAGAGTGAACTGCCCAGGGACTCCAGGTCAATCTGATAAAGCTGGAGTCGGCTTGGGAGGAGTGGCCAGGGCCGCTCAGGAAGACGTGAGAGAGAAAAACCCTGTTAAGGAATTGATACTTTATCTTGGAAGCCACTGGAAACAAACCGAAAGAATCTCAGTCCTGGTGTGATCAGATTGAATTGCTGACGGTGACGTAACTGACTCGAGATTCGAGTCCTAGCCAGCACCGAGACCCGGTGGATCCCCTGTGGGCGATCGTACTCGGTCCTCACAGTGAAGCACCGAGACCCCGGTGGATCCCCTGTGGGCGATCGTACTCCGTCCTCACAGTGAAGCACCGAGACCCCGGTGGATCCCCTGTGGGCGATCGTACTCGGTCCTCACAGTGAAGCACCGAGACCCGGTGGATCCCCTGTGGGTGATCGTACTCCGTCCTCACAGTGAAGTGCCTGTGTTTTATCACTGTGTCACTGAGGAGAGAGGGGGGACCGTCACAGTGAAGACTGCCGGGCCACTGAGGCTCTGCGGGTTCAAAGCCACCCCAGCCCACGTGGCTCCAACTTGCAGTTTGCTCTTTAAGGAGTAAAGATTCCAGCACATCCTATTTGAGAAACACCAGCTAAAGGAACCAAAGTCTCATTTCTAAAAATACCTTTATTTTTAAATTATTAGCACCAAGAAAAATCAACATCAGAACTGGAATTTTCAATGTCATTAAAGTAAAATTAAAAATAAAAATGAATGCATCTCGGACTCTTAATTTGAGAAATACTGGGTTCATGCCACAGAACACGAAGGCACTGAAATGAGTTCTGCCCAGATGAAGCAAGTGAGGAAGAGCCCAGTCTCGCCCCAGGATATCCACACTGGTACAGTCGAGATACAGTCTCCTCAGCGCAGGGACCCTCCTGTGGCCCTCGTAGAGTTGTACTCCTTACCCTCCTGGACTCCTGAAACCCCCATCTGTTCTTCATTCTTGGTAATTTTGTTATTTTGAGAATATTATGGTAATGGAGCCACACAGCATGTAAATAAACTTCTGGGACTGACTTTTTCAGCTTTGGGCTGTTATAAATAGAGCTGCTATGAACATTCATGTGCAAATTTTTGTGCGAACTTAAGTTTTCATTTATCCAGAATTTGAATGCTCAAGATTAGTGTGTGTGTGTGTGTGTGTGTGTGTGTGTGTGTGTGCACGCGCATGCATGCCTGCCCGTGTGCGTGTGCATTTTATAAAATAAACCTAGGATTATACTATGTGGGCATGTAGTACAAATATATCACAAGCTTATTTTAGCATAACTCTAATGAAAAGACATTTTTTACAGTGATCTTTTCCTTCATATTTTCTTAAGTAGTTCTGTGTGGAGAGACTGGCTTAAACGGTTTGGACATCTTTCTTGTGTTGGAAGAGTTGGCCTGTGTGGTAGTATGAGCTACAAGAAAGTTCTAAACACCTTAGGACAGCTGGCCCAACAAAGGTGATTCTTTTGCACAGTAGATTCTTCTTAAAAATTAAATATCAATAAGTGAGATAAGCCAATCTCAAAAAACCAAAGGACGAATGATCTCACTGATAAGCGGATGATGACACATATAGGGGGTGGGAAGGGGGCAAGAATGGAGGAAGAAGGGACTCTACAGAGGGAAAAGAGGGGTGGAAGGGATGGGGGGGAGAAAAAAAATAACAGAATGAATCAAAAACTATTACCCTAGGTAAATATGATCACACAAATGGTATGCCTCTACTTCATGTACAAACAGGAACAAGATGTATCGCATTTGTTTACAATAAAAATGAATTTTAAAAAATTAAATATAAAGTTTTCCTTTTTTAAACATAAATGTAGTGCAGCATTTAGAAGAAATCTGAGGAGGAGAGAGAAATAACAGGTACAGGGTGGAGGAGGATAGTAGAAATAACTTTGATGTTCTGTAGCACAATAAAATAACTGTGTCTGACAATTTAATTGTGTGTTCAAAACTAGTAGAGAGGGTTTCATATGTTCCCAGCACAAAGAAGTGATGCGCTTGGAGTGACGGATACAGTTAGCCTGATTGCATTGTGTGCAAGGATTGAAACCTCACCCCACTCTCCATATGTAAATATGTGAATTATATGTCAGTTAAAACTTAAAAAGAGATCTGTGCACAAGTCTCCCGTGAAAATCACAATGTCTAACCTTTTGTTTACGTTCAGACTTGAGGTCTGGTTTTCTACAGTTTTGAGGTCTGGTTTTTTCTAATGCAAGTGTGCTAATAGTCTTTCAGGGGTGTCCTGTGTCAGCCATCCTTTTGGCTCACCAGCTCACTTTTTCTTCTCCAGTTCAGTAAGAGGGGTCCAGGCCAGTGAGTCGCCTGGCTCTTTCTGGCTGGGGAGCTGTAGCTGTGCAAGCTAGTTCATTGCTTTGGTCCAGTTCATGTGGCTCCCTGGGAGGAGTGCAGCTCGCAGGCGGCTTCCCTGAGCGTCTGTGACTTCTGCTTCCGTCTGGCTGCCTCCAGTGGCATCGGGAAGGTCTGAGATGGCCAGGTAAGGGTTCCTGTCCAGAGACTGGGTCAGCACAGCCTCCTGTCCTTGTTACATCCTGCTCGCCCTCCTGACATTGGTGGTGTTGTGTCATCTGTGGGCATGAAAGCACGAGGAACCCTCTATTTGGGGGCAGCCCTGTCCGTGCTGATCATTTGTAGAAGGGATTAAGGAAATTGCTTTCCTGTGGAGTTTCTAGAAAGTTGGTTTCATTGATGTGCATTTTACCGTGAGGCTCATTCTTCATGTCTTCTCTCTAGAGAAACAGTTGCTGTGTTGTGTTTGGTATTAAAATGGTTCATGGTGATGAGTAAGTGGAAACTTATCTGCCCCTCCTTAGTGGCTTCTGTGGCTCTCAGTTCCCGTGGTCACAATCCAGCACCGAGGCGGCACGTCCCCATGCCCTCTCACATCCCCATGCCCTGCCCAGCCGAACTCAGCTGCAGGGGTGCCCTGTGCCATCCTGTCTCCGCGTCTGCTGCTTTCCTGGCCACTGTCTGCCCCTGTGGCTTCTTCCCCTTGTGTCGGGGGCATTTCCTGACCCAGCCCCCATGGGTTTGGCTTGCCTGTTTGATCTTCTGATCCCTCAGGGGCCTGTGAGCTCTTTCATGGGAGAAGCTTTTGAATTCATTATCGATGCCTTTCATTGTCCGTTCACAGCCTGGCATGAGTGACTGAAGAAATTAGAGTAAATATATGAAAAAAGAGAACAAGACTAACCCTAGATTCTGGGGAAGGTGATGCAAACTGGCCTTTTCTTCCTCTCTGTCCTTCAAAGGGCCATTGGAATTCTTCCCTTTTTACTCCATTTCCTTCTGCCCCTAGTGAGCTCTTTGCCCCATGTTCATGGTTTTATCATCCCCCCTCTCCCCTGACCTCAGTCGGTGCAGAAGAGGAACAGCCCACAAAGATGGAGGGATAAGTGGGCGGGCTCTGGGGAGTCCCTCCCCTCCTAGTGCTGAGCCTCTCTGCCTCTTGCCACAGAGACAGTCTCACTTCATTGGATTCACTTGAAGATCAGCTCAGGCTGAGGAATGTGCTCAGTGACTCACAGCAAATATCTGATGGAACTGGAATTCAATGGGCGTCCCTCAATTCCTGAATTGAACAGTTCAAAGGTGCCCTTTGTCCCTCAAAGGCATGACTTCACCATGCATGCTTTCCTAAGACTTCCAGGTATGCTTCCCTGTGCTGTGTGCTATTGGGCAAGGTCCCTAACTTATCTGATCCTCTGAGAATTCATCCTTAAAAAAATTGAGCAAGTGTTCCCTCCCCTTCTATGGATCAAAGAGGTACCATAAGCAGTGTACCCCATGTTTGCAGCCAACACTTCTTAGTGCCCATTTTTCCTGCCAGGCCCACTTCCTTAATTTGTTTTGGTACTAAATGATACGCTGGGTGCTGAAAACCTGATAGCAACCGAAATGACCTAACTTCACTAAGCTGGGCGTGGTGGTGCTACGCAAGAGGCTGAGGCAGGAGGATCACAAGTTTGAGGCTGGCCTGGGTATTTAGTAAGATCCTGTCTCAAAATAAAAAGTGTTGGGAGTGCAGCTCAGCATAGAATGGTTGCTTACCATGCATGAGCCCCTCAGTTCAATCCCCAGTGCTGCAGAAAAAAAAAAAAAAAAAAGCCAATAATTTTTGTGTTATCTCTATTTAGTAGTTGATAGTCTGACAAAGTCACAGAGTATTCGTTTACATAAAGGTAATTGTAACCCCCTTGCTGTGATAACTCGGATGCCGTCTCTGACAGGGTTGAGCTGAAAGAAGGGCCCCTTTATTTTCTCCTGCACACTGGCCAGGCCAGTATCAGTTTGCTTTTGATTAGATTTCAGTGTGACTTTCTAGTGACCTTCACAAGTGCATCTCCCAAATTCTGTCCCCCAGTCTCCTGAGGCAGCAGCAGAAGTGATAGGCAGGGCAGAGTTACAGTTAGGTCAGCTGGTCCCTTCTTAGACTGGACCTCACAGTCCTCAGGTTGTCATTTGGGCAGTTGGTGCAAAGAAACATAACAGAGCACATAAATAGAGAGTGAGTTCCTCCCTGGCATCCTCAGACAGTTCCAGGACCGTTCCCCCCAGGATACGAAAATCTGTGGATCTCAAACCCCTTAGATGAAATAGCATATGAATCACATGTAACCCAGGTGTGTCCTCCCACGTACTTTGATTCGTCTCTAGATTACCATCATACCAAATACAGTGTAAATGCTGTGTACATAGTTATTACACTGAATTGTTTAGGGAATAATAAGCACAGACACATTTTTCCCCTGAATATTTCCCATCCATGGTTGGTTGAATCTGAGGACACAGAGTCCACAGATGCCAAGGGCTGACTATCATCAGGGAACTGGAGAGCACACACCAGCCACCGACCCCGCAGAGCCCATGAAGCTTCATACACGGAGCTCAAGCCTGCCTGCGGTGCGACTGCTCGTGTTAGCCACGCGTCGGGAGGCGGATGTCTAATGACCTCTGTGCTTCCTGAGTTATTGGGCCAATAAATGAAAGAAAGAAGGAAAATTTAGGAGAGGCATCCCCAGAAGCCAGGTAGAATTCCAAGGAAAATCTACACAAGACCAGCCAAATTTGTGCAAAGGAATGAAAACAGGGGAAGCAAGTGTTATGTCGAAGAGCTTTCCACCAGGTGTCTCACAGGGCAAGGCTGTCCTCAGAAATGGGGACATTCAGGCCCTCATCTTCATCCTGGGCTCCCCTGCTCCCTAAACTGGATGTTTCCCTCTGGGATACTCTGCATTGTTCCTTGCCTTGTGTCCCCATAGGAGTAGCTACCTCCCCCACCATACTTGGGATTGAACCCAGGGCCTGTCACATGCTAGGCAAGCACTCTGCCGCTGAGCCTCATCCCCAGCCAAGAGCTACTTCTGTTGGGTTTCATGGGCTACCAGTCACTATGACTTTTGCCTACATTGTTTTCTTTAGTCTTCACATGGATTCTATGAGTTAAGTATTCTTATCATTATCATCATCCTCATTTTACAGATGGGGGAAATCAAGGGCTGGAGAAATGAGGACTCTTGTTTCTTGCCTTAAGTGAGTGATAGGTAGCATATGTTTAGGGGAAATTAATCCAGATGAATGTGATTCCAAGGCGTGATTGCTCCTATTTCCTTCTGCCTCTCCATATACATTATACCCATTTGGAGGGCCAGGGTCATTACTCAGTATGTATTGAGCCTGTATAGTGGGCTAAGGCTGAGCACTGGGAGGCAAGATAGGCAAGCTTCCTGCCCTTGGTGTAGTGAGGTTTAAGTCATTGCAAATCACAGCCAGCAAAAGAAATGAAAATAAAAGAAATGAAATAGAGTAGTAAATATGGGGACACCTCAAACATTGTTGTCTTAGTCTCTGTTCTGTTGCTATAACAAAATAATCGAGACTGGGTAATTTATTAGCAATAGAGGTTTAGTAGGCTCAGGATTCTGGAAACAGGGAGATCCAAGAGCATGGCCCCAGCATCTTCTCAGGAGCTGGTGAGGGTCAGTGTTGTTTTATGAAACTGATGAGACTCTGCAGTAGTTTACAGTGGAAAAACATACTGTGGTCAGAAGAGTTTGAAAGATCCTGACCAGGAACGTTCAGTGTGGGGGATCAGGTGATTTTGAAACAAGGTGGGGGTAAACCGTGAGGAACTGCAAAGGAGCTGTGAGCACAGCTGGCGCAGGGACCAGGCAGGGGGTCCTCCAGGCAGGGGGTCCTCCAGGCAACGTCTCAGTGCTGGCTGCAAGGTTGCCGTTTGGACCGAGACCTGAAGGAAGAGTAGCAGGATGACAGCAATCCAGACACAGGACAAGGTGTGCCAGTCTGGGCAGGAAAGAGCAGGGGACAGTGCCCAGGAGCAGAGATGGAGTGGACAGTACTGCTGGACCACAACGCAGTATAGTTAGAAAATGCCGACAGAACGGGAGCATATCCCAGTGCCTGGAAGTCACCATCCTCGCCCTCTCCCAGGTAGCTTGACCAAACACTGCCTGTGCAGTATCTCTGTGCTGATTTATTGCCCTCTGGTCACCCTTCTTAAATACTTACTTCTGTGTTATGAAGACTTCGCCCGTCGGCTCTGGCTCACTGCGGCCACGTTTTCTGGTACCTGTGAGGACATCTTGTTGTCCGGCATGCCAGGCGTTCCTAGACCACATGCCCCACTCTTGGCTCTTGCGGGTAGTAGCATTCCTGTCCCTGCCCAGTGTCAGCGACACCCATCTCCTCTTCCCCAGGCTAGGACGACCAGAAGTGTTTCCAGACACTGCCCGATCGATGTTTCCTGGGGAGCGAATGAGAACCGCCGCTCTAACAAATTCTAGACTAACGCGAGGGGACATCACCGTGACTGAGAGTGTCCTGTGTCCCCTCTGTTGATCATGTCAGGATTTTTTTCATTTTTACTTGTTGTCAGTTGGAAAAGTGAGGTTTTATGTCTGAAGGCTCCTAATGAATTGCAACAAAAGAACTCTGTAAATGTCTGAGTGCTGTCGACCGACTGTACAAGTGTGTGGAGGCTTCCTTGCAATATTCCTACGATGCCAAGGTTAAGGATTAAAGCTACTTATCTAATTGACTCTGCTTTTTCATGTTTTTTGCAGCAGTGGGCCTTCGGTTGATCAAGTCTGAGTTTTCTTGCTTTCTTTTCTTTGTTTTCATTAGTGTTGATTGGTTTCCTCTGTTCTCCCACACACACCCAGTCCATCTTGTGACCAGTGGTTTATAATTCTATAACCAGAGCTGTTTGGAACAACTCTTTGATTTTCCCTAAGTTGATTTCTTGTCTGTGAATCTTCATATTTGGTTCATTTTCTAAACACATCATGTTTTTCCTGGTATTTGCTCCATTGAAGTAACTGCTTATTCTGAGTCAGGTTTTAGAAGTATATCTCATTATTGCGTTGTGGTTGGCATTTCTTTCAGAAACAGTCTGTTGGAAAAAGAACCTTTTTCTTTAAACTTACAAGTTTATTCTCTGCTGTTTGGGAATAATCTTGCATAACTAATACTCTGTTAATTGTTGCACATAGCAGTGACTTTTGATAGTTCAAGAGGTTCTCTTTAAAACTTCTTGAATGGAATTGTGGGTCTTATTAATCCTTTGAAATCTTTCCAGATTAAATCAGTTGTTCATTCAGCCAGTAATGCATTAGGACAGCAGAATGCAGGGTCACGTTTTGTCCCTTACCTCTGTAGCGTTTCTCCTTTGATGTTAACCCATCAGTGAGGCTGTCCCCAAACACCTGATGTAGAATAACTCCCTGGGTTTGCCTTGTCCTTGCTTCCCCTCCTCACAGGTGTAGATGTGAGATGCTGAATGTTACTTGGATACTTGTTTTTAGCTTCCTTCCCCTGAATGGGAATATAAACTCTGTCCCCAGCATACTGACTTGAATGGATTTTCTGAATTTTCAAATTTTCAAACACTTATATGTGTCAGATACTGCTCAAAGATCTTTACCAATATTAACCCATTTCAGGATGGATGATTATCCTTGCCTTTCCTTCACAAATATATTTTTTCTTTCTTCTTCCGTTTCTTTTTTCTTACCAACTGCAACCCTATATCTTGACATATGCTTTTTAAAATTTTTCTGTTTATAGCCTCTTATTTTGTCTGTTATCTCTTACCATGATTATCCTCCTGAGGTCAAAAGAAAGAATAGCTGTACTTTTAAAATTTTCCCCACTTCTAGAATGGGCACATACCACATTTTATACACAGTGTGTTCCTGACACTATGAGGAAGTCAAACGCAGGAAGGTGGGGACTCTGTTTACAGGTTACACCCATGTTTTTTTTTCTTTTCAGTGACTTGTGTGCCCAACTCCGAGCTGTTCATTTGGGCTCATGCACTGTCTTGCTGTTGCCGGTACATTAAAAAGAAAAGAAAATATTTACACATATCATAAAGTCATCATCGTGTGCATGCATGCGAGTGAGAGAGACACTAAGTGTTGTAGGATAAATATGATTATTTCCCGAAAGCAGCATCAACATGATTTTTACCTTTTGCTAAAAATGTTAATATTCTAAGTGATTTCTCTCTTTAATTCTGGGTGGCTTCACACACTCAGGGTGAAAAACAGATAGGCACAGTTGTGTCCACACTAGGTGTGGCTTGGTGACGGTGAGTCTCCCGGGCCTCGGCTTTGGCGCCCTGTCTTCTTTTCCCGAGGGAAGTGTCAGAGGCGCGTGGAGCTGTGCTGGCCGGACTTGGAAGACCTCTGGGGAGGCCGTGCAGCGAGTGCCTCCTTTCTGCTCCTCGGGGGCAGAAGCTGATGGGCCTGATGGGCCGGGCAAGTTCTGCCGCTGCCCCGCCCCACCTCACCGTCACTTTCTGTGGAGACCCAGTCCCCTGTCCAGATGCCATGTTTCTGGAATATCTACCTGGATGGGTGTCCCAGGATGTGGCACCCCTGGGAAGGGTTTAGTTGCTTAACATCTGGAATTCTGTTGGCTGCCTTAGGACTACTTTTACTGTCCGTCTAAGTTTCCTTTTCTTCAACTTTCTTCTCTGGTATTTATGACTCAAAAGTGAAGGTCGCGTGTGTCTTCACTCTGGAATGCCCTGCTGTCTTTTCCTTTCATGCTTGTTTTTCTGGATGTGGCACACCCCACCCTACGTCCCCAGCAGCCCCAGGCCTCTGCCCAGCCCAAGCGCTCACAGGGCAGGCTTGACCCCTCTGCCCTGAGGTGGGGCCACCTCTTTCGCTGGTGGAGGTCGGAGCCCAAGGAGCAGCTGATGAGCTGGCTCTTGCTCAGGAGAGATGGGTGTGTATGATTTGGCCTTGAGCACTTTCTCAGGACTGGTTTTGACCAACTCTTGTGGTTCCTGTGGCAGAGATGCCACAACTGAAATTTTCATTTTTCTCTAGAAAAATAAAACATGCCACTTCTCATGGCTTAGGAAAACCATTGGATTGGTATTTTTGCAATTCTTGGTGTGTTATTTACTTTTGCAAAAACATGCCATTTGTTGCCATGTAGGTAGCTGATTGCTTTTTAAAAAAAGAATTTCCAATTTAGAAGTTCTGCAGATATTCCAGAAAATTGTTTTTTATGTGTATGAGTGTTTTCAAACAGATACCTGGAATATATATGGAATAAATATGAATTTATATGATATTTGAATTACTGAAACTAAAATTACATAATACTTAATTGAAGTATTGATGAACCTTACTGAAGCTTTGAGACCACCATATGACCCAATGTAAGACATCATATGGAGAAACCAAATTACTTTCTAAGGACTTAACTAGTTTCTTAGCTGTTAATGATTTATAGCAATTGGAGAAGTACACAGAGACGTGAACTATAAATTTGTAATTTCTGTGTTTTTCAAAGAATTGTTAGTACTTGAACTAACGCTTGGGAATACCTGATAGCAACTGTCAAAATAATTGCTTCCTTTAGAAATATATAGGTGACCAAAAAAATGAAAAGGTTCTTTGCAGCGTTGTTTTAATTGAGGATCTTTATACTGAGAGTGTGTGGTTGGTTTGGGACACTTCTGTGAAAACCATTTCCTGCTGATTACAACTGAGTTCCTCTCCCTCCCTCAGGTATTCACTTACAAGCAGAGCACAATCACCCAGCAGAAGGTGACGGCCATGCACCCCATGAACGAGGAGGGCGTGGACGACATGGCGGCCCTGACAGAGCTCCATGGAGGCTCCATCATGTACAACCTGTTCCAGCGATACAAGAGGAATCAGATCTATGTGAGTTCCACCTGCACTTCCCTTAGGAAGAAATTCCTTACGTCGAGTGACTATTTTTATTTGCAGGTATTTCCCGCCTTTTGAGGTCCTCTGTTAATCTAAGTGAAACTGTTTTCAGAGGTTTTACCGAATTAGAAACTTGATCAATAAACCGTCTTCTCCGTGTGTTTATTGCCCAGATTTTCTCAGAGGGGATTTGGTTTCCGTCGAAAGGTCCTTTGCCCTCTTTCTTCTTGAGGGCACACCCTGTCCCTGTTGTAAGTGACTAAGAAGTCACCTGGAGTTGTTTGGCTTCCTCAGTCAAGGACTGGGGCAAATGTCGACTTGGCTGCTTTCTTTTTTCCTTTTTTCCTTTACTTTACTGTTTTTTTTTTTTTTTTTTTTTTTTTTTTTTTTTTTAGGTGTTTACTGCTTGTTCTGGCTCATCCTGGGGTATTTTTGCATTCAAGGGAATTCAGCTAAGTTGTGGGATTATCGTTCTGCTATTTTGAATGGAGAAATGTCCATGAAAAAGCTTACGTGTACATATTCTTCCTAGTTTCATGAAATGTGACAAAACCTATATTTATAAAGTAATATGTAAAAATTACTTCTAATAACTTTTTGACATTAGAGATATTACGCTGCCTGTGAAGATTTTTGATTGAAGATTTATTCCTTTTTCCATCTGACTCTTTGCAATTCTTCATAGTAAACTGTCAATTTATATAATTTTTTTAAAGTGCCAAATTTTAATACTTGAAAAATCCTTGACCTTCTATTAATGTTTTGGATTTATGTGTAACTTTACCAATAGTTTGGGGGTTCTTTTTTTTTTAATATTTTTTAGTTGGCAGTGGACCTTTATTTATTTACTCATTCATTCATTCATTCATTCATTCATTCATTCATATGTGGTGCTGAGGATCGAACCCACACATGCTAGGCAAGTGCTCTGCCACTGGGCCACAACCCAGCCCTAGTTTGGGGATTCTGATTAATGATAGTATTAGCCTTTGAAATGGCTAGCAGGTGCTGCCTGAAACCCCAGGCATGCTGGCGACTCAGGACTCTCCAGTATGCCTGTCTCCCTTAGACTGGGGAGGAAGGGTTGGGACAGAGGAAGAACCAGGTATTTGTGGGTTTAATGCTTCATTTTCCTCAGCTTTAAAAAAAAAAAAAAAAGAAAAAGAAAAAGTATGTTTATTTGCCTTTTTTTACATTAGGAAAGTGTTAGTTTTGCCAGATTGACTTAATGTTTGCCAAATGTTTTCAAGCAGCCCGGTCAATTGTGTTGTAGTCCTCTGACTTGCTGAGCTTGCTTACCCTAAGTCTCTAGATTAAAATGGTTTCCATATGTTCTTCAGAAAAGGTAATGTTTATCCATGTTTATGTAAAAGTGGCCATATATTCTGCATTTTGCATGTGTTGGCAGAACGTGCATTTATTCTTTTGTTTCCCTCTCCAAAATCTCCTTACATGTGACCAGTGAATTAACCACCCGTAGAACACCCACTACTCAGGGTTCTGTTACTGCTGCACTGTGCGGCTATTTTCATTATTAAATCCTCCACACTGTCAGGTAACTACTTGCCAAGTTTCTTAAGGACTTCCTTTGCCTTCCTTGGGCCAAGGACGCTGCCAGGCGCCTGGTAGTTGTGCAATAAACGTTTGTAAAATAAATGCCACACGTATTACAAAGAGCCTGTTCTAGTGGATACCAAGATGTGAAGCTAGATTTTGAGTTTTTTTGTTTGTAGTTTATCTCTTATAAGCATTTCTAAACTCGTACCCTTTTGTCTTTACAGAAAAGGGAGTTCTTATTATTCTTTTCCAATAGGCAAGAAAATATAAGTCAATTAGAAGGGAAAACCTATCTAAGAGGTACAAAGGCAGAGCCTTTCCAAGTTTTTCTTCTTTTTCCCTTTTCATAATAATATTGTTAAATTTCATTGCTAAATTGGCCTACCAATCCTTTGAATAGGATCGTGGTCCTGTTTCAAGGGAAAACCACAGGATTTTTATGCATCCAATTTGCAGTTTAATTCAGTTTATTTTATATTTATATGTGTGTGTGTGTATGTGCCTCCCTTTTGAGATGTGGATAGTTGTATTATTATCCATAGAGCAGCCTCCATGATTCTACTATTACCACTGAGGGATGCAGTATCGGCCAGACTACTCAAATGGAAGCAAAACCACTACTGTCAGAAAAACCGCCATTTTTCTGAGAGACATCTGTCTATATCTTTAAAAGATTGTAGGGGGAAAAATGACTTGACGTTCACCAGAGGTATTGTATTAGTTTTCTGTTGCTGATGTAACACACGGCCATAAATGTACCAACTTAAAATAACCAGTTTATTTCCTTGCAGTTGTGTAGGTCAGAAGCCTGATGGGGGTCTCCCCGGGCTAAAGGCAAGGAGTGGCAGGGCTGCACCCACTCAGGAGGTCCTAGGGGAGAATCGCTTCCTGCTGCTCTGGTTGTGGGCAGAGGTCCTTGTTTCTTTGCCGATTGTCACCAGAGTGCTGTTCCCAGCATCTAGAAGCCAGTCACATTCCGTGGTTCCCTGATTTGGTGATTTGAGTCCTTCTTGTAGCTTCATCTCTCTCCTGCAGGGCTGGGGATATAGCTCAGTTGGTAGAGTGTTTGCTTCACAAGCACAAGGCCCTGGGTTCAGTCCCCAGCACCACACACACAAGAAATCTCTCCTCCTCTCTGCCCCTGTGTCCCCGCACCCCCACAGCCAAGAAGGGTTCCCGGCTGGGGACTCTTAGTCACACCACCTGAGTAGTCTTCCCATCTCAGGGTTCATGAGCACATCTTCATGCTTATTCACATCTGTAAGTCCCATTTCCATACCTGACTGGACCCTAGGGGTGACTGTGAAGGTCTCTGGGGAGGAGCTGAAGTTTTGCCCCCATTATGAGAAGGGTTTCCTCTGGTGGCCCTGTGCGCACCACCCCTGCCAACTCAGATGTGGATCTCGCATCTTCCTTTGGCTTTCTGCTCTGAGCTGGCAGGCCACCCAGGTTGCTGGTGAGTGGAATCCTTCAGGTGAGAGGTCCTTCTCTGCTAGGAAGGTCTTCAGCTTTTCTCCTTGGGGACCAGGCTTTTTGTCTAAGGACTTTATCAGAACTTAGTGAAATATTTCTTTTCCCCCTAGATTTCTGCATCTTCACTGACGTGGTGTCAAAACTGATGAAAAAAGATAAAGGCCTTCAGGCCAAGCAGATCAGAGTTGAGCCTTCCTTTTCTTCACCAGTCTCTTCAGTGCTACACAAATAATTTAATCTTTCAGAATATCTGCTTTTTTAATTTGTTGTTTTCCAGGCCCCCCCCAATCTGGCTATGTTGTTTTAAATAGGTGAACCCCTTAGAAACTTACCTTCCTATCCAGCGTATTCCTCCCATATGAATAAGTGTTTATTTAGAAAGCTCCCGCCTTAGCTTGGCCCCGCCTTCCGTGGGGCTTGGCAGAGGTGTACGTTGGCCTAGCCTCAAAGCCTGGAGTTTAACACGGAGACAAGACCAAGGCCAGTGCCCAGTGCATTTCTCGAACAATTGAAGAAAGTCTTTTGTTAAGTGAAACATCCCGGGAGGGTGACGTAGTCCTGGTTTTGACCTTGTCTGTGGGACCCCCGACCCTTACCTGGGCTCCTAGCTGAGGCTGTGGGTATGCACCTGCCCAGGCTGCAATCTTCGTCCGCAGTGTCTGTGCTGCGCCTGGCTGGAGCTTGCTGCTGGGGCTGTGAGGGTCCAGGCAGCCCCAGTCTCCTGCCGGTGCTGTGTGGCCCCTGCCATGTAAGCCCTAGTGCCCACTCGCTTCCTGGAACCTCCAGGTCCTTGCCATCTGAGCTCCTGCTCTCCATCATCTAGCGGAGGCCTCTGCCCAGCACCGGGCTCCCAGCCACCATGGCTTCCACCCTAAACCTTCTGGCTGTGCACTTCTTGCCATGGAGGGGGAAGTGACCCGTCCCGAGAGAGGTTCTGATGAGAACATTCTCCTTTTTCTTCCTACAACCTGATGGTGAGGACAAGTTCCTATACTTGTTAAGTTCCTAAGACTCCAGAAGAGAGGGGTTGGGTGAGCGCTTGTGGTACAAAGAGTAAGAGATGGGAAGAGAGAACCTATGGGTGGGTCAGAAAGCCTGGACTTGCTGCAGCAGGCTCTGTGGAGAGGGTGGTCTTTATAAAGGAAGTATCCATGTTGATCAGATCAAAAGGCTGGTGGGACCCCCTACGGGAAGATGGAGAGATGATATTCTGGTGTGCAGACCTCACTAAATCCAGAGGTTGCTCTTGCCTTGGATTCAGGTGTTTGCTGGGGAATGTTGAGAAACTAGATGGGATAGTCAGGCAGGGTTAGAAAACCATGATGCATTTATTCTCAGCCTGGAAGATCCTACCCCGGAGGACATTTGGCTATGTTGGAAAACGTTTTCGGTTGTCACAGATGGGTCAGGGAAGACTAGTGATATCCAGTGACTAGAGGCAGGGATGCTGCTCACCATCCTAAGTGCACAGCACAGTCCCCCAAGGAGGGATCTGGCACAGGTTGTCAGTAGCGCAGGCTGGGACCCTCCCACCATGAAATCAGTCTGGAAAGTGTGGGATTGATGGTATGGAGACTGTAGCATTTTTGATAAAGGTTTTTGAAGGGAGAATTTCCCTGAGAAAAATTTTAGAACAGTGGATAGGGAAGTGATAGGAGATGCCAATAGAAAGAGTGGGTTGGTTGGAGGAAGCCAGTGAAGAAATGAGGGCTTTAGGCCAGCAGAGCAGCAGAAGTGAGAGAGCGCAGCCCTGAGAGGCCTGGGGAGGGAGGGACAGAGGCTCCCCGTGCTGACCCAGCCTCCTCAAGCACGCCGGCCGGAGTGGAGACATGGTGCTGACAGGCCTGGCAGCTCCTTGAGAGGAGCAGGAGGGGCGGCTGGGTTTTGGGTGCCTCTCCTACTGTATTCTCTGGAGCCTGGATCTTCTCAAATTATGTGCCCAGCATCTCAACAGCGTTGACGCGAGCAGGCGAGGTTTCTAAGCCCTGTGTCCAGAGTGCGGGGACTGCCAGCTCCAGGGTGAGGCAGCTGTGCCTTCTGCCAAATGGAGGAGAAGCACATTCCCTCCATTACAGGGCGATCGCCTGGAGGAGACGCCTCTCCCAACCACTCAGGAATGGCTGAAAACCACATCAGGGGCGCCGTGGGGAACCTGGGAGCCCGTCTGCAATTGTGGAGCGGAGGAGGCTCCAGAGGAAGCCCGCCCGTGTTCTGCCCCGCCCTTCGGGTAGTTTGTGGGTCCTGCTGAACAAACGGCACGGGGATCAGAATCAAAGGAGTCCGTTGGAAGAAGTGAGGCTGTCTAAAAAGACATGCTTTCGCAAGAACAAAAGATGGCTCACAGCTAATGTATTTTTAGGTGTCTCAAAAATATTCCTCTCTGGTTATGTGGCATTCCAGCCCGAATCTGTGTGTTTGATGTTGTTCCTGAATTAACTTTCAAGCCTGCTTCTGTGAAGCAAAACGTGTTAGCAGGCACCAGCCAGTTAAAGACCCCTGATTTTATTCACCTGCAGGGAGATCACAGCTGTTTGCAGTGTGCAGACCAGCCGCGCTCTGCAGTGGGCAGTTTTCTCTTTGGGGGACATGCAGAGCAAAACCTGTGTTTCATTTCCTCGAGTTGAGTCTTCCCAAAGTCGGCTATTGGGTTTGTTTCCATCCCTTTCCAAGGTGGTACCCGGCAGCAGCATGCCCTTTGTAGATTCAGGATGGTCCCCGGTCAGATGGTCCACACAGTCTTGGTGTGTGACACGTACCAAGAACAGCTGAATATGGTGCAGTTTGCCAGGGGGTTCTTGGTTTGGGGCTTTTTTTTCTTTTTTCACATGAAATCAAGACTTATGTTGCCAAAAGATAATTACAGCCATCTGTTTGACTATATATATTTTCAAACTTTACCAAACATTTATGCTCTTTAGTGGCCACTTCCACATCAGCACATGATACTGGCAATTAGAAACTGTTTTTGTCTGTCTCCCCCCAACACCCCACCCCTCTGCCTATCCTTTGGTTCAGATTCCTTTTAACAAGGAGAGGATTTGAGCCAGAATTCACTTGAGGGCTAGGGTTGTACCTCAATGGCGGAGCCCTTGCCTTGCACAGGGGAAGCCCTGGGTTTAGTTCCCACCACCCAAAAAAACAAAACAAAACAAAAACTAACTAAATAAATCCCAGTTAGTCTTTAAAAAGAAAAGAAATTCATCAAATGAAGTGGAAGTGCCAGAACTTCTAAGAGCTGAACTTCAGGAGATATCTATTGTAATCTTGACTTCTTTTCAAGACACTTGCATACTTAACATTTTTAAGAATTCCTTGAAAATGTTTTTCATTGTGTATTTGGACCAAGACAAATAATTTTGTATTGTAGGGGGCAGTGTGCACCGAGCACTAGAACAGAATTAAAACATGAGCTGCTTAGGTGGATTGGTGGTCAGACCATGTGCCCCCCAATGTCTACAGTGATTCAGCCCTGCTCAGATGCCAGGCTCTGTACTGGGCTCCAAGGCTACAGAACTATTTTTTCTTCACAGTAATTGCTGAAAAATTGCCTAAATATAAGGCACTTAATTGATCGGTGAGGTCAGACACCAAGCTGTTGACAGCAGCTCAGGATGACTAGGAGTGTAATAAAAATTACTGGGAGCACAGAGATTGAGCATCAGAGTGAGAAAGGGGGTCAGAAAATGACTCCCAGACGAGGCATTAGTTGCGTGAATTTGCAGCACATATAGGGAATTTGCCAAGGAGGAGGGTGGCTGTCCTGGCAGCAGATCGGCATGTGATCAAAACAGCATTATACATTGGTCTAGATGTATTTAAGACTGTGGAGAAAAGACCCATACCACTGGCTAGCAGGATGGCCACAAGCAGGCAAGGACGGGCTCTGTGTGCAAGTTAGCGAGGCCCAATGGACTCATGAAAATCACAGGGGACAACTTCAGACGTGCGTTTTTGAAAACCCTCTCTGGCGAGAGGTTGGCGATTGAGTGCAGGAGGCAGCAGATCTGGGAGGAGAGGTGACCAGTAAACCAGATGGGAATGACGATGTGTCAGAGGAGTCGGGGTTGAAGTAGAATCCAAGTGTTCAGCGGGCTTTGGTGGGCACGGAGGCTGAATTTCCCTAGGATTACTGGTCTACCCATTTGGATAGATGCTGGTGCAGCAGGATGTGACTGTGTGGTGTTTGGAGAGCCTTGTCCATGTTGAGTTTGAGCCATCCTGGGGTGTCCAAGGGAAGACCTCCGGTAGACCACTCAGCACACAGATTTGTAACTTAAACTGAAGTTGCGCTCAAGGTAAAGATTTAGAGAGTAAGTCATTGCCATATTGAGCTGGGATGGAGAAGGAAAGAGGGGAATGATAGGTGGGGAGTAAATCTGGATAATGATTCCCTTTCTTAACAATTCTCCCTTTAGGAAAGTCTGCATGGCACAGCTTTAAATAATCAGTTACTCCAGTGCATTTCAACCTACTTGATTTACACCCAGTGTTGCAGGACCAATGATGAAAAGCAGTTGTGATTTTATTTTCATTAGCAATAACAATAATAGATACCTCTGATTTATGTAGCACTTTCACATAATAATCAAGTGGGGTAACCCAGGATGCCTTGTTGTTACTGATCAGAATCTTAGGCCCAGAGGGGTTTAGGCCCAGAGAAGGCCGTTTCAGGACTGAGCATGTGTCCAGATGAGCAGGTCGTAGTTGGAACTGTGATGTCCACCAATAGTATGGACCCCTTCATATCTACAAGCAGACTGCATCTGAGTCCCTTGGGTCATTACAGATTTCCTTACTTTTACTTGATTTTTTAAAAATATGGTATATTCAGGGCATGGTGGCACACTCCCATAATCCAAGCGACTTGGCAGGCTGAGGCAGGAGGATTGCAGGTTCAAAGCCAGCCTCAGCAATTTAGAGAGGCCCTAAGCAACCTGGCAAGACTGTGCCTCAAAATAAAAAATAAAAGGAATGGGGATGTTATCTCAGTGGTTAAGTACCCCCGGGTTCAAACCCTGGTACTAAAAAAAAAAAGGTGGGGGGTGGGAGTGTATATATAGCATGAGTTTTGATACATAGACACATAATGAAGTCAAATTCTACTTTTTTTTTTTTTTTTTTTTTTTTTTTAGTGGGGGTTAGATATAAGGTCTTATGCCTGGTACATTTTGGACTGAAGAAACAGTGAGTTTCTCCCAACATTTTTAAGCAATATGTGCTGCAGCTGTTCCAAATTATTAAAATGGGCAAGGAAATGTATTTTTTGGTGAGGTGTGTGGAATTTTTCTAACTAGAAAATTTTCTGTGTGCTTCAAAATAGGATGTACTTTCTATTTCTGAACAGCCATTAAAGAGACCAGGCTATTTATCCTTTGTGGAATTTGGAATCCAACATGAGGAAACTGGTACCTGGCCCTGCCTCATGTTTGGGGGTGGCATGTGTTCATAGTCTGAAGCTGCATCAAGTCGTCATGGCCATTTTTGGAGCAGTAATAATACCCCATATAGAATGCGAACAGATAGAAGTATGCAACAAATGCCACCTCACAGCTCTCGGGACGACTTCCTGTGACACTCTCCTTTCTTTACTCGATCCTCTGCACAAGGCTGTTCTTGCTCCAGCTGCCATTTTTATTTATGTTGCATGTTGGACTTTCCTCTGAAACACACAGCCTTTGTTTTAGTGAGACAATCATCCATGCATACACAAATGAGGTGGTATGTTTAAGACAGGGGTGGGGATGGTGGTGTCTTTGGCCATACTTACTTTTGCCAATGAACCTCTGAGGTTTCAAGTACCGTAATTTGTCTTTCTTTGAATAGACCATTGTGAACGCTTGCCGTGATTGCCATTTCATGTTACACCTCTGTCTTAGCAGATATCGAAGTGCCCTGTGGCACGTACATGGGCAGACAGTGAAGGCTCAGTAGTAAAGAACCTTTGATGGACTGAAGCCCCTGCCCCCTTAGATAACCTGTTACAAGAATATAGTCATGTGTCATTTAACAGCTGGGATAACATTCTGGGAAATGCATCCTTAGGCAATTTTGTGACCATTAACATAGTAGAGTGTGCTCACATAAACCAAGTCGGCTGTGATACCACTGTGAATTATAGTCATATGGGACCACTGTTGTATGCAGCCCATCCTTTGACCAAAACATCATTATGTAGCGCATGACTGATTCATTAGTACCTGTGCTATTATTATCCGTCTTTTTGGAGGTTGGACTGAGGGAGCAAGACTGGGAATCTTGGAGAATGGAGACTTTGTAGAAATTGAGTCAAAGCAAGGTGAGGCCAGGTATCATAGATGGCAGGAGGGAGGATGGATCCTAGACATAATGAGAAGTGGAGTGTCCAGGACATGGAGACCCTGGGACTGGGCAGCATTCTGTGCATGACTGAAGGCAGTCGCTATACATCCACAAGGTGGCACTCTGTCAAAATCAGTGTCCCGGTCCTCACTGTCACTCATCTTCCCTGAGACTACAGAATCTTACTGCCCCCTTGTTCCTGCCAGAAGAGCAGGAGCCTCTGCCTGCTCACACCAGGGTTGTGTCAGAGCAGCTGAGGGCCGGATGGCGGGCAGGCAGCCCTCTTGGCCAGGGGATTATGACATGTCAGTTCAAGCTGTTTGGGAAACATGTATCTTGTCATTTAAATCTGTGACAAGGAAGGAGTTTCTAGATGCTCAGACCTTTTGAGCAATGACATAATGTTGTCAGTGACAGTAAAATAGTAAAACTTACGCATTCATGTTACAAGAGCCTTATTTACCCTTGGTACTAGATGGGGCACTGATTGGGAGGCTTTGTTTTTTGGGGGGGGGGCAAACCCAGGGTCCTGTGAATACCAGGCAAACACTCTACCACTGAGCTGAACCTCCAGCCCAGCACTTAATTGTTAATGAGACAAGGTTTCCTATAATCTTTGAAAGGAAAATAAAAAATCAGATTTTCTCTCCGTAACCAGCCAGATACACATTTTATGTTTTCCTTACTTTTTTTTTTAAATTTAAGGAGGAGAGGTCAGATCATGAAGTTTGTCTCAAACTCTGATGTCTCTGTTGGTATGTGGGAGTCCACTCGTTAAATTTATAGTCATCCATGACAAAATGCTTTTATTAATTATTTGAGCTCTGGTGAAGCTACTTCCCCCTGAAAATCTAAATGTCTTTTGTCCTCTCCCTTGCTGAGGTGTGTGATTTGTCACTATAGCATGTTGCTTCTCACTTTGGTTTAAAATTTGAAGGCACATACTCTGATACTTCGTTAAGATGAGGGACCATGATGTTGTTCACCCTGAAGCCTGTGCTTCTTCGCAAATCTAACTTTGCAGTTAGGTTTGTTTTTCCTCTTTTAAGAGAAGACAAGTTTTGATTGTAGCAAAATAATCATTACATAAAATTTACTGTCTTCCAGATTGTGCCGCGTGCACTTCAGGAGTGCTTACATGCATTCCCATCATTGTGCAGCATCCTGGGACTCCATCCTGCAAAGCTGAAACTGTTCTCATTAACGCCCCAATCCTGCCTAGGATGTTTTCTTCTCTTTCCTTGTTTAGAGTATTAAATATGGCCTAAACTGCCAGTTTAGGTACTTTTGTCAGATATCTTTCCCTTTACTCACAATATGAATGTTGGATTCACATCCGCAGCATAGGGCCACACAGTGGCACCTACAGTTGCAGAGAGGGTCATGTTGGGATGTTGCCATTTACCATTTTTTACCATGTTTGCCATTAAGTGCTTGGTCTTTAAAATTCAGGTGCAGCTGTTATTTCATACTTAAGTGGAGGAGTGTCCCAAACATTTTTAGGGTGGGAGAATTCAGTTCGTGATCTGGATTAAAGCTATACAAGCAGATCATGGGGCATGAAGGACTGTCAGTACTTGAGAGCAAGCAGCTTCTAAAGTACTGAAACTTTTTTCTGTATAACTTACTTTGAAAGATGAAAAGTCATTTTTTTATTTTTCTGTTTGTTTGCGATGCTGGGATGGAACCCAGCGCCTCATTCACACCAGGCAAGTGCTCCACCATTGAGCTGCATCCCAGTCCTAGCAGGGAACGTGTCAAAATGCAGAGCATCTTGGAATCTTTCTTTTCATTGGATGTATTATCTGGTATCTAAATGAAAAGTCAAACCACAGCCTGGGTGGGTATCTTCCGTTAAGTTTTGAAGTTGGCTCTGTCTTTTGTCTGTGAAGACCTCACCTTTAGCCATCCTTTTGACAGGGCCTGCCTGAGGAGAAAAAGCCTTCTCCCTTTTATTCCACAACCCTCAACCTGCAGGGTTGAGAAGGAGCAGGCTGAGCCACAAAGCAGGTAGAAGCCCAGAGAAGCCCAGTGATGATTTCAGGGGAGATTAGAAGATAACCTCACTCGCCCACTGCTGAGAGTCTGAGTGAGAAAAAAAATCCTCAAAACAATGTTTAATCAAGTACACGAACGTGGGTTTAAGGACACGAGGGTGTATGCTGTACCCCTCCGAAGTTTTCCATCACAGTGGGCAAAATTGAGGCTTTTTTCCATAAAGTGGTTAAAGTCAGCAAGCAAGATTAACCTGGAGCTTTTAACTTCATGCTGGTGCGTGATAAGCAGGCACCGCGCTTCCTTGACGGTAACTCGCTCAGCTGACTGAGTGCTGAGCAGCGCATCTTCACCTTCTTATGGCTCGGTGTTGGAGCTCAGTGCGGTTTTAGAAAACACCTCCAACAGAGCCATGGTGGTCACTGACCATGAACCACGTCTTGCTATGACTACACCGACCCCGTTGGGTTTTGTCCTTCATCCCCACAGCAGGTGCTTTTTCTAACCCTTTTTTATCGGTGCATGATAATCGTACATGGTGATGGGATTTGTTGTTACGTATTCATTCAAGCATACAGTGTAACCGTGTAGCTGACCAGTGTCACTCCCCAGCACTTGGCCCCTCCCTCTGGCCTCGCTCCCCTTGGTCCTTTTCCTGCACTGCTCTCCCTTGGGCTTTCATGAGCCCCACCCCCAGGCGAGCTTTTGGAGGCCCCTGGTGGAAGTGTTCTGTCCCCTGGCACGAGTGGTTCCTTCCCTCCTGAAACATGGTGGCTCCGTAGAACAGCCTTCAGATGTGTGTCAAATGGTTTTTCTGAGTCACAGGCCAGCTGCAGTTGGTGGCACTAGTGCTGCGTGGCAGTGACCGGGTCGGCAGGGGAAAGTGTGATGATGCTCTAAGAGGATCCGAGAGGTGGGCCACTTATCTGCGGATTCTATGGGCTGCCTTCACACGGAACAGCTGCTGCCGAGAATACCCAGCTTCCTTTGGCCTCCGGAAGCACTGGACTGGGTGGGAAAGGCAGGCAGGACCTTGGCTTACAGGCTGTGTGGATCTAATTGGCACGGCTGCCACATTTCCAGCCTGAGACGTTGAACACTCTTCCTGGGCAAGGGGCAGTGTATTACTGCAAAGCAGAAACAGCCGTAAGATCATCTTGGGGATTGTTTCTTCACCTCTACTAAATAACAAGCTTACTGCCATTGTGTGTCCTTCCCTACAGAAGACCATGTCACCCACACTGTCAGAAGGAGCGATAACCTAAAGGATGCTGGTTGGTGAGGCTCCCCAACCACGAAGGGGTAACATGGCTGTGAGATTCTAGCAGAAATGAGCATTCTCTCAAAGAAAGCTTATGTTAATGACTAGAATTATTGATTGTTTTATGGGTAAATCAGTGCATTAAGAAAAAAGGGCTCAGGCAAAGAGCATGGTGGCACATGCCGGTAATTCTAGGCGCTCTGGAGGCTGGAGGATCCCAAGTTCAAAGCCAACCTCAGCAACTTACTGAAGCCCTAAGCAACTTAGACCCTGTCTCAAAATAAAAAATAAAAAGAGGCTGGGGATGTGGCTCGTGGTAAAGCACCCCTGGTGGGTTAGATCCCCAGTACCAAAGAAAACGGGGGGGGGGGGGGGGGGGGGACTTGATTCAGAATTTTACAATACTCATACAACTATGTTAGGCACAGGAGGTGCAGAATATCTAAGGTAAATGTGTATCTTTTTTAAAGAAAGGTTCATTAATGGCTGGGTGCAATGGCACATGCCTATAATCCCAGCAGCTCAGGAGGCTAAGGCAGGAGGATCATGAGTTCAAAGCCAGCCTCAGCAGAAGTGAGATGCTGAGCAACTCAGTGAGACCCTGTCTCTAGATAAAATACCAAATAGGGCTGGGGATGTGGCTCAGTAGTCGAGTGCCGCTCAGTTCAACCCTGGTACCAAAAAAAAAAAAAAAAAAAAAAAAAAATTTATTAATGGTAAGTGTACACCCTAATACTAAATTAAATTAAATGTAACCATTAATGTAAAATTAGTCATCTTATTTCTGTTTATTTTTGCAGTCTTGGGGATTGAACTGAGGGCCAGGTGCATGCTAGAAATGAATCACCGTACAATCCAGAGACATTTAGTACTCGCTGTGCTGTGCAACCAGAGTCTCTATGTAGTTCCGAACTCTTTTCCTCTCCCGGGATGGAAACGCTCTCCGTTCAGCAGTCCTCCCTGCTCCTCCCTCTCCCATCCTTAGCGGCCACCACTCCTGCTTCTGTGGCTTTGGCTTCCTTAACGTGGTGTAATATTTTCAAGTCTCACTCCCATTGTCTCCGCGCTTTTCCCTTTTTCTGGAGGACTAATATTCCATTGTTTGGACGCGCCGCATCCTGCGTCTCCACGGAGCTCGTGATGGGCGTCTGGGCTGTTTCCTCCTCTTGGCGGTCATGACCGGTGCTGCTGCGAATGGGGTGCCCAAATCATTCTTGGAGGATCTGCTTTCAATTCTTTTTTTATAAGCCTGTGAGTGGAATTACTATGGTAATATCATTTGTTGTTTAACTTTTTTTGGTTCAAATTATTTCCAAAATATAGACTGTCTTATATTTGAAAAGTTATATAGAACATACAATTCTTCAGTTGATGTTCCTGGCAGTTACTATGACTATAAATTACTACAAATTGTTAAAATATGGTTTTCAGCATATTTGGACTTTCTGTCTAGCTTTTTTTTTTTTTTCTTTGCTTTTCTCTATTGAATTGCTATACTTTAATGATGTATTAAGAGAAGGCTCAGTAATGAGGTTGGTTGGATTCAAATATCTTTACCACTTAGTGGCTCTGTGATCATGACTGAAAAATTTTCTCCCTGTGCTTCAGTTTCTTCATTTAAAAAAAATAAATAAATGCAAGTAATACCACCAACCTCATAGGTTATTTTGAATATTTAAGGGTAGGGCCCCAGATATGGTGTGCTGGGGTGCCCTAACACAGTCCCACAGACTGGATGGATCAAGCAACAGATATGTATTTTCTTCAAGTTCCGGAGGCCAGGACTTGAGTCAAGATCAAGGTGCCAGCAGGATTGATTCCCTGAGGCCTCCTTTCTTGACTGCCTTCTTGCTGCTGCATCTTTACATGGACCTTCCTCCATGTGTGTGTCCCTTGTGTCTCTGTGTGTCCTCATCTTCTCTTCTAAGGATGCAGTCAGATTGAATGAGGAGCCCCCCCTAACAGCCTAATTTTAAGTAATCTCCTTTTAAAATTTCCATCTTCAAATACAGTACCAAAAGGGGTAGCTGGGCTTGGGAGCTTCAGCTCATGAATTTGAAGGGGATGCGGATCTGCCCTTGACACTCTGTAGAGCCCCTGGCCTGGTGCATTTGCTCCATAAAAGGTGTTGGTGGCTGCTGCAGGACGCTGCTTGCTCTCGTTTGATTTCCTTCCTCCCTGGGTCTGAGCCTGGACTCCAGGTAACCAAACTGTCTTAGCATTTCTTGAGGAAGTACAAGTGATTAGATGTCTCTGGGGAGGGACCCAAGGAGTTAAGCTTTAGTAACTTTGTCGCTTCTGTTTAGTTGGTCTGAAATTTGTATTTAATTTCTGGCCTTGAGATTGTCCCAGAAAGGTGACATCTAAGTTCCAGATAAGTTATTTGGCACTTTGTGGTGTACTGTGGTTACTGGAAGAAGACCTAGCATTTTCCAAATGCTCTTGTCACTTTGTAAAAGCTGTGGTTAACTATACATGATGTAAAATTTGCCATTTGGACTATTTTAAGCGCACATTCACAGTGTTATGCTTCCACATAACTACTAAACACCTCCAGAACTTTTTCATCACCCTGGACAGACACTCTGCGCTCATTAAGTGACTCTGCTTGCCCCCTGTCCCCAGCCCCCAGTTGCCTCTATTTTATTTTCTCCCCCCCCCCCCTTTCCTTTTTAACCGTGCTATAGGGGCCACCCCAGGAGCTGGCAAATGGAGCCAGCCTACCTTTGCTCCGGGGGAAGGGGTTAGGATTAGGAGACCACCCAGGCAGGGGCTTGGCCTGGCTGCTCACCATACTCCTCTCTCGTTTACCTTTCCCTGAAATGGCCCAGTCATTTGTGCAGAAGGTCAAAATTTACACCAAAAGGGGTGGGGACAAGTAGAAGTGAGGAATAGGGGTCCCCTTTCGCTGCAGTGCCCACCAGTGGGTTGTGCGGACACGCGGGCGTCCGGGTGCGGCGTGGGAGCCTCGGGCCAGGCCCCCTCCCTGGGAGTAACGCACGCATCCCTGCCCCGACCCTGTGCCTGCAGACCTACATCGGCTCCATCATCGCCTCCGTGAACCCCTACCAGCCCATCGCCGGCCTGTACGAGCACGCCACCATGGAGCAGTACAGCAAGCGCCACCTGGGCGAGCTGCCTCCGCACATCTTCGCCATCGCCAACGAGTGCTACCGCTGCCTCTGGAAGCGCCACGACAACCAGTGCGTCCTCATCAGGTAACGGCGCGAGGCTGGCGCGGGCCGCCAGGGGGCGCGCGGGAGGAGCGGAAGGAGGTGCGCCCCGAGGGCTTCCCCAGGGTCAGCCCCCGCTCACGCTGCGGGGGCCTGGGGAAGGGCTCCTCTCACTGCCCAGTTCTCAGGAGCTTTCCGTTTGGAGTAGCTCGATGACTAGTGTTCAGAAAGCATGCGCTTAGAAACCTTAGAAAAGAAAGCAGAGGTACCATGTCGTTTGGCCCTTTGCTTGGAATCACTGCATTCCCCTCATGCATGCACTCTCATCTTCTCCCTCCCTCCCTCCCTGCAGTTTGCCTTCAGCGTTCTTTGGTTTGTTTCAGTTATACGGCATGGTCCTATCTTCTTGTTAATTATTTAAATTGGAATCATGTTCTAGTTGTGATCAGGACTCCCCTGGATGATTGCCAGAGCAGACATGGTAAATGTTAGTTGAGAGGTTTCCATGGAATATCCAAGCTCTTCTTTCATTTATCCTTCTAGTCGTGTTTTCATGGAACATGACATCATTGAGGAGTGATGGTCTACTAAAACTTCTAATGTGGAAGATTTTGACATGTTTTAGGTAACTTCCCAGTCCAGCTGTGGCACTATAATTATTTCAAAAAGAAAGGGGTAGCTGGGTGCAGTGGTGCACACCTGTAATCCCAGCAGCTGGGAGACAGCAAGAAGATCACAGGTTCAGAGCCAGCCTTAGCAACTTAGTGAGATCTTGTCTCAAAATAAAAAGGGCTGGGAATGTGGCTCAGTGGTTAAGCACCCCTGGGTTCAGTCCCTGGTACCAAAACGTTTACATTGGAGGAGGACAATAAGAAGACCACACACACACCAATTTCCAATTAATTGGAAATAAGATGCAAGAAGATAGATGTAGGGCCATATGCCATCTTTAGATTTCCAGCCAATCAGGCTTGCTGGCACTGTAGCCCAAAATTAGACAGACAGACAGATTCACCTGGTTGTGAATGGGTACAGCCAGGTAACTGGTGGCCACAACTACTGTGAGAAGCCAGTTCCCAGATGGTGAGGAGCAGATCAGAGGGGTGAATGTGCCCAGCCTTCCTCCCACCAGGGAAGCCACACCTGCCCCTGGGGGAGGGCAGATATGCCAGAGGAGGCCCCTCCCAAGACCCTCAAAACCCAGGCAAGGGAATGAGGAGTCCTCTGTACTGAAGGCACGCGGGACATGTTGACACTGTTCCCTGTGGTGTCTAATTGAAGGTGAGGAAGAAATAATGGCTTATGTTTTCTGAAGGTTTACAGTGTGTTGGACACTCTGCCAGGAACTTTCCAGGTACTGATGCACAGAACCCTTCCGGCAGCTTTGAGGTGGGCACTCTGTTCGATACCTCCAGGTGCCACTCAGAAGGCGACTTTCAGGGGAGTGTTCTTAGGGCAGATTTAACCCGTTGTTCTTGTGGTGATTGCTCGTTTCTAACAGCTGGGAATTACAGTATAGGAACAGCTGCGCCCACTCCCTGCCTGTTACTGTAAGGTGTGCACGTGGAGGTTGTAGCCAGCCGCGGCCTGGAGGGAGGAACTGTCAGTATACTCCTTTCATCTGATGTGCAGTCCATCAAAGTGAAGCCACTTTCTTATAATAGAAACAACTTTTAAAAATAACGTGCCCAGTAATACAACTGGACTTACGAGTCTCATGAAGGCACTACGTGTGGATTTCTTAGATGACTATGTTAAAAGTTTCGAAGTTAGAATTAAAGGTCATTGTATCAGCATACACTATATAATTTCATAAGATTAACAGAAAGAGCACCTAACCTATTTTAAGAATATCAAATTGTTAGTCACACTTACATACTAAATATTTTCCATTGATAATTGCTTGTGTTTATTACTTTCAGTGGAAAAAATGAGAGCATGACTAATACATCACTTGCTAGACAGGGCAGTTTAGGAAGAAAGTGAGAAATCAAATGAAGTCATTGTGTGTGTCTGTGTGTGTGTGTGTGTGTGTGTGTGTGTGTGTGTGTGTGTAATAAAATGGAAAGGGGCTGACATTTTTGTGCCAAAGACTGTAGTATTTAAAAATTAAGGGGGCGGGGAGTGAGTCCCAAATAGAAAGCTCTCATTATGTGAGGCTGATGGGAAAAGAGTAACTGTATTTATTAAATTAACTCAGGAAACAGACTTTAAGAATATATTTCTCACTAAAATATGGTTTGACTTTTAACAGGTCTTTCCAGCAGTTTTTTTTTTTTTTTTTAATGAGGGGTGGAGCCTTGGAATTAAGAGAATAAAAGAGAGTCAGAAAGTATAAATTGCTGGGTACAGGAGACCTAGCTAGCTTTCCTTGGGTGTGATCTGCCCTCTGGTGGGTCCAATGTGCAGTACTACTTTCAAAAGTGCAATGCTAGACGATGTTAAAATCAGAAAATATTCAGTCCCTAGCCCCAGAAATGGAAGAACAAATGAGTAAAAAGATAAGCCTCTTTGGAACCAGACAGGAGTTTGTGGTCCAGTTTTCTATCCTGTGAGTGTGCCTCACGTGGCCACTATCCCCAGAGACATGGAGACCCCTGGCCTTTGTGCTTCCAGTCCACACCTCTTTCTTTATCTCATTTTTAAAATTGTCGTCTCTCTTAACTCTAGGTTTATTTTACTTTTATGCACACATTTAAATGGAATCTTATGCTTTTATAGTTTTAAATATAAAAATAACAATATATATGAACTTAAAACTCACTTGAAATTTTTTTTCTCATCTAATTAATAAGGTCAGCATTTGACCTTCGTTCATCCCCATACATTTGTCTTTAGTTTTTCAGACATTTTGTTGGGCTGTCAGGGTTTAGTTTATTATGGTCTTTTCATTATATATGACCTTTTTAAGGTACAGAGAAGTACAAAAGATGAAATTACAGCAGATTAACTTGGATATTGCATTGGCTCTTACTCATGATTTATGAAGCAAGGCAGCCTTATTCTACTAAATAGATGAGAGATGCTGCTGGGAACTGGCAGAGCAGAGGGTTTTGTAGGGTGTGAACAAGGAAGGAACTGTGGAAAAGTGACTGGTTGGTCAATATCAGGTTACCTTCTTGTTGGGGTTGAAGCAGAGGAGACTTCCTTATCACACTGATTCAGGTAGACTGCAGTCTCCTGTTTTCAGGAAAAACTACTCTGTTTTGGGACTCAAAGCTTCAGTTTGATTATGTGCAATTAGCATGAGTGACTCCATTTTGGTTTGGTCCTTGGGGGCTAGTGTAGAAGCCTAACCCAAACAGTGACCTCCCATTATTTTTGTTTAACAATGAGCAAGGTCTGAGGCCTGTTTGTGTTTGCAACTTGGCACCCAGGAGAGGGTCTGGTAGAGATCAGCTTTCAGCAGGGTGAATAATTCAGAATGACTATTGGTTTAGGATCTTTGCTTATTTTTGCGGGGGTGGGGTGGGGAGTTCAGAATGTGAGCAGATTTCTGCTTCACTGTGTCTTTTGTATGCTGGGATGATAATTGGGTGTTTGGTCTTTTTCTGCTTCTAGAAATGATGGCTTTGGAATGCTGAGGAAAACTTAGGTCCTGGATTGGAATAGGCACCAAGCAGAGCAGGGCATGGGTCAGGACTTGTGCTGCTGTAATTCAGCAGAAGGAGATGAGATGGGAAAGGCTGCAAAAGGGAACCGAGGTCCATTGAGAAGACTCATTGGTGCGTCCTGCACTGAGAAGCAGCGGGGGAGCTGTAGAGGACCTACTGAAGAGACTTAGCTCAGGGTTTGAACTTAAGGCTTTCTGACAGAAGAGAATCCTTCTTGGTACAGGGTCATGTCTTAAGGGTTTTGTTTCCTTTGCTGAGACTTTTAAACTTAATTCTTTAGTCAGTAGAGATGCTTCCAAGGTCTTCTAAGAAGCTAGGAAGTGACTGATTTATATTGGAGAAATCACATGACTCAGGAATTTGATTCACAGGAAAAAGAAAATGTTTGTCAGATGCCAACAAGAAGTAGGTGTAAAGGAACAAAAAATAAATTTCAGGTTTTGTGGACAAGACCACCTCTGCACTGCTCAGCTCTGTGTTCACAGAGGGGATGGAAATATGGGTGGGGTGGGCTGTGAAAAACTCTATTTATAAAAACAGGCAGCAGGTCTGATTTGAGGGTCGCAGTTTGCCGACACTGCAGTGGATCTAGGAAACTAGGGCATCGCCTCTCCTGCCAGGAGACTAGCCAGCCCGGTGCAGAGGGCCTGCCCTGTGCACACAGCATGCTCTTCCTGCAGGTGTGTCCTGGAAGCTGCCTGCCCATTTCTGAGGACATGGCTCTGTCCTTGAGCCTCACTGTCCCCGAACTGACCTTTCCTCCTCTGCTGGATCATTGGCATTATCATTCAAAAATTTCTAATATGTTCCTTCTTGGACAGAAGGATGTGGCTTTGGTTCCACCCTCTTCTGCCCAAGCCACCCTCTTCTGCCCAAGCCGACCCGGCTGTCCTGCGTGGTGCTCCATCTTTCTGGATTTCTTCCTAGCTCTCTAACCACTTCTCGGCTCCTCAGTCATTTTCCACCTCCTTCTCTTTTAAATTCCCTACGCTGCTGTTTTCTCCTGTGTCTGTGTGATTCTTCAGACTAACCTGTGTCCCCCAAGTTGCCGGGTTCCAGACTTCTGCGTCCTCGGTGTCATCACCAAGATGCCTTAAGGGCCCCTCAGAGTGGGGTATGCTAAACGCTTACCGTTTTATCCAGAAACATACTCCTCCTCTTGCGCTTCCCTTTCCCAACCCCTGGACTCTGCATCCTGTCCTTCCCCAAGCCTGAGGCTGAAAGTCACTCTTCTTAATGTAAAAGTCATTCTTTTTTTTTTTGTGGTGTTGGAGACTGAACTCGGCATTCCGCCGCTGAACCACACAGGGGCTTGCTAAGTTGCTGAGGCTCGCCTTGAACTTGCATCCTCTTGCCTCAGCGTCCTGAGTAGTTGGGATTGCAGGTGTGCACCACCTTCCATGTCTAGAAGTCATTCATTTTGGGGAACGGGTTTGTAGCTCAGTGGCAGAGCACTTGCCTAGCATGTGAGAGGCACTGGGTTCCATCCTCAGCACCAATAAGCAAACAAAATAAAGACATGCTGTTCATCTACAACTACAAAAAAAATTTTTTTCAAAAGTCATTCATTCTTTTTTCCTCCAACTTAAAGTAAAATTACATAGAGTACAAGTCCTGATCGTAAGTGTATCTTGATGAATCTTCCCAGATGTATAGTCCTCTTTACCAACACCCTGAACATCACACTAGCAGGCTCCCTGGGGCCCAGGGGTCATTCCTGATGTCTGTCAATTACAGAGCCACGTGGCTTCAGCCTCCCTGCTGCTTCCAGCCTCCTTGCTGCTTCTCTCGTCTCCCTCCTGTCCATTCTCCACACACAAGTCAAAACCATTCTTTTGAATCTTTAGCCTGGCCTGCCACTCTCCTGCTTAGAGACGCCTTGTGACTTTCCGTTGTGCCTATAAAGACTCAACATTTTTAACACAGCCCATGGAGCTCCACGTCAGTGCTTCTGGGTTTTATTTCTTTCTCTCTTTCATTTTTGTTATTATAGTTACAGAGTTTTTAGGTGTTTTTATTTATTTATTTTGGTTTAATAACATCAGATCATTTATTTCATGCAGCTAGCCTCTTTGCTGAAGCCCATTTGTATTTACTGTCCTGTTGGCACCAAGGCAGAGGACTATAATTGTCATGGGCTTAAGAAGGATTAAATAGAAGTAGGGACAAGGGAGGAGATAGGAGAGAGTTAGATAAAAGTGTACTACTTGCAGAGTTCTATTATTGACATTAGTGTCTGGGAACATCTGGCATGTTTCTGTGTTTTAGCAATTTGTGTGGTATTTAATTATTTTTATTCTTTGTCTTGTTGATGTAACATTTCCACATCCCCATGTGTGAGTAGTCACCATTTATCTCCTGGTGCAATCTCTGTTAGTCACCTTTTTTCATTGCTATAGTAAAATGTCTGAAATAATCAACTTATAGACAGAAAAAGTAAATTTTGGCTTATAGTTTTGAAGGTTCCAGTCTCTGATGGATTGGCCTCATTGCTTTGGACCTGTTCCAAAAGCAGCACATCATGGTGGGAGTGTGTGGTGGAACAAAATGTAATTCACCTATGGCTAGAAAGCAAAAGAGAGAAGAAAGGGCCAGGATCCCACAATGCCCTGGGGGAACACATCCCCAGTGGCCTAAGAACCTCCCCAAAGGCGTCACCTCTCAGTGGCTCCACCCTGGGGACCAGCCGTGGGTCTCCGCTGGGCCTCTGGAGGACACTCAACATCTAAACAATGGCACAGTCCTGGCTGAATTTTTTGAAGCTGCTTTTAAGAGCAACAGTTCTTCAACTTGGCTTCATGGAATCGTCTGGAAAGTTTCTTAGAGCTGATTCTACCCCGCGGGGTTGGATGAGGGATACGTCACTGATAACAATGAGCAGCCGAATTTGAGAACTCCGTTGCAGAGAGGGCACTGGCAGGCGTGGGGGTTTCACTGGCATCTGAGGCTGTACTGATGCCTCACAAGAAGAGTGCTTGGAGGGGGTGGGACGCGTGAGGACAGTGTAGCTGGAGGTGGCAGACTGGTACCTGTGGCCGTCAGCCTCCAGCCCTGTGGTTCCCTTTGTGTAGCAAATCCTCAAGTGCATGTCACTAGCAGTGACAGCTGATGACAAGGACAGTTCTTTTCTTGCCCTTGACCAAGTCTTTGCTTGGCGCTTGAACAGTGTGCTCTCCGTTTTGTTTTGTCGTTTTGGTTCGGTTTGGTTTTTGGTGTTTTTTGTTTTGTTTGTTTTTTGCCATGTTATGTTGTGAACGGTGCACAATTCTCAGGAATATCGCAGGGGTGGTGTATTGCTGCTTGTTTCACAGCTCTTTGTGGATAGGCAAGGGACTTGACCTCCTCTGGGTGCTTCTTTGTTCTGGAGACATGCCACCCTGTGTGTGTCCAGATGGCAGGAGGATGGAGAGCCCAAGGACCGTGAGGGGATTTGCAGGCACAGGCCTGGCCACAGCGTATGGCTCTCACTCAGTCGCTCAGTTCCTCTCTTGTCCACTGGCCATGTTCAGCCCTCTGGGCCGACTGACCACCCTCACTGCAAGGCAGGTTGGACCCTCCCCTTCTGTGGACTGGAGGATAAAGAAGTGGGTTCAGGGAATGCATGACGTCGCTTCTTCCTCACCTGTTTTAACTAGAGAACTTACCCTCATTTTTGTTTTTAATAATTCAGTCACCAGCAGCTGCTAGGTAGGTATGTATTTGTGAAATATGGAGAGTTATTTAAACGCTCCTTGAAACTCTCTCAGCATGTGTGTGACTGTTGTCAGACGCCTCCCATGTACCAGGTATGTGAAGGTGAAATCTCAGTCCTGTGCTCAGAAGATTCCAGCTGCTGATAAAGGAAACCGCAACCAAAGTTGGCCCAACTTACATGGGCCTTTGATTATCTCAAATAACACGAGGTGGGGCAGTGTCAAGGTTGGGGTTCAGCCACGCCTGCTGGGCTCCTCTCTGCTTTTCTTGGCTTTTGCTTTGTGATCTCAGGTAGGTGTGGATCCTCAGGTATTTGTTGTCTGCAGGAAGGGGGGCATTTCTGCTCAGCCATTCTAGGGTGTGTACATACCTTGCCAGGAGCCCTGGGCAGCCACGATGTGTCTCTGAGATGGGAATCCTGACGCCCTCCTGTGCCCAACCCTAATGCTCGCGGAGGGTGTGGAGCGCCGGTGCTGGGCCTGGACCAGCACAGTCCCTGAGGGCCACAGTGCCCGTCTGGCTCCTCTGGCGCCCCTCATCTCTGATTCACTTCCTCTCTTGATTACACTTGCTTCATCATTCACCGCGTTTCCAGCAACTCTCCTCTCCCGATAGCGCCCGGCTTTGGCTGCCTCCACAGATGCTCAGGACGAAGGGGCTCTTCTGTTAAGCCCCGTGAGCACTAATGAGCCTGCCGCCCCGATGGGCGTCTACTCCGCGGTGCTCCTGCGTCTCCCTTGGTCGACTTGCCTTTAGAAGTTCGGCTTCTTTGCTCCTGCCGTTCTCCCCACAGTACCAAGCGTGGCGCCTAACGCAAATTCGATTGGGCTTCTCCTTCCAACTCAGTCTCATCTCTGCACTTCCCTCTGCTTCTGCTGCCCCATTACTTTATCCTGGACCTGACAGTCCCATGCCTGGATAGCAGCAGCAGCCAGTCTCCCTGAGGGAGCTTTCAGCCCTTCTAGAGATTTCCTCCCAGGTTGGTGCCCTTAACGGGTTCGTCTCACCTCCTGCTCATGCCTCGGTCTTGGTCATCTCTCTCTGCTGCCTCCGGTGTGGTCCAGCTGCCCTGAGCAGTCCCATGTCTGTGAGGGCCCATCCAGGCTTGGCTGGCTTCTGTGCTTAACTCGATTACCATCTCGCCCAGAATCCACCCCCTGTCCTCCATTGCCAGACTCCCTTTAGCCATTCTTTGAAGGCCTTTCTCAGACCTCCTTTACTTGCCTCTCCTGCCCCCTCTGTCTGAATTGCTTTGTTCACTTTCCTGAGCCATCACTGGTCCCTGGTCCCCGAGGGGCTTCAGGGCAGCCGGACCTGCCGTTCTGTTCTGACTCACTTAGCTGCTGCCTCCCAGGATGACTGAGAAGGAAGTGAGTCAGTGTGGGTCGTTCCTGCAGGTTCATTCATTCATAAAATTGATGAATGATTTCACATTCATTCACCTGCTTGAAGTTTCCCAGAAAGATACTGTTAATTACATCTTTAACAAATACGCACCAAGCACCCACCACTCTGTCCAAGTGTGTGGGCTACAAGAGAGCACAACAAGATCCCACCTCCCGCAGGACTTCCCTGCCTTCCCTGCAGGCTCCATCCGTCTTGAGACATTTACCTAATAAAAGACAGTACTGTGTACGTGTGCTAAAAGAAGCCTGTGCGAGACCAGAGATGGGGCAGCCTGCAGGAGAAAGGACCTCTTCCTCCCCTGCAACTCAGCTCTTCTGCAAAGGAATTTTGATCTCCCTTTTCCACTTTTCAGCCGCTGTCTGTTGAGGGATTGTGTGCCATTGGCCAAGCTGGTTGTTTTAAACAGCACCTACACTTAGAAGCACAAACTTCTGCCTTTTGTCTTTCAGTGGTGAAAGTGGGGCAGGGAAAACCGAAAGCACTAAATTGATCCTCAAGTTTCTCTCGGTCATCAGCCAACAGTCTTTGGAATTGTCCTTAGAGGAGAAGACATCCTGTGTTGAACAAGCTATTCTTGAAAGCAGGTATTTCTTTTATCGATTTTCTTGTTTCCAGCTAATAGGATTTACTTTCCTCAGCATAGAATAGTTTAAATCAGCTGGTCTAGTTTCCTTTTCTTGACTTCTCTTTTATAATTCCTTAAGAAACAGTCTTGGCACACGTGGTACCTTTAGTAGCCCCGGCAACCTCTCCTGCCCGTGGAAGGTGCTCCTGACCCTTTACCGTTGGGCCAGTTTGTGATGCTGCTGAACGTGCTGGAGAGCAGCCTCCTCCCGGCCTGGGCTTTCCCAGTTTCTGAAGGACCTGGGCCAGATGTGGCACTAGCTAGTATGGCAGCTGTGGAGGAGAATCCAGTCGGTGGCTTTTGGGAGCCCTTGTTATCAGTGGAAGCACAACCACCAGCCCCTGTGTCCCAGAGCTGAGTGTGCAGGAGGAGGAGGGCTCTGTCCAGCACAGGGCCGCGGGGAGGCTCATTGCGAGCAGGATGGCGTTTGTGCAGCCTCTGCTGGCACAGAGCGGTAGCACACATTTCATAATAGGGAGCTTCAGAACTTGAAGGAGGGCTGTGTGCCAGGTACCATCTGAATTATCGTGGAAGATTCGTAATTGCCTGGTATCTGATTTGTGCCTTAGAAGATCTCAGGTAGGGGGCATTGCATATCCTATTCTTTAGACAGTTTTCCAGGGGTCAGCAGATTACAGCTGATACGTCTTGCAACCTTTTTTTTTTTTTAAGCAAACACTTAATTTCTTTAAATCGTAGTAAAACACAACAAAACTTGAAATCCTAACAGCTTTTCCTTGTATAGCTCAGTAGCTGTAAGTGCATTCACATGGCTGTGCAGCTGTCCCCACCCTCCGTCTCTAGAACCTCTCTGTCCTCTCCTGCAGCCCTTCGCACAAATAGGTTTGTTGAAACTTAGCCGCACTCGACGGCATTATGTCTGGCTGCTTTCAGGCTATAGTGGAGGAGCTCAGTAGTTGCCACAGGGACCTCGTGGTCTGCAAGGCATAAAACATGGACTGTCTGGTCCTTTACAGAGAAAGCTGCTGACCCTTGGCCAGCCTGACTCCATTTTTCAGTGGCAGAAGATTCAGAGATATTACATGAGTCACCTGCAGGACATACAACAAATGGCTGAAATTTTCAGGACTGGAACCTTTTCAGCTGTTAGGATTTGAGTGCAGGCTTTTTCGGGCAGTCCCTGACATGCATTCACAAACCGAAGCTAGTTTGTGCAGGGATGAGCTGTTGTGGCCTTAGCTGAGGGTCCTCCTTTGCCAGCATCACTAGCTGTAGATTCTTGCTCTTACTCAAAATGGATGTGCAGGAGAAACCCATTTAAGCAAGTGTTTGCAAAGTCTGCCTTTTCTGAAAATAAATACAGTCACCCTAGGTTCCTTTGGTTGCAGATTTTTTTTTTTTTTTTTTTTTTTTTTGCGTTTGTATATTTTGACATTTGTGAGAAATGCTTTTGCTGCTTTCAGATCTCCCTATTAACACTCACCTGCTGTTCTCCTTTTCACAGCCCCATCATGGAAGCTTTTGGAAATGCAAAAACGGTGTACAACAACAACTCCAGTCGCTTCGGGAAGTTCGTTCAGCTGAACATTTGTCAGAAGGGAAATATTCAGGGCGGGAGAATTGTAGATTGTATCCTGTTTCATTAGTTTTTTTTTTTTTTTTCTGTAGCATGTAACTCTTATCAGTGAAAATTGTTCCGCTTTATCACAAGGCCCCAAAAGGAACATGAAATATTTTTTACTCTAGTTCTACCTAGTTATTTCCATTTTTTGGTATCAGAAATTGAGCCCAGGGCTACTTACCCACTGAGCCACATCCTCAGCCCTTTTTTGTATTTTATTTAGAGACCAGGTCTCACTGAGTTGTTAGGGCCTTGCTAAGTTGCTGAGGCTGCTGTGAACTGGCAGTCCTCCTGCCTCAGCCTCCGGAGCCACTGGGATTATAGGCATGTGCCACCACGCTGAGCTGGGCCCCACTTATTTAAAGGTTCCACACTGTGTCCCCACCCCCCAGTATCTCCACACTGGAGACCAAGCCTGTGACCAGAGTTTCATCCTGTGAGCCTTTGAAGGACACACTCAAACTATATCCAAACCATGGCAGTTCTCAAACATCAGATATTTGAAATCATTTTCATCAGATAGGTGGGGACATGATAAAGTACCATGTGTCAGTCTTGGAATTGAGTTTAGATGAAGTGTTCTGTGCTTTGCTTGTTTTTGGGGGGGCACTGCAAATTTCTGTCAGATGACAGGAACAGGGATCTGTATCTGTAAGGAGCTGTAATGATTCAGTTAACGAAGAAAAGAAAATCAAACACTAATTTATCTTGTAACATCTTTGTTTTATTCCTTGACTTGCCATTGCTTTTCACATGAAGATTTATTAGAAAAAGTAAGTACATGATTGAATTCACGTTTTCCACGGTAACGGTTTTCAGAAATTATTGGTCTGTGCAAATTAAGCAGAGGAAACATCTCTGAATATAAATTTGGTTTCTCTCCGCAGAACCGAGTAGTAAGGCAAAACCCTGGGGAAAGGAATTATCACATATTCTATGCGCTGCTGGCAGGGCTGGAACATGCAGAGAGAGGTACGTGGGAAGGGCAGCCGCGGATGACCTGGGTCAGCGTCTGGTTCTGCACTTGAGACACACGAGTGAATGACGAGACCTGTGTCTGAATGCTGTCCTCGTCCATCCCCGGCCATGAAATGGGCCTTATACGGGTACCATAAGGTGTCCAATTCACTGTAGGGAAAATAATAGCTAGAGAGGATGATCAATAGAGCAATTTTGAATTTATTGTTTTGAGAGTCTTGGTACATTTTTAATTTGAAGGATATTTATGAAAAGCATGTACTGTGTTATATCTGGTTTTACTTTAAATCACAGCCAAATAAAGCTAATTTCTAAACTTGATTTTTAAGAGAAAAAATAAAACTATCCTCAAGTTTTGTTTTTTCCCCAGTAACTTTTTCTATCATCCCATTGAGTTTTTCTGTTTTTCCTAAATGACGATTATAAGGGACCTCAATGATCTTATTAGGAAGTTGTTAGGGACATAGGTTTATGTGTATGATTTTAAAAAGCACAGAATGCAATCCCCAGAACAAGAAAGAAAGACAATAAAACAAAAATACACACACACAATCACAACATGAACTCTTTTGAATTTTCTTATCCCGGCTAAGTGAATATTGATGCTTTCTTTTTCTTTTTCTTTCTGTAGAAGAATTTTATTTATCTGTGCCAGAAAACTATCATTACTTGAATCAATCTGGATGTATAGAAGACAAGACAATCAGTGACCAGGAATCCTTTAAGGAAGTCATTGTAAGCTATTTCTTTTTATTCCCCTCTATTAAGAGTGACAGATTTCATCTTATGTTACAAAAAAAAATTTTTTTTTCTTTAATAGAAATAATTACACTTGGATGAATGCTTGAGAATTCAGGTATTTCCTTCTTTTTCCAAGTAGTGAGGAAGACTGCCCCCAGGCTGGAAGGGAATTCAAGGAATCCTCTTTCTTTAAAAGGTGGGCAAGCCTGTCAGTTAGGACCCAGGGGTGGTTCACTTGAAACAGTGTGTTCAGAATGCCTGCCTTCACCTGTTCAAGACCAAAAAATTCTGGGCTTTGCATTGAAGCAAAGAGGTTCCCAGTTTTGGCTTACAAGTAAGATTTCTCTTGAAAGTCAGTTTCCACAGCTAAAAACAAATCCCTCAGCTGTCGGACCCCGTGACCACTGGGGTATCACCCATTTCCTGGAGCCTGAATGCGAAGCCACTTCTGATGACGTGAGCAGTGGTCATCTCAAGACGGGGTCGTGGCATGCCATGTCTCTGGTGGTTCTCACATATCACAGGAGCACCTGGATACCTGGCCATCCAGCACTGTCGACAGCCCACCTGACTGGGCACTGCCAGGAGCTTGTGGCGTTGCGGGCCCAGACCCTTGTCAGAGCCCTTTCTAGAGCCATGGAATACGTGCAACTGGGGTCGATTGGTGATCTTTATAATCGTTATCCTCACAAATGCAGCCAACACGAGTTGAGCACAGCCGGTTCTCTGGATCCACGTTTCCTATCGTCAGGTTCAACTAACCGTGGAACAAAAATTTTTTTAAAAATAGTGTACTGAACATGCGCCGATTTTTTTCTTGTCATTATTCCCTAAAACATAGAATATAACAGCTACTTGTGCCCATTGTATTAGTGTTACAAGTAATTCAGAGATAATTAAAAGTGTATGAGAGGATGTGCAGAGAGGTTACATGCAAATAGTGTGTCATTATGTAGAGGGGATTTGACCATCCTGGATTCTCACTTCTGTAGGGGATTCTGGAACCAGTCCCCTGTGGATATCAAGGGACACTTACTATAAGGATCTACTTATTGTAAGGATCATTACGTGGAGTTACATCTGTCCTCTCAATAACCCAGTCAGGTCGTTGGAACAGTTATCTCTGTTCTGAGACTCAGAAAGGTTAGTGACCAGCCTACCTTACCAAAGCGTGTGGTGGAGCCAGTACTCAAACACTCTGTATCCAAACAATTTCCTTTTCCTTTTCCTTTCCTTCTCTCTTTCTTTCTTTCTTTTACTGGGAATTGAATCCAGGGGTGCTTAATCACTGAGCCACATCCCCAGCCCTTTTTAATATTTTATTTAGAGACAGGGTCTCACTAAGTTGCTTAGGTCTTTGCTAAACTGCTGGGACTGGCCTTGAACTAGCAATCCTCCTGCCTCAGCCTCCTGAGCCATTGGTATTACAGGCATGCTTCCAAGCACTCTTAACTGCAAATTCCAGTCTCTAAACTACCAGACATGGCCCACCTGTTTTCAGTGTGCCTCAGATTTGTCTTAAAGTACCAACAACTGTGTATTCCATATCCCCTGTTAGTCTCATAGATTGGTTCGTACAAAATGCCTTGTGCAATAGAAGTATTTTTAAAGTGGGTTAAAAGCATACATAATCTTCCATATCTAATGATATATCTGTAAGTCGAAAATGAAATTTCAAGAGAGGGTAAACCCTAATATCGTCTTCCTCTTTATCTTTTAAAATGTCACAGTCTTCCATTTCTGATTCACAATGGTTTTTATTGCTGCTGCTTTTTTCTTTTTCCTCCTGGCTGTGACTGGGTTCAGGGTCTCACACATGCCAGGCGAGCATTCTACCCCGAGCTACACCATCTCTTCCTTAACCTGCCAGTGGCTTTCTGTAGACAGCACAGTTGCAGGGTGTACACTGAGAGTCATGGGGACCAGCCCTTTGAACTGTGCTTTTATGAGGTGTTTTTCTAAGTATTGTCAGCCTTCGTGTCTCTGGGTCTCACACGCATAGATTCAAGCAGCCTCAGATAGGAAATATGTTTTAAAACAATTGCATCTGTACTGAACATTTACAGACTTTTTTCCTTGCCATTATTCCCTAAACAATATAGGGATCTGAGCATTTGTGGATTTTGCTATCTGAGGGGTCTCCTGGAACCAACCACTCACAGATGCCAGGGGATGACTCTTATTTTTATTTATTTATCTCAATTTTATTTTGGTCTCCTTAATATACTATGTTCTTAGTTATTTTTCTCTATTTTATCTTGATCTCCTAGACTCTTCTTACTCCTCCAAACTTCTTCCTTCATCTGCTACTATCTCTGTTGAAAAGATCATTTGTTGGAAGAAGTACTCATTTTCAGGGAGTAGGGCAAAAAAGGCTTGTCTTGTGAATTTTTTGTTTGTTTCTTTCTCAAGCCAAAGAACAATAACATGTGATCAAAAGATGTTGTTCCTGGAGACAGACAAGATTCCTAAATATCCGAATCTTGTTTCACTACAGGTCCCATGCCCGCTGTGCTGGCTGGCCACTAGGGTGTACTTGGCAGTGAGGGATTCCCTGGCCCTGCAAGCGACCCAGATGTTCTCCTGATGGAGTTATACTCTCTTCCTCTTGGAGCACCATTTTTCCACTCAGAACTCTGTTCTTTTTGTTAGCTCCAAGTAGACTTCGGGAGGGAGGTTTATTTTCACTGATTACTAGCTTTTATTGCTGAATCAAAATAAAGATTCTGGCATATAAAATTCAATCTTATGACCACAGGGTATATCCTGTAGAAAGGAAGGGAAATTTGCAGTTTGTACACTGAGAGGCATGACATACGAATATACCTAACAAACTTATTCTAGTTACATATCCAGCTTATAGAATATGTTTACAGATCCCTAAACATTAATTTATAAAGACTTTTTAGTGTTGGCTCACCAGAAGTATCAATGAAAACTTAGCTGATGTTCATTAAGATCACATAGGGGACATTTTTGCTGTTATTATTTAACCTTGTTCTGCAATTTCTTTTATTTTTATTTTTATTTTTTTTTTTTTTTCCCTCACAGTGCTGGGGATTGAACCCAGGGCCTTGTGCTTGCAAGGCAAGCACTCTACCAACCGAGCTATCTCCCCAGCTCCATTGTTCTGGAATTTCTAAGCAATACATTAAAAAAAGAAAGAAAGAAAGAAAGAAAGAAAGAAAGAAAGGAGCAACTTTGGGGGAAAAAGGAGAAAAAGATATTTTATTCTGTATACAATAAGAATCTGTCCTCTTAGACCTGTGATAAGCAAGAATTGGGGAATAGTTTTAAGTAATTTGTTGTACTCATAAAACAAGATTCCCTTATGCCAAGTAAAACTTCAGGTATATTTAATAATATGGAAAACTTTGCTTTTTGTGTAAGAAGTGAGGATAGGAGGTAGCTCTCTACATATAGTGAAAAAAACTCTGTATGTTTTTTGCTATTCTTTATGTAAATTATGTATACAAAGCAATATATATTCCTTTGAAAATAAGCATTTTCATATCATATACATATAGCAATTATATGTGCAGAAAAAAGATTAGAACAAAAATTTATACCAAGATCAAAATTCTAGGATTTTATTTTATTCTGCATCATTATCTGTAATATGTTTGCAATAAATGTATTAACTTTTTTTTTTCCGTACTGAGGATTTAACTTGGAGATACATTACCACTGAGCTACATCTCCAGTGCTTTTGATTATTATTATTTTAAATTTTGAGACAGGGTCTCAAAGTTGCTGATGCCCCATCAACTTGTTGAGGCTGGCCTTGAACTTGCTTTTTTCCTGCCTCAGCCTACCAAGTTGCTGGGATTATAGGAGTGTACTACTGTGCCTCTAAAGAACATATTAACTTTTTAATAACTATTAAATGATCATTTTCCTAATACCATAATTTCTACAATGCAGTCAGTGCCTCTGTATCCATAGGTTCCTTATCCATGGATTTAACCAATTGTAGATCCAAAGCGGTTTTGTTGGTACTGAACATGTACAGACCTTTTTTTCTTGTCATTATTTCCTAAGCAATGTAGTGTAACAACCATTTACACAGCATTTATACAGTGTCAGATAGTATAAATGATCTAGAGGTGATTTAAAGTAAATGGGAGGATGTGTGTAGATTATATGCAAATGCTGCATCGTTTTTTACATCCAGGACTTGAGCACGTAAGTGTCCTTACTGATAACAGTGGCCCACCTTACCGCCTAAGGCAGCACTCAGCAGCCAAGACTAACAGATGTGGTTCACATATGGCATTAACCTGTTCAGGCTGAAGTTGGTTTTTATACACTCCATGCGTGTGAATACCCGCCTCATGCCAGGCACTGCGTTAAGCACCAAAGCCTGCAGTGAACAAGTCAGACATGTTACCTGCCTCATGCTGGAGAAAGGAAAAGATTTGGAACCGATGACATGTCATTTGTCTCAGTATTTCTAGTACCGAATACCATATAAATTTATGTTTGTATTTTAATTCCATGAAGCTCCCTTTTCAGAGGTGGTGGAATCAAACGGAAGGAACCACATTGTGTTGGGTCTCAGGGACCATGTGTTTACAGAATATGTCAAAATGTTAAGGGAGAGAAATTTATTTTTGTGAATTATGTAAGCAAGTGTCACTTCTGGTGTTTATTTGTAGCTTTTAAAATTTTCTTGACTACATTATATCCATTTATGAATATGTCAAAACGATCTCTATATTATACATAACTATAATGTACTTATGAAAACATTACATATGTATATTATTCTTTGTGACCCTTAATGTCAGTGTACTCTGCAATAGAACCTTTTGAAAATTTTGCTTATTTCATTGAGAATATGTTTTATGTTTTTTTAAAATGCACTATCGACAACGGCTTACAGTAGGAGTAAGAACCTGTGGGGTGTTTATGAAGGTTTAGGGGAGATCTGGTTTTTCCTGGGGCAGAGGCAGTGAACCTACACTCAATTATTTTATAACCATTTTTAATACACCTTTTTAAAATTCTCTATAAATTTTTCAGTGAGGATGAAAAACTATTTCAATTCAGAAGTAACAACTAATTTATTTTGCTCCTGTATTTGACCCACCAGAATGGTGGCTGATGAAGTGCGTGTGAGATAACAAGAGCCTTTGATGAGCGATGGTCTCTTCAGTCTGTACCACAAATACCGAATATTTACAGCATGCGTGGCTACAGACCACAGCTGGAATTTCCTAACCACACAGACCTTACTGCCTGCATCCATGGGTTTCAAGTAGCGTGTGACCATGATTATGTATATGTACATTCATTCAGCATGAGTCAGATTTTATTAAGATTTAAAGGATTGACTTTGTGCTTCATTTTTCTAAAGGTAGAAATATAAGTCTCTTTCAATCTTGGAAAAGGCAGGAGTTGTCAATCTAAAGAACAAACAGAAAGATCATTGACAGATAGGGAGTTTATTCAAAAACAACACTGTAATGGGAACATAGCAAACTGCATGTGTATTCAAGGAGGTTGAGGCAGGGGGGAGGTTTTTAAAGACAAAATGGAGAGGATTACTGAAGTTTGTTGTTTTTGTCTTTGTTTAGTAATAGCTATAGGCTATAAAGGTCAATGACAAGGATGCATCCATCCAAGGATGGACAGGCAATTTTTGGGTAGATGTTCTTGCAGAAGTGTTTTTATGAGGTTGCAGTAGCCTCTGTCCACAGTTGTGGTCCGCGCAGTCTTTTGTGAAACTTCTTGTTCTTGGGCACAGGTACATGAGATTCCCCCCACCTTCACAACTTCTTGGCTTTATATATTTAGTTGGTTAAGTTTGACATAAGTGACTCCATTTCATTTTGACAACTTTCATAGGTGTAACAATTTTATACATATAAAAATTTTTAAATGTCATTAATCATAGAATATAACATAGGATTACATAATAAATTATTTTCAAATTAGTTTATAATTTGCTGTGTCCCAAACTGCCTCCCCTTCTATCGTTTAAGTCATACCACTTGTTCAAGGTTCACCTGAGGTCCCTATGTCCTCTGAGAGGGTGACTCCTTTTTCCAGTGCGCGACTGCCTTTGGTACTTGATAGTTGAGACTGTATCACATATCTGTTGCCTCTCTACACACACACACACACACACACACACACACACACACACGCACGCACGCACGCACATTCACAAGCACCTATTTTTTTATGTGCCTAATAAAAACTTTTATTGAAAGTACTTTGTGTAACTCAGTACCAGTTTTATAAGAAGTTACTATTTGGCAATTCTGAGCCACACTGAGAATTTCCCAGGGTTTTTTCAGTCTTGAGCCATATTATTGAGATAATAAAATAATTATAATAAGCCTTAAAGTGGCTACTCTGCCAAGGGGGGGATTGCTCGCTGAACTGACTATAAACAGGACAGTAAGAGACAGTAAATGGAGGCTCTTGCTAGAAGTTTGAGCACACACACCCACAGTGGTGATAATTGGTTGCAGCCATTAAATTACCCCATCATATGATTAATGCAATTACCACTTATCACTATACTGCTAATTAACTAATCACTTACAGCTGAACTTGAAAGCAAAGAAGTCACAAATTTATTAATACTGTAAGCACATTAATTTTATTTCATTTCATTTCATATTTTCATAGACAATCTTTCTATGTATTTTAAGAACTTAACCAAGGATTGTTTTTTTTCGGGGGTGGGGGGACTAGTATCGAGGGTTTTCAGTTGACGGGAATTTTCTGCTACCATGTACTTATTCTTTTTAAATCTTTCTTCTTCTTTAGTATTATGTGAAGTCTAGATAGTTGAATTGGTAAAGATTTTCATTTTCTGTTGTCATTGTAAGGTTAACTTAGAAAATTGTTGTAAACTAGGACTGGGGATGTTACTAAGTGGTGGAGTGCTTGCCTAGCAGGTACAGGGCCCTGAATTCAATCCTCAGCGGACACACACACACACACACACACACACACACACAATTTTTTTTTAATAACTAGTTTTGAATATGTTTTATTTGAGAATTTTAATCATAGGAAGAAAGAAAAAAATATTTTCTTAACCTTACGGCTTTGCTTTTATCTTTTAGAATAAGTCACTGATAATATCTTTAAATTTGAATAAATACTTTCCCACAGGCTTTTTTAAAATTGATAAGCACTTGACAAATAGTTCTTATTCTTTGAATCAACTTTTGCCTTTTACCCATGAAATAAGTCTTCTCAAGTAATTCTTAAGTAATTCATGGTTTTAAAATATAACTTTGTTGAGATACAATGTACATGTAATAAAATGCTTCTATTTAAATCTATATGGATTTTGAATTTATATACCTGTGATCCCACAACAAATATCAAAATAAGGAGTGGTTCTCTACCCAAAAAGTTCCTCTGTACCCTTTTCCAGAGAATTCCAGCCCCTCAGATGCTAATGATTTGATTTCAGCCACTGTAGTATAGATTTATCTTCTCTAGTTTCATGTAAGAGGAACAATACAGTGTGTATTCCCCTGTCTAGCTTCCTCCTGTCACCTACAAGGAATATATCACTGTACAATTTTTTTTTTTCATTGAATAGTCAGAATCTTGTTGATCTACTTACCCATGATGGTCTAATTTTTTGTTATAAAAATATTATCAATACATTGTAAGACATGCTGCAACATAATGTTCATATATCTCAACACCATTAACTAACAGTTAACCCTAATGGTTATTATTGCAACTATTATCACTTTTGTAAATTTTCCTACCAGCTTGGATTTTTTTAAAAAAGATACAAAAATGCAGTTTTGGGTGCTGAAGGTGTAGCTTGGTGGAGCACTTGCCCAATGTGAATGAGGCCATCCCAACACAACCAAAAGGATTGCTGTTTTGTTTTGTTTCATTTTTTATGTAAATCTATAAGAAATGTAATCACTTCTGTATAATGTAATTTTCTTTAAAAAACTACTATTACAGGACAGCTTACTATATTTGAGTTGTCTCATTCTAAGAACTTTTTTTTTCCCGTTAAGATGTTTATGCTCTCCTCTGTAATGAATATTCACAAAACCTTTCTGCTGAAGTTTTTCTTGGAACGAATTTCTGGCCTTGATGGTTATTGGAGATTACATAAAGAGATTTCCTTTTTTCTTTTTATGACCTTAGCAAGTAATAGAATTGAGTGGATAATAACATTTAATTTCTAGACTTTGAGTTACTTGAGCCTGACTTTGGTCATGATTGGTGTAACCCAGAAAGTTATTTAATGTCTATGAACCTTTGTTGTTTTTTTCCCCTTGTTACTAAAATGATAAGGATTAGGTGTAAATGTGACCTAGCACAATATTGCCACATAAGTTGTGTTATTTTCCCAAAAGATTACTAATTTAGGGTAGCAAACAAGCTGTGCATTACATTTCCCTGTTCCACCAGTCTTTAAGTTGATAATTTAGAAATGTTTTGCTAGTTTGATAGAAGTGCTCTCAGATTTGCTTTCATTTGCACATGTTTGATTTCAGGGAAGGTAAACATTCTCTGTGGGTTTACGTTTCCTCCTAGAAGTGCCTGCTCTGGTTTTGTCGCTCATGTGTCTTTCAGGAGAACTTTTAATTATGTCTCCCTCCCATTGTTTGTCTTCTCCTTCTGGCTTTATTGCTTTTTCCCTGTAAAGAAATTAGACCATTCACGTTTTTAAATCTCCAGTTGTTTTCCTTTGCAGTTTCTATTGTGTCAAAGTGGCACATGGCTCCGTGTTCTCCTGACTCCTGCTAGTCATGGTACAGTCCCCTTCTCTGGCAGCTCCTCGTCATCAGTGTGCAACAATTCTGTCCTCAGGGGTGGGGGCAGATTCTTGTGAACAGCCTTTTCCTCAAAAGAACGTGCTTCCAAATCACAATGGAAAACGACTGACTCTTAGATCTGATTCAGAAAACACCTGGCTCAGTTGTTTAGCTACTTGTCCTGGTAACAAAGTCCTGGAGGTGCCCATTTATTTTTCCCAAAACAGCATGTGTTAACTTCCACCTACTATCCTGAGGCAGGGACACAGTCATAAACATCCTTTGGAGAAATTAAAAATAGAGACGTGAGGACTGTCCAGGGAAAACAGATCCCGGTCTGTTCAGATTTTCCTTCAGTATCTGTTGTATAAAAGAAAAGAAGGTCCCGTCTGTGGAGCTCCTGGCCAAGAATTTTATTCCACCTGTTTGGCCCCTCTGGTATATAACCATCAGGCAGAGGCCTCAGTTTACCTTGGAGTCTCATCAGGTATCACCGCCTTTGCCCCCCAAATGACAGCACACCCCCTCCAGTTTCATGTTAAGAAAGCCGAGTTGGTTATTCTTCGACATCTGCAGGAAACAGTCCCATTATCACTGTCATTATAGTGTCTCCTTCAGGTGATTTTTTGTAGCAGAAATACAGGGCTTATGTGTACGGCATATATTTATTTTATTCCATCGACTGGGCTATCTCTGGCATTCCAGGTCCTTTCTTTATCCTTCTTCTTTCACATGGATCATTAAAAGTGAGTGATTACTCACCTTTACTTGTTTTCTTGCCTTAAGACCAACACCTCATGATTTTATCAAGCCATGAATATTAGTTCGTTTTCTTCAATGTCAGGATCAACACAAAATCACATGTATCTATGTGCTTGCAGACGGCAATGGAGGTGATGCAGTTCGGCAAGGAGGAAGTGCGGGAGGTGCTACGGCTGCTGGCTGGGATCCTGCACCTCGGGAACATCGAGTTCATCACTGCCGGTGGGGCGCAGGTGTCTTTCAAGACAGGTGAGGCTGCCTGCCTCCCGCCTCGCTCCCTTCCTGCAGTTTGCCTCCTGGAAATTAAACCTAGAAATTAACTGACTGACTTTTACAGTAGAGGTTTTCTGACCCCTGGGTTGAGAGCTGTCGACCCTTTTTCTCTTTTTGGTGCTGGGGATTGAACCTGGGTTCTCGTACATGTATGCGCTGGGCACACTCTGTCACTCTCCCCCCAACCCCAGCCAAAGAGCTGTAGACTTTTAACTGTACCTGATGAAGTGTCAGCTCGTAAAGGGTCAGGGCACATGAAAGTGACCACTGATTGGGTGGGGTGTCCTTGTTTTCCTTCTGACTAAGAAAGAAGGAAAATGGGCCAAGTAAGTGGCAATAGGAACAAGCAGGACTTAATATAGGGAAAATATTCCGTCAGGTGGACTTGAGCTTTGCCCTGGTTTTTAGGGGGTTGGGTAGTGTAGCAGTTAAGGTCATTAGTTTTCCAAGCCAGAATGCTGGGTCCAAAACCCAGCTTTGCCACAAGCTCTGGTCTTTGTTGTTAATCCCCCAACCCTGATAACTTCACACCTCAGAGATGTATTGTCATATACAGACAGCTGTATGTCAGCCTTCATTTTCCTGGAGTGGATCATTTACTGGTGTTTTGAGTACTTTCCTGATAGAAGCAGTGGGTGGGGAGATAGAGGCTGGCCGCTGGAGGAGTCCTGGGTCTCTTGAGGAGTCCAGTCTGCAGGTCAGTTCTTCTCAGATGTTGATCCCACCAGCTTCCTCCATATCCTCAAATCATGGAATCCCAGAGAACTTTTTTAATTCCCTTTTGAGATGTGGATAGTTGTATTATTATCCATAGAGCAGCCTCCATGATTCTACTATTACCACTGAGGGATGCAGTATCGGCCAGACTACTCAAATGGAAGCAAAACCACTACTGTCAGAAAAACCGCCATTTTTCTGAGAGACATCTGTCTATATCTTTAAAAGATTGTAGGGGGAAAAATGACTTGACGTTCACCAGAGGTATTGTATTAGTTTTCTGTTGCTGATGTAACACACGGCCATAAATGTACCAACTTAAAATAACCAGTTTATTTCCTTGCAGTTGTGTAGGTCAGAAGCCTGATGGGGGTCTCCCCGGGCTAAAGGCAAGGAGTGGCAGGGCTGCACCCACTCAGGAGGTCCTAGGGGAGAATCGCTTCTGCTGCTCTGGTTGTGGGTAGAGGTCCTTGTTTCTTTGCCGATTGTCACCAGAGTGCTGTTCCCAGCATCTAGAAGCCAGTCACATTCCGTGGTTCCCTGATTTGGTGATTTGAGTCCTTCTTGTAGCTTCATCTCTCTCCTGTAGGGCTGGGGATATAGCTCAGTTGGGTAGAGTGTTTGCTTCACAAGCACAAGGCCCTGGGTTCAGTCCCCAGCACCACACACACAAGAAATCTCTCCTCCCTCTGCCCCTGTGTCCCGCACCCCCACAGCCAAGAAGGGTTCCCGGCTGGGGACTCTTAGTCACACCACCTGAGTAGTCTTCCCATCTCAGGGTTCATGAGCACATCTTCATGCTTATTCACATCTGTAAGTCCCATTTCCATACCTGACTGGACCCTAGGGGTGACTGTGAAGGTCTCTGGGGAGGAGCTGAAGTTTTGCCCCCATTATGAGAAGGGTTTCCTCTGGTGGCCCTGTGCGCACCACCCCTGCCAACTCAGATGTGGATCTCGCATCTTTGGCTTTCTGCTCTGAGCTGGCAGGCCACCCAGGTTGCTGGTGAGTGGAATCCTTCAGGTGAGAGGTCCTTCTCTGCTAGGAAGGTCTTCAGCTTTTCTCCTTGGGGACCAGGCTTTTTGTCTAAGGACTTTATCAGAACTTAGTGAAATATTTCTTTTCCCCCTAGATTTCTGCATCTTCACTGACGTGGTGTCAAAACTGATGAAAAAAGATAAAGGCCTTCAGGCCAAGCAGATCAGAGTTGAGCCTTCCTTTTCTTCACCAGTCTCTTCAGTGCACAAATAATTTAATCTTTCAGAATATCTGCTTTTTTAATTTGTTGTTTTCCAGGCCCCCCCAATCTGGCTGTTGTTTTAAATAGGTGAACCCCTTAGAAACTTACCTTCCTATCCAGCGTATTCCTCCCATATGAATAAGTGTTTATTTAGAAAGCTCCCGCCTTAGCTTGGCCCCGCCTTCCGTGGGGCTTGGCAGAGGTGTACGTTGGCCTAGCCTCAAAGCCTGGAGTTTAACACGGAGACAAGACCAAGGCCAGTGCCCAGTGCATTTCTCGAACAATTGAAGAAAGTCTTTTGTTAAGTGAAACATCCCGGGAGGGTGACGTAGTCCTGGTTTTGACCTTGTCTGTGGGACCCCCGACCCTTACCTGGGCTCCTAGCTGAGGCTGTGGGTATGCACCTGCCCAGGCTGCATCTTCGTCCGCAGTGTCTGTGCTGCGCCTGGCTGGAGCTTGCTGCTGGGGCTGTGAGGGTCCAGGCAGCCCCAGTCTCCTGCCGGTGCTGTGTGGCCCCTGCCATGTAAGCCCTAGTGCCCACTCGCTTCCTGGAACCTCCAGGTCCTTGCCATCTGAGCTCCTGCTCTCCATCATCTAGCGGAGGCCTCTGCCCAGCACCGGGCTCCCAGCCACCATGGCTTCCACCCTAAACCTTCTGGCTGTGCACTTCTTGCCATGGAGGGGGAAGTGACCCGTCCCGAAGAGGTTCTGATGAGAACATTCTCCTTTTTCTTCCTACAACCTGATGGTGAGGACAAGTTCCTATACTTGTTAAGTTCCTAAGACTCCAGAAGAGAGGGGTTGGGTGAGCGCTTGTGGTACAAAGAGTAAGAGATGGGAAGAGAGAACCTATGGGTGGGTCAGAAAGCCTGGACTTGCTGCAGCAGGCTCTGTGGAGAGGGTGGTCTTTATAAAGGAAGTATCCATGTTGATCAGATCAAAAGGCTGGTGGGACCCCCTCGGGAAGATGGAGAGATGATATTCTGGTGTGCAGACCTCACTAAATCCAGAGGTTGCTCTTGCCTTGGATTCAGGTGTTTGCTGGGGAATGTTGAGAAACTAGATGGGATAGTCAGGCAGGGTTAGAAAACCATGATGCATTTATTCTCAGCCTGGAAGATCCTACCCCGGAGGACATTTGGCTATGTTGGAAAACGTTTTCGGTTGTCACAGATGGGACAGGGAAGACTAGTGATATCCAGTGACTAGAGGCAGGGATGCTGCTCACCATCCTAAGTGCACAGCACAGTCCCCCAAGGAGGGATCTGGCACAGGTTGTCAGTAGCGCAGGCTGGGACCCTCCCACCATGAAATCAGTCTGGAAAGTGGGATTGATGGTATGGAGACGTAGCATTTTTGATAAAGGTTTTTGAAGGGAGAATTTCCCTGAGAAAAATTTTAGAACAGTGGATAGGGAAGTGATAGGAGATGCCATAGAAAGAGTGGGTTGTTGGAGGAAGCCAGTGAAGAAATGAGGGCTTTAGGCCAGCAACAGCAGAAGTGAGAGAGCGCAGCCCTGAGAGGCCTGGGGAGGGAGGGACAGAGGCTCCCCGTGCTGACCCAGCCTCCTCAAGCACGCCGGCCGACATGGTGCTGACAGGCCTGGCAGCTCCTTGAGAGGAGCAGGAGGGGCGGCTGGGTTTTGGGTGCCTCTCCTACTGTATTCTCTGGAGCCTGGATCTTCTCAAATTATGTGCCCAGCATCTCAACAGCGTTGACGCGAGCAGGCGAGGTTTCTAAGCCCTGTGTCCAGAGTGCGGGGACTGCCAGCTCCAGGGTGAGGCAGCTGTGCCTTCTGCCAAATGGAGGAGAAGCACATTCCCTCCATTACAGGGCGATCGCCTGGAGGAGACGCCTCTCCCAACCACTCAGGAATGGCTGAAAACCACATCAGGGGCGCCGTGGGGAACCTGGGAGCCCGTCTGCAATTGTGGAGCGGAGGAGGCTCCAGAGGAAGCCCGCCCGTGTTCTGCCCCGCCCTTCGGGTAGTTTGTGGGTCCTGCTGAACAAACGCACGGGGATCAGAATCAAAGGAGTCCGTTGGAAGAAGTGAGGCTGTCTAAAAAGACATGCTTTCGCAAGAACAAAAGATGGCTCACAGCTAATGTATTTTTAGGTGTCTCAAAAATATTCCTCTCTGGTTATGTGGCATTCCAGCCCGAATCTGTGTGTTTGATGTTGTTCCTGAATTAACTTTCAAGCCTGCTTCTGTGAAGCAAAACGTGTTAGCAGGCACCAGCCAGTTAAAGACCCCTGATTTTATTCACCTGCAGGGAGATCACAGCTGTTTGCAGTGTGCAGACCAGCCGCGCTCTGCAGTGGGCAGTTTTCTCTTTGGGGGACATGCAGAGCAAAACCTGTGTTTCATTTCCTCGAGTTGAGTCTTCCCAAAGTCGGCTATTGGGTTTGTTTCCATCCCTTTCCAAGGTGGTACCCGGCAGCAGCATGCCCTTTGTAGATTCAGGATGGTCCCCGGTCAGATGGTCCACACAGTCTTGGTGTGTGACACGTACCAAGAACAGCTGAATATGGTGCAGTTTGCCAGGGGGTTCTTGGTTTGGGGCTTTTTTTTCTTTTTTCACATGAAATCAAGACTTATGTTGCCAAAAGATAATTACAGCCATCTGTTTGACTATATATATTTCAAACTTTACCAAACATTTATGCTCTTTAGTGGCCACTTCCACATCAGCACATGATACTGGCAATTAGAAACTGTTTTTGTCTGTCTCCCCCAACACCCCACCCCTCTGCCTATCCTTTGGTTCAGATTCCTTTTAACAAGGAGAGGATTTGAGCCAGAATTCACTTGAGGGCTAGGGTTGTACCTCAATGGCGGAGCCCTTGCCTTGCACAGGGGAAGCCCTGGGTTTAGTTCCCACCACCCAAAAAAACAAAACAAAACAAAAACTAACTAAATAAATCCCAGTTAGTCTTTAAAAAGAAAAGAAATTCATCAAATGAAGTGGAAGTGCCAGAACTTCTAAGAGCTGAACTTCAGGAGATATCTATTGTAATCTTGACTTCTTTTCAAGACACTTGCATACTTAACATTTTTAAGAATTCCTTGAAAATGTTTTTCATTGTGTATTTGGACCAAGACAAATAATTTGTATTGTAGGGGGCAGTGTGCACCGAGCACTAGAACAGAATTAAAACATGAGCTGCTTAGGTGGATTGGTGGTCAGACCATGTGCCCCCCAATGTCTACAGTGATTCAGCCCTGCTCAGATGCCAGGCTCTGTACTGGGCTCCAAGGCTACAGAACTATTTTTTCTTCACAGTAATTGCTGAAAAATTGCCTAAATATAAGGCACTTAATTGATCGGTGAGGTCAGACACCAAGCTGTTGACAGCAGCTCAGGATGACTAGGAGTGTAATAAAAATTACTGGGAGCACAGAGATTGAGCATCAGAGTGAGAAAGGGGGTCAGAAAATGACTCCCAGACGAGGCATTAGTTGCGTGAATTTGCAGCACATATAGGGAATTTGCCAAGGAGGAGGGTGGCTGTCCTGGCAGCAGATCGGCATGTGATCAAAACAGCATTATACATTGGTCTAGATGTATTTAAGACTGTGGAGAAAAGACCCATACCACTGGCTAGCAGGATGGCCACAAGCAGGCAAGGACGGGCTCTGTGTGCAAGTTAGCGAGGCCCAATGGACTCATGAAAATCACAGGGGACAACTTCAGACGTGCGTTTTTGAAAACCCTCTCTGGCGAGAGGTTGGCGATTGAGTGCAGGAGGCAGCAGATCTGGGAGGAGAGGTGACCAGTAAACCAGATGGGAATGACGATGTGTCAGAGGAGTCGGGTTGAAGTAGAATCCAAGTGTTCAGCGGGCTTTGGTGGGCACGGAGGCTGAATTTCCCTAGGATTACTGGTCTACCCATTTGGATAGATGCTGGTGCAGCAGGATGTGACTGTGTGGTGTTTGGAGAGCCTTGTCCATGTTGAGTTTGAGCCATCCTGGGGTGTCCAAGGGAAGACCTCCGGTAGACCACTCAGCACACAGATTTGTAACTTAAACTGAAGTTGCGCTCAAGGTAAAGATTTAGAGAGTAAGTCATTGCCATATTGAGCTGGGATGGAGAAGGAAAGAGGGGAATGATAGGTGGGGAGTAAATCTGGATAATGATTCCCTTTCTTAACAATTCTCCCTTTAGGAAAGTCTGCATGGCACAGCTTTAAATAATCAGTTACTCCAGTGCATTTCAACCTACTTGATTTACACCCAGTGTTGCAGGACCAATGATGAAAAGCAGTTGTGATTTTATTTTCATTAGCAATAACAATAATAGATACCTCTGATTTATGTAGCACTTTCACATAATAATCAAGTGGGGTAACCCAGGATGCCTTGTTGTTACTGATCAGAATCTTAGGCCCAGAGGGTTTAGGCCCAGAGAAGGCCGTTTCAGGACTGAGCATGTGTCCAGATGAGCAGGTCGTAGTTGGAACTGTGATGTCCACCAATAGTATGGACCCCTTCATATCTACAAGCAGACTGCATCTGAGTCCCTTGGGTCATTACAGATTTCCTTACTTTTACTTGATTTTTTAAAAATATGGTATATTCAGGGCATGGTGGCACACTCCCATAATCCAAGCGACTTGGCAGGCTGAGGCAGGAGGATTGCAGGTTCAAAGCCAGCCTCAGCAATTTAGAGAGGCCCTAAGCAACCTGGCAAGACTGTGCCTCAAAATAAAAAAAAAGGAATGGGGATGTTATCTCAGTGGTTAAGTACCCCCGGGTTCAAACCCTGGTACTAAAAAAAAAAAGGTGGGGGGTGGGAGTGTATATATAGCATGAGTTTTGATACATAGACACATAATGAAGTCAAATTCTACTTTTTTTTTTTTTTTTTTTTTTTTTAGTGGGGGTTAGATATAAGGTCTTATGCCTGGTACATTTTGGACTGAAGAAACAGTGAGTTTCTCCCAACATTTTTAAGCAATATGTGCTGCAGCTGTTCCAAATTATTAAAATGGGCAAGGAAATGTATTTTTTGGTGAGGTGTGTGGAATTTTTCTAACTAGAAAATTTTCTGTGTGCTTCAAAATAGGATGTACTTTCTATTTCTGAACAGCCATTAAAGAGACCAGGCTATTTATCCTTTGTGGAATTTGGAATCCAACATGAGGAAACTGGTACCTGGCCCTGCCTCATGTTTGGGGGTGGCATGTGTTCATAGTCTGAAGCTGCATCAAGTCGTCATGGCCATTTTTGGAGCAGTAATAATACCCCATATAGAATGCGAACAGATAGAAGTATGCAACAAATGCCACCTCACAGCTCTCGGGACGACTTCCTGTGACACTCTCCTTTCTTTACTCGATCCTCTGCACAAGGCTGTTCTTGCTCCAGCTGCCATTTTTATTTATGTTGCATGTTGGACTTTCCTCTGAAACACACAGCCTTTGTTTTAGTGAGACAATCATCCATGCATACACAAATGAGGTGGTATGTTTAAGACAGGGGTGGGGATGGTGGTGTCTTGGCCATACTTACTTTTGCCAATGAACCTCTGAGGTTTCAAGTACCGTAATTTGTCTTTCTTTGAATAGACCATTGTGAACGCTTGCCGTGATTGCCATTTCATGTTACACCTCTGTCTTAGCAGATATCGAAGTGCCCTGTGGCACGTACATGGGCAGACAGTGAAGGCTCAGTAGTAAAGAACCTTTGATGGACTGAAGCCCCTGCCCCTTAGATAACCTGTTACAAGAATATAGTCATGTGTCATTTAACAGCTGGGATAACATTCTGGGAAATGCATCCTTAGGCAATTTTGTGACCATTAACATAGTAGAGTGTGCTCACATAAACCAAGTCGGCTGTGATACCACTGTGAATTATAGTCATATGGGACCACTGTTGTATGCAGCCCATCCTTTGACCAAAACATCATTATGTAGCGCATGACTGATTCATTAGTACCTGTGCTATTATTATCCGTCTTTTTGGAGGTTGGACTGAGGGAGCAAGACTGGGAATCTTGGAGAATGGAGACTTTGTAGAAATTGAGTCAAAGCAAGGTGAGGCCAGGTATCATAGATGGCAGGAGGGAGGATGGATCCTAGACATAATGAGAAGTGGAGTGTCCAGGACATGGAGACCCTGGGACTGGGCAGCATTCTGTGCATGACTGAAGGCAGTCGCTATACATCCACAAGGTGGCACTCTGTCAAAATCAGTGTCCCGTCCTCACTGTCACTCATCTTCCCTGAGACTACAGAATCTTACTGCCCCCTTGTTCCTGCCAGAAGAGCAGGAGCCTCTGCCTGCTCACACCAGGGTTGTGTCAGAGCAGCTGAGGGCCGGATGGCGGGCAGGCAGCCCTCTTGGCCAGGGGATTATGACATGTCAGTTCAAGCTGTTTGGGAAACATGTATCTTGTCATTTAAATCTGTGACAAGGAAGGAGTTTCTAGATGCTCAGACCTTTTGAGCAATGACATAATGTTGTCAGTGACAGTAAAATAGTAAAACTTACGCATTCATGTTACAAGAGCCTTATTTACCCTTGGTACTAGATGGGGCACTGATTGGGAGGCTTTGTTTTTTGGGGGGGGGCAAACCCAGGGTCCTGTGAATACCAGGCAAACACTCTACCACTGAGCTGAACCTCCAGCCCAGCACTTAATTGTTAATGAGACAAGGTTTCCTATAATCTTTGAAAGGAAAATAAAAAATCAGATTTTCTCTCCGTAACCAGCCAGATACACATTTTATGTTTTCCTTACTTTTTTTTTAAATTTAAGGAGGAGAGGTCAGATCATGAAGTTTGTCTCAAACTCTGATGTCTCTGTTGGTATGTGGGAGTCCACTCGTTAAATTTATAGTCATCCATGACAAAATGCTTTTATTAATTATTTGAGCTCTGGTGAAGCTACTTCCCCCTGAAAATCTAAATGTCTTTTGTCCTCTCCCTTGCTGAGGTGTGTGATTTGTCACTATAGCATGTTGCTTCTCACTTTGGTTTAAAATTTGAAGGCACATACTCTGATACTTCGTTAAGATGAGGGACCATGATGTTGTTCACCCTGAAGCCTGTGCTTCTTCGCAAATCTAACTTTGCAGTTAGGTTTGTTTTTCCTCTTTTAAGAGAAGACAAGTTTTGATTGTAGCAAAATAATCATTACATAAAATTTACTGTCTTCCAGATTGTGCCGCGTGCACTTCAGGAGTGCTTACATGCATTCCCATCATTGTGCAGCATCCTGGGACTCCATCCTGCAAAGCTGAAACTGTTCTCATTAACGCCCCAATCCTGCCTAGGATGTTTTCTTCTCTTTCCTTGTTTAGAGTATTAAATATGGCCTAAACTGCCAGTTTAGGTACTTTTGTCAGATATCTTTCCCTTTACTCACAATATGAATGTTGGATTCACATCCGCAGCATAGGGCCACACAGTGGCACCTACAGTTGCAGAGAGGGTCATGTTGGGATGTTGCCATTTACCATTTTTTACCATGTTTGCCATTAAGTGCTTGGTCTTTAAAATTCAGGTGCAGCTGTTATTTCATACTTAAGTGGAGGAGTGTCCCAAACATTTTTAGGGTGGGAGAATTCAGTTCGTGATCTGGATTAAAGCTATACAAGCAGATCATGGGGCATGAAGGACTGTCAGTACTTGAGAGCAAGCAGCTTCTAAAGTACTGAAACTTTTTTCTGTATAACTTATTGAAAGATGAAAAGTCATTTTTTTATTTTTCTGTTTGTTTGCGATGCTGGGATGGAACCCAGCGCCTCATTCACACCAGGCAAGTGCTCCACCATTGAGCTGCATCCCAGTCCTAGCAGGGAACGTGTCAAAATGCAGAGCATCTTGGAATCTTTCTTTTCATTGGATGTATTATCTGGTATCTAAATGAAAAGTCAAACCACAGCCTGGGTGGGTATCTTCCGTTAAGTTTTGAAGTTGGCTCTGTCTTTTGTCTGTGAAGACCTCACCTTTAGCCATCCTTTTGACAGGGCCTGCCTGAGGAGAAAAAGCCTTCTCCCTTTTATTCCACAACCCTCAACCTGCAGGGTTGAGAAGGAGCAGGCTGAGCCACAAAGCAGGTAGAAGCCCAGAGAAGCCCAGTGATGATTTCAGGGGAGATTAGAAGATAACCTCACTCGCCCACTGAGAGTCTGAGTGAGAAAAAAAATCCTCAAAACAATGTTTAATCAAGTACACGAACTGGGTTTAAGGACACGAGGGTGTATGCTGTACCCCTCCGAAGTTTTCCATCACAGTGGGCAAAATTGAGGCTTTTTTCCATAAAGTGGTTAAAGTCAGCAAGCAAGATTAACCTGGAGCTTTTAACTTCATGCTGGTGCGTGATAAGCAGGCACCGCGCTTCCTTGACGGTAACTCGCTCAGCTGACTGAGTGCTGAGCAGCGCATCTTCACCTTCTTATGGCTCGGTGTTGGAGCTCAGTGCGGTTTTAGAAAACACCTCCAACAGAGCCATGGTGGTCACTGACCATGAACCACGTCTTGCTATGACTACACCGACCCCGTTGGGTTTTGTCCTTCATCCCCACAGCAGGTGCTTTTTCTAACCCTTTTTTATCGGTGCATGATAATCGTACATGGTGATGGGATTTGTTGTTACGTATTCATTCAAGCATACAGTGTAACCGTGTAGCTGACCAGTGTCACTCCCCAGCACTTGGCCCCTCCCTCTGGCCTCGCTCCCCTTGGTCCTTTTCCTGCACTGCTCTCCCTTGGGCTTTCATGAGCCCCACCCCCAGGCGAGCTTTTGGAGGCCCCTGGTGGAAGTGTTCTGTCCCCTGGCACGAGTGGTTCCTTCCCTCCTGAAACATGGTGGCTCCGTAGAACAGCCTTCAGATGTGTGTCAAATTTTTTCTGAGTCACAGGCCAGCTGCAGTTGGTGGCACTAGTGCTGCGTGGCAGTGACCGGGTCGGCAGGGGAAAGTGTGATGATGCTCTAAGAGGATCCGAGAGGTGGGCCACTTATCTGCGGATTCTATGGGCTGCCTTCACACGGAACAGCTGCTCCGAGAATACCCAGCTTCCTTTGGCCTCCGGAAGCACTGGACTGGGTGGGAAAGGCAGGCAGGACCTTGGCTTACAGGCTGTGTGGATCTAATTGGCACGGCTGCCACATTTCCAGCCTGAGACGTTGAACACTCTTCCTGGGCAAGGGGCAGTGTATTACTGCAAAGCAGAAACAGCCGTAAGATCATCTTGGGGATTGTTTCTTCACCTCTACTAAATAACAAGCTTACTGCCATTGTGTGTCCTTCCCTACAGAAGACCATGTCACCCACACTGTCAGAAGGAGCGATAACCTAAAGGATGCTGGTTGGTGAGGCTCCCCAACCACGAAGGGGTAACATGGCTGTGAGATTCTAGCAGAAATGAGCATTCTCTCAAAGAAAGCTTATGTTAATGACTAGAATTATTGATTGTTTTATGGGTAAATCAGTGCATTAAGAAAAAAGGGCTCAGGCAAAGAGCATGGTGGCACATGCCGGTAATTCTAGGCGCTCTGGAGGCTGGAGGATCCCAAGTTCAAAGCCAACCTCAGCAACTTACTGAAGCCCTAAGCAACTTAGACCCTGTCTCAAAATAAAAAATAAAAAAGAGGCTGGGGATGTGGCTCGTGGTAAAGCACCCCTGGTGGGTTAGATCCCCAGTACCAAAGAAAACGGGGGGGGGGGGGGGGGGACTTGATTCAGAATTTTACAATACTCATACAACTATGTTAGGCACAGGAGGTGCAGAATATCTAAGGTAAATGTGTATCTTTTTTAAAGAAAGGTTCATTAATGGCTGGGTGCAATGGCACATGCCTATAATCCCAGCAGCTCAGGAGGCTAAGGCAGGAGGATCATGAGTTCAAAGCCAGCCTCAGCAGTGAGAAGTGAGATGCTGAGCAACTCAGTGAGACCCTGTCTCTAGATAAAATACCAAATAGGGCTGGGGATGTGGCTCAGTAGTCGAGTGCCGCTCAGTTCAACCCTGGTACCAAAAAAAAAAAAAAAAAAAAAAAAATTTATTAATGGTAAGTGTACACCCTAATACTAAATTAAATTAAATGTAACCATTAATGTAAAATTAGTCATCTTATTTCTGTTTATTTTTGCAGTCTTGGGGATTGAACTGAGGGCCAGGTGCATGCTAGAAATGAATCACCGTACAATCCAGAGACATTTAGTACTCGCTGTGCTGTGCAACCAGAGTCTCTATGTAGTTCCGAACTCTTTTCCTCTCCCGGGATGGAAACGCTCTCCGTTCAGCAGTCCTCCCTGCTCCTCCCTCTCCCATCCTTAGCGGCCACCACTCCTGCTTCTGTGGCTTTGGCTTCCTTAACGTGGTGTAATATTTTCAAGTCTCACTCCCATTGTCTCCGCGCTTTTCCCTTTTTCTGGAGGACTAATATTCCATTGTTTGGACGCGCCGCATCCCGTCTCCACGGAGCTCGTGATGGGCGTCTGGGCTGTTTCCTCCTCTTGGCGGTCATGACCGGTGCTGCTGCGAATGGGGTGCCCAAATCATTCTTGGAGGATCTGCTTTCAATTCTTTTTTTATAAGCCTGTGAGTGGAATTACTATGGTAATATCATTTGTTGTTTAACTTTTTTGGTTCAAATTATTTCCAAAATATAGACTGTCTTATATTTGAAAAGTTATATAGAACATACAATTCTTCAGTTGATGTTCCTGGCAGTTACTATGACTATAAATTACTACAAATTGTTAAAATATGGTTTTCAGCATATTTGGACTTTCTGTCTAGCTTTTTTTTTTTTTTCTTTGCTTTTCTCTATTGAATTGCTATACTTTAATGATGTATTAAGAGAAGGCTCAGTAATGAGGTTGGTTGGATTCAAATATCTTTACCACTTAGTGGCTCTGTGATCATGACTGAAAAATTTTCTCCCTGTGCTTCAGTTTCTTCATTTAAAAAAAAATAAATAAATGCAAGTAATACCACCAACCTCATAGGTTATTTTGAATATTTAAGGGTAGGGCCCCAGATATGGTGTGCTGGGGTGCCCTAACACAGTCCCACAGACTGGATGGATCAAGCAACAGATATGTATTTTCTTCAAGTTCCGGAGGCCAGGACTTGAGTCAAGGTCAAGGTGCCAGCAGGATTGATTCCCTGAGGCCTCCTTTCTTGACTGCCTTCTTGCTGCTGCATCTTTACATGGACCTTCCTCCATGTGTGTGTCCCTTGTGTCTCTGTGTGTCCTCATCTTCTCTTCTAAGGATGCAGTCAGATTGAATGAGGAGCCCCCCCCTAACAGCCTAATTTTAAGTAATCTCCTTTTAAAATTTCCATCTTCAAATACAGTACCAAAAGGGGTAGCTGGGCTTGGGAGCTTCAGCTCATGAATTTGAAGGGGATGCGGATCTGCCCTTGACACTCTGTAGAGCCCCTGGCCTGGTGCATTTGCTCCATAAAAGGTGTTGGTGGCTGCTGCAGGACGCTGCTTGCTCTCGTTTGATTTCCTTCCTCCCTGGGTCTGAGCCTGGACTCCAGGTAACCAAACTGTCTTAGCATTTCTTGAGGAAGTACAAGTGATTAGATGTCTCTGGGGAGGGACCCAAGGAGTTAAGCTTTAGTAACTTTGTCGCTTCTGTTTAGTTGGTCTGAAATTTGTATTTAATTTCTGGCCTTGAGATTGTCCCAGAAAGGTGACATCTAAGTTCCAGATAAGTTATTTGGCACTTTGTGGTGTACTGTGGTTACTGGAAGAAGACCTAGCATTTTCCAAATGCTCTTGTCACTTTGTAAAAGCTGTGGTTAACTATACATGATGTAAAATTTGCCATTTGGACTATTTTAAGCGCACATTCACAGTGTTATGCTTCCACATAACTACTAAACACCTCCAGAACTTTTTCATCACCCTGGACAGACACTCTGCGCTCATTAAGTGACTCTGCTTGCCCCCTGTCCCCAGCCCCCAGTTGCCTCTATTTTATTTTCTCCCCCCCCCCCTTTCCTTTTTAACCGTGCTATAGGGGCCACCCCAGGAGCTGGCAAATGGAGCCAGCCTACCTTTGCTCCGGGGGAAAGGGTTAGGATTAGGAGACCACCCAGGCAGGGGCTTGGCCTGGCTGCTCACCATACTCCTCTCTTGTTTACCTTTCCCTGAAATGGCCCAGTCATTTGTGCAGAAGGTCAAAATTTACACCAAAAGGGGTGGGGACAAGTAGAAGTGAGGAATAGGGGTCCCCTTTCGCTGCAGTGCCCACCAGTGGGTTGTGCGGACACGCGGGCGTCCGGGTGCGGCGTGGGAGCCTCGGGCCAGGCCCCCTCCCTGGGAGTAACGCACGCATCCCTGCCCCGACCCTGTGCCTGCAGACCTACATCGGCTCCATCATCGCCTCCGTGAACCCCTACCAGCCCATCGCCGGCCTGTACGAGCACGCCACCATGGAGCAGTACAGCAAGCGCCACCTGGGCGAGCTGCCTCCGCACATCTTCGCCATCGCCAACGAGTGCTACCGCTGCCTCTGGAAGCGCCACGACAACCAGTGCGTCCTCATCAGGTAACGGCGCGAGGCTGGCGCGGGCCGCCAGGGGGCGCGCGGGAGGAGCGGAAGGAGGTGCGCCCCGAGGGCTTCCCCAGGGTCAGCCCCCGCTCACGCTGCGGGGGCCTGGGGAAGGGCTCCTCTCACTGCCCAGTTCTCAGGAGCTTTCCGTTTGGAGTAGCTCGATGACTAGTGTTCAGAAAGCATGCGCTTAGAAACCTTAGAAAAGAAAGCAGAGGTACCATGTCGTTTGGCCCTTTGCTTGGAATCACTGCATTCCCCTCATGCATGCACTCCATCTCTCCCTCCCTCCCTCCCTCCCTGCAGTTTGCCTTCAGCGTTCTTTGGTTTGTTTCAGTTATACGGCATGGTCCTATCTTCTTGTTAATTATTTAAATTGGAATCATGTTCTAGTTGTGATCAGGACTCCCCTGGATGATTGCCAGAGCAGACATGGTAAATGTTAGTTGAGAGGTTTCCATGGAATATCCAAGCTCTTCTTTCATTTATCCTTCTAGTCGTGTTTTCATGGAACATGACATCATTGAGGAGTGATGGTCTACTAAAACTTCTAATGTGGAAGATTTTGACATGTTTTAGGTAACTTCCCAGTCCAGCTGTGGCACTATAATTATTTCAAAAAGAAAGGGGTAGCTGGGTGCAGTGGTGCACACCTGTAATCCCAGCAGCTGGAGACAGCAAGAAGATCACAGGTTCAGAGCCAGCCTTAGCAACTTAGTGAGATCTTGTCTCAAAATAAAAAGGGCTGGGAATGTGGCTCAGTGGTTAAGCACCCCTGGGTTCAGTCCCTGGTACCAAAACGTTTACATTGGAGGAGGACAATAAGAAGACCACACACACACCAATTTCCAATTAATGGAAATAAGATGCAAGAAGATAGATGTAGGGCCATATGCCATCTTTAGATTTCCAGCCAATCAGGCTTGCTGGCACTGTAGCCCAAAATTAGACAGACAGACAGATTCACCTGGTTGTGAATGGGTACAGCCAGGTAACTGGTGGCCACAACTACTGTGAGAAGCCAGTTCCCAGATGGTGAGGAGCAGATCAGAGGGGTGAATGTGCCCAGCCTTCCTCCCACCAGGGAAGCCACACCTGCCCCTGGGGGAGGGCAGATATGCCAGAGGAGGCCCCTCCCAAGACCCTCAAAACCCAGGCAAGGGAATGAGGAGACCTCGTACTGAAGGCACGCGGGACATGTTGACACTGTTCCCTGTGGTGTCTAATTGAAGGTGAGGAAGAAATAATGGCTTATGTTTTCTGAAGGTTTACAGTGTGGGCACTCTGCCAGGAACTTTCCAGGTACTGATGCACAGAACCCTTCCGGCAGCTTTGAGGTGGGCACTCTGTCGATACCTCCAGGTGCCACTCAGAAGGCGACTTTCAGGGGAGTGTTCTTAGGGCAGATTTAACCCGTTGTTCTTGTGGTGATTGCACGTTTCTAACAGCTGGGAATTACAGTATAGGAACAGCTGCGCCCACTCCCTGCCTGTTACTGTAAGGTGTGCACGTGGAGGTTGTAGCCAGCCGCGGCCTGGAGGGAGGAACTGTCAGTATACTTTCATCTGATGTGCAGTCCATCAAAGTGAAGCCACTTTCTTATAATAGAAACAACTTTTAAAAATAACGTGCCCAGTAATACAACTGGACTTACGAGTCTCATGAAGGCACTACGTGTGGATTTCTTAGGACTATGTTAAAAGTTTCGAAGTTAGAATTAAAGGTCATTGTATCAGCATACACTATATAATTTCATAAGATTAACAAAGAGCCTAACCTATTTTAAGAATATCAAATTGTTAGTCACACTTACATACTAAATATTTTCCATTGATAATTGCTTGTGTTTATTACTTTCAGTGGAAAAAATGAGAGCATGACTAATACATCACTTGCTAGACAGGGCAGTTTAGGAAGAAAGTGAGAAATCAAATGAAGTCATTGTGTGTGTCTGTGTGGGTGTGTGTGTGTGTGTGTGTGTAATAAAATGGAAAGGGGCTGACATTTTTGTGCCAAAGACTGTAGTATTTAAAAATTAAGGGGGCGGGGAGTGAGTCCCAAATAGAAAGCTCTCATTATGTGAGGCTGATGGGAAAAGAGTAACTGTATTTATTAAATTAACTCAGGAAACAGACTTTAAGAATTATTTCTCACTAAAATATGGTTTGACTTTTAACAGGTCTTTCCAGCAGTTTTTTTTTTTTTTTTAATGGGGTGGAGCCTTGGAATTAAGAGAATAAAAGAGAGTCAGAAAGTATAAATTGCTGGGTACAGGAGACCTAGCTAGCTTTCCTTGGGTGTGATCTGCCCTCTGGTGGGTCCAATGTGCAGTACTACTTTCAAAAGTGCAATGCTAGACGATGTTAAAATCAGAAAATATTCAGTCCCTAGCCCCAGAAATGGAAGAACAAATGAGTAAAAAGATAAGCCTCTTTGGAACCAGACAGGAGTTTGTGGTCCAGTTTCTATCCTGTGAGTGTGCCTCACGTGGCCACTATCCCCAGAGACATGGAGACCCCTGGCCTTTGTGCTTCCAGTCCACACTCTTTCTTTATCTCATTTTTAAAATTGTCGTCTCTCTTAACTCTAGGTTTATTTTACTTTTATGCACATTTAAATGGAATCTTATGCTTTTATAGTTTTAAATATAAAAATAACAATATATATGAACTTAAAACTCACTTGAAATTTTTTTTCTCATCTAATTAATAAGGTCAGCATTTGACCTTCGTTCATCCCCATACATTTGTCTTTAGTTTTTCAGACATTTTGTTGGGCTGTCAGGGTTTAGTTTATTATGGTCTTTTCATTATATATGACCTTTTTAAGGTACAGAGAAGTACAAAAGATGAAATTACAGCAGATTAACTTGGATATTGCATTGGCTCTTACTCATGATTTATGAAGCAAGGCAGCCTTATTCTACTAAATAGATGAGAGATGCTGCTGGGAACTGGCAGAGCAGAGGGTTTTGTAGGGTGTGAACAAGGAAGGAACTGTGGAAAAGTGACTGGTTGGTCAATATCAGGTTACCTTCTTGTTGGGGTTGAAGCAGAGGAGACTTCCTTATCACACTGATTCAGGTAGACTGCAGTCTCCTGTTTTCAGGAAAACTACTCTGTTTTGGGACTCAAAGCTTCAGTTTGATTATGTGCAATTAGCATGAGTGACTCCATTTTGGTTTGGTCCTTGGGGGCTAGTGTAGAAGCCTAACCCAAACAGTGACCTCCCATTATTTTTGTTTAACAATGAGCAAGGTCTGAGGCCTGTTTGTGTTTGCAACTTGGCACCCAGGAGAGGGTCTGGTAGAGATCAGCTTTCAGCAGGGTGAATAATTCAGAATGACTATTGGTTTAGGATCTTTGCTTATTTTTGCGGGGGTGGGGTGGGGAGTTCAGAATGTGAGCAGATTTCTGCTTCACTGTGTCTTTGTATGCTGGGATGATAATTGGGGTTTGGTCTTTTTCTGCTTCTAGAAATGATGGCTTTGGAATGCTGAGGAAAACTTAGGTCCTGGATTGGAATAGGCACCAAGCAGAGCAGGGCATGGGTCAGGACTTGTGCTGCTGTAATTCAGCAGAAGGAGATGAGATGGGAAAGGCTGCAAAAGGGAACCGAGGTCCATTGAGAAGACTCATTGGTGCGTCCTGCACTGAGAAGCAGCGGGGGAGCTGTAGAGGACCTACTGAAGAGACTTAGCTCAGGGTTTGAACTTAAGGCTTTCTGACAGAAGAGAATCCTTCTTGGTACAGGGTCATGTCTTAAGGGTTTTGTTTCCTTTGCTGAGACTTTTAAACTTAATTCTTTAGTCAGTAGAGATGCTTCCAAGGTCTTCTAAGAAGCTAGGAAGTGACTGATTTATATTGGAGAAATCACATGACTCAGGAATTTGATTCACAGGAAAAAGAAAATGTTTGTCAGATGCCAACAAGAAGTAGGTGTAAAGGAACAAAAAATAAATTTCAGGTTTTGTGGACAAGACCACCTCTGCACTGCTCAGCTCTGTGTTCACAGAGGGGATGGAAATATGGGTGGGGTGGGCTGTGAAAAACTCTTTTAAAAACAGGCAGCAGGTCTGATTTGAGGGTCGCAGTTTGCCGACACTGCAGTGGATCTAGGAAACTAGGGCATCGCCTCTCCTGCCAGGAGACTAGCCAGCCCGGTGCAGAGGGCCTGCCCTGTGCACACAGCATGCTCTTCCTGCAGGTGTGTCCTGGAAGCGCCTGCCCATTTCTGAGGACATGGCTCTGTCCTTGAGCCTCACTGCCCCGAACTGACCTTTCCTCCTCTGCTGGATCATTGGCATTATCATTCAAAAATTTCTAATATGTTCCTTCTTGGACAGAAGGATGTGGCTTTGGTTCCACCCTCTCTTCAAGCCACCCTCTTCTGCCCAAGCGACCCGCTGTCCTGCGTGGTGCTCCATCTTCTGGATTTCTTCCTAGCTCTCTAACCAACTTCTCGGCTCCTCAGTCATTTTCCAACTTCCTTCTCTTTTAAATTCCCTACGCTGCTGTTTTCTTCCTGTGTCTGTGGATTCTGTCGACTAACCTGTGTCCCCCAAGTTTCCGGGTTCCAGATTCTGCCTCCTCGGTGTCATCACCAAGATGCCTTAGGGCCCCTCAGAGTGGGGATGCAAACGCTTACCGTTTTATCCAGAAACATACTCCTCCTCTTGCGCTTCCCTTTCCAACCCCTGGACTCTGCATCCTGTCCTTCCCAAGCCTGAGGCTGAAAGTCACTCTCTTAATGTAAAAGTCATTTCTTTTTTTTTTGTGGTGGTGGAGACTGAACTCGGCATTCGCCGCTGAACCACACAGGGGCTTGCTAAGTTGCTGAGGCTCGCCTTGACTTGCATCCTCTTGCCTCAGCGTCCTGAGTAGTTGGGATTGCAGGTGTGCACCACCTTCCATGTCTAGAAGTCATTCATTTTGGGGAACGGGTTGTAGCTCAGTGGCAGAGCACTTGCCTAGCATGTGAGAGGCACTGGGTTCCATCCTCAGCACCAATAAGCAAACAAAATAAAGACATGCTGTTCATCTACAACTACAAAAAAATTTTTTTCAAAAGTCATTCATTCTTTTTTTCCTCCAACTTAAAGTAAAATTACATAGAGTACAAGTCCTGATCGTAAGTGTATCTTGATGAATCTTCCCAGATGTATAGTCCTCTTAACCAACACCCTGAACATCACACTAGCAGGCTCCCTGGGGCCCAGGGGTCATTCCTGATGTCTGTCAATTACAGAGCCACGTGGCTTCAGCCTCCCTGCTGCTTCCAGCCTCCTTGCTGCTTCTCTCGTCTCCCTCCTGTCCATTCTCCACACACAAGTCAAAACCATTCTTTTGAATCTTTAGCCTGGCCTGCCACTCTCCTGCTTAGAGACGCCTTGTGACTTTCCGTTGTGCCTATAAAGACTCAACATTTTTAACACAGCCCATGGAGCTCCACGTCAGTGCTTCTGGGTTTTATTTCTTTCTCTCTTTCATTTTGTTATTATAGTTACAGAGTTTTTAGGTGTTTTTATTTATTTATTTTGGTTTATAACATCAGATCATTATTTCATGCAGCTAGCCTCTTTGCTGAAGCCCATTTGTATTTACTGTCCTGTTGGCACCAAGGCAGAGGACTAGTAATTGTCATGGGCTTAAGAAGATTAAATAGAAGTAGGGACAAGGGAGGAGATAGGAGAGAGTTAGATAAAAGTGTACTACTTGCAGAGTTCTATTATTGACATTAGTGTCTGGGAACATCTGGCATGTTTCTGTGTTTTAGCAATTTGTGTGGTATTTAATTATTTTATTCTTGTCTTGTTGATGTAACATTTCCACATCCCCATGTGTGAGTAGTCACCATTTATCTCCTGGTGCAATCTCTGTTAGTCACCTTTTTCATTGCTATAGTAAAAGTCTGAAATAATCAACTTATAGACAGAAAAAGTAAATTTTGGCTTATAGTTTTGAAGGTTCCAGTCTCTGATGGATTGGCCTCATGCTTTGGACCTGTTCCAAAGCAGCACATCATGGTGGGAGTGTGTGGTGGAACAAAATGTAATTCACCTATGGCTAGAAAGCAAAAGAGAGAAGAAAGGGCCAGGATCCCACAATGCCCTGGGGGAACACATCCCCAGTGGCCTAAGAACCTCCCCAAAGGCGTCACCTCTCAGTGGCTCCACCCTGGGGACCAGCCGTGGGGCTCCCTGGGCCTCTGGAGGACACTCAACATCTAAACAATGGCACAGTCCTGGCTGAATTTTTTGAAGCTGCTTTTAAGAGCAACAGTTCTTCAACTTGGCTTCATAGGAATCGTCTGGAAAGTTTCTTAGAGCTGATTCTACCCCTGCGGGGTTGGATGAGGGATACGTCACTGATAACAATGAGCAGCCGAATTTGAGAACTCCGTTGCAGAGAGGGCACTGGCAGGCGTGGGGGTTTCACTGGCATCTGAGGCTGTACTGATGCCTCACAAGAAGAGTGCTTGGAGGGGGTGGGACGCGTGAGGACAGTGTAGCTGGAGGTGGCAGACTGGTACCTGTGGCCGTCAGCCTCCAGCCCTGTGGTTCCCTTTGTGTAGCAAATCCTCAAGTGCATGTCACTAGCAGTGACAGCTGATGACAAGGACAGTTCTTTTCTTGCCCTTGACCAAGTCTTTGCTTGGCGCTTGAACAGTGTGCTCTCCATTTTGTTTTGTCGTTTTGGTTCGGTTGGTTTTTGGTGTTTTTTGTTTTGTTTGTTTTTTGCCATGTTATGTTGTGAACGGTGCACAATTCTCAGGAATATCGCAGGGGTGGTGTATTGCTGCTTGTTTCACAGCTCTTTGTGGATAGGCAAGGGACTTGACCTCCTCTGGGTGCTTTCTTTGTTCTGGAGGACATGCCACCCTGTGTGTGTCCAGATGGCAGGAGGATGGAGAGCCCAAGGACCGTGAGGGGATTTGCAGGCACAGGCCTGGCCACAGCGTATGACTCTCACTCAGTCGCTCAGTTCCTCTCTTGTCCACTGGCCATGTTCAGCCCTCTGGGCCGACTGACCACCCTCACTGCAAGGCAGGTTGGACCCTCCCCTTCTGTGGACTGGAGGATAAAGAAGTGGGTTCAGGGAATGCATGACGTCGCTTCTTCCTCACCTGTTTTAACTAGAGAACTTACCCTCATTTTTGTTTTAATAATTCAGTCACCAGCAGCTGCTAGGTAGGTATGTATTTGTGAAATATGGAGAGTTATTTAAACGCTCCTTGAAACTCTCTCAGCATGTGTGTGACTGTTGTCAGACGCCTCCATGTACCAGGTATGTGAAGGTGAAATCTCAGTCCTGTGCTCAGAAGATTCCAGCTGCTGATAAGGAACCGCAACCAAAGTTGGCCCAACTTACATGGGCCTTTGATTATCTCAAATAACACGAGGTGGGGCAGTGTCAAGGTTGGGGTTCAGCCACGCCTGCTGGGCTCCTCTCTGCTTTTCTTGGCTTTTGCTTTGTGATCTCAGGTAGGTGTGGATCCTCAGGTATTTGTTGTCTGCAGGAAGGGGGGCATTTCTGCTCAGCCATTCTAGGGTGTGTACATACCTTGCCAGGAGCCCTGGGCAGCCACGATGTGTCTCTGAGATGGGAATCCTGACGCCCTCCTGTGCCCAACCCTAATGCTCGCGGAGGGTGTGGAGCGCCGGTGCTGGGCCTGGACCAGCACAGTCCCTGAGGGCCACAGTGCCCGTCTGGCTCCTCTGGCGCCCCTCATCTCTGATTCACTTCCTCTCTTGATTACACTTGCTTCATCATTCACCGCGTTTTCCAGCAACTCTCCTCTCCCGATAGCGCCCGGCTTTGGCTGCCTCCACAGATGCTCAGGACGAAGGGGCTCTTCTGTTAAGCCCCGTGAGCACTAATGAGCCTGCCGCCCCGATGGGCGTCTACTCCGCGGATGCTCCTGCGTCTCCCTTGGTCGACTTGCCTTTAGAAGTTCGGCTTCTTTGCTCCTGCCGTTCTCCCCACAGTACCAAGCGTGGCGCCTAACGCAAATTCGATTGGGCTTCTCCTTCAACTCAGTCTCATCTCTGCACTTCCCTCTGCTTCTGCTGCCCCATTACTTTATCCTGGACCTGACAGTCCCATGCCTGGATAGCAGCAGCAGCCAGTCTCCCTGAGGGAGCTTTCAGCCCTTCTAGAGATTTCCTCCCAGGTTGGTGCCCTTAACGGGTTCGTCTCACCTCCTGCTCATGCCTCGGTCTTGGTCATCTCTCTCTGCTGCCTCCGGTGTGGTCCAGCTGCCCTGAGCAGTCCCATGTCCTGTGAGGGCCCATCCAGGCTTGGCTGGCTTCTGTGCTTAACTCGATTACCATCTCGCCCAGAATCCACCCCCTGTCCTCCATTGCCAGACTCCCTTTAGCCATTCTTTGAAGGCCTTTCTCAGACCTCCTTTACTTGCCTCTCCTGCCCCCTCTGTCTGAATTGCTTTGTTCACTTTCCTGAGCCATCACTGGTCCCTGGTCCCCGAGGGGCTTCAGGGCAGCCGGACCTGCCGTTCTGTTCTGACTCACTTAGCTGCTGCCTCCCAGGATGACTGAGAAGGAAGTGAGTCAGTGTGGGTCGTTCCTGCAGGTTCATTCATTCATAAAATTGATGAATGATTTCACATTCATTCACCTGCTTGAAGTTTCCCAGAAAGATACTGTTAATTACATCTTTAACAAATACGCACCAAGCACCCACCACTCTGTCCAAGTGTGTGGGCTACAAGAGAGCACAACAAGATCCCACCTCCCGCAGGACTTCCCTGCCTTCCCTGCAGGCTCCATCCGTCTTGAGACATTTACCTAATAAAAGACAGTACTGTGTACGTGTGCTAAAGAAGCCTGTGCGAGACCAGAGATGGGGCAGCCTGCAGGAGAAAGGACCTCTTCCTCCCCTGCAACTCAGCTCTTCTGCAAAGGAATTTTGATCTCCCTTTTCCACTTTTCAGCCGCTGTCTGTTGAGGGATTGTGGTGCCATTGGCCAAGCTGGTTGTTTTAAACAGCACCTACACTTAGAAGCACAAACTTCTGCCTTTTGTCTTTCAGTGGTGAAAGGTGGGGCAGGGAAAACCGAAAGCACTAAATTGATCCTCAAGTTTCTCTCGGTCATCAGCCAACAGTCTTTGGAATTGTCCTTAGAGGAGAAGACATCCTGTGTTGAACAAGCTATTCTTGAAGCAGGTATTTCTTTTATCGATTTCTTGTTTCCAGCTAATAGGATTTACTTTCCTCAGCATAGAATAGTTTAAATCAGCTGGTCTAGTTTCCTTTTCTTGACTTCTCTTTTATAATTCCTTAAGAAACAGTCTTGGCACACGTGGTACCTTTAGTAGCCCCGGCAACCTCTCCTGCCCGTGGAAGGTGCTCCTGACCCTTTACCGTTGGGCCAGTTTGTGATGCTGCTGAACGTGCTGGAGAGCAGCCTCCTCTCCGGCCTGGGCTTCCCAGTTTCTGAAGGACCTGGGCCAGTGTGGCACTAGCTAGTATGGCAGCTGTGGAGGAGAATCCAGTCGGTGGCTTTTGGGAGCCCTTGTTATCAGTGGAAAGCACAACCACCAGCCCCTGTGTCCCAGAGCTGAGTGTGCAGGAGGAGGAGGGCTCTGTCCAGCACAGGGCCGCGGGGAGGCTCATTGCGAGCAGGATGGCGTTTGTGCAGCCTCTGCTGGCACAGAGCGGTAGCACACATTTCATAATAGGGAGCTTCAGAACTTGAAGGAGGGCTGTGTGCCAGGTACCATCTGAATTATCGTGGAAGATTCGTAATTGCCTGGTATCTGATTTGTGCCTTAGAAGATCTCAGGTAGGGGGCATTGCATATCCTATTCTTTAGACAGTTTTCCAGGGGTCAGCAGATTACAGCTGATACGTCTTGCAACCTTTTTTTTTTTTTAAGCAAACACTTAATTTCTTTAAATCGTAGTAAAACACAACAAAACTTGAAATCCTAACAGCTTTTCCTTGTATAGCTCAGTAGCTGTAAGTGCATTCACATGGCTGTGCAGCTGTCCCCACCCTCCGTCTCTAGAACCTCTCTGTCCTCTCCTGCAGCCCTTCGCACAAATAGGTTTGTTGAAACTTAGCCGCACTCGACGGCATTATGTCTGGCTGCTTTCAGGCTATAGTGGAGGAGCTCAGTAGTTGCCACAGGGACCTCGTGGTCTGCAAGGCATAAAACATGGACTGTCTGGTCCTTTACAGAGAAAGCTGCTGACCCTTGGCCAGCCTGACTCCATTTTTCAGTGGCAGAAGATTCAGAGATATTACATGAGTCACCTGCAGGACATACAACAAATGGCTGAAATTTTCAGGACTGGAACCTTTTCAGCTGTTAGGATTTGAGTGCAGGCTTTTTCGGGCAGTCCCTGACATGCATTCACAAACCGAAGCTAGTTTGTGCAGGGATGAGCTGTTGTGGCCTTAGCTGAGGGTCCTCCTTTGCCAGCATCACTAGCTGTAGATTCTTGCTCTTACTCAAAATGGATGTGCAGGAGAAACCCATTTAAGCAAGTGTTTGCAAAGTCTGCCTTTTCTGAAAATAAATACAGTCACCCTAGGTTCCTTTGGTTGCAGATTTTTTTTTTTTTTTTTTTTTTTTTGCGTTTGTATATTTTGACATTTGTGAGAAATGCTTTTGCTGCTTTCAGATCTCCCTATTAACACTCACCTGCTGTTCTCCTTTTCACAGCCCCATCATGGAAGCTTTTGGAAATGCAAAAACGGTGTACAACAACAACTCCAGTCGCTTCGGGAAGTTCGTTCAGCTGAACATTTGTCAGAAGGGAAATATTCAGGGCGGGAGAATTGTAGATTGTATCCTGTTTCATTTAGTTTTTTTTTTTTTTTTCTGTAGCATGTAACTCTTATCAGTGAAAATTGTTCCGCTTTATCACAAGGCCCCAAAAGGAACATGAAATATTTTTTACTCTAGTTCTACCTAGTTATTTCCATTTTTTGGTATCAGAAATTGAGCCCAGGGCTACTTACCCACTGAGCCACATCCTCAGCCCTTTTTTGTATTTTATTTAGAGACCAGGTCTCACTGAGTTGTTAGGGCCTTGCTAAGTTGCTGAGGCTGCTGTGAACTGGCAGTCCTCCTGCCTCAGCCTCCGGAGCCACTGGGATTATAGGCATGTGCCACCACGCCGAGCTGGGCCCCACTTATTTAAAGGTTCCACACTGTGTCCCCACCCCCCAGTATCTCCACACTGGAGACCAAGCCTGTGACCAGAGTTTCATCCTGTGAGCCTTTGAAGGACACACTCAAACTATATCCAAACCATGGCAGTTCTCAAACATCAGATATTTGAAATCATTTTCATCAGATAGGTGGGGACATGATAAAGTACCATGTGTCAGTCTTGGAATTGAGTTTAGATGAAGTGTTCTGTGCTTTGCTTGTTTTTGGGGGGCACTGCAAATTTCTGTCAGATGACAGGAACAGGGATCTGTATCTGTAAGGAGCTGTAATGATTCAGTTAACGAAGAAAAGAAAATCAAACACTAATTTATCTTGTAACATCTTTGTTTTATTCCTTGACTTGCCATTGCTTTTCACATGAAGATTTATTAGAAAAAGTAAGTACATGATTGAATTCACGTTTTCCACGGTAACGGTTTTCAGAAATTATTGGTCTGTGCAAATTAAGCAGAGGAAACATCTCTGAATATAAATTTGGTTTCTCTCCGCAGAACCGAGTAGTAAGGCAAAACCCTGGGGAAAGGAATTATCACATATTCTATGCGCTGCTGGCAGGGCTGGAACATGCAGAGAGAGGTACGTGGGAAGGGCAGCCGCGGATGACCTGGGTCAGCGTCTGGTTCTGCACTTGAGACACACGAGTGAATGACGAGACCTGTGTCTGAATGCTGTCCTCGTCCATCCCCGGCCATGAAATGGGCCTTATACGGGTACCATAAGGTGTCCAATTCACTGTAGGGAAAATAATAGCTAGAGAGGATGATCAATAGAGCAATTTTGAATTTATTGTTTTGAGAGTCTTGGTACATTTTTAATTTGAAGGATATTTATGAAAAGCATGTACTGTGTTATATCTGGTTTTACTTTAAATCACAGCCAAATAAAGCTAATTTCTAAACTTGATTTTTAAGAGAAAAAATAAAACTATCCTCAAGTTTTGTTTTTTCCCCAGTAACTTTTCTATCATCCCATTGAGTTTTTCTGTTTTCCTAAATGACGATTATAAGGGACCTCAATGATCTTATTAGGAAGTTGTTAGGGACATAGGTTTATGTGTATGATTTTAAAAAGCACAGAATGCAATCCCCAGAACAAGAAAGAAAGACAATAAAACAAAAATACACACACACAATCACAACATGAACTCTTTTGAATTTTCTTATCCCGGCTAAGTGAATATTGATGCTTTCTTTTTCTTTTTCTTTCTGTAGAAGAATTTTATTTATCTGTGCCAGAAAACTATCATTACTTGAATCAATCTGGATGTATAGAAGACAAGACAATCAGTGACCAGGAATCCTTTAAGGAAGTCATTGTAAGCTATTTCTTTTTATTCCCCTCTATTAAGAGTGACAGATTTCATCTTATGTTACAAAAAAAAATTTTTTTTTCTTTAATAGAAATAATTACACTTGGATGAATGCTTGAGAATTCAGGTATTCCTTCTTTTTCCAAGTAGTGAGGAAGACTGCCCCAGGCTGGAAGGGAATTCAAGGATCCTCTTTCTTTAAAAGGTGGGCAAGCCTGTCAGTTAGGACCCAGGGGTGGTTCACTTGAAACAGTGTGTTCAGAATGCCTGCCTTCACCTGTTCAAGACCAAAAAATTCTGGGCTTTGCATTGAAGCAAAGAGGTTCCCAGTTTTGGCTTACAAGTAAGATTTCTCTTGAAAGTCAGTTTCCACAGCTAAAAACAAATCCCTCAGCTGTCGGACCCCGTGACCACTGGGGTATCACCCATTTCCTGGAGCCTGAATGCGAAGCCACTTCTGATGACGTGAGCAGTGGTCATCTCAAGACGGGGTCGTGGCATGCCATGTCTCTGGTGGTTCTCACATATCACAGGAGCACCTGGATACCTGGCCATCCAGCACTGTCGACAGCCCACCTGACTGGGCACTGCCAGGAGCTTGTGGCGTTGCGGGCCCAGACCCTTGTCAGAGCCCTTTCTAGAGCCATGGAATACGTGCAACTGGGGTCGATTGGTGATCTTTATAATCGTTATCCTCACAAATGCAGCCAACACGAGTTGAGCACAGCCGGTTCTCTGGATCCACGTTTCCTATCGTCAGGTTCAACTAACCGTGGAACAAAAATTTTTTAAAAATAGTGTACTGAACATGCGCCTGATTTTTTTCTTGTCATTATTCCCTAAAACATAGAATATAACAGCTACTTGTGCCCATTGTATTAGTGTTACAAGTAATTCAGAGATAATTAAAAGTGTATGAGAGGATGTGCAGAGAGGTTACATGCAAATAGTGTGTCATTATGTAGAGGGGATTTGACCATCCTGGATTCTCACTTCTGTAGGGGATTCTGGAACCAGTCCCCTGTGGATATCAAGGGACACTTACTATAAGGATCTACTTATTGTAAGGATCATTACGTGGAGTTACATCTGTCCTCTCAATAACCCAGTCAGGTCGTTGGAACAGTTATCTCTGTTCTGAGACTCAGAAAGGTTAGTGACCAGCCTACCTTACCAAAGCGTGTGGTGGAGCCAGTACTCAAACACTCTGTATCCAAACAATTTCCTTTTCCTTTTCCTTTCCTTCTCTCTTTCTTTCTTTCTTTACTGGGAATTGAATCCAGGGGTGCTTAATCACTGAGCCACATCCCCAGCCCTTTTTAATATTTTATTTAGAGACAGGGTCTCACTAAGTTGCTTAGGTCTTTGCTAAACTGCTGGGACTGGCCTTGAACTAGCAATCCTCCTGCCTCAGCCTCCTGAGCCATTGGTATTACAGGCATGCTTCCAAGCACTCTTAACTGCAAATTCCAGTCTCTAAACTACCAGACATGGCCCACCTGTTTTCAGTGTGCCTCAGATTTGTCTTAAAGTACCAACAACTGTGTATTCCATATCCCCTGTTAGTCTCATAGATTGGTTCGTACAAAATGCCTTGTGCAATAGAAGTATTTTTAAAGTGGGTTAAAAGCATACATAATCTTCCATATCTAATGATATATCTGTAAGTCGAAAATGAAATTTCAAGAGAGGGTAAACCCTAATATCGTCTTCCTCTTTATCTTTTAAAAATGTCACAGTCTTCCATTTCTGATTCACAATGGTTTTTATTGCTGCTGCTTTTTTCTTTTTCCTCCTGGCTGTGACTGGGTTCAGGGTCTCACACATGCCAGGCGAGCATTCTACCCCGAGCTACACCATCTCTTCCTTAACCTGCCAGTGGCTTTCTGTAGACAGCACAGTTGCAGGGTGTACACTGAGAGTCATGGGGACCAGCCCTTTGAACTGTGCTTTTATGAGGTGTTTTTCTAAGTATTGTCAGCCTTCGTGTCTCTGGGTCTCACACGCATAGATTCAAGCAGCCTCAGATAGGAAATATGTTTTAAAACAATTGCATCTGTACTGAACATTTACAGACTTTTTTCCTTGCCATTATTCCCTAAACAATATAGGGATCTGAGCATTTGTGGATTTTGCTATCTGAGGGGTCTCCTGGAACCAACCACTCACAGATGCCAGGGGATGACTCTTATTTTTATTTATTTATCTCAATTTTATTTTGGTCTCCTTAATATACTATGTTCTTAGTTATTTTTCTCTATTTTATCTTGATCTCCTAGACTCTTCTTACTCCTCCAAACTTCTTCCTTCATCTGCTACTATCTCTGTTGAAAAGATCATTTGTTGGAAGAAGTACTCATTTTCAGGGAGTAGGGCAAAAAGGCTTGTCTTGTGAATTTTTTGTTTGTTTCTTTCTCAAGCCAAAGAACAATAACATGTGATCAAAAGATGTTGTTCCTGGAGACAGACAAGATTCCTAAATATCCGAATCTTGTTTCACTACAGGTCCCATGCCCGCTGTGCTGGCTGGCCACTAGGGTGTACTTGGCAGTGAGGGATTCCCTGGCCCTGCAAGCGACCCAGATGTTCTCCTGATGGAGTTATACTCTCTTCCTCTTGGAGCACCATTTTTCCACTCAGAACTCTGTTCTTTTTGTTAGCTCCAAGTAGACTTCGGGAGGGAGGTTTATTTTCACTGATTACTAGCTTTTATTGCTGAATCAAAATAAAGATTCTGGCATATAAAATTCAATCTTATGACCACAGGGTATATCCTGTAGAAAGGAAGGGAAATTTGCAGTTTGTACACTGAGAGGCATGACATACGAATATACCTAACAAACTTATTCTAGTTACATATCCAGCTTATAGAATATGTTTACAGATCCCTAAACATTAATTTATAAAGACTTTTTAGTGTTGGCTCACCAGAAGTATCAATGAAAACTTAGCTGATGTTCATTAAGATCACATAGGGGACATTTTTGCTGTTATTATTTAACCTTGTTCTGCAATTTCTTTTATTTTTATTTTTATTTTTATTTTTTTCCCTCACAGTGCTGGGGATTGAACCCAGGGCCTTGTGCTTGCAAGGCAAGCACTCTACCAACCGAGCTATCTCCCCAGCCCCATTGTTCTGGAATTTCTAAGCAATACATTAAAAAAAGAAAGAAAGAAAGAAAGAAAGAAAGAAAGAAAGAAAGAAAGAAAGAAAGAAAGGAGCAACTTTGGGGGAAAAAGGAGAAAAAGATATTTTATTCTGTATACAATAAGAATCTGTCCTCTTAGACCTGTGATAAGCAAGAATTGGGGAATAGTTTTAAGTAATTTGTTGTACTCATAAAACAAGATTCCCTTATGCCAAGTAAAACTTCAGGTATATTTAATAATATGGAAAACTTTGCTTTTTGTGTAAGAAGTGAGGATAGGAGGTAGCTCTCTACATATAGTGAAAAAACTCTGTATGTTTTTTGCTATTCTTTATGTAAATTATGTATACAAAGCAATATATATTCCTTTGAAAATAAGCATTTTCATATCATATACATATAGCAATTATATGTGCAGAAAAAAGATTAGAACAAAAATTTATACCAAGATCAAAATTCTAGGATTTTATTTTATTCTGCATCATTATCTGTAATATGTTTGCAATAAATGTATTAACTTTTTTTTTCCGTACTGAGGATTTAACTTGGAGATACATTACCACTGAGCTACATCTCCAGTGCTTTTGATTATTATTATTTTAAATTTTGAGACAGGGTCTCAAAGTTGCTGATGCCCCATCAACTTGTTGAGGCTGGCCTTGAACTTGCTTTTTTCCTGCCTCAGCCTACCAAGTTGCTGGGATTATAGGAGTGTACTACTGTGCCTCTAAAGAACATATTAACTTTTTAATAACTATTAAATGATCATTTTCCTAATACCATAATTTCTACAATGCAGTCAGTGCCTCTGTATCCATAGGTTCCTTATCCATGGATTTAACCAATTGTAGATCCAAAGCGGTTTTGTTGGTACTGAACATGTACAGACCTTTTTTTCTTGTCATTATTTCCTAAGCAATGTAGTGTAACAACCATTTACACAGCATTTATACAGTGTCAGATAGTATAAATGATCTAGAGGTGATTTAAAGTAAATGGGAGGATGTGTGTAGATTATATGCAAATGCTGCATCGTTTTTTACATCCAGGACTTGAGCACGTAAGTGTCCTTACTGATAACAGTGGCCCACCTTACCGCCTAAGGCAGCACTCAGCAGCCAAGACTAACAGATGTGGTTCACATATGGCATTAACCTGTTCAGGCTGAAGTTGGTTTTTATACACTCCATGCGTGTGAATACCCGCCTCATGCCAGGCACTGCGTTAAGCACCAAAGCTTGCAGTGAACAAGTCAGACATGTTACCTGCCTCATGCTGGAGAAAGGAAAAGATTTGGAACCGATGACATGTCATTTGTCTCAGTATTTCTAGTACCGAATACCATATAAATTTATGTTTGTATTTTAATTCCATGAAGCTCCCTTTTCAGAGGTGGTGGAATCAAAGGGAAGGAACCACATTGTGTTGGGTCTCAGGGACCATGTGTTTACAGAATATGTCAAAATGTTAAGGGAGAGAAATTTATTTTTGTGAATTATGTAAGCAAGTGTCACTTCTGGTGTTTATTTGTAGCTTTTAAAATTTTCTTGACTACATTATATCCATTTATGAATATGTCAAAACGATCTCTATATTATACATAACTATAATGTACTTATAAAAACATTACATATGTATATTATTCTTTGTGACCCTTAATGTCAGTGTACTCTGCAATAGAACCTTTTGAAAATTTTGCTTATTTCATTGAGAATATGTTTTATGTTTTTTTAAAATGCACTATTGACAACGGCTTACAGTAGGAGTAAGAACCTGTGGGGTGTTTATGAAGTTTTAGGGGAGATCTGGTTTTTCCTGGGGCAGAGGCAGTGAACCTACACTCAATTATTTTATAACCATTTTTAATACACCTTTTTAAAATTCTCTATAAATTTTTCAGTGAGGATGAAAAACTATTTCAATTCAGAAGTAACAACTAATTTATTTTGCTCCTGTATTTGACCCACCAGAATGGTGGCTGATGAAGTGCGTGTGAGATAACAAGAGCCTTTGATGAGCGATGGTCTCTTCAGTCTGTACCACAAATACCGAATATTTACAGCATGCGTGGCTACAGACCACAGCTGGAATTTCCTGACCACACAGACCTTACTGCCTGCATCCATGGGTTTCAAGTAGCGTGTGACCATGATTATGTATATGTACATTCATTCAGCATGAGTCAGATTTTATTAAGATTTAAAGGATTGACTTTGTGCTTCATTTTTCTAAAGGTAGATATATAAGTCTCTTTCAATCTTGGAAAAGGCGGGAGTTGTCAATCTAAAGAACAAACAGAAAGATCATTGACAGATAGGGAGTTTATTCAAAAACAACACTGTAATGGGAACATAGCAAACTGCATGTGTATTCAAGGAGGTTGAGGCAGGGGGGAGGTTTTTAAAGACAAAATGGAGAGGATTACTGAAGTTTGTTGTTTTTGTCTTTGTTTAGTAATAGCTATAGGCTATAAAGGTCAATGACAAGGATGCATCCATCCAAGGATGGACAGGCAATTTTTGGGTAGATGTTCTTGCAGAAGTGTTTTTATGAGGTTGCAGTAGCCTCTGTCCACAGTTGTGGTCCGCGCAGTCTTTTGTGAAACTTCTTGTTCTTGGGCACAGGTACATGAGATTCCCCCCACCTTCACAACTTCTTGGCTTTATATATTTAGTTGGTTAAGTTTGACATAAGTGACTCCATTTTCATTTTGACAACTTTCATAGGTGTAACAATTTTATACATATAAAAATTTTTAAATGTCATTAATCATAGAATATAACATAGGATTACATAATAAATTATTTTCAAATTAGTTTATAATTTGCTGTGTCCCAAACTGCCTCCCCTTCTATCGTTTAAGTCATACCACTTGTTCAAGGTTCACCTGAAGTCCCTATGTCCTCTGAGAGGGTGACTCCTTTTTCCAGTGCGCGACTGCCTTTGGTACTTGATAGTTGAGACTGTATCACATATCTGTTGCCTCTCTACACACACACACACACACACACACACACACACACACACACACGCACGCACATTCACAAGCACCTATTTTTTTATGTGCCTAATAAAAACTTTTATTGAAAGTACTTTGTGTAACTCAGTACCAGTTTTATAAGAAGTTACTATTTGGCAATTCTGAGCCACACTGAGAATTTCCCAGGGTTTTTTCAGTCTTGAGCCATATTATTGAGATAATAAAATAATTATAATAAGCCTTAAAGTGGCTACTCTTGCCAAGGGGGGATTGCTCGCTGAACTGACTATAAACAGGACAGTAAGAGACAGTAAATGGAGGCTCTTGCTAGAAGTTTGAGCACACACACCCACAGTGGTGATAATTGGTTGCAGCCATTAAATTACCCCATCATATGATTAATGCAATTACCACTTATCACTATACTGCTAATTAACTAATCACTTACAGCTGAACTTGAAAGCAAAGAAGTCACAAATTTATTAATACTGTAAGCACATTAATTTTATTTCATTTCATTTCATATTTTCATAGACAATCTTTCTATGTATTTTAAGAACTTAACCAAGGATTGTTTTTTTTTCGGGGGTGGGGGGACTTGTATCGAGGGTTTTCAGTTGACGGGAATTTTCTGCTACCATGTACTTATTCTTTTTAAATCTTTCTTCTCTTTAGTATTATGTGAAGTCTAGATAGTTGAATTGGTAAAGATTTTCATTTTCTGTTGTCATTGTAAGGTTAACTTAGAAAATTGTTGTAAACTAGGACTGGGGATGTTACTAAGTGGTGGAGTGCTTGCCTAGCAGGTACAGGGCCCTGAATTCAATCCTCAGTGACACACACACACACACACACACACACACACACAATTTTTTTTAATAAACTAGTTTTGAATATGTTTTATTTGAGAATTTTAATCATAGGAAGAAAGAAAAAAATATTTTCTTAACCTTACGGCTCTGCTTTTATCTTTTAGAATAAGTCACTGATAAATATCTTTAAATTTGAATAAATACTTTCCCACAGGCTTTTTTAAAATTGATAAGCACTTGACAAATAGTTCTTATTCTTTGAATCAACTTTTGCCTTTTACCCATGAAATAAGTCTTCTCAAGTAATTCTTAAGTAATTCATGGTTTTAAAATATAACTTTGTTGAGATACAATGTACATGTAATAAAATGCTTCTATTTAAATCTATATGGATTTTGAATTTATATACCTGTGATCCCACAACAAATATCAAAATAAGGAGTGGTTCTCTACCCAAAAAGTTCCTCTGTACCCTTTTCCAGAGAATTCCAGCCCCTCAGATGCTAATGATTTGATTTCAGCCACTGTAGTATAGATTTATCTTCTCTAGTTTCATGTAAGAGGAACAATACAGTGTGTATTCCCCTGTCTAGCTTCCTCCTGTCACCTACAAGGAATATATCACTGTACAATTTTTTTTTTTCATTGAATAGTCAGAATCTTGTTGATCTACTTACCCATGATTGGTCTAATTTTTTGTTATAAAAATATTATCAATACATTGTAAGACATGCTGCAACATAATGTTCATATATCTCAACACCATTAACTAACAGTTAACCCTAATGGTTATTATTGCAACTATTATCACTTTTGTAAATTTTCCTACCAGCTTGATTTTTTTAAAAAAGATACAAAAATGCAGTTTTGGGTGCTGAAGGTGTAGCTTGGTGGAGCACTTGCCCAATGTGAATGAGGCCATCCCAACACAACCAAAAGGATTGCTGTTTTGTTTTGTTTCATTTTTTATGTAAATCTATAAGAAATGTAATCACTTCTGTATAATGTAATTTTCTTTAAAAACTACTATTACAGGACAGCTTACTATATTTGAGTTGTCTCATTCTAAGAACTTTTTTTCCCGTTAAGATGTTTATGCTCTCCTCTGTAATGAATATTTCACAAAACCTTTCTGCTGAAGTTTTTCTTGGAACGAATTTCTGGCCTTGATGTTATTGGAGATTACATAAAGAGATTTCCTTTTTTCTTTTTATGACCTTAGCAAGTAATAGAATTGAGTGGATAATAACATTTAATTTCTAGGCTTTGAGTTACTTGAGCCTGACTTTGAGTCATGATTGTGTAACCCAGAAAGTTATTTAATGTCTATGAACCTTTGTTGTTTTTTTCCCCTTGTTACTAAAATGATAAGATTAGGTGTAAATGTGACCTAGCACAATATTGCCACATAAGTTGTGTTATTTTCCCAAAAGATTACTAATTTATGGTAGCAACAAGCTGTGCATACATTTCCCTGTTCCACCAGTCTTTAAGTTGATAATTTAGAAATGTTTTGCTACTTTGATAGAAGTGCTCTCAGATTTGCTTTCATTTGCACATGTTTGATTTCAGGGAAGGTAAACATTCTCTGTGGGTTTACGTTTCCTCCTAGAAGTGCCTGCTCTGGTTTTGTCGCTCATGTGTCTTTCAGGAGAACTTTTAATTATGTCTCCCTCCCATTGTTTGTCTTCTCCTTCTGGCTTTATTGCTTTTTCCCTGTAAAGAAATTAGACCATTCACGTTTTTAAATCTCCAGTTGTTTCCTTTGCAGTTTCTATTGTGTCAAAGTGGCACATGGCTCCGTGTTCTCCTGACTCCTGCTAGTCATGGTACAGTCCCCTTCTCTGGCAGCTCCTCGTCATCAGTGTGCCAACAATTCTGTCCTCAGGGGGTGGGGGCAGATTCTTGTGAACAGCCTTTTCCTCAAAAGAACGTGCTTCCAAATCACAATGGAAAACGACTGACTCTTAGATCTGATTCAGAAAACACCTGGCTCAGTTGTTTAGCTACTTGTCCTGGTAACAAAGTCCTGGAGGTGCCCATTTATTTTTCCCAAAACAGCATGTGTTAACTTCCACCTACTATCCTGAGGCAGGGACACAGTCATAAACATCCTTTGGAGAAATTAAAAATAGAGACGTGAGGACTGTCCAGGGAAAACAGATCCCGGTCTGTTCAGATTTTCCTTCAGTATCTGTTGTATAAAAGAAAAGAAGGTCCCGTCTGTGGAGCTCCTGGCCAAGAATTTTATTCCACCTGTTTGGCCCCTCTGGTATATAACCATCAGGCAGAGGCCTCAGTTTACCCTGGAGTCTCATCAGGTATCACCGCCTTTGCCCCCCAAATGACAGCACACCCCCTCCAGTTTCATGTTAAGAAAGCCGAGTTGGTTATTTTTCGACATCTGCAGGAAACAGTCCCATTATCACTGTCATTATAGTGTCTCCTTCAGGTGATTTTTTGTAGCAGAAATACAGGGCTTATGTGTACGGCATATATTTATTTTATTCCATCGACTGGGCTATCTCTGGCATTCCAGGTCCTTTCTTTATCCTTCTTCTTTCACATGGATCATTAAAAGTGAGTGATTACTCACCTTTACTTGTTTTCTTGCCTTAAGACCAACACCTCATGATTTTATCAAGCCATGAATATTAGTTCGTTTTCTTCAATGTCAGGATCAACACAAAATCACATGTATCTATGTGCTTGCAGACGGCAATGGAGGTGATGCAGTTCGGCAAGGAGGAAGTGCGGGAGGTGCTACGGCTGCTGGCTGGGATCCTGCACCTCGGGAACATCGAGTTCATCACTGCCGGTGGGGCGCAGGTGTCTTTCAAGACAGGTGAGGCTGCCTGCCTCCCGCCTCGCTCCCTTCCTGCAGTTTGCCTCCTGGAAATTAAACCTAGAAATTAACTGACTGACTTTTACAGTAGAGGTTTTCTGACCCCTGGGTTGAGAGCTGTCGACCCTTTTTCTCTTTTTGGTGCTGGGGATTGAACCTGGGTTCTCGTACATGTATGCGCTGGGCACACTCTGTCACTCTCCCCCCAACCCCAGCCAAAGAGCTGTAGACTTTTAACTGTACCTGATGAAGTGTCAGCTCGTAAAGGGTCAGGGCACATGAAAGTGACCACTGATTGGGTGGGGTGTCCTTGTTTTCCTTCTGACTAAGAAAGAAGGAAAATGGGCCAAGTAAGTGGCAATAGGAACAAGCAGGACTTAATATAGGGAAAATATTCCGTCAGGTGGACTTGAGCTTTGCCCTGGTTTTTAGGGGGTTGGGTAGTGTAGCAGTTAAGGTCATTAGTTTTCCAAGCCAGAATGCTGGGTCCAAAACCCAGCTTTGCCACAAGCTCTGGTCTTTGTTGTTAATCCCCCAACCCTGATAACTTCTCACCTCAGAGATGTATTGTCAAGATAAAATGAGTTCATATACAGACAGCTGTATGTCAGCCTTCATTTTCCTGGAGTGGATCATTTACTGGTGTTTTGAGTACTTTCCTGATAGAAGCAGTGGGTGGGGAGATAGAGGCTGGCCACTGGAGGAGTCCTGGGTCTCTTGAGGAGTCCAGTCTGCAGGTCAGTTCTTCTCAGATGTTGATCCCACCAGCTTCCTCCATATCCTCAAATCATGGAATCCCAGAGAACTTTTTTAATGTGGATTATGTATGTTTAAACTTTAGAAATTAGAACGAAGGCATTTAAAAAGATTTATTAATTCCTTTAAAAATAAAAATAATAGACCCGTATCATATTAAAATAAATGTTTTTATTTAAAAGACTGTCTTCCCAAATAGAAAACCACTGTTCTGAGAACAGTTATGTTATATTACCTTTTCGCATTGCCTTTAATAATAAGGATGTCATTGTGTCTTCAGTGTCTGACATGGTGAAGGACAGCTTGATTCTCATGCCTGCTTCTTCATTGAGTTTGTTCAGATGCTGATGTTTTGGAGTCTTTTAAAAACTTCTCAATACTGATGAAAGAATGAGAGTGGGAAAGCAAGTGACACCTTATTGCTATTAATGAAACTAGTCTCAAGCCTCTGATAGGACTTTGGGGACCCTGGACCCCAAGAGTTGGCAGCCTGCACATTGCGCATGCATGAGGTTCTTCTATGCTACTAACCTAGGATCCACTAAGGGAGTGAATAATTTGGCAGTAAGAATGTGTTCTTACTGGACACGGTGTTGCATACCTGTAATCCCAGTGGCTCAGGAGGCTGGAGCAGGAGAGTATGAGTTCAAAGCCAGCCTCAGCAACTTAGCAAGGCATTAAGTAGCTCAGTGAGACCCTACCTCAAAATTAAATTAAATTTTTATAGGCGAGGTATATATGTATATATATATATATATATATATATATTTTTTTTTTTTTTTCCAGGCTGGGGATCAAACCCAGGGCCCTATGCTTGAAAACTAAATTAATTTCTTAAAAAATTGATTTAAGTTTCTAAAAGGGGCTGAGGATGGGATGTAACTCGGTGGTTAACTGCCAAGCCCCAGTACCAAAAAATATATATATATATTCTTTAATTTCTGCCAAAGAGATTCAGGAATGTTTTGCTTTGTGGTGTCATTGTGCGTAGTTATCTCTGAACCTATTTGAGGTCCAGTGACTGACTGTGGTTCCACTTGTGCCATATACTTTGCTTTTAGCTCTGGGCAGGTCTGCAGAGTTACTTGGGCTGGACCCAACGCAGCTCACCGATGCCCTGACCCAGAGATCCATGTTCCTCAGGGGAGAAGAGATCCTCACGCCTCTCAATGTTCAGCAGGTACATACACTTTGCCATCAAAGCTTGTCTTAGAAGACACCCCTGGGGTTTCAGATCATGGCTTTCATTCACACAGTGACTGAGATTGAACCGTTTAAATAACTTGGCTCATGGTCCACATGTAGAAGATATCCAAGTTTGGGTATTAGACCAAGCTGTTGAATTAATTCCTAAGAGACATTGTGGTATAGTGTTTACAAGGACAGGCCTAACACAGAGCCCCTGAGTTTGCAACTTTGTCCTTCCACTTACTAGAGTCCATTCGTGGGAAATATATTCACTGTGCCTCAGTGTCCTCCTCTGTAAGTCAAGGGTATTATCACACCTAATTCATAGGATTCTTAGGAGGGTAAAAATAGCAAACATATGCTAAGTATTTAACGGCTCATTCAGAATAAGCTCTAAATAAACATTAGCCATAATAACGTGTTGTTCCTGTTCATGAAGACAGTACAACAGGGCATTTCTCATTGCCTCTGCTGCTCCCTTGAGCCAATTTATATGTACTAGCCCTTCTGATATATTTCTTATTTGGATAAGTAAAAATGTCAATCATATCATGAAGAAAAGCTTTATAATGTGTACAAAGTAGAAAATGAGAAGATGAAAATTTTAAAAACTCCGGTCCTGATCAGTGTTTTGAACCCGATGGAATGTGTACCCATATGTGTAGACTCAGATCCTTTCACATAACTGAACGTACACAGTTGAGCTTGGAATCCTGATGTTTCAAGGAGCTCTTGGAGAATCGTACTATAAAGTCAGTGAGTTTATACTTTCCTTAGACGTCTGTTCTTCCTGCATGGTGTGGAGATGCTTAACAGTGGGGGTCCAGGTCCTTCCTCCAGCAGTCTTGGGTAGCTGGGGCTGCAGGGTCTCCTCTCCCGCAGGCAGTGGACAGTAGAGACTCCCTGGCCATGGCACTTTATGCACGCTGCTTCGAGTGGGTGATCAAGAAGATCAACAGCAGGATCAAGGGCAAAGATGACTTCAAATCTATTGGCATCCTTGACATTTTTGGATTCGAAAACTTCGAGGTAGGCTTCCAAGAGTGGGACTCGTGAATGCTATTCTGTTCTTTGAGCAGCTGTGAAGCAAATCTCTTGAAACAGACATCTATAGGTTCCTCTGTCGATTTTTTTTTTCCCTTTTCTTCACTTTTACATGTAGTAGTGAGGACATTAAAGATTTTGTTGAACATTTCCCTTCTCAGGTTAACCACTTTGAGCAATTCAATATCAACTATGCAAATGAGAAACTTCAGGAATACTTCAATAAGCATATTTTTTCTTTAGAACAACTAGAATATAGCAGGTAAGCACCTGCAGGCTTCCATTTCAGTTATTTATTTTTTTAAAATTAACTCAATCAGATAGTTTACAAGTGCATTTTGACTTCACTCGGCCCTTCTTCATCTCTCCACAGAGAAGGACTAGTGTGGGAAGATATCGACTGGATAGACAATGGAGAGTGCCTGGACTTGATCGAGAAGGTAAGCGGTCGTTGAAGAATAGTCACAGTCCCAAGGGTGTCCGGCCGGGCTGATTCATATTTATGGGAACAAAATAACTTGCACGAACTCGTACATCAAAGATGTGAATGTTTGGAACACAATGGGCCATTTGGAAGCGTAAATGTAAATGTGCAAGGTTGAATTTAAATACTTGGCTGCTTCAGACCTATTGTTTCATTGAACTCAATGTTTTATCATCGGCAGTGTGTGAATTGGCTTCACATAGATCTTAGTCAGTGGCAAAGCCTTAACAGGCTTGTCCAGGAGTCAATTGTCCAGTTGTAAAAAAGTCTGATTCCCAAAATTGCAGTGGCTTCCATTTTTAAAGATATTTATATGGAATTTCAATTAATGGGTTTTCTTTATGTTTTAGCATTCAGAATTTTTTAATCCAAAAAGTTACGTGCTTTTTTTTTTTTTTTTTACCACTGGCTCCATAGAGAAGAGAAAGAAGCTCTAAAGTAGTTGAAAAGATGAGCATTCAACATTTGATTCATTCATCCTTTTCCTTGCCTCCCGTAGAAACTTGGCCTCCTAGCCCTCATCAATGAAGAGAGCCATTTTCCACAAGCCACAGACAGCACCTTACTGGAGAAACTGCACAATCAACATGCTGTATGTGCACACTGCCAGTTCTTTATTTCTGAATAACTTTTCTGCTCACAAAGATAATACACAGATGTATCTTAGCTCAACTGTTCTTCCCACATTTTATTTATTTCTCAAATGAAAGCTTTTCTCCTCTAATTCTAAACTGAATAAGATGAGATTTGGGGCTGCTTGTCAGAATATTCCTAGGTTTATTGTATGAGTGGAATACTGAAGCATTTTAACCTACTGTCCTGAGGCAGTAGAGAGGTAGGTGGTTCAAGTGCGCCTTGTGCTGTGTCCACAGACAGTATGTGTTGGGCATTGCAGTTGTTTTCACTGCCCATTGTGTGTGGTCTCTAGAAGTTCAAGGAAATCAGTGAGTGAAATAAGGCATTGATATCTTTTTTTTTTTTTTTTTATTTTATTAGAATAACCACTTTTATGTGAAGCCCAGAGTTGCAGTCAACAATTTTGGGGTGAAACACTACGCTGGAGAGGTAACTTCTTATTAAGATACTTAATAATTTGAATAACTTGTGCTTTTGGTATTAGTTTCAGAAAACAGTCATAAATTTATTGAAATGATTTTTTTTTTTTCACAAGTCTAGCTTTTGAGAGGTTCTTCTAGCTGGGTGTAGTGGAGCATGCCTATAATACCCTTTATGGGGGATTATTAATGGAGGAGGCTGAGGCAGGAGGAGCGCAAGTTCAAGGCCAGCTTCAGCAACTTAGTAAGGCCCTGAATCAAGGTCTGGGGATGTGGCCTGGTGGTTAAGCATCCCTGGGTTCAATCCATGGTACTAAAAATAAATACATAAGTAGATAAATAAATAAATAAGTTGTTTCTGACCTGAAGCTTTTCTGTTGACCAATTTGCCCTTCTCTCTTATTTTTTTGCGGTATTGGGGATCGAACTCAAGGCCTCATGCATGCCAGGCAAATGCTCTACCACTGAATCACATTCCCTGCCCCTCTTTTATTTTTTTTACAACTAGGTTCAGTATGATGTCCGCGGCATCTTGGAGAAGAACAGAGACACATTTCGAGATGACCTTCTCAACTTGCTGAGAGAAAGCCGGTATGTCTCCTCTGTGATGTCATTAGCAAGCAAATTAAAATTTGTACAAATGCATTTATTCATGAATACAGAACAAATTACCACTGTGGGAACACTTGACATGTCTTCTTTTCCAGACAATATTTCATCAATAAAATGACACAAGAGATATAAAATAATACCAGTGACTATCATTTAATGAGATGTCAAAATAATAGCAAACTCATGAGTTATGTACTCTGATTGATCCTCTTATGTAGATGACAAAACCGAGGTATCCAGTAGTTAAGTGACTTGCCTAAGACCCCTCCACTGGTGACCAGTGAGCTTTAGAGCTTTGTTTGGCTCAGAAACCTGAAACCTTCATCAGTCAGACCTCCTTTCTTCACTTTGAGCAGTATGTTCATTTCAGCCTTGGTATTGTAGGATCCATATGTCTCTTGTAAGCACAAGAGGTTTCAAAAATATCAAGCAGTTATTAACTCAGCTAAAATTATACATTTATTACACTTTCACTTACTGACTTATGAATTATGAATTCACACCATTAAATCAACAGTTAAGGAAAACATACAGAAACTTTTAATGGTTAGTTTAGCTGTTTGTAGGTGTAAAACCAGGAGGCTTCCTACTGTTAGGAGGCTTTGTGAGAAGGCAGGAGTTTAGGGAAAAGCCTGGCCTGAAAGCTTTTGATAATGTGTGGGATCTAGTGTGGATCTATAGCAAATACATTATTTTTTTTAAAGCTATTGAAATTGCCCCACATCACTTTAAGCTTTTTTTTTTTTTTCCACACAGAAATACATTTTTGATATCTAAGGAAGGAAGTAGCACAATTGTTAAAAAAGCTATAATACTTTTCAAAATGTAAATACCAGGTGGCCGTCCTGTCACTTAGCTAGTGGCTGTGAATTGGGGTGAAGGGAGCCAGGCTAGTCTATTAGCTGAGGGCTCAGAGTTTGAAGCATTTGGTCTTCGAACTTGTTTTAACTCTCCTCTGAGAAAATGTCACTGTTGATAACATTAACTGTGATTTTCATTTTCAGATGAGTTTTCATACCCAGAAAAAAATAAAGCTTTAAAATATTACAGCATGCCGTCGGAGCAGTTTGAAAAGATTTAAAATGATACATTTAAATAAAAGCTGCATATTGATTTTAAATAGAAGCAGTTTGTTAGCGTGGAAAGATCACAGGCCGGAAGCAGCTGGATGGGGCACGGCCAGTCCCCTCTCTGCTGGCGTTGGGCCGTTTTGTGATGGGGAAGAACTTGGTGTTTCAGTCACACATGTCCTTCTGCAAGCTGAAGGCTTGGGTTGTTGGCTCTCTCCATCCTTTCACTTCTGAAACCTTTTAATAGAAGCCAAGTGTTTCCCCAAGAGGTCCAAGCGCAGCTGGACCGAGCCTCGCAGAGCACCTGGGACACGTGAAAAAGTGCCGCAGCACAGAAAGACCTGGGGAAGCCCCAGCATTGTCACCTTGGGGGATATGGCCCTTGTCCGTCCTCCCTGCCTTTCCCGGTAGAGCCACCAAACTCCTCACTATAGCCCCTGTCTTCCATGCAAGGAGGATGAAAAATTATGGGGAAACCTTTTTATTTTATCAATAGTGGCAATGGAATTTCTAGAACTTCTTAATAGTAATGACAATGACAGTTAATGTCAGCACTTACGGAGTGCCAGGGACCATGCGCTCAGCCTTTGGAATTTCATCTTCACCTCAGCATTAGGAGACGAGCTCTAAAATGATTGCCATTTTCCTGATGAAAAACAGAGAGAGAGAGAGAGAGAGAGAGAGAAAGTTCATCCATGTAGTATAGCTACTGGTGAGGTAGTGGCAGGATCTGAACCTTAGTCTGCCTCGGTCCAGATTTAGTGTTCGTTGCATCTTTCCATTCGTTAACTGGTAGGATCTTCACGATGGTGTGAGGGCGAAACTCTTCATTTCTGTGGTTTTGCTTCCATCATTTGAACCAACCATGGATTTAAAAAAATGGGGGGAAAAATTGCATCTCTGCTGAACGTGTACACACTTCTCTTGTTGTTATTGCCTAAACAGTATAATTCAACAATGGCATATACACGTATTAGGCACTGTAAATCATTTGGAGGTGATTTTAAGCATATGGGAGAATGTGCATAGATTCTGTGCAAATACTATGCCATTTTACACGAGGGACCTGAGCATCTTGGATTCTGCTATCTACTGGGGTCCCGGAAGCAATCTGTGAATCTGGATGGGCGACTGTCGTGCCCTACAGGTGAGGAAATCTAGGCTCAGGAGCTACTCTGGAAAACACTCCCAAGTGGGAGGCCAGCAGGATCACTGTCCACTTCTCTGCAGCATCTGCTGCTCTGAAGGCTGTCATGGTTTTTCAGTGCCTGAAGCTCTTTGGCAGTGGTTAGTTTAAAATCCTTGGAAGCTGTCCTTAGCTCTTCCAGGCCTCAGAGTGCCACTTTCAATTATCAGTGGGAAAGTACACCATAATTACAGTAATCGGGCAGCTAATAATTGGGTGTGTGCCTCACGATCCTGCTCTTCCCTCGCACAGGTTCGACTTCATCTATGACCTCTTCGAACACGTCTCAAGCCGCAACAGTCAGGACACCTTGAAATGTGGAAGCAAACACCGGCGGCCCACAGTCAGCTCACAGTTCAAGGTTAGTCTCACTGTGGCTCGTGCGAGTTCAGTGTTGCCATGATTCTAAGAACCAAAAAGAGGAGTCATGTGTATGTAAGGACTGTGGGAATATTTGATTTTGTTTTCTTTTATATCATGCTTTTAAAATAGTCTTTTAGAAACATATACTCCTTGGGTTGGGGTGTAACTGAATGGTGCAGTATGTGCCTAACATGCTTGGAGACCTGGGTTCAATCCCTAGCACCCCGCCCCCCATACACACACACATATGTATATAAACGTATATAAAATATACACATTTTTTTCTGAAGCATATGAAAACATGTTTTTTTATTATTTTTTCCCCTTTTTTATTTTTATTTTTACAGGCTGCATTTTGATTCACTGTACACAAATGGGGTACAACTTTTCATTTCTATGGTTGTGCACGATGTAGATTCGTACCATTTGTGGAATCATACACATACCTAGGGTAATGATGTCTGTCTCAGTCCACCATCTTTCTTCCCCGCCCCTCCCCTCCCCTCATTTCCCTCTACACACTCCAGTGCTCATTTAACCCAAGCTTTTGAAATAACAGATCTCCTTAAGAAGGTCTGTTTTAGCTGGGCACAGTGGTGCACATTTGTAATCCCAGTGACTCCAGAGGCTGAGGCAGGAGGATCAAGGCCATCCTGGGCAACTCAGACCCTGTCTCAAAATAAAGAATAAAAAGGCTTGGTAATGTGGTAATATGCCCCTGGGTTTAATTCCCAGTACCACACACCAAAAAAAAGAAAAAAATGAAGTATTGTTTTGTCGTCTTCTTTGCATTTAGAAGCTCATGCGAAAATAGGTTATTTTCTTCCCATGTATGAATGTCTGATTTTTCCCAAGTATGTTTACAGTATCACAACTAGATAGAGTGAGCAAGTTCATATTTAGATAAGATTAATGCCAGTTACCTTGTCCAGATGTCTGGAATTCAAGGAAAATGATTCTTATTTGCATTTTAAATGCATAAGCATTTTATCTAGCTTAAAAGGGAGAGCATAATGAAGATATTGCCCTCACTTACTGTCTGTTTTGCCCTTAAGTGAAAATCCCAGCGTGAAGGGAAGTGGAGTCAGTCAGTCGGCTGGCACTCGGCCTGCCTGTGAGGCTGGCCTCCCTTTGGCTAGTCACACAGGGATGCTCGGGCGCACTGTGCGCAGCCTCTCCTACACTGTAGGTGGAGGCGAGCTGCCACACCAGCATGCCAACCGTCTGGGTGGTGCAGTGGGAAGGGCAGGTGTGACCCAGATTGTGTATAATAATAACGTAATAAGCACAGTACACGTGTAACCTAAGATATAATAACAACAGCCGGTATTCTGTGCCGCCCTTCGGGCTGATTGGTTTATATTCGTTGTCTGGTTCACTGCTCATGTAACCCCATGCCTGCACGTTATTGTCCCCATTTTACTCATGAAGAAATGGAGCTTTAGGGCAGAGCAAATCCACTTGGGCCCCTAGAGTTGAGTTGGACCTCAGTATGTCTGACTGGACAGCCTGGCTCTTAACCTTCCAGTGGAAATGCTTTCTCTCTCTAGGGTGCCCTGTCCATTTGCCTGGAGTGTCTTAGAAAGCTCTTTGAACACTTGGGGCTTGAATTGGATGAGGAACGAAGGAAAATGGGGGGTGGCCTTCCAGGTGGAGACCAGGACAGGAGAGTCTGGAGCTGGAGTCAGGATTCTGTCTTCCCTCTGAGGCCCTCCACAGACAGGGGCCTGTGACAGTGCACCTTGACAGCAGAATATGAAGCGCTGAGAATGCAGGGTCTTTGTCCCCATAGAGATCCTGGAGCTTCTGAGCAGAGAAGGACTTGATGAAGGTAGTGTTGTAGGCAACTCACTTTTCTTCTACAGCAAGACTGTAAGAAAAAAGAGTATGAGGGAAAAACGATGAATTTAAAAGAGAAATAAAAGATAACATCAATTGTGGTGCATGAACCATTTCATTCTGATGTAAAAAAGGAAAAGAAATTTTAAAAATTAGAAAATCTGAGTCAAAACAAATTTTAAATGAGAAATGTTCAGCCACTGCACATTTTAATGTTTATTTTGATGTTAATTTAAAGAATCGATGATCAATTTTTTTATATGTGAACTAATATTGGATTGATGTCTTAAAAGTGTTTGACCTTTAATAATATATACTGAAATATGGATGGGTGAAATAACAGAATGTTTGGAATTTGCTTTTCCATAAGTGGTACAGAGACACAGGGACCAGATGAAAGGAGATTAGCCGTGAGCCGAAGATGGAGAAGAGGGCTGGTGACACATTGTGTCTGCTTGAAAAATGTGAAAAATCGTCCATAATAAAACAAACTGAGAAAGTTTAGCAAGGAGAATTACAGACTAATGTAAAGTCTCTGTACCTGGTGATTTGAAGGTTAGAGTGAGAGATTATGGCTCAAAGACCAGCCCAGTACCGTCCTAGGCTATTTTGATGGAAATAATGAGTTTGGAGAACTAATTGCTGTGAAAAGTAGATACTGCTCAGTTTTTCTGTATTAAGCATTGAAGGATCCTAAAGTTGTTTTTGGTTTGTTGACAGAATGGATTTTTTGGGGGTACTAGGCATTGAACCAAGGGGCACTTAACCACTGAGCCACATCCCCAGCCATTTTTTTTTTTTTTTAATACTTTAGAGGCAGGGTCTGGAAGAGTTACTCTGGGCCTTGATAAGTTGCTGAGGCTGGCTTTGAACTCACGATCCTCCTGCCTCAGCCTCCCAAGCCACTGAGATTACAACCATGCACCACTACACCCAGCCAGAAGGGTCTTTTAAGAACAGTTCTGATTCAAAGGAAGTAATAAATGCATTTTGTATATTATGGAATAAGTCCAGCTGTAATGAATTGTAATATCTTTTGCTTTGTTTTACATTAGCATGACAGAATTAAAAATGAAAATCTCTTAAGTTATTCCTATATTTGTATCACTTTGTTTTTTATCCTTGTTTCCAGTAAGTACATAGGATGTTGAGAAATGTGAAGTGAGCTAATAAGAGACCACATCAGCACGTATCCTTTCTTTTCCTCAGGACTCCCTGCATTCCTTGATGGCTACATTGAGCTCCTCCAACCCCTTCTTCGTTCGCTGTATCAAGCCCAACATGCAGAAGGTACGATTCATGAGGTGTCAGGCTGAGTCTCTTCTTTAGGGACACAGCCTCCCGGGGCGGCTGCTCACAGATTTGGTTTCTCCCAAGTCCTTCATTTCAGATGGTTGGAAACGAATATGATATTCGTATAACCTGACATTAAATGGAAAAAAAATCCCCTTTGTCCTCTGAGCCTGTTGGTCTGCTTTTGAATGATGACATTAGGCTTCAGGGAAGTCTGTTTTAAAAGGAAACATTGTGAAGCCTTCGCATTTTTCTTTGGCATTTGGATTGACATTCTTGGATCCAGCTCCATGGTACAGTCTACCTATTTGGAAAAAGTTCTTGGTGATTTTTTGGTTGTGCTTGACTTGTCGTTATTGTTGTTTTGCTTTATTGGTAAACATGATGAAGAAGCTGTAATCTAAGTAGCAATGCTGAATTTTAAGTTTAGTTAAATTAAAACCAATTCAAAGACACCATATAGGTCATTGTAACATAAAGGCTCTTCAGTTGTTAATGATGGAACCCAGTTAGAATCAACCGGAGATTAAAAAAGGAGAAGGTACCTTTTTTTAAAAAAGGGTATTAGAAATGTGTGGTTGCTAAATCCAAGGCTAAATGGGTACCTTGCCTTGAAGTGTTATTAATAAGTTAATTTTGATTTGGCAGATGAGCCTCTTAGAAACCCTTCTAAAGGGACAAAAAAAACCTTCACGATGGTCATTTCAAGAGCTCCCTCATATTAAAGAACTGCCATCTTCATGAGGATTAGGATGAGAAATCTGAGCTGGACTTTCTCCTGTGAGGCTTGGGTTACATTCTGGTAACTTTGCTAACACTTCATCTTATTTTTTATATTGTTTACTAATTGCCTCTGACTTAATATTACTCTGATTTCTCATTTGTAGTTCTCAGGTGTGTATTTACAAGAACCACAGTGTCAAATTCCCTCTTGAGAGGCACAGGTGGGCATCTCTCTAGTAAACCTCTTGAGTTTGTTGCCTGTGAGGTGTGAGGGCAGGAACCTGGCCCCAACAGGTTTTATATCCAAGATTTGAAATGACTAAATGTATACCATTTTGTAGTTTACAAAGTAATATCTTTCCATTTTTCAAATCTGTATTAAAATGTTTTAGGTCATAGCAAAAAAAAAATGGCAACGTAATAATATGTAAGGTTTTTTGGACACAGTGTTGGAAATTAATAGGTAGAACCTCTTCACGTCACATCACACTGCGTCATGTACATTGGTTTGTATTCCCGTTGCTGTGCCGGGCGAACCTCAGTGGGGCATGTGTGTGCAGCAGTGTGGACGGGCTTGGCGAGTCAGGCATATAAGGCAGGCGCTGCTTGATCTCTGTCCGAGTTTTTCCCTGCTCTACAGCAGGGTGATAGATAATACCATATTTCCTCCTTCGAGGGTACAAGTCTTTTTCTCAGTCTGAAGACTTCACTGCCGGGTGCATCTTACAGTTTCTAGGGAGCCTGGTTTCGGAGATGCTCTGTTCCTTTCTTCCTGTTATAACCTACAGTCTTGTCGTTCTCGTGGTTGGCATCTGAGATTCGGTGAGACAGGAACATGTCCTGGCAGTGCTGTGCTGAGGATAGAAATTTCAGTTTGAAAACAGACTCGGTCCTCAGGGGCTTGGGTTTCATTCTTGGATGACATGGAATTATTTTTTTTCCTTTAAGTTGCAGCAGCTTTTGAAATGAGGCCTGCTTGAAAACACTTCAGCAGTCAGAATATTGAAGAAATTACCTCTTTTTGATGTTTATTTTTCCATGCTAAGGTTCGATTGTACCCAGTTGCTTTGGATTTTGCACTTTTTAAAATGAGCCAACTCAACCTCATGTTCCCATTTATATTGGCTCCTGGCCCTTCTGTTTTCTGACTTCGAGCACACACTAATTAATAACACACCAAGAGATGGGCTGTAAAAAATGTCTTGCTGCCATTTTAAAGGCACCCAGAAAGTGAAGGCTCAGGCGCAAGAGCTGACTTGTCTGAGTTCTGAGATGTAGGTGTGATTTATAAGTGTCAAGATGCTAATTAGAATAGGGAAATACTAAGCTATGCATCAATTAGCATTCATTTGGTTCCATTGAAAATATTCTTACTGACGTTTATGTTCTGTGAAGTGTGTCTCAACAACCCGCACTTGCAGTTTTTTTGCCAATTTCTTTAGTCCAAAGATTTAGTCCAAATTTTTCTAGAAATTTTTATAGGGAAGACCTTGCCTTCCCCTGTGCAGCAACAGGGAAGGTGAATTTCAGGCGGTGGAGGACGAGAGTCTCATTTCACCCCATGTCCTCATCCCCAGAGCTTAGGGACCTGTATTCAATTCTAGGTGAATGTGGGTATTTTGTGCATCATTCAGGAACAACAGATAATGAGTTTGGGAGGATTCTAGAGGGTGTTGTTTTGCTGAGATTCTGTGGCCAAAAAAGAGATAAGGAAAACAGCTCTAAACTCTGTGGCTTGAGAGCTATGGCTTTAGATAAAGAAGATTGCTACTTTTGTGCTTTTAAGAGCAGGTAGATGTGCAGGGTTCATACACTGGCCCAGCGAGTGGGACCACACAGCCCACAGTGTGTGTGTGTTTTGGAAAGAGACTGTAACTGAAATGCTGGAACACATGTCAACTCAACTCTTAACAACATGTGGCCTTGCCTTTATAAACAGCCTTTCCCTAATCTTGGGCATTGTATCAAGGGCACCGTCTCTCACCTCTGAGAAATCCTCCTGGCAGGCATCGAGGACAGGAATAGAAAACACACCTGCCAACAGGAGGAAGTCTGCAGCCAGTCCTCAGGGTCCTCAGGATGGAATCCTCCGTGGAGCTTAAAATCTGCTGTTCACAAAGGGCAGACTTCTCCACTAGGTGACTTCTGATTGCTGATGTAGCCTTTCAGCCTTTATTGTGATTTGCTCAGGTAGGAGCGGTGGCTGGCTCAAAGTGCCCCCGCTGACCACAGGTTTCCAGATGAGAGCAAACCTGCTTGGCCTCCTCAGAATCTCTCCCCAGGGGCGTCCCTGGCCTGTGATCTCTCCCCGCCTAGTATTTTAGCACATAAGTTCTAGTCAGAAAAGTCTCTCATTAACATTCCTTAGAAAAACCCTGAGGAGGTTCAGGACAGAATTAAAGATGGGAACAGACTGATAAGTATCAGAGAGACCTGCCTCTGTGGGAACCAGTTGTCTGCAGTTGTAAGCAGAGTGTGAGGCCCGGCCAATTGCTGCAAAATCACTGGGCCTGCCTCTAGGCCCCCTTCTTCCTGTAGGTTAGATTTGGTGTGACTGGGACTCTGGTTTGAGGAGGGAAGCATCCTGGATTCCTTTAACTTGACAGCAATATCCTGAAAGATTCTGTCATGTCTCCTCTGTGAAAGGGACTGGGGTCACCTCCGTTCCCCCAGCGATGGGATCTGGTGGAGGAAGGCATCCAGCAGAGGAGGCCTCCTGGAATAAGGCTCTCTTCTGAGGGAAGAGTGAGGCTGAGGTGTCCCCAGGGGAAGCTGCAGATCCAGCTCTAGAGAAGGGCAACCAGAGGTGGCGCAGGTAAACCATGGTCCTGTTTGCTGGAAAAGGAAACACTGGGAGAAAAGGAAGCTGGAGAGAGTGAGTGAGCCAGACCACGGTCAAAGGTTTTGGAGTTTCCTGTCTCTGTCCTGAGACCTGAGGACCCGTAACCTCTCAAGGAGATGAACTTAGTGTTAGTGCCTTTTACCTAAAAGAATCCTGGTGGCCCCTCTGTCATGATATTCTTTTCTTTTTTTCTGTTTTCGGCACAGTACTGAGGATTGAACCCAAGTTGCCCTACTGCTGAGCTACGCTCCCAGCCCATTTTACTTTATTTTGAGACAGGGTCTCACTGAGTTGCCCAGCTGGCTTTGAATTTGTGATCCTCCTGCCTCAGCCTCCCAAGTTGCTGAGATTATAGGTGTGTGCCACGGTGCCTAGCATGATGCTACTTTTTATGTCGCACAAAGTTCCTCATTTTGACAAATCCTCGTGATGACACACGTGAATTGAGAGCCTATGCAGACGCCATGGAAACACGCACCTTTGCTTCCAGAGGTGTGATAACATGATGAGCAGGTCCCATTAATCCAGCACACTTGATCCTGGGAGTGGCAGGTGCTGCTGACCATTTTTTTCCTCTAGGTTTTTTGTTTTTGTTTTCGTTTTTAAACAAAAACATTTCTTTAAAAATTCTGATAACATCCTGGCATGTTTCCCCCTTTGAATTTCTAGTCTTATTCTTCTCTCTTTCTCTGTCTTCTTTTATGCCTCTTATTTCTCACTAGCTTTACTGAGCTTTTTCCCAGCAGCCCTTTGCATTGGATTTAGGCCTTGGTCTCTGCACCCTCATCCTCTATTGTGAATAAAGTGGGCCAAGCCCACAGAAGACCTGACCCAGCCCTGCTCTGCAGGCCTGTCTCCTGCTGCCTGTCCTGCTGCACACCTCAGCCGTGGGCTGGCTGTGTGTGCGCCCTACGCCTGAGCTGTTCAGAGGGCATGCCCTGGTGGGTGAGTGCCCAGCTCTGCCAACATAAGGACGTGTGTGCTGTCGTTAATCATCACCGCCATAAGTTCTGTTCTAGTTATAAAGTTTATGTTTGGCATGTTTTTCCTTATGATCATCTTTGACGTGTGTGGTTGGAAGTCACCCTAGGTGTGCACCAGTGCGTCCACTTTGGGGCAGCATCCTTAATATGTACCAGTCTTGCATGTTAACAGGTTACTTCGCCCCATCTGCACCTCTCAAGTGACCCCTTCTCAGATAGGACAGCCCTTGGGTTGAACAGCCAAGCACAAGCCAGTTGCAGGGGTGAATGGCTGTAATCCCAGCGGCTCGGGAGGCTAAGGCAGGAGGATCACGAGTTCAAAGCCAGCCTCAGCAACCTACTGAGCCCTAAGCAGCTCAGTGGGACCCTGTCTCTAAATAAAATACAAAAAAGGCTAGAGATGTAGCTCAGTGGTTAAGTGTTCTTGGGTTCAAATCCTGGTCCCAAAAAACGGGGGAAAAACAAAACAAAAAAACAAAAACCAGCCAAGCACAACATCAGAGGCTTTGAGCAAGAAGCATACTCACTTCATCTGAGGGTTGGCGCTTTTTGCCAGTTCTCTCATTCTCTGAATGGAACCTTCTTCCTGCTTCCTGCACACCCTCCCAAGCCCCTTGTAGGCTGCTGGGTTTTCTAGAGCTTTGCTTGCCTTCTTACTGTGTGTGTTTTTACCTTTTTTTGTTTCTTTCTTTGTAATTTTTTTTTTTCCCAAAGCTAGCATTTCCCCTTAACCCCCGCCCCACCCAGCCACTCCCTACCCTGCCCTGGGAATACTCCCTTACCTGCAGGACCTGGGTAATTGGTCCCCTGTGTTCCGTTTCAGGGGCTCCTAGGGCTTCATTCTTTTCTACCAGCACCCCATTATGGATCAGCATCCGCTTATCAGCGAAAACATTCGGCCTTTGGTTTCTTGGGCTTGGCTTATTGCACTTAGCATGATATTCTCCAGCTCCATCCATTTACCAGAAAGTGACATTATTTCATTCTTCTTTTAAGGTTGAGTAATACTTCATTTGTGTACGTGTACCACATTTTCTTTATCCATTTATCTGTTGAAAGGCATCTAGGTTGGTTGCGTAGTTCAACTATTGTGAATTGAGCTGCTGTAAACATGGATGTGTCACTATAGTATATGCTGATTTTAAGTCCTTTGTGTATAAACCAAGGAGGGGGTAGCTGCATCTCAGCCCTTTTTATTTTAATTTTGGACAGGGTCTCACTAAGTTGCTTAGGGCCTTCCTAAATTGCTCACACTGGCCTTGAACTTTTGATCCTCTTGCTTTAGCTTCCCAAGTCTCTGGGATCACAGGTATGCACCAACAAACCCCTTGAGTTTAGTTTTAAAGTTTAGCCTTTTCTTTCTTTCTCATTTAAAAAAAAATTTTTTTTTTGAGGAGGGTCTGGAGATGGAACCCAGGGGTGCTCTACTACAGAGTTGTACTCCCAGTTCATTTTTATTTTTATTTTGAAACAGGGTGTTGCTAATTGCCCAGGCTGCCCTTGAATTTGCAATCCTTCTGCCTCAGCCTTCTGAGTAACTGGGATCATAAGTATACGCTCTTGTGTGTGTGCTGCCACACCTGGCTAAAACTTCGTTACAGTCTTTGGCACTGTTAGTGGATGAACGTTTTATTTCACTTTTTATTAGTACATGTAAAAATTTACAGAAAATTTGAGCATATCATACAGAGTTCCCATATTACACCCTTTCCCACATCCCCAATTTCCTTTCATTAACATCTTGCATTAGTGTGGTGTTTACTATATATTGAACCAATGTTGCTACATTATTATGAAAGTCCAAAGTCTACTTTAGTGTTTTATTCTTGGTGCTGTTATCGATTCTCCAAGGTTTGTTCTGTTTTGTTTTTTATACTGGGAATTGAACCCAGAAGTTCTTTACCACCGAGCCACATCCCAAGACCTTTTCATTTCTTATTTTGAGACAAAGTTACTTAGCGCCTCCCTAAGTTAATGAGGCTGGGCCTGGAATTTGCACTCCTCCTGCCTCAACCTCCTGAGCTGCTGGGAGTACAGGCACGTGCCACTGTGCCCAGTGGTTCTCTGAGATTCGTGAAACACATACGGTCACCATGTGTCAAAATACAAAAGGTTCATGATCTGTGCATTATGTGATAAAAATTCTTTTCAAGTAAAATTTTACAAGAACAGGGTAGTCCCTGCTTGTCTGGCTGAAGGCTGAGACACTGACAATGAGGTTTCTGTTGCACATGATAAATTGTGCATCTTGTTTTATATAGAAGAGGCTTGATAAAAAATGCAGAGGCATCAAGGAGGGAGCTGGGACTTTCTAAAGTTATCCCAACTGTCAGCTCCTGTGACTTTCAGCCTTTTGAGATGGTTCTGCTTTCTCTGCATTCTTGAGGAGGGGATTCTATTGGCATTCAATAACCTTGAATAGTTTGCCTTTTCTCTGATTACCTCTAATGTTCTGGTTGGCTTTGACCATCGCCTGCAACTGGAGCAAGCGCCCACTGCCAGCATCTTCTTTTGACTTTCAAAAATATCTTATACAGACCTGTAAAAAGGCAGCTTTACCTTTTGAGGAAATTTTAGTAAAGGAATCATTAAGGCATCCATTCTTCTCCCCAAACAAAACAATCCAGTAAACCCCTCTGTGGTCACTTCAGTCCTGTTTACCAAGTTGTCATGACAACTATTCAGCCTTATTCTCTAAAGACCAGGATAAATAGCCATAAATGAAGCTCGGCTCAAATGAAGAGTGTTGTTCTCAGGGTGGATTTTCCAGGATCACAACTGAATTGATTTTGCCCTGGAGCAGTTAAAAAAAAGGGAAAAAAATGATTATCTTTTAAAATCAAGATTCTTTGGGCTCTTAAATGTATTTGCACATGGTATGTATGAGATAGCTTGCTCCCATAGATAGAAAAATCTAAAGCAAAGATCATTACGCCAGCCTAGCCAGCCTGGACATCCTTTGAGTAGAATCAGGAATGAATTAAGCAAGCGCAGCCCAAGGCACCACATAAAAGGCTGGGAACACCATCGAGCTGAAGAAAGCCCGTTTTTGTGTGTGTCAGCTTAGATGCTCGCAGCCCAGACTGCTAAAGATGCAGCCATTTACCGTGGACAAAAACTGAAGGGGGAGAAAGGAAACCCAAGGTAGGGTTTTCCTCTTATTTGCTTTGCTTAAAAGTTTCCTGTACTTTGCAATGGTTGTGCTGGCGTAAAACTCTGTAGAGATCAAATAGGAATGGAGTGGATTGCCATTTCTCCAAGCACCAGAAGTGTTTAGTTTCTAAACAAATGGGTAAGTACTGGTTCTGATTGTTTGTACAAGTTTGAACTACTAATCCTTTCTTAAAAAAAAAAAAAAAAAAAAATTGAAGGACATAATCCAATTATCAGATAAAAAGTCATTGGTAATGTGATATATTTTTGACAGTCTTTCTTTTATATCAAAAATAATTTTGAATTGGAAGGTGGACAGTAGGACAGTAGTGGTGGTTTCTTTTGTTTAAATTTACTTCAAAGTACTTCTCTCTAAAAACTTAACACACTACTTATATAACTTTTCCTTGCTTTGAGCGTTAGAGAAATCTGCACAAGAATAATCCGACTCTTTTTGAGTTGCATTATAACCTGGTTTCCACAAGTGTGGAAACGTGAGAGGTTGTAGGAGTTCAGTGGTCATCTGTTGAATGTTGTGCTTGCTTCACACCCAGGAACACGTGGGAATTTTGCATTCATCCTGGAGAAACCTGATGAGGCACAGTTTGTTAGGAATCTCTTATTCCCCAAAGTGAGAGGTCTCCAAAGAAAGGACTAAATTGGTTGGCAGAAATGCTGATCTTTGCCTGCACCCTGGCTGCGGGACTGGGTTCAGTTGATATCCATTCAGTTGCTAAATGCGCCCTTGAAGGGGGTGCATGTTTTCAACGTGAGGGTGGTCTTTCATAGTAAATTGAGCTACACTTTAAAGAAATGAATAATAATCAAACTGCTCCTCAACTAAGTCTACCTTAATTGAAATAGATAAAATGTTTAGAAGTAAATGAAAACCCAAACATTAGCATGAGTAATTAATCTGACATCAATTTATTACCCTCCTAAAGTAAAAGGTAGCCTGTGGGCAAGAACCACTCATTTTTAAGTTGCTCACATTAAACATGGTAACTCACCCACTTGGTTAAGTTTAGATTTGTGATAGCCCCCTGCCTACTGTGTGTGTGTGTGGTCTTTGCTGGGGATTCAAACCCAGAGCCTAGCTCACGCACCTTCTTCCACTGAGCTACACGCCATCCGCCTTTTCACTCTTTCCAGTGAATGCCACGGAATGTTAAGGGGTATCCCCAGAAAGGGGATGCAGCCGAGACAGACCCCAGGCTGCCCTCCTTGCTTCCCACCTGGGAGGTACCAAGTGCTAAACAGGATGCATATCTTCTGCTGTGTTCCCCCCAGGAGTACCCATGGTCCTCCTTGGGGCAGCCCTCTGGCTCTGACTTCCTGAATGTCATCCAATCAAACAGGAGTCCCAGTGGCACCTTTGAGCCACTCCTTGCAGGCGGGATTGTTGTCCTGTGGAGTGAGAAGCCCCACATTAACATTTTCAAGGGCAACTTCCTCTGTGTGTGGATTCTCTTAGTGTCTGATCTGAACTCCCCCTAGTCACTGGGCAGCTGTGGGAAGGACTGATTCTACTGCCAGCAGCTTCCCCTCTCATCCCCTTCACACACACACACCTGGAGAGAAAGCTCTGGGGTGGAGGGGTTATTTTGAGGTTGGAGACCAGAGGTTCAGGCCCAGGGATGGATTCCAGGGCGGCGGCCCAGGGTCTAAAGCTCCCCTGGGGTTTCTCTCAGCCCTACAGCAGGTCCTCTTTAGTTCTAGCCTCCCCTCAACATTTCATTATGTTCTCCTTCCGCCTTGGGGGTAGTTTTCTTATTCTCTTCTCAGGCCAGCTCTTTGCCAAAAGGTGTACTACAAAGAACAGACACAATAAGAAAAACATCCTAGTAATTGCTGCTTTGGGGACTGGGGTTGTGGCTCAGTGTTGGGGCACTGGGTTGCATCCTCAGCACCACATAAAAATAAAGTTATTATGTCAATCTCCAACTAAAAAAAAATTTTTTTTAAATAACTGCTGCTTTTTGTCTCCACTTGTCCCCAATATGAAGGCAATACTTACTGATCATAAATACTTGGAAAATATGGAAAGTATTTATTAAAATTACAATTTAGCCATGATTTCACCACCCAGACACAATCCTGTTTACATTTTGTTGAATGTGTATTTTTCTTTCATAATCTACCTTAATTTTGTAAGTTACTTTATTTTTAATTTTCATAAAGACAATTAAACCCAGGACCTTGTGCATGCTTAGCAAACATGTTCTACCACTAAACTGCATGCTTGACCCTATTTTATTTATTTTGGAACAGGATCTCACTGAGTTGCCAGGCTGGCTTTAAACTTATGGTCCTCCTGCCTAGGCCTTCCAAATATCTTGGGTTATAGGCATATGCCACCCAGGCCTGCTAACCTGCTTTTTCCATTGTTTTCTGTTTTGTTTTGAGAAAAAGGGAAAAGATGTTTTATTGCCCTTGTAGCAAAGGAGAAACATGAGAAACTCCTGTCTCAGTCTGTGATTCTGCCAATCAGGGGGAGCAGTGGGGTTTTGAAGAGGTGATTCAAAGGCTACATTCCAGGTGTTCCCTGTTGTTCCCTGTCCGGAGTTGTAATTAACTGTTAATTTGGGAGATGCTCCTTTCTTAGACGTTCTGCTGCCCTCCTGGAGGTCTGAATTACTTCATTCCAGGGGTGGTTGTGTGCCCAAGGACATAACTCTGCCTAGGATGGGGAAGAAAGGTAATCCTGTCCTGTACCTGCCCAAGTTAGGGAGGGGAAGATTCCGAAAGGGAGCGATCAGGGAGGTGAGGGAAAGAGGAAGAGAAAGAAACATGTCCTTTTAAAAATAAGTGACAGTGGCAGAGCAGTGTGGGCTGCATTCAAAACAAAGTGGACCACTGTTACAGAGGAGAACCAAAGCAACTCTTAGAACTGAAAAACACAGTCCCTGAAAGAAAAAAGAACCTCGCTGGCCAGATTCCATAGCAGAATGGACACGCCAGAGGAAGGAGCCTGTTCACTTAGTCAGATCCAGAGAACTTAATCGGAACAAAGAGAGCAAAAGAATTTAAGAAAATGAACAGAGCCTGGGGCGGTGGTGGGACGAACACCTGTGTCCTTAGAGGCCTAGGAGAGGCTGAGGCTGAAAAGATGTGAAAAAACAGCTGGAAACTTACCAGATTTAGTCAAGACACGAGCCTGCAGTTTGGAGAAGCAGAGAAAATCCCATTTAGGAGAAAACGAGAAATTAACTCCCAAGATGTGATTGCTTTGTAGTTAAATTGTGAAAACCAAAGACAAAACTTAAAAACACTCAGGATGTGTTACCTGTGGAAGAACAGAGGTTGGAAGGGTGGGATTTCCCATCAGAAACCACGGAGGTGGGGCACTAAAGCAGAGAGGAAGGGAGAAAGTGCTAAAAGAGAACTGTCCGTTCAGATTTGTTGTTTTGTTTTTTTTTTTTTTCTAAACAACATATCATGAACTTTTCCTATGCTTTTTTTCATGACTATAGAATTCTGTCAGTGAATAACTTTAAAGTCAAATTTCTATTGGATTTTTTTTCTTTGTTGTTGTAAACAATCCTATATTATGTGCCTAATTACTGTTTCCTTAAATTTTTGAAAGTTCATTTACTAAATCAGCACATATGCATGTACACAGCCACAATACCCTTCATTAACACCAAAAACAAATGAAAACAATTTTGCAATGTGTATACCAAAGGATATATATTCTAATATATAAAGAGCTCTTAATACTGAGAAAAGGACAGATATTTTAGTGAAAAAATTAGTAAAATACATAAACAAGAAATTTACGAAAGGTTAAATATAAATGAAATATAATCTAACATACTCCTGCCCACCATACTAGGGTTTGAAGTACTGAGCGGCATCTCCTGTTCATTTTATTTCTATCTTTGAAGACAGGTCTTCTTGCTAATTGCTGGGTCTGGCCTTGAATTTGCAGTCTTCCTGCATCAGCTTCCCAAGTGGCTGGGATTATAGGCACATGCCACCATGCCCAACCTGACATTCATAGTAGCATAAGAAAGCACATGTTAAAATAATGAGATAATTTTGGTAGTGTGAATATTGAATGATATTGTTGGTTTTGTGTTGCTTTATTTTTTATTTTGGTACTGAGAATTGAACTTGGGAGCACTTTGCCACTGAGCTATGTGCCGAGTCCTTTTTGGTTTCTATTTTAAGTCAGGGTCTTGCTAAATTGCTTAGGACCTCAGTTGCTGAGGCTGCCTTGGAACTTGCAGTCCTCTTGCTTCAGCCTCCCAAATCCATGGGATTACAGTCTTGCACAACCACGCCTGCCTTTTGAATTGCTCTTTAATAACATCACAAGATCTGTGACTATTTGAAGGAACAGCCATTAATGTGCTTTGCTGCCTGGAGTTCAGATTATTGCAACCTTCTCAAAAGGAACATCTCATCCTGTTTTTTGTTTTAAGTTGACTTTCTCTTCCTACCTTGGAAGATATGGAGGTAGAGATGCAGATGCACACGCACAGACAGATACACCTGCTGAAAGAGAGCAAACAGGCGAACAGGAGCTTGGCTGGGCCCTGCCTTGAGCAGTTTTCACTACTAAACACTTGTTCCAAAAGTCTGGCCCACATCTCATTTCTAAGTCCTGGGGATCAGTGCTGCGCTGGGCCCCCTTCTGTCTGCAGCTTCCTGTTGCAGGGTTGCCCTGCCCTGCCTCCAGGTCCCCGCCCACTCCCCTAGACCTGGGACACCGCTAATCACCCTCCTTCCTGGCACCTTGACCAGGCTGCCCCACCCCCAAGCCGTGCTCTTGACTGGCTCCTCTAGATGGAGGCATGGCCCGGGGCTCTGCCCTCTCCTCCTCACCTGCACTGCTCCTGAAGAAAGGCCGCCTTCTCTCTGGAGCTGTGGCTGGGTGAGTACCGGGACCTCTGCACTGCCTTCCCAGCTCAGACCTCCCTTCCCCTCTGCTCCCAGGGTGAGGGTCTGCTCCAGTTTTGTGACTTACTCCTCCAGGGGTCCAAACTGGCCCTCCTTGGACACCATGGGGTCAGGTGTCAAAGCTGATCATTTTTTGGTTTGGGTTCTCTAATCTTTTCTTCTTTTCTTTTACTCTCTGGAAAGATGGCCTCTACCCACAAGTTAATTTTTAGTATGCATTTGTTATTGCTTTTAACCTTGTGCTTTAGTGTTTATTGTGACTATAGGGAATTGTATGTCATCTAACATTTTCCAGGTGCGTTGCATCATTATGTTAGGCATGTATTTTTCCTTTCCTCGTAAGTGGTGGCAGAAATTGGAAACTGTCGGGGCCTTTCTTTGCCTGTGTCTTGTACCATTGTGCAGTGTCTCTGGGCTGGCCACTTCCTCAGATGAAAGGCTGCCCTAGTTTCAGCCACTCTGAAAGGATAAAGCAGCTCATTAAAGTGTGCCAGACGCTCCATTTGTCAGTATTTCACTTAAAGGGGATGCTGTTTGGCTTCGGAATCATACTGTATATACTCAAATTTTGCCCCTGCCAAAATAGAAGTGGCCCAGTTAAAGATACTGCAGCAGCTTTTCCTTTCCCTCCTCATTTATGAAGATGAAAATTGTATTAGAAAATAAATGTTTAAGTCGTTTTAAGTCTTTTTAAAAGATCTCTTTGGATAAGGAAGAAAACGAGGTAAGAATATTGGTAAACTTAGAACACTGAAATTAAAACAGTTCTTGGACTGATAGGCAAAAGACCAGATTTGAATGTGAAATCTTGTCGGCATAGGTTGCTGCTGTTTTCTTAGGAGACAACTAAGCTTAAATAAGGTTATTACAGTACTCAGTAGAGGACTAAGACATTGAGTCAGAGAGAGAGTCAACTCGGGGGGATTGTTGTGGCCCAGCATAAAGCATCATTGCCATGTGAATTGTGGTTTGAGGACCTGCGGAGAGAAAATTAACCTCCGTTTTTCTTTTCTTCTTGCTTTGGTGTTAACTCTGAAATGTTTCATGTGTTTGACTGACTGATGGCATTCCGTCACCTCTTGCAGAGCTCAGACCAGTCAAGGTTCCCTGGACCCCCGGGTGCACACTGGCAGCCCTTGGAGACTTCCATCAGCCAGATCTTGCAAATTAGGCAAATGAGGGCTTGTGTGGGGGTGGAAGGGCAGGTTGGACCTGGTGGTGATGTCATTTGACTCCAACTTCCAGGGTTCTGACAGCAAGTGAGAGGCTCAGGGCCGGGCATCCAAGAGGGAAAATGGTACAAAAGCTGCACACAAAGGTCCGTGCAGCTGGGCATCTCTCAGAGGAACACGTTTGCAGCCTGGCCGCACCAGCAGACAGGCCACATCTTCTGGGTAGCTCCTGCTCTCTGGGGTGTGCTAGAGGCCTTTCCTGCTTGACATAAACTCAGGCCCTGCCAAGGTCCACAGGGTGAAAGCTTTCCCATCTCATGCTCAATTGTTAAAAGTAACTAACTGCAAGACAATCGCCACTTGTTCTCCATGACTCACCTTTCCTACTCACCACGCATCCACTCTGCCTGTTATAGCATGTTGCTGTACAGTATTTAAATGACTGAGCAGGCGGCCTGGGAATACTCAAAAGAGCCTTTAGCAACTGGCCTGGGTGCACAGGCTTTTTTTGTTCTTTGTTCTGGTCCTTTTGGTGGGTGTGCAGCTGTATACCTAAAAGAGATTGCACCTATTGGGTGCTGTGCAGACTGCTGATTGCCCCGGGATGTGGGGCCTGGAGGGGGCCCTGATCAAGGAGGTACGCATAGAGACTCTAAAGATGTGTGCTAACGTATTGAGGGGATGGGCACAAAAACACAAGTAGGAATAAAGAGATGAGCAGGCCATGTTCACGATCAAGTTCCTTCTCTTTCTATTCACTCTTACTCAGATCACAGTTCATGATGTGGGAAGGTGCAGAGACAGACCCTGGAGGATTTTCCAGAGTGCTCCCCTGTATGATGTGGCCTGGTCTCATGGTTTTGTCATGTGACTCAGAATTCACTGCACCCTGTTCTCATTCCTGCTGGTCTGGTCACTCCACAGCAATTCATTAACCCACGACCCTTTCCCGACATCTTGCGGGGCTACTGCAGAAGGCTTTCAAGATTCCTGAAAAACATATTGATTTTGTTGCTGTTTGCCCAGTGAACAAAGCAGCCTGTGCTTTAGACCACAAGTGATTAACAGGAGACAAAGCAGGTCATCTTTCTAAAACTTGTGGAGGGAAATGATGAATGACACAGATCAGGAGGTGTCACATATCAGGGTGGACTGAGTGCAGTTCTACAGAGACTTTCGCCAGCCCTGGGTCACTGACCTCTCATTTCAGTACTGTTTTCTCATGGATGATGTGAGAATGGATTTCTCCTCTTTTAGGGTGGGATTGAGGCCTGATTAACTGAGCGTGCCCCTCACTCCTCGCTCATCCAGCACATCACCACTCATGGTCAAGGGACTAGTGAACAGTGGTTATCCCATTCACCATTGTGGAAAAAAGCAACATAGATGCCTTGGCGGCCAGCTCGGGTGCTGATTGTTCAGCTGCCCAGCAAGAGAGGGATTCATTTCCTCTCCTAATTTGTAATTTGAACTTATTACCATTTTCTAAACTTGGCGGCACATTTCCAACTACAATTTGTGAAGGACACATGTTCCTTTTGGCACAGACACAGGGAAAGACAAATTCATGGAAAAGTTATTATCAGAACCCTATAAAATAGTCTTTAAATCCAGGATGGGTCAATGCTCAGTTCCCTGGATCACAAATGGAAGTGGGTGGAAGATGTCATTCCAAGGACAGAAAATACTGTCACAGTGCAGTCTTGTTTCCTGTAGCTTGGATTTAGGAGCGTGTACTCCCCACTCCTTTTTTTTTTTAAATTCCTTTTATTTTTTAATTAATTATTTTATTTGTTTTTATCTTTTGCCATGGTGGGGCTTGAGCCCAGGGCCTTGCGAATGCTAGGCAAGTGCTCTACCACTGAGCCACACGCCCCAGCCACTTTTATTTTTGAACATTTTGCTTAGTGGGAGCCTTCTGTTTGTGACTCTCTTTCACACTAACCCTAGACACCAGTGTCCTGCAGAAAGTACCAGTTTGCACATGACGCCAACATGGCACCTCGTGCATTGTACACTTTCCTGAAGTGGAGACCTGGGGCTGGGAGGGGACCTCCAGATTTAAGCAGCTTGGATTGCCCAGCTCAGAAGCCTAGATGGGCTGGCTGGGTGTGAGCTAGGATGCTGGGCCCTCCAGGCCCTGGTGCCCACTGTGCTTGGAGTCCAGCATGAATAGAGTCCGGAGAGGCCCTGAGGATGGGAATAACCTGGCCTTTGAAGACGCCTGACCTCCTGTTCCCTAGCAACCCCCAGCTACTCAGTGCAATATTTTGTGGTGTTTCTAATTTATACTTAACAGATACTGGCTGTGATTGCAGGCTGGCTAATTTCCCATTAGGACGTGGAGACAACCACTTTAATACATGAATAGGCAGGAGAAAGGACTCCTAGGATGCGGCACTCACCAGAGCCCCTTCCCACCAGGCCTGCCTTCCCTCTGGACAGTAGAATTGACCAAGGACTTGCCAGCAAATTACTACTCAGCACACAGCATTGTGCAGTTTTGAAGTAAATTTCTGTTCAACTTTTTTTTCTGGTATTTTAGCATATCTTCATGAATATTTATAAATCAGCTGTATCCATTGTGGGAGAAGTTTCTTCTCAGCTGCATATTTTTATGCAGATGAAGCCCCTTCATCTGATTCTTCCCTCGTGGGGCGGGGGTGTGAAGCCTTCTGCTCTTCCAGCTCCTGCTGTAGTTCTTTCTCACATTTGGCCTCTGTTTGGTGGCTGGGTATTTTTCACCTCTTTGTGAGAGTTTAGACTCCTCAGTTCTAGAAGTTTTGTGAATATCTGAAATGCTAGCACCTTGAAGCAAGGAACCACGCATGTATATATTGTCGTGATTGCCGTCTGTACACTGAGTCACACTGCTGGGGGGGCAGGTCTTATGAGGCTGTTGATGTCGTATTTTAAGAATGTGCACTCTGATGAAGCCTTCCAGATCTCGGTTGACATTGTTCCAGGCTTTGGACATTGAGGAATGTGGCAGCTGGGCCCCGGGACCCCTTAACTTTACCCCCTTTCTAGTTCAGCATCCCGATTGCATGGACCTAACCTTGGTGACTGACAAGTGACTCGGTGAGTTCTGTGCTGTTTTAGCGTTTTGATGACCCACAGCCCTTCTTGCCAACATCCGCACAGAGAGACAGCTGCCCTCCTAATTTGTATTTCTCAGCATGATTTTCCAGAGGGAGCCTGAATAAAGGGGAGGGTGGCCTTGTCAGATGAGCAGGAGCGGAGTAGCGGTGAGCGGGGGAGATCGGGGTTTCCATTTGTGCTGTAGGAAGGGCCCATGGGGTGCACCGGGCAGGAAGGCAGCGGGTCCTACGTAGGAGGGGGCCGCCCTGGAGAACTCTGCACTTTCTGCCACCTTTTCCAGGGACTTTGGTCTGATCTGGAATAAATCCTTAGCCCCTGCTCCCCTTCCGCCCCGTCTCTGGCTTTTCCTTTTTGCCGCGCTGGTGATTGAGCAGTGCTGATCCCCTGAGCTACAGCCCCGGCCCTCTCTGGCTTCTGAGAGCTTGCTGCAGCCCTCTCTTTGGGTTCTGGGAATGAACCCAGGCCTCCAGCAGGCAAAGCTTGTGCTCTGCCACCGCCCCCGGCCCCACAGCACGTTTTCTTCTTTGCTTTTTTTCAGTTGTTGATGAATCTTACTTATTTACTTAAATGCAGTGCCAAGAATCAAACCTGGTGCCTCATACATGCCAGGCAAGCACTCCACCACTGAGCCACAACCCCAGCCCTCAACATTTTCCTTAACTCTCAGGATCCCCGTTTTAAATATCTCAAATTACTGACCTCCTGATTTTAAATGCACACGATCTGTCCATCACTTCAGATGCGCCCCTCCAGCCTGCTCCCGCCCTGCCCTCCCTGAAGACAGGGAAACCTTTCAGTCCCTTACTTAGTGTCTCTAGGAACCCTTCGTTATTTCCTTGCCTCAGGTTTATTGGTCAGCCGTAGAAAACTGAGTGCACAAATCCAAATGTTCAGATTTGAATGTTCGCAAAGTGAACTCGGGCATATGACCTCACAGGTCAGGGAGGAGATAGCCGTCGTCATGCGCTCGCAGCCTCTGTAAAATCCCACGGCTGCCTGGCCTCCCGTCTTGGGTAACGGCCAGTTCTGCTCTCGCCCTCAGATTCCCTGGGTTGCTGAACAATATCAAGAAATGTGCTCTATGTGCTGGGGCTTGGCTCAGAGGACGAGCACTTGCCTCGCATGTCTGGGACCCTGGATTCCGTCCCCAGCACCACAGAAAGAAAGAGCCAGAGAGGAAAACAGAAACGTGCTTTGATCAACTCTGGCCCACATTGCAGTGTCCTGGGGTACAGCCTCCCTGTCCCAATTGCCCTGGCACGTCCCACCCCTGAGCCTTGACCTCACCTGCCCGCCAGCACATGACCTCACCTCGTGATTCACCAGCCCTGAGCACGTCCCCTGAGCCTGCTTGGTCTCGCGCCCTCTTAGAGCCTGACTGCGTTTTAAGTACCGTGTTCCTCAGACTCCCCCATCTCACGTTGCCTGGGCGTCGGGTGCTTTGGACGAGCCCACCACCTTGTTGTTCTCATCTGATTCCGTCGGGAACCCCAGGCCTCTGTCCTGTTCACTTCGCGAACTTCTAAGCCGTGTTTCAGCTGACCGCTGCCCTGAGCTCCTTCTGGCCTTGTGTCAGTACCGCTCGCACTGCTGCACGCTCTGTGCCCTCAGGATGCTTTCAGGGTTCAGAGCTGGTCACTGTGGCATTGCAAACTCTGCACCACCCTTGCAGTTCCTAGGTGGACCTTGGCCCCCCCCCACCCCAAATCCCCGTGGTGCTGGGGGTGGAACTGGCTGGCCTGGCTGGACGGTGACATTACCATAATTGAACCCCTCCCTCAGGAGTTCCCCTCCTCCTGAGGGGTCCTCCTTCCCCTCTCCATAGGAATCTCTTCCGTCCACCAGTAGATTATACAGGTGAGCCATGTGCACATGCCGCCCCTCAGTCCCCCGGGGACAGCCTCCCACTCTCCATGAGTAAGACCATAACTCAGTGACCTGTGCAGTTAAATCATGTAAATGTCGCATTTAATGAGACACTTTCGAGCCAGGTATGGTGACACATTCCTGTACTCCTAGCTACTAGGTTGACTGAGGCAGAAGGATTACAAACTCAAGGCCAGTCTGAGTAATTTGTGAGACCCTGTTGCAAAATAAAATTTTAAAAACGAAACCAAAGGCTGGGGATATAGTTCACTGGTAGAGCATCACCTAGCATGCATGTGGCCGAGTTCCATCCCCAGTACCACCAAAAAAAAAAAGCCATTCTCCACATCGTCAGGACTTCTAGCCAACGCCATCTGCCATTCTCAGTCTTTGCTCAAGTGTACAGAGTGGCTGCCATAGCTGCGACCATTGCAACCCATAAAACCTAACCATTCAACTTTTTTTCAACAGAATTTTTTGTTTTAAGGTGTTGGGAATTGAACCCAAGGCCCTGTGCATGCTAGGCACCCTTGAGCTACACCCCATCTCTCAACAAATATATTTTTGAGTACCTGTTAGATCCTTGGGTTCCACCTCTCAATAAAGCAAACAAAACCCTTGTCTTCTCAGAGTTAACATTAATCCTCGAAAGAAGGCTGAGCCAAAGAGACTCCTCTCGGGCTCCTCTCCCTTTGTTAGGAAGGAAAGCCTTTCCCAGGAGCCCCTCGGTAGGTTTGTCTGCTGGCTTCTCTGTCTGGTTCTAGGGCCAAGACTGAGCCTGGATGCACTGGAAGCCAAGAAAGGGAATGTCTGGCAAAGGTGAATGAGCTGGTGTGGCTGGCTTGGAGTGATCTCATTCCCACGACAGTCCTGACTGCAGTTGGAGTGCCTTGTGCAAGGGTAGCGGTGGGCCCCCCTGGAGGGTAGAACTGTAGGCCCAGAGGGGTGAGATGGAAAGGGAGAAACACAAAAATGTTCAGCTTTTATTCAGTGTGCAAAGTAGAGAACTTTTAACAATAACGTGATGTCAGATTTTGTGACTAAACATTTTACGCTTCTGTCAGTTTCAAAGATTTAAATGTATTTTCTGTGTGCATTGAGCCTGATTCGATGTTAAATATTAGAAGTTGAGGCAGTTACTGAGTAATGTTGTGAGAGCAGATCTGCACATGCTCATACGAAGAAAGATCTTCCAGGTAGTCCACAAAGTTAGCATTGGTACCATCTAGAACAGCACTTATCCAACTGTATGTGGCAAAGCAACTTTTAAATTTTTTATTGCTTATTTGTTAAGGATTGATATTTTTGAAAAACACAATAAAAATGATGCAGCTGTGTCAGACTGGTATAAAAGTTCTTAAATGTGCACTTTCATCTTTGGCATGGTCTCAGCATGGACCATCGACACCCGTCACAGGCCCTGCTTGGGTTTTCCTCTGAGGAAGAGCCAGGCCCTAGAGTCCACTAGTCATGTGACCTTGGACAAGCCATTCCCCTGTATCCATGTCTGTCATGGAATGATGATTCTGTCTTGCCCACTGGTCTTAATGGAGCTCTTTGAGATTTAATTAAGATAATAAAAATCCCTGGCATGTTGCAGTCCATACTTGAATATCAGTGCATTATTTGCCATTTCCCTTTAATTCAGGAGAGAAGGTGGCATTAAAGGCTGATGCCAGCCCCCTCCTCAGCGAGCTGGGGCTTCCCTTCTGCAGGGGCGCATTGCTTTCTCTTCCCAGCAGGGCAGCAGGAGCATGTGCCACAGGAAAGTCCCCAAGTGCCTGTGCCCAAGTGAGCTGGCATTCAGGCGTGAAGATGGGGAACTGCCCAGACTCCTGAGGATGAAGGAGCAGGGCGAGGAGTCCCATTGCAGCATGCAGGAGCAGGAGCGGGGGCCTGCGGTGTGCAGGGGCCTGGTCGAGGAGGGAGAGGGGAAGCGAGAGCAGCAGGTGCAGCCGCTGTTCCAGGCAGGAAATGGAAGGGGGAGAGGGCAGGGAAGCAACTGTGGAGGCCACCGGCCTGCGTTCCTGCAGGCAAGGAAGGTTCCACCAGACGCCCAGTGTGCAGGGTTTCAGACCACTCATGGGCTTTGGAAACGAGTGTGACGAGCACAACGGTAGCCCAGAATCCAGAGTGAATGTCCCCTGGACACCATGCAAGAGAAGGGCTCGCACTGCAGGCCGGAGCATGCTCAGACCAGCCATGCCGGGCACTTCCTGGCCAGGTCGATGGGGCAGGAAGGATCCAAGTGTGCGTGCCTCCCTTTGGGCCTATTCTGCCTGGTGTGGCCCACAGTCCCCAGGTGGCCCTCTTTCATTGTCACCATAGGCGCTAAGGTTCATTGACTTGTTAAAAACAAAAACTTAATGTCCTGGGAATCTTGGGGTGCCTTTGGAAATCGAATGTAAAATTGCTAGAAAAAGTAGAATTAACATATTATTTGAGAATTGTTGTCTGTGTCTTGAAAGATATTTCACCTGATACTTCACCTACTTTATCTGAAGTTAATGGAAATTCTTCACATCTAATTTATTCGTTCAGACTCATTAGCCTGCTGGGAACTATTAGTGAGGTCTCTTCTAGTCCACATTTTTTGCCTGAGTGTTGTTTCTCATCTAAATAATGTTGTTGGCAAAAAGTAGTATGTTTACTCTCTGAATCTTGTATTATTACAATAGTTGTTCATCAGGGCTTGGTGGCGCACACCCGTAGTCCACTGTGGTTTCAGTGGCTCTGGAGGCTGATGTGGGAGGATTGTGAGTTCAAGGCCAACCTCAGCAATTTAGCAAGGCCCTAAGCAACTCAGTGAGACCCTGTCTCTAAATAAAATACAAAAAAGGGCTGGGGATGTGGCCCAGTGGTTAAGTGCCCCTGAATTCAATTCCCCAGTATCACCCCCTCCCTCCGCCACTTTTTAGTTCATTTACGTAAATCATGCTCCAGGTGTCAAACAAAGGCAAAAAATTATAATTTTAACCTTAATTTTCTGTTACTCTTCAATCTTCACGGAGCAGAGATTCTGATTTCTTAGAGAACACTGTCCTATGGACATACAGTCCATATAAACAAACATCTTCCAGGAACCATATTTTTTTTTCTGATTTACTTTTATTGTAAACAAATGGGATACATGTTTCCGTGTGTACATGGCGTAACAGCATACCATTTGTGTAATCATACATTTACATAGGGTAATGATGTTTGACTCATTCTGTTATTTTTTTCCTTCCCTCCCACCCCTTTTTTCCCTCTATACAGTCCTTCCTTCCTCCATTCTTGCACCCCTCCCACCCCCCATTATGTGTCATCATCCGCTTATCAGTGAGATCATTCGTCTTTTGGATTTTTGAGATTGGCTTATCCAGGAGCCATATTTAAAAGTGTCAAAGAAATTAATTTTGAAAAATGAGTTTTAGTAATATATATATTTATCCCAGTATATCCAAAATGTTAACGGTTTGAACATGCAAAGTCTCAAAAATTATGGAGACACCTGACATTGTTTATTTCATGCTGACTTTTTGAAATATGGTGTATAAGTAACTTTGACCGCAACTCAGTTTGCACTAGTTGAATGCCCTCTCTGCTTTGCCCGTTTGTTTTTTTTCTTTCTTTGCTGGGAATGGAACCCAGGGCCTCCTGCATCCTGGACACAGCCTCTGCACTGAGCTACATCCCCAGTGCTGGCTTTTGTTCTTGAATTCAGGGATCGGCAAACAACTTCTGGTAAATGTTTCAGGCTTTGCCCGTTTATCACGAAATAGACAATTCATGGCTGTGTTCCAATAAAACTTTATTTACAAAAACAGGTGGCAGGCCGGATGTGGCTCTCAGCTTGTCCTTTGCCCACCCATGCTTTAACTAAGTGTGTCCTTTCAGTTGGGTTTTTGTCCTCAGAAGTTGATTCTATTTTGGTCTGCTACCAGTATAGCTATTGTGTTGAATTTCATTCAGGAATATTCAGGATATATGACCAGGAAACACACTTCATTGTTAAATAATGAATGCTTTGGAACTGCAGGAACTCGCCTCCCGCTTCCTGAACTTGCACCTTGCAGGAAGAGCTGTGCGGTGCATAGTGTTGACTTAGATGCCATTCTGTCTGGATTGGAGTCCTGGCTGTGTCGGGCATGAACTTTGTAACTCTAGACAAGTTCATGTATCTCTCCCTGCTGCAGGTTCTGGTGTAAGTTGGGGATGACAGTAATGCCTGCCCCGTAGAGTTGCTAAAGTGAAACGAAAGCTAGCTTAGTGCCTGGCGGCAGCCCTTAACCCCATCAGCCTTTGTTCTCACAGCTTCGCTGATGCTGCTGCTCACAGTACTTCTTACGCTGTCACTACAGCAGAATTAGTGCTGCTGCCAACACCACCACTACCACAGAGATTTGTGAATAGAAACCAGTCCACATGATGGAGGAAGTCATCTACACGGGATCGTGGCAGCCACTTTGTGCTTGAACTCGCCCTTTAAGTAGAGGCACTGCTGTGCTCTAAGGGAGCTTTGGCAGGATCTGCAGGGATTCTAACACTAAGATTTGGGTCCCTGTTGCTCTCTGCCCTGGTAAATGTCTCAGGTTACTCACCATCAGGAGGCCTGTTTGAAACCACTGAGAGAGATCCTGCCCTCTTCACAGAGTAGCCTCAGAAGTAAATGAGGTCATCGTGTCTGTAGAGTAGTCTGAAGGTTGTAAAGTGATACTCAAATGATAGCTGACAGAATTCCCCAAGTGGTTGCCTCTCTTTGCTTTATATCGCAAACTTAATTTTATCCTCATGGACTGAGGGAATTGCTAGGGTGGTTCTAAAGATTAAATGAGATAATAATGTGAAAGCACTTAGTCCAGTGGCAGAGACAGTCTCCACTCAGTGGCTAGGTAGCTACTATTTTTAAGATATAGCATCTTATAACCCATCTCTTTAGAATTCCATCATTTGGACTAGAAATGTTATTAAATGACCTTGTTACATGATTTGATAGGTGAGCACCCAAATTTAATATTCCAGAATGTAATAGGAAAAATGTGAGAATTAAATCTCTAGTCTTCTCATCATCAGTAATTACTTCCTGACAGAGACTAATATGCCAGACTAACTGAGTGAACACTGACACTCTATTATGTTTATTTTTTACAGACTGCTTTCTGATGCATTGTACACAAATGGGGTACATCATTTCGTTTCTATGGTGTGCACGATGTAAATTCATACCTTTGGTGTAATCATACGTGTACACAGGGTCATGGTGTCTGTCTCATTCCACCATTTCTCATACCCCTCCTTATTTCCCTCTACGTAGTCTAAAGTTCCTCAATATTTTTAGATGTAGATGAGCACAAGTTTTTTCTATTTATTTATTTTTATGTGATGCTGAGGATCGAACCCAGTGCCTCCCAGGTGCGAGGCAAACACGGTACCGCTGAGCCCCAGCCCCAGCCCTAAACACTGACACTTTTTAAGCAGGCCAGAGACCAGCCGTGCAGTGTTTCGTGCCTCGTGAGGAGCCGCGTTTTCTTGGAGGCACCTGCAGGAGGTCGGAGAGCTGTAGGTTGGAGTGGTCTTCTTCAATTCACTGTGCTTCTGTCACCGGCCACCAAAAGTGTAGGACCAGATTCACCATGAAACAGAGTCCTCGGGCAGAGGGAGGAGGTATTGACAGGAATGCTCGTGCTGGTAATTTTTTATTTCTTTTCATGTCCTGAAAGTTGGATAGGAAAATACTACAAACCAGCAACCTCTTAAAGGTTCATCAATGGGGATCTGATTAAGTGCACTGTGGTAATGGCAGGCTTGCAGCTGGGATAAGACAGACCCAGGTGTCTCCACACAGACTCTGTAGGACTTCCTTAGGTGTTAGGGGCAAGTGAGAAATGTTTTTATTTACATTTTTAAAAAACAAAGTGTGGCCTGGGTGAGGTGGCACACGCCTGTAATCCCAGCAGATTGGGAGGCAGGAGGTAGGAGTTCAAAGCCAGCCTCAGCAAAAGCAAGGTGCTAAGCAACTCAGCATAACCCTGTCTCCAAATAAAATACAAAAAATGACTGAGGACGTGGCTCGGTGGTCAAGTGCCCCTGAGTGCATCTGCACACCTGTGAAGACACGTGTGTGTGCAGTATTTATACTTGCATAGAACACATCCAGAAGGAGACAAAAACTGGGAAGAGTGGTTTTCTCCAGGAGAGCTGTGGGGTTTTTACAGTCAATACATTCTGTATATCCTGATTTAAAAACAAATGCTTTGCATGCATTTTTCTTTCATTTAACAGCAACTAATTAATGACAAAAAAGAGACAACTTTAATCCCTTACTTTCTTTGGCTTCCATTCTCATTAAACTGTGTACCAAAATACTCCTTCATCACATCTGGCTGCTGACCTGTTTCCCATAGAAGTACATCCCAGTCCTGTCCTGTAAATAACTGAAGAAAAGCATGGGGTGTGGAGCTGCGTTTGGGCATGTTCTCTCCAGACCCTTCTTGAGGACCCATTGGGTCTTATAACCAGCATCCTTTACCTCTTAGCCCTGCCAGCTCCAGGACCCTGGGATTCTCTTCTGCTGTTTTCATGAAAGTAAATCAAACCTAGTTAAATAGAATTAATTTCCCTTCAGTTTTCTTGCAAAAGGCTCATTCCAATGCGTAAGAAGCTGGGTCCCCACCATCTGCCACCTGATTATTTAATTGTTCATGTGCAGGATTTTGCATGGACATTAAGTTTTCAGCTCAGTAGGTAAATGTGAGAAAGCACAGTTGCTAGATCACGTATTAAGGCTTTGAGCTTTATTAAGAAACTCTTCGCGTTGACTGCATTTCACATTACTGCCAGCCACGAGTGGGAATTCCCCTTGCTGTAAATCCTTCCTACGTCTGGTATTGTGGGTTTTCTGGATTTTAATTTTTTGGTAGGTATGCAGTGGTGCTTCCCTGTAGTTTTAATTTATAATTGCCTAAAGACCAGTGGTGTTGAGCACCTTTTCATATGCTGACTCGCCACCTACGTATCTCCTTTGGTGAAGTAGCTGTTCAGATAATTTGCACAAGTTTTAACTTGGATAATTTTCACACTGTCGAGTTTTAGTGTTCTTTTTATATTTTTGATAGTCTTTTATCTGATGTGTATTTTTCCAGTATTTTCTAGTCTGCTGCTTAAATTTTCATTTTCCTAATTGTGTCCCAGAGGAAGTTCTTAATTTGAATGACATTCAACTTACCAGTTTTTCTTTCGTGGATGGTTCTTCTGGTATTGTCATCACCCAACCCGAAGTTATCTCCTGTTTTCTTCTAGAAGTTTTGTGCTTTATATTACACACACAGGTCTATGATCCATTTGCAGCTAGTGTTTATGAATTTTATAATATCTGTGTATGGATTTTTCTTGCATATTGATATCTGGTTGTTCCAGCACAATTTTTTTGCTTTTCTTTTTTGTTCTAATTAGTTATACATGACCGTAAAATGCATTTTGACACATCATACATAAATGGAGTATAACTTCTAATCTGTCTGTACCTGATGTAGAGTTACACAGGTCATGTGATCATACATACATATAGGGTAATAATGTCTAATTCATTCTACTATCATTCCTGCCCCCGTACCCCTTCCCCTCTCTTCACTCTCTTCTACCTAATATAAAGTAACTCCATCCTTCCCTACCTGCCCCCTCTCCTTATTGTGAATTAGCTTCCACATATCAGAGAAAACATTCCGCCTTTGGTTCTTTGGGATTGGCTTATTTCATTTAGCATGATATTCTCCAGCTCCATCCATTTACAAGCAAATTCCATAATTTCATTCTTCTTTAAGGTTGAGTAATATTCCATTGTGCATATATACCACAGTTTCTTTATCCATTCATCTGTTGAAGGGCATCTATGTTGGTTCCACAATCTAGCTATTATGAATTGAGCTGCTGTAAAGATTGATGTGGCTGCGTCACTATAATATGCTGATTTTAAGTTCCTTTGGGTATAAACCTAGGAATAGGATGACTGGGTCAAATGGTGGTTCCATTCCAAGCTTTCTGAGGAATCTCCATACTGCTTTCCATAGTGGCTGCACCAGTTTGCAATTCACCAACAATGTCTGAGTGTGCCTTTTCCCCACATCCTCACTAATAATTTACTGTTGCTTGTATTCTTGAGAATTGCCACTCTGACTGGAATGAGACGAAATCTTAGTTTCAATTTTATTTTTCTAATTGCTAGAGATGTTGAACATTTTTTCATATATTTGTTGATCGACTGTATTTCTTCTGTGAAATGTCTATTCAGTTCCTTTGATTGATTGGGTTATTTGTTTTTTTGGTGTTAAGTTTTTTGAGTTCTTTATATATCCTGGAGATGAGTGCTCTATCTGATGTCCAGCACCATTTATTAAAAAGACTGTCCCTTCTCCATTTAATTGCCTTTGCTTATTTGTCAAAAAAATCAGTCGATTCTAGTTATATAGACTCACACACTTTCTAAATAGCAAAGAACATTTTCATTTCTTGAAAATCTGTAACACAGGCAAAACGTGTTTGCTAACTAAGCAAGTACATTAGAAACAAGTACAAATGGAACCACAATTTTACTGAAGCAACACACTAGCATTAGTGAGCGTGTACCTGGTATGCCAGGCAGTTACAGGCCATGAAGGAAAGTGTGAACATGGTCACTTGGAGCAGTCCAGGGGAGGAGAAGGTTGCAGAAGACCCACGCATGCTCAGGCAGTGATATTATGGAGGAGGGAACATTTGAGAGACATCTAGAAATGCCAGCAGACTCCACAGAGTTAGAAGGAGGACCTTTCTGGTGGGGAAGCTACTTCTGCCGAGGTGAAGACAGGAAGTGAGGGGTGAGTCTAGAAACTAGAATAAACTATAATTGGACTAAAATGCAGGGTTTGTGTATTTGAGTGGACAGGCGGCGTGGAGCCAGACTTCAGGGACCTTGTATGTGAAGTCTGAGTTGGCGTTTGTGGAGGGTCTGATGTGACGTGGCTGGGGGTCAGGGAGGAGGAATGTGCACGGTGCACGTTATCTGTGTTCACCCTTTTCCTTGTAAGAAGCAGGTGTGTCTTTGTGGCTCTGTGGGATTAGGCAGCTCCCAGCTTCAGGGGGACCAGGTTCTCCTTGCTTTGGTGATAACTGTTCTGGGGCCAGGGGTGTGGTTGAAGGCAGTCCTTGCTGAGTGAGAAATTTCCATGCTCTGTAATCTGACCTCCAGGACTGACTCACAGCTCCACTTTTGCAAGTCATGTAACCATTTAGCTTCCTGTTCTCACCTGGGGGGTTGCTTTTTCTGCAGGGAAAATTAGTTTCTGCCTCTTTTCTGGAAATGTGAAAATTAGCAAGTGGCAACAACTGTGTAAAATGTTTAACAGCCTGGGAGTAAAATAACTGATGTAAGTACAAAGGGCCTTTGTCGCTTGTTTAATTGGCTTTTGTTTACTGCCTGTTCAAGGTCAGGGAAATTATATTGCTGCTTTAGTAACCCGGCTTTGAAACACTGTTCAAAGCATGATAAACTTCTTATCTGATAATATTTATTCCTTCTCCACTCTTGAGGGTTTGATGTGGCTAAGAAAGCAAATAGAGATTGAGATGACCTGCAGGGTCCTCTGAATTAGTCAGAGGCCTGATGGGAGTTCCTGGGTGAGACTTCACAGTCACTGTAGGACCTGGAGTGATATTTTATTAGTATAATGTGATTGACCTGCAGTAAGTTCCTACGGAATCCTCAGTTTCTCAAAGTTGAAGAAGGATTTCCAGAAAATAAGGTAGGTTTGTTTGCATTTAAAATTGAAAGGGGTAATAAAATAGAAATATGCCTAATATATAAAATGCTCTCTGTAAGGTTAGTTGCAGTATTTCTCTATCCCGTGATATTTACTTATCAAAATATTAATCATGTAATGGTTCAGTTTACTAAATTAGCATGTTTTGTATTTCTTAGAATGCTGGGGATCAGTCCTCATAATATGAACTAGGTAATGAGTTCCTCAGCTGGAGACCTAATCTGTATGTAAATACAGTTTAAAGTGTTTCAAGTAAAGTAGGCCAGGATTCATTTTAAAATATAAGGGAAAGTAGAACTCCTTAATTTTAGAAAGTTATGCCACTGACTTAGAAAAAAACAGTCAACCAAGGTAGAGGGAAGGTTTAAGTCTTAAAAGATACAGAGTTTTTAAAATGTCTTCTTGAATATGCTGCTGGGGCAGCGAGAACTGTGGGTGTCATGCTGTGGTCTTTGTCTGGCTCTCTGGCCATTTGTGAGCTCATGGACGGCCAGCTCAGGGCTCCCTGCTGTTTTGCATTCTAAGCAGCATGAAGTCCCACAGCCTCGGTGGCAGTTCCAGGCAGGGGCTGGCTTGGCTTTGGTGCATCCCATACACCCAGTGGTTGCCCAGTCTGTGGAAGGCTTTCAATAAGTACTTTTAAAGAATTAAAATAATTAATGCTTACATTTACATAAATGTCCAGACATGATCATATTTAATTTTTAGACTTTGAATAAATTACCTCCCCAGAAAGGAGGAAAGAACTCATTTTCGAAATAAATTACAACCTGTTAGAAACACCCTTAAGAGTGTGTCAAATTGTATTTGGTATTTGTTATTAAAGCAAAAGCAGTCATTGTTAAATATGTTGTCACACATGACGGGTGCGTTTGATATTTTCCGAGTGTGCCCTTCTGTTCACCCTTGGGAAAGCCTGCCCTTGGCAGATAGCCAAGGGGTACACAGATGCAGGTGGAGTTAACCATAGTGGGTCAAAGAACTTTGGGATTCTTGTCAGTTATCTGAAGTTGAGCTGCAAGTAAGGATGCCGTTGGTGTGAGGGTAGGGGTTGGCTTTGTTTTTGAGTACGCGGTTTGATTTTCCGAGGTTTTCTGGTTCAAGGGTCAATTCTGCATACTGATACTTGACTAAATTCACATATAGTGAACCAGTTTCCTATCCTTGCCACTGTAGCCTTCAAAGCGTGGGCTGTTTTTTTTGTTTTGGTTTGGTTTGGTTTGGTTTGGTTTGGTTTGGTTTGGTTTTTTTGTTTTTCTTTTTTCTTTTTGTGTTTGATTTTTAGAGATAGGAACTTGCTGTGTTATCCCTGCTGGCCTCAAACTCACAGGCTCAGGGAATCCTCCTGCCTTAGCCTTCTGGGTAGATGGGTTACAGTGCCTATCACGGAACCCCACCAAAATTGGGGTTTTATTTTTTTATTTTCTTGCAGGTGGTGAGATCCAACCCAGGGGCGATTGACCACTCAGCCATATCCCCAACCCTTTGTTTTTTTGTTTTGTTTTGTTTTGTTTTGTTTCTATTTGAGTCAGGGTCTCCCAAAGTTGCTTAGGGCCTCGCCAAATTGATGAGGCTGGATTTGAACTGGAAATCCTTTTGCTTCGGCCTACTGGGCCAAGAGGATTACAGGCACACACCAGCTAAAATTGGTATTTTTTAAATCACTTGTGTTAGATCAAGTCAGCACCTGACAGTCTGGTCCTAAGATCTCAGTTGGTGCCAAAATCTGGGAGAATGTGTTTCCAGAAAACAGATGGCTATATGGAACACCACAATACAGAGCACATTGGGGTTTTGCTATTGTTACTGCCTTTTCGAGTGCTAGGATTAAACCCAGGCCTTCATGCATGCTGGGCAAGTGCTGTACTTCTGAGTTACATCCCTAGCCCTTTTTGAAAATTTTTGAGACGGGGTCTCTGAATCACCCAGGGTAGCAGCAAATTTGCCGTTTTCTTGCCTCAGCTATCTGAGTAGCTAGGATCGCAGGTGTGCACCACCGTATATTCTAAGGAAACATGCCCCAGTTTTTAGAAATAAGTCAATAGAAAAGTAGCCTTGGTGTACACAAGTTGGATTTTGTGATTCGCTTTCTCCATCGTTTGATTTTTGTTTTGTTTTGGTTTTTAGAGTTGGGAATTGAACTCATGGCCATTACCACGGACCAAATGAACTATTCAATTTAAGCAATATTAAAGCACCTTGAATAAGCCATTTTCTTTGCTGGCTTGCAGTTTTCTCATCTACAGAATGGAATAATACTACCCACCTAAGCCACCCCTTCAAGTGTCTGTGTTGAAGGATTGCTATGGGCTCCTCATTCACATAAACAGAAAGAAAAGCAGCCTGCAGTTGCTGCAGGGCTTCTAAACAAGAATTTGAAATTGAAATTGAAGGTTTGAAATTCCTTTAGTTTCAGAATTGCTGAATAAGGAATAGCAGATCTTTGAAGCTAGAATAATAGAATTCTCTTTTTAAAGAGGTATTAATGTTTTTCAACATTTTATGATTATTTTAGACTTAGTATTATATCCTTCTTAAGGAAATTGAGCCATCTATTGATTAACCTCTATGAAAATTCATTCTGAGATTAAGGCAAAATAAAATAACCTGGTTAACGATACATAGTGTTGAAAATCAAATTCATCCTTGAGTTTCCTGTCAGCCAAGGCAAAATGGGCAATACAGTGTATTTTCTTTCTCTTTTTCCCCCTCTTAATCACCATATTTAATTTCACTGTATGTTAGCCTGCCTTAATTCCTCTTTGGCCAAAGGTAGGGCATGAGTTAATTACAGTGAACTATATAGTGATCAGTTTATAAATTTATAGTCAGATAAAGCATCATTTCTTCTAGAGGGAACCATTTTTTCCCCTTCAAACTGGATTTTTTAGCAGTAATGCTACAGATCCATGTTCCGCTATACTCTATGCCAGCGAGGTGATGTGAGGTCCGTTTCCTGCCAGCCCTGTCTGTCTCCTTACTCAGCGTGCCCTTCCCGCTTGGGAGGTGAAAGGTGTTAAGTATTGTTCCCTTGCAGAGGCTGCGGGGTGTGGAGAGTCTCACCTTAGCAATAGGGTTGATTTCCCCCATCATCACCTGAAACGCTTCCTTGCACTATAAAACTGGATCAGTCTGTGAGTCCTGCCTTCGTGGGTAGAGGGAGGTCTCCCTGCAGTGCTGGCTGGCACCTGCCAAGCCCAGTGGCCCCAGTGTGGCAGGCTGGATTCTCACCCCCCACCTTTCCCGGTATTCCCAGGTGGACGTGCTCATAGGCTGGCAAAGCAGTAGAGCGTGGAGGTCCACAGATGAGAGACTCTCTCTGTCTTCTCTCATGAGCACACTGACCTCCCTCGCCGCAGGGAGGCATCGTACTTTTTATTGTCACTATGCAATATTTATGAAATAAGGAGGGCCGGGTAACATTCAGGACAGTCAGATTCAATGCATGCATCTTTTTTTTTTTTTTTTTTTTTTTGTGGCGGTGCTAGGGATCGAACCCAGGGCCTCGTGCTTGACAGGCAAGCACTCTGCCAACTGAGCTATCTCCCCAGCCCATGCACCTCTTTCCTCTTTTTCCATGTAAACCACCCTCTCTGGTTTTCGTGTCCCCTCTGTCCCCAGTTGTCAACACCTCTGTTCTTTATTTAAATTTTAAGCAGCAGGAGATGAGGTTTGCCATAATTGACTTTTTTATGGAGAGTTTAATGTGCTCACTTACCAGTCATTTGTTTTTGTCTAGTATTTTGCATTCTTTTTATTTCAGATTATAGAACAAGAAGCTTTTCAAATTTGGGGGGTTTTGATTAAATTATCCCAAGTATAAATTGAAGCTAAATGTATTTCATCATCTCCAGGATGTAAGCTTCCCTCCCTTCTTGCCATTTTAAATGCCTTGCCTTCAACACACTTTTAACACTTTTTGAGATAGAATTCACTGGTCATATAGTAGTTGACTCATTTAAAAAGTGCAATTCAGTGATTTACAAATGTCCACACATATGAAACCATTATCTTTGTCAGTTTGGGAATATGTTCATCCTCTCACAAGGAAACCCCCTGATTCTCTAGGTCTACCCTCCTGCATGGACCCCCATCTCGCCCATCAGTCCATCATCAGTCTACTTCCTACAGATTTCCCTGTTCTAGACATTTCATATGAATGAAATCATATGACACATGGTCTTTGGTGCCTGGCTTCTTTCACTTGACATGATGTCATGTTGTAGCATGCTCCGCAACGTGAATATATACACATGTGCACGTGTGTGCCGGCCCTTTGTGTTCTTGGGTTCCTTATGCATGAACTCAACCAACTATGGGTTGAAAATAATTTGGAAAAAACCTGCATCTGTACTGAACATGTACAGATTTTTTTCTTTATTCTCTGAACAACGGTTTACATAGCATTTTGGTGCAGTAGGTATTATAGGTAATCTAGAGATGATTTCAAGTATGGGGGAGGATGCATGTGGGTTATTTGCAAATACTACGCCATGTTAAATAAGGGACTTGAGCATCTGAGGCTTTGGGTATTCACAGAGGGTCCTGGTCCCTTTCCCCCTCTCAGATGCCGATAGACAACTGTATACCACTAGACAGGTAAATACCATCATCGCTTTATCCACTCATCAGTTGATTGACATTCTGTCGCTCCAAGTGACCTTCCCAACCTCCCTTCTGACCACCTTTCACACTGTTCCATTCCAAAGTGTATTGTCTGATTTTTCTCCATTATAACAATTGTTATTTTGAAATGTCTCCAAAGATATACAGTATTGGAATTTTTCATATTCATCTATGTAACTGTTTCCTTCTTTTAGTGCAGTCTGATTTTTGTTCTTTCCCTTTTTTGGAGCTACTTCTTGCCACCACCCTTAGCAGCACCCCCCCCCCCCCCACTAACGTCTTTGCTGTTTTTCTGCATGGCATTATCTAGACTTGTATATTCATGCGCCCATCCAAAGATGGGGCAGGTGTGGTGGCGAAGGGCTGTCCCTGCTTTTATGGAATGAGCTTAGTTTCCTTTCCTCAGGAAGACATGGAAGGGCCAGAGTCACCTGGCAGGTTTTTCATTTGGTGTTACTTCTTCATGGCTGCTCTTGTTTCCTGATGTGCATGGTATCAGTGGACCCTGTCCCTCTGATGTGCATGGCATCAGAGCTGTCCCTCTGGTGATGGTCTTGCTTCCGGTGCTGTAGCTGTGGAGGAGGGTTCCTTCCGCAGCACAGGTCTGACTCTGTCTGTGGCCAGTGCCGCCTCTTGAACACAGCACATCCACTGAGCCTGCCTTCAGCCCAGGTCCCTCCTTGCCAGCCCCCACCACCCCTCCAGGCTGAAGACCCAGCAGGGCAGGGTCTTTCCTGCTCATGGCATTTGTTCCTGCTCTTTCTCTGTGTGGAGTGTCCCTTCCCCCAAGCTCTGGTTCCAGTCCATGCACTGCCCTTAGCCTTTCAGTAGACCTCTCCTGTGTTCCTAAGGAACTTAATTTGTGTTAAAAATACAAATTATCTTTAACATGGTATAATACCAGGCTTCCTACCCCAATAAGTGGTGGTATTTGTCCGTACCTGGCACCCTCCTAAACTTCAGGGTCCTTGAAACAAAATCCAGCCTCCGACCCTTTTGTGTATCTTCCCTAGGAATCAGGAAACTGCACACAGTAGGTGTTTAATAACTATTCACCAACCGGATCCAGCTGGGACTCCTGTGGCCATAATTGCCCGGGGGGGGGGGGGGGGGGGGTAGAGCTGTTCCTTCCAAAATCCAACCTATTTGTCACCATCCAAAGGTCGCTGTTAGCACACCGGGCAGTCTTTGTTGGGGCAAACTCCAGCTCTGGAAAAGGAGTTACCAGTCAAGACTGGAGTGCATTAGCAAAGTTTTGAAAGGCAAAATGCCTTTAAGTTGCTCCTCGTCCAGCCTCCAGCTGTGACATCTTTGAAAGTTAAATTCACCAGAAAAGGAAGTTGCCAGCAAAAAGAGAAGCACCAATGGAAAGCCAGGCTGGCCTGTCTCGTGATCGCGGGGTGGGTTGCCCAGGGCGACAGTCAGCCTATAGATCCCCCATCCCCTGGTTGAATTACTGGGAAGGGGCGCAGGACAATGGTGGTGGGAGTCTGGCAGTAGCGGCCGCTCCCAGCGGCTGTCTCCCTCCCTCCCTGAGCTGTATCAAATCCTACAGCCACACCACACTAATTAGCCCGAGAGTGGAAGGGGTTGTCATGGCGACCGGGCACTTTTTAAAGCGCAGGAATGGTGTTCATTATTGTTCCGTGTCTTTGGCTGTGGGGAAAAGGTCAGTGTGGCCGTTGTTTTCCATATGAATTTTGGCCCAAGCGCCCAGCTGAAGGTGGAATGCCCCTCCGAGCGCCTGGAAGATGGTAAGTGCGCCCAGCGAGCTGCCTGGAGGGGAGGCCCTTCCAGTGACACCTTTGGCTCTTAAAACTAGAGTCCGGAGGGGGAGTGATGGGAGAGTCTGCGTCAGGAACAGCCGAAGCTGCGGACTTTGCGCCAACTTCTGAGGCTCAGGTGATTAGCTCCGCAGTGTGGGTTTCTCTGATCTTATGAACTTAACAAAAGTTGCCCAAGTCGGATGCTTCATTCAGTGTCCGTTTGGTGTAAGCTTGGCACTGTCCTTTGTAGATTGCTGTTGGTTCTGATTATATCCCCAAGTTAAACAGAACAGAAGCATTGGAACCAAATAACTTAGGAACGTGCTACTTAACCTCCACCCTATTTTCTAAACCTGAGACCCAGCCTAAGGTCTGCCAAGAGTAATTTTGTTTCCATATTTTCACGCGCTTTTCTTACTTTTCTAGGATAGCTTAAATAATCAAACCCAAAAATCAGAGAGCCCTGGTTCTTAATTGGAGAGCCCCAGTTCTTTGGCTGTTTGCCCTGATCTCTTGGCTGCATTGGTTAGAATACTGCTAAGTAAAGAGACTTGGCGAGTGTTTGTATAAGAAATTTTTGAGAGGAGTCAGCCTGCTCGAAGACAGCAGCTATTCCATCAAAAGCTGTCAGGGGGTTTGCAGAGCATTCTTTAATTTTCGTTTTTGTTAGTTTTGGAAGTGTGCAGGATAACCTGGCTTTAAGCCTCATTTTGTGTTCGTGACTGACTGCATTTGCTAAAGACCACAGATTAAGCTCCTTTGCATTTTTTGTACTTTTTAGCAATTACATCCTATGGTTCTATTTTTCAGTCCTTTTATTCACGGTTGTGTGGAATAACAAAATAGAAGTTAATTAAAGGGAATGGGTGGTTGGATTAAAAAATGAATTGCCGTCCAAAAAGCTGTAAATTAGGAATGACCCACTTTTTTTGCTTTATCCTCAAAAAAACTATTGTCCTGGAAGCAATGCCAATTTGTTTGGCAACTGAGCAGAGAAGAGAGCACATTTCAGACACTAAGTCTTGATTTGATTTCCTGTCTTGAATTTGTATGTTCTTGGGCTCAACTGTGCTTAGTATGGAACTCGCAACAAATGAGCTATTTGACTAAAAACTGGGCAAATTTCAATTCTTTTTTTCTCTCTCATCCATTGGCCAGCATTGCTTGGTCCCCTTTTCTTGTCCCCATTTGTGTGTGTGTGTGTGTGTGTGTGTGTGTGTGTGTGTGTGACCCTCAATGGTCACAGGATTCTGTGGCTTAAAAATGCTCTTAAACTGAGGTTTAAAAAGTAAAACAAAGTGATATTTGTAACACTTTTAGGTTCTTTGGAAAAGGATAGATTTTAAAACAGTGGAGCACTTATGATATTTGCGAGATAGGTATTTGAACACAGACATTTATGTTAAGAAATCATTGGTAAGTTTTAAGATATAATGGTGTTATTTTAAAATACGATATATACTAAAATGTTTACAAATGAGGTGGTACGAAGTCTGGAACTTTCCTGAAAACAGAGGAAGAGGTGAATGCAGGCTCCTGAGTGGGGAGGGCTGGCTGGCCGTGGTTGTTGGGGGGAGGTGGCACGTTCACTGGGGCTCATTTCCTAGCCTGTATTTTTGCATATTTTGTTCAAGATTCTACAACTGCACGTGCACACTCATGAGAGGCAGTGGTGGGGATGGCCTCATCGCCCCATCTTATCTGACGCTCTCATCTTGCTGTATCTCTCCTTTCTCACGTTTAGATGCCAGACCAGTTTGACCAGGCAGTTGTGCTGAACCAGCTGCGGTATTCCGGGATGCTGGAGACGGTGAGGATTCGCAAAGCCGGGTATGCCGTCCGAAGACCCTTTCAGGATTTTTACAAAAGGCAAGAGAGAGCTAAATGGATCCTCTTTCTTTTCAAAGGGGTGGGAGAAAGCAAGGAACCCCAGCTCAAGGTAACACTGGGCATCTCTGCATTGCAGGTATAAAGTGCTCATGAGGAACCTGGCTCTGCCCGAGGACGTCCGGGGGAAGTGCACGGCGCTGCTGCAGCTCTACGATGCCTCCAACAGCGAGTGGCAGCTGGGGAAGACCAAGGTACAGGGATGGAACAGCTGCCACCAAAACTGGAGAGATGGAGGGTGACGCCCGTGAGGGGTGCTGTTCCAAGACTCCCCTCACCATTAGCTTTTTAGTATTTGGAACAAGCTCGCAGTGCCAGATCCACTGCCACCTCTTGTCTTCCAAACGCCACTTTATGTGAAGTCCTTGACTCGCCAGGGACAGTGTTTCCTTAGGGGACCATGGAAACACTCGTACACACGAGTTTCAAGCAGACAGCATGTGTCAGCTGATGAGTGTCTCAGTGTCATGGGGCTAGGCAATCCCCAACATTTCAGAAGTGAGACCCCCCCCCCCAAACCTTTCCAGCTGTCTGTAACTGAATGTTGGATGGTGTCACTGCTACCGCAGCAGCTGCTGTGCAGGAGCCAGCAGGCAGCTTGGAATCCTGCAGGTTGCCAGAAGCACAGTCCAGACAGTGAGAAGTAAAATCTGCTTTGGAACATGATGCAGTGGCAGAGGCCCTTAAACCGCTTACGCTGGACAGAGATAAGTAGGAAGCCCTCTAGCCGGAACACCAAAAATCACCTATAAAATCAGTTGAATAGCCTTTTCTTCCCATGTCAGGGAACTGCCAAAACCCCACTCCTCTCCAGGCCCTTATCACATGGGAAAGACACAGAAATGTAGGCAGCAGGGCTTAGCTTTCCAAAGAGCTGGTCCTCCTGCCCAGTCCTCCTGCCCCTACACATGCAATGCAGTGTGACCCAGGGCCTCTCATGGACGAGGCTGTACCTCGGCCCTCAGAGTTACTTTTGTAATGTTGATATTTTTATGTGCATGTAACTTTTTGAAGCCAAGATGCTCTGATTATAATCATTTAGCAGGTGGGAAGAGAGGGTTTCCTCACAGCTAGGCAGTGATGCAGACCTGTAATCCCAGAGACTCAAGAGGCTGAAGCAGGGTGGTCACAAGTTTGAGCAGCCTGGGCAATTTACCGAGGCCCTGTCTCAAAGTAAAAAATAAAAAGAGCTGAGGGATGTAAGGAGCCCCACAAGGCCCTGGGCTTGATACACTGTAATACAAACAAACTGGAGAGGTTTCTTCCTCTTATCAAAATAGTATTTTAGAACTTTCTTGAATCACCCTTCACATACTCCTGAGATTTAATGTACTGATGCTGGGCCATGAACTGTGTCCTGGCCCACAGTGAGATAAAACTTTAGAAACTCCAATAGCAATTTTATAGTCATTTATGCCTATTGACTAGTGTAATAACAAAAACAATGAGATTTGAACATTTTATATATATATATATATATATATATATACATACCTTTTTTTTTTTTTTTTTTGGCAATCCTGGCAATTGATTGAACCAAGGTTGCTCTACCACCGACCTACATTTCCATCCTTTTTCAGTTTTATTTTGAGAGAAGGTCTTGCTGAGTTGTTGAGGCTGGCCTCAAAATAATGATCCTCCTGCCTTAAGTCTCCTGAGCAGCTAGGATTACAGTGTGTTCCACTGTACCCAGCCTCTTGTAATATATCTCTGTTGGATTTTACAAATATATTACTCCAAGGCAGGTGGGAAGTTTACAAAAGACTTTTCTCGAAAGCATGACCATATGAATTTGCAGTGAACAAAAGGAGAAGGGAAAAGCCTTACCTACAAACAAGCAACCCTGACTCAGAGGTGCCTTCCTTCCACCAACCACATTCCTTTCTTCTTTCAACCAAGTTCCAACTTCCTCCTGGTTAGGTCTTCCTTCGGGAATCCTTGGAGCAGAAGCTGGAGAAACAGCGGGAAGAGGAAGTTACTCGGGCAGCCATGGTGATCCGGGCCCACATCTTGGGCTATTTGGCACGGTAAGACCTGTGCCAGGGAAGAGGGCTTGTGTCCCCAGTGGTGTAGCTGGAGTCACTGGCATAGAGGAGTGGCTCAGGTCAGGCCTCTTCCGTAGCCACACTGGCAGCTCAAGGCCAGCAAACCTGACCTGGGAAGAAGCAGGAAAGATTGCATACCACTTTTTGACTTTTCAATTATAACAGTCTTATTAGAGGACTCTACGAGATGCCTAAATCGTTTGCCTGTTGCTTGCACCCTATGCTGAAACCACAGCGCCTCTGTTTGCTTTGGTATTGCAGACTGAGTATACCTTGTCCAAAGTGCATGGGACAAGAAAAGTTTCAGATTTCAGGATTTTTGGATTTTGGAATGTTTACGTGCACTTTACCGGTTGAGTATTCTAATCTGACAATCTGAAATTCAGAATGTTCCAGAATCTGATTGCCTTTTTGTTGCAGTACTGAGGAATAAACCCAGGGCCTCACAAATGCTGAGCATGCACTCTCCACTGAGCTACTCCCCAGGCCCAAGAACCCAAAAGTTTTGAGCATTGTGTCAGCACTCAGAATTTCAGAGTCTTAGAAGAGGGCTGCCCAGCCTGTATCATTTCGTCCTTAAATTTGCATTCTCTGGTTGTTGGGGGAAGTAGGCACCGCCTTTCATGGCATTTTAGTTCTGTCTGCTGTGTGTAATAGCGCACCATGTGAAAATCCACACTGCCACGTTTTCTGAAATACAGAGCTGCCTTCTGTGGTGGTATTTTGCTTTCTTTGTTTTCATATGAACAGGAGAATATATCGTTATCTACTTGGATCCTGTTTACCCAGCTTCCTGCCAAGCAATCCAAAGTCAGTGTTAGGGGTTCTATGTTTATTTAGCCAAGATAGTGATGAGTTCTTACTTGTTTTGTTTATTATTCTTTTGTTTTCTTCTGTTTTATTTTAACAAAAGGGCCTCCTTGTTCTCTTCAGTCTCCTAATGAGAGTATCCCAGAGTATCTTTCCAAAACTAGGTCTTTTCCTTTTGTCTTGAAGCCTTAATGAAGCACATTTGAATAGCTCACAGCCTCATTACTTCAACTACTATTCTTTTCCTTTGCAGAAAGCAATACAGAAAGGTCCTTTATGGTGTAGTGACAATACAGAAGAATTATAGAGCCTTCCTTCTGAGGAAGAGATTCTTACACCTGAAAAAAGCAGCCATAGTGTTCCAGAAGCAACTCAGAGGCCAGCTTGCCCGGAGAGTTTATAGACAACTGCTGGCAGAGAAGCGGGAGGAAGAAGAAAAGAGGAAGCGGGAGGAAGAAGAAAAGAAAAAACGAGAGGAAGAGGAAAGGTATGATGTCTTTCTTGCTTGGATGAAACAATAGGACACATTTTGAGTTTTATGTTCAGTCTCTCGAGGATTCCCAGTGGGCTTTGCAGCACCTACCATTGAAACAAACAGGAATTCTTGGCATCTGAAATGTAAAATTCCTTGGCAATGTTGAAAGCCCAATTTTGTGCATATTTCTGTTCACGTGTAGAAAGGGACGGTGCCAAAGGCAGAGGCTGCATCCTTCATGCTTCTTAACTTGCATTTAGCAGAGTCTTTTTAAAGTTACATTTTGTTGGATCTGGGGTACACACCTGTAAACCCAGCTACTCAGGAGGCTAAGACAGGAGCATTGCGCGTTCAAAGCCAGCCTGAGCAACTTAGCAAGGCCTTAAATTAAACCCTGTGGTTTTTTGTTTTGTTTTTTTTTTTTAAGTTGTTGATGGACCTTTATTTATTTATTTATGTGCAGTGCTAAGAATTGAACCCAGTGCCACCCACATGCTAGGCAAGTGCTCTACCACTGAGCTACAACTCCAGCCCTAAACCCTATCTTAAAATAAAAAATAAAAAAGGCTGGCAATGTGTCTCAGTGGTGGAGTGCCCCTGGGTTCAATTCCTGGTGCCTGAATAAATAAAAAAAAAGTTACATCTTGGACTAGGGATATAATTCAATGGTAGAGCACTTACCTAGCATGTGTGAGGCCCTGGGGTCCACTCCAGCCACCACCAAAAAAAAAGGGCAGATCTTGCTGAAAAGTCATTCTAAGATTGTTGATTATTGTTGATTTTCATTTTCTTTCTCTTTTCTATTTTTAGAGAAAGAGAGAGAGCGCGAAGAGAAGCAGAGCTCCGTGCCCAGCAGGTGATGATCGCTGTGACAGTTGGCCTCTCCTGTAACTGCTTCCCTCCCACTTCTAACTCTGCATGTGGGAATCAATATGGAGAAGCTTGAAGAAATGTTTATGATTGAGTTTCTTACCTGTTTCAATTGGGGAAAGCTTAGTGAATGTAATTATCACAGCGGCATAATTTCTTAAAGTCCGTGATGACCGCTATGTTAGTTTGCTAGGATTGCTGTGATAGTGTACCAGCTGGGTGGGTTAAACAATGGAATTTGAATTTCTCAGGGTTCTGGAGGGTGGGAGTCCAGGATCAAGCTGTGCTCAGGTTTGGTTTCTCCTGAGGCCCCGTCTCTTGGACTTGCAGATGGTCACCTTCTCCCTTTGTCCTCACATGGGCTTTCCTCTGTGTTTGCCCGGCCAGGGTGTCTGTGTGTCCTAATCTCTCATCCAAGGACACCATCAGGTCAGGCGTGGATCCACCCCGAGCCCTGATTTTAACCCATTCACCTCTGTATGCCCTGTGGCCAAGTGCAGTCACATCCTGAGGTGCAGAGGGACAGGGCTTCAACATGAGTCTGTGGGGGCAAAGTGCAGCCCAGAGCGACCATATTTCTTCATAGCTGCAAAGAAGAAGATGCTTGTGGGTTTGGGGAGGCGGCATTCTAAAATCCACCTCCCCTTGTATTCAGGAGGAAGAAGCCAGGAAGCAACAAGAGCTGGAAGCCTTGCAGAAGAGTCGCAGGGAAGCCGAACTGACCCGGGAGCTGGAAAAGCAGAAGGAAAACAAGCAGGTGGAAGAGATCCTGCGCTTAGAGAAGGAGATCGAGGACCTGCAGCGCATGAAGGAGCGCCAGGAGCTGTCGCTGACCGAGGCCTCCCTGCAGAAGCTGCAGCAGCTGCGGGACGAGGAGCTCCGGCGCCTGGAGGACGAGGCCTGCCGGGCGGCGCAGGAGTTCCTCGAGTCCCTCAACTTCGACGAGATCGACGAGTGCGTGCGCAACATCGAGCGCTCGCTGTCCGTGGGGAGCGAGTTTTCGGGCGAGCTCGGCGAACTCGCGGAAAGTGCGAGCGGAGAGAAGCCCAGCTTCAACTTCAGCCAGCCCTACCCGGAGGAGGAGGTGGACGAGGGTTTCGAGGCCGACGACGACGCTTTCAAGGACTCCCCCAACCCCAGCGAGCACGGCCACTCGGACCAGCGGACCAGCGGCATCCGGACCAGCGACGACTCCTCCGAGGAGGACCCCTACATGAACGACACGGTGGTGCCCACCAGCCCCAGCGCGGACAGCACGGTGCTGCTGGCGCCGTCGGTGCACGACTCCTCCAGCGGCGAGTCCACCTACTGCATGCCCCAGAACACTGGGGACCTGCCCTCGCCCGACGGTGACTACGACTACGACCAGGACGACTACGAGGACGGCGCCATCACCTCTGGCAGCAGCGTGACCTTCTCCAACTCCTACAGCAGCCAGTGGTCCCCAGACTACCGGTGCTCCGTGGGGACGTACAACAGCTCTGGGGCCTACAGGTTCAGCTCGGAAGGGGCCCAGTCCTCGGTGAGTAGCCCGAGGCTTGTCCCGGGTTGTGGAAGTGGTCCACCCTTGACCCCCTAGTGTCGTCTGTCGAATTAAGACATCTAGAACCGAAGATCAAAGTCATGTGCTCCAAGGTGATCTTAAACCCCTTTCTCTTTCCAAAGGCCATTTGAATTAGTAAGTGATACTTGAATGTGTCCTTAGTTGGAACACAAAGCCCAGAACTGAATTTTGCCAGGGACCCTAGAAAACTGACTTTTTAATGGAGCCTTAGGTTTGCTTTGCTGCAGTCACACCCCAAACTGGAATTTACCTTGCCAAGGACGTGTGGGAGAACCTTCCTTACAGTAACTTCACTGTCCACACCACATGATGTTGTGTCTTGTACTGCTCTTTCCAGTTTCTAGTTTTATTTATAGTTTACTTTTATTTTTTCCCTTCGGTCATGCATTAAATGCTGTCTTTACTTTCTAAGACTTGAAAATGTTTTTAGCGTAGTAATTTAAAGGAGATTTAACCCTTGTGTGGTTTGATTAAAATTATACCCTTAAAGAACTGTTCTCTTTTTAGAATCAAGCCTTTGGATTAAAGTATATCTTGTGTTTTTAGGTATCAGTTCAACTGACCATTTGACCCTAAAAGTTAGTCTTGTTATTCGGAATTCCTTTGTTTGCCACACTCCATGGTAATGTTGTGAGCATCTTGTCCTGGCATGTTCTGATGTTTACCTGTGCCAGTATTTTCATTGCTGGATTCCCATCCTTTCTCAACATTGATGTTCTGTGTCTTCCCCCTTCTCTAGTTTGAAGACAGCGAAGAGGACTTTGACTCCAGGTTCGATACAGACGACGAGCTTTCTTACCGGCGTGACTCTGTGTATAGCTGTGTCACCCTGCCTTACTTCCACAGCTTTCTGTACATGAAAGGTAGGATCTGCAGCCCCAGAGGCTGGGCCAGGGTACAGCAATGGGAAGCGGGCTGTCTCCCTGAGCTGATTGATGGGCCTGGGAAAGCCACTCCACTGTACCTCTCCTCATGTGCGGCTTAAGTGGGTGGGGATGCTATGCTGGGTTGGCATGACATGGATGGCTGTGGTTCCTGCCATAATGAGCATGTCCCTGGCGCCGCTGGGTCGGTCCACAGTGATGGGACCAAGAGTTGGCAACCACTGCATCCATTTTCAGTCCCTCTCTCCTGTCTATTGCTGCCCCCCATCTCTTTCACTTACTCTCTTTCTCACACACACTTAGAAACAAATGAGTATGTTGCTACTGCTGGAAGTGGTAGGGACCCTTCTAGCGACAAACTGCATTTCCTCCTGCACAGGGTGTTAGAGCACCTCCTAGAAAGTGATGCTCTGGGGGTGTGGGGTAAAGATGCGACAGGGCCACAGCCAGCTTAAACTGCTACAGCATCCGCCTCTGGAGAGGATTTTCCTTTAATTTCCTTTAATTGTTGGATGTACTGTATTGGAACTTAACATTTGGGAACCTTGAGCCACATGCCTTTTGGAAAATGTTCTACTTAGGACATGGTACTCACGCCTTATTCCTGTTCCTGGCTCCCTGCCCCCTTGGGGGCAGGCATAATGAAAACCTGTGATCGGGTGTTTGGTAGAAGTTTTACATGGGTGGGCAAGAGGGGACCCTCTTGTTTCTTTCATGGTCCGGTCTGGATGGCGGAGAGAGTCGAGAACCCAGGAATGGGGCGGGAGAACAGGAACCAGCCTCCCCGGGTGGTGTCTGGCTCTGCTGCCCTTCCATTTGTCTTCTTTTCCTGCTTTCTCCCATCAAGCCATCAAGTGCTTTTCTTCACTTTCTTTCCTATTGCCCTGTCCTTTCTTCCTTCTTCCTTTTCCCCTTCTTCCTTCCCTTGAGAAACTTTTATTCTGGCTCCTTTCCTGTCTCTTCTTGTTTTTTTTGTTTGTTTTTGTGGTGCTGGGGATTGAACCCAGGGCCTTGTGCTTGCAAGGCAAGCACTTTACCAACTGAGCTATACCCCTAGCCCATTCTTCCTGGTTTTGTTTGTGTAGTTTTGCTTTTGGATGCTTTCTTTTCTTTCCAGTTTGTTCCTCTTTCTTGGCACATTTGTCTTTTTTACATGTCGTCTTGGCCCTCCTTCATGTTTTCTTCTGTCCTTCCTGTGGTTTTCTTTTCATTTGATTTATTTTTGCTATGGCTGCTCCCCTTGTAAAGCAGGACTCTAGTGATTAATATCAGTCCTTTTCAAATTCTCATCCTCTGCCTCAGCTCCTCAAAGTGCTCATAAAGCCCCCACCAGGTTTGGTTTAGGGGGAACTTGCCTAATTGCCTGAAGTCACTGGTTGGCAAGGATTTTATAGGAGGAGTATTGAAAGGAAATAGATTGGGGTATTCTTAATCAAGACAGTTACCCACATTGGAACACCTGATACAGAAAACAAATGTAATCACAGATCAGAACCTACTGATCCAATAAGTAATCATGGCTTCATAAGATTTTCTTATACATTTCTTAGATAAACTAAATATAAGCTTTTTATTAATATATTTCCTTCCCTCAATTAATTTCTAGTTCTATAAATTTGCTTTAAAGTCCCTATAATATCACACACAGTTGATTACAATATTGGCATTGAAGCTGGGCACAGGGGCCACACATGCAATCCCAGCTACTCAGGAGACTGAGGAAGGATGATCACAAGTTCAAGGCCAGCCTAGGCAGCTTAGTGAAACCCTGTCTCAAAATTAAAAAATCAAAAGGACTAGGGGTGGGGGCTGGGGTCGTTGCTCATTGGTGGAGCACTTGCCTGGCATGCATGAGGTACTGGGTTCGATTCTCAGCACCACACGTAAATTTTTTAGAAAGCTTCGTCAACAACTAAAAAAAGGTTTAAAAAAAAAAGGACTAGGTGTAGCTCAGTGGTAGAGTGCCCCCTGGATCAATTCCCAGTACCACAGCAATAAAACAAGCAAACAAATGAAAGCATGTGACTTTGATTCATAATACAGTTGTCTGATTAAAATAAGATAATTAGGAAAAAGTAAAAATATATATTCAGAACATTTAAATCAGAGTTCAAGGAGATAACTAATTTAAAAACTTAATAAAGGAAATAACTGACTAAATACAGCATCGACTAATTTTTATTAAACTCTTGAATAAAATAATGCCCAACATTTTCAGAGAAACCAGTTCAAAAAGAAAATCCCGTCAGCACCTTGTATTTATGGCCAAATAGCCAACCAAAGGTGTTCGCGGTTAGGAAATGAACAGCATTGATCACATTCTCTACGTGATGTTGTCTCAGAAGAACGTGTGGAATCCCACGGTAGGGCTGGCGCAGCAGGAGCAGGAGTGGCAGGTTCCACTCCGATGGCGAGAGCTGCTGTGGCGACCGGTGCTCTCTGAACAGCTGAGTGAATGCCGTCATTTAACCAGGAGGTGATGGAACAACTTTGTACTACAGTTTTCCTTTGGGCTTGTTTTGAGAAACCCAGATTAAAGTCACAAATCAAAAAATAATAATAAATGTTTCACTTCGAGTCCTTGGCAAGTTCGCTGTTGGTTAGGAAACAGCTCTGGAGCATGACTGATCACAAAGGGGCCTCAGCCAGCGAGCAGGGAGCACTTCAGAAGCGAAGAGGGACAGCATCTGTGCAGTGCCGCAAAGCCAGGGGACGTCCGCCGCTTCGTGGGTTCCTGTGGGGGGTTAGTTGCACATCGATCGCCCCAGTCATCGGGGAAAGGTCGCCTCTTTTTCCGATCTGTGAAGTGTCATTTTTGCTTACTTTAAATATCTATGTCCAGACATCTCTTATTTCTGTTATGGATTTGGATCCAAAAATGAACTATGAGAAGCCTTATAAGAAATTGAAGTAGATTATGTTCCACAGTGTACTAATTAAATCAGGTTTTTGAACAATCGTGGTATGGTGTCACTCCTAAGCATCCTCATGGAATCTAAATACCAGAGTAAGATTGTCCTGCTGAAAGGGTATAGAAATATTTTTAATTCTGTGAAACATAGTATTAGCATATTCTTTTAATTTCAGCTAGAAACTTCACTACTACACAAATTTCAGCTGAACTTTCTCTTTTAAGGTCCAACTCCCTGGCTTTTTTTTCCCCCCCTCAACAGTGTCAATCTTATACCTTCTCCTTTAAGCCATTTTCAGATAATGCTCTTTGAAAAAAACATGTTTATATAAAACACCATTTTTAAAATTATTTATTTATTTTGCTGGGAATTGAGCTACTGAGCTATATCCCCAAAACACCGTGTTTTCTTGATCTGTTAGACTTTATGACTAAACTGTGGAATCCCTCTTGCTCCCCACTGACCGATGAGGAAGGCGACATGTGAAGGACACCCATCTTAACACCACTTCCCCTCTGGGGCATTTGGAGGTCGCCGCTGTCCGTACACAGAAGGGTTCTGGACTCGCTCCCGGGCGAGAGCGTGGGTTCCTTACTCGGCAGCCCCGGGAGTGGGAGCTGTTCAGTGTGTGAGCAGGGCGCCAAGCGGCTGCGCAACTGGAGCCAGCAGCCCAGCCAGGCGCGGCCCAAGGTCGCCTGCGCCTTGAGACCCGCTGCAGACACTGTCATCGCAGGCGGCTGACCTCTTAAACCTTTCCCTCCCATCAGGTGGCCTGATGAACTCCTGGAAGCGCCGCTGGTGTGTCCTCAAGGACGAGACCTTCCTGTGGTTCCGCTCCAAGCAGGAGGCCCTCAAGCAAGGCTGGCTGCACAAGAAGGGCGGCGGCTCCTCCACGCTGTCCAGGAGAAACTGGAAGAAGCGCTGGTTTGTCCTCCGCCAGTCCAGGCTCATGTACTTCGAAAACGACAGCGAGGAGAAGCTCAAGGGCACCGTGGAAGTCAGGACGGCTAAGTAAGTGGATGGCCTGGGCGTGGCCCTCGGGCAGCGCCATGGCTGCGAGCTTGGGCACCGCGGGGGTATAGTGCTCCTCCGCAGGGTTCTTGCAGCAGGAGACTCCAGGGGGTGTCGGGTGAGTTTTGACAGCGCACTTCAGTGCCCTGGATCAGTAGGAAGCCAGGAGGCAAGACTTGGTGGACAATTTGCTTTTTGTGGTTACACTCAGTCATAGGGCTCTCGTTTGGAACATGGTCCCTTGAACATACAGCTAACCCACTGGAATTATGTCGGCATGCAGGAACAATGGTGTGAATCTGCAGCAGTTGGTTGAGGGTCCTTTCATGGGTGACCTTAGCTCATTCAGTTCTTCCTCACGTTGGCTATTAGCCAGCAGATTAATTAGCTAAGTTCGGAGCAGACTGACAGACTGCAGGTGTGTTGTGAAATGGGTCATCTATCATCTATGCCAGCTCTCCCCATTCTCAGCAATAAGAGGGGCAGGCATGTAATCCCATATAACCCATATATAAGCCCACTTTCTCTGCCACCCCTTGGAGAACCAAGGCTTTGGACTATCGAGGGCTTGTTATTTTTGTTAAAACATTTTGATGCTAGGGTACCTGGTTTTCTTGGGTACTTAAGTATGAAGTTATTAGTTATAAGAAAACATTTTGGTGCCAGGGGTATTTTTCTTGGGTACTTAGGCACTAAACGAACTTGTTTAAGAGTGATCTGTGGTTGTACTCCACTCAAAACTGAGCAACCGTATTTAGGACAGTGGTAGAGTAAACTTGGAGAGATCGAATTAACCCCTGAAGTCATAAGACTTAAAAATGAAATGTTTCTCATCAGTCAGCCTCAGCAACTTCAGAAAATTACTCATGGGACAGTGGAACGTTTCATGAGGAGAGGAAGGTCTTCCGTGTGTTGGCTTTAGGACAAATCATAAAGTGCAGAGAGCGAGCGCTGAACTTTTCCAGGCTGCCCTTTTGGACTTATTAGGAACCAGACTGGGTGTTTTGGAAATTCAGGTGTGAGTCCTACAGCAGTGTTCACAGCCTGGCACTGCCCTGCCATCCTGGGTGCCCAGGCTCAGCCCAGATGCTGTGGTGGTCCACTTCATTGTCTCATAGTTGGGGCCCCAAATGCCCTGAGACTGAGACTGAGAGTGGAATATTTACTTGTCATTATTCCCTAAATAATCGGTATGACAACTATTTGTATTACATTAGCTATTGCAGGAAACCTAGACATGATTTAAAGGGTACAAGAGAATGAATGTAGGTTATAACCAAAATACCCTCCTGCATTTTACTATGAGCCTTATTAAGCATGCCCACATTTTGGTCTCCAAAGGAGGTTTGCTGAAGATGCCAGCAAACTATTAGTTTTGCGATTTGCTGTACCTCCTCCCTGCCCCAGGCCCTGGGGACTCCACCTAGGGGTGCTCTGTCTCCAAGTTATACCCTCATCCCTTTTTATTTTTGATCTTGAAACAAAATCTCTCTAAGGTGCTAACCCGACTGCTCTGTGCTTCTTAAGAAAGCTCTATTTTTCAGACACTTTTTCAAATTATATGGTTATAGAAATGTTAGCTATTTCTGTCACATTCTGTAGAGCAAGGACAGTGAGTTGGGGTTTTAGCACATAATCTTTTTTTTACTTTATATTTTGAAGTGTTTTATTATAGAAAATTTCAATTATGGACAAAAGTAGGTAGAATAATATAATAAAACACATGTACTAGGGGCTGGGTTGTAGCTCAGTGGTAGAGTGCTTGCCTAGCACGTGTGAGTCACTGGGTTCAATCTTCATCACCACATTAAAAAAATAAAATAAAATAAAATAAAGGTATTGTATCCATCTACAGAAAAATGTTTTTTTAAAAAAAATATATATCTATTTTAAAAATTACAACTCCCATGTACTCACCCAACTTTGGCTATCTGCCTATCATTTCACCCAGAATCACCCCCTGCCTATTCCTGAAAAATTACATTCTTTCAGAACAAGCCCCCAACATCATGTCAGTTTATCTGTAAATATTTTTGTATGCATCTAAAGATTCTTTTTAGTTCATAAGTCAATGCCCATATAAATTAAAAAATAATATTAGCTGAGCAAAGTGGCTCATGCCTGCTGTCCCATCTAATGAGGATGCTAAGTCGTGAGGATTGCAAGTTCAAGGCCAGCCTGGACTACTTAGTGAGACCCTTTCTCAGAATAAAAAATACAAAGGGCTGGGGGTGTAGCTCAGTGGTAGAGCACCACTGGATTCAATCTCTGGTACCTTAAAAAAAAGTTGGCTTCTAGTATCAAACTCCACTTGTTCCCATTTCCTAAAGTTGTCTCATAAATGGAGGTGGTTTAGGTTGGTTTTGTAGATTCTTTCTTCAAATTGGAACCCAAACAAGGTCCAGACTCTTTTTTTTTTTTTTTTTTTCTTTTTGTGGTACTGGGGATCGAACTCAGGCCCTTTTGCTTGCAAGGCAAGCACTCTACCAGCTGAGCTATCTCCCCAGCCCCAGGTCCAGACTCTTGATTGATAGACACCCCTCCCCTGCACCAAGTCGCGTCTTTCACTCGTTAGCTGCAGCTGAACACCTCTTCATTCACCTTCGCTGGCACCAGGCCAGTGCCTTCTTGAACATGTTCCTCGTCCTCATTTCTTCTCCGTGGACTGGTTGGTTGATAGACCTCCAGGGGGATCCAGTTCAGGTCTTCTGTACACCAGAGCTCTGTATATGGCAGGGTCTGTCCCTGTTAGAATCATTGATTGTTGCCTAGAGCATTAATTCTTCAGGGGCGACAGACAAGACCTAGCACATTTAGGGGTATGGCCCTAGACTGTTAGGGGTTACAGAATAGTGGTAGTCATCTCTTAGAGTCTGTAGGGTGTTGGTTAAGAACACCCTGCCCCTCAGGGGTACCCAAATCCACAGATGCTCAAGTTCCTTGTCGAAATGGCATAGTATTTGCATGTAACCTACACGCCCTCCTATGTATTACAAATCATCTCTAAATTATTTATAATAACTAACACAGTGTAAATGCTGTGTAAATAGTTATTGGACTTTATTGCTTAGGGTATAATGACAAAAAGAAGTGAGTAGGTGTACGGTACAGTTGCAGGCTTTTTTCTAAATATTTTCAACCAGCTGTTTTGCAGACCACAGACCCAGAGGGCCAACTGCCCTCATTTATTACCTAGATTTCTATAAAGAGAGGCTTCTAACCAGGTAGTGGTTGTCCTAAGGTGCTGTTTATTTAGGAAAGGCAACATAAATCCTGGCCCCCACCCCCACCTCAGTTTCCAGGAAAAGTGGGTGGGTTCCCCCGCATGCTCCACTGATGGCAACTCTAGCGATTTCATTTATTTGTCCAAGTATCGGTGTGAGCTCATGGACTTGCATGTATTTAGTGGGTTTCCAGCCATTGCAGCTTTTCACCGGGAAGCCACTCCATGTTCCCTTGTCTTTCTCATGTCGTCCTGATAGTTTTTAATAACTTCCTTGCTTTCTGATATAAGATGTTGCCTACTCTTTCCAAATTCAGGCTGTATAAACAAAGATCTCCTGAGTGTTTGCTTTATTACTTTGAACTTGAGGCTTTGGGAGGAGTCCTGAATTAGGGCCCAGCTGCATGATTGGAGCCCTGCCAACGTGGGGGAAGCTTTTGAGTCCCTGGGCCCTGCCCGTGTTTCTGAGTGCTTCTCAGGAGTCACTGTGGTTCAGAACCACAGCCTCCCAGCTTGATGCCAGGGTTTTACCCCCGCTTTCTACAGGAGGTACTCAAATTCCTGAGAGGAAAGGGGTTTACCCAAGATGCGGTGGTCAGTTCAGTATTCCTTGGGAATGGTCTGCCAAGAGGCTCCATTGCTGGACCCACTGGGTCATGGCTGTCCTTCCACCCAGAGGAGCATCACAGACCACTGTGCAAATTCTGTTCTTTATTTTTTTTTTTAGAAATATACACTTATCTTGTTTCAGTGATTACAGCAATATGCCTCCTAGAACAGTCTTTCTGTCCAGTTAGACTGTTTAAATTTTACTGTGAGCAGTTATACTACTTCAGGTGTCAGAGCAAGCTGCCTTTATCCTCAAGACGTCTCTGTTAAATGGTCCCAACATTTGCTTGTGTTTTACCCTGAGTTCACTAATGAACCCTTCTGCGTATCAGGAGTTGTTTAGGGAGTGTTGGGATAAGATCACGATGATAGTGAGCTCCAGAAATACCAAATCTCTCTCTTCACCTAGAGCCCCTGGTGGAAATAGGGTGTCCCTATGGGGTAGACCTCCTCAGACAATAGCCTTGTCCTTTAACTGTGATGGAAAACTGTATTCGTAGTCCGTTCGGGCTGCTGTAACAGAACACCTCAGACTAGGTGAGTTGTAATGAACACAAATTGATTTGGCTTATAGTCTGGAGGCTGAGAAGTCCAAGATCAAAGGCAGAAAAGGCAAGAAATTTAATTTGCAGCCTCAAGCCCTTTTACAATCAACATGAATCCGTTCTTAGGGTGGGGCTCTCCTAACTAATCTCCTCTTAGAGGTTCTCCTCTCTGCTCTGTTGCACTGGGGATTAAGTTTCCAACACCTGAACTTTGGGGGAACATGTCAAATCATAGCTGCCATTATAAAGTGGGAAAAGAAATCAGACAGGCGCCAAAGGGAAGCCTTGTCCTTTAGCTGTAATGGAAAACTATATTCTTAGTTTGTTCAGGCTGCTATAACAGACTAGGTGATTTGTAATGAACAAAAATTGAGGGGTAAGGCATTGGGCAGGCCGTGGAGAACGGCCCCTCCCTAGAGAAGCCAAGAGACAGGGCACACACCTACAGACCTGCCCCTGGGGGCAGAGCAGAGCCTGGCTCCCCCTGGAGGTCATTGGGATCTTCTTCCTTTCTAAGAGAAAAATCAAACAAAGCTGATGTGGTACCTTTGTCCCACCAGATCCTTGTTTCACATTCCACAATTTCAGTTACCTGTGGTTGACTGTAATCTGAAAATATTAAGCAGAAAATTTCATATTTTGAGGGAGAGACTATGTTTATATAACTTTTATTATAGTATATTGTTGGAATTGTTCTGTTTTATTGTTGATTACTGATGTCGATCTCTTTACTGTGCCTGACTTATAAACTAAACTTCATTACAGGTATGTCTGCATGGATTAACCCCCAAATCCAACGTGCTCCAAACTTGTTGAGTGCTGACATGTTGACACAAGTGGAAAATTCCACCCCTGACCTCATGTGACAGGTCACAGTCAAAATACAGGCATACTAAGAATACTTTATAAACCATCTCCAGGGAGCTCGGGGGTCTAGCACAGTAGTAAGTGGTGTACTTAGCATGTGAGAGGCCCTGGGTTCAATCCCCAGCACCAGAATAAAACAACTTCTGACTGTGTTTCTAAGGTGTCCATGAAACACAAGCGAACTTCATGTTCAGACTTACGTCTCATCCCTAAGACATCTGTCTCATCATATACATGCAAATATACCTAAATCTGAAACACTTGTTATTTCCTGCATTTTGGATAAAGAATCTTCAACCTAGGAAAAATAATCATAATTTACATAGGGTTTACTACAGTCTGATTTTTGGCATGCCTTATAATAATAAATGGGTACTAGTGCATATAGTTTTTTAAATTAATAAGTTTCAGCTTAGCCTTAAAATTGCTTTTATCAGTTATTATTAAGAATTCTGTGTTCTTGATTTCTATTCATTGCTTTTGTTTCTTTGCAGAGAGATCATAGATAACACCAGCAAAGAAAATGGGATTGATATCGTTATGGCCGATAGGACCTTCCACCTGATCGCAGAATCCCCAGAAGATGCCAGGTGGGGTCTGACTATCAGCTTCGGCTTAACCACCTCCTTGCTCACAGGCATACTCAGCACACAGGGCACTGTTCACCTGACCAACTTTCTAGTTGGCTTTCTGTCTGTTCTGTCCTGCAGTTTTTCCCCAGGGCACGTGTGTTTACGCACAGCACAGATTTGGGACTTCATCCTCCTATGCCTCGCCCAGACCGCCTGTGGATCTCAGCTCTGGCTTTTTAGTAGCGAGTATAAACAAAACTGAAAGCCCACCCTCTGGAAGTTTCCAACTTTGAAAGCGAACAGCTTGTATTTGCACAAAGATCTAGGGACAAAAGCATTATTTAAACAGGGGTTGTTTAAATAAATGATAGTGCTGTGGCCATTGGAGGCTTTTAAAAGTCTCTTTGTTAAAGCGTTTGGGAGACAAGATACTAAGTTATGGAAAACTGACTCTGTTGGAGGCAGTATTCTAATATTTCATGTATATTAACTCACCACAGTCCTGTGAGGTATTATTACCACTATTTGTACTTTGCAGAGAGAGAGATGAAGGTATGGGAAAAGGATAGTCTAACGTGATGTAATGCAAGTTTTGTTCTATTGAATGGAAGCATTAAGATTCCTACATTTTTCTCTTAAGGAGTTTAATTTTTGATTGAGATGAGAGAAAAGGCTGTCCCTCACTGGCCAGGGCAAGTCGCCTAATGTTTCTGGACCTCTGGTTTCCATGTTGGAGTGCCGAAGACATGGAGCGAAAAGTTCAGGAGAAATTATTTTTGCTTTTCAGTGAGACATCACAAGGTCACGTAGTAGATGGGACTTGATGGAGTCTCTGTCCCATCCATTCCTGCTGCTCTGTAGGGTTATGTTGGAAGTGACTGTCATCTGCTCTGGGCAGCTCTCGGTTCCAATTTATGAGAGTACCATCCAGGGACCTATGTATATTCTTCAGTTCTCAGCCCAGAAGTCACTAGAACCCTCCGAGTTCCCAGGACCTCTCACTACCCTTCATCCTTTGAATGTTTTCAAGTCGATATGACCTCTTGATAGCAACATTAAGGGTAAAGACACCAGAAAGTAATTCTTCCCATGGGAACAAACTGAAACCCTGGTTTGACTCATAAATTATAACACAAACTGGAAAAGCAAGCAAACCTGAAATTACAGCACCATCATTCCGTCTGGGACTCCTAGAGACCTTGTGTGGTTTTCTGTGGTGGAGGGAGTGCCCACAGCTTTTCAGTTGAATTATAGACCCAGCATGTGGCAGCTGTCCTGTCTGTTTTATGCCTTAATGAACCTGCTAAATTTAACATCTGGGATATTTTAGCCAAGGACTTTTTCCCCCGATCAGTGGAACACATTTTTAAAAACTCTTTTTCAGACTCCAAGTTAGAACTTGAAGAAATTATATGAGTTTAAGAGCATCTGTACACACTGCACTCTCTTCTTCTGTGTGTGTGTGTGTGTGTGTGTGTGTGATTCCGTGTGGCATACATCTGAGTTTATATGTTTTGCAGTTTTGATTTGGGGGCTTTTGAGCTCAGCAGTGAGTGCAGGGTTTCCTTCTGGTTCACCAGCATTTGACAGGGCAAGTCCATCTTAGGATGCTTGCCTTGGGCTCCTTAAGATGTTCAGGTTGAATGTTTTCAAGATCTTGTACACATTTTCTCCTCCATGAATCACAGAGGACATAAATAATTTGTGGGTGTTATTTTTTCGCGTAACTATTCTGGTGCCTATCAGGTACTTAACCCTTCTGCGTTGTTTAGTAGGGGCACATGTATAACATGCCTGCAGGCCCGGGCAGGAGGAGGGTGCCGGAGCTTCTCTCTCTTACTTGGAACCCCTCACATGCCTTAGTCACTTACTCTTGGATGAATGGATGGCCGTTCATGGTCATTTTCCTCACGCATGTCCTGCTTTTTCCGGAGTTGACCTATGTTTTCCCTTATTTTTGGATTATGGTGAGACTGTAAGTGAGAAATCTCCTTTGAAACGCAGATGGGAGAGTTCTCTGGTGGAAATGACTTTCTCTTTCTGCTTTAAGCGATCGTCTCTCCTCGCCCCTCTCCAGTGGTTTCGTTCACTTAAGTAGAAGGCCTGTCAGGAGTAGTGAGCACACACCCAGTGCTGTGCTGCTCAGATGGGTTCTGTCATAGTATTGACCTTCTTGCCTCGTGATTCATTTTCAAGACCAGGAAGGAGCCTGAATGTCCCCTTAGGGTGTGCCTAAGACTCAGTAGATGTCCTTGATATAAGTATTTGGGGTAGAAGTGTGGACTTCGTTATTTACAGAAAGTTTCTCAAGGAACTCACCATCATCAGCTCTCTGTGGGGACGTGCAGGGGGGGTCTTCCATTGACATCGGAACACATGATGCCTCAAGGTGCTTTGGCTGTTTTTTGAACTTCCCACCTGGTAGAGTGAATCCCACATTTGCCTAGGGAGAAGCCACAGTGCTCGGAGGAGACGTCGTTTGCCCAGAGAACCTGGGGACAGACGCCATTGCTTGGCTGGGCCAACCCTGACGGCTGCCCTCTTTCCACAGCCAGTGGTTCAGCGTGCTGAGTCAGGTCCACGCGTCCACGGACCAGGAGATCCGGGAGATGCACGACGAGCAGGCGAACCCACAAAATGCCGTGGTGCGTGAGCGCTGGGGCTGGCGGGGTGTCCTGCGGGGCGACGGGGGCAGTCAGGACGCACAGAGGGCAGGCCTGGGAACCTCTGGAGAACCTTCTGACGTGAAAGTGTAGTAATTAAAGAGAAAAGCAGACCCATTTGGGCTAAGAATTATGCACAGAAATAAAACAATAAGCTATAGAAGGTTAGAAATGTGGTCTATTCTAATTATCCTACCCCAAACCTTCAAAGGATGAAGAAATAAACTACAGTTTTTCTGACATCTTGGAAGCATATGAGACTTTTTCTTCAAAGGACTAGGCAAATTCTAAATTGTATTCTTTCTGTCTTTATCCCAAAAACAAAGTTATAGAATACTAGTTTATAAATAAATTTTATTTCCTCAGAAGAAAAACTTGAAATAGAATAAAATCTCTTAGCAGAGTGTGGTTAAAATGTAGTGAAATACAGCAAAAATCAGAAGAGAATTCACGCACGTTCTTCACAGAAGGTATTTTGAGAACATGAGGCAATGACTGATCACAGAACTTTAAGGAAAGGCCTGTCGAATCTGCCTGTCTCAAGTTTGTCCATACTCACTGACCAAAGGGACTTCTGGTTAACTGTAAATTATTTTGCAGTTAACTGAAAAAGAAGGGGTGTCTGGTTTGCTGGTTGAGGGTGTCAGCGTCTAGGGATGTTGCTATTCGGTGTGCCCCACCCTGACAGTTCTCTCACTTTGGCTGCTCCTTGCTCCTTCCCAGGGCACCTTGGATGTGGGACTGATTGATTCTGTGTGTGCCTCTGACAGCCCCGACAGGTAAGCTCAGGTGACCAAGCACTTGCAAGTGCCCACAGATCCTGTGCCTGGCCCCTTCCCCTTCACTGCACTGTGACACCACGGAACCATGTGTTCCCACCTCCGCGATTCCCACAGTCCAAAGTTTTCCTTCCTGGTATCCAGTTTTTTTACATCACCTCCTCTCTGACTGTCTTTGGAGTGCTGACGGAAGCAGTAGAGACCTAATTTGGACAGTTACTTTAAAACAACAGCAACATAAGGGCAATATTCTTTGTTTGATTAGAGGGACAAACTTTGGATTCTTGTGGGAAAAATCAATCATTTAGAAAATGGTATTTCCTCATGAGGATATACTTCTATCTGTACTTGGTAATAAATTTGAAAACAATTTTGATGTCAATGTATAGACATTAATAAATCAAATCACAAATATTTCCTTTTCTTGACATTCTATTTTCTCTGTCCCCTTAAAATAACATGTATGGGGTGTCTGTTTTGGTACTGGAGTTTGAACTCCAAGGTGCCCTACCACTGAGCGACAACCCCATCTTTTTTCTTTTTCTTTTTCTTTTTCTTTTTTTTTAAATTTGAGGAAGGGCCTTGCTAAGGCGCTGAGGCTGGCCTCTAACTTATGATTCTCCTGCTTAGGCCTCCCGAGTCATGGCATTACAGACAAGTGCCACCACACCCCGCTATGGGTTTTGCTTTCTTAAGGCAAATCATCTTCAGAGTCTTTGTACATAGTGAGCTCTGTTTATTGTCTGTTTTTGCTGCTTGTAAATTCTGTTCTTGGTCTGCAGTAAAAGTTACTCTAGGACAGAGTCAGAAGCAAAACTGACTAATGCTTTTGGTAAGATAGCCAGAATGTGAAGGTGAGTGTATTAAAATTGATGACGAAAATAGCGTCTACGAGGCGGGAGGTCCTCCAGCACCCTACCATCAACACAGCTCCTCCAGACTACGGATTCCTTGATTTCAGCAGCAAACTTGCACCTTCTCATGAAGATTCATTAGGAACCTTTAACAGGAGTGCGCTGACAGTCCCAGCTCTCACCCTGACCTAATCTACCTTCTCTACATCCCCTTACTCAGTTCATGATGGTCCATGCTGTAAACCCAGCATCTTGCTCAGATTTTGTCTTCCGCTGTCCAACCTTTTCCCTTCTTGAGACAAAAAACTTTTATTTTTAAGGGGACCTTAAGTCCAGTCTTGCATAGAATTCCCTGCCTACTGCAATCCAGTTAATCTTCTGTTTCTTGAACTGTGGTAGCACTTCATTACTACAGTGAGCCCTTGAACACTTGAGAGGAAGAGTCAGATTAACTAGCTCAGGCAGTTAGGTATAGGAATTAAGTGGGAGCATGGACTCATGAGCAATTCAGTACTTTGTCGGAGAGAGAGAACTGAGGGAGAAAGTAAATTTCCATTATCACTTTATCCCCACGGAGGGATGTGCCCTTGTTGGATTGCTTTGGAAATGTGGACCCAGGTGGCTTTTTGTACCAAGCATAACCAAGTGTATAAGATGTTCCACTTACACGTATTCACTGATCCTCTTCTATTACTGGTGTCTAATGCTCATTCCTGACCCGCAGAAATACTATCCAAGGCAATATCCAGAGGCAAAAAGAAATTGACTTTGGAGAAACATCAAAAAAAAATTTTCCCCTGTAGTCACCTTATTTAGCCTTTCCGGAACTGAGTTTCATCTGGAAAGTTTTGCATGAAGAAATGTTTCCCTCCTAGGACCTTTGGAATGAATGTGTTGCTCCAAGTTTAAAGGTTAATGATGCATAAAATAAATCCTGCAGAAATGAGCAAAGTTTGCCTTCACATAAACTACAAATAGCCTAACACTGTGTCTCCCTGTGACCCATAAGCCAGGAAAAAGGCATTTAGGTTCGGTGCGCACGGAGGTGATGCGGACACTAGCGCTAACAGGCTGTGCTTCCTTCTCGCCTTGTCACTCAGACCCAATTCATTTGTGATCATCACGGCCAACCGGGTGCTCCATTGCAACGCGGACACGCCAGAGGAGATGCACCACTGGATCACGCTGCTGCAGAGGTCCAAGGGGGACACCAGAGTGGAGGGCCAGGAATTCATAGTGAGAGGTGACTGCCCTCCAGGCTTCTTTTCTGGGTTTCTGTTTTTCTTTGTGTAGATATGTGCATCATTTCCACATTAAGCAACTTTTCTGAGTCACTTTGACTCTTGAAGTTTTTAAAAATAAATAAGCAAAAACCATGGCCATTTCCTAGCAGGTAAGAATGCAACCCATTTGTGTTAGGCAAATGACTGCACGGGACTGGGGTTTCTCTTCATAAATTTAATTAATTAATTATTTTTTTGTACTGGAGATTGAAAGCAAGGTTGCTTAACCACGGAACCAGATTCCCAACCGTTTTTTACATTTTATTTAGAGACAGGGTCTTGTCGAGTTGCTTAGGGCCTCTCTAAGGTACTGAGGCTGGCTTTGAACTCACAATCCTCCTGCCTCAGCCTCCTGAACCTCTGGGATTACAGGCATGGGCCACCACACCCAATTCTTCACAACTTTCTGTTTTCATTTTTCAGTGTTAGGGATGGATCCCCAGGCCTTGTGTGTGCTGTTAAGTGTTCTACTACTTCATTGCACTATGGCCCGTAGTTTTTAATTCGTTTAATTCTTCATAGTTCTTTTGTTGTTGTTGTTTTTAAATATATGTATTTTTTAGTTGTAGGTGACACAATGCGTTATTTTTAGGTGGCGCTGAGGACTGAACCCAGGGCCTCATGCGTGCTCGGTGGGTGCTCTACCACTGAGCCGCAGTCCCAACCCCTCTTCATAGTTTTAATTCACACTTGAATCTTCCTCTCCAGGGTGGTTACACAAGGAAGTAAAGAACAGTCCTAAGACATCTTCACTGAAGTTGAAGAAGCGGTGGTTTGTGCTGACCCACAACTCCCTGGATTACTACAAGAGCTCGGAGAAGAACGCCCTGAAGTTGGGTACTCTGGTCCTCAACAGCCTCTGCTCCGTCGTGCCTCCAGATGAGAAGATATTCAAGGAGACAGGTAACCAGGCTGTGGGCTGGAGACGGGCTGTCCTGCGACTCGGACATCGAATCTCAAGGCCTGGGCTTGCTCCAGGCAGAGGAGTGAGATTCCTAGGTACCATGTGTACTTTCATACCCCGAAAGAGGAATATTGCTCTTGAGTTGTCTCAGAGGCTGGCTGTGCTTAGCTGTTTGAGCTCCTCACATTTAAGCCAGAGTAAACGGGTTTTGATTCGCAGAGGTGTAGAAAGACTGATGAGGACAAGAAGGCATAAACAGACGGAGCGCACGACAGAGCTCTGTTCGCGCTGGTGTTTCTCCTTTTCTTCCCTGAGCCCTAGGCGGCGTGCAGCCTGCCTTCTGGTGCGAGCATACAGGGTTGCTTTGTTTTTCTCCTAAGAGTGTTACAAAAGTGTTCTGCCTTCTTAGGCTTTTGTTTCTAGTTGTGATTTTGTACTTTTTAAACACGGTCGCCTCAGGTCTGGGTGGGTCAGGTGGTCTCTGTGCCATGCCCACCCCTGAGCTCCTTGTCCTCAGAGCAGGAGAAGCGGGCACAGAGGGGTGGAGAGTCAAAATCCAAGGATGGCTCTCGGCTCACTCCGGAGCCTAGAAATGAACTACACCCTCTGGCTACACCCTCTCTGCGAGAGGGAACGCACAGCTTACGTCTGTAATTCTGGGTTTCTTGCTTTAATACCTTTCCCTCCATAGTGCAAGGGACACGTTTTTATTAATGTTCTTGGATACTGAGCACACGTAAGATTTATTAGTCATTATTGAATTAGATCACTAATTAATTTAAAGGGGCCCCCAGTCGGGAACAACATAGGTTTCTGATGGCACTGAATTCCGGGGCTGTGGCGCGAGAACCTCGCCTCGGTCTCAGAGTTGGCATCGACTTGTGCGCTCTGCTGCCCTTGCAGGCTACTGGAATGTCACTGTGTATGGGCGCAAACACTGTTACCGGCTCTACACCAAGCTGCTGAACGAGGCCACCAGATGGTCCAGTGCCATTCAAAATGTGACAGACGCCAAGGCTCCGATTGACACCCCAACCCAGCAGCTGATCCAGGATATCAAGGTAAAGGGAGTAGCTTAGAGTAGCGCACAGATTGTGCCCTTGGCCATCCAGACCACAGAGTGGGCCAGGGCAGTCAAAACGAGGGCTTGGTTAATCTGAAGTTAGGAATCTAAATGTGAGGTTTTAAGAGAAATATTACACTACAATCATTTTGCCTACAGGAAGGTGTCAGACGCTGCTGCTGACAAAAGCTACAGATAGGCAGAAGGACAGATGGGCCTCCTGGTCACAGTGAGGTGCACAATCTGAGTCCTGACCAGTCTCAGGTTCCACCTCAGCTCCAGTTGGGGACCTTCTAGGAGTAAGACCACAGTTCTGCTCTCCATGCAGTTTCTAGACCATAGGCGCAGGTTCATGAAGAGCCCAGATTGGTTTAGCACTCTTGGCGTCTCTGACAGGCACCTCCTCATGCCCAGAAGCTCCAAGTCTCTGGATTAACATTGATAATGTTAAATTGTAATTTCTTGTTTATAAGTTTAGTGGCTCAGCAAATGTGTGTCAGTTGAAGCAATAAATGATTATCCATGGGCAAGAGTATTACACCCATTTCCCAGGAGTGGAATGTTGACAGGGGTGTTCCTGCTTGCTTTGTTCACAGAGCTGTCCATCTCTGACGCGGAGCTAAGACGTGAGAATGGTAGTGAGGAGGTGCTTTACTAATGTACGTCAAAGACAGTGTAGTCAGTGGAGCCAGGAGGCGAAGGTGCCTTTGTGGAGGGAAAGGGGCTGATAGGTGACTAACGTTGGCCTCCTCGCTCCAAAGTGATGTTTGTAGGCCTTTGGGTCCAAATTCTAACAAGTTATTCTCTAACATTCCAAAGATTTCCGTGAAACCCGGGATGTTGGATATAAATTATTTCATTTTGAGCTTTTAAAAAAAAATAATAATTTCTTGAAGGTTTCTTTTGAAAAGACAGTAAAGAAGAAATTGCATTTCAGCTACACTGTCTCTTCAAAGCTGTATTATATCTATTTTTATATTCTCTAATTACGAATTCAGACGTTCAGAGAATAAATAGAATTTTCCAGATATGAATTAATGCTGCTTAAGAAATGAGACAAGTTATCCTAATTAAGTCCATAGGAAATTTTTAAAGTAATTAAAATTTTTTTCTTCTGGCCTTCAAACTGAGTGTTATTTGAAAAAGTTTCATCGTGGAAATGAAATTACCACGAAAGAATGATTCATCGCCTCTCCTCCAGCTTTTCTGTTTATTTAAAGCTCTAAAAGTAACTTAGCTTTTTCATATTCCAGATTAACATTTTAGGAGCATCAATATATGATCTAATTCTGTGGGAAGATCTCTTAATTTTCAGGGCAGGCGTGGAAAGGAAGAGCTTCCCCAGGAACACGTGAACATGTGTAGTTTTCAGGTATAGAGAGAATTCAGAAGAACAGTTAAGAACTAGCAAAGAGTTGGGCACAGTGGCGCACACCTGTAATCCCTGCAGCTTGGGAGCCTGAAGCAGGAGGAGCGAGGCCCTGTTTCAAAACAGAAAATATAAAGGTCCAGGGATGTGGCTCAGTGGTTAAGCACCCCTGGGTTCAATCCCTGGTACCAAAAAAAAAAAAAAAGAACTAGCATATGGCGAGACCCTGAGGCCCTAACTTCCATCCCCAGTGCTGGGGGGAAGAGGAGCTAGCAAGGGGAATTTTAAAAATGAATTATATAGGGAGATCCACATGATTGATGGCCACATCATTAGGAAGAGAAGTTTAAATTAATTTTCTTAAGTATGTATAATCTCCAAGGGAACAGTTTTTGTTTTGGGTCTGGAGGGGGTACTAGAGATGGAACTCGGGGGCATTCAACCACTGGGCCACATCCCCACGCTTTTTCTGTATTTTATTTAGAGACAGAGTCTGAGTTGCTTAGTGCCTTGCTAAGTTGCTGAGGCTGGCTCTGAACTTGCGATCCTCCTGCCTCAGCCTCCCGAGCCACTGGGATTACAGGCATGCACCACTGCACCTGGCTAAGGGGGCAGTTTTAATAAGGGGAATAATATATATACATGAAACAGAGTGAGCTATGCAAGGAGGTACCTTTGTGTGTTTTTTCTTTAAACCACATTGTAATTCTCTTTTTGTTTCAAATGATCATCTCTAGCTTCCCACCAGCATTGCCCAATTAAGCTTGTTGTGGATATTTGAGTTTTTAGGCACAATTTTTGTATGTGTGGAAAATTATCGTCAATTTTGTTCAATTAGGTGTATATTTTTGCTTTCTATGTGATGACTAATTTGTTTTCAAGGAGAACTGCCTGAATTCAGACGTGGTGGAGCAGATTTACAAGCGGAACCCCATCCTGCGATACACCCACCACCCCCTGCACTCCCCTCTCTTGCCCCTCCCCTACGGGGACATCAATCTCAGCTGTAAGTCTAGAGTCCCATTGGACCTCAGGGGCTGTGATTTCATTTTCCATAATAACTCTGAGCTCAACATCTTACATTGGTCTAACTCAAAGATGCTTAGTCATCATGAGTGGGAATCTCGGAGTTTGGTTTTAGAGACATAAAGGCTGTTAGAGTTGTGAAAAGATTTGAATGGACTCAAGATGCTAGCACTCCATGTGAATGCTCAGTAATTTACATGAGCTATTCAACTCTTCATTATGAAATGATGAAATAGGTCTGCGTTAGATGAATTTGCTAAAATGTGGGCTCATGTACATGTGTTCAGAGCACATTTTAAGCAAGATGCATTAATCCAGTTTTGACTTAGGATATTTTTAAGTTACAAGAGACTTTTCAGAATGTATCCCCATCCATTAGCTGGAGGTACATCCATACCAGATAAACAGATCTTAAACAGTTTTGCATTCTAAGCAGAACCTGTTCAGCCATAAACTGCTTTTTAAGTAAGCATTTCACGTAATAAAAAGTAATCATATAACAACAGTGTAACTTCCGCACCTGCTTTGCTGCTTTGTTCAGCTGATTCTCGTGTGTGGGGCACAGGGTGGACACTGCATCAGGACATGGCTGTCTCCATTTGTTCCTTCCTCTCGTCTCCTTCATGCTCCTTTGAGACCTCCCTTTGTTTGCTTTTCCTAGTGCTCAAAGACAAAGGCTACACAACCCTCCAGGATGAAGCCATTAAGATATTCAACTCTCTCCAGCAGCTGGAATCCATGTCTGACCCCATCCCAATAATCCAGGGCATCCTGCAGACGGGGCATGACCTCCGGCCTCTGCGGGACGAGCTGTACTGCCAGCTCATCAAGCAGACCAACAAAGTGCCCCATCCTGGCAGCGTGGGCAACCTGTACAGCTGGCAGATCCTGACATGCCTGAGCTGCACCTTCCTGCCCAGCCGAGGGATTCTCAAGTATCTCAAGTTCCATCTGAAAAGGTAAAGCCCCTGGCTACGAGGTGAGCCGGACCTGTTTCACTGAGGGGTGGGTCCCCCAATTCTGATAGAGAGCCCCTTATAGGCAGTGGCCTCTTGGTCTGCTCCAGCAAGCTCTCAGGACACACATGTCCTTTCTTTCTTCAGGTCTGCAAGGCCATGTCAGGGACCAGGTCACATTGGGCATAGTATCCTAGGATGTTGGGTACATTTAATTACCACTACTACTCTTACATAAACAGAAAAACCAACTTGGATATTTATTTCAGGCCAAACAGGTAGAAACAATCTGATTTAAATTTTTTTAAAGATGTTGGAGAGTTGTGTTTTATTTATTGGTAATAAATTTTATCGTACGAGGTTTACAAAATAGTTTAATTGGATACATTAAATAGTAAAATGGTTATTGTATAGAAGATAAACACATCTATTACCTCACTTAGTTCTGTGTGTATCTGTGACAACAGCTAAAAACTACTGAGTTGGTTAACTGGGGAAACAGCTTTCTTAAGACATTAAGAAGCATGAGCCAGCCGTAGTGGTGCATGCCTGTAATTCCAGCAACTCAGGAGACTGAGGCAGGAGGATCACAAGTTCAAAACCAGCCTCGGCAACTTGGTGGGACCATGTCGTGAAATAAAAAATTTTAAAAAGGGCTGGGGATGTGGTTCAGTGGTTAAGTGCCCCTGGGTTCAACCCCAGTACAAAAAAAAGCAGCAGCAGCGTGAGTCTGTCAGATGTTAATGGCACTGGCAAGGTGCTTGGCGGTGGGGGTGCCCCCAGCGCTTTATTTTTTCTGTCTTTAGGCTGAGTTTGCACAGGATGAACTGGGCACCCAGCAGAAAGCTACTGCCTGCTTCACCATTTTGAGCCCTTGGACCTTCCCGCAGCCTAGATTCCCCGGGCCGGCCAGCCTCCATCTACAGTTAACAGTTCACATTTGTCTCCTAGGATACGGGAACAGTTTCCAGGAACAGAGATGGAAAAATACGCCCTTTTCATCTACGAATCACTTAAGAAAACCAAATGCCGAGAGTTTGTGCCTTCCCGGGATGAGATCGAAGCTCTGATCCACAGGCAGGAGATGACATCCACGGTGTATTGCCATGGCGGAGGTTCCTGCAAGATCACCATCAACTCCCACACCACAGCCGGCGAGGTCAGGCCTCATCCCGCCTGATGCACAACTACCCACACCCGAGTCAGCAAGTCGTGCTGAATTAGATGGGTGCATGATTAGACTGTCTTGTACTGTATGCAGCTGCTGAGTAAACAAGGAAATAAGTGCAACCTATCACATGTACATAGAGTTCAAGTAGTTACTAAAGAGGAGTGGAAACAAAAAGTTGAACTCAGGCCAAAATATCTGAGATGTAATCCTGCTAATCTGAGGAGCAGCTGGGAATCTAGTAGAGGCAGCAGACTTGATTCAGGAACATTGCTGTGACAAGGATATATTGTGTTATTTCTGCAACAGGGTGTTTTTTTAAGTATTTTTTTTTATAGATGGACACAATACCTTTATTTTATTTACTTATTTTATGTGGTGCTGAGGATGGAACCCAGTGCCTCACATGGGTGAGGCAAGTACTCTACCACTGAGCTATAACCCCAGCCCCAGAGTGTTTCTTTCTTTCTTTCTTTTTTTAATATTTTTAGTTGTGGATGGATACGATACCTTTGTTTTATTCATGTGGTGCTGAGAATTGAACCCAGTGCTCACACGTGCTAAGCAAGTACTGCACCACTGAGCCACAACCCCAGCCCCCCAGGGTGTTTCTTTTTGCCATGTGAATTTTTTTCTTTTGGTGCTGGGGATCGAACCAGTTTTTAGAACTTTTAGTTCTAAAAGTGCCTCTCTGGGGTCAATCAATAGTACCAAAAAAAAAAAAAAATTTTTGAGATTCTGGGTGACCATACATGTGACAGTTTCAGGAGGCTACTTGGACCCTCACTTTTGCTAGCAGCTCCCTCTGGATCCTCTGGAAGACATATTCTAGAAGCATGTGATGGGACAACAGCCTCCAGAGCTGAGGGCTTCTGGTGTGTCTTCCAGGTGGTGGAGAAGCTGATCCGGGGCCTCGCCATGGAGGACAGCAGGAACATGTTCGCCTTGTTTGAGTACAATGGACACTTGGACAAAGCCATCGAAAGCCGAACCATTGTAGCTGATGTCCTGGCAAAGTTTGAAAAGTAAGTTCTTCATAAAGGGCTGGAAGAGCAAATAAAAAACGCCAGAGCGAGGGCTGAGGGTGTGGACTGCCCTTCCGCGTTGCGCGTCACCGTATGTTCGAGTTAGTTTATTTTACTGTGCTGAAGCATGTGGAGCTTTTCATCTCTGCCAGCTATTTCTTGGTTCCTACATGAAGCCACAGTCTCAAAGATGAATTAACTTGATCCTTCATCCCATTCTCTTTCTCAGTCACTTGTTGTATCCTTTGTCTTAGAATTTCTTGATTCTTAGGCTTTCACTTGTCATAAGCTTTGAAATTAGGCCAGTAGACATCAACTGACTTAAAATCTATTCAAACCACTTTTGCTGTCTCCAATATAAGATGCACCTGCAATATTACATTTATACACTATTTTGTTTTTGACTTCGTGTCCCCTGAGTGGTAGCATAAAAGTTACTCCTCAGCATAAACACAGTCTCCATATGAGAGTATTCAATATTTATGAATGTTGCTATAATTAATTTCAGGATTGGTAAAGGGAATGAAGAAATGACCTTTCTTTCTTCTGTTCTGTGGATTCAGTATAAGACCTAACCAGTACTGATTAATCTGAGACCCTCAGAAAATGCTAGTTCCACAGTTATAACTGAAGCCTTCCTGTTTGTAGAGACCTCTAGTTAAATAAAACTGCTAAGGAACTGTGATGAGTCCCCTCTGGCTCTCCCCATCCCCGTCACCAAGTCCAGCTTCACTGTCACCTGAGCATGGTTAGTACCTCCGTCCTAGAGAGAATGAGCCATGTAAGTCAGCTCCCCGCAGGCCACCCAAGGGCTATCTCTCACTGTGCTCTCTGAGTCTTGTGACTTCTCTTTCTAGACTGGCTGCCACATCAGAAGCAGGGGACTTGCCTTGGAAATTCTACTTCAAACTTTACTGCTTCCTGGACACGGACAACGTGCCAAAAGACAGTGTGGAATTTGCATTTATGTTTGAACAGGTAAAGGGAACTCTTAAAATAGATCCTTTGCTGGCAAGAGGAGAGTCCCCTGACTGCACCTTATAAATCAACCTCTCTGGCCCTCAGAAACTGCGCATGGCGGTCGATTTCCCAGCAGGACCAGGCCAGCCCTCTAGTGTTCACTTGTAGAGTGAAACTTGTGCATAGTTTATTTCACTTCCCTGCCAGGAACTCTTCCAGTGTGAGGAAGACAGACAGACATGAGGAATAGAAACCTTGGGACAAGTTAAATGGTATCTGCACCAGGGAGGAATTTACGGTGAAAAAGGCGAAGGGGCTTAGGGTAGGATTTTCTTCAGGCCTCCAGGGAAGGTGACATTCTAGAGTGGTCACGAGGGATGAGGCTCGTGGGCAGCCCGTAACAGTGCCGCTCTGACCCCAGAGCTGTTGCCTCCTCCTTTCAGGCCCACGAAGCCGTAATCCATGGCCACCATCCAGCCCCTGAAGAAAACCTCCAGGTTCTCGCTGCCTTGCGGCTCCAGTACCTGCAGGGGGATCACACTCCGCACGCCGCAGTCCCGCCTCTCGAAGAGGTTTACTCCCTGCAGAGACTCAGAGCCCGCATAAGCCAGTCCACCAAAAGCTTCACCCCCTGCGAGCGGCTGGAGAAGAGGAGGACGAGCTTCCTGGAGGGGACTCTGAGGCGGAGCTTCCGAACGGGCTCCGGGGTTCGGCAGAAGGCCGAAGAGGAGCAGATGCTGGACATGTGGATCAAAGAGGAGGTGTGCTCTGCTCGAGCCAGCATCATTGACAAGTGGAAGAAATTTCAGGGGATGAACCAGGAGCAGGCCATGGCCAAGTACATGGCCCTGATCAAGGAGTGGCCTGGCTACGGGTCCACACTCTTTGACGTGGAGGTGAGAGCTGGCTGCTGCGCGGGTGGGCAGGCAGGGTGCACCTTGTGGCCAGGTCCCTTGGCTGCAGGTCAAGCTGGAACACTCTCACCCCGTTTCATGAGCACCCCTAAACCTTACCATTAACACCCGCTACCTCCCCAAAGCTTTTTTTCCCCTTTTGTGTTGATGTTCCTATAATATTAGGAATGAACACAAAATTAAGATATCATCTGTTCTTGAAAAACTTCTACTCTTATGAAAGCTACAGCACTAATTTTTTAAATGCTAGTAGAAAGAAATCTGCATTTAAGTTGTTAAAAATTTTTAGAATTATGTACTTGAATTAGAAACTTTGGATCTGCAAATTGTTTATGCCTCAGCCACCAGCTGAGGTACAATGAATTTGTGGTTCCTTTCCCTTTTTCCTTTTTTTAAGTAGACCATTGATGGAAAGGAATTCTTACCGATGGTCAAAAGGAGGTTTTGGCAAACTGTGGCATGCAGACCCAACCCTGCCTGCCTCCTTTTTTTATAAATAAAGTTTTATTGGAACACAGTCACGTTCATTCCTTTAGGTATTTTCCTTGGCTGCTTTCATGCAGAAACAGTAGAGTTGTTGTGCTCAAGACCACATGACTTTCAAAGCCTAAATAGTTCCTCTCCTGTCTGGCTCAGCTTCCAGTTTTCTTACAGTCACAGCAATTCAGCATGTTATCTGACGACTTTTAACTTGAGACTCTCTCAAAATGTACAGGTCGATTTCAGTTTTTAAGATCTTTTAATTGCTTCTCTTTGGGTTTGGTCAATTGGCTGGTTCAGTTATGTTTGTTCCCTGGTGTGAATCAGGTGCTTCGTACCATGTTCCTCTTCTTTTCAGTGTCCCCAGTTTATAGCTGTCCCTGTTTGCCCTGGTTCAGACTCGCCTGCATGGCTATTCTTTCCACTTAGGCTGTTGTTCTTCCACCGATCTACGTAAGAAAGTCTGAGTTAGTGAAATATCTGCCTACACCAAAAAGGCAAAAAGCCACTGCTACTCCTATGGAGAAGAGCCAAAATTGCCCGTCACACAGAGCCTGGGAGAATTTCCCTCCGTGGCCTTGGATTTCGTAGTTGAAGAATAACCATCCCAGAAGGGATTGGAGGAGGAACTAGAGGCAGCACCCTAGAGTGGCTCAGGGTGCCTGGTGGCCGAGAGCTTCCTCAGCTTCCTTGGCCAGCGTGTGCCTCATCAGGCCTCTTCCACGTTGCCGATTCAGAGGGCTGAACAGTGGAATGTGCCAAGAAGTGAGGAGTCGATGCGCCGCCTCAGACTCACTGGGCTTTCCAGTCAGAAGGCAGGGCAGCCGGAGAGCTGCCGCTTCTCCTGGGCGAGCCCCCAGCAACCTGCGCAGCGAATGCAGTCAGTTCCATGCTGAGCTCTTGTCTTGCTCTGTCTTGCGGCTTCTAGACTGTGTGTTTCCTGCCTGGCCCTTAAACCCTTATCCTCTTTTGGCCACCAGTGCAAGGAAGGCGGCTTCCCCCAGGAGCTCTGGCTGGGCGTCAGCGCGGACGCCGTCTCTGTCTACAAGCGTGGGGAGGGAAGGCCACTGGAAGTCTTCCAGTACGAGCACATCCTCTCTTTCGGGGCACCCCTGGCAAACACGTACAAGATTGTGGTGGACGAGCGGGAACTGCTCTTCGAAACCAGCGAGGTAAGAGGCAGAGCGGGCACTGCGTCCACCCGTGGCCTTGGCAGGGGGAAAGAGACACCCTCTTCCCGACACCTCTGACCATCTAGGTATTTCTCACCATGTTTTTATATGAACCTCCCCCAACGGCAGGTTCCCGAAAAGCCAAACTCGGATAAGCCCAAATTTCTTCTGTCTACTTTTTATAAAGAGAAATTTGGTTCTATTTTATTAGGGAGGAAAGGAAGAGAAAGGAAGTGATACAGATGTCCATGAAGAAGCATAATGTTCACTGTGAAGATTAGACAATTGTGACAGAGAATTGCAGCAGTGAGACTTGAGTGCAGTGGCGACCACAGAGCAGGAGGAGCCACGTGGCGTGACCATCTGGTGTAGATTCTCAGTCTCAGGGTCATACGCAAAATAACCTCTACACATTGTGCTGTCAGCTCCAAACTTTAGCAAATGTAGCCAGAATACAAACCTACTGAACCCTGCACAAAGGGAGCTGCTGGCCAGCAAAGAGGTAGATGGAAATGCTCCCGTGGCACAATGGAGAGGTGACGAGGAGGGTGTCGAAGGTGCTGGAAGGCGGGGAGGCCAGGGGTGCCATGCAGCGGGTTGGCGAGCCTGGTAGAGTAGTGCACACTGAGAGAAGAGGGCTGGGGGTTCCCCGACTAGAAGGCCCCAAGTGCAGGGCTGCAGGATTTGGGTGAATCCAGTAGACAATAGAAGTCTGTTGTGGGATCTCGGGCATGACGTTTCCACAGTGATTTTACCAGCCATGATCTGGGGTGGGATTGGAAAGGCAGAGGGACCTGGAAAATGGAAACCTGGTAGGATGGTGTCACACGACACAGCCAGCAGTGAGGAGGGCTGGCCAGAGGGTGGCAGTGGAAGAAGCTAATGGGAGCTCCTAGTGTTATGAGGTGGCTGGTAGGGAACAGAAGCAGGCCCAGTGTGAGGGCAGCCTGCCACACAGCTCTCCGCTGGCCTCCGAGATGTCAGTGCTGTTTCTTTAGCTGTCTCCGAGGGGTGGACCAGAATTGATTGATTCAAACTTCAGGACTGATCGTGAACGCCGCAGTTCACATTAATTTTCAGTGAGGAAAGTGATTGCAGCCCGGATGATACTCTGACGTGCTTGGCTGCAAGCTTTCATAATTTATGTAAGCAAAAATTGTTTTGTGTGCATGAACCACCAGGTGGCGCAGGTGGCCTTTGGAGAAGCAGAATTCCCCTTCCCCTGGCTGGGAGAGGGTGAGGCAGTTAACTGCTGACTGTTCAAGACTGGAGCCCCACGTTAGTGTGGAGTGCTGGGGCTTCTGCTCGGAGGACAGGCAGAGGAAGTGTTAGGCTGGGCCCTTTGACCCGATGGAGATTGGTGACCGCGTGGGTTCTGCTTCCCGGCAGGTGGTGGACGTGGCCAAGCTCATGAAAGCCTACATCAGCATGATCGTGAAGAAGCGCTACAGCTCCACCCGCTCCGTGAGCAGCCAGGGCAGCTCCAGGTGAAGACGGAGGAGCCCACCCGGCTGGTACCTGAACACGCCACCCTCGGGCTTTGGCCCCTCCGGGGTCCTGAGTCTGGCCGATGCCGACCTGCCCAGGCTTTCTGGAAGCCCTTCGCTGGAGGGAGGAATCTCCCGGGGTCCTTTCGCCCTGTCAGCTTCAATGATCACGTACTAAGCTGCCAACCTTAACCGTCTGCACAATTTCCAAAGCTTTACTACTCTTAGATGACACATGCCTTAAAAGAGAAAGGGGGGGAAATCATGCTGCCACCAAAGCAGCCAGAAGTGCCTTAACTGGGAACCAGCCCGAGGACCTTAACTGTGCTACTGAGGGGAGGCGCCCCGCGGGAGACGGGGTCGCCTGTCTGGATTGTGCACTAGCCCCCAGCCCGATTTCCCTGTGTGCTGGCAGGGGAGGGAGCGGGCGGGGTGGGGGCGGGCGGTGTCTTGGTTGGAGCGCTGCTGGCAGCCTCCCTCTGGACACTATGAACTGTTGCGCTTCGTTTCATCTTCCGAGTGTCTGTGCTTGCCTGTGCATGCGTGTGTTCATAAACTCAACACTTTAATCATTGTTCCATGAGCATTAAACACAAAGGGAAGAGGATGTGCAATGGTGTAAACAGTCTGTATATTTTCATAGCTCAGAGTTATAGTCTTCAATTGTTACTTTATTAAGGTGGTTGTATTAACAAACCGGTATCCTGGATTTTCCTGTCATTGCTGTATTTTGAAAGATCATGTTTTGACTCAGTTCTGTTTTATATGTAGCAAAATCTGCACTCTGTGTCTGCTGTATTGCAAACAGATCTGCAACCCACAAAATAACTGTATTTATGAACCACTCTTACAACTGCCAACTTCAGTGCTGTCTTCAGAACAATAAGAAGTCATTTTGAAGGGTTTTTTTATTTCTAAAAGAGTTAAGTTAAAAAAACGTTTGCCTTTGGAGGTTGGCCCGTGCTCTGGATAGATTACCTACATAACGGTGTTGAATCGGGTTAGCTGCTGCCTTGCCGCGAGGGGTAACATGGGGGGGTCTCTGAAGCACCCGCGTTAAACGCTGACGCTTTGGTGAAATGCGCCTGCTTTACCCCACGTTTACGTTGGTGGTCAGAACAGCCCCCTACAATTAAATCACCATTTACAACCGGAAGAATAACCTGAACGTGGACCTTTATTTTTATATGGAAAAGTTATAAAGACTTGGGCCAACGAAGTCTACCCATTAAAATAAAGGAAAAAAAAAAAGAAATTGGCCTTATCCCTTATGAACAACTATGTGACCTTGTTTGTTGGCTCACAGAAAGTCTGACAATAAAAGATATTAGCTAACACACCATGTGTTGCCTTTATCAGGGTGACTCGAAATAATTTTGTGAGGGGTTCATTTTTCTTTAGGTTTTTGGTTGTATTGCTTTTGACTTCAGAGGGTCTGAGCTCTTTGTTTCCTGTATATTCATCCCTCGGTATCTGCAGGGGACTGGTTCTAGGACCTGCATGGGTGAAAATCTGCAGATGCTCAGCTCCCTTAGATGAAATCACGCAGTATTTGCACATAAGCCTCACACGTCCATCCGTACACTGTAAATCATCTCTCGATCACGTGTGATAGTGATAACAGTGCTCTGGACATGTGTTGTATTGGGAATACTGATGGCAGCTCTGCTCAGAACAGTTTATTTTTTGATCTGTGGTTGGTTCGACCCTTGGATGCGGAAGCAGTAGATGTGGAGGGCTGGCTCCCTGCTCAGCAGGCCCAAAAGCAGACTTGTGGCATCTTGACCATGCTCTCAGGTGAAAGGACTGGTAAATGCCATTACACAAATCTAAAATTTGAAATGTGCTTATGTCAGGCTCTTTTGCCTGTCTCCAAAATGTGCCTAACCTTGAAATCCATGATGCAGACCTGCCTGTAGCTCACTGTGCTGCAGAGCACGCAGGTAAGTGATTTGGCCATGAATGTGCCCTGGGAAGTCACCTGAAGCCAGGCGCTCCTGACACCTGTGGTCTCAAGGGAGCTAGGAAGGCGGGTGAAGAGGCCTGCTGCCTGTTGTCCTTTTGGTGAGCTGCTTCCACTGCTGTCCAGGCTGGATCCCCTCTGGGACTGCTACCCAAGAAAGGCACCCCCACCCTCTAAAACAGGAAATGGCAGGAGAGGGGGAGGGGAGGTGCCACTCAATCAAGGTGTCAGAACACACTTCCACTTGACGCCCAGTAGCTTGGGGTGCCTTTCATGTTATCTTTGGAAGTAGCTGGAGATTCACAGGGCACTGCAGCACAGCATACGGGGGGAGAGGTCCATGCCACCGGGTCCCCAGTGATCACACCCTGCAGTGCTGGGATTGAACCTACACCCTGGGGAGGAGCACGGAGCTTCCTTGACCCAAGGTCCATTCTGAGTCCCCGGTTCTGTTCATGCTCATCCGTATTGGGACGTCCATGGCTTGGAACGAGTGGGCAGGGTAATTGCAAGTGCCCTGCCCTCTCTCTTGGGGGTGGTGGCCTCTGAGAAGGACGGTGTCACTCAGACCCGAACACTGCGTTTTCACGTTTCTCATTTTTAATTTTTTAGAAGAGAACACAGGGGATTTTTTAAAAAATCCAAACACTAAAGGTAAAAACTGACTTTTCCTCCCAACACAGCCCCCTAATTGCCCAGTTTCCCTTCCATAGAAGGGAAAGTTTTTTAAATTTTGTTGCCATTTTCTTAAACAGTCTTCCAGGAATACTTTAAACTGTTCCAAGCATGTACTCACATGTCTACCCTCGGCCTGTTGTGTTTTTAGAGAAGATATAAAAGCATACACTCCTTTGTACCTTGCTTTTTCCCCAGAACACTATTTGAACTGCCATTCTTCATTAATACTTAGAGATGTTCTTATTCCTTTCAACCAGTGTAGAGTACAGCAGACAGCTTTGTGGGAAAAAGAAACGGCCACCTAATTTCTTTCTAAAAACTGCCCTCTTAAATATAAGAGGGCAGTTTTTTTTTCAGTTACGAGACTTGATTCAGACAGCATTAAAGTCGATGTAAAAATATGCCATAATAAAGTTCTACATTATCTAGGTCATATGTTGGGGACCTTAAATAAATTCTAGAAATATTTGTGTTGCTTACACAAGTGTAAAAGCAAGTTAGAGAAAATACAAAGATCCCAACGCACCAAAACTCTAGTTCAGTATGAGAAAAAAACTAAATATATCTAAGCTAATTTTGGTTGGGGTGGGACTGGGGATTGAACCCAAGGTACTTAACTACTGAACCGCATCCCCAGCCCTTTTTTAATCTTATTTTGAGACAGATCTGAACTTGCAATCCTCCTGCCTCAGCCTCCAGAGCTAAATTTAACCAACGTATTTATAGCTATTTCATACAATTGATCAGAGAAGCATTATGATAGACATACTGGAAAATACTGGACTTGGATTCTAAGTTTGGCACTTATGTTTTCAAAGTATGCAATCTTTTAGACCAGGTTTCAGCAAACTGAATCCCAAATCTAGCCTGTCACATGTTTTTTGTAAATAAAGTTTTATTGGAACAGATCTGCATCTACAGGTGCATGTGTGTTACACCAGCAGAGTTGAGTGGCCACCAACAGACTTCCCACAGGTCTGAAAATCTTTACTGTCTTCATACTTGATTGAAAGAATTTGCTGCCAAGCACAGTGGCGCACACCTGTAATCCCAGGGACTCTGAAGGCTTAGGCAGGAGTATGGCAAGTTCAAGGCCAGCCCCACCCTGTCTCAAGTTCAAAAATAAAAAGATCTGAGGGAGGGCAGGGGAAGCCATCACAGCTTTTATTTAGGGGCTGGGGATGTAGCTCAGTTGGCAGAGTGCTTGCCTAGCATACACAAGGCGCTGGGTTCAATCCCCAGCACCACCAAAAAAAAAAAGTCTGGGGATGTGGTTCAGTGGTAAAGCATCGGTGGGTTCAACCTCCAATTAAACATGAAAGAGAGAAGGAAGGGTTTACTGACCTTGCTGGTTTAGGTAACTATGGAAATATATTTCTTTTATAACCAGTTTCAGCTGTGGTTAGAATTTCAATTCTATATGTTATGCAGTTCTATGTGTTATAGTCCCTAGTTTTGAGATTTTTGAATTGTTTTCATTTATTATTTTGAGGGAATCTCCTCCCTGCATTTCCTCATCAGTACAAACTAGCTCAGCATCACCTCTCATTTCTACTTAATCTGTCAGCAAACTGATTATAAAGTTTCTCCAGGATAAAGATATTCTTCCACCTGCCCCAGGACATCCAGCATCCTGCCTGTCTCAAATACTGTAGGGGCTCAACTTAGCCGTAAGTAATGAACAAATTACAGCCCCACTTTTTAGCAAATTTATTATGAAAATGAGATAAATATACATGAAAATACTAAATAAGTGCCAGGTAGCCCAACAAGAGTCAGGTGAGTATCAGGAAGTGGTGTTGCAGACGCCCAAAGCAGGCAGATGGATGGGTGGGAAAGGGCTGGTGGCCCCTGAGCTGGGCCTGCAATGTGGCAGGACGAGGGTGGTGGAGAGGAAGAAATTCCTGCTGCAGGGCCCTGAAGAACACAAGCTCGGGTGTAGAGTAGAAATGGGCGTGGGGCAGGCAAGGTGCAAAGCCAGAAGCGTGCTTTCATTTCATGCCCATTTTATCAGTCCCTGACTTGGTCTTCTGCTGCCCAGCAGTGACGAAGGTAACGGATACTGATGACACTCAGTGCCTACACCCCACAAGACCAGAGTTGGAATTCCTACACCTTGGGAACTGCGGCAGTGATGGCGCTGGTAAATGTTTTTCAGCCAGCTCTCCAGGAACAAAGGCCTACTTCAGCGTGCTTTGTAGTTGGTTTTCTAGGTGTAAATATGCCCACGGTGGCTGCTTTCAGGCTCCGAGGTGGCATCACTGAATGTGGAGTTAGAATGAGACGCACAGTGTAGTTTTCAAGCTGCTAGGAGCCAGGGCCTGCACATCACTGACAGATATGCAAAGAAAAGGGAATGTCCTTTATTTCAGTCTTTAAGAATTGGCACTTGCTTATTCGGAAGAAAACCTTGAAGGAAGTAGAAACTTACAAAGCCTTAAGCATTTTGCTTGGGGGTGGGGAATGAATGTGGGAAAATAAAAGATGTTTTTAAAATACAGAATCTGCCTCTGTATTCTTCCCAGGCACTTCTCTTTTCCATTTCAAGTTGTGACGGGATTGCCCGGATGAGCAGTTTGAGACTGAACAGGTCCGTGACCCCTCAGGCACCCGTACATTTGCTTGGTAGCAAACAGTTGCTGGATTATAGTTATTGTCATTTCCCCGGTGATAGGCCAAAAAAGGAAAGGAATCACTCCTATAAATCTGATCTCTTGGGAGGACAGTTCTCTGTAAGTACACCATGTGACTTAGCATTGAGGAAATTTAATAGGCCTCTCGATTAGAGATAATATAACCCCAAGGATCGACACCAACCATAACATAATTTAATTAACTTTAATAAGTACTTACTATTCTGTTGCTATTTGGATGAGAAAAAAACAACACTCCTTCCGTGGGATTTCAAAGGAAACAAAAGTATCCTCAGGAAGTTGCTTGCAGCCTAGCTGGGAGCAAGGGTGGAAATATAGGAAACAATACAAGTGGAACAGCAGCAGTCTGTGGGCGGTCTGCATGTGATGAAGGGGCCCAGGAAGAACAGTGCACAGAGGCAGTTTTGAAAGGGGACATGGAGCCAAAACATGCAGATTTGTGACATTTAGTGTGTGTGCCAGGGCAGTGACAAACGAATGAAGCAAACTCAGAGTGAACGTGAGCAGAGTGGATTTCTGGGTGGTTCTCTCTAAGTGATGGGGCAGCAGCTGCCGTTCGCTCAGCACATCCGCTTCAGGCTCGGGGCCAAGTACACTGCCAGGTTCTCCCATTCTGTCCTCGGTAGCCAGGATGCAGGTTCTAGCCAATCTCTTACAGTGAGGATGCCGAGATGTGGAAAGTAACTCACTCACACTGCTTAGCAGTTAGCTTTGCTGTGGAACAAGTCACCCCCAATTTCAGTGGCTAAAATCAACACCCATTAATTTAGCTCCTGAGTCTATAGGTTGTCCATGGGAGCTGGGTCACCTGGGCAGCCCTTCCCGCTGGTCACTCCTGGTGCTTACTCCAAGCTCCAGGCCAGGTTGGCTGATCTAGCCTTGGCTTTCCCACGTTTCCACCTTCAGGTGAGCTGATGGGGCTCTGCTGCAGGTGCTTCTGTCCTCCAGGTAGCCAGCCTCGGCTGGTCACAGAGCATTTGACAAAGTCTCAAGGGAACTAATGGAGACAGGTAAGTCCTCTTGAGATTTAGGTTCAAAACTGCACATTGTTAGTTCCTGCACATTCTCTTGGCCAAAGGAAGACACAGTGCCAGACCCTAATCAAGAGGTGGGCGGAGCCACACTGTATCTTGCTGGAAGTTGCCACAAAGTCACTCAGCGAGAGGTTAGATGAAGACCTGGGGCCAGGTAGTAATCTGCCACTCTTGCTGAAAATCCCACTACTATTGGGGACAGAGTATACAAAGCAGAAGCACTTTCTCCATTTCTCTGCCCCACTGCATGTGGCATGATCCACCGCTCTGCCACCAGCTTCCTCCTGTTGGTCCTGCACTGTGGATGTGAAGCTGCGAGGTGCCCACATTGCCCCCTTCCCAGACTTGCTATGTTCCCTTGCATGAAACAACCTTCCTCCCTATTCATGTGACAACCAGTTTCAGCTTTTAATTTCTTCTAATAAAGAAGGTGACCATCCCACAATCATTTGTCCACTCTTTCCTTCTGCCTTTTGATACTAGAATTCCCAAGTCTTAGCCTGTGGTGGATGCTCTTGGACCACCACGCTCAACTAACACAGAAGCCGTCTCTCTGACCGGATGCTGCCATGCCAAATAAGCCACCTAGAAAAAAATTAAAAGGTTAAAAAAAAAAGGGGGGGGGGAATAAATTGTAAAACACAGAGCTCAGAAGCAAGAGCAGCTAAAAAAAAAATTTTTTTAAATAAAGTCCTATAGAGGAAAGATGCCTGACAAGCCTCAGGTCCTCCATCCCTCAGCTGCTGTCCTTCCCAATCATGATACAGCTCATGACTCTTCAGGTTAGTCTAGACTCTAACTTTGAGCCACTCTAGCCCATGCCAAGGGGAACAAAGAACAAAGAGGAACTCTCTTAGCTAAGATCTGCCCACACTTCAGTTTCATGAGCAAAATAAATGAACAACCACTAAGTTTGGGTGTGGTTAGTTTCACAGTATTTGGTGTTAGACCTTGGGCACCGCCATAATAACCTAAAACGTGTGGCTTTGGGGCCAAGCAATGGGAAGAAGCTGAACTTAAGAACCATGAAGAAGATCAAGAATCTCAAAGGGCCAGGTGCGGTGGCACACACCTGTAATCCCAGCAACTCAGGAGGCTGAAGCAGAAGGATCACAAGTTCAAAGCCAGCCTCAGCAATTTAAAGAGGCCCTAAGCAACTTAGCAAGACCCTGTCTCAAAATAAAATGTAAAAAAGAGGAGGTGGATGTGGCTCTGTGGTTAAGTGCCACTGGGTTCAATCCCCAGTACCAAAAAAAAAAAAAACCTCAAAAGAGCACCCATAGGTGGTTGTCAGTAAGGACTTACTGGGAACCAAGGAAAGAAAACTTCTTGCTGGAAGTTGGAAGAAAGGAGTCCTTTGTGAGCCAATGGTAGAAAGTTCAGCAACACTGCTGACTGTGGTCATGAGAATAGAAAATGTACCTAACAAGCTGAGGAGGGTCCCAGAGAAGATGTTAAGGGACCACATGGCTTCATTTTGCTGCATATAATTAAAAGATAGGAACAAGCTAAAGAAATAACTGTTACGTATAAAGGTGCTGATCTGATGAAGCTAAGTGATCAGCTGATCATGCTGAATTCTCTATTCATTAGAGTGAATAAAGCGAAATCACTAGATAAAGGTTAATGTAAAGAAAACTGCATTTCTATACAGGAGCAACAACCATTTATAAAACAAAATTTTAAAATGATACCTTTACCATGCTATCACAAGCATTTAACATTTAAAAGGAAATCTAAAAGAAACGGTGTCCTCCTATGTCACAGCCCCTGACTTCTTTATGCTAGTCTGAACTGAAAAGTAAATTTTTTAAAAAATGATTTTTAGTTGTAGGTGGACACAATACCTTAATTTTATTTATTTATTTATTTTTTATGTGGTGCTACAGATCAAACCCAGTGCCTCATGTGTGGTAGGCAAGCGCTCTGCCCCTGAGCCACAACCCTGAAAAGTAAATTGATTCACAAAATCATATGAAATGAAAGGTGGAAATTGTTCTGATGTGAATGTCAACCAACCATAACAGCAAAGCTGTGTATCGAATGGAAGAGAACCAGGGCGGACCACCCAATTTATATCTATGCAGATGAGAAGGCCCAGTGCATAACTCACTCTGCTGGTCTTTGTGCTGAATGTGAAACGGCAGGACAATCTAACTTCTAAAACAAAACAAAATGCATTCCTTCATGACAGAGAGAGCTCCCGCGTGGAATGTTTATGTCATATTTTAATCCACCTGGCCTTCCACTACGTGGTAGACTCATGAATTTTTTAGAGGTGAGTTTCGGCTGCTATTCAACTCCAGCCTTCGTCCCCGGAATCACCCATGCAGGAAGCACATTGCATGGGTGAAATTGATACCTGCGGCAAGGCACACCCTCTGCCCCGATGGGGCTGGACTTGTTCTTTGTCATTCCAGCCTCTGCTGAAACATCGCCTCCAGAGGGTCCTGCCTTACCACCCAATCTGAGTCACTATTGCTCCACCGTTTGAAGTAGCACTTGCCCCTAAATGATTTTTTTTTTTTTCCTGCGGTACTGGGGATCGAACTCAGGGCCTTGCATTTGCTAGGCAAGCGCTCTACCAGCTGAGCTATCTCCCTAGCCCTAAATGATTTTTATCCCAACAAAAATTGTAAGTTCTGTGAGAGCAGAAATGGTTTCCTGTTATCACTCTGTTATCTAGAACTGCGTCTGAGCGTCTAGGTCCTGAGTATTTCTTAAGTGAATAATTAGTAACTATCAATCTGGGGTCACGCTAGCTGAGATTCCTTAGAGAACAGGGCCTGAGGCAGAAATTAACTGCAGATGCTTCAGGAAGTACGATCTCAGTGCAGCCAGGAGAGGGAGCCGGCGGGAAGCTGGGAAGCAGTGGGCTCTCCGGGGCGCTCTTCCCACCAGGGCCAGGGGCAGCCAGGGAAGCCCCATCGGGGCAGGAAGGATGAGCTATCTTCCTGGCTTGGTTCTGCCTCCCTTTCCTTCCCTAATGGAAGCCAGCTTCCCAGGTTTCCATGTCATCTCTCTGGTGCCAGCCCCCAGGATACTCGGGTCCTAATTCCCAGAACCCGTGGGTGTTACTTAATGGCAGAAGGGACTTCAGACATGACTAAGTTGTGCACCTTGACAGGAGAAGATTATGCCGTTTGTCCAAGTGGGTCCCTCATAAGACGGGGGCAGGGGATCAGAGTCAATATAAGAAATGTGAGGATGGAAGAGGTTGGAGTGACGCCAGAAAGGAGCCACAGCCAAGGAATGTGGAGCCAAGGGGGGCCTGGAGTCCTCAGAAGGAACCAGCCCTGCCAACACCTTGACGTTAGACTCGTGAAATTCGCGTCAGAATTTCCACCCCCAGAACCGTAAGAAAATGTATGTTGCTCTAAACCCCTGTTGTAGTCTGTTGCAGCAGCCATCGGAAGCTAACCTACATGCCCCATAGCGGAGAATTCCATCCAACTCCGCGGCAGGAGGATCCAGAGACTCCAGGTACACTGCAGGTCAGGCTCACGGGTAGAAAAGCAGAGGCCCCGCTGGAGTTGGTGGGCCATCGTGGGAGGCGGCACAGGCCTCTGGAGCCCGGGGCGCAGATGAGGCCCTGAGAAGCTGAAGAGGTGCACGGGATGAGCTGAGTACGGGAGTCCAGGTTTAAAACAGCCACTTAAATTCAGCAGTGTGGGCCGAGAGCGTGTGTGCGAGTCGACTGTATGAACTGCCTTTCATCGTGCTGTGTTTCCGGTTGTGAGAATCACTGCTGAGCTCCATAAGACATCTCCTGGCCCTTGAGAGCAAATTTTATGTGTCACATAAGCTATAGTCTTACATAAGCCCATCGCAACATACCTTTCAAACCTGACCACAAGCTATGCAGCCAGAAACAGATTTCCCTTATTTTTTAGTTGTCAGTGGATCTTTTATTTTATTTTATTTATTTATTTATAAGCAGTGCTGAGAATCGGACCCAGGGCCTCACACATGCCAGGCAAGCTCTCTACCACTGAACCACAACTCCAGCCCCTTTTGTTTAGATTTGATATAGAATTTATAAACAGTATATATGTATATAATAGGCATATAACATACATATATATATACTACATATATACATATACATATATATGTATATATACATATACATATATATGTATGTATACGTATACATACATATATACGTATATATATATATATATATACGTATATATATATATACGTATATATGTATGTATACGTATACATACATATATATGTATGTATATATGTAGTTGCTCTAGTTGCTTTAGCAAACAGACCCTATATTTCTACTACCTAGCACAACCGAAGATGATTTCCTGCTTACGTGACAGTTCAATATTGGTATAACAGTGGGAGGGTGCTAGCTATTCCTTGTGGCTATTCAAGGGCCTGGACTGACAGACACTCTTCCTTCTTTAATATTTAGCTTACACAGTCTCCCTGGCACCAACTGCTGACAGAAAGGAAGCAGTAGGCTGGGAAGAACCTCTGCCTCTTGACCTCCTCAGTCCAGAGGTGATGTCACTTCTGCTTAAGATCTGCCAGCAAGAGCTAGTCAGGTGGCATGACTTATGAGCAAAGGAGGCTGGGAAGTGTAGCTGCAGGCTGGGCAACTACCCCTCAGTAACAGGGCTTCGCTATGTAAGGGAGAGCGATGCTGGTCAGTGAGCTGCCACTGCCACAATCTGCCTTTCTGGCCAAGAAATATCCATAAAGACTCCCCCAAATACAGAAAACTTCTCCTATTGCCAAAGAAGAACACAAAAGTAAGTCAACTCGAACCCAGATGAGCTACTGAATCCCTAGGAACAAAATGGGCAGCTAACGAGACGCTCAAGCTGTGTAATCGAAAGAAATCAAGAATGGATGATCAGGAGCCCACAACAAGTCATGGTTCTTTACAGTTTCTAGGCCTGAGCCTGTTTGGAGCCAGGCCCACAAACTGAAGAAAAGTCTGGGTCCCCAGGAGGAAGAACTCAGCAACTGCATGAGGTCCTAGATCTACTTCCCCAAGATATCTGCCTAGGTGACTGAGACTGTTGACAAAGTGTTAACAGATGTGATGCATAGGGACACAAATCCACACCAGGGCCCCCAGACACAGTAGAAGAGTACTGGGGTTGGGCAAAACATGGAGACTGGCTCAGATCCAGCCTCCCGGGACCAGTGGTCTGCAGACCAACCAATGGTCATCCGTCATATATAATGAAATTAGACATCCTTTGTAGTGCACAATCTCACATTGGTTCCTTGGCTTAGGGTAAGACTATCACAGCAGAGGACCCAGGACAATTTTGTGAAATGAATCTCCTCCATGACAACATGCATCCTGGGGCCAGTGGCAGGAATGGGCGGTCGACCCCATTATGTTGCCATTTAATTCACAAGTCTGGGCCTTGCTAAAACCAGAGTGATCCTAGGGGAAGACAGTGACCTATGGCAAACTCAGCCAAGAGTAAGTCACCGTGGCACCTGCCGTGCCAGATGTGGCATCATTGCCAGGTCAGAAGAGCTTGGCCTGAGTGCACACTATGTGCAATGTATCACATTCTTCCTTAGAATCCTGTCTTTGGAACTAATGTCAAATGAATTTAAATTAGAATATAAGACAATGTCTGACGATTAATGAGACATGTAGGATCCTTTCTTCAAACAGAGTTATATAAGTAAAACACAGTAAGTGACATTTTCTGTATGACAAATCATTCATATGGCACTTACTTGGCTAACAATCATTCAGAACAGGGCCAAGAATCTGCGAGGAAGCAAAACTTGCTTCATGTGAGTAACTACTAACTGTCCATGTGAGCTTCGACAATTCCTCTTCTGCACCAAAAAGAAAAAAGAAAAAAAATCAGAAAAACTCTGTCTTCAGGCCCAGCAGACGCCTCCTTTCTCCCCGCTCGCTTGAGCGCTCTGCGGCACGTGATCTGCCATCTGCAGAACCCCTAATCGCCACCTGTCCCCTGAGTTCTCTGCACCGCCTGGCTCTAAGTGAACCCCCAGGCGACAAAACCTCGTCAGCGAGGACTGGCTGCGATGACCTGCCCCGTGTGCTTCCCTCTCTCGCTTCTTTGCAGAAAGTCCTCAGGCACTTTGAAGCAATGCCATTGGTCCGTCCATCCGCTCTCCTTCCTGGTCCACGTCTCCGCCCCGTCCTTCTCTCCACCCAGTGACTGGCTTCTTGGCCCGCTGACCTCCCTCCTTCCCCAGCCTTCCCCCCTCCGCTCGAGCCTCCTCTCCTAAGCCTTTCCATACCCGCCTTTTCCCAGCGCACCTGCTAGTGCTTCTTCTCAACAGTGGTTAACGTCCCCTGAAGACCTGAGGCCACTGCCTCCTTCAGTGTCTGGCCTCCTCCCCCCGCTTAGGATCTCTGGCCGGTCACTTCATTTTCATTTGTTAGGTACCTTCCACTCCCACCTGGTCCCTGGTCCCACCTGGTCCCTTCGTCCCCTATGCTTGTCTTGGAAAATTCCACCCACCAATGAGTCTGGTTCTCCAAGTCTGGATGTGTCAACTTGACGGGGCCACTGGAGGCAGACAGCTGCCTAGACATTATTTCTGGGTGTGTCTGTGAGGATGTTTCCAAAAGAGAGTAGTGTTTGAACTGGTGGACTCAGGACACAGATGGCCCTCCCCCGTATGGGTGGACACGGTGCCGTCTGTTGGGCCTGAACGGATGGGGCGGAGAGGAGAGCTGCGGCCACTGTCTGCTGGCTGCTGGAGCTGGCTCTCCGAGCCTCTGCCGTCGGAGCCCTGGGTTCTCGGGCCGTCTAGCCCAGCCTGGGACGTGCACACTGGCTGTCCATCTCAGCCTCGGACTGTACCACTGGCTTTCCCGAGGCACAGACTTGCAGGCAGCAGCTTGTGAGACCTTTTCCTTCCTCAGGATAAATCTTTCTATATACCTGTACATATACCCCCTGGTCCTGTTTCTCCGGGAAGCCCTGGCTAGCACTGTGGATGCGGGCAGATGCTGGGTGTTGCTATAGATACCCACAGCCATGCTGATGCACTGTAGTTCATGACCAAACTTCAGAAGCCAGGAGCCCCTTCCCATTCACCTTCCCACCCACCCTGGGGAATTAGTCTCCCATGGCATGCTGCACCCAAAGACCTCTGTCTCCAAACTCCTTTTTCTTATAACTTCCTACAGCTTTTCTGTCCATCCTTCATTGATTTCATTGTGAAAAACCAAGAATAAAGCAGAGAACATTTGCATCTTCTTTCTATCACGTCTTCCAACTCATTCCACATATCCCTGTGGCTTTAATGTCATTTAGAGGCTGGCTTTCTCTCCCTGAGCATAAGGTCTTTATATCCAGTGTTCTACCTGGTGTCTCCATTGGGCTGTGTACGACGTAGAAATCATCCTAAAGAGAATGCTTGATTTTTCTCTCCAAAATCTTCTGGCTCTCTCAGTTTTTAGGTGGCATTCTTAGCTCCTTGCTGTCCCCTGTGCTCCCCGTGCCTCCCTTACACTCCATTAGCAAATCTGTGACTCCCTTACACTCCATTAGCAAATCTGTGACTCCCTTACACTCCATTAGCAAGTCCTGTTGACTCTACCTCTTTACAAACCCCAATATTTCTCACCACCTCCACCACTACCAGTATCTTTCTATGACTGCTGGAGCAGCCCGTACCTGATATCCTTGCTTCTATCCTTGTCTCCTCATCAGTGATGACAACTACCTTAAACATGAAAATTCCATCTAGTCACTTCTTGCACAAAATCCCTCACTTGTTTTTTAAAACATTGTTAACTGATACACAAAAACATAAAATTGTACTTAGGGTACCGTGCAATGTTTTCACGCATGTGTAAATTGTGCAATGTTTAAATCACATTGAACTTGTTCAGCTCCTCTTTTTTTTTTTTTTTTTTTTTTTTTTTGTGGTACTGGGAATCGAACTCAGGGCCTTGTGCTTGCGAGGCCAGCACTCTACCAGCTGAGCTATCTCCCCAGCCCCTCGTCTCCTCTTTTATCATTTCTTTATGGCAAACACTTACAAAATCTTTTCAAGTTTTTATTTATTTATTTACTTATTGGCACTGGGGATTTAACTCAGGGGCAATTTACCAGTGAGCCACCCCCAGTCCTCACCTGAGCTTTGGGCCTCTCCAAGTTGCTGAGGCTGGCCTTGAGCTTGAGATCCCCCTGCGTCAGCCTCCCCAGTTGCTGGGGTTATAGGCGTGCACCACTGCGCCCAGCTCTTCAAGTTTTTAGACACATATAGTAGATTTTTGGTACCTATAGTTACCCTACTGTGAATAGCACGTCAGGACTTCTTGCTCTTATCTCACGGTGACTTAGCTCCATGTTTGGTTTTTAGTTAGTGTTTACTATGAAATCGAGACTCCCGGTGATGTTCTGCAGAGACCTGCCGGACGGTCCACCGGGCCTCCCTCTTGGTCTCCCTTTCTTCCTTTACTTCGGCCTGCCTCACTCTGCTCTCCTGTCTTCACCTTCTCTGGATTTTCGGGCACTTGGGGCGAGCCCTGACTCCACGTTCTCCACGTGCAGGTCATGGTCTGGGATGGCCTTGCCTCCGTGACCAGCTCGTTCAAGTCTCTGCTCGAATGTCATCTCCCAAGCGCGCTGCCTGTTGAAGTCTCCCCTTCACGTGTATCTGTCATTCCCCCGTTCCGGCCCTCTCTTGGCACTTAGCATGTCTTAGAGCATCATGTAAACTTGCCGTGGTCACTGAGACACTGGAAAATGTGACCCGAACAGAGACCAATAAGGGCTTGTCCTCATGGATCCCCAACTCAGGACAGGAAGCTCCATGAAGGAAACTGACGCACATCAGCCCAGCCAACTGCCAGTCATCTAGCCCCTGGGGCCAAAAGCACTGATGACCCCAGAAGCCCCTTGTGGATTTGTCCCTTGTCCTCTATCCATTTCTTAGTAGTGACACCAAAATGTAAAGGATTTGGTAAAGGATTGGGGTGGTTAGTTTTATGCATCTAATTTGCTAAGCTATGGTGCCCAGTTTTCTGGTCAGACACTAGTCTAGATGTTGCTGTCAAGGTATTTTTCAAGAGGTGATGAACATTTAAATCAGTAAACTTTGAGTAAAGCAGGGATACCCTCTGCAATGGGGGTGGGCCGTGTCCAATCAGGTGAAGGCCTTGAGAGAAAAGACTAGATTCCTCTAGGAGAAAACTCCTCTGCCAAGAAGGAAGAAATCTGTCTCTAGCTCACCTTTGGATTCAAGACTGCAGCATCATCTCCTGCCGGAGCCTCCAGACTGCCAGCTACCTGGTAGTTTTGGGACTTGCCCATACCTGCAATCGAGTGAGCTGGTTCTTTAAAATCTCTCTCTCCTTCTGTGCATACACCCACTCACACACATGCACAGCGCCCTATTGGTCCACATGACATCTCCTGCTCACTGCCCAGTCCTCCCTCTGTAGCTGTACTCTCCCGTTGCAAGCTACCTATGCTCTCCGGATCCACTCTGTCTCCGCTACCCAGCTCTTGCTTTGGTCTCTGCATCTCTCAGCTGAACTATTAGAAAAATCTCCCACCCATTCTTGCTGCCTCATCTTCTAAACCACCTGCCACTCCACCAACAGAGTTACCTCCTTGAATAAGCGTCTGTCTGACCATGTCACTTAGCTCCAAAGTCACCCATAGGATACAGCTTGTTGTGGTTGAGATGTGAGGTGTCCCCCAAAGCTCATGTGTGAGACGATGCAAGAAGGTTTAGAGGTGAAATGATCAGGTTTTGAGAGTCTTAACTTGATCTGTGGATTAATTCATTTGAGTGGATTAACTGGGTAGTGGCTGTAGGCAGGTAGGGTGTGGCTGGAGGAGGTGGGTCATTGGGGGCATGCCCTTGTGGTATATATTTTGTCCCTGGTAAGCCGAGCTGTATCTCTCTGCTTCCCAATTGTCATGTCCTCTGCTGCTTTCCTCCACCACACACTCTTGCCATGATGTTCTGCCTCACTTGGATCCAAAGTAATGGATTCGGCCATCTATGAACCTCAAACTTCTTCTCTAAAATTATTCTTGTCAGGGCTTTTGGTCACAGCAATGAAAAACTGATTAAAACATAGCTCACACTTGCATATATAACATGAGAACTCTTATCAACTAGACCAAGATAAATTCCCAGCTTCATCTCTCCTGTTTCCTCTATAAGTACCCCATGTTCTGGCCATAATCAACTAGTTGTCAGTGCCCCAATACATCATGCTCATTTCGTACATTTAGGCTTTTCCACATTCTGTCTCATTTGCTTGGGATGGCTACGTATATATACATATTTTTTTCTTTGTACCAGGGATTGAACCCAGGGGTGCTTTACCACTAAGCTACTGAAGCTGGATTTGAACTTGTGATCCTCTTGCCTAAGCCTCCCAAGTCACTGGGATTACAGGTATGTGCCACCATGTCCAGTTGGCTACCAATTTTTCTTTTTTTTTCTTTCTTTCTTTTTTTTTTTTTTGCAGTGCTGGGGATTGAACGCAGGGCCTTGTGCTTAAAAGGCAAGCACTCTACCAACTGAGCTATGCTACCGATTTTTCTGAAAGCCTTTTGAACTATTCTTTAAAAAAATGGCTTAGAGTTACTCTTTGTTCTAAAGTTGTACTGAATGCTTGGTTATAATTTTTAGAAAATGATAATGGTCTTTTCATAAACCTGATGAAATATGTTGAAGTTAACTGTACTTGTATTTCCCAGAAGCCGCGGGATCTCGGCTGGTCCCGTGTCTTCCTCATAGATGCCCAGTCCCAGTGTTCTGTTTAGCTGCAGTGTTTTCTTGAGTGTCTTATGGGTTGGTTCCTGCCCCTTGGTGGCAGAGACCATAATGTTTGTCTTCCCACCAGTTGTCTCCCAGGATCCTGGAAACAGTTGAATCACAACATAACAAATTTGAATGTAAGACACAAACTTTTGCTTCTGGAGAAAATAAAGATATTTCATTAAAAAAAATTTTTTTTGATACCAGGGATTGCTTAATCACTGAGCCATAAACCAGTCCCTTTTTTTACATTTTATCTAGAGACAGGGTCTCTCTGAGTTGCTTAGGGCCTTGCTAAATTGCTGAGGCTGGCTTTGAACACAGGATCTTCCTGCCTCAGCCTCCCAAGCTGCTGGGAATACAGATGTGTGCCACTGCGCCTGATAGGATATTTCTTGTTGCTGACAGATATGTCAGCCATCACTGGATTCCCTGCTAAGTGATATCCCGATGATTTCAAGTCAGCAAGAGCTCACAGAAAGGAGAAACCACTATCACCAAGGGGCACAATCTTGGGGAAGAAGTAGAATAAAATGATCTCTAAAAAAACTTTGTATAAGAATTTTCTCTTTCCTAACATCTTCTGAACAACCTTTTTTTGTTGTTTTGAAAAATTTCAAACCCACAGAAGAATTCAAAGCACAATACACTGAACACCCGGATGCCCCTCACGCAGGTTCCCCGACATCTGACCACACCTACTTCCTCTGTCTCTGTCTTACACACACACACACACACACACACACACACACACACACACACACTTCCCTCTTGCAGGAGGCAAGCAGCAGCTGTCATGGCATTTGACCTTAAATTCATCTTGCACCACCCAGAACCAGGACATATTCTTAAGCCACCGTAACCCCATTATCACCCTAAGGAAATCAACATTAATTTAACAAGGTCATCCCACATATGCTCTGGGCTCAAATTTCCCTAATTATCCTTCAGAATGTTCTTGACAGCAACACTTTTGTTTGAGCCTGGGTCAGGTCCAGCTCCACACTGACTGGGCTAAGTTTCCTCTCCATTCTCCCTGATCTCATTGTTCCTGACGTTCAGCTCTTTGAAGACCAGGGCTGGTTGATCAGAACATCCCACATTCTGGATTCCTCTGTCTGTTATGTTTAGGTCAAATGTTCAATTTTGTCACACGGTGTCCCTCCCCTGACTGACTTCTGTGTCCTTTTGACACAGATTATTAAGTCATCTGTGAACACGTCTTTGCTCTCTGGCACACAAGATGTTCCTAAGTCAGACGGAGTATCAGCACATTCTTTAAGGAATTCAGGTTCTTTTGTCAAGAAACCATTACCTGGTCCCAAAATAAACTTTGTGCTCTGGGTTTATCATTGATTCTAGGTTTTTCCAGTGGACACATTAGGTCTTTATCTCCTACTTGCTGATGGCTTCCATTCTAGCCCTACACCACAGGCTTCTCCATCCCCCACCCCAGCCTGAGTTCTAGCTCACTTCTCTGAAAACCCTCATTAGTTCCAAGGGCAAGAGGTAAAACGACCCCAGGACCTGAGCATGGGGCTTCTTCTCTGGTGGCTGAGTTTCTTGCTGGGCCTGGCAGCCGGGGGAGCAGAAAGTATGATTTCCTGGCCAGCAGCTGGACTGTACCCAGGTTGCTGGCTGCCAGGGCCTTCTCGGAGGGGGCAAGCTATAAAGGAGGACAACTGTTCAACTGGACATTATCCAAACATACACCTGTGACCTGATTCTTCAGAAACCCACCTGCGGACTTCTTTACATAACATCAGCTTTTGAAGACTTCCTACTGAAGACTAAATTCAGGACAAGGGTACTTTTGTTTTCTCTGTGCAAATGACATGTATCCAACAAAAAGCTGCTTGGCTCATTGTCCTTGGAGCAATGTCCCCTCGGTGACTTCCTCCAACAGAGTTCTTGGTAGAGTATTGTGGTTAAACCACCTCTGTGACCCCAACCGGTTTCTCTTTCCGACTTTTCACCTGCAGAGAACTATTGTGCAGTTCCATTACTGTACAAGCTTTGGTACCTGTCACGGGATTTTCCCATGTGGTTCAGGGAATCACTACAAAATGGCCAGGAAGAGAATCCAGATTCCACGGGGATACTTCTGCCATGGGTCTTGACGACAGTGATCTCAAGCAATTCCCACAGCAGCCTGGGGGGTTAAGTGTCACTCCGACCACCCATCCAAACGAGGGCACTGAGACTCTGAGAGTTTGTGTTGTGACACAAAGTTACAGAGAAGCCACACTCCCCTGGATCCAAGATGCTCGTATTTGTAAGCAACATTCCATTTCGAGGTATGTTAGAATGTGGAGGAAAAATGTGTTTCTTGAACTCAATGAAACATAGTAGTTAGTGGAGAGAGGGCATCTACGGTCAACTCCAGCCCTTCCTAAGAAGCCCGCGTTCTTTCCACTTATCAAGAGTTGATGGACGAGGGGGAGCTGAGCTGCAGATACAGGAAGGCGTGAAGAGCTGGGGAGATGTGGAGGGTTTTACAGCATCAGCAGCAGCGTGGATGAGAACGTTTGCTTGGAGCGGGACTCAGGAAAGCGAGACCAGCTTCAGGCAATCGTTCAGCTTAGGGAGCAGTGAGGAGCGCGGCTTCTAGAAAGAGATGGAACCAGGGGGCTGAAAGGTGGCTCAGAGTGATTTAGCCTTACAGTTCTAGAAAACAGGCGTGGCTAAGCACTTGGGGTGGGTGCTATGAGTTGAAGGCAGCGTTTGAAAGGAGAAGCACATGGTTGGGCTAGAAGAGGGGACAGGAGGCAGCTGCCCTGTGGACAGGCCCGAACTGGGATGGTCGCCTGAGGCCCTGAGACTCAAGAACAGGCCTACGCGGGGGGAGCGTTCCAGGGGAGTTCGCAGCATTGGTCGGTAGACTGGAGAGAGCAGGGAACCCCGTGGAGTGTACCATCCACGCCGGGCAGGTCTGAGGCAGAGAGGGAAGCACCACTGATACCACGCCAGACGGCAGGCACGCGCCACACACCAGGACAGCCGGACACACGCTGGTTACTCCAGATAGAGGGGACGACGGGGACTCCGGAGTGGCCACCTCTCTTTCTTGCCCTGAGGACTACAGGTGCTCTTGTCCGTGCCACTTCTTTAGCAAGGAAAGTCTCTTAGTGACCTTCCTTGTCCTGCCCACAGAGCCTGTGAGGAGTCAGACGGCCCCTCATGGAGCGGGGAAGGAGGTTTTCCAGGGGAAACCGGGAGGTCCGGGTTCAGGAGGACAGTTCCTCATACTCCTCTTAACCACCCAGAGAGGTCTGTGCCCGGGCCACGATGCCGTCTGGGATCCACTTGGGTGACATTTCCAAGGCAGGAGCCCCTCGCATCTCATTATAGGACGAGAGCGAGAACAGCCCGCCACCGGGAACACGGTCCTCAAGCACACTGGAAGCTAGCAGTTAGCTTCCAGCTGCCCACACCTGGGGACCTTGAGGATCTGTGGGAACTGGCTGGGAAGGGACCACTGAATCTGGGAGACCTGCTTCCAAGAGACCTTCTGTCCCAGTCAGGCCCTGGTCTGGACACCCTGGGTGAAGGCTCAAGGCCACTTGGGACAGTTCTGCTTGCTGCTCCAGAGCACCTGGTTTTAGTCCTGCAGGGCAGGAGTGAGGGGCTAGTGGGGCAGGGTGACCTCCTGAGGTTAAGAATTCATATTTGGTCTTCGCCCTCCGCTTCTAAATCCTTGGGCACTTCTGAGTGCTGAGTGAGAGGCAGGTGTTTTATTCACCATGAGCCCTTCTCAGCCATACCTGAGCTTCGCTCGGCTAGTGAGGTGATTCTTTGCGGGTCCCTAGGTAACTGCAGAATAGGGCCTTTAGCTGGAGGAAATAACTGTGCCATTAGAGGTTGACATTTTCAGCTCAGCTCCCAGACGCCAGGGAAGGAAGAGGGACTGCAGATGAATTCATAGCAACTGGCCAGCGGCTCACTCAATCTCGCCCACATAATGCAAGCTTCGTTAAAACCTTCAGCGAGAACTGGCACAAACTGTAATCCCAGTGGCTCAGGAGGCTGAGACAGGAGGATCGCAAGTTCAAAGCCAGCCTCTGCAAAAGCAAGGTGCTAAACAAACTCAATGAGACCCTGTCTCTAAATAAAATACAAAATAGGGCTGGGCATGTGGCTCAGTGATAGAGTGCTCTTGAGTTCAATCCCCATTACCAAAAAAACAAAAACAAAAAACCTTTGGTGAGGAGGTTTGGGGTTGGTCAGCACATGTTTCCAGTGCCAGCAGGGTAGCGCATGTTAGCTCCCCAAAGGGGCTTCTTCTGGCGATAGACGCTCCTATGTTTGGGACAGTTTGGGACCTTGCCAAAGGATGCTCATTTGTATCCCTTATAACATCTTTTGTAAAAAATCAGTAATAGTAAATAACGTGTTTTCTAGTTGTTCAAGCAAACTGTCAAACGTCAGGAGTGGCTGCGGAAACCCCTAATTTATATGTGGTAGGCCACACCGGGTGGGAGCCAGGGACTTGTGATTGGCATCTGAAGCGGCAGCCTCATGGGATCTAGCCTTCAGCCTGTGGGTTCTGATGCTCACTCCAGGTAATTGGCATCAGAATTGTTGGTCCTTTGTGTCTGGAGAGTTAGAGAATTGGTGACTGATATGGAAAACCCTACTTATTTGGTGTCAGAAGTGTTTTAAGCAGAAAAAGAAAACAATTTAGAGGAAGAGAGAAAGCATCTTTCTTTCTTTCTTCCCTCTCTCCCTCCTTTTCTTTTTCTTTTCTTTTCTTTTTTTTTGAGCTGCATCCCCAGACCTTTCCGTTTTTTTTAACTTTGAGACAGGGTCTCACTAAATGGTAGAGGGTGACCTCAAACTTGTGATCCTCCTCCTACCTCGGCCTCCCTAGTTACTGGGAGTATAGGCCTGGTGAAAGCATCAATTTTCAATATATTAACCTACAAGCTGACATATATATTGTCAACTACAACAAATACAATCTTAATATTTCTTCCGTGTTTCAGAAAGCATTTGAGCCTTGCAGTGTGCTGGCTGTGTAGAAACACCTGCTGTGGGCTGGGCTGTAGCTCAGTGGTAGAATGCTTGCCTAGCTTGTGTGAGGCTCTGGTTCGATTCCCACTATACGAATAAATTAAATAAAGGTCCATTAACAACTAAAATTACATTTTTTTTTAAAAAAAGAAACACCTGCTGTGCCGTTTATGCATGGTCCAAGAGGGCATCTGTCACACCAGTTAACTGCAGGCCTGCAGCCGTTATCTAAACCTAAAGTGCCACCAGATTTTGTGCCTAACTTCTAATGAGCTAAAATTAGTAACACGTGACAAGCCAAATACACACTCTGAAGGGTTGTTTGTGGGTTGTAACTTTCACAGGTATTTCCCTACATTCCACTAATCTAATTTTAGCATAGGAAATACCTCTGGAGACTGGAGGCCTGATTTGCAGACCTGGATTTGAAGATAGTCACACCACGGGCATCAAGTTGGAGTTCCAGGGACCTCAGAAGATGGGTGCTTTTTGATTTTGTCACTTCTTTGGGAAAAACAAACAACAACAACAAAGGAACCACAATCTCCAGAACACTCTACTGTTCACAGGACTGGGTCTCAAGCTCTGTGAATGATACTCAGAATTTTCTTCTATCTGTTCTGTTTATCCAAAAGTCTTTTTCAAGTACAGAGGCTCCTTGACTTCAAATGGGGCAATGACTGGATAAACCCATCCTGAGTTGAAAATGCCAGGAAGTCAAAAATGCCTTGAGCACGCCAAGCCTGCTGCACCTCACAGCTGAGCCACACAGCACATCCTGCACCCCAGTTGTTTCTGCTCCTGATCGTGTGGTTGACTGGGAGCTGTGGCTGGCTGCTGTTGCAAGTTATTTCCAGCCAAGGAAAAGATCGGAAATCAAAATATGGATTCTACTGAATGTATATTGCTTTTGCATCATTGGAAAGTTGAAAAATCCTCAATTGAGCCATTGCAAGACAGGGACTGTCTGTACTCTGTCCCATGCAGTCACACTGAGCTGGCCAGCGCCTCTGAATTCATCTTGGTCATGCCTCTGCCAAGTCCTTGTACAGTCCATTCCATCTGCCCGGATCTGCTCTTGTTCAAGACTCCTGCTGGTCTCTGAGCCACAGACTTCTGTGTGCAGTGACCTAATTGACATTTCCAAAAATACCTCAAAGGAAACAACCTCCCTCCCAAACCTACGTCTCTCCCCCTCTTAGTGAATGACAAGGGAAAAAATCCCCCGTGGGGTCCTGGCTATGTCGGGCTCTGTTTAAGCCATGCTCAGAGATGTCTTTCTAAGACACTAGCTGGATCACATCAGCTTCCTGCTGCAAAGGCTCCTAAAGGCTCCTGTTGCTCTCAGGACAGAGCAGAAACTGAGATTTCTTGGGAAGTTCTGATCTGGAGGTCAGAACTCATCCTGGTTTCCTTCGAGGGCCGGGCTGCTTCTCTCCTGCCTCTGGGCTGTGGACACCATGCTTCTCACTCCCTTCACCTGGCTACCTTCTTCAGGTTCTTTGCCTCAGCCCTAAGCACCATGAGGGAAATCAGTGTTTGGTTCTTCTGACCATAAGCTCAAAACCAGTCTTGAAGGCATATTTATCATCAGTGAATGAAAAAATTAAGAAATCATGAGTGAATGATACAGATGTGCACTGAAGCAAAAACAAGAGCATATAGGGAACAAAAATAAATAAATTGATCAAATTAACAACAACAACAACAACAAACAAGGGCTGCAGACTAGGACCAGACTAGTACCTTCAGCTACTGACTCAGTTGTAACTGATAGGCCATCAGGAAGGCAGGAAGGGTTTGGAGTTAAGGCACAGCATGGATCCTGGTGTGTGTGTGTGTGTGTGTGTGTGTGTGTGTGTAGATAGGTATCTTTGGGGGATACACTCTTGCAGTGTGCTATGGTTTAAATACATCCCTTAAGGTGCTAGTGTCTGAAACTTAATCCCCAAATTCATATGTTGATGGTATCTGGAGGTGGGATTTGGTGGTAATTAGGGATAGATGAGATCATAAGGGTGTTTTCCCCTGCTGAAATTATTGGCTTTATGAGAAGAGAAACATAAACCTGGGCTGGAATGTTCCCTTTTCCTTTCTGTTTCTCTGACACTTCCACCTTGATGATATGAGAGGAATGCATTGGGCAGATGCCAATACAATGCTATTGGACTCCCCAATAGTCAGAATCATGAGCCAAATAAATTTTTGTTCCCTATAAAATACCTGGTCTCAGGTATTATGTTATAGCAGGAGAAAATGGACTACAGTGCAACCTCAGTTCCTTCTCATTAACCATTTTGAACTCTTAAAAAAGCCCTTTTGGGTATTAGAGAACCATATACAAACTGCATACCCACACAAATGTCTGGGTGGCCACCATCTTGGTGTGAGGTCATTTCTGGGAAGCACATTCCTTACAGAATGCTTGTCAAAGATAAACTACTCTACTTTGGATATTCTCATTTGTATATGAATAGCAGACATTGAACCCCAAACAGAAATAGTGAATTCCTTTTGAGAGTCAGTCACTGGGCTAAGCCTTGGAAACTCATATGGTCAGAGGAGCCTTAGAGAAGGATATAATCTTCCTTTCCATCCACTCTGTTGCTACTGTTGGGTGATGTTCTTAACTAATTTCACTTAGAGTGAGCTATTTAGGGTTTCTTGGTGAGTGACAAGAAAATTAGGGAAAGTTAAGATAACAAGTAGAGGATATGGTAAGAGGAAGAGGGTGGAATGGCTTTAATAAAATTATCGACACACAAAAAACTCCCCCGTAGGGCTGATGAACAATATGGCACGTATGCCTGTCTTCTTTCATTCAAGGAACTGTGCACCTGCTGTAGGACCCTCATGAAAAACGTTAAGGGAAAAGTACAGTACTGGTGTAAATCCCTCTCATTCTAAGGCTTAGCTGGATTTTGCCCTGTGAGACCTTCTACAGTGGGAATTAAATATTCATCATTTTCCTCTCCTATTGCAAGCTTTCTACCTACTTTTAGAAGAGAACGGGGAATGGCTGCTTTTGAGAGTTCCTACGTGTATATTTATGACTTTTTTTCCCCTTTCTGCAGCTGTTATTTCCTAAACTGTCTCCTTGATTCAGAGTTTACAAATGTTTCCTCTCATTCTCGTTTTTGTAACAGAATCACTTTACACTTTGACTATATCCCTTTTTGCTCTAAAAATGGCATCTTTTTTCTTTTCCCCAACATTCTCCTCCCTGATCCTCTTTTCCCTGAATTTCTCCTCCCCGATCCTCTTTTCCCTGATCTTCTTCCTAACCTCTCCTCCCTAATATTGGGAAACGGAATTTCTCTGAATCACATCTTTAAAACCCCCAGCTCCTCTTGATGGGGAGAATCACAGCCTCTGAGACAGGAGTCCACCATGCTTCCCTTTGCTAGCAAAGCAATAAACCTTCATTTTCCTTTTTCTCAAAACCTTGTCTTCATTACTGGATTGGCATTGGGGACTAGGACCAAACTTTTGGTAACATTTTCTCTCAGATATATGCCAAGTTTCCTTGCTTTTCTCAGATCTATACTGTCAAATTGTCTAGTTTATTAGCGTTTATCACTTTGTTATCAACATACAGCAAAGTAAAATTCAGAAGGAAATCTTAAATACTAAGGTCACCAACAGGAGTTTCCAATGTCACATGTTCTTGAAACCAGGGGATGAGGATTACTGCAGCTAGCAATGACACCATCTTTGGGTTATCTTAGTGCTGAATAATTACTCAACCATCACGAAGATAATTAAAGAAAAAAAAAAAATAACAACGAAATGCCCAGTAGCACCCAGTATGCATCTATGCCAGTGTCTCCTCCTTTTACACCATTTGTCAGTAATTATTAGAGGTCAGAGTTGAAAAAGACAGATTAGAGCAATTAGTCTAGCCTTGTATGCAAAACCGGGTTTTTTTTTTTTTTTTCCAGATGTTGATGAACTCTGATTTAATTTATTTATTTATATGTGGTGCTGAGAATCAAACCCAGTGCCTCACACGTGCCAGGCAAGGGCTCTACCACTGAGCCACAACCCAGCCCCTGCAAAACCATTTTGCACAGACCTTTCTCCATAGTAATTTAAGACAGGAAGAAACACTTCACAGTGCAGAGCTGCTCACGGGGAGATTTATCATTAAAGGGAGAGAGCAAGTGTCCCAAACCACACGTAGCAACTGGAACTCAGCTTTTATGTGTCTTGGTTGCCAACAGCTTTTACTACTTCAACAGGTCCTGACAACAATAATTAGAATTCAAGGGGGGCAGAGGAATGTGCAGAATCTTGCCAACGTGTTTCTGGAAGCACATCAACGCTGGCCTGGCCCGTGGGGATGCCTGGTTCCCCATCTCCCGGGCCCTGTGTTCTCAGCACCAGCAGTAGCACGGTGTGTCTAGTGATGAATTTCAGGATGTCATAACTCTGGGTTGTATCAGGTGCTCACCAAAGACCAAAGAGCATAATAAAGTATATTTATTTTTCAAAAGTTCCCCCAGAGGGAGGACTTGCACCTGTGAAAAGAGTTTTTGGTGGAAGAAATTGTTTCCACGTTGCTTCCTAGGTCTTTTTCCATCAGTGGTCATGTGGTTGCTCCTAGGAAGACAAGCTGGAAATGTCAGATACTCTGTATTGCCTTCAGGTTAGCCGAACCTCCTGTCACTGGAGGATTGTTCAAGGCCCTTGGCCAACACACTTGACCAACAGTGCACCTCCACCTGCAACTCATACCTCCTCTCTCATTGAACTCCCAACAGGAACTATGGTCCCCACTCTGCCTCACCCCCACTGTATGTCCCTGGGTCTTACAAGTCAGGGCGGATGCCGGTTATCCTGAAATCCTCGAGAAACCTGCTTCCTCCACTCCTTTTCTAACTTTAATTTTTTTTTGCAGTAGTGGAGACTGAACCCAGGGCCTCATGCATGCTAGGTAAGTGCTGTACCACTGAGCTACACCTCCAGCCCTCCTTCCCTAATTTTTAATGCAGAATCTATAAGGAATCTCTTAACACTTAGCAATAATTTTGATCACAGTGCTTATAACAATTATAATTGGTGCCCTTTTGGATTGTGAGCCTCTTATAGGTAGAAGGCATATCATATCCATGGAGCTTAGTAATGCATGGGCATATAGTAAGTGCTCAATAAACCTTTGAGGGACTTATAAACCCCCTTTAGATATAACATGCACCCAGGTAAGGACCCACATCTACACTGCACAGATCAACATATGCATACACAGAAGTATATAATGACCATCTAGATGAGCCCTTATAGAATATTAACACGGAGACTCCTTTTAAGTAGTGTGTGTGTATGTGGGTGTAGATTTAACCCAGTGGGAAGGTCTACCACTGAGCTACAGTCGTTTTTTTGGTTTTTATTTTGAGACAAGGTGTCTCTAAATTGCCCAGGCAGGCCTGGGGCAGCCTTCCCAGTCGCTGGGATTACAGGCCTGTGCCACGACCCGGTTTGGAATTGACTTTAATTGCTTGGGAATGAGTCCCATCCTATCCATTCTGTGAAGGCCTGTGAAGTGGAGGATGGGCCATGCCCTGATTCATCCGCGGTAGAAGTCTCAGGACTGAGGGAGGGGTACTTTATTCTAGAGGAAAACAAGAACAGAGGGTTAAGGCAGAGGCGATTTTCAACGTGTATGTGGTGAAAAGTGAGCATTGAACAATCATGCTTTTCCCTGTCACCCACTCACCCAGGAAGTTCCAGGCCCAAAGAGACCTCTTGCAGGAGTCTCAGAATACCCTGTCATCTCCCTGACCCCACTTGACACTACAGACCAGAGTGACTCTCAAGTAACCACCGTCCAAGCTTGCCACACCTAGCTGGACACGTGCAAAGAGTCCAGGGCAAAGCGTCCAGTCTCCGCAGAGGTTCTCGTTTCTCGGCTACGCGCTCACTGTACTCTGCACACAGTAACCTGCATTCTGACCCAAATCACAGTCCCAAGCTAAGAGGAAGAACACCCACCGCTGCGGCCTGGCGTTTCCTCACTAGTAAAACCAGAGGGCCGGCAACTCCTTAACTGACCCAAGATGTTTTTCCCCCCTTCCTTTTGTAATCCAACGATTGTATCCGCACGTTATTCAAAGGTGCTATGGTTATGCGTGCCCGCTGTCCCAGAAAGGGCACCGGGCGGGGGCCGGGCGCGGGGATGGGTCCTGCGGCCTGGAGTGAGCGGCCAGAGGGGAGGGCGTCGGGTAACGTCCTCAAAGACCAGAGGATGGGCGATCGATCGGTCGGTGGCCCTGGCCTGAGAAAGTGGCGTGCCATTGATTTTGCCGTGGCCCCGACTCCCTCTTAGAGAGGCACCCGGCGGCGGCCTCCCCTGCGCCCTCCCTCGCGCCGGAGGGGAAGGGGGTCCGGGCGCGGCCATCGGGCCTCGGGCTCCCGGGGGCCGCCGCCCAGCTCGCACCCACCGCGCGCACGAGGCCGCCCGGCCCCTCGGCGCCGCGGCCCCGCCCCCGCGCGAACTTGACCGCGCCCACTTCCCCGGGGCGGCGCCCCCGCCGCGGCCCGGCTGACGTCACAAGGCACCCGGCCGCCGGCGCCCCGCGGTGCGCACCCAGCGCCCCGACCCGCCGCGCCCGCCGCCCTCTCGTGCCGACGGCCAGGCGCGCGTCTCTGTCCCCGCCTGGAAGCAGCGCTGAAGATGGCGAGCGCGGCGCCCCAGGAGCACGCCCAGGAAGGATGCCCGGCTCCCGCTGCCGCGGAGCGGCCGCCGCCGCCCCCGGCGTCCCCGGAGGAGGAGGCGCAGGAGGAAACCCCGGAGGAAGGCGCGGCGGCGGCCGGCGCGGGGCCGCAGGTGGAGGAGGCCGCGGGCCGGGCGCCGGCCGCCGTGACCTGGCTGCTCGGGGAGCCGGTGCTGTGGCTGGGCTGCTGCGCCGAGGAGCTCCTGAGCTGGAAGAGGCCGCTGCGCAGCCTGCTCGGCTTCGTGGGTGCCAACTTGCTGTTCTGGTGAGAGCTCGGGCTGGGTAGGGGCGCCAAGGAGGGCAGGTGACCTTGGGGCGCCCGGGCCGGGAAGAGGGGGTGCCGGGGCCGGGTGCGGGGCTGCAAGCCGGGCACTGCGGCGGAAGAAGTGTCAGCCCTGCCTCACTTTCTCAAACAGGTAGACACCCACTTCAACTTTCCTCCGAGAGAGACTCACTTCCCTGAAAATAGTTGTCCCCCGTGTGTGCATCCAGGCTCAAAGGCGAGGTGCTCTGCTGTCCACATGCACCTGCACCTACAGCTGTGCCCAGCACGCTTGAAAACTTCGGCTTTCTGAAAGGAAGAGCAGGTCAAGACCTGCTCTTCCAAGCATGCAGGAGCAAAGGTGTTTGAACTTGTGCTCGTTCTTGCACCCCAGAGGCATATCTGGACCAGCCAGCGTAGGTACACTCTCTAGACTGCTGGCTTTATCAGCCACTAGGGATGGGCACTGAATGATTTGTTTTTCCTTTCCCTGGAGGGTTGGATTTACTGTCTTTGCTCCCTGGTGAGAAAATAGGAGCAAACAAACAGGTGGATTATGCACATCACCCCGCCCCCAGGTGTGCAGAGTGTGCAAAACAGTCATATTTCCAGGTGAAGTCCCTAGAGAATACATGGGAGTGTTTTTTTAATAGCCTCTGAACAGAGGGTCTGTTTCTGCAAAAAGCCCTCTTCACAGGTAAGCACAGGAAACTGTCTGACAAGGACAGACAGCCCCTCTCATCTGTACCTGTGTGACTGAGGGCAGAGAAAAGCTTTCTTTGCAAAGTGTCCTCACAACAAACATGACCATAGTGCAGAGTAAGCAGTTTTACTAACAAATACCTTGTTGCAGGACATAGATTTCTTAACCTTAAAGTTGGGAAATAAATAAATGCACAAAAGAGACATAGCCTGTCATTTTTTCTAGATTAACTTGAGCATTGTGAAGATTTTTCTGCAGATTCATGCTAGTCTTGGTTTTCTCTTAAAACAAGCTGTGGCTTGAAAGGCTCTCTGCACATAAATTAACTTTGAGTCTTTTAAGCCATTGATGTTTTTCAAGTTTATTCCAGATCTTTCTACCCTCTTATGAAGTTGCCTGAGCCCTCAAATAAGGAGGATGTTTTGTATTGTACTAGACTGGACAGCAGGTCAGTGGACTTAGGTTGTGTCTCACTCATTTCACCAAAAACATTTTTTTTTTTTTTAGATTTCCTTTCTTAATTTTTAAATTTTTATTTATTTAAAAAATAGCTAATACAGTTCCTCAGTTCAAAAGTTCAATAAGAAAGTTTACTTTTTATTTATTTAAAAAAATAACTAATCTAGTTCTACTGGTACAAAAGTGTCAGCATTTTGAAAATCTCTTTCCCACGCTAGTCCCAAGCCTCCCATTTTCTCCCTTTGGCAACCAATGTTGCCAGTGTCCCGTATATCTTTCCAGATAAGTGCATGTTTTAGCAAATACCCATATTCTCTGTCAATTGAGGAATGCCATATGGGTTGCTACTCTTCTATTGTGGTGATCACTTCCGGTTTTCTTTCTCAGATGCATAGAATTCTTTTGTTAAGTATGTCTCAAATATTTAATATGTGTCCTATGGAGGCACTACGATGTTGTCCAAGCTTTTACAACTTCATTGTCAAAGCTCACGGTCTTTCTCATGCATTCTTTTGCATATATGGAAGTATTTTTGAAGATTAAAGTTCTGGATGTAAAGCTGCTGGTTCAGAGTAGAGGTGCACTTTGTAATTTTAAAGGGTACCACCGTATCGCACTTTCTTGGGGGGTTCTACCAGTTTATACTCCTTCCACCACTGTGCCTGTTTCTCTACACTCTTGCCAAGAATATTTTATGAAACTTTTTGATCCTGTAAATCTGACAGGTGGCAAAGGGTATCCCAGGATGATTTTTAATTTGCGTTTCTCAGAGATCAAACTTTTTTTATTTTTTAATGTTCAGGAGCCACTATAATTATGTTTTGTCTGAGTTATCTGTTTATAAATAACCTTCATCTATTTTTTTCAGTTGGGCCATTTGTCTTTTTCTTATTGACTTAAGAGCTCTTTTAATATTAAAGATTGTAGGGGGCTGGGTTGTGGCTCAGTGGTAGAGCACTTGCCTGGCATGTGTGAGGCCCTGGGATCGATCCTCAGAACTGCATATAAATAAATAAATAAAACAAAGGTCCATCAACAACTAAAAAAAGAAAAAAAAAAAGATCGTAGCCTAATTTCTGTAAATATAAGTTGTGAACATTTTTCTGTGATGTGTTCTTTTTGTTTGCAGTCCTGAGAATTAAACTCAGATCCTGGTGCATGCGAGGCAAGTGCTCTACCACTAAGCCATCTACACAGCATTTCTGAGGCATTGGTTAATAACACCCATTGAAAATAATGTTTTTTAGCATAAAATAATTGAAAGGCATATTTGGTATTATGCATGAGGTCTTCCATCTGTGTGTGTGTGTGTAATGACCGATGTAGAGGCAAACAATGGCCAGTCAACCTAGTTATAATTTTGTTTTATTTTTCTCCTATTTACAGTATCTGCTTTCCAAGCATGTATTTTCTTTGACAGAAAGATAATAGTATTGCTCTTTAAAAATTTTTTTTTTTTTTTTTTTTTGTACCAGGGATTGAACCCCGGGGCACTTAAACACTGAGCCACGTCCCTAGCCCTTTTTATTTTTATATTTTACTTTTTCAGTTTTGAGACAGGGTCTCACTAAGTTCTTAGGACCTTGCTAAGGTGCTGAGGCTGACTTAGAACTTGTAATCATCCAGCCTCAGCCTCCCCAGCTGCTGGGGTTACAGGGACACACCACTGTGCCTGGCCTGCTCTTTAAATTCTGAAATACTTGTTGCTTTTGTGTTGTCATCTACTAGAGTTTGATTTCATTAAAAATTTTGGAGTTTTCCCTCCTTTATTTGCCTATCAGCAGTTAAAATGCTTTTCAAGATCTATGTTTTTTTTAATAGTGTATTTCTTATCAAACGATCTTAAATCCTGTAATACTCAAACATTTCCTCTCCCAGGAATTCCAAAACTTGCATTTTCTATGAGAAGAAGAAAAAGATCAAATTTAGAAATGTGAAGAACCCAATTTTGTCTTAAGCAATAGTGATGTTTCCACCTTAATCACTGCATTTCATTTTTGTGGAAACTAACTTTTTCAACATATAATTTTTGAATGATTTAGTGCCTTGAACCAGCGGTCACTTGAAGGACTTTCATCACCTATCCATTACCTGTAGGATTTTAGTGCTGTGCACCAGAAAGACAAATTTGAGATATTGTCATAACAAGAGACTGTAACTCAAGTCAGCAGGAAGCAAGTGTGGTAGAAGCTTCTGGAAAGGGCGTTCATCTTGAGTTTGGGAGGCACAGTGGCATTGTGGATGGGAGGTGTATGGGGACTTGGTAAGGAGAGCATGCTTAACGCAGACCTTGATGGAGAGTGAAGATTTGGTACGTGGGCAAGGGTGATCCAGTCCTAAGCAACGAAATGAACCAGGCAGCAGTGCCTTGGAGGTGTACTTGGTATTTTAGCCACAGCACAAATAAATGCATGCAAGGCCACAGAAGCTGGTGGAGGACAGCAGTGAGAGACAAGGGAGATGAGCCTGTCTAGGTGACACCAGGACACGTTGGGGGACAGCAGTGCCTGAAAGGTCGTGCTGGTCTTTGGATTTATTTTTACAGTAGGTGAGGGGGCAACAGAAATGCCTTGTAAAAGTGTGGAGAATATTTTAATGGCTAAGTAAATGGTTCGTTTATTCCTACCAGGGATGGATGTGAAACAGTGAAGATAGGCAGCCACTGAAGACAGCCTTTGTGGGTGGATTTTACAGGGGTTATTTGGGGCAAAAGAAGCACAAAATAACATTAGCAGAATGCTTCTTTTTTTTTTTTTTTTTTTTTTTTTTTTAAATCGAGACCATGTTTCTCTATGTTGCCCAGGCTGACCTTAAACCTTAAAACCCTGGGCTCAGGAGGTCCTCCTGCCTCAGCCTCCTGAGTAGCTGGGACTGCAAATAGCACCACCACACCCAGCCAGATGATCCAGTTAAAAAGTTTAAAATGTGCAAAGGGCGCAGGATTAATCAAGCATACATACACCTATAGGAGATAAGACTACCCGAATGAGCAAGCATTCTTGAATCAGATGTGCAGACACACGCATTCTTATCTATGATATGTTTATGAAAACAAAACATGAGAAAAAGCTAAAAAATTGATATTCATTCCAAGCTCAGAAGAGTTTGATAAAATATAGACCACACAGAGTGCCCATCTCAAAAATGAGGGTTTCCGCCACTGGAATAGATCAGGGTCCCAGGGCAGGCAGGGCCTCGGGTCATACTCCCACTCTGTACCAATGAGCAACACATTTTCAAAATTCTTTTTCTTAATTTAAAATTCTATTTGTTTTTAAAAACAACTAACATAGCCTCCCAGTTCAAAAGTTGAAAAAGCAAACAAAGAGTAAACATTTTGAAAATCTCTCCCACGCCTCTCTCTGGCTACCCCGCTTCCTCCCATCGGCAACGAGTGTGACCGTTCTAAGTACAGTATGAAATGGGATGAACACAATGGGATGGAAAATGCCAGTGTGTGTGTGTGTATGTTTAAAAATGTCTGTATTTTATTATTTTTATTTTTACAGACTGCATTTTGATTCATTTTTGTTTTTAAAGAATTCCCTTTTTTGGCCGGGCACAGTGGTACATGCCTATCATCCCAGCAACTTGGGAGGCTGAGACAAGGAGGATCATGAGTTCAAAGCCAGCCTCAGCAAAAGGGAGGCACTAAGCAACTCAGTGAAACCCTGTTTCTAAATAAAATACAGAATAGGGCTGGGGATGTGGCTCATGGTCAAGTGCCCCTGGAGTTCAATCCCCGGTACCAATAAATAAATAAACAAATAAATAAATAAATAAATAAATCACCTTTTTGCTGTTTAGTATTAATAAAATGCACACTATATCTACAAATTACACATATGTGTATGTATTATATATACATATATATATATATATGTAATTATGATGGTAACTAAGATCTAGAATATTCCATCAACCCAAAAGGGATTTCTGGGTTCATTTCCTGTAGTACTGGTTGCTGGGACTGATCCGCTTTGTGTCTGTGTAGAGTAGGTTTTTCTTCCCTGAAGTTTCGGTCAGTGCCCTTGTGCAGCCTGATGCCTTTTAGGCCTGGCTTCATTTATTCTGCTTCACACCTTGAGATTGGCCCCTTTTTACTCCTCAGTACCGTGCCACTTCAGGGTTACAACACAGTTTGTTTATTTGCAAGATGGTTTTATTTGAGTTGTTTCCATGCTTGACTCTTCTTATTATTGAGGCTGTCGGGAAAGGTTAGGCACAAATCTTGGTGTGAAGTGTAGGTTTTTGGTGAGGAAGGGGTGAGCTCCGAGCCAGGCTTTGTGTGGTCATGTGGTGATTGCCTCAGACTGGCAAGGAATGGAGCAGAAGGTCCATCTCCTAAGGCTTCTTGCTGGTGGTGACGCTGTACTTTAATGGCTTACGATTCAGCCACTCTGGGGCGGGGCTGCATTGCCTCTGCAGCCTAGAAAGCCACTCTGATGTGATCACGTTTGAACTCACCCAATGCAGAAGCCTATGCACGGCCCTTTGCCCCAGCACATCTGGCATGCATTGCCTTCTGTTTGCCTAACTGTTGAGAACGCAATGAACTGATTTGCATGTGGTGACTGCACAGGGACATGCCTGGCAGGAGACCAAGGGATCTAGATCAGGCTGGATGCTGATCAGTGGGAACGCCAATGGGATCCACTGAGAGTCCTTGGAGCGCCATCTGTGAAGTTGGTTTGGAAGGCCACAGGGGCCCACCTCCACTTGGATCCAGCACCCCTTCTCTCCCAGTGCTGGTGGTTCCTCCAGCTTGTGTTGCTTCTGGACCCAAGGCGTTGACATCAGCATCACCTGGGTCCCACCCCACACCTACTGAACCAGTGCCACTGGAGGTGGGGCTGAGACATCTTGGGTTTTGCCAGCTCTCCAGGTGGTTGGACACACTCAAGTTTGAGAAGTGCTGTGTTTGGACTCTTTCTAGGGTCATGAACTCTCTTCCCCATAAGGCAACGTTTCCATTGTAGGGCGACTCTTAACTAATCCATTTTCCCTTTACCTTGAGTTAGTGATCTCTGGAGCTGCCCAAGAATTCAGGTCCCACCTGAGAATAGTCTGTCTGTCTGTTTTGAAATTCGTTCCCTTCTTGGTTCCAGCCAAGTCTTCTTTTCTCCAGCTGAGAAATCTCGCACTCCCTGACTCTGCATTCCTAGATGGTCTGCAGATTCTTCTGAGCGTGCTTCTGTTTCTCTCCATTCCTTGCATGCAGCAGGCATTCTTGGGAAGGAACCTGATCCTTCTGCCACACAGCCTGAGCTAGCGTTCCTTGTTTCAGTTGCAGCAGCACGATTTGACAGCCGTACTGTTGCTGACGGTTAGACACTGCTCAAGCTCTGTAACTCTCATTTTAGTCGTTTGTCAAACTTTAATTACTACAATCATCAATTAAGGATGTTCACATTTAGCATTCATAAATCTTACAGTAACCCAGGGAGTTATGTGTTTTCCATTTTGCACAAAAGGAAACTGAGGCCCAGAGAAAGTGTTGAACTATCAAAGATGGCTCTAGCCCTCATGTCCCCTGGAATGTTTGCATTGGTGGGAATTGGTCTCCATTGTCTGCGTCTGGCACAGTAGCCAGTAGGTTCTTGTGACTGTTGAGCATATAAAATATAGCTAGTAGGACTCAGGAAATGCATTTTTACTTTTACTTAAAAGTAGAAACATTTAAGAAGTGACCTGTGGATGGTGGATATGGGATTAGCACAATCCTAGAGAGTAGGCATAGGTGGGCCAGCTCATGAAGCCACATCTCTTCTCCATAAATTCAGTGTTAATTTTTTTCTACTCTAAAGAACACTAGGAGACAATTGGGCCTTATATTTTCTAATGTTACAGAATTACCCTTTAGGATTCCAGCATTGAGTGAAAATAGTTATGTCCAGGGAGGGTTGCTTCTGCATCAGTAGGAGTTGTTTTATAGGCACAGTATTATGAATTGGCAAAACAGTGGGCTTCATTGCCATGTGTCTGTATATGCCCACGGCATGGTGGGGCCCATCTCTTTGCTCAACACTTCCCCTTTCCCTCCCTCGTCCCTTCTCCTGATCCCTTTTCTCTACTCTGCTGGTCCCCCCCCCCCTTTTTTTTTTTTCCTAGGGAATGCCTTTTCCCCTCTTCTTTCTGTCTTCCACACATGAGAGGAAGCGTGATCCTTGGCTTTCTGAGTCTGGCTGACTTCACTTAATGTGATGCTCTGCACTTCCATCTGGTTTCCTGCAAATGACATAATTTCTTTCTTCTTTGTAGCTGAGTAAAACTCCATTCTGTTTCTACACCACATTTTCCTTGTCCATTCACCTGCTGACTGTGGAACTAGGCTGGGTCCGTACCTGGACTGTTGTGAATTGAGCTGCTATAAGCGTGGTTTTGCCTGTACTGCTACAGTCTGCTGACTTGAGGCCTTCTGGATGAATACCAAGGAGTGGTACGGCCGCGTCCTATGGTGGTTGCTTTTTGCTCTATCCAGTCACATTTCTTATCTGTGTTCCGCTGGGGTAGTGGGCAGATGTGGATGAGCATCTACTCCATATTCAGCATGGTGCTGGGTCATAGAATACACCCGAAGCCACGGTCTGCACTTGCCTCTGAGAACTTACTCTCTGATTTAGGAGACATGACTGGTTCAGGGATTTTTTTTTCTTTTTTTGGTGATGCTGGGGATTGAGCTCAGGGCCTTGTGTATGCTAGAAAAGCACTCTACCAACTGAGCCATATCCCCAGGCCCCTGGTTGAGGGAGTTTTAAAACAGTACATCGTCATGGTTCTGAATTGCATGTCACAGTCTCCAGGGCTTTGGGGTTTAGGACGAAGTGGAGATCAGGGGCTTTGGAATTATCGATGAAAGCTCTGTGCAATTTACTGCATAGGCCTAGAAGAAGGGTGTTCTAAAGTGAGGGTAATGGCCAGGACTTCCACAGAGGGGTGAACCCAGGAGCAAATGGAGGCTGAACTCTGAGTACCGGCAGAATGGGGAGACTCACCTGACTCCCACAGAGGATGGGATTTGGGGATTAGGGAATTAATCTGGTCGGTACAGGATCTGAAGGCAGATGTTCAGAAAAGTGTGTGAGTTTAATGGAGAACTTCCTCTAGCCTAAATAGGGTAGGACCAGTTTAAGAAGGTTTGCAAAATAGAGAGGACTTCATTAAAAGTAGCCAGCCTCTTCCATGCTGAGCAGTGGTCTTGTGTGCTGACCATCAGATACGGAGGCTTCTTGTGAGTTCTCATGTGGGCTCTTCTCCCAGACCTTGGACCTGGCACCAGGTGGAGGACCCAGGAAATGCCTCTGTGTGCCGGATGAGTACCATTCTTAAAGCTCATCAGGTCGTCCTCTCTGCTGTTCAAGCTGTGACCCTCGGAGCCAACTCAGTCCAACTTCAGGGGCTGTGCACGATTTTATGGTTGTGCTGTTTGGGTAACAGCTTTATCTCAGCTTCATTTTGCCATTCTGTCATTATCTTTTTGTCCTGTTACTGTGTATGTATGAATGTTCTTAAGTTGTTCAGTGGATCCAAATGAGTCAAATAAATGAGGTGTGTCATTATTCCTAGGAATTAAGGTGATTAGGACACACTCAGATCCCTGGGGAGAGAAACAGGTTAGTAAACAAATAATTCCAATATGATGATTCTTTGAGGGCTAAACTGACATTCAGAGGCCTAGAAGAACCAGTATGATTCCCTTAGGCTGTGACTGAGCCGTCCTGGGATTGGAATATGTCCCCTTAAACGTTCGTGTGTTGGAAACTTACCCCTCAAATTCATATTAGTGGGGAGTAATCGGATTAGACGAGGTCACGAGGGCGAGGCCCTCCTCCACATTGCATCAGTGGCTCTATAAGAAGAGGAAGAGAGGCCTGAGTTCACGTGCTTGCTCTGCCTCACCCTGATGCAGCACGAGGCCCTCACCAGATGCTAGCACTGTGATCTTGGGTTTCCCAGTCTCCAGAGCCACAAGCCAAATAAACCTCTGTGCTTTATAAATTACCCAATTTGTGGTATCCAGATATAGCACAGAACACAGGCTAAGACAAAGAAAGGTGTGTTGGGATTGGGGAGGAGTCAGGCGGTCAGAATGTAAAACGTAGGAGAGCTAATGTCTATTGAGTAGCTGATACACAGTAGGTGCTCGGTTAATCTCTGGCAGCACACACAGGGTATGTGTAGCATTCATAAATACCTTTATATAGAGGATGACAGAGAGTAGGGCTGTGTATGTGCTGGGGGCGGGAGTTACAGAGGTAAGGTCAGAAAGCGAAAGGTTGGGACCAACTTAGGAAGAGGTTGCTGTTGGACCATGCTGAGACATTTTGACTATATCTAACAGGCAACTTGGAGTATATCTCATAGGGTATCCAAACTCCCATTAAAAATGCAGCAATCTCTATAGGGAATCTCTATAGGGACACTTTTCTAGGTGGTAGGGATCTAGCAGTGCACAAAAAGATAAAATCCCTGTTCTCCTGGAGATTATGTCCTAGCATTGGAAGTAGTAGGAAAAACAAGACATCAAATAAAGGCAATGCTCGGAGGTGCGAGATGTGAAGAAAACTAAGCCTGGGCCAGAGAACAGAGTGAGAAGGAGGTGCAGCTTTGCTAGAGTCATCAGGAATGACCTTAAGCAGAGTCTTGAAGAACAAGTCAGGGAGTGATCCTTGTGGATAACTCTGGAGTGGGGTATTCCAGGTGGAAGAAATGGCATGTGCAAAGGCCCTGGGGTGGGAGTGAGCTTGAGGTGTTTATGCCAAGAACAGCGTAGCTGAAGGCAGGCGAGCAATCAGGAAACAGCATTAGTGTACTTAGAACTTTGTGCTAAGTTAGAACCTTGCCAGATTCTGCCGGTCAGTTTCTATCAGTTCCTCTAGATGAGTCAGAGGAACAAGAGCCGTCAGCCAGGGACCAACTAGGACACCATTGCAGGAGCACGTGGTGGCGAGGAGGGCTGACTGAAGGTAGGACAGTGGGATGGGGAAGAGGAGATGGATTCAGGGGAGACTGGCAAGACTGGAAGGCTTGGTGGGTGGGGGAGTGACTCAGACCTTGAGGGTAAGTGACAGGTGACTGGGATTCTTACTGAGGTGCTCCAGGGTCATGAAGTCGCAGCATCAAGTCAGGAGCTCAGGAGGTGGGAGGTGAAATGCCCAGCATGGGGGCTGCCACATTGCTGTGGCACTGTCCCTCAGGTGAGACGTGCGCACAGGTGGCTCTGGGGTTGGGTCTGTAGGCTGCCGTGCAGGCCGCAGGTTGGGTGGTAGGATACGGTGAGGTGTTGGAGTTTGTTCTTGAGGGAGGGTGGGATTTGCTGGGGACCATGCGAGGAGCAGGGAGGGAGTATCAGGGAGGCTGACAAGACCAGAGTGATGACTAGGAAGATCCAGGCGGGCAAGGAGAGGGCAGCACGGATGAGCCCCTGGAGAGGGTGTTCTGCAGAAGCTGCTGAGCCACTGCTGGAGTCAGTGAGCACCCGACCTGCAATTGCTGCTCCCTCCCTTTACCATGTGGGGGACAGCAGGGAGGTGCCATCCTTGAAACAGGAAGGGAACCCTCACTGAAACCAGATCAGTTCTGCTGGTGCCTTGGAATTGTGAGAAATAAATTTATGTTGTTGACAAGCTGCCCAGTATGTGGCACCTTTGTTACAGCAGCACAAACCTGCTAGACACGCTCTCTTGGTGCCTGGCCTTCCTGCCCAGTGGAGCACCTGTTTTGAATGTCAGGAGCTGTGCCCCTCCTGTAGGGGCCTCCCCCTTCCTGTACCAGCCATTATCTGTTCTTTCTCCAGAGTCCAGGAGATGCCTGGATGAGGACTTTGAAGGACAGTGGAATTTATGAGGAAGGGGACAATAGTCAAGATTGGTGACAAGGGGGGATGTTAGTGACAGCACGAGGCTCTCGGAGAGGCTGGAGGGAAGATCTGAAGGATGTATTTTCCTCTGATGCTGAGGACAAGGGGAGGGACGTGTGCTTAGTTGAGGGCGGGAGTCTCGTGCCGCCCAGGGCGTCTGCTCTCTCTGGAGGAGGACGATGGTGTCTGCCCACCTTGGGGGGACAGGAACACCAGCAAGACACACATGGCTGGCTGGGCCGTGGGGTGGCCGGGTTACGCTGTTTTCTTGACCTGCTTTGTGTTTGCCCGTGTTTTCAGGGAAGAGGTTCAGGTCAGGTCCGGTCTTCACCCTTGTCCCCATGGACGGCAGGGCCTGGTTCTCTGGGCCTGGACGGAGCTAGGCTTCCCATGGCTGAAGGTGAGCCGGTCCGGCGCCGCCGCCCTGCAGGGTGCTTACAGAAGCAGCGCAGAGAGCCTGCCCCGGCCGGCCGCTCCTCGTGCTGCGGATTCCGCTGTGTGGAGAGGTTGGGGTCTGGGCCGAGGATGCCAGTCCCCGAGTGACATCGTGCTGGGTGAGCCAAGGCCACGTGCGTGCCCCTGAGGGTGATCTTAGAACCCAGGGAAGAGCCTGAGCGCCCGGCAGTGGCCTCCCCTTCTTCCCAGTGTGCAGGACCTTCCCTGGAAGCAGGCTCAGACGGCACCCCGCTCCCTGGGCCGTGGCCCGGCTCGCGGTTTCTAGGTAGAGCGGCTGGGCTGCTGGGTGGTGGGCAGTCACCTTCTGGCAGATTCCAGGGCCCACGTTCTGTGCGATTTCTCCTCCTGATTCCTGCAGCGACCTTTGATAATAACAGTGACCGTTTATTGGGCTCCACTTTGCTGGACACTCGGCTTCATCATCTTACTTAATTTTAACGCCAAACAGCAAAGTGTCCATGTCCCTCTGTGACGAAGCGATGTTGAGGCTCAGAGTGTTTAAGGAACTCACCTCCAAACAGCAGCGTGTGGTGAGCGGGAGTCCAGCCTGGTCTCCCTGTGCTCCTCCCCTGGGTGGGGTTGCAGGGGACAATGAGAGCTGGACCCTGTGTAGCTTCTCTCTGTCCCTGAGAGGACAAAGTTAAGTGACTTCTCATTAAAACTTAAGTTGTCTCCCGCATAACTTGCTTTCTGTGTCTGCTTCAGAGAAGGAAGGTGATTGATTTTTCTGACTCACATTTTGTCATCAGCCACGGCTTCGTCCCCCACAGAAGCCCCCACCCTCTTTGATTTCCATCCCAGGTGTGCGTCTCCAGCCTGGGGGTGTGTGTGTCTTTGAATTGTCACTCAAAGGTGGCCCAGCTTCCTATCTCACTTCCCCTCTGCAGCTGCCCTTTGGACCCAGGGTAGCGCTTCACAGTGAACATCTCCAGGACCCTGCCTTTCTTAAATTTTGAACCGTGGAGCAGAAGGAGTGCGGTATAGGAAGCAGCCTGGTAGGCTTCGCCTCCGGACAGTGACTGTTGGCTTTAAGGAGGACGTGTGTGCACTGTGGGTGGAGGTGGGCAGCCAGGCTGGTGAGCGTGGAGTTTTACTGAAGGAGTGCCAAGGGCCAGGAGAGCCCATGTCAACTACTCTCCTTCTTGTTCACTTGGCAAAGCCAGTGGGCTGTTTCAGCTCCTTTTGCCCCCTGGGCCTGCACCCTCCTCTTCATCTTCCCTTCCTAGTCTCCTCTTTGTCCTTGCATCTTATAGTCACAGCCTCAACAAGGTCGTCCCTGGCCACCTTCCTTAGGTCCATTTTCTGCTGCTATAACAAAATACCCGAGACTGGGTAGTTTATAAAGAAGAGATTTATTGGCTCATGTTCTGGGGTCTGGGAAGTCCAAGGACATGTGCCAACACCTGGCCAGGCCCTTTGTGCTGCATCAAAGCAATGTGGCAGGTGGAAGGGTAAGAGAGGTGCCAGCAAGGGAGGGAGGGGGGCCAACCCCACTTTTATACCAAACTCACTCCTGTGAAAACTAACTCAAGATAATAGTGTGAATCCATCTACGAGGATGCCTCTTATTAGGCCCTGGCTTCCAACTCCTGTCCTGGGGATGAGGTTTTCAACACACAGACTCCGGGTGACATGTTCAGACCATCACCCCTGCTAATCTCAGTGTCAGAGGTGCCACGTTCTTCAGAGAACTTGTGCAATTGGAAGATATCATGGTTATTTTTCTAATGTTTAGAAACTTATTAAAGCTCTGTCAGATGTACCACTTGGGTCAAAGAAAAAAAATGCAAAACTAACACTGCAGTTCCAGAATGTGCAGTAAGTGAAATGGTGAATTATGCACATGGAAAGGAAGCCCTTCTGACACACACCTGTGTGTCCACCGATTCCACTGGGCTCACACCCAAAGGCAGCTCTGGCCCTGCCTCACCCTGCTTCCCAGCTGTTTGCAAAGTAACCCCTGTGAATGCTGATGCTCTTAAAAAACTTTAAGACTTAAAAAATAATAATCTTGAAATGCCAGGTCATGATGTAGCCATCTAGACATCCATTTCCCCCTGGCTCCCTAATTCCAGAAACACTTCCTGTCTGGCGCCCGCTTTTGTGATGTCATCCTGGTGGTTCAGATCATCCTGTAAATACTACTCATACCTGAACTAAGTAGAATGCCATGTTTGTTTCCTTTCTAATATGATTTTGTTGTCACTCTTAGCATATTTTTAAAATTTCATCTTTTTAATTCTGGCACACCTGAAAAATTCCTTTTGATAAAAGACAAATATCAGGACACTGAATCTGTCTCTCTGATTCCCCCACCCCCACCCCCACCCGCTGGAGCTGTGCTTCTTGAAGCCCTCTTCCTTTCTTGTCCAGTCGTCCCCTGGGCCTGCTGCCAACTGAGGACATCTGTATCTTCCTCTTCCCTTCTTTCCTGTGTTGGAGCCTTTAAATGGATTCAGGCTGAAATCAGGGAACAGGAGAAAGTCAGTATCTTGAATGGGGAGGCCCCATTTCCTCTCCTGGAGAAATCCCTGATAGTGTAAGGTTTCCCTGTGATCATTCTGGTCCCTTTTTCCTGTGTGTGTTGTACTCTGGTAGATGCTGAAGGCATTCCTGAAATATTTTAGGGGTCCTTAGAGTCCCATTCCTGATTCACAGTAAAGGAACCCAGGCCAATTGGCTTGCTGTGTGCCGACTGACCTGTGGCCACTTCGTGGGGTTCCCTGTGGATCAGTGGATGAGGCCCCACCCCACGGGGAGCTCCAGGGTGGTTTTGGGGCTTGTCTGGTTTTGGGGACGGGCTGATGTGCTGACATCTCTTGTGGCTGGGTGCTAGGGAGCTGACCTAGTGGGGTGGCAGGGGGCCGGGCACTTGAGTCAGACACTCTGGTGGGTGTCCGCCTCCCAGTGTCCACATGGGTCCTCAGCCGCTAGCTCTGCAGTGGGTGCCCGAGGCTGAAGCCCCCTGCTGCCATCTCAGGTAGTTGGGAGTCCCCTCTCCCGCCTCCCTGGGTGGGTGGTGAGATCAGTTCTAGGGCTTGTGTGGATTTTCCGAGTCCTCTCTTCAGACCTGCCTGGGCTCCTCTCCCAGGGCCTTCCATCCAGGGATGCCCTGGGGTCCACGGCACAGTGGACGTCCTGTGGGAAGGACTTACCTTTGTGTGGACGAGGGGCCTGTGGGTCTGAGTGTTCTTAGCTGCAGGCTGGGTTGTCACACCTGAGCCTTCTCTGTCTCCAGAAGTGTGCTGCCGCCCGGCTGCTCCTCTCCCTCTTCCTGTCTCCTCTGGGTGCGTCTTTGCTCTTACTTTACACTTATTCTGGCCTGGCGAGGGTGTGGGGGAGAAGGAATCCATCCTCCCCCACCTCAGAGCTGCCTCCAGGGGTGGCTGTGCTAGTGCGGTGGCTTTAGCTATGAGTCCTCTGCACCGTGGCATACAGTAGGTGCTCTATATCCGAACAGGTGACCTTTCAGCTTTTTCATCCATTTCCTCTGGAGTCCCATGATGGTGGGAGATGGCGTGCTGTCCTCTGGGTACCTCCCTGGAGGGTGACCTCAGCTTTTCCCATGTTCTCCACATGCGAAATGAGAAGTCTTCAATCCAAGTGCAGCACTTTGTAGATTTTATATTAAAAACTGGCTTGATTGTACTTTATTGCTGAGCAGTTCATGTCTAAGGTATACATTTTTTTTACAAAGTATAATATTCATGAATGAGGTATATCAGATTTTAACTAGTTTTATTAACATGAAAATGGCACTTTACAGCATATTATTTTATTCATAAAAATTAAAAAAAAAAAAAAAACTAAATAAGTGGAACATGATCTGGTGACCGAAGGGCCCCCAGTGTCAAACTCCAAATCCCGGCATCTCCGGGCCCCTTGGATGTGCGCTGAGCTTTGAGCGCCTCTGGGTCCAGATGAGTCAGCAGGGTCTGCGTGATCCACCAACCTCCGTGGGGCTTGGCGCTTAGGGTCTCTCGGGAGGGGTGACAGTGGAGCAGTGAGTACCCTGGCAGGTGCTGTGGCAACCGGGGTGCTCTAAGCAGGGTTTGCTCCAGGAGTCGCCCTGGGCTGGAATGATGAGTGGCGGCTCGCGCGCGTGAAGGTGAGGGATGGTCAGCTGTCAGCGACCCGTCCTGGTCCTTTCCGCTGCAAACACTCCCGAGGATGGTCAGGTGGAAGTCCCCTCGCTGGCCCCAGGTCGGCGTGTCCTTCCTCGTACCCCCTGGGGCAGAAGCTGAGGCAGAGCCTCTCCAGCACGTTCCCATCCGCGCTGTGCGGGCGGGGCAGCACCGCTGAGGCCGCGAAGGACCAGGGGGGTCGACGCTGAGCTGGGACCTGCGGGGTCGGTGGGAACGGGCCAGCTTGCCAGGAGTGCAGGGCGAGAGTTGTTCGCCACCAGCGACGCAGCGTGTGGACGTCCAGAGGGAAGGGCGTCTGCGTGGGGAGGAGGAGCAGCCAGGGAGGCGGGAGAAGAGGCAGGGAGGCGGAGGCCGTGCAGCAGCGAGGGGCTGCCCAGGCCCTCGTAGTTCCTCACCTCAAGCAAGGAGCCGGGAGGTGGTGTCTGAGTGGCCGGAGGTGAGGGGGGCACTGGTCCAGGGACAGAGAGCGCTGCGGCCGGGGAGCCAGCGGGGCGGCAGATAACCCCGGAGCTCCAGTGATACACTCCGTTACAGAACACCCGGAGCGTCTGTGTCATCTGGGAGGAGTGAGGAGGACGCCTGGGGCCCGCTGGTCAGGGTGCCCGAGGTCACTCTGGCTGGGAGAGGCCTGGGCGCTGCTGGTGTTAAGTGGCCGTCTTCCTCTTGTGGGGCGCTGGGATGGGATGACATCCGACGGAGTCCATGGCCAGGCAGCAGCATCTTTTGGCACCGAGGTTAGGGCTTATCGAGATTCTCCAAGATTTTGGTAGATGTTGGCTTTAATCCTGAAGACCTGGTGACAAACCTGTGACTCCTCGCGTCAGTGGATTTGTGCTCACCCTGTTTTAGGCCGTTCCTCTGGAGCATCTCTGGGTGAGGAGGGAGGCATCCTCACCCACATCCCACCTTGCAGATGACTCTGAGGCTCAGGGCGCTGAAGTGACGTGCTGAGCCTGGTCATGGTGGGAAGTCTGCGGTCTGTCCTTGATTCTCTGGCTTGTTTTGTCCCTTCCTCAGGACGGGCCAGTCAGGTGGTGTAGATGAATTTCTCTGTAGTTGATCTAGTACTGACCTATGATTTCTGGTGTTAGGCAGAAATTGTGCTGTCACTTCTCGTGCTTTAGATCTGCAGGGCAAGCTGAAAGCGTCTCTCCTTGCCCTTTGAGCTTCCGAGTCCCAGCCCTTGCTTGCATGTACAAGATGTCTTTTGATTTCCGTGGTCCATTCCTGAGGAGGATGGAGTGGAGCTCGGGGCTTCTGTGTTGCACACCACAGGGAACACAGCACTAGTGGACCCCCGGAGTCGCAGGGAGGCTGCCTTGACTGGCTCTCATGGGCTTTGCTGGATTGTGCCCTGGGGGTCAGGTGTCAGGCTTGGTGGTTGGCCTGGCTTTTGGGGCACGGGGTGTGATTCTAGAGTAGGATGTACCTAAATGAACAGGAAGGAAGAGAGAAATTCATGCCCTGCCCTGTGTGGCACAGTGTTCAAGACAAATATTCCCACCCCTCATTGATCAGGATGCATCCAGCTGAAACCGCGTCACTATTTACATTTTAGGCTGGGTTTGGAGCTCAAGGCTACAGAGGTGCCAGTTTCCCCTGGCAGTTTCACGTGGGTCTTGTCAGTCTGTGATGTTCCAAAAGAAACATATTCGAAATAAGCCGATTTTTAGCTGCAGATTCACAGAAAGAATCTGTTAAAATCTTCTAGGACCCTGAGCTGCCCAGTGCTTTGCAGGTACTAACCTGTTTCCAGTATTTCAGCCTGGAAGGTACTCACTTCTGACATTCAGTTGCGCCAGCTTCAACCTAGTAAACCAGGTTATTTGTTTTGTGGGCAGTTAAACCTTTAAAAAAAAAAAATATCTGTATGGCAAAATAAAAGAGAGAAAATCTTTGTTCCAGTTTAACCACCTTCTGTAAACTCTGTGCTGCCAAGTATTGAAAAGGGATCAGGACAAAACTTAGGAAGCAAAATAAAATGTTCTCAAGTGCCAGAATCTCCGATAGTGTTTGTCAGGTTGATCAACCATGTCTTTGGGAATCTTCCAAGGGTCTGCAGTGGGTGTAGGGACAGATTTCCCCAAGCTCTGCCAGGACCTTTAAAAACTTTCAAGCATGATCCTTAGACCTTTGCCTTACATGTCAACATCCCTTCCTACTTCCCTGAAAAGTGAGCCAGAGCTTGTGAAGAGTTGCTTCAACAAAAGGAGGCAGAAAAGAGCTTCTTCTTGCTTACAGCAGTCGTGACTTGCGTTTGGCCATATCTGCTTGAAATAAGGTGTTTGGCTAATGGTCATGCAATCTTTCAAATGATGCGGGGGACTCTGCCCTGGAAAATCTTTCAGGGAGGGAATTCTTGGCAGTTGAAAATGCATTCGCTATTCACAGGAAACATTTTTCTGTGATCCTTAATGAGAAATTGGTACTGGTGTTTACTAAAACACCAAGACCTGTTAAAATGGACATGGTCACTTTAATAGTTGAATCAGTTATCATAACACAACTTTTGGAAATCTCTCCAAAAGAGCTTTGACCTCTTGTCATTAAGATCTTCCCTGGCTATGACACACAACACAAGTGTCTGCACACACAGAAACACACATTCACTCAGTGCTCAAAAAATCAGAACTTTCTGGTGAAATACAAACAGAATATAAAAACAAGAGCCAGAGGACTCCATTGGGATACACTGGGGTGTTTGTGTAGGCTTGCGCTCACCAGCACCCTGCCAGGAGACTTTCACCAGGAGCCAGAGGGTGGCTTCATGGTCTGGGGCTTAGTTGCTTAGAGTTGCATCAAATCTAATCCATCTTTGCAAAGTGAAGAAATGGCCTATGAGCTGAAGAAGGATACCTTGACTCTCCTGTTGCTGATTCCTATAACCTGGATGGGTGATATCTTAGGGCATTGACTGTAATATGGAAATCTTACTTCACCTTTAAGGAATGTTTCTTCCTGTTTCTTCGAATGAATGTGTATCTTCTTGGCTTACCTTTTGAATTTAACTTCGAAGTACCTGGGCAAATTTAAAATAGCTTGCATCATTATATCATCTATAACTATAAGAATTCTTAGGAGAGACTTTAATCAGTTTATTATCATAGACTATGAAAAATGATGTGTTGAACGTTTAACTTTTTTCCTTATCAAAATATTTAACAATGAAATTTCACTTTTTGCTCAAGTTTTAGGTTATTAGAATAGATTTTTTAAAAATATAATTGAGTGTGAATAAAAATGTGATTTAAAAACTGCTTTTTTTGTTCTTTTTAATTAAGTAGTATAAGTGAACAGTAGGTTTTGTTTATCAGAATGGAAATTGGGCTTCTGGAGAAATGTTGATTTTTAGTAATAACACTGAAAATAGCTGAAAAGTTCAGCCTACTTAATATTAATGCTGTGTAGGACTGAGATATTGGGTTGTGTGTATTCCATCTTTTAGCTCTGATGTTGCCCAGGGAATCTCTGCTGTGCATAGGTTTTGCCTGGAGCAGACAGATGGATAGCTCAAGACTTCTGGGACCATGTTCCATGACAGTCTTGCCAATTGTCTGTGACATTCAAGAGCATGGCTGTGGCAAAAGAACCATTCTTGGACTATAGAATATCAATGATGATCTTTGACTTTTAGTTAATAGAACTGTCAGATGCTTAGAAAGAAGTGCAGACATATAAATACACATGTATATATATATATACAAATTATATATTATATTATATTATATTATATTATATTATATTATATTATATTATATTACATTATATTAAATATAGCATTGGAGTGGCTTTCACAGCTACTGTGCGTCAGCTGTGCTGGTGACGAGGCGTGAACCCTGTCCTCTGGACCTGCCCAGTTGCCGCACAGACTTAGCATGGCGCAAATTAAGGAGAGTCAGGTTAACTTTTTGTGATGCCATAGTTTGCATATGATTTATCCCCTCTGAAACTCATAGAAATTTAATCTCATTTTGAGATATTAAGAGGTGGGATCAGGTGGGGTCTCTGAAGGTGATTAGGGCTCTGCTCTCAGGAGTGGATTAATCTACTTATGTGCTTAGTGGATTAATGGGTTAATGAGTTATCTGGAGAGCAGATATGCTATAAAAGCCAATTTGGCTAGGACTCGCAAGCTCACATTTCCTGTCTTACTGCCTGATGCCCTGAACTGCCCAGGGACTCTGCCATCAAAAGGGTCATTACCAGATGCAGCCTCTTGACCTTGGGCCACGACTGTGACCAGAATAAACCTTTGTTTGTAACTTACCCAGCCTATGATATTGTGTTATTAGCGACCAGAAATGGAAAAGAAGAATGGGTTATCAGAAGCTGGGTCTTCCGTTAAAGCCTAGTCTAAGGCAAGACCCAAGGGCCGCTCACATTATCCATTGCTTCCCAAAATGTCTTCAAAAATAACATGAAAATTTTAATGTTCTCTGTACACTTTTTCATTTTTGCAAACTGTTACTGTCTTGATAGCGTGCTTTGGAGAATTCACAATCAACAATTACTGGGATTACATGAATGATTAATGAATTGCAATAACTGAACACTGAATGGCAGCCACATTGGACCAGCGCTGCGGGACACTGGAGAGTGGGCCCTGCCTTCATGGAAGCTTGTGGTTCTGGATAGAAGGAGTGACGGGAAGCAGATGAACCGGGGAGTAGAGGGCCTGGTGGGAATCAGCGTGCTGGGAGCAGAGGCCTCGCGCTGGGAGTGGGCGAGCCAGGGGTGGGGTCTTCCTTGCTCTGCTGCTGCCAAGCTTGACCGCTGTGCGTGGGGTGGTCAAGAATCGACTGCTATCCCTTTGTCAAGGCTTTGAAAACAAATTCCTTTTGCCAAAGAACCAAGGTTTTCATTTATCAAAACGGTCAAGTTCCTTTCAGTATGTGGATTTAAAGTGCTGATGCAGCTGAATGCATGATTTGGGATTTTCCTAGCAGATTTGTTCCACCAAGGGCATTTCTCTGTCATTATTTGTAAACAGTTTTCCCTCCCACCCGCTCCTCATCTGCTGGAGATGTAAGCTTGTGACTGGAATGAGCCCAGATTCCCGGGGCTGATCATGGAGTCAAAACTCAAGTTTTCTTTTCTTGTTGCTATTTAATGTCACTGCAAAAAAAAAAAAAAAAAAAAATTGATGAGCGTTCCAAACACCGAGGCTGTGCTGCTCGCCTGAGAGTTAAATGGGAAACTGTCTTTCCTATTATATGGTCTTTTATCTGTGTTCCCTGCATTGTCTTCCCTGGGCTTTGTCTGCCTGGCTTGGAGAGTTCATATGGTGCTGGAAGTCTCAGGTGGAATTATCTGGAGAGGCATATGGTTTCCACTGGAGCCCGGCTAGGGCCGTGCTAAGGGAGGGCTCTGTCTCCCTTGCTTAATTAGAGAATGCTGCTAGGTTGTTTATGCCTCTGTGTCTTGCACGTGTGTGCACACAAAGGGGACAGGGAATGGGGGAGCCCCCTGGGCCGAGGTGGCTTCTCGCAAACCCACGTCAGCCCCTGAACAGTGCGTGATGGAGGGAATGACTGTGTTCCTCCCCGGAATGCTACTAACCACCATTTCTCTTGTTCTTCTTATTTTGTAGCTTCTTTTTGGCAAACAGTGGAAAAAAAAAAAGGTTAAAAACCCACCTCCCAGGCTGGAGATATAGCTCAGTTGGTAGAATGCTTGCCTTGCAAGCATAAGGCCCTGGGTTCTGATCCCCGGCATTGCAAAAAAAACAAAAACAAAAACAAAAAAAAACCCAAATAACAAAACTCACCTCCCAAGGTTCTCTCTTAGCAGGACAGCGTGACCTTGCTGTTCAGTTCATGGTTCTGGCTCTTGGGCACTCAGAGTGAGCTGGGGTTGGTTGTCTGTGACATTCACTTATTGCATTGTCTTCCTGTGCTCTATTGATTGATTCTTTATCTACTAAGAAGATGTGCAAACTTTCCCTGTGTTACTTTGTCTTTTCCTATTAAATTAAAAAGGTGTTCGACGAATCCATTCTTACCCTGAGGGGTGGTCTCAGAACCAAACTTGGGGCGGTCTTTTTTTTTTTTTTTTTTTTTGTGAATACTTCCTATGTTTTTATTTCTTTTTTTTTATTATTTTTATTTAGCTTTTAATTTTTACAGATTGCATTTTGATTCATTGTACACAAATGGGGTACATCATTTCGTTTCCATGGTTGTGCACGATGTAGATTCACACCATTCGTGTAATCACACATGTACACAGGGTCATGATGTCTGTCTCAGTCCACCATTTTTCATACCCCCCTCCCTCTCATTTCCTTCTACATAATCTAAAGTTCCCCCTTTTTTCTCTCATTTCCCACCCCCACCCCCATAATATATCATTCTCCACTTACCAGGGAAGACATTTGGCCTTTGGTTTTTTGAGCTTGGCTCGTTTCACTTCCATGGTGACCCATGGCTCGAGTTCTTGAGGGCTGAACTTCAACGTAAGTCTGCATCTTTTCCTTGGTTTATTTTCCCTTTGTCCAGTTTCCTTATTTTTTAAAGTATCTGCTCCTTGTTGTTGTGGTTAAGTTCTCAGTTGTGGTTTGGACTGAGGTGTAGTGGAAATGGATGCTGCTTGAGGCAGGCAAGGATGTGTGTGGCTGGCGAGGTGGGTTTCTGGGCACAGGTGAGCCAGCTGGCATAGGTGAAGCCAGTCCAGTGACTGGATCTTCCTGAGCTGTGGTTTCCCCATGTGTGAAGCCGGGGTAATGCCCTCCCTCACAGATCAGCAGCGAGGCCCCAGGGACAGCCTCCTCCTGCAGCCCACCTCCAGTGTGGGGTGGAGGCCCGGAGTGTTGCCCCGTGGTGCTGTTTAAGAAACAGTTTCCAGCTTCAAGATGCATCATTATGTTTTCTCTATTTGTGCCATTTACTAAATTTTATTTTAAAAATCACAAAATGTAGAACAGGACCTTTTACACCCAGAGGCAGCCTGGTTTGCAGCTTAACTTGTGCTTTGAGGTCTAGGTTCAGTAACCTGCTGTGCAGGATGTGGACAGACGACACTTGGTTACCGTGGGAGCAGGGTCTCCTGAGGACTTCTCACGGTCTCCATCAGAGTGGGCAGCGTTACCTGTGTGTGAGGCGGCACTGAGGCTGGGGACCCTGAGTCCACTCTCATCCCGGGTCCACTTAGTTTGGAGTGCTCTAGAAACGTAGCATCTAGCGAGCTTAGAGGAGCAGGTTCCTGAGGCAGCCAGTTCTTTCTCGTGCCTATGCCCACCTTCCCAGTTTGCCTTGTCTTTTATAGATCCATAGGAAAGACATGGTGTTTTCCTGCCTGGAATCACATAACACTCTTCCTGGCCTTGAGGCAGCTTTGCCAATCAATGTCCAACTGGAAGGTGGCCATTGGCATCAGGCCCAGAGTGAGATTCCCGATATCTAGTATTGCTTCCACTTTGTCCTGCCTCAGGTTTGGCCGCAGAACAACAGAACTGCCCAGGTCCCCATGCACCGGAATTGAGGGGCCATAGTTCTCCCCTTCCATGCTAGCGTCTAGAAGGACGTCACTGGACACACCACAAGCTGGTTTTTTTTTTTTTTTTTTTTTTTTTTTTTTTTTTTTTTTTTTTAACACGATTCTCACCCTGTGGACTGGATGGCTGTACCCACAGGGATCACAGTACTCAACTTTGGATTTTCTTACCCAGGGCCACCTTTCACAGGAACAGACGCCCACAAAGGGCGTCCATACACTGAATGTGTCCATGGAAAGTGTGATGCTATGTGTCCATATCTGGTTCTGGTTTTCATATGTTTTTTCCTTCCTTCCTTCCTTCCTTTTCATTTTTTCTTTCATTCTTTCTTTTTCTTTTTTTTTTTTTTTTTTAATAGCAGGGATTGAACCCAGGGACACTTAACCACTGAGCCACATCCCCATTTTTATTTTTTATTTTGAGGCAGGATCTTGCTAAGTTGCTTAGGGCTTTACCAAGTTGCTGAGGCTGGTTTGAATCTCGTCATCCCCCTGCCTTAGCCTCCTGAGTTGCCAGGATTATAGCATGTGCCACCATGCCCAGCTCATATGGTTTCTTAATTATTTCAGCATTGAATAAGACATAGAAGGGGGTGATATTTTTCTGAAACGACTACTGGACGTGGGATTTGAGATATTAAAGGTCCATGCAGCAGGCTGCTCACACACACAGGGGAGCTCTGCTCTTGCACAGAGGTCTGTGCTCATAAATGTGACCAGGTCAGCTCTACTGAGCAGTGCAGCTTCATTATGCTGATAAAGGACACTTGATCTTGGCCTTTAGATAAGTGGCCCTCCTAGGATGACACAGTCACTAGTTTACTGCTCAGTATATTTTATATTTTGAGTTTTGAAACAAATTACTAGCTTCTTTGTGTCATGTGTTCATTTGGATCTTAAGTAGAGTGACCATATAATTTACCATCCAAACCTAAGTAGGTCAGGATGCTGTGTAAACCAGGATATTATGGCCTCTCTGATCTTGAGTAAACTGTTTGTTCTAATCTGCATGGTTTCTTATGGCTCGTCCGGCTATTCCAGCTGTGTTCTGGTTTTGTTTACTGCGTGGAGCAGCCAGAGAGAACGCCTCCCTTCCTAGCTGGGAGTTTGGGAGGGGAGGGGATGGGCTTTCAGCATGGTGGGACTGAAGGGCACATTGTAGGGCTTGTTGAATTGGACCCTGAAGTAGACCTTGAGCAGGCAGTTGGGTGATCCAGGTATTTTGTGTCATGGAGTGAACTGTGTCCTACCCAAATTCACACGTTGACGTCCCAGCTCACAATACACCTCAGAATGTGACTATGTACGCGGAGGTGGGACCACCAGAGAGGTAGGTGAGGATGAGTGAGGTCACCCACAACACTGGGGATGAGTCCACTCAGAGGAAAGAGCCCGTGAGAACACCATGAGAAGCCAGCCGCAGGGGCCCCAGGAAAACCAGGTTGCTGGCCCCTAGATCTTAGACTTGGAGCCTCCAGGACTGTGAGAAAATAAATTTTAAGCCATCCCATCTGTGGTCTTCTGTTATTAGCCAACTGATACTCTTGGCTCAAGAGATGTAAAAGCTTTATGCCTAGTTCTGAAAGCGAGGGTGGCGATCCCAAAGAGTGGGGTGGGGGGTGGGGGTGGGGCTGGGCAGTGTGGAATCTTACTGGTGAGTCCAGGAACTTGGCTAGGAATGGTCAATAGCAGTAGGTGTCTCTGTAATGGCTGTGATCTTGGACGTGGGTTACCAGATGTTCGAGTAGGTGTCTCTGTAATGGCTGTGATCTTGAACGTGGGTTACCAGATGTTCGAGTAGGTGTCTCTGTACGTGGCTGTGATCTTGGACGTGGGTTACCAGATGTTCGAGTAGGTGTCTCTGTACGTGGCTGTGATCTTGGACGTGGGTTACTAGATGTTCGAGTCAGCTTTGTTGTTGTTGTTGTCGTCATTGTGACCAAAAGATCTGACAAGAAAAACGTAGAGAAAGAAAAGTTGCCAGGCACAGTGGCACACGCCTGTAATCCCAGCAGTTTACGAGGCTGAGGCAGGAGGATCAAGAGTTCAAAGCCAACCTCAGCAAAAGAGAGGCACTAAGCAACTTAGTGAGACCCTATCTCTAAATAAAATACAAAATAGGGCTGGGGATGTGGCACAGTGGTCGAGTGCCCTGAATTCAATCCCCGGTACCAAAAAAAAAAAAAAAAAAAAAAGTTTATTTTGGCTCATGGTTTCAGAAGTTCAGTCCACAGTCAGCCAATTTCACAGCTCTGGGCCCAAGGTAAGACAGAGCGTCATGATGGAAGGGCACAGTGCAGAAAAGCAGCTCAGGACATGGAAACCAGGAAGAAGAGAGATCGTTGATCACCAGGGACAAAATGTAAACCCCAAAAGTCATACTCCCTGTGACCTACTTCCTCCAGCCATACCCTACCTGCCTACGGTTGCACCTAGTTAACCCATCAGTGGATTAATCCACTGATTAGGCTACACCTCTCATAATCTAATAATTTTGCCTCTGAAAATTCCTGCATTGTCTCACACATGAGCTTTGGGGGAATACCTCATATCTAAACCCTAACAGGATATGATCAAGATTCACTTACCTGGAAAGGGGTTGACTGGATCTGGGGTAAACGGACATAGAACTGGTGAGGAGGTGAGGAGGGGATGAGAAGGAGCGGGAGAGGGATGGGCTGGAGAACCAGGCGAACAGTTGAGCACAAACAAGGCAAGAGCAGGTGTCATATGCATGGGCCAAAGTCCAGTTATTTGCATCCTCAGTTCTTTTGGAGTGAGGGAGGTGGAGGAGCAAGAGTCTTCTGTAGCTGTGGCAAAGCCATCGGTCTCGGAACTGCAGAGTGACTGAGTTCCTCATGTGGTATCTGGGCGGGATCATGTACCTGGGAATAGGCTCTTGAACAGACCATGAACTTGAGCATCTGGTGACCACAACTGAATGGAGATTGAAAAGGCAGGAAACGACTAGAGAATTGCTTTTTCAACTCTGCTCTCTAGAACATTCTGATATTTTAATATTGATTGATTAAAGCAGTACACCAGGGGATTTCACAAATGGTCATTAAATAAAGTAGTGAACTTGGAGTCTGGAAGATACATGTTTATATCTGATTTGTTACTTACAGCCTTCATGATTTTAGGCAAAAGGGTTCAGCCTCATCTGTTTATGGACATCTCAGTTCATCATGTTTAGTGAGATGGCGATGTGGAAGTATTCAGCAACAGATCCTCATTATACATTGGCTTCTTTCTTGGGCATGCCTGTTCACTCAGTTCATTAGTGTGTGCCTTGCTCTTCTGCTACCTGTCCCCAGGGGCCGTTCTTAGAAGACCATTTTGGCATCTGTCATTATTCTTTATATCCAGTTGCAATGGACTGAATATTTATGCCCCCTGGAATTTAAATGTTGAAATCTAGTCTCCAGTGTGATAGTATTAGGAGGTGGAGCCTTTGAAAAGTGTTCAGGTCATTACGGAAAACCGCCGCTTCTTAGCCTGGGTTGCTTCAAGCGGCTCGCGCCGCTCTTGCTCTTTCGGCCCGACCAGCGGGACAAAAGACACGTACTCTTCCGAATTTCATGAAGCAGCTTCCTGTTTATTCAGATAATACACCCTCAATATATAAGCAGTCTCATGCATAAGCAATTGTAACCAGATATGTCCATCCAATCCTGTTAAAGGTCAAGCGATCACTCGCTCAAGCATACATGTAAAGTATATCTGTCCATGCGCTAGGCGGCTGAACTGATTATCATACAGCCAATTGTAAACGCATCCTGCCTCTCTCCAGGCATAATCAGGATGCCGTTTGCTCTCTGCCAGTTGCCATCTTTAGATGCATGTGGCGTAACCCTGGGCCCTGGGTTTCGCCCGCCACAGGTCATAAGGGTGGAGTCCTCATGAGTGAGAAAAGAGGCCTTAGGGGGAGATCTCACCCTTTGTCATGTGAGAACACAGTGAGGATATGCCATCCACAAACCAGAAAGCAAATCCTCACCAGACACCAAACTTTATTGAAGACTTCTCAGCCTCCAGAACTTGAGACATAAATTTGTATTGTTTATAAGCCACTTGGTCTGTGGTATTTTGTTATGGCAACCCAGGTGGACTGAGACACCAGTACATGTATTTATTTATTTCTGAAGGAGGAGGCCCCTTGTTTGATATTTGGATCAGTCATATGTCACTCCCCTAGAACTAGGGTGTATGGACTCAGAAAATGTTTGAGTGGAAAATGTGCAGAGAGGTCTTTGCAGTCCAGTGCTCTGTAAACCTGCCTGTTGACATGCATTCTGCCCCTCATGCCTGACAGTCCTGATCTCCAAGGTCCAAATTGGGGCCTAGAAATCTGTATTTTTAAGAAGTGCCTTCAGGAGCCGGGGTTGTGGTTCAGTGGTACAGCGCTTGCCTAGCATGTGTGAGGCACTAGGTTCGATCCTCAGCACCACATATAAATAAATGAATAAAATAAAGTTCTATCAATATCTTAAAAAAAAAAAAAGTGCCTCAAGTGATTCTGAGGATGACTCATTGAGCTCTGATGTTTGTTTGCTTATTTTTTGGTGGTGCTGGGGATTGAATGCAGGGCCTTGTACATGCAAAGCAAGCACTCCACCAGCTGATTTTGATCCCCAGCCCTGAACTCTTACTTCTTGCCCGTGCCTCAGTTTATCCGTGAAAATACTGAGGCAGGAGTATGGCCATGTGTCAGCCATCTGGCCTCCTTGGGCAGCTGTGATTTGGGCCCCACACCCTGAGGCTCCCAAGGGAGGGACTCATAGAATATCTCCTTGTCATTTGCATGAAACCCCCAGAAAAGCCCGCTGCCCAGTGGCCTCCCGGCTGCGAGTCTTCTTTCTCTCTGGGCTCTGCCTCCTGTCACCTCCCCTGTACCATCCTGCTCGCTCTTGCAGTGTGTGCCTTGGACAATTCTCTGCTTTTTTTTTTTTTTCTTTTAACTCCTTTCCAGGACTAAATCTAGTAAGTGTTAATGTACTGGCAACTCACTGGAGCAGAGGGTGCAGAGGGTGACTCACCTGTCCCTTGTCTGTGTCCCCTTGCCTGTCATGACCTGGTCAATAGCAGGCACCAGGCAGAATTCCTCAGCAGGTGGATCGAGGGCCTTGGCACCGTCCCGGGTGGCCCCAACTTGATTTACCTCTGGCTTTCCTCCAATCCCAGCGCTAGGTAGCAGAGTGTCCCGCCGCCTGTGGCTTCCTGCCCTCAGATGGGCTGGTGCCACTGCGGCCACGTCCTTGGCTCCTCCCCTTCAGGGGCTCCTACGTGGACGCAGGATCCCTGCTTGGCCGCCCTCGCGCTGTCTTGTCTGCTTCTGCACCGCGCCTTGCTGACCTGGGCACATTCCCTGAATTCACTGGATTAGCCAGACCTGTTTCTGCTGGAAGGAGCCCTCCCTCCTCCTCCGCAGAGGTGCTGGCCGCTCCCCCGTTTCCCTGTCTGCTGCTGTCTTCCGAGGTCCTCATCTGCCTGCACAGAGTCGCCCCCATCCTCATGCTTGTCCCTCCCTCTGTGGTCTTTATAACCAAGGGAGTACTTCTCGGACAAAAGATTTCCGGGTTTCACTTAACATCTGAATTAAATATTGTAATTAAATATTTCTTCATCTTGCTGTATTCTACCATTAACTTCTTTCCAAATTATTTAAAACAATATATTTTGTTGATTTTTAAAATTAGAGCATTATACATTGTATTTGGGATCATTTTGTCAAAATAATACATGCAAGGAGTTTGATTTCAATCCACGTTCTTCTGCCTTCCCTTCCCCTGCCTCCCCTCCCCCCAATCTTTTGTTGATTTTGAAGAAATATGTCCCCTCTTGCCCAACACACATATACATTTTAAACAGCTCTGAAAACGAGATGTGCATTTCAATTCAGAGGGTTGTAATTTATTTGGCAGCACCTTATTTTCTTTATGGTGCATGATTTCATTTCTCACAGACTCTTCAGTCATTAATTTTGCAGGATTTCTGTAAAAGGATTCAGGATTTTCTGATATTAAGGTAGATGGTTACTAGTATACCTAACACTTGACAGTTATTTTCCAGTGAGATAACCTCAACTCTGATGTTTGAAGAATGGTTACACCTTATGAGACCCTGCTTTCTTTGATGATTATAGAGACACCATAAGATTAGATAAAGCTGGCAGTACATTAAGGACTCCACTTGGGCTCAGTCTACAGTTATAGTTCAGTAAAGGAAAACAAAATCTTACTTCTAGATCTGCATTTTGAGAGTTACATAGCAAATAATGCAGATTGATATCCATGTCAGAACTATGCAGGGGTCCAGTGCTTGTATCCAGAGACCTTTCCCTGAAGCTTTCGACACTCTTCATTTCATAGTACAGAGTGGGCTGTGCATTACCCAGAATGCATGTTAAGTGTTTTACACATGGAAGAGCTAAGCATTGTCCTTTCCATCTATTGTGCAAGAAATTTATTCCGTTGCTGTGTGTGTGAGTGAGTGTGTGTGTGTGTGTGTATGAGAGAGAGAGAGAGAGAGAGAGAGAAATTGAGAACATTAGTCCTTTCTTTGCCTGAAAAGAAACATATCCCGTGCAGCCATGGAATTCTGCCTTGCAGAACTCATCATGGAGTAGTGAACGTAGACTTTCCTGTCAAATGGATACACAACTGGTCAAAAACACTACTTACAGTTAGCCGCTGAGTGGAATTCTAGAGAAGGCTGACCTTCCTTTTTCATGGAGTGAATCATCCACAGCCCAGGGCCTGTGCCCACACTCTGGCCAGCATGGTCACTTACTTTGCTGTGACTTCCTCCATTGCCGACTCTGAGCAGTCACACCCAGAGTCCCATGCTTGAAAGTCACTAAAGGACCGAGGTTCGTAGGTGATCCGTGCCCAGAGAGCTGGGACGGTGTGTTACCCCAGAGCAGTCTAGTCCCCGGCCTCCCTTTCTGGGTGAGCGTCCTCAGGGAATGCCTGCCTGACTCTGCAGCAGTGTGGGCGCAGCGCATGGAGGCTCACTTCAGTATCGGAGTCTGTGATTCGAAGACATCGTCAGATTTCTAGAGACATGGGATCCTCCCAAACTGAACCAGGAAGACATACACAATTTAAAAAGATCAATTTCAAGCAATGAAATAGAAGAAGTCATCAAAAGCCTGCCAACCAAGAAAAGCCCGGGACCAGACAGATTCTCAGCTGAGTTGTACAAGATCTTCCAATACTCCTCAAAGTGTTTCATGAAATAGAAACGGAGGGAACCCTTCCAAATACATTCTATGAAGCTAGAGTCTGTGATTTGATAGGAAGGATTTCTTCTTAAAATTGTGCATTTTGAAATGGCAATAGTGTGAGCATTACCCAGGCTGCTCTGTTGACCTTCGCAGTCTGTGAATCTCTCTTCGGATCTTCATCTGTTTTCCTCATGTTCTTCTTTATCTCCGGGGATGTGGGCTGGGTCTCATTTCTTAGCTGACCCAGATAACTAAGTGGGGATCAGTCTCATAACTACCCCACCCTAGCAATGAAAGGTGAGAGAAGGCGGCTGGTTGCTTGAAAAGCAGGTTAAAAGCCAAAAGAACATTACTGAATCTGGAAGTGGAATAGAGGAAAGTAGAAGAAAAATCCAAATGGATGAATTCATTAATCCAGTATGAAAATGAATCAGAAATGATGCTGTACAAGCATGGCTAGAAATCATCTGGGCTGAGATAATCGCACCTGGGTAATGTGGTGTGTTTTAAAAGCAATCACCACATTGAGGTAGAGAAATAGGCCACATCGTGCTAAAAGAAAGTGTTCAAGTGATTTGCAGATCTGTGCTTTTCCACTGACAGCTAAACCACACAGGGCCTCTTTACAAGATAAATGAGGTAGTATTATACACAGATAACTTTATATTTTCATATAGCACACAATTGTAATTTTTAGTATTTGTTTAGCACTATATATATACATATATACATATACGTTTATTATAATAATCATATATAATATTTGCCTGTCTTGGTTTTCCAAATCTGAAATATGCATTGTCAGATAAAAGTAATACCCTACATCAGCTAAAAGAACACGTAACTCTATTTTTTCGGTATTGGGAATTGAACTTGGGGACACTTCACCAGTAAGCCACATCGTTAGCCCTTTTTATTTTTTATTTTGAGACAGGGTCTCACTAAGTTTTGAACCTGAGACTGGCCTTGAACTCAGGATCCTCCTTCCTCAGCCTCCAGAGTCATGTGGGCCGCCACACCCAACAAGAACATGTAGCTCTTTTGGTAAACAAATGATATTTTCATTTAAAAAGGTATAGTTGTTTATTCTTTTAACTGGTTGTAAGAAGCCTGTCAATTTATAGATGTTTCAGAGTGCTGGAGACTTAAGGACTGGTGGAAACGATGCATCTAAATTTCCGTGGTTCTAGGATCCATTGACGTGACCGCGGGTCTCTTGTCTCGTTTGGATAAAGATGAGTGTCAGTGACCTTTGTTGTAAAGTCTAATGAGCATTTCAAGCACAGGAGAAGCCTTCGTTGATCACTGTGCTGGGGACCTCACTGAGGCAGGGCTGGCTCCCTGGGAGAGGGACCTGCGCAGCTGCGGGGAGCTGGGAATTCAGAAGGCCCACACTGGGTTCACGCACAGGTTGCACCTTACGGTTCTCAACACTTCCATCTTTGAATCCGTTTTGTAAGTGAAGCTTGATGGGCTGACGGAGCTGCTCTGGGGCCCTGTAGGCGTGTGCAGTCCTACCTCTCCATGTGGGGCTCCCGGCTGCCTGCTCCCTGCCACATGGTGCCCCGTCTCTCCCTCTCAACCCCACTCTGTGTGACTGTCCAGGCCAGTGCTGACTGCGTCAGTGGGGAAGACTTGTGTTCCACTGTGGCCGTCGGCTCCTCACCTGGGGCACCTGAGCACGAGGGCCTGTGGACTTCACAGCTGCAAAGCAGTGGGCAGCCTTGTCTTGGCTGGTAGTGATGTGGCGCACAGGGCAGCTGGGTGGGGGTTTCTCACCTACCCTGGATCCACATCCTACAGGTGCCCTGGAGTGGAGGCATGGTGTGTGGGGCGCTCCTGTTTGTCTGGGCTGGGGCAGGAGTAGCTGGAGGGGACTTTTGCAGCCTGACGAGGTCTCCGTGTTTTCACTTTGCCCTGAGTCTTGAGAGTTTAGAGCCCCTGAGAGAGGGCGGTGTGCAGCCACAGACCCTCCTCTGAGTGAGGGCGGTGTGCAGCCATAGACCCTCCTCTTTCAAGTCTTTTTTGTAAATTTTTTTTGTAAATCTAAAACTGCTCTAAAATAAGTCTATGAATTAAATGTAGACAAGGCGGTGACGTGGTGGCGTCTCTGCTCGGCCTCTTGGGTGCTCACATGCTTCTGCGAGTTCTCAGAATGGCTCAATGGGCAGGGTCGCCCTGGGCCTTTGGCTCAGGACATGCCCCATAATGTTTTGGGTATAATGGGGTTTAGACCTGGGGATGGCAGCAGGTGGCGACAGGTGGCGGCAGGTTTCAGCAGGGTGTTTACGAAAATCTCTTCTGGAGTAAGAGGAATATAGTGAATATAATCGCAAGCTGGACTGTCTGTATTCAGCAAGTGCTGATTAGTGAATCTAGGTCACTCTGCTAATGGGGCATGACTGGATTCCAGTGCTGATCAGTATCGTTGATCAATAGTGCGAATGAGGACTGATGACATGCAGATACCCAACGCGTGGGTGTTCCGGCGCTGGACAAGAGACAGGTATGACTGATATCATCATTAAGGTCTATCTGCTTAAATGACAGTCTGTGTCACACTAGAACAAATTTGATAGGACATGCCGAGATTCTAAACTGCAGGTGAAGCATAGAATCCTTGGGGGTTTTAACTGCCTGTAATCTGAACATGAGCCAGCATGCTGATAGGGCTGCTCTAAGAAGTCTGCCTTGAAATGAGCTGGAAACCTGTGTCCACACAAAATCCTACACATGAACATGAATAGCAGCTTTATTCCTAATTGCCCCAAACTGGAAGCAACCAAGATGTTCTTCAGCAGGCAAATGGGTAAATTTTAGTATAACATACAGTGGAATATTATTCAGTGGTCAATAGAAATGTGCTCTTGAGCCACAGAACATGCTGAGGAATCATTGATGCATCTTGCTAAGTGAGAGCAGTCAGCAGGAAAGAGCTGCATACTGTGTGATCCCAACTGTGTGACATTCTGGAAAAGGCCAAACTATGGAGACAATACCAAGACCAGCGATTGTCAGGGGCGATAGAGAGGAGGAATGTGGGTTGGGGCACCGGGGGTTTCAGGGCAGCGGAACAGTTCTGTATATACTACACTGTAGATCCGTGACATTGTGCACGAACCAAAACCCAGAGAACACACGTCCCGCGGAGTGAAGCCTGATGTAAGCTATGCACTTAGGAACGCGTGTCAACAGTGGTTCCTCAGCTGTGACACATGTACTGCATATCACGGCAAGATGTCAATACAGAGGACACAGCATGTAGGGGGAGGGTGAGGATGTGGGGCTCGGTACCATCTGTTTAATTTTTTTTTTTTGTAAATCTAAAACTGCTCTAAAATAAGTCTATTAATTAAACGTGAAAAAGGTGGTGACGTGGTTGCACTCAGTCTGGGCTTTGTCATGCAATCGTGGCAGATGTGGCAATGTACCCGTGGGGCGGCATTTGGCAGAGAGGTGCGAACACAGCTCTGCGTCAGGCCGCCTGCCCCGCTGCCAGGTCCTGCCTGTCCCTTGCCTTGTAGCCTTGGGCAGATTCCGGTCCTCTCCGTGTTCCTCTGTAAAATGAGGTAATGGTAGTGCCTTCCTGGTGGCTCATTACGGGGCTGAGATGAGGAATTCGTCCATAAGGGCCTGTGCACTTCAGCTGTTTGAATCATCCCAAGCTTGACCCTGGAGGCCAGGACTAGTGCCCGCAGGGGCAGGGGGCAAAGGTGTGGGGCAGTCTTCCTAGGTCTGAGACCCTAGCCTCATTTGCTTTGTGTATGCTGCTCCCCAGCTTGGGCCCCAGGTCTCGTTGCCACCCTGGCCAAGTCCGACTTCTTCGGGACGTGCGACTTTGGACGCCTCCTTTCTGGAGAGCTTCTGTGGCCTCAGGCCGTGGCCAGTTCTCTTTTCTCTTCCTGCAGCTTCTGGATAGTTCTGTGGTTCGGCCTGGTGTTTGCCTGTGTGCTTTCCCGTGTTTGCTGGGGCAGGATAGGATTCAGCCCTAGTGTTCCCACTGTTTGACACTTGCTTGTCAATGGGAAGAAAAGAGTGACACTAAGATACTGCAGGACCCTAGATGCCGCAGGGCATGTTAGTCTTCCTGGCTGAGAAGGGTTTAAGGGGAGCTGGGCCATTGCAGCAGAGGGATTCGTGGGTCAGGCCTGAGAGCCATCCAGATGGGTGACTCTGTGACAGCAACAGCGTTTCCCTGGGTGACGAGGGCCCAGGCATCAGAACCCCACCTCCAGCTAACAGGTATTTTTTGAAGATGTTCTGTGACAGTTTTCATATAAAGATTAATTCGAAACAGTTTCATTCGGTTACTTTTTAAAGCATAAATTTTGATTTAGTTAAGTTCCAAATTCAAAACCACATGTTTTCTTTGACCTCAGTTTTAACTGGCAAAGCATTACTTTGTTTATAAGTTTGGCAAATTTTATCAAGCATTTTCAAGAGCATCTTAGGTGAATGATTGGTTTCAATAAAAAGTTGAGTTAGGCACCTTTGAATGTTTCAGACTGCATTTGTAGATTTTATATTTTCTATGTCCCTTTAAAGGACTTCATTATTAAAGGTTGTCCCAAAAAGAGCTTAGGATCCACTAGCCAAGATGGGACAGATGAGGGTAAGGTCAGTGCTGCAGTGGACTGAAACAGCACGTATGTTCAGATTCTTGAGTTCTTAATAGCACTACTCTTTTAAAAAAGAAATGAAGAAACTGCTGAGTTTCTTTTGGAGGTTGCTAGGGAGATGCCTCATTGTGTTGGGGGAAAAACCTGGTAAATGAAAGGAGTCGAGGCTGAATGCTCTTTCTTATGAGCTCTGTCTTCCAGGCTAACCACACCTCGAGGAGGGGAAGCTCCTCTGTGTAGTTGACACTCAATGCCGGGAGCAGGAATGAAGGACCATCACTCCCAAGCAGCCCCCAAGGAGTGAAATGCTGGGCAGGGACCCCTACTGGCTGCTAATGTCAACAAAAATAGACCCCAGACACCCTGGTGGCAATGCATGCCTCCTGATGGACACATTCACCACCACCTGTTACGGGGTTTTATAGGAAAAGGAAAGGAACCTCCATCTAATCCAGCCTCCATATCCAACCTCCAATTAATAGGCTATACAAAAATACAAGAAAACATCAGACTAAACCACAAGGAATGATTCCTAGAATCTGGGAGACCTCATTGAACAAATGAGTGTTTCGTCCACAAAAATTTCAAGAATTAAAAAAGAAAAAGATACAGAGATCTAGAAAAAACAAAAAACAAAACCCACATCGACCAATTTCAGTGTGTGACTTTTCAGATCCTGTTTCATTGTGTGTGTGTGTGTGTGTGTGTGTGTGTGTGTCCATAAGTGTGCAAAGATGACTGGGGAGAGATGGACATGGAGAAGGTATTTGATGACATTAAGGGTGAAACTTTTTTAAAGGCTTGATAGTGGTATTGTTGTTCCTTCTGTTAAAAAGACCTTTTTGGGGGGAGGATAAATGGCAATATTTGCAGATTAAATTATGTGATATTTGGGAGTTACTTCAGATAATCTGAACGGGGAGGGAGGAGCTTAGGGGTGGGAAGATTGAGGAAACAAGATTGACCGTGAATGGAGAATTGTTGAAACTGGGTTTATTACACTCTGGCCTTTCTTTTTGTATATGTTTGAAATTTACCCCAATTTTTTTTGTAAAAAAACTGCTTCAGTTGTAACAACTCAAGCCTTCCCTAATATTAAGCAGTTCCTGTAAAATGAATACATTTAGCTCAGAAGCATGTCTAAGATTTTAATTACAAATCACAGGTCTGAATTACTCAGCTATGTACTTTAAAAGTAGAACCATGAGATGAATCATCTTAAACATTATATGTAATTAAAATGCCAAATACACCAAATACAGATTTTTATGAACTTTTTTTTTTTTTTGGTACCAGGGATTGAACTTCAGGCACTCAATTGCTGACCCGCATCCCCAGCCCTATTTGGTTCTTTATTTAGAGACAGGGTCTCACTGAGTTGCTTAGTGCCTCACTTTTGCTGAGGCTGGCTTTGAACTTGAGATCCGCTGCCTCAGCCTCCTGAGCTGCTGGGATTACAGGTGCACCACTGTGCCGGCTAAACACAAATCTTTATCTCAAAGACTGGTACCTCACACGTTCCTGTGCTTTATTCTTGGGGCTAAAGGACGCTAACCTACTAAGGAAACAGCCGACGAGTCTACAGTTTGGGCAACATTTTCCTAAGCAGTTGTTGGGAGTTTGCCTTCCCAGCTGACCAAGGACTCCTAACGACCAGTAAGACGCTTGCCAGAGAGGCCAGCTGGACCCTTGCCCCAGACACAGAGGGGACACCCATAGTGTTTTTGAGTTGCTATAGTAATGCCTTCCAAATGAGGTCTGAGCTAGGTCTACGGGTTGGAGTCCTGTCGTTCCTGATTTTTTTATCCCTGGAAGTTTGGAACTTCCACTAAGGGAATAGCTAATTGCTTTCACTCTTCAATTCATTTTGGGTTTCTGTATTTTTAGAAAGGTACTTAAATGACTTTCTGGCTGTCTCCAAAGATTTTTAAACTTGAGAGAGCTTTCTGTCTCTTCCAGGGCTTTTCTTGAGTCTACAAAGGGGCCATTCTAGTGACACTGACCCTTGCAGGTCCCCTCTAATGTGCTGTGAGCCTGGACACACCTTCCCTCCATTAGGTTCTTTTCTCATCTGTTTTGTCCCAGAGACAAAAAGCTAACCCCACATCGTGCCATGTCCTTCACTCACCACGCACCTTGCCACCCACATTAAACCCTTGTTCAGTTGATCTTTGCGTGAGTTCTGAGGGCACCAGTGTTGATAGTAGTGGGCAGCCTGGCCGTTTAACATGCGTGGAACAGGAGTTTCAGCCTCCAGTCTCCTGTGAAGGCTGGAAGCCGCTTGTGACTTCTCTCTTCTTCCTGTCCTTCTTAAGCCCAGCTGAAGGCAGTCCTGCCTGGTTTGCGACCTGTTTATGGTAAACAGCATTTAGTTTGTTTCTCTTGGCAGACAAAGTGGACAGGAAGGCAGTGTTCTCGAAGAGGAAGGGGCAGCAAATCGGATCCTTCGCGCCCTTTTTAGGAGATGGGAGAAGGGGGACTCAGGGAAGTGACTAGGGTGCAGATGAAGAACCTTGACCCCAGGGTGTCCACTGCAGCCATGTCTGTGGAACACCCTGTGGCCCTGGCTCCTCAGCCAGCACAAGGCGGCTTCAGGTCACTTCCATCTGCCCCTGGGGGGGGAAGCTTGGCGCATTCCCGGGAGGGCAAGTCCCCTGCCCGCATTAGAGGCGCGGGAAGAAGGCCCAGCACAGGAGAGCACGGGGATCCAGGGTGTTTACTTTGCTGGCTTTGGTATTAAATTATTTTTATGCAGTTAAGTGGGGGTAGTTTTTGAAAAGTGAAAAATGCATTATAGAATGCATGGGGGGGGCGGGAAGAAAACCTAATTCTTTTGAAAGTGAGATGAAAATCCTCATGTTGAAATAACAATGTTTCTCTGTTTCAGGTTCCTTGCATTGACTCCCTGGAGAGTGTATCATCTGATTTCCGTCATGATACTTGGGCGTGTTATTATGCAAATAATAAAGGATATGGTTTTGTCTAGAACAAGAGGTAAGAACACGCAGATTTAATTTTTAATTTATTTCTCTCAACTCTGAATTTCCTAGCAAGAGCACACTAGCAATTATTCCTTTGAACAGGAGAAAAATAAATAGATTGAGTAGGCATTTATTTATTTATTTATTTATTTATTTTTACAGACTGCATTTTGAGTCATTGTACACAAATGGGGTACAGCTTTTCCTTTCTCTGGTTGAACATGCTGTAGATTCACATCATTTGTGTGATCATACACGTACATAGGGTAATGATGTCTGTCTCAGTCCACTATCTTTCCTTCCCCAGCCCCTCCCGCCCCAGTGAATAGGTATTGATTTTGCTATTTTCAATATAATGATTTATTTAACTGATTCATTCATAACTGCTGCTACTGGAAAAAAGTTTCATGTGTGCTGCTTTCTCTCTTGGCTCTAAGCACAATTTCAGATGCCACTTTGATGTGTAAGTAGGCTGCAGTGAGGATAACAGTTAAATATTTATTACATCCTACCCGATGGAACTGATCCACTGGAAAATGGACAAGTTTATGTAAACATTTTCTCTACTGCAATCAAAGAAAAACAATTGAAGGTTTAAAAACAAATGATGAATAAATTTTTAAATGAGTAAATGATGAAAATTGAATAAATTTTAAACATTAAGTTTAAAAGTGAAAACATATAGTACTTTAAAGTTTTGTTTAAGGTGTTTTTGAGTAATTTAACTATATTGTAAATCTGAGTCAAACTGTCCGTAGTTGGAGGATACTCTTCTATGAGTGTTTGAGCTAGTTTTTGTAAGTGGGCAGAAATCCCTCCTGGAAATAATTAAGTCCCATGAAGCCAAATGTAATGAGATAGATTTGATCAAAATTAGCCCTGAGGAGGTTATAATGGGGCATTTAATTTCACTGAATACACCCCAAATGAAGACAGAATTTGGGTTGAGGATCCATGTGTATAAGAACTTCCCAGATTTCTCATCCTGGTAGAAATACTGAGGTCTTTTTTGCGGGAGGCACATTCTCTTCCCTAATTCCCACGTGAGACCAAGGACGTACACAGTTACAGGTTTGCCATTGAGACAGTCTATGGATCTGCTTTAAATCTGGTTTGTTTAAAATCTTTTGTTTCTTAAACTAAATCATTGTGAAAACAATTTCTAGGAAGTTTGCTTTACATTAGTGTGTTTCCAGGTTTGGAAGCAATCCCTCTTGCTAGCATTCTGGAAGGTGAACACGTTTGTTTTTGTTCAGTCAGTGCATTTCAGGAATCTGGAGATTTCGACCAGACTCTCGTACACACGCTTCCCCGCTCTACCTCTTCTCTCGGAGCAGACGTGGAACTGCTGCAGCTTCAGCCTTAGCAGGCGCTCGCTCTGATTCTCCACATACGCACTGCGGCTGCATCTATTGCTGTCGTTTCTGCAAGGCATTGTTGGGTGGTCCTCAGCAACCCCCTGTTTCTTAACCCATAGAGGAGGGTTCATTTTCTCCAATAGACTGTGTAACATGTTCCCCTGTCGAATCTGGGAGGGGAATCCTAGCAGCTGCAGCCTCTTGCAAGTCAGCAGCTGTATTGTGTTGGTCCAAGCTGATCCAAGTGGAAGCTGAGTGTCTCAGTGATTTTAGTTGTGTGACAATTCTGGTCCTCATCTGGGCACAGGTTACCAAGAGTGGACAAATATGGAAGACCAAGACTTGATCTCTGTGTGAGGGGCCCAGAGTGAGAAAAGGGCAGGTAGGGAGTCTTTCGACTTCCATTCTGTGGACCTATGAAGGTATTCAGTTTCCAGTTTCACTCCCTGCCTTGATGGGTGACTGAAGGGCAGACACTTCCTATTCACAAATTACAGGAAAGCTCTACGTTGCAAAGATTCGGTCCTTTAAAATACTACGGTGTTGAAAGAATGCCAGCCTAAAGCGTCTGATTCTTGGACTAGTTCCTTTCATTTCCCAGCTGCAGAGAAGCCATATAACAGACCGTGTTAGTTTGCCATTGCTGCTGTAACCAAATACCACCTTGCAGTGGCTCAGAACAATAGAAATATCTTCTCTCACAGTTCTGGATGCCATTTGTCCACGTTGGTATTGTTGAACCCAGATCAAGGAGTCGGAGAACTGGGCGGCCTCTGGAGGCTTTAGTGAAGGATCTGGCCTCTTCTGTCTTTTGGTGGGTGCCCCTGGCCCTTGGCTTGTGGCCGCACCACTGCCATCTCTGCCTTCATGACCACGTCACCTTCTCTTTGTGTCTAGCCTCCTCAGCCTGTCCCTGCAAAGGGCACTCGTGACTGGCTTGCGTTTGGGGCCCACCCGGATGGCAGGATAATCTCCTCGTCTCACATCCTTGACCCAGTCACGTCTGCAAGGCCCTTTTTCCATTTGAAGTCACATTCACAGATCCCAAGGTGGAGAGTTGACCCCTCAGGACTGTGGCTTGGCCGACTCTACCGCCGGACCCTCTTTGCCCTGCTCATGGGGAAACCATCCTCGCACCAGATGAGAGCGTGGAACAGAAGTGCATTGGCACACTGGGTTGTCCCCTGCTAGCCGACGAAGATTCAGGACAGCACGGTGTCCCGTAGGTCAGTCTGTGCTGAGCGCCCTTCCGTGCCAAGGCCCGTTGTAGGCGCTGGATTCCAGGTGATCCAGATACACCGGCCTCCCTGCCCAAGCCGAGCCCTCACGCTCCGCCCTGCAGGGCTGGCCTTTGTCGCAGGCCTTTCTCTCTTTCACTGGGTGACATTGCTGTGAATATAGCATTCCTCTGCATGAAAGAAGGAAAAGGAAAATGGAATTCATCACGGTGCTTCCCAGAGCTCCCCAGTCTGGGCTGAAGAAACTCTGGTGGCTCCTAGGCCTCCTTTAGCGTCCTCAGGACAAAGACCGCATGGAGCCAGTGAATAGCTGGCGGAGCCGTGGGGCAGGGCTTCCAGCACAGCGCAGGCCAGGACGCCCAGGCAGGCCCCAGGGGCACAGGATCGGCCCCAAGTGGGATCCAGGTGCGGTTCTGGTAACTGCGTGGCTTCAGTCAGAGCCAGCAGCCACGCCCTGGCTTGCGTCCACCCAGCGAGGAGGGGAAGGCCAGGCGGCCGCCCCACAGCTCTGCTTCTTCCCTCTCGGCTTCCCTGCTTCCCACACTTGTGGCTGAAGGTGTTAACGAACTTGGCCGTGCTCCTCTCCCAGTCCGAATTTTGGAGCATAGCCTTCCCCTGCTGCACACTGTGTAGCAGCCCGGGAGCTTTTCCTGAGGCCTGGACCTCTACCTGGTGAACAGCACCCGCTGCCCCCAGGACCTGGCATCCACCTCGTTTTCTTTTTTCACTTTTTTTTTTTTTTTTTTGGTGGTGCTGGGGATTTGAACCCAGGGCCTTGTGCTTGCGAGGCAAGCACTCTACCAACTGAGCTATATTCCCAGCCCTTGTTTTCTTTTTTAAACATTTTTATTGGTGGATCTTGGTCGCACGGATTTCATTCCAGGTTTCCTCCTGGGGTGTTTGTACGTAAGCGTGTAAGGTGATCAGTTTCCACTCTGCTTTCTGCTTCTGAGTCCGAGACCTCCCAGTTATCATCTTGGGTACCAGCCTCCGTGCTTCATGTGAACTGAAGGCGGGGCTGGGGGAGAAACTGAGTCACCTGAGTGAGCCTCCGCGACACCCGCGGGAACGTCTCTCCTGTGAGTCGCGGTCTGAGCAGCTGCCGCCGCAGCGCGCGCTCTCTCATGCTCCTTGCACACATGGGCCTCGCATCACCTCTTCTTCCCAGCCTCTGAGCCAGGGAGAACTCTTCTTCCGTTCCTAAATTTGACGGCAGCCACCTTTTCTTTCTCCCGAATGCAGTAGGACCAGCCGCTTCTGCCCCAGCCTCTCTCTAAGAACTTCAGCTGCTGCTCTGTGGACAGGGAGAGGGCTCAGCCAGGGTCCCCATCACTCCCCAGGCATTTGCAGCCATTATCCCTTTAGGCTTTCTCCCTTCTACAACCTGCACTATTTGTTTATGCCACATTCTGAGCACCCTTGCTGCTGTGGAATAGGGACAATATAGGGCTTGTGGTCCACTTAGACCTTCATGCACTCTCCATTCATTGTTGTTCTCCCCTCCCCCTCAGCTCAAATGACGACTGGACTGTCACCTGCTAGGTAGCCTCACTTTTATCTTAACCTTTGGAAGTCCTGTATGTCTACCATTTATAAAGTCTGAAAGTCAGTTGTCACTGCACCCTCTGCCTACCCCTCCCTGGTTCCTTGCTCCTCTTCAGCCAGGTCTGGGACTCTTGATGTACTCCTGCTGCTCAGTCCCTTGCCTTTCATATTGTCCCTCAGCCCCATCTTTGGCTGGACTTTTTCTCTCTGCTCAGTGTCCTCCAGTCCATGTTCAAAGGCTGCAGAGATTCTGTCCTTCCCATTTTAAGTGTCCCTGTTCCCTGGTCCACCAACCACACTTGTTCCTCCAGGTTTAATAAGAAGACAAGCGGGCGCATCTGGTACCACCGTCTGCCTTCCCCACTCTTGGCTGCAGAGTTGCTATGGAAATGTCCTGTGTCAAGCTGCGCTGATGTCTGTCGACTAGTCCATCCAGCTCCCAACTCTAGTTGGGACCACGCCATTGCTCACAATTGCCTGGCTTCTTTTGAGCTGTTGATTTGCTTTTATATGCTACCTACCTCCAAAATATTTGAAGCAGTTTATAAGGGACATAAAACATGACGCTGTTTATGAGAGGTCTCATAAACGAGCAGAAGTCTAACAGAGTAACACGATTGAGCAACAGATGTCCCCTTACTGGCAACCAAGGCAAAAAGGGAAATCAGATTAATTGCACAAGTCTGGTGGTCTCAGGAAATGCAGAAAATAGTTTTGAGAAACTTTTTCTTGGAAGTCAATATTAATGACTTATCACCTGGACCTTTGTTAGGGGATTTTGAAGAACATTAAAGACAACACCTTTAATCCTTTGTTTGATGGACATTGCAGAAATGTTCTCTTGATCACTTATTATATTGAGTGTAACGTCAAGACTCAGTTACCAGATGCGCTGGTGCACACCTGTAATACCAGGGACTCAAAGGTGAGGCTGGAGAATCTTAAGTCTGAGACCAGCTTCAGTCATTCAGTGAGACTCTCACTCAACAATAAAAAAGAAGTGGATGTAACTCAGTGGTATAGCACCCCTGGTTCATTCCCTGGTACTGCCCGGAAAAAAATGAATAAATAAATAAATAAAAAGACACCAAAGCCTGTCACTGGAGATTTTAGAAAGCAAATGGCATGCATGTAGATATATTTTCATTTGCGCCTAGACATAAGCTTGCATCTAAAGGTCCGCTAGATAGAAGTCTCCCTTTCCAGTCCCCGTCGTCTTGGTTTTCTCCTTTCGTCAGGACAGTGCCAGACTCACCTGCAACGCCACATCTGTCACTCACGCTTCCTGGAGCATCCACGTATCCTCTCCCCTCTCCCCTCCCTGACCCTCATGGCCCACACCTCTGGGCGCTTCCTGCCCCACTACCCGGGTTCAGGTTTCCTGGAGGACGTGTTTGGTATGCCGCACAGGACAGGGAATCCCCCGAGGCAGGGACATTCCCTCTCCCAGGGCACCTTCTCTAGGGTCTTGCCTGAAGCGGGGTTTCAGGAAGAACGTGTGAACCGATGGCCTGAACTCCTCGTGGCACCAGAAGGGCACACTGTAAGGTCCGGTGGTTTGCAGCACTTAAGATCCGGCACCCCACCGTGGCAGCTTGTGCCGTTTCTGAGTCGGGAGGCGCCTCGGGAGGTCATGCTCACTTCCGGCTCACGTTTTCCTTCTCCTGTTGCAGGTGCACAGTTGTGGAGGAGCCTCAGCGAAAGGTAGGGACTTCCTTCCAAGGAGATGGCCGTGGAGGGGAGGGCGCGGGAGGGGCCTGAGCTGCCTGACGGAGCCCTGACGCCGTGTTTTAGTGACGGGGATCTAAGTCCGGTAGGAATTTACAGGAGTGGAAAAGTAAAACTCGTGGAACTGAGAACAAGATGCCACTGGACGTTGGAGGAATTGGTTCTGTTTCGCCTCACTACTGAGCAACATGTGTGAGGATTTGGAAGTAGGACTTGGTTTTTGGGGTGTCGACAGTGCTGCTGTTGGGGGATCATGGCCACACGGAGTGAGAACTGTACTGGAATGTTCCAGAAGGGTTAGACATGCTGTCTGTCTAGAGGACTTTGGGGCGGGGAAGGGGTGGGGGTGAGCGGCTGGCCGGTGGGGTGCAGTGGAAGCCCGGCAGTCACCTGACGGCTCATCCCATGACCAGACCTTAGCCCGACGCGTTCAGCATGGCGGCCCACAGGAAGGCCTGCTCCCCGTGGAACAGGACGGCTGCCGCGGGTGGCAAGGGGACCCTGGCATGCGGGAAGTAGGGAACGCAGGAACGTGGGGATCAGTGCTCCAGGGAGCGGAATGTTTGTAGGGATGAAGTTTTTAAAAATTCCATTCTGCCTTAAAATACGTGTTTGTCTGGCTTCGTGAGGACGAATGGGGTTGGGGTACTGGCCTCAGGCCCAAGTGGACATCTGGAAGTGAACGTGTGAAGAGGACAGAACAGTGTCACAAAAACGCCTATGAAAATCCGCCGTCCTTGCCCCGCGAGCCCCCGCTGCTGGCGCCTGGCCGCGGGGTGCGGACGGTTCCGGGTCACGAGGCCCAGGCCATGTGCGCCTGGGGACCCGAGGCCCTGCTTCCTTCAGAGTTCCTGTTCCAGCTCCCGCGCGGGCCCTGCGCTGTGTTTGAAGGCCGTCTCCGGCTCCTCTGGGCCGTGGCAGTCCTCGGGCTTTCCCTCTTGTCCTTCCTGGTGGCTTTGAGGAGCACTGGCCAGGTACAGGCAGGGGCCTGTTGTGGTGTAGGTGTGAGGTTCCCCCAAAGCTCCCACGGGAGACGACGCAAGGAGACTTAGAGGTGAAGCGTTGGGGTTTCCAGAGTTTCTACCTGGTCGGTAAATGAGGCACCTGCTGGGACTAAGCTGGAGGTGGGGAGCAGGTGGGTGTGGGGAGGCGGGTCGCTGTGGCGTGGCTTTGGGGTCACGTTCTGTCCCTGGGAGTGGAGCTGTCTCTCTCTCCACTTCCTGGGTCACATCCCGAGCCCCTTCCTCCCCACCCGCCTCTGCTGCAATGTCCTTCCTGATGTCTGACCCACAGCAGTGGAGCTGGCTGTCTGTGCCCTGAGGCCGCTGAAACCCTGAGCCCTGAGGACACTTTCCTCCAGTAAAGCTGTTCTGGTCAGGACTTCTGGTCACAGCAGCCAAAGAGCTGCCTCAGACAGGCCCCTCCTGCAGCGTGTCTGCTGTGCTTCTCGTGGCTGGAGTGGGGTGATGTGTGGGAGGAGCAGAGGGGCAGGGGCCATTTTCTTCACGTCTCAGCGAGGTTGTGGCCATCAACAGGACGATGGCTCAACAGCCTGGTCACCTGGCCGAGGTCATGGTGCCGGTGCCTCCAGGTCGGTTCTCTTCCAAGCGGGAGAATCTGTTTGGGACATGAAGTTGAGGTCAGAGGCGGCAGTGAGGGCACAGCCAGGGAAGGGGAGCTGAGCGCAGGACGGGCCTGAGTTTGGCTCTGGGCTCACACACCGCCCCAGCCTGGCCCAGGCCTGCTCCTAGGCTCACCCCCTGTGAACATGCGGGCTGTCCTGGGTCTGTATCTCAGGTTCTCTGTGCCTGTGTTTCCCATTCATCAGGTGTCAGAACCGAGGCTTGTTTCTAGGTGTGGTCGGGAGAAGATTAGACCAGGTGAGCTGCTGTAATCAAAGGATCTTAAATAAATGTGACCTTTGATGGAAAAATGCTCGCAGAGTCACGGATCCTCTATTTGACCGGTGTTGTCCTCGATATGATGTGAAGTGTCCCGTAGAGTTCATGCGTCAGAAACCTAATCATCCCCAGTGCAGCAGCGCTGGCAGCTGGAACCTCGTGGGAGGAGCCTGTCACCTGGCAGTGGACGAACACTGGTTATAAAAGGGCTCGAGGCTGCAGGTCCATCTCCTCCTGTTCTTTGCCATGTTATGCACAGCAAGAAGCCCTCACAGGATGCAGCCCCTCAGGCTTGGACTTCCAGCCTCCTGAACTGTGGGACGTAGATCTCTGTTCTTTATAAATAACCCAGCCTCAGGTATTCAGTTAGAGTAGCACAAAAGGGCCCCTGACATCGCTCCTTCTTTCACACACGTGCAGCTTATGTTGAGCACCATGTGCACTCCTTTAATACAGAAGCTGTTCGAGCATTTGATAAGGATTTGGAAAAAAATCGTAGTGAGCACCCCAGGACTCACCCTGGTACCAGTTAGGTTTGGTCTAGAGCGAGTACTCCTTATGCTGCGGCCTTTGCTAGATGCATAGTATTTTGCGCCTTAGGGAAGGTGCTCACGTGCCCCAGGGGAGACCTGATAATAGAAATAGCCTTTTAGGGGGGTCTCGTTCACTCCACTGTCCTCTCAGCGTGTATCCAGGCGTGGCCAGTCTTCATCCTGGGCCCACCCCTGAGGCTCAGGTTCTTGCCAGGGCCACTCATGGCCTCCCTTTTCTCCTCTGCCGAAAGGGAGTAAGAGCCAGTCATCTCAGATATCCTGCCCCGGTTTAGATGTCCATGACGGTCAGTTCGCAGGTCTGCGCATCTCCTCCACTGTGTTGTCCTCATGTTTTTCTGTGGCCAGTGGCTCAAACTGATTTAATTTACCCTGGAAGGAAGCTTGTCTGTATCTGTCCTCTGCAGCCTACAACCCGAAGTACATTCTCTGCGCTGGGGATAGGAAATTAAAATGTTCACACCTCAAGTTGCTCTGACGATGATTCAGTGTGTTGTACAGGAGTTCTCAGCATCTGGCCCTGGGTAGTGCTTATGTTTTTAACAGAACCTGACTAGTCAGCAGATCCGTGGCCCCAGCGGGAGGCGCTGCTGTGCTCATGGGGACTGTGTGGGACTAGGGGCTTTTCACTTTCAGTTCTGGGACGCTGAGCGGGACCCTCACCCTCACCCCACTTGGCAGTAGCTGGGAATCTCCCTGCCGCCCTTGGGCCCCGGAGCTGGGATTCTCAGTTAGACATCAGTCCTGTTCTGCCTCTGTCTGGCGCCGTGCTGGGCCTTAGAGTAAGTCAGGCCTCCCGCCACAGGCTTCTCGGTGCGCTTCGAGCATTTAAGGAGTGTCAGCTGCATTAATTGCAGTGTTAGAAAGGCGGATCCCTGTGCACCCCTCTCCATTCAGTGCCTTTCTAAAACTTGAGTTAAAAATAAGCTTCTTCCTCCCTCCTTCTCTGCAGCCCCGAGACTTGTTCTTTCACAGGATGTCGTTTATTCTTTGGGAAAATGTGCTTTCGTCTCTAGACTAACCTTAAAATATTCAGGAAGGTGGCCACAGTTCCCGCCTGGACTCGGCTCCTCTGGACACTTAGAGGCTCCCTGTCACCCTGAACTCATCCACAGCGCTAAAGCCAGGGTCTGACTGCCAGCGACGTCATCTGCAGTGATAACTGGATGATTTTAATCAGATGTCATTCACACGTCAATCTAGGTACATGGAGAATTCATCCGTCAACACGCGGCTGTCCCAGGGTGTGTCCTGAGGAGGCCCTGTTTGACCTCCTTCCTCCGCAGACGCTACCGCTGTGGTCTGAACAGGATCTGTTCGGAGCCATCTGTCAGCTGAACTGAATCAGCATCTTTCGTGGTTCAGTCCTAGGACCGACTTGAAACTTGGTTCACAGTATCGTGGTAGCTTTTTATTTCTGCATGAAACGAATGGCATTGATTGAATGAAGTCCTCCGTAAGCAAATCAGGAAGCACGCAGGTTACCTTGTCCTGCATTCATGCCTTCTTTTAAACATGTAAAATTGCCTTTGGTGTAGCCAGGTGTTTCCTCAGTAAGAGTTAGAAGGAAACGTCTTCACTGACATCTAACAGTCGTTCAGAATGTGTCTACTCGTTCATTGTTGCCCAGGTTAAGGGATGGGTTATTGTCATCCTAAACTTTTTTTTGGTACCAGGGATTGAACCCAGAGACACTTTACCACTGAGACCCATCCCCAGCCGTTTTACTCAGCTTTTTCGCTGCTATGACTGAGAGACCCGGCCAGAACAACTGTAGAGGAGGAAAAGTTTATTTGGGGCTCACGGTTTCAGAGGTCTTGGTCTACAGACAGCTGGCTCCATTCTTCAGGGTCGAGGTGAGGCAGGACATCATGGGGGAGGAGTATGGCGGAGGAAAGAGGCTCACATGGTGATCAGGAAGCAGAGAGGAGATCTCCCGGTGCCAGATACAAATACATATCCCAGGGCCCCCTCCTCCCGCCACACCCCACCTCCCTCCAGTTACCACTCAGTTAATCCAGCAGGGAATTAGTCCACTGATTGGATTAAAGGCTCCCACAACCCAATCATTTCTCCTTCAAACCTTCTTGTGTTGTCTCACACGTGAGTTTTTGCGGGGACGTCTCACATCCAGTAACACCAGCCCTTTTTAATATTTTATTTAGAGGATCTCACTGAGTTGCTTAGGGCCTCTTTAAGTTGCTGAGGCCGGCTCTGAACTTGTGATCCTCCTGCCTCAGCCTCCTGAGCTGCTGGGATTACAGGCGTGGGCTCCCACGCCCAGCACACATCTTATCTTATTGTTTAATACCAATTTACAAAAAAGTTTTCTCCATGGCAACTGAAATTTGAGATTCAGAAATTATGGCTGAGAGCTGTGGCATTTTCCCACAGATTCCAGGTAGCTGGATGCTGCGAGCAGCGTGCTAGCTGCAAGAAGAGGGTGGTGGCTTTCCAAGGGTGCAGTGGGGTCTGGTGGGCTCACCTCGAGTGACCCTTGAGAGCAGAGTGCAGAATTAACAGGGCAGGTCTGTCTGGGGCCCCGGGGTCCCGGGGAGAGCCACCAGCCTTTTCCTCTGGCGTGGTTGAATGGCAGGGTCCCCTCCCAGCCTCTCCCTTCCCATTCGCTCTCTCTCTCTCTCTCTCTCTCTCTCAGGAGCAGCAGTGTGTGGCCCAGTTCTGGGGATGAAACGCTCTTTTGTCGGCTTCACCCCAACTGCAAGGCCAAGCATCCTGGTGCTTGTAGATTTTGAAGGGCAGGGAGAGAGGATCCAGGATGGCTGGCCTGATCCAGCTCCTAGGCTCAGGCAGATGGGCGCCATGGAGTCAAGAGACGTCCAGGACATAAAATCCCCAGGGCAGCCACCCAGCATTCAATTCAGATCATCTCCTCTGAGGAATGGAACTTAGAACACTGTTTTACATTTATGACATCTCGTTATTCATATCAAAGCCTTATCGATGGAGTGGCCAATCTGGATTCCCTAGTAAAGAGTTGATCGCTGAGAGCTTTAATCTCTTTGGTGTCAGTGCAACAGTAGTTCTGACTCTCAGGTGTGGAAAACTATAGACTTCTCAGTTTTCATTTTCTTAAAGTGTCTTAAAGTCTCCTGGTATCGAAGCCCTGGACCTTTTACCTTACTGGTTGGGCATACTGTTGGAAAGCTGTAGTTTTTAGTTTTATGATTGGTGAACTCTAAAGAGAGAGTCACATCGCCATGAGTTTTAAAAGGAAATCTTGTAATAAACACAATTTGATTGGGTTTAGTGGGAAAAAAAAAAGAAACAGAAAAAGAAAAAGAAATAGTCACTGATATTTAGGATCCTCTGGCCACGGCCATAAGCACGTTGTGCCTGAATCTCTCTCTGGCCGGGGATGCCTAGGGAGCCCAGGAGCGCAGCACCACTTTGAAAGTCCATCCCTGTCGAAATAAAAGCTCAAATAGGCCTTTTATTCCTTTTAAAAAAATAATAATTGAGCACAATTCTGTAGTCATATATTGTACAGGGAGAGTCAAAGCCTTTTCTTTCTTCCTGACAAAAGAAGGGACCTATTCATCGGCACACAACAGACCCTTAGCTAGCAGGGCTGCAGGGATTCGGTCTGAAAGCATCTCAGAGTTCTCCATCCAGAGTCCGATCTGTTGCATTCAGTTTTTCAAGTTGTACTTTGAAAATGAGACCAGTGGAAGACAAGTGTGAACGAGGGACTGACTCAATTTCAAAGCTATTTCGGAGGAAACGGATATGGAGAGTCATGCTGATCATCTCTCACCATCGATGATGTGCCTCCATTCAAGGTTATTCATGAGTTTTTAAAAATGTCTCTTGCCAGACATTCAAGGCTCACACTTTCCCCTTGGAAACTGTCAGACTGAAGTCAGCATATGCGTAGAATGGAAGTTCAAGGAAAGAGCCCACTAGAAGTTTATGTGGGTGCTCACTAAGGCAATGGGTCATCTTTCTTGAGGCATTAAAAATAAAGAGAGCTGGATGTGGTGGCACACACCTGTAATTCCAGAGGCTTAGGAGGCTGAGGCAGGAGGATCGCAAGTGCAAAGCCAGCCTCAGCAACTTAGGAAGGCTCTATGCAACCGACTCAGACGCTGTCTCAAAATTAAAAATGAAAAGACTGGGGATGTGGCTCACTGGTTAATCACCCACCCCTGGGTTCAATCCTTGGGATGGATGGATAGATAGATAGATAGAGAGATAGAAACAGAAGGTACATTTTGCATCCCACCTGCTGTGTTGACAGGGGTAAGTTCCCACCCTCATGCCTGGCTGCATGTTCCTTTCACAGGTAATACATTCCCCTTAATGCAAACAGATTGATGGAATCAAAACAGAAACCTAGCAGAAAACTAGGTGCAGAATAAGGTTTTTAAGCAAAGCCTTGCAGGAGGGAGGTTGAGAATCACACCTGGTGAAGAAAGTCCAGGCAGAGGGAGTCCCAGGTGCAAGAGCCCTGAGGCAGGAGCCCCATGTGAGAGGACTGGTTCGAGGCCAGGAGAGTGAGTCTTTTCTAGGAGTTGCGGTTCTGCACTGGAAGCAGTGCCATGTTCTGTAGCCAGTGACGACCACGATGCAGAAGCATGTTCAGGGGTGTGAGAATCATCTTTGATTGCTAATTTTCATTAAAGGTCGTAAATTTAAAGTAAGCTCGGTGAGGTCCCCTGCACAGCTCCTGGCTGGCAGCTGGGTCTGCCAGTGGAATGTTAAGTGGTTTGAATTGTTTTGGCCCTTGATCCTTCTTACATTTTTCCCCTTTAAGGCACAGGCCTTTATCAAGAAGAGAAACACAAGAACTCAGTGAGTAGGGAGTGTCTCAGCAGCCAGGTGGCCGAGGGACTCGGTTCACCTTTGTGCCGAGGGCTCTGGCTCCTGAACTGCTGTCCATAGGCGGCTCTGGTTACCAGGAGGCTGGTGTGGCCCAGTCACTGGAAACAAAGAGGGGCCCAGTTCCAGAGGAGGAGACAGGGCAAGGAAGTCAGAGCCATTAAGGCGGGGCCGGCCAGCCCAGCGCTTGACCCACCCCAGCACCAGGATGAGGAAGGCCGAGTAATTCCCTGGTCAGGTGGAGTCCCCAGGAGCGGCCTGTCGGCCTGTCTGGTGCTGAGTCCCAACGCATGTTCTCGTGATCTTAGTACACAACTTAGAATGTTTCAAGTAAACATTTGGAAACTTGGTATCATCCAGAGTCAGATACACACCTCCATCCTGCACTCCAAGCTGTAGTCTTCCGGCAGTTCAAGCAAGAATGAATCTGAGAGGGCGTGGTGTCGGGTCTGGGCAGCCTGTCCTCAGCTGTGGTCCGCTGGTCTGTCTGCCTGCACATACCCCTTAGTGACAGTTTAATGATCGTGTTTGGTATGTTGAATGCACACAACACACACATAAACTATAAAGCATCATAATCAAGTGAATAGGTATGAAGCACAGCTCTGAATTTTTGTGCTCTTCCTTTGCTTTAAAACAATCTACATTTAGGGCTGGGGATATAGCTCAGTTGGTAGAGTGCTTGCCTTGCAAGCACAAGGCCCTGGGTTCAGGCCCCAGCATTGCAAAAAAAAAAAAAGAAAAAATCTACATCTGTGTGGGTGTATATATATATTTATATTATTTGTGATTATACATTTTCATATATTTTACATATAAGTATACATTTACATATTAACATATTTTATTTATATTTAATTACATATATCTATAAATAAAATTGGTACCATATAAAAATGGTACTATAAAAATGCTACCATATTTGCCTACTCTTGTAGAACTAATGTCTTACAACATTTTCTAAGGTTAATCATGTTGCTCTAGAAAGTTGTGGTTCTTTTTTTTCTGCTGTGTAATATTCCACCATGTGAATATAGCACAACATAGTTATCCACTGTGTTTTTACTGGACTTGGTGTTTTGTTTGCTTTCTAATCACAGTGCCCATTGTTTCTGTGAGTTTCCGAGTTTACTATGTAACAGTACCAAAGATCAATATAAGGAAAAGGGTAAGTACCTGATGCATAAAGAGAGCAGTGTCTAAAGCAAGAGTGCCGTATGTTTGAAGGGCTGTGTAAAATCTACACCAATGCTTGGGCTCTCACGGGGGTTTGGAACCATTTCAGGCGTTCTGGAAAGTTTTGCTTTAGACAGAGCATGTCCCGGTGTTCTGGAGCTGTCTGCCACTAGGGGGCGAGCGAGAGGAAGGCCAGCTCTCAGTTGTCGGAAGCGGAGAGTAAGTTGGTCACTGCAGAGCCGCAGCAGCCTGGCTCCCGAGAGGCAGGCGTTGGCGTTGCACTTTTCAGCAGGGCAAGACCTTACCTCTGCAACAAGAAGAAATCCAACTGAAGGCTACTCTGTCTCCGTGGTACAGAGATGCATGGGTGATGAATCTTAGGGAAGCAGGGGGAGTGAAAGAAAAAGGGACTAAGTGATAGGATCCATCATTGGAGAGAAAGAAGGATGGTGAGGGAGGAAATTCACAAACGAATGGCGTAAATCAGTGACAAAGGGCTGAGCTCCCAGGTTGAGAAGTGAGCTAATGATTTGCGATGCTCCCGAGAACTCAGTGCCACTTTGAGTTCCTGACCCTTTGACTGCTTGTTTCTGTCCAGGGTCGTGTGAAATCTTTTGAGTGTTGTTTTTTGTGTGTTCTCAAGAATCTTTCCTTCCATCCTTGGTCCTTGACTTGGTGTTTTTCTTTCTGTCTTGGAAATGAATGAAAATTCATGGATTTCTACCCTGCCTCTCCCTTGCCCAAACTCTACCCTTAAATCATGATGGCCAGAAAATAGCTTTATTTGTATGTGGTCTTAGGTAGGCGTGCTCGTGATCTTAGGTACACGTATTGGTGAGTTGTTAAGTTTTGATGGCAAAGGTCTCTCCTTGTTAGAAAAGCGTACAGATCCAGTTCTGCCGTGGTGTGATTTCAGGAATTTGGAGTGTTTGGCGTAGACTGGGTAAACACCCACTTTCCTCAACAAATAGGTCCATATTCGTCCTCCCAGACCCTGTGACTCTGCCGCTTTACCTGACAGAAGAAACCTGCGGGTGTGAGTAGCCAAGGATTGGGGGCAGGGAGATGATCCGGGCTATCCAGGGGACCCGACTCCCTCCTTTGAAGAGGGAAGGAGAGGGCTGGGGTGGAGCTGAGTGGGAGAGCACTTGACTTGCATGCGCAAGGCCTGGATTCAACCCCCAGCACGGAGGGAGAGTGAGGGAGCAGATCAGAGAGGAGGGAGGTACTAGGTGTGGGCTTGGAAGAGAGGAAGGGTCCCATAGATGGGGAACGCGGGTGGCTCTACGGGATGGACAGGCAAGGACACACTCTCCCTGAGCATCTAGAAGACCTGGAGACCACTCCTGGACATGCCTGGGGGTCGGGGGGAGAAGAGGCCTTCAGGAATGAAAAACCAAAATTAGGGGCCTAAGGATGAGAAAATGGAGGGAGAAAATGTGAAGTAGAAACTGGAAGATGCTGGTGGTGAACGAGTGCAGAGGGATCAAACAGACCAGGAAAGGCAGCAACTTGGGTCTTTTGCTGTTGCTTGATTTTTTTTTTTTTTTTTTTTTTTTTACTTTGATAAAACATACATAATGTGAGATTTACCTTGAGTGAAACTTAGCATGGTACATGCCATCATCACTGTCCTGTTCCAGAACATCCCCTATCCAGAAAATCCCATGACCATGCACAGTCATTTCTCTTTCCCCTTCCGTCATCGGCTCCTGGCAACCAGTCTGCGTCCCTCTGTGGACTTACCTTCTTCTGAATACTTCATATAAATGGATTGCATGTTCTTAAGTGTGTCTGGCTTCTTTCACTTCGCACAGTGACTTCAGAGTTCTCCCATATCATAGCTCTTCTTGATACTTCAGTCCTTTTCATGACTGAATACTATTCCACTGTCTTGACACACACTAAACCTTCATCAGTCAATGGACATTTAGGTTATTTCCATCCTTTGGCTAATGTGAATAGTGTGCAGCTGGGTTTTATCTTATTGGGTTTTGTTCTCAAAATGGAGAGATGTGACCACTTGGGTGAAGGAGAAGACGTGAGCCGCAGGGCCTGTAGGGAGAGCCAGCTCTGGCCCTGGGACAGGCTTCGTCTTGCGGGAGGTGGGCTGGGCAGGGCAGTGCCTTGTTCAGCAGCCATCAGTCTCTCCTGGAGAGCGGAAGGTGGGTGGGGACTGAGCTCGGCCGAGCACCCACTGGGGAAGTTGAATTCCAGGCCCTACCAGGCCCCCCTGCAGCGAGGGTGTTGCTTCCAAGGGAAGAACCCAAGAATGTGCCCTTCACCGGTCGTCGGAGTCATGTTTTTGTTTTTGATTTATCTTTCTAGAGAGGAGGGAAAACAGAGCCGGGTCGGTGCTGTTAGGCGGAGGGCTTTGGTGAGAGGGCCGGTCCGTGGGGCAGGAGCCCTCCTGGCTGTTTATTAGTTCTTCTGAAGGCTATTCTTACTCGTGCCTGCTTTTAATACCTGAACAACTGGGAGAGGGAACTTATAATCCTGCAGTCATTTGGCTTGTATTCTTAGAGAGTATTTTTAAACTATAACATTCAGAACCATCTCGTGTCATTTAAAGCCCAAAGAGCACTTTCAATATTTAATTTCTCCTGAACCACAGGCTTTAGATTTTGAATAGTATTTTTACTTCCACAGAAAATACACCAAAAATCTTTTCCTTGATATGGGACTTCGTTTTAAATCGGTTGAAATCATTACCTTTATTGAAACGAGGATATTTTCAACTGTGACTCAGGAGTCACCTGCTCTAGAAAGAAGACTCTCTGTCTCCCCAAGCTGATGAAGCTGACATTCTCAATTCAGAAATGGAGCTGTTTATTTTGGTCAATTGCACATTTAGATACCCTCGGCCCAGGGTGGGGGTAAGCTGGAAAGAAATCATCTCGCTTTGAGGGGCTTTTAATGGATGCGCCATGCTGGAGATTTATAATGGAGAGTCAGAAACTGAGAGAATTTCAAAAATGAAGACTCAACTTGTATTTTTAAATTGAGAAACAGGCCTGAAACTGATTTGGGACTGAAAACAGGGCCATCCCAGGCCCTCATGAAACTGGAATGGAGGAGACTGTCCTTCTCAGATACACAGGGATGGAGCCGGGCCCTTTCCACTTGCCGGATGGATGGGTGACGTGATCTGGCTTGAGGCTGAGTGCTCTCTGGGTGGATGCGCCCAGAGCTTGTCTCTGCTTCTCCTGTAGTAGGAGGACGCGTGACTTGTAATAATTGAATTTTCCCATGCTGGTCAGAACGGGAGATTGACCACCGACTCTGTCGCAGAAAGGCTGCGTTCTGGAGAGAGCGCTTCCTCCAGATTCCGCCTCCTTACTTCTGGGCTGGAAGCAAAGCTGCATTCTTGTAAGCAAGTGAGTTCAAGCCCTGGCTGGGGCTGGGGCTGGGGCCCCCTGCCCCTTCCATGGCCTCCTGGCCTGGGATTCTCCTGGTCCCAGTTGGGGCTGCGGCTGCTTCTCCCAGGCCTGGAGGCTGGAAGTCTGGGGTGGGCACCAGCACTGCTGGCTCTGTGGAGAGGGCTGCTTTCCTCTTGCACCCAGCCTCTCAGACACAGGTGGCTGACCCTTCATCCCCTTGTAAGCACACAGGTCCCATCGTGGAGGGCTCCAGCTGTGAGCTCATCCGAACCCTCTGGTCTCCCAAGGCCTCGCCTCCAGGCGCCGTCATTGGGTGGGGACTTGCACACGTGAGTTTGGGGGCGCAGACGTTGGTCCCATAGCACTCTTCTCTCTCCGCTCCATTTCCCCCCTTGGAATTCAGTAAAGAGGGTAAATGGAGGAACCGGGTTGAGCTAATACAACTTACAGAAATGCTGAATCAGACCAGATGAAGTTACAGGCAGTTCAAGTCCCTGGAAGAGACCAAATGAGACAAAATCATAAAGACTTGGAGAAGGCGTTGTTTGCTAATTTCTTTGGTTTAATAGTTTCAGTGTTTCACAAATCCCTTAGATATAAAGAGGAAAAGTTCTTTCAAATTCTTTCAGATACTTGCCCCTGCCTATTACTATTGAGCTCTGGGATCCCTAAACTATGGAGTTATTTCAAGGGTTGTTATAGATACTTCAGTTTGGACTTTAGGGGACTTAGCCAAGTCCAGTCTCCTACTACCTTTGCTCATTTATATTCTCATACCTTTGGAAGATAACTTTGTAACTGCTAACATGGGTTTAACTTTGTGGTAGGAGCTGAGTGGGAAGTGTGGGTCACAAAGCCAAGTCCCCAAACACCAAGACAGTATCAAAGTCAGAGCCATTAACCGATCCTGATCAACCCTGGCACCTGAGAGATTATGATTCTTCATTTACATTACAGGAGGAGAGAATCCAGACAAAATAGGAAAATGACTTGTGTTGGTCTGCTTCTGTTGCTGTAACAAAATACCTGGTGCTGGGTGTTAGTTGCCTTTCCATTGCTGTTATAAAGTGCCTGAGAAAATCAACTCATAAGGAGGAAAGATTTATTTTGGGTCATAGTTTCAAAGGTTTCAGTTTGTACTCGACCTGTGGCTTTGGGTCTGTAGCAGAATAGTCCATTGTGGCAGGAGTAGTGGCCAAGAAGGCTGGTCATGTCATGGCAGTGGGAAGCCAAGAGGGGCAGGGCAGGGAACCTGGGACTCCATATCCCCTTCAAGGGCAGCCCTGTTGACTTCCTTCTGCTAGACCCCTTCATACCTTTCAATAGCACCACAGGCTGGCAACCAAGCCTTTACCATGTGGACCTTTGGGGGACACTAAGGTCCAAACCACAACACCAGGTAATTTGTAAACAACAAAAGTTTATTTGGCTCGTGGTTCTGGAGAGTAGGAAGCCCCAGAGCAGGGTGCCCACATCTACTTAGCCTCTGGTGTGGGCCTCTGGCTTCCCTACTGCATAGTGGAAGGTATCTCACGGAGAGCCAGGGCAAGCGTGCTGGGGAGAAGTGTGCTCACGTTTACAGCAAACCCTCTCACGGTGGTGACATTGACCCACGCAGGAGGGACAGCCAACACTAATCTACTCATGAAGGCAGGAGGATTAGATTTCCAACACATGCGCATTGGGTGGGGAGCACATTGACACCATAGCGTTCTGTCCCTGGCTCGCAGATTCATGACTTCTCACATGCAAAATGCATTCATTCCCTACCCCGCCCCAAAACGTGCCCACGGATCCCAAGACTTAACTCCTTCCAGCACCAGCTCAGAAGTCCAACGTTGAGAGGCTCATCTAAGTCAGATATGGGAGAGACTCACGGCAGGATTCATCCTCAGGGAAGTTCCTCCAGCTGTGAGCCTGTGAAATCAAACAAGTTCCCTCTGTCCAAATACAGTGGGGACAGGCACAGACATTCCATTCCCACGAATGCATTCCCCGTTTCCCGCACACGGACTTGGCGAGGTCCACAGTGTGAATCTGCGTAAAGTATCTTGACCCCCTTGTTTTCCATATTTTTTCCTTTTTGCCCAAGGACTCTCTGTCTGATGTTGCTGTGTTACCAAAGCTAAGGTCTCTGTGGCATAAAGTGTGCGTTCATTTCTTGCTCTGCATCTGGGGCCGGCTGGGTCAGCTGGTTTAGGTGGGGCTGGGCTCTGTCTGGCTTGCGTCCAGCCGGCCTACAGCCTTGCAGCCTTCCTCCCTGGACCAGGGGCTACCTGAGGCACATCGTTCTCAAGGGCAAAGGCAGGAGGAGCAGAGGAGCTCAGGAGCTCAGGGCCAGTCTTTCAAGCTCTACTGGTTCATATCCAGTCTGCCAAAGTAAGTCACATGGCCAGGCCCCTGGCCAAGGAGGGGAAGATTCATCCGTGCATCATGAGGCCATGGTGGGGTGACAGACATCACAGCGAGACAGTAAAGAATTGTGCCTCGTAATTTAACCTGGCATTGATTTTTAAAAATTATTAAATGGGATTATTTTTCATTACCATTATTTGGGTTTTTCTTCTGCATTCACTGCCTTGCAGAGCTCTTCAGAATAGTTTTTTTAAAAATGTGTGTGTATATATACATATTTTCAATTAGAGGATATAAACTTCTGAGTCCAGTCTCCCTACTGATTGATTGATGGGTTCTTTTGAAACAGATCTCGCCATGTTGCCCAGGCTATCCTCAAACTCCTGAGCCCAGGTGATGCTCTTTCCTTGGCCTCCCTGCTATCAGGGACAACAGGTGCACACCGCCACTCCTGCGTACCCTCCACTTATCTTCTGAAATAGCTGCTTTAAATGCCTTTTTTCTGACTCCCCGCCCCCCCCCCTTTTTTTTCCAGGTATCGCTTGAATTTTTTGCCATGATTATAGTTTTATCCAACACTAATTTTAAGGAATTTTCTTAATGTTATTATTTTTCTCTCTTTCAAACCAGAACAATTGTACCCATTAATGATTTTGGAATATAAAATTGTTGGCAGGTTTGACATCCTAATGATCATTTGTATGTGTTTGTATAGTCAGAAGACAAGGACTTTGGGAACGTCAGCACAGTGTGACTTGGAGGACGTCACGTAGCTTTATATTTCTAGAAGGGCCCACTGTGCACATCAACTTGGAAGACACACACACACACACACACACACACACACACACACACACGGGGCATAAATGATCCTACTAAAACTTGGATCATTTTTTGGTTTGGGACTGTAAAATTCCCGTTTGCTGGTACCACTCGTGATATTCAGCAGAAGGTAAGAGCCAGTGGTTCAGGGCTCTGCAGGAGGGTAGTTGAAAGTGAGTGTGGGAACTGGGTTCCCCGATTTCTGTTCCGGGGTTCTTCAGCAGGCGGTGTTCTCCCTTGGTGAAGTGTGTGTGTGGTGCTGGGGATTGGCTCTCTACCAACTCAGCTGTACCCCCAGTCCCAGTGAAGTGGTTTTTATCTCAGGCCTGACTCTGCAGTTCTTCACTTGGATTTTTCGAGGCATTTGTCAGGGGATAAAACACTTTGTAAATGTCGTCTTTGGGGCAGTGAATAGAGAAAGGGAAGTGACCCTTCCCACGGTCACCCCGCTGGTCTCTGGTGGAGCTGCTGTTTTGGATTCCTGCTTCCATTTGGGGGCCACCTTCCTTGTGGGCTCTTGAGCCAGTGGCTTCAATCTCTCAGCATTTATTCAACGCCTGCCGGACAAGGGACGGACCCTGCAGGACACACAGCACGGTGCCTCATGGCGTCCAATGTCGTTCCCTTCCCCTCGATGTCAGAGCACAGGGAGAAGGAGGCGGCTGTGCACCGTGGGGCTCAGCCGACACCCTGTGAATTCACCTTCAAACTGTTCTAAAGAGAGTCGCTGCTGTTTGCTCCCCGTAGAGAGCCTGTGTCCCCAGGATAAAGATAGCTGGCAGCATGACATCATCAGAACCAGTTCTCATTGGTCCTTCAGGCCTGGGGGGAGCAAGGGCCATGGTTATATTTAGACTGACTCCATTTCACTCACGGAAATGATAATTTTGGCAGAAAGGTTGGCTGTGGGCTGACGGAAGGAGGCCGCCACGTGTATTTCGTAGTCATTGATGAGTTCTTCAGACCGGAGTCTGGCATTCATTTTTATTGGTATTGGATTGTCACCTTGTCTCCCTCCCATTTTTCCATCACCTGTCACAATCATGAAACTGGAAAAGCACACTAGTTGGCTCTAGCGATTGCCTCTTTCCAGATGTCGAAGGTTTATCTCAAGAACGCGACTTCAGGATCTGTGTGGTGGACAAACGGACACCCCCGAGGAACTTGCTTCCCAAGGGAAGCTCCTGGGGGTTTCCATCTTGTATGCCACCACCTAGGGGGCAGGGTGGACTTGTTCAGGGTCCCATTGGGAAGGGGGGTCTCCAGCTCACCCCCCACCCGAGCTGCCTCCTGTCATAGCTCAGTGCTGCGTCTGGACCAGGGTCCTTCCCCAGCTGCTTGGAGAGGCACAGCTGGCCCAGGGAACCAGAGCCTGAGGGCTCATTTACCTGACTGTCCTCGGAAGCCCCTGAGGTAGCACCACCCGGGGATTCCCTCCACCCAGCACGAGTGAAGGAGGAGCTAATTTTTATTTATTTATTTATTTTTTTGCGGTGCTGGGGATTGAACTCAGGGCCTTGTGCTTCCTAGGCAAGCACTCTACCAACTGAGCCATATCCCCAGCCCAGGAGGAGTTATTATTTGGACTCAGGACGTCTCCTAGAAGCTCTGAGCAGGAAATGCAGGGACCTGGGACCTGGAAGTTACCAGGATCAGGAGCCGTTTAAACCTCCCCAGGAATCTGTGGAAGGTGGCCGGAAACTTGAAGCCCAGCGAGGGGCCACAGGAGAGGGGAAGGAGGGCGATGAGGAGGAGGAGGATGAAGAGCTCAAGCAGCTGTGCCCTTGGGAGCCTCGCACCTATTGGGCACTGTGCCTGGCGCTTTGCGCATGACCCAGCCCATGCTGAAGACAGCCACCAGCAGGGATTATCAGACAAGGCAGCGCAGCTCGGTGTCCGAGGTGTGCTAGAGTGACAGGAAGGCCTTGGCGCCCCTTGGTCTCCTCTCCACTGACAGAGGCCTGGGCCTCGATGCTCCTACTCAGGCCCCGGTGGGTAGCACGTGTTCCATTCTCCGGCCAGCCCACCCCCAGGACATAGCTCCTTAAATAATATTTCAGAAAATAAAGGTGTGGTTAGGAATTTAAATCAAGAACTTAAAATGTTTCCATCACACGCCTGTGAGGAGGAAGCAAGTGGCGTGTGGGTGTCGCCATGCTTAGTGGGGGATTAGCAGCGGGCGAAGCTCCTGGGACTTCAGCTGGGAGGGAGTGAGTCCTGCCCTGGGACTCCCCAGATGCCGGAGAGTCGAGGTAGAGTTTTTGTGACTGACATGTGTTTGCTGTTAAAAGCTTATATTAAATAGGCTTAAATCTTGTTTTCATGACAAAATGAGGCTGTATGTTAGCAAGACTGTCGATCTGTCATAATAACTATTTTTTTCTTGGTGTAAATTTCTCCTAACCTGAAAGAGAATTAAGTTTCAGTAGCTGATGTAGCAACGAGGAGGTAAACCCTGAACTTGGAGTAATCAACGCAGCCCGCTCGGCCTCTGCATCCTTATCGACTGAAATAAGCAAGTAGGCTTCTGAGCACAGTGGGGAGAAGACCGCAGAGGTGGGTCATGGGCTGGACTGCCTGGAAGGAGACCCACAGGTCCATGACAGCTGACTTTTGGCAAAGGTCCACATCAGATCAGCAAAAGAAAGATGGACTTTTTGAATAATAGCGCTAGAAAGATTAAATGTCCATTTGTGAAAATATGAACTTTAATTCACACTTACACACATGAATTAGCTCAGCAGGAAACATAGGCATGTAAATATGTAAGCAAAAATCTATAAAACTTCTAGAAGAAAACATAGGAGAAAGTTTTCATAGCCCTGAGTTAGGGAAACATTTCTTCTTTTTTTTGTGGGGTGAGGACCAGAGGTGCCTAACCACTGAGCTAATTTCCAGCCCCTTTTAAAATTTTTTTATTTAGAGACAGAGTCTCACTAAGTTGCTTAGGGCCTCGCTGAGTTGCTGAGGCTGACTTTGAACCTGAGATCGCCCTGCCTCAGCCTCCTAAGCTGCTGGGATTACAGGTGTGTGCCACCACATCCAGCTGGGAAAAGTTTCTTTTTTAGTTTTTTATAGACTACATTTTGATTCATAGTACACAGATGGGGTACATGATTTCGTTTCTGTGGTTGTGCATGATGTAAATTCACATCATTTGTGTAAAATCATACATGTGCATAGGGTAATGATGTCTGTCTCATTCCACCATTTTTCATATTCCCCCTCTTATTTCCCTCTATGTAATGTAAAATTCTTCCATTCTTCTCTCACCCCCACCCCACCTCCCCATTATATATCATCATCCACTTATCAGGAAAAACATTTGGCCTTTGGTTTTTTGGGATTGGCTTATCTCATTTAGCATAATATTCTCCAACTCCATCCATTTATCTGCAAATGCCATAATATTATTATTCTTTATGGCTGAATAACATTCCATTGTGTATATATACCACAGTTTCTTTATCCATTCATCTGTTGAAGGGCATCTAGGTTAGTTCCACAATCTAGCTATTGTGAATTGAGCTGCTGGAAGCATTGATGTGGCTGGGTTACTGTGTTAGCTTTCTATTGCTATGACAGAACAACTGAGGTCAATGGCTTGTAAGGAGGAAAAGTTTGTTCTGGCTCACTGTTTCAGAGGTTTCAGTCCATGGTGACTTGGCCTTGCTGCTTTGGACTTGTGGTAGCAGAGTTCATCCTGGTGAGGGTACGTGGTAGAGGAGACTGCTCATCTCATGGCAGCTGGGAAGCAGAGAGAGAGAGAAAGGGAGAGGCTGGGGTCCCAATAGCCCCTTCAAGGCCTCGCCCCCACGACCTAACTTCCTTCCCTAGGCCCCGCCTCCCGAAGCTCCCACCCCCTCTGTGAGCCAGGGACCAGCCTCCAGAGGTGAGCATTTGGGGGATATTCAGGATCCAAACAGAGTGGCTTTCTTGTTTTGTCATAAAAACAAAAACCAAGCCCTTTGCCTCCTGTCAAGATGAGGCTGATCTACTTTCTCTCCATAAATAAGTTTGCATTAAATTTTTTATAGGAACAGAATCACATAACAGGGTTTTGCCCGGCTTCTTTCACTCAGCATGATTATGTTGAGAGATTCCTTCCTGTTGTTTCATTTATCACTACATCAAAAATTACTTTTTGTTTCTGAGCAGTTGGTTTTCTCCCTGGAAAGCCGAGCTGTGGTTGCCCTCCTGGAGGGAGAGGTGGGCTCAGGGCCCCCCGGTAGGGCAGGTGGGCCAAGGTCTTGGGGTCGTTTGTGTCTTGCTGGTGGTAGCGAGTTCAGAGTGTCACCGTGGGAAATGCATCAGCTCTTACGCTTTAAACGGACACAGTTTTCCTTTGTGGATTCTTCTCTGCGGAGCTGTTATTTTGCAAACTCCACAGGATTCTGCCTCAGCCCTGAGTGACTCCCGGACACTGAGGCAGGAGCTGAGTTGCAGGGTCGCCGCCCGAGTCCCTCGAGCCCTCTTTTGGTTGCTGCTTTCTGCCACAGGCACCTCTGTGGAATGGATGTGGTTTTCCCAGATGTGCCAGAGGCTGGGTCCTCAGTGTGGTGTGGGCCCTTTAAGAGGCAGGCGCAGGGGAGGTGGCTGGGGCGCTGGCCTGGCAAGCGATCAAGGTGGTTCTCAAGAGAACCCTTGGTTAGTCCTCCTGGGAGAGCGTGTTGTAAAACAGCAAGCCAGGTCCCTCCCTTTCTCCTCTGGCTGCCTGCCTGGCACTGTGGTCGCTCCTTCCTCCATGTGCTCTGGTCATGAAACCGTCAGCTGCTGGGCTCTCACCAGGGGCAGAACCAAAGGCCTGCCATCTTGGACTTCAGCTTCCCGAACTGTCAGTTAAATGAATCCCTTTCTAGAATAATATTATCCATCTTCAGGCATTTTGTGATAGTAATGAAAATCAGGCTGATTTAGGTATATAGGTTAGTTTTCATTTTTAAACTTGGACACTCTTTAGACTGTTCCTAAGGGGCAAAGTCAAGAGTGATATTGAGGCAGTTTGTTTTAGGTAACTTTCTTAATCCACTTGGGTTGATATAACAAAATACCTTAACCTGGGTGATTTATAAACAAGAGGAATTTATTTATTTATTTATTTAGTGGTGCTGGGGATTGAACCCAGGGCCCTGTGCTTGTAAGGCAAGCACTTTACCAACTGAGCTATCTCTCCAGCCCAAGAGGAATTTATTGCTCACAGTTTTGGAGACAGGGAACCTAAGATCAAGGTGCAGATTTAGCGTCTGCTGAGGGCTTATCCCTCACAGACGGTGACGTCTTGCTGTGTCCTCATGGGAAAGGGCAAGGCGGCTCCCTGCAACATCTTTTATAGGGGCACTAATCCCATTTGTGAGGGCGGAGCCCTTGTGATTTAATCACTTCCCAGAGGTCATGCCTCTTAATACTGTCACATGTGATAGTGTATGTTGTAATCCAGCGTATGAATTTTGGGGCATGTCATCATTCAGACTGTAGCACTAAATAAATATTTAAAAATGTGATCGAGGGCTGGGGTACAGCTCAGTGACAAAGCACTTGTCCGTCATGCTTGAGGCCCTGGGTTCAACCCCCAGAACTGCAAAAAATAAAAAATAAAAAACAAGTGTGCGTGTTAGTCACGTCTGCATGTGCCTGTGGGCTCTGAGGACAGTGCAGGGACCAAGCTGCTGTTCACCTGGGGTCTTTCCAGCAGATAATGCTTGTTGGTCTGTTGACTGAGACTTTGCTTTCCCCTTTAGTTGGTCTGAATTACCCACAGGACAAATGCTCTCCTCCCCAGCACCCACGGTTACATAGATGTGTGGCGGAAAGACACATGGGACAAGCCAGCCAGCCAGCAAACGTGGTCACAGTGTGCTGTGCATCCCCGTCCTGTTTGGGCTGTGCCCAAGTGCTCAGAGGCCTGTGGTTGTTGGGAGAGGGACCTGTGGTTTCCTGTTTGGGTCTTGTAGGGCTGGAGGCTCTGTCTGAAAGGCCTTGCTGTGCTCATTGACTTTGTGTAGAAGTGACTCCGTTACTTAGCTCGGGTCTGCACCTGCTCAGGGGGCTGCTCCCACGTGACAGTAACGCTACCCCGCTCGTCACCCTGTGCTCCCAGGCAGGCCTCAGCCTTCTCTGCGGAGGCAGCGCCCTCTCCTTCTCATTGGCTTTATCGATGACTGTGCTCAGTAAGAAGGCTAGTAAGATAGCTGACTGCGCTCAAGAAATCTGCACGTGCATCCCTAGCAGGGGACCATTGGCACAGAAAGCAAAAGTGCCGTGGAAATGCCAGTCTTTCTGTTGATTTTTGAGTTGGCAGATCCAGGTTTAATGTAAGAAATGCATTTTGGACTCCTAGATCCTCATCAAAAAAAATATTCCAAAAGGGTGGAATGTAGCTCAGTGGTAGAACGCTCACCTAGCACACACCCGGACCTGTGTTCAGTCCCCAGTATGAACTCCAACAAAAACCAAACCCCCAAAAGAACAGCTTTTGATAAAGGTGGAGTATGTGTATTCTTATTGTTGACTGAATCCTGTGTCCTAAACAAAGAGCACTCAGAAATATAAATGTGATAATCATAAGCCTTACCTTTAAAAGATGATTTGAATGTGTTCAAGATTTCTTAATCAGTTCAGCCGGGTGTGGTGGTGCACGCCTGTAATCCCCGTGACTCGGGAGGCTGAGGCAGGAGAATTGAGAGTTCAAAGCCAGCCTCAGCAACTTAGTGAGGCCCTAAGCAACTCCGTGAAACCCTGTCTCTAAATAAAAAGGGCTGGGGATTTAGCTCTGTGGTTAAGTGCCCCTGGGTTTAATCCCTAGTACAAAAAAAAAAAAAAAAAAAAAAAAAAAATTCTTAATCACTTCATTTAAAATGCCATTCCCGTTTTCCACAATGAGGCTGCATTACTTTATTTGATTTTTTGTGTAAGGGGTTATTTATTGATCGATTTGCCTTCCACAGTCCCTCATTCTGCACAGATGTCCCCTTTTCAGCCTCAAGTAAGAGATTTTAAAATTCTCACCAGTCTGCCATCTTTTTCGTCACTTCAGACTCGGAGCTGCCCTGCGCGCCTCCTGCAGGGGCGCCGCTCGAGGCAGGGCCTGAGGAGCTCTGTTTCTGATCAGAGACGGCCGAAGAGACCTGAGCAGTGGGGAAACGGACACGGCAAGAAAACATACTTGCCGCCCGTGGTTAGGGAGGAGACTTGGAGAGACCTAAGTGCCCGGCGGGGATAGGCTCTGGGCTGAGGACGCGAGGCCTTGGGAAAGCACCTGGACCCCGGATCTGTTTTCTGATCACTTAGGGGATGAATATGATCATATCCAAAACTGCTCTGTCAACTTGAAGGGTCTATGCTCATGGATTCCCTGCCTGGAGGGTGAGGATGGAGAGCCGGAGAGGGTCATCTGGGTCATCTGCAGCCTTTGGGAAGGCAGTCGGCAGAAGCCTGTGTCGCATCTCTACAGTAAGAGTCCGTTTGGGATCCCCGTGGATTGAAGTTTAAATGAGGAAGTGATCAGACTTTGAGAAGGCCCTGGGGAGATGTGGCAGAAGAAGCAACTAAACCGGGTGTGAACGAGGCATAAGGTACTCGGCCTTGAGGTCAGGCCCAGAGCTTCTGGCTCAGCAGCAGGTGATGGGGAGACCTGAGGAAGAAGGAGAGCGGAGCACTGACAGACTGAAGCCAGCAGAGGAAGGTCGGCGGTTCTCCTGTGAGTCGTAAGGTCCACGTAAAGAGAGAAGCTTGAGAAGAGGAAGTCAGGAGCCCACTGAAGCAGCTTTCAAAGGACAAAGCGAGCTGGGAATTCAGCTTTCCCACAGAAAGTGGGCCCAGAGCAGCAGACACCAGGAGGTAGGAGTCGGGCACAGGGGCACACCTGTGATCCCAGTGGCTCAGGAGGCTGAGGCAGGAGGATTGCAAGTTCAAAGCCAGCCTCAGCAACTTCGCAAGGCACTAAGCCACTCAGTGAGACCCTGTCTCTAAATAATGCAAATGAAAAGGGCTGAGATGTGGCTCAGTGGTAAAGTGCTCCCGGGGGTCAATCCCTGGTCCAAAAAAAAGGTAGGACAAAGTCTTGCTAGGAGAGAGGCTGCATTCCTGTAAACGTTATTTTAAATCATGTCATTCAGCTCAGTTGCATTAGATAAATGGAGAATCAGGTACTAGTGATTATTTGATGTTGAAATGTCTGGTGAATAAACTACTCATTAATTTTTGACAGTTATTAAAAACATGCTCCAGGCAAAGGGAAGGAAGCCATGACCACGGCTGCCAGGGTGAGAGACCTGCCTGCGGGTGTCAAGGTGATGGCAGGACCCGATGCCCGGACCCTCTGTGGGAAGGGGCGCTGAGGCTTTGGACGTGACAGCAGGCAGGGAGAGGAGGGAGGGGAGTGGGTGACCGCGCCGCGCTGGCCAGGCTGGAGGAGCGCTGCCTGCCTTCTGACCTTTCCTCGTCTCCTGGCTCGCTGGGTCCGCAGCCCTGGATTATGAAACATGTTCTGGAAATTATTTCCAGAGGGCACATGTCCCTTTGGTGACAGCTTATTTCTGGATTCCTGGTGCGAATGCCTGGACTCTGATGACATTCAGGGTGTGTTTCCCAGCCCATCAGCTGATTAGTCACCGAAGGCCCGGGACTCTCCCAGCTGGCATGGGCGGGGGGAGCACGTGAGCGCAGAAGCAAAATAGCTTGTTTATTTCCTTGGGGCTCGTTCTAGCAAGACTCCTTCCTCCCCGTACCCCTCTTCACGGATGTCCCCAGTCACTTAGAAGTGAAACACCTGGCCCTTTGTAGGAAATGGCCTCTGAGGCAGAGCTCTTTGAAACTCCTTAGTGAGGTGTGAGCTGTGTCTACAGAGGTGACGGCCGCCACCTCTGAAATGTCTGGGAATAGAAGGTGAGACTGTAGTGGGTTCTTAGGACCAGCGCTCAGATTTGAGTCCGAGTCCTTTGCTCCTTGCGATTCTGAGCTTGTCTATAGCTGGCCGGTGGGGTCCCCGTGTCTCAGAAGGTCCATGGTTGTGCTGAGAGGCAGGGATGAGAAGCGCCCTCCCTGAGCTTTGGGGAGGACTGGAGGTCACAGGTGAGTGGCGTTTAACACAGCGTCTGGTGCGTGTGCCTTGGGTGCACTTTAGTGAGCCTGTTATCGTCGACTGTGAAGAGCCCTGATCTGAAGCCACTTCCACGCTGACAGCAGGACTTCAGGGGAGCCAGGAGCCAGCACTAAGCCTGCAGCTGCCGGGAGTGGTCACATCTCAGGCTCCTCCTGTCCCCAGTGTCTCTTCACTTGTTCCCCTGAGGCTGGCACTTGGTCCTCCCGGTCGGAGCCAGGCGCCATCTGCTCCTCGCCCGGTCGAGGTGGGTGGGAGTGGAGGGGTCAAGTTCTGCACTTCTCCAGGGCTCAGGGTTCACCACACGTTCCGATCTGGGACCTACCTGGCAATGTCCTTTACCTCTCGCTTCCAGGCCATGGACCTGGCTGTGGATAGCCTAGTTCTTCCCCTACTTGCATTGTGTGGTTCTGGAGTGGACTCGATGGCTGAGATTTCTTGAGTGATGTGGGCTTCATGTGCCTGATGTTTGCTCTAGAAGCTGTGGACCCTGATGCAGGATGGGAGAGCCCCGGCAGGGTCGCCGCTGTAGGCTGTGAAGGTGGGCCCCAGGTGTGGGGCTGGTGTCCTGCTAGGGGCAGACCCTCCTGCCACCCAGATCTCTGCCTCACATCATCCTTTTCCCTTTAAAACACTAAAGCCCTTGATCCATGGCCAAGTCTACCCAGCACACACAGACCACTTCCGCCTTCTGCCCTTGCGTGTGATGGTGTCTTGGCAGGTGACTCGCTGAGCCCCAGGTGCCTGGTCCTCCCTTTCAGAGAGGAGTCAATAACAGGTTGGGCTCTGAGGCCCAGGCAGGGTTCAGCCCAGCTCTCTCTCAACGTATACCCGACCCTGGGCCTCAAAGCCCCGTTTCTTCCCTTTTAATGTGTGGTACGTGGTGTTTAAATCAGGTCTGGGGAAGGATGGAGCACATAGAAGCCTGTAGCGTGGTGGACACAGTGCTTGGTCCTTGGTGGGGGTTCTGTGAACGGGCAGCTCGTTCACACAGACTCTTGTTGTGGTGAAGGGTGGGACAGAGGGGTGGGATTGACATGGGCCCCAACCAATTGGGGGAGATTAGGGAGGGGACCTTTTGCCTAACCCCCTTGCCAGTTGCCGCGTTATGACGCAGCATGTAGGCCCTCACCAGATTCCGTGCTGTGCTCTTGGACTTAACCACCTCCAGGACCGAAAGCCAAGTACACTCCTGTTCTTTATAAATTGCCTGGTTTCAGGTTTTTGTTAAGCAAAATAAAATGGACAAGGACAGTAGCTTTTGCCAACTGTGGTGGCCTGAGGTACAGCAAAGAGCCCATCCTTGGCCTTTGAGTTTGCTCTTCCCCACTCAGAGTCTGCCTCTGATGGTCCTCAAGCAAATCCCTGTTGGAAAGACAGTATTTTAGTCTGCCAGTCTGTTCCCATGAGGCCAGAGCATGAGATGAACTTGGGAGCTCATAAGTTCATGAAGCATCCCAACTCTAATTTCCGTTTGGTCAGGCATCCCTTGACGTTGGCGTCATGGCACCTTGCACTGATTTCCAGTCTTTTGGCAAGCAGCTGTATCAGCCCACCAGGATTTGTGATTTCCCATTCACATCTGTGGAGTTGGGATTTCCTATTGGATGGGACCAGAGAATAAATGTCAGAGTGTTCAGAAAATGAAATGGGAGCTAGGTGTTTGTTCTGTGTACTTGTGGCTCTTGGTGGCTCCTTGAGAAAGGAATTAAAAACATGTTTTGACATGTGGTAAGTTTGGGTCCAGGAGGTGAACCAGGTTGGCAGTTCATGTTTTGTGAGGTGACCCACTTATGCTCCAAAACCTTGTCACTCTTGTGTCACCGTGAGTAATCAGAATCTTGGTATTTGCAGACATAAAGGAGTTAAATCAGGGTTTTTATCAATATCATTCAACTTCAGGGCATCCTGGCAGAGCTTGTCTCAGGGAGTTAAGTGGAGGGCTGCCTAGCTTCAGGCCACCTCTGGAAATAGGCAGGTTTCTTCCTTGGTGAAAGCTGGCTTGAGAATTCTGATGAGTCTCCCTAGCACCTGCAAGACAGGTGGAGTGGGTGGGACTTAGATACCCTCTCTCTAGGGAGGGAGGCGAGCTACAGAAGAGATGAAAGGACTCATCGCACTCTTGCTCTGTGTGTTCTCGTGAGTTGTTCCCCAGGCAGACGCACGTGGCGAGCTCTCGTGTCGATCCAATACAGCGTGCACCCAATGGCTGCAGCTCCTGTGTGTGGGGTGCGCTCTGTACTTGGCATCATTCTGATCTCACAGGGACTGACCCCAACCAAATAGTCAACTGAAAATAGATTTGTATATTTGTGAAATATACGATGAAAAGTATAAACTAGATTTGAGAGAGGATAAGAAAAAAAGAAAATTGATCTAGGCATTCTGGCTTGAATCTACCTTATTAGGATTCTAGCTTCTCATAGCAGCTTCTCATCACTCCTAACAAAATGGGTCTTTATGTATTTATTCATGTCTTCACTTGTTTCATATCCAGCTTCAACACCTCTGGAGTCCATGAGTAGGGAGCATGTCTCTTCCAACCACCCCCGAGTCTCTAGGGCCTATCACAGTGCCTGGCACGTAATAAGTGCTTCATAAAAATAGTCAAATCAGTGATTGATCTGGCTCCTGCAAAAGAGACCATCATTTAAAGAAGCAAAATGGTAGTCGAAGACATTTCCTCCTGAAATTTGGCAGGGATATGTTATTGTTGTAGCAATCAGTGGCACAGAATATAATTCTGAGGGGCTTCTACTCTTAGCATATTTGTAAAATAGAGGCCCCATGTGGAAGAGGCTTGTGAAAACTCAGGAAAGGAAGGTGGAACCTGGCTGGAGTTGAGAGAGTGTTGTCGGGTGCAGAAGTGCCTGGGTCCCCTTCTGACTGAGTCACACATTACGACCTGATTACCCTGGCCGTGGTAAGGTCTGTTCGAGGAAGGATGGCAGTCTCACCTCTGCGTGGCTGGACGAGTGGGGAGCCCTCTGACTGAGGTCACCAGCCTTGGGGCGCTTCTCTTCTGGCTTGCTCACACGCTCAAACCAGCCAGTCTCTTGAGACTGTGCGGATGACACGGTTCTCACAAGCGTGAGTCCCAGCTCCTCCGAACGTACTCAGATGCGGGGGTTTGGTGACGGAATGTTGGCCGTACGTCATTGAGTGTAGGGGACTGCCCAGCTCTTCTGAAGGACTTCCCTGCAAGGGGCTTCTCTGACTTGAATCCATGCCTGTCCAAAACAGAAGTGGAGCCCACTTCCCGTCTCCCTGGAGGCAGGGGCAGAAGCTCACACCCTGGGCCCTTCCAGCCAGATGGGTCCTGGTCACACTTTGAGTTAGAAATTGCTAATGAGAAAAGTAGGCTTAAAGGAATCCATTTAGGCACCAGCTCCCTGTGGAACCTCTGCTGGTCACCACAGAAGGTTCTCCATTCCTGAGTGTCACTTGAGAAAGGCTTAGGCTCACGCCTTTCTGATTTCCTCCCGGTATGACATGTGCACCTCTCCTGGAGATGGGAGGATGGGGTCGTGATTAGACTTTTGGTCTGAGCGGTTAAGATGTTGAATCTGCGTTGGGTGTGAGGAAATGTCATTTTACTCCCATATGTGCTTCCTGCGCTGTTATTCGAGGAGGATTTCCAAGGCCAAGGAGATCCTGGACCCGTTGCCTCTTTCCTGGCCCCCTGAGTGCCTTGCCCGGGGTGGGGGGCAGAGCCCCAGGTGGCTTGACCTGTTCTTGGGCCTCATCTAACTAATGCTGGTGTAAAGGAGCTTGGCCGTGAGAAGAGACACACGTCCTTCCTAACTGGTTCGCTTGCTGCCTGGGCCATGAAAGAGAGGGTACCCTGCAGCCCACAGCATGGCTACAGGACTCTGCTGCTGAAGGCGTGGTGCCTGGGCCCTCCTGAGTGCCTATCAGCTCTCTCCTCCCCCATCAGGTCCTCAGATGTGCTGCGGGCTGTCTTGTTTCCACCGGCGTGCTCCCCCCTGGAGCCTAGTGCCTCCTTTGCCATCCCCTTCCTGGGCGACCTCACCCTCCGAGGCTGTCTGTGCTCAGTCTGCACATTTCCCTGTCCCTCTGCTGGCCCTGCTCTGCTGGCCTGGAGCTCTGTGCTTTGGGATTGATGGTTGATCTGTCTGTTCCCTGCCAGACTCCAGCTGGGTGGTTTCTAATCTTTGCCCCCTGCTGCTGGCCTGTGACAGGCCACGAACACGTTGCTCTGAGTGAGTCTTTCACTTAACCAGTGTCATTAAGGAGCATCTGTGGCGAGTGGAGAGATGTGCTCCAACCATGGGTGAGTCACAAGAAATGAAAGAGCCCTGGCTCAGCCATTTACAAGCCCTGTGACCTTGGACTAGCTGCTCTGCCTCTCTCGACCTCAGTGTCCTTGTCTGTGAAGCGGGTAAGAACACAGCCATTGTGAGGATTGTGTGAAACAACACGGAGAACTTAGGACCTGGTGAGAGCACCTTAGCTGCTGCTGTCATCATCATCGAGGGGACACTTGGCCAGCAGGAGGGAGCCACTAAAAATGAAAGAATCTGAAGGAAGTCAGAGAAAGGAAAGATCATCATGATAGGAAACAGCAAAAAGGAAAACAGGAGTTCATTCTCTTCATCTCTTGGGTATTGGTTAAAGTGGGACAGTCAGTATGCCCAGTCCCGGTCTGTGTTTTGCACATGATTACCTTCTGCATTCTGTATTCTCAGTCTGATTCGATCCTATACTCAATCTACTTTACATACATTTGTCTTCAGAACAACTATATGAAGTATAGTCATCACCATTTTACTGGTGAAGAAACAGGCTCAGAGAGGTTAAGTAGCTTCTGCAAGATCACAGAGCCAGTAGGTAGTAGAGCCCGCATCAGAATGGAGGCTGGCCAGATCTGGGGTTAACCTGGTGTGTGGAGATGCGTGTACTGTGCCCACACAGTGAGAAGACTGCATGCCAGAGGTGCTGCCCTTTAGCGGTGGTCCATAGAGATGAGCGTAGGGACGTTCGTGAGGGTCCACACCAGGGAGGGAGGGACAAGAGCACAGAGAGGGAAAGTGGGCTGCCGCAACCCGACGTCCTGGTGTGGGGGACATTAATATGATAAGGAGGGTGGAGGGCACAGCTCTTCGGACTCATCAGACTGCATCAGGCTGACTTGGACTTAATTCTCTCTCTCCTTGAAACAAGCTGAAAAGTAGCCTGCGACCCCGTAGGACACACTCGGATAGGGAGAACCTGAGCACAGTATTTATGCACCGAAGTGACACCGAGAGTTAAATTTCATGCTCTACCCTTTCTGTGCTGCTTTGGCTGACACAGGTGGGAAGATGCGTTTAAGGACATGAAAAGAATTAGCCAAACTGGCCAAGAGAGCTAAAAATCGAATACCCAAATGGTCGGTTGACACCTGGTGAAGCTTGCTGTTGAGCAGTGATGCACAGCAACCACAGTGTACCTTCTGTGGGGCGGAGAGGATCATAAGTCAGATGCCAATACTTGCAAACAGCATTTCTGATTTGTTGAATTACCACATTAACAGCAAGTGCTGTTCCTTTGATCTGCACCTGATACGATAAGGAGCTAATTATACGACGGGGTGACCCACGTGGCAGGGCAGTTTCAGTCCTAGCAACACAATATTTATCTGGACAGCAAAGTCAAGCTGCTAATTCAAGAAGCAATCTTTTCCGGAGACTCAGCCAATGCAGTAAAACACAAACCCTCTGGGTCTAGGAAACACAGCTATAAGTTATTTTCTTGTCAGCTGCCGTTTTGGAAATGATGTACCAGTGAGCCGTCCGATAAGTATTTTCATATTAAAAGGTCTCTATAACAAAGTACAACTCACAACAGGATACCCAAGTGCGACATCCCAGTTTTGTTTCCATGTGTTGATCTTTAAAGATAGAATATCAGATTTTGTTCTTTACGTGTAGATCTTATCTGCTTACAAAAGGAATCCATAGGCAAGGAAAATTTTGAAAATAAAACATGCGAAAGAAAAGAATGATAGCGTTCATCTCCATTCTTAGTGATAGGACCTAATTGAATTACTATCCTAACAACATGGAAAAGAAATAGCTGTATGGCTGGGACCTTGACACCCAGATGCTTGATTTACACCAGGGTTCAGCCTGCTGGTGAACGATGGTGCAGAATAACCCCGGGGGTCTCGGGTGGGATAGCGATAATACTGAATCAGATGTCGACACGTGAACACATTTAAGATACGTAGTTCCTTCCAGATGCATCTTAAAAATCAGTTTCTAGAAGGGCAGTGCACACTTTAAGTTGGTGGGAGGTATGTGTGGAACGCAGGCACAGGCTGGGGCCTGTCACCTGTGGCTGCCCTTGTGCTCTGGAGCAGAGCTGGTCTCTGTGGCAGAGGCTGCCTGGCCGCACACTGGATGCGCTTCCTCTCTGGCCCTTTCCAGAAAACTTTTCACTCTCTGGATACATGGCAAATCTACACACAGGTGACCGTGAACATGACATGATTGTCCCCTTAGATCTTTCTGTTGCCATAATCTGGAAGAAGCTGTGACCACTGTGAGCATACAGGCTTCCAGAAATAGGAATGGAAAAGTCGCAATTCCGTTCATGCTCATTGTTCTCTAAGATCATTGTCTGCTAATTTAGCTGTGTTTATATAAAAACACACCTTATTTACATGTTAGTTTTAAAATTCTGCTGTTCCTTTTATGCCAGGTTTATTGGGAGTCGGGCCACTTTTTGAGTCTTAACACATTTTCCAGAAAAAATTGTCTTCACTGTTAAGTTGTGATAGAGCACTTTAAAAAAATTAGAGTCATTAAAAATCGTACTGAGGTATAAAGTATTTTGCTCAGTCGTCATCACATGACCACTTAATACGTTACTTCCCCCGTTTTGTCAGTACATTATAATCATGCATAATGGCGGGATTTGTTGTCCCGTATTCATACAGGCACAGACCATATTGTTTTTATAGAACATAGTTTTTGTTAATTTTTTTGTTCTAATTAGTTACATGTGACAGTAGAGTGCATTTATGCATTTTGATAAGTCATACACAAATGGAGTCTGATTTCTCATTTTTCTGATTGTACATATTGTAGGATCACATTGGTCATACAGTCATATATTACTTTTTGAGGAAATTTTAAAAATCTTCTTTATTCACTTAGCCTTTTAAATTGCAAGTTTATATCTCCAATAATTATGAAATATGTAATGAAATTTTTTACTTTTTAAATTATTATTAACACCAGTTCTCTCAGGTAGCCTCTGTGACATCTAAGAGCTCCCAGACTAGCATTGATTGGTGCCATTTCTGCCTTTCTTTCTTCCCCAGTGCTTTCTGATTCAAAGCAAATTGAATGTACAGCCCTGCTACATGACACATTTTGTAAGGTCACAGATGTGCAGCTGTATCGTTTTTTGAGGGATAATTTTAAGTAAAACAAAAGCAGAAAAACTTTGCTTTAAGTTCAGATCCACAAGATGAAATGGATTCCAAACAGCCTAATAAACCAGGTTTCCACCGTGAAGCCAGCTGGCCTGGCTTCAAATCCTATCTCCCACAGTTATCGACTGGCTCTTTGATCTTGGGGCCTGGGCCAGAGCTCCTGTGCTTTGTTGCTCTGAGGACTCCAGGAAGCAGATCCTGAGCTGGAGATGAATCACTGTAGCGAGGAGTGCCTTGTCACTGTCAGGCCGGGGAGGAAAAGGAAGCAGCCCTGGACAGAGGCGAGAGTTGAGTTGTGACACCTTCTCTGCACTGGCCTCCAGTGACACACAGGGAGCCCTGGAGCTGGGACAGCCCTGCAGAGTTGTCCCCAGTTGGGGCATGGAAGCCTGGCTTTTGCACCCCTGTGCTCATCAGTCACTGGCTGGCCCAGGACGGAGGCGCGACTTCAGAAGAGGCAGTTTCCTTTAGCCGATATGGTACCCAAAGAGGGCTGAAGCTGTGAGCTGTCCCGGCAGGCTCCCTGCAACTAGAGGACCCCCAGGGGGACCTGGAGGCACATCGTCCAGCCCAACATGGCGGCAACAATGGTCTCTTTCTCGCAGGGTCGAAACTGATGGTTAAATGGGTTAATTCACAAAGAAGCATCAGATCAGTGTCTGACTTCCAGTAACTGACATGTGTTTGCTAAGTAGATTAAAATAGTGGACCTTTAATGGTTCGTAGACTCTGTTTCTGGAATAAGCGAATTTCACTTATAACTCAGGGCCTTTATAGTTATTCCTGGAACATCTCCCTTGGGTTCCACACATTCCCAGGTAATGCAGGTAGGAACCTTCGAGAATGGGGTCTGTAAGCCTCCTCCTTGCTTTTGCCCCTCCTTGTAACCCAGGCCACCGACCTGTTATGTTGTGTGGGATCTGCACAGAGTACGCCCCCAGGAAACATGTGATGAATAAGTGGGGCTTGTTTTCTTGTCTGCTCAACAGTGTGCCCGCAGGGCAACTTTCATTGATGTTTCTCAGAAACAGAAACTGCGTTTGTTCAGAATCTCCTCGATCCGTGCTGGCGATATAGCCCATCACGTAGAGTGCCTGCCTCTCATGCTGGAGGCCTGGGTTCGAGTCCCCAGCACACTTGGAATGCGGAAAAAACAAACAAACGAAACCAATTCAGAATCTCCTCGATCCATTTGAAACCCACAGCAGTGACCCTCCATGAACATGGGGAGACCACCCTGGTGTGATGGCTGACTCCATGTGTCAACTCAGCCAGGCTGTGGAGTCTGACTCCTTTGACCAGACACCTGTCAGAATGAAGATATTTTTCAAATGTGATTAACTTATCAGTAGACTTTGAGTAACGCAGGTTACCCTCCATTATGTAGGTGGGCTTTCTCCAGTCAACTGAAGGTCTTTAGAGTGAAGACTGGGGTCCCTTGGAGAAGGAATTCTGTCTCTAGGCAGCCTCTGACTCAAGACTGCACCTTCTGCTGAAATTTCCAGCTCGCTGGTCTCCCTGTTGCCTGCAGACTTGCCCGCCTTCACAATTCCATGAGCTAGTTCCTTCAGTTACTATCTGTGTTTTCGAGTCCTGTTCGTCCCTTTTCCCTGAGGAGTCCCAACCCCCTAGGAACCCAGTGTTTTCTCAGACTCCAGTTTCCAGCTTTTACGTAAATGGCTGCCATGCCTACCTGGGAGCCCACAGACCTGACCTCTCAGTGGGGTGCAGAAGATGCCGCCTCACCTGCTTATGCCTGTTCCTCAGCTGAGCCACCCAAGGCGAGCCTTGCTTTGCCTTTAGGGTTTGTGCTTGTGCTGTTGTGAAGAACCTAGGAGCAGCCGGTTCTCCTTGCTGAGTGGGCCTCCTGGTCTGTCTCCTCACATGAGGCCAGTTGTACTTTCTTGTGGGGAGAAGGACACCAATCATCCTGGAGGACATCTGTAAACATGGTGTGCCCCTCACGTATCTGTCGCAGATGGTGTGGACACACTTTGTTTTCTGGCCTCTTAGAGCTCCTGACACAGCATGTCCCTTTCTTCCCACTTATATTTAGGACTGAGGCGATGTTTACATTTTAACTGCTTGTGATGGGCCCAAGAGTGGTGTCAGGAGGAGTCTTCAACAGATCACCACCCTCTACAGTTTGGAGCATGGTTGGTGATATCACTGTCTCATTAAATGTAATATAAAATCAAGCTGGATAGAAAAAATTCACATTGGTTATAAGTAAGCGGGTCAAAAGTGGCTTCTGGCAGTGTGAATCCACCATGAAAATTTATGATGTACTGTGTGTATGACGTTGCCATGGTTTGATGCTAAAAGTAGGTGCACGTAAAGAAGCCAAGTCTGGTTTCTATTTTTAAATCCTGGACTTCCTCTAATACTCAAAATAGGAAAGAAACATGAAAGGTAAGGACTAATAGCATGTATGGAAGGGAAATATGGACACAGTTTATGTCTTAGAGAGTGTATTAAGGTGAGGGGCAAGTGGCAGCTTGTCATTCATGGCTTTCATGAGAACATGCCAGAAATAGTTCACACCGCTCTGTGGGGCACCTCAGCCATGTCCCATGTGGATGAGAAAAGGGTTAGCTTATGGAGGAGGATGTTGGCTATATATCACTCAATTACCCCCCAAATTTACCTACTCAATAAACACACAAAAGCCAATACTCCTTTTAAATGAGAAGGGGGCATGACGGGTCTGGCCATACCAGCTCTGGCCTCTAACAACAAGTGGCCCAATTCTCTTTTATTTATAATACATGGGTAAAGGGGGCAAGACGGGGGGAGGAGCTTCTTCTGTGATGGACAGGATGGGGTAGTGTTAGGGGAGCCATTCTCTTAGGGGAGCTAGACAGGGAACTGCCTATTCTGCTAGATAAGAATGACTTCCCACACCGCTCAATTCTGTGGGCACGGAACACAGTGCCGAGGGGCGCACACACGTCCATGTCGTGTTCATGGAGAGGGATGCACACGGGGCACAGTTGTCCTGTTGTGTCCACTCACCCGACTTCTGGGTTCCACCAGGTGTTGCCTCTTGCCTGGTGTGATGCTGGGTGGGAGACTCGGAGGGGACTGGATGTCCTGTGATTTGTTTGGTGCTCAGAAGTGGAGGGTGGACAGGGTCAGGCCAGGGTAGGGGAGCCACACTGAAGTGCTGAGAGCAGCGCGGAGGCAGAGGTGGCACCCCCGTGCCCACCAGGGGCTAGGTCTGTCAGAGGAGCAAAAGCAAGTTTGCAGCAACAAGCTACCCCTGTAGCTGGGGTAGAACCAGAGTGCAAGGTCGAGACAGGGTCCTCACGGATGTTAGGAAGGACTGAATAAGTGAGGAAGTGGAGGGGCCAGGCAGACGGTCTCTGTGCAGAAGAGCCCCAAGCTGTGTCAGCACTCCCGTGCCCAGGAGCTCAGAGTTTGTCCCTTCACCACCAGCTTCCCTCTTTCAGAGTGGATTGGATTGAGCGACTTCCTTTCAAGAACAGAATATAGAAAAGAAAGAACCGTAACTGCAGTGGGCAAAGCTTGCGCGTGAGTGATGAAATTAACGACATCGGCGAGAAGTCATGGAGCCCCTGAGGTGCTGCGCCGGGCACTTGCCCTAGTGCTCTTCCAGCTCTGGGCACAGTCCAAGAAAACCACCAGACACACCCAAGCCGGGGTAGCTCAGAATCTCCTCAGAACTCTGAAGTTCACAGAAACCAAGGAGAGCCTGAGCAACTCGCCTCGGCCTCAGCAGTCCAGTAGACCTGATGGTTGAATGCAGCTGGTGCCCTGCCTGGATCCTGGCAGGGAACAAAGGTGTTAGCAACGGAGTCCAGAGTTTGGTTCACAGGAGTGCGTCAGTGTTGGTTTTTAGTTTTGACAACTGAACCAGTAAGATGACGTACAGAACACCAGGTGAGGGGTACCCAGCAGCTCTCTGTACTGTCCTGGCTACTCTTTTGTAAATCCAAAGTTTTCTAAAATGAAAAATTTTAAACACTAGAACAAGTCTGTGTGCACCCAAAGAGACAGGAGACAGGAGCAGGAGGAAATGCTCCTAAGGCATCCTGGGGGCGGGGATAAGGCGCAGCACCAGCAGGGCTCACTGGACCTAGTTTCTCTGCTGAGGTTCTTCAAGATTCAAGTTGTGTGTTTGTTTTACACTGTTTTTAAAGCTCACCGATTTTCCTAGCCATTGAAGGGTGCTGTGGTTTGAAGAATTCATGTGTTGGAAACTTAATCTTCAAGTAACAGTGTTGAGACATGGGACCTCTCTAACAGGTGATGGGGCACAGGACTCTGCCCTGGAGGATGGATGAATGGGGAGGAGTTGGTTACCAAGAGTGGCTTCCTGAGGGAAGGATGCGCTGGGCCGGCCCCCTCCCTCTCTCTTTCTCTGGGTGTGACCTCTGTTCTCTTACCGATCTGCCTTGCCCAATGGGAAGATGCAGCACGAAGGCCCTGGTGAGATGTGGGCCCCCCCCTTGACCTTGGACTTTCCATAAGTGTAAGAAATAAATGTTTGTTCTTTGTAAATCACCCAGACTCGGGTGTTTGGTTAGTGTGGCACAAAATGAATGAAGGCGAGAAAGTTTTGTTCATGACTTGATAGAAATGAAGCCACGTAGAGACACTTTGAAGCTGATAGGTTATTTGGAACCTTGAAGTAGCTCCAGGAGATAAGCCATGTTTCCGCTAGGCACAGATTGTCAGACAGCAATGGTGACCGTAGGAAGAACAGCACATTAGGTTATTGGAGGAATGTGCCCTTCAAGAGACGCATTTGTGGGGTTTCTTAAGTTAAAGCCCTCTCCTTGCCTCGTTCCAGGATCAGGAAGGTGCAGGAAACTGTTCTTGCAGCAAGTCCTTCCAAGGCGCTGGTTCAGCTTCAGAAATGCCCAGAGGCTGGTCAGGAAGCACAGTCCCTGAGCCCCAGTACCTGGAAGAGAAGTTCTTTCAGCATGTGAGGTGTCTCATCCAAGGCCGGGTCAGCAGGTGGAGCTCACCCAGACCAGGCCACAGCGTTGCCAGGTGGCACATGGCAGAGACAGACTCGGAGGAGGCTTTCTGTCACCCGATCCACACTCTTAAAATGAGTATGGAAATAACGATGCGCTATTAGAGTCGTTGAACTGAAAAGTCTCCATTTCAGTTTAGCTTCTCTGTAAAATACTGGATGAATGTATAGACTAGAAGCTTCTTATCAGTCGCTATTCGAGGGATGAAAATCTGTAGCAAAATGTAATGAGCAAGATCAACATGTAACTAAAGCTTCACATAAGCCATCGTTAAGCAGAATTGCCCCCATGTCACATTGTGCTTTTACACTTAAGTGATAAATTCGTTTTGAGCTGTGCGTCATTGAGACACTCCTTTCTCTACTCTCCACAGAGGCCTCCGTCTCCGTGATTTCTGGACTTGGAAAATTTCCATTTCCTCATGCTCACTGTGAGTGGTGCCATTTACCAGTGTCCTCTCACCTTTGGGGCTGTTTGTTCTAAACTTCTTGGAACAGAAGGTTCTCTGTCAGGAAACTTCACCCCTCACATACACATGTGGCCTTAGAAAAGAGCTGTCAATAGGGAAGCAAGCAGCAGGCTCAGCAGGAGCAGGTGTGTTCTGTGGATAGCGGCTTGACCCCACTGGTCACTCTGACCCCCTGGGAAGTTTTGTTTCTGCTGTTGTCTGAGCTCCTGAAGGAGTTTTACAGAAGCTTTTTTCAGGGTGAGTGTGTGAATAGGAAAAAGAGGGGAAGGAGGAGAAAAAGAAAGAAACTGGCTTGACAGAAGAGGCATGTTAGCCATGTTTAAAGAAGAGGAGTGAGCACATGGGAACAAAGTCAGTCCCAGGTGACCACAGGGCCTTGGAGAGGGAGTCACGGTCAGGTTTGTAGAGAACAAGTTCAGTGCCATGAAATGGGTCTCGGTATCTCAGGACAAGACAAGAAAACAGGCCAGTGATGCGGGGGGATCAGCCGTTACTCCACCCTGCTGGAGCCACCCGCGGAATGGAAGAGCCAATGGTGTGTTGTTGGCTTCACATACTCTTCAGGTGGTGTCTTAACTCCCAGGCAGCACGGTCCCAAACTTGGTGACATACAGTGATCTTTTATTAAGAGACACATTTGATCCGAAAGCCAGCAGAGCAAGTGTTCCACCACAGAGATTGCAGGACAAGCCATCCCTGGAAGGAGCCAGCCGTGGAAGCTGGCCCGCATTCCCAGGGCTCCTGTCAGCCCTCTGCTGTCCCTTTCCCCACTGCTTTGCCATTTCTCCCCTGCCTCTGGCCCTTCCTCACACCCTCCCGCTCCTCATCTTCTTCGAGTTGGCATCCTCCGGCCCTCACCTCTTCATCGCCACCAGAGGCGCTTGGCTCCCCCAGCGTCCCTCTGGTGGCTGCCGCACCCTGTCCAGGGCATCTCTCCACGGAGCTTCACTTCAACATGTCTTCTTGGGGGGTCATTTCAGTCACATCAGGGCAGGGGAGACAGGGCAGGAAAGGTGTGGGAGGCGCTTACGGGCCAAGTGGAATAGTCTGATGCAGGAATGTAGCTCCATATGGGTCCCAGCTGAGGCCAAACTGTGAGCGACTGAGATGGGACGATCCAACACAAATGAACAAGACACAGTTCTGAGGATGCAGCGTAGGAAAATGCGCCTGTCCTGAGGCACCCTACAACGTCAGGCCTAGGTGAGGGTGAAAGGAGTAAACGATGCCACAGAACGTGGGGTGCAGCGGGGGACTGTCTGGGCAGAACGGGAGGGGCGGGCACAGACCACCCTAGTCCATGGTCAGTTGCTGTAACAGAATACCATGGGCTGGGCAGCTTACAAGGAAAGAGCTTGATTGAGTTCACGCCTCCAGAGGCTGGGGAAGTCCAAGGGCACAGGACAGCATCTGGCCAGGGCCTTCGCGCTGCACCATGGCAGGTGGGCATGTGCAAAGGAAAGCGGAGCGCAGACTCGTTCTCGTGAGAGCCCACTCTCGCCATAACCCGGGCCATCACCAACCCCTCGGCTGTCTGAGATTGGCCCTGAAGGCCGGCTCCACCCTCAGACCCAGTCGCCTCTCTTTAGGCCCCACCTCCAATGCAGGAATATAGGAAGGAGATTCGCCCAGAAAGAGCGGAGGAGGTCGACAGAGCTGGGGTGGGAAGCTTTAGAAGCTCCGTGTGTTGGTTTTAGAGTGCTAGCTATTTTTGGATGAAAAGAACTTTGAGGGAAACACTAAAGCTGTGTGCTGAGCTTTAAAAAGGTAAAAAGATAAAATGGCTAACAGGGTTAAATCTGATCCACTTATCATGAGAAGAGACGGAGAAGGTTTACACTTTCTCTTTTTCTCTGGCTGACTGGATGATCTGGGCCAACGTCATCCAACTGTGTCTTGTATGTGGTTTTCCAGGGACCCCACTCTGGGGACTCCCTTGGGAAACTGAGGCCACCATTCAGTGCCCAGTGCCCCTCTACACCTGATTAACTCTTCTTGGTTGGTGGTAGTCGTATCTTTTATATATTGAGGTGTGACATGACATTGCATTTGAAAGGGAAAACAACAACAACACGCTTTGTATTGCTTTAAAAGCCACTGATCCAGGATAAGTCTCAGTATGATTCCACCACCTGCAAAGCAAGAGAGAAGGCATCATTGTTCCTGTAGTGGTTATTAGTCAGATGTCATTATGAATGGCATCATCGGTACCACATACATACATGCAAAGTTCATCTTTTGATTTTTGTTTGCTTTTTTTTGATCTTGGGAAAGAAACATTTTCTTTCACCCAGTTTAAGAAATACGTTGGATTTGATCTAGTGCCATGCCGGTGTTCTACTGCAAAGTGTTCTACTGCAAAGTGCTTGTATAATGTATACTCTTGATTTTCATAAGAAACAAATTTTGTGTCAGTATCATTGGACACCTTTGGCAGGCTGCAGGAAGGTGGAGAGGGGAATTTTTATACTCGAGTCAAGATCCTGAAAGAGCAAATGTCCTGTGGACTCTTCTCTCTCCCATCCTGTTGATGCCTTTTGTATTTTCTCTATCCCTTCAGGGAATTCTGGAAATATTCCTGAAACAATTGCCAAGATTGTATAAGCCAATTAGCTCTTGCTGCTAATTTTAATTTTATGTCTAGTTTAGACAATTTGGGAATAGAATTAAAGCTCTTGAGCTATGCTGTCAAAGAAACATAATGCAAGCTACATATATAATTTAAAAATGTCTGATATCCATGTTTAAAAAAGGCAAAAAAGAAATAGATGAAATTGATTTTTATAATTTAACTAATATATCCAAAATATTATCATTCAATATGTAATCCATATAAAAATTGAGATATTTAACTTTCTTCTTTTTCCTATGTAGTCTTAAAAATTCAGCATTTTTAAAGCACACCCAGTTCAGACTAGCCACATCTTAAGTGCTAAGTGCTTATAGGTGACCAGTGGCCACCATTTTGGATGGTGCCGCTCTGGAGGGTCTGTGCATTTTATAGCGCTGAATGCTAATATAAGAAATAAGAATGTGCATGTTCTTTTATTGGGAAGTGACAAAAACTCTCTCCTTGACTAGACTCTAGTCAGGTTCCTACTAGATTATTTTCAACTGGGCCATGTGCTTAAGCAAGCCCTAAAAAGCCTAATTTAGAAAGAATTCTCCTAAGGTGGCGTAGCAAATATCCCTTCTTCTCAATATCTGACCGTAGTCCTTGTCCTGGTAATTCCCCAGATACTGTCTAATCACCCTGGCCTCTCTTCAGCTAGAATCTTGTCAGGTTAGATCAGCAGATTATTGTCCTTTTGTCTTAGTCTGCTTTTTTGTTGCTTTGACCGAATACCTCAGACCGCGTAATTTATAAAGAATAGAGGTTTGTTGATCATGGCTCAGGGGCTGGGAAGTTCAAGAGCGTGAAACTGGCATCTGGTGAAGGAACTTCATGCTGCATCGTAACATGGCAGAGGGTATCACACGGTGAGCCAGAGTCAGTGTGCTAGTTCATGTCTCTCTTCTATTAAAGCCACTAATGCCACCATGGGGGCCCTGAGTTGATGACGTTGATCTTAGTTACCTCCCAAAGGTCACAGCTCCATCTGTCATCAACATATGAATTTGAGAACTTTGGGGGGATAGCACCTAACCTCTTAGTAATTTTCCATACATCAACCCATGAGCCTTCCTGCTAGGGTTGCCAGCCAGAGGACCCCTTCTGCAACTCCCTCAGCCACCCTACTTCTTGGCTATCAACTCCCACATTCCTGGCTGTAGAATTGAGACCCGTTTCCCTTCTGCTGCAAAACCCCATGGTGTCATCGTCTCAGCTGTCCACCTTTCCAATCTTCAATAACTTTTCTTTAATAGAAGCTGTCCCCAAGGACCATATAGTGGGTGTGGCCTAGCAGACTGTGATAGACCCCTGGGTGTGGGTCCTGCAGCCACCACTTCCCAACGGGGTGAATTTGGGCAAGGTGCTCAACCTGTCCCTGCACCAGGGGCCCATGGGGTGCTCGCCTGTTGCAGGCCAAGCGCTTTGTGCGGAGCTAAGGGCAAGCACTGGCGTGCTGCTGTTCTTGTTATTTTCAGTATTATTGAAGATTTGCTGTCAGTGTCTCCTGGCTGAATGCTGGGCTGATGGGTCACTTCAAATTCTGAGTAGCCATCAGTTGGTCAACCTTTCTGAAAAGGCCTCTAGAGGAACATTAGTTGAAAATCCCTGATATCAGTATATTCAGAGTTAACAAACTCTGCTACCACCCCCCAGTCCCCAGTAGGCCTTGGACATTCTGGACCGACTCTCCTCAGGGCTGTGCCTCAGGTTAGGATGTGAGGCGACTGCAGAAGGGCCCTTGTTCTCACAGTGAATCGGTGACTCTCAATCCTGTGTTCACAGCCCTCAGGCCTGTGGTCCATGAGGTCAGAACCAGACAACAGACTAGCTCACGAGGTGGTGACCTCTGAAAAAGGTCATGCAGTGCCCAGCAAAGTCAGCAGCTGGTGGCAGGCGTGCCACAGGGTGAGAGCAGAGGTCCTTCCTGTTGGATGTGGGCATCTTGAGGTGCTTATGGCTGAGTTCAGGGAGGTCCCCTCTGTTCTCTAGGCCCTGTCCATGCTCACCTCCCCCTCAGAGGCTGCAACCAGGTGAGCTCTGAGTGCACCTGTGCAACATGCTTCTCCATCAGAGGTGTGGCCCGGACCTGGGGCCTGGCAGACACCTGTCTTCAAGGTAATCTCCAGGAACTTCATGGAGGTGTAGTTTTGGATAAGAACAGCTCTAGAAGATTCCATGCAATCTCTGCCCCTCAGTGCTCAAGATTCCCAGGCCTGTCCCTTGCAGTCAAAGGGATGTCCTGGAGCTTGGCTTGGATCAGCTTTCCTGCCTCGAGGCTGCTGGCCAGCAGGATCCCTTCTGGACTCCCTCGGGAGTCACCTCCAGATGCTTTCATTGTTGTCGTTTTGACTGGGGATTGAACCCAGGCCCACACGTGCTAGGTGAGCATGCTCCACCCTGAGATGCATTCCCCCTCCCACCCCTCTGTATTTTGAGACAGTGTCTTACTAAGTTGCCCAGGCCGCTTGACCTTGCGGTCCTCCTGCCTCAGCCTCCTGAGTCACAGGAATTATAGGTGCATGCCACCATGCCTGGCTGGAATTCCTGCCTAGGTCCCTCGGGGCTTGAGTACCTTGAACACCATGCCCTGCTTTATCTCCCATCCCTTTATCTCAGATCTGCCCCTGGTGGTCCTGCACAGCAGATTGGACCATTCTCTGCAAGAGCCACTAAATATCTGACTGGAACTCGTGTGTACTACTGTCTTCTCTCTAAGTTCTTAGTATCAAAGTCGTCACCTTTGTGATCTGATTCTTCATTCTGGATCTTTTCTACAGCACACACCTTAAAGATTTTGATAACCAAAAATCAGCCAACCAACCAAACAAAGAAATACCACAAGAGAACACTGGCTACATAGAGATCATCATCAGGAATGGGTCTCACCACTGTGGGGACCAGGCGAGGGGCGTCTGTCCTTTCTCTCACACCTGATGTTGAACCTGCCTTGTGACCTGGAGTGGAAGTCTGTGTCCTTTTTCTTTTAATGATTGTGGCCTGTACTTTCAGGGAAATAGTTTAGTTAGGATTAATTTGGGGTGTGAGTCCAGTAGTCCCCCTTATCCATGGGGATACGCTCTGAGGCTGCAGTGGACCCTGGAGCTGAGCCTCGCGGTGGACCCTGCGTGTTCTAGTACCAGTGATAAAGCTTAATTTATAACTTAGGTGTAGTAAGAGACTGATGGCAGTAATTTACCCTGGATCTTATCAACCTCAACATATAGTTTTTTTCCGCCTTATTAGACCAAGAACTTACTCTTTCCCTTCAAAGGAAGCGCTTTGCTCCTTCTTTGGCATATCTGGAAAGCCACCATTTCTGCTCTCATGCTCTGGGGCCACTATTAAGTGAAACAGGGGTTTCTTGGACACAAGCCCTGCAGTTGCCTCAACAGTCGATCTGATGTCCAGGACGCTCTTAGGTGGGTAATGGGTCTATGCAGCACAGACATGCTGGAGCGAGTTTTGGTTCAGGTCCTGGGTGGGCCAGGGCCAGGACGGTTAGGACACTGTGAGATAAAACTTAAAAGTTATTTATTTCTAGAAATTTCCATTTAACATTTTAAACCAGTGGTTAAATTCAGGTAACCGAAACCATGGAAAGCAAAACTGGCCAAGGCAGGACGGCTGTCATGGGCTCTCAAAGCAACAGGCATGTGTGGCCTTATTTCTCTCTCACCTGCCAGTTCAGAGGTAGCGTGCGGTCTGTGACTGATGGTTATCCTCCATATCCATCACCCCCGGTGTCTTTTCTTTTGAGCTCTGCCATGCTTGGGTCCCCATCACAGAAGTCATCTTTTGCCCACAGTGGCTTCTGAGGATCCAGCCATCATGTCTGCATTCTGTCTATCAGGACAATGGAAGAGGTGAAGGAGATGAAGCAGACATTCTTTAAGGAAGATTCCAGGAGTCGCCTAATGTTTCTAACAGCCCTTCAGTCAAAACTCCATCTCAAGGCCTTACTTGGCTCAAACAAGGCTGGGAAATCTAGTCTTTATTCTGGAAGACCATGCATACAGCTGAAAACCGAGATTCCATTAACTGGCAAAATTGGGATGGGATGTGAGTACACCCTGTCTGTACAAAAGCTTCAGCAGTTGACTGTTCACTGCTCATATTGCTCTTTGACTTATAAGAGAGGGAGGGTCTGTCCTAGTGTCTCTGATAGAAAGTTACAGATTGTAGAAAAGAAAGAAACAAAACTTCTTAGGCCAGTGATTGTGTGAAGAGGAAAAGGACATCACAAAAAGGAGACATTTAGCTTTGAAATGGCAGTGATTTTTCTTAGACCATGCTGTATGATAAAATTGCAAAGAAAGATTTAAAAATTCCATTTAAAGTACATTACTAAAATCAAATGCACACACATTTGTTGAGAGTGTAGATACAAGAAAATGTAAGCCGTGGAAGTGTGTGCACGTGGGCTTTGGCTGGAGCACGTGGGCTCTGCTGGCTCTTTTTTCTGGAGGAGGGAAAGAGCACTCAGTTAAGGGACGGTGAACCTGGGGACTGCTGGCTGTTGCCAGAGGGTCACCTAACTTAGCTGAGCACAGCTTCAGCTCTGAATATCTCGGTGATGGCGTCAGTGGGCTTTGGAGCTTTTCAAATTCTGAATGTCCACTGGGTGTCAGGTCTGCAGGGCGAGGGAGTCCCTAGCACCTCAGTCCCCAGCAGGACAGAAGGTGGTGTCCGTGTGCGGAAGTCACGTGTGGTGCCTTGGTGGGAACATGCGGCAATCTCACGGCTACGCTGGGTTTTGTTACCTCGTCCTTGTGAATTTTAGCAGTCACCACAGATACGCCAAAAGGGGAATTTGTGGTTGGAGCAAGCGATATTGAAATGTGTGGAGTGCTGCAGGGAAACGTAGTGACTAGTTTGTGGTGATAATACCACTTCACCAGTCACAGCACTGATCCATGAGTGGAGTCCAGTTCTGTAGCATGCAGGAGCTAAGTTCCAGTTAGATTCAGAAGTGGAAAATAGGAGCTTAAGAGAAAGATGAGATAAAATTAAGGGGATAGATTGATCGGACAGAGATAATACAATCAGTCTTCTATGCTGTTAAGATTAAATGCAAGTGTCAAAATGTCATCATGGATAATATTTCAGTACTTCATATTTTAAATTCTTTAACCCCCTAGATTTCTAACAACATAGCACATTGCTTTGTGTCTAGGAGGCTCCGCCTGCTTTGCCCTCACTTGCAGAATTCTAAAGGTGCCTGTGTCTGGGTTCCACAGTTGTCGGTGCACCTACGGGACCTGGATGTTGAAGGGTCTGAAGCATTGGGTCTTGTGTGAAATATGAAACCCTTTAAACAAGTCTCTAAGTTTGATGTGCATAGCTCACAAAATGGCTAATATTATCCAAAATAAATTAGATAATCATATTATTTGTTGTGACTTTTTAATTCTTTAAATGATCAAGAAAGCCACTTTGAGGAATATACCATGTAAAATATGCAGTTAAGAGAAGTATCTTGCTAGGTTTAGCAATAACATGAAAAAAGGAAAAAGTATATTATTTTCTAATAACTAGGTCTTCCTTTCTGCCTCCCTAATGTTCCCAATCAGAAAAAGAGAAAATGGTTCCAAGGTTTTAGCTGATTCTTTCAGGATGATTCCTAAAGACATCTCAGTAATATTTTGACTGGCTTTTTGGAAGCAAGAAGCTTTGAAGTGATTTTTACCTTCCTCTTTTCAACAGTCAGCACAGGAGAGTGGCAGTGATCTGAGAGCCCGCTGTAGTGTGGACGCAGGTCAGACAAACACCCTGACCCGCGGCCAGCTGTGTGTCCGGCTGCCCCCTGACCACCGGGCAGGCTGTGGGGTAGGCCCTGTGCCCACACAGCCACATCGCCTGGGATCCCTGCTTACTCTGAGTTGAGCAATCTCAATGACCCAAAGAAAGGTTTTCTTGCAAAACAATATCCCTCAAAACCCAGTTGCTCAACGGACTTTGCTTTTTCCTTTTGCGCCGGGATCCATCCTGCTGGGCGGCAGTCAAGCGCCTGCTGACACAGGTGCAGCTTGTTCCTCCTCCGCTCTCCGACTCCCTCCTGTGACTGGAAGGAGGAGGCCTGCTCGCCCAGGGTAAAGTTGCAAGCGCCTGGCGGCCACTCTGCCTTTGGTGGGTGCCCAGTCACGCCAGGAAAAAAAAAAAGAGAGAGGGCAGGCTGGCCTCGGTGAAGTCATCCCGTACGGGTGTGACACCTCCTCACACGACTCGGGGAAAATGCTGGGCGCTGGGCAGTGCTTGCTCCCAGCTGCCTGTCCCGGTGCTGGAGTGAGAGGTGACCTCTTTATTTTTAGAAGGGGGCTGTCATAATAACCCCGCGCTTAGCTTCATTCAAGGCAGGTGGCAGCACTTTGGAAGTTTGTAAACACCAACTTTCTGAATAAGGGAGGAGCGCTTTTTTTCCAAAAAGGAGAGAGCTTCGCTCCTGGGGCTCTCCCCTCCGGATCCTCCCTGGAAAAGACCCTCCTGTTCGGCCTCCCTGCCGTGGCAAGCACCTGTGACGCTGTGCCACTCTAAAAAGGGCAGAAATGCCTGAAAATGAGGACTTTGGACCAGGCAAAAGGTAATTACAGTTTACACTTATTTTTTCTGGGGTGTTTCATTTGCTATTTTTTATCTTAGAACTATTATGACTAGTTTAAAAGGTGCTTTAAATGAAAATATTTTAAAAATTAGGAATGCCATTCCTTAATCCCAGGAAACTGAATTTCCTTTGGAATATACTAGCCCTAGTGAGACAAAATCAACCTAAGGTACTCTTAGAAACATGCAAAGAAGGAATGAATGGCCGGAAATTAAAAAAAAAACCAAAACATAGTTTCCCTGCATACAAAGTAAAGTCTACTTGAGTTTTTTGATGTTTCATTTTTAACATGAGATGATAGTTTTTGGACATCTAAACTTGTGAACAGGTTTTTCAATATTTGCATTTTTAAAACTTGCCGGGCAGTTTTAAAAGTCAAATATTGGGACAATTTTGTAATTTTCATATTTCAGAACTATTTTATTAACCACAGTTCTTATCTTTGGGAGTGCGCTAGGTTAGGCCTTTGGGCACTACATTAATTGTTATTAGTGTTTATTACTATCTACTTCTAAGAAATGGGGAACACAGAAGGCAGTTAATTCCTACTAATCTGAGCCTGTGTCCCAGTGGAAAGTCTCCATTTTAGCTCCATTGCTGGTAACAAAATTTGTATAAATCAGGTTGAAGACCTCACTGGATTTCTAGTTGGGGTCATTAACTTGTGGATATAAAGAAGTAGAAAGAAACTTAGAAAGGGATCATTGATGATTTTATTACCAAATAAAGTAAGTGGAAACTGGTAACCCTCTAAAAGCAAGAGTACCAAACTGTACATTTGAAAGCATGGTTGTGGGGCTTGGGGGGGTCAGTTTGTGTATAGTGATTATAATCAATAGTAATGACACTCTTAAAAGTTACCTTTTCTCTTTAGTTTTCTATTTTCCAAATTCCTTTTCAGCCATGAAAAGGGACATTAAGTTGGCATTTAATTGAACCGCGAGAAACAATTTTCTAAATAAAATGAGACATTAAATCAGGTACTTGAAGATGACCTTTATAAAAAGTGCCGGGAGAGATATATGGATTAGACAACTAGTTAAGAGAAACATTTTCAGAGAAGGTCAAGTGTCAGTGTTGGTTTCCAGGTGACTGGGATCCACAGGTCTTGTGTATACTCTCTCCTTGTCAGCTTTACGTTTCTGAAAGCAAGACTTTCTCTTTTCTCTTGGCACCTGGGTGTCCCCACCACCTCTCTGTGTACAGTTTTACACACAATAGGCTTTTTAAACACATGCTTGTCGAATAGGGATATATTTATAAGCTATTTTATACCTGCAGTACCTATCTGGGCACCTGATCTCTCTAGGATTGGGGGAGGAGAGATCTGGCAGAAATGTAATAAGGATGGCTTTGATGGAATGCAACATTAACCATTGAAAAGTAATTAATTGTAGGCAGTAAATATTTTGAACTGACAGGTTTTGGTATCAACTAAACAGACATAATTTTTTTCTAAGAACGTTTTACTGGTTAAAAAGAATAAAGAGAGAATGAGGACAGTGTATAAATATATACAGACATAAATATGTATTGTACACACAGACAGTGAATTGTTATCACTAATTCTATATTTGAGGAAAAGTGGATGCTCCCTCTCACTCCTTTGAGGTAGAATACCTCTGCCCCCCACTTTTTATTTTTTTGAGGTAACTTTCAGCTCGTAACAGTTGGTGATTCTTATACTCGGCTTTACCTCATATATTTGTTTGTTTCCTATCTGTTCAGAAAGAAAGGGCATTCTGGATGGGGAGAGTTTAGAGCCAGGCCAGAAATTAAATATTTGCAATTGAGAGTGAATTTTACTCTTGCTAAATTTAAGATGAAATGCCTGTGGACAAGTCCTTTGGTGCCGTGTCTAAAAGAGAAATTGCTATTATAAGTCATGAATCTGCTGACAAAACGTGTTCTCAGAGCTTGATTGCAGCAGGTCCTAATTGACTCTCACATTAAGGCTTATTCATGTTACTTGGGTCTCATTTTGGAATGTGGTACCCTAGGTTGCTCCATAACTGTCAGTGAGCTAAATCTGAGCTGGTCTTTAGAAAAAATCAGTGGAATCCGAATGACGGAGAGCCTCATTAGTGTACCGGGGTGTGTGCCTCAGGCGTCCCTGGTGCCCACTGCTTGGTTCAAGGTGCCATTTTATACTCACCAGATGGACAACAGCTGCCTGGGGCACAGGGGCAGGCAGGGGAGAGACCCTCCTCCCTGCCGTTTGTCTTCTACAAGTAGTGAACATGTTGGTAAGAACCTGAGGACTGTGCCATTTCCAAGGTCAAGAGCTGAAGGGAGAGGGCAAGAAAGCCATGCTGAAGCAGGCGCAGGAAGGCACAGACCCAGGCAGGAAGCACTGGGGCCAGAGCAGAAACAAACAACCCAGGGCAGCGACTGGAAAGCAGACAAGATCAGGGAATAGAGGGAGATCATCCCTGGCCTGAGGCCTGAGTGGCTCCATGTCCCACTTCACTTTGGGTTGAATCTTGGAGCAGCAGCCACATGGCTTTCTGAGAGGCCTTGATAGCCCAGGCGAGAGGGCTGTGGGTGGGTGGGACATTCCCTGTTCCAGGTGTCCAGAGGGAGATGGGCCTGCACCAGGACTGAGCCCTTCATGTGGCTGTCGCGGAAGCACTTTGATAGCAGAGGACTCTGTTCACACAATGGTCTGTTCACTGGGTATGATCAGGCTTGAATCCAAGCCAGTTGCTGTGTAGGTGATAGGGTCATGGGTTAGGTCCCTGCTGTCATGGAGCATGCAGCCTGAGTGTGGGAGACAGCCACAAAGTAGAAAAATTAACAAGCGTACTTTAAAAAAAGTTAACAACAACAGAAAGTTAACAAGCGTACTTCCATGGTAAGGACTGAGGAAATGAAATTTAAAATGGAGAGTACCTGGCGTGTGGGGCTGGGGGCGGGGCCTGGCCCAAAGCAAAATAGTGCTAATTCAGGACTGTGACACATCGGTATTTAACTTGTCATATAATGAGTTTGAAAAGGATCTACAGTTGCAACTTTGTGACATTGATTTCTGTGCTCTGGAGTGGTGAGGTGGTCAAGTACCGGTGGAGTTCCTGGTTCCAGGAAGTGTTTTGGATTTTGGATGTTTTCCGTTCTGAAATATTTGCATAAGGAGATGTTTTGGGATGGAAACCAAGTCTAAACACAAAATTCATTTTAGAAAGCAAATCTGAACATGAGATCCATTTATGTTTCATATGCATCTTATACACATAGCCTGAAATAAGTTTTACAGGATGTTTGAGTGTGACTGTGTTTTGATGGTGACTTGTTACAAATGAGGTCACATGTGCAAGGTTCCACATGTGGCATCATGTTATTGCTCAACATACTTTGGATTTTGGAGCACTTCAGGTTTCAGATTTTTGACTTAGGGTGCTCAGCTCGCTTTTGCTTCTGGATACATGCAGGATTTTTGTATTTAAGCAATTGCATTGGATTTTATTCTCTGAAGTTTTGAAGAAATCATTGTAAGCATGCTCTGTAATCCAGATGTTTTACTAATTCAGATTAGCTGGATTGTGGGTTTAATTTTAAATCATTGGTGAGGCCTAGCCTATGATAATACCATTTCTTTACAGAGCAGGGTGAGGATGAGGATCACCTCACATGGACACATGAGCAGAGAGCCCTGGCTCAAACTTTTTGCACCTTTGCCTTTGGTCAGGTGCGTTCCTGTGAGCATGTGTATTCACCTTTTATGTGTCTGAAACGTGTCTATGCTGCCTGTTTTGGAAATAGAGAAATAAAACAGATGAACAAAGGCCTCACAGCATTGAGTGAAGGAGTTAAGATCTGAAGGCAAGTGCCCACTCCTGCGTGTGTGCCTTGGACAGGTGTATGATCATTATGTAGTGGGGATGCACTAGGGTGGGTTTAACATTCAGAAACAGCCCGTGTAGGCTCCGAATTGTCAGTATGGTTAATGCACAGGAATTGTCAGTATGGTTGATGGAGATAAGTGGAAGAGGTACACACAAGCCTTCCCTCTGGGCCCTGTAGGAGTGGGGTGCTGGTAAAGGTTCAACTACCAGCTCTGTGGAGGAGGGAAGCTCTGATCTGTAGCATCAGCACTGGCTGATTCTTGTGCTGTAATTCCTGCACTGTGGTCAATTTCAAGCCACCCACGTGAGGTCACTGGAAGTAGAGTTGGCAAGAGAATTGCCTGTTGCCTCTCATGAGCCTATGGAGGTCATACAAGTGATTGTAGGCCAAGATAAGAGTTTAGTTCTAAAATGCTGTCTTCTTCATTTATATATCCCTAAGCCATCTGTGTTAGTCAGCTTTCCATAACTATGACAGAATACCTGAGAAAAATCAACCTAGAGGAGGAAAGATTTATTTTGACTTCGTAGTTTCAGTCCATATCTGGGCTGATTCCATTGTTTCCGGGCCTGTGGTGAGGCAGGGCATCATGGCAGAATGGTATGGTAGAACAAAGGTGATCACATCATGGCAGTTAGGAAGCAGCAGGGGAGATGGAGATGGAGAGAGGGAGAGGGGAGGGGCCAGGAACAGGACGTAGTCCTGAAGGGCATGCTCCATTCAGCTAGGTCACACGTCTTACATGTCCACCACTTCCCAGTGGCCCATTTAGCTGTGAATCCATCAGTGCACTAATCCATAACTATCATAGGCATTCAATGAAGGTTTGTTGAAGGAATTAATGATTTATTTTTCTTCCCCTTTCCCACGTAGTCATGGGAAATGTCTGTTAGTCATGGAAACTGTTTATCACTTTTGAAATCCTGCTTCGAGCCAGCTGGGTTAATATTTGAAATTGATTAAGAACACATAGAACAATGCGATCTGTCCTTGTTGCAAAGAGAGTTTGTTTTACAAACTCTCTGGTTAACATGCAGATTGCTCCCTAAACCGATACAGCACCCCAGGAAGTTCTGGGCACACACACCATTGGTAGAGCCGATCTCTGTCCTATAAGCTCCCGGCACCTGATTCTTTGCTGTCTTCCCCAAACTGTGATGCAGGTGTCTTTAGCTCACAATACCGAAGGGGCACTGCGGCTGCTGAGGGTGGGCCGTGGGCGGTTGTCTCCTGGTGACTGATAGAGCAAAACCCCAATGTGTGGGTGTCCTCTCACCCCCTGCCTTGGCCCTTTATGGCAAATTGGTGTCTGAATCCATTCGGTGGTCTTGCTACTTCTCCACACTGTGCTAATCTGGGTCCTACAGAAGGCATGGGGGTGTGAAGCCTGGCTGAGGGGCGATCTCATATACTCATATTCAAGTATTTAAAAACAACATCCCACTAAACAATTTTCTCACTATAGGGTATTATAGCTGTTCATTTGGGGAGATAAAAATGGCACCAGGAAGAAAATAAAACAGAAAAGATTAAGTGTAATCTATTATCCTAAAAAACCAGTTATATTGTCATTGTGTTTCAGTCAGCTTTTTCGCTGCTGTGGCTAAATGGCTCGACCAGCACAGCTATAAAGGAGGAAAGGTTTATTTGAGGGCTCATGGTTTCAGAGGTCTTAGTCCAAAGGAGGCTGACTCCATTGCTCCGGGCTCAAGGTGAGGTAGAACATGGCAGGAGAGGTGTTGGAGGGAAGCAGCTCACATCATGGCGATCAGGAAGGAGGCGGGGGAGAGGGAGAGAGGGAGAGAGTGAGACTCTCACAGCCCAGTCATTTCTCCTCTGAACCTTCCTGTATCGTCTCACGTGTGAGCTTCTGGGGGACACCTGACATCCAAACCATAACATATTGTCTTCTAGTACTTCTTGGATGTGTTTTCTTGACAAAGTTATAAGTAAATGGTCCATGTATTTTTTTTTATGCTGCTTTTTACTCTCATCAGCATTTCCCAGGGGCATTTAAACATCTCAAAAGTATTTTTTAAAATTCCTACTGAAATATTTTATTCTTTGGATTTGCCCACATTTATCAATCATTATTATTGAAAATAATTTTGCCATTCATAAACGTGAGTGGGGCACAGTACTGAATTTTCTTCCTTCGAGTGAAACGAGTTCTTAGGGACTGGACTCCACAGCTGGCACAGCCTGGGTCCCACCGTGTTCTGTTGGCCAAGGGGCCCCGATTTGAGGGGTGGGGACACAGAGCCCACCTTCTCTTGGAAAGATTGTCAAAGAATCTGGGGGCTTTGTCCTATAACTAATAGACTAGAAATGCTTAATTAATATTTGTTGTTATAAAATTTTACAAGTTATCAGAAAAGATAAAAGTGTGCATCCGGCTGGCTCTGCTCTGGGAAAAATTGCAGGCCTTGACCTTTCGCCCCACTGTGGCGATGCCCCAGTGATCTAGTCTCTTGATGAATAAGCTCATTTACGTAGAATGACTCTGTGGTTCATTGAATTCACATCTTTAAGCTTCAACACTTAACAATTTTAACCATTCTCCAGGGTGACCACTGGCTTGGGCTTTGGGATAATACAAAGCTGTTTCAATCCTGTTCACCACGTATTAGCTGGGTGGCCATGGGCAAGTGACTTAACCTCTCCAAATTTCATTTTGTTATCAGTGAAACAGGGATAATAATTCCTGTTTCGAGGTTTGTTTTGCAGTTTAAATATGGCACATCACATTAAATATTTAGTTTAGCGAATGGCTCCTTCTTGAGCCCTCAGAAGTAGTAACTCTTGATATATCAGTGATACATCTCCTTGAGCAATGCAGAATAGGCCACTTTTGAGTGAAAACAGCTCAGCCCTCTGGGGTCTCATCCGTGTGCTTACCTGGGCACACAGGGAAGATCCTCAGCATGTCCCAGGAAAGCAGGGAGCTGAAACCGTAAACCTCTGTTCTTGTGTTCCTGTGAAAGAAAATTTAAAGTCAGACACCAAAAGCCATGCAAGAGAACTTTAAGAGAATGTGAGGTGAGAGTAAAGCAAAAGCAAAGTGAGGCTTCAGCAGAGAGCATTCTCGAGAGAGAGTGGATGGTCTCTGAGCAGAGAAGGACAAAGGAGACAGCGCTTCTCCAAATTCATCGCTGTCTGATGTTTACCAGCAGAACTGGGGACGGCCTTCTGTAGTCTTTGCCGATCAGGTGTTCCACTCCTCCTCCATGTTGGGCGGTGGAGTTTTTGACCTTCGTTTGTCCTCTCCGGAACTGTCGTGACCATCCTATTTAGAGGGGCTTCATCTACAAGTCAGTCCCATGTCAGTGTGGGCACTGGGGTCAGTAGCTGGTCAGAAGTTCCCTTAGTGCACCTGTGCTACTAAAGGACTGTTCCTTCCCAGACAGGTGGGGACACGTATAGCTGGAATTCCTACCTTCGCAGCAGCCTCATGGACCTGTCAAGATTTAGTCCCCTGAATTCTTTGCTCTTGACGTGTTTCCCAAACAGCTCCCTTGCTTTTGTTTGTTTTCTACAGATTAACTGCCACCATTTGATTTCTCATCCACTCTTAAGATAGTTTCAAGAGGGACCCTGAAGTTATTTAAAGACCACCTGTGACCAGCCATACATGTCACGGCTCACTGCTGGCTACCCGCTAACAAGTGCTGCACCTGCCCCTCTCTAGGTGGTGGTCTCACCTCGGGATGGAGGCAGAGTTACCTGAAACTCACACCCTGAACAGCTCTGAGGAGTGCTGCTGGTTGGTCTAGTCTGGATGGTCTGTCTGTGTGCTCTTCATGTGTGGAGTAGGGCTGCGGGAAGTGAGTTCGGCTGCCCTCGTTTTGACCATCCCTAGGATGGCTTAGCCCGTGTGAGGTTGGTGTTGTGCTGAGCTGTGCCGAGTGACTGAGGTCCAGGGGTGTGTTCCAGGACACAGGAAGATGCCAAGTCTCTCATAAAAATGATGTGTTTGTATAGAACATCTGGGCTCCCTCCCTTCTACTGTCAGTCATCTGGTTCACTTAGAATACCTAAGGCAATGTAAACACTATGGAAATAGTTGTGCTGTGTTGTTTAGGGAATAATGACAGTGAGAAAGTCTGCTCCTGTTCAGTACAGTTGCAACTTAAACAGAATATTCTTAATCTAAAGTGGGTCAGCTCTCTGGATGCAGAGCCTACGGAGATGAAGGGCTGCCTGCATTGACCCCCTTCTGTGGGAAAGCGAGGAAGCCCACCCAGTGCTTCTCACAGGGAGGTGAGGGTCCACAGGAGAAAAGTCAGGCCCAGAACATGGAAGCGTCTCTTCCACAGTTGGTTGGTTGTTTCCACTGTGAATCTTCCAGATGGTCATATTTCCATCTCTGAGTCATTTGGAGGTTTGGTGCTAAACATACAACTCCCCTCCTAGCAAGTGAGCAGGACTTTCTGGAACGTGCCTCTGGATGCTCTTCTTCCATGTGGCTTTAAGATTGTCTTTGCCTTCTGACCACTAGCCAGGCCCTGGCCTCAAGCAGTTGACCCTGGTTCTTTTCCTGGCTGACAGGGTGTCATGTCGCATGTTGCCCAAATGAGTCTTGTGGCCAGGAGAGTAGCCTGGGACATACACAAACTAATGGTTTGGGAGGAGATGAGTGTCCCATTTGCCTAGATTTTAAACTTCAGACTTGGGGACCAAAAGGAATTCAGTTCTAGAGGTCTGTGAAGGGTTGGAGATGCCGGGAAAGAAGTGCAGTACCTCAGTTTTGTGTTTGAAAATGTCAGGCCTCAGCACCAGCAGAAGGGCATGGAAGGCCACCTTGGACGTTGGTATTTTCTTCAGCAATTGAACTTCTCTTTCAACTCGAATCCGGCGAGTGGTTCGTTTCTCTGGTGGTAGGCCCCGCAGCCTTCGTTCTTACTGCATCATGAAAGCCAGGCGAGACCTTCAGGCACGAATGCGTTTTAAAACTCTGCTTCTGTGTTTTTTCTTCCTCTGCTTTACAGTTGTTCTTGTGGAAACACCAGCAGACTCTGAATGGGAAAACAAAACTGGCCTCGCCTGGTGCGGGAGTACTGGGCTCGGTCTTGGGTCCTCTGTGAGAAGTGACTGCTGTAAGATGAAACCAGGCGGCACAGTCTGCCGCACAGGCTCCACCTGCGACTTTCTAATTTCTCGTGTACACTCTTGCTCACCCTCAGGACCTCTCATCATCCTCTCCCTGGTCCCCTCTCACCATCACACCAGCGAACTGCCTCTCAAACCCACGGCCCTACCCTCATGGAGTTCCAGATTGGCAAAGGCAAGGGGTGCGACCTGGATGTAGCAACACACCGCAGTACACCTAGGTCACAGAGCGTCCTGATGAGAAATCAGGAAACCCTGGGCAGGGATGTCCCAACTTTCCTGGAGACACAAGGTACCTGGTGCCTGAGAGGACAGTTGTGTTGCCCTGCTCCGTGTGGACCAGACTGCCCTGTCATCAGGGACACAGGTGGAGAGATACTCCTGAGGGAGGCTCCGCAGGTCTTCCAGGCTGGCCCAGGCCACCTTCTCTTTCCTGCTTCAGCCTCGTCTTTGCAGAGTTGGCTGCCTTGGGAGTTCTTGTCACCCACTGGGTAAATACCTGAGCGCCATTCAAGATTGGGTTCTGTGGCCTAATAGCATCTAGGGGAGACATCGCCAGACTGCAGAGTCTTTGCCTTAAAAGGGGGGACTGCAGTTGTGAGCGCCTGATGTGGAATGAGGTGATGGGAAAGGTCAGGGCCCAGAATGTACCCTTTGCCTGGCAACTTGTTCTGTGAGGGTTTCTGCACATGCACGTGTTTCATGGGTGGAGACTGGTGCTCCGGGAGCTGGGCAGACACCCACACGATGGTTGCTAATGAGTGTCATGTAGTGATTACCGTCGTGGCGGGGCCGCCTACCAGCCATGTAAACAAAACCACAGCAGCTGCACCAAACATCACTCTGACTCAGGAAGTGACGTTTCATGCTGGTGTTTCATTTGAACTGTAAGCAAGTGCTTTATTTTGCAAAGAAAATAAACCTACCTATCCGTGGGGCTCCTCAGAATTATACCTATAAAATCATAAACTCCATCTTTAGATAAGGTGAGGGGATTACAAATGGACTTAGGTTTCTTAGAAGCTACTAGTTTCTGCTGCTTTGAGGATTCTATGCAAGAATCAAATTACGTGCCATACATACGTGGTTTCTGACGTAGCTTATAACATGAGTGGCAGGTGACTTGCCCTTCATGATTGGAATAAATGGAACACAAATTCTAAGAAGCCATGGTTTCTCCATCCTGAGATACTGTGAACACTCGCTCTTTAGAAAATGAGCAGATACACAGAGAAATTGTGGACCCAGAATTAATTGAGTTGCTTACTGAAACAAGAGATTTGCTCAGTAAATCTGAGACACAGCGAACATTGACACTCATGATCAGTGTCATCAGGAAATAACTAATAATCCCTTCTGTGGGCTCAGCAGAAGGGGAGAGGAGGCTGCTGTGTCCCGTACGGCCAGGGTCCAGGGACCGAAGGCACATGGTCCATTCTCTGTTGTAAGTTCCTGTAACCTGGAAATGGTGCCTAGACCTCTGATACGGGCCATGAGGCCTCGTCAGGGCGTTTCTGAAGAGAATGCTGTGACACACTATAGTGTGTCCTCTGCCATGTGTGGGGCAGGTGAAGCGGCACCACTCACCTGTTCCAGAACCAAGATGGAGGCCGAGTGGCCCTGCAAGTGCTCAGTGATGTTGATGGCGCCTCGACTTATCACCCCCCAGTTAGCTCCAGCGTTCTGACGCTTACGGCCTTGGCAGCTTTACTCAGGAAAATACGAAGGTTAGGCGCCTCCTTGTTAAAGCTGGGATAAACTTCTAGGGCCAGGGCTATTTTTAAGATCAGAGGAAAACCTTTGCCATTGTGATACTCTGTAAGTCAAACCGGGCAGCGTGGCTTTGCCAGTGATATCCACGGGCATGTGTTTTGCTCTTGTTAGCTGGAGGATGATTTTTCATCCAACTTCCATAGAAGAACATTGTTTTTATCTGGAAGAGAACAGGCTTGGGAGGGTGGTGGGTTAGAGCTGCAGAGTGCATTCTGATCCTGGTGCTGCCCCTTGGCTGTGTGTGCTGGTCATCTGGAAAATGGACGCATGTTCCCCACCTCGTCAGGTTGTTGTGAGGACTAGAAATCGTATAAGTAAAGATCCTCACGCGGTTGCTGGCACTGGTACCTGTTGTAACAGCAGCAGCTCTCCTAACAGTGAATAGGTAGCTTGCTGGGTTCCCCAGTGGCCTTGGTCACCACTGTATAGCCACATGTCTGAAGCCATTGACACCATGAATGAGTAGACCACTGAGGCTTGGAGGCCAAATCCACCCTGCAGCCTGTTTTGGTAAATCACGTTTTGTTTGACCACAGCCATGCTCTTGATGTTTGTATTGTCCATGGCTGCCTTGCCTCAATAGCATAGTTGAGACAGAGCAGCCATATGGCCAGCAAAGCTGAAGAGTTTTACTCTCTGGCCCTTTCAGCAAATGGTTGCCTACCCCTACTCTGGAACATAACTGCTTCCACCACTGGAGCTACATACTTAAGTGTACTTATTCTCACACCTCTCTGTGTCCTTTGTTGTTGTGAATGTAACTGCATAACTTAACCCTCAGTTATATACATTGATGAAATAAGAGAGCCAAATAGTATTTCTGTGGCAGATTCTTCTGGTTGCTCCCAAACACCCAGCTTTTCTTTCTTCCTTTGGGAATAGAATCCCAAGTTTCCTCTGGTCACCAGAAATTGAACTGTTTCCTAGACTTCCTTGCAGCTAGACTCAGCCATGTCATTGTGTTCCAGCCAGCGAGAGGTGAGTGGAACTTGTACATGCAACTTGTAGGCCGTGACTTTAAAGAGAAAGGGGAGTGCCCTCTGCTTCCCTTTTCCTGTAGTGCCAAGGTGGATGTCCTTTCAGTAGCTGCTGTAGCTCTCTTGGATAGCGGGGTGGCCAGTTTGAGAGTATCTGAGCAACAAGATGGAAAGGGCCCGGGTCTCCAACATCAAGGATAGCCATGCCAACCCTGGACCTCTAGGCGTTGCTGTTAGGTGGGGGAGAAACGCACTGCTCTCTTGTGTGAGTGACTGTTGCTTTGACATTTGATATGGTAGGTGAGCTTGTCATATATACATACATGCATACAATTTATATCTGTGAAAATTAAGTCAAAGGCAGCAGAAGGAGTCAGTAGGGGCAAGTTGCTAATATTGTGTGTGTGTGTGGTTTTTTTTTTTTTAAAGTGTGGGAAGACAACTAAAAAGAATGGGCATAAAACTTTAGGAAGGTTCCATACTTGATTGTGATTAAGTTCTTGCTCTTCTTTAAATAAACAAAACTAGAAATCATGCACAATATTTGGGGGTGTGTTTTGTGCAAGAATACCATACTGTTCAATCCTAAATCAACTGGGAGTTTGATAAGTCCCTTATCACTTATATATAAGTTAATATTGATTGGATTGAATGTTCCAGGGGTATTACTTGGTTTTTAATCGTCAGTATTTAAGTTATACCATGAGTTAAGAACATTCATACCAGTTTCTTGTTTGTATGGTTTGGGATTAATGCATAATCTGTACCATCTTAGATAAGGGAGGGAGGGGGATGTTATTTGATACTGAAAAAGCAGCTTACAGTTGACCATTATTTGCAATACATATATAAGGAAAGGATACATTAGTCCTTTAAAATCCCATAATAAAGTCTCAGAAAGGAAAATGTAATTGCCTACTGGCCTGACATTTAGTGTCACTCAATTATTTTTGTTACCTTTGCCTTTACTTTCTAACCCTGATCTTTGGGATCTCCAGCTCCGTGTTTCCAAAGAAATCTGAGGTTCTTGTCGTGATCAAACACAGAATTTCTAGGTCTCTATTTTACTGACTTTGCTAAACAAATACAGTGTCTTGATAATGCATCGAGGCCACCTGCATGGATCAACTGGCTGAGCATAGGAAGTCACGCTGGCAGGACAGTCTTGAGGGCCAAGAATCATCAGCCTGGGGTGTCACCAGTCTACTCTAAGTGTTAGCTGGAACTCTTCATGGCTTTAAGTCTCCCTATCACAGGGTCACAAACGTGGCATGATGTGGTCGTTGGACATCGCTCTGACGCTGTGACAGCGCTCGAAGGGTCATTCTTCAGGTGAGAAAGTAGATGTCTATCTTGTGAATTAGAGGACTTTGAATGTTCTGCTTTGCCGAATTCAGATTTTCAAGTAAATGTGAGTGGGTAGCTCCTTCTAGAATGCAACATTCTCCTACAGAAGGTGTCCTTGGTGGTACTCAGCACAGGGCTCACCAGTACTTCACAGGGCACAACAGTCCTGAACGGGTCAGCATCCAGGCTCATGCAGCAGGGACACCCGGGTTCCTCTTGTACACCAGGCAGACCTCTGACCTCCAGTGGTGTTGGTGGGAGTCGCGCTTCTGATTCACGGGTCACTATCTCTCTGAATTCTTTAGTGTAATTTGCTAAAAGATGGAATTTCACTTGCCCTTATGATTCTAATAAGTTAATTCATAACAATTTCATAGAGCTGATTCATTCCTGCCCTGCTTATTTATTAAACAAAATATCCATAGGAATTCAATGGAAAGTTAAGTGAGTCCAAACAGACTGATTCTCTGACAGCGGTGTCTTCTGGCTGTGATATGTAGAGAGGCTGCCCAGGCCATGTTGGAACTGGATGGTTTGATTGCAGACTGCCAGAGTGGAAGGCGTCAAGCCCGCGTTGATGGCGAGAGAAGCCATGGCCGATGTCTGTCTTTAAAAACAACTGCCTTTTACAAACCCAGCATTTTATTTTATTTTGGTACTGGGGATTGAACCCAGAGATGCTCAACCACTGAACCTCATCCCCAGCCCTTTCTATCTTTTATTTTGAGACAGGGCCTCACTAAGTTGGAAGCTGGCTTTAAACTCAGCCTCCTGAGTTGCTGGGATTACAGGTGTACGCCACCCTGCCTGACTCAAATTCAACATTTTGATAAGCTGTTTTTTAAAACTGAAAATGCATGAACAGGGGATGGGGGGAGATCAGGAAAGTGTACCATAGAGTCCCTTCTGATCAAAATGTAACTCAAAGCATAAAGTATCTTTCAAGGCAATGATTAGGGGATATGTTGATCTCGCTGTCTTTCATGACATGCTATTCAGAGTAGCCATTGTTCATTAATAATAGGGGTTTTCTTTAGACCAGCTGGCCAAATGGTTTCATTTTCACTTCCCTGACTACTCATTATAACTGTCTTCCAGAGTTAGGAGTGCCTCATAGCTGTCACCTAGAGTTAGGACACCCCAGTCAGTCAGGATAGAAGAGTCTGCACCACCCAATTAACTTCCTTGCCTGGGCAGAGACAGCCTTGGGATGTCCAGGCTCAGTGGATTCCTGCTGCACGGTGGTTCCATTCTTGGGGTCCTGAGTGCTTCTCCACAAGATGTACGAGATTGATCAAAGAGCTATTTCACCCTACCACAGGATCTTGTCCAGTGCGTTTCATGTTAGTGAAATGTGGGGTACAAACAGAAAGCGGAATTATTATTAATTAGTCCATGCAACAAACAGAAGGCGTCTACAGTCATGCTACTGCCTGGAAAATCCAGTCAGCCGTGCCCACTGAGGGAGAGTGGGAAAGCCCGACACCTGCCAGTGCACCGAGCAGCCGGTAGGTGGGAACATGCACCTCCCCTTCCCGTGACAGCTGATTTGGGGCAGATTTCTTCCTCAAAATGGCCTTGGCTGGCAGATGATCTCCAGTGAACTGGCTTGGCAGTCTGTGCACACAGAAGGCACAAGTGGCAGCCATCAGATTCTGTTGAACACCAGGGGCAGAATCTTGAGCCCCTGAGAACTCTGGCAGCAGAGGTGGGTAGGTGCAGCAGGCAGAGGTGAAAGGGGACCACGTTGTCGATGGGCAGGTGACTGTCACTGGCCTTGTGATGTTTGGCCTGGACTATTCCAGTCTCCTGTGTTTGCTCTGCATTCCACTTCACCAGGGAATGCTGATTTTTAAAAAATGAGTTTTCCTGAGCAGATCAATAACGTGAAGGGAAGTGAAATGTTGGAGGAACTCTGTAGCTGTTTGGAGGAACTCCTCAAATCATAGACAGAGCACACAATGACTGTTTTCCTGTGAGAAGAAATACTTGAAGGCCTGTTTCTTCACCGTTATTAAGCAATTCTGGCTTCCATTCATGTGTGAAATGAAGTGGAGGAAGTACATTCCCATAAACAATGCTCTCTAAATCAGGCAGGCTATATTACTTTTTATAATTTTATTTTCCTAAAGATCCAATCATTAGTAATGGGAAATCGCTTCCTTTGGAATTTGCCGTCACTCCATAGCATCAGCCCCTCTACTTCATCTACTCTGGGAAGCTGCCCCCGTGGAAACACATTTCACCTTTCTCTTCCACGCATCCCTTGCCTCTTTCTTTTTTTTTTTTTGCATTGCTGGGGATTGAACCCAGGGCCTTGTGCTTGCAGGGCAAGCACTCTACTGACTAAGCTATCTCCCCAGCCCTTCCCTTGCCTCTTAAAACCTGTTTCCAGACTCTTGAAGTGCTTTGGGAATGCAAACTTGCACTGTCCTCTCTCTTGTTTGTGCCCTCTGCCCCCCCCCCCCCCATGGCATCCCCGTTCCCTGCGTGGTGTTGAGAATTGCATCAGGCTAGTTTGCCATTAATCCATGCATTACTCACAGAGTCGCTTTGGAGGGACGTTGATGACAAGTTTAGCAAGCACTAAGAAATCACAGTGAGACTTATTTTTTCTGTGACTGATGAGGATGTGCTTCTCTTGATGAGAGCATATTCCTTTAAAAGCCACTCATTGTGACAGTCAGCCACTGACTTACATATTAAGAGAAACGAGAGGGGTACTTTTTAAAGAAAGGACCAAGGTGGGAGTATGGACTCCAGTTCAGCAGTCTGCATCTTGGTTGACTCTCTCTCTGAGTGATAGTCACACCCCAGGTTTGTCCTACTCCAGGTTATCCCTCGTCAGCACAAAGGCTGATGGCAAATTCTACAAACAAAATGAATTTGAATTGACCTTCATAGTAAAAGCACTTTGGAAGAACTTGGCCATTCAGTGTGTTGGGCCGTATGTCCCTGCTCAGGCCCACTGCAGCAGGTACATCTCTAAAGAGCAAAATGAGGAACTATATTGTTAACTAATATTGTTTGCAGTATAAGAAACATGTTGTAAAATATCATCACAGGTTTCTTATAATTAGGACAAAATAAAAAAAAAATCAGAGAGGGGATGCTTACTTTTAAGGTGCAGCCACAGTAAATTCTGGATTATAGTTCCTTGGAAGCTATGGATCCCAAATAGAGTGGGAAAGTTAATAACCAAGTTAGCAAATTTGCTTCATAATAACAATTTCCATTTTCCTTGAGGAATATTTCCTGATGCTATTATCTTTCCTCAAGGATAAAGTAGAAGTCTTTTCTTCCCCAGGGATACTGTTTGGGGCAGATCTTGGCATTCACAGATGAACGGGTGTTTCATCTTCTGCCCGTGTCAAGTCGGTGCCTGTCCTGCGCTGCCGGGGAATCCACACTGTTCATGCCCTGGGCTTATGGAAGTCTAGTTATTAAAAAAAATTAACAGAAGTGCATATTGTCAGCTGCTTGGCTGGCGGTTGTTCAGCGTCATTCTTCAGAGGCTCCGGGTGGGCTGGATGATGGATGGACCACCCAGGGAAGCAGCAGGGCTTAGTTTGGGATGTACTAAGGGGATAAGGACAATTACACAAGATGAGGAACTGATCTCTGGTTCATTTCAAACTCAGCATAAAAGAGAGAGTACCCCAAATAGATCACTAAAGCGCCCCAAAGAAGGTGGGGCTCAGCTTCCCTGGGCAGCAAGAGCAGGCACTCACTGGCGCCTGTCTGTCCCTGGCCTTGGCAAGGAGGCGTGGCTCACATGGCTAATTGGTCTGAGAGAGTGAAAGCGTCAAATTGAGTGCTATGTAATTTCTTAATCTGTGTTTGCTTATTTAATACTCCAGTTGACACATCCTATTTGCTTTGTCATGGTTCTAATTCTGTGAGTGTTTATGTAGAGAAATATATCCCTGTTCTTATTTTGTTTTTCTCCTACATAAACCCAATCATGGAGGAACATAATAAGTATCCAAGGGATTAAAGAAATTCTAACACATTATACTAAGAAATGTTAAAATCTGCAACCAGATATGAACTGACCTTTCTAAGAAAGAGTCGGCAGGAATTAGCATCAACAGATGTTCGCTACCAATTGAGAGCATGAGACCCTGAGTCACTAGCCGAGAACGAAAGGTCTCTAAGCCAGAACGTATTTGTAAGTGCGATAGCTGCAGCAGTTGTCTGTCAGTTACTAGGTGACAACTTAGATGATAACTTTTTTTCTTTTTGGTTTGTCAATATGGGATGTTGACATAACTTTCTGTAAAAACATTGTTTAGCTTCCATATTCATTACCTATTTTTAGCAAAATCATAAATAGTGTGAAATAATATGTATTCTTGGGAAATATTATGCCAGAAATCTCATATATGTGTTTAAAAATGATTGTTGCACTGTGAATGGATTTATAGAAATATGAAAAACTCAAAAAATAACTAAAAAGTGTGTGTGTGTCTGTGTGTGAGAGAGAGAGAGAGAGAGAGAGAGAGAGAGAGAGAGAGAGAGAGAGAGAGAGAGACTGACAATATCCAAAAGTGTTTTCCCATGGAATGAGGTTGCCCTATAAAAAGTTGAAAAAATAAAAAGGGACTTGTTTGTCTCTGTCCGTGTGAAGACCGGGGATTTGTTGATTCGCATTCTGCTTTCCTCCAGGCAGTGAGGTCCAGTGCTGTTCTCCACTTGCCACAGAGTCATTAATGCCACAGTGCATACTCGTGGGCCCAGAGGTCCCAGGAAGTCAGTCATTCCGCTTTGCCAGAAGGAATCCTATATGAGTTACTGATTTCCAGTTCCAGAAAATCTTGGAACACATGAGGCATGTTTCTTAATTACTAATTTTGAAGGTAGTTTAACTGCCCATTTGCAAAAAAGAAGAACTAGTTCATTTAAGTGAAAGTTAGTTTTAAATTTTAAGAGGACTTTTTGTCTATTATTTTATATATTTTTATACATATAGAGAGGAATGTGTACTAATTATTGCTAACATGTAATATATAGAAACATTCAGATAAGCAAATAAAAAGCACACAGGATGTCATTAACTACTAGTTATCACTGTTAACTATTTTTGATATTTTCTTTTTTGGATGTTTACTGCTTATAATTCTCTTATTCATTCAAAAAATTTTTTTGGAACTGGGGCTTGAACCCAGGGGCACTTCTAACCACCAAGCTACATCTCCAGCCTTTTCTGTTTTTTTTTTATTTTGAGACAGTGTCTCGCCCCTTTGCTTAGGGCCTCACTAACTTGCTGATCCTCCTGCCTCGGCCTCCTGAGTTGCTGGGATTACTGGCATGCACCACCATGCCCGGTTTATTCAATAATTTTATGGACCTCATAGATGTCAATCTCTATTAGATAGTAAAAACAGATCAGTGGGCAAGAAATCCTTCATGGAATGTGAAATCTGATGGAGAGTCTATGTTAAAAACAGCATATAGATCAGCTACAACAGACAGTTGCTACAGGGGAACAACACAAGATGCTGTGGAGGCCAATGACGAGGAGCTCCTCCCAGTCTGTTTTCTCTTGGGTATAATGGAGACTTCTTGCAGGGTGTTGTGATGGCTGGGGGTGGGGAGGGGATCTTAGGAGATAGTGCTGGTGGTGGGATGCGCACAATGAGACCTCAGCAAACGGCAGCAGAGGTCATGCCTGCCGTGCACAAGGTGGTAATTTAGGTTTGAGAAGCTGGACTCAGATTATGGAAAGCTGATGGGCTTAGAAAAAATAGGAATCTAAACTCCTTATGCCCAAGTTTTATCTGGGAACCAATGTTGCTCTTTTGGTCTTTCTCTGTCTACTTATTTAGCTTGACTGTTAGGGACCCCAAACCTTGTCCGAGTTACAGCTCTGAGTTCTTTCCCTCGGATTCCTATGGCCGAGTCTGGAGTGTCCTTTGGGCCTCTCACCACAGAGTGGTGTTCTGTGACCTTGAGCCAGAGTCTCAGTGAACTTGGGCCTTCCCTCCCTCTTCTGTTAGGCAGGAATAATAAGTAGTGCTTCACTCACAGGTTGAGGATTGACGGGAGGGAAGCTTCTGAGGCCCAGCAGTGAGCCATTCTTATTTCATGCTGCCTGTGACCCCTTTACATGAACTATTAATAAACTGCCTTTCCTTGGAATAATTATTCCTGTAAACTGTGTGCTTCTTTTCTTTCAACTAAAAATCGCCACTGAAATGAAAGTCACGCTGACAGGTGCAATCTTAGCCTGTAACTTTTTAATCGTCCTATTTATCTTATAATTTAGAATAAGAAGTTTTCCATTGTGTCTGCTGAGAAACGCAGCAATTTACTTTGTGTCACAAATGCCAGAAGCCAAACCGCCCAAAGCTCAAGGCCTAAGGGGAATTGGCTGGAGGACGGGCGGGCGTTCAGGACAGGTTTGCTCTTGCACCTTGCCTCCGCCCCGCCACCCAGCAGGGTTCACTCACCTGCTCTCTCCCTCACTCAGTCTTGCTCCCCTCTCCTTTTCCACCTACTCCAGGTTGTCTGTCTCTTGTAATTATCTCCTCAAATCAGAAAGTTCAAGAAGTATGTGAAAGAATCTGAACTTTGATATATTTTAAAAAATAGAAAGTTAGCTTTGAAAAATAACTTTCTGCTGTTAACGTTACTTGGACTTTTAAGTTTACTGGGATATAATTGGACAATTCATTTTCCTGTATTTAGTGTAAGATGTACAGTAATGAAAAGATCTTGTATTTAACAGGTTCTCTTCACATATCCAATTCTCAATTTAGTTTTCAAATGTATTTTTCTTGAATAGCACTAGATAGAATTGAATGCCTTTTTTAAGAGGTGAGTTTCATGTATGAGAGTGTGTGTGCACACATGCATGTTGCTTGGAATCATTCTGGGGTCACATGTAGAAGTTCGCTTACTGGTTGGGGCTGTACCTTTGTCATCTCTAAATCTTTGGAGCCAGGTATGGTAACAGTTAATGTACGTTCGGTGCCTAGTTACTGAAATGAACGGAAGTGAAGTGAGGTGATACCAAGAGGCATAGTTTTTCCCCTGCCAAGATTCATCTATCTCAGTGTCATTTTTTTTCGAGTGCTCAAAGGCACTTGGAGTGAGAGGAACGAGGCTGCTAGAACATGTCATCTCCTATGGAATGACATGTGTTTTTAAGGAGCACAGCTCTCACATTTCCTGGTCGTTTGGCTCCCCCTAATGGAAAGTTCTGTGCACTGCATTCTGAAACTGGACAAAGTGCCTAAGAACTCATTTATGTAGCTATGAAACTACAGAGAAACAAATCTTTTAATACAGTATTTAAACGTCAGTTTTGATAACTATATCTTTAAAGCGAAATGTGTACACAAAGATTTAAAAAATACACTTCAAAGGAAAAAAAATAAAATCATTCAGATCCCAGTTTGACCATTGAGTTGTATGGTTTATAACAAAACCTACCACCACTTTGTAGTCCTACAAATAAATGATGGTTGAATTACTTAAAATCAGTTTGGTCCTTTGGAGGCCTGCTTTTAAGACTTGTTAGGCGGGACCAAAGAAGCTTTAAGTTCAGGATTGATTATTCTGTGCCACTGAGACAGGGCCCTCTGAGCACCCCACCCGTGTCCAGTGAGGTTTTCCAGTTTAGTTGGTGGGACAAGGAGTCGTTCCTGGCACAGGCACTGATCCTTCTAGTCCTTCCTGATGGCTCCTTTCCTGGCCTCCTGGTTCCTCAGGCACGTGTGCTGGTCGGTCCTCCTGGAAGGCTCCAGGGCCACCCCTGCGGATCTCCAGCATGTGCTCTCTGCATGGTACTCTACTCCCTGTCCCTGTGTGGTGCAGACTCTGGCCTCTTGGGTGCCCTCTTTGGATCTTCAACTCTGTCTCTTCGACTCACGTAGTTGGCGGGTTCCACTGATCTGAGGCCTGGAGACCTGCAGGGCAGGAGCTGGTCTCAAGACTCCCTCATTGGTTTCCTGTCCTCTGGGGTCACTGTCCTTTCTTGCATAAAGCCCAGGATCCTTAACATCATCGTTTCATCTGTTTTGTCTGTTTTTTTTTTTCTTTGTATGTGCTCACTTATTTCAGGAGGGAGGGTAAACCAGATCCCTGCCACACCATCTGCCAAGACGCATGTCTCCCTTCTTTTTACTTGTGAATATGAATTCTGTGGAAATTTCTCCCAGGCGGGGTGTTTCTCACAGTGACTTTAGGGTAAGACACATGTGCCTCAGAACCTTCTGGGATACTTGTTAAAAATGAAGATTTCTGATATTCACCCAGGCCTGCTCCACCAGAATCTCTCCAGTGAGGCCTGGCCGGTGCTGTTTGAGTAGCCCCGCGTCACACACACCCAACTTCATGAACGCCACAGAGGGCCTGCTTTGGCCAGACTACCGAATGTGTATAATGAGTGTATTCTAACAGGGATCTGAGGAAAGAAGGGATGTTGGCTTGAAATTCTACCTGGAAGCCGAAGTCCTTTGTGTAGATGCAGTGAGGCTGCTTGCCTCAGGAGTCATCTGACTAATTTTTATTTCCTTAGACTGTTGACCATAAGTTCTTCAGCCACTGAAAAAGGACTTTGCCCTGGTGTGGGTTTCTTTGGTAAATAATTGCTTATCTTGATTACAAAATGTCCTTCGTCAGAAACACCTGACCTGTTTTCTTAAGAAGGAAAACAACTAAGTGGCCTTTGCTGGAGTCTTTACTGGGAAGCATTTACAGCTGCAGCTCCTTGGGCAAAGGCCACATGAAAGTTGATGTGGCCTTGAGGAGGCCAGAGCTGCAGTGACTTCTCCCTGGGCACCACGGGAACTGGATTCATCGAGTAGGAGGAGTTGGGACTGGTGGCCATGAGGGGTGACTCTGGTGTCCTTACCTTGTCGCTGGAGTGTGCAGCAGTTCCCCACTTAATGAAGGCAAGAGTGAGAGAGGAAGTTGGAAGGAGGGTGAGCTGGAGGGAGGGCTGACGAGAGCATGGACCTCCTTTAATCCCTTTGCACCTGAGCATTTCCCTCTGAAAGCGAGGCGGCAGTGTTGAGGGTACCCCCACCGCTGCAGGATTTTCTCCCTTAGAGAGAACTTGGTCTTCTGGTTAAGAACTTGGTAAACCTCAGATTGTTTGGGAGGCTAAGGTGTATTTCACTTCCGGATTGCTGCCTGGGCCTTCCGTCCCCTTCCGATCAGTGCCAGGGATGGTGGGAAGCCAGCTGTCCAAACCTCGTCCGGTGTTCACAGGGGATCCTTCCCCTGCTTCCGTGTTTCCCGAGCAAGGCTCTCCAGGAAAACCTTGAGTCCCACGGTGCAGCAACTCTGTGTGTGTGCAGACGTCATCTGAATTCAACGTCACCCAGCCTCCAAGCACGAATCTTAGTTTCCGCTGAGTGTTTGGATTCCGCACACCAAGTGCTGTGCTTTCCTGGAAAGGGTTGGTCCTGTGTGATGCCATGTTGGTCAGTCACACCCCATCCCGCCTCGTTCTAGGAAGGAGCAGGAAGAACATCAAGTGTTCTGAATTTCAGCGTGGTCTCTTTGAAGGACGCCTTTGAGCTTATTGTTTCTTTGAAGAGCACGTTTAAAAATGAATAGAACTGTACTGGGCATCAGGAATCTTTAAAAGATAGATACTCAAAACATTTCATTATGCTTTTACATGATTTTGGTTAGAATTATATTTGCCAAATAGTTCGGCTGGAACTTTAAATGTCTCCTAGTACAGAAAGCAGAAATGAGGAGTTGTGTTTCTGTCCTCCTGGCCCACTGACCTGAACAGTAGCCAGCCTGCCTGTGCTGCTTTGCAGCGGGTCCGTGTAGTCTGAGAAGAAAGAAGCAAGTCTGCTAACTTTCTTTGGCAAATAATTGCTTATCTTGATTACAAAATGTCCTTCATCAAAAACACCTGACCTGTTTTCTTAAGAAGGAAAACAACCAAGTGGCCTTTGCTGGAGTCTTTACTGGGAAGCATTTACAGCTGCAGCTCCTTGGGAAATATATTTCCTTTGCCACGCAGCTTCTGCTCCTGTGTAAAAACCCTTTCCCATGGAGCATCTGTATGGGCAAGATTTTGTTACAGATAGTGGCTTCTTAGTCATGCATTCTTGTTATTTTAGGAAGTTTGGAATCACTTGCTAGGAATTCAAACCTGGTGCAGATTTGACCACCAGTGCAAGCAGCATGCTCAGGATTCCAGATGGGGAAGTGTGGATGCTTACACAACACTCCTGGGCGCCCAGGCAGCCCTGTGACAGGCAGGAGATCACTTGTCAAATCCCTACCTGTGGAGTAACATCATTCTGGACAACTGATACTCGGAGCAGAGCATTCACTGAGGCAAGGGCAAAGGAAGAAGGAATGTGTTTCCCCCCTTTCTTTCATGCTGTTACACTTATTTACATTTGGATTACAGTTTACACTTAAAAAGGAATTTTAATTAATTTGCAAATTGCTTTACTATTCAAAACATATTAAAAAGTCACGGTCTTGGTGTTGCAGTTTCTGTGAAGTTGAACATCAAGGGCTAAGGTCATTTTGATTTATCTTAGAGGTGCTGGGTTGAATCCAGAGCTCGCCCCACCCCAAGGCCCCTATGTTGTAACTCAGATGGGAGCTCATATAGTTCTTGCCTTCCACTGGAACATCACTGTATTTACTTTTTGTAGTGTTCACGACTCTATGGCACTGCCTTCCACATGGTAGGCACTAATTATCCCTTAAAAACGAATCGGAGACCCCTTAACAGAGCTTGTTTGAACGGGAATAATTATATGAGTGACAATTGCAAGAGCAAGATTTAAGCCTGAAGTTGTTGTAATTTTAGGGACTCGCATGTGTCTTCTTCCTGGAGTGATTATTTCTTGCTGTTTGCTCACTGAGGTTCCCGTGGAAAAATGAGCGCAGGGACACAGCTCACTGCCTGGTCCGCATCGCAGTCGGTGCATTCTAGGTGAGGATAAGGGAAGAGGCTCCAGAAGGACGGCCCTGTAAGAGCCTGTTGAGTTACCAGTTGTCAGTGTAGCTGACCAACTACTGTATACACTGAAAACACACGTTGATGTTTAGTATTAGTGATGAGTATATGCTCAGTACCTAAGTTTCTGTAAAAGTACTGTGGCTTTCTGACCTGCACACTTTAAGAAGTTTCTAACAAACATACAAGGCCTTGTGAGATCTAACTCCCCTCCTACTTCCTGAGCTTTATTTGTTATTTTTATTCTGATCGATTTTGTTGGATCCACATAGGGTGGATGGGGGGCACTTTTACCTCTTCCCATTCCAGCTCTTTCTCTGTAGATATCTACATTGTTCTATCTGGAACTCTGTGGTAAACTGCTAATCCATTCCAGATATGAGCTCAGAATGACTTCCTCAGAAGTGATGTCCCAAAGCCCCAACCCTGTCCTCCTCCTCTCCTCGGTGTTTCCCTTTTGTGATTAGATAATTTATTGTGTAGCTAGTTCTTTCTCTGGGCATATGAGAGCTTCACGAGGAAAGTATCTGACTGGTTCACCTCTGAATTCGCTGGGCTTTTCCAGACTGTAAGGCTAACAGTAGATAAACAATATTTGCTGAAGCCATGAATATAGAGTGAATCATCTAAAGCTCAGTTACCTTTTTTTTCTTTTCCTCTTCTTAGCTGGGAAGTCATCAGTTCCAAACCGGATGAAAGACCCAGGCTCAGCCACTGTATTGCAGAATCGTGGATGAATTTCAGCATGTTTCTTCAAGAAATGTCTCTTTTTAAACAGCAGAGCCCCGGAAAGGCAAGTTTTCTAGTATAAGAGTGTTTTTAAAATGTGCAGTGCATATTTATCATATGCTTTTATCATAAGCATTCTCTAATTCTGAATACACACTAGGAACATACAGCAGAAAAGCTATAATCAGCCAGACTCAGGAACTGTAGTATGCTCTCGGCAGCTGGTACGTGCACCTGTGATCCCAGCAACTCAGGAGGCTGAGGGAGGAGGATTGCAAGTTCAAGACTCGTCTCAGCAATTTAGTGAGATCTTGTCACAAAAGAAAAAATAAAAAAGGCTGGGAATTGTAGCTCAGTGGTAAAGTACCCCTGGGTTCAATCCCTGGTACCAAAATTTAAAAAAAATATATATTTTTCTAATTGTTGAAGGGACCTTTATTTGATTCATTTCTTTATATGCGGTGCTGAGAATGGAACCCAGGGCCTCACGTGTGAGGCAAGTGCTCCACCACTGAGCCACCACCTCAGCCCCCCAAAACGTTTTTTGAAATTATGTATCTTACACATATTTATTTAGCTTATTAATTGACTAGCCTTATCAGCCAAGCCAAGATGAAAAAAAAAAATCTTATTTAGAATTTCATTCATGCTCATTGGCCCACTTCTGAGGTCAAAGGGACATGAATTGAACACACAGTTCTTTGAAGGTACTTTAAGAGGTCACAGTGTTGTCACTCTCAGTCCTAATATTGGAGACTTGCGTGGCTTATTTATTTAAGAAAGAAAACTTTGGCAGGAACATTCCTCATGATAACATAAGTGGAACGAGTGTTTTCCCAATTTACGGTAAACCCCTCCGGGTGAGTCTAAAGGATTGGAGAGCAATGACCTGAGCAAGCGCACACACCTTCGCAGCCTGATGACAGTCTTGGTAGCCGGGGTGAAATGCAGAACCACCACAGGCCTGTGAAATATCTACCTGTGGTTGGAACGAAGAGCAGAGGTGTCAGCCTTTGTGATCCCTGTCATTGTGCTGTGTATGGTGGTCTCATGACTTTGCTATTATTAAATAATAGAACTGTGCTTGGAAACAGTTGGAGCACAGTGAGTGGAGCGTTGTCTTCTGATGGGTATTTTTAATCACTGAAGGTAATTTTTAGAATAGATATCTATTAGGAGCATGGCGTACTTTTGGTGCTTATTTTTTACTCCAGTGATTAAAGGTATCTCAGAAGATTCTAAGCTTTAAACTTCTGCACCGGATTGCCTCATTGTGCTCCAGGTCCACTAGCTGGAGATGATGGTGCTACAAGATCTAAGGGATAATAAGAAAACACTTTGCAGACTGAATTCTGGATATAGTTATGCTTTTATATGTGTTCCTTCAACTTCTGCAGCTCTTCCTCTGACTTTTGTTTTAGAATTCCACATTCCTTCTAGGGCCCTTACTGTTTGAGAAATTGCTGTTAATTTTATTCCACAGGTTCTTCTATACTCCTTTTGGCTAGTTAATTTATTAACCCCATGCCAAAGAATGGAAAATCAAAGTCAGCCTGAAATTTAGACTCTTTGCTTTCTCTTTTTCAGTTACTGAAGAGAGGTTTGTACTCCTTCCTCATGTCTTCTTCATAGCAAAGTCTGCTAATGAATTTTCCTTCATTATTGATTTATTTTAATACCTCCATTTAAAGATAAAGAAATAGGAAGAGGAAGATAGTTAAGACTGGAGTATGGAAATTAAGTGAAGACTATAAGAGTTTTTTCTTTTGTCTTGATCTTTCTAATGGGAATTAAAGAAATCTTTGGTAGATTTAAAAAAAAATTCTTAAAACAACCGTTTTTTTTTTTTTTTTGGACAGAAGGAAAGTAATCAGATTTTGCTGTAGGAGTGTCATTTCAATAGCGGTTGATCCTCGGTGCCCTAGAAGTGGATGGAGTATATTAGGAAGGACGATCACAATGACCATAGTGATCTCAGTTTACCAGCATGCAAATTACATTAGATTGGTGTAGATGCCTCTAAATTCTGTAACATGTTTTGCTGTGTTTATGTATTTGATTGGGCTTACAGTGGTAGTTTAAAATTGCTGACTTAGTAAGCTGACTGCATTACTTTCACTAAATGAGGCAAAGTAGAAGAAGTTTCTGGGATGTAGTACTCTTCAGGTCTCTTGCAGCTGGCAGTAATACAGACCCAGGCATGAGTAATGGGAGTCCTCCTTCTCAGGGCCAGAAATTAACTCCTCTGCTCTCAACACGATACCACTAAGTGCCAAAGGGAACTAAGGCTGTTGAATGTCCATATGTGCCAAGAGTGCTGTTTGCCATAATCTGACAGGTCACATATAGATAAATGATAGCGTGTGTATTCTGTGCTCCAAAATGTCTTGGTGTTGTATGTAACTGTCCCATGTTATTTCTTTTACTTCTAGTTTTGTCTCCTGGTCTGCAGTGTGTGCACATTTTTTACAATCTTGGGAAGTTACATTCCTGGGGTTATACTCAGCTATCTACTGTGTAAGTATAGTAGAACATTTGGCTAATTTATGTGATGCACATGTCACCATTTAGAGGTCAGAAGACCTCCCATAGTTTGGAAGAGGAGGAATGAGTTCTTCATTACAAAATAAGTTGATTATCTTTAATCTCCTGCTGCACAAAGTTTCTCTATTTTCCCTAGAAAGGTGTTTATATTTTAAAATTAGAACCGCAAAAGCCAGGATCATGAGTAAATATTTCTATGTTGAATTATATCAGTTAAACTGTACACCTTACCCCGGCCCCCAAATATACCAACACTTTTGCCTTGTGCAAGTTCTGTGGTTCAAAAAAATAAAAGCACAATGAGATCTCATTGCACCTCCACCAGAATGGCTGAAATTAAAAATACTGACCATATCAAGAATTTGGAAGGATATGAAGCCCCTGGAATTCTCACTTACTGTTGGTGGCTAGGTAGAACTGTACAGTCACTTGGATGACAGTTTGGCAGTTGCTAGTGTATGACTCAGCTGTCCCACAGATAGGTATTTACCCAAGAGAAACAGAAGCATACATGTTCACAAAGACTCGTACACAAATGTTCGTAGCAGATTCATTTGAGGTAGCCAGAAGTGGAGTATGATCCATGTGACCACCAACAGATGAAGAGATGAACTATGGTATATCTAAACAATGATTAACTAAAAATCGATACATGAAACTGTGGTTAAATCTCAAAACAATTAGGTCGAGTGGGAATTAGGTCAAGTGTACTGTATAATTTTATTTATATATAATTCGAGAAAATGAAAAGTAGACTTTTTTGGCAAAGCTGGTCAGCAGTTGCCTGGGGTCAAGTTGGGTGGGGTAGGGAAAGGCCGCAGGCGGAAGGGAAGGAGTCATGACACTTTCGGGGTAGTAGTCATGTTCAGGTGGATTGTGGCCATGGTCTCTCAGTGTGTGTGTATCAGAGCTTCCCAGGTCGACAAGTGCCTGGCTGGCACAGTCTTCTGTGTGTCAACTCTGATTCAGGAAGTGCTGCTGTGGCAGCATAGACTTTGTTCTTCCTGAACCACGAAGATCTGTCACAGCTGCCTTTGATGGCGCAGGCACCTCCCTACTTAGTCTCCCATTTTTCTTATACTGGTTTTTAAGATTCACAGATCGTTCCTTGGCCTCGGGATATTACCTAACAACAACAGAGGAATAATTACTAGGGAATAGAACACATTCAGTTTGGCAATTCTCATTTCTTATAGTATTTCCAGAGCATAACACAAATGGCAAATGGTCGGAACTCAAATCCAGTCTTCTAGATAGAACTCTCATAAAATATCAACCTCTCGATCAGCATTGCCCAGGAGGTACAGGAGAGAAGGACCGGGGAAGGCTGGGTGGGGGCCAGGCATTTTCCAGAGGGTTCGCACTCATCTTTAATTGCACAGCAACTCCAAGCAACCCTGTTACCCCAGTGCTACTGGGGAGAGGCTTGTAGGTAACAGGAACTTTCCCATGGTAAAATGGCATTAAATAAACAGAGACCAGGTCTCTCTTAGGGCACTCTCTGAAAAACATACAACCTTTCTATAGGTTTTAAGGCAAAAGTATTAAGGTGAGAAAGTTGATCTGATTGCCAGTCTACAGACAATGCCTGTGTGATGTGTGTGTGGGAGTGTTGTGTGGGTGTGCATGCAGGTGTGTGTAGTAAAACACGTTTCATTACCAGGAAGAACAGAAATTAGGAAATGATTCTGATTAGGAAGAGGTATTATCCTAAGGAAAAAAATTATATTTTTCAATAAAGAAAACTTTAGTATTTTGTGAAATACTACAATGTAAACTTTTGTAAGGAAGCACATTTTATCTATACTCTCTTCCTTCTTGTATTTCAGTACTGTTTGCATTTTTGTGTCCACTGTTTAAATGTAATGATATTGGACAAAAAATCTACAGCAAAATCAAATCGGTTCTGTTGAAACTAGATTTTGGAATTGGAGAATATATTAATCAGAAGAAACGAGAGAGAGCTGGTAGGTAAAGTTTAAATTTTAGATTTTATGCATCAAATAAGATATTAGAAGGCTACTTGTTATAAAATTGCCTTTATGCATTTCAGGGTGCATTTAGCCTTTTACTAAATGTGATTATAGAAGCTAATCCCCCAAAGTAATATATGTGACCTTTTCCTATTTAGGCTTTATTCTTTTCTCAAATACACAATTGACTTTTTAATCTAAAATTTTTGGGAAGAGACAGAATTTCTTTTTCTTGCTATTTATGATTTACTTTGTGTTGATAAGAGTGTGGGATAAGAGCGTGGGAGCCATGTAAAAGGGGGTTGAAATAACAGGGAAGGGAAAAGAAAACAGGAAAAACTAATGTGATCATTTTTTACATTTTAACTTGGCGTATGACTTTATAGGCTCTCAAACTATAATGTGCATCAGAATCATGTGGATGAATCGGGGAACTATAGATTGTGGGTCCCACCCCAGAATTTGTGAATCAGTAGACTGAGAATCTGCATTGCTAAAAAGTTCCCAGAGGTGATAATGCTACTGGTTCATGCTATGAGAACCACTAATAGGTACTGTTTCCTTTGAAAAGCAAACATTTGTAAATATGTGAAGTTTCTTAAGTGCAAACATTTAATGGTAGGGAAACATTAGAGAATAAGGGGAATATGGGGTAAGAATATATAATAAAATAAATACACTATGTCTAAGCTTGCCAGGAAACTGAAAGCTTCCAAATTTTTTTCCACAGAAGCAGATAAAGAAAAAAGTCACAAAGATGACAGTGAATTAGACTTTTCAGCTCTTTGTCCTAAGGTATTTTTTTGTTTAGTTTTCAATTTGTGTGATTTGATTGTTCATTTATTTACATGAATCAAAGCTGAATGATTTTCCTGATATATACTACTCCTATTTTATTTGGACAATCACAAAGGAAAATACTCATTTGTTTTTATTAGGATGACATTTCAGGGGTTAGTGTGGGTTTTTCATAAGATTTTCCTCTGAAGTTTAAAATGTGCTACTGGTATTTCTATTAACACAGATTAGCCTCACAGTTGCGGCCAAAGAGTTATCTGTGTCTGACACAGATGTCTCAGAAGTATCTTGGACTGATAATGGGACTTTCAACCTTTCAGAAGGTTACACTCCACAGACAGACACTTCTGACGGTATGCTAATATTTCTGGATACTCTTATTAATTATGAAGTACATGCAAAAATATTTAACTTCTGTCACTCATGAGTGGATAAATAAAATGCCACGTATCCATACAGTGGAAACTTACTGGTCTGTAATAAAGGAATATACTGGGTTGGGGGAATAGCTCAGTGATGGAGTGCTTGCCTAACATAGACCCTAGGTTTGAATCTCAGCATTGAAAAAACAAAGTAGATAAGCCAGGCACAAATGGCCACATACGTATGATTTTATTCACAGGAAATGTCCAGAATAAACAAGTTCATACAGTGGGAAAGTAGGCTAGTGGTTTCTAGGGACTCTCAGAGGGAAAGATGGTGAATGACTATTAATTGGTGTGACTTTTTGGAGTGATACAAGTATTCTGGAATTAATGGTGATCATTGTACAGTTCTGTGAATATACTAAAAAACCACCACACTGTATTTTAAAAAGGTGAATTTTACGATATACAAATTATATCTCAAAAATTGTTTTAAGGAAATGAGAAAAAAATCTTAGTCTGTGTCAAAAGATGCCTCTATTTTGAAAAAGAAAAAGAAAAATATAAAAAATTACTTTATGAAATGTCTGAGCCTGCGGGGTGGTGATGGGGTGGGGGTGGCACACGCCTGTAATCCCAGCAGCTTAGGAGGCTGAGGCAGGAGGATTGCCAGTTCAAAACCAGTCTTAGCAAAAGCAAGGTGCCAAGCAACTCAGTAAGACAAATACAGAATAGGGCTGGGGATGTGGCTCAGTGGTCAAGTGCCCCTGAGTTCAATCCCTAGTTCCAAAAAAAGAAAAGAAAAGAAAAGAAATGTCTGGCAGTATTCCTTGTATCCTTAATGAGAAGAGAGAAAGAACAAAGCCGATTCTATATATCTGGGCCCGGTGTTTATTAAAAGAGATTGAAGTTTGGAGGGCAAGTTCCCCTGAGTCCAAAGCTAATTCCAGAGTTTCTCATGTTTGTCTTTAAAGTTAAGCAAGTCTCTTCATTTTTTATGGCTAGGTAAAAATTAAAGTTAATATGGTAGATCAAGAATAGAATTTATTAATGTAAATTCCATCCATAGCATAAGTTGAGACAATGCTTGTGCAATAACTTAACTTTTGCTATTTTCATTGAATTGTTTTAAATAATAATTGCTTTGGATTAATTGTCCAATTGGACCTTCTTTTAAATGGTCTCAATCGTATACTGAACATATGAGCAGATTATATGGAAGAGGATTAATAACCTGTTTTATAATTACTTTCCCAAAACACATGTTCTATAGAGAAGGGAGGGAGGCTGTTTGAAAGATGGGTTTGGATGTTGGGAGACCCAGATGCAGTCTTGCCTTGCTGCTAGCTCACTGTATGACTCTAAATGAGTGACATAATGTTTGTGGACCTCAATTTCGTTATATTTAAAGTACATTAGAACAAGAAGAACAGTGAAGTTCACTCAAGCTTTGTAAGCTTTCAGTATGTACAACTGAGGTCATATTTTAAAGACTGGAATAATAATCACTTTGTTCTTAAGCATCCCATTTCAGAATTATGTAACAAAAGGGAAGACAACCATCCAATCAACATATAGGAATTTTTAAAAATACTTTTTGGTTGTAGATGGACACAATAACTTTATTTTTTTTATGTGGTGTTGAGGATTGAATCCATTTCTACCACAGAGCCACAATCCTAGCCCCCAATCAATATATAGGGATTTCATTAATGGATTTGATTTCCAATCATTGCTATGAGGAGTTCACTGCTACACTGAGATTTTCTATAAAAAGTAAGAACAATAAAATCAGTCTGTCCCTCATCTGACGTTGCTTTCAAATATGACGCTGGGCATGGCCACTTTTGCTATATTGATGGACAGTCAAATGTTTCCATAAGCTCTTGGGTTGAACTGGAATAGAGGGGGCAGGAGTTTCTTTTCATGCTTTAAAGTCACAGGTTACAGGAGTCAAGTATGAAAATGCTCCATGTTTGAAAATGCTCAGGCTGGATAATGTCCACAAGTTGATGTCTCAGAATCAATGATAACTAATTGATATATTTTTAATTTGTGATCATGCATATTCCCAGTGTCTTAAGATAATTCCCACCTTAGGGGCAGGATGGAATTTTCTGATGAACATCTAAACTTTAGTCAAATCCTCAAGCTCATATTAGACGAGATTGAATATTCAGTGTTACATGCAATGTTTTGTGCTTAAGAGGGAAGTTAAAAGCTATAGGCAGACACACAGTATTTGTGTACTTGGGGAGAGCTGGTGTCACAGATTTGGGAAGGGTCCAATATGTTGTTAAATTGATTCAGGTTGACTCAGGAGGCAGGATGAATGCCAAGGTTGCAGAGGGTTCAGATCAAAGTCAGACTTTAGATATCTCTCATTTTAAATTTGTTTTGTTGCTTAAGTATGAACTGCTATTATGCACTTCGCAGATCTTGACCGGCCAAGTGAGGAAGTTTTCTCTCGAGGTCTTTCAGATTTTCCATCTCTAGAAAATGGCACGGGAACAAATGATGAAGATGAATTAAGCCTTGGCTTGCCCACTGAGCTCAAGAGAAAAAAGGAACAGCTGGAGAGTGGTCACAGATCAAGCAAAGAGAAGCAGTCAGCAGCTGGTCTCACCCTTCCTCTGAATAGTGACCAAACCTTCCACTTGATGAGCAGCCTGGCTGGGGACGTCATCACAGCTGCAGTCACTGCTGCTATTAAAGACCAGCTGGAGAATGCTCAGCAAGGCCTTGCTCAGGCTGCGCCCAGCCCAGGGGAGGACACAGACACTGAAGAAGGTGATGACTTTGAATTACTTGACCAGTCAGAGCTGGATCAAATTGAGAGTGAATTGGGACTTACACAAGATCAGGAAGCAGAAGCACAGCAAAGTAAGAAATCTTCAGGCTTCCTTTCAAATCTACTTGGAGGCCATTAACTGGGAATCAGCTTGCAGCAGTACAGATGAACCACCAAAAAATTTCAAACAAGACAAAACAAAACAAAACAAAACAAAAAAAGACAAAAAAAAAAAAAAAAAAGGAAAAAAATTGAACTGTGAGCTTTAATGATTACTTTAGATTTTTGTTTTATTTTCCATTCTGCAGTGAATTAATTGGATATATATCAGCTGACACTGATAGATTGATATTTCTGATAGTTATTTTTATGTAATAAGCATGGAAATGAACTTTGTACACACACACACACATATATACTGTGTTATCAGAAAATATTAGGGGTTGTTTTTACAGCAAAAAGAAAAAAATACCCAAAGCACCAAATTATTAAGATCCTTCTATAAGTATTCTTTATTTTTTCTTTATAAATCATTTTCAAGCATGCACAATTTTATTGTAATTCACCAAAAATATTAATAATTAATTGTGACTACATGCTGTATCAGCTCCCTTACTCCTAATACTTGGAAACAGTTAAAAAAAAAACTGGTAGACTTTGATATAAAAAGACAGAAATTATCAAGATATCTTTAGTTGAAGGACTTAGGAAATACTATCAAAATTAATTTCCTAGGAAAAATTTTAAAAACATATTTAAGTGCTATGGTAGGCTGACACATTTCCATGTTCTCTCTGCAGTTGTAGACATAGGCTTTATTGATTGCCCTCTCTAGTCTTGGAGTGGGTGTTATGAACCCACAGAGAGCAAGTAGTTATGTATCACATAGATGATTAGGATGCAAACAGCGATTCGGCTATTTTATTATTCAGTTTTGTCCATGTTTGTAATAGGGATGTTGTAAGTACAGCTCTCTTCTGCCTGCTCATACTTAAGTTAAACCTTCACTTTTTATGTTGTGTCATGGGAAGAGTCTCCTAAAATTGTGAAACTAGTTCTTGATATGTTCTATGAGTGATGTGATCATCAGCAATAAAGAAATAACAACTGTTTTCTTAGTCTGTTAGATAGAAAAGAGGAAATTGCTTGGCTTTAAAGTGTATTTATTTGCCATTGAAGTCTAAATATGTAATCTGTTTCTTATTGGGTAGTTAAATATATATTTTCCTTAACTTAAACTTTTTTAGGTCACCTACAAATAATCAAATTTGACTTACAGTTTAAAACAAAGGACTAAAAAGCAGAAACCAAGATAGTTTTGTTTTTGTGATATAAACTTTTAGTAGTGTTGAGGGACCATGTCAGCAACTATCCAAAATCTCATAAATCTTCAGTTTTAGCTGGCATTTCTACAGATGCATATAGACATCTGAGATCCTCAGAAAGGAAGGATAATCTAAGAATATAGGAAATCAGCATTCCCTCCTTTCATTGTATCTCCTTTCTTATATTTCTAAAGACTAATTATAGGTAATCTGACATTTTAATGTAGCATCTTATTTATTTTTTCTTTCTGAGGTATTAAAATATCTAGACTGAATTTTGCCAAATGTTAAAAGGAGAAAAGTTACTGAAGACTTCGAACATTTGCTTTTTGTGACTAAGCTTGTTTCATTAGTGCCTCATGACTGTGTTTGATGTCCCTTATTGATACTAAGTGAGCCTGTGCCTTCATTATCTTGCCCATTTTGGTACAAATGTAAACCTGTGTTAGAAATTCTCTGACTGTGGGTTTTGGAAGAATATACCTGAATTCTACTCAATAAGATTCTGGACATGAAGAAAAAAATACAGTCACATATTTATAAAATAATTGTTACCAGGATTCTTTTTTTTAATGTGTGTGTGTTTCTTTACTTAAAAAAAAAACTCCTGAAGTAAAAAACTTTAAAGGGCATTTCAATTTCTTGAAAAAATCAAGAATTTAAATAACCCGGAGACTAAAGTATATAAGTCTCTGGACAAGCCCACAAAAAGATAAATTCAAGGGCTGGTAATGTGTGATGGTATGAGCAATAAATCTAGAATAAGAAATTACAAACTAAAAAAAGGGTTTGGGAATGGGAAGTTGGCAGGGTAGAAAAATATGTTGTCAGCACTATGGAGGAGACATACCAGCTCTTGATGGACTGTAGCATTATAACTACATATGTAATTTAATACTATTTTTACAATAGTATGTGATTACAAGTTTATACCATACATTAATGGTACTCTTTACAAAACTTTTAATTAAAACATAGAGATATTGACAAGGGTTTTGTGTGTATGTGCAGGTGTGTGTGAATTTTGGGGATGGGCACTGTCTGTTTTTAAGCTATAGTAACAAACCCTGTGACTGATTCAGTCTGGTGGGGGTGACATGTCTTTTACCACGAAAGCATAAAAATAGCAATATTTCTTCAATATCTAAGGAAAAAAACTGACGAAGAATGGCCTTGTAATATCTAAGTGGATTGCAGTCACTAAAATGTGAACCGTGGATTTTTTTTTGAAATTATTATAGAGCTATTGAAAAGTTTTGTTTACTTCCTATAAAAAGTGCTGAGCAAAATCATACAAGGGAATAACATATTTATCATGTATTGATCTGAAATAATAAAGCAGTGATGAAGCAGTTAAGTTTGCTTTGGGGAGTCAATCCAGGCTTGGATAGGCTCATTCTAAAACACCTTTTTTGTTTTTCTTACACTAAAATCTTCAAAAGTGAATTTTTAAAACTGCCCTCTCCCTAATTTAGTAGAATATTGAGAAAGATTTACAAGGTTTTTGCGATTGGCAAATATTCTCAACTTAGTTAGGCATTTCACTCTTACTTGAAATAATTGCCTTCCTTTAAAAATGGCAAATGCCAGCATGCTACTGGTTGTGGACCACAAGCAAAGTGACACTTGTGATTTTTTAACCTTTTTATTTTCTATTTCTAATTCACATTAGTGTATTTCTTCTTTTTTCTTTTTTTGTTATTGGGGATTGAACCCAAGGGTGCTTTACCACTGAGCCACATCCCCATCCCTTTTTTCAATTTTTTTCTTTTGAGAGAGGGTCTTGCTAAGTTGCTTAGGGCCTCACTAAATTGCTGAGGCTGGCTTTGAATCTGCAGTCCTCCTGCCTCAGCCTCCCAAGCTACTGGGATTGCAGGATGTGCCACTTGCCTACTAGTTTATTTCTTTATTATTCCATTGTGTTAGCTGCAAGGCAGGAAATCACTGTGAAAACTGTTACTAAACTACTGTTGTCACAGATCATTTGTATCATGGTAAACTAGAAAATCTCAGAATTATATTTTGTATATTATTCCTCCATTTCCACTACAGCATTTATGTTAGAACAGAATGTTGGAAATAGGAGTTCTGGTTCTGATGTTAAATATTATGTCTCTAAGACACATCGTCAAAGTCACATAGTGTCCCCAAGTCACAGCTTCAGTTTTCCTAAACATACAATAAAGATGTTAATTCTTCACTTTTCACAATGGGATGTTTTGAGAGTGTATGAAAAAAGTATGGTATTTTTCTTGCCTGTGTCCCAAATTAAGCCAGTGTTTTAAACATTGCAACAAAGGCAATCAGTAAGCTTACAAGAAAACTTTGACGTTCGTACAATGGGTCTCGCACTGTAGTGGTCTCATAGTCCTCTGGAATAAATGTATGGAAAGTGCTGCAAAAATGTCTATTATTTCAGCCAACTGTGGACCACACGTAAGGTTCTAAACTAGCCCCACTGGCTGTGGGGCTAACAACTCTCCCTCATCTAACAAAATAAAGATAAAATGGCACCTACCTCATAGATTGTTGCAGGGATTAAATGTCTTAAGGACCCTGGGGTTGGCAAACTATGGCCTATGGACCATGTCTAGCCTGTTAATTCTTTTTGCATGAACTTTAAGAATGATTTTAAAATAATTTAAAATAATTGTAAGAAAGAAGACTTTTGTGACATGTGAAAAAATGTATTAAAATAAACTTTTAGCATGCATAAAAAGGTTTGTAAGAATACAGCCACCCTCATCCATTTATTACCTATGGCTGCTTCTATACTATAATGGCAAAGCTGAATGGTTGTAATAGAGATGATAGGCCTACAAAGCCTAACCTACCTGGCCCCAGTGGGAACAGTATGCCAACCCTTGGTCTGAGACATGGAAAACACTGAATCATAGTTAGAATCCTATTTAATCCTCATGACCTTACAATTAAATGACAACTTAGCCTATTTCCTGTTGCCATAACAACTCCTAAGGCTAGCAAATTCACAAAGGTCTATTTGGCTCCCAGCTCTGGAGGTTCCAGAGGGCGGTGCTGGCATCTGCTTGGCTTCTGGTGAGGGTCATGTGCTGCTCCATGCATGGAAGAAAGGTGGACGTGACAGTGGGTGCCTGTGGAAGAGAGGCCAGGTGGGGAGAGATGGAGGAAGGCTAGCTTTCTACCAAACCATTCCTCGGGGCCTGTCTCACTTCTGAGAGATCTGATTCAGCCCTCAGAGAACTGACCCAGTCTCTCTAGAAAGACATTCATGTACTCACAAGGGTGGAGCCCCAGGATCCCATCTCTTCCCAATACTTACACTAGGGACCATGGCTCTAGTGCACGAAGCTTAACCATACCCAAACAGTTGCAAGTGGAATTACCAGCATTTTGATGAAAAATAGTAAATAAATTTCCCAAGGTCACATAGCTAGCAAGCCTGACCTAAACTTATTCTCCTTCCAATTCACTGGACAATATGGTAGAGGAATCGATGCCCCTTTGAAGAGTAAAAGGAAAGAATCTTTGGAGACTTCACAGATGCTGAAATGGGAGGATCATGAAAATGGTCTGGAGGAGACAGGGAGGAAATAATGACAGGTGCTAGAAGAACCAAATAAAAATGGTAAATAATAGGAAAAAGTAAAACCAGAGTTCTTTATATAGTTGTTGCGTTTTACTCTTTAGAAAGACTTGAAAGCAAAAACATTGTTTATTCCAGTTGATGACTAACACTAGATACAAGATTTTTTTACATAAATCAAGTTTTCTGGAATAAAAATCACTGTTAGATAACTTTTGCCCTGCAATATTTTCATTTAACAAGAGCAATCTGGGTCAGCTCTTCTAGCACTGGAATATGTAGCAAAGAAGTGGCTGTTTACATTCCAGATACAGATGACCAATGTGTTGTGTGACTAGCCATCCTGGTTTTTACAGGATCGAAACATTTCCAGGGATACAGGACTTCTTGCTAAACCTGGAAAATCAATGACAATAAATATGAGTGGTAGCCAATCTCTCAAAATAGCCCCCAAAGACCACCTTGCCCCACTCCTCTGGTATCCATGCCCTGCTGTAGTTCCCTCTCACATTAGAGCTGACCTGTGTAATAGCACGTTATGGAAGTAACTGTGTGTGACTTCCAAGGCTAGGTCATAAAAAACTTTATGGCTCTACTCTGCTCAAAGGGAATACCATACCAAGCTCCCCTTAGGTCCTCCTCTTGGTGGGAAACCAAAATCTCTTGCTATCAGGTATGTAAATGAACCATTTCTGATGGGGCTCCATCAGCCACAGTCAAATATTTAAACCTTCAGGTGGTTTCACTTTAGTGGTGGGTTCACTGCAAACTCGTAAGATTGAGTCAGAACTACCCGGCTAAGCCACTCAAATGCCAGGCTTACAGATATTTGATGCTAAATTTTGGGGTAATTCAATAGAGTAACACATTATCAAATAGTGTTATAGAGAAGTTTTATGCCTGGTAAAGACTTGGAATTGGGGGTTGGCACTATTTTTCATGAGGGATTTAGATAAGCCTCTCTTCTAAAGGCACTTGGGCAGATTGTTACTGCATGCAGCACAGAAGGAGTTAGGCTTTTTACTGCTCACAAGGCTCCACAGGATTCCACGATCAAGTTGGTAGGAAAACAGGTTTATTTGAAGCCACTTTGAAGGTTCATGGAGTAGGGTATTCCAAATCACCATCTTCAGAGAATTCAATGAAATTTTTATTTTTTTGGTACCAGGGATTGAACCCAGAGGCACTTTACCACTGAGCCATATCCCAAGCCTTTTAATTTTGAGACGGGATCTCACCAAGTTGCTTAGGACCTCAGTAAGTTCCTGAGGCTGACTTTGAACTTGGGATCCTCCTGCTGTCTCCTAAACCGCTGGGATTATAGGAGTGGGCCACAGCACCTGGCTCAAGGAAAGCTTTTAAAAGATGTGGCAAGAGCTGGGGCTGTAGTTCAGTGGTGGAGTGCTTGCCTTGCATGTGTGAGGTCTTGGGTTAGATCCTGAGCACCACATACAAAATAAAATAATGGGTGTTGTGTCCATCTACAACTAAAAATATTTTTCAAAAAAAGGAGGCAAAGTGGGACTAAAGGAAGGAAATATACATATGCAGATTTGGCTAGGTTATGCTCATCCAGAGAATTTGTCAGTCTTAATTTACTTGGCATCTGTCAGGCCGGGGGACCAACCCTTCAGCCTCTAGTCTGGATAGGAGGAAATACAGGATGTAGAAAAACAAGTTATTAGGAGGTTGCCCTTAATTTCAGAGGGGGTCTATTTCAAGATATAAAATGTGAGCAAAAAGATAATCAGAGCAAAGAATAACATGGGTTCTAAAACAATACCAACAAAAGATGCTTGCTTAGCCTTGTTAGAATAACATCGAGTGTCACTGTGACTGAGGTAGGTTGAGCAAGGCAGAGAAGACTGAGCAGATCAGAAGTAGGGGGTCCTCGTGGTAGCAGATCTTGTAGGACCTAGAATACAAAGGTGGGTGTTTGAAGGGTTTTGAGCAGAGCTACACAATTTGGCCTCTATTTTAGAGACGTCTTCTCTTTTGGTGCTACTGGCAGCTTGGATTCTGAAATGTACATTCAGTTCTGAAACAGAGCTGACTGGTTCCGCCCAGCTGTGCAGATAAAACTATTAACTTCCCCAAGCCTTTAAGGTTCATGTTTTCCTATAAAACTGTGCTGATATATATAAAGTTACATAGGCAACTAAGGACATGAAATGCGGCTAGAGAGGAGCTGTTAGTTGTAAGATACAAGATTTCCAAGATTTAATACCAACCAAAGAATGTAAAATATTTGGTTAGGTCCTTTCTGCTGATTACATGTTGAACAAGATAGATCACCAAAAGTGATCCCGCCCATTCTTATTTGTGATAATGCGGACACGATTAGATTGAACGTTACGGACGTGGCTTGGATCATGCTCCACTGGGCAGCGGTTTGGCGTGCTTTCGGCACCCAGCAGGCCAGCGTTTCGCCTGCGCTCTCCCCGGGAAGGGCCGCCGCAGGCCGCGGCTCGGGCTGAACCCTCGGGTACCTCGGAGAACCGGTCCAGCAGGCCGGGTGAGGGGGCTGGCGTCAGACCAGAGGGCCTTCCCCGCTCTCGCCACACGCATTCACCCGGCGCCAGGGGGCAGCAAGCGGCCCTGGAGGAACCCTTGACCACCGTTCTCCGACCGGACCTCCCCAGGGCCTCCCAGGGACCGGAGCAGCCCAGGGCACCCACTCCACCCTTCTCGCGTAGCCGTCGCCCTGACCGCGTCACACACAACCGCACAACCGCTTAGGAAGGAAATGGCGAGGACGCGGCCCCTGACAATCAACCGCCACCCCAGGCGAACTGAGCGGACCCCGGAACCGGTCAGCCAAGGATTTCCCTCAAAACTGGGGCGGGGCCACAGGCCAGGAGGCGGGACTTCCTTTCCAGCTGAGAATCTCTTCCGGTGTACGCCGGAAGTTCCCTCAGTGACAAGCAGGAAGTCGGAGCCCAGTGCTCGTCTTCACAGCTGCTCGGACAGTTAAGGGCTTGCGGTCTGTGGGACCAGCACGCTGATCCTTCGATTCTTGGCTAGGTCGCCTCTTGCTTTTCGCCTGGCGATGGCGACATACACCTGCATCACCTGCCGGGTGGCCTTTCGCGACGCGGAGATGCAGCGGGCCCACTACAAAACGGACTGGCACCGCTACAACCTGCGGCGAAAAGTGGCCAACATGGCTCCAGTCACCGCCGAAGGCTTCCAGGAGCGAGTGCGGGCGCAGCGGGCCGTGGCGGAGGAGGAGAGCAAGGGCACGGCCACCTACTGCACCGTCTGCAGTAAGAAGTTCGCCTCTTTCAACGCCTACGAGAACCACCTCAAGTCCCGGCGGCACGTGGAGCTGGAGAAGAAGGCGGTGCAGGCCGTGAATCGGAAAGTGGAGATGATGAATGAGAAGAACTTAGAGAAGGGACTCGACGTGGACAGCGTGGACAAGGATGCCATGAACGCGGCCATCCAGCAGGCCATCAAGGCGCAGCCGTCCACGTCGCCCAAGAAGGTGTCCACCGAGGAGTTCAGGAGTGCGGTGGCCGTCGCTGCGGGTGGACGGGGGACTCACGACCGAGACCCGGCGGAGAAGCCGCCCCGGCTGCAGTGGTTTGAACAGCAAGCCAAGAGGTTGGCCAAGCAGCAGGGGGAAGAGAGTGAGGAGGAGGAGGAGCTGGACGGAGAAGGTAAAGGCCTCGTCCGAAGGGGAGCGAGAGGCAGTTGGCTTCCCTTAAGTTTCCAGGCCTATATTTAAGGTGTGTGTACGTGCGTGCGTGTGTTTAAGTGTGTAAGTGAGTGAAAATGATGATTAGACTTCTGAAGTGCCTTCCCTAGCCAGCGTTCTGTTTGGTTGACTGCTGTACATCCAGGACCTAAAACTGGACCCGGAGGAGGAATAGCTAGCTGTTCAGTAAACATTTGTAGGGCGAATTGACGCTTTTCTCTTTTTTAGGTAAGTTTTTCGCATAAGCCTAGAAAGACATGCTGTTGTCATACTGGCTGCTGTAACATTAGTGATTCTATTGGGCTTCTTGGTTCTAATGACTTTGCCCTTAACCTTGGTGATTAGAACTGAATGAGGGGCTCCAAATCAACTAGCAAAACTGGTGTGGAGCTTGAGCCAGCCACCTAGCCTCATTGACTTCCGGAGCTATTTTGTCCTTCCTCACCCCTGGTCCTGTTAACATTGACAGTGTATGTCTTCTGTCTTAATCCATTCGTGCCTCTAGAGCAAATACCTAAGACTTGAGGGTTTATAAACAGCATAAATTTATTTTCCCATAGTTTTTTGAGGCTGGGAAGTGTAAAATCAAGGCATTGGCAGGGCCTTCCATAAAGGGAGTTTGCTCGTGATTTTCTCAAATGATAGAAAAGGGAGATAAGGGCTATGTCCCCACATAGCAGAAGGAGTAAGAGGAAAACAACAACAACAACAAAAAAAATACTAGTTACTTTTCTCACGCCCTTTTATTAGGACAGTGGTCCATGAAGGCTCCATCTCTTAATACTGTCATGGTGGTGATTCAGTTTAAACATGGAAGAGCACCTACATTCAGATAGCTTGATGCCACTACCATGTCCACACACTGTAGTACTCCTGTACTCCTGTGAAGTCCTAGATGTTGTTATAGCACTTTGTAAGATTGTTGGCCAGAGGAGACCACTGAACGTGTCCCAGCACTGGGCTAGGTGCTGTGAGACTACTTTAGGGAGATCACCATGTACTGGAAAAGCAAGATGAACAAGTTTCTTATCCATACAAACTTGTCTGTGGCAAATACATAGCTAAAATTGAGATCTTGAAAAAGGATTTTTCTTCTGGGGGATGGAGTTGCCACTCTGTCTCCCTGAATATAGGTGTGCCTCTTTATATGAATCATTGTGGTGTCTTTGATTGTGCTTACCACTTTTTAAAGTTAACTTTGTTTATCAAAACTCTGACTTGAAGATTGGGAAGATATTGATTCTGATGAAGAATTGGAATGTGAGGATACTGAAGTGATGGACGACACAGAGGAGCAGGATGCAGATGAGGAAGAGGCTGGGGATAGCCCACCCCTAGGTGCCATCCCAGTAACGGACTGCTTATTTTGTTCCCATCATTCAAGCTCCCTCATGAAGAATGTGGCTCATATGACTAAAGTTCACAGCTTCTTTATTCCTGATATAGAATATCTTTCAGACCTTAAGGGGCTAATTAAATATTTAGGTAAGTATAATATCACATACTGAGGAAATACCATGTTTATTGGGGTGGGCAGGTCTTAAGGGAACATCAGTTTTGTGTTTCTCATCAGTCTTTGATTTAATTACTTATTTTGTGAAAATCAAAAATGAATGTTTTTTGAATTGTGAAGATAAATGGTGAACTTTAATCTGACTGCAAAAAATTTCTTTCATATTTTTTTTCCTCGAATTATTTAACCAGGAGAGAAAGTTGGTGTTGGGAAGATTTGCTTGTGGTGCAATGAGAAAGGGAAATCCTTCTACTCCACAGAAGCTGTACAGGCACATATGAATGACAAGAGCCACTGTAAGCTTTTCACAGATGGTGATGCTGCTTTGGAATTTGCAGACTTCTATGATTTTAGGTAAGTCAAGGGTTTGTAATGTGAAGTGAATTAAAGTAGTATTGTACAATATATTCTTTTTTTGTTCCTTGGTACTGGGGATGGAACCAGTGTTGGTTAACCACTCAGCCACATCCCCAGCCCTTTTTATATTTTATTTATTTAGGGTCTCTCTAAGTTGCTTAGGGTCTTGCTAAATTGCTGAGGCTGGCTTTGAACTTGTGATCCTCCTGCCTCAGCCTCCCAAGCCACTGGGTGTACAGGCATGCACCACTGCACCCTGCTTACCGTATTTATTGTAACACCTCGTAACACCTCTGTATGGGCTCAGAAACTATACATCTAAGAAAGAGAAGATCTCAGGCACAAACTGAAGTTTGTCTCACTTGTTTTTGTTCTTTGTAGTTAAATGATCAGGAGTTCAGTTTTGCCAGTTACCTTTGTGAACAGAGGTAAGGAAATTAGTTTTCATGTTTTGAGTTCCTTGAAGGACCTTGCATCAAGCTGTCTTCTAAAGAAGTTGAGATGGTTGCTAAACTAGGACAGATCATAGCATTTGGTGGTGAGATTTATCTCATTGATGGTTTAACCCTAACTAGAATCTCAAGCAGTTCTTACATCATGCAACAAATGAATGTTAGGTACTCATAAAGAACTAAGTTTTTATTGTCAAAATTCCTCCAGTGTAGCATAGGAGAGAAGCGGGCACATATAATCACCATGCCAACTAGTCATAACTGAAGTGATACAGGTGTTCAGAAAAGTCTTCTTCTGTTAAACTTCGTATTTTCTCCCTGATTTTTCCTTTTGCATTTGAGGACTTTAGTTGGGCATAAGTAGGGAGTTAGAGGGGTGGCAGGCAAGAAGACAGAATGTCTACTGAAGGTGGAAATCATCCCCTTACAATAGATGGTATTTTTCCCTCTCAAGTTTCCTGCGAGCGAGCAGTGTTTATTATCTTTTGACTTCCGTTGTTCTAATCAAAGTGGTCAAAGCAAATGCTAGAGATGGAGGCAAGAGGCTGCAGCTAACAACTGGCTTGGAATGCCACAGCACTGGTTCTCTAACTCCTTGGTCCATGCCTCCTTGTATATTCAGAATCCTACCCAGGCTCATGGATTTCAGAACCTCCTGGAGGTTCATATCCCCGAGTTTTTCTCTCTACTATAGTATTTGCTTCAGCTCCAGGTTTACGTATCCAGCCCTCCTTGACATTTCTACTTCATTCAAAATCAAACTCCTTCTGTGCTTGCTAACCTGATCTTCCTTAAGTAAATGAAAACTCTCTGCTTCCAATTACTTAAGTGCTTCTTACTTCTTATGTCGCTACAACCTGGATCCAGGTTACCTTCAGGTTTCACTGAACTTGCTGCCTGCTGGTCTCCTAACTCTCATTCTTACCATCCCCTACATTCTATTTTCAAAGCTAGCCATAGGAATTCTTTTAAAACATAAGTCAAATCAAATTGTCCTTGAAATCTTCCAAGGGCTCCCTGTCTTACTGAAGGTAAAAACCAAAGTTTAATGGTTGACATGGCTTTGTGTGATTTGACTGCAGTTCTGTTTCTTGCTCATTCGATTCCTAGCTGATCTAATGACAAAAAGTATATTTCTCAAGAACTTGTACCTCCTCTTGTCTTTGCCCGTAATCTTTGCTGAAATATTTATATGAATTCCTTCACTTCCTGCAGGGCTTGGCATAAATTTCACTTTCTTGGGGTGACTTTCCATGACCACCTTTGATAAAATCATGACACCTACCTGATTTTTTTCATCCTCTTTACTTTTCTTCATAGCTGTTGCTGCCACTTTACATATTATCTTTTATTTATTTATCATTTCTCTCCTTCTGGAATCTAAGCTTCAAAAAAATAAAGGCTTTTGTTGTTGCTTACTGGTTGTTGTGTGGATTGTTTGAATTAAAATTTATAACTGGTGTAAATGATTCAAGAAGTAAATTTTCTTTAATTCAAATGATGCTTTTTTTTTTTTTTTTTTTTTTTTGTACCAGGGATTGAACTCAGGGGCACTTGACCACTGAGGCACATCCCCAGGCCTATTTTGTATTTTATTTAGAGACAGGGTCTTGCTGAATTGCTTAACCTCGCTTTTTGCTGAGGCTGACTTTGAACTTGTGATCCTCCTGCCTCAGCCTCCTGAACCAGTGGGATTATAGGCATTGCAGAGTTTATTATATGGCTCCTAAAAATGAGAACTGGTGTGAGCCTTTTTAAAAATGAATGTTAAAATGATTTATGAACCTTAAAAAAAAACTCCCAAGTTGATGGTGTTTCATAAAGAAAACTTGGAAAATAGAAAGCCTTCACATGCAAAGCCAGGATGAATTGAGTTCTAACTACCTGCCTGACACTGTTTAATAAGCTCTTTATGTGGTTTTGCTCAGATGAAAAAATGACAGATTGCCTTTAATTCTCCCTTCCTTTGAAGATAACTAATGTTAACTTATTTTGGACTAGACACTTTTATTGAAGAATAAACTTACAGAAAAGTGCATTGATGTGTACATATGAGATTGTAATTCAGTTTGGTGAAATTTTACATATAGTAAGCATCCAGACCAAGAAACAGAAAATTAATGATACCCTGATGTTTCCCTGTGTGTATTTCCGGGAAGTACCCTGCCTGTCTCCAAGAATAACCAATATTCTGACTTAGAACTACATAGATTAATTTTGCCTGTTTTTGTACTTATGTAAATGAAACCATAAAGAATGTACTCTTGCATCACCTTCTTCCTTACATCTGTGGGACTCATCCTTACTATCTTACATAGTTGTCGTTTGTTGGTTCTCTTTGTATTCTGTTAAATGTGTCACGGTACCTCATCTGCTGACGCACACTTGAGTGTTTCCAGTTTGGAGGTATCACCAGTATCACCAGAAATGCACGCCCCCGCCCCGCATCATTCTGGTATATGTCTTTTGGCAAATGTATACATATTATCTGTTGGTATCGATTTAGGAGCCCGGCTATAGGATGTGCATATGTTTAATTTTAGATGTTTTCAAATTGTTTTCCAAAGTGGTTCTCTGTAATTCCCCTTTTGGTGAGGGAGAATTTTTCATTTTAGCCACTTGGCATTTATGTAGTTATTTTAATTCTTTTCTTCCTTACTATGAAACACGTAATTGAGAAGCCATTTATTTATTTATTTATTTATTGATAGTTTGGAGATCTTTTTGTCAAGTGTCTGATCAAATCTTTTGTTCATTTTCCTATTGGGCTATTGATATTTTTTTCTCATTCTATGCAACTGTGTGAGCTTTTATTTTGTTTTAAAATATAAGACAGTGAAACAGAATTACAAGGCATAATGCTTTCTTTTCATGAGTGCAAATTTTATGTAGTGCATACATGAAACGTTTTACTGAATATGACATTGAAATATATTCTTTTCTAATTGTTTTAAACAAAAGGACAAATCAAGGCAATAAATTGTCATAACAAAGGTATTTGCCTAAATTGTACCTTTTATAGATTATTTCTTCAGTATTTTAATGTGAGTTTCTCCATTTATTCTCCATATGTATGTATAAATATAAATTCGTGATAATTTTTAGGAACATAGAGATTCTTTCAGAATTGCACTGTCAAATACAGTAATTAATAGGTGTCCCTTGTGACTATTTAAAATATAAATTAAAAATGAAAAAAATCTATTCTTTAGTCACACTATTCCATTTTAAATTTCAGTGCTTGAAAACACACGTTTACAGCCACTGTGTAGGACACACATGCATAAAGCCTTTCTATCATTACAGTTCTCTTGGATAGCACTGTTCTAGAATTTGTTTTTACAGTGGTTAAATTGACTCGAGCTGCATGTCCAGATCTATGTTCTCTTTCTTTGCACTTGGTAACCTTCCAAAGGAGAAACAAATAAGAGGAAACATCCTCCTGTATTGGGGTTTTAGCCACGTCCTGTGAAAAGGCTTAACTGCCTGAGGACAATGTTGGTTATAAATCAATTAATTACCCTTAAGTTTATCTAATCAATAAATACACAAGAACCAAATGAGAGGGGGCGTAATGGATTGGGCCATACCAGATCTGGCCTCTTAACAAGATGGAGTAGCCCAACTCTCTTTTATTTTATAGACACACAGGTAAAGGTACCCAGATAAGGAGGGGCTTCTTTTGTGATGGACAGGATGGAGTGGAGTTAGGACAGCCATTTGCTCAGGGAAACTAGCATATAACCATATGGTGAACCACTCCCACACAGGGCCACATACCCACCCAGCCCCCAATCTGGAATAGTCCTTCATGGTTGCCAGTTTCTGGGAATCAGGCCTCTGTGTCCCATGGCTCAGTCATGTCTGATTCTGCTAGATATGGATGGCTTCCCACACTCCTGTTAAGTCATTTGCTCAATTCTACAGAAAACTGCTAACAAGTTATTTTCCCCCTATAACCTTTTAGCTGGCAGTTTGTGCAACTGTTTTTTAAAACAGCTAGCGGTTTGGCCACATTTGCAAATACAATTTATATCTTTAAGTCCGAGGCAATGTTTATTAACATCAGTTCACCTTTATAGGAGCAGCTACCCAGATCACATGGAAGGGGAGGATCCCAGTGAGGCTGAGGAGTTGCCCTCAGAAAAGAACTTGGAATACGATGATGAAACCATGGAGCTGATTCTGCCTTCTGGTACGTGTGTTTGTCAAAAATAAGTGACTTATTGCCAGTGGATTTTGGAAGAGGCCTAGCTGAGGAAAAGTGTATGTTTGCATTCTTATGTACATGTAAATTCAGAAGGTTGCTGCCTAGCTCTAAGTTGGCGTTTTTGTTTAAACTGGGCTAGGGTTTTTGCTCATTTCTTTTATGGCTCTGAATATTTTGATTAGGTATTTCTTTTTCTTTTCAGTTTTAAAAAATGCGTAGACACTTTCCATTCTGTTCATCTTTTCTTGTTGTCATTACTAATCTTGACCTTAACTCTCATTCTTTGAAGATTACTGTGTCGTTATGTTGCTCAGACTTCCATATAGTACTCTGGCATATGTGTATCTGACTGATGTTTCCTGAGTTGACTTTCTGTATTCTGGTTGTAGGGGAGACTTGGAGTTTCAATTCTGCCTTCTCCTCTGGGAAAATAGGACTCAGGGTGGAAATTCATCCTAGATATGAGAAGATGAAGAGTAACTGAATATGAGAAGCATTCACTGTTGTTCGTTGTGTGGAAAGAAGAAAGTGTTGTGGGAAGCTACAGAGGGCATATACAGTGAGAGGTGAAAGGGAAGGAAATGGTAGAGATGATAGGATCCTAATAAATCCTGGTATTTACTGTGCAGTTATTAGCATGTTCACGCTTTATAACGAGTCTTCAAGGAACTTAGAGAGGTTGAGTAATTTACCCAAAAACACACACCTAGGTAATGAAGGCTCTTTCTGACTTTCCTATACTGACTGTGGAGCTCTGTAGTCATGGTGGGGGCAGGAGCAACGTACTGCCAGTGGAAGTGTCTGATGAAGAAGCAACACTTTAATACTCTGTTTTGGTGTAGACAGCCATCTTAACTCACAAGGATAACCTTTGAAGGCAAAGGGCAGCTTTAGGGTATAGCAATAGAAGGGAAGGGCAGGCAGAATGTGTCTTGAAGATACAGTTCTTCCTATAGTGACAAGGAAGTTAATTGCAGTATGCTATGGCCTTTACAGTGCACCGTGATAAAACCCTTCTATTCAGTACTCCTCCTATGAAAGTACCGATAGAGAACAGAAGATATAGTCAGTCCTCTATCAGAGTTTTCTGCATCTGCAGTGAACCAAGAAGTGAAAATATCTGGGGGGGAATTGTGTCTGTACTGAACATGTATAGGCTTTTATTCTTATCATTATTCCTTAAACAACAGGGCATAACAATTATTTTATGTAACATTTACATTGTATTGAGTATTAAAAGTAATCTAGAGCTGATTTAAAGTGTTGGTTGTAAGTAAGTACTGCACCATTTTATATAAGGGACTTGACATCCTTGGAGTTTGGTATTTGAAGGTAAGGTCCTGGAACCGGTTCCTCACAGATACCGAGAGTTGACTCGGTAAGTTTACTAACTTATTTTCCAAGACTCTTTGGCTCCGTGTCTTTCTACCTTCCATTTAACTTAGGATATGATAATGGCAGACATTAAGTAAGTTGATTGTAAAGCAGTATCCGACATGTTGTAAAAAAAACACTATAATGTTCACTTCAGTTTTCATCTACTTTAGCACGTTATATTGCAAAAATATGTATCACAGTGAGCTTGTCATATATAAGAAGTATAGCATATTTGAAAGTAGTTTTCATTTAGACTTTAATTTTTGAAATTGAAAACAATGAGGAATCCTCAGCTATATAGAAACATGTTGTCCTAGGGTGATTGAGTTTTCTTAGGTTAGCCAAAGGCAAAAATGGCTATCATTTTACTATACTCTCTCTCACATTCAGGTGATTTGGCAACTCCTAAATGTCTTTTGAATACTTTTTTCTTTCTTTCTTTTTTTTTTTTATTCTCTTTCTGACACTATTACAGTGTCCTGTCTGGCCATCTGCAGTCTGTTTTCCACACATATACCAGCACATTCTTTCTAAAACATCAGTATACTTTACCTTCTGGAAGTCCTCCAGTGGAAGTCTTTGCCTTTAGTAACTGAATTTCTCCAGCTTCTGGTCCTTCAGGTGTCTTGTGCTTTTCCTTTAGACACCTGCTTATGGTTTGCTTGTTCCTCTGGGTCTTTGCCTGGTGGTGCCTCTATTCCCACTCCTCCTCTAAGACTCATCTTCTTTGGGCTCACACCTTTGGAAAACCTTCCCAAACCCCTTTGTTCCTTTACTGGGTCAAAGAAGTCTCCTTTATTCCTGTATGCTTGTAAATTTGTGATAACATTGACTTTATTCCTTTGTAATTATGGCTTGCTTGTCTGTTTTCCCAGGTTACTCTTTAAAAATGCGTATATGTGTGTTTTAAAAATTGACACAGATTAATTGTATGTATTTATAGACTACCCTGTGGCATTTTACATGTATACAATATGTAAAGGGGGTAATTGACATATCTGTCACCTCAGACAAATATCATTTCTTTGTGCTGGGAACATTCAAAATCATATTGGCTAATTTAAAATACTCAATTGTTGTCAACCTTAGTTATCCTGCTGGGCTATAGAACGTTGGAAGATATTTCCCCTAACCCCAATACTTTTAACAACAGACCATTTTATCTTTTCAGCTCAGTACAGGGTCTCAGACACATAAGAGCCAGATGTTTCTTGACTGAAAAGGTAGAAGTTACATTTTTAAAAGTAAAGCAAGGTTGATTCCCTAGAGTCTGTGACAATAAAGAAAAAGGCAAGCAGAAGGAGTTTGCAGGGGCTTAGAACCATATTTGTCTTCATTACCTTCTAAGTCCTTGGAGAAGATTGCTTTGTCTGTATGTGATATAATCAAAGAAGAAAGTGACCTGAGATTAGCTGGAAGGTCAATTTTCTCTTAAGCCTGGGTTTCCCTACTCACCGATATGGGTCCAATTGTTGATTCATGTTATTTTAAAGTATTGGATAATAATCTCAAGATTGCTCTTTGTTGTAGTCTTAGAAGCAGTGTGGTAACTGGTTGGTAGTGTGGTACTGCAAAATACTGTACTTTTAGGCAGGCTAGCTCAGGAAAGACCTAGCCAACAGCTGGAAACTGTCTATTCTAAGTATTCTTAACTAGATTGTGCACATTTTTTGGTGTGCAGGCATGTATTTTTCTTGAGAAAGATTGTAGTTTTGTGCTGGGAGAAGATTCAGGGCTACTAATAAGAATATACAAATACAAATCACTAGTCATCACAGATAACTGAGACTGTAGAATAGGTTTTGTCTAAATGGCAACAAATCAAAAAACACCTATATTCTGAAATTTTCTTCTTCTGGACTGACATAGTTCTTTTAATGTTGACTGTACTTCATCATCTCAGATTTTAAAAGCCAGTCTTGCTTTTGTCAGTCATGTTTATGGTGAGATATGACAGACCATTGGTTTGCTCCTGTGCCTCAGTGCTGGTTTGGGGGTTTTTAAATGACTCAAGAAAATAAGAGCACTCTAAAAAAATCACTGTGTAAAAATATAGTAGCATTATGTTTCATCACTTGTTTATCTCTTTGAAGGACATCACCTTCAGAAACTTCTTCAGATATGCTCATCTGTGTGACTGGGTTAGCGTGGATGTTAGCTTAAAGCTAATTTGGAAATTATTCTAATGTGTAGAGCTTGAGTCTGCTTTAAACTGATTTCAAAAGCAATAGTTGTAATACCTTCAATCTAGTTACTCAGATTGTTCTCAGTAAAATACAAGCAGTTGATCCCAGAGCCAGTGATAAAACATATCCAGTAGAGGGCACTATTAGCATGTCTTCTTTGCAGATTGTGGGCTGGTAGGGTTCCTTGAATTAATTTCTTTGCTCTTCAATTCACATAGAGGAAGATGGTGTGAAAGACACATTTCTTTAGCTGCTGACTAGCCACATGAAACTATTGTTGAATCCATAAGAAATACATAATAATCATCTTATGAAAACTAGAGTTGGAGATATTTTCTTTTCCAGTACCATTGTCAGTTGCATGGCTATTTGTTAAGCAGAAGTGGATAATTTTGAATTATATGTGAAATTTAGATGGACAGGTTGTATGTTTCACCATAAATCAGACATAACCTATCTCTTGTTTATTAGTCATTCACATAGTACCTAAAGATTTTTCCATGATGAAGGCCTTCAAATTGAGTTGTTCTTAGCACATTATACTTAGTGCTAATGTCCTATGCTCACTTTCATCAGCACAGAGCAGGAGTAACTTTAAACGCTGTTTTTACGTCTCTCCTGCCAACTATTGGAAACTGTAGAATGTATTTCCAAATGGTGTGTAAAAATATATAGATTTGTTAGTACCAGCATTATCATCTGATGACTTGGGAACAGTCATCATTGCAAACCTGGAGCTAGAGCACACTGACCTAATATTGCAAAGAGAAAATTATAGTGAAGGATGCTGGGATTTTCTGCTAAGGCCTCCACTTGGGCTTGAATCTTTTTTCATCAACTCATTATTTCCATCAGATTCACTTATATTATTTCTTGCGGACTTAGTGGTTGATTAACTCTTGTGCTGCCAGAACAGTCTTGATCAGGGGAAGTAGTTTTCATTCCTATTGGTATCCAGATTAGGTCTTTGAATGTTCTTTTTGTCATCTCTTGAGTATAATCATAAAACCAAAAAAAAAGTAACCGCTTTTCTATATCTGTGTTGCAAGCAAATTATTTTCCAGGTGTCTTGCCTGGGACTTAAATTAAACCTAACAGCTTTTTTTCAGGCGAACTAAAGGTCTAAATCCTAAAAACAAATACAAGCTTCTCCATTAACAAACTTCTATCTACATTTAGTATTCCATTCATGGTCTTTTTACACAAAAGATTCTGAAAGAAATAGTTTTATATATGCAAATGTAAAACTTTCCTAGAAACTATACACAGGTCTCTACTTAGCTGTTCGTTTAGTGGAAATGACTGTTTTCAAGCTATGGGTATATGCTATTAAATATGGACATGTAAATGTCTGTCTGGGAAGGCATTTGGTCTCCTGTGTCCTGGTTAGTATGGTGAAGGCGTAGCTTCTATTGAGTAAGCCTTTAACTGGTGGTCATGGCATGGGGACCATTGAGAGCCTCTCCTGGTGGAGCTTGGACTCAGTCATCCCTTAATCATGTTTTTTTTTTTTTTTCAGTTTCATCTGCTGTGAAGCTAAGACCAAAAGTTTGGGACGCTTTTCCTTTAAAGGACTTGAAAGGCAGTAGTTTAGGCTTTGTGTGCCATTCTGTCCCTGCAGCAACTCCTCAGCTCTACTTTGTAGCACAAAAGCAATTAAAAGTAATATCTGCAGGGATGAGTGTTTCAGCAAGGCTTATGAAAAGGGGCTGGCTGACTGGATTCGGTCCTCTGGTGGTAGTTTGACACCCCTTGATTATTATACTGTTGTGCCTCCCTCTTAATAGGAATCTTGAATGGTCCCTCACGTTTTTATTAGCCCAGCTACAGAAATTTCAAAACTTTTGGTGGTCAGTAAATTTGTTTCATTGTTGTCTTGTTTGAAATGTATAGTATCTCCCCCGACACTGTGTTATAATTGCTTAGGGGTTTATAAATACAATTATGTATTATAATGACATCAAAATTTGTTGAAAGTTAAAATTAGAAATTAATTTCCAGGGGCTGGGGCTGTAGCTCAGTGGCAGAGCACTTGCCTAGCATGTGTGAGACACTGGGTTCAATCCTTAGTACCACATAAAAATAAACAAATAAAGGCAATCTGTCCATCTACAACTACAAAAAGAAAAGAAAAAAAAACTAATTTCTGAAAGCTTGACTCAATTTCAACAAATTTCTCTAAGTAAATAAAAATTATCTGTAGAGAGAATTCAACTTAATCATCTTTTAAAATTCTAGTTCACCAATTGATTTGCCAGATATCTTTTATTATTTAGGATATAATAGGATTTCTCAGCCCTGGCACTATTGATTGACATTTTAGGTCAGATAATACTGCCAGGGTCTTATCTTGTATGTCTAAAAGTGCTTAGGAAGTGTTTTTGGCCTTTACCCACTAGATGTCAGTAGCATGCCTCTAGTTGTAACAACCCAGAGTGTTTCCAGTCAGGGCCAAAAGTTCACTGTGCAATAAAATTACCCCTGCTGAAGAACCATCGCAGTGGAGAATTTAAGTAAGGGAAATGTGGATTTCTTTTGTGAACCCTGACTGTGGTTTTTAGGCCCTAACTTCCTAGGGCCCTTTTATCTGTTTTAATAGGGATTGCTAGGGGGAGTTGTGGGGAGTCAAATTATATGTAAGTACAAGATGCTGAAATTTTGTGAACAGTGATTTACTATTCCGTCTCTTTCCTTTGCTTTGTCTTTATTTAGTAGATAGAACACTGTTTCTTCTGACATATTCATTTTCCAGCTAGATCTTAAAGATTGATTTGGGAAAGCCCTTGCTTTGTAGTTCTGTTCTACCTTGGAAAAAATATCCAACTCAGTGTTTAAATATTGCTCTTTGCTGGGTGTGGTGGTGCATGCCTATAATCCCAGTAACTCAGGAGGCCGAGGCAGGAGGATTACAAGTTCAAAGCCAGCCTTGGCACCTAAGTGAGGCCCAGACAAACTTGGTGAGACCCTGACTCAAAATTAAGAAAATAACTGAGGATGTGACTCAGTGGTTAAGTGCCACTGGATTCTATTCCCACTACCCCCCCCCCAAAAAAAAAAAAAAATTGGTGTAACTACTAACTACTCTGGAAAACAGTATGGAGATTCCTTGGAAAACTTGGACTGGAACCACCATTTGACCCAGTTATCCTACTCTGTGGCATATATCCAAAGGACTTAAAATCAGCATATTATAGTGATATGGCCACATCAATGTTCATAGCAGCTCAATTCACAATAGCTAAGCTGTGGAACCAACCTGGGTGCCTTTCAGTAGATGAATGGATAAAGAAAATGTGGTACATATACACAATGGAGTATTACTCAGCCATAAAGAAGAATAAAATTGTGGCATTTGCTGATAAATGGATTGAACTGGAGAAAATATCATGCTTAATGAAATAAACCAATCCCAAAAAACAGAAGCTGAATGTTCTCTCTGATATGCAAATGCAGACTCACAATAGGTGGGGTGTGGTTCACCGGAATGGACTTGGGGGAAGGGGAGGGAGGATGGGAATGGAGAAGACAGTAGAATGAATTGGACATAACTTTCTTGTGTTCATGTATGTATACACAACCAGTGTAACTCCACATCATGTACAACCACAAGAATGGGAAGTTATGCTCCATGTATGTGTGATATGTCAAAATAAACTCTACTGTCATATATAATTTAAAAGAACAAATAAAAAATAAATAATGTATAATCACAAGTAAAAGTAAATTAATGAATAAATGAATGAATATATTGCTCTTTTGTAAAACAGGTGCCAGAGTGGGTCATCGCTCCTTGATGAGATACTACAAACAGCGATTTGGCTTGTCAAGAGCTGTGGCAGTTGCTAAAAATCAAAAGGCCGTGGGCAGGGTGCTCCAGCAGTACCGAGCCCTAGGGTGGACTGGCAGCACAGGTATATCTGTTTACACCTATGGACCAGCCCAAGAACCTGTACTTGTAGAAGGGGCTTGGGTTATGTCATTTCTATTTACATTGTCATTATAAGCCTCTCTGGGAAGGCTTGATTTCTTAGCTGTAGGGTTTCCATTATCCCTTAGTATGCTTTTAGCAATAAGCCCATGGCTCCATGACTTAAAAACTTCATATTCCTTGTATAATAACTTTATATACACTATTAACTTTTTCAATGGATCACACTTGGAAAAAGAATTACTTAGTAATCATTACAGGCCAAAATTATCCTGGAGGCTACACAGAAGAATTGAGTAGTAGCTTGGTGGTTATAAATAGCTTGAGCTGTGGAGTTGAATGTTACGTATATGATACACTTACAGGTTCTTATATGATGAACATTAGTAATTAAGCTTCTGTTTCCTTATTTGTATGCTGAAGCTGTTAATGGAAGGACCGTGATAGGGTTGACCCTCATAATGCATGTGGGATGCAGTGTATGCACATTGTAAAGGTCAGCTCTCAGTCCCCTTTTTGGAATCGTTCCATAGAAAAGTTAGAAGATTCAAATAAGTAAAGCTGGCCATTGAAATTATTAAACCTTGAAACCTCATCAGTATGATGCTTTTTAAATCTACTCCGATGTGTGGACTGCATAAAGCTGCTTATCCTTAGATCTTTGGGAAACAGTTAGTACAGCCAGAGGATGGTGGAGAGGCAAGAGAGAACCACCTCTGGATGGCTTGGGAAGTACTGGTGCCTAAGATCCATTTTAGATGCCTGTTTTTATAGGCACCTGTTTCCTTCATCCTGGCTGCTTGTGAATCACGAGGCCACTTGAATCTAGCAAAAATTGATTGTATTCTAGTCAGGAATTATTTTCTGACTTAATTTATAGCTCCCACCCTGTCCTCTTAGATCAGTGGGGCCGATAATCCTTCAAGGTGATGAAAACTAAAGGAGCTAATACAGAGAAATGTATATTTCCAAAAGCTCTGATCTGTGTTTGTGGGGATGCATGTAGACCCTTGAGCCTCATTGCTTGGAAACATCAAGATAGCATCTCTTCTTTAAATATAAAAGAGCCCATTCATCCCCAATTAACTTTAGAATTTTCTGCGAAGATTGGGCTTTCCCTGACCGTAACAGCTTTGGCTCATTTTTTAACTTCCTTCCAACCACAGGAGCTGCTCTTATGCGAGAGCGGGACATGCAGTATGTCCAAAGGATGAAATCAAAGTGGATGCTGAAGACAGGAATGAAGAACAACGCCACCAAGCAAATGCACTTTAGGGCCCAAGTGAGATTCTGAGAGTCTCCTGCACACGTCTCCTCCTTGCCTGAGGACCCGTGGAGGCTGGATTGTGGGATACACCCTTTCGCTGCTACTTCATTTGTTCTGACCTAAAATAAAGTCAGACTCATGTTGGTTTTCAGGTGTCATTTTTGGACAGGCTTCCAGTTTATGTTGAAGTGGTGTGTGTCTGCTGCAGTCTGGGACCTGCATGCTGCTCGGCAGTCGCTTTATTGTCTCAGCTTTCAAGTGATATCTGGCCGTCAGCATGATATGGGAAACTCGAGTGACTTGTCTGCTCCAAATTAGTTTGATGTGAGGGCACTGGGACCAATTTGAGGGGGCTTTGAGATTTCTCTGGGAGCACAATTGAATGTCACTCGTTGGACATGTTGTGGCTTGTGTGGAGGTGTGTGTCTCTGGCACTTTCATTAAATCCAGCAGCGGTAAAGAGCATGACAATGGCTGCTGTAGGGGTTTCTTATTTCTGAGTGTGAGCACACCAAGAATGGCAACACCAGGCACTCAGACTTCGTTTTCGGTGCTGCCTGTATGTGAATGGTTAGTTCAGGAGGAGAATAAAGGTAAAATGATGAATTCATTATAGAAAGAAAGATTATCTCATGGTTAAATCTCCGAAGAGAGGATCCGTTTAGGTAGCCTAGGGAAGGCACTGATATATTGGAAATGAATCCAAAAGTGAAGTTCATAACCTTTAAGCTACCTTGATGACTTTGGAAAAGTGACTTGATTTTTAAATCTGTTACATGAGGTATGTGTTATCTCGCAGGTTGTAGGGCTAAATAAATCCGCTGAAGTTCCTAGCACTGAATTAGTGCGTAACGTTCCCCCTTGCAGAGGAAACTGGTGGCACGTGAGGCCAGCGTTTAGTCACTGTTCTGAGGAGTGTACTCAGGATGCCAGGGGAATGCAGTCACCGTCACCATGTATTAAAGGCCTTTGTTTGCTGTCATCTGTCCTTTAAACTTTGGATGCAGAGTTGAATTAATTTTATTTCTTTAATATACAGGCTCACTATTATCCAACAATAGAGGGCTCCCTGGTTTGCATTTTGGTCCTTCATCCTCTCCTGACATTTCCCCCACAGAAGCACCAAGTCTCTTGACACATCTTTTAAATCTATATCCTGGGAAAATGGTGTACTGCGTTGCATATGGTATGTTTTTAATTTATACTTGACCAGTTGTACGTGATACTGTGTTATCGCTCTTCTCAGTTTCATTTTTCATTCAACATTTTTTTACTTAACAAGTAGCAATGTCTAGTTTATTGCTTCTGACTGCTGGCTGGGGTTCCATAATGGGTGTCTACCACGTCGTACTCACCTCCTGCTGTAGAGCTGGTGTCTTAATCGTCTCCCACTCTCGTTACCTCTTCAGCCCAGCACTGATGGCTTATACCTCATGTACACATACTGTTTTAATTTGTCTTCTCTTTTACCCTTTGGAGTGGGGGGTAGTGGGAGGACAATGTATTTCCTGACCTCTGAGATACCACTGCTGCCTCCGTTTGTTTTATTAGCCATGTCTTCTAGGCTTTGGGACACAGCTCTGTTCTGATTTTGAGTTTGTGGAATATCCCACTTTCTCACCTCATTCACATCATAATTTATAAAATTCAGTTTGTTTGCTTTTCTGGCTTGTGTGAAGTCTTTCCTCCTGGGAGTAATCCTAGGACCAGATGGCTCTCGCAGGATGGTTTGTCTGGCTTTAGCTTGAGACATCGAGACTGGGATCAAAAGTGAGAGAACATAATCTTGTTCCCTCTCCTGCCTGTTAGAGAAGCCCCTGGCAGCCTGGCTGGCTGGTCTCTGCCCATTTTCAGACTAGACACAGCACTGATGTATTCTTTCTGTTTGTAACTATGAATTTGTGTCTAATTGAATATAGTCACATTTTGATTTTCTGCTATGAGGTATAGGTAGCACCACTGTTTTATAGATGAGGAAATAGACTTATGAAAGTTCAATTATTTTTTAGGGAGACAACAGAAAGTAGCCAGAGACATTTCTAGTCATGCATCTTAATATTGTCACACTTGTGCAGTGTCCTCAGCATCATCCCATCAGAAGGAGAAGATGGGGCTATAAAAATACACTCAAGTTCATTTAATTTGCAGTATCTGCAAAAAAGAGCTTACTCTAAATCTACATACAATCTAATGTTTACATTAATACATGAAAGAAAACATCACCTCGCCTTGAATGTGAACACATTTTGCTCTCAATGTTTTATTTGTGGGTTCTAATTGTTAAGCTCCTTTCCTCCACCTTGATTATCATTTTAATCTATTAAAATGCCATCAGTCATTATTAATTTGGAATTCACAATAACTTATATGCAGTAGTCCAGGTGAAAGCTGCATTGCCAGCTCTCAAATGTGTAGATTTTTTTTTTTTTTCAAGAGAATTACAGGCAGTCCTGCAGAAATTTGTAAGTGCTTTCAAGAATATATGTCATTTGGTTTAGACTCATTTGCAGTTGGCACATTAATTTGTGGTGATGAAATTGATGGAGGTTAAGATATCTCAATTAGCTTGTTAACGCTGCAAATATTTGGATATTAGAAATGATAATTATTGTTCATTTGGGGGGCAGACTATATTATTTCCCTCGTCTGTTGTCTCCATCCTGAGAATGTGGCTTCCAGCCTGGGTCTTTAATTCCTAGCCTTCCCTCCAGCAAGGTGTGAACATGTGGCTAAATTTGGGCCAATGGTTGGAAGTAGAAACATCATGGATGCAATTTACTGCAAGTTTGCTCAGACAAAGCAGCTTTTCTCCATCTGCCCCTTTCTCTCATAAGTTGGAAGTGAGGTGCCATTGCCATCCTTGTAGATAAGGTCAGTGTCTTCGGGGAGGGCAGAGCGACAGCATGGAAGGAACCTGGGTTGCTAAATGCTATCATGGAGTAGAGCGACCTGCCAGCCTTAGTTGATTGTATTGTTAATGTGAAATAATTGAAGCCATCATGTTTCTGTTAGAGTAGCCTAGCTTACAGCCTAATAGGGTAAACCCCATAATATTGCTAATGTAAATTGGCATAATGTGAATTTGTTTAAGATGCAATTGGCAATTGCTGTTACCTTCCCCAGTGCTTCTGTCCTCAAAAAGATGGGCTACATTCTTAGATGGGGTTGGATTTAGAGACAGTAGGAATTAAGTGGGTGTAAATTATTTGGGATTTTTTTCAGGCTAATATTTTCAATTATTCTTTTGTAGACAGTACAGACTAAAAACTAGTGTTTTTCATTAATCTCATATGGCAGCTTAACAGCAAGCCTTCTCATTCTTTGACACGCCTTCCCTGGAGAGGCAAGGTCAGCCATGGTAGTGAACTGCCCTTAATTGTTCTCACAAGTAGTAAAATGCTGCAGCAGTAATGTTGCCAATTTTCCGAGGGTAGTCACAGAATGCAGTTCGGCGCACACATTGTTTTCTTGGACTCTTGACCACATGAACAGTCTCACAACTCTGAGGAGGTCCTGCAAGCAGACTCCCAGGCCATGTGGAAAGATCACATTTAGGTTGACAGTTCCAGCTGAAGTCCCAGTTGACAGCACCAAATGCCAGCATCTGAGGACACCTATTTGCCTGACCAACCCAGTCAAGTCTGTAGCCCCCACTACTTCTGATTGCAACCTTATGGCAGACCCAGACCAGAGCTGCTCAGCTGAGCCCTTCCAAATTTCTTGGTCTATAGGACTAGCAGACATAATAAAATAGTTGTTTTACGCCACTAGGTTTACACAATATGGTTGAATATTTTGAGTTCCATTTACCACCTTTAGAATTTGCCTGTTAATAATGGTATTAAGGGCAAGGACTTTACATATGTTTTGTCACTTTATTTAATAATCTTCACAACACCATTATGTAGATACAGTTATCATTTTCATTTTACAGCTGAGGACTCAGGCACAATAGACCAAGGTCATACTGCACTTAATCGCTATCCTGTTGTCTGCTGAAAATGAGAGCCTTCTGGAGTCATAGATTTTTAAGACTTTGATAGACACACTGGAACTAACTTAAATCACTTCCCACTGCTCTGCCTCTACCGTCTCGTCATGATTTCAAACCAGAGTGTGTAATCTGGTAATGACATTGACAACTATTTAAAAAATATATATATTAACAGCTATTAAAAAAAACTTTCAGTATTAACTTTTGCTGCTGAGTAAGTATAATGATTTCTTTAGAGGAAGAGAATGCATCTATATTTAGCATGTATCTAAACCTACATTAAAAGCATTAAAACTACTAAAAACATCAGATCTGTATTTCTTAAAGGAATCTACAGTTTTGATTTCATTGAATAAGAACTCCAGAGTCTCCTCTAAATCACATGTGAGACTCAAGGCATGATTCATCCTGAGGCAGGTTCTCTTCCAGCTGTGAGCTCATGAGATCAAAACAAGTTCCATGCTTCCAAGATACAATCTTGGGAAATAGGACGACGTTCCCTTTCTAAAAGGGTGGGAAAGGCAAGGAGGAAGGAACAGTTAGTCCCAAGTAAGTCCACAACTCAGCAGAGAAAACATTAAGTCTTAAAGCTGGAGAATAATGCCCTGGGTCTCCATGTCCCACATCTTGTGCCTCCCCGGGTGGGAGTTCAGTCTCCAAAGCCTCCAGGCAGCCCTACCCTAATGGCTTTGCTGGGTTCAGTCCACCCAGTGATTCTCATGACTTGGAGTCTCGTGCCTGCAGCTTTCCCAGGCTGCCATTGCATGCTAGTGGACCTCCCATTCTGTGACCTTGGAGGCTGTCAGACTCCCAAGGCTCCATAAGGCATTACCCTAATGAGGGCTCTCTGCAGTGACTCTGCCCTGTGATGTCTCTGTCTCTCCCCCTTGCCCTCCAGCCAGTCTATGATATCCTTTGAAATCTAGGTGGAGGTTATCATGGCTCCATGGTTACTTATTTTATTTTGGCAAGGTGGGGGTACCAGGGATTGAATGCAGGGACACTTGACCACTGAACCACATCCCCAGCCCTATTTTGGATTTTATTTAGACAGGGTCTCACTGAGTTGCTTAGCTCCTTGCTATGTTGCTGAGGCTGGCTTTGAACTTCCAATCTTCCTGCTACATCCTCCTGAGCAGCTGGGATTATAGGTGGCCCCATGGTTCTTGCGTTCTGTACACTTGTAGAATTAGTGTCATATGGGTGCCACCACCAAGATTAACAATTTATACTTTCCAGTGTGGTGGACTCTGGGACTACTTGAGCCACAACTGAAGGAGCACTGAGCTGGAATTCAGGAAGTGGAGTCCTCAGGTGGTGCAGGACGGTAAACACTAACGTCCCACAGCCACCTCTCTGGAGACATTGCTCTAAAGGTCACACCTTGCCTCCAGGATCTCTGAAAAATGCCTCCATAGTCATTCTCCTGTTTTGTTGAATAGAACCTGGCTTTCTTCTGTCCCTATCAATCCCTATCGTAAATAGTTGCTTGGCTACAACCTTAGTATTGTTTCCCAAACACACTTTTTTATTCTTTACATGGCACTAGGTTGAGAGTTTTTCAACTTTTTTCATTGTGTTTTCCTTTTAATTATAAATTCCGTATTCAAGTAATTTCTTCTCTTATTTAATTGTAGGCAGGCCAAAGAATTCATATAGCATTTTGCATGTTTTGCTGCTTAGATGTTTCTTCTGACAAGATATCCTAGTTTATCACTCTTAAATTCCACTTCCATTTAGCTCCAGGGCATGAACACAATCCCACCAAGTTCCTTGCTACTTTATAACAAGGATGGACTTTACTCCAGTTTCTAATACCTTGTTTCTCATTTCCATCTCACATCTGATCAGAATAGCCTGGACCATCCATATTTCTACCAATAGTCTGATCAAATTACTTAACTCTTATTAATTCTTTGTCTTCTGAGCCTTCACCAGAATTGTCCTTAATTGCTCCATTCACAGCAACATAGGATTTTTCTAGGTAGTTCTTCCAAGTTCTTCCAGCCTCCACCCATTATCCAATTCCACAAAGTGTCTCACATGTTGGGATGTTTTTTGTTTTTTTGTTATAGTAGTCATCCCTCTTCTCAGTACCAATTTTCTGTCTTTTGTCTATTTTGTATTGGTATAACACAGTGCCACAAATTGGGTAATTTATATCTGGAGAGCAAGAAATCCAATATCAAGGTGCCAGCATCTGGCAGTGCATTCTTACTGTGTCATTCCATGATGGAAGGCAGAAGGGCAAGAAAGAGAGAGGCCTGAGCTCACTTTTATAACAGACCCATTCTTGTGGTAACAAACCCTCTTGTAATTCTTGAGGCAGTACCTTTGTGGCCTAACCACCTCTTAAAGGTCCCACCTCTCAACATCGTCGCATTGGGTATTAAGTTTTCAATGCATAAACTTTGGGGGACACACATCATAGTATACATTTTCACAAATCTCTTTAATGTCTGTCTTTAGACAACTGGATAGCTATATCTGCTTCTGTATTTGATCTGTATGTGAAACATGTCATGTAGACCCTGGAAACTCTTTTGTTTCATAATGAGAGAACAAGGATGAATGGGCATCTTAATATTATTACAAAAATAACTTTGGTTTTACGGATCCCCTGTAAGGGTCTCAAGAATATCCAAGGGCTCCTGAATCATAATGAGAACTGTTACACTACACTTCACTGCTTCTCAGAGAAAATGTCTGGCTAGGTATTAAGTGGTGCTTAACAACAGTTTCTCCAGGTAAACCCCAGCCTGCTGTGGAAGAATGAGCAGCAAGGCCACGTGGTCAGAGACTAGGGTGCCACCATGGTTCTGAACGTGGGCGGGTGTCCTCGCCCTTCAGCAAGTTAATTTGTTTCTCAGGTTCCTCATCTTTAAAATATGGCTTGTTCTGATCCCTTGCAGGGTCGTTGTAGACATTCCAAGAAATTAGTGACAGGGTGACCCACACAGGATGCCTGACCAAGGGTTGCTTTGATTTCAGACTGGCTAATGATGACCAGGGGAAGAAGGGGAGGGGCCGTAAGCAGTCAAAAGAGAAGGGAAAGAGCCAGCAAGGACAGATTCCCAAACCTTACCTAAAAGCCTTTCAAATCAGCTGTGTTTGAAGATTCATACACTTGGGCTTCTAGAAGTTTAATATGGTGCATACACTGCATGTTATAACTGTGTAGGACTTGAAGGACACCTGATAATCAAACGCATTAATATTTCTGGATATATTCCACTCACACCAAGGTCTAGAAACAGCCTCCTGTCAGAACAGACCAGATGTTGAGACCAAAGGATATTAAAAAATCTGTTCAGAATTCTAGGAATTTGGGATTATAGATTAAATATGGTGGACCTTATCTAATGCTACTGTTCCCGTACTGGGCTAGGGATTGTGACCATGCTAATTCATTTCATTCTCTCAACTCTCTGGGCAAGAAGCAGACATCTAAGGATCCAGAAATGACCTTGTCTGGTTTTTGCCTTTCGGTCAGTTTTACAGGATCCTAGTTTTGGAGTGGTGTGTCTGACTTCATTCCTATGACTGTTACCTGCAATTTAAAGACTGAACATTTACTTTATTGATGGTGGAGGGAGGAGAGTTAGACATGTGAATTATGCTTGTGGATGTGTTTCCGAATGGACCCAATGGCATTGGCAAAAATTTTAATGAATGCATATAAATTGCATATTAAACTTGTTGGGAATCTACCTAACTAGGAGCCTAATATCCTGAAGAATAAATATAAGGTGTGATGATATATTTTGGACACCAATAAGCACCAATAAGGTCAATTACTGACTACATTTATAGGGATAGAAATTGAACAGAAGGCAACTTTTCAAAATTTGTGAAGAGCCCACACTGATTGTTTCATGTTCATGATTTCCAACTTACAGAATTTCACAAAGAAATAAACACTGAAGTTGTTTGAAGATAAAGGTTCTTGCTATGAATGAATTTTGAATGAAAAGAAAGGAATGTAGGCACTTGGAAGTAAATTTATAAAGAATTCATCAGAATTTGAAATGATACAAATATTTTGAAAATCTTGAGAAACCATTTCAACTATTGGTTTCTATGATATTTTATAATCATCTATAGCTTCAAAGATAAAATAATTTAAAATTGTTTTTTTCTAACTTTACCTACAATAAGGGACAAATAAATGGCATTAATTGGGGGATCTATACATGGCACACATACTAATGAGGACTTAATTTGTGGATTCCAACTTAAATACATATGTATTTTGAAATTGCGATAGACCTATTTAAGCTTGCCACTGTCATGAATTCAGAATATGGTACTTTGTTTTAGTCAGCTGTTTTGCTGCTGTGACTAAATGCATCTGACCAGCACAATTATAGAGGAGGAAAGGTTTATTTGCAGGCTCATGGTGTCAGAGGTCTTAGTCCATAGAAGGCCAGCTCCATTCCTTGGGGCTCCAGATGAGGCTGAACTTCATGGCGGAAGAGGGTGGCAGAGGGAAGCAGCTCACATCATCAGGAAGCAGAAAGAGAGACTCTACTCTCCAGATACAAAATATATACCCCAAAGCCACGCCCCAATTCCCGCCTCCTCCAGCCTCACCCCACCACTCTAATTAATCCCATCTGGGATTGAGTCACTGATGGGTTCAGACACTTATAACCCAGTCATTCTCCTCTGAACCTTCCTGCATTGTCTCACATGTGAGCTTTTGGGGGACACCTGACTTCCAAACTAAATTAACATACTTCAAAGGTCCCCTCCCCGGGCATGCCAAAAAGCAGAAAATGTGTTCAATAAGCTGAGAAGTAGACCGGTGGTGTTCGTCTTGTAATCCCAGCTACTCAGGAGGCTGAGATGGGAGGATCAAAAGTTTAAGCAACATAGCAAGACCCTGGGGGGTGGGGGGAGAAGCAGGGAAGTAGAAAGACTGACTGTTCAGTTGATTAGATGTGTCCACTGCACTGAGTTGGGAGACTTGCAATTTCTCCTTTTCTCCTTCCTCCCTTCCCTCCCTCCCTCCCTCCCTCCCTCCCTCCTTCCCTCTCTTCTTTTTTATTTATTTATTTATTTTTATTGTAAACAAATGGGATACATGTTGTTTCTCTGTTTGTACATGGCGTAAAGGCATACCATTTGTGTAATCATAAATTTACATAGGGCAATGTTGTTTGATTCATTCTGTTATTTTTTCCCTTCCCCCCACCCCTCCCACCCCTCTTTTCCCTCTATACAGTCCTTCCTTCCTCCATACTTACCACCCTCCCTAACCCTAACTCTAACCCTAACACTAACCCTTCCCTCCCCCCCATTATGTGTCATCATCCACTTATTAGCCATATCATTCGTCCTTTGGCTTTTTGAGATTGGCTTATCGCACTTAGCATGATATTCTCCAATTTCATCCATTTGCCTGCAAATGCCATAATTTTATCATTCTTTATGGCTGAGTAATATTCCATTGTACATATATACCACAGTTTCTTTATCCACTCATCAATTGAAGGGCATCTAGGTTGGTTCCACAGTCTGGCTATTGGGAATTGAGCAGCTATGAACATTGATGTGGCTGTATCTCTGTAGTATGCTGATTTTAAGTCCTTTGGGTATAGGCCAAGGAGTGGGATAGCTGGGTCAAATGGAGGGTCCATTCCAAGTTTTCTAAGGAATCTCCACACTGCTTTCCAGAGTGGCTGCACTAATTTGCAGCCCCACCAGCAATGTATGAGTGTACCTTTCTCCCCACATCCTCGCCAACACCTGTTGTTGCTCATATTCTTGATAATCGCCATTCTAATTGGGGTGAGATGGAATCTTCGGGTGGTTTTGATTTGCATTTCTCTTATTACTAGAGATGTTGAACATTTTTCCATATGTTTGTTGATTGCTTGTAGATCTTCTTCTGTGAAGTGTCTATTCATTTCCTTAGCCCATTTGTCGACTGGATTATTTGAGTTCTTGGAGTTGAGTTTTTTGAGTTCTTTATAGATTCTGGACATTAGTGCTCTATCTGAAGTATGAGTGGCAAAGATATTCTCCCACTCTGTAGGCTCTTTCTTCGCATTGCTGATAGTTTCCTTTGCTGAGAGAAAGCTTTTTAGTTTGAATCTATCCCAGTTATTGATTCTTGCTTTTATTTCTTGTGCTATGGGAGTCCTGTTAAGGAAGTCTGGTCCTAAGCCGACATGTTGAAGATCTGGACCTACTTTTTCTTCTATAATCTGCAGGGTCTCTGGTCTGATTCTGAGGTCCTTAATCCATTTTGAGTTTAGTTTCGTGCATGGTGAGAGATATGGGTTTAGTTTCATTCTGTTGCATATGGATTTCCAATTCTCCCAGCACCATTTGTTGAAGAGGCTATCTTTTCTCCATTGCATATTTTTGGCCCCTTTGTCTAGTATGAGAAAATTGTATTTATTTGGGTTTGTGTCCATATCCTCTATTCTGTACCATTGATCTACCTTTCTATTTTGGTACCAATACCATGCCGTTTTTGTTACTATTGCTTTGTAGTAGAGTTGAAGATCTGGTATTGCAATACCCCCTGTTTCACTCTTCCTGCTAAGGATTGCTTTAGCTATTCTGGGTTTCTTATTCTTCCAGATGAATTTCATAATTGCCTGCTCTATTTCTGTAAGGTACGTCATTGGGATTTTAATTGGAATTGCATTGAATTTGTATAGCACTTTAGGTAGTATGGCCATTTTGACAATATTAATTCTTCCTATCCAAGAACATGGAAGATCTTTCCATCTTCTAAGGTGTTCTTTAATTTCTTTCTTTAGTGTTGTATAGTTCTCATTGTAGAGGTCTTTCACCTCTTTTGTGAGATTGATTCCCAAGTATTTTATTTTTTTCGAGGCTATTGGGAATGGGGTAGTTTTCCTAATTTCTCTTTCTGAAGATTCATCACTTATGTATAAAAATGCGTTGGATTTATGGGCATTGATCTTGTAACCTGCTACTTTACTGAAATCACTTATGAGTTCTAAGAGTTTTCTGGTGGAATTTCCAGGTTCCTCTAAATATATAATCATGTCATCAGCGAACAGGGATAGTTTGAGTTCTTCTTTTCCAATTCGTATCCCTTTAATTTCTTTGGTTTGTCTAATTGCTCTGGCCAGAGTCTCAAGAACGATGTTGAATAGAAGTGGTGAAAGAGGGCATCCCTGCCTTGTTCCAGTTTTTAGGGGGAATGCTTTCAGTTTTTCACCATTTAGAATGATTTTAGCCATGGGCTTAGCATAAATGGCCTTTACAATGTTAAGGAATGTTCCCACTATCCCTATTTTTTCCAGTGTTTTGAGCATGAAGGGGTGCTGTATTTTATCAAATGCTTTTTCTGCATCTATTGAAATAATCATGTGATTCTTGACTTTAAGTCTATTGATATGGTGAATTACGTTTATTGATTTCCTGATTTTGAACCAACCTTGCATCCCTGGGATGAAACCCACTTGATCGTGGTGCACTATCTTTTTAATATGTTTTTGTACGCGATTTGCTAAAATTTTGTTGAGAATTTTTGCGTCAATGTTCATTAAGGATATTGGTCTGAAATTTTCTTTCCTTGATGAGTCTCTGTCTGGTTTAGGTATCAGTGTGATATTGGCTTCATAGAATGAGTTTGGGAGGGTTCCCTCCTCTTCTGTTTTATGGAATACTTTGAGAAGTATTGGAATGAGCTCTTCTTTAAAGGTTTTGTAGAACTCGGCTGAGAACCCATCTGGTCCCAGACTTTTCTTTGTTGGTAGGCTTTTGATGACCTCTTCTATTTCAGTACTTGAAATTGGTCTATTTAAATTGTGTATGTCCTCCTCATTCAGTTTAGGCAATTCATATGTCTCTAGAAACCTGTTAATTTCTTCGAAATTTTCTATTTTGTTGGAGTATAGATTTTCAAAATAGCTTCTAATTATGTTTTGTATTTCAATCCTGTCTGTTGTGATATTTCCTTGTTCATTCCAAATTTTAGTGATTTTGGTTTTCTCTCATTTTCTCTGTTAGTGTGGCTAAAGGTTTATCAATTTTGTTTATTTTTTCGAAGAACCAACTATTTATTTTGTCAATTTTTTGTATTGTTTCTTTTGTTTCAATTTCATTGATTTCAGCTCTGAGTTTAACTATTTCCTGTCTTCTTCTACTTTTGGTGCTGGTCTGTTCTTCTTTTTCTAGGGCTTTGAGCTGTAGTGTTAGGTCGTTTATTTGTTGAGTTTTACTTCTTTTATTAAATGCGCTCCATGAAATAAATTTCCCTCTAAGTACTGCTTTCAGAGTGTCCCAGAGATTTTGATATGATGTTTCTTTGTTCTCATTTACCTCTAAGAATTTTTTAATTTCCTTCCTAATATCTTCTGTTATCCATTCATCATATAATAGCATATTGTTTAATCTCCAGATGTTGGAATAGTTTCTGTGTTTTACTCTTTCATTTATTTCTAACTTCAATCCATTATGATCTGATAGAATACATGCTAGTGTCTCTATCTTCTTGTATTTGCTAACATGAGCTTTGTGGCATAATATATGGTCTATTTTAGAGAAGGATCCATGTGCTGCTGAGAAGAAAGTGTATTCACTCTTGGTTGGATGGTATATTCTATAAATGTCCGTTAAGTCTAAATTATTGATTGTGTTATTGAGATCTATGGTTTCTTTGTTCAATTTTTGTCTGGAAGATCTGTCCAGTGGTGAGAGCGGCGTGTTAAAATCACCTAGTATTATTGTGTTGTGGTCTATTTGGTTTCTGAAATTGAGAAGGATTTGTTTGACATACATAGATGAGCAACTGTTTGGGGCCTAGATGTTTATGATTGTTATATCTTGCTGATTTATGCTTCCCTTAAGCAGTATGAAATGACCTTCTTTATCCCTTCTGACTAACTTTGGCTTGAAGTCCTCATTATCTGAAATGAGGATGGATACTCCAGCTTTTTTGCTGAGCCCATGTGCATGGTATGTTTTTCACCATCCTTTCACCTTTAATCTATGGGTATCTTTTTCTATGAGGTGAGTCTCTTGCAGGCAACATATTGTTGGATCTTTCTTTTTAATCCAGTCTGCCAGTCTATGTCTTTTGATTGATGAATTCAGGCCATTAACATTCAGCGTTATTATTGAGATATGATTTGGTTTCCCAGTCATTTGATTCATTTTTTAAATTTTGCTTATTTATTTGTTTGACACAACTTGTTTCCTCCTTTATTTGACAATTCCTTTAGGATAATTCCTCCCTTTGCTGATTTGCTTCTTTGTTTTTCATCTCTTCTTCATGGAATATTTTGCTGAGAATGTTATGTAATGCTGGCTTTCTTTCTTTTTTTTTTTTTTATTGTAAACAAATGGGATACATGTTGTTTCTCTGTTTGTACATGGCGTAAAGGCATACCATTTGTGTAATCATATATTTACATAGAGCAATGTTGTTTGATTCATTCTGTTATTTTTTCCCTTCCCCCCACCCCTCCCACCCCTCTTTACCCTCTATACAGTAGTTCCTTCCTCCCTACTTGCCCCCCTTCCTAACCCTAACTCTAACCCTTCCCTCCCCCCCATTATGTGTCAACCTCCACTTATTAGCGATATCATTCGTCCTTTGGCTTTTTGAGATTGGCTTATCTCACTTAGCATGATATTCTCCAATTTCATCCATTTGCCTGCAAATGTCATAATTTTATCATTCTTTATGGCTGAGTAATATTCCATAGTATATATATACCACAGTTTCCTTATCCACTCATCAATTGAAGGGCATCTAGGTTGGTTCCACAGTCTGGCTATTGTGAATTGAGCAGCTATGAACATTGATGTGGCTGTATTTCTGTAGTATGCAGATTTTAAGTCCTTTGGGTATAGGCCAAGGAGTGGGATAGCTGGGTCAAATGGTGGTTCCATTCCAAGTTTTCTAAGGAATCTCCACACTGCTTTCCATAGTGGCTGCACTAATTTGCAGCCCCACCAGCAATGTATGAGTGTACCTTTCTCCCCACATCCTCGCCAACACCTGTTGTTGCTCGTATTCTTGATAATCGCCATTCTAATTGGGGTGAGATGGAATCTTCGGGTGGTTTTGATTTGCATTTCTCTTATTACTAGAGATGTTGAACATTTTTCCATATGTTTGTTGATTGCTTGTAGATCTTCTTCTGTGAAGTGTCTATTCATTTCCTTAGCCCATTTGTTGACTGGACTGTTTGAATTCTTGGAGTAGAGTTTTTTGAGTTCTTTATAGATTCTGGACATTAGTGCTCTATCTGAAGTATGATTGGCAAAGATATTCTCCCACTCTGTAGGCTCTTTCTTCGCATTGCTGATAGTTTCCTTTGCTGAGAGAAAGCTTTTTAGTTTGAATCTATCCCAGTGGTTGATTCTAGCTTTTATTTCTTGTGCTATGGGAGTCCTGTTAAGGAAGTCTGGTCCTAGACCAACAAGGTGAAGATTTGGACCTACTTTTTCTTCTATAATCTGCAGGGTCTCTGGTCTGATTCTGAGGTCCTTAATCCATTTTGAGTTTAGTTTCGTGCATGGTGAGAGATATGGGTTTAGTTTCATTCTGTTGCATATGGATTTCCAATTCTCCCAGCACCATTTGTTGAAGAGGCTATCTTTTCTCCATTGCATATTTTTGGCCCCTTTGTCTAGTATGAGAAAATTGTATTTATTTGGGTTTGTGTCCATATCCTCTCTTCTGTACCATTGATCTACCTTTCTATTTTGGTACCAATACCATGCCGTTTTTGTTACTATTGCTTTGTAGTAGAGTTGAAGATCTGGTATTGCAATACCCCCTGTTTCACTCTTCCTGCTAAGGATTGCTTTAGCTATTCTGGGTTTCTTATTCTTCCAGATGAATTTCATAATTGCCTGCTCTATTTCTGTAAGGTACGTCATTGGGATTTTAATTGGAATTGCATTGAATTTGTATAGCACTTTAGGTAGTATGGCCATTTTGACAATATTAATTCTTCCTATCCAAGAACATGGAAGATCTTTCCATCTTCTAAGGTGTTCTTTAATTTCTTTCTTTAGTGTTGTATAGTTCTCATTGTAGAGGTCTTTCACCTCTTTTGTGAGATTGATTCCCAAGTATTTATTTTTTTCGAGGCTATTGGGAATGGGGTAGTTTTCCTAATTTCTCTTTCTGAAGATTCATCACTTATGTATAAAAATGCGTTGGATTTATGGGCATTGATCTTGTAACCTGCTACTTTACTGAAATCACTTATGAGTTCTAAGAGTTTTCTGGTGGAATTTCCAGGTTCCTCTAAATATATAATCATGTCATCAGCGAACAGGGATAGTTTGAGTTCTTCTTTTCCAATTCGTATCCCTTTAATTTCTTTGGTTTGTCTAATTGCTCTGGCCAGAGTCTCAAGAACGATGTTGAATAGAAGTGGTGAAAGAGGGCATCCCTGCCTTGTTCCAGTTTTTAGGGGGAATGCTTTCAGTTTTTCACCATTTAGAATGATATTAGCCATGGGCTTAGCATAAATGGCCTTTACAATGTTAAGGAATGTTCCCACTATCCCTATTTTTTCTAGTGTTTTGAGCATGAAGGGGTGCTGTATTTTATCAAATGCTTTTTCTGCATCTATTGAAATAATCATGTGATTCTTGACTTTAAGTCTATTAATATGGTGAATTACGTTTATTGATTTCCTGATGTTGAACCAACCTTGCATCCCTGGGATGAAACCCACTTGATCATGGTGCACTATCTTTTTAATATGTTTTTGTATGCGATTTGCTAAAATTTTGTTGAGAATTTTTGTGTCGATGTTCATTAAGGATATTGGTCTGAAATTTTCTTTCCTTGATGAGTCTCTGTCTGGTTTAGGTATCAGTGTGATATTGGCTTCATAGGATGAGTTTGGGAGGGTTCCCTCCTCTTCTATTTTATGGAATACTTTGAGAAGTATTGGAATGAGCTCTTCCTTAAAGGTTTTGTAGAACTCGGCTGAGAACCCATCTGGTCCCGGACTTTTCTTTGTTGGTAGGCTTTTGATGACTTCTTCTATTTCAGTACTTGAAATTGGTCTATTTATATTGTTTATGTCCTCCTCATTCAGTTTAGGCAATTCATATGTCTCTAGAAACCTGTTGATGTCTTCAAGGTTTTCTATTTTGTTGGAGTATAGATTTTCAAAATAGCTTCTAATTATGTTTTGTATTTCCATCCTGTCTGTTGTGATATTTCCTTGTTCATTCCGAATTTTAGTGATTTGGGTTTTCTCTCGTCTTCTCTTTGTTAGTGTGGCTAAAGGTTTATCAATTTTGTTTATTTTTTCGAAGAACCAACTATTTATTTTGTCAATTTTTTGTATTGTTTCTTTTGTTTCAATTTCATTGATTTCAGCTCTGAGTTTAACTATTTCCTGTCTTCTACTACTTTTGGTGCTGTTCTGTTCTTCTTTTTCTAAGGCTTTGAGCTGTAGTGTTAGGTTGTTTATTTGTTGAGTTTTACTTCTTTTATTAAATGCGCTCCATGAAATAATTTCCCTCTAAGTACTGCTTTCATAGTGTCCCAGAGATTTTGATATGATGTTTCTTTGTTCTCATTTACCTCTAAGAATTTAATTTCCTTCCTAATATCTTCTGTTATCCATTCATCATATAATAGCATATTGTTTAATCTCCAGATGTTGGAATAGTTTCTGTGTTTTACTCTTTCATTTATTTCTAACTTCAATCCATTATGATCTGATAGAATACATGCTAGTGTCTCTATCTTCTTGTATTTGCTAACATGAGCTTTGTGGCATAATATATGGTCTATTTTAGAGAAGGATCCATGTGCTGCTGAGAAGAAAGTGTATTCACTCTTGGTTAGATGGAATATTCTATAAATGTCCGTTAAGTCTAAATTATTGATTGTGTTGTTGAGATCTATGGTTTCTTTGTTCAATTTTTGTCTGGAAGATCTGTCCAGTGGTGAGAGCGGCGTGTTAAAATCACCTAGTATTATTGTGTTGTGGTCTATTTGGTTTCTGAAATTGAGAAGGATTTGTTTGACATACATAGATGAGCCACTGTTTGGGGCCTAGATGTTTATGATTGTTATATCTTGCTGATTTATGCTTCCCTTAAGCAGTATGAAATGACCTTCTTTATCCCTTCTGACTAACTTTGGCTTGAAGTCCACATTATCTGAAATGAGGATGGATACTCCAGCTTTTTTGCTGAGTCCATGTGCATGGTATGTTTTTCCCCATCCTTTCACCTTTAATCTATGGGTATCTTTTTCTATGAGGTGAGTCTCTTCCAGGCAACATATTGTTGGATCTTTCTTTTTAATCCAATCTGCCAGTCTATGTCTTTTGATTGTTGAATTCAGGCCATTAACATTCAGGGTTATTATAGAGAAATGATTTGGTTTCCCAGTCATTTGGTTCATTTTTAAAATTTTGTTTATTTATTTGTTTGACACAACTTGTTTCCTCCTTTATTTGACAATTCCTTTAGGATAATTCCTCCCTTTGCTGATTTGCTTCTTTGTTTTTCATCTCTTCCTCATGGAATATTTTGTTGAGAATGTTCTGTAATGCTGGCTTTCTTTTTGTAAATTCTTTTAGCTTTTGTTTATCATGGAAGGATTTTATTTCATCGTCAAATTTGAAGGTAAGTTTTGCTGGGTATAAGATTCTTGGTTGGCATCCATTTTCTTTCAGGGCTTGAAAAATGTTGTTCCAGGACCTTCTAGCTTTTAGGGTCTGGATTGAAAAATCTACTGATATGCGTATTGGTTTCCCCCTGAATGTAATTTGGTTCTTTTCTCTCACAGCCTTTAAAATTCTGTCTTTATTTTGTATGTTAGGTATTTTCATTATAATGTGCCTTGGTGTGGGTCTGTTGTAATTTTGTGTATTTGGAGTCCTGTAAGCCTCTTGAACTTGATTTTCCATTTCATTCTTCAGATTTGGGAAATTTTCTGATATTATTTCATTGAATAGGTTGTTCATTCCTTTGGCTTGTTTCTCTAGACCTTCCTCAATCCCAATAATTCTTAAATTTGGCCTTTTCATGATATCCCATAGTTCTTGTAGATTCTGTTCATGATTTCTTACCATCTTCTCTGTTTGTTCAGCTTTGTTTTCAAGGTTAAATATTTTGTCTTCAATGTCTGAGGTTCTGTCTTCCAGGTGTTCTATCCTATTGGATATGCTTTCTATGGAGTTCTTAATTTGGTTTATTGTTTCCTTCATGTCAAGGATTTCTGTTTGGTTTTTTTTCAATATCTCTAACTCTTTATTGAAATGATCTTTTGCTTCCTGTATTTGCTCTTTTAACTGTCGATTGGTGCGATCAATCAATGCTTGCATTTGCTCTTTCATCTCATCATTCAATGCTTGCATTTGCTCTTTCATCTCCTCGTTTGCTTCTCTGATCATTTTAATTATGTACATTCTGAACTCCTTTTCTGTCATTTCTTCTGCCATGCTGTCATTGGGTTTTATTGATGTAACATCTAGATTTGTTTGCAGCATTTTCTTTCCTTGTTTTCTCATGTTGTTCAGATATCAGTGGACCGCTGAGATATTGCAGATTTCCTCTGTTGATTTACAATGACCCTGAAGATTTCTATATATATCCCCTCTTAGCCTTCAGTAGGCTGAAGTCTTGGAGGAGGTTGATAATGCGGTGCTCCACAAGGAAGCTGCCTCTCTAGGAGTGGTGGCCTTCAGGTGGGGTATATTCCCTGCTAGTGGGCAGAGGTGCCTCCACTTGTTGACCAATGGTCATCCAAAGGGGACCTAGGCTGTGGGCTGAGGCAAGGCCTGTTTGGGCCTGTGTCTCTGGTTTTACCGTCCTTGTGGGGAAACCTCACCAGGCAGGGAAGACTCACCCAGTGGGGAGGTCTCGCTGGTCAGTTTCCTCCTAGAGGTTCCCCTCAATTTACAGCTACTGCCTGGGCTGGGCTGCCTTCCTCTGCAAAGTTTCCAGGGGCCCGGCCCTACCTCCTGGGCCTGGGAGCCTCACCCTTCGCAGATGAATCTCCTTAGGCTGCCCCTCCTCAGAGAATTTGCCCATAGGCCTGGAACCTTCGCTCCGCCCTAAGCCTGTCTCTGTGCGGCTCTTCCACCCAGAAGCCTCCTAGATCCTGGGACCCTGTTCTGCACCTAATCGCCTGGCTGCGTGGCCCCTCCTCTGAGCAGCCACCTGTGGCCCCGAACAATCGCTCTGAGTCCCAGAGACCCGCCACAGGCCTCTTCCTCCAGACAGCCGCCCAGTATTCTGGTGCGGTCACTAGGAGTCCAAGAAACTCACTTCGTGCCTCCTCCTCCCACCAACCACCCGTAGCCCAGAGCAATCAATCACTCCGAGTCGAAGTGACCCTCCCCGTTCCTCCTCCTTCTCCAGATAACCCCCCGGGTGTTCAGGAGCAGTCCCTCTGAGTGGCTCTGAATCCACGTTACCCGCTGCACGGGTCCTCTGGGCACCGCCCGGAGCTCTGGTGTGGCCCCTCAAGACCAAGCGTCCCACCACGCTTCTCCTCCAGGCAGCCCCCCTGTGTTCAGGAGCTGTCACTTTAAGACCAAACAACTCACCACTCGCCTTCTCCTCTGAGCAGCCGCCTGGAGCGCTAATGCAGTCACTGCGAGTCCAAAGGACCCGCCGCGCTCCTTCTCCTCCTTCTCCTACTCCTCCGGGCAGGCCCCGGGGTTCAGAAGTGGTCAGAGTCCAAACAGCTCGCCACGCAGCCCCTTCTCTGGCAACCGCCTGTAGTTCCCGTGTAGTCACCCGAATCCAAGCGGCCGCTCCTCTTCCTCCTCGTCCTCAGGGCAGGCCCCGGTGTTCAGAAGCGTCGTTCTGATTCCAAACAGCTCGCCGCGCGGCTTCTCCTCTGGCAACCGCCTGCAGCTCTGGTGCAGTCTCTCCGAATCCAAGTGGCCACGCTCCTCTCCTCCTCCTCAGGGCAGGCCCCGGTGTCCTGAGTCCACACAGCTCTCCTCGCCACTCCTCCCCCCGGGCAGCCGCCGGAGCCCCAGTGGCTGCTCCGAGTCCCAGCGCTGTGCCGAGCGGCCTCCTCTATGGCGCTCCAGCGGGGGGAGGGGCGTCTCGCCGGCAGTTCTACTTCACAAAGTTTCCTGCGTTCCGGGACCCCCGTCCCATCCGGGATGCCCCCCCAGGGGGTGAGAGTCACCCGGCTACTTTGAGTTGGTCCCAAGCGTCTCAAAATCTCCTCTCTTGAATCCTGAGTTCTGGAGCAACACGTAATGCAGCCACCCTCTAGGCCGCCATCTTCCTGAGCTCCTGGCTTTCTTTTTGTAAATTTTTTTAGCTTTTGTGTATCATGGAAGGATTTTATTTCATCGTCAAATTTGAAGGTAAGTTTTGCTGGGTATAAGATTCTTGGTTGGCATCCATTTTCTTTCAGGGCTTGAAAAATGTTGTTCCAGCCCCTTCTAGCTTTTAGGGTCTGGATTGAAAAATCTGCTGATATCCGTATTGGTTCCCCCCTGAATGTAATTTGGTTCTTTTCTCTCACAGCCTTTAAAATTCTGTCTTTATTTTGTATGTTAGGTATTTTCATTATAATGTGCCTTGGTGTGAGTCTGTTGTAATTTTGTGTATTTGGAGTCCTATAAGCCTCTTGAACTTGATTTTCCATTTCATTCTTCAGATTTGGGAAATTTTCTGATATTATTTCATTGAATAGATTGTTCATTCCTTTTTTTGTTTCTCTCGGCTTTCCTCAATCCCAATAATTCTTAAATTTGGCCTTTTCATGATATCCCATAGTTCTTGTAGATTCTGTTCATGATTTCTTACCATCTTTTCTGTTTGTTCACCTTTGTTTTCAAGGTTAAATATTTTGTCTTCAATGTCTGAGGTTCTGTCTTCCAGGTGTTCTATCCTACTGGATATGCTTTCTATGGAGTTCTTAATTTGGTTTATTGTTTCCTTCATGTCAAGGATTTCTGTTTGGTTTTTTTTCAATATCTCTAACTCTTTATTGAAATGATCTTTTGCTTCCTGTATTTGCTCTTTTAACTGTCGATTGGTGCGATCATTCAATGCCTGCATTTGCTCTTTCATCTCATCATTTGCTTCCCTGATCATTTTAATTATGTACATTCTGAACTCCTTTTCTGTCATTTCTTCTGCCATGCTGTCATTGGGTTTTATTGATGTAACATGTAGATTTGTTTGCAGCATTTTCTTTCCTTGTTTTCTCATATTGTTCAGGTATCAGTGGACCGCTGAGATATTGCAGATTTCCTCTATTGACTTACAATGTCCCTGAAGATTTCTATATATATCCCCTCTTAGCCTTCAGTAGGCTGAAGTCTTGGAGGAAGTTGAAAATGCAGTGCTCCACAAGGAAGCTGCCTCTCTAGGAGTGGTGGCCTTCAGGTGGGGTATATTCCCTGCTAGTGGGCAGAGGTGCCTCCACTTGTTGACCAATGGTCATCCAAAGGGGAACTAGGCTGCGGGCTGAGGCAAGGCCTGTTTGGGCCTGTGTCTCTGGTTTTACTGTCCTTGTGGGGAAACCTCACCCGGCAGGGAAGACTCACCTGGTGGGGAGGTCTCTCTGGTCAGTTCCCTCCTAGAGGTTCCCCTCAATTTACAGCTACCGCCTGGGCTGGGCTGCCTTCCTCTGTAAAGTTCCCAGGTGCACGGCCCTACCTCTTGGGCCTGGGAGCCTCACCCTTCTCAGATGAATCTCCTTAGGCTGCCCCTCCTCAGAGAATCTGCCCGCAGTCCTGGAACCTTCGCTCCGCCCCTAAGCGTGTCTCTGTGCGGCTCTTCCACCCAGAAGCCTCCTAGATCCTGGGACCCTGCTCTGCACCTAATCGCCTGGCTATGCAGCCCCTCCTCTGAGCAGCCACCTGGGGCCCCGTACAATCGCTCTGAGTCCCAGAGACCTGCCACACGCCTGTTCCTCCAGACAGCCGCCCAGTATTCCGGTGAGGTCACTAGGAGTCCAAGGAACTCATTGCGTGCCTCCTCCTCCCACCAACCACCCGTAGCCCGGAGCAATCAATCACTGCGAGTCGAAGTGACCCGCCCCGTTCCTCCTCCTCCTCCAGGTAACCCCCCCGGGTGTTCAGGAGCGGTCGCTCTAAGTGGCTCTGAATCCATGTGACCCGCTGCACGCCTCCTCTGGGCAGTCGCCTGGAGCTCTGGTGCGGCCACTCGAGACCAAGCGACCCACCGCGCTCCTCCTCCAGGCAGCCCCCCTGTGTTCAGGAGCGGTCGCTTTAAGTCCAAACAACTCACCAATGGCCTTCTTCTCTGAGCAGCCGCCTGGAGCACTAATGCAGTCACTGCGAGTCCAAACGACCCGCCGTGCTGCTCTTTCTCCTCCTCCTACTCCTCAGGGCAGGCCTCGGTGTTCAGAAGCGGTCTGAGTCCAAACAGCTCGCCACGCAGCCCCTCCTCTGGCAACCGCCTGTAGCTCTGGTATAGTCACTCTGAATCCAAGTGGCTGCGCTCCTCTTCCTCCTCCTCAGGGCAGGCCCCGGTGTTCTGAGTCCACACAGCTCTCCTCGCCGCTCCTCCCCTGGGCAGCCGCCGGAGCCCCAGTGGTTGCTCCGAGTCCCAGTGCTGTGCCCAGCGGCCTCCTTTACGGCGCTCCCAGCTGTCCGAGTTCACTGCTCCAGCGGGGGGAAGGGCGTCTCGCCGGCAGCTCTACTTCACAAAGTTCCCTGCGTTCCGGGACCACCGTCCCATCCGGGACGCCTCCCCTACGGGAAAGATTCACTCGGCTGCTTTGAGTGTGTCCCAAGTCTCTCAATATCTCCTCTTTTGAATGCTGAGTCCTGGAGCAACATGAAATGCAGCCACCCTCTAGGCCGCCATCTTGGGAATCGCCCTCTCTTCTTACTTCCTTGATTTCTTTCCCCTCTTCTCTGCCCTCCCCTCTCTTTTGCCTGCCTGCTTTCCTCTCCCTTCCGTCCCACCTCCTCTCTCATTTTACCCTTCAAAAGTAGGTTCTAATGCTTGTATATGCAGTACACTGTTGATGCTTTCATTACTTAGAGCTGCTTTAGGAACAACAGTGACAATAAGGACAATTAGTTGTACACAGGCCTTCCTCCCCAGATTCCGTGTAAGGGTAGAACTGGCTCACGGTTGCCCATCTGGTCTCCTTACCACGAACACGTGCACTCAGCACCTCCCCTCCAGGAGGCGCTCATCCCACTGCTGCCTGGAGTGCTGGCCTTTGATGCCTCACAGATGAGTTCCTGTGGGGAGCCGTCCTTTGGTAGGGGTAAGGGCGTTGCCTGAGGTCACACTCTGCACTGTGCGCAGATGTTAGGGGCAGCCTGCATCCTGGGCTGGCTCCTTGCCCCGGTTAGAATAAAATCTGAAGTAATGCGTGGGATTTCCCAAGGCCTTTATTGCAAGTGGATCATAGTTCAACCTGTCCCTCTGGGGAATGCTTTTTTACTTACTTTCTTGTAAATATGGATCCTGAAAGCTCTCCCCAGTGAAAGTCTGCACCTCAAAGTTTGTTTTCACTTAAAACCATTGGTACCAGAAAAGGTCCAAGCAGGGGTCTCAAATGGTATCTGGAGCTGCTCAGCTGTCAAGGGCACCATCGCTGGGGTGGGTGGAGTCCTGAAAACCCAGCCTGCTGTACTCAGTCAAGTGCTGCAAGTTGGTTGTGTTGAGGTGGCCGGGAGGAGAGCCACTTTGGGCTCAGTAGCTGAAGTGTCGGAGAGGTTCAGGGGAAGTGGTGGTTAGAAATACAGTGGAATTGGATGGGCTGTTGCTGAGTGCTGTAAAATGATTAGATAAAGGAAATGAAAGACTGCAATGATTAGCCACCAATTTAGGACTGAGTGTGAAAATCAGAGGGCCTGAGGTACTTCATAACAAGACTCTCATCTCCTGTAGCCAGAGGCAGAAAAGAAGCCAGAATCAAACGGAGGACTTGATCATATAGCCAGGGCAGCTCCAGAGAAGGCTGAACTCCCCACTCCAGAAAGTTTGTTTTATCCAGGTCAGATCCCCAGTTGGAAAGGAGTGAGATCTGACACTTGAATGGAGGACATTTGTGACCATGCACCACAAACCTTGCATCTCCAGACTGCCCGGAGCCCTCTGGCTCACTCCTCCCTGTTAAAGCTATTGCTGCTGTCTTGCTCTAAGACAATGCAGAAGCCTTCGTCTTGCAAAAACCTCTTGTACCCAACTCAGGACTTACCCTGACTCCAGTCCTGGATACTACAGCAGTAAGTAGAACAAGGATCAGCAAGTGTAACCGCCAAGCCGATCAGCCTGCAGTCTGTTTGGGGAATGAAGCTTCACTGGAGTACAACCACCGTAACATTCAATAATGGATTTTCTCTGGCTGCCATCATGCTGCGTTGGAAAGGTTGAGTAGTTGCAATGGAGTCCATGTGGTGCCCGAAACCTGAACCTTACTAACTGGCTCTTTATAGGACACGTTTGCAAACCAATGAACTACAGTCAAGTCACAATAAAATCTAACAGGAATAGTGCTGGTTCTGATGGGGAAAGAAAGGGAATACACACCAAAGATGTAAGACTTAGCACACCAATACCACCAGGAATGGAGAACGTATGTAGGATTGAATCCTGAAGGGTCTGTGAGTTAGCTTTTTGCTGCTGTGACAAAATACCTGAGAAAATTAACGAAAGGAGGAAATATTTATCCTGTTGTGTGATTTCAGAGGTTTCAGTCCATAGTCACTCGGCCACATTGCTGTGGGCTTGTGGTGAAGTGGAACATCATGTAGGTCGCGTGTGGGAGAGTGGAGCTGCTCACTTCATGGCAGCTGGGGGAGGGCCCAGAGGACAATATATACCCTTTCCAGGGCACAACCCAGTGACCCGCATCCTTTAATTAGAGGCCACCTCCTAGTTTCCATCACCTCCCAGTCATCCACTCATTTATGAACCCATCAATGTATTAATCGACTGTTGAGATCTGAACCCTCATAATCTAATTACTTCTTAAACACCCCACCTCTGAACATTGCTGCATCTAGGGGGTCAGACCTTCAACATGTGAGCCTTCGGGGGGCGTTTCATATCCAAACTGTAACAGTCTGGCTTCCAGAGGATGAGTATACAGTTGGATGATGGAGGTTATCTGCCTGGAGCACTCTTCTGAGATCGGGACTTGGCACCCTGCTTAGTTGACTCCTGGAGTATCTCGACTGACTTCTTTTTTAGGAAAGTGATGGTCAAATTAAGTGCAAGAGATATATGAGGACTACCTTAGCAGACACTGGCCAAAATCACAAGGCCCAGAGAAGAGGCCGTGCTGGAATCAATGGTTTGTGTAAGAATAGACGAGCCAGCAGGGCACTGGATTTTTAGGGAAACCCAGAAGACAGACCATTTACCAAAGCTGTAAGAATGAGTTGGTAAGAGGGGCACTGGGACACTGAGGAACTCAGTGGTGACTGTCCTTTGTGGGGAGGAAGTGTGATGTTACAGATGGTGTAGAAGTGGGCCCCTGAAAAGTGATGGCATGATGAGACCCCAGGTTCATAGAAGCTGTTGGTAGAACTTAGGTGCCAGAAGCAGGGACCATGCCATTAGTATAATAGAGCCAGGTCTGAAGTGACAGCTGGGGGACATCACCATAAAGAGGAGTAGAGGTGATTCTGGTAGTTACCCTTTACCCATGGTGGCCACATTCCAAGACCCCTGGCAGATGACTGAAAACATGGATAGTACTGAATGCTTTATTCACTGTTTTTCCTGTACATCTATATACCTGAGATGAAACTTTAAGAGATTAATGGCAATAACTAACGATAAAATAGAAGAATTTAACAACATATTGTAATAAAAGGTAATTATGGTCTCTCAAAATATCTTGTACTCTGCTCACCCCTCTTGTGGTGATGTGACAAGATATTGTGCCTGTGTGATGAGAGGAGGCGAGGTGAATGACGTGCATTGTGATGTAGCATGTGGGCACTATGCAAGGCATGCTTGAACACAAGTAGGCAATACCACAATGGTTGGTCTGATTATCAAGGTGGCTACTGGGTGACTAACCTGCAGGTGGGCCATACAGCATGGATACCTTGGACTGAAGGGTAATTCATGTCCCAGGTGGGACAGAGCGGAATGATGTGAGATTTCATCAGGCTACTCAGAATGCTGTATAATTTAAAACTCATGAATTATTTATTTCTGGAATTTTCTATTTATTATTTTTAGACCACAGTTGACCATGGGTAACTGAAACCACAGAAAGTGAAACATAGATAATGAGGGAAGGGACTATTATACTAGAACATGGTGCTCTTAGGAGCAAGGCAGAGGGACAGATAGCAAGGGTGATGCTTATATACCACTGGAAGGTCATGGCCAATTTCCAGAATTGAGCCAGTCCTTCACCCGGAATTTGTTCGCTGAAGGAGGGAGGAACCTGTTATACCATAACAAGAGTTTGTGAAAGTAATTTCGCCAGTCTTTACCCAAAGGGATGTATGGCCATTCACTTAACTACAGTGGGAAAAGGGGAAGTGAGAAGATGGCATGTCAGACTCCATTTATATTCAGGGGATTTTTAATTCCACCACGACCCTTTGCTTAAGTGTGGGCTTGTAAGATGTAGGTAGTAAGAAGTTCAGACTAGGGCTGGGGTTGTGACTTGGAAGTACAGCATTCACGTAGCATGTGTGAGGTCCTGGGTCTGATCCTCAGCACCACATAAAAATAAAAAATAAAAGGTATTGTGTCCATCTACAACTAAAAAAAATCAAAATACTTAAAAAGTTCAGACCAACAATCTATTTCACAGGGAATTCTTTGATTCCATGGATCCACCTAGTATCATTTGTTCAGTTTCTGAACATAATTGCAGTGAACATCCACAGTAGTTAGCACAATCCCCTCATTAGTTCTTTAATTTAAAGGGTGAACTACTGTAGTATGGGAACACACTGAAGCCTCAAAATGTTCCCTCCATGACAAGAAAATACATACAACCAATATCGCCTAAGGGGGAATGGCAGAGAAACCTGCCAATCTACATATACTCAGTACTGCAAGGGCAGTGGCCCCCGTAGTGTACCTACTTACGGTACCATTCTAACCCTTCACAACCAGAGGTCCTGCAATTTGGGACAATTAGAAACAATGAGGAACCTGGAGAGGGAACCGACAGCAGGGGAGAAATCTTTGCTAGCTAGTCTTCAGACAGAGGATTAATATTTAGAATATATAAAGCACTCAAAAACCTTACACAAAAACACCAAATAAATTAGACACTTCTCAAGAAATACAAATGGCCAACAAATTTATGATAATGATAATTTATGATATCATTGCCAATTAGGGAAAGGCAGATCAAAACTGTACTAGGACTCATCTCACACCAGTCAGAATGGCAGTCATCAAGAACACAATAAATGAGAGAGGATGTGGAGGAAAAGAACACTTTTACACTGGTGGTGGACTTGTAAATTAGTACAACCATTGTGGAAATCAGTATGGAGAGTCCTCAAAAGACTAAGCATGGAACCATCATGTGACCAGCTGTACCCCTTCTTGGTATTCATTCTGAAGAATTTAAGTCATCTTACTACAGTGATACACGCATAACTATGTTTATAGCAGCACAGTTCACGATAGCCAAATTATGGAACCAGCCCAGGTATCTATCAATGGATGAATAAATAAAGAAAATGTGGTGTATAAAAAAATGGAGTTTTATTCATCCATAAAGAAAAATGAAATCATGTGATTTGGAAGAGAATGAATGAAACTAGAGACCATCATGTTAAACAAAATAAGTCAAACTCAGAAGGTCGAGAGTTGTACGTTTTCTCTCTTCGCAGAAGCTAGAGAGGAAAACGGAAAAGAAAGTCTGAGTGGATCTCATGAAAGTCATAGGGAGATCAGTAGGGAAAAGGACCAAGGGGTGGGAGGGGGGAAGGGAGGGAGAAGTGCTGGGCAGTGATATTGGCCAAATTATATTGAGTGCATGTACAAATATATAACAACAAATCCCATCATTATGTACAACTATAATGCACCAATAAAAATATGTGGAAAAAACCCTAGAGGTCCTGATAATTGAGAGTGGGTTACCATAAAGTCAACTAATGACCTAATATATCCATTCCCACTACTGATTATACAACCAGCAAGCAGCAAACACCAACACTGAGCTCCCCACCTGACAAACACTATCTCTGAGGCTACTTGTTAACAAGTTCAGATAGCAGATTTGTTTCAATCTTCAAGTGACAGTAATTTATCTTGATTGAAATTGACACATCTTCCAGAAATGGATTTGCTTTTCCTGCCCATGCGAACTCAAGTGGAACCTCCAGCCATGGTCATGGAATCCTACATGATGTGACCCTGGACCAACAGTCCCACTTCATAGCAAAGGAAGAGCAACAACATGCCCGTAGCTATGGGATCCACTCTTCTTATCATGTACATACCACCCAGATGCCATCTGCCTTCTAGAGATTTTTGACAATCCAGCTAAGGTGCCAAACTGAAGGTGAGATCTTGTAAGGATGGAGTGACATTAAATCAAGGCCCATTCTTTACTCCTATATTCACAATAGCTGAAATTGATGGTCCCATAAAACAAGGATGGGAAGTAGGCCTGGCACGACTCACTGTTACTCTTAATGACCTATTTGGGAAGTTTGTACTTCTTTGTCCTTACACATTGAGCCTCTTGTGTTCTGGTCCCCAGAGGGAAAGTGTTCCTATTAAGTAACACAGAGAGAATTCCATTAAACTTAAGGCCATAGTTAATCACGTGGTTGCGGCTATAGCCATTCAGGTGATTCTCTGGGTTGGTTCTTGGTACTTTCTTGTCAAATTATGATGATAAATGAGCAAGTACAGTAGCTATGGCTTGATCCAGGGCTCCACCTTGACCATTACCTCCACAACCAGGGTTACTCATGGCTCAGGGCCCTCCAGGCTGAGAATCTGGGCTACTCCACCCAGGTGAGCAGTAGAGATATTTAAATGTATGGGAGAAATCTAAAAAGGATGTTGGGAAGAGGGATATCATGATGCTGGCTGTAGTTGCAAGGACTGTGATTTGTCCAAATAACCTTCCTCTTATAAGTTTCCACCAAAAAAAGAGATCGCCAGAATCCCATGGGGCTATTCTTAGATGGCATGAACTTGCTGTATGAGGGCATTAGCTCTGGGGGTCTCCGGGATGGACTGTAATGGTAGGGGAGGGACCCTCCTCCGATCTTCCCTTCAGGACCAAAGCATTCAGTTCCCAGGCAGTCAGGAGAGTCCTGCAAAGAGACTTATCAGTGAGGCCTACTCAGGAATGGTCCTTGGCCAAAGGGAGCTACCTTGCCAAGGTTACAGCCCATTTCCACTGGTGTCCTAAGTGAGTTTATGTGAGGCTGCAAGGGCCTGACCCCTTGTCTTGATTAGGAAGACTTCAAGGCCACTCTGCTCTGGTCTCCCGTGTGCTGCTCAGGCTTCCTGTAATCTCATCCGGGTTCCACACTCCCTCCCTCTGCTTCCCCCTGACAGAAGATATTTCTGGATATTTTGGAGAGTCTCCCCAAAGAAGCTCCTGCGTGTGACCCTCCTCCTCAGAGCCTGGTTCCTGGGAACCTGACTTTAGAGTGTACTCTGATGTGAGCATCTTATAAATGCCTTTATTTTCCCCAATTGTTGTAACTCTGGGGTTAAAAACAAACCAGTGATGAAGAATAAATAATTTTCCTTTCACAAACTGAAAATTAAAATATTTAGTAGTTTCATCATTTTGCTGATGATAAAGGGCTTTGTCTCTATGGGAAGGCTTCTCCACATAGCATCTTTCCGTCATTGAGCTTTTTGGCGTTTAAATTATTTATTTTTTAATCAAGTTCTAATCCCTTGTTTAGATAGGTGTTTCTGAAGTATTTTTAAAATGTATGTTTTTAAAATTAGATCTCCATCTGTCATTATATGGAATGTGCGGGGGCATATGGTGAATGGACTTATTTTTAACCCCTGAATTCTATTAGCCTGCTTAACTATATCCCCCCCAAAGAAGTGCCATTAGGAATGTTTCCTTCCCTTCATTCACAATTAATTTTGCTTGGCTTTGTGTTGCACAGCATCGGATTTTTGAAAAGCCGAACCATCACCCTAGCCTCTTATCTGAAAGGGATCATGGAAAATTGATCTGCAGAATTTATGTCCTCTTTCCATCTCCAAATTATTTCTCTGCAGCAGGAAAGACATGTTCACTGAGCATATCATGCCCCTTTTAACTCACTAAATTTCTTTCTTAGATTGATAGTTTTGATGTTTATACTTAAACCGGAGGCAGTGTGAGGTGCCAAAAGAATGTAGAAAGTGATTAATATTTTTATTAGTCGTCAATTTCAAAACTAATCAGATAATATTTGGAGTGATTCCATTTCAAATATAGATAAGAAATCAGTGTGAGCATATGGAACAGGCTTTTCTGATAGATTTTTTTAAGTTATTTATTTCATTCCTTTCTAGTCTTCGACATGCATGAAATTTCATTTCTACATATTTTAATATCCCCTTAAATGTGATTTTTTGGGGTTATTTGTACTATGAAATTCTCCAACTGTACAAAAATGTAGAAAGAATGATCTAATGAACCTCGGTGTACCATGCTCAGCTCTATTAGCCTGCTTAACTATATCCCAACAACAACAGTCTGCAGCTCTAGTTCATCTACCCACCTCTGCCTCCCCTTCCACCACATGTACACACACACACACACACACACACACACACACACACACACACACACACAGTTTTCTAGAGTATTTGAAGCAAATACCAAACATCAGGTCATTTTCCTTGAAGAACTTTACATGAATTTAAACAGTAAGACTTTAAAAAGATATAACCATCAACTCATGAAAATAATGTCTAACTATTCTAATATCCAATCCACATTCATTTTTCTCCAGTGGTCTTTTGGAGCTGGCCGATGAAATATGCACCAATACGTGGGCGCGCCTCTACTAACTTTAACATACATTTTCCCTCTCTTCTTAGTCGCTGGCATGGCATTGAATTTGTTGGAGAGGTCAAAATGTGTATCTTCTAATTCTTGTATTCATGATTGTTTCTTTTTAAAATTGTAGATGGGCACAATGCCTTTATTCTATTTATCTATTTATTTACTTATATGTGGTGCTGAGAATCAAACCCAGTGCTTCACACATGTAGGCAAGCGCTCCACCACTGAGCTACAGCCCCAGCCTCTTGGGATGTTTTTAACCTGTTCCTCTGTCTTTTCTACTCCTATAAACTGGTGATCAGATGTGAACCTTGATGTGATTAAGGTTCAAGTATATTTTAGGTCATTGTATTTCCTGTGCCTCATTCTTCCTGTAGAATCACGAGCTCATGACGTCTGCTTGCCCCACTTCGAGTCACGCCAGTAATCAGTCAGGGATGTCAGAGCATTATACCCCCTCGGGCCGCCTATGGACATTCCGCCTGACAGCATTCTCTGACAGTCATTGTTGCCTAGGCCCAGGGTTCGTCAGGGATTGAAATGGCAATTTTCTTTTCTGTCCTTTCTCTTGCATTAGTTAGATATTATTCTTCTGCAAAGAAGAATTTATCCCTATCAACTATTTGGCTGCTTTGAATATAGTTTGTACAGGAAAGTCAGGATGAATTCTTTATTCTTTCTGCATACTATTAATTTTCAGAGTAATAAGTTGATGCCCTCATAAACTTTTAAAAATTATCATGAATACATTGATTATTATTATTAACATTTTAATCGAGTGCGGTTATTCTTTTTTGTTTTATTTTGTTTGTTCTTACAGTTATACATGATAGTAGAATGTATTTTGACACTTTATACATATATAGAGTATAGCTCCTCATTCTTCTGGCTGTACAGGATATAGAATTACATTGGTCAGGTAGTCATATACGCACATAGGATAGTAATGTCCGATTCATTCTATCTTTCCGATTCCCATTTTCCCTCCCTTCCCTTCATTCCCTTTGTGTAATCCAAAGTACCTCTATTCTTCCCTAACCACCCCCCTTATTTCATGACTGCTTTTCTATTTTTATGAAGTATGTCATTGGGATTTTAATAGGAATTGCATTAAAACTGTATAATGCTTTTGGTGGTATGGCCATTTTGACTGTGTTAATTTTGCCTATCAAGAGCATGGGAGATCTTTCCGTATTCTAAGGTCTTCAGTTTCTTTCTTTAGAGTTCCTTAGTTGTCATTGTAGAGGTCTTTCACCTCTTTTGTTAGATTGATTCCCAAATATTTTATTTTTTTTTGAGGCTATTGTGAATGGGGTAGTTCTCCTAATTTCTCTTTCAGTAGATTCATCACTGATGTATAGAAATGCAATTGATTTATGGGTATTAATTTTATATCCTGCTACTTTGCTGAATTCATTTATGAGTTCTAGAAGTTTTCTGGTGAAAATTTTTTTTTTGTGCTTTTTTTTTTTTATTTCTCTCACCTAACTTTATTTTTTTTTTATTTTATTGTAAACAAATGTGATACATGTTGTTTCTCTGTTTGTACATGGCGTAAAGGCATACCATTTGTGTAATCATAAATTTACATAGAGTAATGTTGTTTGATTCATTCTGTTATTTTTTCCCTTCCCCCACCCCTCCCACCCCTCTTTTCCCTCTATACAGTCCTTCCTTCCTCCATGAAATTTTTTAGGTCTTCTAAATATGGAATCATGTCATTGGCAAATAGTGATAGTTTGACTTCTTCTTTTCCTTTTTGTGTCTCTTTAAATTCTTTCTTCTGTCTAATTGCTCTGGCTAGAGTTTCAAGGATGAAGCTGAATAAAAGTGATGAAAGAGGGCATCCTTGTCTTGTTCCAATTTTTAGAGGGAATACTTTCAACTTTTTTTCCACTTAGAATGATGATTTTTAAAATTTTATTATGATTTTTTTGTTTTTGTTTTTAACTTTTATTTTTCATTAACATTTTTGACAGTGATAAATATTTAAAAAAATTTTTCATACATTTATATAGGGTAATAATGTCTGTCTCAATCTACTGTTCTTCCCATCCCCACCTACCCACCTGTTCCCTTACTCCCCTCTGTGTAATCCAAAGTTCCTTTATTCTTCCCTACCTACCCACCACTATGGATCAGAATCAGATTATTAGAGAAAACATTCGGTCTTTGGTTATTTGGGATTAGCTTCTTTCACTAAGCATGATCTTCTCCTGTTCCATCCATTTACCTGCAAATGCCAAAATTTCATTCTTCTTTAAGGCTGAGTAATATTCCATTGTGTATATATATCACGTTTTCTTTATCCATTCATCTGTTGAAGGGCATCTAGGTTGGTTCCACAGTTTGGCTATCGTGAATTGAGTTGCTGTAAACATTGATGTGGTTGTATCACTGTAGTATGCTAATTTTAAGTCCTTTGGATATAGACCAAGGAGTTGAAGGTTTAGACCTACTTTTTCTTCTATAAGATGCAGGGTCTCTGGTCTGATTCTGAGGTCCTTGATCCATTTTGAGTTGAGTTTTTTGCAGGGTGAGAGATAGGGGTTTAATTTCATTCTGTTGCATATGGTTTTCCAGTTTTCCTAGCATCATTTGTTGAAGAGGCTATCTTTTCTCCATTGCATATTTTTGGCCCCTTTGTCTAGTATGAGAAAATTGTATTTATTTGGGTTTGTGTCCATGTCCTCTATTCTGTACCATTGATCTACCTTTCTATTTTGGTACCAATACCATGCCGTTTTTGTTACTATTGCTTTGTAATAGAGTTGAAGATCTGGTATTGCAATACCTCCTGCTTCACTCTTTCTATTGAGAATTGCTTTAGCTATTCTGGGTTTTTTATTCTTCCAGATGAATTTCATAATTGCTTGCTCTATTTCTGTAAGGTACATCATTGGGAATTTAATTGGAATTGCATTGAATGTGTATAGCACTTTAGGTAGTATGGCCATTTTGACAATATTAATTCTGCCTATCCAAGAACATGGGAGATCTTTCCATCTTCTAAGGTGTTCTTTAATTTCTTTCTTTAGTGTTCTGTAGTTCTCATTGTAGAGGTCTTTCACCTCTTTTGTGAGATTGATTCCCAAGTATTTTATTTTTTTTTGATGCTGTTGTGAATGGGGTAGTTTTCCTAATTTCTCTTTCTGAAGATTCATCACTTATGTATAAAAATGCATTGGATTTATGAGCATTGATCTTGTAACCTGCTACTTTACTGAATTCACTTATGAGTTCTAAGAGTTTTCTGGTGGAATTTCCAGGTTCCTCTAAATATGTAATCATGTCATCAGCAAACAGGGATAGTTTGAGTTCTTCTTTTCCAATTCGTATCCCTTTAATTCTTTGGTTTGTCCCTTTGGTTAATGCTCTGGCTAGAGTGCTCAAGAACGATGTTGAACAGAAGTGGTGAAAGAGGGCATCCCTGCCTTGTTCCAGTTTTTAGGGGGAATGCTTTCAGTTTTTCACCATTTAGAATGATATTGGCCATGGCTTAGCGTAGATGGCCTTTACAATGTTAAGGAATGTCCCACTACCCCAATTTTTTCTAGTGTTTTGAGCATGAAGGGATGCTGTATTTTATTGAATGCTTTTTCTGCATCTATTGAAATAATCATGTGATTCTTAACTTTTAGTCTGTTGATATGGTGAATGACATTTATTGATTTCTGGATGTTGAACCAACCTTGCATCCCTGGGATAAAACCCACTTGATCGTGGTGCACTATCTTTTTAATATATTTTTGTATGCGAGTTGCTAAAATTTTGTTGAGAATTTTTGTGTCGATGTTCATTAAGGATATTGGTCTGAAATTTTCTTTCCTCGATGTGTCTCTGTCTGGTTTAGGTATCAGGGTGATATTGGCTTCATAGAATGAGTTTGAGAGGATTCCCTCCTCTTCTATTTTATGGAATACTTTGAGAAGTATTGGAATGAGCTCTTCTTTAAAGGTTTTGTAGAACTCGGCTGAGAACCCATCTGGTCCCGGACTTTTCTTTGTTGGTAGGCTTTTGATGACCTCTTCTATTTCATTGCTTGAAATTGATTTATTTAAGTTGTGTATGTCCTCCTCGTTCAGTTTAGGTAATTCATATGTCTCTAGAAACTTGTTGATGTCTTCAAGGTTTTCTGTTTTGTTGGAGTATAGATTTTCAGAATAGCTTCTAATTATGTTTTGTATTTCACTCGTGTCTGTTGTGATATTTCCTTGTTCATTCCAAATTTTAGTAATTTGAGTTTTTTCCCTCTTTCTCTTTGTTAGTGTGGCTAAGGGTTTATCAATTTTGTTTATTTTTTCAAAGAACCAACTATTTATTTTGTTAATTTTTCTGATTGTTTCTTTTGTTTCAATTTCGTTGATTTCAGTTCTGATTTTAACTGTTTCCTGTCTTCTACTTTTGGTGTTGGTCTGCTCTTCTTTTTCTAGGGCTTTGAGCTGTAGTGTTAAGTCGTTTATTTGTTGATTTCTACTTCTTTTGTTGAATGCACCCCATGAAATAAATCTTCCTCTAAGTACTTGCTTTCATAGTCCCAGAGATTTGATATGATGTTTCTTGTTCTCATTTCCTTCTAAGAATTTTTTTATTTCCCTCCTGATGTCTTCTGTTATCCATTCATCATATAATAGTGTATTATTTAATCTCCAAGTATTGGAGAAGTTTCTGTTTTTTATTCTGTCATTTATTTCTAATTTCAATCCATTATGACCTGATAGAGTACAAGGTAGTATCTCTATCTTCTTGTATTTGCTAGCAGAAGCTCTGTGGCATAAAACTTGGTCTATTTTAGAGACGGATCCATGTGCTGCTGAGAAGAAAGTGTATTCGTTCTTTGTTGGATGGTATGTTCTATATAAGTCGGTTAAGTCTAAATGGTTGATTGTGTTATTACGACCTGTGGTTTCTTTATTCAATTTTGTTTGGACGATCTATCCAGTGGTGAGAGAGGTGTGTTAAAATCACCTAGTATATTGTGTTGTGATCTATTTGATTTCTGGAATTGAGAAGGATTTGTTTGATGTACATGGATGAGCCAATGTTTGGGGCATAGGATATTTATGATTGTTATGTCTTGCTGATTTATGCTTCCCTTAAGCAGTATGTAATGTCCTTCTTTCTCCCTTCTGACTAGTTTTGGCTTGAAGTCCACATTATCTGAAATGAGGATGGATACTCCAGCTTTTTGCTTGTGTCCATATGCGTGGTATGTTTTTTCCCATACTTTCACCTTTAGTTTATGGGTATCTCTTTCTATGAGATGAGTCTCTTGCAGGCAGCATATGGTTGGATTTTCTTTTTAATCCAATCTGCAGTCTATGTCTTTTGATTGATGAGTTCAGGCCATTAATATTCAGGATTATTATTGAGATATGATTTGTATTCCCAGTCATTTGACTTATTTTTGTTTTTTGACATGATTTGGTTTCTCCTTTATTTGGCTATTCCTTTAGGCTAGTTCCTCCTGTTGCTGATTTGCATCGTTGTTTTTCATCTCTTCCTCATGGAATATTTTGCTGAGAATGTTCTGTAATGCCGGCTTCTTTTATAAATTCCTTTAGCTTTTGTTTATCATGGAAGTATCTTATTTCATCGTCAAATCTGAAAGTAAGTTTTGCTGGGTATAAGATTCTTGTTTGGCATCCGTTTTCTTTCAGGGCTTGGTAAATGTTGTTCCAGGCCCTTGTAGCTTTTAGGGTCTGGATTGAAAAATCAGCTGGTATTCTTATTGGTTTCCCCCTGAATGTAATTTGATTCTTTACTCTCGTGGCCTTTAAAATTCTGTCTTTATTTTGTACGTTAGGTATTTTCATAATAATGTGCCTTGGTGTGGGTCTGTTGTAATTTTGTATATTGGAGTCCCTATAAGCCTCTTGTACTTGGTTTTCAATTTCATTCTTCAGATTTGGGAAATTTTCTGATATTATTTCATTGAAAAGATTTTTCATTCCTTTGGTTTGTTTCTCTAAAGCCTTCCTCAATCCCAATAATTCTTAATTTGGCCTTTTCATGATATCCCATAATTCTTGTAGATTCTGTTCATGATTTCTTACCATCTTTTCTGTTTGGTCAACTTTGTTTCAGATTAATATTTTGTCTTCCATGTCTGAGGTTCTGTCTCCAGGTGTTTCTATCCTATTGGTTATGCTTTCCTATGGAGTTTTTAACTTGGTTTATTGTTTCCTTCATTTCAAGGATTTGTTGGTTTTTTTTCAGTATCTCTAACTCTTTATTGAAATGATCTCTTGCTTCCCATATTTGCTCTTTTAACTGTGATTGTGTGATCATTTAATGCCTGCTCTTTCATCACTCCTTCAATGCCTGCATATGTTGTGTGATCATTTAATGCCTGCTCTTTCATCTCCTCCTTCAATGCCTGCATATGCTCTTTCATCTCCTTGTTTGCTTCCCTGATTGTTTTAATTATGTACATTCTGAACTCCCTTTCTGACATTTCTTCTGCTGTGCTGTCATTGGGTTTTATTGATATAGTGTCTAGGTTTGTTTGGGACATTTTCTTCCCTTGTTTTCTCATATTGGTCAGATGTCAGTGGGACTCTGTGATATTTCCTCTATTGGCTTTTAGTGTCCCTGTAGATTTCCAGTATATCACCTCCCAGCCTTTAGTAGCCTGAAGTCTTGGAGTAACTTGATAATGCAGTGCTTCCAAAGAAAGCTGCCCCTAGCCTGCTACTGGTTCCAGGGCTTGGTGCTGGCTCTGTGTGGAAAGGCTCTCACTGGGGGGCTGCTCCCAGAAGCTGGCCGTGTGGGAGGAGCCCACTGCCAGAGTGCACAGGGCTGCCTGGGAAAGACTCTAACTGCCCTGCCCTAATCTAATGAGCCGCCCGAATCCGGGCCTGCTGCCTGGGCCGAGCTTCACCGGGTGGGGGAGACTCACCCCGTGGCTCTATTTTAGTCTGAGTCTCTCAATGCCTCCCCTTCTTGAATCCTGGGTTTCTGCAGCGACTGGAGATGTAATCACCCTCTAGTCCACCATCTTGGATTGCCCCGTGGAAAAAGCCTGTGGCTGGAGGGGGCAGGGCCGCCTGGAGGGGTCTCTGGCTGCCCTGCCCTGGTCCCAGAGGCTGCTTGCGGGTCGGAGGTCTCTGCTGGCTTGGGTACTTGTGGCTGGCTCTGTGTAGAAAGGCTCTCACTGGGTGGTCTGCTCCGAGAAGGTAACCTAGAAATGCGCTTCCCACCAGAGGGAGCCGGGCTGCTTGGGGAAGTCCCTGGCTGTCCTGTCCTGGTCCCTGAAGCAACCTGCGGGCCAGAGCTCGCCGTGCTGGCTCTGGGACTTGGAGCTGGTTCTGTGCAGAAAGGCTGTCACTGGGGTCCTGCTCCGAGAAGCTGGAGAGTCTGGCCCTGTGGGAGGAGCCCACCGACGGAGTGCGCAGGGCTGCCTGGGGAGGACTCTAGCTGCTCTGCCCTACTCTAATAAGCCGCCCGAATCCGGGCCTGCTGCCTGGGCCGAGCTTCTCTGGGTGGGGGAGACTCTCCTCGTGGCTCTATTTTAGTCCGAGTCTCTCAATGCCTCCCCTTCTTGAATCCTGGGTTCTGGAGCAACTAGAGATGCAGTCACCCTCTATTCTGCCATCTTGGATCGCTAAGATCTTCTTTAATTTCTTTCTTTAGTGTTCTGTAATATTCATTGTAGAGGTCTTTCACCTTTTTTGTTAGATTGATTCCCAAATATTTTATTTTATTTTTTTGAATGGGTAGTTTTCCTAACTTCTCTCAATGGATTCATCCTTATATATAGAAATGCAATTGATTTGTGTGTGTTTTAATTTTATATCCTACTACTTTAATGAATTCATTTATGAGTTCTAGAAGTTTTCTGTTGATTTTTTTTGATCTTTAAACATAGAATCATGTTGTCTGCAAATAGTGATAGTTTGAGTTCTTCTTTTCCTATTCATATCCCTTTAATTTCTTTTGTCTGTCTGATGGCTCTGGCTAGGGTTTCAAGGATGATGTTGAATAGAAGTGGTGAAAGGGGGCATCCTGGTCCTTGTTCATGTTTTTTGGGGAATGCTTTCAATTTTTCTCCATTTAGAATGATGTTGGCCATGGGCTTAGCATAGACAGCCTTTACCGGTGTTGTGGATGTTCCTACTATCCCTAGTTTTTCTAGTGTTTTGAACATGAAGAGGTGCTGAGGTGCTGTATTTAGTCAAATGCTTTCTCTGTGACCTATGAGATAATCATATGGTTCTCGTTTTTAAATCAATTGATGTGATGCATTACATTTATTGATTTTCATATATCAAACCAACCTTGCATTCCAGGGATGAACCCCACTTGATCGTGGTGCACTATCTTTATAATATATTTTTTGTATGTGATTTGCCAGAATTTTATTGAGAATTTTGCATCTGTGTTCATGAGGGATATTGGTCTGAAGTTTTCTTTCCTTGGTGTGTCTTTGTCTGATTTTGTTATAGGGTGATACTAACCTTATAGAATGAATTTGGAAGGGGTCCCTCCTTTTGTATTTCATGGAATAATTTGAGGAGTATTGTTGTTGTTTTTTGCAGTGCTGGGGATTGAACCCAGGGCCTTGTGCTTGTGAGGCAAGCACTCTACCAACTGAGCTATCTCCCCCAGCCCAGGAGTATTGTTGTTACTTAGTCTTTTAAGGTCTTGTAGAAACTCAGCTGAGACAATGTCTGGTCCTAGGCTTTTCTTGGTTGGTAGGCTTTTTGATGGTGTCTTCTATTTCTTTGCTTGAAATTTATCTGTCAAATTGTGTATGTCCTCCTGCATCAGTTTATGTAGATCATATATCTCTAGAAATTTGGTCAGTGTCTTCAATATTTTCTGTTTTATTTGAGTATAAATTTTCAAAATAGTTTCTAATTACCTTCTGTATTTCAGTAGTATCTGTCATGGTATTTCCTTTTTCATCACAAATTTTAGTAATTTGAGTTTTCTCTTTCTATTTGTCTGGCTAAGGGTTTATCAATTTTATTTATTTTTTAAGAATCAACTTTTTGTTTTGTCAATATTTTGAATTGTTTCTTTTGTTTCAATTTCATTGATTTCAGCTCTGATTTTAATTATTTCCTGTCTTCTGCTGCTTTTGGTGTTGATTTGTTCTTCTTTTTCTAGGGCTTTGAGATGTAATGTTAGGTCATTTATTTGTTGATTTTTTATTCTTTTACTGTGTGAGCTCAATGCAATGAAATTTCCTCTTACGGTGCCTTCATAGTGTCCCAGAGATTTGATATGTTTATTGGTGTTCTCATTTATCTTTAAATATTTCTTTATTTCCTCCTTGATTTCTTCTTTTATCCATTCATCTTTCAACCGCATGCTATTTAGTTTCCAGGTGTTGGAGTAGCTTCTATTTTTTATTTTATCATTGATTTCTAGTTTCAATTCCCATTATGATCTGATAGAATGCAGGGTAGGTTTTTTATTTTTTGCATTTGAGTGAGAGTTGCTTTGTGCATTAGCATATGGTCTGTTTTTTGAGAAAGATCCATGTGCTGCTGAGAAGAAAGTATATTCGCTGATTATGGATGAAATACTCTATACATGTCTGTTAAGTCTAAATCATGAGTGTAGCATTTAATTCTATAGTTTCTTTATTTAGCTTTTGTTTGGAAGATCTATCCAGTGGCGAGAGAGGTATGTTAACGTCACCCAGTATTATTGTGTTTGTGGTCTATTTGATTCTTGAAATTCAGAACAGTTGTTTGATGTACGTAGATACTCCATTTTGGGGGGTATATATATTTATGATTGTTATGTATTGTTGATTTATAATTCCTTTAAGCAGTATGAAATGTCCTTCTTTGATTCACTTTGGCTTGAAGTCTCCTTTATCTGATATGAGGATGGAAATCCCTGCTTGTTTACATAGTCCATGTGAGTGAGACGTTTTTTCCCTTCTTCGCCTTCAGTCTTTGCCTATGAGGTGAGTCTCTTGGAGACAGCTTATTGTTGGGTCTTGTTTTTTAATCAAACCTGCCAGTCTTTGTCTTTTCATTGATGAGCTTAGGTCATTTACATTCAAGGTTATTATTGAGATATGTTTGTATTCTAAGTCATTTTGGTTTAATTCTAGTTTTTTAATTTGAATCAGTTTCTCTTCGATTGACTATTCTTTTAGTGTATTCTTTTAGTGTAGTTCTGATTTGCTGATTTTCATTTTTGTGTTTTTCATTTCATCTTCATGGAATATTTTGCTGAGAATGTTCTATAGTGAAGGCTTTCTTAGTTGTGAATGTTTTAAACTTTTGTTTATCATAGAAGGAACTTTTGTTTTTATTTCATCTTCAAATCTGAAGATTAATTTTTCTGGGTATAGTATTCTTGGTTGGCATGCATTTTCTTTCACAGCTTGGTATATATTATTCCAGGAATGCTTACCTTTGAGGGTCTGGGCTGAGAAATCAGCTGAGATCCAAATTGATTTCCTTCTAATTGTAATCTGACATTTTCTCTGGCAGCCTTTGAAATTCTATCCTTTGTATGTTAGGCTTTTTCATAATAATGTGCTTTGGTGTGGGTCTGTTATAATTTTGTACATTTGAGTCCTGAAGCCTCTTGTATTTGATTTTCTGTTTTATTCTTTAGTTTTGGGAAATTTTCTGACATTATATCATTGAAAAGATTGTGCATTCCTTGTTTTGTATCTCCATGCCTTCATCTATCCCAATAAATCTTAAATTTGGTCTTTTCATATTATTCCATTTTCTTGAAAGTTCTATTCATGGTCTCTTAACATCTTCTCACCATGGTCAACTTTATTTTCAAGATTATATATTTTGTCTTCATTACCTAAAACTATGTCTTCCAAGTCATCTAGTCTCTTGGTGATGCTTTCCATTGAGTTTTAAATTTGGTTTATTGATTCCTTCATTTCAAGTATTTCTGCTTGATTTTTTTCAAAATCTCTGCTTATTGGAGTGATCTTTCACTCCTGATTTTATCTCTGAATTTACTCCTTAAATCATCTTTTACCTCATGTTTCAATTTAATTATGTACATTCTAAACTCCTTCTCTGGCATTCCGTCCACTGAGGTATCAATGGAGTCTGTTACTGGAGCATCTTGGTTTGTTTGGGGAAATTTGGTTCCCTTGTTTTTTATGTGTTTACCTATCTAGCAGTGTGGATCTGAGGCAGTAGAGTTTCTACCCTGTGGACTTATAGTGTCCCTGAAGGTTTTTAGTACCTCTCCTTTAAGAGAGAGACAAATCACAGAAATAATAACAGCACCAATGCAAACAATAATAGTCTTAAACCAATAGATAGCCTTAAACCAAATAGCATCTACTAAGACATCTACAGTTTTGTGCAATAACAGAAATGATGTGTTCGGTTATTGCCTGCAATAAAAACAGTAAGTTGCAAAAAGGCTTATGATTTCAAATGGTGAACAAAGAGAGAACAGGAGTCATGTAGGATGTCATGTTTATGAAGAAGGAGGAGAGAAGAAGAAGTAAAAAAATTATAGGAAATGTGAAAGAGGGAATAATAGAGTTTGGCTGTTAGCCCGAGAAAGAGAAAGAGAACTGAGGGAAACATAAATGAGAGAAAAAATATAGATAAGTTAAAAATTTTAAAAAATTAAAATAGAAATAAAGTAAAAATAAAAGAATACAAAACAAAACAGAAATATCTTTTCAGACATCCCAGTCCTTAATAAACTGGTGCATGAAAATAATTGTTTTCACAAGTGGTAGAAATGTGAGAGAAAAAAGAAAAAGAAAAGATCTCAATGAAAAATTGAACAATCGTTTGCATAGGAATTCAAAAGTTTCTTAGCTTCTTTTCCCAGCAGTTAGGTGGGGTTGTTTGGAGTGAGATGCCTGAACCCTGTGGGGTTGCTAGGGTCAGAGGGCTTGGTCCTAGAGGCGGAACTCCTGGAGGCAGGGTTTAGGCTTAGGTATGATCCAGTCCTCCTTGTTGAATACAGATTGGTCTGGAGATTTTTAAGTCCGTTCACATCCAGGGCCCAGCAATTGCTAGTCCATGCTGGAAGACTGCACCCCAGGAATCTCCTTTGGGTTTCACTCATGTTCTTAGCCCACTACGTCACCTGAGGACCTCACAATTCCCCGGGATCTGATTAGTCTCAAAACTCAATCTCTCCCCCCATCCCCCTTTCAAATTCCTGGTCAGGTACTTCTCTCCCAGCGGGTCCTGCAAGCAGCCAGATTGAATGGAGGGTCCAAGCCAGGTGGGTTTTCTCGACCAATTCCCTATGTAGACCTCTCTCCATGCTTGGTTTTTCTCCTGGTAACTTAGGCACACTCTCTGTCATGCAGGCCTGTGTTTGCCTGGCTTATTTTCGAGCCAGACTCTGGTCTACCAGAATTGGCTCCCCCAGCTGCTAGCCTCCAAGCCATGGCTGCAAAAGATTTCTTCTGCTATCTTCTGCATGCTGCAGGGAGAGATGGCAGCTTCTTTCCTGTACAAGAATATTGTGCAGCACAGCTTACTATTTTTCGGGCAGTGACTCTGATGTCTAAACTTTCCACACCCAGCATGCTTCAGTCCTCCCTAGAATGGGGGTTCTGTTAATTCCCTTACTGCTTTACTGCATTCACAGGGAGACCATTCTGGCTTGTGCCTCCTGCTGCGGCTATGGGCTGTGGGTGTTGGGGATTTTTGCCTTATTATATTTGATCTCCTGAGTCCCTGATCAGTTTTCAGTGTCCAGTATTGAACTCCAGTAAAGTTCCCCCTACTTCTTGTTCATTCACCCACCTTGCTGAAAAGCTGCCTGTCTGCTTTTCTTGGTTCATGCCATGGCGCCTCCAGGGAAGTGACCTCTCTATCCCACCATCTTCCTCCTTCTCTGCAGTTATTTTTTTTGATGGTCACACTGTTCCACTTTGGCCAGTGGGACTCCTTTCAAATTAGATGTGACATTTTGTCTTTAATAGCTTCTTACTTTTTTGCATCTCAAAATGTTTCCAGATCGTCTTGTATGTTTCAGATGCCATATAAATTCCCAAATGTGGTTTACTAGATCAAAAGGAACTTTGTGTTTAGATAAAGTGTAACAACACGGGCTTTGGTGGTGGATAGTTTAGGTCAGAAATGCCAGCCCCATCGCTTGTTTGCTCTGGGGCTTAGAAATGAGAATAATAAGATATAGAGAAGTTATAATGACATAGGGCATTTTTTTTCTCTGATGTTAAGTGGAAAAAGCTAAATTCAAAATCATGTAAAATGTGTGGAGAAGCTGTTGTGACCAAATGTGGTGTAATGTTAATAGTGGCGTGTTAATGTTAGGTGGACCCCAGGTCGTGGTTGTTTTCTTCCCTTTTCTCTTCCCTCCCCTCCCCTCCCCTTCCCTTCCTGTCCCTTCCCTTCCTTCCATCCTCCCTCCCTCCCTTCCTTCCTTCCTTCCTTCCTTCCTTCCTTCCTTCCTTCCTTCCTTCCTTCCATACTGGAGATTGAACCCAGGGTCCCGTTTTATTTTTTATTTTGAGACAGGGTCTTGCCAAATTGCTGAGGCTGATTTTGAATTCACAATCCTCCTTTCTCAGCCTCCCGTGTTGCTGGGATTACAGGCATGTGCCACCCTGCCCAGCTGGTTGTTTCCTTTCTATATGCCTCACTCTGTACTTTTCAATATAACCAGAATGGAAAGAAGTAAGATAACTTCAGTAAAAGAAAAATAAGCCTCTACCACAAAATCCTATAGTGTTGATTAAAATCCACTTGAGATCTGATTCATTGTGTTCCCTTTTGATATCTCTCACCGTCAATTTAATCTGTTTGTCCCTTAATGGAATTGAATGCAAATTATATAATAAAGAAAAATATTGATGCAACTATATACTGCCATCTGTTTCCTTCTCTATGCCATGTCATATTGATTCCAGTAGACCAGGTCAAACCTGAGTGTTTTCTGCTTTCAAGGAATGACCTCTGAGGGCCTAGTACTATTCACCTCCTTGCTCCCAGGGGCGCGTGGGAGCTCTTGGTTGACAGCCCAAGGCAGAGCAGTAAAACAGGAAGTAAATAAAATCTCTAGGTGACATGCTCGTAAATCAATTTTCCTTTGGGACAGAGTTGTTGGTGTTGGACACTCATTAAAAATAGTTTTATGGATCAGAAAACAAAACCAACTGATTCTTCATTCACCTAAGAAATCAAGTTGACTTGTCAAAGATGTTTTGTGTCTAGTAATCCTTTTAAAATATGGGAAATTATCACACTTTTTTTGTTGAAGCTGTCTGCAGGTATTTCTAATCTAGGATTCAATCTGATGTTCAGGAATGATATTGATTTAGAATTGAGGGTCATAATTTTATCTTTTAAAATAGATAATAACTCAACAGATATTTGGAAATAAGTGAGGGTGATAACCATAAATCATTTCTTTTTATATGTTTTTCTACAGGGATATCGTATTTCAAAACATAATTCTTGACTTTGATTTGGAAACTGTGTAAGTCCTACTTTTGGAAACTTGACTACAGTGACCTACTTGATTAGTTCTAATAATGAATTGCCTCTGACAGGTCTCCAGGTGACTTCGTACGAGTAAAATGCAGTGTCCTGGTAATTGGAAACAACTGGGAAGGGTTGTTTTACTCGCTTTCCTTCCCCTCTCCCTGTGTCATTCCTCATTGATGAACCGATTTGGACGCTGATCCGTTGATGAGCCAGACCCAAGCTCTTGGCATTGGGATCCTTGTCCCTGAAAGTCCAGTTTCACTCAATAACACATCTTGATTGAGACTTGACCCTGGTGCAGGCTCTCTGCTGAATGTGGGAAATACATTGATGAATTGATGATGGAGACATAGTGCCTGCTCACAAAAACCTTGCGGTCTAGCTAGCAGGACTGGACATGCACAGGCCAGGAAGTAAGAGAACGGCAGAGGCCATAGCAAGTGATGTGTGATGTGGGACGGACGGGAGCCATCCGCATGATAATGTGTTAGTCAGGGTTTCTCAAGAGAGACAGAAACAAGATCAATAAGACATCTCTCTCTCAGAGAGACTTATTTTAAGGAATTGGTTCGTCCAAGTGTGGTGGCCGCCATGTCTGAAGTCTTCAGGGCAGGCCAGCAGGAAGGATGGGTGTTAAAATCTCAAGTCTGAAGACAGTCCAGGGCTAGAATTCCTCCTTCCTCAGAGGAGTTGAGAGTTTCCTCTGAAGGTCTTCAACCCATTGGATGAGGCCGCCCGTATGAGGGAGGGCAGTCTGCTTTACTCAAAGGCTACTGATTTCAGTGTTGAGATTTTTTGTTAACTTTTAAAGATTTTTATTTGTTCTTTTTAGTTATACATGATTGTAGAATGTATTTTGACATTATACACACATGGAGTATAACTTCCCATTTGGTGCTGAGATCTCATCTAAACTCTGTCTTCGCAGCAGGAAGGATGGCGTTTGAGCACACATTGCCCTGTGTCTGGGCACTACTGCTAGACCAAGCTGACACACAGAATTAACTGTCACGGTTGGGGACTTATTTCATGGAAATAGGTATTCTGGATCCGGAATGTCCCCCAAAGGCCCAGATAGGCTTGGTCCCAAATGTGGCAACGTTCCTTGGGGAAGTGATTGAATCCCGAGGGCTCTGACCTCATCAGGGGACTAATTCACTGACGGAGTCAAACTTGATGGCATCACGAGGAGGAGGTAGAAACTGCAGGGGGGAATTGTGGAGGAAGTAGATACTTGGGGGGTGTGGTCAGGAGGTCATATCTGGTCCCTGGGCTCTCCTCCCTCTCTGTGCTGCTGCTTCCTTTCACCCTGAGGAGAGCAGCTTTCCTCTGTCATGTCCTTCTGCCATGATGTTCTGCCTCACCTCAGGCTGAAAGCACTGGAGCCAGCCAACTGTGGACCGACTCACCTGAAACCATGAGCCAGCATAGATGCTTCTTCCTCTAAGTGGGCTTCTCAGGTACATGCTAGGCTTGTTAGGAGACTTACCAACAGTCAAAGCAACCTGCAAAACTAGATCCCCAGCTGCTCCCCAGGTGTCTGACTTGGCAGTCCATAAGCAATTAGGAAGCCTTGTAGTGGAAACACCCTTTCCCTAGCAACATGTCCATGAATATTTACCACCCATTGAGTATCTAAAGGGACAGAGCTCCTACCAGGGAGTTTGGTTTGTCTAGACCTGGCCTCCCTACCCCTTACATTGCTGCTTTCTTTCTCCTCATATTTACATGATTATTTTTTTCATTGTCCTTTCCATATCCATGCTTTAGAACTGGTTCTTTCTCTTTCTCCATTTTAAAAACATGAACTTTTTATTTTTCTACATCAGTAGATTTTAAACTTTTAATTATATTTATCTACTTCTTGTATATGTGATTTATTCCAATGACACAAATTCAAGATTCAGAAAGGGTAGCTGGGAGCAGTGGTGTACACCTGTAATCCCAGTGGCTCAGGAGGCTGAGGCAGGAGGATGGCGAGTTCAAAGCCAGCCTCAGCAAAAGTGAGGCACTAAGCATCTCAGTGAGACCCTGTCTCTAAATAAAATACAAAATAGGGCTGGGGATGTGACTCAGTGGTTGAGTGCCCCTGAATTCAATCCCTGGTACCAAAAAAAAAAAAAAAAAAAAAGATTCAAAAAGGTGTACAGTGACAGTAAGTATCCCTTTTAGTTCTGACATCAAGCTGCTTAATGAGGCAGAGGCAGTAGCTTTTATCAGATTTCATCTTGTTGATTTCATTTTAGAGATAATGATGATCAGAGCAATGGATTATTAAAAATGTATAACTATACCTTCCTTCTTTCAGTAAACAAAATATGTGAGAAATTGTTTCACTTGAATTTAAAGCTGACTTATTTTTATGGCTATATAATATTCCATTGTGCAAATATACCATAACTTATTTAGTCATTTCTTCAGTGGGTTATTTCTAGTCTTGTGCTAGTATGACCATACAACATAAATATCCTTGTATCCATACTTTCTTCCCTTATTTAGGATAAATTCCTAAAAGCAGAATTGCTAGGTCAGTGGGTACTCCTATTGGAAACATTGATATATTATCAAATTGTCTGCTGTAGAGTCTGTGCCACAGATCATACCTATATCCCGTTATTTCCGGCTCCAACTTATAGATGCACAAACATGATGTCACCTGGGGTTGTTTTCAAAAAGGGTGATACATTTTGGTGAACCCATTCTTTCTTTTTCCCTGATGCCCTGCTGGCCAGTCACAAGCTTTTGCAAGTCAGCTGCCTTGATATAGTCAGAGGAAAGGGGACAAAGCGATGGAACTTACCAATGGAGACACTGACTCCAGAGAGTCGTATTGTTATTATTTGGATATGCTTCAAGTACAAAAATGTAGGTCTCCTCTTTGTGACTTGCCCAAGTTTGTATAGCTCATATGTGTTAGGAGTAGAGCTTGCACTCTCCGGGAGGGTTTTTGTGCCCCTGGAGGTCATATATTTGTCACCAACCCAAGTGAGTTAATTCACATGCATCATTTAGGACACTGCCTGGTCCATGTAAATACTCAGTGAAGTTAGCTCCTGTTGTCCTGTCCATCAGGAGGTGGTGTGGAATGAGGAGGGTGAGAGGCACTGAGGGGCCTGGAGGAATCTGAGCCCTGGGGGCCGAAGCACCGAGATGACGTGGATGACCTCCCCAGGGCCGCCAGCTGTGAGATGCAGACAGCTCCAGCTCGGCAGCAGCGTTTGAGCCATGGAGGCAGACGAGCATTATTCTTAATTGGGCAGGAGCTAATGAGAGCTGTATTTCTTTGAATTTACCCATTGAATGAGAACAAACATTAATGACCACTGGGCTGGAAAGGCCAGATACAATTTACCAAATGAGAGGGCATCCTCCCCGTCAGTTATAAAGCAGGGTGCAGAGGGCCAGGGCCGGCATTCCCGCAGCGCGACAGGCGTCCCTGGCTATGCTGTTAAGTACAGAGCGAAGGCCCCATAAACTGGCATCCGAGTGTGAAGCAATTAAAGGCGGTGCTGCCCCTGCAGCCACGCTCCAGCGACCCTCTGTGGGGGCTTTCAGGACTCGGGACTCCCGTCCCACGCTGTGCCGAGCGGCCTCCTCTATGGCGCTCCAGCGGGGGGAGGGGCGTCTCGCCGGCAGTTCTACTTCACAAGTTTCCTGCGTTCCGGGACCCCCGTCCCATCGGGATGCCCCCCCAGGGGTGAGAGTCACCCGGCTACTTTGAGTTGGTCCCAAGCGTCTCAAAATCTCCTCTCTTGAATCCTGAGTTCTGGAGCAACACGTAATGCAGCCACCCTCTAGGCCGCCATCTTCCTGAGCTCCTGGCTTTCTTTTGTAAATTTTTTTAGCTTTTGTGTATCATGGAAGGATTTTATTTCATCGTCAAATTTGAAGGTAAGTTTTGCTGGGTATAAGATTCTTGGTGGCATCCATTTTCTTTCAGGGCTTGAAAAATGTTGTTCCAGCCCCTTCTAGCTTTTAGGGTCTGGATTGAAAAATCTGCTGATATCCGTATTGGTTCCCCCTGAATGTAATTTGGTTCTTTTCTCTCACGCCTTTAAAATTCTGTCTTTATTTTGTATGTTAGGTATTTTCATTATAATGTGCCTTGGTGTGAGTCTGTTGTAATTTTGTGTATTTGGAGTCCTATAAGCCTCTTGAACTTGATTTCCATTTCATCTTCAGATTTGGGAAATTTTCTGATATTATTTCATTGAATAGATGTTCATTCCTTTTTTTGTTTCTCTCGGCTTTCCTCAATCCAATAATTCTTAAATTTGGCCTTTTCATGTATCCCATAGTTCTTGTAGATTCTGTTCATGATTTTTACCATCTTTTCTGTTTGTCACCTTTGTTTTCAAGGTTAAATATTTGTCTTCAATGTCTGAGGTCTGTCTTCCCAGGTGTTCTATCCTACTGGATATGCTTCTATGGAGTTCTTAATTTGGTTTATTGTTTCCTTATGTCAAGGATTTCTGTTTGGTTTTTTTTCAATATCTCTAACTCTTTATTGAAATGATCTTTTGCTTCCGGTATTTGCTCTTTTAACTGTCGATTGGTGCGATCATTCAATGCCTGCATTGCTCTTTCATCTCATCATTTGCTTCCTTGATCATTTTAATTATGTACATTCTGAACTCCTTTTCTGTCATTTCTTCTGCCATGCTGTCATTGGGTTTATTGATGTAACATGTAGATTTGTTTGCAGCATTTTCTTTCCTTGTTTTCTCATATTGTTCAGGTATCAGTGGACCGCTGAGATATTGCAGATTTCCTCTATTGACTTACAATGTCCCTGAAGATTTCTATATATCCCCTCTTAGCCTTCAGTAGCTGAAGTCTTGGAGGAAGTTGAAAATGCAGTGCTCCACAAGGAAGCTGCCTCTCTAGGAGTGGTGGCCTTCAGGTGGGGTATATTCCCTGCTAGTGGGCAGGTGCCTCCACTTTGTTGACCAATGGTCATCCAAAGGGGAACTAGGCTGGCGGGCTGAGGCAAGGCCTGTTTGGGCCTGTGTCTCTGGTTTTACTGTCCTTGTGGGGAAACCTCACCCGGCAGGGAAGACTCACCTGGTGGGAGGTCTCTCGGTCAGTTCCCTCCTAGAGGTTCCCTCAATTTACAGCTACCGCCTGGCTGGGCTGCCTTCCTCTGTAAAAGTTCCAGGTGCACGGCCCTACCTCTTGGGCCTGGGAGCCTCACCCTTCTCAGATGAACTCCTTAGGCTGCCCCTCCTCAGAGAATCTGCCCGCAGTCCTGGAACCTTCGCTCCGCCCCTAAGCGTGTCTCTGTGCGGCTCTTCCACCCCAGAAGCCTCCTAGATCCTGGGACCCTGCTCTGCACCAATCGCCTGGCTATGCAGCCCCTCCTCTGAGCAGCCACCTGGGCCCCGTACAATCGCTCTGAGTCCCAAGACCTGCCACACGCCTGTTCCTCCAGACAGCCGCCCAGTATTCCGGTGAGGTCACTAGGAGTCCAGGAACTCATTGCGTGCCTCCTCCTCCCACCAACCACCGTAGCCCGGAGCAATCAATCACTGCGAGTCGAAGTGACCCGCCCCGTTCCTCCTCCCCTCCAGGTAACCCCCCCGGGTGTTCAGGAGCGGTCGCTCTAAGTGCTCTGAATCCATGTGACCGCTGCACGCCTCCTCTGGCAGTCGCCTGGAGCTCTGGTGCGGCCACTCGAGACCAAGCGACCCCACCGCGCTCCTCCTCCAGGCAGCCCCCCTGTGTTCAGGAGCGGTCGCTTTAAGTCCAAACAACTCACCAATGGCCTTCTTCTCTGAGCAGCCGCCTGGAGCACTAATGCAGTCACTGCGAGTCCAAACGACCCGCCGTGCTGCTCTTTCTCCTCCTCCTACTCCTCAGGGCAGGCCTCGTGTTCAGAAGCGGTCTGAGTCCAAACAGCTCGCCACGCAGCCCTCCTCTGGCAACCGCCTGTAGCTCTGGTATAGTCACTCTGAATCCAAGTGGCTGCGCTCCTCTTCCTCCTCCTCAGGGCAGCCCCGTGTTCTGAGTCCACACAGCTCTCCTCGCCGCTCCTCCCCTGGGCAGCCGCCGGAGCCCAGTGGTTGCTCCGAGTCCCAGTGCTGTGCCCAGCGGCCTCCTTTACGGCGCTCCCAGCTGTCCGAGTTCACTGCTCCAGCGGGGGAAGGGCGTCTCGCCGGCAGCTCTACTTCACAAAGTTCCCTGCGTTCCGGGACCACCGTCCCATCCGGGACGCCTCCCCTACGGGAAAGATTCACTCGGCTGCTTTGAGTGTGTCCCAAGTCTCTCAATATCTCCTCTTTGAATGCTGAGTCCTGGAGCAACATGAAATGCAGCCACCCTCTAGGCCGCCATCTTGGGAATCCGCCCTCTCTTCTTACTTCCTTGATTTCTTTCCCCTCTTCTCTGCCCTCCCCTCTCTTTGCCTGCCTGCTTTCCCTCCCTTCCGTCCCACCTCCTCTCTCATTTTACCCTTCAAAAGTAGGTTCTAATGCTTGTATATGCAGTACACTGTTGATGCTTTCATTACTTAGAGCTGCTTTAGGAACAACAGTGACAAAGGACAATTTTGTACACAGGCCTTCCTCCCCAGATTCCGTGTAAGGGTAGAACTGGCTCACGGTTGCCCATCTGGTCTCCTTACCACGAACACGTGCACTCAGCACCTCCCCTCCAGGAGGCGCTCATCCCACTGCTGCCTGGAGTGCTGGCCTTTGATGCCTCACAGATGAGTTCCTGTGGGGAGCCGTCCTTTGGTAGGGGTAAGGGCGTTGCCTGAGGTCACACTCTGCACTGTGCGCAGATGTTAGGGGCAGCCTGCATCCTGGGCTGGCTCCTTGCCCCGGTTAGAATAAAATCTGAAGTAATGCGTGGGATTCCCAAGGCCTTTATTGCAAGTGGATCATAGTTCAACCTGTCCCTCTGGGGAATGCTTTTTTACTTACTTTCTTGTAATATGGATCCTGAAAGCTCTCCCAGTGAAAGTCTGCACCTCAAAGTTTGTTTTCACTTAAAACCATTGGTACCAGAAAAGGTCCAAGCAGGGGTCTCAAATGGTATCTGGAGCTGCTCAGCTGTCAAGGGCACCATCGCTGGGGTGGGTGGAGTCCTGAAACCCAGCCTGCTGTACTCAGTCAAGTGCTGCAAGTTGGTTGTGTGTGAGGTGGCCGGGAGGAGAGCCACTTTGGGTCAGTAGCTGAAGTGTCGGAGAGGTTCAGGGAAGTGTGGTTAGAAATACAGTGGAATTGGATGGGCTGTTGCTGAGTGCTGTAAAATGATTAGATAAAGGAAATGAAAGACTGCAATGATTAGCCACCATTTAGGACTGAGTGTGAAAATCAGAGGGCCTGAGGTACTTCATAACAAGACTCTCATCTCCTGTAGCCAGAGGCAGAAAAGAAGCCAGAATCAACGGAGGACTTGATCATATAGCCAGGGCAGCTCCAGAGAGCTGAACTCCCACTCCAGAAAGTTTGTTTTATCCAGTCAGATCCCCAGTTGGAAAGGAGTGAGATCTGACACTTGAATGGAGGACATTTGTGACCATGCACCACAAACCTTGCATCTCCAGACTGCCCGGAGCCCTCTGGCTCACTCCTCCCTGTTAAAGCTATTGCTGCTGTCTTGCCTAAGACAATGCAGAAGCCTTCGTCTTGCAAAAACCTCTTGTACCCAACTCAGGACTTACCCGACTCCAGTCCTGGATACTACAGCAGTAAGTAGAACAAGGATCAGCAAGTGTAACCCGCCAAGATCAGCCTGCAGTCTGTTTGGGGAATGAAGCTTCACTGGAGTACAACCACCGTAACATTCAATAATGGATTTCTCTGGCTGCCATCATGCTGCGTTGGAAAGGTTGAGTAGTTGCAATGGAGTCCATGTGGTGCCCGAAACCTGAACCTTACTAACTGGCTCTTTATAGGACACGTTTGCAAACCAATGAACTACAGTCAAGTCACAATAAAATCTAACAGGATAGTGCTGGTTCTGATGGGGAAAGAAAGGGAATACACACCAAAGATGTAAGACTTAGCACACCAATACCACCAGGAATGGAGAACGTATGTAGGATTGAATCCTGAAGGGTCTGTGAGTTAGCTTTTTGCTGCTGTGACAAAATACCTGAGAAAATTAACGAAAGGAGGAAATATTTATCCTGTTGTGTGATTTCAGAGGTTTCAGTCCATAGTCACTCGGCCACATTGCTGTGGGCTTGTGGTGAAGTGGAACATCATGTAGGTCGCGTGTGGGAGAGTGGAGCTGCTCACTTCATGGCAGCTGGGGGAGGGCCCAGAGGACAATATACCCTTTCCAGGGCACAACCCAGTGACCCGCATCCTTTAATTAAGCCACCTCCTAGTTTCCATCACCTCCCAGTCATCCACTCATTTATGAACCCATCAATGTATAATCGACTGTTGAGATCTGAACCCTCATAATCTAATTACTTCTTAAACACCCCCCTCTGAACATTGCTGCATCTAGGGGGTCAGACCTTCAACTGTGAGCCTTCGGGGGGCGTTTCATATCCAAACTGTAACAGTCTGGCTTCCAGAGGATGAGTATACAGTTGGATGATGGAGGTTATCTGCCTGGAGCCTCTTCTGAGATCGGGACTTGGCACCCTGCTTAGTTGACTCCTGGAGTATCTCGACTGACTTCTTTTTTAGGAAGTGATGGTCAAATTAAGTGCAAGAGATATATGAGGACTACCTTAGCAGACACTGGCCAAATCACAAGGCCCAGAGAAAGGCCGTGCTGGAATCAATGGTTTGTGTAAGATAGACGAGCCAGCAGGGCACTGGATTTTTAGGGAAACCCAGAGACAGACCATTTACCAAAGCTGTAAGAATGAGTTGGTAAGGGGCACTGGGACACTGAGGAACTCAGTGGTGACTGTCCTTTGTGGGGAGAAGTGTGATGTTACAGATGGTGTAGAAGTGGGCCCCTGAAAAGTGATGGCATGATGAGACCCCAGGTTCATAGAAGCTGTTGGTAGAACTTAGGTGCCAGAAGCAGGACCATGCCATTAGTATAATAGAGCCAGGTCTGAAGTGACAGCTGGGGGACATCACCATAAGAGGAGTAGAGGTGATTCTGGTAGTTACCCTTTACCCATGGTGGCCACATTCCAAGACCCCTGGCAGATGACTGAAAACATGGATAGTACTGAATGCTTTATTCACTGTTTTTCCTGTACATCTATATACCTGAGATGAAACTTTAAGAGATTATGGCAATAACTAACGATAAATAGAAATTTAACAACATATTGTAATAAAAGGTAATTATGGTCTCTCAAAATATCTTGTACTCTGCTCACCCCTCTTGGTGATGTGACAAGATATTGTGCCTGTGTGATGAGAGGAGGCGAGGTGAATGACGTGCATTGTGATGTAGCATGTGGGCACTATGCAAGGCATGCTTGAACACAAGTAGGCAATACCACAATGGTTGGTCTGATTATCAAGGTGGCTACTGGGTGACTAACCTGCAGGTGGCCATACAGCATGGATACCTTGGACTGAAGGGTAATTCATGTCCCAGGTGGGACAGAGCGGAATGATGTGAGATTTCATCAGCTACTCAGAATGCTGTATAATTTAAAACTCATGAATTATTTATTTCTGGAATTTTCTATTTATTATTTTTAGACCACAGTTGACCATGGGTAACTGAAACCACAGAAAGTGAAACATAGATAATGAGGGAAGGGACTATTATACTAGAAATGGTGCTCTTAGGAGCAAGGCAGAGGGACAGATAGCAAGGGTGATGCTTATATACCACTGGAAGGTCATGGCCAATTTCCAGAATTGAGCCAGTCCTTCACCCGGAATTTGTTCGCTGAAGGAGGGAGGAACCTGTTATACCATAACAAGAGTTTGTGAAAGTAATTTCGCCAGTCTTTACCCAAAGGGATGTATGGCCATTCACTTAACTACAGTGGGAAAAGGGAAGTGAGAAGATGGCATGTCAGACTCCATTTATATTCAGGGGATTTTTAATTCCACCACGACCCTTTGCTTAAGTGTGGGCTTGTAAGATGTAGGTAGTAAGAAGTTCAGACTAGGGCTGGGTTGGTGACTTGGAAGTACAGCATTCACGTAGCATGTGTGAGGTCCTGGGTCTGATCCTCAGCACCACATAAAAATAAAAAATAAAAGGTATGTGTCCATCTACAACTAAAAAAAATCAAATACTTAAAAGTTCAGACCAACAATCTATTTCACAGGGAATTCTTTGATTCCATGGATCCACCTAGTATCATTTGTTCAGTTTCTGAACATAATTGCAGTGAACATCCACAGTAGTTAGCACAATCCCCTCATTAGTTCTTTAATTTAAAGGGTGAACTACTGTAGTATGGGAACACACTGAAGCCTCAAAATGTTCCCTCCATGACAAGAAAATACATACAACCAATATCGCCTAAGGGGGAATGGCAGAGAAACCTGCCAATCTACATATACTCAGTACTGCAAGGGCAGTGGCCCCCGTAGTGTACCTACTTACGGTACCATTCTAACCCTTCACAACCAGAGGTCCTGCAATTTGGACAATTAGAAACAATGAGGAACCTGGAGAGGGAACCGACAGCAGGGGAAAATCTTTGCTAGCTAGTCTTCAGACAGAGGATTAATATTTAGAATATATAAAGCACTCAAAAACCTTACACAAAAACACCAAATAAATTAGACACTTCTCAAGAAATACAAATGGCCAACAAATTTATGATAATGATATTTATGATATCATTGCCAATTAGGGAAAGGCAGATCAAAACTGTACTAGGACTCATCTCACACCAGTCAGAATGGCAGTCATCAAGAACACAATAAATGAGAGAGGATTGGAGGAAAAGAACACTTTTACACTGGTGGTGGACTTGTAAATTAGTACAACCATGTTGGGAAATCGTATGGAGAGTCCTCAAAAGACTAAGCATGGAACCATCATGTGACCAGCTGTAACCCTTCTTAGTATTCATTCTGAAGAATTTAAGTCATCTTACTACAGTGATACACGCATAACTATGTTTATAGCAGCACAGTTCACGATAGCCAAATTATGGAACCAGCCCAGGTATCTATCAATGGATGAATAAATAAAGAAAATGTGGTGTAATAAAAAAATGAGTTTTATTCATCCATAAAGAAAAATGAAATCATGTGATTTGGAAGAGAATGAATGAAACTAGAGACCATCATGTTAAACAAAATAAGTCAAACTCAGAAGGTCGAGAGTTGTACGTTTTCTCTCTTCGCAGAAGCTAGAGAGGAAAACGGAAAAGAAAGTCTGAGTGGATCTCATGAAAGTCATAGGGAGATCAGTAGGGAAAAGGACCAAGGGGTGGGAGGGGGGAAGGGAGGGAGAAGTGCTGGGCAGTGATATTGGCCAAATTATATTGAGTGCTGTACAAATATATAACAACAAATCCCATCATTATGTACAACTATAATGCACCAATAAAAATATGTGGAAAAAACCCTAGAGGGTCCTGATAATTGAGAGTGGTTACCATAAAGTCACTAATGACCTAATATATCCATTCCCACTACTGATTATACAACCAGCAAGCAGCAAACACCAACACTGAGCTCCCCACCTGACAAACACTATCTCTGAGGCTACTTGTTAACAAGTTCAGATAGCAGATTTGTTTCAATCTTCAAGTGACAGTAATTTATCTTGATTGAAATTGACACATCTTCCAGAAATGGATTTGCTTTTCCTGCCCATGCGAACTCAAGTGGAACCTCCAGCCATGGTCATGGAATCCTACATGATGTGACCCCTGGACCAACAGTCCCACTTCATAGCAAAGGAAGAGCAACAACATGCCCGTAGCTATGGGATCCACTCTTCTTATCATGTACATACCACCCAGATGCCATCTGCCTTCTAGAGATTTTGACAATCCATCTAAGGTGCCAAACTGAAGGTGAGATCTTGTAAGGATGGAGTGACATTAAATCAAAGGCCCATTCTTTACTCCTATATTCACAATAGCTGAAATTGATGGTCCCATAAAACAAGGATGGGAAGTAGGCCTGGCACGACTCACTGTTACTCTTAATGACCTATTTGGGAAGTTTGTACTTCTTTGTCCTTACACATTGAGCCTCTTGTGTTCTGGTCCCCAGAGGGAAAGTGTTCCTATTAAGTAACACAGAGAGAATTCCATTAAACTTAAGCCATAGTTAATCACGTGGTTGCGGCTAATAGCCATTCAGGTGATTCTCTGGGTTGGTTCTTGGTACTTTCTTGTCAAGTATGATGATAAATGAGCAAGTACAGTAGCTATGGCTTGATCCAGGGCTCCACCTTGACCATTACCTCCACAACCAGGGTTACTCATGGCTCAGGGGCCCTCCAGGCCTGAGAATCTGGGCTACTCCACCCAGGTGAGCAGTAGAGATATTTAAATGTATGGGAGAAATCTAAAAAGGATGTTGGGAAGAGGGATATCATGATGCTGGCTGTAGTTGCAAGGACTGTGATTTGTCCAAATAACCTTCCTCTTATAAGTTTCCACCAAAAAAAGAGATCGCCAGAAATCCCATGGGGCTATTCTTAGATGGCATGAACTTGCTGTATGAGGGCATTAGCTCTGGGGGTCTCCGGGATGGACTGTAATGGTAGGGAGGGACCCTCCTCCGATCTTCCCTTCAGGACCAAAGCATTCAGTTCCCAGGCAGTCAGGAGAGTCCTGCAAAGAGACTTATCAGTGAGGCCTACTCAGGAATGGTCCTTGGCCAAAGGGAGCTACCTTGCCAAGGTTACAGCCCATTTCCACTGGTGTCCTAAGTGAGTTTATGTGAGGCTGCAAGGGCCTGAACCCCTTGTCTTGATTAGGAAGACTTCCAGGCCACTCTGCTCTGGTCTCCCGTGTGCTGCTCAGGCTTCCTGTAATCTCATCCGGGTTCCACACTCCCTCCCTCTGCTTCCCCCTGACAGAAGATATTCTGGATATTTGGAGAGTCTCCCCAAAGAAGCTCCTGCGTGTGACCCTCCTCCTCAGAGCCTGGTTCCTGGGAACCTGACTTTAGAGTGTACTCTGATGTGAGCATCTTATAAATGCCTTTATTTTCCCCAATTGGTTGTAACTCTGGGGTTAAAAACAAACCAGTGATGAAGAATAAATAATTTTCCTTTCACAAACTGAAATTAAAATATTTAGTAGTTTCATCATTTTGCTGATGATAAAGGGCTTTGTCTCTATGGGAAGGCTTCTCCACATAGCATCTTTCCGTCATTGAGCTTTTTGGCGTTTAAATTATTTATTTTTTAATCAAGTTCTAATCCCTTGTTTAGATAGGGTTTTCTGAAGTATTTTTAAAATGTATGTTTTTAAAATTAGATCTCCATCTGTCATTATATGGAATGTGCGGGGGCATATGGTGAATGGACTTATTTTAACCCCTGAATTCTATTAGCCTGCTTAAACTATATCCCCCCCAAAGAAGTGCCATTAGGAATGTTTCCTTCCCTTCATTCACAATTAATTTTGCTTGGCTTTGTGTTGCACAGCATCGGATTTTTGAAAAGCCGAACCATCACCCCTAGCCTCTTATCTGAAAGGGATCATGGAAAATTGATCTGCAGAATTTATGTCCTCTTTCCATCTCCAAATTATTTCTCTGCAGCAGGAAAGACATGTTCACTGAGCATATCATGCCCCTTTTAACTCACTAAATTTCTTTCTTAGATTGATAGTTTTGATGTTTATACTTAAACCGGAGGCAGTGTGAGGTGCCAAAAGAATGTAGAAAGTGATTAATATTTTTATTAGTCGTCAATTTCAAAACTAATCAGATAATATTTGGAGTGATTCCATTTCAAATATAGATAAGAAATCAGTGTGAGCATATGGAACAGGCTTTCTGATAGAATTTTTTTAAGTTATTTATTTCATTCCTTTCTAGTCTTCGACAATGCATGAAATTTCATTTCTACATATTTTAATATCCCCTTAAATGTGATTTTTTGGGGTTATTTGTACTATGAAATTCTCCAACTGTACAAAAATGTAGAAAGAATGATCTAATGAACCTCGGTGTACCATGCTCAGCTCTATTAGCCTGCTTAACTATATCCCAACAACAACAGTCTGCAGCTCTAGTTCATCTACCCACCTCTGCCTCCCCTTCCACCACATGTACACACACACACACACACACACACACACACACACACACACACACACACACAGTTTTCTAGAGTATTTGAAGCAAATACCAAACATCAGGTCATTTTCCTTGAAGAACTTTACATGAATTTAAACAGTAAGACTTTAAAAAGATATAACCATCAACTCATGAAATAATGTCTAACTATTCTAATATCCAATCCACATTCATTTTTCTCCAGTGGTCTTTTGGAGCTGGCCGATGAAATATGCACCAATACGTGGGCGCGCCTCTACTAACTTTAACATACATTTTCCCTCTCTTCTTAGTCGCTGGCATGGCATTGAATTTGTTGGAGAGGTCAAAATGTGTATCTTCTAATTCTTGTATTCATGATTGTTTCTTTTTAAAATTGTAGCTGGGCACAATGCCTTTATTCTATTTATCTATTTATTTACTTATATGTGGTGCTGAGAATCAAACCCAGTGCTTCAACACATGTAGGCAAGCGCTCCACCACTGAGCTACAGCCCCAGCCTCTTGGGATGTTTTTAACCTGTTCCTCTGTCTTTCTACTCCTATAAACTGGTGATCAGATGTGAACCTTGATGTGATTAAGGTTTCAAGTATATTTTAGGTCATTGTATTTCCTGTGCCTCATTCTTCCTGTAGAATCACGAGCTCATGACGTCTGCTTGCCCCACTTCGAGTCACGCCAGTAATCAGTCAGGGATGTCAGAGCATTATACCCCCTCGGGCCGCCTATGGACATTCCGCCTGACAGCATTCTCTGACAGTCATTGTTGCCTAGGCCCAGGGTTCGTCAGGGATTGAAATGGCAATTTTCTTTTCTGTCCTTTCTCTTGCATTAGTTAGATATTATTCTTCTGCAAAGAAGAATTTATCCCTATCAACTATTTGGCTGCTTTGAATATAGTTGTACAGGAAAGTCAGGATGAATTCTTTATTCTTTCTGCATACTATTAATTTTCAGAGTAATAAGTTGATGCCCTCATAAACTTTTAAAAATTATCATGAATACATTGATTATTATTATTAACATTTTAATCGAGTGCGGTTATTCTTTTTTGTTTTATTTTGTTTGTTCTTACAGTTATACATGATAGTAGAATGTATTTTGACACTTTATACATATATAGAGTATAGCTCCTCATTCTTCTGGCTGTACAGGATATAGAATTACATTGGTCAGGTAGTCATATACGCACATAGGATAGTAATGTCCGATTCATTCTATCTTTCCGATTCCCATTTTCCCTCCCTTCCCTTCATTCCCTTTGTGTAATCCAAAGTACCTCTATTCTTCCCTAACCACCCCCCTTATTTCATGACTGCTTTTCTATTTTTATGAGTATGTCATTGGATTTTATAGGAATTGCATTAAAACTGTATAATGCTTTTGGTGGTATGGCCATTTTGACTGTGTTAATTTTGCCTATCAAGAGCATGGGAGATCTTTCCGTATTCTAAGGTCTTCAGTTTCTTTCTTTAGAGTTCCTTAGTTGTCATTGTAGAGGTCTTTCACCTCTTTTGTTAGATTGATTCCCAAATATTTTATTTTTTTTTGAGGCTATTGTGAATGGGGTAGTTCTCCTAATTTCTCTTTCAGTAGATTCATCACTGATGTATAGAAATGCAATTGATTTATGGGTATTAATTTTATATCCTGCTACTTTGCTGAATTCATTTATGAGTTCTAGAAGTTTTCTGGTGAAAATTTTTTTTTTGTGCTTTTTTTTTTTTTATTTCTCTCACCTACTTTATTTTTTTTTTATTTTATTGTAAACAAATGTGATACATGTTGTTTCTCTGTTTGTACATGGCGTAAAGGCATACCATTGTGTAATCATAAATTTACATAGAGTAATGTTGTTTGATTCATTCTGTTATTTTTCCCTTCCCCCACCCCTCCCACCCCTCTTTTCCCTCTATACAGTCCTTCCTTCCTCCATGAAATTTTTTAGGTCTTCTAAATATGGAATCATGTCATTGGCAAATAGTGATAGTTTGACTTCTTCTTTTCCTTTTTGTGTCTCTTTAAATTCTTTCTTCTGTCTAATTGCTCTGGCTAGAGTTTCAAGGATGAAGCTGAATAAAAGTGATGAAAGAGGGCATCCTTGTCTGTTCCAATTTTTAGAGGAATACTTTCAACTTTTTTTCCACTTAGAATGATGATTTTAAAATTTTATTATGATTTTTTGTTTTGTTTTTAACTTTTATTTTTCATTAACATTTTTGACAGTGATAAATATTTAAAAAAATTTTTCATACATTTATATAGGGTAATAATGTCTGTCTCAATCTACTGTTCTTCCCATCCCCACCTACCCACCTGGTTCCCTTACTCCCCTCTGTGTATCCAAAGTTCCTTTATTCTTCCCTACCTACCCACCACTATGGATCAGAATCAGATTATTAGAGAAAACATTCGGTCTTTGGTTATTTGGGATTAGCTTCTTTCACTAAGCATGATCTTCTCCTGTTCCATCCATTTACCTGCAAATGCCAAAATTTCATTCTTCTTTAAGGCTGAGTAATATTCCATTGTGTATATATATCACGTTTTCTCTTTATCCATTCATCTGTTGAAGGGCATCTAGGTTGGTTTCCACAGTTTGGGCTATCGTGAATTGAGTTGCTGTAAACATTGATGTGGTTGTATCACTGTAGTATGCTAATTTTAAGTCCTTTGGATATAGACCAAGGAGTTTGAAGGTTTAGACCTACTTTTTCTTCTATAAGATGCAGGGTCTCTGGTCTGATTCTGAGGTCCTTGATCCATTTTGAGTTGAGTTTTTTGGCAGGGTGAGAGATAGGGGTTTAATTTCATTCTGTTGCATATGGTTTTCCAGTTTTTCCCTAGCATCATTGTTGAAGAGGCTATCTTTTCTCCATTGCATATTTTTGGCCCCTTTGTCTAGTATGAGAAAATTGTATTTATTGGGTTTGTTGTCCATGTCCTCTATTCTGTACCATTGATCTACCTTTCTATTTTGGTACCAATACCATGCCGTTTTTGTTACTATTGCTTGTATAGAGTTGAAGATCTGGTATTGCAATACCCCCTGCTTCACTCTTTCTATTGAGAATTGCTTTAGCTATTCTGGGTTTTTATTCTTCCAGATGAATTTCATAATTGCTTGCTCTATTTCTGTAAGGTACATCATTGGGAATTTAATTGGAATTGCATTGAATGTGTATAGCACTTTAGGTAGTATGGCCATTTTGACATATTAATTCTGGCCTATCCAGAACATGGGAGATCTTTCCATCTTCTAAGGTTTTCTTTAATTTCATTCTTTAGTGTTCTGTAGCTGTCATTGTAGAGGTCTTTCACCTCTTTTGTGAGATTGATTCCAAGTATTTTATTTTTTTTTTTTGATGTTGTTGTGAATGGGGTAGTTTTCCTAATTTCTCTTTCTGAAGATTCATCACTTATGTATAAAAATGCATTGGATTTATGAGCATTGATCTTGTAACCTGCTACTTTACTGAATTCACTTATGAGTTCTAAGAGTTTTCTGGTGGAATTTCCAGGTTCCTCTAAATATGTAATCATGTCATCAGCAAACAGGGATAGTTTGAGTTCTTCTTTTCCAATTCGTATCCCTTTAATTTCTTTGGTTTGTCCCTTTGGTTAATTGCTCTGGCTAGAGTCTCAAGAACGATGTTGAACAGAAGTGGTGAAAGAGGGCATCCCTGCCTTGTTCCAGTTTTTAGGGGGAATGCTTTCAGTTTTTCACCATTTAGAATGATATTGGCCATGGGCTTAGCGTAGATGGCCTTTACAATGTTAAGGAATGTTCCCACTACCCCAATTTTTTTCTAGTGTTTTGAGCATAAAGGGATGCTGTATTTTATCAAATGCTTTTTCTGCATCTATTGAAATAATCATGTGATTCTTAACTTTTAGTGTGTTTGATATGGTGAATGACATTTATTGATTACTGGATGTTGAACCAACCTTGCATCCCTGGGATAAAACCCACTTGATCGTGGTGCACTATCTTTTAATATATTTTTGTATGCGAGTTGCTAAAATTTTGTTGAGAATTTTTTGTGTCGATGTTCATTAAGGATATTGGTCTGAAATTTTTCTTTCCTCGATGTGTCTCTGTCTGGTTTAGGTATCAGGGTGATATTGGCTTCATAGAATGAGTTTTGAGAGGATTCCCTCCTCTTCTATTTTATGGAATACTTTGAGAAGTATTGGAATGAGCTCTTCTTTAAAGGTTTTGTAGAACTCGGCTGAGAACCCATCTGGTCCCGGACTTTTCTTTGTTGGTAGGCTTTTGATGACCTCTTCTATTTCATTGCTTGAAATTGATTTATTTAAGTTGTGTATGTCCCTCCTCGTTCAGTTTAGGTAATTCATATGTCTCTAGAAACTTGTTGATGTCTTCAAGGTTTTCTGTTTTGTTGGAGTATAGATTTTCAGAATAGCTTCTAATTATGTTTTGTATTTCACTCGTGTCTGTTGTGATATTTCCTTGTTCATTCCAAATTTTAGTAATTTGAGTTTTTTCCCTCTTTCTCTTTGTTAGTGTGGCTAAGGGTTTATCAATTTTGTTTATTTTTTCAAAGAACCAACTATTTATTTGTTAATTTTTCTGATTGTTTCTTTGTTTCAATTTCGTTGATTTCAGTTCTGATTTTAACTATTTCCTGTCTTCTACTTTTGGTGTTGGTCTGCTCTTCTTTTTCTAGGGCTTTGAGCTGTAGTGTTAAGTCGTTTATTTGTTGATTTCTACTTCTTTTGTTGAATGCACCCCATGAAATAAATCTTCCTCTAAGTACTGCTTTCATAGTCCCAGAGATTTTGATATGATGTTTCTTTGTTCTCATTTACTTCTAAGAATTTTTTTATTTCCCTCCTGATGTCTTCTGTTATCCATTCATCATATAATAGTGTATTATTTAATCTCCAAGTATTGGAGAAGTTTCTGTTTTTTATTCTGTCATTTATTTCTAATTTCAATCCATTATGACCTGATAGAGTACAAGGTAGTATCTCTATCTTCTTGTATTTGCTAGCAGAAGCTCTGTGGCATAAAACTTGGTCTATTTTAGAGAAGGATCCATGTGCTGCTGAGAAGAAAGTGTATTCGTTCTTTGTTGGATGGTATGTTCTATATAAGTCGGTTAAGTCTAAATTGTTGATTGTGTTATTAAGACCTGTGGTTTCTTTATTCAATTTTGTTTGGACGATCTATCCAGTGGTGAGAGAGGTGTGTTAAAATCACCTAGTATTATTGTGTTGTGATCTATTTGATTTCTGGAATTGAGAAGGATTTGTTTGATGTACATGGATGAGCCAATGTTTGGGGCATAGATATTTATGATTGTTATGTCTTGCTGATTTATGCTTCCCTTAAGCAGTATGTAATGTCCTTCTTTCTCCCTTCTGACTAGTTTTGGCTTGAAGTCCACATTATCTGAAATGAGGATGGATACTCCAGCTTTTTTGCTGTGTCCATATGCGTGGTATGTTTTTTCCCATACTTTCACCTTTAGTTTATGGGTATCTCTTTCTATGAGATGAGTCTCTTGCAGGCAGCATATTGTTGGATTTTTCTTTTTAATCCAATCTGCCAGTCTATGTCTTTTGATTGATGAGTTCAGGCCATTAATATTCAGGATTATTATTGAGATATGATTTGTATTCCCAGTCATTTGACTTATTTTTGTTTTTGACATGATTTGGTTTCTCCTTTATTTGGCTATTCCTTTAGGCTAGTTCCTCCTGTTGCTGATTTGCATCGTTGTTTTTCATCTCTTCCTCATGGAATATTTTGCTGAGAATGTTCTGTAATGCCGGCTTTCTTTTTATAAATTCCTTTAGCTTTTGTTTATCATGGAAGTATCTTATTTCATCGTCAAATCTGAAAGTAAGTTTTGCTGGGTATAAGATTCTTGTTTGGCATCCGTTTTCTTTCAGGGCTTGGTAAATGTTGTTCCAGGCCCTTGTAGCTTTTAGGGTCTGGATTGAAAAATCAGCTGGTATTCTTATTGGTTTCCCCCTGAATGTAATTTGATTCTTTACTCTCGTGGCCTTTAAAATTCTGTCTTTATTTTGTACGTTAGGTATTTTCATAATAATGTGCCTTGGTGTGGGTCTGTTGTAATTTTGTATATTTGGAGTCCTATAAGCCTCTTGTACTTGGTTTTCAATTTCATTCTTCAGATTTGGGAAATTTTCTGATATTATTTCATTGAAAAGATTTTTCATTCCTTTGGTTTGTTTCTCTAAGCCTTCCTCAATCCCAATAATTCTTAAATTTGGCCTTTTCATGATATCCCATAATTCTTGTAGATTCTGTTCATGATTTCTTACCATCTTTTCTGTTTGGTCAACTTTGTTTCAAGATTAAATATTTTGTCTTCAATGTCTGAGGTTCTGTCTTCCAGGTGTTCTATCCTATTGGTTATGCTTTCTATGGAGTTTTTAACTTGGTTTATTGTTTCCTTCATTTCAAGGATTTGTTTGGTTTTTTTTCAGTATCTCTAACTCTTTATTGAAATGATCTCTTGCTTCCCATATTTGCTCTTTTAACTGTTGATTTGTGTGATCATTTAATGCCTGCTCTTTCATCTCCTCCTTCAATGCCTGCATATGTTGTGTGATCATTTAATGCCTGCTCTTTCATCTCCTCCTTCAATGCCTGCATATGCTCTTTCATCTCCTTGTTTGCTTCCCTGATTGTTTTAATTATGTACATTCTGAACTCCCTTTCTGACATTTCTTCTGCTGTGCTGTCATTGGGTTTTATTGATATAGTGTCTAGGTTTGTTTGGGACATTTTCTTCCCTTGTTTTCTCATATTGGTCAGATGTCAGTGGGACTCTGTGATATTTCCTCTATTGGCTTTTAGTGTCCCTGTAGATTTCCAGTATATCACCTCCCAGCCTTTAGTAGCCTGAAGTCTTGGAGTAACTTGATAATGCAGTGCTTCCAAAGAAAGCTGCCCCTAGCCTGCTACTGGTTCCAGGGCTTGGTGCTGGCCTCTGTGTGGAAAGGCTCTCACTGGGGGGCTGCTCCCAGAAGTCTGGCCGTTGTGGGAGGAGCCCACTGCCAGAGGTGCACAGGGCTTGCCTGGGAAAGACTCTAACTGCCCTGCCCTAATCTAATGAGCCGCCCGAATCCGGGCCTGCTGCCTGGGCCGAGCTTCACCGGGTGGGGGAGACTCACCCCGTGGCTCTATTTTAGTCTGAGTCTCTCAATGCCATCCCCTTCTTGAATCCTGGTGTTCTGGAGCGACTGGAGATGCAGTCACCCTCTAGTCCACCCATCTTGGATTGCCCCGTGGAAAAGCTGTGGCTGGAGGGGGCAGGGCCGCCTGGAGGGGTCCTCTGGCTGCCCTGCCCTGGTCCCAGAGGCTGCTTGCGGGTCGGAGGTCTCTGCTGGCTTGGGTACTTGTGGCTGGCTCTGTGTAGAAAGGCTCTCACTGGGTGGTCTGCTCCGAGAAGTAACCTAGAAATGCGCTTCCCACCAGGGAGCCGGGCTGCTTGGGGAAGTCCTGGCTGTCCTGTCCTGGTCCCTGAAGCAACCTGCGGGCCAGAGCTCGCCGTGCTGGCTCTGGGACTTGGAGCTGGTTCTGTGCAGAAAGGCTGTCACTGGGTCCTGCTCCGAGAAGCTGGAGAGTCCTGGCCCTGTGGGAGGAGCCCACCGAACGGAGTGCGCAGGGCTGCCTGGGGAGGACTCTAGCTGCTCTGCCCTACTCTAATAAGCCGCCCGAATCCGGGCCTGCTGCCTGGGCCGAGCTTCTCTGTGTGGGGGAGACTCTCCTCGTGGCTCTATTTTAGTCCGAGTCTCTCATGCCTCCCCTTCTTGAATCCTGGGTTCTGGAGCAACTAGAGATGCAGTCACCCTCTATTCTGCCATCTTGGATCGCTAAGATCTTCTTTAATTTCTTTCTTTAGTGTTCTGTAATATTCATTGTAGAGGTCTTTCACCTTTTTTGTTAGATTGATTCCCAAATATTTTATTTTATTTTTTTGAATGGGGTAGTTCCTAACTTCTCTCAATGGAGTCATCACTTATATATAGAAATGCAATTGATTTGTGTGTGTTTAAATTTTATATCCTACTACTTTAATGAATTCATTTATGAGTTCTAGAAGTTTTCTGTTGAATTTTTTTTGATCTTTTAAACATAGAATCATGTTGTCTGCAAATAGTGATAGTTTGAGTTCTTCTTTTCCTATTCATATCCCTTTAATTTCTTTTGTCTGTCTGATTGCTCTGGCTAGGGTTTCAAGGATGATGTTGAATAGAAGTGGTGAAAGGGGGCATCCTGGTCTTGTTCATGTTTTTTGGGGGAATGCTTTCAATTTTTCTCCATTTAGAATGATGTTGGCCATGGGCTTAGCATAGACAGCCTTTACGGTGTTGTGGTATGTTCCTACTATCCCTAGTTTTTCTAGTGTTTTGAACATGAAGAGGTGCTGAGGTGCTGTATTTAGTCAAATGCTTTCTCTGTGACTATTGAGATAATCATATGGTTCTCGTTTTTAAATCAATTGATGTGATGCATTACATTTATTGATTTCATATATCAAACCAACCTTGCATTCCAGGGATGAACCCCACTTGATCGTGGTGCACTATCTTTATAATATATTTTTTGTATGTGATTTGCCAGAATTTTATTGAGAATTTTTGCATCTGTGTTCATGAGGGATATTGGTCCTGAAGTTTTCTTTCTTGGTGTGTCTTGTCTGATTTGTTATAGGGTGATACTAACCTTATAGAATGAATTTGGAAGGGTCCCTCCTTTTGTATTTCATGGAATAATTTGAGGAGTATTGTTTGTTGTTTTTGCAGTGCTGGGGATTGAACCCAAGGGGCCTTGTGCTTGTGAGGCAAAGCACTCTACCAACTGAGCTATCTCCCCAGCCCAGGAGTATTGTTGTTACTTATTCTTTTAAGGTCTTGTAGAACTCAGCTGAGACAATGTCTGGTCCTAGGCTTTTCTTGGTTGGTAGGCTTTTGATGGTGTCTTCTATTTCTTTGCTTGAAATTTATCTGTTCAAATTGTGTATGTCCTCCTGCATCAGTTTATGTAGATCATATATCTCTAGAAATTTGTCAGTGTCTTCAATATTTTCTGTTTTATTTGAGTATAAATTTTCAAAATAGTTTCTAATTACCTTCTGTATTTCAGTAGTATCTGTCATGGTATTTCCTTTTTCATCACAATTTTAGTAATTTGAGTTTTCTCTTTCTATTTGTCTGGCTAAGGGTTTATCAATTTATTTATTTTTTAAGAATCAACTTTTTGTTTTGTCAATATTTTGAATTGTTTCTTTTGTTTCAATTTCATTGATTTCAGCTCTGATTTTAATTATTTCCTGTCTTCTGCTGCTTTTGGTGTTGATTTGTTCTTCTTTTTCTAGGGCTTTGAGATGTAATGTTAGGTCATTTATTTGTTGATTTTTTATTCTTTTACTGTGTGAGCTCAATGCAATGAAATTTCCTCTTAGCTGTGCCTTCATAGTGTCCCAGAGATTTTGATATGTTTTATTGGTGTTCTCATTTATCTTTAAATATTTCTTTATTTCCTCCTTGATTTCTTCTTTTATCCATTCATCTTTCAACAGCATGCTATTTAGTTTCCAGGTGTTGGAAGTAGCTTCTATTTTTATTTTATCATTGATTTCTAGTTTCATTCCATTATGATCTGATAGAATGCAGGGTAGGTTTTTTATTTTTTGCATTTGCTGAGAGTTGCTTTGTGGCATAGCATATGGTCTGTTTTTTGAGAAAGATCCATGTGCTGCTGAGAAGAAAGTATATTCGCTTGATTATGGATGAAATACTCTATACATGTCTGTTAAGTCTAAATCATGAGTGTAGCATTTAATTCTATAGTTTCTTTATTTAGCTTTTGTTTGGAAGATCTATCCAGTGGCGAGAGAGGTATGTTAACGTCACCCAGTATTATTGTGTTGTGGTCTATTTGATTCTTGAAATTCAGAACAGTTTGTTTGATGTACGTAGATACTCCATTTTGGGGGGTATATATATTTATGATTGTTATGTATTGTTGATTTATAATTCCTTTAAGCAGTATGAAATGTCCTTCTTTGATTCACTTTGGCTTGAAGTCTCCTTTATCTGATATGAGGATGGAAATCCCTGCTTGTTTACATAGTCCATGTGAGTGAGACGTTTTTTCCCTTCTTTCGCCTTCAGTCTTTGCCTATGAGGTGAGTCTCTTGGAGACAGCTTATTGTTGGGTCTTGTTTTTTAATCAAACCTGCCAGTCTTTGTCTTTTCATTGATGAGCTTAGGTCATTACATTCAAGGTTATATTGAGATATGTTTGTATTCTAAGTCATTTTGGTTTAATTCTAGTTTTTAATTTGAATCAGTTTCTCTTCGATTGACTATTCTTTTAGTGTATTCTTTTAGTGTAGTTCTGATTTGCTGATTTTCATTTTGTGTTTTCATTTCATCTTCATGGAATATTTTGCTGAGAATGTTCTATAGTGAAGGCTTTCTTAGTTGTGAATGTTTTAAACTTTTGTTTATCATAGAAGGAACTTTTGTTTTATTTCATCTTCAATCTGAAGATTAATTTTTCTGGGTATAGTATTCTTGGTTGGCATGCATTTTCTTTCACAGCTTGGTATATATTATTCCAGGAATGCTTACCTTTGAGGGTCTGGGCTGAGAAATCAGCTGAGATCCAAATTGATTTCCTTCTAATTGTAATCTGACATTTTTCTCTGGCAGCCTTTGAAATTCTATCCTTTGTATGTTAGGCTTTTTCATAATAATGTGCTTTGGTGTGGGTCTGTTATAATTTTGTACATTTTGAGTCCTGAAGCCTCTTGTATTTGATTTTCTGTTTTATTCTTTAGTTTTGGGAAATTTTCTGACATTATATCATTGAAAAGATTGTGCATTCCTTTGTTTTGTATCTCCATGCCTTCATCTATCCCAATAAATCTTAAATTTGGTCTTTTCATATTATTCCATTTTCTTGAAAGTTCTATTCATGGTCTCTTAACATCTTCTCACCATGGTCAACTTTATTTTCAAGATTATATATTTTGTCTTCATTGCCTGAAACTCTACTTTCCAAGTGTCCTAGTCTGTTGGTCATGCTTTCCATTGAAGTTTAAATTTGGTTTATTGATTCCTTCATTTCAAGTATTTCTGCTTGATTTCTTTTCAGAATCTCTGCTTATTGGAGTGATCTTTCACCTCCTGAATTTTATCTCTGAATTTACTCCTTAAATCATCTTTTACCTCATGTTTCAATTTAATTATGTACATTCTAAACTCCTTCTCTGGCATTCCGTCCACTGAGGTATCAATGGAGTCTGTTACTGGAGCATCTTGGTTTGTTTGGGGAAATTTGTTCCCTTGTTTTTTATGTGTTTACCTATCTAGCAGTGTGGATCTGAGGCAGTAGAGTTTCTACCCTGTGGACTTATAGTGTCCCTGAAGGTTTTTAGTACCTCTCCTTTAAGAGAGAGACAAATAACAGAAATAATAACAGCAACCAATGCAAACAATATATAGTCTTAAACCAATAGATAGCCTTAAACCAAATAGCATCTACTAAGACATCTACAGTTTTGTTGCAATAAACAGAAATGATGTGTTCGGTTATTGCCTGCAATAAAAACAGTAAGTTTGCAAAAAGGCTTATGATTTCAAATGGTGAACAAAGAGAGAACAGGAGTCATGTAGGATGTCATGTTTATGAAGAAGGAGGAGAGAAGATAGAAGTAAAAAATTATAGGAAATGTGAAAGAGGGAATAATAGAGTTTGGCTGTTAGCCCGAGAAAAGAGAAAGAGAACTGAGGGAAACATAAATGAGAGAAAAAATATAGATAAGTAAAAATTTTAAAAAATTAAAAATAGAAATAAAGTAAAAATAAAAGAATACAAAACAAAACAGAAATATACTTTTCAGACATCCCAGTCCTTAATAAACTGGTGCATGAAAATAATTGTTTTCACAAGTGGTAGAAATGTGAGAGAAAAAAGAAAAAGAAAAGATCTCAATGAAAAATTGAACAATCGTTTGCATAGGAATTCAAAAGTTTCTTAGCTTCTTTTCCCAGCAGTTAGGTGGGGTTGTTTGGAGTGAGATGCCTGAACCCTGTGGGGTTGCTAGGGTCAGAGGGCTTGGTCCTAGAGGCGGAACTCCTGGAGGCAGGGTTTAGGCTTAGGTATGATCCAGTCTCCTTGTTGAATACAGATTGGTCTGGAGATTTTTAAGTCCGTTCACCTCCAGGGCCCAGCAATTGCTAGTCCATGCTGGAAGACTGCACCCCAGGAATCTCCTTTGGGTTTCACTCATGTTCTTAGCCCACTACGTCACCTGAGGACCTCACAATTCCCGGGATCTGATTAGTCTCAAAACTCAATCTCTCCCCCCATCCCCCTTTCAAATTCCTGGTCAGGTACTTCTCTCCCAGCGGGTCCTGCAAGCAGCCAGATTGAAATGGAGGGTCAAGCCAGGTGGGTTTTCTCGACCAATTCCCTATGTAGACCTCTCTCCATGCTTGGTTTTTCTCCTGGTAACTTAGGCACACTCTCTGTCATGCAGCCTGTGTTTGCCTGGCTTATTTTTCGAGCCAGACTCTGGTCTACCAGAAATTGGCTCCCCCAGCTGCTAGCCTCCAAGCCATGGCTGCAAAAAGATTTCTTCTGCTATCTTCTGCATGCTGCAGGGAGAGATGGCAGCTTCTTTCCTGTACAAGAATATTGTGCAGCACAGCTTACTATTTTTTCGGGCAGTGACTCTGATGTCTAAACTTTCCACACCCAGCATGCTTCAGTCCTCCCTAGAATGGGGGTTCTGTTAATTCCCTTACTGCTTTACTGCATTCACAGGGAGACCATTCTGGCTTGTGCCTCCTGCTGCGGCTATGGGCTGTGGGGTTGGGGATTTTTGCCTTATTATATTTGATCTCCTGAGTCCCTGATCAGTTTTCAGTGTCCAGTATTGAACTCCAGTAAAGTTCCCCCTACTTCTTGTTCATTCACCCACCTTGCTGAAAAGCTGCCTGTCTGCTTTTCTTGGTTTCATGCCATGGCGCCTCCAGGGAAGTGACCTCTCTATCCCACCATCTTCCTCCTTCTCTGCAGTTATTTTTTTTGATGGTCACACTGTTCCACTTTGGCCAGTGGGACTCCTTTCAAATTAGATGTGACATTTTGTCTTTAATAGCTTCTTACTTTTTTGCATCTCAAAATGTTTCCAGATCGTCTTGTATGTTTCAGATGCCATATAAATTCCCAAAATGTGGTTTACTAGATCAAAAGGAACTTTGTGTTTAGATAAAGTGTAAACAACACGGGCTTTGGTGGTGGATAGTTTAGGTCAGAAATGCCAGCCCCATCGCTTGTTTGCTCTGGGGCTTAGAAATGAGAATAATAAGATATAGAGGAAGTTATAATGACATAGGGCATTTTTTTTCTCTGATGTTAAGTGGAAAAAGCTAAATTCAAAATCATGTAAAATGTGTGGAGAAGCTGTTGTGACCAAATGTGGTGTAATGTTAATAGTGGCGTGTTAATGTTAGGTGGACCCCAGGTCGTGGTTGTTTTCTTCCCTTTTCTCTTCCCTCCCCTCCCCTCCCCTTCCCTTCCTGTCCCTTCCCTTCCTTCCTCCCTCCCTCCCTCCCTTCCTTCCTTCCTTCCTTCCTTCCTTCCTTCCTTCCTTCCTTCCTTCCTTCCATACTGGAGATTGAACCCAGGGTCCCTTTTTATTTTTTATTTTGAGACAGGGTCTTGCCAAATTGCTGAGGCTGATTTTGAATTCACAATCCTCCTTTCTCAGCCTCCCGTGTTGCTGGGATTACAGGCATGTGCCACCCTGCCCAGCTGGTTGTTTCCTTTCTATATGCCTCACTCTGTACTTTTCAATATAAACCAGAATGGAAAGAAGTAAGATAACTTCATTAAAAGAAAAATAAGCCTCTACCACAAATCCTATAGTGTTGATTAAAATCCACTTGAGATCTGATTCATTGTGTTCCCTTTTGATATCTCTCACCGTCAATTTAATCTGTTTGTCCCTTAATGGAATTGAATGCAAATTATATAATAAAGAAAAATATTGATGCAACTATATACTGCCATCTGTTTCCTTTCTCTATGCCATGTCATATTGATTCCAGTAGACCAGGTCAAACCTGAGTGTTTTCTGCTTTCAAGGATGACCTCTGAGGGCCTAGTACTATTCACCTCCTTGCTCCCAGGGGTCGCGTGGGAGCTCTTGGTTGACAGCCCAAGGCAGAGCAGTAAAAACAGGAAGTAAATAAAATCTCTAGGTGACATGCTCGTAAATCAATTTTCCTTTGGGACAGAGTTGTTGGTGTTGGACACTCATTAAAAATAGTTTTATTGATCAGAAAACAAAACCAACTGATTCTTCATTCACCTAAGAAATCAAGTTGACTTGTCAAAGATGTTTTTGTCTAGTAATCCTTTTAAAATATGGGAAATTATCACACTTTTTTTGTTGAAGCTGTCTGCAGGTATTTCTAATCTAGGATTCAATCTGATGTTCAGGAATGATATTGATTTAGAATTGAGGGTCATAATTTTATCTTTTAAAATAGATAATAACTCAACAGATATTTGGAAATAAGTGAGGGTGATAACCATAAATCATTTCTTTTTATATGTTTTTCTACAGGGATATCGTATTTCAAAACATAATTCTTGACTTTGATTTGGAAACTGTGTAAGTCCTACTTTTGGAAACTTGACTACAGTGACCTACTTGATTAGTTCTAATAATGAATTGCCTCTGACAGGTCTCCAGGTGACTTCGTACGAGTAAAATGCAGTGTCCTGGTAATTGGAAACAACTGGGAAGGGTTGTTTTACTCGCTTTCCTTCCCCTCTCCCTGTGTCATTCCTCATTGATGAACCGATTTGGACGCTGATCCGTTGATGAGCCAGACCCAAGCTCTTGGCATTGGGATCCTTGTCCCTGAAAGTCCAGTTTCACTCAATAACACATCTTGATTGAGACTTGACCCTGGTGCAGGCTCTCTGCTGAATGTGGGAAATACATTGATGAATTGATGATGGAGACATAGTGCCTGCTCACAAAAACCTTGCGGTCTAGCTAGCAGGACTGGACATGCACAGGCCAGGAAGTAAGAGAACGGCAGAGGCCATAGCAAGTGATGTGTGATGTGGGACGGACGGGAGCCATCCGCATGATAATGTGTTAGTCAGGGTTTCTCAAGAGAGACAGAAACAAGATCAATAAGACATCTCTCTCTCAGAGAGACTTATTTTAAGGAATTGGTTCGTCCAAGTGTGGTGGCCGCCATGTCTGAAGTCTTCAGGGCAGGCCAGCAGGAAGGATGGGTGTTAAAATCTCAAGTCTGAAGACAGTCCAGGGCTAGAATTCCTCCTTCCTCAGAGGAGTTGAGAGTTTCCTCTGAAGGTCTTCAACCCATTGGATGAGGCCGCCCGTATGAGGGAGGGCAGTCTGCTTTACTCAAAGGCTACTGATTTCAGTGTTGAGATTTTTTGTTAACTTTTTAAAGATTTTTATTTGTTCTTTTTAGTTATACATGATTGTAGAATGTATTTTGACATTATACACACATGGAGTATAACTTCCCATTTGGTGCTGAGATCTCATCTAAACTCTGTCTTCGCAGCAGGAAGGATGGCGTTTGAGCACACATTGCCCTGTGTCTGGGCACTACTGCTAGACCAAGCTGACACACAGAATTAACTGTCACGGTTGGGGACTTATTTCATGGAAATAGGTATTCTGGATCCGGAATGTCCCCCAAAGGCCCAGATAGGCTTGGTCCCAAATGTGGCAACGTTCCTTGGGGAAGTGATTGAATCCCGAGGGCTCTGACCTCATCAGGGGACTAATTCACTGACGGAGTCAAACTTGATGGCATCACGAGGAGGAGGTAGAAACTGCAGGGGGGAATTGTGGAGGAAGTAGATACTTGGGGGGTGTGGTCAGGAGGTCATATCTGGTCCCTGGGCTCTCCTCCCTCTCTGTGCTGCTGCTTCCTTTCACCCTGAGGAGAGCAGCTTTCCTCTGTCATGTCCTTCTGCCATGATGTTCTGCCTCACCTCAGGCTGAAAGCACTGGAGCCAGCCAACTGTGGACCGACTCACCTGAAACCATGAGCCAGCATAGATGCTTCTTCCTCTAAGTGGGCTTCTCAGGTACATGCTAGGCTTGTTAGGAGACTTACCAACAGTCAAAGCAACCTGCAAAACTAGGTCCCCAGCTGCTCCCCAGGTGTCTGACTTGGCAGTCCATAAGCAATTAGGAAGCCTTGTAGTGGAAACACCCTTTCCCTAGCAACATGTCCATGAATATTTACCACCCATTGAGTATCTAAAGGGACAGAGCTCCTACCAGGGAGTTTGGTTTGTCTAGACCTGGCCTCCCTACCTCCTTACATTGCTGCTTTCTTTCTCCTCATATTTACATGATTATTTTTTTCATTGTCCTTTCCATATCCATGCTTTAGAACTGGTTCTTTCTCTTTCTCCATTTTAAAAACATGAACTTTTTATTTTTCTACATCAGTAGATTTTAAACTTTTAATTATATATTATCTACTTCTTGTATATGTGATTTATTCCAATGACACAAATTCAAGATTCAGAAAGGGTAGCTGGGAGCAGTGGTGTACACCTGTAATCCCAGTGGCTCAGGAGGCTGAGGCAGGAGGATGGCGAGTTCAAAGCCAGCCTCAGCAAAAGTGAGGCACTAAGCATCTCAGTGAGACCCTGTCTCTAAATAAAATACAAAATAGGGCTGGGGATGTGACTCAGTGGTTGAGTGCCCCTGAATTCAATCCCTGGTACCAAAAAAAAAAAAAAAAAAAAAGATTCAAAAAGGTGTACAGTGACAGTAAGTATCCCTTTTAGTTCTGACATCAAGCTGCTTAATGAGGCAGAGGCAGTAGCTTTTATCAGATTTCATCTTGTTGATTTCATTTTAGAGATAATGATGATCAGAGCAATGGATTATTAAAAATGTATAACTATACCTTCCTTCTTTCAGTAAACAAAATATGTGAGAAATTGTTTCACTTGAATTTAAAGCTGACTTATTTTTATGGCTATATAATATTCCATTGTGCAAATATACCATAACTTATTTAGTCATTTCTTCAGTGGGTTATTTCTAGTCTTGTGCTAGTATGACCATACAACATAAATATCCTTGTATCCATACTTTCTTCCCTTATTTAGGATAAATTCCTAAAAGCAGAATTGCTAGGTCAGTGGGTACTCCTATTGGAAACATTGATATATTATCAAATTGTCTGCTGTAGAGTCTGTGCCACAGATCATACCTATATCCCGTTATTTCCGGCTCCAACTTATAGATGCACAAACATGATGTCACCTGGGGTTGTTTTCAAAAAGGGTGATACATTTTGGTGAACCCATTCTTTCTTTTTCCCTGATGCCTCTGCTGGCCAGTCACAAGCTTTTGCAAGTCAGCTGCCTTGATATAGTCAGAGGAAAGGGGACAAAGCGATGGAACTTACCAATGGAGACACTGACTCCAGAGAGTCGTATTGTTATTATTTGGATATGCTTCAAGTACAAAAATGTAGGTCTCCTCTTTGTGACTTGCCCAAGTTTGTATAGCTCATATGTGTTAGGAGTAGAGCTTGCACTCTCCGGGAGGGTTTTTGTGCCCCTGGAGGTCATATATTTGTCACCAACCCAAGTGAGTTAATTCACATGCATCATTTAGGACACTGCCTGGTCCATGTAAATACTCAGTGAAGTTAGCTCCTGTTGTCCTGTCCATCAGGAGGTGGTGTGGAATGAGGAGGGTGAGAGGCACTGAGGGGCCTGGAGGAATCTGAGCCCTGGGGGCCGAAGCACCGAGATGACGTGGATGACCTCCCCAGGGCCGCCAGCTGTGAGATGCAGACAGCTCCAGCTCGGCAGCAGCGTTTGAGCCATGGAGGCAGACGAGCATTATTCTTAATTGGGCAGGAGCTAATGAGAGCTGTATTTCTTTGAATTTACCCATTGAATGAGAACAAACATTAATGACCACTGGGCTGGAAAGGCCAGATACAATTTACCAAATGAGAGGGCATCCTCCCCGTCAGTTATAAAGCAGGGTGCAGAGGGCCAGGGCCGGCATTCCCGCAGCGCGACAGGCGTCCCTGGCTATGCTGTTAAGTACAGAGCGAAGGCCCCATAAACTGGCATCCGAGTGTGAAGCAATTAAAGGCGGTGCTGCCCCTGCAGCCACGCTCCAGCGACCCTCTGTGGGGGCTTTCAGGACTCGGGACTCCTCGATGACAGAGGAATAGGAACGTGCTGACTTTCTTTATGGACACAAAGAAGGCCTCAGTGGGGGAGTTCATCACTCCTAATTGAAGCAAGATTCAGAAGGCACAGTCGCCTGGGTCCCCATGGAAGGCAGAGCTAAGCTGTGGCCTGGTGGCATCATCTGCCAGCTTCCTCTGCCAAAATGGATGCCAAGGTCTACTGACAGCTGAAACGAGAGGCGCTGGACTCCAATCTAGTGAGGTTGGGATGTAGTGGGCTGGGCAGGAAGTAGGAGGACAGCTACCACAGGTCCCAGCATCACCTTCATCCCCCCTTTGCACAAGGAATCTGATAAGCCACCAACCATATCAGTGAAGGGACCTGGGCACCCACAGGGGGCACAGTTCCGTAACATGCATGCGCTCACCCAGCAGGCCTGGTTAGGCCTCTGTGAACCACCCGCCTCACACAAGTCATCCTCTGCCGGCCCCTGGCTGGCACCCACTCTGGGGGCTTCCTGGCCCACCTAAAGCCCACTTTGCCATCTGAGGCCCAGTGTGTTGCATTGAATTTCCTTCCCAAGCACGCTGCCAGGTTCGTGGAAATGAGAAGACAGGCCTTTATGAGTATTCTCAACCCTGCTGTCAGTCTTCTGCAGGACACTGTCAGGCTGAGCCCAGTGCTCATCAGCTCTGCCCGGGTGTTCCCTGGCAGAGCTGGGCAGTGCCACCTGCCCTCGGATTGGTGCTGCGCAGCCTGTGGCATTAGAAGCGCCTCCTCTCCTTGGCTCTCAGAGGTGTGGGCAGTTGAGTTCTCCCTGTGCTGAGGCTGGGTCTCGCCACTTGGGTTTAGGGCAGGGCTTGGTCCTGCCCTGGGAGACACCGTGGCTTATTTGCCATTATTTGTTTTGGAAGGGGAGGTGAGTGTCCCTTCCACTATTTTATTATTTTATTTAAGCAGTTGAGGTTCTTAGTCCCTTCCTTTTCCTCTTCAAATGAGATACCTTCTTTGTATTTCCCTTTGACTTTTTTATTATGAGCTGCCCGCTCCTCTCATATCACAATGTCTGTTGGGCATGAATTTGGTAGTATTTGTACTTTTAGTAATAATTGAATGAGGCTGCCAAGTAAGATGGCCAATAATTTAAACATTAACATTAACTTAAAAATACCTTTTATTAAAAATAAAAGAAGTTCATTGATAACCAACCTTATTTTTAACAGAGCACAAACTCTAAAGAGATGATTTTGGAAAAACCTCTGAATCTGTTTCTCTCTCTCTCTCTCTCTCTCTCTCTCTGTGACACACACACACACACACACACACACACACACACACGTTGATGATAATAAGTGATCTGTATTCTTTTTTTAACAGCTGAATTAGGATCTTAGTGTAGAGATGACAACATGGGGTGTGGCCTGTGAGTTTGTGGACAGGGGCACTCACCAGCAATATGCTCCTGCGAAGTCCACCCTTAGCCCCAGTTTCCTTGTTTTTAAAATGGAGAAATTTGACTTCTTATTCTATAAAGTCCTTTCCAGCCCTTATAGTCCATAACTGTATGGATTCAGAAGACAAGGGCTTCAATTTATAGTGGAGATTAATCCACAAGCAACAAAGACAAGTGGCTTATTTGCATACAAATAGAATGCTAATCAGGAGATACGGATAAAGCTCCTCCGAAGCAAGATGGGCTGTCAGGACACCATTACCTCTGGAGGTGCCCAGACAGCACAAGCCCAGGCAGGAGAAATTAACTGAGCAGGAGTGGTGGAGTGCCCTCGGTTATCAACAGCCCCAGGCGCACTAACTGGCTTCTGGGCCCCAAGCGCAGAGCAGGGGAGCCCTTATCTCTGCAGTCCTGGAATTTGGAGCCATTATCTACTAGAGCAGAGGGATTAAAAATGATGTTTGGGTCTGACGGAAGGTGGTGAATAGTCAGCCACGTGGTGACGTTCGTTGCTGTGGGAAAAGAGTCTTGGCAGCGGAAGTCAGGAGGCCAAGGTGGATGGATGATTCTGGACCAGTCGCAGAGTACCAGAGTCACCTCAGGAAAGTTCAGTGGACTTGTCTGCCACTGAGGGTTAGTCTTCAGTTTGCAAACAGTTATCAACTGATTCCTGTTACTAGAGAAAAATGAAATAAGGTTTCAGTTGACCTTTGGAAAATTATAAGTACAATCCACATAAGGGATTGACTTTCAGGCAGCCAACATTCAGCATTTATTATATGCTTGATACGCTAGCCAACGTGTGTTTTGTCCTTACTATGCGGCAACATTATTGTAGGTGTTTTACATAAATCATTTTAGTTCATTCTTACAAATTGTAAGACAGTTGACATTTAGGTGTTAGAAAGTGGAGGTAATGGAATTTGTCACAGTTCACAGCTATTCTGTAGCTGAGCTGAGACCCCCAACTCACTCTAGAACCTGTAATTGTAACCACAATGATATCTACATATGTCCTTCAATAACATGATGGTAATAGGCCTTATTTAGAAATAAATGTTAATATTTTGTGTAAAAACAATCTTAATATTTTGTGTAAAAAAAACTTAATATTTTGCTTATTTTGAGATATTATAATCTTATCTATATTGTAAGGCCCCCAAAAAGGAAACCCCAACTCTGTCCCATGGATGGACGGCAACCCCAATCAACCGCAGGAGGCGTCACTTGATGCAAACCGCAAGAGGTGTTTATTCCAGCGCGCTGGGACCCAACTCGAGGAGTCGAGTCCCTAGCAGAAAATCTTGTAGGTTTATAAAGGCAGAAACCACACATCGGGAGGGGTCACACATGAAAGGGGGAAAAGGGGGAACAAAGCTGCCAGAAAATTTCAAAGGGGGTCTGGGTTTGCTGACAAAATGTTTCACAATGTTTTACAACAGGCTATAGATTCCGGTCAATAGTTTCTGGTAATCCTACTGTTTGAGCACTATCTGGCTATCAGGCTCAATTTACTCTTTTACTCTCTGTTTGGGAACAGAGAACAGCTTTAAGGGCTTTGTTCCCATTACTGGGAGGGAAACCTTAGGGAGTTGAGATAAAACAGACAGCTTAAAAAAATGTCCATTCTTTCATTTCCCCATTTTCTTTTCTGGTAAGTTCTAATCATGGAACTTCTGTCTCTATATACTCTTCTCCAAAGCTATTTCCTTGGCGGAGGGACTGGTATTGTTGCCTGAGCATTAGTACCTATACAGCACTTACTCTTTCCCTGATGAAGGTGCCTAGGTGATTTCAGGCAGGCAAGAGCCCAGGGGGCGGGCCACCAATTAGCAGCCCCTTGTTTGCAGTCCTTGGTAAACAGTCCTTGATAAAGGCAGGTAAATTTGGTAATCAATGGGCTCCGGAGATCCTTGACATTCCATTCTTCCAGGGGCAGTCTCCAACTTCCAGAGGCAGATGATTTTATGGCCATTTCCTCAATTTGACCTGATCCCCTATTTCTACCCTAACTACCTGTTCCCAATTCTGGCTTCATTCCCCCCCTCTAATCTCAGGAACTCCATGCTGCTGGGGAAGGAGGTCGATGACCGCTCTAGCTTCTTCGAGCTGGAAGTGGGTGGCGTGGGGCAAGCAGCTTGGAGTTCCTTTTCTAAAAATCGGGTCAATCAAGGGGTCCCAGGAAGAAGCCTGGTTGGGGAAGAGCAGGTTGTAAAGTCATCTGGGGGCGGCTGCTTCTATGATAGAAGAACAAAAAGACATGAGTACTGAAATGAGATTAGCACAAAGTAAATGTTGCAGCATCTGAAACATGCCACTGAGTATCATGAAAATGACAGAAGTTAATCTCTCACCAGGATGTGGAAGAACTGAGAAATTGTTCCCATAACTAGGCCTAGCAAAGGCTGGAGAGAACAAGGCCTTTATTTGGGGACTTTAACATTGTCATAGATGGCCCCAGAAAATATAGTTAAGCTACTTAATGTCATCTGATTTTGTAAAATATCCCTTTATTGGTATAACCTGTGTTTACTAGAGATCTCTATACTTCTGTTACTTAGGAATAGATAATCATACTAGCAAACATAGATTAAGTCTACCTGTGTAGCTTAGGAAGGTCTTAAACTGACTAAAAACTTCTGACTCTGGCAGTTTCTCTTGATAGTTATCAGGCACATTTGCTGAAGAATCTTTCTTTCATTTGTAGCTTCCAGCCTTTATTCTAGTGGGCTAATACAAGTGTACATCTTAAGTTACATTTAATTATTATTTCCTTTAAATGCCCAAGAATGGCTATATTTTGGTTTTAACTGTTTTGCTGGGTATCTAAGATCAAGCTGGTCAAATTGACCTGGTTCCTGTCTTGTTAAAGAGTCAGCTGAGTTCCCACAGGGGTCACTCGTACAGAACTTAAGAGCGGCTTCTTAGCTCCACCAGTGACTTTGATTAGGCAGGGTCTCTTGATGAGGTGACTTCCTTTAGAAACATCAAGGGATGTTTCCCCTTTTCCATGAACCTCCTCTGCAGCAGATGCACTGGATAATTTTTCACCCTCTAGTCTCAACAATCTCCTTGATCAGGAGGTTGTGTGACCCAGAGTTGCAACGCTCCTTAGAGAAGTTCTCTTATTCCCTGGGTTCAGGCTAACGTTGAGGGCAAGACCCAAATATGGACGTTTCTTGACCTCTGTATTTAACTCCAATTTCTAAGTTGGATCTTAATTATCCAGCAAGCCAGTCTCACCAGTCATAAATTAAGAGTAATGGGCTTTAACTTTAATGTCCATAACTTTACAGTTATTTACCCTTTTATCTAACTGGAGTCTGCATTAGTACTAGAAGTTACCACTATCTATTCTATAGGTGATGGCTTATTATCACAAGTTACCTAGGTTGTTTGTTCTTGGAGCAGCTACTTCTGCAAAACATTAACAGGTAACAGTTTTACAAAATGAAATTAGCAAGAGTAAAAATATATTCAGCTTGTATAATAGCTATCTTGAATTTTGATTGAGAACTACATTCTATCCCCTATTTGAGATCATAGTACTTTTACAACAAGAACCAATCTTTTGACTATAACTTTAAATAAGCTGAAGTCTGGCTTATTTTGGAGTCACTCTAACATGCAGTGAGATGGGAGGCAGAGCCTTATCTCAGGTAAGGCAGGGCTCTTTACAGATCTTAAGTGTTCTAATTCTGATGTTGATCTTTGCTTCTTTTCCTTAAATACCATTAAGTAGTTTACATATACTGTTTCCTGAGTCTATATAAACTTTATAATTAACACAATTTAACATAGTATCTAAAACATGAATCAAAGAAAGGCTGAGAGAGCTTTTAACTTTCCTTTTGTGTGATTAAGTGGCAAAATGTTTTCATGTTTCTTTCATATTTCACAATATTAACCTTTAAACAAATCAGACTCTAATGTTTAGAAATACATTTACATTTGAAATTCTTTATCTCAGTGTAAAAAGTAACAAATTTTACACATACCCTATTGATAGCAGGTTCTATAATAGAACATTAAATGATAGAAATAAATCCCCAATAAAATTTACTCTTTATAAGTTTAAGATTACCATTACAGACAAGTTTAATCTGGAGGATAGCAGAGCTTAATAAATTCCTTGCTTTAAAAACTTGTGGTCCTGAAAAATATGAACACATTTAATATACAACTAGTGACCATTTCACAAATACCTTGACACTTTTATCTTACCAAATTGAGTTTTTAAAGAGAAATGTATACTCTGTAACAAAGTACAATACTCTGTAATAGTTGTTTAACCATAATTGTATACACCCCAATTTTTAAGACTAATTGTTCTAAAGAATAAAACTTAATAGACACAAAGTTAAGGGTAAATTAGTCTTTCAAATCCTTGTCATTTTACCATGTCATTCTACCATATAGATTAAACTTTGGTTTATATCAGAACGTTAGTATTTCACCTTAGGAAAAACCTTCAATAGTTTTAGCTGTCTCACATACATATAACCAACTTAGTTACACACAAACTTGTTGAAACTTGCCCTTTACTTACACAGACTTTCTTAGCTCTTACTTAGACCCTCATGTATTTCATCACACAAGCACTTTCTTACCCAGAAACATTTCCTTTTTCCTTTTACTAAATATATTTCCATACCCAGAACCTTTTATTTTCTCTTTCCTATTCGTTGTCCCCTTTTTGTTCACATTCTGAAACAACTCTTATGAAATTTCTGAATTTAGATAAATTACTCTATTTTAATAAGATTAAATATTCTGTTATTTATAGTACTCTAATTGAAACACAGTTGAAACTTTTGGGACCCTTTGTATATAGAATTGCACTTGTTAGGACATAACTCTTAGTAACCTTGTTTTTAGTTTAGTGATGACACAAAGCAAGTTTAAACCCTTTTATTTACCAACCTATGAAAACACCAATAATGTTTAAGTATGATACCCCATGGAATTTAAGGAGTTAAAAGTACTCGATGTTATTTAACAATTAGCATTTTAACTTTGTAAATTAATCAGATGTCTCTACAAACACATTAGAGTAATCCCATACGTGTTAACTCTAATTCACTTATTCTGTAAAAAAACCAAGATATCAGACAAGTGTCCTGAACAGTATTTGCTGTCTCTTCCCTGTTGAAGAAAAGTCCTAGAAACAATTGATATTAGACATTTTATTAACATCAATATTTTATTAGCTTGACCACTTAGAGACTTGCAAGTTATTTTCAAAGACATTTTACTTTTATTAAGTTTACCCAATTTGAACCTTTTTAAATCACGTGAATTAAAAGTATCTGGATCCATTTTTAAATTTTAATTTTAGGAGCGCTCAGTTTTGATACAGACAAAACATGACATCAGACAGCGCAACATACAAATAACACAAAATCAAGCCCTTGTAACTTTATAGGTGAATCTCCATTACAATGCAACAGATGTTCAAAAACTCTAGTTGAATAAAAAATAGAACTGATCAAAAAATCATGAGCTCAAAAAAACATATAATTAAAAATATAGCATTTACTTTGCTGGAGTTTTAAAGACTCTTTTTACCTTTTCTTTCCCTGGGTTTGAGACCGGTCTCCTACTGAGCCTTTAGGCTTCTTTTATTTATATTTCAGTGTAAGCCTGGGCTGAGATCTGGAAGGATCTAACAGGTTTTAACAGAAACTCTGTGTCTAAGGCATTTTAGCCACCTCATCAGGACAGGTTGGATGTTAAAATTATGAGACCTTATTTTTCATTACTTTTGAGACTGAAGTTACTTTGCTAAGTTACCCTTCAGGGCTGTCGGGAGGGGGAGTCCAGAGAAGGAACCTTTGGGGTCCACCCGAGAGTAGCCCGGTCCGAGAACCCCCCAGTTGTTCCAACCCTTCTTCCACCTTGTCCGCCACAAACACACAACAGAACCAGATACAGACGGGCGCCAATCTCTGATCCACCAATTGAACCCCATCAGCGCCCTTACCGACGGAGACTACCAGGCGTCCCTGGCTCTCCTTCCACCCTTAGGGCGTCCCCCAGGGCTGCAACCTGTGGCCCCCCAGGCACGTCTGCCGGCCACTGTTCGGCCACTCTCACGAGTCACCGAACGGCTGCCACCGAAACCGAAAGCGCGCTCACAGAACCAGACCAACTAACAAAACACAAGACAAAGACAGACAACTTCGGGGTACCCCTTCTTACCTCCAAGGTCGACTCCGCGGATGAGGGGGGGCCATCTTATCCCGGACGAGCCCCCAAATGTAAGGCCCCCAAAAAGGAAACCCCAACTCTGTCCCATGGATGGACGGCAACCCCAATCAACCGCAGGAGGCGTCACTTGATGCAAACCGCAAGAGGTGTTTATTCCAGCGCGCTGGGACCCAACTCGAGGAGTCGAGTCCCTAGCAGAAAATCTTGTAGGTTTATAAAGGCAGAAACCACACATCGGGAGGGGTCACACATGAAAGGGGGAAAAGGGGGAACAAAGCTGCCAGGAAATTTCAAAGGGGGTCTGGGTTTGCTGACAAAATGTTTCACAATGTTTTACAACAGGCTATAGATTCCGGTCAATAGTTTCTGGTAATCCTACTGTTTGAGCACTATCTGGCTATCAGGCTCAATTTACTCTTTTACTCTCTGTTTGGGAACAGAGAACAGCTTTAAGGGCTTTGTTCCCATTACTGGGAGGGAAACCTTAGGGAGTTGAGATAAAACAGACAGCTTAAAAAAATGTCCATTCTTTCAATATAGTTAATAAATAAATTACAAATAATAAGCATATTCCACATCCCCTTAAATCTAATCCTAGGCATAATCAAAGGCACATGTCATTATATTATAATCTATTTAATTTGTAGTTTGACATTTAGTTCCTTTCCATTATAAATCTTAAAATGATCATCTTAGTCTATTAATTTGTATCATTTTTTGAAAATGGAATTATTTTGTAAAAAGTATATATGTTTAATTTTAAATTTTATTCAAAATATTTTAATGCAATTTCTAGTATGTGTTAAGTAGGGAGAATGATTTCCAGTTCTCAGCCTTTCTCTAGCTTTAACAATTATAATGCCCCGACAACTTTTTATTGTCTATTTTCTCCTCAACTTGCAATTATTTTGAGCCAAATCCTAGATGATATCTCATCTATAGATGTTTCATAAGATATTTCTTTCTAAGAATACTCAATCGCCATCACACCTAAAAAATTTAGCAATAATTATTTCATATTACCAAACACCATTTCAGTTCACATTTCTTTGATTGTTTTATGTATTTGAATTGGTATTCAAATAAATTCCACACCTTGTCGTTGGTTAATATTTGGTTAATAGTTGCTTTGGATCTCTTTGTGTCTGTAGGTTCTCTCTTTCATCTGTGGGGTATGAGGGTCACATTTCTTATACAGTTGCCAATTGTATCACCAAAGCACTTAACATGTTCTTTTCTCTCTTACTTCTTATAAATTGGTAATTAGATCTAGATACTTGATTGGACTCCTCCTCCCACGTTTGAGTGTTCTGGGCTCTCCTCACAGACTGGAAGATGCACTTGGACTGAACAAACAAACTTGAGTTAGTTATTCATAGGCCAACCAGACATGTCTGCCAAAACTGCAGAATGAGTCTGATTGGTCTGTGGCAGGGGGTTGGGGAGGAAGAGTCACTCACCCACGTCACATGGACCGCAAATGAGGAGGTGAGTGGATCGTAAGACAAAATTGGGACTTTTAAATAGAACATAGTGCTTTAAGTTGACAGAGTGTGAATGGATGCAAAAGCAGCAAATACTCACTGTCAGCCATGCACTGCATTAATGGTGGTGTTCTCATAGGACTCTAAGAGAGCTAAATATTCCTGTTCCCTAACGACAGTGGAACTGTCATAATTATGTAGCATAACATGTTTCTCACATGCTGACACTGGTGTAAGCAAACCCACTGTGCTTCCTGACTGATAAAAGTATAGCACACTTAATTATGTATAGTGCCTAGTACTTGATGATGATAATAAATGATTATTTTACTGTTTTGTGTATTTACTGTACTATATTTTGTCATTATTTTAGGGTGCCTTCCTTCTACTTATTAAAAAGTAAGTTCAGCTGGGAGTAAGGCACACCTATAATCCCAGCCACTCAGGAGGCTGAGGCAGGAGGATCTCAAGTTCGGGTCAGCTTGAGCATCTCAGCAAGACCCTGTTTCAAAATAAAATATAAAGGACTGAGATGTAGCTCAGTGCTATAGTACTTGCCTAGCATATGTGAGGCCCTGGGTTCAATCCCCAGAAACACACACACACACACACACACACACTCACACTCACACACAAGTTTACTGAAAAATAGTGTGCTGTGTTATGCCTGTCACAGCTTCTAACATCTCATGGTCACTGTGTCTCTTGTACAGAGGCCACCTGGAGTGACCAGCCCACATCATGGAGGTTTGCATAAGTACACTCTATGACATTCACACAATGACGAACTTGTCTAACAACACATTTCTCAGAACATGTCCCTGTGGTTAATGTCACAGGACTGTACTGACCTCGGAACCCAAGCTGTCGATCTCACGTCAGAGGGACCAGTCACCATGTGGGAGGTACCTATTTCTGAAGGCGTGGGCCACCTGTCATTGCACAACTGAGCTGACAGGGACTTTAAAGAACCCCTTAAAACCTTGTCAGATCTTCCTTTAGAGAATCAAGGAAACTGGAATCCCACAGAGCCAAGTGCCACTCGCAGTCGGACTCTTGTCAGTTGTGTGGTTGGAATGTGGATCTTGCAATCCCTCAAGTCGGGGTTTTTGCTACGAACATTGCCATTCTCATCTTGAAATAAATGACACGGTCCTGCAAGGGCTGAGCAAGACTGAGCGAAGCTTAGACCAGGCACTAAAAGTCCTTATTACATATTTTCTACTAATCTTTTAGTCTACTAAGTAACCTTTTCTGGCAAAGAAATTATAGGTTATTATATATATATATATATATATTATATACACAAGCAAATATATATATATATATATGCAAAGCATGTAAATTTGTGTGTTTACATGGGAATGACTTTTAATTGATATTCATAGTTGTATATATCTATATACTAAAAACTTAAGTACAATTTAATTTCATATTCCTTTCGCCGTTTCACCCACAAAAGAATACAATGTCTATTGAACATTTTCATTTCAGTTCCCTTTTCCTTCAAAGGAACACACATATCTTCCAAATTATCTCTTTATGAAGAATCCACCTTGATGCTAATGTAGCCACGGGCCTGTCACCTGCTGATGAAAAATCAGGCAGTCTTCACGGCAGCTAGCTTATGGTGCAGTGAGCAGCATTAATGAAAAATTCCATGTATCTTTTTATCCCATTGTTATCCTTCTCCCTTTTTGTTCTTCGTTCATTATTTGCTATCTCCCAGAATTTCCCAATGAGCTGAAAGAAGACGAATCTCAGTACTGATTCAGTTATCCTGGGTGGAGAAGAGCTTGGGGTGGGTAAGGAAAGAGAAAAGTACCTGGCAAAGAAAATACTTTGAGCATGATTTTTTTCACATAAATATTTCCCAGAAATGCCATTCAAAGAAGTGAATAGTATTCAGAGAAACATCTAATTGTGTTGAGGGACTCTTGGAAGGGGAGGTGGTGATTTGAGGTTCTGTTCCTAAGTTAAAGCACAATTTACTATTATTATTTGAGAGGTAAAAAATAAAGACATAACAAACAGACCCTGACCCCTGGGAACTGGTCTGGATTTCAGTGTCACTGCGAGCTAGCCCAGTGCTCAGGGCTGGACCCTGCTGTTTTTCTGTGCACATAATCAACTTCACATAACAACCGACATCAGGCAAGTTTGCTCTGAGACCGTGATGAAGTGGGACAAAACCAGGTCACTGTGCAACCCATAAAGTTCCAAATATCCCCTCTCTCAGCTGAAGGAAGGGACTGGTGTTTCTTCACCAATTAGAGTTTTGTCTTTGCTCTAGTTTGCCCTCCCTGTTGATACTGACTTTTTAAAAAAATTTTTTACAGACTGCATTTTGATTCATTGTACACAAACGGGGTACGTCTTTTCATTTCTATGGTTGTGCATGATGTAGATTCACACCATTCGTGTAATCACACATGTACATGGGGTCAGGGCGTCTGTCTCAGTCCACCATCTTTCATACCCCGCTCCCTCTCACTTCCCTCTATGTAATCTGAAGTTCCTCCATTCTCTCTCACCCCTCACTCCCACCTCTATTATATATCGTCATCCTGTAATATACCCAATCATAGACTCTCCCCACTTTGTGACAGCACCCAGTCTAGACCAAACCCCGTTTCCTCTATAGCCAACCTCACTGATGACCTAACTTACAGCCTGAGCCTATAACAGGTCCCTCTACCACCCTCTTAGCTTCTTGTGCTGCCCAGCATTCAATCGGTGTGTTCCTGGTGGTCTTTGGCTAGAGGGCATTGACAGGGTAAGGGTCACTTTCTTTTCATGGATCCATTGATTAGTAACAACAGAAGAAAGGTTTGAGATTATTCATGCCATCTTTCTTTTGTCTCCTTTTAAAATTACCAGTGACAAAGATTATTTTGTGTTTATTCAGACTATAATCCTAGGTGGCATCCCAAATATGAAAGAGATGAAAGGGAACTGCTCCGTCCCAAGGCCCAAACATGGTGGCTCCTGAGCCTCATCAGCTCGGCCCCACCTTACTGTTCCCACAGCAGCCTTAAGGCACATCTCCTTCTCAGAAGAGTCCACATAGCGAATCGTAGAGGGAGTCACAGAAGAGGGATTCACAGAAGAATCCCTCATGGATTAGGACCCAAATATTGTGGCTTCCTAATGGTCATACTTGGTTAGGGATATGTGTTAGGTGAAGATTCTGGTTTCCCGATTCTGAGGGTGAAGTCGCAGTTGCATGGTGGTGCTCCTCTCTGTTCGTGGTAGTTCAGGGCTGGCTCACCTGCAGTAATGATCTACTCTGGGCTCTTCATGTGGACATGATGGTCTGACTCTCTACCCAATGCTGCTGCTGCATAGGACTCTAGCTTATATCCGTTTCTCTGGGAGGAATATAAACCAACGTTTGAGGTATGGGCTGGATCGCTTATTTAGCTGACCTTACTAGTAGGACATGGAACATTTGGTTTCTTTGGATTCTTAGGATTAGGTTCCAGTCCTCTGCTCTTTCCTCTTCTACTTCATCATCACAATGATGATCATGGGGGTGCCAAAATCATGGAACTAGCATGAGAAAGAGAAATGGAATTCCCAACTGAAAAGCACTTGGTTCTTTTTGCTGAGGATCTAACTGAACTCTATATACTCAAATCCTTGAGGTGAGGACACCAGTGAGAACAGGAAGATGGACTTGAGAGATTTCTGGAAAGCAGACCAAGAATCAGAGAATTGCTGCTAGGTGAGGTGTGAGTCTGCTTCTGTGGGGCCTACACTTGACATGCGAAGAAGATGGTGTGCCTTCTTGGCTGCGGTCTGGGAATGTTGTAAATACAGGTGGGGACTGGGAAGAGACTTAAGTTTCCTGAAAGGAAAGAGCTGCAGAAATCTGCAGGGGTAGGAGGAGACGTGTTGGTGAGGCTTACTGTATTCAGAAACGATATCTACTGTGAGTGGAGAAATGTCATCCAAAGTGGGAAACTTCTCTGTAGGTCCCAGTGCAGGCAGGGCAAGGAGCCTGCCCTAATGAGGCAGATGGGACTCAGATAAAAAAGGACCATCATGAACTTGTTTAAGCTAAAGAGCCAGCTGGAGAACCGGCCAAATGTCTAGCAGCTGATGGAGGCTGGATCCTGTCTGCAGGTCCAACATCTTTCTGGGTCAGGCTGTGGCACAAGTCATGCTGTTTTTGCGCTGCATTCCGACCTGTTCATACATCACAATGTGAAGTGAGGACCCAGAAGCACCAAGTCAGGGATCCGTAAGTGGATTCCTTCACCGGAACAGTTAGAAAGTGAATACCAATACATCATTCATAAAAATGTCAGTAATGGATATATTTTTGTCCTTAAGCTGTTTCATAAATAGCAACTTACTAGGTAAGTTGAGCTCTTACTCAGTGTCAGGGAATCGGAACCAGCGCTGGGAGAGGTGAGCAGAGTGAGGCAATTGCCTAGGGCATCCAATTTAGAGGAGCATGAACAAACTCAGCATGTGAGACGAAAAACATTTAGATGCCAAATAAAAAGTCAAATCAACAAATTCTGTCCTTGTTATTGCCAGTCAACCTGTAGCATCTGACTAACGTCTTTGAATTCTTTTTTCCTATATCTGCACATCTTGAACTCAATGTCTTATTCTATTTGGGCGACTGTCACAAAATCCGTGGACTGGGAAGTGTACACCTCTGATGTTCATTTCTCGTGGTTCTAGGGGCTGGCAGTCCTACAGGAGGTGCTGGCCTGCGCACGGTCCTCCCCACTGTGTCTACATGTGGCAAAGAGGGAGCTCTGCTGCCTCTTCCTCTTCTAAAGACACTCATTCCACAATGTGCCCCGTGATCTTACCTAAATCCAATCATATCCCAAAGTTCCCCCCTCCCAATTCCATCTCAATGGGGATTAGGGCTTCCCATCAGAATCTGGGGGAGGAGTGCAAACATTCAGCTCACTCAGCAATACAAGTCCTCTTCTCCTTTCTCTTTCTCATAAAGAACATTAGTGCCCAGAAGTGTCAAGGTGTGCACAGTGGACAGGGGTAGAACCAGGACCCGGATACAGGTGCTCTGATCCCAGAGCCTGAGCTTGTATCCACTTTGCTACATCGCCTCTAAGGCCAAAGAACAATCGCTTCTCCAGAGAAATCTTGCCTTAGCTCCAGACAGAACAAAGTAAAGACTTCAGGGACAACAGAGTCTTCCCATGTTCGAATTTCCCACATGTAGCATAGGGGACACTTGTCAAGTGAAAATACCAAGTGGGCAGTGGGAGGGGGAGATGGTGGTGGGTGGCTTGCCAACACTTAGGTAGACTTCCCAGTCCTGGAACTAATGGTAAGTGGGGAGGAAAGTCTGGGTGACGTGCATAAACTAGAGGAGAGTCAGGGCTCAGAATTCAGTCCCAAGAGGGAGGAAGGAAGATCGGGAGGCCCCTGACCCCATAACAAGCATCAGACACCTGAGGGCTGGGGGCAGGTGGAAGGGCCGATGGGGTGTTTAAGCAGCACTCGAGGGTCACAGAAAGCACCTTCTCTTGTCTGTTGAAGTCACACTACCATGAAGGTTTGTGGAATTGCCAAACTCTGCAGCATCTTGCCCTATTTTCACTGGTGTCCATGAGCATTTCGGCTTTAACTTTTGAGCTGGCCGCATTTGCCAGTGCCTTCCATGTGTGGATAATCTGTTTCCTCGTGCTGCGGAGTCAGAACATGCCTCACAGCATTTACATGAGGTTCTGGTGGCTCCTTGCTCTCTAGAGGGCCATGTCCAAGGATGCACCATGACCCACAGCCAGGATTTGGATGCAAGCCCAGAATCCGACCTCTAAACCTCTGCTCCAGTCATTATTTGCTGGTGTTCCTTGTTAATTCTCCTTATCCACAAATTTACAGGCTTTACAAGCTCTAGAGTGAAATTAATTTCCGCCATAGTTGGTGCCTTCATTCACCTTCTTTTGTCGAGCTGCCCTCTGTGGAGACCCGGATGAGCCCAGACACTCCTCAGTGTTCTTGGAAGACTCTGCTTACTCGTAACCAGAAGCTGGGCTGTGAGTCTAGACACTACCAACCACACTGTCTCCTCTTCTCTTTGACCTTGATTTAGACTAAATGTTTGTATCTCCCCAAAATTCACCTCATGAAACTGGCTCCCAATTTAATGGTGTTAGGAGGTGGGGTCTTTGGGAGATAATGAGTGTCAAACCTGAATGAATGGGATTGGTGCCTTTATAAGAAGAGCAGGGAGCTAGTCAGCTCTCATTCCGCCATGGGCAGACAATAGCAAGAGGGTGGCCCTCACCAGAACCCAGCCACACTGGCACCCCAATGTCAAACTTCTAAACACCAGAACAGTGTGAAGTAAATTACTGTCATTTAAGCCAGTCAGTCTATGGTATTTTTGGTGCATCAACCTGTGGTAACAAGGCAGAACTTTATAGTTTATGTATATATGTAACATACAAGCTTAAGAACACAGTGCTTTCTCAAGTTTCTCCTGGCACCTAGAAAGATGGAAAATGGCTTTGATGTCCTTAAGTGGTAACCAAAAATAGTGAAGCTTGAGTATGCAGACCTTCACTTCTGAGGTAAGTCTAGCTATGTGGTGAGAGTGAACATGTACGGCTTCTAAAACGGTACCAAGAGGGACCACCCAGGGTTCAGGCGAGAAAGAATGTTTCTACCCTTCTCCAGACTCATCCTGCACTCCTGGAACAGCCAGTCATTTGCTCAACTGTTGTTCTGCCCTTGCCTGTGTCTTGTGGCTTCCTTTTCCCGGGCCACAGTTGCTCAATGTTCAAGTTCCTAGATCCCTGGAAGCTAGGACGTGGCGTGAGATCCAGTCCTGGAAAGGGGACCACTGGGAAGGGTGCTGTGTGTGCTTGTGCACCTGTGGAGTCCCAAGGAAAGGCTGGCTCCTAATTCAAAGGCTCCCGGGAGGAAGCACTGACCGTTTTCACTAGATGTGGTCCCGACGTCTCCCAGCCCCAAGGAGGGACACTATGGTATCGCTGGAACCACAGAGCCAACAGATGGACAGAATCTTGATGCCATCAGTCAACTGCTATATCAGTCATGGAATCACCCTTCCCTGGGCTGGGGTGGCTCAGTGACGGAGCGCTTGCCTAGCACGTGTGAGGCACTGAGTTCGATTTGCAGCACCACATAAAAATAAATAAATAAAATAAAGATATTGTGTCGTCTATCTACAGCTAAATATATGTCTACGAATTGCCCTTCCCTGGGTTTTCCCGCTTTATGCCATTATTGTTTGAGCTACTTTTAATTGAATGCTTACTAACCTATGGCTGAAAACACCCTGATGTGGGTTTGCTCTCCACTTCTTACACGTGTTCTCCTTGGAGCAAGGCCCAAGGTAGCTCCTTCCTCACAAACACGGCCATAGTTCCCAGCACAATTCTTCTGAAACCAAGCCTAAGAGCTACAAAGGGACACACACACGTACATCACAAATGCTAGCATACGCAAGCGCAAACACCATGCTTGAAGCTTCCTTTCTAGTTCAATGTGTTTGTGTATGAGAGATCTATTTTTAAACGACAGGCTGCGGATCACAGAGGAGTCTGGGAAGTGAGGGTGGAAGGACGTGGGTGGAGGCTTGTCCTCACTATTCCGGGATTGCTGGGCTTTTCCTGAGGCACTTTGCCAAAGAAACCTTTGCATTGTGTTGACTCAGCGCCAGAAGGAAAATTCAAAGCAGGCTGGGTTTGATTTTTCAGAGCTAAAAATGCCCAAATAATGGATGCTTGGTAAGGGACAGAGAGCACGATAGTGGGTCAGGAAAAGGGAACCTCTGCTCTGGACTTGCGTGACTAATTAGGACCACTTGAGGCTGAGCACAGGACAGAGGCCTTGGAAGAGAGTAGTCCTGTGATCCCGGAATAAGAACTAAGCAGATCTCACCAGACACGGCAGATATATACCCCAGGTGGCAGGACATCAGAGGCCTGGAGTTCAGGTGTGACGGTGTTTGTCTTGTGGAGAAGCTGGGCTCAGGAGAGTCACGGGCAGTGTATGGAACCCCCTGAGAAAGGAAGGGCAGGGAGCTGGCAGGAGCCAGGCGCTGTGGGAAGTGGGGACTGAGCTGACTCCAGTGGGAGACAGGCCACCAAGGTGGGCTGTAGGACATTAGTGGTCACCAGGCGTTGGCGATGGAGAGCAGATATTGGTCTGGGCCAGTTTTTCAGGCAGGAAAGTAGAATTTGAAGGGGGCCCAAACCTGATGACATTATCAGAAATATTGGGTGGAGAGCTTTTGTGAAAACAGTATGTATATACTCTGAATTCCGTGGGACTTCCACACCAGGGATTCATTGGTGTGAGAGAGTCTAACTTTATCCATCCCTGAAATTTTAATTTTAGAGGGGTTTTCAGGGGATTCTGATGATCAGGCAGGTTTGGAAACTTAAGAAATGAGCAGGGTAGGCGTTGATAGCTGGGTTTGGAGCAGGCGATAGAGGTGCTGAAGTTGACAGGCACCCAGGCCTCAGGGATCAGGGGTTGATGTCATGAACTCCATTTCCTGGCAATGTGACTTCCCTAGAAGTGACAAAATTGCATACCAGTAGGCTTGACATCAGCAGTCCTGGGGCAATCTTTGTATGTACTGGTAACCTGAGGCATATGCTGATGTCTGTATTTTACACACAATGGAACTGAGGTGTGTAAAGGGTAAAATAGATTTGCCCAAGCTTGAAATTCCCATAAATGTAGATTTTGGGAGCCAGACCCAGTTTATTTATTTATTTTTCTTTTTACCAGTGACTGTGGGACAATGAGCTCAAAAATCAATGGGGAAATAGAGACTGGAGGATAAAAAGAAAGAAAAAAGCAACACATGGGACTTGATTTTAATGAGAGCAGTGTGGGGTGTCTTAGTCTGTTCATGTTGCTATAACAAAAAGCTGCAGACTGGGTACTTTATAAACACTAAAAATGTATTTTCTCACAGTTCGGGAGGCAGAGAAGTCCAAGATGAAGGTGTGTGTAGTGGCATCTGACGATGGCCTTCTTACTGAGGCCTCACGTGGTAGAAGAACAGAAGGGCCAAGGGGGCACAGGCTCATTCCCTGGGTCCTTTTATAACACCTGAAATGCGCCTCTCAAGTTGAAGCCATCGTGTCCTAATTACTTCCCAAAAGGAAGTCACAAAAGGGATTAAGTCTCAACACAAATTTTAAAGTGGATCCATTAAAAGCAGAGTATGGGGGCAGGAGAAAAATGTATTAAAATGAAAGAAAACTCATCGTTTTCACTTGGCTTCATTTGTTGACCATTCATTCATTATGAGCCAAACAGTTGGAGCCTCCTTCTTTTGCTCGTCTTGGCTTCCTGATGTTGTGAACTCCACTCCCCAAAGCCCTGAGTTGCTCCTTACATCTGGCCCTGAGACCACCACCAGCTTGTCTCTTGGCTGGGTGTCACGCCATGGGTAGCTGCTCAGCCATTCCACAGGGACGTCCCTCCTACCCTGTCCCTGGGGGCACTGAGAAGGCAGAGTGCACTGCTGGACTCTGGAAGGGGCCAGGCGTACTTGATGGGATATTGTCTTCTTTGATTCCGTAAACAATATTTTTTTTCAGCAGCCAGATAAAGAAACAAACTGTTTGTCTGAGATTAAGCAAAACAAATCCATGACTAGTTTTTATGAGACTCTGGATCTCTTGACACTTTGTGCTAAGAATGGTGGAAATATCGAGAGCTCTCAAAGAACAGAGTTCAACCTATCACTATGCATCCGTGAGAGCTAATGAACATTCTGAAGCATCCTAACCATAGACACTGGGGTCCCAAGGCAACTGTGCTGAGCTTCCAAAGGAAGGAGGAAATGCTATTTATGGTGCTGAGCTGGGGAGCACTTTATAGTGTCTATGGTTCAGTTTGAAGAGTAGGAAAAATAAACTCTGTGCCCGGTCTCTCCAGAGTTTACCAATCACGGCAAGAACTATGTTCTTTAGGTGTCTGCAGTAGACACTTTGGGCAACAATGCGTTAGGCTTTAAATTAAAATAGCAATTAAAAATTATGCTAAGCATTTTCTTATTTATAACATACTAACTTATTGTAAAGCAGTTCGCTGCCTTCTGTGGTTGAGTGTAATGAGTTTCTTTCAGAAGATCCATGAAAACACACTCGGAGAAAAGAGACTGTGTTGCTTTTTAAGAAGCAATGTAGCTGTCACCAGATGCTATCAAGATTGATTACTAATGCATTTTTAATGCAGATAATTTATTAGATAATAAGGGTTTTTTCCCTTCTAAATTTACAGGAGGAGGAAATCATTGCGCTTTTCTATTTTAAATTAAAGGCTTTCTACAATTGGTTTTTCATGAAGCCCTAAAATGGATGGTCCAATTCAATTATGTAACAGACATGCTTAGGATAAAGCTGCTGCCCCTCCCTCGTACTTTTTTGTCTGCTCCCAACCTCTTGAGAACAAGAATCACACAAGACCCCTGCCACCCAGCGTGCCTGGTGGGCATGATTAATCAGCTCCCGGGAGTGCACCAGAAAGGCTTAGGGGTGGGTGGTGTCCTCTGCTGCTGATTAGGTAGAAACAATGATCCAGGGTTCCTCCTGTGGTTTATCAGTGCTGGGTGGCTCTACAGGGCCACGCCTCCTTGTGTTTCTCTCTGTCTTCCAGCAGCTGGGAAGGGGACACAGTGCAGATGTTAAGAATCCATTAACCCAACTATGTCACTGTTTTCTTCTCTGATGAGAGTTGACACTGTCCGCTCTTAGCGACATCAAGTGGTCAGGCTGTGGGTGAGCCGTTGAGGCAGCTGGTGGAAAATTTCCTATTCAGTGTGGCCAAGAGTTCTAAGATGGCCAAGGGAAAGCAATCACACGAATTCTTCCTTTCTTTTTTATTTTTAAACCCGGGGCGCATAACCACTGAGACACTTTCCCAGATCCCCAGGACCCCCTTTTTTCTTCTTGAGACAGGTTCTCACTTATTTGCTTAGGGTCTTGCTAAGTTGCTGAGGCTGGCTTTGAACTCACGATCCTCCTGCCTCAGCCTCCCAAGCTGCTGGGATTACAGGCGTGCACCACCACGCCCGGCACAAATTCCTCTTAAACTTCAGCATCTAATGGCAAAGATGTGTAAGATTACAAAGAATTTTCTCTGAGGGTCACTAAGACAGGTCCCAAAAAAGCTTTTGGAAAGAAAAACTTTTCCTTAAAATCATTTTTTCTTAAAAGTGGATACAATTTTCATTGTAAACCATAATATAGCTCTTTGTTATAATATGTTAAAATAAAGCAGAAGATTTCTACTTATCTTTGGTCAATACTGACTTGAGTATAAGTTCAGGTTGAAAAGAACTGATGCTGGATATGAGATTCAGACCCCACTTAATGTTCTGCTTGGACTTGGGCTCACACTATTTTGGAAACTTGGACTTGCATGACAACGATAAGAATGTCTTTGGTGCTTGCCAAGCTACCTCAGGGTAATCACTGAGAACAGTCCCAAGGGCCGTGTTTTCAGCCATAGTTCATGCAACCTTGGATAAGTGTCTTACTGACAGCTTATGTCATTTGGATCTTGCAGTGGTTAATTTTATGCATCCACTTGGTTTGGCCATGGTGCCAGTTGCTCAAATATCACTCTAAATATTGCTGTGAAGTAACTTTTTGACGAGATTAGCACTTAAATCAGAGGACTTTAAATAAAGCCAATTGCCTGACATACAGTAGGTGGCTGAGACTTGTCCAATCAGTTGAGTGTAATAGAAGACTGACCCCTTCCAGGGGAGAGAGGGAACTCTGTCCACACACTGTCCTGCCTCCGGCTGCAGCCTTCCCTGGGTCTCTAGTCCGAAGGTTCATCACGCAGATTTTCAACTTACCGGCTTCCAGCATCACGTGAGTCAGTTCCTCGGATCATCCCCCCCTCCTGTTCCCCCGTACACACCCTGTTGGTTCTGTCTCTCTGGGGACTCCGACTCATACAGGTCATCTAGTGCATTGATTCACTGTCCTACGCCAAGAAAATAGTCATCAAAGAACTTCTTCAGAGAAGAGAAATGAACCAAGTGCTGTTCTCTACTTAACCCTGTGATGGAATCGTCACCCATGCATGTGAACTAAGTCCCAGAAGCCGCCGTACCTGCACAGTGAGGGACTCCTGCGGAGCCTCCAGCCACATCTTCCTGCAGCTGTCATCAGATGCCCGTGCGGGGTTTGAGAGAAGTCGTTCTGAACAACTTAGGAAGTCGACGACAAACACTGATTCGTTTACCTGATTCATTTTCCAAATTCATTTTTCTCACTTTTTGTAAAGATAGTCTTTGTTTTCACTTCAAGAGAAAAAAAAAAAAAAAATCTCCCGACTCGTATGAATTTAACTTCTTTTTTTAGATCCCACATGTAAATGAGATCATGTAGAATTATCTTTCTGTGCTTGGCTTATTTCACTTAACCTAACATCTTCCAGGTTCACCCGTGTTCTTGCAAATGACTGTGTTATGACTTAGAGGACGTGTCCCCCCAAAACTATGTGTGAGACAATGCGAGATGGCTTAGAGGGAAATGACTGGGTTCTAAGAACCTTGACCTAATGAGTACATCATCCCCTGTCGGGATTCCTGGGTGGTCACAGTAGCAGGCAGCGTGCGGCTGACAGAGATGGGCTGCCGGGGCCCTGCTGGTGGGGTTCGTATTTGTACCTGGTGAGTGGAGTCTCTCTGCTTTCCAGTGGCCATGTCCTGAGCTGCTGCTTTCCTCCACCATACTCTTTTGCTGTGACGTTCTGCCTCATCTAGGGCACAGAGAAATGGCGTAGACCATCTATGGACTGAGACCTCTGAAATGGTGAGGCCCAAATAAACTTTTCTTCCTCTAAAGTTGTTCTCATCAGTTCTTTTTGTCACAGTGGTGAAAAAGCTGACTAAAACAGAATCTCCTTTTTAAACTTAATGTTGAATAAAATTCCACTGTGTATATATACCAGATTTTCATAGTTCACAGAAGCTGGGGGGCAGGTGGAGGGCAGGGTGGACAGGGGAGGGGGATGTGGAAATGTTGATCAAAGAGTATAGAGTTTCAGTTAGAATAAGTTTTTAATGATCTATTGCACAGTTGACTAGAGTTAATCATTAGGTGCTGTATGTTTCAAAATTGCTGGAAGTGTAGATTTTAAATGTTCTCAATGTAAAGAAATGATAAGTATGAGAGGTGATGAATTTGTTAATTAGCTTTAGTTAATTATTCCTAATGTGTACATATACCATAGCATCACATTGTATCTCATAAATATACCATTGTTTCTTGGTATCTGTTGGGGATTTGTTTTAGGAATCTTTATAAAATTCAAGGATGCTCACGTCCCTTATAGAGAATGAGGTAGTTTTTGTATACGACCCGCACACATCCTCTTTCCCTTGTCACTCTTCGGTCATGATGTTCTGCCTCACCTCGAGCCCCAAGAATTGGAGCTGGCTTTCTACAGACTAAGACATCTGAAACCGTGAGCCCTCCAATAAACTTTTCTTCCCTAAAATTGTGCTGGTAAGGTCCCTCAGTCACAGTAGTGAAACAAAACTGACTGAGCACTGTTCAGGCTGTTCCAGTGGTCAGTCTGACCCATGTCTGCTTTCATCTTAGAGTTACTTGGATACACAGTGGTGGCATACAGGGTGGCACTAAAGGGAGTGCCTTTCACTGTACTGAAAAGCCTACGCTGAATTCAGATCAAGTTGAGGATTCCCATATCACCCTTACACCCACCATGTCCTGGAGGCGATAGCCAGGGGAAAGATTGAGGGGAAAATTAGCTATCAGAATTCAAAAGGAAGAAACAAAGCTGCTATTATTTGCAGATGGCAACTTCAAAAATTTCAATAATTATTAGCATGAGATAGACTAATGCAACAAAAAGAATTACATTTCCATTGACCAATAATAAGAAAGTAGAAAAGCAACAATGATAATAATAATATTAAAAATATAAGGACCAAAATCTGAAACTACTAAAAGAATTAAATAACACTTATGAATCGAATTTTTAAAACTTTAAGGATGTTAAAGAAGATATATAAGGAGAAAGAGATACACCAGTTTCTGAGCTATATTCTCAGCCCATTTTGTTTTTATTTTGAGAAAGGGTTTTGCTAAGTTGCTTAGGGCCTTGCTGAGTGCTGAGACTGGTCTTGAACTTGCCGACCTTCTGCCTTAGCCCCCAAAGTTGCTGGGATTACAGGTGTGCGCCTCTGTGCCCAGCTTGATCTATTGATTTGATTGATGTAATTCTTATCAAAAGTAGCATTAGTGCTAGACCTTGACAAGCTGGTCGTAGAATTTCCGTGAGAAACCAGGATGCTGATGGAGACACTTACGACTTCCTCTACCAGAGTCAAGACCTAGCAAGGAGTCTAGTCACCAACAACAGTAGTACTGCAGGTGCCCCACGGCCGCGCTGGCACTCAGGGCGCTCCGAGGGGCGGCTCGCCTCCCGGGGCGCAGGGAAGAGTCCACGTCTCCCAGCCGACAGGGTCCCGTGCCCTCAGGGCCCGACCTCGCCGCCTGCCCCGCATGCACGCCCGACAGTCGCTGGGGGCTCCTGGAGAGCAGGCAGCTCGTGCTGCACCTGGACTGGATAAAAGTGACAGTTTTGTTTCTTCTCATGAAATTGTTTATCTGGGATGAAAACCATGGAATTAATCTAGAGGAGAACATTTCTCAAGACCTGGAATGGCGTCGGGCAGCACCAGGAGGCCCTGAAAGGATGCCCGAGGGTACAGAGGAGTTTGCCATCTGAAGGACTTAGGAGAACAACTGATCAGAAACCATTAGAGAAGCCTTTCGAATTCTGCAGGCGATTGATTAAGTAAAACCTACACTAAAGAGAAATTAAAGTCTCATATATGAAAAGTATGTTGACATCCTTATGTAAACATAGACAAAAGTGAAATGGTAGACCTTTAAAAAAAAAAAACAAAAAACTACAGTTAAGTATTTGTAAAACTTTCAGACTTAGCTGTGAGAATTTCCATGATTCTGAAACTTGATATTCCAAACATGGAACCATTTCAGTGAAAAAAAAAAAAAGAAAAAAAGAATACTCGAGAGTACATCTGGTATACCTGAGGAAGAAGATCTGAGAATGGAAAAGTGCTATAACAAATTATTTACATATAGTCTTGGCAACATAATAGACGCTCAGGTTTGAATACAATAAAATGTTGCATTTCATTCACATGTGGAACAGAACCTGCTGACTTTCCTTCATTTAGAGAGTCTATACAACTGTCCCCAAGCTCCAGCTCTCTAGATGTTCCAGTGTCAGGGTCCTTGGGGCTTGGGGTCTATACAGGTAGATGAACTGTTGCCCAGTGAAGGCTTCAAACAGAGCAATTCAAACAGAGCAACATGAACACTGTTTCCTGTTCCAGCAGTGAGGTAAAGTCAGGTCGTTTTGGAAGAGGAGAGGTCACACTGCATCTCTGCTACCCAAGATTACTCTGAGGCCACTCTGCATCTCTGCTATGCAAAATTGCTCTGTCGATGCCTTTGAGTCTTTCATACCTCCTTCTCAAGGATCAACTTGGTATTGATGTAACCCACTGGTTCTGTTCTTGTGAGCACATGTCTCTCAATGCATCTTCTCTTCACTTTGTCCCTTGTCCTGTGTTGAATTAGAGAATGTACGTAGGTAACCCTGTCATCAGGGAGAGAGAAAAAATGGGGTCCCAAAAACGGATTTCCCGTGTCTTTCAATAGCCAGGCAGGACTTTGATAGTGGCAACTTTCTGAGTACATAAGACCAGCACTTCACCCATGAGCCCTTATCCCTTTCGGCCCATTACCCTCCAATACAAATGCCACAACCTTCTGGGACTCTTCATTAGCTTTTTCTTATTTTAAAATGTTTTTCCCAATTTACTAAGGTGTTTCTCTTTCTTTTATTGTTGGTCGTTTGAAATCAAATTCACTATGAATTAGAGAGGGAAATATACAACATTAAATTTGGAGGAAAAATTGAAGGTTCTCAGCAGGATTGAAGCTGGACGATCTCTTAAAAGAGTAATGGAGGAATTTGGAATCAGTAAATCAACATTCTATGACATTAAAAAGAATAAGAAATTGGTTTTGGACTTTGTACTGAAGCAGGGCATGTCATTAGTAGGAGCTGAGAAGAGAAAGGACGATAGGAGCTAACACAGTGATGTAGATGATGCAGTCTACATGTGGTACCAACAGAGACACTCAGCTGGTGTCCCTGTTAGAAGAATGGGGCTTCAGGCTGCTGCAGAGAGATGTGCACAATGTTTTGGGCGAAGAGACTTCAAAGCTAGTACTGGTTGGCTTTTTAGATTTCAAAATAGGCATGCAATTTGGAACCGAAAAGTACGTGGAGAACAGACCCTAAGTTCAGTTTCAGAAAATATTGAGCCATTTAGACAAAAACTGTCTATGGTAATCAAAGAGGAGAAACTGCAGCTAGTCAGGTATACAGTGGGGATGAGACTGATCTCTTTTGGAAATCAATGCCAGAAATCACTCAGGCAAGTAGAAAAGATATCTTCCTGCCAGGAAGGAAAATAAAGAACAGTTATCTACCCTTTTATGTGCAAATGCAGATGGAGCTCATAAGTTAAAATCAATTATTATTGGCAAATCAAAGCTGCCCAGAAGTGTGAGAGAGGACACAAGTACCTTACCTGTGACACATAAACCTCGTAATGATGCTTGGTTCACCAGAGAATTGTTTTCAGAATGGTTCTTTCAAAACTTTGTTCCTGAGGCTTGGCATTTTCAAATTAATGTCCTAAGATTCCATGAAGAGGACGGCAGGGCATTGCTACTTCTGGGTAGTTCCCCAGTTCACCCTTCTACTGCATTACTAACCAGTGAGGATGGTTGAATAAAATGTATGTTCTTTCCTTGTAACACTTCAACTTTGATCCAACCAATGAATCGGAGTGATCTTGAGCTGCAAATGACTTTATAGATGGAAGCAACTTGAAGAGAGTCTGGTAATTTTTATTTATTTATTTAATTATTTATTATTTTTTACAGACTGCATTTTTATTCATTGCACACAAACGGGATACATAATTTCGTTTCTGTGGTGGTGCATGATGTAGATTCATACCACTCGTGTAATCACACATGTACATAGGGTAATGATGTCTGTCTCATTCCATGATTTTTCATACCCCCCTCATTTCCCTCTACATAATCTAAAGTTTCTCCATTCTTCTCTCACCCTCTACCCTCAACCCCCATTTTATATCATCATCTACTTATCAGGGAAAACATTCGACCTTTGGTTTTTTGGGATTGGCTTATTTCACTTAGCATGCTATTCTCCAGTTCCATCCATTTATCAGCAAATGTCATAATATTATTCTTCTTTATGGCTGAATAACATTCCATTGGCAATGCTCCTGGTCACTCAGAAGCTCTGAGGGGCTGGAGCTGGAGATGAGCATAATGTTCTTTTCATACCTGCCAACATGCCATTCATTCTGTAGTCAGTGGATCTAGGAGTGATCTTGACTCCCAAGTCTTACTTCTTAGGAAATATATTCGTAAGTCTGTAGCTGCCATAAATAGTGGTTCTGCTGTTGGATTTGGATAAAATAAATTGAAAACCTTCTGGAAAAGATTCACCACTCTAGATGCCATAATGAACATTTGTGATTCACTGAGGAGGCGGAAATAGCAACACTAACAGGAATTGGGAAGAAGTTGATTCCAGTCTTCTTAGAGGAGGGCGATGGGTTCAAGATTTTAGGAGAGGCAGCAACTGTAGATGTGGTCAGAATAGCAAGAGGACCAGAATTAGAAGTGGAGTCTGAAGATCTGACTGAATGGCTGCAATCTCATGATGAACCTTTGACCCACAAGGAGTTACTGCTCATGGATGAGCAAAGAAAGTGGTTTCTTAAGATAGAATCTACTGTGAAAGATGCTGTGAACATTGCTGCAAGGATGAAAGATTCAGACTACTACCTAAACCTAGCTGAGAAAGCAGGGGCAGGATTTGAAAGGATCAACTCCCATTCGTAAAGAAGTTCTCTTGGTAAAAAGCTCTTGAACAGTATCACACACTACAGAAGATCTTCATGGAAGGAAAGCTTGGCGCAGCAAACTCCATTATCGTCTCCTTTTAGGAAATTGCTGCAGCCTCCCCAATCTTCAGCGATCCCTCTGCTCATCGGTCAGCAGTGAGACCCCCACCATCAAAAGATGACAAGCTAAATGGTTCAGCCGTGGAGCACTTGCCTGGCATATGCAAGGCCCGAGCTGGATCCCTAGCACTAGAAAACAAACATATAAATACAAAAACTCCTTGAAGCTCAGAGATCATGAGCATTTTTCATCAATAAAGTATTTTTAATTAAGATATGCTTTTTTAGACAGAATGCTATCACATTAGTTTTTGACTTAAAGTAAGAAATAACATTCTTTTTTTTTTTTTGGTACTGGGGATTGAACCCAGGGGCGCTCAACCACTAAGCTACATTCCCAGTCTTTTTTTATTTTTTTAATTTAAAAAATTTTTAATTTGTTCTAATTTGTTGTTCATGACACTTGAATGCATTTATACATTTTGATTTCATATTTTATTTAGAGACAGGGTCTTACTAAGTTGCGTAGGGTCTCAGTAAGTTGCTGAGGCTGGCTTTTTGTTGTTGTTTTTCTTATTAGTTATACGTGATAGTAGAATCTATTTTGACATATTATACATATATGGAGTATAACTTCTCATTCTTCTGGTTGTACAGGATATAGAATTACATTGGTCATGTAATCAGATAGCACATAGGATAAAAATGTTCAGTTCATTCTACTATCTTTCCTATTCCCATTTTCCCCCTTCCCTTTAATCCCCTTTGTCTAATCAAAGTACTTCTATTCTTCCCTGAGTGCCCCCCCATTGTGAATTAGCATTTGCATATCAGAGAAAACATTTGGCCTTTGGTTTTTTGAGACTGACTTTTTTCACTCACCATGATAGTCTCCAGTTCCATCCATTTACAGGCAAATGCCATATTCATTCTTTTTTATGGCTTAGAAATATTCAATTGTGTCTATATAGCGCATTTTCTTTATTCATTCATCTGTTGAAGGACACCTAGGTTGGTTCCATGGTTTAGCTATTGTGAATTGAGCTGCTATAAACATTGATGTGGCTTCATCATTGTAGTATGCTGATTTTAAGTCTTTTGGGTATAAACCAAGGAGTGGAATAACTGGGCCAAATGGTGGTTCCAATCCACGTTTTCTGGGGACTCTTCATACTGCTTTCCATAGTGGTTGCAACGATTTGCAGTCCCACGAGGAATGTATGAGTGTACCTTTTTCCCCACCATCCTTGCTCAAGTTGGCTTTGAATTTCGAGATCCTCCTGCCTCAGCTTCTAGAGCTGTTGGGATTACAGGCATGTGCCACCACACTAGGCTGGGTTGATTTTTTTATTCTGTGCAACAGTTTTATTCTATGAAATTTGTGGATAATGAACCAATGCTCCTAGGGAGAAATAATGAATTATGTTCTTGTGAGCCTCTGATCACAACATTTTGACAACCAGTCTCTCTGTGTATTAGTGTGTTTTGCATGTGTTTCTGTGTGAAACTCCTGAGTTACTGTTGCACTCAATATCTGTAGTACTGTAGTTCCTGCCTGGACAAAGCTGATCTAAAATGCTTACATTTGCCCCATAAGGAGCGTGATGGCCTTTGGGCTTAGAAACACTACACACAGCACATCGTCATTAAACTTGGTGGCAGTTTTAAACAGTACAGTCATCGAAAAGTAGCAAAATCTGTGATGCTAAAGTGGTCAGGAAAAGGACACTTGTTCAGTCTGAGAGCTGAAACAGGAGAAGGGGGGGTCACCTTGTTCAGCCTTAGCTGGGAGCGTGTACTTCACATTGGGTCACTAACTGCTTTGCCACTTTGCACACATCTGCAAGGGATTAAGGAAGTGCTCTGAGTATTGACTGGGGTCATAAATGAGTTTTACTGAGGAGAAAAATTAGCAAATACTGAATCCACAAATAATGAGGATCAATGATGCAGCCAAGATATAAATAAAAGCAAGGAAATGGTAGACATAAAATTCATAGTAGAAATTATCATGGTGAGAAAGTGGGAACTGGGCAACAATTAGGGAGGTGCTGCTAGAGGACTTGGAAGACTTGGAAAGGCTTTAGCTGCATCTTGACTGTTAGAAGTATTATTTTAAAAATAACATAACAAATTAAATTATTTGTAGTATTTATTATAGAGGCACTTTTTGGATATATTTTGTGAATATAAATTATTTCAAAATTCTATAATGAGAGGTGTGTTCCAACACAATTAATTTATTCCCAAGGTTTCGTGAGCACAGGATGTGTGCAAGGCACCGAGCTTTGCCTACGGAGAATCATAATTCTGTGTCTTCAGGGAGCTCAGAGCTTAGTGACAGAACTCTTGCCACCAGGATTCTGGAACTTTCTTGGGATAGAAGAGCATCCAAATATGTGCATGCTGTGTCGTTGCTAGACTCAAACTCTGGAACAAACCAAGCCTCCCTGTATTTACTGGAATCGCCCATTTGCTTAGCATTGCCTGATGTGCAGGAGGTGGTTAATGGTGTTTGTTGGGGGCAGGAAGACAGGCAGCACATCCACTGGCAAGGGGAGACGCGCCTGGGTGTCAGCCATAGTCCCTGCAGGTGCATCTTTCCCTGGAGCACCGGGCCTTCCTCTGGCTGTGTGCTCTTTTTCTTGTCCTCTTCTCATTACTCCAACCTAGTGAGGGACTTCCTTGCTGGGGCCTGGGGACAGTGCCCTTCTGAGAATCCGAGAAGCTCTTAACCCTTTCCTCCTCGTCTCCTCTCCATCCTCAGGCAATGTTTTCTTTTCGAAACCCTGTACTCCTCTCCATGTTCGGCACTCAAGCTTGCTGGTTGGACAGAGTCCTCTTTGCGGTCTTTGCGTCCTGTAGCCGGTGAGCACATTTAGGAGTGAGCCAGACGGTGTTCCAAATATGAACATGAACTTCTAGATTCATATTGGAATCTATTCAGTTCAAATAGGCAAAATGTTTCAGAGGTTATGTTGCTAAATTAGGAAAGAGATGTTTGCCTGTTAGGTACAGGTGACCAGTGACTAAACTGGTATTGGATGGCAGGTTGGGCCACATTCCTTGAATCATGCTGGTGGTGACGTCACTCTGATGTGAAAACAGGATTAGAAACGCTGAAGCTTCTCTAGCTCTTCGGAAAATATATTCATGTTCCACGAGGCTCTCAGACTCTGTGTTCCTGTCATCTCGGTTTTACTTGGGTTTGTAGCTGAAGGAGGGGTGACTTACGCAAGAAGCTTAGAGGGCATGATTTATCCTTGAAGATCTGCTCCTTGCCTCAAAAAAGCAGGAGTTGTAAATTGCTTAAATTCATTTGACCTCAAAAATATGTGGCTTCCCTGCCCTAAGAACCTGGCTTCTTTGTGAATGCCTCCTTAACATTCAAAAGTCCATCCCTTTGCCCGTCCTTGACCAGACGGCCATCTCAGCAGAACATGTCTGTTTGTATGACCGCAGTTGCTCTGCTGGTGGGAGATGCCACCTGCTGCCTTCAAGTAAAGATGTTTCCAGAAATATTAGCACAGATGCTTAACTGATGGCAACTGGACCGTAACAACTTTTAAAAATGAACCATTTCTTCTGCGCTTCTGAATGCAGGGCACTTTGGAGAGGGGCAGCATTCTAAGATGAAACACTCAGTCCTGTTAAGTTGGAATCCCAGGCCTCCCCCTCTTCCCCAACACACACACACACACACACACACACACACACACACACACACACACACAGAGCAGGGCTCTGGTGGTCTGTGTCAGAGATCCGGTGGAGAGCTTTAAACGGCAACCCATTGTTGCTCTGGAATATTCATTTTCTTCCTGACCACTTTCAGTTAATAGAGTGAAAGTTAAAAGCATCCAACTCATGCAAAAGCTTTTATGAAAATGAATGTATCAAACAAATGGATCTTTAAAAAATCCAAGAGTTGATGCACACTAATAATATTAGCTTCAATTATATTTAGCCTTTTTCAAATAAAGCCCTTGCAAATAGATAAGAAGGGACTGCTTCCATTTCCGCCCCTCGCACTCCCGCCCTCCCTCTCCTGAAGAGTGACTCATGGATGGTCCTCAGCCCAAACAACATGCAAGGGGTCAACAGCACCGAAGGAAGGCGGCGCCTCCTCCAGGGCTGAAGCTGAGGTCCCCAAGAGATCTGAAATTGGTCTGGATGTTGATTTCTCTCTGACAGATTTCGGGTTTTTAGACTTATTGTCTTCCTCTCCCAGTTGTCACTCTGCGATTAAGTAAAAATAAATGTTAGCACCATTAGGAGGCTGAGATAATTCCGCGGTGCATACTAATTCAACCGGTCTGTCTGCAGTGTGTTTTCCTGAACCCAGCACGTTTTGTTTCTGGATCTTTAGAAAGCACTATTTATAACACGAGTTGTCACCTCTGTTGGAGACACTTTCTCGAAGTGATAATGAACCTTGCTGTGTTTATACAACAGGGTAGTCTCAGTAAATCACAGCTTTCCCTCTGCTTCGCATCAGTGTTATCCAGCCAGCCTGGAATACCTGCAGACTGGGAGGCAGAAGGAAAGAAGGTTTGAAGATGTCTGGTAACTAACTGCAGAGGCTTCATAGTTTTCCCCCTAGAATGAATCACTCGTCAGAGGAAATGATGTTGATAACTTTCATTGATAACAAATTAACACTCCGAGTCACCGTGTGCATTAATTGTAGTGATACAAGTCAGCTTTCCTGCTGTTGCTTAATATCCACCTGGGTAATAACTGTTTCCATCACTGAGCGGAGACCACAGGGAGGCCTCTCTCACCATCTGGAAGCTGACACCTTTATTTCTCTATTTTCATTTTCCATTCTCATCCTGAGATTGCTGGTTGCAGTGTCTCATGGCAGTTTATGACATTACTACTGATTACGACATAATGATTCTTCCTTGATTACATGTGGTTTATGTGGGATGGTCAGAGATGGATCAGGGAGCATGCAAATAGAAACTGTAACTGCTAATGAATGGTGGGCCACTGTTGCCTGGTCTGGAAGGCAATGGCAGCATGGAGAATACCTATTCAAGTCCCACATACGTGCCTAAGTTACTCGTTTTCTAAAACGAATTAGCAGTCAGTTCAGCAAAACAACCGGTTTGATGAATTTTTAAGTTCCCATCAGCTAATCTAATCAATCGAGTCTGCAAATCATCAAGCTTGTTTTTTATGTAATCATGAGCCCAAGATTTTTTTCCAGTGATGTCTTTATCATTTTGGTTTTATGTGCAAATCAAATCGACAGCTACTTTGACAGCCGTAAACACAATTAACGGCTTGGCAAGAGAAGCTATTTTTTTTTTTTCCCTAGTCACTCAATTTATAAATCTGCAGTCACCTCTCAGCTAGTGATTGTATGTATATGAAACCAAACTGTACTGTCCAGAATAGTCTTAGTTAGCAGCTTAAACTCCAGCTTCCTTGCCTCCTCCCATGACTCTATGATTCAGGATAAAGGCTAAGCTGCTGGGTTGGGGACATAGCTCTGTGGTACCATGCTTCCCAAGCGTAGGAGTGTGGCCCTTGGCTAGGTCCCAGCAAGGCAAAAAAAAAAAAAAAAAAAGGCAAAAAAGCTACATAAAACAACTTATAAGACTCTACATATATAAAATACCTCAGACTAAGACTAAGAAATGTTATTTGGTGCAATTTAATATCACATTCACTAAATTGGGGGGAGGAAATATTTTTGTTTTTATTTTTGTCTTTTAATTTTGGGAAGCCTGAACCTTGGGGAGGAAAAGTCACCAGGGTTTGGCCCATAGCTAGTGAATGGACATATCGAGTTAAATTAAAATATACATTAAGAATATCCAGGAAAAAAATCATATAACAAGTCATTTACAACCTAAGAAATTTGTCCAATTCCTAGTAGATAATTTTTTGTAAATTAATGGGGGCAGTGTTTTGGTTGGGGGTTAGGATCAAGGACAGACAGTGAGACCAAAGACACTCAGGAATTTAATCACCTGATACAATAAACATAAAATTTAGGATCATGTGGTCTAGAGACTGGGTTGAAGTTTATCATCATATATTAATTATAAAACACTTGATTAAGATAAGGAGAAATTATGAAAGCTGTTTAAGTTCTTAAAATTAAAAAATCAAGCTGCATGCAGTGGCCCACACCTGTAATCCCAGTGACTTGAGAAGCTGAAGCAGGAGGATCAAGAGTTCAAAGCCAACCTCAGCAATTTAGTGAGACCCTAAATCACTCAGTGAGACCCTGTCTCTAAATAAAATATTTTTAAAATGGGCTGGGGATATGGCTCAGGGTTAAGTGCCCCTAGGTTCAATCCCCAGTACTCCCCTCCCCCCCAAAAAAGGAAATCAAATCCTTCACTGTATGTGAATACTTCATATGTAATAATTGCATGTAATTTTTAGGTAGTCATTAAAGCAAATTCAGCTGGGTTTTCAGTAGACCATAACTTGTCAGTCTATCTTAAGTGACTCCATGTCCTTGAAACACAGAAACTGGACTTTTGAAGTCTTCTGAAATCAAACACCCCTTTCCCCCGCATTAATCTGTATTATTAGGCTCTGCCATGGTAAGTCTGCTCCTGGACTAGCTGGAGCAGAGCTCAGCACATGTTTCAGGTGGACTTGCATGGAGCTCTGGATCTCACTGCACAGGGCTTTCTACAGGCTCAGAGGAGGAGTCCCTGGCGACTTCCCTTATCAGGTCACTTGCCAGGTCACCCCTTCACTGTCATTGCAGGCGTCACCTTAAAGGCTCTTTTTCCCTCAGCTGTTTCTACACGTTGACGCTAAAAACACTCCTCAAACGTGCTCATTTATCGCCATATCATAACCTGCATTGAACTTCTCAAGTCCCCCTCCGTTGTTCATGATCTCTGTATCCACCCTCTCGTCTCCACTACCTGAGCCTTCCAGGAAGTTTGCTAGCTGCTCTCCTTGCTTTCTTTCTGCCCTTTTCTAACCATGCTTTTATTCCAGCTGTCTCGACGTCCCATTGAAATGGTGTGTCTCTTCCGACAGCATTTAAAAATTTATATCCGGTTCCCTTCCACTCCAAGGAAAGACAGGTTAGGATCTCTAAGGAGGGAGGGGCCATGTTAAAGTTGATGATCTCATTTAATGTAGTGAGTTATTGCCTGACACCCAAAATAGCACAATTTCCCTGCTCTTAACTGATATAATGAACTGGATGAGGTTAAATGAATTATTGTCATTCCTCAGACAGCAGTTTATCCACATGTGGATGAAAAACTACACAAGACTGCCATTCACAAGAAGCTGGCTCTTTACCCGAGGTTGGGGAGGAAAATGAACCATCAATAATTACTATTTAAAAACCCAAATCCAAAATTATGGTTAGATTATTATTCTGTTCTCACTGAGTGCATCTGATTAAAAAAAATAATAATATATGATTAGTACATTGAGCAGAAAACATGTTGCAGGTTTAGTGAGTGGTCAGTTAATTCTAGTCATTATTATTATTTCATCCTATGTATCTTCAAGACTACTCCAAGGCGTGGGTTCAACATTCTCCCATTTTGCAGGTTTATTAGTTTGCTAAGGTTAATGTGACAAAGTTCCACAGACTGGGTACTGTAAGCTGTATCTTCCTGCAGTTCTGAGCTGGAAGTCCAAGGTCAAGGTGTCGCACAGTTGACTTTCTCTGAGGCCTCGCTCCTTGACTGGCAGATGTCCTCAGAGGGTGTTTCATCTGTGTTTGTGTCCTAATCTCTTCTTAAAAGGACAACTGTTGTATTGCACTAGGGCCTGCTCTGATGACTTCAATTGGCCATACTATCCTTTTCAACACCTTATCTCCCAATGAATTCACAGTCCCAGGTCTGAGGGTTAGAACTTCAACATATAGTTCTTTGTTTCTTTCTTTGTTTCTTTCTTTCTTCCCTGGATGCGGGTACTGGGGATTGAACCTGGGGGTACTTTACCACTGAGCTAAACATCCAGCCCCTTTTCATTTTTTATTTTTATTTTAAGACAGGTTTTTGCTAAGTTGCTTAGGACCTGACTAAGTTGCTGAGGCTGGCCTTGAACCTGTGATCTTCTTGCCTCAGCCTCCTGAGTTGCTGGGACTACAGGCATGTGCCACTGTACCCAGTCCAATGTATGAATTTTGAAGGGACTCTTCTCATCCCATAACAGCAGCAGAAGAAACTAAGGCATTTTGGGGGTCAAAACGTGATTGCAGGCATCTAGGCTTTGGGGTTGTGCTCCTTCTCCGCCTCCTCCTCCTCCTCCTCCTCTTTCTCCTTCTTTTTCCTGGCACGAGGATTGAACCCAGTGACACTACTACTGAGCTACATTCCCAGCCCTTTTTACTTTTTATTTTAGATGGTCTCACTAAGTCACCCAGGCTGTCCCTGAACTTGGGCTCCACCCAGTCTCTGGTATTACAGGTGTGCACCTAGGTGCCTGGCTGGTAATTGCTGTAGGGTAATATGGTTTGGATAAAATATAATGCTAAGATATGTACTTTCAGCATCTCTACTTAGAGATATTTCAATGTATTTTAATTTCTACATAGTTGGTACTAAAGTCATTGGGAAATGAGATGTCTGAGTCCATTTTTTTCTATTTGATTAATTGAATTGTATAATGATGCATGGTTTGTAAGAAACAATCAACCAAGGGCACAACTTTTTATTTATTTTTTGGTCATTGCTTCTTATTCCTGGAACTAATAAGCATGTGTATAAATATACACATGTATGTGGTTAATTGAGGCTGTGGTAGGTTAATGTTTATTTGAGGATTTTAGTCCTATCTAAAAATACAGACATTTTATTGAGATTTGTTCTACAAATTTTTGCATATTTTTCTTGGTGACATTTTCTTCTGGCAATAAAAAAGTTCCCACACTCTTAGGAAAAGACTAATTATCCTGTAACCGTGGTAACAAGAAGCCACCAAAGTAGATGTTAAGCCTGCTTATTTTTCCAAAAAGCTCATTTTATAGCCATGGAGTCATCAGAACCAGTGTAAGTCTATTTAATCAATCAACAACTCCTCTCAGTAATATTCTTCTGAAAGCCAGCAAATCAACATCAACCTCTTGCTTTGGAAAGCCAGCCGATAGGGAGTGGACTCACTCCAGCAAACTGGCTTCCCCAGGTGACCCATCAGTGAGAACTAAGCCTCCACAGTGTCTGCCACCCCTCTTCTGTCTCTGAAAATGCCAGTCCCTGAATTCTGCATTTTCCCAGTACCCTGTGTAGAATTGCCTACCTGACCTTCTCCAAGAAGCTGAGCCCATCCGGCATAGCTCTTCCGTAACTAAGGAAGTGGTCACCTCACTTTCATGTACTTGTTGTTGTCTGAGTCATTGCCTAACAGCTGCATCCTTTAGCACTTTACTGCTTCCTAGTAACACTCCAATATTGACTTATCTAATGTCCTTCTGGCTCTCCTTTATGTCCCTTTTTGGTAGACCATGTGGAACAAATGACAGCTTAGTCTTCTTAACTCCTTTATTCCAGCTGTCTTTTCTATTGATTAAATCTCAACTATAAGGCATTAGTAAATGACTTGTCTTCTTTGTGACACATTCAAGACTATAGTTCTAACTTCTAGTCTCTGCAAATCGGCAGTGTAGATGTTCAGAGGACCTCTCCCAGTACAGCACACTTAAAAGTATCATCTTAAAAAGGTCAAGCTTTCCGATGTCTTATAAAACAGATAGAGCTGGGAGAAAGTAAAGGCATTTCTCAGGGTCCTTCTAGAAAACTCTTGAAAGTACAAACCCAAAAGAGCAAGGAAGTAGTGCTGGAGAAAACCTGGGGCCGGTTTTCTAAGTGTTAATGGGACACATGTGCAGGGATGGGAAAAAATCCTGATCCCCAAACAGAAAAGGGGGTCAAGTCAGAGTTCCTGTGTAAATCTAGCAATAAAAAGTAGATGAATAAAAAAAAAAAATTAACTTGCCTTGCTGGTAAAGATGTTGGAGATAATATTGGCCATGCATGCCTGTCTCAATCTCGGCTTTTAGTGGATTGGTTTTCTCCTAATAATTTCTAAACACAATTCTGTAATCACAAGCCTCTGAGACCAAAATCTCTTTGCCTGTTTGGTTGTAGAAAATCAAGTTTAAAGTAGTCTTAGGTTGGTAGTGCCCCCAGAAGCCTGGCAGAAACAAATCAAACACTCTGTAGATGAGCACTCTTTAAACTATGGCCTCAAAGAATTCCCACAGATAAAGTCTTAAAGAAAATGGGTTTGTAATTTAAAAATAAATCAAGCAAAAGCAAGCTATCTTAAGTACAACTCAGCAGCAAAAAAAGCAAAGAAGTGAAGCCACTGAACATTAAAATGATCAGAAACCAAATATGAAGTGTGTTCAATATGTTTTAATGAAAGAAAATATTAAAAATATGATGATGAAATAAGATATCAACATCTACTGGATATATTTGAAAACGAACCAAATAGCATTTCCTGATTTGGAAAATACAGAAATTGGAAGGCAGAGATCTCGCTCTCAGAGGAGGTAGTACAGGCATCTCTCTACCTGAGACAATGCCAAATCTCCTGGTTTACCTTTACACGGCGGACTCCCCCAGGTGAAAGAGGGAAATGTGAGAAGCCTTGTACAAGGAAAGGTCTTGACTCTTGATTTACTAGAGGAGCTCAGAAATCAGCAGCCACCTGCAGATGCTTTGTGGTGTGATTTTTATTGTCAGATGGTTACTCTTTCCTCTTACAGTTATTGTTCAACCTCCAAAGTTGAGGTAGTCCCAAGTGGGCCCATTCTTCCAAGATACCTAGCTGAACACACTAGGCATCCAGCGACCAGCCTCTGAAATATCCCCTCTCTCAGCCTGGGAAGACAGACTGGCAGCGTCATTTCCTCTCCCTTTACTTTATGGTACTTTGATTAGTGTCCTTTATCTTACTGCTGGAAAATACACCTATTATCTTTTAAAAATATTTTTCAATGTTGATAGATTTTTATTGTACTCCTTTATTTATATGTGCTGCTGAGAATGGAACCCAGTACCTCACACATGCTAGGCAAGCGCTCTACCACTGAGCCACAACCCCAGCCCTACACTTATTATCTTTTGCTGGTTGTCCCTGGAATTGGATCCATTATTAGTTACAAATGTGTCTTTTCATCCCCTTGCAGATTGCTATTGTCTTAGTGTTTTATTCCTCTTTTCTTCATTCATATCTTGAGCAAGTGTTTTTCTAATTGGCCTATCTCTCCATAATCTTGTTTTCTTCAGATCATTCCTATACAAAGCTGCTAGAAAATTCTAAAATGATGATCTGAACATGTCACTCTTCTCGAGAGGAAAAATCAGACTTCCCATTACCTTCCATCTTAGAGAGCCAGTCCCTGACTCTCCACAAGTGGCCTGCCTACTTCTCTGACTCTGCATTCCACAAATCCCTGTTTTATTCATCAACACTATAGAGTCTTTCTCTTGTACTTCTCATGCTATTTCTCACCTTTGTAACTTCTTTAATGCTGTCTCCTCTGGACAGAATGGCTGGCTGTCCTTAAGGTTTTCCTTTAAAGCTGAGATTAGATATCACTTCCTCCAGGAAGTCTTTCCTGATGCTTTCATGTCCTGCTAAGTTAGCTTTTCTCCTCAATCCATGCATGAAGCGTATATTCCTATCATTGTGCCATAGGTATATTACACTACAATTACACTGCTTTATTACTCATACACTACAATTATAGGTTCACATGCTTGATTTTCTCATTGTGATGGGATTTATGTATCTAATGTCTATGTAGTCAGTCTGATACCCAGTATTTAGTAGGATCTCAATGAATTTTGTTCAAGAAATAATTTCCCTTCTTCTGAGACCTTCTTGAATTAATCTTTCCTGAGGACCTAGTTGACTGTCAAATTCTGGGCATTCCCATGTGACTATAATACATCAACAAAATTCAGAAAAGACAGACCCTATCATTTGCCACCCTCTGTATTGCTGTCACATGTTACTTAATCATTTTTCATGAGCTTAGTTTTTCTTCATGATAAGACTAGAGAAAGTGATAAAAACTGTGGTCACCAGTATCCAAATAGCTCACCCTGGTCCTTACTTCCTGTTTTCCCTTCCTGTATAGTCCCCTCCCATGTTAGAGAAGATGAACTATGTAACCAATAGGATATTGTGAAAATGACAGTGTGTGACTTGCAAGGTTAGGTCATAAAAGACATGGTTCCAACCTCTTGCTCTTGTGTCACTCATGCTGGGGGAAGCCAGATGATACGTCATGAGAGGTCCGTGTGTTAAGGAATCAAAGCTTCCTGCTAGTGTCTGTATAAGCAAACCACCTGGGAAGCAAGTCTTCTAGTCCCTGCCAATTTTTCAGATGGCTACAGCTCTGCCACCATATTGACTACAGGTTCAGGAGAGATTTCAAACAAATCTACTAGTTCTACTAGTTAAGTTGCAAATTCCTTACCCACTTATGCTGGGCGAGTTAATAAATATCATTGTTTTAAACCACTACTTTCAAAGTAAGTTGTTATGGAACAATATAACCAGTGTAGGAACAATGCATTATGGGTTTTTGGGTTTTTACATATATCTTCTCAATATATTTTTGCACATAGGTGGTGATACTAAATACTGCTTTTAATATACAAACATGCACACAATGAACTAACTACCTGTGAAGAAACTGGCATAAAATTTTATTTTCCTTGGAAATATGGCCAAAGAAGAAAAGTACATTGCCTACATTAGCAACAGATATAGAATGTAGATTATCTGTGGGCAACTGGGAGTTTTCTTTTAGAGATAGTTACATCTCATTTAAGTGTAGTTAATTAATTTGGAGTGGGATGATGGAGTTCTGATGATTGCTCTTGCCATGTCTCAGCATGTTGTATTATTCTCTCTCTCATGGCCTTTTGCCTTCTTAATATAAAGAAGGCCACTAATTCTGAATAAATAACTACATTTACTTTATAAGCTCTAACCATCACTTGAAATCAGAAATATTTTGCTTGCTTTTAAGGAATTTCCACAATGTCATGCTGGGATAGTATTTCTTTCTTTTTTTTCTTTCATTCATTCATTTAGCATGCATTCCACAAATATTTATTAGTAAAGATACTGGTCTTTTAAAAAAAATTTTTTTTAGTTGTAGATGAACACAATGCCTTTATTTAATTAATTAATTTATTTTATGTGGTACCAAGGAGTGTACCCAGTGCCTCACGCGTGCTAGGAAAATGCTCTACCCCTGAGCTACAGACCCAGCCCAAGGTACTGGGCTATGGAAACACAAGGCAGAGCAGAGCGATGAAGTGGAAGGGGCGTGGTTTCTGGGGTCCAGGGGACCTGAGCGTTGTCTTGTGGCATTGAGGCAGCCCAGTTGATCATTCCTACTTCCCAGCCTGGATTTTGAGACACCTGAGAGATAAGACAAGAAAGTAAGGCAACTTATAGGAGACAGTCTATCACTACTTCCACTGATGAAATAATTTTGGAGAATAAAATGATTTGGCTTATTAGTCTGCAGGCTAGTCGATGTCCTAATTCTGAACTAGAGAATTAGGCAGACTTTTGCACCAAAAATTGTTCATTAGGGGATGAAAGTAAAAGTGTGTGCTCAGGACACTCCACCTGCGGGAAAGGAAGCTTCCTTGGTGGAGAAAGGACATTGTCCCTGATCACGTTATGGGTGTGCTCATCTCCCACCCAGGAAGAGATCAGCTGTCTCAGAACAGGCCTCCTGCTGCCCTCCCAAAGCTGCTTCCAGTTCCTCCTCCTCTTTCAGGGAAGGACAAATTTTGTTCCCAGAAGTATCTGGAATGAGTCAAAAAGGCAGATTAGTGAAATCAGAGCCAAGGCCACTCTAAAATCAGTGAAATTGAAGCCACGACAGAAATTGTAACCCTTCTTTCATTTCCATTCCAAATTATCATCAGCCATATTGTCCAATTCAACTCATTGTAGGGTCTCCAATTCAGAGACTCCGAGATGAAATTAAATGACTGCATCAGGACAAAGTGCAATAACACAGTACAACAACATAGATGTCCCAAATTTGACTGCACACCTTCTCCCATTATAAATTTATGAGCAAGAAATTAGATTTCACTGACTAAATCTTCTTGCAGCTTAAAGTTAAAGCATACGAGAATTAACATCTGAAAGTAAATTCTGTTTTCTGTGTGAGTAAAAAATTAAAATATCACAGATCCTTCATCACTCATTCTCATTCTGGCTATTTTAGCCTGGAAGTTTCTCATCACCTGTGTCAGCAGTTCTTAAACTTTTTAATTCAAGGACCTCTTTAAACCCTGAACAATTTTTGAGGACACCAAAGTTCTTATCGCCATTTTTTATATTGGAAATTAAAACTGAAACATTAAGAATACTTATTAATTCACTTAAATCAAAACAAAATAAACTCAATTACAACTGATAGATAATACTTATTTGTAAAATGGGAAAAGGGGAGATATTAGTCAAAGGATGTGGAATCTCAATTGGATAAGAGAAATGTTAGTGATTTATTTCATGACTTGGTGACCACATTTAATAATAACATATATTTCAAAATTTCACAAATAATGGATTTTGATTGTTTTCATCACAAAGAAATGATAAGTGAGATGACAGATATGCTAATTAGTTTTATTTATAATTTCAGAGTGCATGTGAAATTTACCATTATACACATGCAATAAATACCATTTTTATTTCATAGACATATAAAATGATGTGCCAATTAAAATATAGGGAAAAAGTGTTTTTTCTGTTAATGTTGTTCACATTTGGTTTAATAGAAGACACTGTATTCTCGTTTTCATCTTTGAAAACCCTGAAGAAGTCAAACCTCTCATAGACCTCTTATAGATATGCAGTGGGAAAAGGGAGGTTTTTTTGTTTTTTTCTTGGTATTGGGGTACTTGGTACTGAACCAAGGTGCACTTAACCACTGAGCCACATCCATAGCTCTTTTTATTTTTTATTTTGAGACAGGGCCTCACTAAGTTGCTGAGGCTGGCCTTGAACTTGTGATCCTCCTGCCTCAGCCTCTCAAGTTGCTGGGATTATAGGTGTGCACCACTACACCCACTGGGAGGTATATTTTTGTACCTGTTTCAAAAGAAAATTGAACAGAAGAAAGAAAATTATGGATTTCCTTTCTTGATATTAGGTTAATACTGCACAGGTGGTAGTTTCTTAAAAGTTAGTTGCAATATGGGATCTGCTTATCACTGAACTTATCCTACTTTACTATGTTAAAATCTAATGGAGTATCTTGCATTTTGAAAGGATCTTTCATCCTTGCATAACTTTATCATCACCACACATTGGCCATTTGGGAAATATTGGTTCACTGAGTTAGGCAGATCTCCCCAATGTTGACACATTATCAAAAAGTCACATGTGTTGATATCATCACCCATCTAATCACAAAAGCCTGTGAAGCTCAGGGTGGTAAGAATACATTTTTTGAAATACTAATTTTTGCTTGAAAGCTGGAATTTCATCATTGGTGACAACTCTTGTTAGCTGTTTTTTGTTTTTTTTTTTTTTTTGAGCTGATAGTCTCTACTAGTTGGTTGTTGAAAAGACAGTTGGAAAATACCCACAGGAGTTCCCTTAAAAATATCTTCATTAAAATAAAGGAGGAGGAGAAGGAAAAGGAGGAGGTTGTTGAAGAGACAGTTGGAAAATACCCACGGGAGTTCCCTTAAAAAATATCTTCATTAAAATAAAGGAGGAGGAGAAGGAAAAGTTCAGCCTGAATCCTGTAAACAATTGCACAGTGTTTGTCCTGGAGGTAACTCCACATTGAGGCAACTGCAAACATGATCCACGCAGAGTCCTATTTTGTCACATTGAATATTTAAAGGATGTGTACTTAATGGGTGAGATTTAATAAAATCAATTTTCACAATTTCATTGAGGACACTCTCAAATGAAAGTGGCTTTTTTATTTTCAAAAATTTTTGTGTGCATGTGGTAGCAAAGAATTCACTGACTGATAGTACAGTTGGGTGCCGTAGGGGAGAAAAAGTAAGATCTTTTTCTCATCCATTGCAAAGTTCAAGCTGAAACTTTTATGAAAAAGACAGATTAATTAGAAAAAAAGCATACAAATTGATTTAATGTTTTATGTGAACACAAAGGCCTTCCTAAGTAAATGAAGACCCAAAGAAACAGGGAAACATTGTAGGTCAAGACACAGTAGCTGTAATGAGACAAGGAAATAATAGGAATTGCTATGGTTGTGTGTTATGTAGTAATAATAAGCTGTATTTGGCATTTGCCTGGACTTGTAAAACTAAAATCATAAAAGGCACCTGGTGACAAACTTGCTGTGTGGCAGGATGATACTCCTGAACAATGCCAATATGAACCTTTATCTATGATTTGAGTGGGGGCTCCTAGTCTAGTCGTGTTCTGGTCTTTATCAGTGAAGACCAGAGCATGACTGGGTGAAGATCACTACTTAAACCCCTGGACTTGGAGCAAACTGTCAGCAGCACTGTGACCAGAGGACTCCATGTCGCTCTGTCTCTTGACTGCCCCGACTGCTGTCCACACTACTGCTGATTGCTGATCGACCGTTGTCACCAAGGCCAGATGACTGACCACCGCTCCTGCAATGATGACTGCCATCCAGCCTCTGACTCGTTGGACATCCGACGACATCTGAGGAGCTGAGAAAGGCTACGGCTGAGAAGAATCCCTTCGGTCTTGCTGACTGACTTCTTGGCTAAGAGACATTGCATTAAGTCCATGGGGATTGGACTCTAGGTGAACAAGGGAGTGAATCTTCAATGTATTGGTGACTTGCTATTATTAGGAGTGTTGAGTTGAGTGTGCACTGAGTGAATAAAATCCACTTGTTGGAACCAAACTCGATTCCTCTCTCACTCACCGCTCGCGACAGTAGCTCCTGTACTCAGAGGCTGCCATCGACTTTTATGCCAAGTTCGATGAGGAAGTGGGGGTTGTAGAGCAGAACGACTGGACAAAAGGGTATGATCTGGTGATGAACTGCCAACCCTCACCACCTGATCCTCCAGATTCTCCTCTAGTTCCTAGTTCTAGTGTCTTCACAGGTAAGAATGCTCCTTACCTGGGGGCATCTCTCACCTGTGGTCTCATGACCTGCTTTAGAGGCAAGTCAGGGAATCCTTTCTAGTTTTTATAGTGATCTCTAAGGATGAAGGGCAGGAGGAGGTCAGAGAGAACTTCCTCCTTCTGGTATTTTCTCAAAGGTTGATGTGTCACATTTGGGTATCATCCTTCATCCCCCCAGTACTGTGCTAAAGGCCAGCAGTTACTACTCTGCCTCCATCAGTATAAATGTTAACAAGTTAGAAAAAGCAAATGCCATCTTACCCTTATTATGAAAACCGTTTGATCTGGCAGTCCTCTCTCACCTCCACAAGGGCTTGGGGACACTTTAGTGGCCTGTTGGCTTTCTATTTGGTATTAATATATCCCTGAGGCTACAAAGGTGACATTATTTCAGTCAGATTCCCCAAGTGCCTTCTTTATTGATCCCTGACTTTCTCCACATTCTTTTCAATGAAAACTTTGTTATTTTAGAGGAGTTTTAGGTTCATTGTCCTCTTCTTTTAAAAGACTTTAAAGCGTCAATAGGGCACATATTGTCATAAGAACTCAAGGCTCTTCACTTTTGCCTGCAAATGTTAGTGGGCAGCTAAAAGCAGGAGTAAAGACTTGGTGTCTCTGACCCCATGCTGCCTCCGTCCCCATCCCCCAGTCACCTTGGACCCTAGGAACAAGGTCTGCTCTGATGAGTGTCTTGTGATGGGTAGCTAACCCTCAAGGCAACAGCGACTTCCTTACCAGGGAGCCTGTTTGGCCAGTGCTGAGGCAATGATAGACAGACCGCCCCTGATCAAGATCACCTCCTTTGGCAGCTCTGTGGTCCCTCTGGGCAGGTGGACCCGCACTGTTGTCCTCATTCCTCTTTCTATAAACCTCAAAGTCACTGTCTGCACCTTGAAGACAGGGATAAGGACATGGGTTCCCTTGAACTTCCAGTGAGCTACACTGATTAAAGTTCCTTTCATGCTTTAGAGAATTACCTTTTCTGCTTGTTTTTTGGGGCCAGTGACTGGACCTGACTGATTGGCTCCCCAGGGTCAGGCCTCCAGCTCAGGACTTAGGTAACAACATCACAGCCCCTACCCACAAAACTGGGCAAAGTAGCCAATCTTTAACTCCAAGGGAAACTTTCCCCAGCAAAACCAGGTTTCTAGAATAGAGCAAAACAGTCTGCCACAATAAAATAGGGAATCGGATGAATCCGGGAGAAGGTGGTTGAAGAAAAGCATCCGACTTCTGTCCTCTCCAGACAATGTTGGTTGTCTAGAATTCATGGACTTTGAACTGAAACTCAATTGGGAAAACGTTCTCCTAGCAAGGGCATTTACCATATCTAGGAGGAAAATCCACACACGTACCTCTTCATCCCACAGGGTGGCTTCTGAGGCATTGCTGCATCCTTGCAACGTTTATAAATTTGCAAAGATTGTGATCCCCATCTGCAGTAGTTGATCTTCCTGTCTTTGCCAATCAGTACATTTCTCACCTCCCTCCTAACCTGCATTCCCCATTTGCTTTGCCTTCTTATGCCTGGCACTAACAATTTAAAGCTAGAACCTCACCTAGTACCCTGTGATACACATGGAATTCTCTAGCACGGTAATTTAAAAACAGTAAATGGCTTCTGAACCCTAATGTCCCAGGGATCTCCTCCATGGTTGAATCTTTGCCCTAGCAGCACCTGCTCAGAAAAGCTTGCAACTGTGTAGGTCAGGGGACTGGCGCACCTGTACTCGGAGGCCAACATCACCTGATAATAGCCACACCTTTGCTGAGCCCTGGAGGCCAGTGCTGGCTCAAGAGCCTCCGGGAGGTTCCATTATGGAGGATGCCTGCGTGAACTCTGGCTGAGGTGCCCTGCCATCACCACTGGAGGCCTGGTGCTTCTGTGTGGCTACGTGGTCCCCTGTGCCTGTGCTGGTCCCTGCACTGCCTAGCTCTTCTACTGAGGTCCCTGTGCCTTATCAGTGTTTTGCACTGTGCAATCAACCACAGTCAATGGCCTGTGGACAAATCCCACATAAGCTGCAGTCGCTTACCAAGGTCAAAATGCTATGTAGCCTCGGGCTTAAAGCTTCCGCCCAGACTGCAGCAGTTAAAATCCAATTGCACATTTGTATTAACCATTGTGTTCAAGCCTCTAATGCTTCCCAGTTTAACACACCTGCTCAGATGCTAAGATTCAAAGCTCAAAGCCATTTCTATGGCTCGGTTATCCGATGTATGTTCTGCTCCTCTGAAATTTTATGTCTTGTTTCTCTCCTAAGATTGGATGTACTATGCCAGATATTGCAGCATTTGAGGTTGTATTCCCCACCTCAAATAGACCCCCATACCTTTGGCCATTGGAACTGAAGCTACTTCCAAAAGACTTATGGTGTTTAGGAGCAGAGAACGTGTGTTCTCTGCACAAGAGGAATGGAAGCGAGAAGGGAAGAAAAGAGATGAGACGAGCAAAGCATCATCCAGCTGCTCCTTCCGAACTAAGCCATGTCATGGAGATGCAGTGTCTCTTGGGGAGGAAGGGATAAGGAGACAGAGGGGACCAGATACAACTGGCTCCCTTCCCTGAAGGAAAACCCTAGGAGAGGGGAGAAGTTCGCCCTGCTAACAGCATCTCAGCGCAGCTTCTTATCCACCATATGTTGTTCTGATCTATGTACGTTAACAGTTTTCTCCTTTTTAGAGTGGAGGTAGAAACATCTCTGTGGAATGGTCGTTGATGGACCAGAGGTATTATATGTAAGCTACTAGGACCACTGTACCCAGCAATACTTCACAAATACAGTCGGGAGGAGGAACGTGCACAAGCAAGCGTGTCACAAGGCACAGTGTGAGTCCTGAGTGACTGAGAAGGAAGAAGCCCAGTGTTCCAGAAGCTCAAAGGAAAGGGATTTTCACATGACTGAAGTGTGCCGGGTGTCGTGGAAGATTTCATGCGAGGGGCATCACTGGAAGTGACTTTTAAGATTTCATGAGAGGCTCCCCTTCTTTCCATCATCCAGGTCACTTGATCATATTGCTTTGATCATCTACTCTCTGAGAGTCCCCAGGCCAGCAGGGATATGAAAGATAAATAACAGAATTCTGGCATCTGAAGACATAGCTAGAGAACTCTCTCTCTCTCTCTTTCTCTCTCTCTCTCTCTCTCTCTCTCTCTCTCTCTCTATCTATCTATCTATCTCCATCTCTATCTCTCTATCTCCTTCTCCTCTTTGGTTTGATGTTCATGTCTTCCCCAAATTCATATGTTGAAGTCCTAGACTCCACGGTGATGGTTTGGGGGGTGGGGGCTTCCAGAGATGATGAAGTCATGAAGGTGGGGCCCTCGTGAATGGGGTTAGTGCCCCTGTATAAGAGGCCAGAGAGACCCTCTTGCCCATTTTGCCATGTGAAATTTTAGTGAGAAGATGTCACCTATGAGGACATCTCCCACTCCAGACACTGAATCTCCTGTTATCCTGATCTTACACTTCCCAGCCTCTAGTATTTTAAGAAATAAATAAATTTTTGTAGCTTATAAGTTATGCAGTTGGTGGGATTTTGTTATAGCAGTCCAAACGGACTAACACACACACATGCACGCGCACACACACATACACACGCACACTCACTCACACCCTCACATTCACACAGACACGGCACAAGATAATCCAAAGTGCTTTGTCTGCTAAGTGGTTCAAAGCACTCTTCTGGGTTTGGGCAGAAGATAAGCAGGTCAGGAGAGAAGGGCCCTTTGTAGATGTTTTCCTGGAAGCTCAAAGCCTCAGTGATGAGAATAAATAAGAAAGACGTGGGAGAAAGTTTTGGAAGCAAGGTTAAGACCCTTGGCGGGAGAGGCAAACCGTGAATGTGGCTATTGGAAGAGATTTGTTCCTGCACAAGAACCCAAGTCAGCTTGAAGCATTCAGATGTGCATCAAAGGATGGTTGTGAGGATGTGGGTTAGAATGAGCCACTGTCTTTCCAGCAGCACATTCCTTTCCAGTCCAACATCTTTAAGGTTATTTAGCCCATTTAGAAAGTCTGCCAATGATCCAGAACTCATTTCTCTTAAGGACAGAAAGAGACCATGACACAATGTTCGGATAATATATCATTGATGTTTGAGTAGGAACATGTTTTAAAGTAGGTAAACCGAAGTTGTAAAAAGTGCTATTTCATAATGTATACTCTGCCTATTTTGTATTTTAATTCATGTCCAGAAGACCAGGGAAAGGAAGAAATGATTTCCTGGCTTGCTTAATGGGTGGAAATGTATTTTATGGCCTCCAATATGATAGCTTTAGTCAGATTCTCAGAATTTGGAAAGCGGGCAAATTGTACTGTCTCAGCCCAGCACACTGTGGACAGTGGTCTGTGCCATGGACAATTAGGCATGTTCCAGGGACTTGTCGGTGCAACGGGAAAAGAATTCCAGCACTGTGAGAGAGGAGCCTCCTGCCTCCGTTTGGCAGTACTCCTCAGCAGAAAGCTTGCATCATTTAACAGCAATGCAGTTTATTGACCATCGTAAACTCAGGTCTCACTGAAGCACGGATAAATAAATTAGTATCTTGAAAGTACCCAACAGGAAAAGGAAGTAGAGAATAGCTGCAGGATCAAAAGAGTGCTCTAAAGTGCAGTGGTTTGGATAATGCAAGTGTCGAAGTGACTCTTTCCCTGCCCAGGTGTGCTCCTAAAAATAGTATCATGCTTTCTCTGTGCAGAGCCCAATTCCACTGACCCACTGGCATTGGAAGGAGGTCAGTGGGTGTTGTTCCTGCCTTTCTCTCTCTCTCTCTCTCTCTCTGTATAATTCTCTTCTGTGATAGAAGTAGAAATTCACAGAGAATTGACTTGGATGTGAGTTACTTCCTATGGCCTCACAGTACCATAAGGCCAAGGTTCCTCTGAGGCCTGGTGTTGTGCTATTGGTCTTCCAGAAAGGCTGTTCCCACAGGCTATTGTGTTGGACTGTAAATTGGCTAAGCCAGACTCATTGCAGGCTTCCCCGAAGGGTCTATGCCTGGAGTGACCCATTACTTGATTCCATTACCAGCACCTCAATTGGCACTGTGTTTTATAAGAGAAACACTGAAGTTACTTGATTCTTAACTCTTACACTATGGAAACAGTAAGTTTGTGTTCAGTTTCCTAAATGTTACCTGATTAGCTCAGTAGGGTTGCAGCAACCATGGGAGCTTTATTGAGGCCTGAAGTGTCCTAGACAATGTGTATTTCTTTCATTTTTTTATTAAATAGTACATAAGGGCAAGTTCATCATAATCCTCATTTGATTGCCAACAGTTCTGCTTAATGAATATCCTTTCTTTTTCCCTCTTTTCCCCTTCTGCCTCCAAAACCCCACCCCCCACCAGATGGCAAACATTCTGCCCTAAGATGGAAACCAAGTTGATGGGAATGTGGCTTATTGGGTGTTGGGGGCAGCGTCACCTCTGTACACTGATTTCCCCTCATTTGAATATCTATGACATGAAGCAAATTGACAGTTGAAGGAAATACACAGTGATGCTGTGTTCTAGTTATTTCTGTCATACAGATGTGTAGTCATAATTCACAAGAAGAAAACCAGGCCAGCTTGGTCCAATTCTTACATATTGGCTAATTCTTTGCAAGTGGTTTTGGGATAATGTAATTGTAGGGATACAGGACCCGGATGGAGAAGAGCTTTCAGAAGCCTTACTTTCTGGGGTGTAACTTAATGTGGTAAAAAGCTTAGCATGCCTGAGGCCCTCGGTTTGATCCTCAGGACCAAACCAAACCAAAACCCAAATGAAACAAAAATAGAAAAAAACCAACCCCAAAGCAGTAGGCTCACTTTCATGAGGAACCCAGCTCAGGAAGAATGGCCGTGGCTGCCATCTTTGGGTGTGGATGCAGTTTCTTCCACAGGTACATTTCCAGCAGGTATGATCAGCAACAGCTTCGAGCAAGAGGAATGGATGTGGAAATGCAAAGCGACTGATCAAGAAAATCCCAGTCTTTCTGGCCACCTTCTCTGGGTGTAATAAACCACAGGCTCATTTTCCCTGGTGGGCAGAGGGCCAGCTTGACAGATGGTGACGCACGCCGGCAGCTGCCCAGAGATGGAGACTGTATCTGGAGAGCTACACTGGGGAAGGGCAGGCTGCCCAGCTTTGATGGACAAAAGTGTTATTCAGCCTGAGCTCTTCTGCAAAGGTTGGATGAGGTGCTGCTGAAGTAGCTCCATGTTAACCAAACACGTTCTTAGAGGCTGGAGGCCTTCCGATTCACCGTTTCGACCTTGCTTAACACCAAGTATGGCAGGCGTTGCAGGAAAGTGATTTTGTTCTCCATCGTGGTTCTTGTCTTCAGTGGTATGGGGATTCCAGCTTGGGGGCTGGGTAAGGCTGGCATGGAAGAATAAATAGGGAAAATGTGAATTAAAATATATTTTTCAAAACCAGTCCCTGTCCTTGTGCACTAAGATGCAGCATTAGGATCGTTTCGTGGCAGGTGTTGTTCTAGGGGTAAGAATCGGAGCGGTCTGGTGTTACGAAGACTGTAGGGTCCTAAAAATTCAGCTCAAATGGTTTCCTGGCCATCTGGGTTAAAAAAGTGTACTGGATCACAGATCTCAGAGTATACTGCTGGGTGTGTGTGTGTGTGCTCACACATGGACTTGTGTTTGCATGCATGGCCACGCTGAGGCCTGGGAAGGAAAGACTCCTGTTCACCCAGTTTCCCTGCCCACAGGCTGAGATAACTGTAGATTTCCAACCTAAGTGTTGAGGAGTGGCTTCTGCCTGTAGTTCAGACCACAGAGATGGAGGCTGACACAAGTCTCCCAGAGGCAGTCATTGCTGCGCAGCAGAATCCAGCCTCCGTCCATTAGCTTCCCGAGACGATCTGGCTTTGGAAAGAAGTTCCAACCTCTTCCTTCTCTTGCTTCACTAGCCAGGTCCTTCGTTTGGGAACGAGGGGCCCTTGGCATTGAATATTATTGGCCTTTGGGACTTTGTTCAAAAGAGAAAATTTCCACATAACATTTGCTTATGTGCTTCCTCTTAGAGCAGACAATAGGGCAATATGGTTAGAGAAACACACCTAGGAATTTACTTATGTTAAAGAATATTAACTGGGCACTTAGGTAGGTGGGAATGTATCAGCAACTGAAGGGAATAAGAGAGGTTATTAGTTGACTAATTAATTAGACAGAAATGTTAGACATCTACCATGGGCCAGGGGCTGATGAGAACTGAGGATATATTGATTAAAAAATTACAAATTCCCAGCCTTTTAGAGTTTTTGATACAGAGGGGGAGACTCAAAATAAACAGAGTAAATAGGTTAAGTAATGAAAGCATGGTTTTAAGACTGTGGACTCTCCTGTCAGACTGCCTTGTGCCTAAGTCCTGGCTCCACTATTCAGTCATTTTACAACTTTGAGTCATTTTGTAATTTCTTAGCGCCTCAGTTTCCTCATCTGTGAAATGAGATCAGGAGGAGACCCAGGTTTCATTTTCTGTCTGTCTTTCAGCCCAAGTCCTAAAGGGTTGTGGATTAAATGAGTGAGCACATGTAAAGTTCTTAGAACAGGCCCAGCATGTAATGAGTCTCTAGAAGGTTTGCTACTATCACGTCGCTGTAGACCCGTAGACAAAAGTAAGTACTCTGGAGAAAACTGGAAGTGGAAAGGAGCAGGGAGCAGGGAGAGGTGGACATGAGTTCCAGATGAGGTCACTGGGGAAGGTCTCAAGAGGACAATGAAGTGTAGACAGCAGGGTTGAAGCATGAGGCCTGCCTGGGGGAAGACGTGCCAGGAGAGGAACCTGCAAGGGCCAAAGTCCATGCTCAGAGGGGTCAGGCATATTTCAACAGCCAGCCGGAGGCCTGTGTGGCTCAGGGGGCAAAGGGACAGTGGGAAAAGGAAGGTGGCAGTGGACAGGAATCACCCAGGGCCTTGTAGGTCATTGGAAGGGTAAATAAATGGAAGATGTCATGACCTCAATAAGTTGATTGCTTTCTTGGCAAAGGTGACAACCTAGAGGCTACTGTTGACACTAATCCTGAGGTTTTATATCCAGAATCCTGGGGACATAATTAAAAATGTCTCCTGCATTAGTTTAACATTTGGCTTGCTCTTCTGTGATAGATGGTAAGTCCTTGAGTTTCCTATTGCATCTATTCTGTTTCTATGAAAAACAATAATTTAACACCAATAAGGGGGAGAAATGAAAGAAAAATTTTCCCATGATTCTTTCACCTTAACAAAATAGCTGTTTTGATTTTATCACATTTCAAACTTGAAGCTTTTAAATAAAATGAGGACAATACTATTTCCTTGCAAGGTTGCTGTTAATGGAATAAATGTCATTTGACCTTCAATAAGGAGAGTGGAAACTGGCAACAAACTCCCTCAGAATCTACATTAACAGAGACTGGCCTGGGCATTCCACAAGATGTGGGAACATCTACTTTATACTGCTATTTGTAGAAGAAACAATGGTCCAAATTCAGGGCCAGCAGTGTAGACTGACTATGGGTAAAGAATTGGAGAAACCTTGTGAGGCTAATGCTTTGTGGTTTGGCAACAATTGCCTAAAGAAGTGAGTGAAAGAGAACATGGATTTGGTTATGGGTGACTGGGAAATATTGGATTTAAGACAGAAACAGGGAAATCAGGAGAAAGAACTTGATTTGCGAGTCAAAAATGTAGTCAAAAATGAAGGGATTAGAACAGTATTTCTTAACTCTGGGGACACCTTGAAATCTCTAGAATTATTGAAACATTTAGATTCCTGGATGCCACCCAGCCCCACTAAATCAGAAGCTCTGGGGTGAAGCCAGGGTCTGGTCTTAGATTGCAATGTACACTCAGGGGTGGGACCTCTGCACTGGACGAAAATTCAGAAGCTTTGTTCCCAAGACATGTAAGAGCTTGAGAGAAATACCTGTGAGTCAGCTTCATGAGGTGAGAGTTAAAGTCACTGGTCAGGAAGGTTTAGGGGAAGAGAGAGAGAGAGAAAAATAAAAAAATGGGAAGGCTTTCATCGACTCAAAGGAAACGGGTGCAGACGGTATCCACAGAGACCTACCAACAACTGGGAAACGCACTCAAAACCCATGTTCCTTTCACAAAAAGCATAGAGAAAGAAGCACAGGATTAAGCACTGGGAGATTTAGATTTTACTTCCGAACAGTTGATACTAACTAGAGGAGAGATCTCACCATTCATTTGAGAAGTATTTATTGAGCACCTATTCTGTGCCAGGCATTATTCTGGGAAGTAGGGATACAATGGTGAATAAAACTGGATAAAATTCTTGCCCTCTTTGAGCTTATATTTTAGGTAAAGGGTTGGACTAGATTGCTGCTCGGATTCCATCTTGCATGTTGAATGAGAAAGCACAATGCTTCAGTGTACCCAGAAATAGTGATAATGGGGTATAGGATAACAGTGTGAATCTTTTCTTTGTCCTTCAGGACCACTCTACCCTCCCCTGTGTCCTGCAACATGATCTGTAGGCCACATCAAGGGTCTCCTGATCTTTGATTCCTGGGCTGCTTCGAGCAATGTGAGTGGGGACATTGCTAGGAGATAGGAGGGTGAGAAGAGGAAGAGGCCCGGGCTTCAGTCCTTGAGCTCTCCTCCTGTCCAGTCACCACAGGACAGCTGTACCTCCAGACTGTACCTCCTACTGGCACAGGGCTGTCATCACCCCTCTCTGGGGGTCCCACAGCTGCTGCTTTCCCTCGCTCATTTTAGGTCTTAAGTTACCCTACCCTGTCCCTCACTGGTTTCCGTGAACTCTGCCCACACCTTTGTAACAGCCTTTTGCTAAACTCTACCAGAACAGCCACTGGAGTGGCCATTCACTTCCTGCTGGACCCCTGAATGATTGGCTTTAAGGACCACCCAAAACTGAAGCCTAATTCTAAACATTTTTGGTAAAGGTAACACCACAGGAATAAGTGAACACTTGCTGAAATGCTTCAATGTCAGCTGACAAAGTAGCCTCTATCCTTCAGGGTCCTTCCTTAGACACAGGACTAAGGTGCCTTTCCAGACTTTCACATTCGTAAGTGCTGGGAATCGTGGGTGCAGACCTTGAATCTGGTGCTCTTGGACTGGAATTCCTTCCAGCAGGACTTAGGTACCGATTATACTTATAGGCAGTAGGTGTCCATTTCATGCTTTTTGAAAAAAATATTTGACCTTCTGCAGTTCCAGGCAACACAAATAGTGAAAGGTCCGGATAGACACTGTGTCCAGGGTGGGAGGAGGGACACTGCACATTCTAAAGCTTGAGAAATGGACACCAACCATCCCATGGTAAGAGGGGCAGAGGCTGCTTGCAGAAAAACACATGGCTGGTGAGTGAGAAAAGCCATCCTTTCTTTTAGCTTTGTAGTCTTCAGAGATTTGAGAGCCTGAGAAACAAACGCCAAGGCAACAGGGAGGTGTTCGGAACATCTGGGAGGCTTTCTATTGAAATCTTTAAACTGGTGTCGAAGAACCACCAGCATGCAGATGGTTCTTGTTGCCATGACATCAGCCACTCCCCACAGAAGTCCCCAGGGTGTCAGAGAGTGCGGTGTCAGCTAGTGAGCAGTTGTCAACAATCCTACAAGTCAGCCGCTTCTGACATCAGCCAGGGGGAGAGCCATTGAACACATTGCAGGTGGATTCCAGTCTTCATCTTCTCCTTTGTAAAGAGCAGAGCAGGAAATGTGTGTGAAATGGACGACCCACACATCCTGATACCCAGGACTTTCCTGGTTGTAACAGTGAAAGTCCTGCCTTAAGGGGACCCCTCAATTCCAAGCAAACTTTGATGCTGATCACTGAGAGAAGCCACGTCAGCAGCTGCTTATCGATTGCTCTTAAGTATGCAAAGATTGAAAAGCTGGCCTGTTTTCTTTAAGGTGAACTGAAGGGCTGGAAGGCTTACCCTCCTCCCCAGCATATTGCCCCAGTGCAGTAGGATGAAGAGATCCATGTTTCTAACAGCACATTTGAAATTGGACCTATTAATTCTGGGTTTGGAGAGTTCCACAATAAGAAAGTAGAATTTATATTTCTGTACAGGATTGAATGAAATACTCTTTAAAAAGATTGATAAAACACAGCAAAAGTGAGGCACTAAGCTCAGTGAGATCCTGTCTCTAAATAAAATACAAAACAGGGCTGGGGATGTGGCTCAGTGGTGGAGTGCCCCTGAGTTCAATCCCTGGTACGCACCGCCAAAAAAATTTGATAAAACTTATGGATGGCCAACACACCTTTTACATTATTATTATGTAGCATTTTTTCATTGGTAGATATTGCTTTTTGTTTATTTGCTGGGTCTTCATATCTGTCAGTTAGAAAGTCTTCCTAATACTCTCTTTGCTCCTCAGAAAACTTTTCACTTCTAAAAGCAGAATGTATATCAAAATCAATCTTTTTTCTTTTGCTCACTTCTAAAGTTACATTTTCAGAGTCTGACTTCCTGTCTGGGAAACATTCAAGAGATCAAACATTCTGGAGCATGGTGGTGGTGGTGGTGAGTGACAAGAGGGTTTAAGCGACATGAAGAGAGCAGAGCTTCTTACCTGCAGAAGAGAAGCACTTTGGGTCCCTGCATCTTAGCTGAGGCTGGGGGCTGGGCCCCACTGCTGAGACTCTCATGTGACTGGTTTGCAGGTTGTCCTGAGCTACTTCCTGTAACATCCTGAGCAATGCATCCAAGATGGAAAACCTCTGCTCCAGCAATATCAGGCACCACAGGTCCCACAGTGACCACCCCATTCCTTGTCTTTGTGTCTTTCTTATGTTTTTTCCCTCAGCTTCCCTTTGGATGCTTTTCCTGACTCCCTTGGCCAGGGCTTTGCCATTATAGCCTGTGCACTTTATATCAAATGAGACTATATCCATTTAGTGCCTATTTGTCCTTTTAAACTTTTTTCCCCATCAGTATCCATTCACCCTTATACTTAGGGAGTGATCCCCATTGTAAATTTGGTGAGCCCTAAGGACAGACAGTTACTGGGTAGGACCTGGGACTGTTAATCATGGGGGATAAGCAGAAAGTCATTGAGAGAGTTCAGAATTCATCGGCTCTCCAGTGGTGGTGGTGGTGGTGGAAATAGCCACTGGTGCTGACCCCTGTAGCAGTGTCCCGTGGCTTCAGTTTGTCATAGCAGTGACTCTACTAGTTTGGTAGGGGTGGCCTCAGTTCTAATGTGAGTGTCCTGCTATTTGCATGATTCTGCAAGCTGCTAACCTTAAAAATTACCTGTTTTTAGTTGAATAATCAGAGTACTTTCTGTTGCTGGTGACCAAGAAGACTGACAGAAACACCACCCCACTACCTTCAGCTCAAGAATTGGAATCAGGACTTGATCCAGAGCCTGATACGTGTTGTGTTCACAATAAATGTTGAAGCCAAATAAGCAAAGTCTAGTCTAGACCTCAGAACTTCTAAGAAACCGTGTGAGAACTTGTAGACATAGATGTTGTGCTGTTCAGTGACGCACAATATACCTTCCATTGTACAACATGCCATTCTGTCATTCAGGATCAATTAACCGTCAACATAATTTTTGTGGATGTAGGTTTTAGGTGCTTTTCCCCCATTGGTTCTCTACCACTGAACGACGATCACAGCCTTGAATTTTTGATTTTGCCATAGGTCTTGATTAAGTTGCCAAGATTGACCTTGAACTTGTGATTCTTCTGCCTTACCCTCCTGAGCAGGTGGGATTGCAAGTATATGCCACTGTGCCCAGCTGTCGTTCTTTTTAAAGGTGCTGAAGAAAAAGCAATCTTTGAAGACTGATGTCATCTACACTCAGGCCAAGCCAAGGTTTCCCAGGGTGAGGTGTACTAAGTTAGATGCAAAGACCGTCAGAGCCCAGTGCACAGCCTGTCTCTCTTCCCCTGTACTTCCCTCTGTTGCTCTCCCTGCCTCTCCATTCATTCCCTTTGCTTTGACGGATGGCAGACTTCACAGCAGCCACTACAGAGTAGCAGCCTTCTGGCTCCCTGAAGCCACCACACCCTGACAGAGCACTGAATCATAACAGGGTGCACTTCTGCTGGACATCACCAAGAATATCAGGTTTTGGGCTGGGGTTGTGGCTCAGTGGTAAAGCACTTGTCTTGCATGTGTGTCTGATCCTTAGCACCACATAAAACTAAATAAATAAAATAAAGGTTTTGTGTCCTGATAAAAAGAATATCAGGTTTCATGTTATGCCCATGAGACCCACAGTGCTTTTTACCTCAATGAAAAGTTCTTGGCCCAGGAATGAAGGAAGAGTTAATGCGTGACAATCACTCTCTGCTCTTAATTGTACTTCCCTGTTTCCACCAGACAGTGCTGCCTCTCTCTCTTGATCCACTCTCTTTCTTCTCCATTTCATATGGAGAAAAATAGTGATTGGTTGGTAGCACAAAAGAAAAAAGGGGTGGGAACTGGAATGAAGGAAGGAGCCAGAAAGATGGGAACTGGCGAAAGGAAATGAGGGCAAAAGGTATCAGCAGCGGTGAAACTTGTGACAGAAAGGGTAAGGCCTGAAGTCCACCAGGAGACGCCAGAGGAAAACAGGGAGCGAGTGGAAGAAACTTTCAGAGGAATCACTGATATGCAAATTTTAATTTTGATACTCTGCTTGATTGTCTCTTAACCTCCTTCTGAATGAGTGCTACCAATGACTTGGGTGCATTATTATGCCATCGCCCGGTGGAAAACTCACCCTGCTCTAAGGATTGATCTCTACCTAAGACTGGATGGAGACATCTCAAATCCTCCCCCAGGGAAGCAGCTGGATTGCACTGGGGAAAAGAAACTCTTACTTCTAAATGTTGATCCGAAAATGACAAACGATCAGCACTTCAGGCCATAAAATCATTTAATACATGAAAAAAGAAGACACAAACAATTAGAGTACACAGTTGTTTGACTGGAGAGTCCAGAGAGGAGACTTTTCTACTGAGTCATGACGAGAAGGGTGTGGGGGATGACGTCAAAGAGGGGGAGAGGATGAGGAGGTGGGGGAAGCGGGTGTTAATAATTCATTCTGTGTTTGTGTCGTTGAGAATTCGAGAATGCTTTTTGATAAATTATTCATGGCGGAAGGTAAGGAAAACATCAGATGCCATAGTACTCTGATCTGTTTCGTTTGAGAAGAACCACTTCCTGGGTCCAGGACAGTGCAGTGAAACTGGCTCATCAGGATCTTTGAATATGCTCAGCGAGCATCTTCCATAGACACCCCAAAATGCCCTACAAAATAAAGACAGCCTTCTCCTCAAGGGACTTTGATGCATCCACTTGCATGATAAGCCTGAAGCAGCGTCTGCTCTTGGACTTGGCCCATGACCCTTCCTTGAGATGAAGTGAATGTGAAATGCCAGGTCTCTGGAAGTTATAAAGGTGAGAGGCTGTGCCTCCCAGGGTGGAGGGACATCTGGAAATGAGCAGAGTCATTCCCAATGCTCCTGATGTTTGAGCACCTAGCATGCCGCTACGTCATTAGGATGCTCACAAAAAGGCTTCATGACCAAGGGGTGAGTGAGGGAGAGAATTAATGAATGAAAGCTGGTGGTCACTTCTGGGGTCCAGAAAGCAAGTCTGTCTGCATTATAAAGCAAGTGTTATAGTTGGGAGATGAGTGTCCTCCAAAAGCTCCTGTTAAGCAGGGTTGTTCAGAGGTGACGTGACGGGGTTGTGAGAGCTGTAATGTAACCAGTTCATCCCAGTTTGAATGGACTGACTGGTTACTGTGGGCAGGTGGGTGTGGCTGGAAGAGGTGGGTCACTGCATGTGTGCCCTGGAAAGGTCACTCTTCCTGTGGCCTCTGCTTCCTTGCTGACATAAGGGGAGCCACTTTCCTCTGCCACTCCCTCTCCCCATGACATTCTGCCTCACCTTGGGTCCAGAGCAATGGAGTTGGTCACCTATGGACCGAGACCTCTGAAACCTCTGAAGCCAAAATAAACTTCCTTCTCTTAGCTGCTCTTGTCAGGTATTTTGGTCACAATGATGCAAAACTGAATAAAAGAGCAAGATCATCTAAATGCTAGACACGCGTTTTGACTTCTTTTGTTCTAAGGCCATTAGTGCTGGAAGACTGTGGAAGGCATTTGAGGCTGAAGAAAGACTTGTGTAGAGGCTCCTTTATGATTTGGGTAAGGTTAGGAGATCCACAGGGGTATGCATTAAAAAAAATCTTGAAAACAACTTTTAAATCTTTTAAGGAATATACTTTTTTTGTGTGTGTGGTACTGTGGATCAAGCCCAGGGCCTTGTGCCTACACCCCCTGCCCCCAGGAGACAGACATTTTTATGAAAGAGTGAAAATGGTTTAATGCCAGTTGTTGGTTGGACACGATGTCCTGAACAGATGTGGATTTTTTTTCCTTCTGACTTTCATTGAATTTACCTTTTAGGTTGCCCAAACGAAAGGAAAAGAGTTCAGAAGAGTTGTAAGAGATGCCCAGGGATCTGGAATAAAAGAATGGAACAAAATCTTGGGGTCGAGTGAATTACATATATTTAGAAATAAATAGACAGGCAAATGTCTCTGCTATGGACGGTCACCAAATTGGCAGAGTTTCTTTCTTAAAATGGGAAAATGAAAAATAAGCAACAGGGCGACAGTCAGTGCAGTTTCTGAAACAGAGCTGTAACTATTTTACTTGACGGTCTGCGTGACTAATGGGCACAGTGCTCTGCTCATTCCCCTGGCTTGTCCCACCCCAGCTCAATCCCTTCCCTTGTTCCCCCAGCCAAATCAATGACTTTGTGAATAGAGTTGGAATTCAGCCAAAATTATCTGAAAATGCTGTCTCATGTTCTTCTGAATCTATAAGGAGGAATCATTCAGACACTTACTGCCCTGGAGGGTAGAACAGTACATTGATCCTCAGGCAAGGAATACCTCATAGAACTTAACACAATAATTCCCACAAATATCATCGTGATTATTAACTACGAGTAGGACTTACCCATTTCTCAGAGCTAGACAAGAAAGAGTTCTGTGTACATTTTTGTGTTAGTTGTTATGCTTAACATGTGTGTGTTCTTGACGTGCTCAAACCAACCATTACATAAATCACACTAATGAAAGCACTTTGTCAAGTGTGCAGTGTGCTTGATGAAACACTTCCATTATGAGACTTGGTTTTCGAGTACTTACCTTTCAAATTAAATTATCCTCTGGACTGACATTTACCTCTTTGCTTTTTCTTAGCTAGGTGGGATTCTGTTTTCAATAGAAAGGTTTAATATAGTCCCTTTTGTGACGTTACTATATTTTAACAATGTAAGCTTGCAGGAAATGTGATTTAAATGATTGCTTTCTTACTGTGAACTGAAAACATTTCTAAAAAAATTTTTCTCTCCAGGCCGAACTTTCTCACATCCAATTTTTTATTCATGCATCCCCCTGTTCCTCCGTTCAGTACATGCTTGCAGAGTGCCTCCTTCATGCCAGACCACAGGTGACACAGTCTCAGGTAACGATAAAGAAAAGTTAAGTAGAGCAGTTCAGTAGGTGATAGGAGCTCTGAGTAAGAGAGTCATTAGACAGGGTTGCCAGGTTGCCAGACGTACCTGGTGACACACCTTTGGATTAGAGCCCTTGAGAGAAGTAAGAAATGACTCAGGAGGAGACCTGAAGGCAGCAGGCTGGAGAAAAACCTTGAAGAGAGAAGAGGTGGGCATTTCTATATAAACTGTGCATGTTGTACGTTTTACCCCTTAAAAATGCCTTTTAAAAATAGCCGAATTCTAGGCCTGGGACTGTAACTCCATGGCAGAGCGCTTGCCTAGCATGCATGAGGCACTGGGTTCGATTCCTAGCACCACATAAAAATAAACAAATAAAATAAAAGCATGCTGCCCATCTACAACTTCAAAAAACTTTTAAAAAATTAGTTGAATTATTGGCCATGTGAAATTCAATCGCTTCCTGATTTTAAATAGAACTCTTGTTCCATTGAGCATGAATTCTGGTTAAGTGTGGCTGTTTCAGGGCAAGAGAGACGGGTGTTCCAGATCTGGAGAGAGAAGCGGTGGAAGAGAACATTGGCATGGGCTTGCCCAGGCAAAGCTTGTCACTGAAACAAAGAGATGAATAATTAAAGGTTATGTGACAATGATTATATGAGCTTTTGAAAATGTTTCCTATGAAAGTAATTAAAATAGCAATTTCTCCAATCATCATCAGCACTTAAAGATGAAGTTTGGAAAAGCTTCCCGGGGTTTGGGGAAAGAGAATGCTGTTCCCTCACCAGGAACACATGGGCTGCTTGTTCACTTTACTCCCTGGACTTGGAAATGCATCTGTGAACTTGGTAGAAAGCCACCTCAGAGTGCTTTCAGCAGTCGGAAGTTGACCGGCTTCAGGCTGCTCTCTCTGAAGATTTGCCACGGGCATGAACGCCTGCCGGGTTCAGATTCTTTCAGTGCAGGGGACAGCAGCTGCTGTGTGGCCACACCAAGTGGTTGGGTGTGCCGCTGGGCCACTGCGGCCACCGTCCTCTGGGACTGTGATCTCTGCCCCTCTTAGCACCACAACTGTCACCTTCCCCATTTCTTGAAAGTTTCAATTCTTGCTCCCACTCGCCCGTGCCATTCCATCTTGATTTTGGGGGCTTTCAGTTGCTATGCACCCTTCCATGCCCCGGATCTTCACTTGCTGATGATCTTTTATCCTCCTCTCACTTCTTCCTTTTCACTCAGTTATTGCCACCTCTGCATCTCCCGCCTCCTACCTTTGTAGGTCTCTCCTCTGGTGTCCTGCCTGACAATCCAGCAACCCACAACCCCCAAACGCCCCACCCTCTCTTCATTGTCCTTACTTCCATGTGTCCTCACTTTGTTTCTTAAACTCCAGGGTCACACCCTTGCCTACATTCTCAACTCTTGTCCCTGTTTTGATTAGTGGCATTGCTTTGGCTCCCAGAATAGGGCTGGAAAACACACGGCCACGTGGATTGGTCTCCCTGTAAATTCACGGACATCAGGTAGGTGGAGCATGCTGCCTGCCAGTCATGCTGATTCTGAGGACCATCGCCTCCTACTTATCTACAAAGGACAATTTAATCATCATCCTCTCTTCTGAGACCTCCAAATCTCTGCTTCCCATTTCCTTGTAAAAATTTGAGCAATCATAAAAGGACTGCCCTTAAGCTCCCTCACCACGCTCCCTCCCCGCCTGGTCTGTGCCCAGGTGTTCTTCCTTCTCTCCCTTTATCCCCATGAGGCAGCTCTCTGTGCATTGCCCCTCCCGTCTGGTCTACCTTGGCATTGCTTCAGCAATTTAAAACCGTCCACAGTACATCAGAAATCTGCCCCAGCCTCCTGGATCGTAACCACCAGCACACAGGCAAGTGTGCTTCTATTTTTTCGTTGTTGGAGACAGAGGGAAGGAGAGAGAGAGAGAGAGAGAGAGAGAGAGAGAGAGAGAGAGAGAGAGAGAGAGAGAGAGAGAGAGAGAGAGAGAGAGAGAGACCAGAGACGTTCGTCCCCATTTCATCTTTCTGCAATTACCCTTTCTTTCCTTCCTTTTACTGCAAAACTCCTTGAAGTTCTCTGTCTCTGTGCTGTCTCCAGTTTTTCTCTTCCAGCTGAATGAACCTCGGCCAGGTTTTCTCCCCTACGAAAGCTCCCATTCTGCTCCTACCAAGGGCATCCGTGACATTGGCACTGCGGAGTGTGAAGGCCCTTTCTCAAGTCGTCTATCTCAAGTTGGGATTCAACAGTTTCTTTCTCTTCTTGAAACACTTTCTTCTCTTGGTGTCTGCGACACCTCATTGGCCTGTTTCCCAGGCTCCTTTGCCAATTTTTCTTCATCCTCATCTTCCACTACTGAAGCCCCCTCAGGCTGGGTCCTGGTGCTTAGCTCTTCAGCACACACCACCCAGGCAATTTCCTCACGCCTCATGGTTTAAAATGCAACCTCTTTTAGGGATGATTAATGTTTTCAATATTTTTTAATGCCATGGATCCACTTGGCAAAGGGATAGAATCTATGGACCTCCTCAAAATAACATTTTAAAATATAATAAACTATACAAGATTTATAAAGAAACCAATTATATTGAATGTTTCTCCCAATAATATTTTAACTGCACAGTAATAATATATGTATTTTATTAGCAACTAGATAACAAGATCTACCAAACCATGGTCTAAATAACCATGGTAATTTTGAATTTGTACTGAGCATAAATTATATTTGAAGAAGTTATAACAGCTGTGAAAATATCTATGATTTCTATTATAGTTGCAGACACTTCTAGCACTGAGAGATTTGTGCATATAGGTGGTCCCCCAACTTATCATGGCTTTACTTACTTTCTTTTTACTTTATGAGGGTGCAAAATTATATTCATACAGCCATCTTTTAGAACCATATTCACTGAATTACATGAGATATTCGACACTCTCATAAAGTAGGCTTCAGGTTAGTTGATTTTGTTCCTCTGGTGGCCAGGGTTAGTGTTCTCAGCAAATTTTATGTAGTCTAGGTTAACCTAAGACATCCAGTAGGGTAGGTGCATTAAATGCACTTTTTTAGTTATCATATTTTCAATTTATGACTGGGACCCGTTAGCTCAAAAGCCTGCCAGTAGCACAGTCAATTTTTCACACACTGAATTGTTTTAAACATATCCCAAATAAGCAGATTTCTTGTCATTTAGAAACTGCCCATTTTGCTTGCCTCCTGAAACTTTCCAAGTATCTTCTAGCCACAGGGATCAAGGTCAAATAAAACCTGGGGCTATATAGTCCCCAAGCTGCTGCTGCCCTCAGCAGAGACTCCTGTAGGGCTGCTGCTTGACATCACCTAAATGTGTAAGCCCCTTCCCCAATTTCCCTTCCTGAGGCCCCTTGCTGCCCGCCACCTTCAGGGTAATGCCCCTGAATGGCAGCCTCTGGAGTGTCTCCTGCTGTGAGGGACTTGCCAGGCCTGGAAACCCTTCAAAGTGGTACCCCACTAAACCTGTGTGCGCTACTTCCACCTCGTGTTCTTCAAGGTCCTCCATCAGTCTCCAAATCCCTCGAATTCCCTACAATCGGGAAAGCCGGTCACAACAGGTCTTTTCCACAAGTGGAGTGACCATCTCTTCCTGGGGCCACAAAGTCAGGGCAGATGGAGGACCTAGAACCGGAGAAATAAAGGGGCTTGTTCACACACTTAGATTGCTATGGGAGGGTTGGAGAAGCTCTATTTTTGAAGATGATTTTTTATTGTAACTTTTGATGAACTTATTCATTGTATAAAAATATACAAACCAGGTGTTTTAAAAAATGGATCATAAACTTTATGAGCTTGTGTGATAAACCTCTGTTATTTAATCGGGTACTTTAATTTTTGGCATAGCTGTATAAGGTTGTCAATCTTCTTGCAATGTGGACTATGTGAACATGGCTGCATTAAACCGTTCATTTATTGTAGAGTGGGGGCTGTTTTTGTATTTTGTATGATACGACCACTTCTAATCTAATGGCATGAGAATAGTTAACTCTGCTGGGAGCAAGAGGTAAACTGCTGCATTCCAAATATAAAGCAACTTCAACAAAATCGATTTTTCTGGATAGAGTCTTTGAGAGAGAGAGAGTTGGCTATTAAGCCTAAATACAGGACTCACAGCATGTCACGGTTATAACTGGATCCCCCATTATGGCCCCATAAATACACTTTAGCCATTTGAGAGTTTAGTTTGTGAGAGTTTCACTCATGTGGAATGAGACCAAGGCTGAGTTTGACAGCAGGCAGGGGCAGAGCGAAACATTATGTAGAGTGAAGGAGAAGAAGGAAGTCGAGCTGTGGACTCCTTGGCCGTGTGTTCGTCCTTCATCCTATCGAGTGGAAGGATAGCCACTGAATTTTCAGAGTTCAACTTGTGGTTAAATGCGACAGTTCTCAAGAATGGCAAGCCACGAAACTCTTCTAAAGTACTCCAAAGCAGGACCTGTGCTGGATAAGGACGAGATTGTAAGAATCTTCCAGAAAAGGAAATAGTGGCTTCATCCTCACCAGGCTGTAGATTCTATACAACTGTAGAGTTTTACATTTTGGGGGAAAGATTCAGTTTTTTTTAAGGTGTCAGGTAATATCACGTGATGCCAGGTGCCTCCTGAGTAGCAGGATTTAGTAAGAACTTAAAGCTGCTGAAGCTTCTTGGTGTCATCCAGACCAGAGTTCCTCTGTTCAGAAAGTGAGATTGGCATCAACACAATCGGTGCTTAATTTCATGTCTCCTGCAGCCCTTTGCTTCTACTTCATGGTGATTTCTTAGTTTTTGCAACTATGTTCAGGATGTGGGGAAGTTTTGGATTCAGAAAGGAGAGGGTCAGAATCCTGACTCCACCTTTTACCCAGATGACCTGGGGAAATTATTTTATTTGGGGGTCTTTGTTTCTTCACCTGTAAAGCAGTTGGCAACGTCTGCCTGGTAGGCATCTTGTAAGGCTTACACACACTGTCATGTTTGGGTATGAAGTGTCCCCCAAAGGCTCAGGTGCTTGGTCCCCAGCACAGCAGCGTTCAGAGGTGAGGCTTTTGGGAAGCTATTGGATCATGATGGCGCTGACCTCATCAGTGGAACAGTCCATAGGGACTTCATAGGGAGGGGCTGGAACTAAGGAAATGGGACACAGTGGAAGGGAGTGAGTCCTTGGAGGTGAGCCCTTGGAGACTAGATCTTGTCCCTGACCCCTTCCTCTCTACCTCCCAGCCATGAGGTGAGCAGTTTCCTCCACCACACATTCCTGCTGCCATGATATTCTGCCTTGGTTTAGGCCTACAGCAATGGAGCCAGCCAACCATGCATTGAAACCTCTGAAACCAGAAGCCAAAATAAATCCTTCTTTCTTTAAGTTGTTTTTCTCAGGTATTTTGTCACAGCAATGAAAAGCTGACTCTCACACTAAGGATTACTGTTTTATTCCTCATGTCACTGGACCTCCATGGTTACTCCAGTAGCAGCCTAACCAGGCCCCAACTCCTTGTCCTTTACTCACACCTGATCTGCCAGCTTCCGTCCCTGGAGAAAGGCAGTCATGCTGTTTCTTAATTCCTGCCCCTGGGTGCATGAGCTCTTGGAGAAAGGCTTATACCTGTGCCAAATGGCCTCACTTCACTCACACTCTTTTAAAGGTGGGAATAAAATGGCTCCAATTTTTTTTCTGTGTTTCTGGCTAATTCCCTTTGGCGTGTCCCATAACCCAGCATGCCAAAGTTTATTGACCCCTGAACTAAGGATACCTTCTATCAAAGAGAAGGTGGGCTTTGGAATTAGAAGTGACTCAGAAGGAGTGGTGGTCCAGGGTCCTTTTAAATGCCAACTGCTCCACTTGGGTACCACATCCCTTCTGCGACACCTTGTGACATACCTCCTCTTTCCTCCATCTTCAATCTCTCCCTCATCCCTCTTCCCTTTTGCCTATAAGACTTTTAAAAAGTGGTTCCTATTCAACACATATTTTTGAAAAAAAATCTCCCTTTTTTCAAGTTACTCTTGTTTCTCGCCTTTTCTTTTTGAGACCAGCCTTCATGAAAACAGCATTCTACTCCCAATCCACCCTCTATACCCCAATTTTTTCTTCAACTGATTCCAATGTGCCTTCTAACTCCATCCAACCATTTTTGCCAAGGTTATTGCTCTGACTGAACGTCTGTATCTCCCTCCCCTGCAAATTCACAAGCTCAAGTTCCAGCCCCTAATGTGGTGGTATTTGGAGGTGGCCCTCGGGGAGGTAATTAGTTAACTAGGTTTAAATGAGGTCATGGAGACCAGTGATGTTGCTGTGCATTAATGCCTCATGAGAAGAGAACAGGGAACTTAGGCTCTCTCTCTCTCACTCTCCCCAGCATGTGAGGATGCAGCAAGAAGGTGGCCGTCAGTAAACCAGGAACAGGCCCCTCACCAAGAACCTAACCAGGCTGGCCCCCTGATCTTAGACTTGAATTGTGAGAAATAAATGTTTGTTGTTGAAACCATCCAGTCTGTGGTATTTTTGTTACAACAGCTTAACTGAGACAGTTAAGGATGAACTTCTAAAGATCAAATTCAACCATCATTGTTAGGCTTTCTTCCATGTCATTAGACATTGTAGAGCACGTTTTCTAATTCCTCCTGCATCTAGTACTGCTCTGTCCTGGTTTTACATCACTGTCTCTAATTACCCTTTCCCAACTCCTTATGCTGACATGGGTTTTTGACCATTGGTCTACTTCTTCTGTTCTCTTCTCACCAAGTGATTTTATTTTCATTGGCCACTGGTGATTAACTCAATCTCCAGTCCCTCTCCTTTCCCTGGAGATTGGAGGTGGGGCTGAATCCTCTAATCACATGGTTGGTGTCTCTGGCAACTTGACTAGTTCCCATCTTAAAGCTACATAGGGGCCGTCCAAGAATTATCTCATTAGCATAAACACCAATATGGTTGAAAGGGACTTATTATGAATAGCAAAAGATGATCCTATCGTCTTTGTGCTAGGAATTAGGACGAGGACCAAATACATTTTTTGTAATATTTTACTTCATCACAGAGATTCTCTTCTGTCTCCTGTGTTTTATTGTCTTCCTTCCATGTGTGTCTCAAGGACCCCTTCAGAGTCTTCCTGGCAACCTTCCCTGGTCATCGTTGGTGCTCATCTGTGTACCATCTGCTAAACATTAAGAATTTTTCAGTGGTACAATGTGACAACTTCTGGGATCCAGAACTTAAGGAATAAACTGAATAATGCTGGTTCTGTGGTTTGGATCTCCTTTGCATCCCTTAAAGGCTCATGTGCTAAAGGCTTGGTATTCAGGGTGGCACTATTAAGAAGTGTGGTGGACCTTTAAAAGGTAGGCCTGGAGGGAGGTCCATAGATCACTGAAGGCCTGCCCTTCGGTTGGGTGTTTTAGGTCCATGATTTCACTCCTGTAGCTGTCTCAAAATGTAGCTGCTGAAATTGTGCAAAGTGAACTTTGTGAAATTGCAGAAATGTGAATTAAGAACAGGGAACATAGAATGGACAGTGCATGAGTCATTCTGCCGGTCAGGAGCCAGACCTCAGTTGGTCCTGAAGACTGCCCAGTGAAGCTGGGGTGGGGGTTCCTGCCTACCCCATGGACCCAGGCTGCACTTGGCCTTGGCCTTGGCAGGAGGTGGAACACTGAACTTCTGCACAGTTGTCCTGGTGGGACCTGGCGTCTGGAGTCATAGAGCTGCTGGAATGCCCAGTACTGGCTGGACATCCCCAGCAGAGACCCTGGGACCCACAAGCTCCAGGGTGAACATCAGCCCCACAATGTCTTCTTTCTGTTTCTGTTCTGCTTTCCGGCTCACAAGGAAGGCAATTTTGCCCCACCATGTACCCCACCTGCCATTAACAGGCACTCACACCAGAGGCCCAAAACAATGGGACCACTTGATATTGGACTGGAACTTCCAGAACAATGAACCAAACCACACAAAACACACAACACCAACACCAACACCCCTTTTCTTTCTATAAATCAACGGTCTCTGTTGACAGAGCTGTTACAGAAGCTTGCCTAACATAGAGGGCTTATAAAAACCTCTTTTTTGTGTGTGTGGTTGCTAGTAGATGTGGGATTACATGGGACTCTGGAACTGAGGTTGCTCTGCCACCCTGCAATGTGCCCGAGTTCTCAAGTCAGTCAGTCTTACTTTGGAGACCTTGGATCCTGTTATGAAATCAGATGGTATTCTCTTCTTATACAATCAGAGAAGCCAGCGCCAAGAGAAGTCTGGAACTTCCTCTTAATTTTCACATCCATAACCTTTTATCTAGTGAAATGACATTCAAGAAATATTTTAAAATATCTTTCTTTTCCTCTCTTTCTCTCTACATATGAAAAATATAAAATATCAGTACATTTTATGTGTTATGTACATATATAATTTATTATATGAGTATATATATGATTTATAATATTTCATGCACAAAACACATCATTACTCTTTTTACACATGAGTATATGTGTGTATATACACATAGGTATACGATAGACTCGTTATTAGTATGTCTATACTCCTGATGGGGCTCAGGATGTTCTACCTTAAAATATGGCACCTCAACATATTGAGTGTGTTAAGCTGATGGAATCTGAGACAGGACAGGTACAGGAAGAACTCTGAGACCTTGTCCTGAAGCAAGTCATAAGACTGTCAGGTGATAGGTACCTCCCTACACCCAGAGAAAAAGAGCACCCCTAGCTCTGAGGAAGGGGGGATGTGGGGAAGTCTGAGTGACCAGCTTCACCCCTTTACCTCTGACACCACTTCAGTCTTACTAGAGTGTCTCACAACTTCTCACCTCTCATCAAACCTAGTATACAAATAGGTTTACCCATTCTTTGGTCTTCATTTTCTTCTGATGTCTCCTGTGTCATGTAAGATTTATAAATATGTTTATATGCTTTTCTCTTGCTTATCTGTATTTTGTTGACCAGGGTGTAAGAAAGAGACATTTCCTGCTTCTATAATCCAGCGACATCAGTTGGTTAGTCCAGAATTATACTGGATAATTCAATTGCTTGATATTATTTCAAAAAAATATAGATTCATGTTTTTGCAGAAAAAATTGAAAACACCATAAGTAAAATGAGCAAAACTACTTATACTATATCATGACTATTACCATTCTGATGCATTTAATATTATCTATCCTGAGAAGTTAGTGATTATAAGATATACCACAAAGACAGAAAAACAGCCAAGCTGAGGACCGCTCCCTGCCTCCATATAAATAGGAGACACAAACTCCAACAGACATAGAGAAAGAAACAGGAGGAAACTTTCATTAACTAGGTGCTGGGTAGAGGAAGGAAAAAACAGAAGACTTGCCCTTGAGAATTCGTGTCACAAGTGGGTACCCATATTTAGGTTTGGGGGGTCTCCTGTGAGGTCCAAAAATTCTAAAGAAGAGAATTAATTTATCTTGATTAAAAACCTGACAGACCAATTCTGAATCCTCTCTGAAAGAACTGAGCCCCTTTTCTCCAGGCTGTTTGGAGATGTCCCACAGGCTTGATGGCAGATGTATCAAGGGTGTAAAGAAAAGTGCACCTCAGAGTAGATGGAATATTCACTTTGACTCTATTTAATGAATTCTTCCTTAAGGTGGTGATCTGGCTGCTTTTGCGAACGGGGTATAGGACACGAGTTTTGCTGTTGGACAAACCCGTGTTCACAACCCAGCTTTGCTTCTAACGCAGCTAGCGGCTTTATGCTGCGTGCTTCTTACCACTTTCCTCACAAGAAATTGGGTGATAATAGCATCGACCCCCAGGGGCTTGTTTCAGGGGTGGAGATGAAGCAAGAAAACTAGCACACGACAGTTTACAAGGTGGATCGTTCCCATCTCTCAGTTTCCATGGGTCATAAGATTCTTTCCATCACAATAAATATAGATGTACGCCTCCCTATTTGAGAGCTGCCTACTAGGCTGAGCTGGAGCACAAGATGTTGCTCTCCTTCAACATTCAGTTGTTTCCAATTTTTTAGATTAAAATCAAAGCTAAAAGAGAAATTCTGACCCACGTAATGTACTTTTCTGCCTTTTTTTTTTTTTTTTTTTTTTGTGGAATTTTGGGTTTAACCCAGGGGCACTCTACAACTGAGCTACACCCCCTGCCCTTTTTTAGTTTGAGTTTGAGACAGGGTCTTGCTGGGTCACAGAGGCTGGCCTCCCACTAGGGATCCTCCTGCCTCAGCCTTCTGAGTCGCTGGGATTATAGGCTGTAATGTTATTTTTTTAAAAAGAGATTTCTAGAAGAATCACATTTAAAATTATCTCTATTTTAAAATGTCTTCCTGGCCAGATACTTGAGTGTTCTACCTTTAAAATTGGTCCTCAGTTCCTTCTAATGTGACCATGACCCCTCATTTGTTTCTTCATTTGATATCATAAAACCTTTCTCTCCAACTTCCTCCAGACTTGGAGGCTGTATTCACTTTCAAACTCTTTTGGTGAGACTCTGGGCTCAAAACTTTCTTTCATCTGCACATCTTTATTTGTATCCCCTGGTTTTAACTTGCTAGTCCTCCCTCCCTGCCACTACTGACCTGCTAGACAGGAGTTCCCTTCCTGTCCTCTCCAGTGACCTCCTTCCTTGCACTGGGAATTCCTCTTACCAAGGGTCTTAAGTGGAGATCTCCTCCCCGGGTGCTGGTCACTCTGTTCAGAAAGGTCGTGAATCATGACTCATGTTTTGTTGGAGATTCTGATATTTCTATGTTTTACCAAGTCTGAGAAGGAAACTATGAGCTGGAGCAATATGACTGCCAGTTTCCAGTAATGATTTGTGATGCTGCCATTTTTCTACTACTTGCCGACGCTGCGATCTACCAAATATCAAAACAACAGCTAGTGTTGCATTGAAATAATAAATTATGTGGAGAACGTGCCTAATTCCCCTGGCAGTTCAACTGCTTCCGTATGTCACACTTTGTTTAAAATGATGGGTTTTTATACAGGCCAAGATTGCAGGAATGGCGAAACCAGCCTAATAAAACTTCAAGCAACCTGAGATAACACAACCAACAATGCATCGGAAAACACAGAGCATAAATGACCCTGAGTAAATGTCTGTCCCCAATTAATGAACAGTGTTCCAACACAAGGATGAAAACAGCACAAAACAAAAAAACCAAAAAAAACAGCACAGCAAGAAAGATGAGCAGGATGGAAGAAATGCAAGGAGATGACCCCGTACTTTGAAGTTCAATGGGCGAACCCAAAGAAAACAGTCCTAACAGCAGAAACTGAGACTCTTTCTCTATGACATCGCGGAAAAGGGCGTATTAGTCTTTTGACACTGTCTGGACAGACTTGGAGCAACACCATTTATTAACTCTCAGTTCTGTGGGTCAAACGTCCAGGTGGGTGTGGCTGGATTCTTTGCCCCAGAATCTCAAGAGGCTGAAATCAAGGGTAGTGACAGAAGGGTTATAGAATTTTTTTTTCTGGAGGCTGTAGAGAAATATCCTCTCCCTGGTTCCTTCGATGATTGGCAGGATCCAATTCCCTCCACATGTAGGATGGAGGTCCTCTTTATGTGACCCCTCTATCTTCAGCCAGCAGTAGTTGGAGTGGAGGGCCACTCTTGCGCCTCATGTCCCTCTGACTTCTTTTCTTCTGTCTTCCTCTTGAGTCACTAGCTAGAGAAAGCACTCGGCTCCTAAGTGCGAATGTGATTGCATTATACCGCGGCAGTCTCCCTCCTTAAGGTCAACTGTGCCACACACAAAGCACAGCCTCAGGAGAGATGTCACATTCACAGGTTCTGGGATGAGGGAGTGAAATCTTGGGGTCCCTTCCTAAGAATTTTGCCTAGAAATTCCCTGGGGTCCTGGAAACACACAGAGATTTCCAGCCTTGTAGACAGAGAGATAGGAGGCTCCTGAGAAAATGAGTTTGTGGAGAGATTTTTTGTAGAGTTTCCTTTTAAAGGGCATTTCTATTTGTAAAATAACTTCCATTCAAACTTTTATAATTACTTTCATGTTTTTAAGGGTATTTCTCCCTCTGAGTAATTAGCCGTTGAAACTTTATAACAATATTTTTGCATCAAAGCGATCCTGAACTCAAAAAACATTTGCTGGACTTTACTTGATACATAAGAAAAAACTGAACATAATGCACCTACGTGCGATAATTATTCAATGAACTAACTGTGCCTTCTGCTGGTTTTTTTTTTTTTTTTTTTTTCTTTTTTTGGTGGATGGAAAACATGTCTTTGTGAAGAAGTGTGGCTTGCTAGGACTTTCTTATATGTAGGTCTTTTTAGTAGTCATGATTTGATCTGAGAAGTACCTGATTCTACATGATGTTGTGATAGTTTAGTTTGATAACTATAGATTTTAGTACTTACCTCGCCTTATGTAATTTGGAAAATGTCAAACGATGAAAGCTTGATTTGTGCCTGTTTTTACCTCTGGTCATAAATGGTCTTTCCTTAACTTTTCTCCTTGGTTCATTTCTTCTCCTGACTTTTATTTGCTTATTGTGTATCTCACCCTCTCCCTCAACTGGATTGTAAGCCCATGAGGGCAGGCCTCTCTGTTTTTGTTATCATTCCTGCACCCGGAACAGAGTCTACGATGTAGTAGGTGCCCAAGAACATTTGTTGAATTAATGAATACATGAAGATTAGATGGGTTGTCAATTTTTCTGGGGAAGTTCAAGCTCATGAAATTATTTTATCAGAGACTATTTTATTATGAGGAAAGGTGAGATGTTTCTGGAAATTTAAATGCCAACTGAGGATGTGTGAAGTTTGACTCTTGGTAACCACAAGGAGACTCCCCCAGAGGACGATTCTGGGAAAGAGGTAAGTTTCCAGGGAAGTGAGACTTCTTTGAGTTCACCACGGGGCTCCAGAGTTGGGTGCCAGCACCTCGGCCATTTTCAGTGACAAGAGACCTAGCTGAGCATCAGGATTCAAAACACTCTAGAATAAGACAGTCTGCATTCGAACTCTGGTACTGCTGCTAACAGGTGTGCACTCAGGTGAATTTCTCAACCATCTAAGCCTTAGTTTCTTTATCTAGTGGGTTGATGATAGTACCTCTTTATCTAGTGGGTTGATGATAGTACAGAGTGATTGGGAGGTTTAAATTAATAAGCATACTTATAACTGCTAGACCAGCTCCTGGCAAAGAACAAAAAAACCTGTGTTACCTCTGGTTATAGTTGCTGGTATCAGCTTTTGTTTTTTAGGCTCTTGACCCTCCTGCTAACATGTAGCCTCTGAGTCCCTGTGCAGATGATCCCTAGCCTTTCTCAGTGCTCTGGACGGCAGCTGAGAGAGGAGCAAGGCTAGTCAGTATCTGGTTTTCTATCACGTACTTTCTCTTCTTTGGCTCTTATCTGCTCCCTGCTGCATGAAGCACTTTGTTTCAGTCAGCTTGGGCTGCTATAACAAAACAACACGTACTGAGTGGCGTCACCAGCACATGCTCATGTCTCACAGCTCTGGAGGCTAGACATTCAGGATCACAGTTCAGTTGCTGGTGAGGGCTCTTGCTGGCTCGTGGACAGCTTCCTTCTTGCTGTGTTCTCACGTGGGGGAGAGCGATCTCTCTCTTTGTTATAAACCATGAATCCCACCATGAGATTACCAGGCATATGACCTCATCTTACCTTAGTTACCTCTCAGAGGCCCCACCCCCAATCTGCTCATGGTGAGGGGACATGTTCAGTCCATAGCAGGTCCTGTGGAAACCAGAGTTCAACAGAGATTGCACAAACAGCAATATTTCTTGAGCAGCAGTGACAGATTGGTAATGAGATGATCAGAAACACTTCGCTGTTGCCCCGGTTCTCAGAGTTGCTTCCCTGGTCTCCATCACAACTGGTGCAGTTTTGTCTTTGCAACAAAATTAAACCATTTTGTTCATAATCCATTAAGGGGTTCATGAAGAAAACACAGGGACTCTGTGAACTTAGATGAAGAGAAGTTCATGACTTTATCTTCATCAACATTTACCCTACATGCAGCATTTCCTTTTATTATAAATGGAAGCAACAAACCACACTCATATTAGTATTACCTGTGACTTTAGTACCAATAGAGATTACAGATAGGTTATATCATATTACATTTATTAGAAATATTTTAAAATATCGTTCACCATGACTAGTTCACTTACATTTTTGTTATTAGCACTGTCATTGTCTTAATTAAGGAACATAATATTATTATTCCCACACTTTTATTTTTTAAAATACTATTTTAAATTAGTAAACTTCATTTTTAGAGCAGTTTTAGACTCTCCAAAAAATTCAGCCCAAGTCCAGAGAGTTGCCATGTGCTGTTGCCCCACATGCACGTGACTCCCTCTCCTGTCACCTTGCACCAGAGGGCACATCTCTCGCCATCAGTGAGCCTACATTGAAACGCTGTTGTCTCCAAAGTCCATTCTCCATTAGGGTTCATTCTTGGTACTTCTGGTTTTGACTGATGGGTAGTTATATGTTCACCGTGCAGTATCATGTATGTTACAACCTAAACCTTTGTGCTTTCTTTATTCACCCCGCTAAATTCTAGCAACTGCTTATCTTTTTACTGTCTCAACAGCTTTGCTTTTTCTGGAATGTCACCTACCTGGAACCCATAAAGTATGCAGACTTTCAAATTTGCTTCTTTCATGTAAGTGACCTCCCTGTCTTTTTGTGGCTTGAGAGCTCATTTCCTTTTAGTGCTGAATGACTTCCAGTTGTCTGGTTGCACTACTCTTTATCTACTCATTCATCTATTGAAGGAAGCCTTGGTTGCTTCTAAGTTTTGGAAATTATGAATAAAGATGCTATTTTAGTTAGCTTTTGCATTGCTGTGACCAGAACATTTGACAAGAATAACTTAGCGGAGGAAAAATTCACTTGGGGCTCACCGTTTGAGAGGTTTCTATTCATAGATGGCCAACTCCATTGCTCTGGGCCCAAAGTGAGGCAACATCATGAAGGAAGGGCCCAGCAGAGGAAAGATGCTCAGCTCATGATGGGAACAGGAAGGAGAGAGAGAGAGGGAAGGAAGAGGAAAGGAAGTGGGGGAGAGAGAGAAAGAAAGAGAGCAGGACCACAGGAAGAACAATCCTTCCAGGGCATGCCCCTAGTGAGTCACCTCCTCCAGTCATGCCCTGCCTGCCTACGGTTGCCATTCAGTCATTGCATTCAAACTGGAACAGACTGATTAAATTACAGCTCTCAGAATCAAATCATTTCACCTCTGAATATTCATGCATTAGCAGAAGCTTTTGAGGGATACCTCACATCCAAGCCATAACATTATGCCCAGTCCTCCAAATGCTCATACACATCTCACAATGCAAAATGCATTCAGTTCAACTCCAAGAGTCCCATGGTCTTAATAGTTCCAGCACTACCTAAAAGTCCAAGTTCAAAGTCCCATCTGAGACTCAAGCCAAACTTTTGGCTATGAGTCCTTGTAAAAATCAAAAGCAAGTGAATGTGCCCAATATACAGTGGCACAGAATATGCATTCTGATTACAAAAGGGGGGAATAGGGACATAGAAAGAAAGGATGGGTCCGAGCAAGATTGTAAGCCAGTGAGGCAAACTGGTCTTGAAACTCTGCCCCGAACTCCAGCATCTAACTTACAGTATCTAGAACACATGGCTATGAGATATGTTCTCCAGTGGACTTGGGAAGCCCTGGCCCTGACCTGGTTGGTTGCAGGTACATGAGTTCTCTTTTAGCCTGGGCTTCTCTGCAACCATCAGCTTTTCTTGGCAGTGAGTACACATTATTGGTAGTTCTCTTAATTCCTAAGGTCTCCATTACAGCTTCAGCTTCGCCTTCACTGCTTCACACATTACCCTCTAAGGGGAAATCTGCAGGACTCTGACCCTGCTACCCCAGCCTACTTTGAAATCTTGGTGGAAGCCTCCATGCACCCCTAGTTCCAGCAATCCTGCATTCCTGCAGAACCAGCACTACATGGATGATGCCCAGGTCTACCATCAACTCACACAGTAGCTTGGCCTCCTGGAATCACAGCTGCAGTGCCTACATAGTTCAGCATGGTGAGACAACTTCCTAGAGTCCACCCTGTGTGAGCAGGGTACCCTCATAATCTCTTCTTTTCTGGGGGTACCAGGGATTGAACTCAAGGGTACTCAAGCACTGCCACATCCCCAGCCCTATTATGTATTTTATTTTGAGACAGGGTCTCACTAAGTTGCTTAGTACCTCACTGTTGCTGAGGCTGGCTTTGAACTCATGATCCTCTTGCCTCAGCCTCCTGAGCCATAGGGATTACAGGCATGTGCCACCATGCCTGGCCACAATCTCTTCTTAAATGTTTTCCCCCTTCTACATCATGAGCCTGTAGAGTGTAGTCTTAATAAACCCTTGAGATGCCCTGAGGTGACCTCATGGCTTCTTTCCTATTTTTTTCTGTAAAAATTACTTAGCATCTCCTTAGAGACTATAATCTCTTTGACAACCATACCTTCCTTGACCCCAGCTTTACATGCACTTTTCTGGTGAAACAGCAAGTTTTAAAAATCCTTTGACTTCACTTTCTGCCTCTTTTCTCACAGTAAACCTGGCTAAAAGCTTCCAGAAATATCCATGCCACTGACTGAATGCTGCACTGCCTTGACATTTCCTCTGTCAAATTAATTACTCCATTGCTTTTAAATTTGGCCTCACAGGGGCTGGGGCTGCAGCTCAGTTGCACAGTGCTTGCCTCGCATGTGTGAGGCACCAGGTTCAATTTTTAGCACAACATAAAAATAAACAAAATAAAGTCATTCTGTCTATCTACAGTAACAACTACAACAACAAAATAAATTCAGTCTCACACAAAGTCTCAGCACATGAACAAAATGTAGGCAAATTCTTTGCCAGAATTTAATACTTGTGGCCTCTAATCCAGTTCCCGAGAGTCCTAATTTCCCTTTCTGAAACCTCATAAACACGGTCTGCACACCTATTGGCATTCTGGCCTTCTGACCTCCCACCAGAATCACCTATTAAGCTCCACTTACATTATAAAGTTTTCCAGCTAGCATCTTTAAACTTTTTCCTCCCACAATCCAGCAGCAAAGGCTTCTGAAGCACATGGTTTGGTTGGTCACAGCAACAACCCCACTTCTCAGTACCAAGTTTTATACTCAGAAGAAGAAACATTTATTTGGGTTCACTGTATTAGAGGTCTCAGTCCATAGACCAAGGTGAAGCAGCACATCATGGCTGAAAGATGGTGGTAGAGGGAAGTTATTCTTATGGCAGTAAGAAAGCATACCCACACATACATGCACACACACACACACGCACACACGGGGGGGGGGGAGAATAAGAATAGGGGGCCACAGGAAGAACAACCCTTCCAGGGTATGCCCCCAGTGACCCACCTCCTCCAGCCACGTCCTTGCTGCCTACAGTTACCACCCAGTAAGTCCATTCAAACTCAGATGGACTGATTATACTACAGCTCTCATAATCAAATCATTTCACCTCTGAATATTCCTGCATAAACAGAAGCTTTGAGGGAACACCTCATATCCCAACTATAACAGATGCTATAACCATCTGTATGCAGAATTTTGTGTGGACATACGTTTCTAATTCATTTGGGTAAATACCAAGGAGCACGATTGCTGGATCATATGGTAAGACTAGTTTTGTAAGAAACTGCCAAACTTTCTTTCAAAGTGGGATTCTGAATTCCCACCAGCAATGAGGAAGAGTTTCTCCATCATTTGGCATCACCAGTGTTCCATATTTTGGCCATTCTAACAGATGTGTAGTGACATCTCATTGATGTTTTCATTTGCAATTTCTTAAAGATATTGCATGTCTTTGTATGCTCACTTGCAATCTGTGTATCCTCTTTGTGAGGCGTCTGTCCAGGTATTTTACATGTGTTTCAATCAGGTCATTTTCTTACTGTCGAGTTCTGAAAGTTCTTTGTGTATTTAGGATTACAGTCCTTTATCAGATGTCTTTTGCAAATATTTTATCCCAGTCTGTGACTTGTCATTATTCTCTTGACAGTGTCTTTCAGAAAGCTAAAGTTTTAAATTTTAATGAAGTCCAGCTTCTCAATTCTTTCTTTCATGGATCCTGTCTTTGATTTTCTGGTTAAAAAGTCAAGGGAGATCCGTGGAACAGAGGAAGGGGATTGAGGAGGATGGATGGGAAAAAGGAAGGAACTGTGGAATTAAATTGACCAAATTATGTCATGTACATATATGAATATACCAGAGTGAATTCTACCTTTATGCATATCTATAAAGTATTAATTAAAAAGACAAGCAAACAAAAATAAATATAAGGAAGACCATAGAGTAGTGTGAAAGGAGGAGGAGAGGGTAGGTGGAAGTACTGAGGATTAAAATGGAGCAAATTATGTTCCATGCATTTTGTCAAAATGAACTCCACTACTTGTCCACTATAATGCACTAATAAAATCATAAAATGTTTGTAATAAAATAAAAAACTTCTACCGACATCTCAGAATAACTATCTTTAATGGTAGGGCAAATTACATACATTGAGTTACAGAAGTTTAGTGCTAAAACAGAAATGATAAAATTAGTAATTTTTCGTATGGGAAAACTGGGATCAAGAGACGCTGTAACTTGGCAATGTTCCTATTCATAGGGAGCATCATAATTCCAGTTCTCCTGACTCAAATATAACCCTGCTGTTAAAATTTATCATTTACTTTCTAATGACTTAAAGACTATTAGAATTTATATACCTTTACTTTGTGCCATTTTCAATTACTAATATTCAATCTTTTAAAAAACTTTTTTATTTGTCCTAATTAGTTATACATGGCAGTAGAATGCATTTATGCATTTTGATAAGTCATATACATAAATGGAGTATAATTTCTCATTTTTCTGATTGTGCTTACAGTAGGATCACATCAGTCAAGCAGTCATATATATACATGAGGTAATAATGTCTGTTTCACCCTACTATCCTTCCTACCCTCATACCCTTCCTCTCCTTTTACTACCCTCTACCTAATCTAGAGTAACTATTCCCTAGTGCCTTCCCCCTCCTCATTGTGAATTAGCATCTGCATATTAGAGAACACATTTGGTCTTTGGTGTTTTGGGTTTAGCTTATTTTGTTTAGCATGATGTTTTTCTAACTCCATCCATTTACCAGCAAATGCCGTAACTTCATTCTTCTTTAAAGCTGAGTAATATTCCATTGTATGATATATATATCTATACCTATATATATCTATACCTATATACCTATATATATCTATACCTATATACCTGTATCTATATCTATATCTATATCTATCCATTCAGTTGTTGAAGGACACCTAGGTTGGTTCCATAGTTTACCTATTGTGAGTTGAGCTGCTATAAACATTGATGTGGCTGTGTCACTGTAGTATGCTGATTTTAAGTCCTTTGAGTATAAACTGAGGAGTGGAATAGCTGGGTCAAATGGTGGTTCCATTCCAAGTTTTCTGAGGAATCTCCATATTGCTTTCCATAATGATTGCACCAATTTGCATTCTCATCAGAAATGTATGAGTGTACCTTTTTCCCCACATCCTCACCAACATTTTTTGTTGCTTGTATTCTTGATAATTGTCATTCTGATTGGAGTGAGATGAAATCTTAGAGTAGTTTTGATCTTCATTTCTCTATTGCTAGAGATGTTGAACATTTTTTTCATTTATTTATTGCTCAAAAGTGTTCCTACACATTAGTAATGAATCCACTGAAAGAGAAATTAAGAAAACTATCCCATTCATGGTAGCCTCAAAAAAATAAAATATCTGGGAATTAATCTAACAAAAGAGGTGAAAGACCTCTACAATGAAAACTACAGAACACTAAAGAAAGAAACTGAAGAAGACCTTAGAAGATGGAAAGATCTCCCAGATAGGCAGAATTAATATGGTCAAAATGGCCATACAACCAAAAGTGTTACATAAATTTAATGCAATTTCTATTAAAATCCCAATGACATTCTTCATAGAACTAGAAAAAGCAATTGTGAAATTCATTTGGAAAAATAAGAGACCCAGAATAGCCAAAGCAATGATTAGCAGGAAAAGTGAAGCTGGAGGCATCACAATACCAGGCCTTAAACTATACTACAGAGCTATAGTAATAAATTCAGCATGGTATTGGCACTAAAACTGACAAGTAGACCAATGGAACAGAACAGAAGACACAGAGACAAACCCACATAAATACAGTTTATCTCATAATGACTAAAGTGCCACATTCACTGGAGAAAAGATAGCCTATTCAACAAATGGTACTGGGAAAAATGTAAAGCAACATGCAACAAAATGAAATTAGACCTTTATCTCTTACCCTGCATGAAACTCAACTCAAAATGGATCAAAGACTCAGGTGCTAGAACAGAGACCCTGTGTCTAATAGAAGAAAAAGTAGGCCCAAATCTTTACCATGTTGGCCTAGGTCCTGATTTCCTTAACAAGACCCCTAAAGCACAAAAAGTTAAATCAAGAATCAGTAGATGGGATGGATTCAAACTGAAAAGCTTCTTCTCAGCAAAAGAAATAATCAATAATGTGAAGACAGAGCCTACAGATTGGGAGAAAATCTTTACCACATGTTCCTCAGATAAAGCGTAAATCTCCAGGATATATAATGAACTCAAAAAACTTAGCACCATAAATACAAATAACCCAATCAATATTTTTTAAATTTCAAAAATGTCAGTTGCTTTTAGTTCACTTTTATTATTATAAATAAGTGCTTATTGTAAATTACCTATTGTTATAATTGTTTATTTTTTACTAATATTTCAAAAACATTTTCATAATAAACCCTCAACTATTGAAAATCTTTTGTATTTAGCTTTTCTAAATTCATAGTATGTATTATTTAATAATCAGTATTATTATTAAAATAGACAAAGTTTTAATAAATATGTTAAAATGGTTAATTGAGGAATAAATTCCTTCCTTTGGTCCAGAGGTTGAATTCAGATTTTATTTTTCTAATTCAAAGTCTTCAATTAAATTTCAAAATAATACATGGCCTAAAACCCTAATTTTGTAAAATGATGTTCAATATTTATTATCAATAAGTGTCATTGTGTAAATATGAAAATAGGATATTACCTTTACTCAAGGTCATTTAGATTTTCTCCAATATTCTCAAAGTTTTCTAACTTTGTTTTACACTTAAGTTTTTGACCCATTTATAATTAATTTTTGTGAAGAATATAAAGTCTAGATTCACTTTTTAAAATTTTTTGGCATGTGGATGTCCACTTGTTCTACAACCAGTTGTTGAAGACTATCTTTGCTCCCTAGTGTTGTCCTGCTCCTTTGTCAAAGCTCAGTGGACTCTATTTATGTGGGTCTGCATCTGGGCTCTCTGTTCTGTTCCATTTCTCTCTCTCTCTCTTTCTCTCTCTCTCTCTCTCTCTGTCTCTTTTTTGCCACATGATATTGATTATTGTAACTTTATAGCAGGTGTTTATATGCCAGTTCTCCAGTTTTGCTCTTCTTCAATATTGTGTTAGTTATTCTGGGCCTTTTGCCTCTGTCTATATATAATCCTTCGAATAAGTTTGTTGTTATAGACAAAATTTGCTGGGATTTTGATGGGTATTATGTTGAATCTATGGAAGTTGGAAAGAACTGAGATCTTGGCAGTGCTGAGTCTTCCTGCCCATGAAAATAGAGTATCTGTCCCTTCATTTGCCCTTCCTGATATCTTTTGTCAAGGTTTTGTAGTCTTCCTCATATAGATCCTGTAACGTATCTTGTTAGATGTGCTCACAATATTTTCTTCTTATTTTTTAATGTCCCTGGAATTGATAGCAATATCCTGTCTTTCATAGATATATTAATAATTCATTTCTCTCTCTTTATTCTTAGACCAGAGGCTTATTGATTTTATTGGTGTTTTAAAAGTACCAGATTTCAGTTTTGTTGATTTATCTATTGATTTTCTATTTCCAATTTCATTAATTTTTCTCGTTTTTCTTTTTTTAAAATTTATTTGCTGTTGCTTTTTTTTTATCCACCTTTAACTTTTTTTTAGACTGTATTTTGATTCATTGTACAACTTTCCATTTCTATGGTTGTGCACAATGTAGATTCACACCATTCATGTAGTCAGTCATACATGTACTCGGGTAATGTCTGCCTCAGTCCACTGTCTTTCCTTCCCCCACCCGCTCCCACTCCATTTCCATCTACACAATCCAAAGTGCCTCCATTCTTCTCTTACCCACCCAACCATCACCCCACCCCCCACATTATGTATCTTCATCCACTTATCAGAGAAAACATTCAGCCTTTGGTTCTTTTGGATTGGCTTATTTCACTTAGCACGATATTCTCCAACTCCATCCATTTACCAGCAAATGCCATAATTTTATTCTTTATGGCTGAGTAGTATTCCATTGTGTATCTATACCATAGTTTCTTTATCCATTCATCTGTCAAAGGGCATCTAGGTTGGTTCCACAATCTAGCCACTGTGAATTGAGCAGCTATGAACATTGATAGGACTGTTTTCTGTAATATGCTGACTTTTTTTTTTTTTTTTTTTTTTTTTTTTTTGAGATGGAGTCTTGTTGTGTTGTTCAGGCTGTCCTCAAATTCTGGGTTCAAGTGATCCTCCTGCCTCAGCCTCTTGAGCAGCTGGGATAATAGGCTTGCACCCCCATGCCTGGATTCTACTCTAGTTTTTATTGTTTCTTTTCTTCTGCTCACTTTGGATTTAATGTGCTCTTCTTTTTCAGTTTCCTAAGGTGGAAGCTTTGGTTATTAACTTGAGATCTTTCTTCTTTTCTAACATGGACATTAACACTAATGCATTTCCTCTAAGCACCTTTTTCACTGTGCCCGTGCATTTTGATAAGTTGCATTTTGTCTTAGTCCAAAGTATTTTAAAGTTTTTTGTAGCAATTTCTCCTTTGATTCACATATTATTAGTGTTGTGTTAATTTACAGGCAGGATTTTCAACTATCTTTCTGTACTGATATCTGGTTTAATCCCACCGTGGTCTGAAAGCAGATATGTTATGATTTCTTTTCTTTTTAAATTTGTTAAACTGTATTTTATGCCCCAGAATGTGGTCAATCATGATACATGCTCCACGAGAATCTGAGAATAATGTGTAATTTCCTGTTGTTGAACGGGGAAGTCTGTTGGATTATAGCCAACTGATTGAGATTGCCTTTGAGTTCAACTATATTTTTGGTAATTTTTTAGCTGAACCTGCATGCAGAAAACTTTTCATCAAAGAGTATTGATGTCTCCAAGTAGAATAGTCGATTCAGCTATTTCTCCTTGCAGTTCTATTCTTTATGTATTTTGATGCTGTGTTGTTTGGGGCATACTCGTTAAGGATTTGACTCTTTTATCATTACATAATACCTTTTCTTATCCCTGGTAACTTGTTTTGCTCAAAGTCTCCTGTCTGAAATAAATACAGCTTTTCCTTTCTTGCAATTAGTTTTTATCATGGCTTATCTTTCTTCATTCCTTTACTTTTAATCCATAAAAGTTTTTATATTTAAAATTGGTTTCTTGTTGATAACATACAACTGGATCTTATTTTTTGATCAAGTCTAATAATCTCTGTCTTTTACTTGGTATATTTAGACAATTGGGCATTATACTTTAACCATCACTGTTATATAATCAGATTAATATTTACCGTATGTTTCTTTTTATTAGACTTGTTCTTCTTGTTTTTCTTGGTATTGAGGATTGAACTCAGGGGCACTCGACCAGTGAGCCACATCCCCAGCCCTATTTTGCATTTTATTTAGAGACAGGATCTCACTGAGTTGCTTAGTGCCTCTCTTTTGCAGAGGGTGGCTTTGAACTCTTGATTTGCCTGCCTCAGCCTCCCCAGCTTCTGGGGTTACAGGTGTGCACCACCACACCTGGCTACTAGCCTTGTTCTTTATTCCTATGTTTGTACTTCACACTTTTTCTGCTTTTTGTGACTTTGAGCATTTTATTTTATTCAATTTTTTTCTCATACCAAATATAACCTTTTATAAATTATTTTTCATGACTGCTCTAGAGTTTGAAGCATATTTAGCAACTCCTCCAAGTCCATTTTCAAACAGCACTAGGCCACTTCAAGAGTACTGCACGTGCCTTAAAATAACCAAGTGTTCACAGTTCCTCTCTGCTGGCCCCTAGATAGGTGCTGTCACTGATTCCACTAATGCACAAGCATATGCAATTGCGTACATTGTTGTTATTTTGAACAGACTCATCTGTGACATCAATTAAGAATTAGCAAGAGTTTATATTGTGCTTTCCCCAGTGATGATGTTTTTCCTTTCTTTATATAGGTCCAAGTTTCCGACCAGCAGAAATCTTTCTGACAAACTTCCTGTAACATTCCTTGGAAGATAGGTCTGCTGGCAACAGATTCCATCAATTTTGGTTTGTTTGAGTCAATCTTGGTTTCTTTTTCATTTTTGAAGAGTAATTTTTCACAGTACCAAATTCTAGATTGGCATTTTTTTTTTCTTTTTATACTTTAAATATTTCACCAATTCTCTTCTTGCTTGCATTGTTTTTTTGAGGGGAAAAAAAAGGAATACAATGATTATCTTTGCTCCTTTTATAGGTAAGATATTTTTCTGACTTCTTTTAAGATTTTGCCCTTCATCTTTGATCTTCTGAAGTTTGAAAATGACATACCCAGGTGTAGCTTTTCTGTTTATTTTGTTTTTATCCTATTTGGTGTTCTCTGAGCTTTCCAGAGCTGTGGTTTATTGTCTGTTATTGATTTTGGAAAATCCTGTCATTACTGGTTACTGCTTTTCCTTTTTTCTTCTCCTTCTATCCCCCAAATGTGTCGTTCCTTTTGTTTTTGTCTCTGTACTTCTTGGATATTCCTTCTTTTTATACGTCTCTTTTCCTGATGCTTTTCAGTTTTGCACATTTCTGTTGTCATAGCCTCCAGCTCCAAGATGCTTTCCTTAGCCATGACCAGTCGGCTAATGAGTCCATTGAAGGCATTCCTCATTTCTGTTCTAGTGCTTTTTGAGATTTAGCAGTTTAAAAAATTCTTAGAGTTTCTCCCTCTTTCCTTATGTGGCCCATCTGTTCTTGTACATTGTTTACTTTACTTTTTCCATTAGAGCTTTAAGCATGTTAATCATACTTGTTTTAAGTTTGTGGCCTGGTAATTCCAACAAACCTGCTCTATCATTCTCTATTTCTAATGTTTATTCTGCCTCTGCAAACTGTGTTTTTGCCTTTTAGTATGCCTTGTGATTTCTCACTGCAATCGGAATGTGAGATGCTGGTGGAAAGAAAGGGTGGTAAACAGGCCTTCAGTGTGTGCAGGGGAGACATCCTACAACCCTGTGACTGGGTCCCAGTCTGCTGGTGCATCTGTAGCCCTGGTCTGTGAACTTCACCAGTGCTTCTCAGCTTAGCTCCCTCTGAGGCAGGTCAACTAACTGGGAGTGGAATCGGCTATTTCTCATCTCACATTTAGAAGGCTAATGGGGACTGGAGTTGGGTATTTCTATTTCCTCTGGTCAGTTAGGCTCTGATAAAACCCTCGTAGGTTAGTCTCTAGTAAAAGAGTTTCTCCTGAGGGCAGGTTTTGTTGACAGAGTGCTCCGACGACATATTTCACAATGATAACTTTCTCCACTTCTCTGTCAGAAGTGTGATGATATCTATCCATAACTGGGTCCCTATGGAGTGTGTGTTTGTGTGTGTGTGTGTGAATTTTGTAGTTCTGGAGATTGAACCCAGGACCTTGTGCGTGGTAGGCAAGTGTTCTATGCCTGAACTACAACCCCGGCCTTGCTCCCTGGAGTTTAAACTCAGACTTGTTCACACTGAGCCTCTACAATTCATTAATTACAGTTTGGTATTTTTACACTGGCACTGGTTCCTGTAAAAGTTTATTGGGTTTCTTTCCAGTAAACTGGGATTCTGTGCATGTGCCTGTCTGCATCTACAGTTGGGAGGCAATTCTTTGCCCTGTGACTTCATTTCTTTGATGGATTTAAGAAAAAAATTTAATTTTTCAGTTGGTTCAACTTTTACTTATAATTAGGGTGAAGTGGAGACTTCTAAGATCCTTACATGCCAGACTGGAAACCTGAATCCAAATTTATTTTAATAATGATATTTCATTATTACTGGCTTCTTCTATAATAATGATTTTTAAAAACCCAAACTATTAATCTGTGTCTAAAGACTTCTTCACTGAAATGCAAAAAGAGAACATGGCTCTGATCTCAATGACCAGGGAGTGAAAAATACTAATATCTGATTCCGTTTTGCTGTGCATGTGGTCCTTCAAGTTAGGTAGAGATCCTGTCAAATCCTCAATTAATCCTGTGGCCACAGACACTGGCTGAGCCCTTTGTGCATAATACACACTCTCTGGCTGTGCTAAGGCCCCACTCAGATTGCTGTGTCCCTGCCATTGTTCCTCTCAGGAAGCCATCCATGAGGATGGAGGGGGAAAACAGTGAGAGAAGCAAAACACAATAACAATCTGTTAAAGAAAACAATCCACTCTCCAGCTCGGGTTCGTTAGCCGTTTTGCAACACTTACCGCACAGAAAGCAGAATGCTGGATCTTCCCTGCAGAAACCATTGAGATTTTAATACAGCTTCTCACTGGATATGGTCTCAGATCCAGTGTGCTGTTTAAAGCCGTTTTAAAAGCTCATTGCCAGAATAGATGTTGGTTCTGCTTCTGGCCAGCCACTCTTCCCGGCAGCTGCTCCCAGCTAATGAAGAAATGAGCATCTCAGTGCTGGCTAGAAGCCGGAGAGAGGCACATGGTGGAAAACTCCAGGCAGGGAGTTCTCATTGCTGCAAGCCAGGTCTCCTCCGCTTTTGACCATGCCGGCGGCTCCCGTTGGTGAACCTGATGGCACATCACAAGGGCATTTCTGCCTTAAGGCTGCCGGCAGACCCCAGGGTGAGGATGCTTTCCAGAAAGGCCAGGGCAATTAAACGTCTCACGGAGAACAATGTGTGTTGACAAATGGCCTGAGCCGGTTTTTTCAAAGCAAAAATTGAAGCTGGGCTTTTGGAGTATACAGACACGGATCACTGAAAGAAGGTTTCATTTAAAGGGAGAAAATGTAATAAAAGCATGAAACTATTTCATGCTTCAGCTCCTCTATTTCTACAAAGACTAGAACAAGAATACAATCTAAGGAAATGGAGAAGTTCCCACCGCCCTCTCCCCACAAGCACCTAAGTTATAAAACAAGAAGGCTTCCATTCTCTGTCAACGAGAAGCCACCAAAAAAGAAAAAACGAAAAAATCCATCATTTCTTTTTGAAAATTATCTTCTTATTAAAATAGTTGGGAAGAAGAAGACATTTAGAGATTTTCTTAGTGGACAATTTAAATAATTATCAATGATCTTTCAGCTCTTCTGTTTTATTTACCCAGAAGTGATTATCCATCTAGGATTTCCTGGTCAACAGAGGCAAAGGTAAACCAAGCTAAGAATGCCCAGATGGTCCTTGAATCTAGTAAGTTCTCATAAGAATGCTTTATCTACAAACCTGCATTTGCTAAAAAGAGAGGAACTGATGGTGTGACTGAATGACTGTACTTAGGATTTAGTTTCAAGTTTCAGGTGTGTGGCTTACGCACCTTTCTTAAGGAGGGAAAGACCAAGGCGCCCTTATAGACAGAGAGCTCATCACTGAGCTCCCAACTCAAGCATGCTGGTTGGTAGGAAAGTGAGAGAAGTCACGGAGGTTTGGGGGGCTCACTAGCTTTGTTTTCATTTTACCTGCATGGGGGTGTTCTACCAAGCATTGTCAGTTTGGAGAAAAGACCATATAACGTTATTTAAAATTGTTATTTATGGAGGGCATTTATTTTCAAAATGTTTGGAAGAGTAGGAAGATTATGTGCAAGGGAGGGGAAAACGTGCAATAAATCTGGCAAATTGTTAAAGAAAATGAAGAAGTCAGAATAAGGGGAGAATATTTTGCACGCTGTGGATATAACATACGCTCTTCACATTGATGTGACCAGGCTTCTTTATCTGGTGATCCTGTACCATAGTGCTTGGGGAGACTGAAAACATGCATGGGAAAAATGACACTCATTTTTTTCTAAACTGTAATTGAAATTGAACTTTTCCTTAATTATGAATGTGGATTTCATTAGATTTGCCAAAGGGAATCATGGCGTAAAAATAGATTAAACCTCTGGAATATGAGTACCTTCACCAACAAATGGAAAAATAAGAATTTCTCATATGTAAATGAATGTGATCAGTGTAACTGGTGAACATATGAATCATTAAGAAATATTTTGAATCAAAGGACACTGATATTACCTATTGCACCCTAAATATACAGCATCTTGGTCTCTACAATTGATCTTTTCAATCGGATTCTATTTCTTTTTTTTTTAATTTTTATTTTTTTATTGTAAACAAATGGGATACATGTTGTTTCTCTGTTTGTACATGGCGTAAAGGCATACCATTTGTGTCATCATAAATTTACATAGAGTAATGTTGTTTGATTCATTCTGTTATTTTCGGATTCTATTTCTTCATTGAGTACCTGCTGTGAAGGAGGTATTGTGCCGTGCTCCGCAGGTCGTGGTGACTGGGGAAGCTGGCACGGCTTTGAAGACTGCATGCAACCCTCCTCTGGTGAGTTCATGCAACCTTCACCAGGTTGTCTCCACCTCCATAAGCACCTCATGGTCTTCTCCAGGTCACCAGGACTAGTGGATAGGAGACTGCAGAAAGATCGTCATTGAACACAAAGGAAAGCCTGTTTCCCAGAAAGGTAGTTCAGAGCATCGCGTAGGTCCTCAATATATACTACTTGGGACTATCACAGTTTTATGAGACTTGAGTGTAAGGATGGTCCACTTGACTTGCAGTCCTTATTCAAAAAGAGATGATTAATGGGAAGATATTGGACATGTTTGTTGATATGCTGAGACTCTAATTTCACATTATGCTTATTTGCAAATAGAATATATAAATATGTGAACATTTGACTTATTTATCATTTAACATCCCTCGGCCAGGTGAGGATGTACACCTCTGTCCAGTATCATGAGGGAGTTCCCCAAGCCTGGTCTTTGCATTCTCTTGAGAAAAAAGGTGGACCAGTGGAACCAGGACTTGTGTCACCTTAGAGTTTCAGTGTCGTGCCAATTAATAGACCTTTATGAGTTCTAGCCACATGATCTTGGGCAAGTTATTTATCTAAACCTCAGTTTGCTCATTTGCAAAGTGGTCATAATAATGATAGTATCTACTTCGTAGAATTGTCACAGGGATGAAATGAGAGAATGCTGGCTTAATGATTAGATGAGCGCTTGTCTCCGTCATTGACCGTAAGCAATCATCTTTATTAGAGTTGTTACCATGCACTCCAAAAGTCAGTGGATCGGCATGTGCTCCACTGACCCCCCAGACTCCTCTTTGTCTGTGCATTTGTTTTCTCTACTTCATCCGTGTATTATTCCCTTGAGCACTAGAATGAGGTGTGCTTCCTGTTGACCAGTCTCAGCTTTCCATTTGTCATTTGTGTACTTGAACTTATTCTTTCATGTCTCTCTCTCTTTTTTTTTTTTTTTTTCTTTTCCTGGATCTTCAACCTTTTCTTTACTTTTATTTAATCCGTAAATGTGGGTCAATCCATTCCAATCTGAAAAAAACAAAGCAAAAGTCCCCCTTCCAGCTCTTTAGCTGTACCTACACCCAACTGCCCAACTCTCTTTTCTTTTACAAACTTCTTGAACATTAGAAGACACAGTGACCACGTCTTCACTATTCCCAGTTTCCCAGTTTGCACTCTGAGTATCTACCTATGTCCCACCTTTGAGTCTGTGTATGAGGAAAGCTCATCCTTCTTCATCTGGATGTCTCCTTCTCACCATGGAAGATCCATCCAGTGGGACCACACCAAAAGCTCCCTGAATCTCATAGGCATTTGATATCAAATCCTTCTGTCCCAACCTGTGTGCTTCCATCTGCCTGCTGTAGCACTCATCCAATGTGACACGACCATTCTAGAAAGGTTTGCTAGACTTAACTGAATTCAAATACTCTATTGGAAAGGTAACTTTCAAATCACCTTTAGTATGTCAAATTAAGTAAAAACTCAAATGATTGAACAAATACAACTTCTTTCTTTCCTGTCCTACAGGAAGTAGCAGTTGGTTAAATATGAAAACCAATCTGTATTCTTTCAGCTTGTAAATATTATCATGAGTATGTTCCATCAATTTATTCATCATTAATGAACTATCATTATTAAATGTATCAATAGATGAATTGATAAATGGATGGATCTTGTAGATAGATAAATAGTCTAGGAAATAGAAGATCTATGTTCTAGTCAACAAACTGTGATCTTAGAAAATACCTTTTATTAATCTATTAATTAATTTAAACTAACTTCTTAATTCTCCTTATTAATTCCTTTCCTAATTTCTTCTTAAAAATATGGAAAATAATGACATTTCCCTGTCTCCTGACAACTATTCAGAGATTTAAATGAGATAGTATGCATGAGACTTCCATGTAAATGATCAAGTTGCTCATAATTGCACAGTATTGATATTAACATAGGCACAATTATTATTCCCAAATAAGTTATGATCTCACAATTTGTAAATAATTAGGTGGTTCTTTCCCTAATTACAATGAGATCATACCAAGAGCTGTCACTATCTCTGTGACTGTAATTTCAAGGTCATTTAAATCCATACCCTGCATGTCAGAGATATCTAGGACTACAGATTTATTTTGAAGCCAAAATCCTTCTTATTCTTAAGTATAAATAAATATGTTGAACATCTTATTATGTTTTTCAATTAAAATTAAAATTAAACTTAAAACTCTAATTTAGAGTTGTTTGACATGCTGATTTAATTTTATTTTATTTGGATATATGCCCAGAAGTAGGATTGCTGGATCATATGGTAGTTCTATCTTTCATTTTTGGAGGAAACTCTACACTGTTTTCCATAATGGCTAAACTAATTTACATTCCCATCAACAGTGTGCAAGGGTCTCTGTGCTAGCTTTTCAACACTGCAGCAAATACCTGAGAAAAACAACTTAGAGGAGGAAATGGCAGAAATATCATGGCAGAAGTCATGGCGGAGAATAGTTTCTCAACTGGTGGCAATCAGGAATGGAGTGGGCAGGAGCCAAAAAAGAGAAAGGGGCAAGAGCCAGAGACAAGAAATGCCTACCCTCCAGGGCACACGCCCAGTGACCTACTTACTCCAACCAAGTCCCCATCCTGCAGTTCCACCACCTCACAGTAATGCCATCAGACTATGAGTCCACGGAAGGATCAATCCACAGATGAGGCCTGAGTCATCATGGTCCAGGCACTACCCAAGAGCCCCACCCTGAGCATTGCTGCCTTGGGGACCAAGTGTCCAACACGGGGGCTTTTGGAAAACATTCCAGACCAAACCATAACGTTCCACTCCTACCTCCAAAACCTCATGTCCATTTCATAATAAAAAATGCAGTTGGTTCATCTCCAAGAGTCCTCAAAGTCTCAACAGTTCTCCCGCACTGCGAGAACAGCCAAGTCCAAAATCTCTAAGATTCAAAGCAACTTTAAGTTATGAGAACCTGTTAAGTGTTTATAAAAAGTTTACGTCTACATAGCATACAATGGTAAACATTTCTATCTCAAAGGGAGTAATGGGGGCATAGCCAGGAAGGTTGGGATCAAAGCAAAACCAAAGCTTAGCAGGGCAAGCAGTACATTCTGTGGTTCTATGTCTGGCATACGGGGCACATGATGGCATGACGTGGGCTTCAAAGGGCTAGGGCACCCCACCCCCACGGCCTTGCTGTCCATATGGCTTCTTTGTTGGGTTGGCTCTGCCATTGCCTGCAGCTTTCCTGGGCAGAAGTTCATGTTCCTGGCTAACTTCCTGGATTCTCCATTGCAGTTTTGGTTTTACTCTCACATCTTGATTTATCAGGATCTCAAAGACTACTGGCAGGGAGTCCAATTCTATTACCTATTGCCTGACCTTCCAGAGCTTTCTCTGAAGTCTCAGAGGAAGCTTCCATGACCTCACAACTCTTGCATTCTGCATTCCTGCAAAACCAGCACCACATGGATAATGCCAAGGCCTGCCATCAGCTCAAGCAGCATCTGGGCCCACTTGGACAATGACTGCAGTGGCTTCTGAGGGCCTGGATGGCTGAGCATGTTGCAATGATTTCTGGGGTAAGAACTTCTCAGGAGTCCCTGGGAAGCTCCGACCTGGAGCTGTCTTCTCAAAGTAAAGTCTTTCATGTGAATTTTCGTTTTCATGTCTTTGAGCCTGCAGTGGGTGGGATCTTTTTGATTCCTGAGATGTCCTCAAGCCTTTTTTCCTATTGTCTTAATGCAAAGCATCTTGTTTCTCTTTAATGGCATTATCTATTCAATAATCATATCTTCCTTGGCCCTGATGTTACATGCATTTTTCTGGCCCAAACCACAAATTTAAAAAATTTTTCTCCTTCACTTTTGTTCCCAATTCTCACTCTAAATATGGCTAGAAGCTGTAAGCAATACCTGTGCCACTGCCTAAGTGCTATGCTGACTTGGAATTTCCTCCACCAGATTAGTTTGTCACCTTTAAATTCAACTTCACAGGAACCCAGAAGACATGGACAAAGAGCAGACAAGTTCTTTGCCAGGATGTAATGTGTGGATTTTAGTTCAATTCCCAGTAGGGTTCTTGTTCCCATCGGAAGCCTCATGAGCACAGTCTGTGTTCCGTGCATCCTTATTGGCGTTCTGGTCTTCTGAGCTAATGCCTGAATTGCACTCGATCCTCTGTTTACAACATCCTGGGCTTCTCTAGCCGGGTCTCCAAACCATTGCACACTCCTCCCACAAACCAGTTCCAAAGGCTTCTGAACCATGTGGTCAGGTAGGGTCAGAGCATCAATCAGTCCCACTTTTGTGTTAGTCAGCTTTTTGTCACCATGATAAATACCCTAGAAAAGCAACTTAGGAAAGATTTGTTTGGGCTCTTGGTTTCAGGTTTCAAGATATAGCTGGCTCTAAGGCAGAAATATGGCAAAAAGCATGGCAGAGGAAAACTTCTAAACTGGTGGCAACCAGGATTGGAGTGGGCAGGAGAGGGAGAGAGAGAGAGAAAGGGGCAAGAGCCAGAGACAAGAAATACCTACCCTTCCAGGGCACACGCCCAGTGACCCACTTACTCCATCCAGCCCCAGCCTGCGTTCCACCACCTCACAACACTACCATCAAACTGTGAATCCACGCAAGGATCAATCCACGAATGAGTTCAGAGTCCTCCTGCTCCAGGCACTACCCAGGAGTCCCACCCTGAACATTGCTGCCTGGGGACCAAGTGTCCAACCCACGAGCATCTGAGGGACAATTTCATTGTGGTTTAAATTTGGATTTCTCTTATGATTAGTGATGTTGAGCATTTTTTATGTGCCAGGTGACCGTTTATACTTTCTTTTGGGGAATATCTATTCGGGTCCTTCGCCCATTTTTTAATTCTTTTTTTTTTCTTACTGTTAAATTGTTTTAGTGCCTTAGATATTTTAGACATTACTCCCTTGTCAGCTGTATAGTTCGTAGATGTTTTCTCCTTTTCTGGAAGTTGTCTCTGTTGACTGGTTCCTTTGCTATGTAGAATTAACGAAAGACCATTTCCTACAGGTACATAATAGTGCACTTTATTGTGGCACATTTGTACATGTGCACGACATAATCTGGTCAGTTTTGCTTCCCCTTGTTGTCCCCACCCCCATCCCCTCTTCCTTCTATTTCATGAGATCCTGTTTCTCCTTTTTCTCTCCAGCTTCCACATATGAGAGAAAACATGACTCTTGACTTTCAGCATCTGGCTCATTTTGCTTAACATTATATTCAAGTTCCATAAGTTTCCTGCAAATGACATAATTTCTTTCTTTTTTATGGCTGAATGAAACTCCATTGTGTATGTATACTACATTTTCTTCATCCATTCATCTGTTGATGGACAGCCAGTTTTCTTCCATAACTTGGCTATTTTGAATTGTGCTTCTATAAATGTGGATATGCATGTATCTCTGTAGTATGTTGATTTTAATTCTTTTGGATACAGACCAAGGAGTGGTATAACTGGATCATATGTTGGTTCTATTCTTAGTCTTTGAGAAAACTCCATACCAATTTCCATGTGATTGTACTAATTTACATTCCCACCAACAGCATGTAATTTTCCCTTTTTCCTCTGCATCCTCTCCAGCAATTATTATTTGTATTCTTGATTACTGCCATTCTAACTGGGTTATTTGTTTTTTTTCCATGTTAATTTTTTAAAGTTTTTTATATTCTATACATTAATCTTCTATCAGAAGAGAACCTGGCAAAGATTTTCTTTCATTCTATAGGCTCTCTCTTCATACTCTTAATTGTTTCCTCGGCTATGCAGAAGCTTTTAAATTTGATGCCAGTCTATTTATGGATTCTCCATATTGTTTTCTGAGTTTTAAGGGTCCTATTGCTAGTGCCTAAATGTTGTAGTGTTTTCTCTGTCTTTTTCCAGTAAATAGGAAAAAGAGGGAAATAAAAGGGATAAAAATAGAAAAGAAGCCAAGTCATCAGTGTTTTCAGATGATGGTATGATCCTATTCTTTGGAGATCTCCAAAGCTCCATCAGAAGGCTTCTAGAGTTGATTAAAAAAAAAAAAAATAAGCAAAGTAGCAGGACACAAACTCAAGATACAGAAATCTATAGCTTTTCCATACACAAATAGTGAATCTTCTAAGTAAGAAATCAAGGAAACAATTCCATTACAATTGCCTTTAAAAAAAATAGCATAGGAATAAATTTAACCAAAGAGGTAGAAGACCTTCACAATGAAAATCACATAGCATTGAAGAAATAGAAGAAGACACTAGAAGATGGAAAGGCCTCCCATGTTCTTGGAGAGGAAAATCAATATTGTTAAAACAGTCATATGAATCCAAAAGCAATCTACAGATTCAATGCAATTCTCATCAAAATACCAATGGCATTCTACACAGAACTGGAAAAAACAGTCCTAAAATTCATATGAAGAACAAAAGATCCGGAATAGCCAAAGGAATTCTGAATAAAAAAGCGACCCTGGAGATACCACAATACCAACTTCCCGGTTATATCCCAGGCTACAGTAATGGAAACTGCTTAGTACTGGCATAAAAACAGACCTGTAGGCCAATGAGTGGAATAGAAGACACACAGACGAAGCCACATAGACACAGTCGTATGATCCTAAACAAAGGCACCCAAACAGAGAAAAGATACCATTTTTAACAAATGGTTTTGGGGAAACTGAATATCAATATGTAGGAGAATGAAACCAGATTCCTGTCTCTCACCCTGCACAAAAGTCAACTGAAAATGTTTCAGTGACCTAGGAATTATACCAGTGACTTTATAACTGGGTAACCTTTTAAATTTGATATGATCTCATTTGTCTGTTTTTGCTTTTGTTTTATGTGCTTTTGGGGTCATATCCCCAAAATTCATTGCCCAGACAAATGTCATGAAGTTTTTCCTCTGTTTTTCTCCCCTAGTAATTTTAAATTTTCAGATCTTACATTTAAGTCTTTAATTGATTTTGTGTTGATTTTTATCAACAAAAAATGTGATATGTTTCTAATTTTATTCTTCTGTATACAGACATCCCAGGTTTACCAATGTCATTTATTGAAGACACTTTCCTTTATCCATTACATGTGCTTAGCATCTTTATCCAAAACAAATTGACTGTAAATGCATAGATTTATTTCTGGACTCTCTATTCTGTTCTAAGTTCTCTTTTGTTACAGAGGACCCAGCTCATAACTTACGAGTAGAAGGAAATTATTTTCCTGCCCTACATTTACATGCTATGTTCACTTTACATATGAAAATTGAATGATTCATGTGTTAAAAAATCTGTCTACTTTTCCTACACGCATGTTTCTTTCAACAAAGAGAACATTTAAATAATAACCAACAGAGAAGAAGAATGAGATAAGAAGAAATATCAGCATTGAAAAAGAAACAGAAAATAATGAAAGGGTATAAAGGGAAAATGGTCAGGGAGGCTGCACCTGCCAGGAAGGTCTGATGTCCCCAGCAGTGCTGTGTGGGGCCTCTGTGGGAGTGCCTGGTGCTTTTGACAGCCTTTTGCAGCTTAATTGCTTCCAGAATCTTCAGTCAGGACTTGGCCCATCTCTTCTTGTTGAAGGTAAAGGTAACAATTCTTGCTCCAAAACTCTAGAATAGTTGTTCTATAGAAAACTGTAGAACAGTTGTTCATCAGCTGGAGGTTGTCAGAGTCTTGATCTACTCTATTCTTTGGGTGATTTCATACTTGTGAATTCGTTGCTATCTTTAGATGGAACAAACTCAGACTAACAAACTTAGAACTCAGAACAAACTTAGACTAATTTGCTAACAAAGTCAATACATTTCCCTCTTATGTGGCAATACTGCTCTCCATACAGTGTATGCAATCCCTTTGGAATGTAGGTAAAGACACTGTTAGCTGACAAGTTAAAAATAATGTTGCCAGCACTTGATGACTTGCTTCTCTCTTTGAGCTTCTCCAACATTAGCCCCCAGTCTGCATTGTTTATTGTGTTATAGTGTTGTTGTTAGCAGGTGTTGGGCTTTCCCCCTGCACATCCTAGTCTTGGCTCCTCATCTAGATCATAAGTTATTTGAATGCAGGATCCGTGTTTTATAATTTTTCAAAAATTACTCTAACCTTGAACTTCATTCATAGTATGTTCAGTTCTCACTGATTAACGGATGGTCACTCATGTGCTTAGGTCAGAGAAGGAGAGAGTATGCTCATGGATGAGTGGCAGGGAATTTTTCTTGTAGCATTTAAGGATAGAATAGGCTTTCTTCTGCTTATATTCTTACAATAACTCAAAGAAATGGACCAGAAAAATCATGACAGTCCCTGTCAGTTCTATGGTCTGTGCACCTGATAAAAATAAATAATTTTTAAAAATCATGCAAGTAATTGTTTGGTCTACTCAATACCAAATAACCCATTTTATTTTTTTATTTTTTATTTTTTTACAAAATTGACCAACTTGCCCAGTTGTTTCGTCTTTGTGTGGACAAAGCCTGGGTTTCTATTGATGAAACTATATTTCATGCTCATGCTCTGAAACAGCTGTAGTTCAGTGATTTGAAATAACTTAATGAGGTATTGATTGTGTCTGTTCAGAAAGCTCTAAAACAACTACCAAAAATGCGGAAGGCAACATCATGAGGGAGCAGGAATGAAAGAGGTGACTTTCTAATGAATACAGTAGATGAGTTCCTGTCAACTTGACTATTTGAATTGGATGCCTTAGAATTAGAAAAATGAATTATTTAATTGTAGATGAAAAATGAGTTCATTTTGCTCACTTGGAATTTCAACTTGGAACTGAATCACGCGCATCTCAGGAAACATAAAAATTAAAAGAAAAACTAGCTCAAAGATGAATAGTTGTGGCAAGTTATTTTTTTCAAGCCAATTTTTAGTTGTTCAAACTAGAAGAAATGGCGAGAAACTTAGGGTAGAAATAAGGCTCTAGGGAAAGGAAATAAAGGAACTGTTCCTTTTGCATGTTTTCCTAAATACTCCCCGGTGGCTCTTAATGAGCTGCATTATTGCTTCTTGGCTATGGAGTTGCGTGGAGCGCCGCCATAAATTAGTGAGATGGAGGGAATTTGAATGAGGGTACTACAGAGGCAAGAGTGCTGGAAACTAATTCCCCATCTTCCAGTTAGCTGGAATGAACAGTTGGCATCCTGAGGGTTATCTCTGATTTACCCAACTCTACAAAGAACCTTCTAGAATCACCAGGTCAATGATTATACTAAGCAGGGAAACTGATGTTGGCCTGGCACTGCTCTCTTCCTGGTCACCCCTATTTCCTTTCACTAAGAAAACTCAGTCATGGAGTCAGTTCCTTTCACTGAGGTTAGTGAGTAACAAGGAGGGATTTCCAGCCAGTGCATTTGGAGAGACCTCCCGGGTCAAGGAAATCATTGGGAAGAAAATATGCAGCCACCCACTTCTGGTGGTTGACTCTCCTTCACGGAGGAAAAGGTCCTCTCAGGTACTTTCTCAAATTTAAATTTGGTTGGGCTGCTCGATGTCAGACAGATTGCTTTAAAGTCATGGTCCTCCAACTGGACCAAGGGTGACTTTTGCCTCCCAAAGGACATTTGGCAGTGTCGGGAGACATTTTGGTTGTCACAACTTGGGGGAAGGGAGGTCCCACTGGCATTTAGTGAATAGAGGCCACGGAATAACTGCCAAACAGGCTAGACTAGACAGGACAGCCCTGTGACAAAGGTCGATCTGCCCTGCACACGTCAAGAGTAACACTGCTGAGAAGCCCTCGAAGGAAGGACCAGTAGGAAACCGGGAAGGACTTTGAAACTAAAGGAAGGAAAGAAATACAGGAAGAAAAGGTAAAAATGGGACAAGGCGATTAAATATCTTGTGAGGTATGTAAAGTTACCTGACACAGATGCCAGACTATGTGGCTTAGAATCGCCCTGGCAACTTGCCCAGAGCCTCAAGGTTGAAAACTGATTTGCATGTAATGATACGTCTACACAAAATGCATAGGTATGATAAATACGAACAATGGTGGCCATTTCTTTAAAATGCCTATTTCCTTCCATTGCCAGAAAATTTTCACTTACTCAGTGCCTGTGCCCTGGCCCTCTGTGTTCCATATATTTTTAAGAAGTGTTCACATTTGGCTTCTATATGGTTTAAAACAGCCACCTACATCAGCTGTCCTTTTGAGGGTAAGTTAATTGCTTCAGAAACAGAAGGAACTTCTGTTAAGTCCCTTGCTTTTCTATATGCAGAGTAAATTAGTACAGAAAAGATACAGCTCTTGAATGGAAAGAATTAAGAGTTTCTTTATAGGGGAATATGGGCTTCCTGCACTTACAATATTAATAATCTTAAGGAGCTTAAAGGAATTTGCATGTCACAGTCTTACAGAGCACTGTTTTATGTCTATTTTTCAGTCTAAGGTGAGAAGCTGACTTTAATATGCTCTATGCTCTCTTGCTCCCTACAAGCCCAGGGTCCTGCTCTCTTCTGTTATCAGGGTGAAGGTAGGACACTGTGTCACACACTCACTGCAGCAGGATGCAAGGTTTGTCAATCATTTATTTCAGGGAACTCAGGAATCTGGGAAAAATTAAATGCTAAACTTTTAAAATATGTCCTTAGGTGCATTTTCCTGGGATGAGTTTCATGTGTACACAATAATCTAAAATGTCTTTGACTCTTAAAGAGCTGAGGACCACTGCAGTGTGATATGCCACTAATAAATCCAGGCTTACGAGCTTCTACTCTCTATGGCTTTTAACCTTAGTTTTATTTACTTACTCATTCATTTATTTGCAGTGCTGGGGTGGAAACCAGGACCTTGTGCTTGCTGGCGAGTGCTCTACTGTGATGGCAAAACCAGACCTGGTTGTGAAATGAAATTACAAAAATGTTATGGGAAGAATCCAACGCCTGGGGAAGAGGTCAGTTCTCTCCCCTCTCTTAGTCTTTCTCCAGGAAATCTAATTAACCATGGGCCCTACCTTTTGCATTGTCAATAACTGCCCTAAGAGTCTGACTACTCCCCCCCTGAAATGTAATAGACGTCTGTGGAAAGAGCTGTTCCTTCTTATCTGTTTTGTGCGCATGCTTTATGTTAGAGACCCTGCACAGGCCTTCAGCTGCATAGATTAGGAATTTTTTTTTTTAAAAAGAGGAAAAAGCCCCAATGATAGGATGAGTGTAAGACGACGTCAAATAACCTATAAATATTGTGAGAAACTGTGGATCAGGGCTCAGAATTTTGGAGTGCTAATCTCCTCTGGGCCTGCTGTCGTAAAATAAATCTTGGTTTCTCCTACTTTCCAAGTGCCGTCTTGTTACTTCTGAGGTGCAACCCAAACTCTCTAGGGCTGTTAACTTTAAAAAGGAAAAAAAAAAAAAAACCTGTATTCTAGACACCACAATTGACCCTGGAAACTGCATGGAAATGTGTGCTATTAGTCACAGAGAGGCAAAGGAAAACAGCATAGATGGGTCAGGGTCCCCATTGCCTCTGGTCACAGATAAAGAGTCGTCGTGAAACCTCATTCATCAGGGCTACCCGTGGAGTTCCAATGAATGATACTCATCTTTCTCCCCAGATTTTGGAGCCAATGGAGAGATGGGCTAGAGAAGACAGACAGATGGGGAATGAAAAAAAAGTTGGCTTCGTTATTGATGAAGCTGATCGGAAAGCATGGTTTTCAACGTGGGCCAAATGGTGTTAGTGACGCTTCTCTGGATTGTGCCAGCTGTCTTGGGCCCAGCTGAACAGCACAGTGAGCGTCTTTCTTAGGTCAGAATGCCTGATCTGCTGAAGGTGACTGTGCTGCAGGGACTGGACCTGGTGCCGCTCCATCCCTCTCTCTACCTCACCAGCCAGATAGTCCTTTGCTAGTGGGAGCAATGAGCGCAGGGCCGTTGCCCCTCTGGAAGACAGGATCCACTACCTTCTTTACAACATAAGGGGTTAGGGTCAACTTTTTTTTTTTCAAATTTAAATGAATCTCTGCATCAAAATACAAACCTGGTGAGGAGCTATCCCGAGGCTCATTTCAAAACTGAAAATAAGAGTGTGTCAAGGCCACGTAGAGGAGAAAGGTACCAACGAAAGAGGTTGCGGAGAGACCGCCCACAGTCAGGTAGATCTCTATTGCCAATACCTCTCAATGCCAACTGTGAGAGCTAGACATGTTTAAGGACCAAAACTGGCTAGGACATGGGAGATGAGGGAGCGAGAGTCAGAAGCGAGCCCCAGATAAAGGTGATTCCAAGATGTGCCGCCACCTTGGAGCCACTTTGTCTTGTTTTCCTTTTCTAATTTCACCTCCTTTGGTGTGACAAAAGTTCTTTTACTTCCTATCTGACATCCTACGGACTTTAAATGCTTTCAAGTCCCAAATAGTAACAATAGTTACCTTTGAGAAAATCTGGAGAACTCAGACTCTGGAGGCAGGAACAGCATTCTCAGGGGCCTTAGGGCTCTTGCATGTGTGGTCGATGATTGTCCCGATTTTTCTGACCCCTCTCAGGTTATACCTGATGTCCTGCTAGAACTATTAATAGTCCTTCCATTTACTCTCAAGAATGTCCTAGTTTGGATGATAAATCATATGGTCACTCTGCTTTTACTTTAATGTTTGGTTTGTTCTTTTTAAAAAAGGAATGGATTTATTTTCATTTGTGTGATTATAATTAGTCTCATAAAAGGCTATGACATGATAATGGCTTTCAAGAAGATCAGCTGATAGTGGTAATAAAGCAGGCATCAACACAGTGCTTTGCATTCGACAGAAAACGTCCTCGGGCGTACGTGAGAGGCTAAACGGCAGGGTTTCCACGCAGCTTGATAGATGAATGAGCAGGTGGAACCCGGTGATAAGGATAGCAGGCGTTAATATATTAGCTACACAAAATCCTCAACATCATCTCCGACTTCACCCACCTAAGCTGGTGACTCCATTGCATGGAGCTTTTCTCTTTCTTGACTTTTTTAGGTAGACAACAGTATTTGGAGCTGTGTTGGTCTGTCCAGCAGTTGGCCTTTCCACCAACTCCTCACTTATACGTTGTTTAACCCCTAACTGGAACTCTATTTTCATAGCCCTCAACACAGGGCCAATTACTGTACAAAGTGCAAGAAAACGGTAAGTAGCTGAACATATTGCTCTCCAACTCCTGGGGCCACGGATTCCCAGTTTTTTCTCTCTGATGTGGACAGAAGCCCCTTGAAGCCCCTCTTTGTTTGGAACCCTCCAGCCAGTTCTTCCTGCCAGGTTGTCAGACTGTGCCAACATCTGCTAATCTGTGTCATACAGAAGAGAAGGAAGAGCCTAATGGATTTCCCCTTTCGAGCTTGCTGTCAGGGACAAAGGCTAGTGTCAGTGCCATGGTAGTTTGTGGCTCTACATTGGTGGTTCTTCTCAAGACTACCATAGATGTGGCAGTACTGCTTGTTAAAATAGGAAAATATTTCTGATCCAGTGGATAATAGCCTGTGTTCCAAGGTCCTTTAAGTTGTTCTGCACCTTGTTTCCTTGACTGTCTTCTCAGGCATCCTTAGATGTCCTCAGATTCAGCAAATAAGGATCAACAACTGGCATACCAAGAGGATACTGGAAGCTGGGGGCAGTGGCACACCCATAATCCCAGTGGCTCCGGAGGCTGAGGCTGGAGGATCATGAGTTCAAAGCCAGCCTCAGTAATTTAGCAAGGCTCTAAGCAACTTAGTGAGACCCTATCTCTAAATAAAATATAGAAAGGGCTAGGGATGTGGCTCAGTGGTTCAGTGCCCCTGGGTTCAATCCCCAGTACCAAAAACAAAACAAAACAAAACAAAAACTTGGACCTTGCTCCATCCCTTTTTGATTAACTGTGCCTTACCTTATTGGTGTTTGGATACCACCCCTGGTTGTTCTCCCATTCCCCTCTTCAATTTGCATGATTTTTCATAGTTTTAAAAGTAGAAATGGAATTAGTCCTTTGGAATTGAGCTTAATTCTTTCCCTAGAGAAAGCCAGAGAGAGAGAAACATAGCAATGGCCCCAACCCATTAGCTATCTCTTAGGGTATCTCCAAGTCTCTTTGCCACTCAACCAGTTGGCCAATGGTTTAGTTTGCACAGAAGATACACTTTGAGGTATTTTCCTCAAACAAAATATGAGCTGGCACCTATCCGACAGATAGTTTCCTGATTTTTCATAGCTTTGGTAATGGAATCCTCCTCTGAAGTGAATTATACCAAATGACCTACAATCATCTCTCAGAAATGTTCTTCATCACAAGAAGCCATATATGATAGTCAGCAACAGGATTAGTGTGTCTTTGCTTAGAAAAAATTTCTTTGGCTAATCTCCTAGCCATTTTCTCCATATTGAAATTCGTCAGGATTTCATAACATTTGAAAAACGTCACAAATCTGAGATCACATGGTCCTGATTCCTGCTTTTTGGCTGAGAAATTTACTTTGTATATATTTAAGTAATCAGTTATTAGATAATCAGTCATTCCTATCAAAGGAATGAGTGAATGAATGAATAAAATGAAATACTTCAAGCAGAAATTTTTAGTTTAGTCTTTATAGAAAATTCCCTAAGGACACAAACTTCTCCACCCTGACTAGCCTCTTTCAACATTTTATCATAGCAACAATCAAGTTTCACTTTAAGTTTGCCTGACATTTCTCCAACCAATTTAAGCTATTTTTTTTCTCCCTCAGTACTCTGGGTGGGTTTCCTTTGTCCATCTCTGTTTCCAGATTAGTCTTTGTGTTGACAGGGCAAAGAAAGGAAGAAGAAAGGTCAAACATATATTCTAGGAGCCTAGTAACAAAATTTACTTACCCATATAGTAAAGGGGGGCCTTTTCTTTTATTATTCTAAATACCTGATTCTATTACAAAGCAATAAAATTACTGTTTATTACTGAACAATAAGAGACCAACTCTTTGTATACCAGATCACATTTCAGTTTTGGATATTCACAAAAAAGGAAAACATTGTCATTGTGAGCATGCAGGGAAAAGTGTTTGCTTTTAATTTTTTTCTAGAAAACCTTTATAATTGATGTTCAAACCTACAAGTTAAGAATATTGCATTTTGCCCTTTGGGACTGACACCTTGACTTCTAATTCAGTTAAGACACCCATACTAACCTTGCCAGCGTATAATCAGAAGAGCACAGAAAGAAGTCTTGATCATGAGACTTCCAGTTATAGGACAGTTAGTTCCACTTATATAGAGAAATAGACCCATGATTTTTTTTTTTTTTTTTTTTTGTGGCTAAGGCATGTCATGATTTAGTTTCTATTATTTTTGGAAGGAAGGATACTTAGAATAAGAGAGACTTTAGAGCTTCTGTAGCTTGACCTCTTTCTTTGCAGAAGAGGAAACTGTGGCTGGTGCATTTATCATAAACAAATGTTCTTCCTTAGAAGGTTGAGTATCAAGAAGCAGTATGGAACAAGACGGGACAACAACATTCACCTCTTGGATATATGTGGGTCGTATCTGCCTTCCATCACCGCACCTGCCTCCAGTAGAAACAGGTAGAAAGGAGGAGGAGAAGGAGAAGGTGGAGGAGGAGAGGAGAAGGAGGAGGAGGGGAGGAGGAGGAGGAGGAGGAGGCCTTCAGTGACTTGCTTGGTGGACATGTCCCTTAAGACATCTCTTTAATTTGAGGCTTCTTAAATAACCTCAATCTCTCAACAGGTTTGCTACTGGGAGGGAGCACCCTGAGCAAACAACATGTGGATCATTCCGCTCTTGTAAAATAGTAGGTAAATCATCACCATTCTGATTCTGAATGTCCCCAAGTTTGTTTGGAGGCGATTTAAACAACAACGAAGACAACCCTGTAGTCTTGGGGGGTCCTTCGTGGATTCCTTAGGTTCCTTTTGTGGATTCTTGTTAGCATTCCTGCAGATACAAGGTTATATGGGAGTAGGAAACAGAGGCTGAGTGATGTGGTTGGACTTGAGTAACATTTAGGAAGTAGACATGTGTAGACAATTTAAATGAATGATCAGATAAGTGAGGGAGGACAAGAGTGACTCCTTGAGTTCCGGTTTCTGGACTCGGCCAGCTACAGAGCTGGAGTCCAGACCCCGGAGCTCTGTGATCCCCCTCATCCTCTGCATCTCTTCTACTTAAAGCCCTGCCTGTGCAGTCACTTAGCTCGTTGGCCAGGCCTCTCTTTTAAGTCTTCACTAACCCTCACTTCACAAGTGGGAGTGTGTTCCCATGAGACTTTTTATTAATAAAGCCATCGACCCACCAAGACAGGTTGCATGGTGTTCAGATGATCTTACGAATTCTATTCAATGGTGATTATTGCTACACAAAACCCAAGGGTAGTTAGGGCAGAAAACTTAGAACATTTTTTTCTACCTTAGGCACCAATAGATCATTTAACTCACTCAAGTCCTGTTCCACTCAAACAGCAGGCTTGAAATTTTTTCCCACTTTCTGTTTTTCAAGGCTGAATTGCCCATCAGCCGTTGCTTTTGGTTGGTGAAAACTCAATATATCTACCCTCCTGCTGACTCCGAAGGGGACAATTTGGATTAATATTTTATTATTTTAAAATGCCTCCAAGATACTGTCTGATTCATCCTCATAACAATTTCAGGAGACAGGAAGGAAGCAGGTAAATACACATTTCGCATCGTTTTTACTTAATGGTAAATTTAGTGCTGTTTGGTCTAAGATGAGAAATGAAGAATTTATTCATGTGGAATCTAATTTGAGATCATCATTCTTGATGACATTTATGACTTGCTGCTGGCGAGAACTTGTTTGTTGTAGTAACATGAGGGATATTCTACTCTGTCTTTGAAGGTGACACCACTATCCCCCACTAGATGCATATGTGCTTTGCGACGTTTTTCTAATAGAAAGGACAGATTTTTATTAGCCATTTGTACTCTCTCTGGACGGTGCAGTGACGGACACACATTGCTGATGCCTGGCTTGGGATAAGAATTGCAGTCATCACCACAAGCAGAGAAAAACAAATTGCCTGCCCAGGGATTTGAACTTTTGCCACCGGCCTCATTAGTATGGTGTGCTAACCAACTAGGGTAGCCACGGGCATGCAATTATAAAACAGCATGAATCAAACTCGGTCTAGGGCCCTGAAATCTAACCTTTGAATACATCCATTAGCCTTGACGTATCTCTTTGGAAGAATGTGACCTTTCTCTAAAGACATTTACTGTAAAATGGTTTGCTATTATCATGCATGGAAATGTATTTTTCAAAGTTAATGAAGATAGAAACATTAGAGAATATTGAGGAAATAAAATTTAGTGTTTCCATAATACTACGCATTTATTTTTTAACAATATTTACGAATATGTCACTCATCTGTGATAGTTGCTTTCAATAACTTTCTTTTAATAATAAGGGTGTGCTTAAGCTACATCTGAATTTATGTTTATTCACCTGTGGGAGAGATGAACATTTTAGAATTAGATCACAAACATCAAAATACCCAAGTGGGAGCTTCATAGAAATGCTGGAAAGTAAGAGAACAGCAAAAGCATTTTAGGAAAAAAGCAAAAAGCAAATTAAGTCAACACTTTCCTGAAAACTATTTTGAAAATGAAGCACTTAATTACATTTGTGGCTGATTTTAAATTAGTGGATTATATAGATATGAACAAATTCAAGGAATCAAAGAAGCTGTGGACATGGATGTCATGTGTATAAGCTGAGAGAGCTTGACTATTCTGACTGGCAAATTCCCCTCTCTCTCACTTCCCTCATTCAGCCAACCATGAATGGTCTTGCTGATTCTACCTTCTAGATGTTTCTGAAAGTCAAACCAGGCCTCTGTACTGGTCCAGAGCCCCCCGACTCTCATGTGGATGATGTGAATAGCTCCTACCTGTCTCCCTCCCTTTAACCCATTTCCCATAACTTATGAAATGCAGATGAGATCATATTACTTCTCTGCTTCAGTTCTTTCCAAGGATTCCCATGGCTGTTATCATAAGGTAGCATGATACCTTCACAGGTAGGCTGCTCACCAGGTGCTGTGTGGACACTGGGCAGCTTCTGAGAGTCTGCAAGGATGTGCCTGTGCATAGACCTTTGGAAGGATATGGTACTCTCACATTAATGAAAGAACCCAAATTTAGATTTATCTAAATAAATCTGTTATCTCTGAGATTACTATTATAATCACTGAAATTTATATATTTATATTGAAACATTAGGTGAAAATATTTAATATATCTAAATAATATAATTGATTTTTTAAAATATAATTCTTAAATTCTAATTTATTGTACATGACAGAAGAATGCATTTATATATATACACATATATACATACATATATATATTTAATTTAATTTAATTTAATTTTTAAATATATATGTATATATTTTATATATACACATACATATATATATATATATTTTTTTTTGCATTTATATTTTAGTAGACTGGGAACCTAAGAAGAAAAAATTAAGTCGATTTTAACGTCTCTCAAGTGACAGGTCCTGCTCAAAAGCTACAGCTTCTCCCTACAGCGTTCCAGGTAAATTTCCTTCTCTGCCCTCCGAACATACCTGCACACCCTAAGCTCTACCTTCATGAAAGTGTTCCACTTTCTTAACTGATGTTTCCACTTGTCTGTGGAAGTTTTCCATAAGCATTGTCAATTGTGTGTTCATCCTTGGTGAATTCTACTCAGTTTTTTTAATTTTTCAGGTCTTAGTTTAAATATCACTTCTCCTTTCTAGAACTTTCCTTGGCAAGGATAGGTCCTTTAATCACGTGCCTTATTCTCCTTTCCTACATTTCTATGCTGTTGGTTGTTACTGTCAATTCATGCTTCCCCAACTAAATTACAAGCTTCTGACAACCTTGCTTGCTTGTTAGAGTATCCCTGGAGTCCAGCAGACACAAGGCATCTCACAGGTAATTGTGTGTGTGTGTGTGTGTGTGTGTGGCACTCCACAGGAGCAGGGACTCTCTTCAGCTGATTACTGCATTCCACACCAACCACGGGCAATGCCGGGCACACAGAAAGTCTTCAATACGTATTTTATGAATTAACCTCTCCTACATAAGGAACCTCATAGGACGCCACTGAAGGAGCTGAGATTGTGGTTAAATGCTACAAATGCACATCATTCATGTCGAGAGTCAGAGCACAGTTGCTGTCCCATTGTAAACACTGGCGTGAAGAAACCAGCCACCATTTCTTTGTCTACCCTGATGGGCCATCAGAAGCTTGTGTCCAGAAATCAGGAAGCCATGCTGTCACTTGTCGACATTTTTGAACATTTTTTTCTTTTTAAATGAATTCACAGTGTGAAAAAAAACTGATGGCAATTATGAAAAAAAGATAGCCTTGAATCTGCCTCTTGAAAACTTGACTGCATTTTTGCCAAGAGAATAAAAAGTTCAAATTATTAAAAAGGCTGTTGATTCTAGTTAGCTAAGAACACCAGTTCTGAAGGCTGCCCAACATCATTTTATGGCATAAAAAAATTGGAAATAATACGTAAATGTTTAAAAATGTTTTGAGGCCTAGTTTTTTAAGATCTGTGGCTATAATCCATGTAATGAGGAAATAAATCAAAATGTTTTTTCATAAAATCCTATAAAATAGCTGCCAATAAAGGTCAATCAAATTCCTAGAAGTTAGGATCCTTATTATGTAAGTACTTCACAGGAATAACAGCTTATAATAACTATTGTTTGCACATCTGTTTCTAATTTACTGTTATTTTTGTATACCTAAATACAGTTTAATCCTCATGCTATTTCTATAAGACAAGTATAAATATTATTTTGGTTTTTTTAAGATCATAATGTTTACATGATTTGCCCTGGGGCACCCAGGATGAGGTCGGAGTGGAGTATACCATGATTCAGTCCCCTCCTCTGAGTGTGTTTTGGATCAGAGTCAATGACTCTCCAAAGAGCTGACTAATTACTTTTGTATAATTATTATTTTGGTGCATTGGATATTCCTGGAAACAAGCCGCTGTCAGGGAAGGTTTCTTAGAGAGTGGTCTACACTGTGTGTGCGTTCTGCCCTCCTGCTCAGCCTCCACTTCAATGTTATCACCAGTCTCATGAGTGACCTACAGGCCAGAAAGTTTGATAGGACCTTTGTTTATCTCTCTAGCGCTTGAAATTGCCAATTCATCTTTTGAAAAACTTTCCCCTCTTACTGACACATTCCAACCACAAAATCGAATCCTCTGGTCTGTTCTAAACCGACTATCAAATTGCCTTGGACAGCTTGTTTGTATGGCCCACAGGCGCTTCCAAAGCAACATTCCTGAACCTGCAACATCTCCTGCTCAAGCATTTTCCTCCTGAGTTCTTGAGCTTAACAGTCAGCATCGCCATCTCCCTGCTTGCCTAAGATGGTTAATTTTATGGGTCGGCTTGGTTAGCCTTTGGTGCCTACTTGTTCCACCAAACACTAGTGTAGGTGTTGCTGTGAACGGATTTGTAGATGTGATGAACATTTACAATCATCTGACTTCACTCTCCATAATATGGGTGGCTACATCCAATCATTTGAAGGCCTTCAGAGTAAGAGTTGAGTTTCCAGGAGAAGAAACATTCTCCTAAAGATTGTAACATGGAAATCCTGGGTGGTTTCCAGCTTGCCAATGGATTTCCAACTCAAGACTACATCAACCCAACTGAGCTTCTAGCTTACAGCCTGCCCTCCTTAAAAGCTCTCTCCTCAATTATTTCCTGAACCACTGAACCATTGGAGATAAAGTCTAGTTTTAGTTTTTGCCTGAATACATCATGTGTGTTTTCTATGAGCAAAGACATTCCAATTATAAAAGCCAGAATTTTAACATTGATACAGTACTAATACTTAAGTCACTATCCTTTTAATATTTTCTATTGTCCGAATAAGGCCATTTATAACTCCGTTTCTGACGCCAAATCTGATATGGAATCATGCATTGCATGCTCTTAATGTCTCTTAATTCCTCAGCAACACTTAGTCTTTCATGACCTTGACATTTTTGAGTATAAGGCAGCTGTTTTGTAGAATTTCCCTCAATTTGTGTTTTCCTTATGATTATATTCAGGTTATTTTGTCAAAGATGCAAGTGCAGCATTTGTTTTTCCACAGAATATTGCAATAAATTGTTTAGAGCCCTATGTAAAGGGTTCCCTTGATTACAGTGATTCCTATCCCTGACTCATACATTGCTCCTACCTCCCACCCCAAACCTGGAAATAACCATTACTAAGTATGAGTCTTCCAGGCTTTAAAAAATGTATTTACAAACCTACATGTATTGACACTCTCTACATTATTGGATTACACTTTCAAAGCTAGACAAGTAGCTCTATGTATACAATATCTGCAACGTGTTTGAGACCTACCTCGATGATGTGTACAGATCTGCATTATTCCTTTCACCATCCTTTAGACTGTTCCATTTTTATGCAGGCCATGCGATCTCACCAAGTGGCTAGAATGCAGGTCCCAAAGTAGGATCCTATTTTGTTCAGTATCGTGTCCCCAGCGTGGGGCAGTTTCATCGTAGGTGCTGACTCCCGTCTGCTGAGTCCTTGACAGAGGACTCTTCCAGGCCAGCCCCATGACAACTTCCCCCAGCAGGCTCCATCAGCACCCAGAGGACTGACCCCTCAGGGATCGTGACACTCGTTCTTGGGTTCTGGTGACGACGCGTGTTCTGATGGATGAAATCTCATCTTTTTGAAAGTTTTCTTAAAAATTTAGTTTAGAATTCACATTGAGGAAGCAGAACTGGTAATCAAGATTAATGTCAGTTGTTGGATGCACACACTTCCTTACTGTCATAAAAGAACATTATTAGCATTGAGAACAGCAAGTCTCCATATATTGCTGCTATTAAAACTTCAACACAAAGCTCTTTCAGGATGTTTTAATGATCAGTGAATGACTTAATGAATGTTGAGCTGCAGGCTATTAACCCTGACTCTGACCTCTATTAGATATGAATTAAGGCAGGGATGTAAGCTGCTAAGAAGGGATCAGAGTAAATATGGAGAGTAATTAAGCTTCATTGAGTCCCTAGATTTTTGCATTTCCCATTGTAGTAACCTGTGTAATTGCTAAAGAAAGCTGATCACTCTGAACCCGGAAAAGAAAAGATTTCTTATTCTCTGATCCTTAATTTGCATATGCGTGAATTGGAGCACATTCTTCTTTCTCACTTTGAAGACAGTAGTAGGAAAACAAAGAAGCTTGAGGTGAAATTGATGACATAGGAAAGGAACCACGCGCTTTCCACCATGCAATACAGCTGCCTGGAGGAAATGACTGAGTATACTCCTGTTTTCACCGAAAGACTTCTGTAATTGCTGAATGCAAACACGCAGGCTGGCACCTTCTCCTGAGACTCAGGTGAAGCATGTTTCTTCTAATGAATGGGATATTTGATTGTTCCATGTCTTGTTCATGTTAAGTTCGACCTTTTTTTTTTTTTTTTTGTGGTGCTGGGGATCGAACCCAGGGCCTTGTGCTTGCAAGGCAAGCTCTCTACCAACTGAGCTAGCGCCCCAGCCCCAAGTTTGACATTTTTTAATGTCCATGAAGCATCAGGAATTCTATGGGTCAACACATTGTCCCATAGTTTTAAATTCGTTTCTAATTTGTAGGTCTTTGAACAAGAGTTATTTCCTAATGGTGATGATATGAAGGCAGTTTTCCTATTTTATGAACCAAAGTTTGTCAAAATTTATTTCCTCTATTTTTACTAGGTTTTCTGATAGGACTCTAAAATTCTGGAGATGTTTTCCCCTATTTTTTGAATTAGGAAATACAGAAGTAAGATGAAATCTTAGAATTGTTTTAATTTGCATTTCTCTAATTACTAGAGGTGTTGAACACTTTTTCATATATTTATTAATCACCTGTATGTCTCCTTCTGTAAAGTGTCTGTCTAGTTCCTTGGCCCATTTATTGATTGGGTTCTTTGTATTTTTGGTGTAAAGTTTTGTAAGTTCTTTATAAATTTTGGAGATAAGTGCTTTATCTGAAGTGTATGTGGAAAAGATTTTCTCCCACTCTGTAGGCTCTCTCTTCACATTATTGATTGTATATCCTTTGCTGAGAAAAAGCTTTTTAGTGAGTCCATCCCATTTATTGTTTCTTGCTTTGATTTCTTGTGCTTTGGGAGTCTTGTTGAGGAAGTCTGATCCTAAGCCAACCTGATGAAGATTTGGGTCTACTTTGTCTTCTATTAGGTGCAGGGTCTCTGGTCTCATTCATAAGTCCTTGATCCATTTTGAGTTGAGTTTTGTGCAGGGTGAGAGATAGAGGTTTAATTTCATTTTACTGCATATGGATTTCCAGTTTTGCCAGCACCATTTGTTGAACATGCTGTCTTTTCTCCATTGTATGTTTTTGGCTCCTTTGTCTAGTATGAAGTGACTGTATTTATGTGATTTTGTCTCTGTGTCTTCTATTCTGTACCATTGGTCTGCCTATCTATTTTGGTGCCAATACCATGCCATTTTTATTACTGTTGCTCTGTAGTACAGTTTAAGGTTTGGTATTGTGATACCTCCCGCTTTACTTTTTCTGCTCAGGATTGTTTTGGCTATTTGAGGTCTTTTATTCTTCCAGAGAAGTTCATGATTGCTTTCTCTATTTCTATGAGGAATGTCATTGGGATTTTAATTGGAATTGCATTGAACATGTATAGCGCCTTTGGTAGAATGACCATTTTGACAATGTTAATTTTGCCTATCCAAGAACATGGGGGATCTTTTCATCTTCTAAGGTTTTCATTAATTTCTTTCTTTAGTGTTCTGTAGTTTTCATTGTAGAGGTCTTTCACCTCTTTTGTTATAATTCCCAAGTATACACAAAAAATAATAGATGTTGGCATGGATGTGGGGAAAAAGGCACACTTTTACATTGCTGGTGGAGTTGCAAATTGGTGCAGCCACTCTGGAAAGCAGTGTGGAGAATCCTCAGAAAACTTGGAATGGATCTACCTTTTGACCCAGATATTCCACTCCTCGGTTTATACCCAAAAGGACTTAAAATTAGCATACTATAGTAACACAGCCACATCAATGTTTATAGCAGCTCAATTTTCAATAGCTAGATTGTGGAACCAACCTAGATGCCCTTCAAGAGATGAATGGGTGAATAAACTGTGGTACATATGCACGATGGAGTATTATTCAGCCATAAAGAAGAATAATATTATGGCACTTGCAAATAAATGAATGGAATTGGAGATATCATACTAAGTGAAATAAGCCAATCCCAAAAAGTCAAAGGCTGACTGTTTTCCCTGATAAGTGGAGAATGATATATAATGGGGGTGGGGGATGTGGGGAGTGAGAGAAGAATGGAGGGACTTTGGATTATGTAGAAGGAATGAGAGGGAGGCAGGGGTATGAAAAATGAGACAGACATCATGTTACCCTATGTACATGTATGATTATACAAATGGTATGGATCTACATCATGTACAACTATGGAAATAAAATAATGTACCCCATTTGTGTACAATGAATCAAAATACAGTCTGTAAAAAATTTTAAAAAATAAATAAATAAATTAAAAAAAAAGGAAATACAGAAGCAACAAAGGAAGATCGGATTGATTGCTGGAGGTTGCAAATTGCCTGTGGAGAAGCCTCCGTCCTGGGTTGAAATTCCTAAGCTTAGGGGGATTACCCTGGTGCAAGAAGACAGCAAGAGAGGGAGTAATTAGACCAGGTTTATTTGTAAGGTGAAGAAAGCCTAGAGGAAATGAGATGCACCCCAGAGAGGCAGTGAGATGTGCCAAAAGGATCACGCTTTTGGCTTTTTAAATTTTCTTGCAATGTACCTGGGAGTCCTTGGAGTGGCAGGTAGCCATGCTCTTTGGGCCTAGTGCTTTGCATCGCTGCTGCCTGTTTGGGGAGTCAGATGTGTGTGCTTTGTGGAAACTGAGAGTGTGCACCTGTGTATCTGGGTCAATGTCCCCTTTCTGGGCTAGCACCCCTGGTGGAAGGTCACGTCATGGTCCTCTGAGCCATGGAGCAGCTTGTGGGTGCATGTGTGATCTAGGGAGCACGAGGTGTGCCTGTAAATCTACAGAAGACCAGTATCAAGTCTCTTTCTAGAATGTGGAAGAAGTCTGGTACCTCTGGGCCAGTTATCAATTAGGGGCCCTATACAGTCACTCCTTTCTTCTCTTTGCCCTTTTTCCTATTTCTGCTCATCTCTAGCTAGCAGAAGGAGAGATGGAAATAGGCCTTTTCATAAAATAAAAATCCTCTTATAAAAGGCTATGAAACTTCTATTTGCTTAGAGGATGCCCTAGGACTCTTTGAATTCTAGATGTGAAAACTGGTGTGAGGGTTTGTTTGTCCCTAACAAGAAAAAGAGGCACTTCTGACCTACTGGCAAACACACAGGTCTTAGGACAGTACTCAGTTTTTGATGAGTGAAGTTCCAATGGGCATACCTTAAAGAAAAACACAGCATCACAAGAAAGGTACATTTCTGAGACAGAAGTGACTTCAATCAGACTTGAAAGATTTCCTCAAAATATTTCTTATCTGGGCTGGGGCTGTGGCTCAGAGGTAGAGTGCTTGCCTCCCATGTGCAAGGCACTGGGTTTGATACTCAGCACCACATAAAAATAAATAAATAAAGATATTATGTCCATCTACAACTAAAAAATATTTTTTAAAAAATATTTATCACCTGAGAATGGTCCTTGGAGAAGAAAATGAGAAAGAGAAATGGAATATATATATATAAAAGAATCTAGGATGGAGTCTGTACTAATATTGATAATACCAATCTTTTCACAGACTATGAACGTGTTTATTTAGTTTTCTTAAGGAAGCAAGACTACTCTACTTGTTTAGCTCCATTACGTCATACAATGAATAGTTTAAGGAAGTTGAAACTTTTCCACAGAAAATTAGCAATTGAGTCTGCTGAGACAAATTGACAGGAGGCAGATTAACAGGAGGAAAAGGCATACAATTTACTAACATGCACATGTTTATAGGGGCCAAAGTATGAAACTCAAGAGGGACTAGATGGTTGAAGCTTAAATACTCTCTTCACAGGACAAAGACAAGCAGGAGATGTAGGCAATTTTAGAGGGTAGTAGATGTTTTTTTTTTTTTTTAGGGAGAACAATAAACCTGGAGAAACAGACAATGGCTTGGGACAAAGTTCCCCTGGACTCTAGGTGTGATCTTTGACTTTAAGTCTCCTCTTTTGTGTTGAGTGCAATCTTCCTTGGTTAATGAAATTTTAGTAAGAAGATTTTTTTAAAATTTATTTTTATTGTAAACAAATGGGACACATGTTGTTTCTGTTTGTACATGGAGTAACAGCATACCATTTGCATATTCATACATTTACATAGAGTAATGATGTTTGATTCATTCTGTTATTTTTTTCCTTCCCCCCCACCCCTCCCACCTCTCTTTTCCCTCTATACAGTCCCTCCTTCCTCCATTCTTGCCCCCCACCCACCCCCCATTACGTGTCATCATCCGCTTATCAGTGAGATGATAAGTCTTTTGGATTTTTGAGATTGGCTTATCTCACTTAACATGATATTCTCCAATTTCATCCATTTGCCTGCAAATGCCATAATTTCATTATTCTTTATAGCTGAGTAATATTCCATTGTGTACATATACCACAGTTTCTTTATCCATTCATCAATTGAAGGGCATCTAGGTTGGTTCCATAGTCTGGCTATTGTGAATTGAGCAGTATGAAGATTGATGTAGCTGTATCTCTGTAGTATGCTGATTTTAAGTCCTTTGGGTATAGGCCGAGGAGTGGGATAGCTGGGTCAAATGGTGAGTCCATTCCAAGTTTTCTAAGGAATCTCCACACTGCTTTCCAGAGTGGCTGCACTAATTTGCAGTCCCACCAGCAATGTATGAGAGTACCTTTTTCCCCACATCCTCTCCAACACCTATTGTTGCTTGTATTCTTGATAATCGCCATTCTAATTGGGGTGAGATGGAATCTTAGGGTAGTTTTGATTTGCATTTCTCTTATTACTAAAGATGGTGAACATTTTTTCATATGTTTGTTGATTGCTTGTAGATCTTCTTTTGTGAAGTGTCTGTTCATATCCTTAGCCCATTTGTTGATTGGGTTATTTGTATTCTTGGTGTAGAGTTTTTTGAGTTCTTTATATATTCTGGAAATTAGTGCTCTATCTGAAGTATGAGTGGCAAAGATATTCTCCCACTCTGTAGGCTCTCTCTTCCCAGTTATTGATTCTTGCTTTTATTTCTTGTGCTATGGGAGTCCTGTTAAGGAAGTCTGATCCTAAGCCAACAAGGTGAAGATTTGGACCTACTTTTTCTTCTATAAGATGCAGAGCTCTGGTCTGATTTCAAGGTCCTTGATCCATTGTGAGTTGAGTTTTGTGCAGGCTGAGAGATAGGGGTTTAGTTTCATTCTGTTGCATATGGATTTCCAGTTTTCCCAGCACCATTTGTTGAAGAGGCTATCTTTTCTCCATTGCATATTTTTGGCACCTTTGTCTAGTATTAGAAAATTATATTTATTTGGGTTTGTGTCCGTGTCCTCTATTCTGTACCATTGATCTATCTGTCTATTTTGGTGCCAATACCATGCTGTTTTTTTACTATTGCTTTGTAAAGTATAGTTGAAGTTCTGGTATTGCGATACCCCCTGTTTGATTCTTCCTGCTAAGGATTGCTTTAGCTATTCTGGGTTTCTTATTCTTCCAGATGAATTTCATGATTGCTTGGCTCTATTTCTGTAAGGGACATCATTGGGATTTTAATTGGAATTGCATTGAATCTGTATAGCACTTTTGGTAGTATGGCCATTTTGACAATATTAATTCTGCGTATCCAAGAACATGGGAGATCTTTCCATCTTCTAAGGTCTTCCTTAATTTCTTTCTTCAGTGTTTTGTAGTTTTCATTGTAGAGATCTTTTACCTCTTTGGTTAGATTGATGCCCAAGTATTTTATTTTTTTTTGAGGCTATTGCAAATGGAGTTGTTTTCCTCATTTCCCTTTCAGCTGTTTCATTGCTTGCGTATAAAAATGCTTTAGATTTATGTGTGTTGATTTTATAGCCTGCTATTTTGCTGAATTCATTGATGAGGTCTAGAAGTTTTCTGGAGGAGGTTTTTGGATCCTCTAAATATAGAATCATGTCATCCGCAAATAGTGACAGCTTAAGTTCCTCTTTTCCTATTCGTATCCCTTTAATTTCTTTAGTCTGCCTAATTGCTCTGGCTAGAGTTTCGAGGACAATGTTGAATAGAAGTGGTGAAAGAGGACATCCCTGTCTTGTTCCCATTTTTAAAGGGAATGGTTTCAGTTTTTCTCCATTAAGAATGATGTTGGCCATGGGCTTAGCATAAATAGCCTTTACAATGTTCAGGTATGTTCCCACTATCCCTATTTTTTCTAGTGTTTTGAGCATGAAGGGGTGTTGTATTTTGTCGAGAGCTTTTTCTGCGTCAATTGAAATAAACATATGATTCTTATCCTTAAGTCTATTGACACGATGGATTACGTTTATTGATTTACGAATGTTGATCCATCCTTGCATTCCAGGGATGAACCCCACTTGATCGTGGTGCACAATTTTCTTAATATGTTTTGGATACTGTTTGCCAATATTTTGTTAAGGATCTTAGCATCTATATTCATCAAGGATATTGGTCTAAAATTTTCTTTCCTTGATGTGTCTTTTCCTGGTTTGGGTATGAGGGTGATATTAGCTTCATAGAATGAGTTCGGTAGGGTACCCTCCTTTTCTATTTCCTGGAATACTTTGAGAAGTATTGGAATGAGTTCTTCTTTGAAGGTCTTGTAGAACTCGGCTGAGAATCCGTCTGGTCCTGGGCTTTTCTTGGATTGTAGATTTTTAATGGCTTTAGTAAGAAGATTTGAAAGTGATTGTGTTCCCCAGGAAGATACAATATTTAAGTAGACAAAGGAACCTCAGAGAAAGTTTTTTTTTTTTTTTTTTTTTCCCCTACATTTGCTGGTCCATGGGTGCTCTCATTTTGAACCCAAAGTAGCATTTTTGGGGTGCTGTTTTCAATAGGCACTTAACAAGTGCCTATTGGGCACTGGTCACTATTCTAGAAAGTGAGGATTCAGTGAATTAGATGAACTTTTGTTTTCATTGAACTTATAGTCTAACCACAGAAATAAATGAGACATAGTTCAGGGAAGATTGTAACAAGAACTTAAAGACTGTTTTGCTAAAAAAACATTGATTTCACTTGGGCCTGCCAGTGTATCACTACCTCCATTTACATCTGTCCCCTTCCTCTGAGCCAGCTACCTTGGATTCCAGACACAACAAACATCTGATGTTGACAGCGCCTTTTATCACAGTCAACAGATTCTGCCTGGCCAACCCTGAGATAAGGACTGACTCTCTCACAGTGTGACCGTGACTGCTGCATTGCCCTTGTCTTTGTAGCCTTGGAGTTCATGACAGTTATCCCTGAAGACAAGGCTGGAGGTGCTGGCTCCCTGTCTTCCTGGCATAGCTGTACTGAATAAAGCTCATGCTCTGCTTTTCATCATTTGTTTTTCCATTTGCACAAGTAGTGGACCTGGTTTTTCGGACCCCTGGAGTTGGATCTCTGCCCTCCAACTCTGTATTAGCATTATGGTGGCTCTTTTAGGTCATGCAGTTTAGGTTTTAGTCTGACTTGATGATAATTTGTGGGTTGATTTTTAAAAGAAAAATGACAGTTCATTTTTGTTTGTATGAAGTCAATCTGATCAACCTGGAGGTACCAGGGATTATACCATTAGAAGAGAATAAGTAACAAGATAATATGTGCTACGTGTGCTCATTGATTTGTCTTCTTAAAGTTACCTAGGTCATCTTCCCCATGTTTTACAGACAATAAAACAGAAGTTCTGGAAGGTGAAGTGCTGAATTTTTCCCCTCTTTTGGGTAAGCAGTGGAAGTGGTAGCAGAAGCCACATATTGTGACTCTTCATTCAGTGTTCCAGGTACTACTGTGGAAGAATCACTCTTCTCCACTAATCAGGGGTGGGAAAACCCTTGCTCTGAAAACTGAAGTTCCTTCTTTATGATAGAAGCTTATTGCAATAATCTTTCCCAAGGAGGGCACCTTTTTTGGTCCAGCAATTCTGTTCAACAAGTATTTATTAAATATCAGTGTAGGAGTGCCAGGCTAGCTCAGGCACAGGTAAGGGCCACGGAGTCAAGACCCCAGACTCTGGGAGTTGGGTGGAAGCAGGCTTGTGGCAAGCAGCCTGCAAACTTGTTGATTTTTGCAGGAACAGCTATACATTTTATAAGTTTCTTGCCCGATCACAATGTGCCATGGGGGATCAGACCACCAGGCTTCTATACAGGTTCCCTTGGTAACATTAGGTCAACTTGGGGCAGTCGTTTATAATCCTAGGTGGTCAGAGTGGAATGCTCCTCTCTGCAAGTTTACACACTGGAGACATTAACTGCTGCGAGCCAAGAACTAGGATTTCTCCCAACATACCAACGTGTATTCTGTAGTGAAATCGATGAGTTTGAAGGAATGAAGAATAATTTTTCTTTCAACCCTTCATGAGTACTTAACGGGGTCTCCCTGTAACAAAAGACAGATTAACAGGAGAAAAACAAACAAGTTCAATAACATGTAGACATGGGAGATAGTACAGAGACATAAGGAAATCTCTAAAGTAGATCCCAAAGGAGCAGTTTAAGCATCAGGCTTAAATATAATAGTTAACTTATAAAAGGGGGAGGCTGGGGTTTTGGCTCAGTGGCATGTGTGAGGCCCTGGGTTTAATACTTAGCACCACATATAAATAAATAAAATAAAAGATCCATTGGCAACTAAAAAAGTATTTTTTAAAAGGGGAGTGGTGTGGTAAAAGACCTGGTTATGATGAGGTGACCAGAAAAAGTGACGTAAACAAGGTAGATGTAGTTGTAATGCAGATTTAAGCCCAAGATTTCTCTATTGATTGAGTCTTTAGTGATGTAGTTGTCCTTACAAATAAAGATTTCCTTTACAGATGCAGATCTAGCTCACAAAAGGGCTTTTTTTTTTTTTTTTTTTTTTTTTTTTTTTTTTTTAAGAGCTATTCCTTGCATATTCCCAGAAAAGCAAGCTCAAACTAATCCTCATACCAGTTAGGCATATTTTGGCATAACCCTGTTGTGGTTTAGATATGATGTGTCCACCAAGAGAACATGTGTGAGACAATGCAAGAATGTTCATAGGTGAGATATTTAGATTAGGAGAGATGTAACCTAGTCAGTGCACTGATATGGATTAGCTGGGTGGGGAAGGTAGGTCACCTGTCATGCCTTTGGAGTATATTTTTTCTCTCTGCTTCCTATTATCATGTCCTGAGCTATTTACTTCTGCTATGCCCTTCCACCATGATGTTCTGTCTCACCTGGGGCCCAGAGCTATGGGGACAACCAACTGTAGACTGAGCCTCAAAAACTATGAGCCCAAATAAACTTTTCTTTCTTTAAGTTGTTCTCCTCAGATAATTTGGTCACAGTAACAAAGAGCCAACCAAAAAAAAAAAAAAAAAAAAAAAAAAAAAAACCCCATCAATTAGCCCAAAAAAGAGCATTGTAAGCTCCTAGGTTAGGCAAACATTTTTAGGGACAGACTTATGCACTTAAGGGGGACACATTTCTTCTCTTTTAAAAGGCTGTTAATGTGCCTTCAGAGTTGTTTTTCTTTTTGTTTCAACAAAGGCTTTTTGGGGTAACTTACGAGAACTAAATGCTTTGATCAGGATTGTACCCCCCTCTACACGATGAGTCTTCCCTATATGAATAAGTTCCCCCAATACAGCTCACCGCTTCTTTGTTCAAAGAGAATACTGATTTGCAAATTAACTCCAGTGCTCTTCTTATTTGCTGCAAGTCCTAAGCCTCCTTCCGCTGCTTTATCTCCTGGTTGTGCTTATCGGCTTTGTACTGACCAAGAGGTGAACTCACTGCATTTGGTGACAGTCTGAGACACAATCTCTCCTCTGAAAGAGCAGATGTGCTATTAGTGATACCAAAAGTGTGGTCCTTGTCCCCAGTTCTGATCTAATAACAAAGATAAGTTTGGGGAAAAAAGAAAAAGAAGTTTTATTGCTTTGCTAGAAAAGAAAAAAGGCAAAGGATTCACACCAGAGAGACCGCCATTCTAACTGCGAGAGGGGGAACAGAAGGCTTTAAAATGGGGGTTACAAAGGACTGTTTTCCTTCCCTTATTGAAAGATGGAATTAATATTTAACTTTATCCTTCAGAGCACCGTTTTCCCCATTTCCAGGTCTGGAGTGTCTTTGTTTTGGTCAGCAGTAAGCGAAGAAGAGATAATTGGGCTTAGGGCAGGAAGGATGTCAATCTTGTTTTCCCCACAGGGAAGGGAAGAAGATGAGGGAAAAACATGTCGATTTAAAAACAATCCACCAGTGGTTGAGCGGCAAGGTTTCTATTGAAATCATAAAGTAAACCCCTGTTACGTTAGGAGAAATAATACTTAAATTGATTTATTGATTAACGAAATGTGTGCTGAGTAATAGTAGTGGTCTCCTATCCTGGTAGGTGCTAAAATACCAGGGGACACAACAAAATCATTATCTTCAAAACCAAACCCCTTCATAAGGAAGCAAACAGGTAAAAGAGTTGTAGTGGTGTGAAGGGACCTCAGTAGAGCTACCTGGGAAAAGTCAGGGAGCAGAGGGGCATGACAGGTGGCACAGAGATTCCTGGTGCTTACCCATCCCCTGCTTCTCCCACCTACCATGGTTCCGGTGGGGTGGGGATGAGTTCTGGCTGATGGTCTCGGAAACTTTTTTGGCTGAATCATTTTACATTTCTAGATATTTTTATTTTTTATTTTTTGAATTATTTTTTTTATTTTTACAGACTGCATTTGATTCATTGTACACAAATGGGGTACACCTTTTGTTTCTACGGTTGTGCAGGATGTAGATTCACACCATTCGTGTAATCATACATGTACGTGGGGTAATGATGTCTGTCTCAGTCCACCATCTTTCATACCCTCCCTCATTTCCCTCTACGTAATCTAAAGTTGCTCCATTCTTCTCTCACCTCCACCCCCAACCCCCATTATATCATCATCCACTTACCAGGGAAATCATTCGGCCTTTGGTTTTTTGGGATTGGCTTATTTCACTTAGCTTGATATTCTCCAATTCCATCCATTTATCTGCCAATGCCATAATATCACTCTTCTTTATGGCAGAGAGAGAACCGTGCAACATCAGCTAATGCTTCATTAATTATCCTAAGTCCCACACTCTTGGGACCCTGGACACAGACCTGCGCCAGACACCCCAGAAGCTCCTTCGCCTGCTCCAGCCCCTTGCACCCCTTCTTTCTGCCCTTAGTAACTGCTCTCTGGAGTTTTACAGTCCTCCACCTTTGCATCATTTTATGCTCTTTTACCCAGTGAACTACATCCCACTACCCGTTTCATCTTATTTGTTTTTCAAAAAACTGGTATTCCTTTTAAGTCTCTGTGAAACTCTAGGTCCTTCCCTTTTGATTTATCTGTTGAAGAACTGGGTCCTTTGGGTCTGTAGGACTTCACAAGGTCCACTCCTCAGTTTATACCCAAAGGACTTAATGAGCATATTACGGTGACACAGCCACATCAATGTTTATAGCAGCTCAATTCACAATAGTTAAACTATGGAACCAACCTACATACCCTTCAACAGGTGAATGCATAAAGAAACTGTGCTATCTATACACAATGGAATATTACTCAGCTTTAAAGAAGAATGAAATTCTGGCATTTGCTGGTAAATGGATGGAGTTAGAGACTATCATGCTTAGTGAAGTAAGCCAAACCCCAAAAACAAAGGTTGAATGTTTTCTCTGATATGCAGAAGCTAATTCTCTGATATGCAGAAGTGGTGGGTGGGGGGAATAGGGAAGAAGAGAGTTACTTTATATTAGGTAGAGGGGAGTGAAGGGAGGGGAATAGTAGGAAGGAGAGTAGAGTGAAACAGACGTTATTACTGCATGTACGTATGTGACTGCTTGACCGATGTGATCCTACAATCTGTACAGTCGGAAAAAGGAGAGATTACACTTCATTTATGTATGATGTATCACAATGTATAAATGCATTCTACTGTCATGTACAACTAATTAGAACAAATAAAAATTAAAAAAAGATTTTTTGATTGGTTATGCATGGACAGCTCATCATGTTCCTCTGTCCTATTAATTTCACTTTATTGCAATTATTAACACATATTAGCTGTATAAATTAATGTATCTCACCGTTGACATTTACATACACGTGTATATCATATCTTGATCACGTTCACCCTGTCCCTCTGCCCTTCTGCCCTCTTTGGTCCCCTTTCTTCTTTCTCCTCCCACTTCCACCTTCCCCACTTCCCTCTTCTATTTTTAGGTCTTTATTTTTTTGGATTGCACGTATAAGAGAAACATGCAATACTTGCAATACTTGTATTTTTGTGTCTTGCTTATTTTGCTAAACATTGTGTATACACCAGTTCCACCCATTTTCCTGTGAATGACCCTTTTAAATTCTTCTTTATGGATGAATATTAGCCAGTTGTGTGTACATACCATATTTTCTTTATCCATTCATCTGTTGCTGGGCTCCTGGGTTGATTCCACATTTTAGCTATTTTGAATGTTGCTGCAGCAAACATGGGCATGTTTGTATCTCTTTTCTATACTAACTTTACTCCCTTTGGACATATCTGATAGTTCCATTTTTAATTTTTTGAGGAAACTCAAAGTGTACTAATTTACATTCCCAACATTAGTGTATGTGAATTCCTTTTCTCCAAATCTCATAAGCATTAGTTATTTTTTATTTTATTTTTTAATAATAGCCATTCTGATTGCCATGAGATGGAATATCAATGTAGTTTTTATTTGTATTTTCCTGATATTGGGGAAATAATATATTGAGCGTTCTTTAATGTATTTATTGGTCATTTGTACTTATCTCTTGAGAAGTGTCTTTTCAGATCATTTTCCGTTTTTTTTTTTATAAACTGGATTCTTTGTTCTTTGGTTGTTAAGCTTTTGAATTCTTTATATATTCTGAATATTAGTCCTCTGCTGGATGAATATTTGGTCATCATTTTTTCCTATTCCATAGGCCATCTCTTTACTCTGCTGATTGTTTCCCTTGCTGCACAGGTTTTAATTGGATGTAATTCCCTTTGTCAATTCCTTGTGGTTGTTTTCTCAGCTATTGGAGTGCTATCTGGGAAATCACTGTCTGTGCCAATATCATGGAGTATTTCCCTCTGTTTTCCTCCAGTGGTTTCAGTGTTTAGGGTCTTATGATTAGGTCTGTGATCAATTTCGAGTTGATTTTTATACAGCGTAAGAGAAAAGAGTTTACAAGTGCATATCCAGGGTTCCCAACACCATTGGTCCAATGCATGTTTTTGGCACCTTTGAAGAACATCAGTTGGTTGTGGATACATGGGTTTATTTCTCCATTTTGTACTCCAATACCATGCTGTTTTGGTTACTATGGCTCTGTAGTTACATTTTTGAAATCAGGTATTGTGATGCCATTTCTCCTCAGTATTACTTTGGCTATTTGGGGTCTTTTGGACTTCAGTATATGCTTTAGGATTTTTTTTTTTTTTTCTGTGAAGAATGTCATTGGTATTTTGATGGGGATTGCATTGATTGTGTAAATTGCTTTGGGTTATACGGTCATTTTAACAATATTAATTCTCCCAGTACAAGAACACGACAACTCTTTCCAACTTAAGATAATTTACATATGAAGCATCATAATAAACTGTATAAGAACTCATATATAAATTGATTCAAATTCCATTGTTTATAGAAAAAATGTAAGAAACTGATACATAGATATGGTGTATGTGTCTGTTTCTTTAGAATTTCTACAACATTTTTAATATTGTTTAAAATTATTTATAAAGGTCATGCACTTACTTTCTTAGGTTATATTCCAGAAACCTTAAGAATTCGTTGCTACTTTAAGTAGGTTTTTTTTTTTGGGGGGGGGGGGGTAATACTATTTAAATCATTATGTTAGTACATAAAATGAAATTGTCTTCAATTTCTCTTTTCAGTATTTTTTAAATTTCATTGTAGAGGTCTTTTACCTCCTCAGTTAGGTTTATTACCAGATATTTGGTTTTTGAGGCTATTGTGAATGGGATTATTTTCCTGATTTCTTTCTCAATTTCTTTCATTATTGGTATATAGAAAAGCTACTGATTTTTCATGTTGATTTTGCATACTGCTGCTTTACTGAATTATTTAATCAGTTCTAAGAATCTTTGGGTGAAGTCTTTTGGGTTTTCTAAATATAGAATCATATCATCAGCAAACAGGGATAATTTGACTTCTTCCTTTCCTATTTGTATCTCTTTTATTTCTTTCTAATTACTCTGGCTAAATGTGCTTCTGGTTTTAAAGATGGAGGAGATTTGCACAGAACGAAGAATGTACAGAATCTTTAGAAGTCAGAAAAGGCAAGAAAATGGATTCTCCCCTAAAACTCCAGAAGAAATAGAACCTGGTCTACCACATTGATTTTAGCCCAGTAAGATTTTTTCATTTTTAACTTCTGACCTTCAGATAATAATAAAACTAATAAATGTGCGCTATTTCACTTTTGAAAAAAAATTATTGATTCTTTTTGTTATACATGGCAGTAAGATCCATTTTGACATAGTAATAAAAGCATGGAATATATCACATTCTTGTTCAGGCACCAGAACCTCTCCTTCCACTTCCTTTTCCCTGCCCCCTGCTCCCTTCACTCTATTGATCTTATTTTTAACATTTTTATTTGTTCTTTTTAGATATACACAACAGTAGAATGTATCTTAACATACTATACATATATGGAGTATAACTTCCCATTCTTATGGTTGTACCTGATGTGGAGTTTCACTGGTCGTGTGTTCATATATGAACACAGGAAAGTAATGTCTGATTCTTTCTACTCTTTCCTATTCCCATCCCCTCTCCCTTCCCTTCGTTTCTTTTTGTCTAATCTGTGGAACTTATATCTTCCCTCCCTGTCACCTTATTCTGTTTTAGCTTCCATATCTCAGAGAGTACATTTGGCCTTTGTTTTTGTGGGATTGGCTTATTTCACTTAGGATGATAGTCTCCAGTTCCATCCATTTACCAGCAAATGCCGTAATTTCATTCTTCCTTACGGTGGAGTAATATTCCCTTGTGTATATATACCACATTTTCTTTACCCATTCAACTGTTGAAGGGCACCTAAGTGGGTTATGTGTGCTATTTCAAACACTGAATTTGTGGTTATTTGTCTTAGTAGCAATAGGGAACCAGTATACTGAATCATTTTATTTCCAGAAAAGAGTCTCTAATATTCCATTTCCTTGCAGCACTGGACATGGAGGTCATGTGCTCTAGGGGAGAGGTCCTCCAGAGCCTGGGTCTCTGAGTTAACACTTGGAAGGCAGTTATTTCTAGACTGGCAGCAGACTCTGCTGGAACGATAAATAAACTTTGTGTTCTGATAGCACCCTGAGATTTTAGGGTTCCATGGACTAACCCCGGTTTCTCCCCATTAGTACACAATTGCACGAGTACTTCTTAAAAGAGCTGACATCAGTGGTATGCTGACAAATGGCTAACAACCAGCTCTCAGGGAAAAACAATAACCACCAACTTAGCTTGTAGTGTTGTTGATTCAGGTAAATTCTCCTGCCATGGCTAATTTCAAGCCACTAATGTGTTATTGAATGTGGAGTTGCAAAGAAATGTGCACAGTCAGCTCTTGTGAGCTGGTGTGAGTTGACTTCAGCTCACCTCTGGGTGACACCTTGAATGGATTTGAAAATGGAATAGAGTTTGTCAGTACACTGAGAAAGCATGAAGATGTGAAAAGACAGCATGCTGTGTCAACAGCATAATTGGAAAGATTTTATTTAGTAACATTTTCTAGTAAGACTTTCAAAATAAGAATTAGGAGGCTATAATTATAGATAGTAAAATAAACTTTAGCAATTAAATTTTAATTTTATGTTTATTTAATATACTACTAAGAGCAAATCATTTGACAAATTATTTTGTGAGTTTTGGTTCTAAATGGTGTTCAAATGTGAGCACGTTTTAGAGAAGGAGGGTACACACTTGAGTGTTTGCCTAATTCAAGTGTGCAACCTACTTCTCTAAAGTTTGAGGGCAACACTTACTCTATGCTAGTTATTTTATAAGAAGGAGTAAGTTTCTGCTATATTAAGATAAATGAATGTAAAACAGAATATTTCATGTTTTTTTTGCACAAGGACTTAATTAAAGGAAACTTCTTGCATTTGTTTTACAAATCAAATACTTTTTTATTATTCATGCAAATATTTGAGAGAGTGCAGATGCCAACCAGGGAATATAGCTCAGTTAAACTCTAATTTTAAAAATTCATTTTTCAACAAAATGGTCTTATAAGACTCAAATAATATCACAAATTAGGTACTTTTATAGAAATATTTCACTTACATTGTCTAGATGAATATTTCAAGTGTCATTTTTAAAAAGATTCTTAATATCAAATAATAGTGTTAGTCTTTAATGTTAATTTAAATATGCTTTTCTAAAGCCCTTTATGAAATTTCGAGACTTTAAACTGATTCAATACTTGAGAAGTTCATAGTCTATATTTATTGAAAGTCTTCTAAAGAATTAAAAGTCACCATGCAATTTCTGCTGACAAAATAACTAAGTAAGTACCACTTATGACTGCATGTATTAGTTCAAAAATAAAAGTGCTTAATAGAGGTGGAAAATAATCTCAAAATCTTTGAAAAAATTAAAGGAAAAAGGATAAAGTTGAGCTGACACACAGAGCATAGCAGAGGGACACTTGTTCCTTTGCCTATTAGAACGAGGGACCAGAAAGGCTTCTGACCAAGTCATTACGGAGCTGGCCATGTCTAAAGCAAATGGGTTCGGTCACCAGGACTCAAGAGAAGGGTTGGTTCTTGCATATGCTGTTATTGACAGGAGGAAAGTTCTTCACCTTCTGCTTATTCTACCCAAGTAGCAATATGTGAGTGTTGCCCACAAATTTCAGAGAAGTACATTGCACCCTAGAGTTAGGCAAACACTCACTTGAGTGTGTACCCTACTTCTCTAAAATGTGCTCACATTTATGGTGACTATCACAGCTGTGAAAACGTCACTCCCTGGTGTGACTGTTGTAAAATATTGTTACACTGGCTAAAAGTACAGTCAAGGCTTTGGCCAATTCCCATTTCTAACTCCATCTTTGCCGTTATCTATTTCAAATGGCCAATCTCCTCTGAAAATATTTTGAATGCTGCTCTTTTTCACAATCTGCGCTTAATGCTATACATGTACGTATGTGAGCACAAGTGCATGTGCACATGCACGTGCACACACACACACACACACACAGACACACACACACAAGTTCTAGAGAGTTTCAGGAGGTGCTTTGAATTATTGCATTATTGTCCAAACAGTGACTTGGGAGTACTCTCACCTTGTGCTTATAGCCCAGGGTTTGGTACACATAAATAAAGGGAGTGGGTGGGCAAGAATAAGAATAACATTGTGATTTGTGTGCTCCGTGTTTTAGTGTGACTCAGCACTCCTACCAAAGTCACCTCTGAATCAGCCGCACATATGATCTGAGCTATTAAGATGAAGAGAAAACGTATTCTTTCCTTTGGGGGAGCCTTTATTAATTATCAGGTTGATTTTATTCATATGGAGTAATGTCCACACCAATCTATTCTAATGATTGTATATATACTCTTAGGAAGGAAAGAGAACACACATGTGCAAAAGTAACAGGACTCATTTGCTTCAAAGATAAGATCAAGATTTTATAAGAATGTGGTCCAGCAGCTATACAGTGATTCAGATTTGGAGGTATGCCTATGGGCCCCTCCACTCAAACCCATTATCACATAAAACTAAAGACTTCCAAAATACTGTATTTCCAATTTTGGGTCATCCCATTAGAGCATTAATAACAATTATTTCACAGTTCAGATTGTAAAAGAAATGTTTGAACTTGTATAAAGCTGCTGTAACCAAGTCCAGAAGAGGTAGCCAGGGTACAGGCCAGAATGGGATAATGCCAAGTCATGAAAGTAATGCATGAGAGGAAACTGATACAGGCTATGTTAGTCAGTCTCTATTAGGTGTGCTGGGTAACAAATATCTCCAGTATCTCTTAAAACCCAAAGGTTTCTTTTGGAAATTCAGTCTGAGGAACAGATTCAATTTAGAACATTCATTCTATTGAAGAGAGGAAACTATATGATAACTAAAGAACTATACTCTGACGACCTGACACATATCACTTGTCGACATCCCAGAAGTGGTCAAAGCAAGCCACATGGCCAATTCACGGGGAAGGTTTGCAAGTTACATGGCAACTATCAGGATTATCTCAGCCTTTCATAGAGAGCACAGAGAATAACCAGGAACTTTAATATCATTTCGTGTAGCATATTGTCCCATAGGAAATATTTTTGGAGGGCCTGTGTGACACTGGAATCCCCCTGGAGTCAACTAGATGCTTAATGTAACTACGGCATTAATTATTTTGATTAAAATGTGACAAGATATTCTATTCCCAGATGCAAAAAGCCTACTGAGCAAGCCTGACATATCCAATAGGATGTAAAGCACAGAGACTGAGTTCATAACAAGGTTCATCAAAAACAGACAATGACCACCGGTATTGCCAGTTGACCACCAGTATTGCCAATTGACCACCGGTAAAAGCCAGGTCTCCTCATCCACTGAAAGAAGGTACCCCTATAACTCTGAAAATGTATTATTATAATTAATTTCCCTCTCTTTTTTTTCCTCTTAGACACAAATACTGAAAGTAAACACGTCTGCGTTGAGCATCAGAAAGGTGAGGACTCTCCACAGCATCTCCTGGTGCTCCGAGGTGATCCACCTCCAGCTTCAGACCCTCTGTTTAAATCATGGCTTGTGCACAGGAGGAAACCGACCCCAGGTTTAGAACCGCCCACTGTCATCCAGATCCCCTCCCAAAGGGTTCTGTTGCTTACACTAAAGCCATGCTGTGTTAGTCAACTGACAAGAACAACATAGAGGAGGAGAAGTTTATTTGGGGATCATGTTTTCAGAACTCTCAGTCTATAGTGGCAGATTCTACTGCTCTGGGTCTGAGATGGGGCAGAACAGCATGGTGGAAGAGTGTGGTGGAGGAGAGCAGCTCAGGACAGGCCAAAAAGGAACAGAGAGAGACTTCCTCCCCAGGGACAAAGCGTAATCCCCAAAGGCACACCCCCGCAGTGACCCATCTCCTCCAGCCGCACCCCACCTTCCTAGAGTTATCACCCCATTAATCCCTATCAAGGGATTAATTCACCCATTGGGCTAAGGCTCTCTTGACCACACTATTTCACCTTTAAACTTTCTTGCATTGTCTCACACATGAACTTTTGGGGGACACCTCACATCTAAACCATAGCAGATGCTCAAGGAAATCCCAGAAAGACTGCCTTCTGCATAGAGAATTTTAATTTCTAATTTGCATGTTTATTTCTCAGTAAGTTTAAATTCCTTTGACCAATCTGTGCACCTTTCAACTGTATCAAAAGGTCCACATTTTCAAGGCATATGCAGTATTTATCCTCTCTTTCCTACTAGAGGCAGTCGTAACCATTTTCTTATTAAAAAGTGAGGACTTGGAATCGCTCTTCCTGGCTAGTTATTCAGCTATCAGAAATAAATCTGGAAAGATGAAAAGCAGATGTAGGAATTCTGTATAGTAGAGCCACTTAAAGAAACTTTAAATAAGAGTGAAAGCTAGAACTCATTTATGGGAATAAAATACTATTTTATATTTAATAGCTGTAATAAATTATCCTTTCAATATGTCTATAACAAGGGAAGCTATCACCAAAACTGGACTTCAGATATTATTATCATATATACTCTCTGGAATGTAGCCTTATAGTTTCTAAAAATCCCTTTATGCTAATTGGTCATTATTGGCAACAATATTTAAATCAGCATCTGCAATTTAGAAGACATATAATATGGGCTTTCTTTGCCATGAACTGAGTGTGGCCTCCTTGTGTTGAAAACTAATCCCTGAGGTGAGGATATTGGGGGGTGGACAAAGGACTTAAAATCAGCATACTACAGTGATGCGACCATATCAGTGTTTATAGTAACTCAATTCACAAAAGCTAAGCTGTGGAACCAACCTAGGTGCCCTTCAACAGATGAATGGATAAAGCAAATGTGTTACAAATAAACAATGGAATATTACTCAGCCATAAAGAAGAATGAAATTATGGCATTTACAGGTAAATGAATGGAACTGGAGAATATCATGCTAAGTGAAACAAGTTAATCCCAAAAATCAAAGGCCCAATATTCTCTCCAATATGAGGATGCTAACACAGAATAAGGTGACAGGGAGGGAAGAACAGAAGTTCACTGGATTAGACAAAGAGGAATGAAGGGAAGGGAGCGGGGCTGGGAATAGGAAAGGCAGTAGAATGCATGAGATGTAACTTCCTGTGTTCATATATGAATATGGCCCAATGGTAACTGTACATCTTGAACAACCACAAGAATGGGAAGTTGTACTCCATGTATGTATGATATGTAAAAATACATTCTACCATCATGTATAACTAAAAAAAGAACAAATAAAAAATTTTAAAAGTAGGTTACCACAAAGTAAAAAAAAAAAGAAAAAAATTGGGGCTGGGTCCTTTGAAAAGGCATTAGGCTATGAGGGTGGAGCCCTCCTGAACAGGATTAGTGCCCTTAGGAAAGAGACCTAGAGAGTTCCTTTGCCTCTTCAGCCAAGACAGCTTACAGGAAAAAGATGGCTTCATATGAACCAGGAAGGGGGCCTCACTTATGATTTAGGGAACAGGCCAGAGTCATTGTCAAGGTCATGTCCTCTTAAACTTGACAGAGCAGCATATGGTCCAGAGACTGATCGTTCTGCTGAATTTAAGGGAATATTTTTCTTTGTTCTCATAAAAGTAGCTGTTCAAATAGCCAAGAATTAATACTAAATTATACATGAATTTCAATCAACTAAGGATAAAATATTGGACTTATCGACTTGAATCTGTGGGGCTAAGTAATGGTCTAACTTTTTTTCTGGGAGGTTTAATTTTCAAAGGCAGAGCACCCGCTAGCAACACGCAGGCCTACCAGCCAGCGCTTGGTTTCTCACAGTATTCTCGAATGAAGAGAACCAGGGCTTTGGAGAAATGGGTGGTTCCAGGACGAGGACAGGAGATATGCAAGGTGAGCCAGGTGCCTCGGCAGCATCAGAAGATAAGGAAGTCTCCCCCACCCCAAGTCCCCCATGGCGATGGAATATGGGGACCACAGGAGTCACCTGAGAGAGCTCCCAAAGGTCAAAACTGGGAAAACTGAGCAATAAATAAAACAGTATTGTATTATAACTGAGTTATAAAATAAGTAACCTTGAGTCCATGCTGACATAGTATGTGATTAAACCAACAAACAGGGGAGATGAGATGAATCTTTAGTGTAGAATTCCAAGTAATTCATGGAGATGCTCCACCTTTAAGGAGAGAGCGCACTTCCCCACTCCCCAGCTGTGGCTGCTCAGTGTCCTCCTTGAGGTATGTGTGGAAAGCACAGCATGGAAAGGGAGGGGAAGGAGAGGAGATTCCCAGGAGAGACCCGACAGCCCCACACCAGCAGGTGATGGAGGGCCACATCCACAGCCGAAGATGGCGACGCTGGTAGGTGGTGTGATGCACGTGGACTTACCTCTGTGGTCTTCATCCCCCAACTCAGAATTCCCATTGTATTGTGAGAATAAGATCAGGCAGGTCCAAATATTGGGACATCTCATAAAATACCTGATCAGTTGGGCTCAAAACCGTCAAGTTCATCAAAAAGAAGACTGAGGAGCTGAAGGAGCCCCGAGGGCCAAGTGCAGGACTCTCACCCCAGTCCTGTGATTCGACCCGCACACTAGGCTGGATGTGGCCACAGTTTGTAGGTGCTTTGCAGATTTTAACACTTCACATACGTTGTATCACACTGTTTATATCCATCTGAACCATTTTTTTGTCATTAAAAATTCTATTCTTTAAGAGAATCAAAATGCAGTCTGTTCTTGGTAATAGCCATTCTAATTGGAGTAAGATGAAATCTTAGAGTTGTTTTAATTTGCATTTCTCTAATTACTAGAGATGTCAAACACTTTTACATATAGTTATTAATCACCTGCATGTCTTCTTCTGTAAAGTGTCCAGTTCCTTGGCCCATTTATTGATTGAATTCTTTGTATTTTGGGGGTAAAGTTTTGTTCTTTATAAATTTTGGAAATAAGTGCTGTATCTTACTCCAATTAGAATGGCTATTATCAAGAACACAAACAATAATAGATGATGGTGTGGATGTGGGGAAAAAGACACACTTTTACATTGCTGGTGGAGTTGTAAATTGGTGCAGCCACTCTGGAGAGCAGTGTGGAGAATCCTCAGAAAACTTGGAATGAACCCACCTTTTGACCCAGTTATTCCATTCCTCGGTTTATACACAAAGGACTTAAAATTAACAAACACAGTAACACAGCCACATCAATGTTTATAGCAGCTCAATTCTCAATAGCTAGATTGTGGGACCAACCTAGATGCTCTTCAAGAGATGAATGGATAAAGAAACTGTGGTATATATACACAATGGAATACTATTCGGTCATAAAGAAAAATAATATTATGGCATTTGCAGATAAATGGATGGAATTGGAGAATATCATGCTAAGTGAAATAAGCCAATCCCAAAAAGCCAAAGGCCAAATATTTTCCTGATAAGTGGAGAATGATATATAATGGGGGTGGGGGGTGTGGGGAGTGAGAGAAGAATGGAGGAACTTTATATTATGAAGAAGGAAATCAGAGGGAGGGGAGTATGAAAGATGGTGGACTGAGACAGACATCGTTACCCCATGTACATGTACGATTACACGAATGGTGTGAATCTACATCATGCACAACCATAGAAATGAAACGATGTACCCCATTTGTGTACAGTGAATCAAAATGCAATCTGTAAAAAATAAAAAAATAAGTAAATAATTAAAGCAAAAAAACAAAATGCAGTCTGTAAAAATTTTAAAAAGTATAAAAAAATTTTAAGAAAGAGTTACCCATGCTGATTACATGTGACTTTGTCTGGTATAGGATTCTACTATACAAATATATCTTTTCAGTATTATAAACAATGCTGCACAGATTATTTCTTATACATACAAACAAGGATTCTCTAGGTCTGCTGCCCGGGAGTAGGTCTCCTCTTCAAATTTACTAGAAGTCGACTCTTTTCCAAAGTAGTTAGGCCACTATTGGGTATTTGCTGTTAGATCATAATATTTTCTGTGAAACTAGGTTTTTGTAAAAAAAAAGATTTCCCCTAATCTGATTATTCATCTCCTGCTCTATTGTTTTGAGTGATTTCTGACATTCAGAAAGCTCACCTATACTCAAAAGTTAAAGTTTCGTCACTGCTGAGCAGTTTCTAAAGAATCAGACATAAGATCTGGAAACAGTTTCACGAAGGGAGTTCTGTGAGTATTTTAAAGAGCGGTATCATGGCTTGAATATGTATCTCCCACAGCTTATAACTCTGAAAGGCTGTGTCTCATTTTAAAAAAATCTTTACAGGATAGACAAGCTGGTAGCAGTGTGAAACAAGCTTGGAGCAGAAGAGAAATGGATATATCTTAAAAGCCATTTCATCAGCATCACTGACAGATTCTTCTCTCCACCCTCAGGATCAAAAACTGAAAAAGGAGAGGGAAAGAAGGCTTCACGCCAGGTTTATGGGGAGCTTTCTTGGGGGGATTGTCAAAGCAAGGAGTTCACCCTGGGAGCTGGTCACACAGCCCCCCACATGCCCATTCGCCCACATTCAAGGTGGACACAGGAGAGGCACACGAACAGCAGCTCTGAACTGCTTGCTTCTGGCCACTTCGATTATACCATTTTCTTTCTTTTTAAAAATTAGTTTATTTCATTTCTTGTTTTTAGATATACCTGACAGTAGAATGTATTTTGGCATATTATACGTACATGGAGTATGACTTTTTCTAATTAGGATCCATTCTTGTGGTTGTACGTGACGCGGAGTAATCCTGGACTTGTATTCAAATACAAAGCTAGGAAAATCATGTCCGATTAATTCTGCTGTCCTTCCTCTTCCCCCTCCTTTCCCTTTGTTCCCTTTTGTCTAATTCAGTTGACTTCTATTCTTCCCCTCTTCACTCTCCCTTGTTTTGGGTTAGTATTCAGAGAGAACACTCAGCTTTTGGTTTTGGGGAACTGGCTTATTTCACTTAGCATGATAGTCTCCAGTTCCATTCATTTACCAGAAAATGCAGTAATTTCATTCTTCTTTGTGGCTGAATAATAGTCCATTGTGTATATGTGCCACATTTTCTTTATCCATTCACTTGTCGAAGGGCACCTAGATTGGTTCCATAACTTGGCCATTGTGAATTGAGCTGCTGTAAACATAGATGTGGCTGTGTCACTGTAGTGTGCTGATTTTAAGTCCTGTGGATATAGACTGAGGAGTGGAATAACTGGGTCAAATGGTGGTTCTGTTCCAAGTTTTCTGAGGAATCTCCATACTGCTTTCCAGAGTGGTTGCTCCAATTTGCAGTCCCAAATACTGTTTTATTTCAAGCAAATGCGAATCTCCTGTCTCTTTTTGGCCTTCCCTTTTTTTTTTTTTTTTTTTTTTTCCTTCAATTACATCACTTTCCCCTCTTTTCTCCTTTATCTTCAAAGATAAATGTCAGCTCCAGGACAGGCAGAGAGGGCAGGCTAGGATGCGTGCTCCTGCCTGAGAGGCGGGGAGGGGTGCAGTCTTTTCCTTCCCCCCACTTCCTGCCCTGCTAGAGAAGCATTCTTGGTCTCACTCTTTAAATCATTCACCCTTGTCTTGCCCCAGCTTTTTTGGGTAAAGCAATGACTGATGGGCTCCCGTTTCTCTTTCCATCTTCAAGTGTTTGTTGATTTCCTTTTGTGCTTTCCATAGTGGGAGAGAGCCTGATTAGAGAGTTGATTAAAAAAAATCCTCTGAATAATTTGTCCAGAACCCTTAAGTCCCATTAGTGAAAATGTAGCTTTGGTAAAAAACATCGCTTTCATTTAAAAGAACACAGCCCAGCTGGCAGCCCACGGCCGCTGCCATGTCCCAAGCCCAGAAAGTGAGATTCAGGAGGTCATTTGGTAGAGAGTGGCTTTGTCAATACCAAGCTTAATGCCACAGTCAGGGTGGGGTTCCCCTCTCCTGTTCAAAAGCACAAACGGACTTTGCGAAACTACTTGAGCAGAGGGAGGTTAACGTTGTTTAGAACTTTAATGGAATCCCTGAACTTGGTTTTCTCAAGGTAATAAGGGCATGAGACCTCAGTGGCATGGCCGTTTAGAAAAATATATGCAGGCTTCTCAGCTCTCCCAACACGAATGGGGAGAAACGCAGTAAATTAAGGGATTTACCTTAGTGTGTCCAGATGGTTGAAATGATGTTACTCAGCTCTGTGTCACTCATCATGGTGTGACAGTAGGGAGCCAGCTCCCTGAATTTTTCTTTAGATGGACATTGAAAGGGTCTGAGGGGTTTCATGCCCACATACTTAAGAAGTTTAATGACAACACACGTATCGATGGCTGACCGCACGCCCAGGTCTTCTTCGGAGACCCTCGCCCCTTTCCCTGGGGAGTTTACCACCAGTGTGTCAGTCCCCTGGGGCTGTAGTGACAAATTAGCACAAACTGGGTGGTTTAAAAAAACAGAAATTTATTCTTTCCCAGCTCAGAGGCTAGAAGTCCAAAAGCAAGGTGTCAGTTGGGTTGCGTCCTTTAGGAGACTCTGAGGGAGAAACTGTCCTCAGCCTGCTCTCGGCTTCTGAGGCTGTCACCGTGCTCCCCAGGGGCAGGGGCACCTCTCCGATCTCTCCCTGTCACAGTGCCTTCTCTCTGAGCCCTCTCCTCTTCTTTTAGGGACTCCAGTCAGTGCATTTAGGTCCATCCTAAATCCTGAATCATTTCGCCTCAATACCCTTACCTAATTCTACTGCAAATACTTTATTTCAAAATAAGGCCACATTCTGAGGTTCCAGGTAGGTATGAATTTTGGAGGCCTCTAATCAACCTACTCTTCTTAATAAATGTGTAACAAACTTCCTGAATAATGTTTCCTGAAATGCAGCCAGGCACCAGTGGTGGTTCATGAAAATTCTCTATGCATCTGCCTTCCGCTGGTCTCTGTGCCCTTATGTTCATTTCAAGGACATAACGATGCCCTCCACACAATGTCATCACCTCTGTAATTGGTGCAGACTTCAAGCCAAAGCCCAAGAGGGAGCTAAGAAGCATACCAGTTCCTGCAGATCCTCTACAAAAGCGTCAGGTCTAAGTATCATGCATTACAAGCCACTGCGAATCTGAGTGTCTCAGGTCATCCATCTTTATAAGGATACTGATTCTCACACAGCCTAAGCAGACAAATCACACAGTTTTCTAAATTTGCCACCCACTGGCATTAATGGCCTGCAATTAGCAAACTCCCAGGTCCTCAGTCTCTTCTCTGCATGAGCCTTCACTTCTTGATCCAACTGGAACTCATTCTCTAACCACCCTGGTTCTCCTGTGTACTCTGCATATCCTGCTGTTTTTCTTGTACCCACCATGTGCTTCATGACCGGGAGGTGAGGTAGAAGCTTTGTGTTCTCCATGGGTGCACCTAGCCTATCTCCTCTCTCCTCTCTTTTCATTCAGAACTCCTAACTGCTCATCAGGATCCATTTCCTGCTACCTCCTTTCCTAGTTGTAGGCATCCATCAGCATCCTGGCCACATCTCCACTCCCAGAGGTTTTTATTCCCTGGGTCATGGTCGTTTCTCAACACTCATGTTCTTTTTTTTTTTTTTTTTGGGTGCTGGAGATCGAACCCAGGGCCTTGTGCTTGCAAGGTAAGCACTCTACCGACTGAGCTGTCTCCCAGCCCCAACACTCATGTTCTCGATCCACCCATCGCCCTGGCATCCTGCAGCCTTCACCTTCCTTCCAGCGATCTTTCCGTCAACTCTACCATCACCACCCTCCTGGAGTACTACTGTACCATGGAAATAAAATGCAAGCCACAATTCCAAGCCATGTGTGCAATTTTCAAAATCACAGTAGCCACATTACACAGTAAAATAGAAGAAATTAATCTTAGTGCTTATTTTCTTTGACCCAATATATTGAAACTATTATCATGTCAACATGCGATAAAAAAAAAAAAAAGTGTTAAAGACCTGCTTGAGTTTTTCCATACCGAGTGTTTGAACCTTGCTGGGTGAGGTGCAGCGGGTCAGTGGTGGTGTATCTCAATTTGAACGAGCTGAATTTTGGTCCTCAAAGGCTGTACGAGGCTAGTGGCTACCGTATTCTGTAAGTCAGCCCTGGAGATGGCTGTAGTCTCAGTGTCGTTGTAACTAGCATCTGAACATCACCATCACCCTAATTTCAGGGTCCCACACCTTGACACTATGTCCTCACTTCCACGTGACTAACACATGACCACAAGAATCCCAGGGGGGCCTGGGACCTGCCGTGGCATCTGCTGAACTGCGTTCCCCGCTACTGTGCCTTCTCCCGTTCATTCTCAGAGACAGCTGCCACGTCTTCTCTTCTGAGCTGATTCTCACTCCTCATTGCAGTTAGAAAGTCACAGAAGCAGTCGGAGGAGGACAAGCCACGCTGCATCAGCGCGTCTGTCGATCTCGGGGCATCTGCTTCCTGCTCTTCTGCCTGTCCTGCGGCCGGGTTGGACAGCGGCTGCTGTTACTGCAGCCCACCTCTCTTCCAGGCCTGCCTCCTAGCCCTGGCTCCCCCAGGCTCTGCTCCTGCTTCCGTTGCCTCTTTCCCCACTGTGTCCACTACTGCCTCTCCCCTGGAACCGTCTCCTCAGCAGACAGGCGACACTGCAGCCCAAGCTGAAGAAAATAGTTTAGCGCGGTTGTCGCAGCCGCTCTGTCTCCTGGACACCGTGTCTTTGTCTTCTACCACTCGCTCCCGGCTTTCCACTGACCTCGCTGTTTGCCTTTTGCTCTGTTGATGAACCCATCATGTCTCCTTTCTCTTAATGCTGGAATGGCCCACGGCTCCGGCCTCAAAACGCTTCTCTCTAGTTGATTCCATCAAATCTCGCAGCGTTGGACACTGGGTGGTGATGTCCTGGCGTGGTTGCTCTCTCTGACCTCTCTCCTCAGCTCCAGACTCTTAGAGCCAACCATCTCCTCCACATCTTCCCCTTGAAGACTGAGCAGAATCTCGAACTTAAGTCTCCAACTCAAACTTGGGTACCGCTGGTTCTAGACCACTCTTCCTTCGGTGATTCATGTCCCAAACCTGGATTTTCTGCTGATTCACAATCTCCCCTCATGTGGGACTCTGTTCCACCCGCAGGGTTGTTGGGTTTACCTTTAAAATATACACAACCCCACTTCCTTCTCACTTGCCCTCTGCCCGTGGCCACGTCACCACGGTCTCCTAGCCCTCTTGCCAAAACTCTCACATAGGGAATCTTTGAAAGTAAGTGGATTTTTTGAAACCAAATGTATGGTTTCCTATCGCATGTAGAACAAAATCCAGACATGTACCAGGGCCTATAAGCCACGCGATCCAGCCCTGCCGCCTCTGGCTTGGTCCCATGCGGTTCCCGCTCTCACCCGTCCACCTCACCTCCACGGCTTTCCTGCTGGTCTTTGCTACACCAATGACACTCTGGCCCAGGTATTATACTCTTTAGTCCTTCTCACTGGAGTGTTTTTCTAAAGGGATATTATTTAATTTATATATTTTCAAAAATTTTTCACTTGTCCTTTTTAGTTATACATGACCATAGAATGTGTTTTGCCATGTCATACACACATGGAGTACGACTTCCCATTCTTGTGGTTGTACATGATGTGCAGTTATGCTGATTGTGTATTCATATATGAACACGGGAAAGTTGTGTTTGATTCATTCTGTGTCCTTCCCATTCCTCCTCCCTTTCCCTCACTCCTTTTTGTCTAATCCAGTGAGCTTCCATTCTTCCGTATCCCCACTTATTGTGTGTTGCCATCCACATATCTGAGAGAACCTCTGGCCTTTGGTTTTTTGGGATTGGTTTATTTCACTTAGCATGATAGTCTCCAGTTCTACCTGTTTACTGGCAAATGCCATAATTTCATTCTCTTTATGGCTGAGTACTATTCCATTGTATATATGTACCACATTTTCTTTATCCATTCATCTGTTGAAGAATACCTAGGTTAGTTCTAAAGGAATTTTAAAGAGCTTGTGCGCAAAGATTTTTCAGATCTCTTCTCTGATGTCACCTTCTTGATCACCTTTGCTAACAAATAAATAAATGGTCACCCCACATATCGACCTTAACCTTGGCTTATTTTGACCACAGCACTTATTAGCACCAGGGATTACTTTCTATATTTATTTGCCTACTTGCTTATATTCTGTATCCTATAAAATTTTAGTTACACGAATGTATAAACTTAGTCAAATTTGTTATCCTTAGGCCTAGAATGAGATCTCAGGGCTTGTAATGTAATCAGTGCTAAGTATTTACTAAATAAATGAGTGAATCTAAGATCTATTTTCTCACAGCACCCTATTATATGGCAAAGTTTTAACTAATTTGTATCATGAGTTCTGTGTCCAATCATGTTTCATAAAACCATAGACTTATAAGGCTGTAGGCTATATGTAAGTCTATATATCTGTACTGTAGTTATTAGCAAGGTGGGCATTACTCTTTCCTTCAACCCAATATAAAAAAAATTGAATTCCACACATTAATGCTTTTATTGGGATACTACCCAAAATTTGCTGTCCAGTCTCAAAGAACAACCTACCTGGGATATCCCCTATTAGAACATTCATTGAGGAAGCATTTTTTCCTTTACTTTTTGACCTTATCCAAAAGGGGATAATGTGCTCCCAAATGGGAGCAATGGCATTGAGTAATAAAAATGCACCCTACAGGGGGAAATTGCATCATAGGTGGAAACTACTCAATGGTCAAGAGAGGGCAGATTGTGGGGCTGCTGCCATTAAGAGCTTGACCTGGTTGGAAAGGAGACACAAATGGGTAAGAATAGAAGCCACAGCCGGCGGAAATTCTCTCATAAAGCAGTCAGGAAGGAGAAAGCTAGGTTAATAAGGAGCCACACAGGTTCCAGAGGGACAGCAGTGATAAGATCAGCAAGGCATTTGAGACCATGGCCCTGAAGGCTGTTTGCAAGGAGGACTAATGGGGCGGGAGTGAACTTGGAGGTCCGGGATGGGAACTGGACACCACATGAAGGTGTCCGGGTGATTTGGACCTAGCATTTATACAAGGTGAAATTTCACCTTTTAAAAACAGACTAGGAAAGGGAACTCCACATATTTTTGAAAGAAACTGATGTAGCACCATTCTTTCCTGACTTCGTTTGAGCAAATGGTAGAATTTTCAGGGCAGACAGGAGGAAAGTTTAGTAATTTGTCATGATTGAATTTAGTCTGCAGGCAGAAAAAAAGTGAGCCAAGGAGGGAAGCACATTAATAATTTGTCTTTTCATGGAGTGGGATCCAAATGATGCTTTTTGCAAACAAAAGGAGAAATAGTCTCCTGTGGTGAGCTCAAATTCACTTTATAGCTTTTATACTTTAGACAGATACTCTGAAATATTTCTGTGTGAAGTTACATGACTGCCTAATATTTGCTTTCAAATAATCTGGGAGCTTAGGATGGTGGTGGTGGTTATGTACAAAACCAAACAGCTGAAACAAGAAATCTATTGAGTTATTTTCTCTACTTTGCTCGTTTCAGGCTTTCCATGCTAAAATGTATAGACAATAAGAAAGTCATATCTAGGAGTTAAGCTGAGTTTCCATCATACCTCCAAATAAATTTGCAAGTAAAAGAAATAAAATCTCCAAAATTCGAGAAAACAAGCTTACTCTTCTTAAGGTCTGTGGTATTGTTTTCTTGGGTCCTCATCCCCAGAGGATGCCAATCAATGTCTGCACAGCCTGGAGAAAGGAAGGACCTTCCAAATTAATTGAGGAGAGAAAGAAGGAGGAGAGTGCCTCAGAGCCTGCTTGGGGTCTAAACATCCTTCCTGCCTAACACCGGGTTAGGCTTCCCTGCTGTGTGTCCTCTGATTGGTCCCCACCGGGTCCTGAAAAGCCTGGCCAGGAGCTGTTTGCGGACAACTCCTTGTGTTCTGTCCACCAATTTGCTATTTTTCTTCCTCACCTAGCATTTTTCTCCAGTGTGAACCTCTATCTTTTCTTCTGAGGCTATTTGCAGTCTGGAAAGGCTACTTCCTTTTAATTATGGCCTTGACGTTCTCCCTCCTTGGCGGACTTCCTCTACAGTCCTTGTCTGGTGTGGTCTTGCCTGTTAGCCTCACGCTCGTATTTGTTGCTGGGATGGGAGGGGAATATTCATCCATGGGCTCAGCTCCATTTGCTCACATTTGTCGCCCCTGGGAAGCTACTCAAATACCTCAGCCGTGTAGAAGGACACTTGTCATTACTCAATACTAGAGCAGACGCTGCCTGTCAACCTCTGCACTGGTCTTACCACCACAGACCCCATTATACCAGCCCTGCCACTGGACTCCCCAGATTTTCTTAGTACACTCCCACTGGAACAGGAATCCACTTTCAATGGATTGAACAGAGGATCTGACAACGATACAAACAATCATAACATTTATGGAAGGTTCCTTTTAGTAGGTTTATTCCTTCCTAGGAAGTTGAGATAGTCTATGTGGAAATTTTAAGATTTTATGTGATTATGAAGGAAGTTCTGAACTCCCTGGGCCTCCATCTCTTTGCTGGTCCAATGGCGGTGACCTGAATTCCTACCTCCCTTACCTCTGGTAACAGGTACTATCACACACATGTGATCAGACATGCATCACACAGATGGCCCACATTTACTCAGAGATGTCATTATCTGTGTCATTGAAATAAAATTGCTTTTTATAGCACACATTGACATGTACCCTTCCACATGACTGCTGTTTTAGCATAGGTGCCAGACGATACAATTCAATGGTTCATGATGTTGAAGTGTCAGGCAGTTTTACTACAAAAAGAGATGCAGTTTTTCAAAATGGTTCCATTAATTGGGATTTTGGTTCGGCCTTAAGTGAATCTGGTCACATGACCATTTCTAGCTGGCTGCCTGGGAGGGGGGGACATGTTTTCTTCTGTGTAGTCATGCTCTGTATACCAGCTAGATATCAGGGTTTACTGTCACAGAAAAAGGGCTGACTACCATTGGATGATGATGGCCAACTTGGATAGTACACAGTAGTTAAAAATAATCACAAAAAATCTAGAATGACCATATTGTATTTGTGTGTATGTGTGTGTGTGTATGAAAGAGAGAGAGAGAGAGAGAGAGATAGAGAGAGAGAGAGAGAGAGAGAGAGAGAGAAACTCAATGGTAAATCCTCCCTACAAAAGAGTCTGTAACCTCCGGGGTAGGGGGAGTTGACAGAAAACACCAGTAATCTCACTTCTTCATGGGGGCATGTTTGTGCTTTATTCAAATGTATGGTAATGAATGTCATACTTTGTGTACTGGGATCACAAAGTGATTTTATACCTGCATAACCGGGTGTTTGGAATAACTGTGAACTTTTTAATTTCCTCATAGTAATAAGTGATCATGGCTGTAAACAGAGGTAAGCCTGATAGTAGGGTTTGGTAATACCTGTGGATGATGGAAGTGTGAGTTTAGGTGCAATGATTTCGCTCTCCTTCTTCCACATTGGCTTTTCCTCTCCCCTGGTTAAATGCTATCCTTTTAATCAGCCTTGATTGCTTTGCTTGCGCTGAGACTTGCTTAGGGACTCCTCAGAGGCACATTGTTTGGTGGGAGACAGCTGTTCTTTACTAGCGCAGACCGACTGGAGTTATATATAGTGTCGATAATAATACATTGTCTACACATATGCACATGCCACAGGGGGACTCGTTGATGAAAATCGGTGTTTTATGCATATGTGGTGCCTTGCTTTACATTTACAAACTTTCAGCTTGACTCGCCCCTCCAGCTGCTCAGTGACCCCTCCTAGCTCACAGAGGGGTCCAAAGTTGCCCTTCAATCTCCAAGACTCCTAGGCAATTTCCTAATCAACTCATTCAGTGTTTAAGTCCCCCCTTCCAATTCTATTTACTAAAAAGTCATTTGGCTCTCTGGACTTTTAATTCTGCCTTTATTCTGTGAATATAAAGTAATTTCTAAATAAATTCCACTTGCAAAAATAAAATGTGTGAAGTCGATATGTTTGTAAAGTTCAGCTGTCTTTCCTCTTCCTCTGAGGTCCCAGAAATTGTAAAAAAGCAAAGGAGACTCTGGTTTAAAAATATTGATTATTTTGTTTTTGTTTATAGCTCTCCTAATTGGGTGAGGTGATTTCTCATTGTGGTTTTGATAGCCTTTCCATAATGATTTGTGATATAGAGCATTTTTCCAAATTCTGTCAGCCATTTGTGTATCTTACTATAAGAAATGCCTACTTGTTTTTTTAAAAAAACTTTTTGGTGGTAATGTAAATTATTCCAGCCACTATAGGAAAGAGTACGGAGGCTTCTCAAAAATGAAAAACAGAACTACCATATAATCCAACAGTCCAAACACTGGGTATTTATTCAAATGAAATGGAATCAGTATATCAAAAGAGAGCTGCTTTCCAGTGTTTATTTGAGGCCTGTGCACAACAGTCAAGAGATGGAATCAACCTACCTCGACTGACGAATGGATGAAGAAAATGTGGCATATGTACACAACAGAATGCTATTGGACCCCCCCAAAAAAAAGAAAAAAAAAATCCTGTCATTTGCAGCAACATGGATGGAATTGGGGCTCTTATTGTTAAGTGAAATAAACCAGGAACAGGAAACCAAGTTCCACATGATCTCACTCAGATGCGGCATCTAAAAGAAGTCAGCTCATTGAGCTAGTGAGCTGGACAGTGGTTCCCAGAGGCCAGGGAGGGAGAGAAAGGGGGAGTTTGGAGGAGCCTGGGCAACGGGTACAGGGCTCCCAAGCAAACAGGAGGAGGAAGCTTGGGTGTTCTGTATACAGAGGGTGATCATGGTTGACAATTTTGTGTCACTTAATCCAAAATAGCCAGGGGGGAGAATTTTGCATGTCCCCATCATAAAGTTATGATAAATGTTTGATAGGATGGAGAATGTAAGTATCTTGAGTTGATTAATACATAAAGCATAAACATATCAAAACATTGTACTATGTCCTATAAAAATGTACAATTGCTCTCTATCAAAACTTTTAAATATATTGATTATAATTGGAGAGAAAAGTGAATTTAGATTCTTACTAATGTGCTTTTTTGTTTAAAATTGTTTACGATGACCAATTCCAGTTTCTTCATGGATCATATAGTATTTGAAATAAACATATACAAATATCAGAGGTCACCTATTTGAAATAATATAGAATGTGGTCTTGTTTTAAAGCACCTTCCCACGCATGCACCCTGTATCTGCTGATGTCAATCTAATCAGACCTCTTAGACACCGTGACAAATGGTCCCTCGTCCTGCAGCGTGGAACATCTCTAGAGCAGAAAATACAATTCCTCACCACGCTGGCCTTTCCACGGCAATCTATTTTGAAGTTGAAAGTGGTATTAAAGGGCATGGTATTTACACTAAGGCAAACATTCTTCAGGGTCTCTGTTTTTAAATTTATTTTCATAAATAAATAAAGTGGATATTTTATATAAATGTTAATTTTTTCCTTCCTAGTTTTGCATATCCTAATGCTAACTTGTCATTGGCATGAAAAATCTCATTATTTTTTCTTTGTTTCTTTTTCTAATCTTTATACATAAGAATATAATATCAGTTCATGGTTTTACCAGGAACCCATACAGTTTACCAGAGCAGGAGAAGTTGGGGCTATTTCTCCATCTCCTGTTTGATTACCACTGGGTCCATTATGGTAGAATAAACTAGAAAGGCGGCCCTGACAGAGGCGAGCAGTGTCTGAGGCCAGACACGAGCACACTGTCCACCTACCTGTGGTACCAAGGATGATGTAGCTAATGATCAAGTGGAAAGTGTCTACTCCCACCTGGAGCCTTCTTGATGGCTTTCCTCTTACCACATCCCTAATGTATATCTTTACTTTTGTCACTTTTCTCTGGATGCAAAGTAGAACATACTGCAGGGAAAGTTTTGGTATGCTAGGTGGCACCTCTGAGTGACTGAAAGGTAATGGAAAGAAAGTGGGATCAGGCAGAGTTGGGTTCCAGTTTTGATTTTGCCTGTGCCCTGTGACCTGGGGCAATTTCCCTTCTGTCAGGGAGGTCTGAAGTGAGACATTGAAGGGCCCGCTTCATATCAGAGACTTACGTTACTCTTCTGCTTTCTTGTCCTTCTGGCTTCCCCTGACTTCCAGAGAGTGACAGAATACACTGAATACTTCCTGGCAGTATTCCGAGGGTTTCCAGTGGAACTATTCTGATCAGATAACGTGACAGAAGACTGTGGTTAAGTCAAGATGACACAAACCCCTGACCTGTCCCAGTGACTTTTAGAAGTGATTCAGATGTGGGTCAAATTCTTAGTGCCATTTTATCCACTTAATTTTTGTTTTTTGAAAATCCTGAATAATGTATGAATTACATGGCATGAGATTAAACATGAATAACTCAAAAATGACACCTTTAGATTCAGCCTCAATTGCCATTGGTAGGAGATCTGGGTCTGTCACATGATACCTGTACCTATAGTAGAAAAAAATGGAAGTCGCTTAGGGCTTATTAATTTCTATCAACCAACAATTCAGTGTGTCGTTGGGATGGCTGGTCTCCATTTGCCTCGTTGAATTTATTCTTGACCTTTTCTGTCCCACTCTCTACCCTGGAAGGTTAGTACCTGTTGGACTACAACCTTGGGTTTCCTTTGCCTTTCAGGTGGTTGTGGCCAAATGGAAGGACTGGCAGGGACAACGGCAGGGGAGGAGGGAGAGGCCAGGTCCTTCTTCCTTGCCTCTTCCGTAGACACTGTCTCTCAGAGAGTGATCTCCAGGACAGCACTCTTGGTCCATCATCCAGGCCTCCAGCTCTGCAGGGTGGGAGGTGGGGCTCCTTCGATGCTAATTCCTGTCCTTGTCCCTTCAATCCCAGGATTGGTAAAACCTTGTGTTGCTGTTCTCTTGATGCCCCACCATCCCTGGTTTCTTCCTTTAACTCTGAGCAATCTTTTCTTTGAGCCCTTGTATTTGAATCATCCAGTATGAGTTCTGTTTCCTGCTGAGACTCTGATCTTCGTTAGAGGCCATTCATTAGAGGCCACACAGTGGAATCTAGCGTCTTAGCCCATTTATGTTGCTGTAACGCACTACCAGAAACTGGGTTATTTTTAAAGAACAGAAATTTGTTCCTCGTAGTTTTGTGTGCTGGGAATTCCAAGTTCAAGGCTGCAGCAGGTCTGCCTGATTGTGAGGGCTGCCTCCTCTGGACAGGGACAGCACTGTGTCCTCATATGGCAGAAAGTGGAAGCCGATTAGCTGAATGCTTCATGAAAACTCTTTTATAAGGGAACCTAATCTCATTCTTGAGGGAGAAGCCCTCTTGGCCTGATTGGCTCTTACAGGCTCCTCTTCTTAAAACCATCGCTTTGGCAATATCTGGATTTTGCAGGGAAAAATATTCAGACCCTGCCATTTGGATCTCAGTTTCCTATTCTTAGGCCTTTCACCGCTTAAGATTATGGAAGAAAACATTCCTGCGTGATATCTGATTGTTCCTGCTAGAAATGCCTTTAAATATAGTTTTATATGTTCACCTTAATTTGGGGATATAAAGATGAGTTCAACCATATCATGGAAAACATTTCATCTTCTCCAAAATTGCTATTTCAGTGAATATGCATAGTCTTCCAGGTATGAGTCCCCAGGATTAATTCCACTGTGAAAATGTTTCTTTTCTGTCTCAATGAAATGTAGTTGTTGAATAGGCAATTTCTTTATAAACTCCCCAAGGCATTTTAGGTAGTAGCTGGGGTATAAATTACATATAAGAAAGATAACTTTAATATTGTTTTTATTAAGTGGTGAAGTCAGGGGTCTTTGGCAGGCAGCCATCTGGGGGTAGGTATTGCCACCTCTCTGACCAGTGGACTCCCCAGGTCTTGGGGAGTTAATGAAACAAGAAATAAAATGGGGAAATAGTGAGAAAATTGGAGGAGGGGAACATAAATATCTACACAATACTGAAGTGATAAGGAAAAGGTTTTTATATTAAAGAGATAGGGGGAGAGGGAAAAGGGATAAGGATGTTCAGAGTTTTTAAGAAAATTGAGAGGCCAAGTGAGAAAGGACAAAATTGATACATGGAGGACGATCAGAGTTTTGCAAGATCTCATGGTGTAGGCTAAATGACCTCTGACCTTTTGCAAAGCTGGAGCAGAAATTTTTAAAAAATTATCTAAGGTTTTGTGGAAAAGTTGAGGATACATGAGGAAGTTTTATCAACTAAAAAAAAAAAAATTATTGGTGACTTAAAAAGGACTATAAATTAGCCCAGAAATTAAAGCTTAGAGGAAAAGAGGTAAATGTATATGATCTTTAAAAATCAGAATATAAACATAAAGCAAAGTGATTGAAACAATTTAGAAGCATTTTCAAAAGAAGAGTAATAAAAAAAAACTACAGAAAGAAGCAAATATGTTAATAAATGAGAAAAATTTTATGACTCATTTTCCAATGACTTGGAGAATCAATGTTCAAGTTTTTAAAAATATGTCATATTTAAAAAAGGAAAAAGCACAGACACTCTTCAGTATATTGCTACTAAAATGGATTTGTTACCCTTTCAAATGAATCATCCTGTAAAATCTGTGGCAAGCTTCCCCAAGTGACCTTAGCACTAAACAATGCAAAATGTTTTGTAGTTAATAAGAACTAAGTTATTGTGAACTGCTACAAGTTGAACTGTGTCCTCCAAAAAGATAAGATGAAGCCCTAACCCCATGCCCATGAGTTTGACCTTAGTTGGACTTAGGGTGTTTGCAGGTGTAATCAAGTTAAGATGAAGTCATGAGGGAGGGCCCTGATTCAATATGACCAAAGTCCTTTTAAGATGAGGAGAGTTTGGTCACAGAGACACCCACAGGGTGAGGATCACATGATAGCAGAGGTAGAGACTGAAGGGATGCAGCTGTAAGCCGAGGGATGCCACGGATGACCAGCAATATCAAAACTAGGAACAGGCAAGGGAGGATTCCACCCAGAATCTCAGAGCTTGGACAATAAATTGCTTCTGTTTAAACCATTCAGCTTGTGGCTCTTTGTTATAGCAGCCCAAGACAACTAATACAGCTGTGCTTTTCTCTTGCTTGTCCTTCACGGCAGTGGAACACTGAAGGTAGGGTGGTGGACATGGTTTACCATGGTGTAGACAATAAGTGGTGCCTATTATTATATAATTATTATTTATGATGTGCACGAGCAATTCCAAACCATCTCAGTCATCCTCAGTTTTTCCCTCCCCTGCCCAGAGTATTGTTGGTGTAAGAATCTTAACATTTGCTGGAATTGCCATTGAAATTTTAAAAATGCTATGCACACGTGAATTTTAAATTAAGGTGTCTAAGTTCTGTGCTCCTTCCCAAAGAAGGAATTCTACTTGGAAGTTTACCTGGAGAACTTCCGCTGCACAGCTGGCCTGCGCTCACATTGACTCAGGGCTCTCCTTACTGCTGAAGTAGTTCCCGTAGTGCCAAAATGGCTCACGTGGTCACAAGGACTGGTTTGTGTCTTCCACCCATTTGGAAACAACGTATCCCCGGGTTTAAACAACACATTCAAAATAAACAGTGATACAAAACAAAAGCAAAAACAAAATCCAAAAAATAAAATAAAATGAACAGTGATAGCACCTTTATTCTCAAGATGAAATGTAATTCTGCTTCCCTCTGTAACCTCTTGGAATTTGTATTTATGTTTAATTTTTTTTTTCAGTAGGGAGGAGGGAGGAATTTGAGTTTTCAGAAGGACAGCAAAAGCATGTTTCAGTCAGCTGATTTGCTGCTGTAACCAAAATCCCTGACAAGAACAACTAGAGAGGGAAAAGTTTATTTGGGGGCTCATAGTTTCAGAGGTCTCAAGTCTGTTGATAGTCAGCTCCATTGCTTCGGGCCTGAGGTGAGGCAGAACATCATGGCAGAAGAGGGTGGTGGAGGAAGGTGGCTCAGAACATGGCACCAGGAAGCAGAGACAGAGTTCTCCTCTACCAAAGACAAATATAAACCCCAGGGCACGCCCCAGGGAACTTCCTCCTCCAGCCATACCCTTCCTGCCTACAGTTATCACCAAGGTAATCCCCATCAGGGGATTAATACACTGATTAGGTCAAGCCTTTTAGAACCCAATCATTTCACCTCTAAACTTTCTTGTATTGTCTCACACATGAGCTTTTGGGGGACACCTATTTGCTAAAATGTAATCAGTGCTAAGTATTTACTAAATAAATGAATGAATCTAAGATCTATTTTCTCACAGCGCCCCATTATACCATAAATTATATGGCAAAGTTTTAACTAATTTGTATCATGATTTCTGTGTCCAATCATGTTTCATAAAACCATAGCTCTATAAGGCTGTAGGCTATATGTAAGGCTATATTAAATAATATCTGGCTTTAGTGTTTGTACTAAAAACTTGAATGCTCCTATATACAATCAAGCAGAGAGAATTTTCAGAAGAGGATGCAGGGTGGGAAAGTCATGGTCATCTTTTTCTTGTGTTTATAGGTGTGCTTATCAGAGTTCTCCAGAGAAGTGAAACCAATATATATATATATTTTTTTCTCATATATATATTTAATACTCAAAAACATATTCATATGTACTGTTGGCCCTGTGTATCTGTGAGTTCTGTATCCATGGATTCAACCAAACTCAGATCAAAAATATTTTTAAAACTTGCATCCATATTGAAAATGTTCATATTTCTTTTTCTTGTCATTATGCCCTAAACAATACATATCACTGTCACTTGCAAAGCACGTACGTTGCATTAGGTTTCATAATCAACGTAGAATTGACTTAAAGTGTACAAGAAGGTGTGCCTTGGTTAGAGGCAGATAATGTGCCCTTTTCTGAAGGGACTTGAGCATTCCCTGTGGATGGAGCGGGATGGCTGTATGTACCGAAGGAGATTCACCGCAGGGAGTGCCTCCCGTGCTCATGGAGGCTGAGAAGTCCCCCTGTGGGCTGGCAGCGAGCTGAAGACCTGAGAGGCGGAGAGTGAATGGTTTTAAGTGTTGTTATGAGTGCCAGCTGAGAACAAGGGTTGGACTCGGCTGGAGGCAGGAGCAGATGGACGTCCAGCTCAAGCAGAGAGGAAATGACTACCTCACTCTTCCATCGGCCCTGGGTGGATGAGGGGATGCCCATCCGCTGATGAGGCCATCTTCTTCACTCTCTGTACCGACACTAAACGCTTCCAGAAACTCCTTCTCAGACACACCCAGAAATAACATTTTACCAGCCATCTGGGAATTCCTTCTCCTCGTCATGTTGACGCAGAAAACTATTCCTAGGGGTAGGAATGGAGGGGCCGGTGGGTTCTGGTGCAGAACAAAGCAGACCCTGGCTGCCAAGGGCGACGGGATTGTGGGATTGCAGGGTGGTCTTGAAAAAGTGCAAGATGACATGAGGGCATTGGGAAGGTAGGAAACAGTCTCCCTGAGCTTATGGCAGCATCTTTCACTGGTGATGGGGAAAAAATAATCAGGGAAGATGAAAGGACAGTGAATGAGGCCCAGGATATAGAAGCCAGGACACATCGATGCTAACTGGACGTGAGAGAAGTCATTGAAAGCCCGTAATTTTCCCAGAGAAAGCGGGAAGTCCACAGGAGTCCAAAGTGTGAGCTGAGGATGTGTATTGCGTTGCCGTGGAAACCACTGTTCCGTGGAAAGGTGCTTGTCGGACCTGCAGAGGAAGCTGTTGGCTTTCCACCTGGAGACTTCCCTTAGCTCTCTACAACCTACCTACAGAGAATACCCGGCCCCACACAAATACACTCATGCACTTCTTTACAGTCCCAAATTTTATTACAGGAAGAAAATTAAAATACAGTGGAAGAAATATTAAAAGCTCACCAAGTAATACTCAGAAATGCCTTGTGTAAATTCAATCTCAGTTATGTTAAATGGTAACCACTTAGAAATGCATTGCAGAATTCCTTTAATAAAGTGTAAAATTTAGAGTTAATAGCTATATATATTTAAATGACACACATTTATTGCTACCCATAACTCATTGCATACATTAAGCATAAAATTTCCTGTGGGCAATAATAAATGTGATTTATAAGTCACAAAATTGTGAGAAGTCTATTTCGTATTCTCTTGAGGACAGTTCCAAAAACTATCAAAAATTAGGAAAAAAATCAGATTTATTCATTTGAGGAATCATCTTTGTTTTAGTGCACTTTACAAAATATATTTTTAAATGGAACTTATATTTACATTTGTATAATAAAATTTTTCCCAAAGTGGAAAGATGGAATTTTGAGGTTTTCTTCATTTTAATCACCCAAGATTTATACTTATTTTAAAGGGGTTTAAAGAAAATGACTTCCAGTCAGGTATGGTGATGCATGCCTGTAATCTCAGGGACTAGAGAGGTTGAGGCAGGAGGATTGCAAGTTCAAGGCCAGCCTCAGCAACTTAGTAAGAATCTGTCTAAAATAAAATAAAAAAGGGTTGGGAATGTAGATCAATGACAGAACATTTCTGGGTTCAATCTCCAATATCACCAAAAAAAAAGCCCAAAACTTTCTTCTATGATTTTTAAATGAAAAATGAAATTTTCTGTTCACAAAACCAGTGAATGTATTTTGTAAAAAACTTAAAAATCAAACGTTAGAAAATTAAGATACTATATTTCCAACACTAATGGAATTTAAATGAATATAGATTTAGAATTTTATAGACACACACATTCAAACAAATGAAACAGAGTTATATATATTCTATGGTAATGTAAATTTTAGTTAACATTTTCTACTTCTCCATATGAATAAAATTGTATGCCAAAAATTTGTGGCCCCCAAAGGACATTTCTAAGTCACCATAAATAAAAAATGTGCCCACTGCCCATCACAGCTTAGCAACACGGTCCACTGAGAGGATCAGTTGTTTCCCCGGGTGGTCTTCTGGTTGACTGGCAGCTGCGTCTCCCCGTGCTGTCCAGCATTGGGAGAGAGGAGTGCATCACGTATCCCCAGCCCAGGGGAAGATCAAAATTCAAAATTTGAATATGAATGCATATTGCTTTTGCACCGTCACGAGGTGGAAAGCTCATGAGTCGAATAGTAAGATGAAGACAGTCTGCCTGTAAACCCTATTACAATCCCCCAATTATACCCCAAATGTCTTCACAGCCGGTTTGTTCCAGGACGAAAATCCATCAAGAATGTACATTGCATCTTATGCTTAAGTTAATTAAGTCTGTAACCTAGAGCAAGAGCATCAGGCCATATCCATAACCCGGGCTGCCTGTTGTGAAAGAAGTTTGATGGCAACACATGTGAACGCTGTCATCTGGACACGTGTTGTCTGTGGCGACTCTACCAAGGCAGAGTTCAGTGGTTGTGACAGAGACTGTGTGGTTTGCAAAGTCCAAGATGTATACTATCTGACCCTTTACAAAAAGTATTTTCAGTTCCCTGATCTACAGCTGTCTTCTTTTTTTCATACCTGGAATTGTTGATGCCCCTAGCCAGTTATTCTTCAGAATGTTCTAGCTCCTGAATTTGATGGTCCCTTGTAGTATCTTAGCTTATTCTTCCATTGCAATAATCTCAACTACCTTAGTGCCGTCGTGACCTGCCTTTCCTTTTTTGGTTGAGTTTTTTTTGGGGGGAAAAAACACCTGTGAAAACATTTGGTGTCTAATTGAGACAATTGTAGTAAGATCTGTAGACAGATTGTCTCCATTTTACCACAATTAAACCATCTAATGTGTTAGTTTCAAAGGAATTCCTGGTCTTGCCAAAAATTTCATTTTTATCTAAAATTTCCTTAACTAAAGGTAAGTTATTTTTATTTTGTTAATAGAAAGAAAATATTTGAAATAAAAAAAATCTTGAAGAAAGTATAGTGGAGGAGATAGCACAGGTTGATGGTTAGGTTAAGGCAGGAGATGAGGGAGGTAGAGAAGATAAAGCACTGTTGGAAATTCAATTATATCAAGCTGTAAATGATGATAAGACCCAGGCCTATGTGGAATAGAAGCAAGAAGCACATTGGAAGTTTTGATTCTTTGAAAGAATGGACAGAAAAGCAGATAATAAGGAGAAAAATGGAATTTCAAAAATAAACTCTATTCCAAAGTTTTCCTGAGGACCATTCTAAGCAGTAGATTTTGATAGGGTGAGATGGATTGCCTACACATCATAAAACTCATTCATATTTCAATTTTCTCTGTAGGTGGCATTGAGTATTTACAGAAAACTAAGGATGATACATCACTTGCCTAGTACAATTCTGATTAGTTTTCCATAATCTTGTTATCTGTAAACTCCAATAATCCTTGGTCTCTTTTATTTCATGCTGTCCTAGTTCATTCCGTGTTGCTATAATACAAATACCAGAGGTTGGGTGCTTTATAAAGAAAAGAGTTTTGTCCATTTTAGCTCACAATTCTAGTGCAAATGTATGGTACCAGCATCTGCTTGGCCATTCTGGAGAGGGTCCCACAGCAGAAGGCACCATGAGGCACATGTGAGAGCGGCAAGCGTTTGTGTTCGAGATAGGCCAAACGCATGGGGTAGACTTGCTTTTCACAATCTGCTCCCCTACTACCTAATCCAGTCCCACAAAGCCTGTGCGCTCTCCTGAGGCAGGTGCTAATCTCCTCTGAGGGTGGCTCCCACATCCCCATATTACCTCCCACTAGGCCTCAGCACTGTAAGGTTTGACATCTCAGTACCCACACTGTGGACCTAGCTTCCAGTTCATGAGCCTTTGGGGAACAAGCCAGGTCAAGCTGTAGCAGACTCATACCCCACGGCGTATCCAGTATCAGCCAATGCCTGTAGGACAGCATGATTCAATGACATCATAAAGTCTGCTATGCCACTTTTCAGTACCAGACAATTCTTCTGTGATCTTTGATTATAAGGTGTTGACTGAGTCCCACCCAAAGCCAACTAACCATTCTCCAGCAAGGGACGTCTTCACCTTACCTGAAGAGGAGGAAGTTAGGGAAGACGCTTTTTGTTTTTTCTTTTTAAATAGGATTGTTGCAGTCTGAGCCTAGTGGCTTAAGATGGGTCGAGGACTGGGGCAAGGACTGGGAGGACTGGGCTAAGTCGATGACATAAATACGTAGGTCTGGTGCACAGAGCAAGGCTGGGTGTGGAGGTCTTTTGTGTGCACATCGCTGCTCTGGAAGGGCAGTGACCACGTGGTCCTTGATGAGATGGCTTGCAAGGACTTTCTGCAGCAAGTGCTGCAGTTCGTTATTGACGAAGCCTTCGCCCAGCGGCCTGACTTACCTGCAGCAGTGTGGTCGTCTTGACATAGGCCTTCTGGGTTCTCAGTCGCCATGGCTGAGGTACGTCTTCTCAGCTGGCATCACGTCTCCAGCTTCATGTGAAGTAGAAAAATAAACCAACAAAACCCAGAGACGTCAAATCATTACCTTGTTTTTTAAACATTTATCACAGGTATTTGCTTTGCACCTACCAAATTACGTTGCAGAGTCTCCAGTTTGCTTTCGAGATGACTATTTTGAGTGGTCTAACTTGTTATTTATAAGACCAGTATTAAGGTATGATATTGACAATACTGGCCTTTTCCTTCATGGCCTTCTTAGACAACGCTCGGAAAACAATTTATCAAACACGCTCAGTGGCAGCTTCTGAAATGTCATTTCTAGTAAAAGGTATGAATGAAATCTACATTTTTAAATAGGTATTTTAAAACAATGTGCCAATTAAATTACTTCTTAAGACACTGTCTATCACAAAAGGGTCAATTCTCTACCATAATTTCATCACATTTGACAGCTATTTATTGAGTGTCTACCATCTGCAAGGCAATGCATACGATTTCTAGGGAATGATACAAAGGTGTATTATTCCACAGCCCTGCCCTCTACAAACTGATGGTTTAATATGAGGAATAGCACAGAACATTATAAATGAGGTGGATTTTATGGAAATCTAGAAGAGTCATATAAAGTACTGCCAAATAATTGTGAAAATTTAAAAAAAAAAGAATTTTAAAACCAGGATTCTTATGCAAATGAAGAATGATGTGCTTCTGAAGCTTATTTATTCATTAATAAAAGAATCATTCAAAAGTTAGTCCAAAGAATTAAACTAGGTAGTAATAGGCACTTTGAGAAAAGAATGTTAGAATATGTTGGTAGTTTAGCTACAAAGTTGGTTAATGTCTTACACAGCAGCAAAAATGCTAACATTGGGGAATATCTTTCCTACCAGAATAAAATCAACAAGTACACAAATAATTTCACAGAGTCTGACCCCTTGATTAACAGTAAAAGCAAAGTCAAATGTAGGTAATTCCTAAGTTCACTAAATAATATTTTTGTGAACCAATTATATACGACAATGAAAATGTGTTTTTTAACATGGGAGTTCCTAAATGGCATTTATTGGGGATGTTATTCTAAATCTTGAATCCCAAGATAAAAAACAATCAAGAAGCAGGAAACAGGAAAAGTGTTATAATTCCCTGACAAGAATTAAAACTTAACCATCAGTGCAGAGACATTATTGGTTCAAAGGAATCCCCTGGCATCAAGCAGAAAACACGAGCTGCAAATGAGCCTATGCAGAGAAGAAGGTTAAGACCCCATTTCTAGGAATTGGGAAAATTTCAAGACAACTTTTCTTATCAGATATCAGAGGAAGAAACAAAATGTTCATGGAGAAAATTATGGACAAGGTCTGATTGAAATATGCAAAGACAGGTGGAGGGTGGGTAACAGAAAAAGTTTTCTGATAGGAAAACTCTATGAACAGAGTAGAAAGTTTGGAACGTGTGAGTGATCTATAAAGCCCACAAACACGGGGAGACTAAAGCAGACCAGACGGAAGAAGGTCTTTAAATTCCCAGAAAGGGTTTGGAGCTTTATGCTGTGAGCAGAGTAGTTCTGTGGTTATAGTTGTGCTTTGCGTAGCTGCTCAGGGCTGTAGATTGTTGGAGACTGGATAAGGGGGTCAGGTCGAAGGAGCCCCGAGGCTGGGGTCAAGAGTATGGGTTAGTTCAGGTTCAGCATCCTAGGATGGATGCAACTCTGGTCTTAACTAGGTGAGTGGCAATAGGAAAGGACAGGAAGTGGGTGGGAAAAGGCATGCTGTTCGGGTAGTGGATTCCAAAAGGCAAGCCAAGTGTTTGGATGAACGTATGGGACTGGAAGGGACTGATAATAAGTAGAGAAGAACTACAAACCGTCAGACAGGAATCTTCGGGTAGGAAACATGGGGAAATTGGCATTATTTTCTTTCTGTGCCAAAGTTATAAAGAAAAGACACCGTTTTCCAAAAGTATTTTCATTTTTTTGCAACAGAAGGCCATCCATTAATGACTGGCATGTGGAAGGTTAAGTGGTCTATGGAGATAAACCAGCTTAGACATCAAGGGTCTAGATGGAGAGCCTCAGCAGCAGAACCCTCTGACCTTGGGGTCCCTTCCTCTTGACCAGGAGGTGGTCAGTCCCCTGGGCCTCTGACATGATGAGCAGGTGCTGAGGAAGTCTTGGAGAGGAGAGGCTGGGGAAGGGAGGTCTTGGCAGAGACTTTCCCCACCTCGGAGAGCATAAGAAGAGCTTCCACTCCATTCTATCTATGTCCGTGAGGAATTAAAACATTAAAATCGACCCTGACGCTGTCCGCTCCTCAGTTCACTCCGCCCTGCGTAATGAACTCTTCCTCTATAGGATCTTGGAACGGCCATCTGCTTTCATCGTGGGCTCCTCTGCTTCTCCCCTGGAGAGCCCTTGTGAAACAGCTTGGGGACTGCCTCCCGGGAACGACTTGGACCTGTGATCTCGGGGAGCCGCAGCTGCAGGAGGATGCTTCTCCGTGCTCCCTTACATGCCTGCGAACCCTCGGGAGGCGCTCTCTTGCCACGGTCCTCTCCCTGGGCCTCTCCCTGGGCCTCTCCGTGGGCCTCCACCCCACCAGGCAAGTTACCTCTGACCTTGGGAGAGCCTGGAGGCAGACCGCACACCGGACAGACTCACTTATTCTGCGGGCGGCACCCAGACGGCTTCTTGTCTGCGCAACAGGATGATCTTTACGCGCCACGCATCTCCTCCCCTAGCTTGTTGTTCCCTCCCCATGAGCCAGGCCTCCATCCCAGCCCGTCGCTGGGGATGCTGTCTACATAAGCGGCAGCCACCTAGCCCTTCTTTGAGTCTCATATTTTGTGGGTCTCCTGTGCATATGGTCATGATTTAATATGATTCGCTCCTGTTAATCTGTCTTATGTCAATTTAATTTGTAGTCCAGGCAAAGAACCCAGAAGTCTGGGTGAAGTCATTTTTCACTCCCCTACACTGGTATCTTGACTTTTTCTCTATAAATCTATACGTGGGTATATATCTCTTTATCCATCTGACCATATATAATATAGTGAAAGTATATGTATGTGTGTGTGTATGTATGCATGAGACTCTCCATTAATTAATTCAGTTTAATTATAGTCTAAGGCATAACATAATCTAAGGGCCTTGGAAATTATGTTCAAGCTGACATATGACAAAACATAGTTACCGTCATAAAAATTTTTGTTAGAATCAGTTCCATTTGTTTTAACATATAATTTGCTATTTCTCACATTCTTAAATATTATGTAGAAGTCATGTTAATTATCTCCTCAACAAACCAATATAAATAGTTTAAGAAGTTAAATAGTCTGTTTATAAAGAAACAAAGCCAATTAAAACAGATACTTGATTTCTATGTTGCACTGATAACCTCAAGGAGAAGACATGGATTTGCTAACAATTGTACACATTCATCCTGTTCAACATGTTTTAAAAAATGTGTTTATTTTGGAATGACTAAATAGAGCTAATTAGCATATGCATCATCTCATATATGATTCTTTTTATAGTAAGAACACTTAAAATTTACTCTCAGTAATTTTCAAGAATGTATTTGTTTTAACTATAGCCATTATTTTGACAATAGAACTACTGAACTTTTTCCTTTAACTGAAGTCTTCTATTCTTAGTTGTTTTTAAAATCAAAATTATTACACAAGTGTGACTTGTGCTAAGGTTTATTTCCTGGATATTTTGGAAAAAAATTGATTTACTTTTTTTTTTTTTTTTTTTAACTACTGGGGTTTAAACTCAGGGGTGCTTTACCACTGAGCTACATCCCAGTTCTTTTTATTATTTTATTTTGAGACATGGTCTCGCTAAATTGCTGAAGGTCTCACTAAATTGCTGAGGCTGACCTCAAACTTGAGATCTCCTGCCTCGGCCTCCCCAGTCATTGGGATTACAGGCCATTTTACACCTGGTGAAAATAATTGCTTTATATGACACATAATTATTTTCATAAACCAATCAGAGCAGAGGTATTTCAATTTAACAGGTATTGTGAACTCATTTAATAATGACCTCTGGAAGTGGAGGAATATCTAGAGAGGAATAAATTTGTCTCTTAGCTGTAGACACACGAGTATTCTAAGAGCTTGTAGCTTCAGGCATGTGAGCCCAGGTCTCCCAGGCATAAGTGAGAATACCAACATGAAGACTTATTAACTCTCCAAGGGCTTTTCTTTCTGGATTTGAGATCACACCCATAGGCAAAAACAAACAAACAGCAAACAAACCCAATCAGCCAAGTAAACAAAAATTAAGAACTGGAAATTCTGTCCCCCGTCACTGACTTCACCAACATAGGTCACCACATTGGTAAACCATCAAACCAGATTCCCAATATTTATTCTCCTTAGGGAATAACATATTAGCTATGTGCAGACACTCAGTCACCCAGACATAATGAGAGCGTGTAGTTCCACAGAAGCCAAAAACACAGCCAAATTTGGCCAAGAACTGAAGCAAAAGGAAAGAGACAGACAATGTCAGGTTTAAGAAAAGAGAGAAGTAGTTAGCTCAAGTGAAGTTGTAATGCTGCTTGAGAATCACTCGGGGGTTCTAGAAAGAACAAGTCCATGAGAAACACTTTTTGGACAACACAGCTTAATTGGATTTTGGCACAGGAGTCCCCTTGGACGTTCTGGACCATCTCCAAAGCAAAGTCTATCTTTTGAGAAGTTAAAAACATTAATCTCATTGAAATGTAATTTTTGAGTACATTTCAAAAAATTGTATTCAGGTTAACGAATGAGACAACTGGCAGGATTGTAAGTCCTGATTCAAAGAATTTATGGAACAGAGATTTATATAATCAGAAAGTCAAAGGAATTCAGACATAAATTTTCTAGTAGATACAAAATTGGTTAGCAGCCTATGGGGCTACACGAGTATGATAAACACAGTAATATAACTCTACTTTCTGTTCTAAGTAAAGTCTGAAGTTCAGAGTGACTATGTTTTCATCCAATAGTGAACAGTGAAGTCTCACACAGGTGCATTTCCTTCTATGATTAATTCTTGGTTGAGCCTGTAGAGAATGACGTGGGGCCTTGCAGGCCTGTGTGGACTTAGGATTTTACCCTAAGTGCAGTGATTTCACTCAAGTCATGATGGTGGATTAAATTAGGGTATTGGCAAGAAAAACAGAATCTTCTGTGGATGCAAGATACATCTTGAGGAGGAAGACAGCCAGGATGATTGTCAGATTACTGGCAGTAGCAACTGGGCTCTGTGGGTGTCAGTCACCGAGCTAGAACTGGAGGAACAGCAGATGGCGTGTGGGGTGAGGAGTGGCGTTTGGGAGCAGGAGGTTATTGATGCCTGCGAGATCACTAAGAGGTTATTTTGAGTAGACAGTGGACTATCTGGGCCTGGGGATCAGAGGAGAGGTCAGGGTCAGAGAAAATGGGCCATCGTGGAGACGTCTTGGGCCAAGAGGACCGCAGAATGGGATGTATACTCAGAACCGAGGCTCTGGCGTCCAGTGTGGGGTGGTCAGGAGAAACGGGAGGGGTCGGTGGAGGAAAGTGAGACCTGGGTGCTGCTGAGCGCAAAGGACAGATCAGGAGGTGGGTCTTGAGGGTTTATCCAAAAGGCTGCTGTGGATTGAACTCCAAAAAGGTTTGCTGAAGTCCTCACCTGGGTGAGGAACAGGGAGCAGATGTAACAAGCTCAGGGTGCCATCCTGGATTAGGGTCAGCCCTTGATCCACTGGGACAGGTGTCGCCATACGAAGAGGGAAATGCCATGCGATGACACAGACGCCAGGAGGAAGATGCCACGTGCCAGCGGGGGCGGAGCCTGGAGAGACGCAGCTGCGAGCCAAGGAATGCCCAGGAGCGCCCAGGACCCGTGGCGCGCTGCCAGGAAGAGGCGGGACAGACACCACCGGCGACGCGGAGCGGCAGCAGAGTGCATTTCTGTGGTTTGAAGCCTCTCCGTTTGTGGTACTTCGGTATGGCAGCCCTGGGAAATTGATTATGTCGCCCCCACCTCAAACGATGCACGATGAGGAAGGTCGATGCCTGTGGCATTAATAAAATCCAGAGCGTCAGTAATGGGAGTGATTCGCAGACTGGAGGGTGGAACGGAGAACTCGGGGAGCTGAGCAGGCAGAGCAGCTCTTGCAGTGCAGTGGACCCCCAAATTCCGGGTGCGCGTCTGAGCTCTGAGGAGTACTGGGAGCTGAGTACCCCCAGGACCACTGAAGGCTGACAGCCTTTTTGTCATAATTTTAAAGCAATTTCAATAGATGTACTTCAGGGGAGAGTGTAATTACTGCAATTATAAGATAAAGCCACTATATGGTGCTTTAAAATACACCTTGTGGGATCAACGTACAATCACAATTTGATATTTAGCCATTCACTTGTAATATTCGTGAACGAGTTCTCTAACATTTGGAAATTTTATGCAACCTTTTCCCTTGTAATCTTATTTCCATTTGATTTCATCTCAGAATTTCACGGTGATGTATCTTAATTCTGGAAATCCTTTTTTTTTTTTTGAGCATCAAAATATAGGAATTAAAACTATGTTTTTAAAAAGCCCTGTGACCATAAGCATCTTGGATTAAATATTTTTTTGTAATTAATATTTTATTCTACTGGCCAAGACAATATAAATTATATTACACATTTGATAAATAATTATTAACATACAGAAGTTACTGGAGATGTATGTTAATGAGATAGATGGTTGTTCTATTCCAAATAGTTTAGGTATCAATGGATTTTTTTGTAAAGTATTTTTTTTGTAAAAATGAGACGGAGTTCTGCATCAATCATTTTCCACATTTTCTTTTCATTAGTATAATTCCTTAGAAAACTTTTTGCAGAAATGAATAGACAAGAATGGAAAGACTTTTGTTCTAACAATTCATTTAATTCTTAAAGGCCTCTGAGTATATGGAAAAATCAGAGTGCGTATCAGCAGAAATCATTAAATAACCTATTGTTTGACAAAAGGATGAGGTTCTTTTTTAGTTGTGCTGAAAGTAGGAATTGGAAAGAATTTGTCACCCAGTTCCCACAGGTATTGACTTTCCTTTTTAAACAAGTTTTAATTGATGTACTACCTGTACATATCTGTGGGATATAAAATTGTATCTCACACTGACATTTCAACTTGCCCCTTTGGTGGGGGTGGGGAGGGGTGAGGCATTGCACCTAAAGGCAGTGAAGTTAACGGGGTTTAAGCTTCCTAATCCTTTATTTGCATCTGCCCATGAGAGCTGGGAGTTGAAAGACTTATTACTTTAAGTGTGGATTACGGCCAGAAAACACACCATCTGGGTATTGTCAAATATGTACCTTCTCAGGCCCACTCAAGTCTCTAGAATCAGGATATACATTTTAAAAATTCCCTGATACCTATGAGCCCTTTAAGTTCTGCTTTTGGTATTTGAAGTCAATATGTTAGTCAGCTTTCTGTTGTTGTAACAAAATACCTGAGATCAATTAACTTAAAAAGAGGAAAGTTTTATTTTGACTCATAGTTCTGGAGGTTTTGGTCCAATGGTTGGTTGGTCCTATTGCTTTTGGGTCTGTGGCAAGGCAGTGCGTCATGACAGGGAGAGAGAGAGGAGGAGATCAGGGTCCCATGATCCCTTGGAGGGCATGCTTTCAAGGCTCGATGACTTAAAGCCTCCCTGTGGGTCTCACATCTTAAAGGTTCTGCCACTTCCCCAAAATGCCAAGCCTTTAACACATGGGCCCCCCTGGGGAACATTCTGGATCCAAACTAGAGCAGTTAGAACAACACAGCTCTTCTGGCAAATTGCCTAAGGAGATCTCAGAAGAGAAGAACCTGAGTTGCCAAGTCTCCACTATTTGGTGTCTTCTTTGCTCCTTCTAAATACATGTGCACTTTCATGCTGAGTTTTACATTTGTAAATTTTCTTTGATGCGATTCCCAATATTGGATGACTTGTAGAGCTTACAAACCTTGCTTCTGTCCTTGGCCAGGGCTGTGGGCTGGGAGTACAGGATGGAGGAAAGGTAAGGAAGGGTTCAGAAGAGGGGGAGCTCGGTGGGATGTTCTAGTCAGCCTTTCTGTTGTTACGACCAGAACACCCAACGAGAACAACTTGGAGGAGGAATACTTGGGGGTCCACGGTTTCAGAGGTCTCAGTCTATAAATGGCCAACCCCACTGCTCTGGGTCCAAGTTGGGAATGGCACATCATGAGGGAAGGGTGAGGCTACAGGGCATTTGCACCCTTCTGGGGCAGACCTGATAGGGGACCGCCTCTTCCAACCATGCCCCACCTGCTTACATTGACCCCTTGGGCCATTCAAACTAGAATGGGCACTTTAGATTATAGCTCTCAAAAATCTGATCATTTGCCTCTGAATATTTCTGTATGAACAGGAGCTTTTGGGGGGGACACCATTTTAGAGCTGAAGAAGTTGAGATTAAGGTCAAATTATTTTCAAAATTATCACACTATCTCTGAATCCATGTATGACCTGTACAGATTGACCGAGCTTTGCCTGGTTCCTGGGACAAGCTACTTGATTGGTGGAGAAACCCACTGCCCCTCTGAGCCTGTGGGGTCAGGGGTGGATGTGGGGTGATAGTCTTTGGCCTTCTTAATGCTGAGCAAGGGAGAACTGCTCTGTGCTGGAGCTCAGCCTGGCTTGACTGTAGGTTCTTCCTCTTGCTTTCACTGTGGACTCCGATAAGGTGACCCCAGAGGCCAGGGAACACTGCTCAAGCGTGTTGGAGTCATGCTCAGGGAGTGCACTGAGCGCTGAGCTGCAGGAGTTAGCCTTCAATTCCTTCTCCCCTGATGGATGGTTTCCCTGATGGAGGCTCAGAAGTTCTGCATGGCACATCTGCATGAGAACCCGCTGTGTCTTCCTTGGAAGCTATGGATATCTCAGGAGTGATGACCTTCAATTTGCTTTCAGTCCTCTCTCCCTTAATGCCCCTTATTGCCTTTAGATCATACCTCCACATGCAACCCTGGCACACAGCTCTGCCTCAACTTTTATTCCAAGGAAGCCTGGACTAGGATGTTTGCCTGGGAGGCAGCAGGGCCAGCAGATGAAGCAAGACTTCGTTTTGAACACCAACTGTATGCCATGTGTGGAGCTAAGCTCTAGGAATGCAAAGTAAAGCCACAAAGACATTATCCCTTCCTTCAAGGGCTATGAGTCCAGGATTTCCTATCTCTTGATCCCAAGCTCTTTCAGGACTACATTATGGTATTGCAATAGTATCTCTGACAATTGGGTGTAATGGAAGCTTCCACTAGATGCATTTTACTGAAGACAGTTAAATTCTTCCCATTATACTTCAAAGAATTCATCAATTTTTTTCTGAGTAGTGTGTGTGTAAAAATAGAGTTTGATTTTCCTGTATATATATAAAACAGAAAGAAAGTGGTAAAATAATATAAACCACAAAAACATTTACCCAAATGAAGAGATTCTTCTCTTCCTAGACAACATACCCTCTTGATATATCTGACAAACCCTATGGTAATCTAGGTTATTAGCCCTTCTAACAATGGAAGAGTACATATCAGGCTTTTCATTTCTCATCTCCTATATAAGTACCATTATTTGCATCTGATTGATTTGTTTATTTATTCATTCATTTCTTAGCAAAGAAGAGATGTGGCACTGAATTTAGCAAAACAAGCTATCAATTTCCAGTGTGATTTCAGCCTTTGGTGAAGAATTTATCAGCCTGCTTTGAATAAAGAAGTTGAATATTGGGCTGGGGATATAGCTCAGTTGGTTGAGTGCTTGCCTTGCGTGCACAAGGCCCTGGGTTCAATCCCCAGCATCACCAAAAACAAGAAGTTGAATATTTGGGAGAATTCAAATCTGTCATAGAATGGACCATAACAATTCACATTTTACACAGCAGGAAACTGAGTCCCAGGTAAGTCCCAACATTAGTGATAGAGCCAGGACCATAACCTCATCAGAACCTCTTAAATCTCCATGAGGTTTGGAAACTATTTTCTAATCAGAAAAATAAATTCTATTTTGATATTTAAACATTCACCCACCTACTGCAGTCCTCTCTTAAGAGTCAACAACTGGGATGAGGTCTACTGCTTACAGAAAAGGCCATAACCCTAAACATTCATGAGAAAAGCATTTCTATTTGCAACACTCATAGAAGAATCTAGGAACAGCTGCAGATGAGGGTAGCATATAATGCCTCTGCCCCCACGGCAGGGGCAAAGCCAAGACCACTAAGTGTTTAAAACTGATTTTCCTTGCTTTACATTTTGTCCAGATTAAGAATGTTTGAAACATCTTACATATGACTTTCCACAATTGACAATACTTATGCAATGCTAAAATCTTGACAATCATTATTTTAAACGTGCACCTAACTGCTTGGTCTGAATAAGGAAAAACCTTTGCTTTACCAGGTCATTTTGTGAACTTTAAAGTAAACGAATCCACTCAGAGAGTTAAAAAGAGATTTTCCTATTTGGGGCTTTTTCCCTTTTGGTTAATTTTTGGAAAATTTCTGCATAAGAATGATGAACTCCAATGAAGTTAATTTCATGTAATGCTTTCTTTAATCAAATCCCAACTTAAGATCAATTCTGCAAATGTAAGTAAGCAACTAAATAAAATACATTTAAACTAAGCCCTTGTAGTCTGATAGGAAAAATCTATGCTGGAGCAAAGAACTCAAGTATATTGTGAATTGAACACCTCTGTTATGATAACAAACCATAAAATGAAATCGACCAAATTATACTATATAAAGAATATACAACAGTGAATTTCACCCTTATGTATATCTACAAAGCACCAATTAAAAGCAGCAATAAATAAATAGAAGGAAGACCAATAGAGCAGAGAGGGAACAAGAAGAGGGAGAAGGGAGGAAAAGAAGAAGTACTCGTGATTCAAATGGACCATGTATGTGTGATTATGTTGAAATGAACCCCACTATTATGTGTAACTTTAATGCACTAACAAAAACATTTAAAAATAGACTTCTTTGTTAAAGTTTCATAAAAATCTGAATACTTTGCTTCCCCACATTTTAGACATAGTGTCTCCCTTCTCCCTGTAACTTTAAGTATTGACTATTTCAGTGGGAAATTTGGGGAGAGTGTCTCCAGGTATAGAGTGGAGTAGTGAAGAGACACAGATTTTCAGTTAGGGAATTTGGCTCTAATTCCAATCAGCAACAAAACAGCTTCTTGACCAAGCCACTTAATCTCTGTACCATTATCTGTAAAAGCTAAGGTTTTAGTACACAAGACAATATTTGTGTTCCTGTCCTGCTCAACGACTCTAAATCAGTCAGGCTTTGCTCTAGTGTTCAGGGGCACATTTGGCCCTTGTGGGATTCTTACATACATTTTGAGAGTTTATACTGACTGAAGTGACTTGGAAACATAATATTATACAGGGAAATCATTGTGTACATACTTATCCCGAGTAATCAATAATGACTTTTCATGTTACTGGTGGCAATCAGATTCTAATCCTTTCAAAACAACCTGTTCTCAAACAATACTAATGCTTGCCATCTTAGAAGATATTCGCTAAATTAAAGGAAATAGTAAATGCATGCAATCATTTCTGATTAGTGAACAAATACATGAGGCTTCTTATGCTTTACCATACTTAGATGAGAAGCTTGGCTAAATTGTTCATGTATTTAGAATATACTTCATGATACTGCTTTCTAAGTCTGCATGTATTCAGTCAAAGATCTTGAGGTCAAAGTCTCCTATAAAGCAAACTTCTTTCTTTTTTTCTTTGTTTCTTTGTTTCTTTGTTTCTTTCTCTCTCTCTCTCTCTCTCTCTCTCTCTCTCTCTCTCTCTCTCTCTCTCCCTCCCTCCCTCCCTCCCTCCCTCCCTCCATTTTTTATTGTAAACAAATGGGGTACAACTTGTTTCTCTGTTTGTACATGAAGTAGAGGCATACCATTTGTGTAATCATATATTTACATAGGGTAATGGTGTTTGATTCATTTTGTTATTTTTTCCTTCCCCCCCACCCCTCTTTTCCCTCTATAGCAAACTTTTTCTGTTAAGTGAAACGTGGTGGATATATCACATTTGGGTCACTGACCTACTGCATAAGTTAGGATGCATTTTTACAGTTCAACTTTACAGACAAAGAAAATGGTTTCAAAGAGTTTAAGCACCTTGTTCAATTTTACGCAGCTACTGAGGCAGAACCAGAATTTAAGCCTTTCACTCACTTACACTTATTCACTCCAACACTGGTTCCTTTGAATGGTTTTAAAGGAGAAAAAACTATGTGGAAGTTAATAAATGCCACTTCATATACACAGATAAGGAGAGTAACAAAGCAGAAGCAGCTTGGGAGCCCAAAGAATCACAGGGAATTTGAAAATATTCACATGATTTCTCTCACATATAATTGTTCTTGCTTCCCTGGCCCTTAATAGAGATGGAATTTAGTTTTGAAATAAAAGTTTTCATAAGAAATTATAAGGCATAAGCTAGGCAACAGCAGCTTAAGAAGCTTTGCTGTTGGGGTCCATACTTCTCGCTTCCTTCGTTAGGGTTTAGGGAGAGAGGCAACATTTCAGTTAGGTGAAATGGTCCCCAAAAGAAAAGATTCAAAGGGCAATGAATGAAACCTGAACCCAAAAGTCTGATTCAAACTTCTGTAGATCAGAACACAGGGAGTTGCTACATACTTAATTACGTATTGCAAGTCAGAAAAATTATCAATAATTGAAAGAAGAACAAATATGAATATTCCGCTTGGTGTATTAAAATTTCTCCAGCTATGAAAAAACAACTTCTTCACACCAGCAAATGTTTACCATACTTGGCACAGTTCAACCTTCAGTGAACAAATTATTTTAAACTAAATGAGAAGAACTCCGTCTCTTTTTTGTCTTCTGGCAATGTTTCCTCTAGAATGCACTGTGGAATAGTCAGCTCTGTATTTGACCATTAGAAGTGGTAAGTGAGGCAGTGTAATGCAGTGATTCTCAACCCTGGAAGCGCATTGGGTGATTCAAACATGCAGCCAGGGTGGGGAACCCTGGCTGCAGCAGACAGGGCATGAGTTCTGATGCCTGGGTGGGAGGAACAGTTTTCCAATTGATTGATTTAATATAATGAATAAAAATATTAACTTAATTTTATTAATCTGCTGTCTATAACATTTGAGTTGTAATACTTACGCAGAGGTGGAGCCGGGTGTGAATAACCTGAAGCTCACACAATTTGGGGGATCTCTTTATGAAAAAAAAAAAACAACATTAAAAATCTTATCTTTGTATACTATAAAACCTCACAATCCAAATAATACAAAGCTATGCGTCCATAGCTTTACAGTGACATGCGCTTTGAGTTTTCCATGGGATCATGGAAGGTGTGGTGCCAGAGAGTAGATATGATGTTGTCTTATACCTGTAAAGTGCTCAGTGCAATATTATGATGAACCTGGAAAAGCAGAAGGATGAGGTTTTGGAAGTGGCATTTGTAGAGAAAAGGAAGCCTACTGTAAAATTCACAGGATGGAGGAAAGTGGATCCGGCTGGAGACAAGGTGCCACTGTCATTAGTACATGGAATGTTTTCCCCCAGTCTTTCATAATCAATGGATAATCACTCACTGTTGGTTTTAAAAAGTTACTCAAAGTTTTCTTTATGACTAAAGGAAGTCATCCTTGAAATCATTGTCAGAAGTTAGTTATATGTAACTTGGATCTAGAACAAGGAAAGCTGTTGGCTTACCCAGAAATTATTCACATGAAAAATCCCCTTTTGCCACTTTTTAAAATAATTTCCTTTTCTAGATCCTAGAGATCCCATTGATTCACATGGCTTCTTTTTTCTAATCTCGTGTGCTCCGTGGTTGCTCATTCAGTTCATGGCTTATGGAAAGCCAGATTTCAGTCTGTAATCTTCTCTCCTGAGTTTGAGATGTGTACTAATGCATCTCAGTCCTCCATAGCTCACCCAATCACCCAAAGCTCACCCATTCATAATGGTAAGCCTGGAAACCAACCTCTCCCTACTGGGATCCCCATTTAAGGATACAAAGTCCACACAGGCATCTACATAGACAGCTTTGAAATCAGCTAGATACCCTCCTGTACCTCACTCCTGACATTTGATCAAAAAGAAAGACTCAGGGATCGTGTCTCTGTGCCTATCATGTTTCTCCTTCTCTGTCTCTCCACTGTGCTTAACCTGGACCAGGCCCTTGGTTTCTTGAACTGAACTCTTGCAATAGCCTATGAACGTGTCTTTTCCTTTCTGATGCACTTTTATTCTGTCAACAGTGCAAATGTGGTTGTTTTCAATCCTTTGATAGTTCCTCATTCTTTAATATATAAAGTCTTTAAGAGCATGCTGCATTTGCGATGTGGCCTCTGACTTCCTTCCTCTATTGCTCTTTGGTCCGACATGGAAGAATGTCTGCAGTGGTCTAAGGCGGCAGCCTGATAGTGACTGTGCCTTTGGTCGTGCTGCCTTTTCTGATGTCTTGGCTACTGCAAGCAACACGAGCACATGCTTTAGGGCTCAGCACAAGCCTCGCCTTCTCATAGAGGGTGTTCCTGTTCCTCCCCCACAGCCCCCTTCGCTGGGCTTCCTTGGCAGTCTGTGCACGCCTCTACTTCATCATACCTGTTCTCATGTCTCCTTCCCCACTAGACTGCAGTCTTTTTCTTGATGATGACTGTCCTTAACCTCAAAATCCCTGGTGCTTAACACATAGTAAGTGTCAGCATAAAGTTTTTTGAGTGCACAAAAGGAAGAGTTGATGCTCTAATGTACTAAGAACTGTACTGGAGGGGTAATCTGGCATGACCCTGTACTGAGGTCACCATGCAACCTTCTTTGGACATGCCAAGAACCTCAGCTAGAAAGCACTAAGGAATTTGCAAAATGCCAGTGCATTCTGAATGCACCAAGGTGCTTGAGAGCATTGACTTTAGTTAAACAGCAAAGATGAAGATAATTGCCTTCCACGCTCTTCTAATTCCATTCTGCGTTCTCTTCCTTGCCTTTGTCATCTCTTCTTTTTTCTCTAGGGACTTTTAGTTTCACCTGCTCATATTCTCATGCTTGCTAAATACATCACTCTTGGTCTCACTGGACAATAAATTTAAGTGTGAAGATAATATTTATATTAGCACAAATTATTCTTTGTGCCTGAGACTAGAGGTACAGGCAGAATACAAAACAGTCAGAACTTATGCTTCATGAACTGTACAGGTCTAGTGGGAACAGACCGTAAACAAATGTTGTAACATAAAACCAAGTAATGACAAATGTAATGAAAAAGAAAAGAAAGAAAGATAAAGTGCCAGGGACAAGGTTTTGCTCTTTCTATGGAATGATCAGCAATGCTCTCATTAAATTAGGTAAATTATCAAAATCTGAATTATATGAGGGAGAGAGAGCTATGCCTTTTGGGGGAAACAAGGCAGAAGACAAGAAGTCCAAACCCTGAGACAAGGGATGTGCTAGGGACTTTGAGAAAAGATAGAGCCCAGGGTGGCCAATGGGAGTAATAGTCAAGTAGCCAGAGGTCAGATCACAGGACTCTGTGCCCTGGAAAGTATTTGGGATTTTATTCCAGTGTGTCCTAAAGCCACTGGGCATTTTCAGCAGGAATTTAGAAAAATCAGATTCACATTCTTGAAAGGATCGTTCTAGCTACTGTATGGAGAGTAGATTTAAATAGGGCAAGAGTGGAACCAGGAAGACCAATAATGGGGCCAATGCAAAATGTCAGGTGAGAGATAATGACAACTTGAATCATGTTGGTAGATATGGTGGCAGTGAAAGGTGGCCAGGTTCGAACATATTTTGAAGCCACAGCCAGCAGGATATTTTTGATGATGTGAGTATGGAGTTTTTGAGACAGGTGTCAAGAATGATGCCAAGATTTGTACGTGAGCAACTAAAGGAAGACTGACGGAAGAGCAGGTTTTAGGAAGAATATCATAAATTCTGTATTTAAACAAGTTACATTTAAATTTTCTCTTAGACATCTAGATACAACTATGGAATATACTTTTGGCTACATAAAAGAAAAATCAGATTCAAAGTTTCAAAGTTTGGGATATAGCTATGGAAGATTTCAACATGAAAATGTGTGTGTGTATGTGTGTGTGTGTGTGTGTGTGTGTGTGTACAAACATCAATAGTATTCATACAAAGACATGCATACATTTATATGACTATACATATAGTAGACATACATATATACTATGTATGTATGTACACTATGTATATAGACATATGCATATACACCTACATTACAGAGAGGGTGTGTGTGTGTGTGTGTACACACATATTATATACACACATACATATGTAAAATACTTTGCAACCTGAATGCCTGTATGCATGTACACATACATATACTATATACAGACACATGCATATATATGCCTTTCAATGGTATAGTTTCACTTTTTTCTGGAGTCAGGCAATGAAAAAAATCATTTTAATTTATTTACACATTTATCTTTCTGGAATTTTCCATTCCTTTGTGTACACTGGATTTCCATCTAGTATCATTTTCCTTCTGTCTAAGGAATTTCCCTTCATATATTTGTAGTGCTTGTCTCTTGGTGACAGATTCTTGCAGCATTGCTTGAAATGTCTTTATTTTCTTTCATGTTTGAAGGATATTTTCACTAAACATTAATTTTTCTCTTGTTTTTCCTTCAATACTTTAAAGATTTCAATCCAGGTGTGGTCCTGGCTTATATAGCTCCCACTGAAGTTAGTAGTCTTGAATAAGGTTGGAGTTATTGTTGTGTCCTTGTCAGAAATGCCTTTTCTAGTTTTTACTCATTTTTAATATTTTTCTGTATTACTTTATCTATTTTGGAAAAATAATCTTTTCCAAAAAAAGCAGTCATACTTTGAAATGTTCAAAGAGGAGATTTGTCCCATGTAGCTAAAAATAAACTGATTTTTTCATTGATTTTGTTTCATTGACTTCTTCCTGTTCCACATCACATTTTACTACTTCTTCACCATGTCTAATTTTTTTTTTTTTTTTTTTAACCAGAGATTGAACCCAGAGGGTGCTTAAGCACTGAGGCAACATCTCCAGCCCTTTTTAAAAAAATATTGATTTAGAGACAGAGTCTCCCTGAGTTGCTTAGGGGCCCTCACTGAGCTGCTGAGACTGACTTTGAACTTGTGATCCTCCTGCCTCAGCTTCCTGAGATGCCAGGATTACAGGCATGTACCACTACATCCAGCTTATCTAATCATTTTTAAAAACTGTGTGCTGGCTATTATGCATACTATGCTGACAAATAACTACCTTTTATGCTTTTCCTTAATAATGAAATGTTGGTTTTTGTTTCAACAGATAGGTGATTTACTAAGCTTGAATTCATTCAAAGCTTGTTTTTAAGATTCGTTGAGGAATTTTAGATTAGTTTTTATTGCAGGAACAGATTAGCATGGCCCACAACGTCCCTGGTCTCATCTGCATGACAGAGTTATTTTAATTGAGATTGTCTACTACTCCGTCGAATTAGTATTATTTGCCGTTCAGCTAAGTGAGTTCTAGCAGTTGTTCAGTTAATCCTTCCAGCAGTTTTCTTCCCTAGGTAGTTGGTTTTGGCCACAACTGATGGACTCTTGCCCCATGCATCAGAGTTTTTGTATTAGACCCAAGACAAGAGGGAACTCTATACACGAATTCTGTAGTTCCCTTTCTGCACAGCTCCTTTCTCCTCCATTCCTGCCCACAATTTTCAGACATCCCACTAGCCCAGAGCTATGATGCCTGGCACTCCTCTGCCCAGCCAAGGAGACCTCTGCTCCTGTTTGTCACTATGCCTCTGACCCACAGTAGTTTGGACAGGGCCTCCAGGCAGAAAGCTGGGTTGGCAACTGGGAGACTGAGCTTACGTTCCCTTCTCTCAGGGCTCCCACAGATCTATGCTGCCTGTTTTCCATCTGAAAATTATCATTTTTGTCTATTTTGTCGTGTTATAGTTGCTTCTTGTGAGAGGGCTCGTCTGGTACAACTTACTCTGTGTTGGCCAGAAGCAGAAGACCTCTGGTGCATTTTGAAATATAGCTTGTGAGGTTACAACTTAGCCATCTTTGCAAGTTTTAAAAATTCATTTGTCTTATGAATTTTACATGAAGAACAGTTTTCTCTATTTTGACAAAATTGACTGGACTTTTTCAAGTCCAAGAAGTAAAGTTTTCACTGCATAAAACTTGGACACCTTCCCAAGTTTTGCCATTTCAGTTTTGAAATGGCAAAAAGAAAAGAGTAATCAAAAGTCTACAAGCAATTTATACTCTGGACATCCCAGTGCAATCCGAATGCTGGTTTATAAAAAGCAGAGGGAGATTTATTTTTTGAGTTTGGAATAGTTGATGAGCTTCAAAGAGCACTAGATTAAATATCAAAGGATCCCAGTTTTTTCCTGGTTCTATTATTTACTAACCATGTGATCTTGGATCAAGGTGACAGTCCCCTCATCTGTGAAATTATATATGTTTTATCTACCTCATGAGATTAGCTTGTGGCTTAGATGTAGTAAAATAGATTAGAGGACATTGTATAATATAAAGCACTGTGTATATATAAGGCATGTTTTTCCTTATGCTTTGAGAGTTATGAGCTAAATTTCTGAGAAAAGATGAGAATTTCAAGTGTAAAACATTTGAAGCAAAAAGAAGGCCAATAATGGAATGGAAGTAAGAGCTTACTTATAGGGGGAAATCTGTTTTTTTTGGCAAAAATTGATATAGAAAAATTATTCTTACGAGTCAATACAATTTCTCTCAATCTAATCAAAATGTTTAAATATGATATATTATTTTGTAATACTTTAATCTTATCTTATTTTTAATTTAGGATATATATTTGGAAATATTTACTAGACTAAGAATTTGGTTGAAGAAATTGTAGTGGTTAATTTCAGTGTTTCTGAGGTAATCTCACAAAAGCAATACCTTCAATTTCTGACCCAAAGTCAAAGATTATATTGGTCTTTTCCAAAAGGAGACCGTACTTTGATAACCTTCACATATTTACCTCATGTTACTAAAAATAAACTTTACATTTTGAGCCAAACGATTATTCAGGACATCATCAGAGATGGCACTTTCCCCTCCTTCACATAATGGACTTGTTTATCTCAAAGTCACAGAATCATAAAACATGAGACCCAGAAGAGACCTTGGATCTGACTGGAGTCAAGATTCCATGTTATAGAATTAGACTCCAGGGTGACCTAGGAAGTAAATAAAAAATAGGAAAGCAAATTAATGCCATGTCCATCCTTGATTATAGAACATATCACTTCTTTTTCAGGGGTTCTTAGTCTATTAATAGTTTTTGATGCTTTTGCCATGCTTAGTAGAGAGCACTGTGCTTCAGACATGGAGGAGTTACAAAGGAATTGAATGACAGAGGTCCTTCCCTAATAATCTTACACTGAGATGAGAAAGAAAGCTTGGTGTAGTGAGATGTGTCTTCATTTCTATACATATGAGTTTGGCCAGCTAAACTTAATTTCACAGTACTAAGTACTGGGTAGGTATAGTTGCAAGGGGTTAAAAAATGAAAAAGAGAAAATTGTCTTGCACCCTAATGTCTGGTAATGATGAAAGATGATGAAATGAAGCCTGATGTTCTATGTGCATTAATACAAGCAGGTCCCGGATGGGCTATTGTAATACGATAGGAGAGAGGTGTTGGGAAGTGAAGTTAGATGGGAAGGCGGAGGCTTGGAGATGCAGACAAGGCTACGGGTTTGTGGGACAGGACGGAGAGGGCAGGAACTGGTAGCTGAGTGGATGTGGAAGGTAAGGGGAGGAAAGTATGTAGGATGGCATTGATTTGTTTGCTTGGCTAGAAGGTTATGGAATGATGCCACCAATAAATGGAGACAATGCTAAGAGCTGGAATATGAGTGGCACTGGGAATGGGAACAATGAGTGCCATGTGTGATGTGCTGACTTCTAGATGTCAGTGAAAAACCCTGGTAAAAACGCCAGGAAGTCATCTCGATGGAGACAAAGGGATGTCACCGTAGCCAAGAGAACAGCTCTGGACAAGAGAAAATGATTTGGGGATTAATAATGTTTAGGGTGTAAACATTAATAAATAAGTTTATCTTGGAAAAGAATGAAGGGATTATTAGTCCAAGAAAGAAATCTTGGAAAAGACCAACATTTTAGGGCTGGCTAAAGTCAGCAGGCATTATGAAGACTGAAAAGGGGAGTCAGAGAGACGCCAGCCATGTTTTCCTGACTGTGTGCTTGGCTGACAGACGCCTGTGTTCTGGGGAAGAGTGGGTAGTGATTAGACTAAGCCAATCAAGGACATTCCTTCTCACCAGTGCTGGTCCTTGAACATGTGCTACAGACCCAGACAGGGAGAATAAGGGGGTGTGTGAGGGCTTCTGTTGTTTTCTTGGCTCCTAAAAAGTGGACCCAAGGCACAGATTTGCCTGTTTCAGTCTCTTAAGGAAGATAGTTGATGAGACCGTTATAAAGCAATTGTGGCATCCATCTTGAGCCTCTGAAGTAGCAAGCAAGAAAATACAAACCAACAACTTACTGAGAACATCAGAAGAGAAAGGAGGGACCCGAGGCATCTTGCTGTTGCAGTAAGCAAACCTTGAACTGCTGGTTTCTGCCGACTTTAATTTTTTTTTCTAATTTGTGCTTTTTTTCTACCTACTTTTTGTGTGACAAATTTTATTTCATATGTTGCTGAGAGTGGGGAGGCAAGAGGAAGGATGGAAGAGAGGAAGGGAGGGAGATTAGGAGAAAGTGATGTGGAAATCAGGGAAGGTATGTGATTTCTAAAGGGTGAAATGGTCGCGCTTCTCTAAAGCCTTCCAGAAGTCGATGTCAACAAGACTGAAAATAACAATTGGAATCAGGGCCGGGCGGGGTGGCGGATAGCGTTCAAATGCAGTAGAACAAGGAACAAATAGGAATTGAGCATGGATTGTCCTTCAAGAAGATAGCCAAAAGGGGAAGAGCGGGAGGCATGGAGAGACACAAGAACAAGAAGAGTTAGCTTTTGGAATGGGGACTTTTAAAATGTTTATAGGTAGAAGGTCAAAAGTCAGGAAAGTGGAGGTGGGTAGACATACAGAATGACTTACGGGGAGATTCTCAGAGAGGTTGGAAAATGGGAGTCTTAAGAAAAAAGATGATTAGAAAGGACATATTGCTGGACTTGGTGGTGCACACCTGCAATCCCAGCTAGTTGGGAGACTGAGGTAGGAAGATCACAAGTTCGAGGCCAGCCTGGGCATCTTAGTGAGACCCTGTCTGTCTCAAAATAAAAAAGTAAAAGGGTTGGGGATGTAGGTCAGTGGTAGATTGCCCCTGGGTACAATGCCCAGTGCTGGGAAGAAGGAAGGAAGGAAGAAAGGAAGGGAGGGAGGGAGGGAGGGAGGGAGGGAGGGAGGGAAGAAGGGAAGAAGGGAGGGAGGGGAGTTATTCTCAGATCCTGGAGAATAAGAAGTGAGGAGTGTTGTCATGCAAATGAGAGGAAGTGGTAGTAGACAGAGAGGTGATGGTATTCTCTTCCATAAAGTGGGAGAGAAGGTTGTTTTCAAAGAATGAAGGGAGCGAGTGTTGGCTTGGAAGCAGAGGAGGCCCTGGTCTGCAGCTTTGGACGTGCTCAGGCAGCTGCTCCTTGGCTGACAAGAGTGGAATTCACCCAAGAATGTGACCCTGTGCAATCGTGCATTTCACTGCATCCAAATGAATGATAGGCCGCTGGAGTTGTTGCCATAATTAGGTTAGGGTGCATGCCAGAGGGGCTTATCAAGATTTGTAGGGGTCCTAGGAGACATGTGACTGTATCAGTGAGAGAGCAAAAGATGAATTATTATGTAAAAGATAAGGAGGTAATTTTGTAAGGTTACTCTTAAAAATGAATAGGGTTCAATTTCTTGTGACTGTGTTTTGTCAACCCAGAACCTAGACATAAAGAATGACAAATAGTTTTTATTTTTAAATTAAATGCATGATAGCAATTTGAGCATAATGTATATATATTTTTTCACCCTTCTGGTTCTTTTAGGTCATTTGCCTTGGAGAAAGCAGGATTCTATCAATTCAGTAGCACACTTGGAAAAGGTAAAGGATCTTGGGCCACTTAACATGTTAAAAAGCAAACATAGGAACTGGACATGATATTAACTCTTCTTTCCCATTGTCTTATTAAGTAGTAACAACTACCCAGTTGGGCTTTATTTTTGTATTTATTGTACTTAACTTTGTAATCTATTGCTATGTAGTGATTTACACATCAAAATAAAAGAAATCAGCTTATTCTTTTTTTCTCCTAGATCTGGTTATCAACTGGACTCCAGCAGTCTCTGCTGGGTGGCTTCTTATGATGGAGCAGATGATGTTTGGGACTTAAGTATCTTAGGGCTCAGCTAGTCACATACTGAGACTATTGCTGGGCTATTGGCTGGGACCCCACTTGGAGCTTCCAGCCAGACACTTATACCTGACTTTTTGAGGTCTTCCTCCTACAAGTATCTCCAGAGGACCAGGAGAAATCTGTATCAGCTTTGTGTCCTGCTCCTGGGCACTGTTTCTAGACTAGTCTCAAGGCAAACTCTACATCTCTTCCAATCTTGCTTTCCTACAAACACTCTTTGCAGACCTAGTGAGGGTACCTCTATGCTGTCTGATGAGTTAAGGCTGGGATTATTTCTTGCCAGAGAGATTTTAAAAAAACGAAAACAAAAACAAAAATGGAATTTATTTTTTTACAACATAAATTTAGGAAAAACAGCAAAACAGAGCAGAAAGTAGGAGAGTTCTCATATATCTCTGTCCACACATGCACAACCTCTTCTACTACCAACATCCCAACCAGATGGTACATTTGTTACAGCAGATGGAAGTATATTGACACATCATTAGCACCCAAGTCCTAGGGTTGTATGGTAACAACTCAAGTGTCTGTGTCTATCAATGAATTGATACATAAAATGTGATATATAATACACACTTATTGTGTGAAATATATATATGTGAGTATATATATATATATATATATATATGATCTTATTTAGTCATAAAAAGAAGGAAATCTGACATTTGAGACAACATGAATAAACCTAAAGGACATTATGTTAAAAGAAATAAGCCAGGCACAGAAAGACACACGCCACATGATCTCACTTTATGTGAAATCGAGAAAAGTTGAACTCAATGAAGCAGAGAATAGAATGATGGTTCTCAGGGGCTGTGGGGAGAGGGTGCAGGAAATGGGGAGAGATTGGTCAGAAGACCCAACCTGTCAGTTACAAGGTGAATGTTTTATAAACTAATATATAGTATGGCAACTGTGGTTAATAACACCGTGTTGTTTACTTGAAATTTGATGAGAGCAATTTTACATATCCTGCTTGCCTCCCCCATGAATGGTAACTATGGGTGGTGATGGATGTGCTAATTAGTTTGACTATGATAATGTGTACGCAGCATATACCTATACTAAGTCATCACATTGGGGCTGGGGACGCAGTTCACAGAGCACTAGGCCCTGAATTTTGGTCCCCAGTATCAATACGCAAAACAACATCACGTTATATACCCTGAATATATACAGTTTTTGTTTGCCACTCAAATATCTTAAAATTAAAAAAAAAAAAAAATGGATGGCAGACCAGATCTGAACCAATGATGATAGTGTATGGACTCCTGTTCTAGGTTTATGGATTCCTCTTTCTCAAAAAATCCTACTTGGTCCTACTGAATGTCTTCCATCCAGTCTGCTAGTTGGTTAAAACTATTGAATTTAGGACAGGTCCTGATTTCGAAGGCAAGGATGAAGAAATTGGCCTCTGCTGATGTACTCCCAGGATGAAGAAATTATTCCTGAAGCAGTGGACTAAATGGAAAGCTGCTGTGGAAGCCCCCCAGCAGCCCCACCAAGGAAGCCAAGGAAGACCAGATTCCCTCCACCAGTGCCATCTACTTGTGATTCTTTCCTCCAGCAGAGATTAAACCAGCGCAGCCCAGGAAGCCTGCATGGGATTTTTCTATTTCAGCAAATAAATTTTGTCCTAAGAGAAGAGAGAGCACTGATTTTGTACTTGGAAAAAAAAAAAAATGGCTCCCACTCAAAGATAGTTTCCTGTCTTCAACAGTGGTTGCTACCATCCCTAAAACTGATGTCATCACTGTACTCATCTTGGGGGTTTGATTGGCGTAGGAGAAAATGATTGAATTGACTATATCAAAAGGTCCAAAAATAACATCATTTTAGACTAGACAAATGATGGAAAGTTTCAATCCAAAGCCATTAATTTTTATCAGACTAATGGAAACTAAAATAAGGAGAATTAGATCACAAAATGTGTTTCTAAAGACCTGAGTAATCCTTATTATTCTAAATGCCATATAGCTTATTTTTTGGTCCGAGTTTCTAATATCGAATGAGTCAATAGAGCTAAAATAACAGCACTCAGAAGGCTGGATAGGAGAGGGACAGGGCAGTAGCAGTAGCAGCAAGTGTATTTTACATGTTGGATTTGTTTACTTCTAAAAAGTGAACAAACAAATTTTGTTTTAGAAAGGCTTAATATTTAATATGGAATTTACTTAGTTTTAGGAGGGTGATTCTTTAATGAAGCACATTTTGTTCTTAAGGGTCTACTATTTCAACATTGTTTATTCCTCTCATAGATTTAGTAACAGAGTTCACTCTATTCATATTCTAGCAAGGAATTATAATGCTAGTTTTGATACAAAGAACTGTAGAAAGGTGTATAATATTCAAAAATCAATCCCTAAATAATACTCAATTGGAGACAATCATCTTGATGTTTCAATCGGTGTTGCTTTGGCTTAGCTCAAAGAAGGTAGAGCTCAGGGTCTGGATCATAGCCAAGTTCTTTTTAAGAGCTGGGAAATTACAGACACTAAATTTCCCTTTGCTCAAAAATGAACCCACTGCCTGATGCAATCTTCATTGAATTGATGTTCTTCCTCTCAACTTATTTTACTTAATCATATTTATTAGGTAAGCTTAGCATATCAAAAGCACATTCAAAAATATTTCCCATGATTAACCTTAGGGCAAAAAAGTTAATGCAATGTATATTGCCAAGTTCATTAATAGTCTCTTGATGGGCTAACAGCTGTGTGATGAAGACAGTAGCCATCAATTAAATGAACAATGATCTTGAGACCAGAATTTTCCGCAGAAAATAGTCAGCTACATTTTGGCACTAAGGAGCAGCCGCTGATTGGACATGCTTTCAAGCACATCAGTTCTATGCCTGATGGGATAGTATTTGTAGACAAGCTAAGTTAATCGCTCGATTTGGAAGATGAAAACACATTTACATGGTTTTGGAGAATTTCATCAAAAGTCACTTTTTAGAACAGCATTTATGATATCATGTAATTACATTTCATATTCCAGGTGTTTATTTAAGGGATAGGTGGATGTAACATTAAGAAATATAAAGCGTTGAGCTTGCCATTATCCTTAGGTCCTTACAGAAAGATGTCACTTAATATAAATGTAATTAAAAAGAGACAGCTAAAGCTCATGTGTTGATAGATGTTTCATAAAACAGGCAGTACGTTATTGCAGGGACAAGAGTTAACTAAGGTCTCAAAGTAAAGAAAGAAATGTGGGTCATGGTAGTATGTTACAGTGTGGTTGTCCTAGGTAAGGGATTGTTCACCCTCACAAAGAAATACATCAAAGCTGAAGACTCTCCTGGTCATTATGCTAGAGCAACCGATGAACTTGGCCATGGGGAGCACTTAGCTTGGTAACTAACTCAAAGAAAATGCTCAAGACACTTAAGTATTACCATCATCCCAATAAAAACAGTAGCATAAAATCTCTAGTTTTCCAATTTTCACATTGAAGGTGTAACGTGAATGATCTCCCTTGACTTTACCCAGATAAAAGAAAATTCTGTTTAGCTGTTTAGTGATACTAAAAAGTTTTATGAAACCCGAGGTTGTTTTATCTAGATGAAATTCAAAGTGTTATTAGGAAGCAAAGTGCTGAATTTATATCATACATGTTCAACTAGAGATCTAGTTGAATGTTCTAAAAATACTACTCTCGGAGGTTTCAAGATGGCGGCCTAGAGGGTGGCTGCATTTCATGTTGCTCCAGGGCTCAGGATTCAAAAGAGGAGATATTGAGACACTTGGGACCAACTCAAAGCAGCCGGGTGACTCTCACCCCCTGGGGAGGCATCCCGGATGGGACGGTGGTCGCGGAACGCAGGAAACTTTATGAAGTAGAACTGCCGGCGAGACGCCCCTCCCCCGCTGGAGCAGTGAACTCGGACAGCTGGGAGCGCCGTAAAGGAGGCCTCTTGGCACAGCGCTGGGACTCGGAGCAACCACTGGGGCTCCGGCAGCTGCCCAGGGGAGGAGTGGCGAGGAGAGCTGTGTGGACTCAGGACACCGGGGCCTGCCCAGAGGAGGAGGAGGAGGAGCATGGCCGCTTGGATTTGGAGTGACTGCACCAGAGCTGCAGGCGGTCGCCAGAGGAGAAGCTCCGCGGCGAGCTGTTTGGACTCAGACCACTTCTGAACACCGGGGCCTGCCCTGAGGACGAGGAGGAGGAAGAGGAGCGCGGCCGCTTGGATTCGGGGTGACTACACCAGAGCTTCAGGCGGTTGCCAGAGGAGGGGCTGCGGGGCGAGCTGTTTGGACTCAGACCACTTCTGAACCCCGGGGCCTGCCCGGAGGAGTAGGAGGAGGAGGAGGAGGAGCGTAGCGGGTCCTTTAGACTCGCAGTGACTGCATTGGCGCTCCAGGCGGCTGATCAAGGAGAAGGCGAGTGGTGAGTTGTTTGGACTTAAAGTGACAGCGCCTGAACACAGGGGGGCTGCCTGGAGGAGAAGCGTGGTGGGTCCCTAGGTCTTGAGTGGCCACACCAGAGCTCCGGGCGGTTGCCCAGAGGACCCGTGCAGTGGGTCACGTGGATTCAGAGCCACTCAGAGGGACTGCTCCTGAACACCCGGGGGGTTATCTGGAGAAGGAGGAGGAACGGGGAGGGTCACTTCGACTCTGAGTGATTGATTGCCCAGGGCTACAGGTGGTTGGTGGGAGGTGGAGGCACGCAGTGAGTTTCTTGGACTCCTAGTGACCGCACTGGAATACTGGGCGGTTGTCTGGAGGAAGAGGCCTGTGGCGGGTCTCTGGGACTCAGAGCGATTGTACGGGGCCCCAGGTGGCTGCTCAGAGGAGGGGCCGCATAGCCAGGCGATTAGGTGCAGAGCAGGGTCCCAGGATCTAGGAGGCTTCTGGGTGGAAGAGCCGCACAGAGACACGCTTAGGGCGGAGTGAAGGTTCCAGGCCTGCGGGCAGATTCTCTGAGGAGGGGCAGCCTAAAGAGATTCATCTGCGAAGGGTGAGGCTCCCAGGCCCAGGAGGTAGGGCCGGGCCCCTGGGAACTTTGCAGAGGAAGGCAGCCCAGCCCAGGCGGTAGCTGTAATTGAGGGGAACCTCTAGGAGGGTACTGACCAGCGAGACCTCCCCACCGGGTGAGTCTTCCCTGCCGGGTGAGGTTTCCCCACAAGGACGGTAAAACTAGAGACTCAGGCCCAAACAGGCCTTGCCTCAGCCCGCAGCCTAGGTCCCCTTTGGATGACCATTGGTCAACAAGTGGAGGCACCTCTGCCCACTAGCAGGGATTATACCCCACCTGAAGGACACCACTCCTAGAGAGGCAGCTTCCTTGTGGAGCACCGCATTATCAACTTCCTCCAAGACTTCAGGCTACTGAAGGCTAAGGGGGGATATATATAGAAATCTTCAGGGACATTGTAAGTCAATAGAGGAAATCTGCAATATCTCAGCGGTCCACTGATACCTGAACAATATGAGAAAACAAGGAAAGAAAATGCTGCAAACAAATCTAGATGTTACATCAATAAAACCCAATGACAGCATGGCAGAAGAAATGACAGAAAAGGAGTTCAGAATGTACATAATTAAAATGATCAGAGAAGCAAACGATGAGATGAAAGAGCAAATGCAAGCATTGAATGATCGCACCAATCGACAATTAAAAGAGCAAATACAGGAAGCAAAAGATCATTTCAATAAAGAGTTAGAGATATTGAAAAAAAACCAAACAGAAATCCTTGACATGAAGGAAACAATAAACCAAATTAAGAACTCCATAGAAAGCATAACCAATAGGATAGAACACCTGGAAGACAGAACCTCAGACATTGAAGACAAAATATTTAACCTTGAAAACAAAGTTGAACAAACAGAGAAGATGGTAAGAAATCATGAACAGAATCTACAAGAACTATGGGATATCATGAAAGGCCAAATTTAAGAATTATTGGGATTGAGGAAGGCCTAGAGAAACAAGCCAAAGGAATGAACAATTTATTCAATGAAATAATATCAGAAAATTTCCCAAATCTGAAGAATGAAATGGAAAATCAAGTTCAAGAGGCTTATAGGACTCCAAATACACAAAATTACAACAGACCCACACCAAGGCACATTATAATGAAAATACCTAACATACAAAATAAAGACAGAATTTTAAAGGCTGTGAGAGAAAAGAACCAAATTACATTCAGGGGGAAACCAATACGGATATCAGCAGACTTTTCAATCCAGACCCTAAAAGCTAGAAGGGCCTGGAACAACATTTTTCAAGCCCTGAAAGAAAATGGATGCCAACCAAGAATCTTATACCCAGCAAAACTTACCTTCAAATTTGACGATGAAATAAAATCCTTCCATGATACACAAAAGCTAAAAAAATTTACAAAAAGAAAGCCAGCATTACATAACATTCTCAGCAAAATATTCCATGAGGAAGAGATGAAAAACAAAGAAGCAAATCAGCAAAGGGAGGAATTATCCTAAAGGAATTGTCAAATAAAGGAGGAAACAAGTTGTGTCAAACAAATAAATAAACAAAATTTTAAAAATGAACCAAATGACGGGGAAACCAAATCATATCTCAATAATAACCCTGAATGTTAATGGCCTGAATTCATCAAACAAAAGACATAGACTGGCAGACTGGATTAAAAAGAAAGATCCAACAATATGTTGCCTACAAGAGACTCACCTCATCGAAAAAGATACCCATAGACTAAAGGTGAAAGGATGGGGAAAAACATACCATGCGCATGGACTCAGCAAAAAAGCTGGAGTATCCATCCTCATTTCCGATAGTGTGGACTTCAAGCCAAAGTTAGTCAGAAGGGATAAAGAAGGTCATTTCATACTGCTTAAGGGAAGCATAAATCAGCAAGATATAACAATCATAAACATCTATGCCCCAAACAGTGGCTCATCCATGTATGTCAAACAAATCCTTCTCAATTTCAGAAACCAAATAGACCATAACACAATAATACTAGGTGATTTTAACACGCCTCTCTCACCACTGGACAGATCTTCCAGACAAAAATTGAACAAAGAAACCATAGATCTCAATAACACAATCAATAATTTAGACTTAACGGACATTTATAGAATATACCATCCAACCAAGAGTGAATACACTTTCTTCTCAGCAGCACATGGATCCTTCTCTAAAATAGACCATATCTTATGCCACAAAGCTAATGTTAGCAAATACAAGAAGATAGAGACACTAGCATGTATTCTATCAGATCATAATGGATTGAAGTTAGAAATAAATGAAAGAGTAAAACACAGAAACTATTCCAACATCTGGAGATTAAACAATATGCTATTATATGATGAATGGACAACAGAAGATATTAGAAAGGAAATTAAAAAAATTTTAGAGGTAAATGAGAACAAAGAAACATCATATCAAAATCTCTGGGACACTATGAAAGCAGTACTTAGAGGGAAATTTATTTCATGGAGCGCATTTAATAAAAGAAGTAAAACTCAACAAATAAACGACCTAACACTACAGCTCAAAGCCCTAGAAAAAGAAGAACAGACCAGCATCAAAAGTACAAGAAGACAGGAAACAGTTAAACTCAGAGCTGAAATCAATGAAATTGAAACAAAAGAAACAATACAAAAAATTGACAAAATAAATAGTTGGTTCTTCGAAAAAATAAACAAATTGATAAACCTTTAGCCACACTAACAAAGAGAAGACGAGAGAAAACCCAAATCACTAAAATTCGGAATGAACAAGGAAATATCACAACAGACAGGATTGAAATACAAAACATAATTAGAAGCTATTTTGAAAATCTATACTCCAACAAAACAGAAAATTTCGAAGACATCAACAGGTTTCTAGAGACATATGAATTGCCTAAACTGAACGAGGAGGACATACACAATTTAAATAGACCAATTTCAAGTACTGAAATAGAAGAAGTCATCAAAAGCATTCCAAAAAGAAAAGTCCGGGACCAGATGGGTTCTCAGCCGAGTTCTACAAAACCTTTAAAGAAGAGCTCATTCCAATACTTCTCAAAGTATTCCATAAAATAGAAGAGGAGGGAACCCTCCCAAACTCATTCTATGAAGCCAATATCACACTGATACCTAAACCAGACAGAGACTCATCAAGGAAAGAAAATTTCAGACCAATATCCTTAATGAACATCGATGCAAAAATTCTCAACAAAATTTTAGCAAATCGCATACAAAAACATATTAAAAAGATAGTGCACCATGATCAAGTGGGCTTCATCCCAGGTATGCAAGGTTGGTTCAACATCAGGAAATCAATAAACGTAATTCACCATATTAATAGACTTAAAGTCAAGAATCACATGATTATTTCAATAGATGCAGAAAAAAGCATTTGATAAAATACAGCACCCCTTCATGCTCAAAATACTAGAAAAAATAGGGATAGTGGGAACATTCCTTAACATTGTAAAGGCCATTTATGCTAAGCCCATGGCTAATATCATTCTAAATGGTGAAAAACTGAAAGCATTCCCCCTAAAAAATGGAACAAGGCAGGGATGCCCTCTTTCACCACTTCTATTCAACATCGTTCTTGAGACTCTGGCCAGAGCAATTAGACAAACCAAAGAAATTAAAGGGATACGAATTGGGAAAGAAGAACTCAAACTATCCCTGTTCGCTGATGACATGATTATATATTTAGAGGAACCTGGAAATTCCACCAGAAAACTCTTAGAACTCATAAATGAATTCAGTAAAGTAGCAGGTTACAAGATCAATGCCCATAAATCCAACGCATTTTTATACATAAGTGATGAATCTTTGGAAAGAGAAATTAGGAAAACTACCCCATTCACTATAGCCTCGAAAAAAATAAAATACTTGGGAATCAATCTCACAAAAGAGGTGTAAGACCTCTACAATGAGAACTATACAACACTAAAGAAAGAAATTAAAGAACACCTTAGAAGATGGAAAGATCTTCCATGTTCCTGGATAGGAAGAATTAATATTGTCAAAATGGCCATACTACGTAAAGTGCTATACAAATTCAATGCAATTCCAATTAAAATCCCAATGACGTACCTTACAGAAATAGAGCAAGCAATTATGAAATTCATCTGGAAGAATAAGAAACCCAGAATAGCTAAAGCAATCCTTAGCAGGAAGAGTGAAACAGGGGGTATTGCAATACCAGATCTTCAACTCTACTACAAAGCAATAGTAACAAAAATGGCATAGTATTGGTACCAAAATAGAAAGGTAGATCAATGGTACAGAATAGAGGATATGGACACAAACCCAAATAAATACAATTTTCTCATACTAGACAAAGGGGCCAAAAATATGCAATGGAGAAAAGATAGCCTCTTCAACAAATGGTGCTGGGAGAATTGGAAATCCATATGCAACAGAATGAAACTAAACCCATATCTCTCACCATGCACGAAACTAATCTCAAAATGGATTAAGGACCTCGGAATCAGACCAGAGACCCTGCAGCTAATAGAAGAAAAAGTAGGTCCAAATCTTCACCTTGTTGGTCTAGGATCAGACTTCCTTAACAGGACTCCCATAGCACAAGAAATAAAAGCTAGAATCAACCACTGGGATAGATTCAAACTAAAAAGCTTTCTCTCAGCAAAGGAAACTATCAGCAATGTGAAGAAAGAGCCTACAGAGTGGGAGAATATCTTTGCCAATCATACTTCAGATAGAGCACTAATCTCCAGAATCTATAAAGAACTCAAAAAACTCTACACCAAGAATACAAATAACCCAATCAACAAATGGGCTAAGGAAGTGAATAGACACTTCACAGAAGAAGATCTACAAGCAATCAACAAACATATGGAAAAATGTTCAACATCTCTAGTAATAAGAGAAATGCAAATCAAAACTACCCTAAGATTCCATCTCACCCCAATTAGAATGGCGATTATCAAGAATACGAGCAACAACAGGTGTTGGCGAGGATGTGGGGAGAAAGGTACACTCATACATTGCTGGTGGGGCTGTAAATTAGTGCAGCCACTCTGGAAAGCAGTGTGGAGATTCCTTAGAAAACTCGGAATGGACCCTCCATTTGACCCAGCTATCCCACTCCTTGGCCTATACCCAAAGGACTTAAAATCTGCATACTACAGAGATACAGCCACATCAATGTTCATAGCTGCTCAATTCACAATAGCCAGACTGTGGAACCAACCTAGATGCCCTTCAATTGATGAGTGGATAAAGAAACTGTGGTATATATATACAATGGAATATTACTCAGCCATAAAGAATGATAAAATTATGGCATTTGCAGGCAAATGGATGAAATTGGAGAATATCATGCTAAGTGAGATAAACCAATCTCAAAAAGCCAAAGGACGAATGATATCGCTAATAAGTGGAGGATGACACATAATGGGGGGGAGGGAAGGGTTAGTGTTAGGGTTAGAGTTAGTGTTAGGGAGGGGGGCAAGTATGGAGGAAGGAAGGACTGTATAGAGGGTAAAGAGGGGTGGGAGGGGTGGGGGGAAGGGAAAAAATAACAGAATGAATCAAACAACATTACTCTATGTAGATTTATGATTACACAAATGGTATGCCTTTGTGCCATGTACAAACAGAGAAACAACATGTATCCCATTTGTTTACAATAAAAAAAAATAAAAAAAAATAAAAATACTACTCTCACATGAAACCTTAGAAAAAGATGTTTGTGTCTCTCAAACACTTACTAGAGTTGGCTTTGGGTATAGCAGAACTGGGCAAGCTGTTCTTTCATTCACAGACAGGACTGATTCCATTCTTTATTCTAGATGATGAGGAATCTGCAGAGAATGAGGTCAAGTTCCTTGCTATCAGGGAGCTCACATTTCAAAGGGAAGTAGGAGGTTAAGAGCAGAAAATAAGCAAACACATAATAACTTATATATCCCAAATAATTGCAATACAAAATAAACAAAAAATAAGAAATACAATGAAGAAAACAAATTCATAGTAACTGTGGGGTGATTTGTGATGGATGGAGTTGGGTTTGGCTTTGGTAGTGGCATTTATGCTGAGACCTGAATGATGGTAAGAAGATCAATGGCTATGTCAAGATCTTTGGAAATAATTCTAAGCAGTGGGATGAAATCAATGAACAGTCTCCAAAGATGCATGCCATTCATTCCTTCCCTGCCCAGGTGGACATACCACTCTTCCCAGCAAGAGGTGGGACCTCTTCTTGCCCTTTGCCTAAATTGGGATCATCATGGCATCATGAAGAGCTTTGGCAGATGAGAAGACATGCCAGTTCCAGACCTGTCTTTCAAGAGATCTGGCAGCTTCTGCTTTTCCTCTTTGAAGCCTCTGAACCTGCCATGCTGTCAGGATGCCCAAGCTACAAGGAGGAGCCCCAGGGAACCATGCGAGTGATGTCTCCACCAGCCTCTAGTCCACCCTGCTGCAGGAACCCAAGTGACTGAACACAGCCCAGTCAACTCTCAGAATTTTGAGAAAACAGTAACTTGTAAGTCACTACTTTGGAGGTGGTTTTGGATACAGCAATGGATAACAGAAACAATCAGAACAGAACAGCCTAAAGAATAGGACTTTCCTTGTAAGTTAACTAAGTCTTCATAATGGAGAGCAGCAGGGACAAAGTGTTCCCAGTTCTGAGCAGAGGCTTTCTCAACACCACTACATGACTCGCCAGGAGGTAGACAAACAGCTCAAGAAATTGCTAGAGTGCTGTTTCCTTTCCTTTCTCTGCGGAGAGAACAGTCCTGGTCCCTCCTCTAAATCCCATGTAGGAGGCATCAACTGAATAACTTGGGAGGCTGGAGGTGTTTTCAGGAAGGGGAAGCTGAACTCCCTGTCTTAGAACTTGCTTTCTAAAGCTCACAGGCCTCCCTCCCTTTACTATCTGCAAGAACGCACTGCTTACATCCGGGAACAGTGTTATGTGGAGGAGGAGGGCCCTGGGAGTGTGGCAGGGATGGTGGCATCTCTGAAGAATGCATGGTGTGGTCTGTGGGGCACAGCTAGCATTGGGCGTCTGCAATGACATCAAGAGACAACCCAAGTAACTCCAAGTGTGTAAACCAGTTGTAGCGTCATTTGTGCTAACCTTCCTGGACTCTGTTCTCAACCTTTGGGAGTCAGATGCTAGCCAGGGGAGGTAAAGCAATGGGAGGGATGAAGGGGGCCCTAGCTGCTGGTTCCCAAGCACAGTGCCAGAGAGGAGCTGGGAAAGGAGACCTGTGCACATGGGGTGAGACTTCATTTTAAGTTTAGAAGGTGAGCTGAGATCGCTCAAAAGGGAAGAGAGAGAAGGTCTGACAGAGCCTCTTATCCATCAGTGGTGGGAGAAGAGTCCAGTTCTTTTCTAACTATCCCCTCCCAAATGTAGCCCACTTAATAGACCAGTCACAAGTCCAAAAGCCCTAAAGGAGGAAAGGCTGGTTTTGTTTGCGGGTCTGAATGCAGGCATCCTCCCAGGGAAGGAGCGAGCAGAAGCAAGGGGGAATGGTCCTGGATGAGGCTGGGGAGGTGAGGCGGGCGGGTTAGTTCTTGTTTTGCAGCCTGAGTGAAGCATTTTGAATTTTACTCTGTTTTAGAAAGCTGTTGCAGAATTTTCAAAATGAAGGTAATGGGATCTTATTTCCTTCTTTTTTTTTTTTTTAATAAACCTCTGACCACTCTTTCGGGAGGCGTGGTAGGTAAGAGTGGGAGCAGTCACAGGCCTCCAGGGGCTGTTATGGCAACGGAAGTGAGCCCTAAGTGTTGAGGGCCACGCGGTCAGGTGGAGGGTGCTGTCCTCTGAAGCATTTTGATATGTGGGCGGGACAGGTGAGAGAGAGATTTGTTTTTGTTACTCGACATATTAAAGGCCTAAGATAGCTAAGGTCGGGCCAGTGCTATTTTTTTTTTTTTTTTTTTTTTTTTTGGTCCAGTGGATTCAATATATAAGCAGCTTTCAGATTTCACTGTGCATGTGAATTCCTTGGAGAGTAGTGACCATGAAAATTCTTCTATCTCCTCCTTAGCTCCTCAGATGCAAATGAATCGTGCCAGGCTCTGGAGTCTGCATTGCTAAAAGTGCCCAGGTGAAGCTCAGGGATTCTGAAAATCCTGAGTCCTGCTTAAAGGAGTCTCCAGTTCCCTGTGATTTTTTTTTTTTTTTTTTTGATTTCTCATCTGCCCAGTTGTACATTTATTAAACATTTTCTTTCTTTGCTCTCTCTTTGTCTCATTTTTTTTTTTTTCCCAACCCTCAGGTATTTTTTTTCCTTCTGGGCACTGGGAGTTGAACCCAGGGGTGCTCTACCACTGTGCTACCTCCCCAGTCCTCTTCATTTCATTTTGAGGCAGGATCTCTCTAAATTGCTGAGGCTGACCTTCAACTTGTGATTCTCCTGCCTCAGCCTTCTGAAGAGCTGGGATTACAGGTGCACCACCCCTAGGACAACCCTCAGACTTCAATCATGCGTGGGGCTAGTTTTTTCTCTCCATTCCTCTTTCTTTCTTTCTCTTTTAATTTCCCTTTTTATGGAACAGAGTTCCAGGTGCATAAGCATTTTTTAACTGTTTTGAAAGCAACAAAGCACTCATGGTGTAAAAACCTTTAAAGGAGAGCATATCAATTATAACCTGAGCAATTTAGAGACAGAAGTGGCTTATTGGCATAAATAAAGGGCACATTTTCTCTAGCAGATGACAGCAACACCCTCTCCATCCTTTCCCTCCCCTAACAAAAGACATTCGAGAAGAATAGACTTCCAAGTCATTGGCAATTAACGGTAAATGAAAATATACAAATGTCTCCATCAGGCATTTTGATCTGAACAGTGAAGGACACGCCTAGGGTAGCAGACATTGAATGCTGTGCTATCAGACCTAATGTAGGCAGTTTGCTTTTACAAAACTACAACGAAATGGAATTTGCTCCAGATATCCGGATAACCTTGATGTAACAGGAAATGTGTGATTCAATCATGTGAGTGTAATAACTCATACTGGTACAAGCCAAAGTTGATACATGATCCAAGCTGTCCCAGACCAGGTCATCAAGAGACAATGGGAGAGGCATTATCATCCCTATGCTCAAGAAGGGATGAAATAGGCCATGTCAAGTCTGGGTGCTGCAAGGCCAATTCCAAGGATTTTTTTTTTTTTTTTAGCCAAAGGACATCCAAGTTACACTTTGAGAGAATATTTTTTGTAACGAATTTGTATAGAAAAATGTCAAGAATTAGTTCCACAAGAGACTTGATAAAAAAAAAAAAATAAAAGACACAAAAGCATCCCACGTAAGGAAAATAAATTTTATTCACTTTAGGGTTTCTTCTCTTAGCTCCCCAAAACCTGCTAACCCAATATACATGAGATGATCAGCGAATTCTCAAAGCAAATTTATTTAGCCACAACTGAAGCCAGATCAATATCAAGTGGCTAATCCAAATGTGGGAGTGCTGGCCACGCCTGAGAACAGGCAGAATACTATCCCAGCACGTTTGTGAGGTACGGGATCTTTTGTTCTGCCCTGTTGAAGGGAGACACTTGGCTGCAGGCCTTGGTGGAAGAGAAGTCAATGTGTGGTTGCTTTGGTTCTTATACAGAGCAGGTACGTGGAAAGAACGCTTCAGTAAACTAGGAGAACATTCATCACAGAACTAAAAGAAGTTAGTTATCTTTCTGTTGCAGGTCAAGAACTGGATGATTAATTTGTACATTTCTGAGTATAGCACCTTTTCTGTAGGGAAAAATATTCCCCTCAATAATAAAGTGTCTTCGATGTGATGGAATTCCCAATTAGAACATTGTTTTTTGATTTGTTGCCTTGTTTGTTTTGATGCTCATTTACATGGAGTGGTAGAGGGCAGGTCTTCCCTCTCTTGAGGAAGATGTTTCTTTCAAGCAAAAATGAATACTTGATAAGAAGTACTATAAATATTTAAACTATCATTGTCTCTGCTCTGTGGAATCACAGTGGTAAGGGAAGAAGTGAGATGTTTGTTGAGCTAACCACTTTTTTTTTTCTTTTAAAAACAACCACCCTTTTTCACATCATTTATAATATGTAGTTTGATGCCTTTCTGGAAATAACCTAAAGCATAGTAAACTATTTCAATGGCAGTTAGATCAAGATGATATAAAAAGGTTTGAGATGATTGATCTATTATCTCTAAGTAATGACTCTGCCAGAATCTGCTTGGTAGTTTTTATCGACTCTTCAAAAAATATTCAGTTTGGAAAAAGAAATTGATATGTCCGTACAATGGCTAGAGGTATTATGTTATTCATTTCTTAGAAAAAGTCTTGGGGAGCAGAATGGTTCTTCTCTTAGTGTCATCAGATTGGCCAAACCATTGGAACACAGATTTTCAACTGAAAAAGAAATGTGTTGGGTCTTGTTAATTAATATAGCAATGGGCAAGGCAGGCTCTATCCTCAGAAAAGGACTTTCCTGGGAACACAGGTCATTTCCTCTTGTGTCTCTGAGAAACGGGCATATCAGAGAACAGGCTTCAAGCGGGAGGAAACTCTGTTTAACCTGCTGATTGACATGGTCCATCCCTGTTTCCTTTAGTTCAAATGAAATTCACTTCAAATACTCATCTTTTGAAAAAGAATGTCCTCATTCAGTCTCACTCTGATATCATAGAAAAGACCCGGCATGGACCGCAGGAAACAAGCACACAACGATTGAGATTTTTTAAAATGGCACAACCAGAACTCCAACTCTGAAATGCCATGGCTTGAGAGTATACATGCTGCATGATGAGTAGAATTTTTATTTGTCATCTACAGAAGTTCAAGGAGATTTCTGGCCAGGGAAAACCAGCATATAAAAGGGAGAAGCCACTATTTAATTTTGTTTGTTTGTTTTTGTAGCTAAATAAAGTGATTGTCCTAGATATGCTCAAATTTACCATCTGGCTCTCATTCCATATTCTCTGGGTTTGGGAAGAAAACACTAGATCCAGGACTGCCTATTAGGGCTATTCTGATTAAGAAGAGATGGGAGGACAGATGGTAGAATTATGTGGTGGAGAAAGCGACGGGGGCAGTGAACTACTTACAATTAACACTCCGCTTACAGAGAGAGGCTGGTGGATAGTTGGGAAGAAACTTCAGTTGAATGTCACGTCTAGAAAAGTCTCCCTGCCAAATTCTTCACTGAGGGAAAAATTTTTTTTGAGAAAAATATATGTGCATTAATATAAGAAACCTTCCTATTTTCCTGTGGACCACTGCTTTTATTGCTGCTTGTTGTGATAAACATTGATGATGAATGTGTGCGGTAGGGGCTATGCTAATTTCTTAGCGGGTTCTATCTCATTCAGTCCTAAAACAGCCCTAAGAATTAGGCATTCCCACTGTTTTAGATTTTCAGACCAAGAAATTGGGACTTGAAAATTCATGTACCCTGCCCTAAGGTGAAATAACTAACGTGACCGCGTCAGAGACTCAAACCGATCTGGTTGCTGTCTGAAACGTCAACAATTGCTCCAGCATCCGGGTCGCATGAGTCTGCTTTAAACCTCCACTCATTTGTTTTGCCCATGTCGATCTTTTCTTCACTCTTTTCTTGATATATGCTTTTAACCTCTCTGCCGTTGAGGGCTTTTGAGTAATAACACACCCAGTGCAGTATGGGACTCTCCATGCCATCTCCCCAGTCTTCACATTTTCCTTCCCTTCCCTATTTCCGTCCTTGCTGTATAGGATGCCACTAATCATTGTCAAGCCCATCACAGTTCTGCTGGCATGCACGGTTAACTTTGCACCACTCCCGGGCCTTTTAGGACCTTACTACTTGACTGACTTCACTTATCCATTGACAGCTCATGTTTTGAATTCTGTTCTTGTTTGCAGATATATTAGATTATAACTTGTCAGGTTGAATTTCAGTCACTCTGGTTTTCTTCTCAATTTATTCTTCTGTCACTGCAGCAACTCCCAATGCAGAATCACATTTCATTACTGGAGTGTTTTTGCCATCTTCCAGATTCTTAATAAAGATGTTAAACCCAACCAGCCCTTCAAAGTGACCCCTTGGTTTCTATTTGTATCCTCTTTCAGAGAGACCATGCAGGAGTAGCTTAATGTGAATATAAACTGTGAAATCTGTTTGCAGGAAGCTCCTAAACTTGTTATCAAGGGTCAAAATAATTTCCCATGTGGCAATCAAACAGAAATGGTTTGCAATAGCAGGAATAAAACATGAGGTAGGAACTAGAAGACATAGGGAGAAGGATGGAATAATTTGCGTTCCTGTTGCTAGAGATGAAATGAAGAACAACATCGGAGTGCCAGAATAGTGTTACTAGTTTACAAAGAAAATGATGACTTTTCCACTTTAAGAAATAGTATCACATTACTTTCTCAGAACAGGCTTCTCTTTCATCTCTTCGAAGCCAGGACAACAGAGGTGAACATTATTTCCATTTAATGCATCATGACGATGTAGCACACAGTGACTCCACAAAGTCACGCTCTCTTTGGCACGGAACCAAAGTTCGTTAATTTCTTCCACATGTTGTCAAGTGTCGGGAATTTAGTAGTGTAACCGAGTGGCTCGAACTTGGTGACAATAAATATTCGTTTAATAAAAACCCTTTAAAAGCAAGTCAAAAACTCTGTCATGCAGATTGCAGAGATGCTTCTTTAAGGGACAGCAGTTCCTGGTCCCCCCTGGGCTCCCCTCACCGCTTCATCTTTATGGGGCCTTCGACTCCTGTTCGTTAAACCTGAAGTGAGCACTTGCTGCCTCGGTCTGCTCGGGCTGCCATAGGAAAACACCACTGATGGGGTGGCTTGAACAATGGAAGTCCGTGTTAAGTTGCCAGGAGGGCTGGTCTCTGGTGACACGTCTGTTCCTGGACTGCAGCGTCCTCTTCTCACTGTGTCCTGACCTGGCCCTTCCTTGTGCCCGTGTGGGGAGCCAGAGCTCCCGGATTCTCTTCCTTCTCATAAGGACACCAGTCCTTGGGTGAGGGCCCCACCCTTCTGACCATAATTACCTCCCTAAAAGTCTTAATTTCAAAGGGAGACTTTTGTGGGATTAGGGCTTCAACAGAGGGATTTGGGGGAGACAAACTTCCTTCCCTAGTACTGGCTGATGCTGACTGTCCCCACAGTTGAGATACAGTCCTCACCTACAAGTATTGTACTTGCTCCGGCTGTCACTCATTCCCATGCCCACTCCCCGGAACTAGGAGTTAGAGGCACCAAGTGGAGGCCCCCTCCTGCCCACCCCAGTGCAGTGCTGCACTTAGGCGGACTTGACTCAGTTCTTGGACTCCTAAACCTCGGGGCAATGCTCTTGTCTGAGCCCGTGCTTAGGTCTTTCGACCACGCAAGAGAGAGCAGTCCTGACTTCGATAGTGTTCCACTAAAGTTCTAGTCCACTTAGAACCTGTGAGTGTGATCTTATTTTGAAGTAGGGTTTTGGCAGATCTAATCTAGGTATGATGAGATCATCGTGGGTCGGGGTGGGTCCCAAATCCCGACGACAAGTCGAGAGGGAGACAGAGACACAGGAGCATGGAGAACCAGGCACACACAGAGGAAAGACAGACATTGGGACAGAAAGTACAGAGATGCAACTACATTCAAGGACTGGCAAGGGCTGAGCAGCCACCAGTGGCCAGGAGAGTCAGGGAACAGAGCTTCTTCCAAAGCCTCCACATGGAACACCTCCTTTCAGACTCCGGCCTCCACCACAGTAGGAGAAGGTATTTCTGCTATTTCAAGCTACTGGCATGTGGTGCTTTTGTCTTGGAAACTCTAGAAACAGATGCAGCTGCTCCTCCCTTAGAGCATCTCTCACTCCGCTCACCTGCATGCCAGCCCGAGTGACCGGGCATTCCCTGGACTGTGTCCCCCACTGGCCTCTAGTGCATTTCTACCCCTGTCTGTCCCAGGCTTCTGCTGGGCCTTGTTTTAAAGGTCCCTTGGGCAGATTCTTTCTTCAGGACCTGATCTAAAGTAGCCACGTGTTCAGATCACAGGCCCACCACTTAAATTCTGTTCTTTGCCCTGAGCAGTATCTGATTTATCTTCTTATTTATTTAAAATGTTTCCTTCCCTTGCCAGAGTGCAGGTTCCACGCATGAGAGCAGAAACCGTGACAGTTTTGTCCGTTGTTATTGCTACACACAGCACCAGAACTCTGCTCAGGCCAATGAGAATCTGTTGAATGAATTCTTTCTTGAACATGATTTGTATCTATCATCAAAACATCCCCCGTATTCCTCCTTAATCTCCTCTTCTTATCTTTTTCATGACTGCTTCTCTTGCATGTAACTTGAAAATAAAATTTTTATTTTATCCATATCCTAAAAGTTTTAGGACCTGGCATTATGAGTTTCTTGATTGCCACCCCCAAGTGATTTCTCCCTCAGTGTCTTCTCACCCTTCAGTTCCTTGTGCCCGGCAGTTAGAAGGTCCCACATGCAATCTCTCCTCATTGCTGCCTTCAACTGATATCATTACATCCCTTTTTGTTAATAAATGCGGCACCAGACTCTCTTTGTTTCAAGCCCTTGCCATTCTTGATGATTTCAACATCCGTTTGTGATGTCTGCCCCACATATTGTCTCTCGGTGCCTCGACCTTTCATCTCCTTTACTTTGCCTCCATTCACTTGGCAATCCAACCTCACGGCTACACCCTCCACACCCTTACCAGCAACGAAGATACTATGTGATAATCTCCACTTTGAACATGAACTTCTAACTATCCTTTAGTTCACCTACTCTATTCCTTCTCCCTAAGCAATTCTCCCTCCCTCACTTCTCCTCGGATGCCAACATGTTCTGTTAATCAGGTAAAAGGTTGATGCCAGATTTTGTTTCTTATCTACTTTGATTCAAGATCCATCATTCTAAATCATTCGAATGGAAACTCTTATTGCTCTAATCTTCCAATCTCCCCTGTAGATCCAACCAATTAGCTTCTCCATGCTGAACCCAAGCAGCTAAACATGACTGGAAAAAACAAACAAATAAACAAACAAAAAACCAACAAAACAAAACAAACAAATGCCCACAGTGATGCTGACTGGCCAGACTTCAAACGATTTCAGTTGATCACTCAACAGATTTCAAATGAAGAATCACCATTGTCCCTGAATCTCACGGCACTTTCCTCTTGTGTTCAATTTCTCCTTGTCCAAAAATGTCTACTTCACACCATTTGCTCTCTGAGTTCAAGGATCTTCTCTGCCCCTCAACAGATGGCCGTTTCTCATAGTTCATTAACAAAAGCCATCAGATGGGAACTCGCTTGGCCTGTCATCAGACCTGCCCATTTACCTCCCTCGGTACCTGTGTTTCCTGATTTCCTCTTTATTACTGTGGATTAGGGTTCCCGTTGCTATCTAATGTTACCCTCTCTACCTTAGACCCTGGGTCCTCACACTTTTTGGGGTCCCAGGAAGTTGGTACCTGCCATTATCCACATCCAACTCTTGCATAGATCTCTCTCTCCCTAAAACAGGTAATTCCCACTAGCACACACACACATGTTCCAGTAGCTCCTAAGAAAAAGCCTGTGATCTCACGTCCATCTTCAGTTGGATGGAGCTTAAGTTCAGGTGACAACTTAAATGGTGGTCAGGTGGTGTCTTCTCCGCTTCGCACTTCATCTTCAGTGTTCAAGTCATTCTGATCAGAGGCACTGTCCTCTGTGTTTCTCCGCTGGCGTTCACGTGGTCCAGGGCACCAGTGACTGCCAGGTTGTCAAGTCAGATGGTTATTTTCGTCTTTGAACTTTCGGCTGATTACTTCCTTCTTTATGAAACACTTTCTTCTTTGGCTTCCATGATAGCACTCCCTCCTGGGAGGAGATAAACATCTCCTCATGAAACAAGTTTCCAGAGTGTGTCGTGGATCCCTCTTTCCATGGATGCTACTAAGGCCCTCCATCTATGCCAGGGAGTTAAATATTACCCACGAGCTAGGGACTCTCACATCATTATCTCTCACCTGACACCTTAAATTCTAGGCTGATGTGTACAACTATCTAATCTCCTTTTGGATGTATAATAAACTTCTCAACACAGTTTGGCCAAAGAGAATTCAGATCTTTCTTCATCCTCTCAACAAGTGTGTTCCTCCCTTGTATCCCCATCCCAGCCATAACCCATCATCCACTCAGTGTCTCCAGAAAAGCATGATTTATTTTTTCCCCTCATCACCTTTCACATCCAATTCATAAGCAAAACCTGTTCGGGGCACTTCTGGGCTTCGTCCTGAACCTGACAACTTTTCTCCTTCCTCACTCCCGTTGACCTTGTCCAAGCCTGTGTCTGCTGTGACAGCTTCTGAGCTAGACTTAAGGCTTTCCCTCCACATCCTGACCCCTCCTGTGCACAGCAGTCCCTGTGATCTTTTAAAAATTGAAAGTTGACCTCATCATGCCCCTTCCTAAAATGCTATGGCAACCAAGATAAAAATCCAATCTCTTTCTTACTTAACACTTTTCTAAGACCCGACCTCTGCCCACGTCTCCAGTGTCATCTCACACCCTCTGTCCTCACCCACTGCACTCCAGCCACGTGGGCCCCCTTCCATGCTTGGACTTCGGTTTCCTCTGCTTGGAGTGTTCTTCCCAGCTCCTCACTTGGTTTCTTCTGGCTACCATGCAGACTCACTTCAGTGACATGCTAGAGAGACCTCTGCCCATGCAAAAGTATTGATCTGTCACACTGTATATAGTACTTTGTCACTAATTGGCCTGTTCCTTGTGTATTGGTGTTTTGCTTTTCTTCTATCCCTGCAATGTAATATCCACGAGCACGCACCTCCTTCTTCCTCTTTATTCCAGAAGATGAATGCTATGATCATGGCTTGGCACAGGGTTGCTCTTTAGTAAAGAACTGTTGAATAAATGGATAAACAAAAGGCTGAAGAAATAATTACCATAATGTATCATGGAGGTTTCCAAAAAATCATTGAGCCACATAGAATTTTCCCTTCTTTGTTTCCCTGTGTTTTCCTGAAATTTCCCAGATCCTGTTTTGCCAATACCCATTACTGGCCATTACTTTATCCAATTTAGTGATGTGCTTTTTTTTTTTTTTTTTTTTTTTAATCACCTTTAATGTTTCACTTACTTAATAGTAATATGGGTAAGTTATCATCACTTTGAAGTTACATTCTTGACCTGCCTCAAAAGCTACAAGATAATTAAAAATATGCAGATACACACAATTGATAGTATGTGACAGATTCCGTGGACTTGGGCAAAAAACTTTACTGCTCATTGATGCCTGAAATTGCTTTGCCTGGGCAAGGTTTTTCATTCTAAATCAGAGATAGAGTTTAAAGATGAAAAACTTAGGAAGGTCTTAGTGGGCAAGCGTTTGCATTTGGTACCGGAAGAGGATGGTGGGGAAGACACCCAGCAGGGCAAGAAGAACAGCCTCCGCTTACTGCTTCCTGTGCAATTTATCTTCTGCTAGGGAAGTGGAAACTTGGGTCATGAGAGTTGTATTAAGTCTGAATTGTTAGTAAATAAAAACATAACCCTATGTTATGTATCATAACTGCCTTAAAGTTCCTCCTTTCCCTTAGTCAAATTTTGTTCCTCTATTGCCCGTATATATTCTTTTCTTCATTTTCTTCAGGACTGATATTCCCTTTCTCCCCATAAATTTTCTTAGGCTGCTCCTTATATGTGAAGAACATATTTCTCTTAGGCTTTTCTCAGCAAAATCCCTCTCTTGCAAATTTGTTTTCAAAATTACGTTTCGCCAAATCTTTTGCATGCAGTCCCCTAATAAAATTCTCTCCCTAGGAGAAAGCATGAGAGATGGCTCAGGAGGGAAGAGAAATGAACCTGACGCCAGCAATATCTCATTTGAGAAGCCCCCTTCCTTCCCTCTCTCTTTTTTCTGATTGGCTTATTTACTCTGTTTCCTCTTTTGTCCTTCAACCGCAGTCCTAGTGGATGAGCTCTGCCCCTTTTTTTTTATGTTCTCACAAGCACCCTATAAATAATAAGAGCACCTGGTTTGGTGTAGTTTTCTAATGTTATCTGAATTGCTTACCTTACGAGTATTTTTTCACAGTGATAAATATCCACACTGTCCTGTTTCAACATCTATTTTCAATGAGGGACACAGAGTTGATGTTAATTCAATTGTTCAGAACGCAGAACACAAAGCCTAAGATATGGATCTAAATGTGGTATTTGCACATCCTCACTCTGCACCTGAAATTGAAATTCCAGCCATATTTTATCTGAGAACCTCCATTTTACGTGAAAGTAAAGGAAAAAAGGCAAAGTGAGAGTTGTGCTGGGATTCTAAAGTAAAAATAGGTGTTAATAGAATTGAAGACGATAAGGCACATAGATTTGCTTCATGAAATATATTTATGTACAACTATAAAGTAATAATGTATTATATTGACAGGTTTTTTTTTTTTTTTTCAACTTTGCAGTAAACTCTTTTTTTTTTTTTTTTCCGAAGCTTCAAATTTTCTGTATCTTGAGAGACGAGGGAGAACGTTAAAAGATACCTTAGATACTTTCCTGGCAGGGAGATGCCATAACACCAAGGTGGATTTCCCAGGGTGAGTCTTGCCCATTGCACTCCAGATATGCTGACCCCTGGGATTTCCCCAAATGTGGAACTGCACTGTATGAATTGTGGTAGTGGGGAACTGTGTCTGCAAGTTCCTCCCGTGTGGACTGTTTAAGAGAAGAAACCTTTAGGCTGGGGCTATAGCTCAGTGGCAGAGTGCCTGTCTAGCATGCATGAGGCCCTGAATCCAATCCCCAGCAACACACACACACACCACACACACACACACACACACACACACACACACACACACACACACACACAAATACAGTTTTTCCCTATGATTCTTTTTGGGCACGATTGTAATTTGCTTAAGAAAATGCATGAAGAATTTACTCAATATCTATAATGTGTTCTGAATACCATTTTATTATCTTTATTCCCTCAAGTTATGCATAAGCAAGCCTGCCAGGTTCATATAATGGCCAGTCTATATTCTTTTATCATAAAAAATCTATTAACCCATTAAACAATGTGACATTAATCAATAAGGAATGATATCCATTAAAATTAATAGAAAATTTCCAGTTTAGAATGTCAAAAACACTGAAGATTTGGCTAGTTTAAAATCTTTATTTTTCAGTTAAATCTCAGTAACGTATCCGAGAGGAAAGGAAAACCAAAGTATTTCACTCACTTGGTGATGAGCAAACCGGGAACCAGGGAAATGTGCAATCAGGATGACAACCAGTGGTGTGCTGCAAATGTTTAGGAACCCAGCTCTCCTGGTGGGTGGTGGGGGTGGCTTGTGCCAATTCTTATTGTGTAAATACTCCCATCTTGGTTGATTTCAATTTGTGAAGCTGGAGGACACCTGCATAATTGTTTCCAGCCACTGGAACTCAGCACCCCACTGTGTTATGGTAATTGAGTGCATCACCTTAAAACAAGGAGGTATTCCTTAGACAGATATGGCTGTTGGTGGTATGCACAGAACACAAAGAGTGGACCCCCCCCCCCCCCCCCCCCCCCAGGACTTCTGCAGCTCTGCGGAGACTTTGCACTGGGTTTGAGTGCCTGCCCTACAGAGTGCTGCCTTTTCTTGCCCTGGTTACTGATGACTCCTAATTCTCTCATCTTGGTTCAAAGATGAAACTCCCAAGGGGAAACTGATTCACCCAGTTGGGTCCCTTGTCTGGGGCCAGGGGCGTCTGATATTGCTGCTGAGGCCTCACTGTCATGTGTTTAGAAACATGCAGTTTCTAGAGGAGCAGGAATTGAGGGGCCCTGAGGGTTCCCCCTGAAATAGGTCTCAGGCACTTCTTCTGTTTAATTGCCTGGTCATCTGCCGCGACAGACACACCCTTTTCCAATCCATGCGTCATTCCTGCTTGAGACCAGAATCTGATTAGATTCACAGGCCTCCATTGAGAATCTCATCAGCATTAGTACTTCTATACCTTAGTACAGCTGTACATTAGCACGGCCACTGGAAAAGAGAAGAGGGAAAGGGAACTTTTATTTTAAAATTACAAAGGAGAAATTTCGGTGAATCATGTGGAATTGATTACGCATATCCTATTCTTTCCCCTTTCCAAACCCCACTAAAATGACAATTATAGAGATTTTAAAGGCAGGGCCCCATAGGATAAAAAGACCAGGAGTGAGAGAACAGCAACACAATTTTGGAAGCTGGAAAGGAAACCAGCAAGTGGTAAGTGAATTAGCAATGCAGAGGAAATTGAAATAAAGCTGAGAAAGAAAAGCCAAGTTGAGTTATATCACAGAAGTTTAGAAATGGGACTTTTCGGAAATGGAAAGCACCAGCTACCTCTGAAAACAGGATTTGTGTGGGCTAGGCACAAAGATTGTCTGAAAGGATTTATGTGAAGCAGTGGCCCACAGGGTCCTTCCTTCATTCCATCCATTTCAAACTAGATTCCAGTTCTCCTTCCCCGCCAGAAGGCAGGAGATTTATTGTAAGGAGATTCGGAGGCAGAGGAAATAGAGGCTTGGGAATTCCTGGCTGACAACGGGGGTACTGATACAAGAACTTTAAATGAATCTCTACATACTTTATATGAACAAGAGACCTCCTCACCTCTTTTCAATACCTGGATCTAGAATTCCTGCAGCTAGATTCCTACCCCTGAGAGTGAGAAAATCCTTCCCTGACAGCTGAGAGCTGGCCTGGCAGAATCATCTAGTCTTTGGTGGACTAGGTGCCAGAGCCAGCTACCTGGTATAGGTCCAGGGTAGTCACATAGAGCCCATGCATAGAAAGGCCCTTTGCTAGACATTTAATACTCTACTGTTGCCATCTTGAAACCCTTTATTATTCATTAAGTACGTCTGTGCTTTGAAAGTGAAGCCAATGGAGCAAAGAGACATGCTGTACGGGCTCAGCACCTCCACTCGGTTGTGGGTCCACCTCTGTCCCCTTGCTGCACCTGCCCTCAGAGAAGGTTCTGCTGAGCTCCTACATCCCCTTCAGCTCTGCCTCCTGCCTACAACCTGCAACTCTGGCTGCCCTGGCCAGGGGCTGAGTCCCATGGCATCTACGGGGGAGGCTGCCCACCAACCCCTGCAAGAGGCCTGGGTGCAGGTGTGCGGAGGGTTGGAGATGGACATGAAGCAGGGGCTGGCAGTGCTGTGGGGTGTTTGGGGGCCACTCGGTGGAATCTCTCTCCTCACCAGTATCCAGGCACCAGTGCAGGAGCTGTGAGCCCTTCGGGCAGCCAGTGCCTCAGGTCTACAGTTGGTTGTCACTTTACTTTCTTATTTATTTTTTAGCTTATTTTCTTATTTACCCTTAAGAATAGTGGATTAAAGGTGGATTTCTTCAGGCAAATTTAGTTGTGCTTTGTTTTTTATTATTATTTTTATTTTTTTAATGTTTTACAGACTGCAGTTTGATTCATTGTACACAAATGGGGTACATCATTTTGTTTGTACATGATGTAGATTCACATCATTCGTGTAATCATACATGTACATAGGGTAATGCTATCTGTCTCATTTCACCGTTTTTCATACCCCCCCTCCCTCTCATTTCCTTCTACATAATCTCCAGTTCCCCCATTCTTCTCTCACACCCCACCCCCACCCCCACCCCCATTATATATCATTCTCCACTGATCAGGGAAAACATTCGGCCTTTGGTTTTTTGGGCTTGGCTTATTTCACTTAGCATAATATTCTCCAATTCCATCCATTTAGCTGTGCTTTTTTGAGATGCCCAGGGGTGCTGTTCATCTCTGTGAAATCGCTGCTTCTTGAGGAGCGAGTGGTCAGCATTTTGGCTTGACATTGTTTTTTCATTATGCAGGTTTTGTGTCCTTGCTCCTACCTGTAAATGCCTGTAGTGTACGTAGTAGTTATGAGAACCCCAAGACATCCCCCAAACATCTCCAAATACCTCTTGTGTCATGTGTATCCCCCTGTGTAAAAATTGGATTCAAAACTAAATTTTTGGCTTCACACTTTTTGGATCTCATTGAGAGTTTGGATCACGGCTTTATGTCCTCAGAGGAACCAACCAATGGGTAGCTCCAAATGCTCATGGGACTTTTCCCCTACAATATAATCAGGTCAAGGATTGAGAGAGCTGATCCGTGTGCAGTCCCTTGGGTCTGGGGGTATGGTATGGATTTCTTGCGTATTTTCTATATTGGGCTGCAGCTCTTGGGAATCCCATTTTCATCTGGACCATTGCCTCTTACATTCCTCTTGGGGCCTAACCTAGGCGTCATGCCCCGTTCCTACATCCCCAAGCTGTGAGAGCTCAAACTCGAGAGCCATTGACTCAGCAAGAGTCTGCTGCAAATAAAACAAACAACAACAGCAACAACAAAGCAAAACAACAAAACAAAACTTGTTGTTCTTGGCCTGAGGATGGATTTCTTGTTTATTTGCATTTTATCCAAGACTTTTAGTCATTTTCAGAAGCTAGAGTAGAACAGCAATCTAACTTTTCTTATGCACATTTAACTTAAGAAAAAAAAACTCACACATAAAAAAAAAAAAAAAAGAAAAAAAAATATGGTCTGAGATCATGTCATGGTACCTTTATGACAAGGGCAAAGAGGGAACGTGGGAGCTGGGGAGGGTGTTAATAGCGTGGCTGAGTGCAAGCGTGAGAGCCGTGCACAGGGCTACACTGTGTGCAAGTCCCCCCGTACCATCTGCCGGCCTTGAGACCTGGGTAGGGTGTCGCATATCACTGAGCCTCAGTTTCTTCCTCTGCAAAAGGGGCAAACATGACATTTGCTTTTCAAGCTGGTTCAGAGGACTAAAGAGGTAGTGTATGTTGGCTCTCTCCACTTCCTTTCTACCTCTGTTGTCAGGATTCCCCAAATCTTCTGTTTCCCTTTCTTTTCCTTTTTTCTTTTTAAATTCCTGTTCTTTTATGTTTTCAGTGGGTCTATCATTGTGAGCTGGACACACCTACCTAGATGCCAGATTAAATTTAATTCAGTGTGTAAGTAGAAGCTCAGTATGTCCTCAGAGGCTGAAGGTAGAATTTCCTGCAAGAAGCCCTGCTTGTAAGCCAACAGGGCACTTTCAGGTCCCACGTGCTCGACACATTTCTGCAGATATCTGTGCTAGTGGATCCCAACACCTGTTTAAGAAAACACATGGGTCCTGATGCCATCAAGAGTCTCTAAAATATGGCTATTAAAATACGAAAGGGATAGACAAAGCCAGTTTGCTCTCAGGTGACCACTGCGGTGGAAGTTCAGAACTGCAGAACAGAAATCAGACTTACGGTAAGGAACAGAGAACTCTTAGAATGGGGTGAGTCCACAGCCATGCTCCTAGTTTCAGTTGAGTTTGTGACAAGCTATTGAGAACCATCAAGAAAAGCCCCAATGTAGTCACAGAATGTGTGTATTTAACTTCCATGAATGAGCTATCTGGGTCAGAGGAGAGAACACCGTGGTGGTTCTACTCACTATCCCACCAAAGTCTGTGACCAGTCCTAAGTGCAGGTGAAAGGAGAGCAGAATGTTGTGCATTCCAGTGACCCCCTGGGCTCTGATCATGTGAACATCTCAGGCTGCTGAAAATCATCCCCACCTTGTAGAAGCATTATTCATATAAAATGGACCTTAAATGCAAGCTAGCAAGTTCCTTTGGTGTCTAGTTGATAACATAAGTTGATAAGAAATTTGGCTGTAGTGGACTTGAAATGATGGAATATCTGCCTTTGGTTGGGTGATCAGCAGGGGTATAGGTTTTACGTATGATTTTTGCCCAAAAGGGTGACTTTAGAACCTAATCTAAGTACAAAACAACTCTACTGAGGTTAAAATTTATTCCCTTCACATAATAATCCATATATTGCTTTGATTAGTAAAAGCTTTTATTTATACCAGAAACTATAAAAGATAACACATTACCTAAGTGAAATTAACAAATAGCCGGAGCAACACTGCATGGAAATCCTCTTTGCTTCCTAAATCTCCACCAGGGTGGTTACACAATATTGAGGAGATTGACTTACAGCTACAAGAACACATTGATACATCCAAGTTTAGCAGATCATGGGTAATGTCCTAAAAGACATTGAAATCTCACAAAAATGAATTCAGCATCAGAATTTTTCAGGGCTAAGTAAATACTGTCCAGGAGGAAGATCAGGATTTTTTTTTTTTTTTTTTTAACTTCTATAACCCAGTGGATAAATAATGCAAAGGCTTTGTGAGCACACAATTGTAACAAGGAGAGTTGAATTGTTCTGGAGGCTGTTTCATTGAGGTTGCGGGAGATTGGACACTGGATGTAGAGACTTACTCTCCTAGAGGTCCGATCGACAATTGAAAGTACCTCAGTACCAAATCCTAACAGAATCCATGCAAACGGTTAAGTATGGACTAGATGTCAAAGGGTTCTACAGCAATTTGTTGTGTGGAAGGATATAATCAATATAATTAGAGAAGTGGCAACTAACCATCTGTTTCGATATCGTGGCATCGTGTTGGTGGTCAGTGCTGTCAAAGTGAATACTCGGCTGTTTTTAATGAACGCCATTTAGGTTTATATGAACATATGACACAGTAACATGAATTCCGTCGAACGCGATGCTACGCGTCTAGAAAGAGGGCAGCATGGTAGTACACCGTGGGAGAGGGATTTGAAAAAGGAACAGGGTTTGCAGACCAGCAAAGGAGGCAGACAAGGCATGCACAGAGCTCTCACAGAGGTGCAATAGGACTAGGAGCATTTAGGGCATTTATTGAACATCTGCTGGGTGCCCAGCACTGTTTAGAGCTGCACAGTCCCTACTCTCAAGAGGTGTATGATGAGGTTGCAAGAGGGAGTGGCCAAATGCTGCTAATAGAGAAAGACCAGGGGATGCTGAGCCTCAAAGGGACACGAAGGAAGGCTACCCAACATGTTGACGACTGGGCTGAGCTTTTAAAATTGAGAAAAAATTAACCAATTAAGAAAGGAGTAAGGAGAATCGAATCTCTTCTCCCACCTGCCTTCTGGTTACAAATCACTTGAAATATAAGTTAGTGGATCTTTGCTTGAGTGAGATTTTTTTTGATCTTCAGCTATATTCTTTCATCTTTGCGAGGAACCTTACCAAACACGATGGCTAGCAACCTTGCCAACAAGTCAGAGCCACACTCCGTGAGCTCCCGAGTGTCCACTGGGAATCTCGACACCCTGGTGGTCAAGAAGTTGATGTGGTGGCAATCTTCTGGAAGTATGGCAAAACTGTGGGTTGCTCTGTCCAACAGGGCAGTATGTTAATGAGAGAAATAACTGAGGTTCTGCAGCAGGAAAGGGTGGCAGAATGTTTGCTGGCCACGTTTTAGATAGTAATCTGGCCGCGGAGCCAAGGTGAACAGAGGAAAAGCAGGCGTGAAATCATCTGCAGCGGAGATGTGTGGCTCCTCTTTGACTTGGACTATGACTTTCAAGGGGAATATTGTGACAGGACACACGCCTTCCTCCTCCTCCTCCTCCTATTGCTAGGGCTGCTGAGCCCTCCACATGCCAGTGGGTATCAGGAAACACCTCCCGAAGGGACCAAAGTGGCTTCAATTCTAAGAGTGGACAGCAGGGATCTTCTTCCAAGTCTGGAAAGTTGAAGGAGATGAACTTCAGGCCATGAAGAAGGAGCTGACCCAAATAAAACACCAAGTAGACTCTCTTCTGGAAAACCTGGAGAAGACTGAAAAGGAGCAGAGCCAACAAGAAGAGAAGTCGGAAGAGGAGCAGAGCAGCAGACTCATGTGAAGACGGTGTCTGAGAGATGCAGGTGACGCTGCCGCACGGGGGACCTCCTGGGTGACGAGGAGAAGGAAGATCAGGGGATGGCCGGCTGGAGTTGATCCAGGGCGATGAGAAAGAGGCGAAGGACAGGATGACAGAGAGGAAGGCGAGGAGGACTCTTAAGCACATAGTGGGGTTTAGAAATCGTACCCCGTTATTTCTGTACCCAGGCGCTTATCTAAGATCAAAATGTCACCAGATCCTCTCCCCTGTGCCGTCAGCACATGCTCGCTGTCCTCCCTGTCTTCTTCCCATGCTCATTAATTCATACTGCCCTGGGCCTGGTCCATTTTCACTTCTTGTGGCGCTCCTAGTAGTTTTGTTCAGTCTTACCGGTAATTGTACTTTCATTTTTTTGATAACTTCTTATGACTTAAACAATAAAAAGGATGCGTGGTTATTATAAAAAAAAAGAGTGAAAAAGGAAGAAAGAAATGCCAGAAAGAAGAAGAAAAAATAATAGAGAAAAGCATGGCATTGCTTTAGCTTATAGACACGAGGGAGACATGAGCGAGTGTGATGATAGGTGGGACAGTGCAGGGAGGGGCCAGTTGGTAAAGGAGAGCAGAACCCCATCACGGGGTCCTATCCGCCTGCTTGAGGAACTTGAGTGTCATTCTCAAGGGAGACTAATCTTGTCAGCACAATGATCAAATGTCTATGTTAGAAAGAGGAATGTGGTAGGAGAGAGGAGGGTGGCCAGGAGGAACACTGGAGATGGAGATTAATTAGAAGGCTGCTGCAGAGGTCCAGGCAGAAATGACGGGGACCTGGGCTAAGGCAGCGCTGACATCGAATGGCTTGAGCCACTTCATGAAAGGTAGAATACTTAGGTTTGGTGACTGTGTTAAAGCGACTCAGGGAAAGAAGGCAATGCCCCAAGGTGGAGACCACAGGACGGTTATATTTAAACAGGAAGAGAATGAGTGTGGTCTTGAACCTGAGGAGTTTGAGATGTCTAAGGGACAAGGAAGTAGATATATCTAGGAAGTGCTGCATTCATGAGTTGGAGCTCACAGAGTGGTTGGAATTGGGAAGCACTGAGTTGGGAAAGATTTGGGGTGATGGTGTCATGGAAGCTTTTGAGAGCACTTCGCTCAGTGACTTGAGAGGCAAGAGCTAGTGAGAACACTGGTGTTCATACGCAGAAAGAGAGAGAGAGAGAGAGAGAGAGAGAAGAGAAGAGGAGAGGAGAGGAGAGAGAGAGAGGAGCCCAGGAAGGAGATAGTAGGAGGAGTTGTAGGGTGAGGAGGGGGTGGTATCTTGGAAAACCAGGGAAGTCCTGAGCGACTGTGTAGATTACAACAGAGGTTAATTAGGAGGAGCCTGGAAATTGTCTGCTATTTCACAATAATGAAGAGAGTGGTCACCTTCATTGAGGACTTAGTAGCAGAGTGTTAGAGACGGGATGGGGATGAGGGCTGTGCATTTGATTGACAGGTAGGGAGTCACATGGGCTAAAGGGTAAATGGAGACAGTGAAGGTTGTCTCTGGAAAGAAGGAGAACCAAGAGATAAAGTTAGAATACAGAAAGGGTCACCCCCATTTGAAGTTTACATGCTAAAGCTTTTCGGGGGCTGACAAGGCAAGGGGAGAAAGAGAGACGTGAGGAAAGGGGTGAGAGAAAAAAAGAAAAGATTTGGAAAAAAGTCTGGCTTCTGGAGGCAGCTAGGTAAGGGAGGGGGTGGGCAGGATCTAGAGCCGAGATGGAGTGGCTGTCATTCGAAGGGACATCTATTTAGTGAAAATGGAGTGAGGAATGTTGGCTGGGCTGCTTTCACCGAAGTCGTGGATGAGTTGGTGAGTTAGGGAGCAAGCTCCACCAGAGCTCCGCCTTCCTGGATAAAGTAGGACGAAAGGACAGGTCCTGAACAAGGATGGTAATTTATAACATTTCAGGCAGGGAAAGAAGGAAAGAAGAAATTGAAAGACCAAAAGAAAAAAAAAAGGTGGGAGATGAAAATAATTTTGGCTAATGGATAGGATAAGGGTTTTTATAATCAAATCATTAGCATTATTAACATGTGTTAATTGTACAAATAAATGGGGCTCACTGTGATATTTCCATACATGTGTACATCATGCACTGATCATGTCCATTCAGACTTCTCATACCTCACCCCATTTCTTACCCCTGGCCCCCTTCATATTCCCCTAGTAATCCCACTTTCAGGTCAACACTTACTTATTTTTGGTTTGTACATGTGAGAAAGAATATGAGATACTTGTCTTTCTGTGACTGACTTATTTTGCTTACCATTATGTCTTTCAGTTCCACCCATTTTGCTGCAATGCAGGATTTAGGTTCTTTAAATGACTGAATAGCAACTCCATTGTGTATATGTAACATATTTTCTTTGTCCATTCATTTGTTAATGAGCATCCCACCTGACCATGTCTTACCTATTGTGAATGGTCCTGCAATAAATAGGTGTGTACTTTTTTTTTTTTTTTGTATGTTAATTTCATTTCTTTTGGATATATGCCCAGGAGTAGGGTGGATGGATCATAGGGTAACTCTACTTTTAGTTTTGTGAAGAACCTCCATACTGTTTTCCATAGTGGCTGCACTGATTTAAGTAACCACCACTACCACCACCAACAATAGTTAAGAAAAGAGAAAAAAGAAAGAGATAATGGGTAAATGATCTGAACAGATAGTTCTCAACAGAAAAAAATCCAAATGACCAATAAATACATGAAAAAATGCTCAATTGAATTAACCATCAGGGAAATACAAACTAAAACCACATGAGATACCATCTCACTGCAGTTAGAATGACTATTACTTTTTAAAAATGCTGGCAAGGATGTGGAAAAATAGAATAAGATTTTGTGGAAGAGGTGGTGTTGGATTTGGTCTTCATGTGGGCAGGATTTAGGAAAATGAATAGGGAAGAATAAGTTCCAGGAAGAACATAAGCAGAAGCAAAACAAATAAATAAATAAAGACCATGTCAAGATCACTAACTCACCAACGTAAATTTTTAGTTCGATCACAGGGTACATGACCAAAACCTCACAAATATTATGCTTCCGACACGTCCTATGTAGTTATGTTTCTCTATGATATCCTAACATGATTCCTGCCAAAAGTTGGGTCTTCAATAAAATATTTGTTAAATGAGTGAGAGGATCAATGCATTTATAAAGACATTTTCTGTATAGCAAATTATAAAAATTAAATGAGTATCCCAGGGTAAATGATGGATACTAATTTTATTTTATTTTTTTGATAGTAAAAGCCCTTAGTTCACCTTTCACCTATACAGGTGCTTTCTATATAACTGTATAATAAACTATCCTAAAACATAGAACGGAAGCCTTTTAAAACTCACATTTCTCAGGTTCTGTAGGTGAAGTTTGAGACAGGGACCAGAGGCTCTGACTGAGGTTGTTCAGTTGCGCTCAGCTGGCAGATGGGCTAGTCTAGAGGACCCAAAATATTTCACTCACAAATGCAGCTCTGGGTGAGGTCGACTAGAAGGTGGATCTCCATCGGGGACTGTTAACACACGCAATCTACCTGTGATTCTCCTGCATGGTGGTCTTGAGTAGTTCTTTTTTTTTTTCCTTCTTCTTTTTTTGAGTAGTTTGGTTTCTTAAATGGGGGCTGGCATCTTATGGAGCAGAGGTTCTTATTCAACTGAGAAGAAGCTGCTCCTCTCATATAAGGAAGGGAAGCCAGGGAGACTGCCATATTCCTTCAACGCACAAGAAAACCCCACCACCTTATCCCAGCTCCCAACAAAGAATTATTCAGCCCTGAAAGTCAATTATTCTGAGGTTGAGAAACTCTCCAGAAGAACAAGTTACCTAAGGAAAAGAGTTACAAGACCCTTTTTGGAGCAATGTGGAGTCACTCCCACCCAATTGTGTTGGTGGCAAGAGATTCATAGAGTTTGCCCAAATTGAGGGCAAATAGACTCCACCTCTTGATGGAACTCTGACAAGGTCACCTGGTATTAGAGCACGTGGGAGGTGTGTTTTTGAAAGATACACTTTATCACAACTGGAATAGAAGCATAAACTAAGTATGTTCGAGAGAGATGGGGAGAAACATTTAATGGCAGGCAGGAAGAAGTTGTGAACATCTGTAAAATGCAGATGAGGGAAAGAGATGGGTTGTAGTCAAAAACCTCCTTCTAACAGGGAAATTGAGAAGCACACCTGCCTCTCTCCAACTCTGGTCCAGTTGACAGGCGACTCCTGAGTGAGAGGTGGGCCTACTGGGCAGTTAGGCTCCTCCTCTGTGGGCCACCAAGGCTTGACTCATGGGGAGAGCACTGAGCTGAGTCCACCTCTACTTTCACCACCGACACACCCTCCTCGAGTTCATGGTGCCCCTGGGTAAGAGAGAGAGCAGTTCTTTGACTTCCTGTGATCTTCCATTGTCTTCCTCTTGGGGTGAGGCCTTGGGTGTGAAGCCCAGTCCAGTGAGCCTCAGTGCTGTGCTTAAGGTCACTCTTCCTCTTCTACCCGGGCCTTTCATCAAACCTCCAAGCACACACTCTGACCTCCACTGCATGTATTCTTCCCTGGGAGGATCCCTGGTCACCAACCAGCCAAGTTAGATTTGCAGTTGTAGTTTGCTTATTTAAAATAAGTATTTCCAGCTCTAAGTGGCAAGTATCTAAAAATTAGGACATTTCACACAATATGGAATGGAAAAAAAACATCTCTTTTGCTTTTCTTAAAGCATGGGAAGATCTGGAAACACTGGCCTGTGATCTTGATGGCAAGAGTTGTCTGAGTTGGGTAGCATCTTCCCTGGCACACACGCTGTAGAGAAAAATATTTGGAATGCTATAAGGGAGATTCCTGTTTAGGGGCATTCACTGCACATTGGCATATTAAACTCCCAGGAAGTGCAGAATAATAGTGTAGTATTATTTTATTTAATACTATAGCATGCTATGTAATAATACTATATAATAATTGTTTTAATACTGTTAAAGATGGTGACAATAATAATAACTATTTAATGTTGTTTAATGTAGAAATGTCCAGTGGCAAGAAAACTTTTCTAAAAAATGTATATATACTTTGAGATACATGAAGCAAAATGTAAGTGGGCCACCAGGACAGTCATTTCTTTATGTCTGTGCACAGATTCTTGAATCTGGGATCATTGGCACATGATATATGTGGCATATTTTTCTGCAAAAATGGCTACAATAATTACTCTCCTTGTCTCCATTTCTTTATTTAGTCATCTTCCACTGTGACTTTGGCATTGGCCTAGTGACTAGCTTTGGCTAGTAGGACAATAACAAAGGTGCCATATGCATGGATTTAAAATTCTTCATGCACCAGGGTTTGTCTTTACTCGATGGACTTGGATTCTGAGAAGGCCATTTGACTAACCCAGAGCTAAGCTCTGGAGAAGATGCCAAAAGGAGGGGAAACAAGACAACTCAGCCTACAACCTGAGACAATTGGTTGACATGTGAATGAGGCTGTCTGGGACCAGGCAGCCTGCAGATCCTTCCAACTAGTGGCAGATGTATACGTGAACCTGTCTACCATCACTGGAACAGGCAAACCTTCCCAGCTGAGCCCTAGCCAAACTGGGAATTCACAGAATCATTAACAAATAAGGACCATCATTTCAAGTCACTGAATTTTGAAATTGTTTTGCAAGAGAAGACCAATACCCATCACTGTCTGAAACTACATACAATGATTTGCTTACATAATTTCCTCCCCTCTAGGATTTGTTCCCCCTGTGAAGGTAGGGACTTTTTTTGGATTACATTGTGGTCACCGAGCCTAGGACAGAGTCTGGTCCATGAAAGTTCTAGGAGATATTTGTTGAATGAATAAACAGTTTCCCTTGGAACCATCTATCTACTCCCACTCCTGGGGTTAGATAGGGAAGAGAGAAAGAGGGAAGATTCTAGTTCCACATCTGTGGATTCAGCTACAGAATAAAAATATGTGGAAAAATTGCCTCTGTTATGAACATACACAAACTTTTTTTGGTCATTATTCTGTAAATAATACATTATAGCAGTTACATTGTATTAGATAGCATAAGTAACCTAGAGACTATTTAAAATATTCAGGAGGATATGCATAGGTTATATGCAAACAGTACATCATTTTATACCACATGAGGGACCTGAATCTCTGAGGATTTTGGAATCCTTGGTGGTGGGGGAGACTGGAACCAACCCCCATGGACATTGGTGGTTGTATGTACTGTTAGGAGAGAGGAGGAAATGATAAATGCATGTTTTAAGAGTGGAAAACTTCAGGGTTTGAGGCAATGGGAAAATGTAAGTTAAAGGGTACAAAATTGCAGTTATGTAAAATAAGTAAGTCTAGGGTCTACTGCAACAATGTGAAATAGTCAATACTTTGTACTGTATTTCCTAACATACTCTTAACCACAAAAAGAGAGAGCAACCATAACAACTATGTGAGATGATGCATATGTTAATTTACTACAGTACTTCACTGTGTGTATATATATCAAAACTTCATGTTGAATAACTCAAACATACAATGAAAAAGTGTTTAAAACAGTGAAGTTCAAACAACTCAAAACTAGGTCCTAATTTGATAAACTCTTCTTGAAATTGCATTTCCACTTTAATAATTATAATATATTGTCAATATTGTTTCATCTATTCTAAGCAAAAACAGATTCAAAATATCTGAACATGGCAATATATTACATAAGGTATAAAAATTTTTAGTCTGAGAGAAAGGTGATTTAAAGTCCTTTAATTTTTTTCTATGTACCATACTACATGTGAAGCAGCCCCTCCTACTCCTAAAACTCCCATCCTTTCAAAATCCTGGCATATTATTTTAAAGACTGCTGTAGATTAACTGCACATTATGAACTCATCCAGCAGTCTTAATGAAAAAATCTCACATGAAAAAATGAATTAAAGTTAATTGGTAAAGAGGAATAAATGAAAGAAATGCATAATTAAGATCAAGATGTTTTTATAGGACATAATCAATACAGGTGAAATGTTTTGAGAGAAAAAGATCAAAAGCTTGACATTTTGTGCAGAAGCTGAGAGTGTATCAGATGCATATTGCTTGTCTCCTCATGTATAGATGTGGGGGCCACAGCTTGCAACTGGACTTTCAGTGCAGTCAGTTCAAGTTCTGAATCAAGTTTAATTTCAAAGGACCAACAGTGGACATTGGCCCTTCATTTCCCAGTCTATTTTACTATCTGATGTGTTTAATGTCAAGATACTTGGCAGACAATTTTGTTTTCCACTTTTGGCGCACTTATAATCATACTTAATAGTGGGGTTCATTGTGCCATATTCATACATGCACATATTTGATCAATCTCATTCCCCTGTCCTTGCCTTCTCTCTCCCTCCCTCCCCTAACTGCTTGCTCTGCTCTACTGATCTCCCTTCTATTAGTTACTGTAATTAGTTCATCGTAAATGTATACCTATTTACGGTTACTATGGTACATTTATACATGGACAGAGCATAATTTGGTAGATTTCATTCCATAGTACTTCCCCATGACCTCTCCTCCTCCCTCTGTCTTGATCAATCCCCTTCCTCTATTCTATTCTGTTGGTTTTCCTTCTATTTTTATAAGATCCCTTCCCACTCTCCACCTAGCCTTTTGTTTTGTTTCATTTTTAATTTTTCTTCTCTCTAGCATCTGCCTCTGAAAGAAAACATCTGACCCTTGACTTTCTGAATTTGGCTTATTTTCACTTAGCATGATCTTCTCTCGATTGTTTCCATTTTTTAAAAATAGTCTTCACTCAGTTTATAAAATAGCTTGAGAATCTAAAGATAGAAACCTATACGAAAATCACATCATTTTCCCTCAGTTTGTACCATTAACTTGTAAAAAAATTAGAGGCTACCCCTGCACGTGAACAATGGGCAATTGTACCAACGCACCCTCATCAAAACTTCAACTGTATGTTAGAAATCAAGCCTGTGGGCGGAGCAGGCCCCCCAGTGAGAGCGTTTCTACACGGCCAGCTCCGGCCCGCCCGCAGGTTGCTTCAGAGACCAGGACAGGGCAGCCAGGGACTTCCCCAAGCAGCCTGGCTCCCTCCGGCGGGAAGCTCTTTCTAGGCTAGCTTCTCAGAGCAGACTGCCTAGTGAGAGCCTTCCTACGCAGAGCCAGTCACAAGTCCCCAAGCCAGTGGAGACCTCTGACCCACAAGCAGCTTCTGGGACCAGGGCTGGGCAGCCAGAGACCTCTCCAGGCGGCCTTGCCCCCCCTCCAGCTGCAGGCTTTTCCACGGGGTGATCCAAGAGGTGGACTAGAGGTGTGACTGCATCTCCAGTCACTCCAGTGAAGCTCAGCTGGCTGCACGCCCGGATTGGGCAGCTTATTAGAGTAGGACAGGACAGATAGAGTCTCCCCCAGGCAGCCCTGAACACTCTGGCGGTGGGCTCCTCCCACAGAGCAGGACCCCAGTGAGAGCCTTTCTGCACAGAACCAGCCGCAGCCAGGTCCAGCCCGCCCCGCAGGTTGCTTCAGAGACCAGCACAGGGCAGCCAGGGACTTCCCCAAGCAGCCCTGCTCCCTCAGGCAGGAAGCACCTTTCTAGCCTAGCTTCTCGGAGCAGACCGCCCAGTGAGAGCCTTTTACACAGAGCAGCCACAAGTCCCCAAGCCAGCGGATACCTCCGACCCGCAAGCAGCCTCTGGGACCAGGGTAGGGCAGCCAGAGACCTCTCCAGGTCTCTCTCCCTGGAACCAGTAGTGGGCTAGGAGCAGTGTTCTTCAGAAGCACTGCATTATCAAGTTACTCCAAGACTTCAGGCTACTGAAGGCCGGTAGGTGATACACTGGAAATCTACAGGGACACTATAAGCCAATAGAGGAAATCTGCAATACACAGAGTCCCACTGACATCTGACCAATATGAGAAACAAGGAAAGAAAATGTCCCAAACAAACCTAGATACTATATCAATAAAACCCAATGACAGCACAGCAGAAAGAAATGTCAGGAAGGGAGTTCAGAATGTACATAATTAAAACAATCAGGGAAGCAATGAGGAGATTAGAAGAGCAAATGCAGGCATTGAAGGAGAGATGAAAGAGCAAATGGCAGGCATTAAATGATCACACCAATTCAACAGTTAAAAGAACAATATGGGAAGCAAAAGACCATTTCAATAAAGAGATAGAGATATGTGAAAAAAACCAAACAGAAATCCTTGAAATGAAGGAAACAATAAACCAAGTTAAAACTCCATAGAAAGCATAACCAATAGGATAGAACACCGGAAGACAGAACCTCAGATATTGAAGACAAAATATTTAACCTTACAAACAAGGTTGACCAAACAGAAAAGATGGTAAGACAATCATAAACAGAATCTACAAGAATTATGGGATATCATGAAAGAGGCCAAATTTAACAATTATGATTGAGGAAGGCTTACAGAAACAAACCCAAAGGAATCTGAACAATCTATTCAATGAAATAATATCAGAAAATTTCCCAAATCTGAAGAATGAAATGGAAAACAAGTACAAGAGGCTTATAGGATTCCAACTATACAAACATTACAACAGACCTACACCAAGGCACATTATTATGAAAATACCTAACATACAAATAAAGACAGAATTTTAAAGGCCACGAGAGAAAAGAATCAGATTACATTAAGGGGAAACCAATAAGAATATCAGCAGATTTTTCAATCCAGACCCTAAAAGCTAGAAGGGCCTGGAACAACATTTACCAAGCCCTGAAAGAAAACGGATGCCAACCAAGAATCTTATACCCAGCAAAACTTACTTTCAGATTTGCCGATGAGATAAGATCCTTCCATGATAAACAAAAGCTAAGGAATTTACAAAAAGAAAGCCGGCATTACAGAACATTCTCAGCAAAATATTCCATGAGGAAGAGATGAAAGCAATTATGCACATCAGTAACAGGAGGAACTAGCCTAAAGGACTAGGCAAATAAAGGAGAAACCAAATCATGTCAAAAAACAAACATGAGTCAAATGACTGGGAATACAAATCATATCACCATAATAACCCTGAATGTTAATGCCTGAACTCATCAATCAAACGGACATAGACTGGCAGATTTGATTAAAAGAAAAATCCAAACAATTGTGCTGCCTGCAGAGACTCATCTCATAGAAAGAGATACCCATAGACTAAAGGTGAAAGGATGGGAAAAACAACACATGCACACGGACACAGCAAAAAAGCTGGAGTATCCATCCTCATTTCAGATAATGTGGACTTCAAGCCAAAAACTAGTCAGAAGGGATAAAAGAAGGACATTTCATACTGCTTAAGGGAAGCATAAATCAGCAAGACATAACAATCATAAATATCTATGCCCCGAACATTGGCTCATCCATGTATGTCAAACAAATCCTTCTCAATTCCAGAAATCAAGTAGACCCCAACACAATAATACTAGGCGATTTTAACACACTTCTCTCACTGCTGGATAGATCGTGCAAACAAAAATTGAATAAAGAAACCATAGATCTCAATAACACAATCAACAATTTAGACTTAACCAACTTAAATAGAATATACCATCCAACAAAGAACGAATACACTTTCTTCTCAGCAGCACATGGATCCTTCTCTAAAATAGACCATATTTTATGCCACAAAGCTACTGTTAGCAAATACAAGAAGATAGAGATACTACCTTGTACTCTATCAGATCATAATGGATTGAAATTAGAAATAAATGACAGAATAAAAAACAGAAACTTATCCAATACTTGGAGATTAAATAATACACCATTATATGATGAATGGATAACAGAAGACATCAGGAGGGAAATTAAAAAATCCTTAGAAGTAAACGAGAACAAAGACACATCATATCAAAATCTCTGGGACACTATGAAAGCAAGTACTTAGAGGAAGATTTATTTCATGGGGCGCATTCAACAAAAGAAGTAGAAATCAACAAATAAATGGCTTAACACTACAGCTCAAAGCCCTAGAAAAAGAAGAGCAGACCAACACCAAAAGTAGTAGAAGACAGGAAATAGTTAAAATCAGAGCCGAAATCAACAAAATTGAAACAAAAGAAAAAATCAGAAAAATTAACAAAATAAAGAGTTGGTTCTTTGGAAAAATAAACAAAATTGATAAACCCTTAGCCACACTAACAAAGAGAAAGAGGGAGAAAACTCAAATTACTAAAACTCAGAATGAACAAGGAAATATCACAACAGACACAAGTAAAATACAAAACATAATTAGAAGCTATTTTGAAAATCTATACTCCAACAAAACAGAAAACCTCGAAGATATCAACAAGTTTCTAGAGACATGAATTACCTAAACTGAACGAGGAGGACATACACAACTTAAATAAATCAATTTCAAGCAATGAAATAGAAGAGGTCATCAAAAGCCTACCAACAAAGAAAGTCCAGGACCAGATGGGTTCTCAGCCAATTTCTACAAACCTTTAAAGAAGAGCTCATTCCAATACTTCTCAAAGTATTCCATAAATAGAAGAGGAGGGAACCCTCCCAAACTCATTCTATGAAGCCAATATCACCCTGATACCTAAACCAGACAGAGACACTTCGAGGAAAGAAAATTTCAGACCGATATCCTTAATGAACATTGATGCAAAAATTCTCAACAAAATTTTAGCAACTCACATACAAAAATACATTAAAAAGATAGTGCCCCATGATCAAGTGGGTTTTATCCCAGGGATGCAAGGTTGGTTCAACATCCGGAAATCAAGAAATGTCATTCACCATATCAACAGACTAAAAGTTAAGAATCACATGATTATTTCAATAGATGCAGAAAAAGCATTTGATAAAATACAGCATCCCTTCATGCTCAAAACACTAGAAAAATGGGGTAGTGGGATCATTCCTTATCATTGTAAAGGCCATCTACACTAAGCCCATGGCCAATATCATTCTAAATGGTGAAAACTGAAAGCATTCCCCCCTAAAAACTGGAACAAGGCAGGGATGCCCTCTTTCACCACTTCTATTCAACATTGTTCTTGAGACTCTATCCAGAGCAATTAGACAAACCAAAGAAATTAAAGGGATACGAATTGGAAAAGAAGAACTCAAACTATCCCTGTTCGCTGATGACATGATTATATATTTAGAGGAACCTGGAAATTCCACCAGAAAACTCTTACAACTCATAAGTGAATTCAGTAAAGTAGCAGGTTACAAGATCAATGCTCATAAATCCAATGCATTTTTATACGTAAGTGATGAATCTTTGGAAAGAGAAATTAGGAAAACTACCCCATTCACAATAGCATCAAAAAAAAAAAAAAAAAAAACTTGGGAATCAATCTCACAAAGGAGGTGAAAGACCTCTACAATGAGAACTACAGAACACTATAGAAAGAAATTAAAGAAAACCTTAGAAGATGGAAAGATCTCCCATGTTCTTGGATAGGCAGAATTAATATTGTCAAAATGGCCATACTACCAAAAGTGCTATACAGATTCAATGTAATTCCAATTAAATCCCAATGATTGTACCTTACAGAAATAGAGCAAGCAATTATGAAATTCATCTGGAAGAATAAGAAACCCAGAATAGCTAAAGCAATCCTCAGTAGAAAGAGCAAAGCAGGAGGTATTGCAATACCAGATCTTCAACTCTATTACAAAGCAATAGTAACAAAAACGGCATGGTATTGGTACCAAAATAGACAGGTAGATCAATGGTACAGAATAGAGGACACGGACACAAACCCAAATAAATATAATTTTCTCATACTAGACAAAGGGGCCAAAAATATGCAATGGAGAAAGATAGCCTCTTCAACAAATGGTGCTGGGAAATGGAAATCCATATGCAACAGAATGAAACTAAATCCCTATCTATCACCCTGCACAAAACTCAACTCAAAATGGATCAAGGACCTCGGAATCAGACCAGAGACCCTGCGTCTTATAGAAGAAAAAGTAGGTCCAAACCTTCAACTTGTTGGCTTAGGATCAGACTTCCTTAACAGGACTCCCATAGCATAAGAAATAAAAGCAAGAATCAACCACTGGGATAGATTCAAACTAAAAAGCTTTCTCTCAGGAAAGGAAACTATCAGTAATGTGAAGAGAGAGCCTACAGAATGGGAGAATATCTTTGCCAATCATACTTCAGATAGAGCGCTAATTTCCAGAATCTATAAAGAACTCAAGAAACTCTACACCAAGAATACAAATAATCCAATCAACAAATGGGCTAAGGAAATGAACAGACACTTCACAGAAGAAGATGTACAAGCAATCAACAGATATATGATAAACGTTCAACATCTCTAGTAATAAAAGAAATGCAAATCAAAACTACCCTAAGATTTCATCTCACCCCAATTAGAATGGCGATTATCAAGAACACAAGGAACAATAGGTGTTGGCGAGGATGTGGGGTAAAAGGTACACTCATACATTGTTGGTGGGGTCGCAAATTAGTGCAGCCACTCTGGAAAGCAGTATGGAGAGTCCTCAGAAAGCTTGGAATGGAACCACCATTTGACCCAGCTATCCCATTCCTTGGCCTATACCCAAAGGACTTAAAATCAGCATACTACGGAGATATAGCCACATCAATGTTCATAGCTGCTCAATTCACCATAGCCAGATTGTGGAACCAACCTAGATGCCCTTCAGTTGATGAATGGATAAAGAAACTGTGGCATATATATACAATGGAATGTTACTCTGCCATGAAGAATGATAAAATTATGGCATTTGTAGGCAAATGGATGAAATTGGAGGATATCATGCTAAGTGAGATAAGCCAATCTCAAAAAACTAATTGACGAATGATCTCGCTGATAAGCGGATGAGGACATATAATGGGGAATAGGAGGGGTTAGCGTTAGGGTTGGGGTTAGGTTTAGGGTTAGGGATAAGGAGGGTGGTAAGAATGGAGGAAGGAAGGACTGTATAGAGGAAAAGAGGGATGGGAGGGGTGGGGGGAAGGGAAAAAATAACAGAATGAATCAAACAACATTGCCCTATGTAAATTTATGATTTTTAATAAAAAAAATGGAAAAAAAAAAAGAAATCAAGCCTGTGGACAGATGTCAAGTGTCACCCCAGGACAAACTCAAACTAGCTCCATTTGGTACACTCGCCCACCTCCCCCACTGTTTTCCCTAAGTCTCAACAATGCAGTTTGGCTTTGTAGTTTGGTAGATTTGGAGATATTCAACGCACACTCAAGTGTTTAGGTTGGTGCCTCCTTTTGTTTGCTTATTTGTTTTTGTTTGGAACAAAGAAACAAACATATTTTGTCTTATCAGGCGGTAAGACAATAAAATCATAGTACCTTGACTTCTTTTCCCATTATTCTCAGCAAGGCTTGGCAATCACCTCAACGAGAACCATTGGACTTGCCTCAGTGGTTTAAATTTGTGAAGTGTGCTGTGATTTATTTTATTATGCCCCCCCGACAGATATTTAGGCTGCCTTTAATCTTTTGCTCTTATAGAAAATGGTGCCATTAATAGACTAACATGTTACCTTGTATATCTGTGGGGCAGAAACCCTCAAGAAGAACTGGTGGGGCAAAAAGTAGATGCATTTAAAATTACAGTCGATAGCGATGACTTTATATTATAGAAGCTCTGTGAAAATCATGCCACCGATAGCAACGTATGAGGTGCCTGCTTCTTCAAATCCGTGCCCAGAGTGTTACTGAATTTTGCCAATATGAAAGGTAAAAAGTGGTCATTTATTGCAGTTTCCATTTGCGATTCTCTAATTTTGAGGTATCCTTTCAGAAGTTGATTTATATTTTCTTTGCATGAAGTACCTATTTCAGATCTTCGCCCATGTGCATAAGATTACTGATTTTTTTCCCCTATTGACAGTTTATAATAAATCAATAATATGTGTAGTAAGTGTGGGGAAGGAAAAACTGCTTTTTCTTCTACCTATCTTAGGTTCACTGGCTGGGAGCCTGTATATGAAAATGGTAAAAAATAGACCAACAAAAGAAATCCAGACCAATTTACTTAATCAAAATTTTACATGAGTTAGGAGCCCTTATAAGAAAATGAAGATTTGATTTCACTTGTGTATTTTTTATGATAGATTTGATAAAGAGTGAAAAGTCTTGAAGGATAAAAGATAGGGCAAAGGGTATTAAAGGGAATGCTTGGCAAGACCTGATCCTTCAGATTCCTCTTGGTGTCCCTGTCTTTGGAGATAAACATGTGTCTTCCCTGTGGGAAAGAGGAAGACTCCAGGGAGGGTCAGAGTCTCTCCTGGGCCTGCTAACTCTCAAATTCCTTTAGCTTAAGATATTCAATATACCGTGTCCTGGGCCCCAACATAAGCATTATATATTTCTATAACCGAAGGTATGAATCTTTACAAAAATATTGTCAATTTTTTAAGAAGTCTTCTCTTTGTTAGATGACTTTATTTCTGTTATTGTGGAATTTTAAAGTATGGTTTATCTATTTTATAAGAAAACTAGTCTTCTCGTCTGGGAATTTGGAAATCAATACCTAAGGGTATGTTCCGAGAATTTAAAATTTATCCTTAGTTTTTAAAAAGAAATATTTGCTAGGGACCATGCATATCACCATGCTTTCAAGGTCAAGTCTGGGAAAGCTAGCATCAACCAGGTGAACAGCGAGTACAGGCAAGAACTTATTCTCAAAAAATTTGAAACAACTTTGAATTTTACGTAAGAGCATAATACCTAATATAAAGGAAAAGAGTCTACATTTTAAAATATTAACTACAGAAAGCAGGGGTAAATTTGGGAAAAGCATTTTCTTTCATGCTCAATACAATTTAAGAGTAAATGTATTCTAAGGGATCAATGATCAGATGAAAATTTCAGTGTTAACAGAGATATATTTGAGAGGCAGGTAAGAAATAAAAAATAACCAGATTAAAATCAACATGAAGATGAAAGTATAGAATTCAAATTGCCACTGAACAAACTGGTCGATAAAACAAAACATTATTAGGTGAAAGATGACCATGAAATCTCAGAATGCACAGGGAGAGAACAAAAATATGATGAATCTGAGAAAAAAAGAAGTTAAGGTGGAGAGCTGCTGATCTTGAAGAAGACACACGCACATACAAAAAGGAACTAATGCAATAATGAGAACAGCATTCAAATTTCTTAGCTGTATGCTACAGAAAACAAAATCTGGCTAATTTAATCAGAAAAGGAGTTTTAAAAATGTTGGTTAGTTCATCGTATCTGCAGGAAGTCCCCAGAATCAGAACCATGCGCAGATACTGCAGCTTGAATCACAGAAACATCGAGCCTGGATCCCGGCTGCTTCCCCTGCGCTGCTGCAGCTGGACTGAACAGGACCGCGCCTGCTGCCACCGCTGCACTCCTTGGCATAGGCAGCTTCTGTTTTGAAGTCTGCCGTGGTATCTCCCAGTGGCACGTGTGCAGATCAGGCACCTGTACGTGAGCTGCAGAAGGCAGTAAAAGGGTGACAGCTGCTGTTTCCACTTTCTGAAAAGGGACACACATTCTTTCTCGCCCAAAGGGGGATTCTTCAGAGAAAGCCTTGAGTGTGGGCGAGAACCAGTAAATCACTTCTGACAACCTGAATACCACAACAGCAATGGCATGCCACTTCCAGATGAGACGATGAAAGGCTGATTTCCCTTGCTGGAGTCTTTCTCTCTCTTTCTCTGGCTCTTCTCAGTTGCTCACTTTATGAAACAGGCTGCCATGTTGAGCTGCCCGCATGGCAAGGAGCAGCTGGGAGGAACTGAGGGCCTTCACTCAACATTCCCAGGGAAAAAGTCCTGCTAGTAACCACGTGAGGCAGCTTGGAAATGGATCCTTTCCTCAGTGAGCCTTGAAATGAAGGCGGTCCTAGCTGACACCTAACTGCAGCCTGGGAGAAGCCCTGACCCAGCGTGGAGCTGGGCCCTGCTCAGATTCTGGACCCACAGAGCAGGTGAGATAATGCAGACAGTTGTTTTAACCCATTAAGTTTTAGAGAATTTGTTACATAGCAATAAAAATACCAATTTGAAGAAAAGGACCAATGTGTTGCTTACTGATTCTTTGATCAAGATTTAATAATTCTTTAGATAAAATTTATTCACAACTAGAACATTGGCTAGTAAACAATCATAAGTTGTAAGAAAACATCAATGTTTTCTTCCTACACTAACCTCAATTCAGACCAGCTCTGGTCACCACAACATTTCTCTCCACATACAGCTAATTCTCCAGCTCCAGATCCTATGCTGGATGCCAGCTGAGTGTCCTCTAATCCATTTTGGTTCTGACATTATCTTCCTGGAGATAGTTTGTGATCCCACAGACTGAGGGACCTCAGTCTCACAAAACGGCCTTCAGTTGCAAATAGTAGGTTGCCACTAATACTCCGACTAACTGACTAAAAACTGGTGTTCTCGCAGCCCTTCTTTGGGCTTAATTAATTTGCTACAAAAGCACACAGAACTTGGGAATTCTTACTTTCATTTGCCCATTTATCATAAAGGACAATACAATGAATACAGGTGACCAGCCAACTGCGGGAGAGATACATGGGACAAGGCATGCAGGAAAGGGACACCAGCTTCCAGGTCCCTACCCAGATTCAGCTCTCCAGAGATAGACCTTTGGGGTTTTTATGAAGGCTTCCTTATGTAATCATGATTGACTAACTACATAATTGGTCCCCAGCAGTCAGTCACTCATTAGCATAAAAAGGACACATCACTTTGGAAATTTCAAGGAGTTGTTTGTTGGAAAACAGAACAAAGATATGTAAGTCTGTATCTGTATCTAGATATATAGAAATATCTGTATTTATATACATGTCATATATACATAATATATTATCTAACATATAATATGTATTATTAAAATATCAAAGCAAAGCATAAAGCTAAACTTTGCTTGTGACCTTGGTGGTATAGTTTCCGGTGCCTCAATGAAGACAATCAGAAAAGCTGAATATGTTGGGAAAAGACTCTGTTTGAAGTTCCTGGAGAGAAGGGAGTTTATCCAGTTGGATTTATGCCAAGGCTGGGAATGGAGGGGCTGAAGAAGATGGAAGCTAGTAGATAAGGCATTGGCTCCTGCCAGGCTCACTCCCTCCCCTCTCCCCACACCCAGCAAGCCCTTCCCAGGTTGCAGTTTACAGGGCTCCCCAGGATGGCCAGGTCCCATCAGCGTGCACACAACTGCCAGGCATCTTTCTCTGTGCCACATGCTCACATGGACTCTGCTCCCCTGCCTTACTCCCCTTGTGACTCCTTCCTACTCACTGGAAGGGTGATTTCTAATAATAAAAAAAATAGCTCATAAGCCTGTGCCTGAGGCATTGTTCAGTACCGAAACTAAATTCAAAATAAATGACCAGAAACTAAAACACTTTAAGGCACCAGCGATAGCTAATTAGGAACTATAATGGAAAAAAGCACCCCATAAGTTTTATTATGTTGTGTTTTCATTATTGGTTCAAAATATTTTTCTAATTTCCATTGTGATTTTTCCTTCGGAACCATGGGTTAATATGTGTGGAGCTTAAAAGGTACATGGTAAGTACTATATAAGCATGAGCTTTATTATTGGAAAACATAAAGATAAATACCTTCACTCCTAAATCTACAGACACACAAACATACAAGATAACTTTTATAACAGGTAAACTTTTGCAATATACATGACAGACAAAATAACAGTGGCTAGCATTTCTGGAGTGTTCTGTGCACTCATACTGTTGTCCACATTCTACAAATGGGAAAACAGCATTCATTCTGAACTTGGGCAACCTTATAAAAGAATTTTTGAATTCCGGTTCAGTTTCGGTAACAGACCCTACTAAAATAAAATAAGAAAATACCTTAGAAAATCCATATGATACTGAAAGCCAGTTTGGGTGCCAATGCTGTAATAAAATGGCAGATTCTGGAAGAAGAAATGTTGGAACTTTCCAGAAAACACTGGAACTAGCAGCACTGGAAGAAAGCACGGGCAATTGTGGTCTGTCAGTTACTGAAAACCAACAGTGGGGAGAAACTGTTTTGTCCCCCCGGCACCCCTACACCTACAGAAAAGCTGGCTCTGGACTTGATTTCCAGGATCCTTGTATGAAGGGCAAATTCTGAGTGGTCCTGGGACCAGGGCCTTAGGCTGGTGATGCAAAGTGACAAGGTTCCCAAGATCCAAGATACCAGGCTCTGCCAGCTTTCCCCACCACACCCATCCAAGACAACCAACAAAGCCTGGGTCTGCTTTATCTGCCATGGAACAGTGACATCGAAGTCATCCATCTAGATCATTACCTCAGAGAGTGAACAGACAACCAAGAATCATCAAATAAAGGTAACAGAAGGAAGGAAAACATTAAAGGAAAGCATTCTCAACCCAAATTACTATAGGTGATAGAGCTGAATTATTATTGTTATTACAAACCAAATAATTATTATATCGCATATTAAATCATGTATTATGCATGAATACAATATTATATAATTAATATAGTATTATATTATTAATATCAAGATATAATTATATCTACACAAAATATATGTAATTATATAAATAACATTATTAACATATTAATATTATATACTAATCACAGATTTTTGTGTAAATAGAAATTGAAAATATAAATAGTAATAATAAAATGAACTCAATAACAATAGTATGTGTAGAGATTCAATGCATAGCTATCAAACAAATCAAACAGATTTATGGGAACATTTTTATATCTATCTTAGAAGTTAATGTATCAAGTAGACAAAAATAAAGTGAAGATAAGCATGACTTTGTATGAAACAGAATAAGAATACACAGTGTTTTCAAACATCCATAAAAATTATAAGTATTCACCAAAAATACCGGCTGCATGGAAAATCTTAGCATATTTTATAGTATAGAGATCATGCTGCTCACATCCTCAGTGCTTAATGAAATAAAACAAACAAAACTAATAACTAATGGTCTTTTCTTAAATATATCTTCCTCAGAAATTTTATAATCATTAAAAATTTATTAAAATTTGAGTGAGAAAATTCAAGTTGAGATTACATTCTATTTAAAATTGAATGAAAATCCTCATTGTGATGTAGTCAAAGCAGCACTCCAAAGATTATTTATAGCTTTAAAATCAGAACAACAAAAATACAAAGCACAATTAAACTAATTAACTTAATCTTTAAGATTAAGTTGCAATTAAGAAAGCCATTATTAGAAATATATTAAAAATAAACTGTACAACTATATTTTATTTTTTAAAAATAAATTTTATTACATATATTTGAGGTTTAAACATACAATGGGATTTATAAAGGTAGCATGATAGTTACTACCGTGAAGCAAATTAACTTATCTATCATCTCACATGGTTATTATTTTTGTGATAAGAGAAAGCAAAATTTGACTCAGATTCCAAATACAGCGCCACGTGATTTTATTAACTGTCGTCTTCCGGTTGCCCGTTGCATCTCTAGACCGTTCATCCTACCTGTTGCTGCTTTGTTTCTCATGACCCATGTCTTCTCCTTCCCGTTCCCCCTCCTGCCCATGGTTATTTTTTTTCTGTGTAAATTTGACTTTCTTTTACTTTTTTTAGATTCCACATACGAGTAAGATCATGCAATATTTTTCTTGGTGTCTGCCTTCTTTACTTTAGCATAATGTCCTTCAGTTTCACCTGTGTGGCAAATGGCAGGGTCTACTTTTTTAGTCTACTAGTCTATTGAGTGTGTGCATGTGTGTGTACCTACATAAGTGCATCACACATTTCCTTCATCTATTGCCTGCGGACAAACACGTGGGTAGTTTCTGAATCAAGACTATTGCAACTAATGCTGTAAGGCACGTGGGAGTGCAGGCGTCTTTAGGAGGAGGTATTTCCATTTCCTCTGAGTGTCTCCCAGAAGAGGGATCACCAGCTTTATGATATTCCAGTTCTACTTCTGATTTCTTTAGGAACCGCCTCGCCATTTTCCTTAGTGGCTGTACCAATATGCCTTCCCACCCATGGTGTATGAAGGTCCCACACTGGTCAATGTTTGTGACCTCTTGGCTTTTTGATCATTAGTCATCCTAACTGGTGCAAGGTGAGATGTGCACTTCATCTTGATGTATTTGAAAACCTATATGAAAAGGAAAAATTTTCTAAGAAAGCACAAATTATTAATGGTAACTCAAGATGAAATCAAAAACCCAAACAATTGAGACCAAAATGTAAGGAGAAAAACAAAAAACAAAAACCAAAAAACCCTCAGGAAGATAGAGAGCAACTTTCTGCTCAATATGCAAATTAGAATGAGATTTGCTGCATGTCCTCTCTGCCCACACTAGAATTTCAAAAATTCAACACTTGTTATAAATGCAGCATTGAGGATTAGTAGTCAACCAAGACAAAGTGCCCCTTAAAATAATACTCAAAAATTTTTTTAAATATTTAAAAGTTATAAACAGACGATTCACAGAAAAGGCAGGGAGAGGCACAAGAAAGAGATGGACATGACAGCGTGCTGGAAATGCTCCCCTAAACTTCAGCAAGTGGGAAATCGAGAAAGCAGAAGCAGCAAGGTCACTGCTGTGGTCTGAATGTGTCCTCCAAAGTTCATGTGTTTAAACCTAATGGCCAACACATTAAGAGGTGGGCCTATCGGGGTGATCAAATGTGGGGCTCTCCCTGGACCTCTGAGTCTTCCCTTTACAAAAGGTTGTTGTGTCCTGTAAAATTTTGATTACATAAATTTGTTATGCTTCTCTCTTATTAGTCTGTCTTTTACTGTGGGGGGTACCAGTCATTAACCTCGTCAAGGATAAGGAGAAGATTCTTCTTCTTGTAACCCTATAATTAACAGAATCTCACTCGTCACCAGGAGTATGCAGATTAAAACAAGAAGACTCTAGTTGTACGCCCTTTCTATTCCACATTAGGTTTTCAAAAATTCGAAAGACTGATTATATCCTACTCTGATGAAAGTGGAGAGAAACTACAGGTGAAAGATAAATTAATAAAAGTTTTCAATGGTGAATGGCAGCATCTATCAACATTTAAACTAACCACCTATCTTTGAGATTTTCGCTTCTTAAAGCTTTTCATGTGGTCACATTCACATAAAGCAGAATCATCCTGTAAGAAACAGAGGACACAAACCCAATCATTAGATAAATAAGAATCAATAAGGTGGATCCATGATATGGATGACTCTACAGCTTTAAAAATGGCGATATCCATGTTTTGGAAGGAGGAAATGCAATTTCACATCACCTTTTAGAATGCCACTTGGCAATGGTATCAAAGATCCCCCCAAATGTCACTCTTCCTAATGCCATCATGGTTCCGTGTCACCCTCACAAAGCGCTCTGCGAAGCCTTCAAACTGCCCCTGCCACGGAGCTGGAGTTGCCACAGCCCAGGCTGAAGCAGGATGGCACTGACTGATGCGCCTCAGCACTGGGGGAGCGGGGTTCCCCAGGGGCAACCGCACCCCGACTACTGACAGCAGCGGCTGAACCAAGGAGCAGCGGCCCTGAGAGGGAAGCAAATCGGAGTGAGCCACGTCCAAGCTGCATTTGGACAGGTTACAGAGGTCACTACAGTCACCACCGGGAAACCTAAGAGTATCTTTTTTGTCATCCCAAGGCTAGATGTTCACAAGAGCCCGGCTTCTGGCACCTCCATAGTTTGGGGGGAAGCCAAGACCAAGAACTTATCTCAGCATGCACAGCTACCCGCAGCTGGAAATTCAAAGTTCAAGGTGAAGCTGCCTGGAAATTCAGGAAAAATACAGACTCCAGTTGCACAGGAGGAGAAGAAAGAGGAGGGGCTAATGAAACGTGTGAAAGTTGGGGACAGAATTGGTCATGTCACATGCAAATGGACCAAGAAAGAAGAGTCCAAATCCTGAAAAACCAGAGTAATGATACTATGAATTCTAGCCTGGAAACAGAAATGTATCTGCTGGCTTCCAAAGAGGATATTGACATGCAGAAAGGCCTTAGAAGAAAGTCTCTATCAGCAACAGAAGCTGTTTCTAGCCTTGATTTGTGTCTCCCACCCCAAGTCAAGGGAGGGGGCCTCTTTCTGGAATTCCCTTACCTGCATTCATACCAGAATCACCAAAAGCAAGACAGTTGTCTTCTGTACCTTCCCTGAAATCTCCTTGTCCATCATGGAAGAAAGGAAGATACACCTGGAAGGTAAGGTCTGGCTCACTCTAATCCTAAAGAAAATTATTCGCCAGTTAATTTTTATCTCCTAGATTCATTTAATTTCCTTAATAATCTTTTTGTATAATCATTTCTTTATAATCCTCCAAAATTGCCAACAGGTTCCCCTCCCCCCACACCTTACCTTCTTCACTGTGAAGAAGGTTTCTAAGCTTCAATCACCTGGCCTTCCTCTCAACCACATCCTTCGTGACTCCTGTTTTTATGCATGTTGATAAATATGCAGTGGCGTCTTACATTGGATAGAGACATTTATGAAGTAAAAGAAAGCACTTGCAAGACTTGCTAGCCCTCCTAGTCTGGTTCTTCTTAGGCCCTGCCTTCCAGAGCACACCGACACTTTCCTTCCTCTTATCATAAACTGGTGCTTTTGGAAGAGGTGAACATGGGGCAGTCTCACTTCCTCTCGAGGAAGCTCCAGAGGTAGCTGTCCAGCTCTGAGAGGCCAGAACACACTCAGGAGGGAGGCATGAATCCACAAGAGGACCCAGATGCCTCTCACCAGGCCCTGCCTCCCAATGCAGTGGCATTGAGGGATGGGGGTTCAGACACTGGACCTTTTGGGGAACTCCCTCCAACTAGAGCAGTGAGGAAGCGCTTCAGATATTGAGGCGGGGAGCTCGGGCTGAGCTGATGGCAGGGCTCTTTGCCAACACTGGGTTTCACAGAGAAGTGCACAGGGGACCCAGGGAGGGTTCGGTGCCTGCCTGCAGGTGGGGCCAGAGAAGACGCTGTCACACTCCCAGGTCTTGTTGACAACTGGGATTTCTTCTGCAGGTGTTATGGGTCTTAATCTTTTTAGACTGGGATTCCATTTCCCAGAATCGGCCAGATTGTCTCTTGTCGCCATCCTCTCTCCTGTAAGTACAAGTTCATTCCCATCAACACAGTCAACACTTCCTTTGTGTGAGTATGTGGATTTCAGCACAAATTGTATAAGCATGTCCCTACATTCTAGCAGATTTAAAATCTAAATTACTGAGTGTTCATAATTTTTACAGTCTAATTTTTAGCTTCTGGGAAGCTGAAATACCAAAATATCCTTTGAAATCAGTGGGAAGCCTCTTCACAGAGCATTGAAGAAAATGAAAAATACACTGAAAGACAGTGACGCTCACCAATTTGTGATGCCTTACCTCTTGCATATGCATTACTTTTAATCTATTTTAAATTAGTTAGCTTTTCATTTTAAGCATATGTTCTTGTATTATGCATAGCCTGTCCAATTAGTTTTGGACACTGTCCTTCTTTCTTAATGTTTTCTACTTCTTTCAACTGAAAAAAAATTAAAACACTCTAATATTTAAATTCTCATTTTAATTTTTTTTTTTTTACTTCTGAAATTTTTCCTTCAGACTGCCCTTCTTTGTGTAGATTATCATTTCCCTTTTAGCAGTATTTTAAAAATTTTAACTACTTCTCCTATACTCATATCTTGGGAAGAATTTTGCTATTATTTAGGGTGGAGTTCCTCTGCCTTGGCCCTGTTGACATCTTTGTGGTGTGTGTGTGGGGGAGGGGACGTCTGTGCACTGTAGAATGTCTACCAGAGTTCCTGGCGTCTACCCATCAGAAGTCAAAAGCACTGGTCCACTGAAAACAAAAATGTCCCCAGGGAAGTGGGCAAAGTGGCTCCCTGTTTGAGGACCACTGGGTGAGAATGAGTCTTGGGCCTGTGTTATCAGTTTCAATCATGATATATGAATGAATTATTTTTGAAACATAAAAATCAATAGGCCTTTGAAAGTAGGATATTTTTTTTCTTCCTGACAGAACATAGGGAAGAGCCTAGGAAATATCATTCAACGACCCTCCACTCCTGTTAGTAATGGCTATCAAAAAGCAATTTTGAGAGACAATGGCTAAGATACTTCATAGCCTACTCAAAGGTCAGCCACAGAACCCCTGACCCTACCCGCCACCCCACGCTAACTTTTTCTTCTATTTGGGAATAAAAATGCGGAAATATAGATGAAAGACAAGCTCACCTCGGAGACTTCCTTCCCCTTCAGTTCTGCTCCTCCTCCCCCCGGGTGCATCTCTTTTTGCTAGGATGACTGGGGAATGGGTATTTCAGAGCACATTTTAAGACATGTTAATCTGCCTGAGCCTCGAGACCTCCTGTGTATCTAGAGAACCTTAACATATACCTTGCAGGGCTGCTTAAAACAGAGGCTGGCAAATCTCTCCAATGGCCAGATAGTAGACATTCTAAGCTTCACAGGCCACCTGTCATCTCTGCTGCATATTCATTTTTGTTAGTGTTGCCCCCACACCCCAGAGCTTAAAATTTTTTAAAATTCTGGTTTAGAGGCTTTAGTATACCACTGGCAGCAATCAGTGGTATTGGTGTTGGCATGCAGGCTCCTGCCCTCCTGGGTAAGCTTGAGGGAACCTGTGCAGGTGGTAATGGACACCGATAGGGCTCCAGATATGCTACCCCACAACATGGCACCTGGGCATTTGAGCAAATAGCAGAAGCAGGAGTTCTATCTGACCTCCCGCCCATCTCCCATGGAACAAGTCACCAAAGAACTCTCTGATCTTCCTCTGATGCAGGCCATAAGACCCTCAGGAGAGATGTCGTCCTTATACTCGGAGGAAAGGAATGCCCCTGTCTGAGGACATGAGCCTCCGTCAAACAGCTCTGGTTCACTACCATCCGATTACATCTCCCGCCCTCTCCACTCCCACCACCGTCCACCATTCCCTGCCACCAGAGGCAGGTATGATGTACAGTTTTCCTTGGTCATTTGGGTCTTTATTCTGAAGGCTCTTGCGTCACAGAAAACTTATGTTTTAAAAAATGTGTATATTTTCTCTTGGTTATCTGTCTTCTCTGATAGGAATCTCAGCCACAAACCTAGTGATAGGTGAAAAAGGAAATCTCGTCTCCCTTTCAAGATCCCATATTATCTTGTCTGTCTTCTTGAAAATTATTTTTAGTAAATGGAAATACCAATATTTTATTACCCTGCCTACTACTAGGATGGTGACAGTAGATCCTTTCTAAACCGAATGAAGGAGGAGACAGGCCTCAAGGCTTCTCTGTCCATTCTCAGGTAGTTATCTCACTCTCCTTTTTATCTACATGGTCTTAGTTCAGTAATTAAAGTCCAATACCTGACGATAATCAAAATTCCCACCCATTCAAACCACACTGTCTTCTACCCCCTGGAATGGGTGCTTTCCAGAATGATGCTGCTTGGGGATCAGGAGAGGGGCTTTCTGGTGGCACCCCTCTCCCTGCTCCCCTCCTGCTAGGTCCTGGCTGGGGTCAAGGTAGACAGGGAGGAGGGGGAAGCGGGGGTCCTTGCTGGGCCTGCTTGTGTACTCAGAGCTGCATGAACCCTTGGGACTCACCAAAGCCACCCCGTTCCTACTTCTTGAGTTCTTTGGATTTCTCATTGCTCCCTTGACCTGCACAAATTTCAGTTCTGTATGGTCCCTTTTAGCCGACAGCCACTGGGCAGTCCAGGTTCAGATTCTTAAGCTGCAATTTACTTGCTATGTCAAGGGGCCCAGGCAAAAACCACGCCTCCTTCCTGCATGGCATACATTTGAATAAGGCTAAAATACGCAGGAATCCTTTGACACACCATCCAGAAGTGCAGGTGGATCCAGGACAGCAGTGTGCTTGTGGCTCCAACACGAGAGCAACTGTTCTCCCCTGACCCTTGGGATTTCCTGAGGAGGACCTCAGCTCGCCATCCACTTCATCTTTACTAAGTGTGAGTCAACCCACAACAGGTCCTTCGTGTCTTCTAAATTGTGGTCTCCTAAAAGCTTCCCCAGAAGGAGATGAGGAGAAATCAACTTTTTCCCAAAGCAGGGAACAGAGCACACTCATTGTTCGTTTCATGGTATTTTTTGAGCACCTAATGTGTCCACATGCCCATTGTTCTAGGTGCTTAGGGTGCACCAGCACTGAGCTCTCCCTTTCTTACAACGGCTGTGTTTCTTGTGCCAATAGTTTTGTATAAAGAATCTTTTCTCCATTCTTGCTTTTCTCAGGAGGGAGAGGAGGAGGGAACTTCAGGTTGCCACATGAAGTCCAGGTGAGTTCATGGTAATTTCTGCATATTACCAAGATAGGATATCAACTTCACTCGTGATCCAAAATCCTGGTTTTCACATAGGTGGAAAATGAGGCAGGTAAGACCCATTGTGACATTGAAAAAGCACTTTAAACCTAAAAAGAAGCTGTAGTGCTGAGAATTTTGGTGTCACAGAAAGCAAATGAAAAGGAGCTTTAGAGGGCTTATAGAAACACAAATTCTAGGGGCTCCTCACATGTCAGCCACTCAGGCATGGGGAGCCTGGACAACACATTACAGAAACACACCCCAGGATTAAAAAAATATATAGTGTTACATTTTGCAATTGACCATCTTAACCATTCTAAGTACAATTAGTGGCTTTAAGTGCATTCACAATGTTATGCGACCACCAAGCCTTTTTGTAAACTGGTGAGCTACACTGATGAGCTCAACTGTCCCTTGTAGCAATGAGTTGCGTAGGTTTCTTTTTTCCATCCACTTTGAATTAAGTAACACCAGAAGCACAGGACGGTGGGTAAAGGCATGGGCTGGGGAGCCAGACTGCCAGGGTGTTAGCCAGCCTCTGTCACTTCCAGCTGCCCCACTGGCCCCACCCACTTTTCTCTGGGCTTCTCTATATAAGGATGATGATAGCAACTGCTTCACAGCACCATGCTAAGTATTAAATAGCACGTGTGAAGTGCTTGGAACATTGCCTGACCCAACAAATGGTCAATCAATTTTAGTTATCATTGGTAAGTGCGGAAGAGTTGCTCGTGTAGTTGAAAGCTCATTCATTTTTAATATAAATCTTCTTCAAAAGTGTTACAATCACTTCGTTCTGCCTTGTTCACTATATAAGCCTTTTTTGAATAGCCATTTTGTGCCAACACGTTTGTACTAAGCACCGGGGACAAACTATAAAAGTTACATGAATATAAATGACCGGCCCTCAAATGACTTGTGATCTGCTGCTCAGAGAGCCACTGAGATGAGGGGGACAGAGATGACGCATGCTCACAGGGGATCCATGCCATCCAGTGGGGTACCTGCAGGGGCTGCCTGGAGGACTTAAAGAACACTTTTAAATCTGGTTGTCTTAACATCAAAAACCTGGGTATTAAAAAGTTAAAACTGACCGTATTGAGAGTGGATCTTCTGAATGTGTTTCCTCATTCTTTACTCGTTCATCAACAGACACAGCCCAGGCTGCAAACCTGGTAGGCTGCCAGGGGCATGATGTGCTGGGGATTCACCCCAGGGCCTCAGCCCATGCAGAATGCCCAGGGGCTTACTCAACCACATCTAGAGCTGTTCCTCTTAAATGAAATCGTGCTGCTAAGCTGTTAAGTTACTGAGTCTGTTTTCTTGGAGGAAGGAACATCAGCTGTTATTTTCCAATCTCGATCCTCTTCATTTCCAAATTTGTTATTTGTAATCTGCTGTAGACAGGGAAATTAAGAAAGCTTATTTATTTATCAGGATTCCGCTTAAAATCTGATGTCACAGATCTGGTAGTTTAAGCATTAGGAGGTAGATCTTCATGAGGTTGCGTGTGGGGTTGCTGCTGGTGTCTTGTAAGAGGCTCATTTGCTCATTTCCTGGTTCTCAGGTGGTGGTTCTAGGTTGCATTCAAAGGAATAGCGACTTCTTGGTAGTTAAATGATCTAAACTTTTCTTCCAGTGATGTTTTTCCAACAGAAGGTGCTTTTCTTTTATTTCTAGCATTTCGGTATGTACTAGGCTTGTCCTACTTATTCACTTAAACTTTTATCCTATCACGAGTTCTTCACTTTTAATGTACTTGAATCATATATTCTCTCAGTCTTCTTTTTCTTGACAGTACTCATACTTAAGTTGAATATCTACAGAAGTTTCTCCATCCTATTGATTTTGCTACTTGCAAAAAATCAATTTAGTACAGTACACTCCTAACTTTCAACCTCCAGCCCAAATGATCCATTCTGAAAATTATTCTTACAATGAATCATCTTTCCCATGCAGAAATGTTTATATCTCTGTACTTTCATAACATCTTTAATCCTCCTACCGTAATTCAATCTGTGTAACATGTTTGTCCATGTGCCTATCTTTCTAGTTGTACCACAGGTTTTCTGAGGTCAGATTTAACTCTGTATGTCTCAAAGTGCATTACCAAAAATTTGTCACTGGCTAATTGCTGATTGCACAAACAGATGGTGTTTTATTTCTGGCACTCAATCCCTTCTTAATGATACCTATCACTTGTGGGACCCCCTCATCCACGCCCCCACCCACATACATATACACACTAGTACACACTTGGTGTATGACATATCAAGAATTTTTTCAAAATGGTATTAACTTACACCTACTTACTTGAGCCTTCCTGTACTCAGGAAGGCTTGCGTATGGCTGTGCTTTATAACTCTTGGTTCTGCATTTCAGTACCTAATTATCTTTTGGAGAGCAGCCTCATGTTTTTGGCTTAGACGGGATGGGAAGGACAGGTGTGAGAGTTCTAGAAACTACACAGACTAGAGGTCAAATTCCAAGATGTGAAGATAGCTAGCATCTCTATCAAGCAGTCATTCCCTTGAAAAGAACCTTTCTCTTTGCTTGAGGAATTGCTATTCATTCATAAAAACTCTGTGGTTTTGTGGAAGGGATCTTCAGCAACTGGTCTGCTGCGCACCTTCCAGGCCAGGGCAATCATATTTCTCTCCAGGAATTTTCAGTCCAGAAAAAGGTGGCGTGGGTGGAGGGTGAGGTTGGTGGTCTAGTGTAAGCTTGCATTCAGCTCCTCTTCCTGTCTAAAGAGAGCCTCTTCTGTGGCAGGGGCCCCATGAAAGAGGAAAGGACCCTGCAGCAGCCAGGATCCAGACCAGCACCCAGCTGGAGCCAGGCCCTAGTGGGGTATCTGGGTTTGCCTCTTTCTTCCAATTTCCACTCTTCTCAAACTGATCATGTGCCAAGGTGGGTGAGATTGGGGTCCTGGAGAAAAGTGGGCAGGGAAAGGGGAAAGAGAAAGCAAGCTTGGCTTGTCCCTTGCCTTTGAATCCTAAGGGACACTGAATCCTTGTCAAAACGTTATCCAAAGAAGGGTTTGTTTCAGTCTAGCAAGTTCTCTGTCTAGTCAAGTAATCCTCTGCTCTCCAAATTCAGGGGAAATGTAGTTCTCTGTTATTTGTATAGAAATCTATCAACAAGTTTTAAAAAGTAAGCAGTAGTTCTTTTGAATTAAGAGTTTAGTTAATATTTACTAACTTAATCCATATTTACTGAGCTCATGCTATGCAGCATCATATTAAGCAAATGCTTTAGAGACAAGGTCATTTAACTAGAGAAGGAAGTCAAGTGGCTTGTAATCTAGCACAATGGGAGAAACCCAGGTAAGTGCATACCTAACTCCACAGCCTAAGGCGCAAGGTAAGAATCACTTAATCATTTAATGTGTGAGTGTGGAAGGAATGCAATGATTTTCATTTCTGGGGACTCAGGGATGGCTTTATTTGAGATCCTTCTAAGGCCTGGATGACCCTAGCAAGGTATCCTGCCTCAGTCTCATTCCAGTGTCAGGAAGCTTCAGGATATCTAGTGCACACTGGCATTTCTTAGATTTTAATGTCTTCACATCTGTGACGTAAAAAACACTTCCCAGGTTCAAGGCAGGGAGACATTTTTTTAAAAAAATGCAATATGATCTTTTACAAACCAAGCATGGTCTCAAAATAATATTTGATTGTTTTGAAGTTCTCAGAATGTTTTGGGGGAGTTGAAGGAAATGTTTTGGTAGGAATAAGTAGATTTGATGGTATTCATATTCCAAGTTTAGGCATCGGTGATCATTCAGAAATGATCCCAGGTTCTTGGATAAATGTCAGGTCAAGGTAAGGAAGTGGACAGGGACTCGCATACCCTAATAAGGGTAGAAAGGGGCGTGGCCAGCTTAGATTTGGAAGCCTCTATGAGTGGGAGGGCCAGGAGGAACAGAAGAGTGGGGAGGTGAAAAGCTGAGGGAAACAGAACTGACAGCTGCTAGTAGGTAGTGCAGGGTAAGATCATGGGGGAGGGGGGTTTGATCAGCAATGAGTTTGATCAGACATGGGGATTTTCCATCCATACGTTAAGATCAGTGGCTTCCTGAAGACCAGGGTATTCATTTTTAAATTTCTGACAATGTCTTTGTGAGCATGAGACCAAGGTCATACCAGGCTTTGACCTCACTTATGCATGGTAGCAAATGACTGATTAGGCAGCAACTGCACAATGCTAAGAGAATAGGATAATTTTGGCTAATTCAGTTAAGCAATGGAGAAAAATATTTTGTGTCACATGGAGCATATTTCTACAGGCTGCATTCCCACCTGGGAACTTCAGCTTAACCAGCTGCATGGTGTCTTAAACACAGAGGCTGATGAATAATTTCCTGCTTGATGGACTGGATTATTCATATGCTTGTTGAATAAATATTGGCTGAACATTACTCTGGCCAGGTACTCTTCTAGGCACCACTAACAGAGCTGTGAACAAATTAGTCTTCCATGGAGTCAAGTTCTTAACAAAGGTACTAAATGAGAAAACAAGGAAAGCAAAATATACACAATATAGCCATAGAGAGATAAAGATAAAAGTGTAAATGTTCAGAAGTAAGTGAAATGAGAAAGAGTAAAGCTAGGCCAGGGTTAGACTTAAAAGGAGAGTGGAGGGCTGTATTCCAGACAGGAAACTTGACGGGGTACCGCTGAGTGAAGTGAGCGATGAGCCAAGAGAACTGCACTAGTTTAAGAGGGGCATCCCGGGGTATAGCAAGGAGGGCAATGTGGTGGGTACAAATGCCCAACACAGAGAGGGGTGGGTCGTAGGGAGGGTTGGAGAAGTTTTCAGAAAGGCAGTCAGGGGCTCACTTTAGGACTTGTGAGACACGGTGAGATTTTTTGAAATTACACCATTGACGGGGTACTGAGCAGGAGGCTGACACAACTGAATTTGCACTAAATAAGGTCATTCTGGCTGCTGTAGGGTTTGAGTTCTAGGATAGGAAGCAGGGGGAGAGGTAGGACGCCCTCTTGATAATTCTGGTAGGTTGACAGCTTGATAATCCTGATGGTAGTCTGAACTGGGGTGATGGGGATGAGGAGAACAGTAGTGAAACGTGGCGTGTATTTCGAAAGTACATTTTCAAAACTGTTTTTTACGTACTGAATGTATGATGCAAAAAAGAAAAGTCAAGGATGACTTCGAGGATTTTGGCTTGAACGACTAGGTGAATGAACAACTGGTTTACTGACATGATGAAGACTGGAAAAGGTCTACAGGTGTTTGCTTTTGGACCTGGTTAGTTCAAAATGGCTGAGAAGGATACAATTTGATATCCTTAACTCCATGAATCTGGAGTTAAGTGAAGAGTTTAGGAGATGAAAGTTGTGAACTCCTCTGCACATGTCACTGGGTTTTCACGTGCTGACGTTGCTTTGGTTCTTGTGCCTAACAAAGCTATGTTCTGAATTGAGTGGTGGTAATAGTACAGGTTCCACTTCACTATCCTCTTTAAAATTCACCCTCTTGCACACACGACCCAATCTCGTTCTTCTTTAACAGAGTTCTTAGTTTCTTTTCTCTCAACTTAGAATTCTGAGAATTGCACTCAGTGGCCACAGGGACAAATGCTTATATCCCAAAGGTGCTGACTGAGAGCAATTCTGGAACATCCTGAAGACTTAAACTTTAAGGACTGAGAACAATTCTTAAGAGCTCTCCAGGCTAACTGCCACTGTTTGGAGGGCACATGAAGGTCACTGCACCTAATTCAGTTTCAGGATAATTCTGAAAATGCTCTGAATTTCTGTAGCCTGGCTTGTTTCCTACCTAACATCCCTGAGCTGACTCTAGGGGCCACTTCCAGGAAGTGCATCCTGGGGAAGTTCAAGAAGAATATCCTACAGACATCCATTATATCACCAAGGAACTTTCTGGGACACACTTGCTTCAGCCCCCCACTTTCCCCCATCCTCAGATTTAACTCAAGATACTCCCAGTATCTAAAGAGGTTGGACCTTTATAAGGGAACATCCCACCTGGTGATGGGTACACTGTACTACGTGTGTGCTGGGGTGAGGAGGCATGAAAACGAAGACTTTTCTAGCATTTGTTTCACTGTCTTTATCTTTCTCCTTATTTATGTAGGTCCAGGCAGGTTTAAAGTAGCACTCAGCATTTGTTCAAATTTGGTAAAACTTCATTTCCTGTCATTTATTCTTTTGTTGGTGGATACACATCGGCAACTGGTGCCCTGGTGTCCTACCCTTTCCCTGTCCTTCTTTATCTGCCCTGCCTGACTCTGTCATCTTTTCCACCTGGGTGCCAGCAGCTGAGCATGATTCATCCTTTCTCACTATTCCATATTTTACAACAGAGGGGTAGTCAAAGGTCACAAGGTTGTTTTTCCTGATCATTAAAGATTTACTGGGTTAACTGAAGGTTGTGGACATATTTCCCTTTTTTAGAGAAGTCAGCTTTGGAGGTCATTGAATCTGGGATAGAATGATTCCATGAGGTCACCCACCGTATGGAAGAAACTTAATTGTTTTAAAGTGACTGTAGTTCACAACGATTTAGTATATATCTTAAAAACATTTTATTTTTAAAAGTTATACATAATATTAGAATAAAACTTGCTCTAATCCAGTCCTCGGTACTTTCCCGTTTCTTACCCTCCCCCCTCCCCCTATTCCTTTTCCTCTACTGATCTAAGAAACTTAATTTTATCTTATTGGAGTTAATTGTTTTTCAGAAACAATCAACTGAGAGGACAAAGCTAGGCTTGTGGTCTTTTCCTCCTCTATCCAGGTTCTGTGTTGACTGAATTATTCTACAAGGTTTGCACTGCGGGAGGATTAATCTTCCAGAGACTTCAATTTGAAGGCTCTCAGCTCAGGGAGAATGTCCTTGAGGAAGAAGACTGGAAACCCAGTGGGTCAGTGGCCCTTACCATGCTCCCCATAGATATTTAGACACCTTTTTACTTTAAGAAGTTTTGATCAAGGCTTATGATTATCTTAAGGTTTATAATGATTTTGAAACAGATAATATATAAATTATGCAATGTTATTTTGGCAGGTGAAGACCAAAAGTGAAAGCATTATCAACAATCACATCTCTTCAATGTGATAAATTCCCAGGGCAGGCAGGGATTATTATTTTAAAAATGTGCTTGCTGCTTGTCACTCTGGTACCAAAAATAAGCTCATCCCAGGGAACTAAGTGCAAGAAGACATTCCTGGAGACTACTTCATCTGAGGCCATTTGCAACCTAGCATTCTCAAATTCTCTTTTTTACTACCTTCGTTTCCTACTTTCTAATCGAACTAATTTGTTAAAAGCCGTTTTTTTTAAAGTCAAATATGCTTCTTCCTGCCAAAATGTGTAATTGAAAAATTAACTTAAGCTGGTAGTTTATTTCAACCATTTCAAAACATCTGTTAATAGGAGTCAGTGCCACCAAACAAACCACGCACTACAACACTATTTTAGGAGGTGGAAGAAAGAATTGGAAAAACAATCCTTGGTGTTTGATATGGCAAATCTCAAGTCAGGGGGCTCAAAAGTTCTTCGTTACTAGACCAGTGACCTTGAACAAGTTAGTTTGCCTATCTGACCCTGGGGCTTCAGCTGTGAAATGCAGTCAAAAACGACTGCTCTGAGAGCGAGTCTGTGAGTGGGTTGTGTCCAGGACGTAAAAGTGTTACATCAGTGACAATCGGCATTGATTTGCATGGACACATTGCAGTACAGAAATCCAGTGACTTATGAGTTCACACTGCACGAATTTGGAATCCACGACATGTGCTAATTTTTTCTCTAGTTCCCTGCAAGTGAGGGAGTTTTTTTTTTGAGAAAGGGCCCGGATTAGAGAGACGTCCCAGAGAGGTTTTGTGAGGTGCAGTTATGGAGAAACTGGGTTTACGGTGGGTGAGTGAAAACCTGGTTCTAAGGTTGCAGCCACTTTTCCTTTCATCATTTTACCGAAAGGGTGAAAGTGGCCACAAACACCAGGATTCACTGTTGGGAATCATTTCAAGAAACGACCCTCCGACATCGCAGGCACAAGATACTTAGAAATAACCCAGGAAACTTACTGCAGGAGAGAGGGGGCGAGGAGGACGCGGGGAGCAATCAGGGGCGTGACAGGCAGTGGGAGGATAAATCTTCCAGAGATTTCTATCTGAAGGTTCTGGGGCAGCTGGGAGACTGTGCCCTTGAGGGAGAAGGTTCGAGGCCCGGCAGCGATCGCGGGTCAGCGGCGGTTACGGTACCCGGGTCGCGCGCCCTTCCCCGCGCCACTGTTCCGCCGGCTCGGATGCGCCCAGGACCGGGGTCTTCCGCGCCCCAGCTCCCACGCGGGTCTGGGCTCGGGCATCGCGCCCCCACCCGGCCCGCGCCTCCACAGCCCACTTACCCCCAGTAACCGTCTCTGGACTGGCGGCCTCCGACCCCTCCCCCTTTCCCTGCACGAGAGCCGCAGTGCCGCGCCGTTTGGAGAGGGGTAATCCGCCCCGGAACCGACGTGAGCGGCCCCGGGGCGGGGTTGGTGGAGGCGGCGAGGGATCCCCCAATTCCGGCCACTCCTCGCGCGCCTCACCCCGGGCGCGCGCCCCCGCCTCCCTCCCACGACCGCCCCCATCCCCGCGCCCGCTGCCCGCGCCCCTCCGCGGCCCACCGCCCGCGCGCTGCTCCTCCCTCCTGCCCCGCAGCTCCCCCACGCCCCCTCCGCAGCGCGGCTCTCACGCGCAGCCGAATTCGGCGCCGCCTCCATCAGAGCCGAGCCGGCGGCTCCGCGGAGCAGCCGCCTCTGCCGCCGCGCCGGGCCCTCCGCGTCCCCTCCCGTCCCGCCCTCCCAGCCCTCGGCGCCCGGGTCCCCCTTCCCCACCCTCCTCCCTCCTCCCTTCCCTTCTTCCCCCTCCGCTCGCTCTCCCGCGGCAGTCCGTGCCCGGCCCTCCAGCCGGGCCGGCAGGAGGGCGGCGGCACCACCATGAGCTCTGAGGGCGGCCACAGCCTCAGTCTGTGTCGCGGGGCGGAGAGCGGAGACGCCGAGCCGCCGCCGCCGCCGCCCCCGCCGCCGCCGCCGGGAGAGCCGGCCCCAGTCCTCGCGGCCCCGCGCTACCTGCCGCCGCTGCCCGCGCCGCCCGTGCCACCCGAGCGCACGGCGGGGCAGGATGACCCGCCGAGGGAGGTGTCCCCGCGGCGCAGGGGCACGGACGAGCTGCCGCCGCCGCCGCCACCCCTGCCCCTGCCGCCCGCCGGGCAGGAGGTGTCGGCGGCTGGGGACTCCCGGGAAGGTCCAAGGCACCTCCCCGAGGTGTCAGTCCCCGAGGCGGCGGCGGGGAAGGGCGGCCCCGGGGAGCCAGAGGCCGGCGCCGGCGGGGAGGGCGAGCGGCGGGGTGCCGGCGACCAGCCCGAGACGCGCTCCGTGTGCAGCAGCCGCAGCAGCAGCAGCGGCGGCGGCGGCGACCAACGCGCGGGGCACCAGCACCAGCATCACCAGCCCATCTGCAAGATCTGCTTCCAGGGCGCGGAGCAGGTAAGGCCCCGTGGGACCTCAGGGCAGCAGGCAGTGGACTCGGCCAGAGCCGGGACGGCTCCCGCTTTCGATGGTAGACCGTTCAGCACCACGGACAGCGCAGCCTCCCAGTTGGCCTGTCCGGTCCCGCCTCTGAGCAGTGGCTGCGGTGTGTTCCCCTTCCATTCCCGTGAAGGCAGATGAGAACGTCCCGGTGGTGAACACCGGGCTAGTTTGCGCCTCACTTTTCCCTCCCTACCTGGTTTTGCAGTTACACGTTCCTGGGGTGCTTTAATGGGATTGCAATACCATAAGACTCTCTCGTGAATTACTCAAAGGATTTTGGTTCGTACGTGGAAGAATACCCACAGGATGTAAGGTGAAGTCTGTTACCTGTAAATGTATCCTGAGACCATGACTGGAGTTGAGTCACGTTACAAGAACAGGGTCTTTCCATATTGAAGATTTTGATGATTGAATCTCACTGATGTGAAAAGTACGTTACAGTTCTTGCAAGAGAAGTAGGAAAGTGCTTTGAAAGAAAGGCAACTTAGCCAACAGCGTACTTTATATTTTGTTAGAAGCAGAATTTAGAACGCCATTTGAGGTGCGTGCAAACTTATATGAGAGTAATCATGCAGAGTAGAGGATAATATATCTCTCTAACAATGTGTGGGCTGAGAAGACATTAGGCTTAATATTTTTAAAAGTAAGGAAGTTGTATAAGAATATGCAGGCTTTCAGGGATATAGTGCCCTAAGTCAATATTTATGATGCTACATTTAGAAAAAGTAAAAGCATAATGCTATTGCAGGCTGCTTCCTGGGGTGCCATGCATTTCTTCTTTAGCAATGATTAAGAATAACTGTAGAGGAAATGCATCTGACCATCCACTTAAAAGTTATTAAAGAGATTTAATAGTACAGCTTTCCCCCAAGGGTATTGGGAGCTATATCTTGCAGACATTGTGTATGTTAGTAGAAACATTTATGTCATAACTCTCAGCAATATATTTGAAATAGTTTTAAGACTTTAGTTTCATTCCCATCAGAGATATAAAATTTTAATTTGCTTTTCTGGGATAGAGCTTGATGCTTGCGTCCTTCTGGGTAAATGACTTTGAAAGAAAAGGAAAGCAAGCGTTGTATTTTTAAATAAAGACACAGACACAAATATTTATATTGAGCCTTTCTTTCTTTTTTTTTTTTTTTCCCCAGGGGGAGCTATTAAATCCCTGCCGATGTGATGGGTCAGTTCGGTACACACACCAACTGTGCCTGCTAAAGTGGATCAGTGAGAGAGGATCCTGGACCTGCGAGCTCTGCTGTTATAGATACCACGTGATAGCCATTAAGATGAAACAGCCTTGCCAGGTAAACATGACATTTGTTTTTTCCAGAAATAATTTAGTTAACATGAGTGCACTTGAGTTTAGTTATTACTTAAGGTGTTTACTTATGCTGCTTGAAACATTTAATGCAAATTGCAGTAAAACCAAGATTTAGAATTTGTAGAGCTGTGCTTTGAAAAAGCAATTACATTTGTCGAGAAACTCAAAAGAATATGGTTTCCTTAATAATTTGTTATTTACTGACCAAATTATAACCATTTTTGTTTCTAAAAGAGCAAGTTGATAAAATATCATATGGTCCATTTAAAGTGTTACACAATTTATCTTTTTAATATTTTGTTAATTGTTATAAGTGCATTGTTATAAGTGTTAAGCCTCATTATGGAAAACAAAACTTTACTTCTGTGGAAACTTTGGTTGAACCTATCAGTTCTATTCTGAATACTCTTTACTTAACCAGGTTTTCTTTTTTCATAGGAGATTTTCTTCACAGTTAAATTTTGGCCACTTTCATTTTTTGCTGTATTCAGCTACATAGTGGATGCAGAAGTATTTCCAAGGGTTACCTTCAATCATACTTATTGGTATCACATATATTATTAAACTTTTGTGTAAAATGACAACACCATACCACAAATACCCTGGAAAAAATAGACTTCTTCTTTTTTTTTTTTTTTTTTTTCTTATTTTTTTCCTGGTGCAACTGATTCAAGTTCTTTGAATAGGGTGGTAGAATCTAAAACATGGAATATTAAGAATGACATCTTAAAGTAGGGTAATGTGTAAGTGATGAGGTCAGATAGTGAGATGGGACTGAAATTAAGCAGACAAATAAAAAAAAGTTCAAAGTGTAGAAACAAAGGAGGTAATGGAAGGAATAGGAAGAGGGAATTGCAAAGTGGAGAGGGAGAAAAACGTCATAAAGTTCAGTTTCTATCTAAATTACCAAATGTGATTTGCATTGAGCAGTATGACATATAGGAAATTGTAGTGTTTCCAGAAAGAAACTGGAAGCTAAAATATTGCTGCATTAATGATTTAAATTTCATAGTTTTTAACTTGCGCATCCTTCATATAGTTTGCAATTAATTTGCATCTCTGGTAGTTGCCATTTAAGGCATGATTAACAAGCATGAAATGAAAATACAAATTTTCTCAAGCTGACCTGAGGCTTATAAATTATTTGAAAAGAAGAAGCATAACTAATGTGGATAAGTGGTGTTATCATGCTGAAGATAGATGCAAGCCTAGTGCATTTCCCCAGAACCTTTAATTGATTGAACTACTTGGATATCAATTTATAGATCTATCATAGTTGTGTTGAAAAACAGATGGAACCGTGTCCAAAGATCAGGATATGGTTAATGCAATTATATCTGTAATGATTTTATAAATACAAATATATGGAAAGATAGATGAGTTTGTTGCTCCAGCAAAAAGTCCAATGAGAAAGGACTATGGTCAGAAGCTCAAGAGTTGAAACAGAATGCTTACTTGGTAATTTGAAAGCTTGAACTTATGAACACTACATGTTAATTCATTTGGGATGATTTGAAGTAAATAGAAGTAGGTCCTTGAGGAATATTTAAAAGTAGAAATAAAAGGCTGAGGCAAAAAAAAAAAAAATTATAAACTAATTGTATTCCTGTGACAAAAAGAATTGATTACTAGTGTCTTTTACATCATTAAAAAATTCAATGATTATTTTAATGAAAGCAGTTCTCCAAACTATGTAAGATATGGCCCTTTTCCTCCCTACAAACCCCCTAACTAATCCAATCTAACACACACATTTAGCAACACATTTTATTATGACCCATATGAATACTACTGTGATCAGTAGGTAACCTGATCTGATTGTTGCCACACTGTGAAATAACATTTAGAAATAAAACTGATATGAATTTGATAACAACTCATATCATACCAGAGAGGAGATGACTTTCCAGGACTCCATTATATATAAAACTTGGTGCTCTTTATAAGCAATTGAGTTATAAGGTTCCCAGAGTGGGTTCTTAGGTAAGAGTAGTTTACACTCAGATGCTCAGGTCAAGTTTGGCCACTTGTCTGACATTTCTATTGTGGATGACCCACAGCCCAAGCATTCACTCTGCTTCTCAGTTTTCTCCCTCTGAAACTCAAAACTCAGTGTGAACCCAGAGTTTTGAGTTAGCATTTATCACATTCATGTTGCGTTGGTAGGTAGGTAGGCATCCCCTTCCTCATGGTGGAGAGTCACACAAGAAGTACATTTATGGCCTTCGCCTTCACTTTTCATATCTCTCTGTCCCACGTATAGAGCCATCCCACAGCTGTGAGGGGGTAGTTCCTTGGATGTAGAGCAAAAGAGAATAAATAATAATACCAAGAGAGAACATTTAATGAACGTTCACTCTTTGCTAGGCACTGTTCTAAGTGCTTTACATGTATGCATACTGCTACTTAGTACTTGTAGCAAATCAGTGAGGTGAGGGATATTATTATCTCTGTTTTACCCAAGTGGAAACTGAGACTCAGGAAGGGTCAGTAACTTCTGCAGGGTCCATACCTAGTAAAGGCAAAACCAGGATCCCAACTCAGCCAGTCTGGCTCCAGGGGCCATGGCCATAGTCACGTATTAGCAGGTGTTCCTCTCAATCCCCTCCTAGCCCTTTTGATATTTCTGGGTCTATCCACTTTTCCTGTCTAAGGTGAGTAGGAACTGGTTGCAGCCTGTGAAGGGTTTGAGGAGGTTTCTGGCTGCCTTTTTCTGCATAACAAACCACCTCAGTTCTGAGTGGTTGAAACAGCATCATTATTTATTACCTGTGTGTTTGTATTGACTGAGGTCAGCTGGGAGATTCTGTTCCCTGTGTGGTGTCATTTGGAGCTGTAATCCAGAGGTTTGACTGGCTTGGAGCATCCAAGATAGCTCGCCCCTTTGACTTGTTCTTGGTGCTGGTCGTTGGATAGAAGCTCAGTCGGAGCTACCGACTGGAGCCTTATTTGTCCATCCATGTCATTTGTGTTTCTCAGGCTGTGACACCTGGGTTTCAGAAAGGTACAAGTGGAAGTTACCGATTTTTAAAGGCTCAACTTCTGAACATGTTTTCACATCTCTGCATTGTCTTGTTTAAAGCAAGTCACAAGACCAAATCAGATTCAAGGGAAGGGAAAACAGTTTCCACCTCTGAAGTCCAGTCTTTCTTTTAAAGAGAATGTCCATCTTTAACTCATGATAGGAGATAGCTTTTAAAATGGCTCTTCCTATTTGCCCTGGTCTCTGTGTTGGTCCACAGGGACTGGCAGGCATCCCCATAGCTTCCCTTCAAAGGACAGGTGTGGGAGATGGACTCCTCCAGAGGTTTTTGATGCATGTCTTCAAGTACTATAAGAATTGATTATTACTGTGATTTGTCCCCCGATGCTCACTGGGAGGTGGAGATAGTGAAGGTCAGGGAGCCAGGAAGCAGGTGTGTATGAAGGAAACATGCTTCAGTGAGTCTGAAATCTTAGGTTTAATTGTCTTTTCTCTATGAGATTAAAGTTCTTTGAGAAATGGGATCTAAACTTCCCCATGTCATTGGATTTTAGTGATGCTCATTAATAAGACCCAACAGATGCATTCTCTACAACATATTTAAATCTTAATTGTTACATCATTAGTGGTAGGAGTTAATTAAAACATCTGAGGTAATTAAAATGTATTTACCTGCCTACCTACTTGCAGAATCTATTTTATTAATATATTGAAAATATATCTATATTAAAGATATTTTAAGAGTAAAAGATAATTCTATTTCAAATCTCATAGTAGGGTCTATAATTGGTGAGATACAGAAACACATAAGATCAATTTTATTCTGAGATGTTGGTGACATTATAAATCAATTAAACTATATTCCAGTTTATGAATGCTTTCAGTAGCTTACTGAGATACAGATCTTTGAAGAAGTAACATTTACTAGATAAATTATTGTATAGGAAACTTTAAATGTGCTATATAAGTCAAACTATATTGCTTGCATAGAAAAACGTAAATGTAAAGTCATAGCTGTTTCCTTAGATGAGTTTCCTAGACTCTTAATTCTTCAGTTAGCTCAACTTTAAAAAGGATAATGGCACCTATCTCATACATAATTTTGAGGATTAGAGGCTGATATATATGTGAAGCACTTAGAATGGTACCTGGAACATGCCAGGTGTCACTTGACTTTTGGTTCTAATTATTTTTACTTCTTGTCACCTAAGAGGTGGGGTCCTTCAGCTGGCCCCTGCTCACGGTTCCTTCTTGTTTTCTTCAGTCTCTTGTCACTGAAGTGACATTAACGATCCCTCTTTTCATGTCATTCCCTTCAAGTTTTATTTTATTTTTAAGTGACAAATAATAATTACATATATTTATAGGATCTGAGGTATATGGATGCATATATATATTATGGAATAATTGTCATACTAATTGGCATATTCATTACCTCAAATAGTTATTATTTGTGGTTAAGAACACCTAAAATCCTCTCTGTTTTGAAATATACAGTACATTATTGTTAACTACAGTCCTTGTGCTGGGCAGTAGAACCCCAGAACTTATTCCTCATCTTTAATTCTAACTTCGTACCCATTGACCAACATCTCCCTTTCCCGACCACTCCAGTCCCAGTCTCTGGTACTGATCATTCTACTTTCAACTTCTGTAAGTTCAACTTCTTGTAGATTTCACATTTTTTTAAAAATGGTTTTTGGTTGCAGATGTACACAATACCTTTATTTTATTTATTTATTTTTATGTGGTGCTGAGGATTGAATCAAGTGCTTGTTAGGTGAATGCTCTACCACTGACCTATAACCTCAGCCCCTAGATTCCACATCTTAAGTAATATTTATTGTATTGTTATTTGTTTCTCTGTGCTAGGTTTATTCCAGTTAACACAGTGTCCTTTAGTTTCATCCATATTATTGCAAATGACAGAATTTTGTTTTCTTTTGAAGGCTGAATAGTATTCCCATCTGTCTAAAAACCATATTTTCTCATCCATTCATCTGTGGATGGTCACTTAGATTGTCTACATGTCATGGCTATTATGAATTCAATACCATTCTTTATCTGTAGATGTTTACCTCTTGCTTTTTGGGGAAACCCATCTCAGTTTATGATCAAATTAGTTGTCATAAATAATTAATTAGTCAGCATTTTTTAAAAGCCAGTGTAGTGAGATGTACTGTGACGTATTTCCTCTCTAGTTGTCATTTATTATGGGTCTTCCCTATGTCCTTATGAGTGTTCCCCTAATTAGAGTTATATGATGCTTTTAAATGTGGCCAGGCACAGGCAGGGCAGCACTCTTAAGAGTCAGGCAGCCATTATTTGTTGGCACTTTGCTGCAGCGGTCCCCTGTTGTGTGGGATACCTGCGACCTGTCAGTCGGGGAGGCCAGAGAAGCCTCAAGTTTGCTGGAGGGCAGCACGCGGGGTGGCTGAGTATCATTCACAGAGACTCAGGTGTTCCCAACTTTGCTTCCTCCTCCTCCATTGCGCAGAGCACCAGAGGAAGGGATAGTGATATCTACCTGCCTTTCCTGCCTGGGGAGGGATCAAGACTTCATGTGGGCCACATACCTTTGTGGGTATTAGGCCCTTGGCCACTTTTACTAGCCTGTAACATTTTTATTAGCCTTCCATTACTGCTTTTCCTTTCAATGTTTATAATGTGCTCTTAGCAGCAGGCCTTCTTATAGCAATAAGAATGACTGGAAAGTCTCCTAAGAAGGAGGGTGACTGAGATGAGTTTTCATTTTTATCCATATTCCTAAACTCTGAGATTCATCATGATAGATATAAATTAGAGAGGACTTTGGTGCCAGCTGGGTTTGTCTTGGTTGTCTTTCTAAGGTAGAACTTTGGGCTCACCTTAATTAGCTTTGAGGACTTGGGCAGTCATTATTTTCCTAGACAGGGCATGAAAGAGGTATTTTCATCTTCAGAACTGAATGCATGGTGTAGGTGCACTGGGAGCAGCTGAAAAATTATCGAAATTGACGGGGATTTTGAAAATGTGTGAAGGAAACATCAGATCTGGAACTCCAGCATACTGCGTGCTGTCGTTTGAAATCATTCAAGACCTTTGCACTTTTGGGCTTAAAAATGCTCAAAAATGTCCACCTTGTGACATGGTGTGTTAGCTTTTCATCACTGTGACCAAAGTACCTGACACAAACAACTTAAAGGAGGACACGTTTATTTCAGCTCATGGTTTCAGTCCATGGTCAGTTCTGTTGCTTTGTGCCTGAGCACCATGGCTGACGGCCAAGAGGAAAGCTGTGTAGCTCATGGCAGCTGGGGAGCAGAGAGAGAGAGGTGGGAGGATAAAGGTGTTGGGGACAAGCAATGCCCTTCCAGTTCACCCCAGTGACCTACTTCTTTCCACCATGCCGCACTGCCTACAGTTCCTACCATCTCCCAGTAGTCCATCCGACTGTCAGTGGATCAGTCCACCCACGAGGCCAGAGCCCTCATCATCTGTTCACTTCCCAAAACCCTCACTCTGAAGGTTGCTGCACTGGGGACCAGGCCTCCAACACAGGCACCCTGGGGGGACAGTCCAGATCCAGACCATAATTCATGGTGAGCCACCACTTTGACTTTTTCTCTGTTTTTACTAATATTTTTTGTGGTTTAAGGCGGATGACAAACTGAGAGGAGGCTTTTTGTCGCCACGCCTGAATAACTGAGAAACAGTGCTCAGATGCAATATTTCAGTGTGTATGATGGCATGTCTTATAGTGAACGACAAATGTCAAAATAAAGAACACATCACGAGGCAATTCCCCTGCCTTAGAAATCGTCTTTGTTTCATTTGCTTACTCATTGCCCAAACACATGAATCTGCATTTGACTCACTAGAAAAGAGTAATGATTCTCTACTGAATGAAATATGTAAATTAATTTTGCATACTACTGGAGCCATCTTATTTACTGAGCAGGCTACGTGTACAGTAATTTTATAACTTGTCCCAGGGCCAGATTGCTTTGAGACAGGAGAGAAAGGAGGTGGGGAACATTTCAGACTTTGTACTCTGCTGTTTCTAAACTTTCTAGGGCAAGGCTTGCGGACAATGTTCTACTCTGGAATATTCTTCTCCACACGCATCTGTTTTTCTACATTTTCTATCTCTCCTCAAGTGTATTTCCCTTTTGAAACTTTTCTCTCCTTTATTTTCTTTGCCTGTGTGTCCACCTGCTTGCAGAAGGAAGAACTTCCTCCTGAGTCTCCTGGGTTGAAATGGGTAGACAGATCTTCTGCTCAAAGCAACTTAAGAGTAGCAAGACTCTTTGGCAGTGGTTGGGTGGAGGAACATTGGCATGTCTCTGTGTCTTCCTTGACAACATTTGTCTTGTTATTTTCATCTGAGGTCAACAAACTTGTTCTCTAAAGGGCAGATAGATGGTCTTTTAGGTCATGGGGCCATTGTCACCACTGTCCTGGCCCGGAGGCAGCCGTAGACACTTTATAAATGAATAAGCATGGCTGTGTTCCAGTACAACTCTCATAATAGACCCTGAAATTTAAATTTCACAAAATCTTAATGTGTCAAGGAATACCATTCCTTAAAAAGTTCTTCCCTGCCACTTAAAAATGTGAAAGCGTGTAGGCTACCCCAGAGCAGGTGGCGAGCTAGACTTGACCCAGCAACATTTGGCAATAGTTTAAACAAACAGAAGATTGATCTTGACTGGGGTATTTCATGACCTCTTAGAAAATTGCATGTGCAAAGTGTTTCTAAAGTTTTGTATTTCTTTATAATTTCAAGTGAAATCATAATGAGCTTGCATCATTTAGAAAATGGTGGCACTTGAGCTCCATGAAAAAATGCTGCTGCTTCTTAATATTAAGTATTTAAATCATTGTTTCTTTTGGTTTCTTGATTGTGTAAGACTCACATCCTGAAGTCCCAGGAGTAGTATCAGCTAAGTCAGAAGCAGAATGCAGGGCCATCTCAAAATAAGCCCTCCGTGCCCTTGGAACAGGGCACCGCTCATCTCATTGAGGCCTGGAATACACTGTAGAGAGTGCTAGTAGGTTCATCCCTAAATAAATCCTCTTAGGTCTGCAGCCCAGCAGATGTTATTGGCATAGCCACTTCTGAATATCTTAAAATGAAATTATTTTAGTTTGCTTAGGGTTTCTAGGCTTGCTTTCTAAATGGATAAGCATAGCAATAAGTGGGACACATTTTAGAACAAATTACAAAAAACAGCTCAGTATTGCTTGAGATTCATTTTCTTGGTCACATTGTGGGCATTCAATGAATATTTGTGGTATGAATGAGTGGATGGATGCATGAGCCAGTGTTTCAGTGAAGGGGCCAGAATTATGGAGGTCATGTTTCTTCCGCAGTGAGGATACATCTTAAGAGGTCGCAGTGCACTCATTACTTATATATTAGCCACCTAACTGTTAATGTTCACCTTGTTAAGTTGATCCTCTAATAATACTATTCAGAATTTGCCTGGGCAAATATATTCGGTTTTTTAGATCACAGTAAAAAGCCTTTAAAAAGAATTCAGGAATCTATTTTTAAAAACCTAGAATTAAAAAAAAAAAAAAAATCTTCCAGTGAGACATATCTGCTCTTTTCAAAACATAAAATGTCATGAAAAAAGACTCAGTGAATGTGGAATTATCCATGTGTGACACACTTGCTTTCTTGAGATTGTCACTGGTTGAAGGGTTTCATGTAGCATTTGTTCAGGGAATTTGAATAATTCATTGGAAATTTCACTGTATGATCCTGGGTATGGCTAAGCTACTCTGAATGTCTACTGGTTATAATTTCTTTCTGGTGTGAAATCTGCCACCTGGCTGAAAACAAGGTGACATTTTTTGATGAGTGGTTTGTACCGTTGTAGCACAGCTTCGGAAATGTGGGGAATGCAAACTCCAACCCTGGGAGACTTGCAGAGAATGGCCTCTCTCCTCCTTGCTCACTCCCTGCCTTTCCTGGGCATGTGGCTTTGCTGCGATGTGTCTGATGTTTTGCTAAAGGGATTGGAACAAAGGAAAGTCAGCTTCCTTCTATTTTTGGACCTTCTAAGAGTAGCATGGGATGACTCGGAGGGCAAAATGAGAGCTCCTCTGACCCCTCAGAAGGCAGGGAATGGGCCGATGAGTAGATAATCACCTACGAGTACCAGTGAATGGATGGCAGCTCAGCGGACGCGGCCAAGAGAGATCGCGTCGTGGCTTGTACTTCCTGTATCCTGGGGTATCAGACAGCATCTTCCTTGTGAGCACAGCTCATGATTCAACAGCTGTTTCACATGATTTTTCCAAATGAAGTTTTTTGTAAGTAGAGGTGGACTAGAGACAGTTGCATAAAAAACAAAACAAACAAAACCAACCAATTCCATATAGGTAAAGTCAGTAAGGAAACTTCCTGAAGAGCCACTTCTTACTCCATCCCTCCCTTAGGTGTAGGATGCACTGTGAAAACTTCCATCTAATAACCTGCTCGCTTGCCAGTTTTTTAAAATTGGTTCTTTGTAGTTATACGTAGCAATATGATTCATTTTGACGTGATTATAAAGGCATGGAATGTAATTTGTTCTGGTTCTTTTCCCAACACTTCCCCTTTCTCTTCCTTCCTCCATCCCCTCTACTCTACTGATCTTTCTGCTATTTCCTTATAGGTTTTTAAAAAATTAGTGTCTTGTGGTGGTGTGTGGTGGTGTGCAAGGTCAGCCTCCCTGTGGAGTCCTGATCTGTGTACATAGGAAAAGTCGGACGCATTCCACTCTCTTTCCTCCTTCCACCCCTCCTCCCTTGCCTTCATTCCCCTTTGTCTACTCCGCTGATCTTTCTTTTACTCTTTTTTTTTTTTTTTTTTAATCCCTCCACCCCTTATTTTGGCTTTGCTTCAGTGTATCAGAGAAAATATTTGACCTTTGGCTTTTTGGGATTCCAGTTTTTGTCTCTTCAAGTAGTTCATTTTGACTGGTGACACATGGGCAATGTGTCCTTGTTGGAGTAACATAATTCTGTTGTCTCATTGTTCCTTTTAGTTTTGCTTCTCTTTTTGGTATGCTAATTATGTGCAGGTGGCCAAGAGCTTAATTTGGGTCCAGGGTGCCTCTCCATAAGCCTCTCGCTCTTATTCCCAGAACCCTCTGGACACTCCTTTGTTATATATGGTCTTGCACTTGTGCCAAATGTCATCTCCCTATTCAATTTGTGTCATGACATTGAGCTACATAATAGTTCCAATGAACAGGGGACTATTTCAGGAAATTTACACAGGCTGACTTTGGTTTGTTCAACCTGTTAAAAAAAGATTCTGGAAAGGATAGCATCTCTCATAAATATCAGGGGATTTTATTTATATTCTTATGGAAGAATATTTCATAAGCCACAGGAAATATATTTGTCCTGCTCTCTCCTCCATCTCCCTTGCCAGCATTAACTTCTCTGTTATGTTTGCAGATATTTTTCATAACTATGTATGCAGGTGGCCTCTCCATTAGTTATAAAAAATAAAGAAAATAAAAATATTGTAGGTACAATTAACTTTGCCAAAATTTGCTGGATAACTAGGAGTGGAAAACCCTTAGATGTTGAAGCGTTTCTCAATGACTTGGAGACACCAGTTAGGATGAGTGATGGATCTCCCTTCTCCTCTGACCTGTCACTACTGGGACTGAAAGTAACATCTATTGTGGAAGAGGAAACTTGAAAAATAAATATGCACTTTATTTTGAAAATGATCATGCTCTGCTAAAGTAAACTTTAGGGGGAAAATGCCAGCTATCCCTTGAATTACCTGAAGGGGAAACTTTACTGCCAAATCATGATGGATATATGGAGAATAATATTATAACAAAGCATAGCGGTAGATTAATACGTGTTGATTTTTGACCTGTAAGATGATTTTATTCATGTTCCGGGGATAACCGCAAAACAGTCCATCTTTGTTATTTTCTACTATAAGCTAGATATCAATACTACTTATTATTTTTTCATTTATTCAACAAATTAACCACTGCTACATAATACACACTGTTCAAGCCTTGGGGTTCTAGAGTTGTTTAAAACAAGCAGGGCCTCTGCTTCTAGAATTTAAGATTATTGATGGTGAGGGACAGAAAATAAGTAAGCAAATAAATATAAAAACTAGGTAATTATAGGTAGTGTTAATGATGCTAATGAAAGTAAACTAGGCGTGCTGATTAATTTTATGTTGTAGTGTACCCTAACATTTATTCAGATATTACTCCAGGTATATCTGTGAGTGCATTTCTGTGGAGAGATTAATAATTAAATACACAGGTTAAGTAAAGCAAATTGTTCCCCCTATGTGGTTGGGCCTCATAATCTGTTGAAGGCCTGAACTGAACAAGAATAAGGCAAACTCTCCCTTGAGTAAGAGAGGGAGTCCCACTTACCTGTTTGCTTGCTAGTTGGGACATCGTTTTTTTTTTTTTTTTTTTTACTTGCCTTTGCACTTGAACTGAAACACTGGTTCTCTGTGGGTCTTGAGCTTACTGTCCTTCAGGCTGGTAGGCTTTCAGAGCTACTATCAGCTCTGCTGGTCCTTAGGCCTCACACTGGAACTGGGACTGCACCATTGGCTCTCCTGGGTCTCCAGAATGACAATTGCAGATGCTGGGACTTGTCAGTCTTCATAGTCATGTGTGCCAGTTCCTTATAATGAATCTTCTAATAAATGTGTGCACATACATGTGTGTGCGCACACACGCATACACGCACACACAGATCCCATTGGTCTGTTTCTCTGGAGAACCCTGACTAATGTGCTGAGTGATTAAAAAGGATGTATGTGGTAAAGTGGACCATTTGGTACTTGACTGAAATTGAGTACATCAGCATAAACTCATATTACATCTAGAAATATTCATAGGTTTTTACGTATGGTAGATTGGCATACATACATGTATTTCCTAGCTCACTCTGTGGAGAGGGCCTAACAATGGTGACATCCCAACAATAATCTCAGCTAGAACCAGACATAACTAACTTTCAATTCTATTCTGTACTAAAGGGATACAGTCACGTAAAAGATGAGACTCAAGCATCTTACGTGTCAGAAAGCATAGAAGTGCTCCAAAAACAAAAGACTGGGGGCACGTTAAAGGGACATAGTGCCCACAGTGAAAGAACCCTCTATGAAGAAAGCTGGAATCATTTGAGCAACAATATTCATTTGTTTATTTATTTATTTATTAAATTTTTTTTTTAGTAGTAGATGGACCCAATACCTTTATTTTATTTATTCATTTTTATGTGGTGCTGAGGATCGAACCCAGTGCCTCACACATGCTAGACAAGTGCTCTGCCACTGAGCCACAACCCCAGCCCGATGATATTTATTATAATGTGGCACTGGATTATAATTCAACCTGTACTGTAAACATCCATGAGTGAATATTGATATAAAGAGATGATTTAATAAATAAAGGGGAGAGGAGAGACACATCTCCAGGGCAGAATACTTACAAATAATTTATGGATACAGTCTTCCCTCCAAGAGGTGCAGCTCAGGTCCCTGTGTCCCTTACGTATGGGCTGTACTTGGTGACTTGTTTCCAAGGAGTTGAGTGGCATTAGGGTGGGAAGGGCAGGAAGGACAACTCTGTAATGAAGAGGACTGACACGCTGACTTTACCCAGGTGATCAGGTTTAACCTTGCTGGTGATGACCGAGCATTATTGGGATGTCGCGTTGATGGCAAGTGCCTTTAACATGCTCTGATAAGACTGTTCCACCTGTGGGGTCACCCTCTTCTGAACCCATCACCCTAGTCTCATCAGATAAAGCCAAATCAAGGGCCTCACCAGTACTCCTCAAAACTGAAGAAAAAGCACGGAAAGCTTCAAAAAGTCTGGGAGACACGAGAGACCAAGGAGCCATGATAACTAGATACAGTGCGGGATCCTGGAGGGGACCTTGGAGAAGAAAAGGGGCATTAAGAAGAGTCAGTGAAACCCTCAGCAAGTGTGGAGCTTTGTCAGTAGTGAAATGTTAGTGTTGGCTGATTACTTGTCATAGAAACACCACAGCCGTCCCTGTAAGATGTCAACAACAGGGAACCTGGGTGTGGGTCTGTGGAGACTCTTTGTATTACCTTTGCAATTTTTTTTTTTTTTTTTTATTGTAAATCAAAAGCTACTCTGAAATTTAGTTTGTTAAGAAAAACACACAGGGAAGACCAAGTGTAGCTAGGTCGAGGAGGTAGGGAAAGTCTCTCCGAGGAGGGGACATCTATCTGAGTTAGACCTGAAGGTCAGCAATGATCCCGTCTCTGAGAAACTCTGAAGAGCTGTTGGAAGGTGATGGCAAAACTGAAGACCCTAAGCAGGAAATGACTGGAGGTGTTTGAGGAAATCAAACGAAGGCCAGGTGACTGGAGGACCGTGAGTGGGGAGGAGTAGGTGACTTCTCTGGGGAAACCGGGCTGCACCTAACCTTGCAGGCCGCCAGCGTCTCTTTCAAGAGCACTGGCAAGTGTTGCGTGGTCCCAGGCAGGGAAGTAGTAGTGACAGCAGCAGATGCTTCTTCTGCTTGCTTGGTGGACCTGGACTACAGAGAGGCAGGGCCCAAAGCACAGATGCCGGTAGAATGCACTTTTGATGGACAGAAGGGAAGAGTGAACACTTAGGGCTCTAGGATGACAGCAGCAGAGATGAAAAACAGGACCACCTGAAAATGCTTTGCAAGTAGAGGCAATAGGTTTTGAATTTTGTTTTCTGATTTATTTGATGACAAAATATCTGAATGGATCTGAAACTATTAATAATCTTTGCCTCGTTTAGTGTCAGAAGTCATATTTCTCTTTAGATATACTGTGATTTGTTACAGGGTGCTGACCTAGACCTTGCTGATGGTGTGTGTCCGCCACAGTATACTGAAAATGCATGATATTTAAAAAACCCAGACGTTTGAAATTCTACACCACATTGGCCATGGTGTTTGGGTGAGAAATTTTGGCCTACCATATGGCCTATCCTGAAGAATCTTCTATGTACCTCAGAAGAATATATATTCTGCTCTTGTTGAGGGATGTGTTGTAGATGTCTGTTGGGTGTGGTTGATTTATAGTGTCAGGCATGGTTTTGATTGTGTTGTCAAAGTCTTCTATTTCCATGTTGGTCTTCTTATGTAGTTGAAGGGGGGCTGTTGAAGTTTCCAGATATTATTGTTGAATTCTATCTATCCATTCAGTTCTATATACTTTTCTTCATGGATTGTAGAGTTCTGTTGTTAAGTACAAATATATATGTAAGTGCTGTGTTTTCCTGTATTTTCCTGATGGGTTGACCATTTTGTTGTTATGGACTGTCTTTTGTCTCTATGTCTTAGTTCATTTGTGTTGCTGTGACAAAATAGCTCACATTTGGCAATTCTTAAAAACCAGTTTATTTCTCACAATTCTGGATAGCAGATGTCTAAGGTCAAGGCCCTGGCAGGTGGGGTGTCTGGTGAAGGCTCTGTTTCCTCTTCTGAGAAGGTGCTTTGCCATCATTTGATCCAGCTATCCCACTTCTCAGTTTATACCCAAAGGACTTAAAATCAGCATACTAACAGTGATGCAGCCACATCAGTGTTCACAGCAGCTTAATTCACAATAGCTAAACTATGGAACCAACCTAGATGTCCTTGAACAGATGAATGGGTTAAAAAATGTGGTGTATATATATATATATATATATATATATATATATATATATATATATATGATAGAATATTACTCAGCCTTGAAGAAGAATGAAATGGTGGCTTTTGCTGGTAAATGGATAGAGCTGGAGAATATCATGCTGAGTGAAATATGCCAATTCCAAAAAACAAAGGCCGAATGTTTTCTCTGATATGCAGACGCTAATTCACAATGGGAGCGGGTAGGGAAGAATAGAGTTACTTTAGATTAGGTAGAGGTGAGTGAAGAAAGGGAAGGGGGGGTGGGGAGGGGAAGGATAGTAGAATGAATCAGACATTATTATACCATGTGTGCATTTACAACTACCACTGGTGGGATTCCCCATCATGTATAATCAGAAAAATGAGAACTTATACTCCATTCTATATGGTGTATCAAAGTGCATTCTACTGTCATGTGTAACTAATTAAAACAAATTTAAAAATTAAAAAAAAAAAAAAAAGGTGCTTTGTTGCTATTCCCTGGAGGGCATGTGCTGTGTTCTCAAGTGAAGGCAGAGAAGAGAGGGAGCCCACTTTCTCCAGCTCTTCTGAAAGGCCCAGTCCTGCCCCTGAGGGCTCCACTCTCACAAATCAATCCTCTCTTCAAGTCTCCACTGCTTAGTACAATCACGTTGGTGATTAAGCTTCAGTACTCAAGTTGGAGTGGACGCCATCATTGGAAACATGGTACTCTAGCAACAAGTTCTGTCTTAATGTCTATTTTGTCTGGCGTTAGTATATTCACTCCAACTCTCCTTTGGTTAATGTTTGCATGATGCATCTTTCTCATCTTTTCACTTTCAACATATTTGGTCTTTGAATCTAAAATGTGTCTCTTAAAGGGAGTGTATAGTTGGATTATTGAGTAAGGAGTTTTGGACCCGTGTAAAGGTATTCCTGGAGGAGGGCCTTATGAAAATCAGCAGACAATCAGTTTGCTTTCTGATTGTGAAGTTATCAAGTGTTGGTTTGTTGGCCAACATTGAAAAAAAAAAAAAAAAGTACAAAGAAAAAGATCTGCGTATCTGTGAGTTGACCTGGTGTGGGAAATGGAGGAATTGTGGGAACCTATGCTTTTCTAGTAAGGAGGACAGTCTTATTGCCACTCATAAGTAGTCACATCTTCCACATCTCCAGAGCCTCGTGAGTATGAACTCATGTTGACACAATTTGCTTTTGCCATGTAAGCCCTACCTTTTGAAAATTTGCTATATATTTGCTGGAAGGGTTGGGAGTATGGGATGCTCTGTGTAATATATGAACTGTGTGACTAACAGTGATACTGCGTGTATTAATTCCTTGACGTTGTTGGGTGATTAAATAAATCAAGTACATTTGCAAAGTGGTTGGTATTTGATAGCCGCCTATTGATTCTTGATTCCTCACCTTGTTAGAACAAGATGGTCAGGTTTCGGATTTGTTCTTTACTCACTTATTTATTCATCCATATAATTATACTTATTAATGACCTATTAAGTGTCAAGCACTATTTTGACACTGGAGATTTACAAGAACTCTTGTTCAAAAAGACCCAATCCTGGCCTTCAAGGTCTCATGTTCTGGAAATACTGACAGTACATAAGTAGAAATTCCAAATAAACTAATCAATAAGTTAATTAGTACTAAGTGCTAAGGGGAAACACTGGGCAGTGAAGTGGGTATGGAATGTTGAGATGTGCTGTTAAAAATGTTGAGATGTGGGGTCATTAGGGAAGGCTACTAATCCATAATGTTAGATTCAGTTGATAAAAATTCTAATGTTTACGCTTTTAGAAGTAGGGTGTACTAGTGAATATTCGTCATAGTTAGCTTTCCTACTCAAATACATTTCATTCAGGTTTTAGTTTTCCATATTTGTACCCTACAGTTTTGTAATTTGTATCAGTGTATTAAAATCCTTACGAGAGGCTCAGTTTTCCTGATCTGTTTTTATATCAAGTGTGTCATAGTGAAAACTCAAGACATTAGTTTGAGGGGCAAGGAAAAATGAATATGATCAGAGAGATGTTAAGGGAAAAAGAATGGTGGAAACATATTTCGGATTTTAAGAAAGACAGATGCTCGATTTGCTCCTCCTGAGTAATTTAAATTATTTAGTTATGTTGCCACATTTACAATTCAATCTACAGAATTATCAAAGGGGTAGGATCTTAAATAATTAAGTCTGCATATACGACAAATTAGGTCTATCTAGGATTATAATTATTTTTAATATTGATTTTATAAATGTAACGATAAAACAAGCTAGAAACTAATTTTTGAACTTATTTCTTCTTGGACAAGTACAATTTTTCTGTTGAAAAACACAATTTCTGAGATGGATTGTTTTGAAGAGAAGCTCCATCATCTCGTTGAACGTCATGTAGAAGCTGGGCTATTTGCAGAATGAATGTTTGAGGCTGTAATTTTCAAGATAATGTAATTGGGAGATATTGAAGTGGCTTTTACTTGATTTGGCCACTGTGAAAGACCTGTGATGCTTAAAGAGGGGAAATGACTTTTTATGTTGCTCCAGGAGCTACAAAAATTGATACTTGGTCTTCCAAAATCCATTTGGAAATAAATGGCTTCCATTTATCAGTGAGGTAGGATGCTGGGCAGCTCATAGTTTTCGGATCTTAGCCATCGACAGGGAGTCTGAATATAAAGGAGTTATGAAGGGTGAAGATGCCTTTCTGTTCCCCAGAAAACTTTTAATAATATGGAGACTTTTTTTTTTTTTTTTTTTAAGTTTATGGCACTTAGTCAACGAAAATGGAATACTTTCCCGAAGCTGATGAGAAATGTCACTTGTAACTTAAAACCTTTGGCTCTCAAAGGCCATAAGCATAAGTGGATTATTAAGAATCTTCCATTCAAAAGAAAAGTGATCATCATTTCCTGGGGAATAGGATGTTTTATGAACACATGCACGGAGGATCATTCTTCAAAAAAGTATTTTCCATGATCCCTGGTCTGGGTTTCCTTTTTGGTTGATTGCTTTCATGGTGGACTAGTTTGGGTCATCTATTAAAAGTTTAAAGTCTTTCAAATTAAGTCAGTAGTAGGTCTTGAGGGTTTACAGACTGAATCCTTCCCCGTTAGATGTCAGAAGAGCTTCACTATGCAACTCCGCCCTCTAGTGTACACAGGAACTAGGTATGTTCTTGGAAGTTGACCCATCGTGCAGAATTCCACTGTTAAACATACTGCACTTTCTTTATCTTACTTTTAAATGAATTTGACCCAGATTCCTTTTATTTAAAGGTATTTATCATCTGTTATTGCTCATCTAATTTTTTTGAACTAAAGTGTCAGGTTTTTTTTTTTTTTTTTGATTAGATACTTTTATTAAACTTTTCTGCTTTCTTTATTCTACTTGCAATTTGGTGGATTTTATCTTTACTCTTTTTAGAGATTTTTGGAATAGTTATTTCCTAAATAGTTTGAGAATGTAAAGCATTTAAACTCAAGAATAGTGTTAAATTCATGTAAACTTTTTGGGGAATGCATTCAGATTTTGATTGCCCATTGTCTTTCTGGGTGTGAAAAATTTAAATTAAAGATAATTATAACACCTAGCATTCTCTGTCAAAATATTTAGAATCAAACATCATATATTTTTGATTCAAGAAAAATTTCTTTAAAGAATATCACTTACTTGAATTTGCATATGTAAAAGCAACTATTGATCTATTATTGGAGAGATTTTGTTATTTGAAGAGGAAACTGGTTGAAGTTTAGCTTCTTTCCTTTGGCTTTACATTTTCAAAGACAGCATTTTATTTTGCTTAGGGCAACATTTTTAAAGAGAATTAGATGAGAAGCCATTTTCATGATGTGAAACTTATGAACTATATTTGAAAATGAGGTTTTTAATTACTACTGATTGTTTTACTAATGGCAAGCCATCTTGCTTGAGGGAGAAATTTTTTCCAAGCAGTTTAAGTTTTTAGTTAACAAGCAGAGACACATTAATTAAGCAGTAATTATTGAGGCACCGGCCATCTCCTGAGGCTCCGTCATTGGTGAGGGTGTGTAGCGGAGGACGCCTCTCTTTGGCTGCTTGTGAAGCCCTAGGAAGACCCTCTGCCCTGGAAATAACCAAACATAAGAAAGGAATCAAAGAGGGGGAAAGGAGAGAGAGAAATTATTTTCTTTTCTAGATGGGGAACCTACTTTACGTTCTCCAAGGCATTTTAGGAACATTCATAATTAGCATTAGATAAACGTTTTATGTCTGGAATCATGCACACCATTTTCAGATCAACAAGGCTAAAATTGCTCTTGGTGTGATGCTTAGAAAATGTGGCCTCTAACTTACTGAGATGGGAAGATGCTCCAGTCGCTCTGAAGACCTGCCTTGCTGATTGACTAACTCCTCTACCTTGAAGTATATGAAGGCATGGCAGAGGTGGAAGAATCATTATGATCTGTCAGGGAAAATCATTTCAGCTCTGGTTTTCAAGGGTGTCCAGGGGGAGGACTGACTTGAGCAGTCTGAAGCTTCTGTTAGAGGACTGTGTGTCCATAAAATTCATTAAACCTATTAAGGCTGGGCACAGTGACCCACTCCTATAATCCCAGCTGCTCAGGAGGCTAAGACAGGAAGATATCAAGTTTGAGGCCAGTTTCAGCAACTTAGCAAGGCCCTAAGCAACTTAGACGGTGTCTCAAAATAAAAAATAAAAAGTGCTGGGGATGTGGCTCCAAGGTTAAGCCCCCCTGCCTGGGTTTAGTCACTGGTACTAAAACCAATGAATTATTTTATATAATTTTTTCAAGATAGACCATTAGATTTTAATGTCACTGACTCTATTTGTTGACAAGCTTTATTATTCATTTAAAAACTAATTATTTTACATGGACAAATAAAGCAAGTATGATGTGATATTTTGAAATGTGTGTTCATTATGGAATGGCTGAATCAAGAAAATTGATAAATGTATTATCTCACAATCTTACCACTTGTGGTGAGAGTGCTTAAAATCTACTCCTTAGGGTTTTTCAAGACTGCAATCTACTGTCAATGGCTTAACTATTGCCACCGTGTTGATACTAGATTTATTGAACTTCCTCTTCTGAACTGAAGCTGTGTCCTCCAACCAGTGTCTCCTCACCCGCAGTCCCTGGGGCCACCATTCTGCTCTGCCGGTATGAGCTCAGCCTCTTTAGGTTCCACCTAGAGGTGAGGTCATGTGGCATTTGTCTTTTCTATGCCCAATTTATCTCACCTAGCATACTGTCCCCCAGGTTCATCCACGTTGTCATAAATGAAAAAACTTCCTTGTCTTTTGTGTGTTTAAGACTGACTAGTATCTAACATGTGCATGTACCACGTTCTCTTCATCCATTCATCTACAGCTAGACTCAGGTTGCTTCTGTATTTAGCTGTTGTGGAAAGGCACAGTGAGCGTGTAGGCAGATGACCTTGTAAAATATGATCTTATTTCCCTTGGGTACATATCCAGTTGTGGGATTGCTGGATTACATGATTTAAAAAAAAAAAAAATACTTCAAGGAAGTTCCACAGTGTTGTCCATAATAGCTGCACCGATTTCCATTCCCGTCAGCCGTGGGAAAGAGAGGCCTTTTCTCCATTCTTGTCAACACTTTTCATTTTCATCTTTTTGGAAACAGCCACTCTGACAGATGTGAGGTAATACCTTACTGTAGCTCATTTACCTTTCCCTAACGATCAGTCACGTTGAGGAGTTTCTCATGAATCTGTTGGCCATTCGTGTCTTCTTTCAAGAAATGTTTTTTATTTTTAGGTTCTGAGCACATCCCCTGCCTTTTTTTCCCTTCCCTCCCTCCCTCCCTCTCTTTCTTTCTTATTTATTTGTGGTGCTTGGGATTAAATCCAGGGCCTTGCTGATGTGTCCATTGAAAAGAATCAAGTTACTTGTTTTCTCACTATTGAATTATTTGCCTCCCTTATCTGTCTTGGATATTAACTCCTAATTAGATGTATGGATTGCAGATATTTCCTCATTCTGAAGGTTGTCATTTTATCCTGTTGATTGTAACCTTTGCTGTACAAAAGCTTTTAAATTCAATTTAATTCCATTTCTCTTTTTGTTTTCCTTGCCTGTGCCTTAGGGATTGTATCTAAAAAATCATTGCATAGAACCATACTTTGGATTTTCTCTCCTATGTCTTCTTCTAGTACTGTATTTACATCAGGTCTATGTTTAAGGCCAATCTTTTTTTTTTGAGTTGACTTTTATGTATAGTATGAGACCAGGGTCTAATTTCATTCTTCTGCATATGGATGTCCAGTTTTCCCAGCACCATATGTTGGTAAGATTATCTTTTACTTTGTGTATTATTGGCACCTTATCAAAAATCAATTGACCATAAATTCATGGATTTATTTCTGGGCTCTCTATTCTGTTCCATTGGTCTACATACTGTTTTTATGCCAGTACAACACTCTTTGATTATCTTTGTAGTATGTTTTGAATTCAGGTAGTGTGATACTTTCAGCTTCATTCTTTTTGCTTAAATTGTTTTGACAATTTGGCATCTTCGGTGGTTCCGTCTGAATTTTAGGGATTTTTCCTATTTCATTGAAAAATGACATTGGAATTCTGCTAGTGATTGCATTAATTTTAAAGATTACTTTGAATATTATGGACATTTTTAACAGGATTTATTTATCTCATCCAAGAAGATAGGATATCTTTCCATTTATTTGTGTCTTGTTCCAATTCTTTAACAAAATTTTGTTTTCAGTTTAGAGGTCTTTCATCTCCTTGGCTAAATTTATTCCTAAGTGTTTCATTTTTTGATAGTTATTATAAAGGGACTGGTTTCTTGTGTGTGTTTTTTTTTCACAGTTTGTTGTTAGTATGTAGAAATGCTACTGATTTTTGCATGCTGATTATTTCCTGCAACTGCAACTTATTACTTCTGACAGATTTTTTGGGAGGGTTCTATATTTAAGGTCATATGTCTGTAAACAATTTAACTTCTTCCTGATCGTATGCTTTTCTTTCTTTCTTTCTCTTTCATAACTTTTCTGGCTAGCTCTTCCAGTAATAGGTTGAATAGAAGCCTTATGCTATTGACTGATTTTAAAAGAAAAACTTTCAACTTTATCCTGTTGAGTGTGGTGTCAGTTTATCTTATGTGGCCTCAGTTGTGCTGAGGTATGTTACTTTTTAATCTCGTTTGCTGAGTTTTTATCATAAAAGGGTGTTGAATTTTTTCAGATTCTTTTTCTGCATCTTTTGAGATAATCACACTTTTTTCTTCATTCTGTTAATGTGATATATTGCATATATACATTTGCATGAGTTGAAGTCTCTTTCCATTCCTGGAATAAATTCCACTTGGTCTTGTTGAATCCTTTCAATGCACAATTCAATTTGGTTTGCTAGTATTTTCTTGGGGATTTTTGCATCTGTATTCATCAGGGCATATTGGTCTGCAACTTTCTGTATCTGGGAAATGCCAGTATGAGTTTGGAAGGATTCCCTCTTTTCAGTTTTTTGGAAGAGTTTGAAAGGGATTGGTGTTCTTTAAATCCAGAATTCCGCAGTGAAGTCATTAGGTATTGGGTTTTGCTTTGGAGAGAGAATATTTCTTATTGATTCAGTCTCCTTATTCATTATTGGTCTGTTCTGATTTTCTATTTCTTTGTAATCTGTCTTGGTAGGTTGTATGTATTTAGGAATTTATCTAGTTCTAGATTATCAAATTAGATGGCATATAATTACTACAGTATCTCTTAGAATCCTTTGTATTTTTTGTAGTGCCAGTTGTTAATATCTTTTATTCCATTCATGATTTTCTTCCTTTTGCTCCTAGTCTAGCCAAAGGTTTGTTAATTTGGTTTATCTTTTCAAAAGCAATTAGTTTCATTGATGACTTCTACTGTTTTTCTTCTATTTATTTCATTTTTCTTCTCTCTAATTTTTATTATTTCTGCTGTATTAACTTTGGGCTTAGTTTGTTTCTCTTTTTCTAGTTCCTTGACGTGTAATGTTAGGGTGTTTGAAGTTTTTTTTTTTTTTTTTTTTTAAAGTAGGCATTTAGTGCTGTAAGCTTCCTTCTTAGAACTGATTTTGTTGAATCCCCTCTGTTTTGGTATGCTATATCCTTTTTCTTTGTGGCTTTATAATTTCCTTTTTATTTTCTTCCTTAACTATTAGTTATTCAGGAACATGCTACTTAACTTCCATGTATCTTTTAATGTTCTGATTATTAATTTCTAGTTTCATACTGTGGTGACTGGAAAAGACACTCAATATTATTTTAGTTTTCTCTCATTTGCTAAAACTTACCGTATGATTTAACTTGTGATCTTTCCTGGACCATGTCTTAGGTGCCTTTGAGATGAATATTTATTCTGCTGCTCTTGGAGGGAAAGTTCTGTGTGTGTCAGGTCTGTTTTGTCTCAATGTAGTAAGTCTGATGTTTCCCATTGATTTCTACCTGAATGTTCTGTCCATTGCTGAAAGTGGGGTACTGAAATCCCCTAGTATTATTATATTATTATTACTACTGCCTCTCCCTTCAGATCTATTAATATTTACTTTATATATTTAGGTATCCTGATATTGGGTGCATATATATTTACAGTTGTATCTTCTTGATGAATTGACCACTTTTTACTATATAGTGACCTTTTCTATCTCTTTAAGTCTCTTGACTTAAAGTCCATTTTAAACCTATTTCAAATAGGGATATGTTGTGAAAGTTTTTAAGTGAATAAATAAATATATAAATACATTACATTTGGAATAAAGATATATATATATAGATAGATATATATATTTATATACACACACACTACATTTGCCTTATCAAAAATGGAAATGTATTTCTAGGTCAAAATGCTAAGCATGATAATAAGTTTATAAATTAGGATGGTTAATTGATAGTCACATGTTCTGGTGGTATATATTTTTGTTTGGACAGTTAGAAAATTATCCCTCCCCAGATAATGATAAAATAAGAAAAATTACTTCTATTACTTATGAGGTGCCTCTTTTTCTCAATAGCAAACCATAGGGTACTAAATGAAATAAACGGAGTTATATAAAACTACCAAAATCATATTTTCAGTAGTTAAACCATTAGCAAAGTGCATAGCATATAAATTTGTATGACAGTAATATTATTAATATTGCAACAATGCTTTGGTACAAAATGAGGATGGTTTTCAATGAAATAGCATAAGATCTCCTTGAGAGTGAGGGAAGAAATGCTCATATTAATATGCATATGACTTATATGCTCTGTCTTAAAACATGTTCGATTAACCATTTCCTCCCAATTGGATACTAAGGTATGCTAGTATTCTCATGAGGAACGAGGAGAGTACTGAGTGCTGTTGAAGGCTGCTTAGTTTGTAGTTTGGAGAGAAGGTCCTAACTTCAGATAAAGTGTTGACTGCATATGGCTGGCAGTTTTATGATATGAAAAGTAAAACAGTGTTTCTTATCAGCTGTGAGTCAGAATTTGGCCAGCACTTTAGAAATAAGAGCAATCATTTCTCATATCTTATCACAGAGTCTAATAATGGAATTTCTTCTAGATGTTTGATCACAACCAGTGTCAGGAAAGTGACTATATGGCAATTAAATTATATAATCATGATCTTTCATAGTAGATATATCCAGAACTCAATACAAAGAGTGTGTTGCTAATTAGCATCTGCATATCAAACATTCTACTGTCATGTATAACTAATTAGAACAAATAAAAAAATTTAAAAATTTAAAAATAAATTTAATTTATAAACTTTATACAGTTAGATACTCATGGATTAAGACTCATTTGGTTGCACAGTTAAATGACTTTGGAGGTTGATGTAGATTAGAAAAGTGTTTAAGGAAATCCCAGTTACCATTTCTAGGACTGAAAATATTTAAAAAATACAATTGATAGTGATTTGGAGTGAGAAGTTTGGAATATGCTTGACCCTCTCCTCTTGTATACACCTTGTCAGGGTGACCAGGTCTGTGCCTTTGGTGAGCTCAGAAGAGAAGCCCATTTACTATAAAGTTGGTGCTACGATCCAACAACTTGGAGAGATACTACAGTAATAATAGCTGCCATTTATTGAGCACTTATGTTTCAAGGCACTTTGCAAAGCTTTTGGTAGGAACGCCGCACTTGAAATACTGTGAGGATGAACAGTAGGAGAAACGCATCTTGTGCTGAGGTGCTTCAGTTTAAATTGAACCAAGATTTACAGGATTGAACAGACTCTGGAATTCAGAAAAGTCTGTGTTGATTTGGGAAAATGGTTGAGAACATTTCCCTCCAATAAAGAGAACATGAATGTCAGTTCATGAGGAACCACACATCCCTATGGGATTTATAGTAAATCCAGTAATTTATTAAGTTGTTTTTAACTATATAGGTAATTCAGGAAAACATAATATAATTAAAATACATGCTAAAATTTAAAGACTCAGATAATCCAGGAACCATGTGAGTGAAAGTGTACGACGCCTTCTTTGATCTACTTCCCAGGTCCATCCAACCCATATGCCTCCTGGTGTTGATCAAAGGGAAGAGAATGGTCTGTCGTCTTCTAAGGCTTTTGGGAAATGCACCCAGGGTGTCTGCGTGTGTGTCTGTGGGGTCATACTGCTTCCTTTCCCAAGACGGGGAGCTTCTGCCTGTCTTGTTCTGTAGCCTCGTTCACTTGACTGTCAGCACACAAGGCTCTCTTGTTTGTTTTTAACCAATGTGTTATGTTGTTTAGAACGAATCTACAAGTTTATTTAGTGTTTTTCCTATAGAGGGATATTAGTGGTTTCTATTTGCTGTTATAAAACTGGTGTCGTGAACTCCACGCACAGTTTGGGGTATGACTGTAGGGCGGAGGCAGACGTGGACGTGCTGGGTTTTGGAGAATGTGCCGTTAAACCTTTATAGATGCCTCCTGATTGCCTGCCTGCCGTCAGCACAGCCCCAGTGTGAATTTCCACCAGCAGCAGAGGACAGTGCTCATTTCCCATATCCTCATGACTAGGGAAACTATAAATAATTAATCATCAATAAATTCAATTATTGATGCAGCATAGAAGTGATACTTTGTTATTTTAATTTTCATTTCCCCAATTACTAATGAGGTCGGACTTTGCTCTCTGTGTTTACTGACCATTGGAGTATCTCTGGGTGTATGTGAATGATGTTTGTATCCTTTACCTTTTGAAAATTGAAATCAAGCTTGTCAATTTTTAAATTCACATTAACATCATTGCAAACTTCCCCCCTTTGGCCAGCTTGATCTGTTAGTTTCTGTTACATAATTTACAATCTAAGTGGGAGACAGACATTAACAAATCATCATACAATTAATTTTTAAACATACGAGGATTACCTTCGTGTTATTGAATTCTATCTTAATTGCCTTGTGATTAGAAAGGACACATTTGGTGTATTTCAGTTTTCTACATTTGCTGAAACTTGAATTTTGGCCAGATGTATGGATAATTTATGTAGCTGTGGCGTATGTTCTTAAAAAGCATGTTAGTCCGGGTCTTAGCTGAGGAGCCACCCCCGAAGTGGCCCGGCGCAGGCCACTTCCTGCTTGTCTTGTCACCGCGACCCCTCCAGACTCTCCTTGTCTTCCTGGCACAGACAGAATCCAGCTTTACTTCCTGGGCTGGTGGCGCTCTTCTCCTGCCTAGGAATTTTCTTTCTGTTTTCTACATGGAGAAATCCCTTCTGCTTTCAGAAGTGAATTCAAAAGCTGCTTGTCCTCCAAGTCACTTTTTTTTTTTAATTTGTTGTTTTTACTTATACATGACACTAGAATGCATTTTGACATATGATACACACATGGAGTATACTTCTCATTTTTGTGGTTGGACATGATGTGGAGTTACGCTGGTTGTGTATTCATATTTGAACACAGGAAAATTATATCAGATTCATTCTACTGTCTTTGCCATTCCCATCCCCCCACTCCTCCCTGCCCAATCTGGTGAGCCTCCACTTCTCCCTCCTCCTCCACCTACTGCGAGTCAGCATCTGCATATCAGAGAGAACATTGGGCCCTTGGTTTTTTGGGATTGACTTATTTCACTTAGCATGATAATCTCCAGTTCCATCCATTTACCTGCAAATGCCATCATTTCATTCTTCTTTATGGCTGAGTAATATTCCATTGTGTATATGTACCACATTTTTTATTCGTTCACCAGTTGAAGGGCACCTAGGTTGCTTCCATGGTTTAGCTATTGTGAATTGCTGTAAACATGGATGTGGCAGTGTCATTGTAGTATGCTGATTTTAAGTCCTTTGGGTATATGCTTAGGAGTGGGATAGGATCAAATGGTGGTTTCATTCCAAGCTTTCTGAGAAATCTCCACACTACTTTCCATAATGGTTGCACCAATTTGCAGTCCCACCAGCAATGTATGAGTGTACCTTTTCCCCCACATCCTTACCAGCATTTATTGTTACTTGTATTCTTGATAATGGCCATTCTGACTGGAGTGAGATGAAATCACAGTGTAGTTTTAATTTGCATTTGTCTAATTGCTAGAGATATTGAACATGTTTTTCATATATTTGTCGACCATTTGTATTTCTTCTTCTGTGAAGTGTCTGTTCAGTTCCTTAGCCCATTTCTTGATTGGGTTATTTTTGTTGTTGTTGTTTTGTTTTTTGAGTTCTTTTTATATCCTGGAGATTAGTGCTCTATCTGAGGTGCAGTGGCAAAGATTTTTTTCCCATTCTGTAGGCTCTCTCTTCACGTTCCTGATTGTTTCCTTTGCTGTGAAGAAGCTTTTTAGTTTGATACCATCCCATTTAGGAGTCTTGTTGAGGAATTCGGTTCCTAAGCCGGCATGATGGAAATTTGGTGCAGGGTCTCTGGTCTAATGCCTAGGTCCTTGGTCCACTTTGAGTGGACTTCTGTGCAGGGTGAGAGATAGGGGTCTAATTTCATTGTGTTACATGGGGATTTCCAGTTTTCCCAGAGCCACTTGTTGATCCAAGCCCCTTCTGATCACTCCTCCCTGAGTGTGATCTCCTCCCCCGTAGAATTTCATGGCACTGTGTCTTTTCTGGGCTTTTGGAATGGTGTGTACATTTTTGTCTTTGTACCACACTGTTAGGCACTGGAGCAGGATCAGTGCCCGATTTATCTGCATCCTCTGTGGTGCCTGGCCTCGTGAAGAACACGGAACAACAGCAAAGAAACTCATCACTTCCAGCGAAGGAAGTTGACCTGGCTGATTTATTGCACGTAAAATGTGTGCATTCCATTCCATAGTGTTTTGTGCAGTCTGAACGCTCATGTTACACTAATGTAGCTTATACTGCTTGTGCTCCAAATGACATTATTGGTGCTTAATCGTAATAATAAGTAGAAAGATGTGTTTAGTTTGAAGATGGTATAACTGGCTGGGAGAGCACAGGTGTCCCTGACAGGCACATCTGAATGTTCTAATAGATTATTCTTAGCCGAACAGAAGAAGCAGAATTTAGAAACCATGCCCGTTCCCGCTGTTGGATTTATCAGGAGCCTCTTGATTGCATGAGCTTTGGGAGGGGGCTCCATCTGTGTTTCTGATTGGGGTAAGAAGTAGATATCTGACTCAGCTCTGAAAGCCACTGGTAGGTAATCTTACCTGTGCTGTTGCACACCTGTTCTTCCTGTGTCAGTCAGAATTTGCACCAAGCTGGGTCCTGACAAAGTTCTGCTTAGTTTCCTGAAGATGAAGTAGTTAACCGAGTTCGAAATTTGTGACACGGATCTTGCTAAGACTTGTATACCACAGTTATACTCAGATTGCTTCAATTTTGTTTTTGAGCCCTGGCCTAAATTTGGAATGAATTTTATCTCTTGATTGAGACAGAAGTTCTTTGTTAGAGGGGCAGGCAGGTAGGCAGGCGCTGTCTGGTTTCTATTAACACCTGTTGTAAGTACGGCAGTGAATGTACGTTCATCTTGATAGATGAACTGAAAGTAAAATAGATATAAAAAATATAAAGCTCAACAGAAAACCACTCCACGCTTAATGAATGAGATACTGGAAATTCAGCTGCTAATGTTAGGATCAAAACCCAAGTGTCTCCCGTCGCCACTGTTATTTAAAATTGTTCTCGAAGAGCTAGCTAATTGGGAAAGAGAACGAAAAGAATTGGGCCTGCATACCTTTCGCCACACCTGCATCTCGGGGACCATCACTCTCTGTCTTCACCCCAAATGACAACAAAGCAAAATTAAAAATCTTACTATTTTATTGGAGTTTTGTTTGGTTAGTGGGGTGATTGTTTTCTTTTTGTGTGTCTATTGGAAATGCTAAGGGTAAGATGAAATGTTTGCTTGTGGCAATACCTAGAGACCTGGAAGGAAAAATTCTGATTAATATCATCTTTTTGTAGCCTTAAATGTGTTTGTGTCCTGCCCCTCACACATACGCGCACACTTTTTTGAATCAAGGATGCAAGACTGAAGGCTGCCAAGTTTTGTCTTGCTGGGATACAAATAGATCAGTCGGGAAGAGTGGAATGTGGATAGGGAGTGGTTCTGGGAAAGGATTTTGGGCCTGCGTGCACACACTGCTTTTAGGGTGGTCTAGGAATGTTTGCCTGAATGTGAAATGTATGGTGCTCATACCTCAAGGGGTTTACTCTAAAGGTATGATTATACAAGTCTGGAATGATGTATGTATAAGCATATTGATTTCAGTCTTGCTTGCGATAAACACGGGGAAAGACCTGCGTGCGCATCCCTAAAGGCTGGTGAGCGGTTTTGTCAACTGCAGCACCTCAGTGCAGAGGCTTTCTGAAGCCTACAAACTGCATCCACTTGGAGAGATTTCCACACTGTGCTGTTGAGTGACCAAAGCCAGAGTATGGAAGGCACATACGCTACAACATCACTTAGTAAGTAGAGGTTTAGATGTACATATAGATAAACAAGCATCTTTATGTAAACATTTATTTTATGCAAAAAACATTTATTTTACATATTCTAAATGTTTTTATGAATATAGAGAAATAGAAGAAAATTGCTAATGTATTGACATTGGCAATTCAAAGTTAACTGGGAAGATACATGAAAGTGTGAAGTTTTTGGGGAATAATAAGGTATTTACAATTACCTTTTTAAAAAATAGATACCTAAAACATACAGCTTGACCAATAAGGTCTCCACTGGGTTCTCATTCCTATGCTATGGTGACTTCCATAAAGTGACAATTAGCTCTTCAGGTCACAGGGTTTCAGAGAAGAGGAAAGTCATTGCAGCAAGAGAGATCCAAGAGGGCTTCACACAGGGGCGAGCACTGGTGCTGATTCACTCACCAGCCTTGGGGTTTGGATAGGTGGCGAGGCAGGAACAGCATTCCAGGTGTGGGGAACAATATTTACTCTACAGTGTCTGTGTGAAACAGCCTGGCCCAAGGGTCACGTATGAGTTATGGTCTGCAGACTCGAGGAGCTTGTAGCTAGTGGAGAACAAATGCACGTAAGTTACAGTGTAGTGCGGAAAACGTGTCTTTAGAGATTCGCCCATGGTCTGTGTGAGTACTGAAGCTTCCACCGAAGGCCTACGTAGGCCTTGAGCGAGGAGAACAGGGAGGGCAAGGGTCTGCGTGGGGAAAGGGGAGCGTGAAGTGAGACTCAGAGGCAGAGTCAGCTTTGTGGAGAATAAATCATCCTGGAAAAAAACATGAATGTTTATGACAGACTGACTGTAAATTAATACAAAAGACCACCTCCAATTTACTAACAGATCAGTTGCCAGACCTGTTTAGGAACCCCAGTACCTTTTCCAATCCCAGAGACGATGTGGGCTGCTCAGGCTTGCCCAGGAAGGCCATTCCACCCGCGCTTGTCATGTTTCCAAGGTGAAGAGATTTGCATATTTCTCCTCATCTCTCCTCTCCAGCCTCTCGATTGGCTTCTGGGGCCTAGAAAGTCAAGACTCTGTCTCCGTGGGTTTTCTGCTACTATAACAGAATACCACAGGCTAGAGATCATTTATAAATAATGGAAATTTATTTGGCTCCAGCTTCTGGAGGCTGGGGAATCCAAGATTGAGGGGCCTCATCTGGTGCGGGCCTCCTACTGCACAGCATGGCGGAAGGGTGAGTGAGCAGAAAAACTGGGCCGTACTCATCCTTTTATTGTCATGATATTATTTATACTCCTTTTCAAGAGCCCATTCCTGTGGTCATGAACCCTGTCCCATAGTAAGCACCTTAATCAGTTCATGAGGGTAAATTCCTCGTGATCCAATCATCCTTTAAGGTTCCAACTCCTTTTTTCATTTGAGATCATTTTTTTTAACTTGGTGCATAATAATTGTCATAATAGTGAACTTCCTTGTTTAAATATCCATAGATGCACACGACATAATTTAGTCAATTTCATTCCCCTGTGGGGGAGGGGTGGGGAAAGGTCCCACTATTAGTACTGTTAACAATGGCAGTTAAGTTTCAACATGAGTTGGGAGGGGACATTCAGATCATTGTACTTTCCAGTACATACTGGTTCTGAGCAGTGACTACAGCAGAATTGACTCTCATGACTTCTTGCTGTCCCCTCTCAATCCTAAGAATTATCATTGATGTATTTGTAGAAATGTCGTCTTTCATCAAGGAGTGACTCAGGGGGACTAAAGTGCTTAAATCTGGAGTGCATAGCTCGATAAATCCTCCCTGTGTCCATTAGCCAGGTCAGGATACAGGATGTTTTAACTTTGAACATGCTCCTTTGAGCTGCCTGTTACTAGGCCTACAAGCAAAACTCTATCAAAATAGATTAGTTTTATCTGTCTGTTTATAGAATTTACACAAATAGGATCTTATGGTACTTACATTTGGTCTTGGGCTTCTGTAGCTCCACATTGTGAAATTTCATCTGTGTGGTTGAATGTAGCAGTAGTTAGTCTTTTATTGCCGTGTGCTGTTTTACGGACCGATCAGGGATGTAGGCGCATTGGTCAGCTCTGATGCTTTTCCCTCCCGGGACCGATGGGCTACGCAGGATATCTCTTCAGGAGATGGTTGAAGCACAAGAGAACATGGAAAGGCATGCATGTTCACATCTACTAACACCCCAGGAGCCAGAGCAAGTTGCATAGCCGAGTCCAAAGGACATGCATTTATTCCATGGAGGTGGGAGAAGCTGCTGTTCCCTGGCTAAGGGCATGGATACAGGGCTAGGTGAAGAATTTGGGCCATAATGCAGTGAATGACACGAGGTCTCAGGGCATATGTACAGATTGCTTTAGAAGACACCACTGAAGGATTTTCAAAATGTGCGTGCAAATCTGTCCTCCGCCAGCAGTATAGAGCACTCGGTTGCTCCACATTCTCATCACCACTTGATATTGAAGTCCTATGAAGTTTTCATTCGAACCAGAGCAGCCAGGAAGCTTCCAGAAGGTAAAAGGGTTTTCTTCTTATCTCAACTTTTCATTACTCTCTTTCTTCATCTTCTTTAAGTCCTAGGTCTTTAAAACAAAGTTTTATTGGTGACTTTCTGGGAAGACCTCTTACGTTTCCATAGAAGGCCTTGGAGGTCGAGGCCAGCTTTGCTGGGAGTCCCTGGGTTAGGAGATGAGAGGGAATGTTAACGAGATGTCTGGAGAAGGAGGAATAGGTGGGCAGGGACAGGCAAGAGGAGTAGGGGACATCCATTCACAGTTGCCCTCTCTTTAGCACTAAACCTGCTGCTGTAAATTTGCTTTTGGATAAGTGTCAGTATGGATTAAAGTCAGAAGTCTGTACCATGGAGAGATTCCCTAATGTTAGTGGCTGACGTGGGCCAGTGAGGAAAGAGGGAAAGAGGACAGGAAAAATCCCAAGGAGCCATTGAATTTGATCAACGTCTGGGTAGCCATTCTTTTGTTAAGGGCATCTAAAAGTGGGATTATGAAACATTGTGACATTTATGATGTGTATTTTTACCCATTCTATACGTTTTATTGCATAAATTTAATCGTTTGAGTTGGTTTTTTAAAACAAAAAATAAATTTACACTGTTACCTAGCACTCTGTGTTCTTAACTTCGTGCTCTGATCATTTTTTAAACGTTGTTGTTAAACCGAATGCATCTTCCCCAGAAGTGTTTTCTTAAATTTTCCCAAAGTGGGCAATATAAAAAGGAGGCAGAAGATGAAGAAAAGTCACTTTATGGAAATTTCCCCAGGACATGTTGGTGCCACACAGCCTTGCCAGTGGCAAGCACGTTTCCTGGAATCATGACTCAGCAGTCCCTCCTTGGGTTCCATAGATCATTCAGTGCACTGGGCTATATTAATTGACCTCATAGTTTGGGCAGGCCAGTGGCTAAGCAGTGTGGAAGAGTGTGGTGATGAATGTGGTCTCTGTCTTCTGAGATTTCTAGTGGGATGAGTCAGTGAAGCCAGATAACTGCAAACCCTAGTGCAAAATGTTAAACGTGCTCTGTGTGCCTCACAGTAGTTAGTTGCATAAGCGTCCAAGAAGGACTCTGAAATAACAGGACAAATTCATGGCCTTTCAACATTGCCGGGAGATCCCAGTTTTAGATTTCTGTAGGTGCATTAAAGATTGTTTAGATCAAGCCTCTTTATTCAAAAAGGAGATGAGGTGGCCCAGTTTCCAGAAAGAACAAGTAGCCAAGGTATATCTAGAACCAGGACTTGCCACTTTTTACAAGCAGTTTTGTGGTTGAGGTTTTGGTTTAATAAGGTCATGGATCAGGTTTTGAGTCTGTCTGTTTACTTACTTTGTCACTTTGGGCCAGAATTTTAACTGCTCAGTGTCCCAGATTTTTTTGGCTGTCAAATGAGGATAATAATAGTAGTAACTGCGTCATAGGGTTTTGGGGAGGATTAAATGAAATGAGGCACATAATGCCTTTAGCAGAGTGACACACAGAAAAAACGCTAGGTAAATGTTGGCTGGCAGTGATTTTAAAATAAAGGGCCTTGTGGTTTGAGCATAACAGGAGGCTAATTACTTATTTAAGGTGTTCTTGGAACTACCTGCAGACTGACCAGTCCAAACCCATCCTGCCGTGGCTGTGCCCTCTGTAAATGCAGTCACCTCAAAGAGGGCTTCTAGTGTGACATTGAGTGAAAGAGAGTCCCTTGAAACATCCCTTTGTTTTGAACAAATCTACCCAAGAACAATGGCGACACTTCCACCATTTCTATTCTGATAAAGCTGTTAGTTCAACATGTTCCTCTCTCTGCCTCCAGATCGAGCTATTCCCCTTGATCGGGACTCCTACCCAGGACTATAATGGAAGGCCCAAGCTTTATTTCTTCAGAACTGTGGTTGCTACAGTCTGAGGTCTACTTCTGCACAAGATGGGGTGCTTTCAAGTTGTCTCAGGGTTGAAAGCCAACTTGAGAGTATTGATGGTTCTCACAGTTCAGCTACTGTGCCATAAACTACAAACTTGGAATCGATCCATCCTACAACAGTTTCTCCTGCTCTCTCAGCCTCTCCAATCAGAACTTTGAATTAGTTTCAGGTTTTTCAGTCCTTAGAACTGAAAATATCTGAGACATCATGTATGCAAACCCCCAGGATTGTAGGGCTGGTGGAGTGAGCCCTGAAGTCTTGGTCCCTGAGTCCAGGAGTTGTTTACTCTTCTCCAGGTGGCAACGATCCAGAAAGAATTCCACAGTCTTATGTTCAGGTTGTCCTCTTTGCAACTATCAGAGCTCAACAGAAGAAATAAAATGTCTTTAACAAACAGGAGGCTGTCTTAACTATACCTTGTTTTGCTCATTTGTGATTTTAGTGGGAGCTGACTGATGAATAGCAAGCAGATTCGCTTGCATGAGTTAGAAGGATTGGGTATAATATGAAGAAGGCCTGAAAACCTTCTGTGAGCAGGGGGTTAGGACACGGCCTGTGCCTTTATTTTAACCTAATAGAAACAAAAAGGTTCTTGCCATTTGGACACGTGAGGTCTGCAAGATCAGCACCCACTTGTGATTCAGCAATTTGACCTGATGATCCAATTCTTTACATTATTTATAAAATCAAACATTTTAATTTTGTTGTTCTTAAAATGTTCACTAAATGAATAGAACTGGATGCCATACTTCACTTAGGGAATTTGGTGGGAGGTGAATAAAATATTAGAGTTAGACATAAATGATGTGAAACACTTCCACAGAAAACCCACTTCGAGGTCCGGATCATGAAAGGATGAAATCTATCTGAGTGTTTGCTCTGGACAAACCTGGACAAAACTTGCCTAGAAATGGAAGGGTATTTACTATAGGATACCCATTTGAGCACCATATGCCGCGTAAAGACTGAAATACAGAGAGTAATTCTGTGAAAAGTAGCACAGTCCTTATGCACTTCTTTGGATAAATACATGCTAGAATGAGAAAAAAAGGAACATTATTTATATTTTTTCCCCACATTTGCTTCTTTCAGTATTGACAGACTGGCCTTTTAACATTTTATTTAGAGTAGATATGTTTGGTCTTCTTATTCTATAGCCAGTTTTCTTTCATAAAGAACTGCGTTTGTCAGCATGGGCTGCCACAACAAAATGCCATAGACTGGAGGCTTAGACAGCAGGAATTTACTTCTCAGAGTTCTGGAAGCTGTAAGTCCAAGATCAGGGCGCCCGCAGATTTGATTTCTGGAGAGGGCCTTCTCCTTAGTTTGAAGATGTCTTCCATTGTGCCGTGTCCTTACATGGCAGGAGCAGAAAAAAGCTCCTCCTTCATAAGGTCAGAGTGCTGTCACATTAGGGTCCCTTGCTTATGACCTCACTTCACCTTAATTATGTCTGACAGACCCTATTTCCAGATATAGTCACATTGGGAGTTAGAGCTTCAATATATGAATTTTGGCCATAGCGAGACCTTACTTCTGGACTTGAATAAGTACCTATAAAACTAAACCATTTGCTTAGAACATTTTAGCTATTGATTTCACTTGAAATTTAGTTTACAAATTCCATCTCGCTGTCTCAGTGAAAGCCTTCCAACAGTCCCTGTGAATGATGGAAAAGTCCAGAAAATCCGTCTTTGCCTCCAAAATTATGCACCTTCCCCCTTTGAATTCATTTGTCTTTAAACATTACTCCAAATAACCTATAGATTACTTGAGAAATGTTGCTACGTTAACACCCACAGAGAGAGCAATTCCTTAATCAGAGAGAGAGAGAGGCAGACAGAGCACAGGATTCCTCTCAAAGAACAAAGGATGGAGGTGGATAGGGGGCAGGGAAGGACACCAACGTAAGGTCCCTTTTGGGAGAGCTGCAGAGGTGGAGAACTGTCCTCAGCAATCTGGTGGTGGACAAGACTAGACACCAAACACCAGAGCACAAAATGGGACAAGGAGAAGGAGAGAGACCTGAATGTAAGAATGTAGAAACCCCACAGCAGCATAACTGACCCTGCAATTATTCCAGTCCTTCTGAATACTTGCAACATGAGTAGTTTGTTCAGCAGTTTACAATTGTTAATGGTCTTTGACGATTTATAATGAACTTTAAAGTTTAGAATGGCTTTAGAGGTGGAAAGTTGCAAGTGGTAGTACAGAGGGCTCCTCTACTCCTGCCGCCTGTTCTCCCTCTTGTTAATACCTATGTTACGATGGAACACTTGTCACAGCTGAGAAATAACCTAGGCTCATTGTTATTGTCTCAGATCCACAATTTACTAGGATTTCACTCATCTTCCCCCTAGTATCCTTTTCCTGTTCCTGCATCTTGTCTAGGCTGTCCATCACATTTCGTCACCATGTCTCCTTCGCCTCCTCTGGCCTATGACAGGTCTCGGCGATTTTGAGGAACACTGGTCAGGTAGCTGGTAGATGACCCTTCTGCATGGGTGTGCATGACAATTTTCCCATGGGTGGATGGGATTTGGGCTTTGGGGGAGGAAGAACAAAGAGAGCAGCACAGAGCCATCAAAGGTGCTGGTCCTCAGCTGATGTAGAGCCGTCAGTGCGGACCTGGATCCCTTGTATCACTTGGGGAATGAATAAAGGACCGAAATCTCCCCTCACGGGGCTCTGCAGACCGGAAGTCCAAGGTCAGGGTGTCAGCAGGTGAGGGCCCTGATCTCTCTGCTTCTAGGGTGGCATCCTGGACGCTGCTTCCCGGGGAGGGAGGAATGTGTGTCTCAGAAGGCAGAAGAGAGCAAGCCCACTCCGCAAGCCTCCTCCTGGAGCACCATTCATTCAAGCGAGCGGCGCCCTGGTGGCCTGCTGTCAGGCTCCACCTCCCAGCGCTGCTGCTGGGGATCTCGTTTCCAGCCTAGCGCGTCCGAGTGGACCCGGTTCTCAGCCTATCCTGACCTTCATGAGAAAGCCGGTCTCATGATTTTCCACAAGCCGCGCACCCAGCCTCTGTCCCGTTCTCTCGGTGTTGCTCGAATTCCGCTGGCTTTCTGTGGTGTACATATGGCATTTAAAAATCCCGATTAAGACCGAAAAACCCAGTTGGCCATCCCCATGTTTTCACTTAGTTTACAGGTTTGCCTAACAGCCTAAAAATTCAGATAACAAACAATGTTATTATTATTTTTTTTTACAGAATTATTTTTTAATCTCAGTGCTCAGCATCATGAAGTTATATACTTTCTTTGGCACCATGAATTCCTCTCTCAGCTATTAAATTATGGTATAATTTCCCTGGATATGGAGCCATGTGGTTCATCTCTGAATTCCTCTGTGTGCTCGATACACAGATTGCTTTATGTTGCTTTGATGAAGAATCAAAATGCATGCTTTAACTAAACATTAGACGTTCCAAATCAATCAGATAGGCTGATGGAAAACAAGAGGCTGGATTAGGGGATAAAGCAGAGAGACGGTGGGTGAATACAAGCTTAGGTTAGTGCAGGAGATCCTGGTTGGAGCGATGCTGTCAGAAGGCGTTCTGTTCCCGGGAGGGTGGGAGGACCTGCTGGTGGCTTTGTGTTGGGATGAATAACATCTTAGGAGGGTATGCTCGATCTGGGCATCGCTGGACAATTTGTTAAATCCCATCCAAAAGGACATTAATGGTCATCTTAATATTTAGCAGTATTCACAAACATGTTCTCAACTTTTGTTTCCTAAACGCATTTCACAGCATTCATTCTGAGTTTTTCTGAGAAGCAGAATTAACTCATAATTAAATATAAGTGTTTTTCTGTGTATAAGGGAATTTCACATGCATTAGCTCAGTAATTTCTTACAAAAGGCCTGTGCTGTTAGCCTGATCATTAGTCTCAGTTTGCAGATGGGTCCACTGAGGCTTAGGGAGGTAAAGTGATTTATTCTGGATACAGAGTCAGGGACGAAGAACCCTGGTTTCGGTTGGTTTCAGCTAAATTTATTAGGCTTTTGTTAACACAGAAGGAGTGAGCATGTCACTGTAGGGGCTGCCCGACTCAAGTGCTCTGGCTTGGGTGTGGCTTAATTATTTGTGTTCCTCAAAGGACTGTCTATTAAAGGGTTGGTCTGCAAAGTGGCATGTTGTAGGGTGCTGTAAACCTCTAAGAGATGGAACCTCATAGCAGATCCCGTAAAGTCACTGTGGGTGTGCACTCGAAGGGGCTTGTGGGACCCCACCTGTCTTATCTCTGCTGTGGTTCCAGAAGTTACCCTTTGCTCCCACGTGCGCTGCTATTGTGGCATGCTGCCCTCACCAGAGGCCAGACCACGGGCTTACCTGATCTTGGACTTGTGTCTCTGTAAGCCAAATAAACCTTCTCTCCGTATAAAGTTAGTATTGTTTTGAAATAAGGAAAAGCTGAATAATATAAGAAGGGATCTACAGACTGCAGCTCTTAGACTCTATTACACTGGAATCCATTTAAATCAAACTTCAGGTCAAGGATACCTAGCCCCAAACTCCCAATCTGAAATGCTCTGAAATCTAAACTCTCTGAGTGCCAACTTGATGCCAGAAGTCTGATGGTTCAATGTATACAAACTGTTTCATACACCAAATTGTTTAAAATATTGTATAAAATTACCTTCAGGTACGTGTTTAAGGTGTACATGAAACAAATGAACTTCAGGTTTAGACTTGGGTCGCATTCCCAAGATACCATTATGTAGATGGAAATATTCCAAAATTTGAAAGAAATCCCAAATCTGAAACATCTGATTCCAGGCATTTCATTTAAAGGATTCAGCCCATGCTTCTGAGGTCCCGCCAGTATTTTGAAGAGTTTTACTATCAGGGTGTGTCAGGTGAATCTGTTTCTGGGGGACTCACCCAAAACGCCCATACCACACTTCCCTATATCTAGACACAATTTTCTCAAATACCTACATTCCTCTGTTTGATTTTGTTCCATTTTGCATTCAGTCTCTCTAGGCAAAATGAATGTTAAAGTTGAGGAAAATGTCTTTGTTGGAATGCCAGGTCTTAGCTCTTGTTTAGGACATTCTTAGGGTACATGCTTGTCGAACAGTGTATCAGATTAGCAGCTTAAGGGATCACTGGGGCCCTAAAGAAATAGGTCAAGGAAGTCTCTCCTGGATGGTGAGAATATTAATATTCAGTGGCATGATAACGCCGCTCCTGGGAGGTGGTGAGGAGAAAGAGACCAGCCAGAGTGAGCCAGGGCCGCAAATTCCCTCATTCCAGTGTGCCAGATCTAGCATTGTTAGTGGAACAGGAACTGACTGGGAAATAGGGGCCAAGGTCAAGTCAAGACCTTCCCATCAACCATCGTCTCCCACCCCACTCTGCTTCCCTGACTGCAGTACATCCACCGTGGTGTCCGACTCTCCATCTCCCTATACTGTCAGGAGTCAGAAAGGAAAAAAAAAAAAAAAAAAGAAAAGGAAGGGTCAGTTATAAGAGCTTCAAATAGAACAAGGAGCCAATGACAGGCAAGGAACCTAGAATGGAGAAAAGAGATGGAGGCTTAGCCGACAGAGGGTATTCAGACCCATTTCAAGTCAGTTACGAATTACTTTTATGCACGAAAAGGCGAATGCAAAAACTGTTAACAGGGCTTTAAGTGAAGCTAACAAAGGAGAGAGAGGTAGGGGTTATGGGAATCATAACCGAGGAATTTCCCTGGTTCATCAGACTTTGCTTCACTGTAACACTGGCATCCAGAATTTGTAGGGAATTTGAATCCTTAGGGTAAAAACAGAGTTGAGTGTAGTCCTGTATAATATATTTTGTTTTCTGGTTGCCTTATGAGCTGTCTACTTGGCTCAAGACTCTGGACTCAGAAGAAAGGGTTTTGAAATCTGTCCCAACAGTCCTAGAAAGGAGTCTCTTCCAGTGCTGTTATTTTAACAAGGGAGGTGAGCTTGGGTCCTAGGTTGGGCAGAAAACCACCTACTGGTCCTAAGTAGGTGCTTGGGTGCTTTCTCCTCTTGAAGTCTCACCTTAGAAGCGACTTTGCCTTTGCAGAACAAATGGAACATAATTGTTTCCTCCCAGTTTTAACTACTTGTTGATAACGGTTTGGGGTTGGAAACAGTGATGCCAGCTCTCCACGTGTGGTTTTGAGTCATTTTGGTCTGGGTTGTCTAAGACAAGCGTCTGCTGTTTTTTTTTCTTACAAATGATCATGAGGCTGTCTTATAAACTTTTGGCAGTGACTCATGAGGAAACCATGTTTTGCCTGTAAAAGTCTGTGTTTGCAAAGTGATTTTCCAGGGAAAAGGAAGGCAATCCCCTAAGAATCAAGCAGAATCCCAGTAGCTCAAGGCCTTGCGGGCACCTTTGCTGTTAGGCGCTTGGCCACTGAAGTGCTTTCCTCAGAAGAGGTGCCTCGGAGGCCGTGCTGCTCCTTAGGCCCAAGGTCGGAATGCAGTTCTCATGTGTTTCTCGGCTCTTAAGTTTCAGTTCACATTTTCAAGGTAAATGGGAAGTAGATTTTGTTGGTTTATAAAAATATCTTTTCTCTTCAAAATATCATTGTGACCACACAAGGTGCCCAGGCCATTTAACTTCTGATGGATCTGTTTCTCTTGCATTTTTATCAGATGGCTTTCCAAAGACATCCTTCTTTTATTTTGCTGATGGACTGTGGCTAAGGTTGCACAGCCATCTGTTCCCAGGAGGCCTTTACCTCCTTGTGGGCTCCTTAGGAATGGGCCACTTTTCTGTTTTCGTTTTACTCAGTGCCTGAAACTTTGGGAGTGTCTCCTACTAATAAAGAGGATTTGCACTGTGAGCTGCTTCTTGCATTTAGATTTAAGACTAGAAAGTAAGATAGATGGGGGCAGGATATTTCTATCACCTAGAAGAGTGTCCAGTACCCAGGAGGCACTCAGTGAGTACAGATGGGCCTCCACATGCACAGGTTCCACATCTGTGGATTCAACCATCCTTGAACTGGAAACATTCAAAAAACAAAATCTTGTCTGTATTGAACATGCACAGACTTTTTTTCTTGTGGATTATTGCCTGAATACAGTGTGCTAACAACTTAACAGCAGTTACATTGTATTATTTGTTATTAGTATCTCAAAGTCATTTGGAGTGTATGAGAAGATTTAAAGAATATCTGTATGTATAAGTTATGTGCAAACATTGTACCATTTTACATCCGGGACACTGGCACCCATGGTTTTGGTGTCTACTGGGTGGGGGTGTCTTGGAACCAATCTCCCACCGACCCTGAGAGAAGATTCTATTTACAGTCTGCAGGAGTGTATCTACCGTCTGTCGTAGATAAAAAGTCTCCAGTGTGTCCTCTAGAGAGGGTGGCCTTTGGTGTCTCCTCCTCTGTATGTGGGGGAGACTAGCTAGTTCCTCCACCTTTCAGAATAAATTAAGTGTCCTACAGGTTCAGTTCTTCCCTTCGGCCCTTGTATTCCCAGTGCCCTACCTTTTAGTCTCACCATTATTTTAGGACAAAAATGAATATTCAAATTGGTTTATATCTACTTAGGATGCCATAAACGTATTAAGCACTTTATAAATATTATTCATCATCATGATTTCAGCAATGTCTCCATATCTTCTATTGTATTGAGTTTCATAGTCATTACAGCAATTTCAAAAATCAAGATGGATACATTCTCAACTTTATTAACTTCTGCCAAATTCCTTCTCAACCTTAGTGGAGAAAATAGCCTCCCTTTTTTTATTTAGCAGCATGAGTAGTTACATTGACATATTTTAAAATATTGAGCAGTGCTGCACAATTTGGCTATGTACATTTAATGTAAGATTTTTGAGTCCAGAAGGGACATTTGTAGTTTGTGCATGTGTGTGTATGTGTGTGTGTGTGTGTGTGTGTGTGTGTGTGTGTGTGTACACTCGCTGTGGCAGGTGTTGCCGTGGAGTTATGCTGGTCTCATTGGAAGAATGGAAAGCTTTTCTTCCCTTCTGTGTGTGTTGCAATTGGTATTGGAATTATCTGTTCCTTAAGGATTCATAGAATGTGGCTGTGTGAAATTATGGTGTAATTTGGTAAGGATTATTCCATGAAAATCTACTACAGTTTTGTTTCTGGTAAGTTGCTGTGTGTACAATTGCCCATTCATCCAGGCTTTAAAAAATATTATAATTTAAAAATATAAAAAATTTAAGTATTATAACAATCATTATAATATTTAAATATTTATATGTAATAAAATTTTAAGCCAAGTAGCTTATTAGTCACATGTTCCATGAATAATCTGTTTCTTTTCATATTCTTTTTTTTTCACTTTGGTTATTTAAGACCTTATCTTATTTCTTGGCCTTACATCTCTTGACGTGGTTGCTCAACTGTTTTTAAAAAAGACCTATCATTTCTTATTTATTAATACAAGTAGTTCAGGCTGTAATAATTCGGTTTTGATCTCATTTTTGACATAAAGTTTGTTTTGGAGAATTTTTTTTAGAGATGGTATAGTTTATTGGTTTTCTGGTTTTGTTATACATACTTTACAGCATTGAATAGAATTATCATCTATTTAATTTCTACTTTTATAATTTGCTGAGACTTTATTTTTTGTCTAATAATAGTCCAAATATTCCATGAAAATGTGTAAAGAAGTTGCATCTCTGTTTTAAGGTTTGTAATTGCAATTATGTATTAATTTGAATGTAACTTATAATTACATTTGTAATTTATTATTTCTTATTCACTTGATAATTTTTTGGCAGAAAGATTAATCCAAACACTTCTGTAATTCTTCTACTTTTGTTCTTCATATAGATTTTGCTATGTAAATATTGATGTTATGTTTATAAGTCTTAGATATTGATTGTGGATCGGACTCTCTACAATTTTAAAGTAGCTCTTCCTTATTGGTGCTATTTGCTTTGAATTCAGTGTGTCTGATGTTAAGATCACCACTCCTGATTTTATCTGGTTTACTTTGGCCCAGGCTTTTATTTTCAGCATTCCTGTGTTGCATTATTTTAAGTGTCATATATATATATATATATATATATAATTTTTTCCACTGAGGGTCATGTCTGGGTGTCTGTTTTGTTTTTCAATACAATGGAAATTTATCAATTTATATAACAGGTAACATTTAGTCTTAATTCCATAATCATATTTTATGTTATTCTTTGTTTCATTGTTTAAGTTTTTATTACATGTTCTGGATTTTGTTGAAAAATTTTCATGTTGTATTGAAAGATCATCATATGTTGTAACTCTTAGTGATAACCTCTATAATTATACCTATGGCTTCATAGATATAGACAGTATCTATTTTTGCCCCATAAGAAGAATTAAGTATTTTTTCACTTGTTTTTACCTTCCATTCTTTCATTTTACCATCTAATATTTGTTGATTATATGTGTATTTTGTATATCTTAGCTATATTCTGTTTATATATATAAGATATATATATATATATATATATATAATTTTTTGTACTGGGGATTGAACCTGGGGAGTGCTTTACCACTGAGCCACATCCCCAGCACTTTTTATTTTTATTTTTTTTTAGTTTGAGACAGGGTCTTGCTAAGTGCCTGAATATTTTTTCGGGGAACTTGAAGATCACCTGGTCATTGCAGGAATAATTTTCATCTATCCTGTGTTTTTAAAATCTTTTCACCAGTGTTTTCCCTTTGGGCTACATGATCTCATTTACTAAGGAATACTATTGTGTATAGTATTTCTTTTGAACCTACCATTATTTGTGGATCCAACAAATAAAGGATATTCATAAGAGGCAGTACACAGCCAATAGGGTGGGGAGGAATTAATCTTATGTTTTATTCTTCAATTTAGATTTCAATAATGTACTTTCTTTTTTATATTGGCTTTTAAATTCGTGTTCAGTTTCTGGCCCACAGACGCCTAGATCTGTTTCAGACACACCTGTGCTGGTCCTGTGTGCTGCATTGTGTTTTAGTTTATGCTCTGTAAATGACCTGGCAGAGGCACCTTTTCATTTCCATCCTGTTTATTTATGATCACTTCAGCATTTAACAATGTCAGTCTGAATCCACGAAGCCTCCTGAGCTGGTAACAGACTGAAGCTGGTGAGCTTACGTGCTGTGCCATGGTGCAGTCATTGATGAGTAGATCGTAACACATGCCAGGCTGGAGCTGGCCTCTGAGGTTACCATGTGATCTAAACAATCATTTAAAAAGGACATTTGTTTGTATTTGTAGTATTTTTAAATTTTTTTAATTTGTTGTACATGACAGTAGAATGCATTTATATATTTTGATAGATCATATATAACTGGAGTGTAATCTCTCATTTTTCTGATTATACATGTTGTAGGATCACATTGGTCATGCAGTCAAATATGTATGTATTTGTAATATTAATGTACATTTAGTGTGGGGAATTTGAAAACTGCATGTGTGTGTGTGATAGAGAGAGAGAGAAAGAAAGAGAAACACAGAGAGACAGAGAGAGAGAGACAGTGAGACATAGAGAGAGACAGAGACAGGTAGAACCCATAATCTTGTGGGTACCAAGCCCTACTTAGCTTGGTTTTGTGTTTCCTTCTATACTAAACTATATACACATGCATATATAATTTTATTAAGTCGCATGCATGTTTGTACCTTAAATTTTGCATTATCATGTTTTATCACATTGGTAAGCATTTGTTCCATACTGTTTTTGTAATGACTATGCAAATTCTAAGTTTAGAGTCTGAAAAGTAGAGTTAATAGGTGGAAGTTCCAGTTTTTTGTTTTTATGTGTTTCATGATGAAATACAGTGTGTTCTCAAATATAACACACCCCTGAGCATTTTTAAGGCTTAATACCTACCATGAGGCTGCTTCTGAGAAGGGCTGTGCATTTCGCCACCCCACAGGGAGCGTGTATGCACAAACGACCACCCTCCCTGGCACATTCAGCCTTTAACCTTGTGAATTTTAAACTTCTGTTTTCAGTTTAATGTAGGAAAGATGGCATTCCATTGCTTTAATGTTTATTCCTTTCATAAATGGAGTTGAGTACTTTGTGATGTTTTTAGTTAATTGTATTTCTTCTGTGAATTACCAGAAGAGTTCCTTTGCCTGTCGTCTGCTAGAGTGTTGGAGTCTTGCTTATTTCCTTTTAGGACATTTCAAATATTTTGCCTTTTTCATAATTTTGTAAATGTGTGCGTGAACCTATGTGTATTCACAATTTTGTGCTCCTATTTAGGCACAATAGTTAGCTACTGCTGCATAACATAATATTCTAAAACTTAATGGCTTCCAGCAGTCATCATTTGTTAATTGTTTGTTGGTCTTTTGGTTTTCCGTATGTTTTTTCTGGTCTTGGCTAGACTCTCTCATGCCTCTGTGGTCACCTGGAAGTAGAGCAACATTCTGCTGATCATAGGGAGGTCTCTTACATTTGGGGCTCTGGCAGGCTGACTGATTTCTGATGGCCAGGCTAGGGCAACTGGGCTCTTCTCCTTTAGCATTTCAGCTTGGCTTCTTCAAGTGGCAGAATTCCAAGAAACATTTGGAGCTGGCACACAGCTCCTGCTGACACATTCTACTAGCAAAAGCAAGTCACACAACCAGACCAGATTCAAAGGTTGGGGAAGTAGACTCTACTTCTTAATGGAAGGGAACTGTAAATTTTATATATTGCAAAGCACATAAATTTAGCGAGAAGTTGATAATTGGAACCATTAAAAAAATCTTTCACAGTTAATAAGTTTTTTTTTTTTTTTTTTTTTTTTACTGAATCATTTTAGGATATTTATCATTTTGTGTCAGTATTTTTCTAGGGTATATCAAATAAACTTTTTAATAATTAAAGTACAAGAAAATTTTATTTACTTTGTCTTTAATTTTATATCTATTCCTGTTGTCCTGGTTAATATCTGTTGCTTATTCCAATGTATAGTTATTGGCCTATGATGTTTTATTATTTCTTTGAGACTTGTAATCTTAATTCCTACTGCAGTCCATTGTATTTCTGTCCATTCCTATTAATTTTTCACCTTGCTGTTTTCTGTCCCTGTTTCTCGTAAGGCATAGTAGTGTCTTTCCTGCTTGTGAGGCTTCCAAGAAGTCTTCAGAAACGTTCTTTGGGTTCCTTTAATGAAACATCTACTCCTGGTTTTCAGGCTATAACTCTCTACAGTATCTCATTCTCTGATACTTTGAATATAAATCTTCCACTTTGGAATTCAATGCTTCCTTTGGCTGTTTCTCAAACTGTGCCCATACCCTCCTGCTTTGTAAAAGTCTCTCCCTATTCAACTAGATTTCCATGCATAACATTCCCATGGACGGTGCTGACCCAGATGTTGTAGGAGGGTCACCGAAGAAAGAAGCTGAAGACATATGCAAAGTGGATGCTCCTGGGCCAAAAAGAATGGAACCCTGAAACGGGTGCCAAGTTGGGCTGATGGGACTCTTGGCTTCCCTGAGGGGTATGGAGTCAAGGCAGATGAGAGTATCCGGCTGGCCACTCATTACACTGAACCCTTCTCCTTCATTTCTGCTCGTTACCTTTCCTTTTGAGCCATGCAAGCATCTCGAGAACAAGCGATTTTAGGCTTGGTTCTGAAGATGGCAGCAAACCCGCTATGCTCACTACAGAGGACGCATCCTCCTGCATCACCTGGGTAGGCTCCAGAGCCACCGTCAGGAAATAGCTTGGGCTCTTGTAGTGAGGCTGCCAGTCGGGGCTGGGATCAATCTCTTGGTCAGTCTCTGGTGACGCTCACAATTTTCAGTTAGGGGCTTCCTCTTGGCTGGTCCGTTTTGTTCTTTTTCCATTGGTAGAATTTACCTTGCCTTAACGTTGCATGGGGATTGGTGTTAACCTACCCTTCCCTCTGTCTACTTCCTCAGGCCGTCCTCTGTTGAGTGGAATATTCAAGGTACTGCTGGTTTTACATCTATCTTCACAGGCAAATTCTATTTAAAATGAAGGAGCCATAAGATCACATTTGCCTAGTGAATTCATACAAGCCTTTAGGCACATGGATTAAAAAAAAACTGTGTCCACTGGGAAAAATGAGAAAGTGAACTAATTTCGGGAAGGATGAAAATGTGGAACCTGGTAAAAAGAGCATTCACGTATTTGGGGTTAGACTGATCTCAGGCAGTGATACCACTGTTGGATTTTCTTCACCCACCTCCAAAATTATAATAAAAGTTGGAATCACACCCTGAACATTCTTGACTCCCTTAACACTTTCTGGATTGTTTTCATTGAGGAAATCTCTTTTGCCTTTGGCCATCTATGCCTTTTCCTGAACATCATCATCAGGAGCACTTTTGCCAGAAGCAAGAATGTTTTCTTTTCCAATGAATGATCAGTCTTCCCTATTTAGTAGCACCACATGCTGATTAAATTCTATAACCATCCAGCTAGAATCTCTGCAGAAGTCTATAAAACTAACTCTATTTATACTGCCCAAATATCACCAACATAACATTAAGTATATCCTTATTTGTGAGCACAGTTAGCATACCAAAAGTGTTCAAGTCCAAGATCTGTGCATATTATATCAGTCTCATTGAAGCACTCATGATCTTCATTTGTTTGTACCATGGACCAACAATTTGCAAAAGACAGGAATGTGTATGTGTGTGTGTGTGTGTGTTTGGAATTTATGATTCTTACATCAGCAAAGTAATGGATTTGAATTGTTAACTGAGAGGTAGACCATATTTCCAAAGTTGAATCTGGTTATAATTATTAGACTTGTTGAAATGAGATTTTACCTGTATTTATCTAGTGCAATTAGACAAAATCTTAATGGGCAATAGATACTGGTCTCTTATTTTTTCTTTAAGTGATGAAATGGTTTGTCTCTGTTGATTTTCAAGGGATTATGTCTTGAAACGTTAAAAAAGAAAAAGAATTTTTGTCTATTTTGGATTTCATAGAACAAATTTAACTGTATACTTCTTTTTCATTTTTCTTTTATTCTCTTTTGATCCTTGTCTTAATGATTCATGTAAAGATAAAAATACGTTGGAGCAGTCATTTTATAATGACTCCAAGCCAAAGAATAAGTAACTCTGTGGAATGAATGTTCACTGAAAATCACTGTTTCTCTACTGACACCTGAGAACAAACACAAGAAGAGTATTAAAACTGTCATGATCAACTCTACAGTTTGATTTTATAAGGCCATTTCTAGGGTTGCTGAAACTCAGTGTAGAAACAAAGTATTGTTGGGTCAGCAGGGTGCTGAAATGTAATTTACTTAATAAAGGCATAATGGGAACATAAAATAACTCTAAAATAGCTATTTTTATTTGAACATCTTTATGTTAAACTAAATTAAATTTGGCATAACTATTTTAATATAACACACTTGACTTAAAAGTAAGGATTTTTTTCCCATTATAAACTGTGGCTTGAAAAATTGTTTAATATATTGCTTCATCAAAAAAAAAAAAAAAAAAGTAAAAGACACAAGCTAGACGAGGCTTTCCTGAGAAATGTCAAGAACTTATAAAACTATAACCAAAGGCAGAGTGACGGTTGTGAGAAGATGACAGGAGATGTTTCCAGCCCTTCTGCAATGTGACTTGTACTCTTAAATTCCTGAGCCACCTGTCTCTTCAGAAGTGAAGGAAAGGTTGCTCCTGGGTGTACCACAGAGTGCCAGCTCGTGCCAGGTTCATGCCGATTGCATGGACTGTGCTGAACAGTTGATAAGCTCTGGTTGCCCCTGAAGGCCCAGCAGCAAGCTCATCTTCATGTTCTGGAGATTTCTTTGCCTAAGATGTAAATGTTGAGAAGGGTGCCGTCTTATATAGAAATAAAAGACAATTTGAAAAAAGACAAGAACTAGGCACAAAAGGGCAGAATAAGTTGATGTCTAAGATTTAAGTGCCCATCTGGAATTGATGTTGTGTAAATTACTAGCATAAGCAGATGGCCACGCTGGCTCACGTTTCTTTCTTCCAAATTTTTGAACATTGAATAATTTTCTTTACTTTGAAGGACACATTGAAAGTGATCTTTAACACACACACACACACACACACACACACACACGCACACACAGAGTTTAGTATATGGCCAGTGAAGTACAATTCATTCCAACAAGGATATTTCTTTTCTTTTTTTCTTTTCTTTTTTAAGCACATGTTCTGTGTTCAGGGACTTTTCTGCAGCACCTTCTCCTGATAAGAATTATTTCCCCAGAACACACCAGCTTAGAATTACAGGGGTGCTAACATCCAGAACATTAGCTCTACTTCTCTGGCTCTGGTCCCTCCTTCCTGTCCGGACCCTGAAAGACTTCAGACTCTCTCCCATCTGTTTCGAGGACCCCAGGGATTAGCTCTGAGGGCCTGGGCGTGGCTTAGCAGTTAACAACTACTCGACAGTTGGTGAAGCTGTGGAGAAGTGGCCAGCCACAGCCTCTCGGCCCACATTGGAGCTGCCTGCAGACCAGGCTGCTCTGCTGGGTCCTTTGACCCCCACAGGTGTGAGTGCTGCCAAGATGCTTGCTGCCCCTGCAGGGCCAGTGGCTTTCTGGTGCCAGAGCACCTCGCCTGGTGTGTTTGTGTGTGCTTTGCCAGATGGTGTGGACGTGAGTGTGACATCTCGTAGAAGTTTCGCAGAGATGGTTTCGGCCTTCTGAATGACATACAGCCCGCATCAGCCCTGCTGTGAAACAGGTGCACCCCTCAGCAGGTTCTGTTAGTGGAACAGCGAGGATTGCGAGAACCAGCCGGAGGTGGGAGGCATCCAGGGGCTGCAGCAGGGTGTGAAGGGGCAGGAGGAGAGTTAGGAGGGGGTCGAGAGCTGGGATGGGGAGGACGGCATTGCCGTGCGCATGGGCAGGCGGGTAGGCACCTGGAGCAGCCGCCCAGCTTCATTGCACTTGCTCTTTCCCGCTTCCTGGCGTTCCCTTCAACCAGCAGAAGTCAGAGGGCAGAGGAGCTCCTGTGGCAGGGAGCAGGGTAGAGAGAGACCGAGGCAAGGTCTGGAGGACCCAGGGAAGAGCATGTCTCAGAACTCCTCACCCTCCCATCCTTGCAGCGCACCCACGGGCTTAGGAGCTGGGCTGAAGCTGAAGTCTGTGAAGCAGATGCCCTGCTGTACTCGGTGGTCCCTCCTCTGTGCAACAGTGACAGATTGTAATCGCCATGCTTGAGGCCTTACCCAGAAGGCCCGGTACTCATGCAAATAAACCCTGTGTGCTGCGTTGGCCCAAGACGTCAGCCAGGTCGGCCCTGTTGTGCCTGGTGTTGGTCAAGGGAGGTTAGGTGTGATGTGGGGGAAACCTGAAGTGGCTTAATCCAGTGGAAAGTGCTGCTTGCTCACCTTCCAGTCCAGCTCTCCTTGGTCTTGTAGCTGTGTCTTCTGGAATTCCGAGCCTCCAGGATCACCTTGAAGGAGAGGGGAGAGAGAGGAGCACCCAAGATGGTCAGCCCTGGTGTGGCTGGCACTGAGCACTTGCACTCAGTCACACTGCTCTAACCTGCCTGCAAAGAAAGGCAAGGAAGGCGGTTAATAGTCTGTGCTGTACCTGAATCCCAACCTAAGCACGCCTGAGAGCGAGCTGGGACCCCTCAACACACGCAGACTGATCCTCAGCCTATGTCCACTTAGTATCTATTAGGTCCAGGTGTCCTAGGGATTTCCGTCAGCTCCTGTGAAACTTGAATGTTTAACCAGTTCCTCTATGTATGTTATTTTACTCCCGAAATCCATTCTTTGAGAGTGCCGTGGGGAGATGTACTTTTTTTTTTTTTCTCCAATTGAACAAAGGTGATGCAAACGGATAGACATCTGTTGTTATTAAAGATTCATGACTTTAAAAACATCTCCCCAAATTTTAATACTTTAATCAAGTTATTAATTTGGCCCTATAAAATGTCCATGCCTATTAAAAGTGGATGTTAACCAAAGCAGAGCTTTTGAAGATGCTGTTTCTTAATGTTAGAACAAACAGCGAATTATGTTATGATGAGCAGTTCGTGAGGTGAACTGATTTAATGTCAGCACTCATTAGAATCTTAACTGTGCCTGTCTCATTGTGTCAGAGACTTAGAAACATTGAAAATTCCATACAAAGGACCAAAGACCAGAGAAATAATGAAATACTATTTAACCTTTCTTGCCCTAGAAAATTTAGGGCCACCATATAGTGGCAATTTTTTCCATTATTATAATCAGTTAATTCTTATTCATAAAATGTCTATTCAAGGCATAAAAAGGTAGCTATTATAACAATGAGAACAGTATCAAACAGGGGCTTTGCAGTTAAGAACCTCAGCTTAATTCCATATGCAAAGTATTATAACTGGGAATAAGGCACAAAATAATTCATGTGTTAAAAATTAGTCTATCTGCCAACATTTTCTAGTAAATGATTTCATTGCTAATTAGTGGCATTTATGTGATACATTCTTGGCATGAGACTTCATGAAATTGGTGAGCACTGTGTAAATCAGAAAACTATTTTAATTCTTGATTCTCTTCCCTTTATATGCTGTATCAATCAGTTTATTATTGCCATAATAAAATAACTGAGGCTGAATACTTTATAATGAAAAAAGGTTATTAAGTTCACACTTCTGGAGGTTCAGGAGCATGGCACCAATGTCCTGGTAATGACCCCCTTGACTGCATCACAACATGACCAGTGACTTTATAGAATAAGTCATGAGAGAGGGAAAGATCACATAGAGAAATAGGAAGCCAGAAACCAAGGAGTGGCCAGTGTTACTCTTTTTTTATAGCAACTCACTCTTAGGAGAACACATCTGAGAGATCAGTAATAAGCTCTTCTGAGGGCAGAGCCTCTGATAGCGAAGTCACTTCTAACTGCAGTTTTGCCATCTCTCCCTTTGCCACACTGAGGATGGGCTTCCAGAGCGTGAACTTTGAGGGGAAGCACTGCGACCATTTCCAAGCCATAGCATACGCCAAGTGACCCGGTGCCTTCACCCGCCACCGCAGCTTCAAGCCATCTGGGTCTGTTACAGGGACGGGCCTCTCGCTCCTTCATGAACAGTTCCTCCTTTGCGGTGGGTAAGGACACTTGATGTGCACCACCGCTGTTGACCAGAGTGAAGCTGCTGAGGACCCTCAGACAGCCCAGCGACCAGGGCCTCACCTGCATCGTACCTGCTTGCTCTGTTTTCCTCAGATTTTTTGCTACTATAGGACCTGACCAGAACAATTGTAGAGGAGGAAAAGTTTATTTGGGGGGCGGCTCACAGTTTCAGAAGTCTTAGTCCTTAGAAGGCCAGCTCCATTCCTAAGGGGCTTGTGGTGAGGCTGATCATCATGGCGGAGTGTGTGGCAGAGGAAGGCAGCTCACATGGAATCAGGAAGCAGAGAAAATCCGCTCCCCAGATACAAACATATACCCCAAAGCCACACCCCCATTTCCACCTCCTCCTGCCACACCTACCACTTCAGGTACCAGGCAGTTAATCCCTGTCAGGGGATTAAATCACTGACTGGGTTAAGACTCACAACCCAATTATTTCTCCTCTGATCCTTTTTGCATTGTCTTACATGTGATTTTTTTGGGGTCACCTCACATCCAAACTATAACACTCTCTGAAGATTTGCAAGCAAGAAGGTGTATTTGTAACTAAGAACAAGAACATTGCCATCCCATCTACCATGGATCCCCAGATTTCAGGGGCCATGTGCCTTTGCTGCGTCTTTCTTATCATGGAGAAAAGTAAAACCTCCCAGGCCTACTGGTGTTTGCCAGCCGAGCCTTTTAGAAAGGACTGTGCGTTCAACTTCCTCTGACTTAGGTAGCTTTTTTCTCCCTTGTACTTCAAATGTAGCTAGATTTCCTCCTAGTTAGAGAATTGCTCTAAGTTTCCTGGAATTCCCATGATATTTTAAGGAAGCTCTGGTCAGTATGAACTTCAGTACAGTGGCATTCACCAGCTGAGAGGTGTTCCTGGAGGAGTTGGGGCCAACATCTGTGCTGTTTTTACATTCCTGGGGGCTGGGCTTGGGGCAAGATTCCTTATGGCAGCCCAAGCATTGCTGGGAAGATAAACCCATGCCTTAAAAGCCACATGGCCAGGGGCTGCTTTGGGGACTCTCTACAGCAGTGAGGAGCCTAGGCTAAGGATACCAACAGGATTTACTGAACGCCAACCAAGTGCCGTCCTGTCCCAGAATAGTTAACATTTATTATCCTCCATCCACACATCAGCAGCTTTACCAGGGTTTAATACATGAATTGCCTTTGGTGCCTGGTGCTCAGTTCTAACGTCAGATGGTCATGAATATGCTATCGGCAGGGTTTTCTTCACCCAAGTGCTGCATTTCAGCCTAATGTGACATGTAACAGTTGTCAGGGCCCCGTTGAGTTGGTATTGCCCATTGCAATATATGGTTTAAATGCCACTCCACCATCACATAACTGACAAGAGGCTGAAAAATACTGTTGCAAAGAAACCTCCCACTGAAGGCGATTGTAACAATGCAGGCGTAACCTTAAAACAGTAAGGAGGCACACCTGTATCCCAGGACTCGGAAGGCTGAGGCAGGAGGATGGCAAGTTCGAGGTCAGCCTCAGCATCTTCCCAAGGCCCTGTCTCAAAATGAAAAGGGCTGGAGATGTGGCTCAGAGGTTCAGCACCCTGGGATTCAATCCCCAGTGCCGGCCCCCCACCAAAAAAAATAAAAAATATATAAAGTAGTAAAAGCATAGCCAAGCTGGTGCAACCAGGTTTCTAGAAAAAACAAAACAAAACAAAACAAGGAGAAGAAGAAAAAAAAGCCAGTCTAATTGGATCTGACACACATCAGTCAAAACCCTATAAATGATCGAGATATTTGAAATATGGATTATTCCTTCTGTTGTTAATTATGAATTTTGCCCCTAAATGTGTGTGTCCAAGATATAAACTGATGATCCTCTAAATCTCTGGCTCTGAAACTTGAACCCTGAGACACCCTGGGGAACCACAAAGAACTTCCCGGGGCACCGCCGGATGTTACACGTTTTCATAGAAGATTCCGTGCCATCTGTCGGACACTGCGAGACGCCACTGGAGGCAGCTTGTGGTTTCGGCACCAGTTCTCTCGCTCTCCTTTTGATGATGCCGAACGAGAGCACGGTGGGTCTTGTGATAAAAAGCAGGTGCCCCTCGAAGCCCGGCATGTTCGCCCATCCCATTCTGAACAATTGGGGCCACTCAATAATTAAATTTAGGTTCGTCCTTGTGGAGTAAGTTCTGAGCTGTCTGGATCCACCTCTGATAAACGGGACTCTAAGTGATTTCTTTTGGCCTGAGCCTCGTGAGGAACTTCACTGCGACACCAACGACCCTGGTAACCGAGACCATTTAAGATCCTCAGCTTTAAAACCATGATAACTAGCAAGACGATTTCAAAACCTAATCTAGGAAAATCCTGCACATTTTTTTTTTTCTATAAAGGTAGTTTGAAATCACATTTTAACAGGAAGGATCGTTACATCTTTAACAGGAAGGATGCTTTGCATCTTTTTGGAAGTCTCCTAAAATGTGTTCCTACCAGATTTACAGACTTTCATTGGGCCAAACTCAGTATTGATCTGGAGATGTCAGCTGCCTGGAATTTCCCAGAGTCTTGGCTGCTGTGGGCTTGATTGGGCTCCTACAGCTGAGATGAAACACTCGGAGTTGCCCGGCGTGAGCGGATGCCTCGCACTCCTTCACCCTTCCTGGTGGAAAATGGGCCCCCCCCTCAGTTACGGCTCCACGTCCTGCAAACATTGGATTCCAAGCGCGTCTCCTCTGCAGTCCAGTGTTCAGGTCTGCGTGGAACCTCACTGGTAGCCGTTGGCACCTGACAGCCTTTCAGACAGCACTACCCTGGAGCCCTGGTCTGGGGCTCTGTGTGAGCTCCTCTCCCTTTTCTGGAACAGAGAGACCCCAAAAGCCTCTCCGTCGACCCGGTCATTGGCTCTGGCCTCTCCCTCCTTCCTCAGCTGCTCTGGCCAGTCTCTTCTGTGAGTCACCTTGCAGGTTATTTCCCTGCCTTCCGAACCCCACTTTCTAGGCAGCGGCTCCTTGTTTCCTTCTCGCATCCTTTTTCCTTACCACTTCTCGCTAGTTAAAATCCCACTACTTATTTTCACTGTCCCCAGCCCATGCGTCTTCTCATCCAGGGTCATTTCATGCTCAGAAACTCTTAGGAGGAGCCCACCACTCTCACTGTCCCCGAGTTCAGTACTGTCCCGTTTTAAAGATTCACACTGGGTAACCTTAGGAACAGAAGAACCTGGTTCATGGCCTGGACTTTCCCCAGGCAGTCCCCTTAGTGTGCGATCCTGTTGACTCATACACACCTGCACATAGTTCATGCCACCTGTTGGCTTGTGAAAAGTAAATCTCTGTACCTACGTGGTAAAGAGGCCTGGGACTTACTTTCAATGTGACAAGACCACACATGCTAGAAATTGTCCCTTGTAAATTTGTCTTTCATTTGGCAAATTCTGCTAAATGATGAAGTTATGATGACATTGGAGATGTCACTGCAGGTAACTGCAGGTGAAATAAAAATACATGGTTTCCGACCTTAGATCTTGTAGCAGTAAGAGCTCAAATAATGATAAGAGTTCAGTGTGACACAGCCAAGCGACCTGATCACACCAGAACATGGAGGGAGCTCAAGTGTTCAGTGACAGACCGCACAGCACACACCTCAGGGCCACGGGTGGTGACTTGAGTTACTGTCACAGAGTGCCCCTCACCAGGCAGCTTAAACCACAGAAACTTATTTTTCTGTGGTGCCAGAGGCTGGAAGTCCAAGGTCAGGTGTGTCGGCGAGGTGTCTCTCTCCTTGGCCATCTGGGGCAGTCTTCTGCTGTGTCCTCCCAGAGTCTTGGTCTATACCTGTGTCCTCCTGTCCTCTTCTTAAAGGGAGGCCAGGCACGTGGGGTTAGCACCCTCCTGCAGCCTCATTTTACCCTGTTCACCTCTGTCTTCCCGAACTGTCACCTCCTGCAGTCCCGGGGGGTAAAACTTTGGCATGTGAGCATCAGGCAAGACACGATTCAGACAGTAACCTGGTGTGTGGGGAAAAGTAAAACCAGTGAGGAGTGATGCGTATAGAAGAGGGAAAGGCTTGTGTCAGAGGGCGTAGATGCTGAGCCGACTGAGGAGGGAGGACACGCTGAGCTCACGAGGAAATTCCCTGCAGGCAGCCTCGCAGCATCAACACTGAGGAAGACGCATCGGAGGAGATGAGTGCAAGAGGCAGGGCACTGAGCCTTTGTGGCTCAGCGAAGCGTGGCTTCTGAGGAGGGAGCTTGGACCTGCAGATGCCGTCTGGTTCCTCTCCAGCGGCTCAGTGGCTCTGTCCTCTGATGATGTACCTCCGTTCTGAGACAGGGAGAGTGCACCTCTATTGCACCTGGCCCCTTGCCTAGCTACCAGGGAGAGCTCACCAGCAGCAGTGAAGGCGTGAACTGGTGGCTGAGGCAGCTGGAGTCAGGGCCTCTGCAGGTGCAGTGTCATGAGAGGAGGAAGAGGACCACGGGGCTGCACGGGTCCAGGTGTGCAGAGCAGAACATCACTGGGCACAGCAATAAGAAGTCATTTTGTGAAATTTTAACATTAGTGTGATTCTCCTTGTCCAAAAAATAATTCCCTTCAATGTTACTAATTTCTGCTGGATTTTGGAGAGATGAGAAACATAAAGACCATATAAGTGTCAAGCACTGGTGTGCTGGACTGCTGGCCAAGAGAGCGTCCTGAAGCATGGAGGACAGTAGGAGGCACAGCATGAGTGGGCTCTCCTCACAAGCAAGGAGGAGCTCCGTGCAGCTCCCCTCACGAGCAAGGACGAGCTCCGTGCAGCTCCCCTCACGAGCAAGGACGAGCTCCGTGCAGCTCCCCTCACGAGCAAGGACAAGCTCCGTGCAGCTCCCCTCACGAGCAAGGACGAGCTCCGTGCAGCTCTCCTCACGAGCAAGGAGGAGCTCCGTGCAGCTCTCCTCACGAGCAAGGATGAGCTCCGTGCAGCTCTCCCTGGAGGAGTGCTCTCTGTGGAACTGCTCTCCAGACTCATGCCCTGTGTAAGCCCAGGTGTGGAAGAGGAGAAGGGTCCATTTCAAGGCTTCCCAGGGAAGTTTAGGCAGCAGGGCCCAGAAGTTTCCTCCTGTCAAAGTTCCAACAAGGCAGTGGGAGTGATGGGGGGCCATGTATGGGGGTGAGAAAAGATGGGGGCACCAGAGCCACATTGCCCATGTTTAAAGCCAAGTACTGCTTTTTTGCCATGTGCCTTTAGAAAAAGTTCCTCCATTCTCCGTCACCTGGTCTGTTGGAGGATGATAACAATGCCAGCGAGTACCAGAACGTGGACAGTAGACCAGTGAGTAATGTGCCTGTAATGTGCCTAGAATAGTACGTGGCAGGGTGCGAGTGCTCAGAGACGGGGCGTGGTCACAGTTAGTGCAGCTCTAACAATGCTGCACGCAGGATGGATGGAGCAGTCGGGACGAAGCCTGCCTACCTCAGGGTGGGTCCATTTATTTTACTGGGCATAAAAGCTTTAACCCTGCTCTTTGGATCTGTGGGCGGAAACTGTTCTCTGGACAGTTACAGCACAATCAGGCACAGTGGAGAATGGCAGCATTGCTAGTGACTCTGATATGCAACTTGGAATTTCTATATTTAGAAGAAGTTGAATTTATTCAAGTGTCACTGAAATGTCACTGTCTACAGGAGGTACCCACTCCCTACTACTTCATCATACTTTTTTAAAATTTGGTAGCAGGGATTGAACCCAGGGGGTGTTCAACCACTGAGCCACATCCCCAGCCCTTTTTAAAACTTTTTTTTATTTTGAGACAGGGTCTTGCTAAGTTGCTGAGGCTGGCTTTAAACTTGCAATCCTCCTTCCTCAGCCTCCTGAACTGCTTGGATTATAGGCATGCACCACCGTGCTTAACCATCATTCTTCTTAAAATCTCTTTATGGTGGTTATTACTATGTTATATTTTCTGGTTTGTTTAATTTATTCATTTACTTATGCATTTAACCATTACATACTGCACTTCTACCATGCATCAGCCACTGTGTTAGTTACTGGAGACAGGGATGAACAAAATGAAAGTCCTGGTCCTCATGGGACTTAGACTGTAATGGGCAAGGAAGATTAAAACTAAACAAGTAAACACGTAGTCAATATAGTATTTCAGATGGTGTTGAGCTCTGCAGAAGAAAATGAGATGCTTGGCTGGGGTAAGGGAAGACCTCACTTCACTGTGGATGGAACTTGGGCAAAAATCTGAAGGAAGAACATGGATAGCTGTGTGGGTAAGAAGTGCTCTTAAGCATGAGGAATGGCCGGCAAAGAGTGCAAAGTAACCTTGTATTTATGTAGCGATAAGGAGGTCAGTGTAGCAGAAACAAAATGGGTGAGTTAATGTGTTAATTAGCTTTAATAACTAACACACACACCAAGCAAACTTGATAGTTTAAAACAACAATCCTTTATTCAGTTCAGGAATCTTTGTGAGCAAGTAGACTGGGCTTAGCCAGGCAGTTCATCTGGTCTTGACTGGGCTCACTCACTTCTCTGCAGGAAGCTGAGTGCTGGTCAGTGTTGGGGCTCTCAGGTCGGGTGGCTTCTCTCTGGTCCACATTGACCTCTCGTACTCCAGACAGTTATCCCACGTCTTGACAAGTTACTTCTGCCATGCTTGGTTGGTCCAAGCCAGTCTCACGGCCAAGCCTAGCTTCTAGGGGAGGAGGATCAGTCTCTGCCTCCTGATGGGAAAAGCTGCAGGGTCTGGTGCCATTTTTGGAGTTTACCTCTGTTGGGAGAGCAACAGGACATTATGTTAGAGAGTTGCAGAGCTTCATCTATTGAAAATGCAAGTTAAATTTGTTCACGATGACATTTGTACATGTAGGGTGGAAATGCACCTGAGGGTTTGGAGTAGAGCTTCGGTCTATTATGAATTAACAACTGAGCAGTATTCCTGTGGCTGATCTGTGGAGAAGGACCCCAGGGGGTAGGAAGGAGGCTATTGTAGTGATCTAAGTGAGACTTGAACCTGGGTGGTAGCAGTGACCAGGTTCCAGATGTGCGTCCACGTCCTTCGGCTGTTTATTCACTCTCCGTGCCACGTTGGGTGACAGCTCCTCAGGGGTCGTTGTACTTTCCTCTGTGTTCTCGGCACCTGGCACCATGGCTGTCATCCGGGAGATATTCAGTACGTATTTGTTAAGTGAATCTGTGGGACTTCAAAATTACAAGGTGAACCTGCAGAATCCCGATAGAACCCCGTCCTTAGAAACTCTGCAGGAGAGCCCGCTGGCTCTGGGTGACTCATGGTGCATTGCACAGATGCAGGCCTCCGCGTGCTGTGCTGTCCTTGGCCCGTCTGCCGGGATGGGAGTGCCCTTGAGCTAAGCACTTAGCAGCATATGTACAGAAATAAAGCCTCGGGGAACCCACTCGCGAAGGGTTATTTAGTAATGCATTTTCAGCTAGTTCATTTTACTTCATTACATTCTGCATTGTTTGAATCTGTGGCTTGAGTTTTTATTACTATAAATAGAAGTAATAAACCACAGAGCCTTGGGGGTTTTGCTTTAGAGGAGTAATTGGTGGAATAAACTCAGAATTTGAGGATCCTTAAATGGTCCTGTCAGCAAGTCAGTAAACATAATTGGTCTGCTGGTTGATAGGACCTCAGCATCTCGACATCTAGTGCTCATCAATAGGCATTCTTTAACATTTTACAACCTCAGGGCTTTCCGTTATCATGGCTCTGGAGAGTGAGAAAAATTAAAAGCAGATCTTCTCCCCAATCCTGGTTGGGATGTCCTCAGTCTCTCTCCATCTGGCACCAAGGAGGAGACACCAGCTTCTGCTCTGTGCCCGAGCTCCGCCCTTGATTGTTTCTTCTCTTCCATCACTTTCGACTGTCAGGCGTGGTTATATGGATTTATGTGGCTGTCACTCACTTGATCTCTAAAAGAAACCAGAAAAAGAAAAATCCTAACAGACCAGCCTTCCCACCGCCCGGCCACTGCCGTAATCCCTCGCCATCCTGTGGTGCTGGGGATGGAACCCAGGTGCTCTACCTCCGAGCTGTGCCCCCCTCATAATTCTCTTTTCCTCCCAGACTTTTGGGGCAGCCTTCTGAAGAGTGACCAGGTGACAGGGTCCAGCCTTGGGGGCTCCTCCTTTTGTGGGTCTTATGTGAGGATGTTGTGTCTGGTGAGGTTGATAAGCTCAGGTGCTCCTGATAGGATCTGGGGAGTCCATGTGTCCAGGTACTCCTTGATCTAATCTGGTAAGTTGGCATGTTAAAGAAAATGAATGGTTTCTACTGCTTCACTTCCCTGTCATTCTTCTCCCCACCCTAATCCCACTTACCCTCCAATGCTTTCCCCAAACAGCTATTGCTGAAGCCCACCACAAGCTGCAAGAGGGAAAGGGGTCTTCAGACATCTCCATGTAGGATAGGATTCCACTCTCCTAGCTCCCTTTATCTCTCTGGCTGCTCAACTTGATTTTATTTGTGTGTGTGTGTGCGCGCACACGCGTGCACATTTTTAATCCTGGCTCCTCCTCTATTAAATGTGGTAATTCCTTCATGCTCATGAATCTAACTACATACTTGACATCTTTGCTCACTTCTCTAATTGGAATTCAAAACTAAATGTGTCTGTAACAGCTGTTGGTCTTTCTTCTGAAACCTCCTCCTCCTCCTCCAGTCTCCGTCTCAACGTACTGCACCTCTGTTCACTTGGGTCATTCTAAAGTCGCACCTGGTCCCAGCCATCACCTCCTCTTACGTGAGTGAGCTCTGTCACTATCATAGACCAAACACATTGTGTCTTTCCCCAATGTCAGAATTTGACGAATGAACAATAAGTTCATAGGCAATGGCAGTTCACCGAATACTCGTGGGTCATCTGACAGTCATAAGTGGGCAAACACAAGTCTTTTAATCCAGCCTTAATTTTAAATATCTATTGCACTCAAACCACACATCATACTTCACACAAAGATAAGGGTGGGTCACAGAAAGACTTCAAGAGGGTTTAGATGGCCACAGAGTTTCAGGACACCGTGCCAAGAGCACAGGCAGAGAGAGATGCAGAGTCAAAGAAGGAGTCACTGGAGGTGATCAGATGAGGAATTTAATGAATCTGTTCCATGGAATCATCAAAGTAGAGGGTCCAAACGGACAGCAGCTTTCGTTTCAGAGTGTCCCCGTGGAGTTCCAACTGCAAGTGTCAGCTTGGAGTGTGCCATATGTAATCGTCACGGGCAGGAGAAACTGTTCTGCTGAAGCCCAGTGGGACAGGATATTGCTGTGGTGATTTTCTTGGGGAACCTTCTGATGAGTGACCAGGTGACGGGGGCCAGCCTTGGGGGCTCCTCCTTTTATGGGTCTTATGTGAGGATGTTGTGTCTGTGAGGTTGACAAGCTCCATGTCAGGTGTTCCCAATAGGATTTGGGGTGTCCAGGTACTCCTTGATTTAAGTTGCTAAGTTGGCGAGTTGGCATGTGTACGTTATTGGCCACCTTGTGCCTTATGGTGTAGAGTCACTGCGCCCTGGCTCTGGTACTTACAGCGGCATAGTACTGCTTTACAAATAGAGAAACTCGGGGTTAGACAGCCTGAAGGCTGCTGTTCTGTTCCTCCATCGCTGAGCACAGCACACCACTCCACATCTGGACCAGTCGGACCTTCTCAGTGGGTTTTCTGCTTCTCGCCTGTTCAAATTCAGGCCCACACAGCAGTGAAGGATATGCCACTTGTGGCCTTTTGTAGTTCTTGTCCAGTGAGCTTGGGAGAAAACTTCCCATCCCTGAAAGGACTCGCAGGCACGTCCTGACCCTGGCCATGCCTGCTTCCTCCAGCTCATTTCACGTCACTGGTTCTCTTCCCTGTCACCGTCCACCACGGTTCTCCGTGTGCCCCAGAATTACCCTGTGCAGGCCTCAGTGCTCTGCCCTGTGCCAGGCACGCCTGTCCTGCCCTCTGCGCTCCTCCTGATGAAATCCTACGTGTTCCTCAGGATAGAATGCCTTTTGACCTAAGAGGCTTCCCTGATCCCTGAACTAGGTAAGTCTCCCTCCTTTCCCTCTGCTGAGTGGCCTGTGCTCTCTCAGCAGCTATCATCACCCTCTGAAGTCACATGCTGACTGCCTGGGTACCACTGGTCACCTGACATCCACATCCTCCCTCAGTCCTAGCACTGCCTAAGCAGGGACTTGCCTGTCTCCACCAGTGCATGGCCCAGCCTCATGATCACAGTGACCACTGAATTACTATGGAATGAAAGAGACAATTTTGTTTCCTAGTTTTTGCTGGAAGACAGTGGAGTGGAAAGCAAGCAGTCACCAACTCTAAGGGCTTGCTGTTCCCCTGCAGATCCAAATCCAAGCCTCGCTTTGTAAAGCCCTGCCTAGGTGGGCACTGCATTTTCCAGATGTGTGAAGTTAGGTCAGGAATGCAAATAAAGAAGCGAGACACCAAATACGACTACACAAATGAATCCATTTAAGAAAAGTTTGCACCATTTTATCAGAAAGCTTTAAAAGGTTAGTGAATAAACATGCCGAGTGGGTAGTCAGGAATAAATAATTCACAGCATCCCAAATGAAACATATTATGGTGCAGCCGATCCAGTCATATTTTATTTATCTCTGTATTGAAGAAAATCAATTTGAGAAACTCACAGAGTGGCCCTGGCGCTTAGCTCTGGGCTTCCGCGTTTGTCAAGCCGGGTGGCTCTTTTCATGCAGAGCAGCTGCAGAGCTCACCCACCCTTTGCTCTTGTGACTAATCCTTTGGAGAAAGGCCTTAGCACCTCCCACTGTCTGACCCGACGGGCTGAGGGCTGTTTCACAGAAAGTGACTTCTGTTACAAAGATGCCCTGCGCATTTCCCCCAAATCCAGTTTCTTAAACATTTGTGAGTAGGTTTAGATATTTTTATGCAGCTGTTCATCATTGCATGAGGTTATAGCTTTGAATTCTTTCCAAATATTCCAAAAATATGATGCCTGAGTGGTAGGCATATAGCAGCTTCTACTTTCTCTGATTGCAGTAGCCTCAGGTTAGCTTTTCAAAAATCACTCTGAATCTTTTTACTCTGTCAAAGCAGACAAAGTGAAACCAGTAGCACGGCATTTCTTCCTTTCAGAAGTTCATTGGGTAGCAGAGACTATTTTCCAAATCACCTGTAATAACTGTTCTCTGCAATTTGGGGGTGGAGGTAATACTGAACTAAGTTATTGGAAGTATCCAGAGTGGTTTGATGAAACCGTACGCATGGGAAAATCAGGTAATTTCAGTTCCTTGTCAGGTGAGCACGTGTGTGGAGGTGGTATAGTGGATGCTCTGTAGTTCTTGGTGAGAGATGATCCCTCAGGCCCAGGACTCTGAAGTGTGGTCACTTTGATTTCACTCAGAAAGATCCAATTTTGTGGTTATAGTTAGGCAAACAAAGCCTTGTGCGAAGGCTTCAAGAATACTATTCACTGACTTAGTAAAAAAAGGGAACCGTATTCTTTGTCACCCTCAGTCTCTTCTGAAAGTCATTAATAAGTACACTCATGTTCCAAAAGCTAGAATCATGCTGCTAAACTTTTGCCTTTGTGCTCCTAACAATCCTCAGCCTCATGACGTCTGGACTAACCTGCGCTGAGCATTGAACCAAGGCATGTGGGGCTGGTGCTGAGCTGCACCTCCAGCCCTGCAGGAGCATTAGTCCCTGCGGAGGTGCATACCAAGACTATCCAAGCAGTAGTCACGGTTATTGAAAAAGACAAGTATGCAGATGTCTTCAGGTTTCAGTTTGGTATGAACTTTTTACATATATCTTTTTAATCCTTTCTTCCTGCCCAGCTTATTATAAACGCTAGATGTCTGCTAAGATGCAAATTCTCCAAATATGCTTCAAGAAAATAAATGTTTTCCTTGCATGCCGTTGCTTCTGTCCTCTCTGCAGTCTTCCGGGCTCTTGACTCACACTTATTGATGAGTTCATTCCTTTCACATAAACTGATGACGCTGTGACATCAAACTGCCCTTCACAGTGCTCCTCAGCTGAGGAGGAAGTCAGCAGCAGCATACGCGAGATTGAGAGACGGGCAGGAGAGGAGCTGAGTGCACATCTAATCTGAGAGCTGAGGAGGAAATTGACGAGTTAAGGAACCAGCGGGCACTTGCTGCAAAATAATGGTTTAAATTAGACTCACAAATTTTGTCCTAATGAGTAGATTGGCTAAATATTTCATTTTAAGTTATTCTTCTTGCTAAATGCCATTTACAAAGCCCCGCCTCAGCTTCTGTTAAAACGTTACTGCAGAATCGAGACTCATCATCTTATTCATGAACCTGTCTGATGACAGGCTTTTTTTTTTTTTTTTTTTCAGTGCAAAAGGATGAAGTAATTGCAACAGTGTGAGACCAGAGTACACTGGGTGGCTTAGGTAGACACATGAAGCAGGAAAGCTTAGAGGAAGGGTCTTTGATTCTTCACCATGGGTTTTAATTATGAAGACAATAATCCAAATAATCAAAGGAAATTTAATGGATGGGGAAACTGAGCAGCCACATTGTATTTTTTTTTTTTAACTAATAATTATGGCAGTCATTTCCTCTTGATTAGAAAAGTAAAACTCCTGAGAGAGTCGACCCTCGTACACAGGTCAGCGGGCCCTCTGGGCTCACTGGTTGGGCCCCACCAGGAACAATTCTGGGTGCAAAGCAGAGACCACATCTGTACCAAGAGTCAGGATGCTCACTGGGTGATAAACAAGGGAAAGGCAAGAAGAAACGTTTAGGGTACGTTGCAGTTGACCTGTAAACATCATCACTGAAAAAATGAAAAAAAGTTTCAGGTTTTGGAATCCTCTGTATTTTTTCTTTAGTTGTATAAACTGAGTTACAAATACTCTCTTGATGAAAACAAACAAACAAAACTATTGGAATTAGGGGAATGTATCCTGTTGTTACAGTTTCTCTAAGACAGCGTGATATTGAGATTCAATAAGTGACATTTTTTAATTATGTCCTCACATTCGAATACATGTGCCTTTTATCCACCCAGAGAAGGTAACCTCCGATCTAGAAAGACTGCTTTATAGCATTCTGTAATCTGAGGTCAAACAATAATAATTTGAGTTTTCTAGTGTGCTCAGGAATATTATTCCAGATTTTAGTCATACTGTTCATTTGCTCACTAGTCAAAATCAGTCGTGATTGTTGTATTGAAACAATAAACTGGCTGTTGGGTATAAGTGGCCCCTCACTCCCTATTGCCTATTGGACACATCGACTCTCACCGGTCCAGTGTAGAAAGGGCTTTCTGTAGACCGCCTTGGGCAGTTAATGATTTTTGAGGAAAAGTGTTGTGCCTGTCAGAGCCAAGTGTGTTTTAAACATTTCACATATCACCTTGTCTTCATTGACCAGTGCTGTTGGCCAGGTATTGACGATTTCCTATCATGAAGCCATAAAAATCATGCTTTTGGGTTGTGACATTCTTTAATTTGGTAACTTTGATGACCACACATCATCCTCTTGTTCGACCCCCAGGGACATAGGTTTTTATGTAGAATATGACCTAGGATAGGAAGTATCCTAGGTTGGGGATGGGAACTGGACATCCACACCATTTTCAGAGTCCATTATTACTATTGCAGTGTAGAGATCTGAGACTTTTGTTATGTTGATCACTAACTAGCTGTGTGACCTTGAGTCAGTCATTTTATCTCTGTTCTTGGTGTCTCCAAAATGAGTTTGGACTGGATTATTTCAAAGTATCAGCCTCCAATAGTCTCTAGTTAAAGCAGATATCCATTTTATGTTCTGTTATATTGTCATGTTGTGATTGTGCCCTTTATATATGAAGGAGCTGCTCTCCACCATCATGAGCCTCCTGTGAATTAGTAGTAGAAAAACACAAAAGCAGATGGGCTGCTTGAGCATCTTGAGTCTTGAGCATCTCCTCTGGATTCTGAGTTCAGCGACATGATATAATGATTCATTTGGGCAAAGCAATTTTGTGGATACAGAAACTGAATTATGTGAGTTTATAAATCTCAGTGTCCTAACTAAAACTTCTTTTTATCTATTTTTGACTGTTAAAGGAGGAGGGCTTTAAAATTGCACACATCATACTTTTTAATTAATTGAAAAATCTGAATATAATGGGGCTGGTTTTTCTAGAGAACTAGGAAAAAATATGGTTTGCAAAAGGTATGTCACATGAATGTTATGTTAATGTTATGTCCTGGGGAGATTCAGCTGGTGCCTAGTTGATAAAACATCACCAGCTTCCACTAGAGCTAGCTGAAGAATTGCTGGGTACTCAGCACTCTTAATAGTTAACAGCTAGATGTCACCCGTTTGGTATTTCTATTCCAGGGATAGTGCTAAATGTATTGTAGAAATGATCTCCTCTGATACTGCTATAGTTTGGATGTGGAATGTCCCAAAGCCCTGTATGTAAAATGTTTGGTCCCCAGGGTCACACCATTGAGAGGTGGTGGAACCTTTAGGAGGTGGGTCCTGGTGTGAGGTCCTTAGGCCATGAAGAGCATGCTCTGAAGGAGATTGTAAGACCCTGACCTTTTCTTACCTTTGTTTCCTGGTCATGAGGTGAGCAGGTTGATCTGCCATGCACTCTCCACTATTCCCAGCCAGCACTCCAACCAGAGGCTTAAAAGCAATGGGTCCACCCAATCATGGACTCCATGGAACCTCTAAAACTGTCAGCCAGAAAAAAACCCTTTTTAGGTTTTGTGTTATAGTGGTGGGAAAGACATACAGAAAATTGGTACCAGGAGTGGGGTTTTTGACTATAGCTATACATGAGACCATGCGGAGGAGTCTTTGGAACTGGTTCATCAAAGGAGAAAAATTTTGGAAAATTTTGGAGGAGCAGGTTAGAGAAAGCCTTGAATGTTGGAAGAGGAGATTATCTTGTGGGGGCTCAGAAGATCAGAATGCAGACACAAGAATGTGGACAGTAAAGATTATGTTGATGGGGTTTCAGAGAGAAATGAGGACACCATTGGGAACTGGACTAGAGGCCACCCACGTAACACCATGGCAAAGAATTTGGATATGTAGTTTGTAGGTGACTGAGCTTAAAGGTGATCTAGTGGAAGAAATTTAAGTCAACAAAGTAACAACACATTTGGGCTATGGCATTTGTATTACTGACTGATTTTAGTCCTTTTTACAGTGAGAATTGGAAGCAAAAAGGAGTAATAATTTGGAAAAAAAATGCATCTTGCCCATAAAAGGAGCATGTGTAAAGGTGTAGCCAAGGAGGGTATAGTAGATAGCACCAGTAACAAAAAGCCAAGGGTTTCACACTAGGACAATAGGAAAGGTGCCTCAAGGACATCTCCGAAATTGTCAAGGTCAGCACCACCACCATCTCAGTGATGAAGAAATGCAAGATTGTTTCAAAACTTCTAGGGCAGAATCTTTTCAGAGAAGAGCCCTAGGGTGTTCTGTGTGCTCAGAACTCCCAGGATTCCTTTTCCTGTGTTCAGCTAGCAAGATACAGAGAGGCTGCTATAGCAGTGATCCAGGCAGACCTGGACGTAGTTCATGCTGAAAGCAGACCTTGGTGCCATATGCCTGGTGCTGGTTGTGTTGGCATGCAGAATGCAAGAGTCATGGAGCCATGGCGGCTGTGCAGGATTGTAAGGGAGGGCCTGGGGGGCGAGACAGTGTACTGCATGAGAATGATGCCAATGCTGCAGTTGAGACCCAGGAACATGGAATGTCTGCCTCGGGAAGTTATGAGTAATGTGCAGACTCAGCCCAAGAGGGGTTGCAGTCAGCAAAGCTAAGGGTAAGATGTTCAAGCCCTTGGGAACCCAAATCCAGATAGAGAGTGTTGTGGATGCCAGATACGGAGATGTAAAAGTGATCTTTGTCCTGCTGAGTTTTGGTCTTGCTTTGGACCAAATCCCTCCTTACTATTTTCTTATTCCTCCCTGTTGGAATAGGAATATTTACCTGGTGCCCATATCATCATCGTATACATTTCTCTTTGACTTTTTTTGCAAGGGCTCACAGCTGAGTTTGCCTTGAGTCTCATAGGAAACTTGGGACTTGGGGCTTTTGATCAGTGCTAGAATAGTTAAGGCTTTAGAGACTCTTTGGGATAGGCTAAATGCATCTCACATTGTGAGATGGACATGAACCACTGGGGACCAGGGACAGAGTTCTGTAATGTAAATGTCAGACATCCCTCAGAGGTTCATGGGCTCAAGTCTTGGTCCCCATGTTGGCGCTGTTGAGATGTGGTAGAATCTTTGTGAGGCTGGACTTGGTAAGAGCTCCTTAGACCATGGAAGTGTGTGCCCTTTAAGGGGATTGTGAAACTCTGGCCATGGAGTGACCAGCTTGCTCTGATGGGCTTCTCCTGCCACTGCCATCTGGCATTCTCCCTGGAGGCCTGAAAGCAACCATGTATGACCATGTACTGGAGCCTTAGACTGTGAGTCAGACTAAACTTTTCCTCTTTGTAAGTTAGTTATCTCAGGTAAGTTGTTACAGTGAGGAAAAGATGACTAACACAGATGCAACAAACACTTTCTTCTGTATACTCCAACACCTTACTTCTGGCACCAGCTGTGTGGGATTTTCTCATACCAGCAATTCTCTGATTCTCCAGATACCAACTGGGTGTCCCACAATGTGACTCAGATCTGACATGGTGAATTGAGCTACATCAAGATAGCATCACATCACACAGGGTAAGGGCTCAGTCCCCAAACACTGTCCTCACTTCAGATGTCGATAGCAGTTCTGAGTCGAGCTCTCACCTGTGCTTCTGGCTGTTACAAATTGAAGGTTCTCCTAACCCTCTCCTTGCGTTCAGTCATTTGCTAGATTGGCTTGTGAAACCCAGAGAAATGCTTTCCTTACAGTCACACGTGTGTAACACGTATGACTTGGATCAGCCAAATGGAAGAGAGGCAGAGGGCAAAGCCGCCCACTGAGCTCCAGCCCAGAACTCTTCAACTCTGTCATTTTGACAGAGGAACCTTTCCGTAGATGTTTGGAATCATCCACCATTGGTCATCAACCGAACCTTCACTTCCCTTTCCTTCCCTGGAGACCTACTCTGAAATTTCCAACTCTGATCACACAGCTGGTTCCCTATCATGAGGCTACCCAAGGCACCAGCCATCTGATTAGCACGCAGGACACTAGGACCTCAGATTCCAGCGGTCGTAAGAACTGTGTGCCAGGAAATGCAGCAGGGACTGAATGCATGTATTTATCACTGTGTCCTGGATGCTCACACAGATGAGGAAACTGAGTCTGAGAAGGTCTAGTGGATTTCCAGACTTAAACAGAAAAAGGCAGATGTAGGACACTCGTGGAAGCCTGCCTCTCTCAAGGCTTGTGATACTGACCATCATGACAGCAGGTGCAGAACGTAGGAAGGGGGTGTGTGTGCGCATAAGTCTCCCTCCCTCCTTCCTCTCTCTCTCCCTGTCTCTCTCTCTCTCTCTCTCTCTCTCACACACACACACACACACACACACACACACACACAGAATTTACTCATGCAACTCAACAGAGCTGTGCTTTAGTGACTGTGGAGATCATCGTCCTGGGACTCATGCTTTCATGGCTGGGCTCCTTGTGGCCGTGTGACCTGTAAGGTGCGGAGAAAGCTGCTTCAGAGACCAGGTGGCTGCCACAGCACCCTCTGCCTGGATGCTTTCTGAGTCTGCTCTGCATCCTCCTCTTCACCCCTGCTGTCCTGTCCCCTGCCAGCTGCAGGTGGTGAGGCATCTAATCCTCCCTGCCTCTTCTCTCCACACCTGAGCTTGTGCTGCCCTGGGGGCACTTCGGTCCCCAGCAGGACCCCCTCCTCCTCCTGGCAGAGTCCAAACAGCTGGAGCCCATGCCTGCCCTCCCTCTCCTGTCTCATGACTCTCAAGTACCCAGATGCAGGCCTGCTTCTTTAAGTGGGGTGCAGTTAGTACTGCTCTAGCTCTTTAATCATTTATTAATTCTTTGGCGGGCACAGTGGCCTTATTTCACCATTTGCAGAGCATGACCAACTTGGTACCTCCGGTCATGAAACCTTTGTCAGAGACGCTTACTGAAAAACAAATGATCCTTTAACACGGACATCACTGCCTAAGAAGCAATAATACGGTAACCTGATTTTCAAAAATCAATAATGCTTCCCTCGAGCCCTCCTCTCAAACCACGCACTTCATTTTTTTTTCCGCTCCGAGTGTCTCCTGGGATGGGAAGGCTCCAGGAAATGTGCTCCTGCATCTTATGGCAGATAGTGCCCCCGCCAGCCCAGTTGCTTGGAAGTTTCAGCTGTCGCGTGCATTAGTTCACATTCGTCTCTTCCTGATAGTCGTTTCCCTGGAACGTTTGCCAGGCAATGGAAATTTCCGTAAGTAGCGCACCTGCTCACCCAACCTGCAGGCAGGGCCCGGCCGCGGTGGAGGGCTGCTGGCTCCCCTGCCACCACCTTTCTTCACCAGGCAGGTGGTTTCCGCCCCTTCTGTGGGTCACAGCTCCCTCGAGTTGGCAAGAAAGAATTAAGACTGAAGGGAGATTAGAAAGTGACCCACGTGAGGACAAGAGAGGCGGCAGGGTAAGTTCAGAGGCACGGCGGCAGAGGGCAGGAACCCTGGGCTGAGTCCGGGGGCCACGGTGAGGCCCCTGGCCAGACTGGTCCCTTCATAGCGGGCAGTTCACTGCCTGGGCCACTCTTGCCTCTTCCTAAGATGAAGGGCCTCTGAAGGCCTTTTGGCCTCCTTCCAACCATGTTTTTATGAGGACAGGTTCTCTATCGTGTTTATGGAAATGTGGACGAGGCTGGATTCTGTCCTCCGTGGACACGTTTTTCTGTCCTTGCCCACCAGAGCCAGACCTCAGCACCAGGTTGCTTTCGCTTCTCTCTGCCATCTCCGGAACAGAGGTACCATGTAGTGTCTAGGGCACATTCCTCTCTTCGAGGTCCGAAGTTTGGCCAGCTCTAGAAGCAGTTCGTAAGGACATATTAGCATTGTCTTTGCCCTTTGGGACACCTTTTCTTCAATTTCTCATCAAAGACAGGAAAGGCCAACTGTCCTCCTGATCTGGTGATTTCACTGCAGGGCTGTGTCCTGGATGGTCGGTTTCCTGGCCCTGCTGTGGCCTTGGGTGAGGGTTTCTCTCAGGCTGTCTGTGCGCCCTTCCTTCCTCCCTCCCTCCCCACTTTCCGTCACCATCCCTCTGCCTATTGGGAACTGTAAGGAAGTCTGTGAGACGGGCTCTTTCTCCCTTCCCTGAGGCGTCACTGAGTCATCTGTCATTTATTTTAACGTCAGCCTGCTGTGCTGTACCTAGACAAGCAGTTTACAGCATGCAGAACGGCCCAGGGCTTGAGCAGGTTTCCAGCTAGCCTGTCAAGCCTGCCAGCACGTCCGTCTCTGCCCTGACGTCACCGCTCTGCACCACGCCCTCACACTCTGTGAACACAGCCCCTCCGAGGTGAGATGACCCGGGACACATTTGAGGCCCGCTGCCGACGAAGTGCAGTTATCTTGAGAAGAGTCAGGCTCTTCCCCCTCTCTACTGGTGGCATCATCTCCAGGAATTAATGACAACCAACGGCGCCCTCGGGCACTGTCTGACTTCCCTGGGCAGGAGGGTCGGGTGAGGCAAAATCATCCTTGGTTGAGAATAACTTTACCAGAGCTAGAAGGTGAAGTGGCTTTTGATCCTCCCATGCTGCCAGAACAAATCACTCACGTAAAGGGACCGAATAAGCACGACTTCATTCACTGACCCAGTGTTTTTTGAGTTCAGAAGCTGTGCCTCTGCATTGTGCCAAGTCGCAAGGACTCAGCATCAAGAAGGTACAGTCCCTGCCTGCAAGAGAGCCCCGTGTGTTTGGGGAAGCACGTGTGCGTGGAAAATCGTGTCAGCTGGGCTCCAGGGGAGCCTTGTGCTGCTGGGTGATGCAGACAGGTCTGCCAGATGATTGCCTGCACTTGGACTTTCTAACAGCTCCTTTGGAGTCTGCAGACACAACTGTATCTTAAATGGGCACCGCAGAGGCCTCTCTTGCTTATCTCCCGCCCTAGAGCCTCGCCTCAGACTGACTTCTCCACATTTCCCCTGTCAGATACAGAGAGGCCTGCCTCCCCCAGGAAGCCATTCTGGATTGCTTTAGTTTATACAGTGTCTGTCTGCTCAGCTCCCCATGAAACACACAGTCTTTTCTGCACAGGCTGTGGCTTAAGGACAGCCCTGCATTGTTTAGTTCTTGTTTCCCATGCCTTGACCTTATTGCTCAAATTGATTATGGGCAATTCAAAGGTAGAAACCAGATGTTGTGCTGGATTATTGCACTAAGCAAGTCACTGCTTGACTATTTGCTGTTGACTTGCAAAACCAGGTATAGGAGGAGAGCTCAAAAGTATTAGGAGAGACAAGTGGGAGACAAAATGAAATTAAAAAAATAGTACCAAGGTCAAAGAATGAGAAGTGTTTGACTTTCCAGCAGGCACTGTTTGTTCTGCCTAATGAACTTCTACGGATGCCTCAAAACTTCTACCGATGCTTCATACCTACTTCCTCTGTGCTTTCTGTGGCCTGCAGTTGCTGGATCCCTGAAGTCCCCAGCAGTCCCTGGTCATGTGTGTCCTCCCTCACTGAAGGACAGTCAGGTGTTCTGGGTGGGGCCTGGGATGTCCTGCTGCAGTGTCCTGCCCAGCTTTTCTGCCTGTTCTGAGTAGGAGGTTCTCAAAGTGTGAACAGCCAGTGCAGCATTTAAGCAAGGGGAAGCTCTCTTCAGTAAGGAAAAGCTTGTTCCTTGTTATCCGTCTACAACTTACGGCTGGGAAAATGGAAGGACGGTGAGGAGTTATCGGAACGAGGGGGCAGGCATTCGGTGGCTGTGTTACAGTACTGCTCAAAGTAAAAGGTAAAATCTGAGGAGATGTTGTACCTGCCCCTCCTCAGGAGTAGCGAGCTGCCAGATCACCTTGATGTTGGTGAACGGGACCAACACTTTCTTAGCACTTCAAGGAAAGTAATGTGAAGCCACAGTAGGGTGTCAGGAGGTAGGACATGGTTGGGTGCCAATGGGAGCTGGAAGGGGCACCCTTGGTCACATATATCACAAGCGCTCTTTGTCAGACTTCCTGCAGAAGCTTCTGGAAGCAGAGGGCTCGGGGTGTTTTCTCTCAGAGATGTCAGCTGTATGGTCAGGTGTGCAGTGCACATGTGTGTGTGTGTGTGAATCCTCATTTACTGTCATCCCACTTTAAAGTTGAGGAAGATAATGTCCTTCTTACTCCAAGTCAAACAGTAAAAAGTTGGAGTACAGACCTTGGATTCAGATCTGAACCCCAAGTCTGAACTCACTAGGCAGCACAGCCTTCCAGGAGAGAGAAGCCACGGATAGCGAGTGGGCCAGTGGCCTGCTTAGTCTGCTCTTTGTACCAGTGTACCAGGAGTTATGTGTAATTTTTAAAAATTAAGTGCATTTCAAATACCTTATAATAGAAGATAACACACACTTTCTAGGCAAATAATTGCTGAAAAATTTTCACTCATTTTGCTTTTTTAATTATTTTCCAGGGCTTTTAAATAGTTTTATTGAGGTATAATTTACATATCATAAAATTTATCTATTTTAAGGGTGCACTTTGGTGAATTTTAGTAATTTATAGACTCACGCAGCCATCACCACAGCCCAGTTGTAGAACATTTCCATCACCCTCAAAGCTCTTGGGATCTAGTGCTTTTAAGGGCTTTTTGTTATAGAATTCCTAAGGTGCCTGTGGGAAGAGGGAGGATGGAGGAGGAGGAGGAGGAGCGGAAAGGTGGGAAGGAAAGAGAAGGTGGAGTAATAAAGAGAAGCGGCGTTCCCGGGAGTTGTGGAAGGAGCCTTCGAGTGATTTAATGAGGCTCTTCACTGTAAAGACCAGAAAGGAAGGGGGAGCTCGCTTTCCTGAGTCTTAGCACGTGTCTCGTTGCAATGCACAGAGAAAGAGCTATTCCTAATTCTGAGTGGTTCCGCACCACCATTTTTCCTCTGCTCCTGATTTCGTGGCCTTCGAGGGTTCCCTGGGGCCATCTGACTGCCATTCCTGGGGCATCGCTGAAAGATTCGGGCTGACAGAACTGCTTCCAAGACGGCTTCTTGGCTCATGTTGCCAGGACCCCCGTGCTCAGGGATCTCCCTGGGCTGGGTGTCCCGTGCCCAGGGCCCTCTCCATATTTGTGCTTGGTGCAGTTCTTACATGGCATGGCATCCTAGAGGGAGGAAGCAAAAACGTCCCAGACAGTGGCAGTCTGTGCTCAGAGTTGACGTCAAGTCCCTTCTCCCATGCCGTGCTGCTCAAACGTCTCCTTACTCAAGGGGGGAGGGGAACATGGATAAGAGCCACGTGGCAGAGGAGCCGGTAGGTTAGGAGGCACTGTTGTGTTCATCTTTGAAAAATGCAGGAAGCGAGAGGAGGACTGAGCAGGTCAGCCGTCCTGTCCCATTCGGATCTTGCACCTCTTAGTTCTTTGGAAGATAATATGCAGACCCCGTGGCCAATTCTGGAAGCCCCCAACACTTGTCCCCTCTGGCACAGTAAGACTCTCTCCATCTGCTCTGCACACACGTTTTCTTCCGTCCCCTGAGTCTCGAGCCCTTTCTCCACCTTGCCAACCCATCCCGTCTAACCAGCTCCCATGCCACCTTGTTCTGGAAGCCTCTCCTGAAGGCTGCCGCAGGGGCAGCTTCTCAAACATTCACGAGGCACGCTCCCCGCTATGAGCACACACCCACTCGGATTGTGATTTTTAGACTTGTGTGGTTTTGTTCTGTTTGGCCAGTAATCTCATGAGAATAAGAATTTTTCCTGAGGCTAGTGATTTCTACAGCGTGTGACACGTGCCAGGCGTCTGACAGGTACACATTGAACAAATCCACTTAGATGTACAGATACTTAAGGGGAGGGGACTTCCCTGTGCACGCTTACACTGATGGTGTCATCCTCGGTGCGCCGCTAACCAAGAACTGAAGCAAATCCTGGTCCCGTGTCCCGGACAAGGCACATTCGACACTCAGCTTAATGGGCTGTGTCTTTCCTGTTACTGAATCAGCCACTTCATGGTATAGGAGCCATTGGTCCAATCCCCAGAACTCAATTAAGGAAGGAGAGAGAGTCACAGAGGCATCGATGCACAATGATTCTGGGAGGTACCTTGGTTCATTTTCTGTTGCTGTAAAATAGACCCGAGCCTGGATACTTTATAATGCAAACAGATTTATTCAGCTTGCAGTTTTGGAGGCTGAGAGTGCAAGGTCAGGTTGCCCCATCAGATTGGCCTTGGTGAGGGCCTCATGGTGGGTAAGTAGCACAGTGGTGTAGATAGGGGGCTGGGGGATCACCTGGCAAGACGGGAGGCCAGAGAGATTCAGGGGCCAGACTTGCTCTCTTTATAACACCTTGCTCTCAGAAGTGACTCCACAAGACAAACTTCAATCCTTTGTGAGGACAGCACTCCCTTTGACCTCATTACTTCCCACTAGGCCCCGCCCCTTAAGAATGCACTACTTCTCAGTATCACCACCCAGAGGACCAAGGGTCCAGTACATGAAATTTTGGGGAATACACTCAAACCATGTCCAAACCATAGCAATTGCTGATACCAAATGTTGTGCATAGGAAATAACATTGAGGCCATTTTGAGAAGAAGTGCTTGGTGGTAGAGCCAATCACTGCTCTCTGTCTGAGCACATTATACTGCTGCCCGGTAGCCAAGAGAGAAACACATTGTAAAAGATTCTGCATGAGTTTCTAGGAAGGGGTGATCTGCCTCATGCTGTGGATCCTAATTACCAAGGGTGCTATTTCTACCAGGAGAATTTGCAGTATTTGACCTGCATAAACTAAAATGGGAAGGTAGATGCTTTCAGTGAAAATCCAGCTCAAAAGCAAAGTTGATAACAGCAGTAGTCCATTGAGAGTTTTAATAAGCTCCTTTAGCAAAAGTAGCTTTCAATTCCTTGTGGAGAGAACAAGTATATCCAGTTATGATCACCTACTAATTAGTTAGATACAGTTCACCTGGGGAGCCTGTATTTAAACATAATTAATACTGAATATTGAGAGGAGTAATGAAATAAAAGTGCAATAGACACAGACACACACTTTTAAATCAGATGGGGAAAAATCAAGTTACTAAGACTGACTATATTTGACCATGGACACTTGGGGAAATTTTCCCTGATTCAAAGTCATGAAAAGCATCTGTTTTGTTATAAGAAAACAAAATAGGCAGGAGAGAGCAAGGGCTCTTGAGCCCTGATGGGATAGTACGTATTTTTATTTCAATATTTGAACTAAATACATCTGGACTGACAAACTTCTGACAAGCATGAAAGAACAAGAGATAACACTGAGCTGAGATAAGGGGCAGTTCTAGAAGAAATGGGGGGAAACAATGGAAGAACAGATGCCCTCTTTCTCAAGTGACATCTTCAGTCGCTGGCATTGTCTGCATGGAGTAAACGTGCAATAGCTGCTAAATTAACGCTCAAGTTACTCTGTTCAGGTGTTTGTTCCATAGTCACTCCAGGGGTTTGCCTTGGACCCAGCCTTCCCCCTGCCCGTCCTCATCCTTTCAGGTGGGTCCTGAGGATCAGTCTCCTGCTTCCAAGGACTTGGCTTCTGGATAAGGAACAGCTTTCATCAGAGGGTTTTTCTGGGTAGACATTTCTCTGAAAGCCTCCTGCGGCTCATGTCAGGAGTGTCCAGGTCCCCGGACGTTCAGAGGGGCCTCTCCTGTGGGCACCCCTCCGCACCCGAGGCCCTGGCTCTCATTGACGAGCCAAGCTTTCACTTCGCACTGGTCTCCCTTCCCCTAGAGTTGAACCGTGGAGCCCTCCATGCTTATCAGGCCACGCCCCCGGCCTCCCGGTCCCCTTGCTGCCTCACGTGGCCCTGGGCTGGATTCACCCTTGTCTGATGCACCAGGACTTTTCTCTCCTGTCCCTGAGGCGGAAGGGCAGCCTTGTTTCCTTCCTATTTGTAATCCTGGGACCCAGGCACGTGGTCCCCGAGACACCTGTCTTAGGAACCCCAAGATCACCCTCCTGAGGTGTAGACCCCACGGAGGACCCTGCGATGATCCTGGGACACAGCCGGGCAAAGTCCCGGGGTTATCGAGCGAGGCTTCTGGAAGAAGAGTGGTTTTGAGATTCTGCGTTCGTACAACAACTTGAAACGCTCACAACCACCATCTTGGACAGCTGCGCGTCCTCCTCTCTGCTTTTCTGTGGTCACGCGAACTAGCTCCGGGCGTTTGGTTAAATAAAGTGATGATTCTGTGGTGGAGACTCTGTCCCTCAAAGGATGTGCATTACCAGGAGCTGAGGCAGTGGGAGAAAAGATTGTTTTATGTAGGAAAGAGTACAGAGGGTATTCTCCTGTCTGGTCCTGAAAAGTGCAACGAAGATTTGGAAGTTTTTCTTTTCTTTTTGTGGCACTAGATGTTGAACCCAGGGCCTCACATGCTAGGGATGTGCTCTACCACCGAGTTCCTTCCCAATCCCTTTAAAACATTTTTTTTTTTTTTTTTTTTTTTTGAGACAGGGTTTCTCCAAGTTGCTGAGGCTGGCCTCAAACTTGTGGTCCTCCTAATTCAGCCTCCCAAGTCTCTGGGGTTACAGGCATAGGCTGTTGAGCTCTGCTTACTTTTCTCATTTGATCTCTGTGAATTAGACTTAGATTGCTTATCGTACGCTAGTTTATGACCATTTTAATCGACTCATCTTTTCTTTTTCAAAAATATGAATGATTATAAAAGCTTTGTTTTTCTGATACTATGTTGCTTTTATTTGAGGTTTAGAAATTAAAATTGGGGAGAATGAATATCTAAAAAATAGTAAGTCTTCTCATCTATAATTCTAGTTTGTTTGGGTCTTTTATTTCTTTCAGAATAACTTGTAGATTATCTTTTAAAAATTCAGTCATAAGTAATTTATAGCTTTTAGTGGTGTGTATAGCAACATTTTTGTAATTTTGTTTTCCTATTTTTTGCTGCTGATATTTAAATATATTTGATACAAATTTATTAACCTTGTATTTTGAGACTTTGCTAAATTGATTTACTAATTCTTCAGTGTTTTTTTTGTAGGATTTCTATACAGATAATCATGCCATCTATAAAGAGAGACAGTTTTATATTTTTATTTCTTTCTTTACAGTCCCTGTACTGTTCTTTTTTCTCTTGCCTCATTGCATTCATTAAGATGTTCACTTCAAAACTGGAAAGAAGTAATAAAGATGAATATCTTAGCTTAGTTTCTGATCTGGGTAAAGAAAGCAATTTTTATCCACAATTAAGCATAAACCTTGCATTACATGTCTTGTAAATGCTCATCAGGTTAAAAAGTTTTCTTTCTCTCCCTGGTTTTCATCATGTGGGGATGTGTCAAATCATTTTTATTTTTTGGCATCTATCAGGAGGACTTTTCCTTTTTCATTGTGTTCATGTGATTAATTGCATGATTGGTATTTAATGTTCTATCCACCTTGCATTCCTGGGATGAACCCCACCCACTCACACCACCTTATTATCTGTATATATTGCTGGATTTGAATCACTAACACTTAACAGAGAATTTTTTTTTCCACCTGTGCTCATAGGAATTTTGGTCTGGGATTTGTCTTTTCTTGTAATGTTTTTGTTGGGTTTTGCAAAACAGGCTTGTGCTGGTTTCATAAAATGAGTTGGGAAATGTTCTGTTCTCCTTTATTTTCTGACAGAGAATGTGAAAGATTGATAGTATTTTTTTCTTTACGTGTTTGATAACATCTGGTGAAACCATCTGGTTGGTCCTGAAGGTGTTTGCCAGTGTGTTTGTGGAAAGCTTTTGAATACAAATTCAGTTTATTTTATGTAGAGTTATTCATATATTCCATTTCTTCTTGAGTCAGTTTTGGTAAGTTAATTTTTCATAGAACTTATCTATTTCATCTATGCTATGGAATTATGAATTGGCATAAAGTTATTTATAATATTTTCTTACTACCCTTTTTATCTTTAGGACCAGTCATTATCTCCTGTCTTTCATTTAAACAACTGCTATGAACCTTTCCAGAGAAGCAGTTCTGTTTTTTAAATTTTCTCTGTATTGTTTAGATTTCATCTTTTCTCAGGCAAAGCAAATTCCTTTTGTCTGATTTTATCCCAGCTCAGATAAGTTTATGAAGATGCTTTTCTAGCAGAAGAGGCCCCTACCGAACCCCGAGATCACTTTTAATATGCAGCCTAGGAACACATCTCTGCAGAGAACGGGCCTGTAATTAACAGAATGTTGTATCCACACATCATCCCGATTCCACATTGAGATGTTTTTCTGCCAACATTTCTCATCTCAGCTTTAGTGGTGCAATTTACACACCATTTAAAGTTGATTGAAAATAAGTTTCAGTTAAATTCATTTTTTTGCAGAGGGCAACTCCTAAGAGCAGGTGTTCTCTCCTGTGACGCTGGTGAGTAATCCCCCTGTCATTGTGCACAGTACAAATCCTCGTACTACAAATCTATTAGCTAATGATTCATATCTGGCCTGCCTCATGAAAACAAAGGTGAAGCAGTACTGCGGACAGGGTGGTTTAACTCAGAGCACGTGGATGGATCTGCACTGGGCTCAGCCTGGCTCCCTCTGAGCTCATGGTTATTTTCAGGGAGGAAATTGGGTTCTAAACTGCGAAGGTGCATGGACACTTGCAGACAATGGAATGACAGGTGCATCTTCTAAACAGCATCCTAGAGACCTGAGGATGGATGTGCCTTTTTCAAGTGCTTATTTTACTGGCCGGAAGTGATTTATACGGGGCGAGACTTTGAGTCTTGCTTTGACTTGGGTTCCTGACATTTCTTTAAAGAAAATTCCTACTTTCCCAGTTTTATTTTCCCTTCCCTTCCCTTTTCCTTTTCTCTTTCTTTCCTCCCCTTCCTTCTTTCTTCCCCAAGGGCAGTGATAACCCTGTGTCTATTAGCCAGGATTTTTTTGATCAGAGCAACAGCATGGTCGTGGTCAGACCTGACGGGCATCCGCTGAGATATTTTATGCACGAGTTCCCCGTTTCCCATCCCACCACCACGCCTTAGCCAGGTGTAATTGTTCCCATCTTGTTTTTCCTTTTGGATGTAGAATGGTTCCACTTAAGTAGGTAGCACAGGGGTGAGAGCAGATAGAGAGAAGACAGAGAAGGTATTTTAGAAAGACTTCAGGCTTTGGAAGTAGTTCTGGGTCTGAATTGTCACTCTCAGCCCCCTGAGAAGTGGTTTGGCTGGAGCTGGGACTTTATGCTTTAGCAATGATGGACTGGTGTGGAGTTCAAGTTCATCCAGCATTCAGACAGGTGTCGGACATTTACTGGCATGTTCTACTGCCTGGTAGAACACGGGGAGGTAAGACTCAGCTTCTGCCACTGTGAAACTTGCAGTCTGTGAACAATAAAAAGATAAATGCTGTTTTTCACCACTGTGAGCCAAAGACCTGACAAGAACAATTTTAGTGGAGTGAAAGTTTATTTGGGGCACACGGTTTCAGCCATCTCAGTCCATAGGTGGCTGAGTCCATTGCTCTGGGACCAAGGTGAGGCGGAACATCATGATAAAAGGTGTAGTAAAGGAAAGCAGCTCGGGATGTGACCATCAGGAGGCAGAAAGAGGAGCAGAGCTCTGCTCACCAGGGATGAAAGAAAAACTTCAAAGGCAAGCCCTCAGTGACCCGCCTCCTCCAGCCACGCTTAACTGCCTATAGCTTCTGCCCAGTTAATCCATTCAGCTGGATTAATTCGTTGACTACATCAGGGCTATCTTTACCCATCATTTCACCTATAAACCTTCTTGATTATCTCACATATGAGATTTTGGGGGACAGCTAACATCTAGACAATAATAAATACCCTCTGGCATTGAATGCGAGAAAGAAATGAACATTAAGCAGAAGTATAAATGGTGGATTTGGAGGCCAGGAAAGAGGGATCATGTCCTTCCTTAGCAGAGGAGGACATGGGTTTTTAGAAGAGGTGCCATTAGAATCGGGTGTGAATGGATGAGAGAGAATCAGGTAAGAGAAGGAGAGGACACAGTGTGCCCAGGAAGGAACGTGTTCAGAGGGAACAAAGCAATGAGTGTGTACACTTGGGAGATTAAAAAAGAGGTAAAGTGGAACTGAAGGGTGTCTCCACATCTCCCTCCTCCCTCCCACTTTTCCCTCATGCACAATCCCTCTCTTCCTCTTCATCTCCACTCATCACCACTTTCTACCCTTCTGTAACAGGTGGGTGTCAGGCACTGAGGACGTATGCTGTTCCAAACATCTATCCTCCTTGATGGAGCTTAGAGGGACAGCCTTCCTTTGTTTCCGCCTGGGGGTTATGTGTAGGATCAGGCCTACTGACATGTCCAGTAGGCAAGAGAAGACAGACTTGGAGCTTTTGGAGTCAGGCAACAGTGTGATGCTGCCAAGATGGGATGTACATCTTTGGTGTCACCAAAGCTCAGCAGAATTGCTGTGCAGTCCAAGCATTAAGAGCACAACCCTGGGAACCAGGCTGCGTGGCTTCTCTTTTAGCTCCAGTCCTGACCTGATGTGTAACCCCGGGAAAATTGTTCAACGACTCTCTGCCTCAGTTTACTTATCTTTAACGTGGAGATGATAATTCCCTCATAGAGTAGTTGTGGGGATCCAATGAGTTAATTCATGCAACTTAGAAAGGTGGCTGGCAGGTAGGGGTCCTGGATAAACATAGCTGTTGCTGTCAGACTCTCTTCTTGTGCACCAGATGAGGTGAGATTCCCAAGGGGCGGGGCGTTGGGCTCATGTTTGCTGGGAATAGTGGGTGCGGTGCTTTGTTGTATAGAAGCAAATAGCTTTTCAGGAACTTGGGTCACATTCAAATATTATGGGAGGAAATAAAATGACAGCAACTACTTAGAGGCAATCCAGTTATTGTCATATTTCTTTCCTACCCAAACTTGGGAATCAAGTGAAATGAAAAAAAAAATACACACACACAAACACACATAGACACTCATATACTCCTATATGTCTCTTTAGGGTAAACAAGTGTATTTAGCCACTGAAACATTTGTTCAAGTTTCAAATGATCTTATGAACTTAAATCCAGGTCTCGGATAGCATGGGGTAGAGAGAAAAGCCCCAAGAGACCCATCTTCCACTTTAATTGTCCAAACTAATGATTCATGAACTTGACTCACAAGGCTGAGCCCATCCATAGGAGAGTCTGCCTTCCGAGAGCAAGGTCTCTGTTGCTTTCTTGCCAGGGAAAGCAGTTATTCTTCCTAGAGGGGGAATAGGAGCGACCCCGTCCATGTATATGGTGCTAAAAATATGAAAGAGTGGTACCTAGTGGGCATGGGCATTGCCGCAATGATGTGCCCAAGGGGAAACCTACTTTCATTATTGGAGTTAATAATTTTGGTTTCAAAATTATGGTTTATCCTTACTAACTATTCAGTGAAATGGTGCTATTTTTAAGGTTCACCCATATATGAAGGGCATCTACTTACCCTTGAACACATTCGCATTACGAATGGAGTGCTTTGTGTTATTAGTGGATTAATACCTAACCAAAAAAATTTGGAGGTCTTCAATATAGATTGTGCACAATTTATTTTTCTTTAAAAATAAGCATTGTAATCTCAAAATGCTGCTGTATCCATGACAAAAGATAATTTCTATGATGATAGAAATAATCAAGCTTCCCAGTGCTTTGTAATCAAGAGTTGTTCTTTTTTCCCAGCTTCCTGGTGTGATTTTAAACACATTAATTTCTAAACTGCCAGGGAATTGAATTTCAAAGCATTTTAAATTTGGCGTCACCAAACAAGTGTGAAGCATCCATGTTTCTTGCTTCCGACAACTCTCCTTTTATTCATTCACCTTCCTTCCAAGGAGCAGCTATACTGGTGAGTTAGGTGCACACCACACAGGAGTTCGAGGGATCAGATACCTCAGGGTCATGTGTGGCCACCCCATTCCTGTGTCCCAGGAAATTCCAGAGCCACATACAGCCGTCACCACAGACCTCCCAAATCAGAGCATCCAGAAGGGCTAAACCACACTCTCTTCAGGGCTACCATGCTGTCACGGAGCTATCATGCAAACAAGCTCAGATTAATTAATGAGAAGGTATATTTGAAGCTATACAGCTGGTTTATACAATATGGAACTGCTCAAATTTAACTCAAGTTGCATAATGAACCTGTAACATTGTAAGAATTATTGGCAAAAAAAAGGTAGATGATGGTGAGGACCATTCTTGGCGACTCCTCTTCTCTCACTCTTGGTTGCCCTCAACTATGATTTAGGCATATGTGTTTGAGCACGTGGACACCACGTGCAAACCACACATGCACACGTGTGTGTGCACACATGAACACACACAAGGATGCTCCTGCTGCACAGTGTCCTCTGCACTGTCCTTTATCTGTGCCTTTCTCATCTATCTGATGATGCAGTTAATAAATTGATCAAGGGTAAGAAGGCAGAGAGATGAAGTACTATCCATCTAGGATGGTCTTTTATAGTGTTTACTGTGTTCTTGTATTTAAGACAGATTTTAATGAGAATCAAACTAAACAAGAACAAGAACATTGACTCTTCATATTTCTTTGGTGACACCGAATTTAAAATGCTTTATAATTCAAATGACTGGTGGTTTGGAATTAATATTTGTATCAGGAAGCTAAGACAAAAAAAGAAAAAAAGACGACTCTAAAATCTTGCTTGAACAATATTGATTCATTTGTAGTAATAAAATCATGTTAACTAGTTTAATTAATCATTAGACTGATAAAAGCAAGAACTGTTTTTCTGTAAATGAATTTTAGCTTTAAACTGTTTATTGTTTGTTTCTGTTTTGAAAAAGAAGAATGACTTTAGAGTATAAAACATTTAGAATATATGTTGGAATTTAATCTGCAACAATAAGAATAATATACTTGAATATGCAAAGTCAAGTCTGCATTTAAAATATTATAAGTAGATTATTTATTTTTGAGTTGTACATGTATGAGAGCAAACAGGAGAGAGATGGGTAACGAGGGAGGGAGGAAATTAGAGGTGGTGATAGAAACGGAATGCCTGCATGCACACCTAAGGTAAGTTAAGACTTGAAGCAAATAGACTCATCCAGTGGACATGGATTGCTTAAACTCGCTTTTAAAATAAGGCTGCTTGATGCAGCTTGGGATTCTTCCGATCAGCCACTTGTTGCCACAGCCAGACTCCGGACAGAGGGAACTAAGGTCCTGTCCGGTTCCATTGCTGACTGGCAAATCCTAATGATGATTCTAGGTTTGTTTCTGTCCCCAACACTCACAACTGAGAACATAACTAATTAAGCCTCTCAAGTTGGTAGCGCTCTTGAAGGAATTTTGATAATTTGTACTGTGAATCCTCTAAAATATTGATATTTAGGAGAACAAATTACTTTTCCCAGTGAAGAGCGTGTGCCAATATAATGCATGCGTTTCCAAGATACTTCGTTTAGGTACAAATTCTAAATCTTGACAAAAAGACTTCATGGATTACCCATTGGATAATAAAGTTAGTAATGTTTGTGCATATGAAATTTACCCAGTAACAGATAATGTAAATTTCATGGTTCCCTTATAAGTTTTTTTTTACTGTGTATTATCTTAAATGACTTTTTCACTGATGTTCTTATGTAACTTACTTTTCTTTTAAAAATTTTTTACATGTTTCTACAGAAACAATAGCCCCCCCTCCCCTTTTAAGGACCCAGATGTATTAAGAATAAAAAAAAATCAGATAGAGGACTCCTCACCATATATTGTCAGAATATATTTAATTTCATGCATTCTTGAGAGATAATAATGTGATTCCCAGGTACTAAATATTCCTCAGCCATTCACATTCAGTACTGTTATCTGGAGTAAACTAGATTAAACTTGTAGAATGGGTGAATTACTAAAAATAATGAAGTTAAGGCAATTCGTTAATCGTTATCTGCTTGTCTCTTTTATTGCCTGAATGAAGTGGGAAAATTCATTTGGGGGCTGGTCCGATTGCAAGGGGTCTGGCATTATGAAGAGAAACATGGGGCTGAAAATGTTCTTTTTTTTTTTTTTCCTTTTTGAGTTATACACAGCATCTTTTTCTCACATGCCTCTGTTTTTCTTTTAGTGGCAAAGCATTTCTATAACACTGGTTGAGAAAGTTCAGATGATTGCTGTAATCCTGGGATCCCTGTTCTTAATAGCGAGTGTCACGTGGCTCCTCTGGTCAGCCTTCAGCCCCTATGCAGTGTGGCAGAGGAAGGACATCCTTTTTCAGATCTGCTATGGAATGTATGGTTTTATGGATCTAGTGTGCATAGGTAAGACCATGACCTTAAACATTCACCAACTGTCAGCAATCCATTTCTTTCAGCAATTATATTTTCACCATTTGGATCTCATATACATAGACCGTTGCAGTTCACATTATCTTGGTTTTCCACTTTATTACTTATTTGGGGTAGAGGTGGGTTTCATAATTTGGGCACTTTTCCAAGCAAAGCATAGATAGCATTTGTATTCCAGTGTAGTTTGATAAAATTAACAAGATGATACCCATTTAAAGTGGCACATTTTGCAACTAAAAGGAAGGCGGAGGGGTTGAAGAAATTATTGGGGTGAGCCATATAAGGGCAATAATATATTTCTAAGCAAGGAGAGCGAGTCAGTCTCCTTTTACAAAGCCGGGGAAGCATATACTGATACAGATGGCAATATTATGCAGTTCTGTGACTTGGGAAGAGGGCAGTCACCTAAAAGACCTGCACCATGATGTGGCTCAGACTTCCTGGGGGCAGAAAGTACTCCTTGGGAGGTTAAGGATTTGCAGACTATGTTCCTTGATGGCTCCTGACTCTTCGTTTCACCTGATAAATTCAGTGTCTCAGAAAACAAAACATATCATACATTTTGTAAGAGACCTACAGAAAGATTCCTTCTGCATTTCACTTGACAGATCTGCCCTTTCCCTAATACCGTGAGGAAACAAAAGCCAATTCAGGCAGCATTTGCGTGGTGCCTGGGAGGCGCCACAGGCAGGCACTGGGATCATGACCAGTTCATTGGTATCAGTGGGTGGTTGACATCAGTGGGACACCAAGGTCTGAGGGATATTTCTCTGTTCTTATGTAGTTTATAGCCTCACGAGTTGTCCGAAGAGCTGAAGGAGGGAGGTAGCCTTGATTTAAAGCAGTGGTTCTGGAAGTGTGCTCTCTGGACCGCAGGCAGCAGAGCACCTGCACTGCCTCTTTAGAAATGCCTGTCCTCAGGTGGCGTCCCAGACCTACAGACCTGTGGAATCAGAGGCTTCTGGGGTGCAGCCCAGCTAGCTGCCCGTGTCCCTAAAGTTCTGATGCTAAAGCTTCAGGACCGGAGGAGATTCCAGGGAATGGAAGCTGAACTTGGGATCAAATTAGTCGGTTTCAAATCCTGGCCTCTGCTTGGGCAGAGGTTCTCTGTTCTCATTCATAGAAATGGGAATAATAATCCTTACCATGCAGGTCTAAATAAAGGAAATCATGGTTTTAAGTAATTAAGTGATTAAGTAGAAATGGTTGACTGAGCACATTTGAATAATCAAAAACATTTAAATAACTTTAGATCACTTAAATCAGTGTCTGTACTTATTAGAGCCTTAGTTTAACTAGAAATTTCAGTATCCTCAGTTATTTTTTTTGAAGTGTTTAAAATACAGTTAGTCTGACTTTTCCTTCCTGTTTTTCTTTCCTCCCTTGTCACTAATATAAGACTAACAGGAAAGACACTCATCAAATTTCAGACCAGAAAGAAACACAGAAGGGAGGGAAATGTCATGAATAATAGGTAAACTGAACAGATGTTGCCCAAATAATTGGGCTAATCATGTGTATGAACACTCTGTATTAAATGCAATAATGCATATGCAAGCATTTAGAAATTGGAAATCTCTATTCAGATTTAATCTCTAGGGCATTGTTCTACATAGAGTCATAAAATTGCTCTACAGCTCCAGTCCCTTGTCAGGTTCAAAGATAGTGTTTATTCTTTTGATTTGAATGTTATAAACTGTGATCTTCCATAAAAAGAAGCATTTAGAAAAACTAGAAGAAAGGATTTTGGAAGCTCTCACCATAAATAAATGATAAATTCTAGAAGAGATACCTATGTTTAATCTGATTTAAACATTACACAATGCATACATGTATAGAAGCAGTACCCAGTGCCCTGATGATAGGCAATTTTTATGTCTTTATGTATCAGTTAAAAGTAGATTTTTAAAAAAGGGAAAAAGGAATATGAAAAAGAAATGAATCACTAAGCTTTCAGCTCAGCTTGGAGGGGGAAAGAAAGTGCAGTTGATGTCTCCATGTCATTGAACACTAAAGCGGACCATGCATTTATTTCCTTTTCATTGTCTTAAATTTCATAACTTGCATTTATTATCTCTTAAGTTTTGATGATTACTGTCAGCATTTTAATCAAGATTAATTAATTTCTGCTTTTAAGAGCCTAAATACATGAACTGATACCTTTTGGTGACATATGACATATTTGGGCTTCTCTTTTGTAATTCGTGTATCTGCCCATTTTATAAAATCTGGTTTCTCAGAAACAAAAACAGTTGCTGTTTTTGAGGACACTTTGAAAGTGAATTTTAATACTTTTCATTGTCTTTTTGATTCACCAAATCTAAGTCTCATCTTTTGTATTTTGTATGTTTTAAAAAATAATAAAGAATTCAGATTGAACATTATTTATTTCACTTGGCTTTCCCATTAATTAGTCTGTTCTGAGCAAATCTGATTTCTTTCCCCAAGAAGCTGAGAAACTACTATAGTAAAAGTTGTAGCCAACTGGATTGTAGCCAGTATTAGCCCCCGCTAACATTTCAAATTAATTCAGATGTCTGCTAATTAAATGTTGAAAGTAACAAAAATTACATTGATTCTACCCTAAATACTGCTGACAGGGAGACTTCTAGTGAGAAGCAGGTTTACAGTTTTGAGTCCAATTTGCTTAGGTCAATTTAGTAAATGCTTATTGGGAGAGTTCTGCGTGGCAGACATGTGCTGGGTGCTGGGAATGCAAGTGAGCCAGCCAATCTTTTAACTCCTTTCCTGGGATGGGAGAGTTCTAGGGATCAAAACGGAAGCATTTTGTCAAGCTCTTAAGTTGTGGCATGAGGTCCCATGCTTGTGACGGATTAACAAGAAGTGTCACAAGAAACTCTGCCAGGATCACAACCATGCAGAAAGGCCACTGCAAGCCTCACAGAAAACAGTTCCTCAAGGACATCCGCTCATGAATTGCCTATTTAATCTTAGTCTGGCGTCACCCGTTTTGTTGATCCTTAAGCACCCTTGATTTTAATCCTCGTGCCAAGGATCGGTGTTTCAGAATGTTTGGTGCATTGCTGCTCATTTTGCCTTTGGAGAGTCCCCGTTGCCTCAGCCTCTTGAATGCACTCAGTTTCCTGTGACTTTTGGGCTCCTGTCGCAGTGCCACTTCATTCAGAGAGAACTTGGTCTTGGGGGACTCTCCCTCCATTTGTTACTTAGTTTGACGGTGAAGACAGGCATGGAAGTAAGTAATTAGGATCACTGGGCTGTGTCGTTATGGAAGTATGCACAGGAAAATGGTAGCTGGATAATGCAGGGGAGAATAATGCCGGATTTTTGTGTGGAGGGGAAGGTTTGAGCAGATTTCCTGGGGAACAGACAGCTGAATAGATAGATACCTGACAAGTGGAGGGATGTTCCCCTTCTCACCACTGGCGGAGGCAAGATTAGCTGCTCATCCAGAGGACTTCAGGATAGCTGGAAACAGTCCTGTAAGCTTTTCAGACTTGATTATACCTAAATGAGAAGGAACAGATTGGCAACCTCGAATGTTCTTTTTAAAAATTCAGAAAATCCAAAGACGATTATTCCAGAATCCAAAAATGTTATAATCCAGCCAGTGTATATAACAGATAGCAAGAAGTTGAATTGAATTTGTAGAACGTTCATTTATTTGGAGAAATTGGCTTACTTATTTCCAGGCACAGTGAATTTGTTTGTTGTTTTCATTCATTATTACTTAATAGCTTTTCTTCTTTCCCAAGATTTAGGGTTTTTTTTTTTTTTCTAACTATTAATGTTTCAATTTCTCCCAAGGGTCTAGGTACCATTATCATAGAAATATCAAGATCAAGGCTGTTCAATAGAATTTCTGCAGTGACAGAGATGTTTCATGGCTATGCTGTCTGATACCATAGACACTAGATAATTTGGGTGTCAGGTACTTGAAGTGTGACTGGGGAGAATGATAAACTAAATTTTAAATTAGTTAGTAATTTAAATATCCATGTTCGACTGGAGGCTGCTGTATTGGATGGTGGGATGGCAAATGCGTAAGATTTGATGAACGTCCTCACCTTGTCTGCATGTGTAGCCTATAGTTCTTAGTGAGAAAGGACTTCTCTGTTTCAGTGAACATGATCCAAGTGACAAGTGAGAGCAAGAGAATTCAGGAAAGATTGTCAAAGGGAGAGGAAAGGTGCTCAAAGGCAGACAGAGAGCCTTAAAGGGGAGACACACTTGGCAGATGACTTTTCTCTTCCTGAACTTTTTTAGAAAGACTTCTGTGGGTTAAATGTGAATTTAATTTTCAAACCACATCTATTGTACAGTTCATATCTGATTTAAGGAAAGTGAAGTGCAAAGAAATATAGCTTTATATACTATATTTAGGAAGCTCTTTTAAATATTTAAGTAGATGACATTCAGACTGTGATTGTTCTCAGGAAAACTAATATACGGGATTTAAATCTCTGAGGTGTCGCAGCCCGTGGTAGTAACTCAGGGAGGAGTGAAAATCACCCTAGGCTGTGTTTGCCCCCCAGACATTTGCACAGAGCTCTGGCCAGGGAATTTGCTTCTTCACACCACACTTGGCACATTGAGAAAGTAGGAGGCCATCTGGTCATGTGACTCGGAGGAATCATGTGCCACGAGTCAAACTCATTTTTTAATGACTGGAGTTCGAGGGACTAGGAGATGGTCCCAGGGTGAGCTTGCATTCAGATGCTGAGACCAGTTACCAAGACATGTCAGAGTCACGTAGCTCAAGGCCAGACAGTTTCACGTTGTGGAAGCAACAGACTAAAACTCGTTACATCAGTGGGATTGCCAAAATAGAGGCTGCAGTTCATGAACCTCACCTAAAAGCATTACAAGTTAGTGGTAAATCCATGTCTGGAAGAGGTGATCTTCCCTGGAATACCGTGTGAAGGAATTGGTCATGATATTTTAAAACGTGTGTTGTTTTTGTTCTTCTAAAATTTTCATAATTGTCCACATAAAACACACACACACACACACACATCCCACATAAATTTTTGATTTATAATTATGAAATCTATGAAGCTGCGAGACCCTTCACTAACATAACCCTTTCTGTTGTGCCACTTCCCTTACAGAAGTGTCCCCTCTCGACACCTTAATGTATACCCTCTGGATTTTTTGTTGCTGTTCAGTTTATACATGTATAGATACAGACACTTAGGTATTTTATTTTTCATGAAAGTAGAACCATACTATATGATTTGTTGAGCAATCAGTCTTTTTCACTCAACAATGTGATCCAGGGATCTTTTTCTGTTAGAACTTGATTTATTTAATCTTTCATCTACTGACAGATATCTTTGCCATTAGGGATAGTCCTGTAAACGACACCTGTTTTACCTGAGTATTTCTGTAAGCAAATACTGTTTACTGGATTCTGTTTACTGGAAAAATCCAAGTTGAGTATTAAGCACATGTCGAATTCTGAATAGTCCTTCTAAGTTTTATATCGGTATTCCCTCCAAATATATCAGAGTTCCTGTTTTCCACACTTTGCCCACCACGAATATCATCACTTCTTCACATTGCAAATTGGTGGTTTCAACTATATTTAAAATAAACACCACTAGATTGGTTTTCCTAAAACAGGTTCTCAAAGTTGGTGTGACAAATTTTATTTAAGAACATGATGGCCACCCTGGTCATGACGCTGAGCATGTTGTCCTGAAGTTTTCTGGGACACCAGGGATGTGACATGCAGAGGCAGACCAGGCTTGCTCTGTAAACACTTTCACTTGTGCTTTCTGAAGACAGAATCCAGCAGGAATGTTCAAGATTAGAGCTCACTGCCACTTAAGATTCCTGTGTTCTCCAGCACACTGAGGCACCCTGCAGTCAGTTTCTTCTATTATGTTTGAATACCGAGGAGATTTTACTTTCATTCTGTTTCTTTTTATCATAGAACATGTTCCCAGAAATTGCCTTAAGAAAAAATGACCACCCTCTGTCATTTGGCTCTGTGGGTAAAATGCTAACTTGTTATTTTTGTTCTCCATATTACTTTATTTCTTGAAATTAAAGCACAAGCATGCAGAATGGAGGACACACACACACACACACACACACACACACACACACACACACACACACTGGTATGCCATCCAAAACAAAAAATATCTCTCAGAGCTCTTGTGAAGTAATGAAATAAGTATAATATGATTTTTTTTATGCTGTCTTGTTTTTGAGAGCTACAGAATTAGGGAATTCTAGAAAATATATTCTCGAAAATAAACTGAGCTGTACTAGAGTAAGACTCAGGTCAAAATATTTTCTTCTTGCTGTACCAATTATAGTTAAGGCAAATAGGCTTCCTTTGCAGGGGCTTCATACTTCCCAACGTAAACTTTTTTTTTCCTATATTTTCAATTGAAATGGTTATTTAAACTCATGTAAATATTTATAGTTATTATAGTCCTTTTAAAAACATTTTTCAATAGTTGATCATTTATCTAGATAAAGCTACTTGGGCGCACACAAGAAAACAAGAGTAACTAGTTGGTAATGTAATCACATTACATTATAAAACATCAGAATAGTAAATTCAACACATTCCTATAACCTTTGATTGATGATATTAGACATATATTTACATTTTTAAAAGTCAGGGTATTTTTGTCTTTTGATATTGTTTTACTTAATTTTTTCCAGGTAGAGAAGATAAAAGTAATACATGATTTAACATTTTATTGACATGAAACCTAAAAAGTACTCTTTCTCACTGTGATAATTATACAGGTAAAAATGATGGATTTTGACCAAAAAAATCAGGATAATCAAACTTGGTTACCATAAATATGCTCTGGCATCAGGAATGATCTAATTACTGACAGGAGAATTTCCTCCTAAAACAGTGCTGTAGATCATCTTCCTTGCTTGCAAGGAAGGTGAATCAATTAGCATAAGCAAAGCATAATTAAGAAAGTAAATCTGTTATGGAAAAACAAAATTCTAATACATTCCAAGCAAAATGTAAATGACTTTTAAACTACAACTTGTAAAAAAGAAATGTCCATGATTTCTGGCACCTCTCAGCATGCTTCCGAAGTTGAAAATATTTCTTAGAGCCTTTTGGATGACAACTGTACTGAGAAGAGTCAGGAAAGAAGTTCGCATTTAAAGTTGAGACATCGCGTGATTTAGACAGAAAAGCAAAAGAGATTTTCTCAAGACCACAGGAGATCCTCAAGTTCACTGACACACAGGTTCATCAACCATAGTTAAATAAATGCGCTTCAAGCAACTGCTGGTGAGGTTTGTAAAATGTGTGGCCCTAGGGTCATTGTCCTTAGGTAGCATCTTTTAAGCTGTAAGATATTTATGGATAAATTAGGAAATTTATCAAGTAGTTCCGAGTGAAATATGCAGAATTACCCAGAGAACAGTTAGCATGTTCACCCCACTGTCAAGGTTCTGTGGAGGTGCTCTGCACAGAGGGGGCTGGAGGTGACTGAGTAGAGTGAACTCCTTCCTGGTCCTCTCCGGGGAGAGGCAGGACCATCAGAGGCCGCATGGTTGGACACAGGCCACGCCCTCACTGAAGGTCCTGAATGAGAGGTGGAGACCATAGATGTCAGCCTGTATTGCCCTTACACTTTTTGTTTTGTTCAGGGCCACCAAAGCTGGGCAGGCCTGCCCCACTTAAAATGGTCAGCAATTTCTATCAAAAAATCTTCATGTACAGGTATTTTTTTTAATTTAAAAGAAACTTTAATTTTTACTAACACATATTAATTGACAAATTAACTAGTTCATTATGACATTTTCATAACATAAAACACTGGGAGGCCAGATCCAAACCTTCATCATCCACCCCCACCCCAGTCACCACCACCATGGCCAAGCTTGGAATCCAGCAACTGGGATCACTCAGGAAAGCAGAGCCCTGAAGGTCAATAGGTCAGCTCAGAAGGCTGGTCAAGCGTGTGGTGGTCCACACCTTGGGTTATCATGGAAGCAGGAGGCAGGAAATACCGTTGCTGTATTTGTCTCATTCTGAGTTTCATAAAAAGAACTGATAGAGATAAGTCTGCATAAATCATAAGGCATGTGAATAAAGAAGCTCAACCTAAACACTGTTTAGCATAATCACCAGGAAAGTTCATTAGCCCAGTATTTCCTTTTTGAATCTCCACATCTCTATAATTTTCCCTGTAGACATCAGAAGCATGTCAGCCACTTCTGCTCCAGGAAATGCTTTCATTTCCTGAGCTATAATTTGATTGGGGACCTACATCCCTCAGCACCACAGTTTGGCTACTTAGGAGACCTTCACCCAGCTGCTTCTGTAGGAAGCAGCATTCTTCTGCTCTTTCCCAGAGCCCCTCTGGGTTTGCCTTCCATCTCCACCCCAGGTGGAGGACAGGGCTGTGAGGTTGGCTGTACTGGCAGGGTCTGCAGCGTACGCAGCCATGGCTGTTAGGAATTTGCATGCACTGCTAGCTCATCTGGAATTATTTCTTAGATAGAGTAGAATTCCTTCACAGGGACAGCTCATTATCCTTGATTTCAGACTATGTTAGCATGCCTCATACCCCAGGACATGCTTCCGTTTCTTTAGGAAGTCTGAGGCAGTGGGTGAGCCTGCAGGCCTACCTGGAGTCCATCCTGGCCTGCTCCAGCTTGGGTGCTTTGCACTCTGAGCGCATCTTAGGCAGCCCTTCAGGACAGAGGCAGGGCCCTGTGCTGTTCAAAACTGACGAGGAAAACCAAATCTTTTTCTTTTATTTGCTCTGAGGAGTAGGTCATTATCTTTTTTCTCTGGAGGTACAAATTATAGGGTTTTCTATGCCTTAATCATACTGCCATTTACCAATTTGTCTAAAGATTATTATTATGGTTGGTTATTAGTGATATTACTGCTCTTAAAACCCCAGGAAATAAAATCAAAGGGAACTGTTTTTGCTGCTTGCCCTTCTGTGCTTAGCTAGAATGGGCTCTCAAAGCTAATTAACCCTTTAGTTCTCCCATGAGAAAACAAAACAAAACAAACAAAATCTCAATGCAGTCCCCCTCCTCCCTGCCCATAAAACTCAAGTTCTTTTGAAGAGACTTTACCTTAATTAGCAGAGCAGCCCACGGGTGTGTGTGTTGGTACGTTGACTTCCATTTCCTCTGTAGAAAGTCAGGACTCTTCTACCGTCTCTTGCAGTTCAGGACCCTCTGGCCAAAGAGGTGTGGGTCACCTATTGAGCCAGCCTTCATGGTGTACTTCCTGTATGCTAATCAGCGTAGAGATACAAACAACAAAGGCTGGCAAACTGAAGCCCAAGAGCCAAAGCCACCCACTGCTTGTTTTTTGTACAGCCCATGATTTTGGAAAATGATAGCACTTTTAAACCTCAGGGCTGATAAACAGAGTCCTGTCAGGACCAGCCGTTTCCATTCATTAATGTTCTCTCTATGAGAAGTTGCAGGAGCCGCTAAAGATTTGTGCAGACTAAAATACTCATCCTTTCCCTTTGCCGAAACCTGGACTACAGCATGCTACCTGCTTTCCACTTGCTGCAGGGAGACATTCAGGAAACGAAGGGATTAATGCACAACCTGAAAAGTGCCAGGAGAGAGAGGGAGATGTGAGAACCCACGGGGAAGGTTAACCATGCTGAGTCAGTCGAGTCTCTGGGGAGGAAAAATTTTTCAAAAATGTTTTATTAGTTCACTGTACTTATGCACAATATTCGGGTTCATTTTGTCATAATCACACATGCATGTAGTATAATTTGCTCCATTTTGTCCTTCGTCCCCTTTCTCTCCTCTTCCCTCCTCCTGTTCCCCTCCTCTACTCTATGGATTGCCACTCTATTTATTCATTTTTAAACTTTGGCACCTTATGGATACACATGAAAATGGAATTCACCGTGGTATATTCACACGTCTACATCGCACGATTTGGTGGATTTCAGTCTGCAGTGTCTCCCTTTCCCACCCCTCCCCCCTCCCCATCAGTCTCCTTCCTCTACTGCACTGACTCCTTCTCTTTTCATGGGACCCTCTGCCTTTTTATTTCTTATTTTGCTCTATCTTCTGCATATGAGAGAAACGTTTGACTCCTGACTTTCTGAGTCTGTCTTATTTCACTTAGCATGATGTTCTCCAGTTCCTTCTAGTTACAGAAAATGCCATATTTTCATCCTTCCTTATGGTTGAGTCAGACCCCATTGTATATATGGACCATGTTTTCTTTATCCATTCATCTGTCGATGGGCACCTGGATTGGTTCCAGAACTTGCCTGTTTTGAGTTGCGCTGCTATAAACATTCATGTGACTGTATCACTATAGTATGCTTATTTTAGTTCTTTTGGATAAATACCAAGGATTGGAATAGCTGAGTAATACGATGGCTCCATTCCTAGACTTTTGAGGACTTTGAGCAAAAATTTTAAGGAAAGCAGAAATTAGTAAGGGGTCCAGAGAGAGGCACCTGCCTGGACCTAATTATGCATGCATAATACCATTTGTCGTTTTAAAAGAATCATATGAAATTTAATGTGGAAAGAGCAATAGATGCTTGTTTGGGAGAGTAGCCAGGAGGAAGGAAGGCCTGGTCATGGAAAGCTCTATGGAGCTTGGGAGTGAGAACACACTGAAAGCCCAGGAACCGCTGAAGGACTGTGTGCTGGGTCAGCTTGATATTGATAAAAGACCTTTGACAACGACAGAACTGGAAGAGGATTCATATCTGGTAGGTGAAACCAGTGTCTGCAGGGTGAGTGAGAGGATGGACAGGCAGGAAAGCAAGGCCAGAGAGAGGAAGCCATTGGGGTTGCCATGGCGAGGAGGAAGGAGCTTCTGGGAGAAGGAGCAGGTGGCCCTCAGTGCCAGACACCATGTCCAGGGCATTTGGGGAATGGGTCAGGTGGTTGGAAGGCAGAGGGAGGTGCATTGAGATTAAGAAAGTGGCAAGTGGGAAGTACTGGAGGTTGTCATCAGCAATGGGATGGCCAAGTTCCAGAGCTTGGAGTTACTTTGGTTTCTGGGAGGGCAAGGCCCAGGCTGGGGTGGAGCAGGAATATGCTGTGGACACGTGGACACTACAGCCTTGTGGGTCTAGGAGCTGAGGAGGTCCACGAGCCACGGGACACATTGTTGGAGGTTGTGGGCACCACCACGCCAGGAGAGCTCACCTCCTGCAGTGTTCCTCTGTGCATGAATGTGCCCAAGTGTGCACTGTGTGTGGCTCTACTCTGATGTCACTATTTTCCAGGAGGGTGGTTGTGGGAATGCTGAATGTGTGAGGCTTGAGAACAAGGGCAGCAACCCAGAGTGTCCCTGAGCACTAAGTTAAAGCGAGGTCCCCAAAGAGGCCGAATCACCATGAGAAGAAAGAGCAGAAAGCAGATGCAGCAGCAGTGGAGCCGAACCATCACAAGAAGCGCTGCCAGGGCCCATGCAGGACCAGGGGAGAGGCAGCTTCCATAACCCCAAAACTTGGGACTGTTCTTCACAGCTGAACTCGCCTCTGGGGTTTCCTGGCCTCGTACTACTCAACAACAGAGAACTTGACCGAAGGGAATGTGAGCAAACATTCTTCTAAATGATGATGTGCTCTGTGGGTGCTGACAGGGAGAGGGGACACACCCTGAGGTCATCAGGAACCACGGACGTGAGCACAGAAACCAGGCCCCTGGAGGTTTCACCTGCTTCCAAATGAGTAGACAGAAGGTCTTCAAAACCACCATCCAGCTACTGTGACCTGTGCTTCCATCCAAGCTCCCACCTCATCTGTCACACTGAATCCTCTCAAGGACCTCAGGCTGCATGGCTGCCATTATCGTTCCACCTCAGAGATGGGAAAGCTAAAGTGAGCGACGTCCTCAAGGTTAGGCAGCCTGGAAGCAGCGCCCGTGATTGGAATCGCGGTACTCCAGAGGCTGCACAACCGGTACTAACTTTACATGACTCAGTTAATTCTGTTTATTACCTGGTAAAACCCCCTACTTAGACGCTAAACCTGAATGACTAATTTACAAAATCCTGTGGTCTGCCATAAAATGAAGCTACTTAAATTACTATCTCAAACACAAATATATAGGGAACAGACACCTTTTCTAAGATGCAGAAGCTGATTTAAGATCAGAGATGGAGAAATTCTTCCCTGAAATCCCCGAGTAATGTAGTTATTCTGTGAGGTGTTTATTTATTTATTCAAAATTATTGGAGTCAATGGTATTTGGAAACACTAGTAAAGAGAATGGAAGACATGTATGCAATCTACTGTGCCAAAATTCAGTTCTCTTTCCATTGTTCTGAGTGAAACCATTTCTTAAAAAGAATTATCTGTGTAGAGAAGAACATTTCAACCTTGAATTTTCTCACCAGATCACAGAACAGAATATTAAGGAACCCGAGAATTTTTACATTCATGTCAAAATTTTCATTAATATTTTCAGTTGAAAATATCTTATTGGCATCCTGGAATGAAAGAGAAGAGTTATAAATTTTAATTATGCTTATATGATAGTTTCTGTTTGGAATTTTTACAAATTGACATTATAGGTTGCAGTGAATTTGTAGTAGACAGTTTGTCCATTGGAGAAGAAATGGAAAATTAGTTGTAGTTTTGTCTACTTCTTATTAGGAAAAGTCCACACAATCGCTAAGAACTGGCTTCAGTCCATGGACTAGAATGTGGGAAACAAATGGAAATCTACCAAAGCAATTTCAAGTCCTAAATCTTTAATTAACACAGAAGATAGACATCAACATTGTTTTTTTAACCAAAAAATATTTTCATGACATCAGAACTGGCAGAGTTCTTTATTTTTATGAACTGTGTGGGATGCTGTGATCCCCTATCTCCTATGCTACAGCATACCCTTTAGGAGACTAGCCTTTGGTGTTACCCAGAGGAAATTTTGGTTTGATGTACTTTTTGGTCATTGGTGCCTCTGGCCACTGAACATTTTGTGGGCTGAAGGGACTCTAGTGATGCTTAGTTTTGGTCAAAAAGGGCTTCTGAAGCCTGAGTTCCTGTAGAACAAGCAGAGTGGACCAGGCCTCCAGGGCCTAGGTCAGTGCCTTGGTCAGTGCCTGGGTTCAGAAACTCACTGTGACCCATTGAGCCAGTCACTCAATGTCACATCCCTGGGTCTCAAAGAGTCCTCGTTCTCCCAAGTTGGATTAAATCACACCCAATTAAAAAAAAATATTTTAAATTCAGTGACTGTGTTTGTTCACCAGGTGAACAGTGGTGCCAATGGTGAATTTGTGCTCCAAGGGTCTTCTGACCTCTGTGATGTATGACGCTTCCCCTTTGTTACAACATATTTCACCTGCCCCTGAACTGAGGGACAGAATGACACTTGCTGCAACGGAGATTAAACCGATGCTCATCTGTGCTTGCTGGTAGCGGAACCCTCTAAGATGCCTTTATTTTCTATAAAAGTATTGACCTCACTCCTTCATTTATTTATTTTTTTTGAAAAAAAAAAATCACACCCATAGATCTTCTTTCTCAACTAGAAACTTAGATGATTTAGTGATTCTCCTTTCCAGTGAATTGTTTTAATCCTTTTTTAAAAAATGTCAACATACCATATATTTTATTACCTGTAGTGGAGTTTGCAGCTTCTGTGGAATATTATGTGAATATGCCAATAGTGTTTTTGTGCTCCAAAGGTTAGCAGTTGGAAAATCAGGATAACTTCCAATCTATCTACCAAGAAATAAAAAAAAATGATAATAAAATAATTGATGAATCAATTGACTTCTCAGAAAACAAGTGGTGAAATGAATGGACAGCTTCCTCTCTCTGTTTGGCCTGGAAATAGCAGAGAAGAATCATCTCTTCCTCTAAGGCTGTTTAGGTCTGGGTACAGTCATTTTAAAAGTATTTGGGTTCATAGTTGCTTGATGCAGGCCAACAAGACAGTTTGGGGGGGCGGGGTGCCTACAGTTGCTGGGGTAGAACACAAATGTTTATAAAGAATTTTCAACTCTTCCATTCATAAACAATTTTTAACTCTTTTCTCCCCACCATTCCCTCTGTCCATTCCCCCTTCCCCAGGCTAAAACCCACTTTTCACGAAATACGGGCACTGACTCCTAAACCCTTTTCAAATCTAGTTTTGAAATGCACGTCTCAGTTTGTCTTTGGTGTCATAAAATATTAGTTTAATGTTTAAAAGGACAACCCTCAATGTATTGTTCCGTTTCAGTGACACTGTTGCAGCTAGATTAAGTCAATCTTTGTCATCCCTTAGATTCCTGGGATGGGGCCCCTCCTCTTTATCTCTCCCTCTCATTTAGCAAAGATTGAGTTCTTAGCATGCACCAGGCCCTGTAGTGGGAATGGATATCCACAGGCGAGTAAGATGAGGTTCCTATTGTCAGGGAACACATAGCTAGATAGCTGGTTAGGGATCTGGGGCATATCAACAGTGTTTTCAGTACAGGTGTAAAGCAAAACAGGGTGAGTGTGTCCTGTGTACAGTGGTAGACGTTAGGAGTGGGTGATTGATCTTGTTTGACTCCGTCAGATAAGAAAATATGAGAGAATCTGGATCTTCAAGCATGATTAATAGCTCATCATGCAAATGTCAGAGTGGAAATTCCAGCATCTTCTCTGTTTTATGGTTGCAGGTCAGATTTGCTAAGAAGACAGAACGAGCAGAATTGAGTGCAAGTGGTGAGAGGAGTCCTGGTGACTCCCAGCTTTCTGATTCAGCTGACTTGGAGTAGTGCCATTAGCTGACCTAGGGATGGCAGGACAAGAGCGAATTCGACCTGTCAGTAGCTCACTCACCATCACTTACTTAGTAAAGGGCTAGGTTCCATATAAAACTGGGCTTTGCAGTCTCACTCTGATGCCAGCAGTGGTGTCCTCAGGGCTGCAGACCCCACACAGACGTGCCCTTCCCATCCGGCCTGATGGCGGCAGGCCTCGTGGAGCAGAGAGGCAGTGTCACGGAATGGACACCAAGCTCCTTTGGTGCACTCTAGAATCTCTGCTGTCGCTCAGGGTCTTCACTCTTGTGAAGGGGCTTCTCTTCACATGTGCTGCTATCTGCTTTGGGGGTGGGATAGCTTAGACCATCAATATCTGGGTATTAGCCAGCCTCTGGCATCAGGGTTTTGTGTGTGAGTGTGTGTGTGTGTGTGTGTGTGTGTGTAGCTTCAGAATAGTTCATGGTCCTTACCAGGTTCCTCAGACACATGGTTTTACTGCCAGTGGTAATAATGAATCTGTTTGAGCCCTTGAGCTGTTAGGTCTCATGACCAGCATGCCATTCTCAATCTGGTCCTATGAATTTTACTTTGTTCTAGACAACTCTGAGATGAACTAAGGTCTGTACCATTTATATTGAACAATAGAAAAAACAACACTTCTTGAAAGTGCATTTTATATGGACCGTTTATTCACATTATTTATTTCTATTTGAACAACGTTGGACATAGTATCCATTAAAATCCCCATATATTTTTAGGACATTGTGCTTCCCAGAGGTGTAGGAATTCATGAAAATGTTTTGTCAACCTGGTGACTTTTGTGATGACATATGTAAATCTTCATTTAAGTTTTATCTTGTGTGTGCTTTTTTTTTTAATTTTTGTTTTAGTTGTTGATGAACCTTTATTTTATTCATTTGTTTATGTGCAGTGTTGAGAATTGAACCCAGTGCCTCACACATGCAAGGCAAGTGCTCTAGCACTGAGCCACAATCTCAGCCCCTATCTTGTGTGTTTTTGTGTGTTCATGTACATATTCAGTCCATCAAAAACCTTCTGTATATATAGAAATAACCATGATTTCTGGTTATTTCTTCAAGACTCATTTTAATAAGATATTTAAACTTGTGACATGTTGGGAAATAGTGTTAAGAGAGCTAATGTGTTTGAACCACAGACTAGTTTGTTTAATCCTTTGAAGCAATCATTCTCTGGCCTTCACCAAAGAGTAGAAATTTTAGAGTTAAAATCATGCTAAGTGAAATAAGCCAATCGCAAAAAACCAAAAACCCTGTATTTTCTCTGACATGCTGATGCTAATTCACAATGGGAGCGGGGCCAGGGAAAAATAGAGTTAATTTAGATTAGGCAGAGTCGAGTGGAGGGAGGGGAGGGACATGGGGGTAGGAAGGATAGTAGAGTGAATCAGACATTATTATCCCATGTACGTACATGGGATTCTATATCATGTATAACCAGAGGAATGAGAAATTATACTCCATTATACATGATGTGTCAAAGTGCATTCTACTGTCATGTATAACTAATTAAAATAAAATTTTTTTAAGAAGCAGGACCTGTTGTTGAGATAGGCCCTGAACCTTTCTAGCATATGCCACCAAACAGTACCCAGAGTCACCAGGACCCAGAGTGGTTCTGGTCACACTCACTTCCCAGGAGGACACAAGGCTTATTTAAAGGGTTTGAATATGACAGAGAGATAACAATCTTGGCAAAGGAGAAAGGTGAAATTAAGCTGTAAATCTTGGACAATTTCACAGTCAAGAGCCTTTTCTGCCAGATATCTGCCGTGAGCAGGCAGTTCTTTAGCCTTCCCGGGGTCATTTCGATGGAGCCCTGCACAGGGCTGTACCTGGGTTTCTCTGCCATTTCCCCAGGGCCTGCATTTCCTGGTAAGGGCGAGGGTGGGGTGACTCAGCCGGCAGCCAGACAAAGCTCAGGGCAGGATTCCGGAGCCGCCTGCAGCTACGGCTCCCTGCCTTTCTCTCCCCGCGGTGGGCAGTTTCATGGACATCCTCTGCATCTAACAGCGTCAGTGACACACAGGGATATTGAAGATGGCACTGATTGTATAATTTGTCTCAAACCACAGCCTCCAGGACTTAATCTACTCATGTTTTAAATGAGGGTGAGGAAGCTTATCCATAAGGTCTCTGGTGGTCAGTTTAGGGGGCTTTAACAAAATACTATGGCCTGGGTGACTTAAGCAGCATTTTCTCTCTTTCTTGTGGTTCTGGGAGCTGGGAAGTCCAAGGTGCTGGCATGTTTGGTGTCTGGTGAGGGCCTTTGTTCTTGCTTGTGGTCAGCCCCCGTCTTCTCATTGTGCCTTCACATGGCCTTGGTGTGTACACACACAGAGGCAGGGCAAGAGACCTCTTTCACGTCTCCCTTTCTTTTTAAAGAGTATTTATCTCACCATAAGGACCCTATCCTCATGATCTGATATAACCCTGCTTACCTCCCAAAGGCCACCTCCAAATACCAGCATACTGGGAATTAATCTGTCAACATGGGAATACCGGGGAACACTGATAGGTAGTCTATGTTAATTTCCTAGTTGGTCATTCTACAACTAGAAGAGACTGCCATACACTGGAAACTCAGCATGGATAGGACTCAGGTACTCCGGGGCTGTACTGAGACAATTTCAAGTCTCCATCTCACCTCTGATTTTTATACTTTTGTGATATTGGACCAATCATTAAATCTATTTAGGTCTCAATTTCCTCAAATTGTTCCCTGATAGAAATAACACCTATTTGTAGTGTTGCTTTCAAGATTAAACGAAAATCATGCATGTAAAACTCTTAGGAAAGTTTTTGGAACAAAATTACCCCTAAGAAAAATTTAGCTTATAAGTTACAAGAAACAACTACAGCTATCCAAACCAAGGCTGAGGCTGGCAACCCAAGGAATGGCAATGTTGACTAGTGGTTTGGTTGTTAATATAAGATCAAATTTGTATTTGATCATAAACTGTGCAAGCTTTTGTTCAGATGTTGAAATAGACATAGACAAATCAAGTGAGTGTGTGTGTGTATACACCCACAAGTGCGTGAGCTCATAACCTTAAGTACCTTGATATTCTCCCTCATTTCTTTGGGTAATTGGTTCATATCTATTGATAGAATTTCAAAATAAACACACCACTTAAAATTTTGAATGTTTCACTTATATAATACCTTTTTAAAAAATTTCATTGAAACCAGAAACTACTTAGGCCTGCTTTGTTTTTCAAGATTATTCCCTAACAGAAATGTCCTTTGCACACCATAAGGATATGTTCCCATTAAATGTTATCAGCAAGAAAATGACAAAAACCAATCCCTCCCCTCCCACAACACACAAACACTCCAGAACTCTCCAGACCCCAAATCCCTATCATTCACACTTTGGACATCTGTGCCATTTAGTGTAGCTGGTATCTAAAATATTTTGCATTTACGTTTTACAGAAATTGTCATTTCTTTTCCCTGCAGACTAAGTGACTCAGATGACAAAGCAAATCCAAGCCTGTTCTCATATGACCTGAAATGTCAAGGTGACAAATTCATTTGATTATCAGTAAGAAAGCATACTCATATGGGTTTTAAAGACTGGATTTTTTAAGCACCCTGAGGTTGAATCCCCAGTACCAAAAAAAAAAAAAAAAAAAAAAAAAAAAAATAATAATAATAATAATAATAATAATAATAAAAGTAAATAAAAAACTAAAGGTTGTATTTTCAACACAGTGAAATAGACTTGAATGAATCCTTAGCCTGGATTGAAGATTTATTGTAATCATTTCTTCTCATAACCACTAGTATAAAAGGCATTCGCCACAACTCCAGAACACAAAGAAGAAACAGGGTAATGCATACTACCGAGGACATCTTTGAGGGTGGGTGGAATTCATTGTATTCCAGGGAAATCTAAGCTTGCAGAGGGCAAGGAGTACTTCTGTGTGCTCATGGGAGCAAAATGAAATCTGAGCATCACTCATAACTTAATACAATTAAGAGGCTGCCCATGGAGTTGGAAATTCAAGAGGACTGTGTCCTCGGGAGAACTTCGAGTAGTTTTCCTTGGTTAATTCTGTTCCAAATGTTCTAGAAAGACCTGTGGAGCTTGTGTCTGTACATTGGGTAGATTTATGCATTTAGAAAAGAAATACTAGGAATATATTCCCAGAAAGGGAGTTTAAACTCTAGTAAACTATCTGATTTCTGGCCTTTCAAAGAAAATCAGTGAAAAGGGAAGAGCAACCTGGGAAAGAGTAGTTTCTCCTGGGGAAGCTGCTCAGACCCCCCATCACTGAACTTACAATCAACCTGTCTCAAGCTATAATTTTCTCGTGATTAGTGTGAACCAATACCCCTTGCCACATAAATTCACCATTGATTTTTAATTAATAATGGTGTCTTATATTTTTATAGTTGCCATCTCAGAGGAAATTTGATGGCTTTATAGTTGATAAGATCCAATTTATCTTCACATTCTCCTGCTGAATGTAAAAATTAGGTATTTCCAATTGCTTTTTAAGGAGGAAAAAGAGATTCAGCAAGGTTAAATTATGGCCATGGTGAATTTAGAAAGCTAATAATAAAATCACCAGCTATAATCTAGTAGTCTTGACTTATGTTTCCTGAAAACCTGTGGTCAATTAGGTCAAATTTGACTATTTCTTTGGAAAAAGAATTTGATCAGAACAACTTTTCGGGGCTGGGGTTGTGGCTCAGTGGTAGATGCTTGCCTAGCATGTGTGAGGCACTGGGTTCAATCCTCAGCACCACATAGAAAAAGAAATGAAGTTATTTTAAAAATACAGCTTTTCAAAATTGTTATGATTGGGCTGGGGAGATAGCTCAGTTGGTAGAGTGCTTGTCTTACAAGCACAAGGCCCTGGATTTGATCCCCAGCACCGAAAAAAAAAAATATTGTTATGATTGACAGCAATTTATATCTGATACACCTGGCAGTGTTCAATAATTGGGCTGAGTGGATTTTTACTTATTATATCACATATAGTTTTTAGTCCTATGTTAATATCTTTGGAAGCTTTGAAGCTACACGTATCAGATTATCTTCTGGTAAGAGCAATGTGAAACTTAAATTCTGACATTAGATAGGTAAATTCTGATTTTTCAAGGCGTGTGGCTATCTCCATCACCTACCTGACATTGTGTTAGCTGACGGAAACCTGACCTCTCCGACAGAAACACCCCAAACGTGCTTCGTATGGATGGGAAGAGCATCACCCTTTGAATCACCCATTCCTCCAGCCTTGGGAATATGGGACTTGGAGCTTCCCGCTTCCTTCGGTTACAGTTGCTCCCATTTTTCCTCTGAATTCATTCCTTTGTCCCTCTGTGCTCCGCTTATTGGTACTCTGGTCCTCGTGTATAATACAGCAGCCTCCTTTGTTTCCCCAAATTCCTCAATTCCATTTCAGATTAATTTTCCAAATTATTTGTAATTTTTTAAATAATTGTAATTTTTGAAATTTTTGAATTCTATTGGTGCAAAAATGTACAGAATAATATGTGAAACATCCATATCCAATCACTCCGTTTAGAAAGTTGCAGCATTTGAGACAGTCGAAAGCCCTCTTGGAAGCCCTCCTCAATCTTGTTTCTTTTCCTTTCCATCATCATGAATTTAGTGCTTTTCTCATGCATATGATTTAAACATTCACCATATGTGTGTGCATCCAGAAAAATGTAGAATGATTTCTTTCAGAAATTTTCATTTTCTCATCATGGCTTTAAGATTTTCATTCTGGTTTTGAGGCCCATCCATGTTCCTGGGTACGACTTTGTCCCCTTAATTTTGCTGTCATCCATTGGATCCATGTTCCACAATTGCTTGCCATGTTTTTCTTTAAATATAAATAATCATGCGGTAAGCTTTTTTTGGTCCTGGTGATGGAACCCAGGGGCGCTTAACCACTGAGCCACGTCCCCAGTCCTCTTTTTTATATTTTATTTTGAGACAGAGTCTTGCTGAGTTGCTCAGGGCCTCGCCAAATTGCTGAGGATCTTGGATCCTCCTGCTGCAGCCTCCCAAGCTGCTGGGAATAATTATAGGCATGCACTTTATTCACAGGCTTCCTTATTCGCATTTTTGCAAGTTTCTCTGTGGCAGGCACCAGGGGTCTGAATGCTAGGAGGTCGCAGTGCTCCTTAAATGAATGGGTGGCGCTCCTCTGGCATGCCACCCCCCACCTGGCAGATCTTTCCTGACCTCCCCACTGACTTTCAGTGACATCGCAGTTTCCTCAAAGACAAGGGCTCCTCCTCACTCTCCATCTGAAGGGGTGTCTCCTGCAGGTGCTTCTTTCCTCCCAGAGGAGTCAGGCTGTGTGCGGGGTGTGGAGTGGGTGGTGAGCTGTGTGGGACTCGGGGGTTCACTGGGTTGTGATCCCTGGGCGTCTCTTATGACCTGGTTTGTTTTCCTGAAAGTCTGCCTCAGGAACACGTGACCATCAGTCTCACTTCCCCGTGGCCGAGACCCGGGACTCTGGGTTTGCCTCCCTGCTCCAGCACTTCCGGCTGTGTGTGCCTGGCCAAGGGCCTTCACATCCCTGTCTTGGTTTCCATGTGTGCGAAGTGAGGGAAATGCTGGTATTCTTCGCACGGCTGTGTGAGAACGAAGTGGGATAATACACATAAAGCTCAAGCAGGGGTCCAGTCAACTTTCGTTGCGTTGTTAAGGACGAATGACAGAAAGGGATACCATATCTGCTGTGAGTCAGGCCTTGTTTTAGACCCTGGCAGAGGGTAGTGACCTGCATATCTGTCTCTGTGCCAACTTGTCAGTTGGGTCCACTCCCCCTGCACATTGCTTGGCACATACTGGACACCATGTTGAATCAACAAACAAATTTAATGATTCTTCTAAAGAAATGTAAGTGCCCAAGGTGTGTTCTGAGCCACAATGGAGCAAGTAAATTAGACCCAGGGCTGGTGAAGTCTGCATGGTAGTCGCTCTTTGAATATTGATTCTTTCTGTATAAGGTGGGTGGTGGCTTGCCAGGAGTCATATTTGAGTAGTCAGGATACTGGATTTTGATGGGACGAATAACACAGAATGGACCATTTCTTGAATCCCTCTTCTTAATACAAAATAGGATTTCCAACTTTTGATGAGGATGTCTTACTTTTTCCCCCTTGAATTTCAGGTCTCATTGTGCATGAAGGAGCTGCAGTTTACAGAGTGTTTAAACGCTGGCGAGCGGTGAATTTGCACTGGGATGTGTTAAATTATGACAAAGCCACAGACATTGAAGAGAGCAGCCGGGGAGAGTCTTCCACCAGTAGGACTTTATGGCTGCCACTGACGGCCCTGCGGAGCAGAAACTTGGTCCACCCGACGCAGCTCACCTCGCCCAGGTTCCAGTGTGGCTACGTGCTCCTGCATCTGTTCAACCGGATGAGGCCCCAGGAGGACCTGTCAGAAGACAACAGCTCGGGAGAGGTTGTGATGAGAGTGACTTCAGTGTGACCGGCATGCCTGGCGATGCAGCGCGGGCCACCCTGCACCTTTCGGAATGTAATTGCAATGAGTGGAGAAACCATAGCACTTCTAAAAACCACACATCTGTGAACTTTTTAAAATTTATGCTTTTTATATGAACATTTGAATTGCAAATACATTTTTCTGAAAAAAAAAAAAAAAGAGAGTCCTCTTGTTCTTTGTTTTCTGATTTGTTACATCTTTTATAAGTTAGTACTTGAAATCATTATACATCTAATTTAACTACTTGGTTAAAAGAATGATGGAAGTTATCCTTAAGGCCAAAACTATTATATTTCTTGCTTATTTTAAATATATTTTTACCAAACTTGCTGCTGCACGTGTAGTTTTTCGGACAGTACGAATGGGGAAGCATTTGGCGTGCACTGGGCAGATCCCTAGTGCCCGTCGAGGGCACAGCACGGGTGCTGCTGTGGCGCTCTGGGCCTGGCTCTTTGTGCCTCGCGCTGTTGGCAAGCTTTAGCGTGACTTTTTAACGTGATGAAAACCAACTTGTCACCAGCAGTGCAAGTTCTAAGGATCATGGCTTGCTCCTAATTTCTGACGCAGTGCAGAGAGCTTCCGAAAAGATAAATATGAGCAGAATAATATGGTTTTATCCCAATTCATATCAAACAGGCAAGGCTGGCTATTTCCAGTTCTTAAAGCTCATCAGAATATTGCACCATATACATGTTATAATAATAGTAACTCAAAAACAATACTGCCTCACATTTACAGTCCTCCAAGAGACCTACCACAACTAGATTTCTCAATTATGAGTGTCTTGAATTATCTGAGCACCATCTTAGATTTTCCTTGCGTATCTTCCTAATTGTTTAAACATATTCCTACTTGGTCTAATGAAGTCCTAAAAATATGTTTTCCAGCTGTGAGATGTCTTCTCTAGATGACTTGTATCAGTATTTTTTTTTTAAATGAAAAGAGGAAAAGAAAAATGAAGCTATTGACTCCCCAGGAACAGGTTGCTAACTCGTGATACCTGGGACTTTCCATCTTTTAGACTTCCCAGTGGAGGTAATTGGCACATTTTAATGGGCAGTGACAAGAGATGGGAAGGCAAATGGACATACTTCCTTTAGAAACATGAGTTGAACATGCTGGCTGTTTGAAGCAATTAATTAGATTTTAAAAACACATGAAATATAGGTGATGCATTATAATGCTTTGTATTCTATTCTCTAAAAACTTTTGTGTGGTTGATAATAGAATAGACAGCATTGATTCCTACATAGCAAACTCTCCCACTTCTAAAAATCATATTTTTCTAGTTGAAAATCTTTGCCACAATGAGAAGGTTTGACGATTTGCAGAAATGGGAAAAATGAATCACAAAGTCTTGAAAAAATGAAAACCCAACATTATGTAGAGGCCGATCTAGATCTAGAGGGTGAGCGTGCTGAGCATTCTGTTCCAACCTTTGAGGGATTTGCTTGTTTTAAACTGTTGTTCAATGAGTAAAGTCCTGGTGGGCTCCTGCATGTTTTAATCACGAAGGTAAGTCATAAACTGCACATCATTTGATGGAGAATAATTCCAGCTACTACTGACATTGCAATGTAGAGCATTGTGTTAAAAACAGTGGACTCAGACTTTAGACAGGAGCACTCCCGAATGTGGCAAGCCTGCTTTTGAATTAGTGTGTCACTTGACAACAAAATGGGGCAGAGGATGAGAATCCCCCTCTGCCATATCTGCCTGGGGTGTACGGTGGAGACCTCTGGATATGAGAGCGCCTGGTGGAGAGGGCACCTGAAGGAAGCCTCCTTCCTTCCCAGGACCTTGCCCTTTGGGTGTACCTTCTGTCTATATCCTGCATACCCCCTCGCCGTCTCCTACCTCCTGTAACACAAATGCACAAATACCAGTACACAACCCAAGTCAGCACTGGAAGAAGAATCTAGCAGAATTTCCACCCCCTAAAAATACACCATCCCTGAAAGGATCGCATGGAAATTCAAGTGTGGGGGTGTGCATTTAGAAAATTGAAATCATTGCCTTAAAATAATTAAAATTCTTAATAACATGCTGTATGAGTTATGATGATATAAACCCTTATCTTTTCAACTATTAATACCATAATTCAAACTCCAGCTGCCTTTGATGCCAAGAACATTTATGATAAAGAAATGAGTCGGAAATCTCTTATTTTCAAAATCTTTTCCAATATTATAAAAATTTAGAAAGTCCACTCCGCGTGTCTCTTTTGAATCATTCATTTGCAGCCTAAAACATTTACAGGAGCACCTTCTGTGTGCCAGACCTGATAGCAGAGGAGCCTTGGTGGGCGGTGCATCCTACACGTTGACATGCAGGTGAGCTAAGAGAAGTGGGAGGTCGGAGAGGTAGTGAATTGTCCCTGGGGCGTCTGGGGAAGGGTCCCCGAGGGGCTGGTGTTAGTGAGCATCTGTGAATCAGCAAAGGAGTAATGGACACTCTGGAGGAAAAGAGAGGCATATTCTAGCAACGGAAGGGTCTCTGGTGGGAGAGTACCGAGTACAGGAGGGAACAGGATCCTGTCCACTGGGTCGGCGGGGTACCTGGGACTGAATCCCACAGGATGAGAAGCTGGTGGGCTGCAGCCTGTGGTAAGTTTTGGCAGGGTTGTTCCTGGGGGATGGATATTCTGTCTCCATCAACGGCTGTAAACCCAATAATGCAGAAAATTGTGGCATCAGATGGGATACATCCTTCTCTCTCTGAGGAGACAGAGAAACCCAGAATTCCACAAAGGAAAGCACATCAAAGATCTATGAAGCAGAGCGTGATTTCTCCATTAAAAATTTCACCACTTTCCAGAGTAAATAAATTTTTTATCTGATTTTTTCTTCAGTATAACATTTTTATTTTTTATTCTGAACATCCCACTGAAAACATGTCCAATTAACCAAGTTCTGTCTCTTGCTTTTGCTTCATCCTAGGTGGGACTGATTCTCTTTTCTATTTTTCTCTGGTAGGTTGGTGATGTCAGGTAGGCCTATTGTTTTTGATGATGTTGTGAATGCTCCTTCCTGCCTTTTCCGTGGAGTCAAACAGCAAAAAAAGCTTTGCTGCCCTGAATTCTATAAAAGCTGTCATCCAGCTATTGATGAGTCATTTTAAACATGGACATGTTTTGTCCATATTTTCCTGTGTAGTTTATTTTCTTTACTTACACATTTTAATGACAGCAATTTACAAAAGTCTGACATATTAAACTTCTCTTTCCAAGTTCATCCTGTTTCAAACTAAGTTATGGTAAAGTCTGATGTCATTCTCCTATATAATATATATTATAACAATATAATGCAACATATCATATAAAATGTATTTTATAATGTTATATAATTCATGTTGCATAATTTCATGTAATTTACATAGAATGATTTAATGTCTCATACATTAAGTAATAATTGTTTAAAGATCTTAAATAGATACTTAAGGCAACTAGCTTAGTTCCAGGCTCTCGATTCAGAAAAAATGTTCCCACCCTGTGTTCCTGACGCAGAGTTGCAGTGAAGCCTGTCATTTACAGTGAAGCTGGAGCTCTGGACCGCGTGGTGCCTGCGATGAATTCCTTACCTTCATCAGGAGCCATTTTCCACACTGTGGATTTATCTTGCTAATTAGCCAAGGAGTTTAGAGTTGCTTTAAGGCATTTTCCCCCAGAAAACAGGCAACTAGGAGCCAATATGTGATCTTCTATGAAGTTCGGTGATGGGTCTTTTTAAAAACCATTAACAAAATGACCAAAGCAGCGGATAGGTAGCACTCTTTCACTGTGCCCTTTGCCCTGTGCTCGCCCACCACACTGAACAAAGCCTTGTTAATGTCCCTCTCAGGACTCCTACTTCTCCTTTCCCCATTGATTCTGGCTTAGGCAAACAAGGTGGCATTGTCCCCTTCTTGCCATAGTTGCAACTGTTATCCAGGCACATACGGAAGCCCTTGCTTATGCCTGTTTGGCACATGATTGAGGGTCAGCTCACCAAGGCCAAGGGGAAGCTACCTTTGTAAGGAGATGGGGCACAAACCCGGTGAAGGGGCAACAGTGGGGGGACAAGGCAAGTGGAGCAAGCTCCGTCTTCCTGGAGGGAACAAGGGAAGGCGGCCAGGACACAGTGCAAGAGACAGGCTCACTTCCTGAACTCTGTGGCCTCATGGAGGAGGGAGAGAAGGCAGCAGGCAGTTACAGTCTCAGAGCGTCCTGTTGCCAACACAAGAACAAAATAACAAAGGGCAGGACAAAGCACTCGTTCAGGGACAGTTTCCTGCAGGGTCTAACCTCTAGTCTAAGCACCTGAAGAGCAGGAGCTGACTGAAGAGGGAGAGGCAGAGTGTGCAGGAAGTAGGCATTTAGGGGAGGAGCAGGAGGAGGAGGAGAAGGAGGAAAGAGAGGTGGCTCAGGGCAGGAGGAGGTGGCAGATGATCAAAGGCTCCTGTGCCCGTAAGGTAGCTATGTGGAGATGCCAGGAGGCAGTAGGTGTGAGCCCCAAAGTTAGAAGCACAATCTCTGCTGGAAGAAATGAACATGTCAGGAGGTCCAGCTTAGCACTTGGGGGGGGGGGGGGGAGAGAGAGAGAGAGAGAGAGAGATGCAAAATGGGGAGAGAAATGAAGGGGGGTAAATGTGTAGAAGCCCAGGGCAAAGACTGCTTCAAAAGGCCGGAAGAGGTCAAGAGAATGGAATGTTTCTTAAAAGTAAGATCAGGGCCAGGAGGCAGCCAGGGTGTTTAGTTTAGCGGCCAAAGGCGCTTGATGCTCTGGAGGGAAACAGCTCCAGGGACCTTCAGGTGAGCGAGAAGCGATAGTCTAACTGTGAATAACAAGGAGAAGGAAGGTGCCTGTTTTCTCAAAGCAGGTTTCTCTTCTCCTCCTTCTATCCCCCTTTTTTATTCCTTTTGTTTTTCTCTTTTCCTTTTCAAGACAGAGCTGGAAAAGAGCTGGTGACTTAGGAAACAACTGATCCTTAAGCTTGCTTCCTGCGGAGGGCAAAGAGGCTGGGATCTGGAGCCACATACAGAGTCTGACCTTCAATTTCAATCAGAGGGGAAGGAGGAAAGTGTGGGGGAGTTTCAGGTAAGTAGCAGCTTTGGTGTAAGAAGTTTGGCTGCCCCTGCCTGGTGGCTTCTGTGTTCTCTTTGAAATAGGAAACGAGACACCTCAAAGCCAACTTATCCAAAATAGAGCTCCTTCTGGATAAGCTCTTGGTAACCTGCTTCCCTGCTTCCCTAGAAATAGGAATTTCATCATACGGTTAGTTGCGTAGGCCAAAATTGGGTGTCATCGCTACATCCCCCATCCTTGGTATCCACACTCAGCCCACTGGGGGATGCCATCAGTTTATTCCTTCTGGAATCTAATCACTGGTCATCACCTTTCCTGCTGGTATAAATCAGCATCATCTCTCATGGGGACTTTCATGATTGCCGCCTAAGTCCAGTCGAACTGAGTTGAAATGTGACCCCCCCGCTCTAAAATTAATGATCACTTGGAACCTAGTTATGTGAACTTGGTTGGGAATAGGGCTTTGCATATGTAATTAGTGAAGAGGGGGCAGACCAGAGGAGGCTAGGCCCTCAACCCAATGACTAAGGCCATTGTAAGAAACCACGGGAGACGCTCAGAGGCACATAAGGAAGGGCCCCATGTAATGGTGGAGGCAGATGGTTGGAGTGACTCAGCAGCAAGCAGAGGCTCCAGGCCCATTGACAGCCACCAGGAGAGAAGAAGAGTGGGAGGGATGCTCTTCTAGGGACTTCAGGGAGAACATGGCCCTGCTGGCACCTCGGGTTTGGACTTCTGGCCTCCAGAAGGATGACCGAATACATTTCTGTTGCTTTACACCACCCAGCTTTGGGTACTTTGCTAGGACAGCTCCAGGAAATGAAGAGTCCTCTTGCTCCTCCTAATCCCAACTCCACAGCACAGCAGCAGCACTTTCACAACGTAACCAGGTCCTGCCCCTCTTCTACTCAGATACCCTCTGGTGAGGTCCCATCTCACTCAGAATGAAGTCAATGCCCTTGCAAAGTCCTAGGAGGTCCTGGGCACCTGCTGCTGGCTGCCTCTCTGCTGTCCGCCCTGCCCTCTCTTCACAGGGCAGCCTGGCCCATGCTGGTTTGCAAACACCCTGGGCACCTCCCTGCTGGGGAGCCCTGGCCCTGGCTTTCCCTCTACCTGGGACACTCTTGCCCCATGTCCTCATGGCACCGCTTTGCTTTCTTGTCAGGAGGTCTTACCAGGCCACTGTAAAATGGCGCCCTCCCCTCACCCTCTGCTTTACTTTCCTTGTAGAATCTTCAGCCACAGCTGTGGTATATGCATACTTATTGATCACTCTTTTCCTCTCTAGAGCATACGCTCCATGAAAGTTGGGACCACATTTTAATCTCTGCTGATTCCCTGGTATCTAGAAGAAGGACCTGTATAGAGGGGGTTCTGAAAAAATATTTTGTAAAAAAAAAAAGAATAAATGAATTTTCTAATATTAAGAGAGGAAATGTTGGGATTACAGGTGCTTGTTGAAAGTTTAAAAAGAAATTGGTGAAAATGGGAAAGAGAAGAGACTGAGAAAGAAAATGGCTGCCTAGAACCCTAAAGTGACAGGTGACGTCAGGAGCTGGGGATTTGCAGCATCATTCATGTGAGCGTCTCTGCACCTGGGATTGAGCATAAAGTCTTACAAAAGCAGGTTACATTATATAGAAGAAGGACCTGCTTATCACTGGTATGTCATTAACCAGGCATATTTGCATTTAAAAAATCATGTGACAATGTTTAAAGCAAAACATAAATCACCATTGCCACCTGCAAGGAGTCTGCAGCACATCTGCTGATCAGATTGGATAACCTCCAAAATCTCTAACCTGGACACATGCCAGTCCTCTCCTTCTCCCCTTCCCTCCTTTTTCTTCTTCTTTATCCTCATCGTTATCTTGTTCCTCCCCTTCCCTCTTCCCTTTCTTATTTTTTGTCATCCCAGACACCATGACCAGCATCTGCAATTAACTTCAATTCCTTCTTTACAGCACACCTCTTCCTGGCTGCCATCATTTTGGAAATAATAAAGGAATCTAATTTATATGGCATCTAGAAAATATTTTATGCTCCCTGAATAGTTTTTCTTTCCAATAGTTATTATAGCAGCTGGATCCTTGGAAAATCTCTCACAATATCTTAAGGGGATTTGTGCCTAGAGTAAAGTCCCCTGGATGGAAGACTTTTAGGAACACCTTAAGAAAAGCTGACTCTCAGTTCCTGATTTAATTCACTGGGCTACATTTTATCTTATCACTGCATGTCTAGAATTAGTCCAATGGTTATTGAATAATCAATTTCTCATTATATTGGTTTCTTGGCATTTCCTCTTTGGGCTGCAAAAACGCCTATGTAATTAATGTCTAAACGCCTTCTGTGGCATGCTGGTGATCAACAGAGTCACGTAAAATTCCATGAAGGGTCTCCCAGTTGAGGAAAAAATGAGAGTCTAGAAAGAGCCAGGTTGAGTGGTTTGATGTCTACCTGGAAATACTCGATACTGGAGGTGTTTGCCCAAGAGTTACTCAGTGTAGAGACATGGCTCAGACTCTGCTCCATTGGGACGCACATGGGAGACAGTGTTAAAACACCTTTTCTCCACTTTTATAATGCATATGAGTCAGATGTTTGGATTTGGCAATTGTAGCTTATCAAGTCCATACCACAAAGAAATCTCATTAACTCGGGGGATCGGGATTTTCACAGCTGCTCTCTGTATTGGATTTTGTTATACTTAAAACAACTATCACTTCCTGGGGTTCAGCGGAGCTATGGGGAGGAAGGATCCTAAGACTCTACTTCTGATACCCAGTTGCATCTGGAGATGCTCTACCACTTTGACCCAGTGCTTAAAGAAGAGAGTCGTGGTGTGTGTGTGTGTGTGTGTGTGTGTGTGTGTGTGTGTGTGTGTGTGTGGTCTGTGCTCACAAGCCTGTATGTCCATGTTGACAGGGGGTGGACAGAGGGCTATGGTCTGCGTAAAGAAGACCATAGCTGTTCCTGGCTCTAAGCTATCACTAAGCCCCTTCCCCCAGCCTGTTCTCCAAGTGAGACTGAGTTACTCAGGAGAAGGAAGGTGCCGACACACAGATCATGAAACAAACAGAAGGTAATGACTCAGACTGGTTTTCTATTTCTGTTGTAACAAATTACCACATGCTTAGCAGCTTAGGATAACACAGTCCTTACCTTACAGGCCTGGAGATTGAAGTTCAGAACAGATTCTAAGGGGATAAAACTGAGGGGCCACAGGGCTGGCTGTCCCGGAGGTGATAGGGAAGTCGAGTGCCTGTCTTCCAGTTCTCAGAGGCTTCTCGCGTTCCTTGCTTGGGGTCTGCTCTTACATCTGCAAAGCACACCGTTTCAGCTCTGCTGCCCTGCCACTTCTCCTCTCTGACTCTCCTGCCCCATCTTAAAAGGACCCTTGTGTGTGTGTGTTCTGTGCTCATGTGATGACATCAGGATGATCTTGTCATTTCAAGACCCTCAAATTAACCACATCTGCCGAGTCGTTTCTCCCATATACGAAGACATGCTTGTGAGCTGAGGGAGTGTGACACAGACATCTTTGCAGGGCCCTGATCCTGCCTTTCACAGACAAGTTGTTCAGGCTGTGGGCACATTTTTCTGAGTGTCTAAACTTTTGCTAAGGATGCCTTTTCCAAGTTTGGGCCCCAGGTAGGTATGGGTGCAGCTGAGCATAATTCTCTGTATAAACCAGATATGTTTTGAGAGTTATCCTCAATTGCATTTGTGTATCAATTTGTAGCTAAATCTCAGATGTACACGAGTCTAGGTCACCAACTTCAGCATCACTGCTCTGCCCTACTTCCATGACCCAGAGCTGATACCTCAACCAAGGAGACTACGTGCTTTGCCACACATGGATGGCCCCAGAGGACATTGTGCCAAGTGAAATAAGCTAGATCCAGAAAGAAAAATAAGGCATGATATCATTTGTAAGTGGAACCTTTAAAACAAAACAAAGCCAAATGCATAGAGATAGAGAGTTAAAGCACCAGGGTTGAAGTGGCGGAGGAGAAATGAAGTGCAGACTGTGGGATGCAGAAGCTGGAAGATCAAATGTGCGACATGAAGACCACAGTTAAGTCGTGTCTTCTATTCAGGATTTTTGTGAAATAAGCAGATTATGGTTGCCTTGCCTCGGGGAGTAGCCATTTTGCTATACTTCTGTGCTCTATACCTAATGTTGTATACCTTCAATACATGTAGCAAAATTTACTTTTTAAGAAAGTGTTGAGACTGCTGATCTCAGCAGTCCTCCTAGAGTAGAAAATCGCTGCCCTGCTTGCACTCTGTGAGGACCCATGGCAGAGCAATCTGCTTCCGTTTCTTACTAATCCCTTTATGGCATAGAGCTCCCAGGGACCCCTCTTGAATTAGGAAGCCCGTGAAAAACTCGCTGTGACCAGAGAGGGTCGGATGGACTTCTAAGCAATTTTGTGTTGTCCAGATTTCACTTGCTTTTATATTTATTTATTCATTATTGATGTTTAACTTTAGAATTATCTTGATCCTATAATTTGAAAATTATGAATGAGAATGCTTCTTAGAAGTAATACCTTCAGAATTTAAATCAGGTGAGTACCTCCTTCAATGTAATTTTCCATTATAATAATGAAATAAAATGACTTGTTCGAAGCTCCTCAGTGTTTGATTTGGTAAAGACAGCAGCTTACAGGAATAAGTCCTTGCTGGGCTTTAGGCACCGTGCAGGATGTCTGCTGTTTCTGTGATAGAGATGGAGAAACTGGTACCAGGGATGTGGAAGGCGCTCAGTCGGTGAGTGGCAGAGCAGAGCACAGACTTGCTCAGCCTGGTTGGAGGGCCCTTTACTTCCACTTAGTTGTTTCAGAGTCACCTAAAGGTAAAACTGCTTATAACTCACTTCCTGCCCCCTTTTCCCTACATAGCCAAATAAAGAAATTTAAAAATCTGACAGGTCCAGAGGCTAAGACCCAGTGAGATTGCCAGTGAGATTTTCCTGCTGACCAACACTTACTTGCGTTTCTTTTGACTCTGAACCCTTGGGTTGCTTGACCAACCCAACTGACACCCCTACTACCTCATACCTTGCCTCTTGCAAAAGAAATATATATTTAGTTTTACAAGTGGACTCAGTTTTCTGGTTGTCCTTTGGTGAGGGGTGGCTAGTGCCACAGTTCTGGGCAATGAGAAGCTGGTTAGATCAGCTCTGGGAAAGCTTTCGATTTCCTGATAAAAAGAAGTCGGCTGACTTTCCTGCCTCCTTCCACTTTGAAGCAGCAGTCTTGAAGTCATAAGGATGCGTGAACTTCAGACAAGTTGGCTGTTACGTTACTCAACATTTAAGCTGATGCCCGCAATTGCTTACCTCTCAGTATCTTGTTGCATAAGAAAAATAAAACTCTAATTATGTGGTTGGATCTTATTTTTTTAGTTTGGTTTTTGTTTTACTTTTAAGGAAATAAAAAGTATTCCTATTGCAAAGTGAACATCTGACTCCTCATTTCCTAACCATTTCATCGTGGAATTTTCAGACAAGGGTTTACGTTTAGTCTTTCTTGAATGTCTTTATCTTCACATCAGAACTCTGCTGAGTTATAAGATCTAAAATCCCAAAATACCTTGGATGTATCCACTTGTATGTTCCATGAGCATCTTGAAGTAACATGTAAAACTAGACTTGTCATCTTCTTCCCTCAAGTCTAAGTCTCATGCGTTCCTTTCCTCAAAACCCGACACCACAGTCTGCCAAGCTGCAGGCCTCGTGGTTACCTTTCACCTCCCCCATTAGTTCAGTTCTTTAATATCATTCAGTCCTATGGACTCCATGCCCACAGCCCCTCCCTTAATAGAGACCCTCAAGATTTCTTGCCTGGCATTCAACAGCCTTTTATTTACTCTCCCACCTTCTAGCTTTGCTCACTCCAAATTATATCCCATAGTTTTGCCACGGCGCTTTTTCAAAGCCATAAATCTAATCATATTTTTTTCTGTTATAAATGTTTTCAAACTCTCCTCCTTACCTTTAGGATAAAATGCAAACTCCCTAAAACGGTGTCTTGATCTATAACAAAATGCATGAAACTGGATAATTTATAAAGGAAAGGAGTTTATTTGCCCCATGGCTCTGGAGGTTGGGGTGTCTAAGAGCATGGCCCCTATATCTGCTGAGCATCTAATGAGGGCCTTCCTGCTGCATCACCATATGGGCAGAGAATCACACACAGCGAGCACAGCACATATGTCAGCTCACATCTCTCTTTCTCTTCTTAAAAGCCGAGTCCCATCCCTATGACCTTATCTCATCCCCATTAGCTCCCAAAGGTCCCACTTCCGAATACTGTCAATACATGAATGTGGGTTTAAGTTTCACGTGGTTTCAGAGGGCACAACCACACTTGGCCCGGGTGCCCGAGGGCCTGGCCCCTGGCAATCTCCCCGGCCTCCTTACTTGTCCTGACACCACCTGCCCAGTGCTCCTTGCAGGATGAAGACTTCAAACCCAGTGTATCGGAGTGAAGAAGTCTACCTGTAACTCAAAGGTCCAAAAGCAAAAGGAAGAGCAGCTGGCTTTTACAGCTGCGCATCTCCAGTTCTGGGGTCCCCACTCTTGTTGAGATTGGTCTGTGCTACCACAGCGACGGAGCTGGAACCCTGGGAGTTATGTGATCTTCACTTGACCCTATTACCTCCATCCGGGGTGTAGCTGTGTAGCTAATTGCCTCTGGTCTTTGGGCATCGGTTGTGGTCCTCTGCCACCTGGTCTTGCAAGATGGTTCCAAGGAGGTTTGACGGTCACTCCTCACTGCGTCCTCCCCATCTGGGTTCTCACCAGGACACTCACTCACTATCTGAGTCTCACCCCATCCTGCAATTGGCTCCAGGATTTGGGCTCTCTGTCCTTATGCACTTTACTTGTTCCAGATCTTAAAGATATTTAGCAGATGTGCTAATTCATTTCTTTTCATGAATTAATTTTATTGGACTTTATCAGATAAACTTCAAAATGCACACATCAAGCATAAGGTTGAGGAGACAGATGCATACACTTGTGTGACAAATATCTCCATCAACGTGTACAATGTATTCCTCACCCTGGGTCATAGCTTTCTATCCCTTCTCAATTTCTGAACCATAGGCAACCTCTGTTATAACTTCTAGTGAGATAGATTAGTTTGGGCTGTTCTTGAATGTCATACAAGGGAAATATGAATATACTATTGATACAGTATATGCACTTAGACAATTTTCACTCCTCAAAATGTTTTGGAGATCCATCCATATCATTGTGTGTATCAGCTGTTTATTTTTTTAAATCAGAGAGGAGTATTCTATTTCAGTAATATAATGACAACTTGTTTATCCATTATCCTTGGATGGGTATTTAAGCTATTTCCAGTTTGAGGCTGTTACAGAGAAAATGGCTATGAACTTTCTAGCACAAGTCTTTTTATGAACATGTGCTTTAAGATATTTCCCCTGGGTAAACATAACTGTGAGTAGACCTGCCGATTGGAGTTTAATACAAAAGTTGCGAGACCTTTCAGTGTAAGTAAGCCTTCCCACTTTGTCCTTTTATTTTTCCCTGTCAAAATGGATCTAGTTATTCTGCAATTATTCCATAAACATTTTAGAATCAGGCTGCCAATTTTGTTTTAAAATATCAGCAGGTATTGAGATGAAGTTGGGGCAAATAAACTGTTACAATATAGAATCTTTCAATATGCAATCATTTATTTAAGACGTCATTAATTTAAGTTACAAGTGTAAATCCTTTTCATCTTTTGCTAAGATTATCTTTAAGAATTTTGTATTTTTATGGATGGAGATTTATTTTATTTTTCTAGTTTATTGTTAGTAAATAGAAATTGATTGATTTTTCCGTGTTATCTTTATATTCTGAGCCCTCGCTAAATTCACTCGTTGTTCTCTTGGGTTTTGTTGTTGTGGTCATCCTCGTTACTGACACCTTGGCACTCTTCACGTGCTTCATAATTGGATCTGTATCTGTAAATAATGATTATTATTTCCTTCTTCTCTTGTATAGCTTAGATCATGGATTTTAAACCTTAATTATTTTCTAATATATGAGAAACTGAAAGTTATAAACGTCCCTCTGTTGTTTTAATCACCCAGTTGAGATATATATATATATATATATATATATATATATATACTTTTCCTTATTACTCTGCTTAAAAAATAATTTATTAATTCCCATGTGGTTTCTCCTTAAATCTGTATACTCTTTTGAACTATGTTGTTTAATTTCAAAGTATTTGTGTACTTCCTAGATTTATTTTCATTGTTGATTTATAGCATTTATACCTTGATTGATTGTGGTCAAAGATCCTTGTATGACATATCCACTGAAATGGTTTGGGATGATTTTTGGTCAAGTTGTCTTCAGTGAATCGATAATCTATTGCTTTATAACTACCAAAACTTAGTGGCTGTAAAGCAACAATCCATTTTTCATGATTCTGTTGGTGGCCTGGATGCTACTTCTACACTTTTCTTTCATCTTACTCATGAGGTCACACTCATTTGGAGGGTTGGCTGGGGATGGGACATGAGCAGACTGGCTTCCCATCAGGTGATAGTTCAGCCTTGCAAAGGGACAGCAGCATTTCAAAAGGGTGGGAACAAAGCAGCAATTATCTTGAAGTCTTATCATAAGTAGGATACTATAATTCTGCCACTTTCTTAGTTCTGCCATATTCTACTGGTCAAAGCAAGTCACAGGATGAACTAAACGCGGGGAAGACTCTCCCTCTTGACAGGAGGAGAGACAATTGTGGCCATGTTTAGTGAAGGACCCATGAAGTTTCATGGATTCTTGGAAAGAAAAGAAGGTATTGCATTTGTGGAGTGTGCTGTTCTATAAATCTCTATTAATGCAAATCATTCAATATTGTTGAAATCTATATTCTTGCAGGAGTTTTTAGGTCTACATGGTTTTTATTTCAATTAATCCACTACGATTGTAGATTGGTCTATTTCTTTTTTTATCTTGTACATTTTTGTTTCATGTGATTTTCGATGTGTGTATGTATACATATAGGATCATGATGTCTTCTTGATAAATTGAGGATTTTTTTCATTATGAAAACATCTATGTGTCTTATATGGAAATTTTGTCAATATTAATTTTGCCATATTTACTTTCATAGAGTTATTTTTTGCATAGTAGTGTTTTATTTGTGGTACTGGAGATTGAACCCAGGGCCTGGCATGTGCTAGGCAATTCTTCTGCCACTCAGCTACATTTCCAGCTGCATAGTACTGATAAAATAACTAACTGGTGTGCCATTCAGCTGAGAAGTCCCCAGGGCCTTGAGTTTGCTCATCAGCAAATGAAAACCCAATTCAATGTAGGTACTAAAAGCAAAACTTGAGCTTAACCCATGAGAAGCAACCAATGAACCTCTAATTAGAAACTCTACCAACCAGAAACCACCAACTAACCTTTAACTAGGGACTTTTCACTCTACCCAATGTTGTATTTGTCCCTTTTTCACAAATACCTTATACAGGGTCTTCCCTCATGCCCACTCTATGTAGCCCTGAACTACGTTCTATACGGATTTAGTGTTGTCTCATTCAGGAATCACCGAATGTTCAAATAAACCCTTAAGATTTTGGAGTGCCTAAGTTTATCTTTTAACACGATATATCTTCTCGGTTCCTTTGCTTTTAAATAATTTGTGGTTTTATATTTAAAGTTCATTTCATATAAGCAGCATGTACTTGAGTCCTGATATTTTTTTCACTCCAGATTGTTTTGTGTTTAACTCCATTTTTTTTTTTTTCATAAAAGATTACATATTCACTGATTCCAGGGACTGGAATTTGGGCATACGTGAGGGCTAATTCTCCTGCCTACCACTTCTCTCTTCTCTGTATATCTCACCTCCCATCCCTTTCAGGATCCAGTATAATCCTCCTCAGGGGAAATAAAATGATAATGGCAATAATAAAAAACCAACCAAAACAAAACACAGTGTCCACAACAGAAGAAAGCAAACATAGCTTAGGGAAAGGGGGAAAGAGGATTTTTCTCTAGCTTTTTAGTCTAACATGGAAATAAAAGGACAATAGTCATTAATAGATAGTTTCATAAATTACATTTCCTCATTTTATATCATCTCCCTCGAAACTCATAAAACTTCCTTAACATCTCTCAAGGTAAAAGTACCATTTAAAAATTAACCTACAAAATTCTTTGTCAACCAACATCTGTGCCCAGTGTACCCATCATGAGCTTAGGCAAAGATGGATTTCTTCTGAGCCAAGGAAGTTTTAAATGGCAGAAGAATGTCCAGGATGAGGTACACCAGTCATTTCTCACAGGGTTAAGCTTTGTTGTTTGCCTGCATCTGGTGGCCTTATAGGAAACTGAAATCTCACTGCAGTTTTCTCTTATACCCAGAAAAGAATTATGCCTGAAACACCTTTGTTCTATTGGAGATCTTGATGTACGCATGGGTTTTTTTTGTTTGTTTTATTTTCCATATTTTGATTGGTGCATAATAATTATACATAATAGTGTGATTCATTGTTACATATTTGTTCTTGCATATATTCATGTTTATGAAGAATTTGCATTAACTCACTTCTAAATTAAGTAAGTTAAATTCATTGACAGAAGAATGATATGACAACATAACTTTTTTTCACTTTTACTCAAAACAGTTTGTAATATATCTTAGATGAGTCTTTTTCTGCTGCTGGTAGAACTAAGTTTAATCAAAATGACAGGTAAATATTTTTAAAGGACTTTATGACTCAGTTCCTTCAAGTTTGGACTAACATAGTATTAAAATACCTAGCTCCAATTACCTTTTTTGCATATTCAACTGCTTCCATGGGTAATCATTTCCTGGACATATCAGAGAATGTTCTTGAACATATAGCATTAAACTAAGTAAGTAAGCTGGGTGTGCAGTGTGCACGTTTGAAAGGGTCTGCAATGCTACCATAACTAGCACTGGGCAGGGGGTCTGTGTCTCCCCGGGAGATGCTCTGAAGGTAGAGACAAGATGGACAGTTCTTTCTGAACGCATCTCCTAAATGCGTAGTTGCAATATTCTGCAGAACAGCAGAGCAACTATTAGCTCCAATCATTTTTGCTTTAGTTGGCTGTCATTGCCAGAAGAATATAGGTACTTGGGCGGGGAAGTGGCCTGGGTTGGGGAGAGGGTGCAGCTGTGCGTGCCACTGGAAACGTCATCAGGTTAAAAGATTGGTACTGTGCTCAAGGTTTCACTCTCAAATATTTACTTTGCCCCTAGTCACTGAGCCAAATCTAATTCTCATCCACCCCACTCGCTCTTTAGAGCCACTTAGAGTCAATTCTAGCTGTGCTCAGAGGTGTGCTGGAGGTCTGGCTCCTATTCCAGCTTCATGACCTCACTCAGGGCTGACAGTCTCTGACTCCAGCAGCACCCAAACTGAAAATAGAAAGCTTCTTCTTCATCATCATCGTCTCATCATCATCATCATCATTATGATCCTCGTTTTATTTGACAGATAATAATAGTTGTACACATCTATGGGATGTAGTGTGTTAACTTGACACATGTGCATGATGGGTAATGATCAAATCAGGGTAATTAGCATTTCCAACTCCTTAAACATTTATCATTTCTTTGGGTTGGGAATTTCAAACCCTCTTTTCTAATTCTTCATAAAATGTATAATAAATTGCTGTCAATTATAGTCACTCGACTGTGTTGTGGACCATTAAGAACTTCTTTTTCCTGTTTAAATGTATTTTGGCACTCATTATTCAAGTTCCCTGTGTTCCTGTATGCCACTACCCTTTCCAACCTCCAGTGACCCCTATTCTACTCTTGACTTCTATGAGATCAATGGTTTTAGCTTCTACATGTAAGTGAGAACGCGCAGTATTGATTGTTCTGTGTCTGACTTATTTCACTTAACAAGTTGTCCTCTGGTCTTATCCATGTTGTCACAAATGATGGCATTTCATTCTTTCTTACAGCTCAGTAATATTCCATACTATGTACATGCCACATTTCTTTATCCGTTCATCTGTTGAGGGACACCTCTGTTGGTTCCATTTCTTGGCTACGGTGAATAGTTCTGCAATCCCACATGGGAATGCAGGCATCTCTTTGATAAATTTATTTTATTTCATCTGGATGTATACCCAGATGTATACTGGATCATATTGAAGTTCTAATTTTAGTTTTTTGAGGGATCTTGACACCATTTTCCATAATGGCAGAACTAATTTGCATTTCCACTTTTGGGAACTAGACTACTTTATTGGGAAAATATTTATTGATCCTCAATCACATACCAGACTCTGGAGGAAGGTTGGAGAGGTTTTGGAGGGAACACTAACTAGGGAGTAAGGACATTCTGTCCTTGGACATCAGAAGAGGGTTCCTGTCATGGGTGTCTTGCTTGCGGGGTGCTGTTGCAGTACTTCCAGCTGTACTCTCTCCCATGGCAACAGACAGGGGCCATAGATACGTGATCACCTAGAGTCTTGCTACAGCCCATCTCTTCTTCTAAAGCATGTTCCAGGCAACATAGCCCAGAATTTTCTACCCAAGTGGCTCAAGTCTGCTTCCCGAGCCTTCTCTGGTTTCACTCCCTGGGGCCACCCATCTCCGACTATGGCTATCCCTAGTACCTGGCCCTGACCTGAGGCTTCTCAGGGGTAAACAGAATATTCAAAAGAAGCTTGAACACGTGAGCTGGAGGTTACACACATGTAACCAAAGCCCTTTGTAATGAGAAAAGGATCTTGGGGTAGAAAGACGAGGGTCACCAGCATGGAGTCCAATAATTCCAACTGAAACCTAGCCATTCCAGTTTCATGAAAGTATCTGAAAAGTCAGGAGCACAAAACTTATTTTATTAACAGTGCTTAACTCTTAACTATTAGACATCTTGTTTAAATTTGTACTCTTGTCTTGGATATTTTAAATATCAAGAGCTTATTTATAGGCACCAAGTTAAGAAATCAAACCGAATGATTATATTTCATCTACTTCTATGTATTCCTCAGTAGGACTTTCAGATTTTTTTTTCTAGGGCTATAATAATACAATTCTGCCAGAGCTCTGGATTCAAAACTAGGCTTATCTCTTAACATTTGCATAATCTTGAAGGAGTTATGGTAGAAGTTTACTCAGTAGGCCAACAGATTGATATCTGCTCTTTATTCCTTCTGTGAGACATATCCGGTGATATCCAAAGCACTCATTCCTGTAATCTTCTGCTATATAGCAAACCACCCAAATTAGTGACTCAAAATAAAATCAATTTTTTTCCTCACTAAGTTGTAATTGGAAGGATGGCTCTTCTCTACTCTGTATGGTGTAAGGTAGAGCAGTCTGACTGGGAACTGGAGGTGCCATGTTCAAGTTAGTTCATTCACCTGCCTGGTAAGTTGGTGTCTTGCCAGCTGGGGGCTCTGCCAGGACTGTGGGTGGGGAACCTTGACCCCTCTCCCTGTGGGCACTTCCGTGTTGGGCTTCCTCCCAGCCTGCAGCTGCCTTTCAAGCAGCAGTGTTGGAAAAGAACAAGTTTGATGACTTCAGCTTGGAAGTCATGTGGCACATTTCACCCTAATCTGTCAAGGTAGTCCCCAAGCCACCTTCAGATTCGAGGGAGTGGACACAGCTTCAAGCCTGTGAGATGGCAGAGTTACATCCACTTAGACAGAGACTCTGGGGTAGACCCACACATTTCTGCTCTTGTCATGAGAGCTGTTCAAGAAGAAGATCTCAGATCTCTGAATAGCGATTGTCATCACACAAATTAGTTAAATATAATAACTAATAATGAAATCTGGTGGCGTAAAATTCTGTTTCCCCCTGTGAAAACTAGGCCGAATGCTTTAAAAGGAGAGGATATGAGCACTCCATGAAAATTGGGTATTAGAAAAATAGCTATAAAATGTTAGGGAACAGTAAAATAGAAAACTAGGACAACTCTGCGTCACACTGTTTCACACTGATCTCCAGGTTCCTCTCATCAAAGCAACAGAAACTCAGAAAACACTGAGCACATGTTACGTGTGTGATTTCTGCCAGAAAAACAGTGCTGATTTCAACTAACGGACCCTCTACTGAAATAAAAGTCCTTGCCAAACTGATGCAAACTCATGTTTTTAAGAAAATAAAATGTGTAACATATGCATGAAACAGTTTTACAATTTCTTCTTTTAACTGGCATTTTCAGTTGATCAACTGGTGATTGATCCTGACAGTGTTCTGGAAGACGTCCATTGCACTTGAGTCCCCTTTCCTACCATTTTCTTATCTGTAAGATGGATATCATGATTGTAACATTCACCTCAAAGCTTTCTGAAATAATTTACTAAAAATCTACTTAATACACTTAGCACACACTAAGCATTTTACTTTTATAGTTGTTATTTTGTGTTACACGGAGGAGAGACAGGTTTGTGATCCCTCTGGTGATGAGGATTTAGCAATTAACACTTGGGGAAGTCAGGAGCATCAGGGCAGCCCCCAAGTTCTCCCACAATCAGGAGTCACAAAGATCCTCAGGAACTCAAGCACCTTCTTGTCCTCCTTGACCACAACACCAGAGTTGGGACCTACTCTAGTGAATCTACCATTTTCAGTGCTCAGTGATTTTAGCTGTTCCTATGTTGTTAGATTCTCTCTGGTGGTTGTCCCTCTGTCTCTTCCTTCTTGTATTACTCATTCAACTCCTCCAGGAAGAGGTGCTCTTTGGGTTGGTTGTTCTTCATCCAGAAAATGGAGCACAATAACTATGTGCTTTGGCCCATACCTGTAACCCCAGATGCTCAGTAGGCTGAGACAGGAGCTTGGCAAACTGGAGGCCAGTCTGAGCAATAGCCATACCATGTTTCAAAACAGCAGGCTGCTGAGGATGTAGCCCAGTGATAGAGCACTTGCTTGAGGCCCTGGGTTATTGAGTCGCAAAACAAACAAACAAAAACTAAACGGAACACATTTATGTGGCACTTATCCACCCTGTAAGCCACTGGGCTGTCATACATATCATGTAACTTTTAGTTGAGAAGCAAATCTCTGGTTCATCCGTTGTGGGTAAAATATCCATGTCCAATGACACAGCACGACAGCACATCATTTCCACTCTGGCCGCAGGTGTGGGAAGTCTGTAGAGTCTCTGGAACACTCACCTTGACACATGGCCACAGCCCCTGCTGAGTTCATTCTGTCTGACGCATGCTGGGGCACCACCAATTGTCTTGACAATCACCTTCACATGGGGATGTTGGATGGCAACCACCAAGAAGCCTTGTGCAGAAGTGTATTGGAGCTGATCAATTCCACCAGAATTCTCTCCCCTGCTCTCCCTCTACCTGCTACACACTCGCATTCACACACACACATACACACACACATTTCCCATTCCAATCACTCCTAAAACTGACTTAAAATAAAAGCCACATATTATTACTGCAAAATACTCTCAAAGTCATGCCTGAGAAGAGGTGTGGACAATTCACCCTGCAAACTCATCCTGTGGTCCCTGTCCTGACAACGTTAATGTCTCAGATACCTCATGGAAACACCAAAAAAAAAAAAAAAAAAAAAAAAGAAGCCATTTGTCTAAGTGAGACCAGCATGTGGCAGGATTTGCTTTCCTGGTTCCTTAATATTTCAGCATCCTTCAATCTTCAGTGAACATGTAGATTCTATCTTTAGAACACATTTGGAGAAAACAATTCCAAAAATGATACAGAGAGACTCCATCTGGAATCAATTGTTTGAAATGCTCAGCAAAACTCTTCTCTTTGGAACACTCTGGTCCTCTAAATAGAGTTAAGATTAAAATAACTCTCCAATCTCACTCTGGGACAGAAAGCTGAAGGAAAAGGAAGTTCTAATGTTGTTAAGATCCCCCTAGAAGAGTCCTATTTGGTATGTTTCATGTCTATCTGTTTCTTCTATCTCAGCTCCCTACTGCTTGTTCCTATCTTGCATGAGCCTAGTGGTTCATTTCTTCTCTAAACTGAGTAAAGGAACAGTGAGTTCACCCCAAGAAGAGCAGTTAGCACTAGGAGGTACAAAAAAAATTGTGGATTATCCAGAGGGCAATCTGGGCATCACAACAACCTCAGCAAACAGTCCAGAGTGTTGCTCAGTGGTGTGCATTTTATTACCCAGGCTAAAGAAAAAAATGTCTTTCCATGAAGGCCAGTCCAAAAGATGCATTCTGTATAGGGAGTCGAGCAGTCTTTCCAGCTTAGACACTCGAGTCTCCTTCAGACTGGATCCTGCAATGTGGTTTTATCAGAAACATCCTTAGTTCTCATTAGGTGCAAATTTCAGGGCATCAACAGTGGACCAGATGCAGCATGAAGTGATTTTCCAAAGCACCAGGTAAGTGCATCACCCCACTCCATCCAGTGGACCCCTAATCCCAGGCATCACATCTTCCACTGTCTCTTTCTATTCATCCTAATTAGCAATAAGTGAATCCAGTCCTATTCTGTGGCCAGCCAACCTTCAATTGGATTTTCTTTGTACTTTAGACTGAGCAATCTGCAATTACACTATCCTGATACTTTCTCACTATGGTGAAGAAAGTGTGTGCTTTTGATTCCCTTCAGCTCAGCTAGCAAAAGGTTGACTGTGTGCATATCTGATGCACAGCTACACTGCTCTTCTTATACATGTCTCGGTTTTGAGATGCTTAAAGTTTTTATTTGCAGTGGTTGATTTGCTTTTGTTTAGCTGCTATGCCCAGTATATGGGGTGGGCATCGGGTTTCATTCTGTAAAAAAAGTGTCATGTCACAGGTGGTAAGACAAGCCTGTGGTCAGTTCTCCAAGTGGTCACCTCAGAATGGGTTTCTGAGCAAGGAATTGAGCACCGTCCTCTCTGATAGAAGCTTATCTTAACTGGCAAGCTACTTGGGAGTATTCTGTTTCCTTCTTCTCTTACCACAGGTAATACAATTTAGGACCAAAATCTCTTTTAAAGTAGATATTTGCTATGCTATTCCTACGAGTCATTTTCAAATGACATAAGACAGTCCCTGAACCCTTTTGTGAACTCTCATTTCTACTATTCTGGTTGAGGATAGGCCTCTGGGATTTGTTAGCTGCTTCTTGCAGTGAGAAGGCACTGCCTGTAACCCCCAAAACTCTCCCTGGGATAGATACAAGAGCCACGAACAGTAGGCAACCCTAGACTCCCAAAGTACTGATACCTGGGCCCCTGTCTCCTAAGAGTGCCCAGATTCATAATCACAATGCCAAGCTTGAATGTCACAGTGTCTCTATCCAGTATGAGTAGCAAAGAGTGAATACCTTTTAGGGTCATGCCCTTGGAAAACAATGGAAGGGAAAGTTTCCCCATAGGTTGTGCGGAATTCCACCAGAAAGAACAAACCCTTATAACACAGCCATTTAGGATCAGCAGCCCAAGCAAGTTGCCCACAGCCCCAGCTCCATCTGGTTCACCTTACTGGTGGTCCATGTGGTCCTCACAGACTGGAGGAAAGTGCTTCTTACTCCTTCTCAGGACCCACATGGAAGTCATGACATGCAAGAGCCTTAGACTAGACCCAAACCCTGCCACTCTCAATGCTGGTGTCTACTGATGCTGACCACTCACCCATGACCACAATGTCCTTTGCCATCCTCCCAAACTCCTGAACCAGAGCATGTGAGAAGGGCTCCTGGAACTGAACTTGTGCTTTGGTTTTTGTACTGGTCTTTCTATAGCAGGAGCTCACTCACACATAATCCCTGTCAGTGTTACTCTTTGAAAATTCCTAGTGTTATCACCTGTTTCAAAGTCTAATCCAGTCTTTCTGTATCTCCTGTACTTGGGAATACCCTTGGTGGAGGGAAGAAGGGTCTAGATACAAAATTATGCATTCACTCATTCCAAAAATATTACTGAATATTTATGGGCAAGACTCGATGGGGACATGGATTATAATAGTGAAGACCCCAGGAACACATAGTGTTTGCAGTCTATTCCAGGAGAATATAAGGTCTGTGAGCCCTGGGAACAGTGGCCACAGAACAGATGGAGTCTGGCCATGTGCTACCAGGGTAAGTGAGGCCACTGTAAGTTGACTTACCTTGGTGCTGTTGAGTACTGTTTATGATGGAATAACTAAGGCAGCAGGTATGTTTTCATCTGTGTGAGACTAATGTAGAAGACTTCCTGAATGTATGGAATTATTTTGTTCTTCTGTGACTTGTTCTTTAGAGGAAGCACACCTTTGATCAGGAGGAAGCACTGTGTACCTATTCAGGGCAGGGGCCGTGGAACTGCCTGCCTGGTCTACACCTAGGCTCCTCCAAATGGCTGTGTGACTTTGGGTAAGTTACTCTAACTTCCCTGTACCTTGGGTTTCCTGTCTGTGAAGTAGCTTGATGTCATTTACCTATAGACATGGCATGAATAGTAATGATACCAACAAACCAGAAAGTACCTAAAAGAGCTTGGCACGGGATAGGTTTTCTGACAATGTTAGTGACCATTATAACAAGTGCAGGAAGTATAAAATATTTGGGGGTTAAAAATAAGTTCTGAACCTGAAAGTTTGGGGAATAAAACCACACGTCAAGGCCTGCCTGGGAAGAATTGAGCCAGTTCCATCAACAGACATGGATCCTGTAAGCTGTGATCACTGGTCACAATGCAAGTAACAGGTGGGCCTGTCCATGCAAGCTTGTTGGGTCACTTCTTCCAGGCTGCTCTCTGCACACTGGTAGTGGCCCCTGAGGGTCAAGGTGTGTGAGACGCAGGCAGGTAACTTTAGGATCTCCAGTATTGATGCTTCTTTCCTCTCGTGCTCTTTCTCCAGGAATCCTGCCCCCTGAACCTGCACATTCAATTTAAATCTTAGAGTTCCTAGGTTCCACATAAGTAGTAATTTTACTTAATTCAGCCATGGTAAAAGCTGAGATCACTGGTACTTGGAGCAGAGGAGAGAGGAGGCGTGGGGGCCAGGAAGGAGCCCTTTATTAAAGTCATGACAGAGTTAGGGGGAGGCTGAAAATGTTCTGTTTGAGTGATGAAAACCTATGTTCTTTGCTCTCCAATTTTCGTTTGATTCCACTTTTAGTATCTGAGTAGGTTTGGAATTTTTTCTTATCCATCACTTCCATTTTCCTATGATGTCTCATTACTCAGTAACAAGAAAGAAATATAAATAACCACGACCTGCCATGAAACCTCCTAAGTCCAAGCATTCGTTGCAATTACTCAGGCTTTGGTTTCAGCAAGATTTAGTGGTAATGTCTCACAGAAGTGTGGGTGGACCAAGGACAATGTTTCAATTCTCCTCTGTTTCTCTGACTTTCTACCTACCTTACCTCCGTCTATGTATGCATGCAGGCATCTCTCTGTCCTTTGTCTAATTGGTGTATTATGCTTCCAGACTGAAGAAATGGCAACACAATAGTCTCCAAGACATCTAGACTTTGAGGATCAAGGCGATCGTTGGAAATGTATGTTTGGTAAGAAGGGCACAAACTCATAAAAACCCACTCAGGAAATAAATTCCTAAACAACTATTCAGTGCCAGCATTGCCCTAGGTGCCCTACAGAGATCGTCTCATTTCTCCCACAACAACCCTGAACAGTAGGTCCATATGCCTCTGATGTACAAAATCAGAAAGATGGAGATCAGAGAAATGTTCCCAGCACCACATGGCTAAGAAGTGGGAAATCCAGCCTAGTTTAACCCCCTGATACACAGGTGTATTCAGGAGAAAATAATTTCCAAACAATTATAAAATAAATTAAATTTAAAAAGCAGACATGAATGCATATCCTTGTGATCCACATGGTCTCCACATTATTAATCTAGTACCCTAAACCAGCAGTTTAGCATCCCTTGGCCTGTGTCTCTGAAGCACCTGTCTTTTCCCCTCTCTTCTGCCCACCACTTGCTTCTGGACAGACTTCCTCCTCTCTCAAGTCAGAGCTTCTTGCCCATTAGCTGCTTATGCATCTGGATGCCCCACCACTCTGACTTTTGGGATTATCTCTGGGACCCCTCATTGGGACAGAAGATGCCCAGAAGTTTCTAAAGTACTTGCTTCATATGCTACCTCTGTTCCCCCCAAATCCTACCAAATGAATGAATGGGGAATATTAATTTTTGATGAGAGTTCACTGAGATGCCATTTTAAAAATATGGAATATTTTGGATAATTTTTATATTTATAACAAAAATATGCTTCCACAAGTAGTTTCAACCCTGTGAACTAAAACCACCAGCGTGCACTTTTAGAAGCTATGGTCAAGTTTATCAATACCCATTGTGCTAAGCTGAAGCTGAGTCACTGGGGTTAAGCCTTTGCCCTTAGAATAGAAACAGGGTCAGCTACAACTGAAGAGGAAATCATGGTGCTATGGAAAGAACATGGAACACGTATCTGCCACCAACTAGTGTGGCTAGCTATGCAACCTTGGTGAGGTCACCTTTTTGTCGCCCTTTCATACCTAGGACATAAGATTCATGAGGTGCCTCCTGCTGGTTCCAGAAAGTTCTGCATCAATCAAACCGAAGAGTGGCTATGGAGGAGTTTTGAAAAAAAATTTTGTATAAGGAGTATTATATACACTATAAGCCCTGCTTCCATTAAGCTGGCAGCTGAGTCATTCAGACTGGCAAAGAGGCAAATGATGAAGGAGAAAAGATGATGGAAAATCTAGATATAATTCTGAGCTGAGTCATTGTCCTTGGGCCTCATTACGTTGGGGTAAGTCAGTGGAGGGTGACATAGCAGAGGGCACGTCAGGTAAGTCACAGGACAATCAGAGATGCTCTTCTGTCTGGAAAGTCACTCACATGGTGGAAGATGAATAAAAAAAGAGGGGCGGATTGACAACTGAGGGTGCACCATCAGTGAGAATTGTAATCATTCATTCAATCAGCAAATCACTCTGCCCACTATGGGCAGGGCACCAGGCTAGATGCTGTGGTGCTTTCAGGGTGCATGACATGGTTTTTGCTCTTGGTCACTGAAGCAGCAAAGTCTAGGGAAATGAATGCAGAACGCAGGGTGAAATGAATCTCATAAAGAAGGTATGAAAATCCTGCCCCAGTCATGTCTTAATCTCCATGTTTGGCTAAAAGCAAGCTCCAAACGCTGTTTCAGGAAAGCACGTAGGACTAGACCTTCCTGTGTTTGGGAGAGTTAGGTATTTCCTTGTGGGGGCTGGGTGTGTGATGAGAAGGTAAACCAGATGGCAAGGCCAGCGCAGGGACTTGGTTGTTTTGAAGGAAAACCCAGGTGATGATTTAGGAGGCTGAGGGTCTTGGTCACCCAGAGCAGCCTTCAGGTTGGCCCAGAGGAAGCCGGTCAAGGAATGGCTCAGCTCCTCTTTCTGTTTCCGGTGCTCAGAATGATCTGATCACGAATCTTTAACTGACAAATCCACTTAAGCCCTGAATGTCTCTACATTCCCAATTGTAAAATGTAGATCATAATACCTGCCTTTTGGAATGCTGTGACAATTCATATGGTAATAAGTGTCAATCGCCAATCAGCAGCTCAGTAGAATTCACCGCTCCTCTTGCCTGCTTTTCCCCAAATGCAGATACGCCTCAGTTGTCCCCTGGAGGTTAATGTCATTAGAAGAATGTGGATTTAATAATACTTTTCTACTGACTATGGAACTTCATCTGAAATACTACATCAATAGCAAAATCCCCACCCATGCTCTTGGGATAGTCTCAGTGTATAGAAACAACCCATCCCATGGAGAACAAACATCCTTTAAAGTCTGCTGGGATGCATGACAGTTTGTTAGTGAATAGAGGGCACATGTGTTGCTGCCTCTGCATTTATCAAAAAGGGGACAAATTCTTTGGAAATGTACTTTTCAAGGGTATCATGTGACTATTCCCTGAGTCCATGGTAGAAGGCAGTAGATGAAAATAATTTCACCTGCAATATTTAGACCTGGGACTAATGAATCTTCATAGCGTTTCAAACTCATCTATTCTTATTTAAAAGCGATGAGTGGTGGCAGTTTGGAAAGATGTACTTGTTCGTGGGTGCGATAAAAAATGCCTGGCATTGCAGCACAAAGTTCTTAATGTCCTTCCCCAAGAGAGAAAAATAATTGCTATAAGGAATTAAACTTTAACTCCTTGCTCTTATCCCTTCAAAAGGGTTTAGGGTCACTTTTACTTTATTTCTCCCTATAGAGTGCCCAATTTAAGTGCAGAATATATATATATATATATATTTAAATTGCGATGATTGTTTATTGATATTTTAAAGAGTCCTCATATATTGGAGATAAATATTGATGCATTTAGGAATGAAATGATGTACCTTAGATTTGCTTCACAATAACCCAAAGTGAGGGAGAAGTAAATGTGGGCGTAAATGGAGTAAGATTGGCTATCAATTGACAAGTTGGATGGTTGAAAGAGTTTTGGAATTAGTATATTATTCTTTTTTTTTTCTGTGTTTAAAAATCTGTATACATATTTTTTAATTGTAAACAAATGGGATACATGTTGTTTCTCTGTTTGTACGTGGCGTAAAGGCATACCATTTGTGTAATCATAAATTTACATAGGGTAATGTTGTTTGATTCATTCTGTTATTTTTTCCCTTCCCCCACCCCTCCCACCCCTCTTTTCCCTCTATACAGTCCTTCCTTCCTCCATTCTTGCCCCCCTCCCTAACCCTAACTCTAACCCTAACACTAACCCCTCTCTCCCCCCATTATGTGTCATCATCCACTTATTAGCGATATCATTCGTCCTTTGGCTTTTTGAGATTGGCTTATCTCACTTAGCATGATATTCTCCAATTTCATCCATTTGCCTGCAAATGCCATAATTTTATCATTCTTTATGGCTGAGTAATATTCCATTGTATATATATGCCACAGTTTCTTTATCCATCCATCAATTGAAAGACATCTAGGTTGGTTCCACAATCTGGCTAATGTGAATTGAGCAGCTATGAACATTGATGTGGCTGTATCTCTGTAGTATGCTGATTTTAAGTCCTTTGGGTATAGGCCAAGGAGAGGGATAGCTGGGTCAAATGGTGGTTCCATTCCAAGTTTTCTAAGGAATCTCCACACTGCTTTCCAGAGTGGCTGCACTAATTTGCAGCCCCACCAGCAATGTATGAGTGTACCTTTTTCCCCACATCCTCGCCAACACCTGTTGTTGCTTGTGTTCTTGATAATCGCCATTCTAATTGGGGTGAGATGGAATCTTAGGGTGGTTTTGATTTGCATTTCTCTTATTACTAGAGATGTTGAACATTTTTCCATATGTTTGTTGATTGCTTCTTCTGTGAAGTGTCTATTCATTTCCTTAGCCCATTTGTCAATTGGATTATTTGTATTCTTGGTGTAGAGTTTCTTGAGTTCTTTATAGATTCTGGAGATTAGTGCTCTATCTCAAGTATGATTGGCAAAGATTTTCTCCCACTCTGTAGGCTCTTTCTTCACATTGCTGATAGTTTCCTTTGCTGAGAGAAAGCTTTTTAGTTTGAATCTATCCCAGTGGTTGATTCTAGCTTTTATTTCTTGTGCTATGAGAGTCCTGTTGAGGAAGTCTGGTCCTAAGCCGACTTGTTGAAGATCTGGACCTACTTTTTCTTCTATAATCTGCAGGGTCTCTGGTCTGATTCCGAGGTCCTTAATCCATTTTGAGTTTAGTTTCGTGCATGGTGAGAGATATGGGTTTAGTTTCATTCTGTTGCATATGGATTTTCAATTCTCCCAGCACCATTTGTTGAAGAGGCTATCTTTTCTCCATTGCATATTTTTGGCCCCTTTGTCTAGTATGAGAAAATTGTATTTATTTGGGTTTGTGTCCGTGTCCTCTATTCTGTACCATTGATCTACCTTTCTATTTTGGTACCAATACCGTGCTGTTTTTGTTACTATTGCTTTGTAGTAGTGTTGAAGATCTGGTATTGTGATACCCCCTGTTTCACTCTTCCTGCTGAGGATTGCTTTAGCTATTCTGGGCTTCTTTTTCTTCCAGATGAATTTCATAATTACTTGCTCTATTTCTGTAAGGTACGTCATTGGGATTTTAATTGGAATTGTATTGAATCTGTATAGCACTTTTGATAGTATGGCCATTTTGACAATATTAATTCTGCCTATCCAAGAACATGGGAGATCTTTCCATCTTCTAAGGTTTTCTTCAATTTCTTTCTTTAGTGTTCTGTAGTTCTCATTGTAGAGGTCTTTCACCTCTTTTGTGAGACTGATTCCCAAGTATTTTATTTTTTTCGATGCTATTGTGAATGGGGTAGTTTTCCTAATTATTCTTTCCAAAGATTCATCACTTATGTATAAAAATGCATTAGATTTATGTGCATTGATCTTATATCCTGCTACTTTACTGAATTCACTTATGAGTTCTAAAAGTTTTCTGGTGGAATTTCCAGGTTCCTCTAAGTATATAATCATATCATCAGCAAATAGGGATAGTTTGAGTTCTTCTTTTCCAATTCGTATCCCTTTAATTTCTTTGGTCTGTCTAATTGCTCTGGCTAGAGTTTCAAGGATGATATTGAATAAAGTGGTGAAAGAGGGCATCCCTGCCTTGTTCCAGTTTTTAGGGGGAATGCTTTCAGTTTTTCACCATTTAGAATGATATTGGTCATGGGCTTAGCATAGATGGCCTTTACAATGTTAAGGAATGTTCCCACTCTCCCTAATTTTTTTAGTGTTTTGAGCATGAAGGGGTGCTGTATTTTATCAAATGCTTTTTCAAGTGCAGAATATTTTATGTTTACATATAATATTCTCTTACCTATATTTGGAATGCTACTAATGAAACTTATGTTTCATTAAATTATTTTTCCAAAGGATTCAAAGACTTCAGTTCAATGTGCAGAATTTAGACTGGTTATTTCTCACCCTGTTATTCAGATAAGATGGTGACCAGAAACAACACTTTCCTTTGAATTTCTACCATAAAATTGTCTCCGCAGAAAATGTCTCTAAGTAGATACAAAGCGAGCACATTCTCAGGAGCAGGATAGGCGTTTTTGTTCTAGGGAGAATAGGCTCTTAGGACCACTTTCCGGATGACAGTGTCACTCCAGAAGAAGACCAGTGTGGCCGCCCGGAGGGCAGGATTCAGTGTGATTCATCTTGCTAGGATCTGTTCTCTTTTTCCCCATATTTTTATTGGTGCATTATAATTGTACGCGGTGGTGGGATTCATTGTTACATATTCGTGCATGCACACAGTATAAGCATTATTTTCACTGGTGTGGCAGAAAAGAGTCCTGAAATATGTGTCCTGTGAATATCATTTAATGTTTTGGGAATTCAGTTTGCTTATCTGACAGTAGAAAGCGATGGACTTAGGGATGGAAAGTAAGTTCTCAGCAGGTCTTACTCCTCCTCCCAATCTTGTGCCTTCATCAGAGGTCAGCATTAACCTTGGCATTGTTTCCTGTCAGGTCCACATTTGATCTTGGCACATTTTTCAGTATTAGGGTTTAGGTAGCCACCACTAGTAGATAAGAATCAAGAGTTTAAGTGAAATCCATTTGCCGCCCCTGGACTGGAAGGTTTGAGAGGTACCATCTAAAATCCTAGGATTCTCTTCTTTATATAGGCTGCCTATATTTAAGAAACAATGATTGAAAACAATGGAACATTTGGACAGCACCCATAATAACCTTTGCTAGCAGGAAGCCCCAGGGAACACAGCCCCAGACTAATGAAGTCCTTAAAACGTAACACACATAGCCCAGGGCAATCGAGTGCTAACTGATGGACTGTTGGGGTCTGACTTCAGGATATACAGATATCATCTGGTTTTCTCTAAACATAAACTGCACTACGTGATTTTAAAACTATGCCGCAAACAAAGGAGAAAGAGAACATTTAGCAATAAAAAGATCCAGTTATTGGCAGCAATACACTATTAGATCTCTGTGGAATTTTTGGTGTTGTTGTGGTTGACATGACACTGCAAAGACACAGGGCTTTGAGCATGATCTCCTTTAACCCCCTGGACAGTACTGGGAAAGGATACATCGCAGTTTGGGTCTGTAGGAAGGAATTGCATATTTGCATACATTACACAGTGTAAGGAACTCACTGAGAACATGGTGTTCAATGATTGTACTGATTATGGTTCTATGAATAGATGCTGATACATAATGTCCTGGGTTATTTTATTTTACTCTGGACTCTAAATTTCTTTGCCAGGAGAAACCAAGACATTCATAAAAGAAATAGGCCATTTTGAAAACACAGTATTGATTTATATCTGCAAAAGGACAATAGCTTTGGGAGGAATGAAGGCTCCTTTAGGTTTGTAAGTTACTTTGGATGATTTCAAGTTCAGAATCCTTCCAAACGGAATCTATAAATTGATACAGATGAGAATGCTCTGCTCTCCCTTTATTTGCAAGTAGCTGTGATTCTTTCCAGAATGTCCTTGCTGATTTAAGGAAGGAGTCCAACATACTGCCCTGGTGCTGGAAGGATGGAGCTACCCAAGGTGGTCTGGGGGAGGCGGGCCTAGGCAGAGGCTGCGGCCATGTGCAGGTCATCTATAGTGTCCCTGGCCACTCATTCTTCCACATTGCCCTTCTCAGCTCCATATGGTAAACACACAAGAGCTCTTGTACTAGTCTGCGTGGGCTGCATAGCAAACTATTACAGACCAGTGGCTTAAACACCAGAACCTTATTTTCTCACAGTTTTGGGGGGTAGAAGTCCTAGACAAAGGTGCTTCTGAGTGCATGAGGGAAGAATCCATTCCAGGCCTCTCCTAGGTGTGCAGACGGCCCTCTCCATCTGCCTCTTCACGTGGTTATCCTGTGTCTCTGGGGTGTCCTAATATCCTCCTGTAAGGACACTATTCCTACGGGATGAGGGCTACCCTAATGGCTTGACTTCAGTTTCATTACCTCTTTGAAGGCCTTATTTCCAAATATACTCACATTTTTAGGTGCTGGGGCTTCAACATATGAATTTGGGGGTAACAGAATTCAGTCATAATAGCACTCATTATGATTTAGGTTCTCTTTCCAAGTTTTTTATGGACATTATTTCATCCAATACAGCAATCTTAGCTCACAATGAACTAGGTATCATTTGGGGGTCATTTTATAGGAGAAGAAACTGAGGCCCAGGGAGGAGGAAAAACTTGCCCCAAATCCCAAAATATAAATAAGTAGACATTTTTTTTTTAAAGGTTCATTTCTTAAGTCTTAGTAATACCTTATAGAAGCATCATTATATCTGTTAACATAAAAGTATAAATCTTGTATCCATGTATTGGATTTAATAGCCATCCTTTATTGATATACATCCATATATATCTGGATTCCTTTTGTATCCAGTACCTTTCATTTAGTAGATGCTCAATATTTAATAATTAGATTTGAATGTGCTTTGCATGTAGACTCTTCTAAAAGAAGTCGAAGTGAGGGTACTAACTTGATAGTATTGTCAGTGGGGATAAAAATCCTATATGAATATCAGGATATTTAACTTGTGAGCAACATATATTTTTGAAAATTTGGTGAATATATGGAGATGCTATAGTTTCCTTATTATTTTTAAAAACGTTGATTAGAAGAGTCAGCAACACTCAAAGAGTTTGAAGAAATAGGCATAATTTTAGAAGGTTTTTCTAGGAATTATTCTTCTGTAATGGGCAGAGGAGAAGTACAGGAGGAAAATTATTCTTCCCCCTGGCCACAAGGCACAAGTGAAGTGGCAGGAGAGCTGACACTGGGCACAGCTTGATATGTATATACAAATTAAATATTTCCACCCTGGGAGATGTAGGGTCCAATATCTTGTTTTAGTTAGTTTTTCCTTGCCGTGACCAAACACTTGACAAGAGCGATATAGAGAAGGAAAAGTTTAGTTTGGCTCACAGTTTCAAAGGGTCAGTCCATGGCCGACCAACTCCATAGCTCTGGGCCAGAGGTGAGGCAGAATATCATAGCAAAAGGGCATGGCAGAGGAAAGCAGTTGGAAAGCTGCTCAAGACGTGGCAGCCAGGGAGGAGAGAGAGAGAGAGAGAGAGCGCACTCTGCTCACCAGAAACAAATCATAAACTCCAAAGGCATGCCCCCATTAACCTACCCCCCCACAGCTACGTCCTACCTAACCCATACACCTGAATTAACCCTTTCATAATCTATTCATCTTGCCTCTGAACATTCTTGCCTTGTCTCAGACATGAGCTTTTGGGGGACCCCTCATATCTAACCCACAACATCTCAATTTCTGTCACTTTTTGGCAATTAAAAGGTCTGTCAAGGAAGATAATGTTTCCTGCTACCTACACATACATGATTTACATGGAAAATCACATAACAGATGTAGATATGGAATATTTACATCAATATTCAAAATGTTTTTCTCTCTTCCTTAGCATGGTCAGAGAAACCCTGAGTGATTTAGAGACAGTGCATTTAGATATAACTTAAAGTTTTTCCTTTGTTCCAATCCATATCTTCCAGCCTGAGATCCCATAGGGTCTTTTCTAGAGTGTTCCTTGCTCTAGGGGTGATGTGCACCATGGTACATGTTCATTCGCAGTTTCATCTCTTATTCATTAGAAGTGCAATTACTTTGAAGACAAAGACTTGGAAAATAACAGTGGACTCTCCTAGACTTAGAACTTAGTGTAGGGGATCAGAAAATGAAGGGAGTTTTTTACTTCAGCCTCGGCTGTCCAGGCCTTCTTGCTTTGGGACACAAAGTGATCAAGCAACCCGGTATAAAGAAGCAGATGAGCAGCGGAGTGTTCTGGGGCTGAGGCACTTGGCACAACCCTAACATTACCCAAACTTTGATGGGTGCAAGCCAGGCTCTTAACTCCGTTTTAATGTGGTCTTTGAGCCCAAAACACATATTTACATATTGTATACATCTGTGGCTGGTTGCAAAAGCAAACTTCTGTGATAATGACTTGCTTTGTTTTGGAAAGAAATACTATACTTGTATTTCTCCATAAACTGTTGAACTCCTTTTCTATGAAACCAGCAGTTTTATCTGACCTTGAATTTCTAATCTATGTCCCTAATTTGGCTTTGATGTGAGGCAGATGCCTTCTTTGAATGTCATTCCCCTCGATGTTGTCAGTTGTCTGATCCCTCTGTGAAGACATTGCACTGTGTTTGCGTTATGCTCCTAAATCTATTTGTGGGTCAAAATGCACTGGGGATATGAGCTAAGTCCTTATCTATCATGATAGGAAGTCAAAACATAATGCAAAAAAACAAACAAACAAACAAAAAATGCATGTCTATATAAGAATTCAGAGAACCACGAGGTAACTGTCAACAAAGTACCACTTCATGCTTTTTTTTGCCCAGAATTCAATATAAGAATATTTCTCAGGGTAGAAAATTCTGTTCTGAAAACTGTGGACTGTCTATACATCCCTGTCACCGTGAGAAATGTAACTGTGAGGCATGGCTGAATCACAGTCCTCCTTTGAATGTAGAATTCATCAGTCTTGGGTTGTGATTCTTTCTTGCTTCTCCAAAATCCAAGAGAAGCCAGTGAACAGAAACTTTATATTGAAAACCTTTGGTAACAGGATAATGCTCTGTGATATCACTGTGTTTCCCTTTTGGATAATGCAGGCTTTCCCCCATTAAGTGGTTCAAATCAGGAGACTGAGACTTATTGCTTAAGGGAGGAGGGCGGCTATCACTCCCATAATAATACTGCTAATCATAGCAATTGATGCTGCAGAGTGAACCTTATGTGCCTGACTCTGGTTTGTACGGTTTGTTTATATTACTCTATAAACCTAACCTTACCCTCACACTAAGTAATCCAACTTCTACCTCTAAGCTCACACACAAATTTTGTTAGGCTTCTAAAATGTAGGCAACAAGAAGGAAACTGGGAATCAGAACTTTATTTAGCAAAACAATGCTACATTTTCCCCTGTGAATATATGGTCCAGGAATCCAGTTGGAAAATGGGAATCTCCTTGTGTTTTTCAGTGGACACCAAGATCGTTCTATGGGGTGTGGATATACAGTTGGCCCTTTGCATCTGTGGATTCAACCAACCACAAATTGGAAATATTCTTTAAAATTGCCAGTCTACTGAACATGTACAAACTTTTTTCTTGTTATTATTTCCTAAATGATACAGTTTAGCAATTACTTACAAATCACTTATATTGCAATAGGTATTATAAGTAATCTAGAAATGACTTAAAAGTATACAAGAGGATGTGCATAGACCCTGTGCTAACACTTTACCATTCTACATGAGGTATTGGAGCATCCAGAGAATTTAGTATCCGAGGGGGTCCAATCCCCTGCAGATATCAAGGGTGACTATATTCAGTTGCCACCTCTTCTGCACCATCTTCGGAGGTGATCTCCAGGGCTCTGAATAAGTAGTATAGGCATTGGATTGGGGCAAAAATTCATATTTTTAAGTTTTCTTCCTTGTCTCCAGCTCTATGTTCATGTGTAATATAGATTTATCTCACCCAAGATAGTTGTGGCAGTGATAAGATTCTGTTAATTTCTTCATTTCTTCTTCTATGAAATGCCCATTTATTCACAGTCTGTCTTAAGCTCTTACTGAGAGACTGGGATACATAACTGAGTACATTTCTTTATCCTAGAAATAAATATTCTATCAGAGGATTAAGTAGTGCCTAAACTTCTCATTAATCTAATACAAACTCTCAACCAACCCCACCCTCTTCTTTGGCAAAATTTCCCAAAACCCCCATACACAGCCCTCTGGAGTGGGGAGGAGGCGTGCCCCTGAGTGGGGTGCCCCACTCTGGGAGAGGGGAGAAGGCTGCAGGTGTGGGGGAGGTGTTTGGGGATGTCTCCAAGGAGCTTTGTCTTCTCTTGTCTGCCTCTAGGTTGGAAGTGAGCCCTTGACCTACTGTCCCATCCCTGGTACACAGTTAGCAGGCATGCACTAGAGTCTGGGTCTCGTCAATATTCCTGCTCTGGGGTGAGGTAGGGTGTCAGAGAGTGTTTTCCTTGGGAACCAGGTGCTGCCAGAAGCATTGGAATCTAAATTCCCAGAGGGCTTACTAGAAACTTCACAGCTGAACACGTTCACAGGTCTCCCTCCTATTATGTGGGCAAGTGCGGCCTACCAGCTGCCTGGTTGAACCTCACCACCATTCATCTTGACTGCCAAAGATGGTACACACGTAATGGTGCTTATGATGCCTGGCACACATGAGGCACTCAATAAATGTTATTGTTTTGCCTTCGCCTTCCTTTATGGTTTGGATGTGAGTTGTCCCCCAGAAGTTCATATATGCGACAATACAAGAAGGTTAAGAGGAGAAATGATTGGGTTATCAGAATCTTAACCCAATCAGTGAATTAATCCCGTGGTGGGGATTAACTGAGTGGTAACAAAAGTGGGTACGGCGTGCCTGGAGGAGGTGTGCATCGGAGGCGTCGTGCCTTTGGGGTATATATTTTGTGTCTGATGAGTGGAGTCTCCTGCTGTCTCCTGATCACCATGTGAGCTGCTTCCCTCTGCCTCTTTGGCCATGATGTCCTGCCTCACCATGAGCCCTGAGGAATGGAGCCTGCTGTCTATGGATTGAGACCTCTGAAACCATGAGCCCCCACATAAACTTTTCCTCCCCTAAAATTGTTCTTCATCAGGTCCCATAGTCTCAGCAAAGAAAAGCTGACAAGCACACGTTCTCTGCATTCTCCTGACTTGTCTTCCTTGTAATTTTCTCAGAACTTGCTCTTTAAGTTTCTTGTGACAATTGTCAAGAGTAACTGATGCCTAATACTCAGGCATTCTCCAGACCAGCGAGTCTGTGTGGAGAGCTGTCCTGCACTGCCTCCCCGCTGGTAAAAATAGAGAGAGCATGGCCACGCCCTTGTGAAGGGGCCACTACCAGCAGGGCTGCCTGTTTCCACCTGCACTGTGGTTGAACTCTCACACTCTACAGATGGAGATATTCGTTGTTTTGCTACTAACCCTGGCTTAAAGAAAAGGAAGTAAGTTTTTTTTTTAAAGTTACCCACAGTCCATCTACACACATTAAAAATAATAAAAATCTACCATATTCGAAGTCCCTGACATCACTTTCCAAGTAAGACCTCTCTTATCTCATACCACAGCCTGTGAAGTAGGCATCATAGAGTGGGGAGATTAAGTCAAGGTCACAGACTAGCAAGAGGCAGGGCCAGGATTTGAACTCAGGCTCTGTGGGTCCAGATTCCATGCTTTTTGATATATATCTTTTTTATGCTATACATCAAAACCTAATAGATATGTGTCACGTCTCCCTGTGTGTGTCATCATAGAGTAAGATCTGGAAAATACTTACACTAGTACTGACTTTCCCAATGAAGAAAATCCATATTTTAATGTAAGCAGTTGTTGAGAAGAAGACACAAGGCAGTGCTGGGGTCAATAGAACATATTCTGGCATGACACTCAAGCAAAATGCCATTATCAAGGGAGAAAACATTATTTCCAAAAAAAGAAAAAGCTAAACTAATTTAGGGGATTCTATGAGAAAGGCATAACCCTTTTACCCTCCCTTCTAGATAGCATCCATTTTTGGATAGCTCCTTCCCTCCCTCACTCACTGGGCAATGACTTTCCCGTACTTGTCCTCTATAAAAATAATTCCTGCATGGTGGAGAAAGAAGGGTAACTATAGCTCAGACAGAGACATGGTATTCTGCTCAGAATTTTCCTTCAATTTTATAGGACCTTTGAAGTCAAAGTCAGCTGAACTGGTCCAGTCTACCTCACAGACAGGTGCCACAGAGCTTGGAGGTTCTGCTTCAGGGTATCTGGATAAGCATCCAACTGTATGTTAAAGATTCACCATTGATTTTTCTGCCAAAGATGTCCAAACTCAGCCAAAGCCTTGAGTATCCTCCTTGCTTTCCACACCCAGGCACAGACTCTATACAGAACTCTGGGAGGTTCTGTGCTTGTATTAAGTGTATTGAAAGTCCTAACATGTTAATAAGGGTGTCATGGTTAACTTCACTGCTGACTTGCCTGGACTGCAGGATGCGCGCATAGCTAGTTTACCCTGATTTCTGGGGTGTGTCTGTGAGAGTGCTTCTGGAAGAGATTAGCATTTAAATTAGTGGAGTGAACCAACAGATGCTTCTCCTTAGTGGGGACATCACCCAGTGGGTTGAGGGACAAAATAGGACAAATAGGTGGGGGTAGTTTGAATTTGCCCTCTGCCTAACGGCTAGGATGGGGATGTCAATCTTCTGCCTCAGCACTCCTGGTCAGAACTTCAGGTTATGGGTAGAAACAGACACATCAGCTTTCTGATTAACAGGTCTCCAAACTGCACCACTGCATTCCTGAGTCTCCAGCTTGCAGATGGCCGATCATAGGACTCCTCCCTAAGCATGTGAACCAGTTCCTTATAATAAGCCTCATTTATATAAACCTCCTGTTGGTTGTGTTTCTCTAGAGAACCCTCATTCACACCAAGGGCAATGCTTCTATTAAGTGAGCAATTTTGTATAATTCGTTCTTTTGTTTTTGTTCACAATTTTTTATTGGTGCATTATAGTTGTACATAATGATGGGATTTATTGTTACATATCCGTATGTGCACACAATATAACAAAATAATTTGTCCATTATCACTTGCCCAATCCATTCCTATGAAACAGAGATACACTATGTGCTGACTAGTTCCACAGCACAACCAAAAGCTATGCAACTTCTCTCCTCCTACATCTAACCTTGAGCTTTGTCCACCTCCCCTGATTTCTAGCTTTTCTTGCTGAATGAGGGCCCTCTGAGGTTCCTGCCCAGGGAAAAGAGTCTGTCAAGATAAGAGCCAGAGTAGGCAATCAGCATTGGTCAACAGTGACATCATGCTCTAAATATTTGACTCTGGGGATGACAGTAATTGAGAACATGCTTCCATTCTGCACACGCCATGTAGAGCACATGAGCCAGCGCTCTTTTGTAAAATTTTTCTCTAACTGCAAGCGTCAGAATTGCATTTTTTAATATGCAAGGTTTTACTTTATCTTGTTCATATGCAAGGGCAGTGCTCAGTAAGTGATGGATTAGCCAATGTAAGCCTATTTTACCCTACTCAAATGTCCTTCCTTTCTATTTACTGGCTATCAGAGAAGCATGTGTGTGAGTCTGAGTGTGGGCAGCTGTGTGTGTCAGTGTGTGTGCATGTGAACATACTGAGTATGGTTTGACTGGCTTAGGTGGTTCAACTTAGTCATTGAATGAAGAGTGGAATGTTGGTGGAAATCTTTATTACTTTCAAAATATGTATCATATCACTACATAGCCATTTTGGATTACACAGAGAATCTTAGACTTGAAAGAAATATAAGAGATCATCTAAATCAAAATCCTGTACTATTTTTCATGTTACAAAATGAAGAGCAATTTTTAAAATCCCCAAGCCGTAAGCTCACCTTATCTTCTTTTGAAAGGAATCTGCATTTTTTGCTAGTGCTGTCTTTAGCTCTCTGTCCCCATTTTATTAAGCCTTTAAAAGCTCACCTGCTTAGATTATGCTTTGCTGGTTCTTATTTCTTCTGCTTGACTGCTGCTATATCTGACTCCTGTTCCTATTTTAAAAGCACAATTTTTTTCTTGTAGCTTTTTATTTGTTCTGCATTCTGTATGTTCTCTTTCCCTTTAAGAAAGCAGTATATACTCTAATGCATCTACAGCAGGAAGTAAAAGACAATCATGGATTCTGGCCACCCTTGGGTCTCCTTTACTTCCTGGTCCAATGTTGAATATTTCCAGGACCATTGAAGGTTCATGAGAGAATTAAGGCATCATTTTACCAGGAGGTAGAATGGCTACTTTTCAGTTTCAGACTCATACTTTCCCCAAGAGTTTTCAAGGAAGAAAAGGGCACAGGACACAGGTTTACAAACTGGAGATAAAACAATACCATAGTTCTCAGGGACATTGTCCCCCATAGCTGTGAGCAATGCTTAGGTGAACCACATGGAGAACTTCTAACAGGCATTTTTACTGTCAAAGCCCAAACCTGTGATTTCATCAGTTTGTAAGAATAGGACTATCCAACGTGCATGAATTAGAGATAAGAGGTATGGAAACCCAGGCAGACACTGAGATCTAGCCCGTCCTACCCATCTAGATGGGAGATTGGATGTCCACACATATGAATTGAACTTCTTAAAAGTCTACTTTAAAAACCAAAAGAGAGTTCATGAATGTCCTAGAAACTGATCATCCTAGTCAATATTCTCTTGAGATTTAAGAGAAAAAAGTCTAGTCAGGCATGGTGGTGCACACCTGTAATTCCAGCTACTCAGGATGCTGAGGCAGGAGGATTGTAAGTTTGAGGTCAACCTGGGCAGCTCAGTGAGACACTGACTCCAAAATAAAAAGGGTTGAGGATGAAGCTAAGTGGCGGAGCACTTACTTACCATGCAAGAGGCTATGGGCTCAGTGTCCAGTACTTTAGTGGGTAGAGAAAGACTTATTCTGGTAGCAAGAATAATGTGCAGGAGGAAAGACAGAGGAAGGCTCGTATCTGCATTTCCAGCTATTTTATGTCCTTTTAATTCACCAAATGACAAAGTAGTTCTCACTGCTTTAATAGTAGTGAAGCTTGGTATTTAACCAGTCACTGGGTCAATGATATCAGCTCTGAACTTAAAGAATATGCTTTTATTTTATTTTACTTGCTTCTTAGATTTTTTTTTTTTTAAAGGACGTCCCCCCCCCAATTACAAAACAATACAAACTTGTATAAGCAAATTAAAAGATATTTCCTATAAAGGAAGGACAAACCATTCTCTGTCCCTCACAAATATTAACGGTGATCCATTTCATTCTCATGCAAATATGTTATACTTTCAGACATACTATTGATTGATTGGTGGCTTTTTATTAGTATCATGCTGTATACAACAATTGCAACTTGTCATTTAGCAATGTTTTGTTACTTAGCAATATCACATGGACATGTTTACAAGTGGATAGTTTTAGTTTTAATATATTTTCTTCTAATCTTTTTCTGAATATCTGTATACCCATGTAAATAAATCATCAAAATAGAATTATATTATGCGTACTATTTTCTTCTTTTTTGCTTACCTCCCTCTGCTTTGTTCCTCATCCATAAAGTCTACCTTCAACGCTCCCCCTGCCTGATGAAACACTGGGTACAAACCTGGTGTGTATCATCTTAAATGTTTTCCATTTTTATAAAATCATATAATAAAATGTGTTTTTAAATATACAAATATATGCATGTTTTCATGTAAAGAGTTTCAATGTTTTTAAGGAACAAGTTCATTTTTAAGGCAACATACAATGATGAACTAACTTAGATGAGCAAAGTGTGGACAGGAATTCCGTGTGTACCAAAAATCCATATTTCTCTGGAATTGAAAATTTTGATACAAGATTTACAAGGGCTTCATTATTAGAGATGAAACAAGAACTCTTCCCTGAGCTAGGAAGATGTTCCATGAGTTGCCAGAAAAGAGGGAGCTTTGACATCTGTCAATACAGCAGGTCATTTGCAAACCTCTGATACATGGGAAAAGGACTTACCCTCCCTCCTCCAAAGACAACTGGATCCAATTAGAAACTTTTCTGGGTGTTAGTGGTGGGGAACATGAAAATAAGTGCTTGTATGTTGAACATCCACTCTGCAGCAGGCATTCTGACATATTTTATTTTATTTAACTCTATGTCAAAAGCTCTGTGATGTAGACATTTGCAGCCTAATTTTATAGTCAAGGAAACTGAGGATAAGAAAGTTTAAACCATCTTGTCTAAGATAGCACAGCTAATAAGTGATGGAAATGACATTTCCGTTGGGCCTGTCTGGCTCCAAATTCCATGTTATATCTGGTACATCCTGAGAGTTATCTCTCTTGGATAAAAAATTGCCTCTTCTGGTAATATTCTCATCAATATCGGAACACGGATGAGGCAGCCTTGGAACACATGTCAGTGTAGGTCACCTGAGGTAACTGTCTCATGGTAGAAGAGCTTTTCTTTCATTCCTCTTCCTTTTCTACCTTTCTTTCTGAGTTTCTGCATCAAAGACTGCCAGGAACATCCAGAGGAGATGTCAAGGTCAGCTTGTGGTAAGATAAAATACAGAAAAATCCTGTCTTCATTTGGCAATAATCTTTGTACCCCACTCTGACATTAATTTACCACATTTTGTCCACAGGTGACTGACTGGACAAGTAATCTACATTACAGTGCTACATATAAAGACATTTACAATATGGGACTCATGACTTATTTTCTGTAGAATTTAAAGGAACAATCTTGTTGGGGGCATTTCCTGTCGATGGAAATAAAAGGCTTCAGGAGAGGAATATTTGGCTCAGATGTTCTCAGGGAGACATAGTCCTGGGCCCTGACATGATCAAGGTGTAAATGTGAGTAAGGACCACTTTAGGCATAGCCCAGCCTCGACTCTGACAACCAGGTCAAAATCAATATCATTGGAGCACTCTTTAGACAATGCTAGTGGAGGAGACGCCAGCTTGTCACCAAAGTTTACCTGGCACTTTCCCAACCCCATGCAGTTATGCAGTTGGGCATGTTCATGGTGGGACTTTTCTTTTCTCCACATTTTTTATTGGTGCACTTATAGCTGTACATATTGATGGGATTTGTAGTTTTGCTTGTATAACATGCACACAATGTAATGATATAATTTGGCCAACATCACTCCCTCCCTTCCTTCCATTCCTTGGTCCCTTTTCTCTATTCTCCCTATTTCCTTTGATTTTTCTGTGATCACCCTTACCTTTTTTTTTTTCTTTATCCTCTCCAGCTTCCAAATATGAGAGAATACATACAATTCTTGACCTTCTGACTTTGACTTACTTTACTTAACATAATGGTCTTAAATTCCATCCACCTTCTTGCAAATGACATAATTTTATTTTTCTTTATGGTTGAATACAACTTCATTGTGTATATATACCACATTTTCTGTATCCATGCATCCACTAATGGACACCTAGGCTGGTTCCATAGTTTGGGTATTGCAAATTGTGCTGCTGACTTTAATTCTTTAAGATTTACACCAAGGAGAGATATAGCTGGATTCATATGGTGGTTTGAGGACCCTCCATACTGATTTCCACAGTGGTTGTACTAATTTACAATCCCTATGTGACTTTGAACTTATGATATTTAGATAAAATATTGGACCTTGAATTGATGCAGTAATGAGTTGAGACTTTGGGGCCTGTTTATGGGATATGTATGAATCTTTGAAGTCTATAGGGCAGGCTGTGGAAGGCTGATGAATGGTCTCTAAAGATACTCAATCTGCACAATCTGTGACTGTTACCTAACATAACAAAAGAAATTTTCCAAGATGTGGTTAAAGATCTTTAGATGGGGTCTTTATACTGGATTGATGGTGTAGATCCTAATTACAATCACAAATACCCTTATAAAGTGGAGGTAGAGGAAGCATTTCCAGAGAGGTAAATGAGTGAAGATGATACTTTCAGGCTTGATCTGTAAAAACTGTTCAGATGGTCTCCACAGTGGTACTTGTGACTGGATGGGGGAAACCCCAGTGGACATGGAAGCCTTGTATTGAAGGTGGCAGGGCTTCCTGAGCACTGGGTAGCCCTGAAGAGGACAGGTCCTACTGATCAGGACCATTCTGCAGGGAGACACTTCCACACAGGCTGTTGCTCCTTTTCTGGTTGATTTGCTGCAGTAGCCTGTGCTGCCCTAGCTAGGACAACAGTTCATGCTTTCTTTTACCTTTGGTATCACTCTTTTACTAATAAATGGATTCTCATCCTTCTTGGGCAGAACACAGTGTGGCCCTTGCTGGTTGAAACTCTTACAATAGGCATCATACCAGGCATGCACACAAGGTTTTCTTTTATGTTCCTTTTGCTTCTGCTGATTCCCTTCAAGGAAGGCTGATGTTCTAGGAATGGTTGGGTGATTACCATCTAGCATTTCATATTCCTTTTAAAAGGAAATGGGACAACAGAGCAAGACTATCTGTCAATCATCTGCCTCTATATCATCCATCTACCTACCAATTTATGGCTACTCTAAAGATACTTGCTCAGTGCTCAATCAAACAAGGTGGTGGTAGGGGTGGGGTTGTCCCTTAGTTTTGAAGGGGATTGGTTCCAGGATCCTCCATGGATACCAAAACGCACAGATGTTCAAAGTCCCTGCGTAAAAGGGTATAATGTTTGTGTGCAGCATATGTATATCCTCCCATATGCTTTAAATCATATCTAAATTATTTATAATGTTTAATACAATATACATGCCATGTACATAGTTGTTATACTATATTGTTTAGGAAATAGTGACAGGAAGAAGGCTACATGGGTTCAGTATGGAAGAATTTTCTGCATTTTGTTTGTTGTTTTGTGAGCTTTTTTTGTGTTTTTGTTATTTTCAGTGCTGGGAACAGAACCCGGGGCCTCACAGATATGAGACAAGTGTTACACCTCCAGTCCCTAAATATTTTTGACTCATGGTTGGTTGGATCCACAGATTGGAAGCCCGTAAATACAGAGGGCTGACTCTGTGTGGGTGTGTGTGTGCACATGTGTGTGAATACTCTTAGAATAGTGTCTGGCATTCTGTGTTGTACAAGTATTTGCCATTATCCTGATAAAGACATGGGACCTACAGGTGCCATGGAATTGCATAGCAGGAGAACATAATCCTATCTGGGGATGGGAGGGATGCTGCACATAGAAACTATGTTCAAGTTGATACATGAAGATTGGATGCAAGTTGTACAATAAAAACGGATAGAAGAAACAGGAAATGCAGAATCTCTGAGACAGGAAGACACAGAGTGTTTTAGAGGGGTTAAAGAAGTTGTGGCTGAAGCCAAGTGGGAAGGGAAGGAGGAGGGTTGAAGCCAGCTAGGTAGGCAGAGGCCAAGAGGGGGACAAAAACTTCACAGTGTTTATATGCGTTACTCTCAACCTCTGCAAAGGAGGATTTTGGATAAAAGAGCAATATTTGATAAACCAGAATTTTCAGAATTGTTATGTGAGTTGATACATATATTATTTTAGAGAAATTTTGAGGGGTTCAAATGAGCTCAATTTGTCTTTCTGGTTTGATTCTGACATAGATAAATTAAGCATAATGAACTATGAATGACTAGAAGGAAAGAAGGTAAGAAAGGAAAGGGGAGAGAGAGAGAGAGAGAGAGAGAGGAGAGAGAGAGAGAGGGAGAGACGAGAGGAGAGATGAGAGAGAAGGACTCAGCATTTACTACCCAGGACGTGTCCTGTGCTTGAGTTGGCTCAGTTGCTCTGGGTCTGTGAAGGAGACACTGTCCATGATGGCGGCCCTGCCTGGGGCAGCTGAGTTGGTACCAGGGTGCTCGTCCTCCGGGCCCCCTCTTCAGGGAGTTCCTGGGGGAGCAGTGTGGTGGAGTACCCCACGGGGCGCCAGCTAAGCCAAGCACAAAGTCTCAGTGCTGGAAAGGGCAGTGGTCATTTTGTGACACTTGCCTGGCTCTCAAAACCAGTCGAGGTGCTCTGTGATGTCAGGCAGAGCAGCAGGAGAGGAGTTGGCCTTGTTTGGCCTGAGGGTGCTCAGTCTCCCCACAGCTGTCTGCTTAAGACAGTGGCAGCGACCTACGTGGAATCTCAGCTGCTACCAACTTGCTTCACGGTTCCCAGTAAGAGACAGAAGCAGCCCCAGCCTACAGTGGTCTCTCAGCGTGGGGAGCCTGCGCTCTGTCTCGGAAAATCAATGCCTTCGATTCCGTTGCAGCCCCACTGTGTAATCCTGTCTGTCCTACCTCGGTGGTTGTTTAATTTCTATCAAACAGGCCTGGAGATATTTTTTCCATTTTCCGTGAAAATGGCTGTACAACTTTTACTGAGACTGCTGTAGATTTTTTTTTCTTTCTGTTAAAGAAAACTAATGTAATAATCATTATTTGCTCAGAGTTGGCATTTTGTCTGGATGAAGCAACACAAAGGTGGGCTGGAAGATTAGGGTGATTTTTTTTTTTTTAATAGTTTCTGGGAGAACACTTTGTCAAAGTGTTCTTCAAATGGCTATTGTTATTTCCATTGCTTTTAGTATGACTCTTCATCACTCCTTCCTGAGGGAGGAAGCTGCAATTACTGAAATGTGAAATGATTTTAACTCTTACGTTGCAACCTTGACTGGACAACGCTGAAGGAAAAGAAACTTTTCTTTATGTGCTTGAAGATGTAGCAGGTCCACTGCTCAAAAAGACAGATGCCAATGTAAGTTTCCACAGCTGAAAGAAATCGTTTCAGAATCTGAAGGAGAAGATAATCAAAAGTTAGAGCGCCTGCCCTGGTGACTGGGCAGTGTTAGCAACAAGCCTACTCAGGGAAGGCTTCTTTGTAACTACCATGTCTGCGCATGTGCATGAGAAAGAACGCGTCCCCTTATAAAATCCCGGTTGCCGTTACTAGGATGCATACCTCTGCTTGTTTGAGATGCTGATAAGTAAATGAAGAAGAGTCGAGATGATCAATGAAGCTTCCAGTACATGAAATCTTAGCTTTGAGAGATGTTCACTGTCTTTCTCTTCAGTAGATGAGCTTCTCCATTTCTCGGGGATGATTTTATGATATTGATGACAGAATGACTTCTGATGATTCTCAAGAGGACAAAAGCCAAGTCGGTCAGAATTCATTGTGTGCTTAAGAGGTAAGAACAGTCATCTGACATGATCAGATATTAAATTTGGCTGGAAAAGTTCAAGCCAAGGTCTTCTATTGCTGGCCCATGGCATTTGTGCCCAGTGTTTGCCACAAAGATGTGTATGTGCCCTTCCAATGGACGCCGCTGTGAGGGTGGGCGCACTTCCAGCGCACCTACGCCACAGATGCTCTGAGCTTCAGGTGTCTCTCCGCCTACCCTATTTTTAACCAATAGAGGCGCTAAACTCTAGTTCACTATGCTTTGAAAAACACTGATCCTTCTTTTCCTCCCTACATTGTTTATTCCTTCACTCAGGATGGAGAAGGCAGGGATGGTATAGATTCCCTGTCAGAAGGTAGAGAATAGGACTAGTAATGGCATTGGCTCAGTAAGGCCCCCACTGGGGCTCCATGCAGATCTCATAGGGATAAAAGTTATAGGCGCTCAATCTTAGCCCTGCCACTAAGCCATACTGTTGTTAGTCCCCAGTAAGCCACATATAAGTTGGAGGGTCTTGGTTGCAAGAAACTGAGACAGAAAAACAAAAACACAACAGTAAAACTAAACTTTGAGTTATCTAGGCAGAAAAGCATTTTCTTGAAAAGAAGTGGAGTATATCAAAGAGCGATCGGGAAAGCACAAGACTTCTTTCCTGACCTGGAAACACTCAGGAACATACAATGCTGGCAGCATCCAAGATCATGGTCAGATCACGGGACAGTCAGGAGAGGAGGCCACTGCTGCCACCAGAACTGGACAGGAGAGTCACCATTACAGCATGGAGCTAGGGTTTCTGAAATCGTCGCTGCCGTCACCTGTCCTCAGAACGAATCCCCCTGCTTCTTTACACCTCTAGATTCCACTTCAGTATTTAGGACAAATACCCTGGATTAGTGTAGTGTTGGTCACATGTCCATCCCTTGGCTGCAAGAGAGGCTGATATGTGGAAGTTCAGGGTTTTGAACTTCTATATTGAGAACTGAGCTTTGCCTGCCATTGAGAGGTATGAATGGAGCAATCCCCCATTGGCAAGAGGGTTTCTCTCTCCCAGTAATGAGACAGAGAGACGGAGACGGAGAGACAGAGAGGGAGAGTCTACAAGGTGACTCCATTTCCCTTTCTGCAAAATGAACAGGTCTGATGAAATGATCCTGAGGTTGTTTTAAGATTTTGAGGTGTTCTGTTTCTAGAGCACTAACACCTAGATGCCTATGAATACTATGGATATTTTTCTTGTCATTTAAAAAAAAGATGGGGAAAAAAAACCAGCCCATCAACCATCTGCTTATTGAGCTCCTTAGACCTGGCAAGTAGTTTCTATTGCTGTCTTGCTGACAAATAGATTTCATCTTGCATGCTAGCTCCTATTGATTGGTTGCAGTTTCTGAAAATGGTTATGCAAAAAATAATTCAGGAAATGACCCTATATTCATCCAGAAAAAGAGCTGGGGATTCCTCTAGGTTTTGTAAGCCTGACAAAATGGAGGGGTCAGGCCAAGGTGGAGATGTACATAGAATATGTATCACACATGTCATAATAAGCTGTCAGTTACGACTTACACACAGGGAAAGGATTGGGACAGGCAGCACCTGTGTGACCTATTGTTACAGACAAGTATCCCCAGAAGGCCCATTTTTTTGAGGCAACCTAGCCAATGGTGCTGTTGGTAGTGGAACCACCATGAGGCAGGGCCTCATGGTAGGAAATTAGGTCACCAGAGAAATGCCCTTGAAGAGAATGTTGGGATGCTTGCCCCTGAAAATCTCTCTCTCTCTCTCTCTCTTTCTCTCTTTCCTTCTGAGATGCCATGAGATGAGTAGCATCACTCCACCATACACTGCTTCCATATTGTTCTACCTCACAACAGGCCCCAAATCAATGCAGCCAACCAAACATAGGTTAAAACCTCCAAATTGTGAGCTAAAATAAACCTTTCTTCATGTTAGGTTGATCATCTTGGGTATGTGTTACAGTAATGGAAAGCTAACTAATGCAGTCTATGTACCAATTCTAACCTAACTCAGAAATGTTAGGGGCCAGAGCCTTTCTTCCTTATCAGAGAGAGCTACAAGTAGGGACTGTTCAGGTTGAAAGTAGCTAGTACTATACCTATCTGGGACAGAGGGCCAGTGCTGGGCCAGATAGATTATCCCACAGGTCTGAAGGTAACATGTACACCAGGGGCCTCTAGGTCACCAGCTGCCTGTGTAGATGTGTATCCAGTCACCATTCCAGTGGCTTTAAGTGACTTCACTAGAGACATTTAGAAGATTGTGGAGTAATATTGAGCTTTGTCTGTGTTTGGGGGTTCTTTCTCCACAGTATAGGCCCTGAAGTGATGCCTTTCCAAGAGGGATTTCAGGACAAATGTGACTCTACTGGGATGGAGAGATGTTGGAGAAGCAGAGCCAAGAAAAAGAATGTCATTTTTTTTGCCCAGAAAATTCTATCTGGGGACTCTCTACACAAATCCTTTCCTGTTGGTGGATTTAGGGCTCTCTTCCAGTTCATCTATCTTACTCGTGTCTGTGTTTAGTCCTCTGGACTAGGCTAACTTACCAGAATGGGAGGCACACCAGTGTTAGAAAGGACAGTTATCTTCCTGTGATTTGGCACACAGACTGCTCATTGGTATATATCCAAATACCCACTTGACATGTGAACGTAGCCAGAGTCATTTGATTAGAAATATGAGACTCTGGTTGCACAGGAAGTAGAAATTTAATCACTTAAAAAATTCACTTGATATGGTTTCCTGCTAATCAAGTTGTGGATTTTAAAACAGATTAGAATGCATCTATTAAGGCAGATTAAGGAATATTTACCACTAATAGAAGCAGGTTAGGGAAAACATGAGGAAGTTTAGAAACAAATTGTGAGGTTCTGAGAACAACTAGAAAAGTGGCTTTTAGGGGAATCTTAGATTTCCAATTTTGTTTTGAATCAATAATTAGTCTTTTAAAAGACTTCTTCTTATGAAACATTTCAAACTTAAGACAAAGGATAGAGAAGTTGGTAAGCAATTGTGTATCCACTATTCCAGAAATAAGACAAGTTCCAAAGCACTTGAAATTCAAGCATCATATATTATTGAAGTCATTTTCATTTTGATCCATTCATTTAATCTAGGACCCACAAATGCAAATATCACCGCAAGGCTTGGAGCCACATCAGGCTTCTTATTGTGTAGTCATCTCTCTTTGTTGGCACAGACTGGCTTTTGGTCATTTCTAAAAGTCACATCATCCCCGAGAAGATCATGGTTGTCTTCAATAAAGAAATGTCGAAGGGACTTTATTACATTGAAGGCCATTTTAGTGATAAGGTTCCAGAGAGTTTCCTAAAGAACAATAGCATTGGAATCAGTGTATAAATTCCCAAGATGATAACTCGAGGTGACAATAGTCTCTTGACTGTGTAAATTCTTGAGTGGCCTGAAACATCCACCACATACTTTTTTTTTTTTTTTCACCACATACTTTTATAGTCAGGATTATCTTCAACATCTTCATGGAAGGAATTTCCATAAATCTTCGCAGTAAGATTTCTAACTCTTGCAGCAGAGAAACTCATTTTTATGTCAAACCTAAACCTCTTCCTTGGTAATTTAACTGATTACATTCTGTGGGGCTCCTAGTCATAATAGCTACCATTTTAATCTCAAATATGAGGTGCTATCTGAAGAATATGATGCCTACAACATGCATATTATTATAGACCTGTTTTCCCATTAGCGACATCAAGTTTAGTGAGGTGAAGCACTTTCCCCAAAGTCATATAGTCGGAAGTGAGGAGAGCTGGTGTCACAACTCCTCAGATTCTAAGACCTTTAACCATTGTTCTTTGTATCTCCACTAGAGAAAAATGGCATCTCAGAAATAAGATTTTATTTCCTTGGAGGTGGAAATGGATGCAGATTTCTCTGACTCATAAAGAAAATTCATCTTGAGGGAGGATGCACCTTGAATTCCCCCAGATCCTGCAAGCCTAACAGAAGTATGGGGCCCTGGGTAGAGTTGTGCACAGAATGTGTCCCATACCTAGAGTGAGCTGACATCTGCACATGAAGCTTCTCTGGAGAAGCTTAACTCTTTTCCCTGGAAGGAGATGGATTTGGCTCCTTTGCCTTGGTTGCCAGGTGCCTCACTCTATCAGCCAGCTAGAATTACAGAAGCATGCGGAATACAGCTAGGATGCCAACAAATAGCCCTCCTCCTAAAATCCCTAAGGACCCCTTTTCCACATGTCCCTGAGCCTTTGGGACACACTGCCACAATAGTTTATGCTATCCTTATCCAAGCGAACATAGATCTTCCTCTTTAAATCTCAGAATCCAGCCACATAACACATATAGTTCCCGGATTTATAATCTGCCTCATGGAATACAAATATGCCTTCACAAACTGCTGAGAAAATCTCAAAGGGCAAACTACACAAAGGTCGATAATTGAGGGAGCCTTACTTGTGGTGGATCCAACATGAAATTCTTGCAATGTTAACTTCTACTCCCTACTACTGTCTCAGTCCCTTGTTACTTGGGAAAAACTGCAATCGCAAGTCTCAAAATCCACCCAACCCTTCCCCAGTTTCAGATTAAAAATATCTGTTCAAAAAAATCGCTGGAGAATGGAGGAAGGAGGGACTGTATGGAGGGAGGGGTGGGAGAGGTGGGGGGGGGGAAGGAAAAAAATAACAATGTATCAAACAACATTACCCTATGTAAATTTATGATTACACAAATGGTATGTCTTTACTCCATGTACAGAGAAACACCCATTTGTTTACAATTAAAAAAAAATTCACTGGGACATTTCTCTGGTTTGTCAACTTATTTAAAGCTCTCTCTTTTCTGGACTGCTGATATCTTGGGAAAGGGTTTTCCATTAGCCTCCCCAACTCCAAATAACTTTAACTAAACTTCCTCTGGACAACTGGTGTTCTCCTTCTATTTCAGGTCAAGTGAAAAAGTTTAAAATATTGGCCCAGGTTTCCCACTACTCTGTAGAAGTACACAGAAGATTGACTATGGCCAAATTGTAGGCAGAGTTAATGTTCCTCAGCCTTGGACTTTGGTCTTTTGACTTTCATTGACTACAATCATTTTCATGTGTGATCAAAGCAAATTGCCACAAAGTGATTGGCTTAAAATAACTTCCATTTATCATCTCACAGTGTCTGTTGGTCGAGTCCTTTGGACTCAACTGGGTCATTTGCTCAAGGTCTCACAAAGCCTATAACATGCAGATTCTAAGGATGAATGCACTTTCGATCTCATTCAAATTGTGGCTTGAGTTCAGTTCATTTTGATAGTAAGACCTGGATCTCCATTTCTGTGCTGGTTTTCACCTGGGGCTGAGTTTCCACCCCTAAGCTGTATTTTTTTCTCAGGCTTTCCACGGCCCCCTCCAGTGATGATGGATAGATTTCCTTTTATGTTTCAAATCTCTCTGTCTTCCCTATGCTTTCTCTCCCTCTGTATAGTGGGACTAAACAGTCTGCTTTTAAGGACTATGAGATTAGATTGGGCTCACTCAGATAATCCTGGATAATCTCCTCATTGTGAGGCTCATCATACTAATTACATCTGGATTGCATCCATACCCATGCGACTGTGGTACGAATTAAATAAAACATTGAATTCATTCATTCAACTGTTTGTGAGCGAAAACTGAGTTTACTAACATGAAGCTAAACATTATGTTAAGAATCAAGGAATCAAAGATAATTAAGGCAAATTGCTATCTTTAAAAAGTTTACCTTCCAGTGAGAATAGCATTTTATAAATGTTAAAACAGTTTGTAAATCAGGAACTGTTCCTCCTCCTCCTCCTCCCTCCTCCTCCTCCCTCCTCCTCCTCCTTCTTCTCTCCCCCTCCCTTCATATCAGGCACAAACTGCCTTTCTATATCTCTGGCCTTATTTTCCTTTAACTTGTCAATCAACCATTGGCTTATCATAAAAATGAGCAGCTCTCAAGTCCTAACTTGATGTTATTTTTCACATGTAGTCAAATATTTTTAATGTCTGACTTTAAGACAGATGAATCTGTTTTTATCCAAGTACGCAAATAATATCTTGCTTCACCTTGCTAGCATGTGATAGAAGGTAATTACCCTTGATCGCTGGGGAAGGAGCCTTTGACTTTGGAGAGACCTGAAATCGCTAAGCCCTGTGGGCATGGATGGAGGCTTTTCAGCTGAAAGAGATTAAGCATCCTTAGATCTATTCAAAATCCTTTTACTTATTTTCTTCACTAATAAAATGTACCCAGGTATGTATGCCATAGCACCAAACTCAACAGTAACAATGAGTTCCATGTAATTCTAAATAAAGGTTGAAATACAAGTAGTCTGACCGCATTTGTTGCTATAATCTCACAAAACTGCATTAACCAGTGGTCTTTTCTGGGGATGGAGCATTTCTGCAGGGGCTTATGGCCTTTGAGAGTTCTCTTTTCTGGACATAGAAATCATCCACACTGGAACCCCGCCGAGTGCTTCCAGAGCTTCACAGGACTGTCGTCTGCTGTTGGAAGCTGTTGCTTCGCTACCTGCTTCTGTGCCTCTTCCTGAAAGCTTGTACTATGCTCCTGGACTGAGAACATTTTGTATTATGTTCCTGGACAAGAGAACTTTTTCCTTTTGTTGGACTGACCCTAATAGTAAAATATAATGCTAAGTGTGCATAACTTGACCTGTTCTGGAACAATTTCATGACAGCCCAACTGACAGAATACTGGCACTGAAACTGCCTCAAGGGACACATCAACACCTGCCTAGGGACTACCACGAGGTGTGGTGTGCTGCCATAAAAGTCTTCCCTTCAGCTTAAAAACTGACAGCGCCTCCATGGAGCCCTCTGAACTTCCTCTTAAAATGATTCTCTGGTCCAAGCCCTGCATTCACTCTAGGGTCACTGAGAGTTACTCATTACATCCCCTCACTGCTCTCAAAGACTTCTTACCTTGAAGATATATCACGTGGAACAAATGATTAAGTGGAAACAGTCACTCACGACCATCATGTTTCTGGAGGCAGCCAGGATGTGAGGGGGATCAGGCTGTAACATCTGTCACCTCACTGATTGCCAGGGTTCATTTTGCTGATCTGATTGGCTAGAGGGGTGACCCTTTCTCCGTACTGTTTCCAGATATGTTCTCCTGAAGCAGCGTTTGGTGAAGAAGATGACCTTCCCCAATGGAGGAGGACTGTGCTTAGGTCAAGGGTATGTAAGCAACTTTGATCCCCTTCTAGAACCTTCAAACAAGCTCTCAGGTCCAAAGGAGGCAGCGGCATGGAATCTGCAGCCCTGTTTTGTTACCAGATGGGCTACTCCAGCAGGCAAGGGCCCTCTGGAGAGTGCAGTGTGGTTCAGTCAGTCTAGCCATTATGTGCACCAGCATAGCGTTTCCCATACTTGGGCTGAGGTCCAGAAAAGTTCAGATGCATCTTGGAGTGGTGTTGAGAACAAGGTGACATCTGTGCAGCCATGTTGTATGAACAAGCCATTTCAGGAACTGGCCCGTAAAACCTCTCCCCAGGAAAGGGCACACAGGTACTACCCTCAAGAGCCAATAAAGGACAAACAGGACAGCCCCCAGGGTTTATCAAGGCTGTTAAGAGCTATCTGTCTGAGAAATGGGCAGCTGCCCGGAAACCTTATCTATCAAGGTCGGGGGAGGGGGCCTATCCCTGACTCATCTCCTGCATAGTTCACCCCCTCCCTCCTCCCTTCTTTAGATGGTCCACACCACAGTTCCGTCCTCTGGCACGGACCTCTGAGAAGTGACTCAGGAGGAAAGTCTTAGGAGTTACCTAAGCCTGTCCCATAATAATGAGGAGAAAAGGTCCAACAGACTGAAAAGAACAAGGGAGGCAATACACACAGTAAAACAAATTTTCACAGGACTCCAACATCCACCCGCCAGTCAACCACACCAATCTCACAGGCGCCACGCCCATTCTCATCCACACTGTCAAAATCAGACCAAGGATCCTTTACCAAATAGCCGCCCAGACAGTGTCCACTGGGGACGTTGGCGCCACTCCTGATCGTCGGGGACGTCTCTCACGACTTCCAACAGTGGAACCTCCAGGTCGCTCGCAACCCTTTCCTTCCATCAAATGAGAATTCTCAGCCAAACTCAAATGGGGACCTGTGTCCCACCAAATGGAGGTGCCCACTCCTCCTTCCACGGCAAATTTCCTTAGAAACCTCGGTACTGTGGGCCGTTTGTCTCTCCTGGGGCAGAGTCGGATGATCCTATCCCGGACGAGCCCCCAAATTGGGGTTCAATATGGACCGATCCCCAGAAAGTCAAAGTGCACACACGGCAATACAAATCACACAACGAGGTTTTATTGCAAGCTCGAGCCTGGACCGCAACCAGCCTCTCAGACCACTGAGTGGGGAGCGGCCCCGAGGGATGAGAAAGCACTCTACTTAAGAAATTTCCAATCATTCACAGACAAAGACCTGTACATTATTGGTTAACATTGGAACAGCTAAACATTTGCTCCCTTTTGGTTGGGTCCTGCCAATTTATTTGAATCTCATTGGGTCCCGCCAAAACTGAATGGTCCTGGAGGAAGAAGGGAGGAGGGAGGGGGTGAACTATGCAGGAGATGAGTCAGGGCTAGGCCCCCTCCCCTGACCTTGATAGATAAGGTTTCAGGGCAGTTGCCCATTTCTCAGACAGATATCTCTTAACAGCCTTGATAAACCCTGGGGGCCCAGTACATCCTGTTTGTCCTTTATTGGTTCTTGAGGGTAGTACCTGTGCGCCCTTTCCTGGGGGGAGGTTTTATGGGCCAGTTCCCGAAATGGCTTGTTCATACAACATGGCTGCACAGATGTCACCTTGTTCTCAACAGTGGGAGGTACTGAGTAGAGGCGTGGCCATGAGGCCTGTCACAGAGGCCTGTCAGAGAAATCAGACCGAAGCACCATGATGCGGGAAAGGAAACCCTCCTTGTACAAGCAGATGAGAACAGGAGGACGGAGACACAGGAGACAGTGGAGGGTTGCAGGTGGAATAAATGTGTTTAGAGTACTATGGTGAGGGCAAGCCCGGGCGGCTACTGTCTCAGTCCCTCCGAAGCTTGGTGGACAGTGTCCTCACTAGGTCAAGAGGAGAGGTCCTGGATTATAAGACTCTAAAAGTGCTCCATATCCTACTTCTAGAACTTAAGTGGTTTTTATAAAAATAAGACTTCTTCAGCTTCCTCTTCAACCAATCATATGATATTTCCAAGGGTGGACTTGTCTGTCAGTGCTTATGACATATGGTTAAAAGAGACCGTAGGGGTCATTTGGATTGCTCTCTTGACTTCAGGCCAATCTCTCTTAACCACCCATATTAACTTAATAGGAGGTTCTTATTACATAAGTCAAACCAGAGAATTAAGCTCCCAACAGACATGCAGTCAGGACTTTTTTCTTCTTGAGGAGGGTCTTAGCAGGAAGTCCCTGGGTCTTGACTGATTTAATTTAATTGCATAGACCAGATGGTAATTTTTCCAAGATGAACACCAACACTTATTCCTATTTCTGTCCTCATCTGGGCTTTCTAATACTTGGCGCTTAGTAGGTGCTTCAGAAATATCTGTGGCTTGGATAAAGGACTCAAGCCCAGATCCTCGACTCCTGACCACCATTGACAAGATCCATTAAGAAAGATAATGAAAGTGGAGCAGAGGAGTGGGCATGAAAATCTTCACTGGAATTTCCACTATTAGAAAATGAAAACCAGTCTGGCCCTCATTAGGCAGAACCGGTGGTTTCCATTTCAAAGATACTAGTTGGACACAAGCTATAGTAAATAAGTAGGTGGGCAGGAAAGAAGCAAATATTCCTGGTTAAATGAAATGCACATTCTGAAGAATAACCATTATAAAATTGTGTCTGTAACATTGATTAATAACACAAAATTTATATGACCCTTTCAATGCTTGCTAAGTACATGACGGAGGTGTAAGATGTAAGAAACTGGCTTTGGGGACTGAACTCAGCTTCAGATGCCAGGTGACCTAGGGTCTCCCCAGGCTGGGAGGGAGTAGATTGTAAGTGAGCTGAGCTGGGCGTGTTTGATTTTGTAACTGGGGGATCTCCTTCCCCTTGTCAGGCCAGTTCTAGGTTCTGGAGGATACTGGCTGCCTGTACACAGTCATCTTCACACACATGAGGACAGGATCTTTTTCTTGGTTGATAGAGCTGAGTGCTGGCGTACACGATCTTCCCAGGAGAACACAAGCTGGTCTCGAGTCCCCACACACCACCCTGGCCAGCCCAAATTACACAGGCCTCAACTTGCTTACCTGAATGTGGTGGTCTTGGTGATGGGTCTGGGGTTTCCAGGGTTCATCCTGAGAAGTCAACAGAATGGAGAGAGAAGGACGATGCTTTCCTTGGTTTCTGTCTCTTGTTTCTGATGTTTTCCTGGATATAAAGGAACAACCTACAGATAGAATTTGTTAATCTCTTTAGGCCTTCTCTAACTCTTCAAAAACTTAGGTAATTTTGTGAACATGTAAATAAAGGGATTTTTTTGTTTTTTCCCGGAAAAAATCATAGATTTCACCAAACTGCCAAGGAATCTGTAATTCCAAAAAGTTAAAATTACTAGTTTAAGAATCTGTTGTAGCTTAAGGATTAAATCAATAAACAAAATAAAAGGAAAAGGAATTTGACAAGAACTCATTCTCTATTTCACTTCAGCAGTCATGGTCCAATGAGCATTGCATAAACATCAACCACTTTGCAAGCAGCTACCTGTTCATGGAAACTTGCTCTCTTTGCCTGCTTCATACAGTCTGGGCCGTAACTCTTGTCCACTGTAATGAACAGGTCATTAAATCAGTAGGTCTGAAAGCTTTCCAAACACAGAACAAAAGCCCTTTAACTATGCAATCCTTTGAAAAGTTGGAAAACAACTCTTTCCTGATTGGGCAAAAAGGAAGCCCTAGTTTAGTGGGTTATAGGCTTCTGTTTGGAGTCAGGCTTAATTCCTATTCTGCTTTTAAATACTGGGGATTGGAAGCGGGGTGGTTTTGGATGCCTTAGTTTTCATATGCAAAATGGAGCTAAGTAAAAGACCTACCCATTCATAGTTTGTTTTAAGGGGAACATGCAACACACAGAACTGCTTTATATAATCCTTGACAGAAAGAAGAATTCTATGAAAGTAAGCTGCTTGATGGTATTACTACATTTTTTTATTGGAAAAGTTGAAATTATCAGAAGCAGATCTGGTTGGGGTCTTAGATTTTTTTTTTGGTGACATTTTCTTTTCCTTCCTGCTGCTTTTGTTAGGGCTAGTCTCACATTAAAAATTTCAGAAGCAAATGCCCCAGTCCTCTAAGATAAAGATATATTCCACCTTGAGAGCTGTTAAAAACAAATTTAATCTTTAAATAATTTAGCAGCTATTAACAACATACAATGGAAAGGGTTTAGGAGAGCAGACTTTGGCAATGGGTCAAAGAGTAAGGATGAGTTGAAGAAAAAAATATATCTATTGGGTAAATGATGCAATAGATTAGAATCAAAACTATTTCTCTTGAATTTGGGTTAGGGCCAATCTGAATTCTTCAGGCTTTGAGGCTTCATCTGAATTAGAAAGGAGCCACTGTGACTCAATGTCCAGGGTTCATGAGGCCCGATTAGCCCCCAAACTCACTTCAGTCCCCAGCTGATCCCCTCAGTAGATAGTGCATTTTCAATAACCACGGAGACTTTTAAATCTATCTTTCTAGACTTTTCTCTAGTGATTGTCAAAAGAGTGTGCCTAGGTCCTGGGTACATTCATTGTAAAGGTTTTGGGTTATAATTCAACTAAGCTCCGAGGGGTAGGTCGGAGCTCACAGTAGTAATTAGCCACATGGGGGGGCCAGTAACAAGATAGTCATTCTTAATTCAGGCTGCAAGTCACAATCAAGAAACACATATTTCCAAATAAACATTCCTAGGCCTGTGAAGTAAGTTTGAGAGGATATCTGGAACATCTCCAAAATGAAAGAAAAATCTATCGTTTTAGTAAGGCAATATAATAAAAATAAACTTCCCATACCTTTGAAGAATAACCAATAAATGTGCACACACAGCGTCAGTGACGAAAGTATAGCTGCCAGTAGAAGCACGAGCTTGAGAATACAGGGACACGATCACCCTACACTGGGCAGCAGTGTAGCACCAAGGGCGGACTGTGGTGGACGGGAAACAGATTCAACAGAAACAGGTACAGAAAGGAAGACAACGCGTCAGGCTTCCTTGGGTCCCTGGAGTGCTCTCTCTGTGCTGGTCTCCCCACTTATTTTAGGGAACCATTTCTCCTAACCCCAGCTCTTGTGATCCATGTGGTAAGTACATAGTCTTGTCTCACTGCCCAGAGGTATTGGTGTAAGGGTGGACATCTACCTCAGGTGGGCCAAGTCCCAGATTGCAGGCCACATGTCTGGTCCAGAGTCGTGTTGTCCAATATGGTAGCACCGTGCACACAGGGCAGGTAGGAGGCACACATGGACAGTGCTGAAGGCCAGTGAGAGTCTATTTCAAAATTTACTGGATTAGAACTGGCAAAGAGAAGTTCCTTTCCTCTCAAAGATGTCAAAGACGGGAAGATGGGAAGCTGTTGAAGGTTAATTCCCTAGAAAGTAGATACTGAGACAGAGATTAGCTTGCTGCAAGTTTTTTGGGGGGTGGGATGGGTGGGGAGTGTTCCAGGATCTAACTGTTGTAGAAGAATGGGTGGGGAGGGGAAGCAGGACTGAGCACTGGGCAATGTTGGGATGAAAGTTACTATCCAGGGTGGACTTGACCCAGCCCATGGGGACCACAGGATGGGGGATTGATGTGGATCTTCAAAATTATCCTGAGGGAGGCTGAGACCAAGTCTTCAACTGCCTCCCTTGACCAGTCATTGGATGGGATGACCTCGGAAAAAGGTCATGAACTTGGACTACATGACTGCAGTTCGGGGCATCTGGAGGAATAAGTATTTTGGTCCTAGAGGTGGTATATCACAGAATGTGTTACAGTGGAAAGAGGAAACAAAAAACCAAAGAGAGTTCTGACGACCTTTGAACCCATCGAACTCATAATTCTCTACATCCTTGCACTTCCTGTGAATTTGTTTACAGATCCAGTTAGTTTCTTTTTTTTACTTTAATACACTTCAAATTGGATTTCTGTTGTCTTCCTCTAAAAGAACCACATACAATACAATTAAGAAGATAGAATAGAGATATAGATTGGCATAGATACAGACATGCTTGGAAATCTAAGTCTATAAAACCAAAAGTGGAACTATGTCAAAATATACGGAGCAGGTAAAGGAAGAGACTGGAAAAATTAATGATTAGCATACACTGCTTGACTAGATGAAGAACATGGAAAATGTTCTGCAGACACAGGTAAGTGAACTGGGAGTAGAGGAGGATTCTTTGAGAGAATTCAATCCAAAGACCATCTATCTGCTAGAACATCATTTGGCTTAATGCAAATGTTTGATTTTTTCCAAAGAAGACATAATATGGGCAATAGGTATAAAAACTCTTCTCAACTTCACTAATCATCAGATAATGCAAATTGTATTAGTCCTGTTTTCCATTGCTAGAACAAATACCTGAGGCAGATTACTTTATACAGAAAAGAGATTTATTTAGCTCATGGTTCTGGACGTTCATGGTGGCAGCCTCTGATTTGCTCTGGTGAGAGCCCAGGGTGGATGACCTCATAGGGGCAGGAGGTGTGCAAGATGGAGCAATCACATGGCAAGAGGGAAGCCAGAAAAATATCAGCCGTTCGTCCAAGCTGATTTTCCCCAAGATAGAAGTAAATAGGAAAAGCACTCCTTTGGCAATAACTACTGATGAACAAGAAGGGTTTAATTGTAGAGGATAAAGTTAGAGAAGTCATTGAATGAAGTTTCTGTGCTGATTTGGAAATTTTTTGATAGCTTGGGAGGATAGCATTTGACAGACATGGGATCTATACTGAAGGAAATGGATAATTGCATGCTGTGAGAATTGAATGGGCGAAGGACTCAAGGTGACTCTTAAAATTCAAATTCTGAGTACATGGTTCCCACACAGAAGGAAAATTGAGAGGAAACCGGATTACATTCCCAGACAAATGGAACTTTGAAGAATTGTGCCAATGAATCAAAAGCCCTAAAGAAGGCGACAAAGGCTTTCTAAAGTCTCCTTAAAGACAATGATCATAGAATGATTCATCATCCGAGGACACTTAGTCTAACTGTGCTATATTGCTTGATGGGAGGAAAATCACACCCTGAGTAGCTATTTGATTTTAGTTTTATTTGTTATTTTAAACATAGAGAATCCCCATTGGTGGATGGGGATTGAAATATAAGATATATGAAGAAATGAAAATGAAACTTTGGCTGTTCTGTTTCTTGGCTCAGATGGTTGCCTTCCAGGGACCAGAAGTAATTATAGCTGTGATTTATCGCATTCTTACAAAGTTCCAGGCTTTGTGCTGAGTACTTTATGTGATTTCATGTAATCTTTACAGAAATTCTTTGGGAGTAGGTATTCAAGAATATCCTCATTTTCCGTATGGTAGGTCCAGCTTAGAGAGGCCAGAGATATGTTCCAAGGGGCAAAAAACAAAAGTGAAGGCAAAGTCAATGTCCCAGACTGTTACAAAGAAAAAGCTTTAAAATAAAATGGCAAATCACGTTCTGTAATCTCTGAGGGGTTGTGAAGAGAAAGAATGGTGCTCCTTAGGGTGGGATCAGAGCACAAGGTTATTTCAACCCAGGACACCCCCTCTGGAGCCCCTGGAGTGATACTCAGATGAAGGGCTTCCTCCCGTGGGCCTCCTAGAGGGAAGTTATTCTGCAGTTTCTCGCCTGGAAGTGGAAATTCCCCGATTCACAAAAAAGCGCACTGTGCTCTAGGGGTTTGGGATGAAAAATGGATAAATCAATGAATAAATGAATATAAGAAGATTGAAGAAGAGAGAAAGAAAACAGTAATTTGCAATAAGATGAATAAGGGAGGTTTTGAAAACGAGCAGTCAGTGTGATTGACTTCTACCTTGGGCAAGGTTCTGGAAGGCTGACTAAGGGAATGTGTTTGTCTGAAGGTAATTTTTGAACCAACAGAATCAGGAGCAGGGATTTCATTAGTTATATACCCATCCCAGGAATGGAGTCTCATTTGAGCCTTACCACATACATTTAACATATGTAGGTACGCATGTTTGTATAGATTTATTTCAGGATAACAGGAGCTCAAATATTTGTTGAGAAATGAGTAATTTTATTTATTTATTTTTAATTTTATTTATTTTTATTTTTAATTATTTATTTTTTAGACTGCATTTTGATTCATTGTACACAAATGGAGGATATCATTTCATTTCTACAGTTGTACACAGTGTAGATTCATACATTCATGTAATCGTACATGTACATAGGGTAATGATGTTTGTGCAGACTGCATTTTGATTCACTGTACACAAATGGGGTACAACTTTTCCATTTCTATGGTTGTACATGATGTAGATTCACACCATTCATGTAATCATACATGTACATAGGGTCATGATGTCTGTCTCAGTCCACTATCTTTCCTTCCCCTGACCCCCCCTCCCCTCATTTCCCTATATGATCCAAAGTTCCTCCATTCTTTTCTTACTCTCGCACTTCCCCACCCCCATTATGTATCATTATCTACTTATCAGATGAAACATTCAGCCTTTGGTTTTTTGGGTTTGGCTTATTTCACTTAGCATGATATTCTCCAACTCCATCATTTACCAGCAAATGCCATAATTTTATTCTTCTTTATTACTTAATAATATTCCATTGTGTATATGCCACAGTTTCTTTATCCATTCATCTATTGAAGGTAATTTTATAACAAGTGATTAAGATCAAAGTCAGTCCATATATTGAAATACTGTCATCAAAATACAGTTGGCCTTAGGTGCATTAAATGCCACAGTTACAACAATGATCTCATTCATTCTTCTGGTCTCAGATTCAATGGTCCTCTGGTAGAGAAATTTCCTCAACTTCAAAATCTGTTCAAAGCACCTAAACTTGTTGTGATTTGTGTCTACTGCCGTGTATTCACTTAAAGCTATTCACTGAAGAAAGGAGTGAGTCTGCTGTTCATTGCTTTACCTCCAACACCCAACACAGCACATAATAGCCACTCAGTCAAATTTTGTTGAATTAAAAATATGGATGAAAGTGAAGGTAGCATCCCTGTTTACTGGATCAGAAGACCCCTGGGACATTGTTGTCTCTTTGGATGTCATACTTTAATTGCATGTAGACACAGTAGTATATTGAGAAGAGGGAAACAACCCATTATCAAAGATGAAACTGAGCTAGAAGAGAGATTTAATTCTAAGTTACATGAAGAAATGGAGTCAATTAACCCACTGAAAACAGTCTTGAGGTGAGGAGTGGGCTGTGGGTTAGACCATTGGCTGGATACCTTAAGATAGCGCAAGGATTGTCTCTGAGGAGGTGAGTATTCACACACACACACACACACACACACACACAAGTAGGCACACATACATTTTTAATGTGGCCCTAGGGATATTCAGTATTCATGATTGTAGTTACTGGAACATAAACATTTGAGCTCAATGTGAAAAACATTATTTTTAATAGTTAAATATGCTTCCAAATAAAATGGACAGCTTCAGGAAAATTTCAAATGTTCAAATAGACCAACGAATTCAGTGGGTACCTTCGGGACAGGTAATTAAGAAGTGTCAGTGTGGTTGGACTAGCAGGAAAGTTATGGCAAGGCAGAGTTCTGACTGGAAACGGCCACCTTGACCTCGTCTGGACTGGTCTGGCTTCCTCTAATTCCAAAATTCCATAGAAAAAAATTATAAAATCCATCATTTCTTAGGACTTCAATCATCTATACCCTTCTGGAAAGAGACTAAGGAGAAACTGCCCTTTTATGCTTGAAGTGTACAGGGTATGGTACCGACACAGTAGTGCTTTATAAACTTGTGACAAATGGCTTACAATTTAACAAACCTCGCGTCTTCAAATGGAACATGAGAAATCTAAGCAATTGCCCCAAACTGCATAACTGTTAACCTTGATTTATTGGTAACAAAAGCAATTACATATTCTTGGTAATATAAGCACTATCTAGACACAGTATTAATATTTATTAAAGCATTTTTTTTTGTATGCAAGTAGAAGTGAACTATTTTTCCTAGCAAATCAAAATTCTGCAGCCCTTTGATTAGCAAATAATATTGTTACACTATGGATGTATACTCAGACGACTTTTTATCTCTCGTCAACACCATAATTCTTAATTGGATTGGGAACGAATCTCCTAGGAATGGGCACAATCATGACTAGTTGTATTGGTTCTTCAACTCTGTTCTCTATGTTCAATATTCTGGAAAGTGTGTGTCCTTGGAACTCACATGTAAAACAGTTCACTATTTTAATTTATTTCTATACGATTTATGTTCATTTTTCCATCTCACGCTCTTCATTATCTCACCAAGACCTACTTGGAAAGACAGCAGCTGGACATCTTTCACAGTCCATGGCTGTCATTGGTGTTGATTATTTTTTTCTCTCCTGTGTTTACACTTGTAAGGACTGAGAATATCACTTTAACATTCCCTACTCATCAGATCCATTTGTCCAAAAGTGATGATCATACCTCTACAGTTTGGAGGACAAGTTCCATCAGGACACGTGATGCAAGAAAATGCCGTGAACTCAGCAAGGAAGCTCCCTTCTCATTCCAATTAATATTGCACAAGCTCTGTTGCCAATTTTTTTCAGCTCATTTTTTTTCCTTCAAATTTCTTTTTAATCTTGTTTCTTTCCCACAAATTATGAAGCAAACTGGCTGTGCTGAGGCAATCTTCAGTAAATAAATCAAGGCTTCCCATAAAACTGTACAATTTCTTGCTGATGGCACTTGAAGAAGAAGGTTATTAAATCATTCATTTAATATGAATTTTTAGGATGTTCAAATACTTCTCACTATGTACTTTGCCTACTCTGATGATAGTGCAGTAATTTAGATATTGTATAGAAAACTTGGGAAAGATCTTAATGACTTTCAGAGTTTAATACTTGGTCTTCTGTGGCTAATGACAAAATAGATGAGCAGATAACTTTCAAGAACGTCTGTTTCCTTTAACTGCAATATCCAGGGCTCAGTGCCATACACAGTGGAAAAATGGACTGTGGTCAGGGGGTGCAGGAACAGCACCCTGGCCTGAATATCTCATGGAGTGGGACTCTAATTCATTTTTTCATTCCCATAGCTTAATGCAATACACAACACACTAGGTAGGCATTGCTTATGAGACGAATTCAATGTTAGTTATTAGGGAGAGGAGGAGAAACACAAGTCCAACTAGGCAAATAAAGATGGTGGCATCTCCATACAGGTGGGTGAACCCTTTACTTCTCTTGGAGGCAATATGGATAGAGTGTGTAGTGTGGTACTAGTGGTGGCTTTGCAACTGGAAGAGATTCCTCTTCAGGGAGGAAGACTTGGTCCTGCAGAGCATGTGAGGATGAGGACATGGGCCTTGAAAGCTTTATTCATAGTTCACCATAGGGACCTCAAAGGACAGAAAGGACTATCTATGGTTTACTAACTTCTGTCTATCATAAACTTCAGGGGTATATGTGCCTCTCTGTGGGCAGAAATACATTCTCTTAGGAGCTAATTTCTAGTCTATGGTCTTTCACAAGCCTGTTTAATGAACTGCTGCTCATGGCCCTGAATGGTGACTTGTTGAATGGCACCTGTTTAGTGGTGTGTCTATGAAAGTTCTCGACCTTACAACTGTGACGTCAATTGCAATGGCTTGACCACCGGGTATACAGTTTTGTATAAAAAGCCGTGAAGGTAGGATCAACTTTTTGAATGATGGCAAGAACTCTTAAACCCCCAATAGTGATCCCATTTAGGGAATTAGGGCCTAAAACTCTTCCATTACACATTCATTTCTTTGCCTTAATTATTGTCTCCTTCCTTTCTTAAGTATTCTAAATACAAGTCTACATATGAAATTATTAGCAACGAAAGGTAAAAGAATTTGTCAAATCCATGGATAATAGGAAAAGCCAAGGAAATGAGAAACTTAACAATGTAGTGGGGGAAAATGAAAATATTTCAATAAATTATTTGTATGGTAGGACCACAGCCCATCTGTAAGTATAAATTTCACCTATTCTCTTGTTTTCAAGCAGAGTTTCTCAACCTTCTCATTAGGATGGGAAACTTCTTTGGGATGGACACTTTCCTGTGCAATAGACATTTAGCAGTACCACTGTGCTCTCTCCACTAAGGCCAGTTGTACCCTGCCCCCAAAATGATATTCAAACCATTATGATAACCAAAAAATGTCTCCAGACATTGTCACTAGTCCCATGGGGGACAAAATTCACCTCTAATTGAGAACCACTAGGCTAATGTACAGTACAGTCTTCCAAGTGCTAAGGGTAGAAGTCTGTACAGTGGATTTCTCCTATAGATGGAGCTCTTGTTCAACAAAGTGCTTCATTAAAAGGGTGAAGGCGAATTTAACTAAGGGGAGTAAGGGCTCACCATCCACTGCAAGTGATCCTTAGATTCTGCCCCCTTGTGAATCCCAGAAATGGATAACCCTGGGAGTCCTGGCACATAATGGCTGCCTTGACCCTCTGTGGGCTGGTGGAAGAGCTGATTCTGAAGACGGGAAGTGCTGTCTCCCAGGCTTGCTCTCATCTAGAGGGGCTCCCAGGAGAGGCAGAGGGAATGCCAAGTTTACAGAGCACAGCTCAAAGCAGCAGGCCACTCATATGCTTTCGATATTCTAAGACTGTTCCTTGTTACCCTTTACAGTTGGTCTTTAAATTGCTTTCATTGTTTTATGTGGTCTGTAGTACACACCTCATTTCTTACAGCTTGCAGTCATAATATCTCTCGTGGTTAGCTCGTTTAACAGAAGTTCCTTGTATTGTTAGGCCCAGGAGTTAACATTATGTTAGGGGTGGAGGTGAGAGGTTTGAATATGTAGCCCTGGGATGAGAAGTAACTCACCACTACCAATAAAATATCGAGTTACCCAAAAGGAGAAGCTATGTTCTCTGGGAACCCAAAGTGACGCTCAAAAACCCACTTGGTGTTTGCTGAGATTATACGGGATTGCTTGGGTGTTAGATAAACTGCAGCTCTCACTGACCAGCTGGGGAGCAGGTCACATTACTGAGAAGCTGCAGTGACCCCTCTTGTAAGCTGAGGCACACAGCAAACCAACTGCTTTTCTTTTCCACCTGTTACATGAGTGGGTTGACAGGTGTTGGATAGAGTGGACACTCAGACAGCATTGTCTTGTTCTGTCACTAGCAGCAGAGTATCCAGTGTCAAGTTGAGAGTCATCAGAACTTGGAACTATTGGCCTAGTCTATTTATTACACATAAACTCTTTTTCACAAATTCCACAAGACTTTTGTTACTCAGATAAACACTCCAGAGGTCAGAGGTTCATGCCTGGAGGGAACTTTCTTTAGATTCATTAGTTCAACGAGTACTTTTCAAGGGTCTCTCTAGTGCAGATGCAACATTTGCTCTATCTTAGGCCATGATGTCATCCAGACATGAACAGGAAGCATAGCCCCACCTAGAAGCACATAAGCCCGTATGCAGGACACCATCTGGTCAAGTCTGCTTTCAGCACTCCATAGTCTCCTTTTCAGAGTCTCGCTAAGGGTTGTTTTTCTTTCTTTACAGTGACGGATGGGATGTGCCACTTTTAATGGGATGTGAGAAGTTCAAAATGGCAACCCAAGTGGACTGCTCCTGTACATGACATCCTGCATGACCAGCAGCAGACAGAAGCGGGAGCTTTACACACTCAAGAACCTGCTTTTGGTCAAGGGTGCTACTTGGATTTGTACTATTAGATATCCTGAAGTGTTTCTTATGTGTGCAAATGGACTAGAACCATTGTTTCGATACTGCGATTCTTAACCCAGACTGTACACTGTAGTCATCTGGAAGAGCTTCAGAATTAAAGATGTCTGGCCCCATCCTTAGAAATTCTGATTTCATGAGTCTGACATGGAGTTTTCTCTGGGAAAATATAATAAATTTTACATCAGTGGTTCCCTAGCATAGCTATGCATTTAATTAACCTGGGAATGCTCTAAGTATCCTGATGCCTGAACCCCATCCCAAACCAATGGGAAACAAATCTCTGCACCAAAGCACCAGTTTCTCAGCGTATGACCACAGGTAACACTGGGTCCATTGGTGCAAATTCTGTTATTTTCACATGGAGGTAATCCACACCAACAATCACAAAAGCAGAAAGGATGAGTCAAAATGTGAACACATATTGGAATGGTCGTTTGCTCTTTGTGCACCAAGAATTAAAAAACAGACATTCCTTCTGGAACCCATAGAAGGAAAAGGTGTGGGCGCACACATGCACATATTCACATGTGTGAACACGTATGTGTCTGGGTGTAGATGTATTCTGGCATGATGGGTTTTGCTGAACTACATGAACTGGAGTAGTGTGTTCATGATTAAGAAAAAAATAAATAAATTCTGTACCACAAACACCTCAATACTGACTACATGTCAAATGCTGTCAGGGAAATAGAATGAATAAGATTTAATTCTTTTTCATGATTTGAAAACTTAGAATTTCAAAAGTAAATATTGCTTTGACAGAAATACTGCAAAGTGAGAGAAAAGATCTAGATTCGGGAACTTTCTTTAGATGACCTCAAGGGAAGTTTAATACTTTTCTGAGCCTGCTGCTTACCCATTGAAGATCCCTTTCAAATTGGAGCTGTTTTCTACATTCTCCTACATTCTCCTCTACTCTGTAATTTCGTCTCCCTTAGAGTAGCTTCACATTCTCTCTAACCCATACCTTTCATACCTACCCATATCCTGTGGTCCAGAGCTATTCCTGAGCCCACCTCCATCTCTCCCCAATGGCTCACTATGACTGACATATCTATTCCCTAAAGACCCTGCTCTCCTAGGTACTGGGTAGTAGCTATACCATGAAGTATCTAAAGGTGACTTGCTGATGCACTTTAATGGGAAAGTGTGTTTTCCTGTCAAGGATGAGTAATTGGGAGAAAAATATTCAGAAGGCACATATCCTGGTGGAAATTGGTGAGCTGACTTGGGAAAACATGGTTATCTCTGTGAAGTCCCTCAACTACACCCCAAAAGGAGCTACTTACTCTGCATGGGATCTGCCTCTGTGAGGAGTCCTTCTATGAGCACCTTCCCTAACTTCATTTTCCTACTGCAAGGAAAGAATAAGTCCTTTTTGCTTAGATTTAGGAAAAAATTTTGCTTAGATGCAGGAAAAAATTCCAAAGAACTCTCTTTTGAGTTAAAAAAAATTCTATAATGTTCTGTGAAGGCCACACCAGTTTTAGAAATAGACTTTCTCCAGGGTGACTGAAAAACACTACTCAGTTGAATTTGCACATAACGTGACATATCGTGTGCATACATTATGGAAAACAACAGGAAGTTTTCTCAAAAGGCTAAACGAGAACTCTCATGTGACCCAGCAATCCTTCTTCTGGGTATTTGTCCAAATGAAATGAAATCAAAATGCCAAAGAGATATATTCACTCCCATGTTATTGTGGCATTATTCATGATATCCAAGGTATGGACACAACCAAAATAACCACTGATGGATAATGGATGAAGAAAACGTGAGGCACATGTACACACACTTTGACATGTTATTCATCCTTTAAGAAGAAGGAAATTCTGCCTTTTGTGGCCACATGTATGAAACTGGAGGACATCATGCAAAGTGAAATAAGCCAGATGCAGTGAGACAGCTGGTTCATGTCCTCATTCACACATGGAATCTAAAATAGTCACGCTCACAGACCATAGAGAGGAGAATGGTAGTCAGCTGGGGATGGATGGAAGGGGAAATGGATAGATAGTTTCAAGGAGTACAAAGTTTTAGTTGTGCAAGGTGAACACATTCTGGAGATCTCCTGTAGCGCTATGCAAATATAGTTAACAATACCCTCTCATTCACACCAAGGGCAATGCTTCTATTAAGTGAGCAATTTTGTATAATTCGTTCTTTTGTTTTTGTTCACAATTTTTTATTGGTGCATTATAGTTGTACATAATGATGGGATTTATTGTTACATATCCGTATGTGCACACAATATAACAAAATAATTTGTCCATTATCACTTGCCCAATCCATTCCTATGAAACAGAGATACACTATGTGCTGACTAGTTCCACAGCACAACCAAAAGCTATGCAACTTCTCTCCTCCTACATCTAACCTTGAGCTTTGTCCACCTCCCCTGATTTCTAGCTTTTCTTGCTGAATGAGGGCCCTCTGAGGTTCCTGCCCAGGGAAAAGAGTCTGTCAAGATAAGAGCCAGAGTAGGCAATCAGCATTGGTCAACAGTGACATCATGCTCTAAATATTTGACTCTGGGGATGACAGTAATTGAGAACATGCTTCCATTCTGCACACGCCATGTAGAGCACATGAGCCAGCGCTCTTTTGTAAAATTTTTCTCTAACTGCAAGCGTCAGAATTGCATTTTTTAATATGCAAGGTTTTACTTTATCTTGTTCATATGCAAGGGCAGTGCTCAGTAAGTGATGGATTAGCCAATGTAAGCCTATTTTACCCTACTCAAATGTCCTTCCTTTCTATTTACTGGCTATCAGAGAAGCATGTGTGTGAGTCTGAGTGTGGGCAGCTGTGTGTGTCAGTGTGTGTGCATGTGAACATACTGAGTATGGTTTGACTGGCTTAGGTGGTTCAACTTAGTCATTGAATGAAGAGTGGAATGTTGGTGGAAATCTTTATTACTTTCAAAATATGTATCATATCACTACATAGCCATTTTGGATTACACAGAGAATCTTAGACTTGAAAGAAATATAAGAGATCATCTAAATCAAAATCCTGTACTATTTTTCATGTTACAAAATGAAGAGCAATTTTTAAAATCCCCAAGCCGTAAGCTCACCTTATCTTCTTTTGAAAGGAATCTGCATTTTTTGCTAGTGCTGTCTTTAGCTCTCTGTCCCCATTTTATTAAGCCTTTAAAAGCTCACCTGCTTAGATTATGCTTTGCTGGTTCTTATTTCTTCTGCTTTGACTGCTGCTATATCTGACTCCTGTTCCTATTTTAAAAGCACAATTTTTTTCTTGTAGCTTTTTATTTTGTTCTGCATTCTGTATGTTCTCTTTCCCTTTAAGAAAGCAGTATATACTCTAATGCATCTACAGCAGGAAGTAAAAGACAATCATGGATTCTGGCCACCCTTGGGTCTCCTTTACTTCCTGGTCCAATGTTGAATATTTCCAGGACCATTGAAGGTTCATGAGAGAATTAAGGCATCATTTTACCAGGAGGTAGAATGGCTACTTTTCAGTTTCAGACTCATACTTTCCCCAAGAGTTTTCAAGGAAGAAAAGGGCACAGGACACAGGTTTACAAACTGGAGATAAAACAATACCATAGTTCTCAGGGACATTGTCCCCCATAGCTGTGAGCAATGCTTAGGTGAACCACATGGAGAACTTCTAACAGGCATTTTTACTGTCAAAGCCCAAACCTGTGATTTCATCAGTTTGTAAGAATAGGACTATCCAACGTGCATGAATTAGAGATAAGAGGTATGGAAACCCAGGCAGACACTGAGATCTAGCCCGTCCTACCCATCTAGATGGGAGATTGGATGTCCACACATATGAATTGAACTTCTTAAAAAGTCTACTTTAAAAACCAAAAGAGAGTTCATGAATGTCCTAGAAACTGATCATCCTAGTCAATATTCTCTTGAGATTTAAGAGAAAAAAGTCTAGTCAGGCATGGTGGTGCACACCTGTAATTCCAGCTACTCAGGATGCTGAGGCAGGAGGATTGTAAGTTTGAGGTCAACCTGGGCAGCTCAGTGAGACACTGACTCCAAAATAAAAAGGGTTGAGGATGAAGCTAAGTGGCGGAGCACTTACTTACCATGCAAGAGGCTATGGGCTCAGTGTCCAGTACTTTAGTGGGTAGAGAAAGACTTATTCTGGTAGCAAGAATAATGTGCAGGAGGAAAGACAGAGGAAGGCTCGTATCTGCATTTCCAGCTATTTTATGTCCTTTTAATTCACCAAATGACAAAGTAGTTCTCACTGCTTTAATAGTAGTGAAGCTTGGTATTTAACCAGTCACTGGGTCAATGATATCAGCTCTGAACTTAAAGAATATGCTTTTTTTATTTTACTTGCTTCTTAGATTTTTTTTTTTTTAAAGGACGTCCCCCCCCCAATTACAAAACAATACAAACTTGTATAAGCAAATTAAAAGATATTTCCTATAAAGGAAGGACAAACCATTCTCTGTCCCTCACAAATATTAACGGTGATCCATTTCATTCTCATGCAAATATGTTATACTTTCAGACATACTATTGATTGATTGGTGGCTTTTTATTAGTATCATGCTGTATACAACAATTGCAACTTGTCATTTAGCAATGTTTTGTTACTTAGCAATATCACATGGACATGTTTACAAGTGGATAGTTTTAGTTTTAATATATTTTTCTTCTAATCTTTTTCTGAATATCTGTATACCCATGTAAATAAATCATCAAAATAGAATTATATTATGCGTACTATTTCTTCTTTTTTGCTTACCTCCCTCTGCTTTGTTCCTCATCCATAAAGTCTACCTTCAACGCTCCCCCTGCCTGATGAAACACTGGGTACAAACCTGGTGTGTATCATCTTAAATGTTTTCCATTTTTATAAAATCATATAATAAATGTGTTTTTAAATATACAAATATATGCATGTTTTCATGTAAAGAGTTTCAATGTTTTTAAGGAACAAGTTCATTTTTAAGGCAACATACAATGATGAACTAACTTAGATGAGCAAAGTGTGGACAGGAATTCCGTGTGTACCAAAAATCCATATTTCTCTGGAATTGAAAATTTTGATACAAGATTTACAAGGGCTTCATTATTAGAGATGAAACAAGAACTCTTCCCTGAGCTAGGAAGATGTTCCATGAGTTGCCAGAAAAGAGGGAGCTTTGACATCTGTCAATACAGCAGGTCATTTGCAAACCTCTGATACATGGGAAAAGGACTTACCCTCCCTCCTCCAAAGACAACTGGATCCAATTAGAAACTTTTCTGGGTGTTAGTGGTGGGGAACATGAAAATAAGTGCTTGTATGTTGAACATCCACTCTGCAGCAGGCATTCTGACATATTTTATTTTATTTAACTCTATGTCAAAAGCTCTGTGATGTAGACATTTGCAGCCTAATTTTATAGTCAAGGAAACTGAGGATAAGAAAGTTTAAACCATCTTGTCTAAGATAGCACAGCTAATAAGTGATGGAAATGACATTTCCGTTGGGCCTGTCCTGGCTCCAAATTCCATGTTATATCTGGTACATCCTGAGAGTTATCTCTCTTGGATAAAAAATTGCCTCTTCTGGTAATATTCTCATCAATATCGGAACACGGATGAGGCAGCCTTGGAACACATGTCAGTGTAGGTCACCTGAGGTGGAACTGTCTCATGGTAGAAGAGCTTTTCTTTCATTCCTCTTACCTTTTCTACCTTTCTTTCTGAGTTTCTGCATCAAAGACTGCCAGGAACATCCAGAGGAGATGTCAAGGTCAGCTTGTGGTAAGATAAAATACAGAAAAATCCTGTCTTCATTTGGCAATAATCTTTGTACCCCACTCTGACATTAATTTACCACATTTTGTCCACAGGTGACTGACTGGACAAGTAAATCTACATTACAGTGCTACATATAAAGACATTTACAATATGGGACTCATGACTTATTTTCTGTAGAATTTAAAGGAACAATCTTGTTGGGGGCATTTCCTGTCGATGGAAATAAAGGCTTCAGGAGAGGAATATTGGCTCAGATGTTCTCAGGGAGACATAGTCCTGGGCCCTGACATGATCAAGGTGTAAATGTGAGTAAGGACCACTTTAGGCATAGCCCAGCCTCGACTCTGACAACCAGGTCAAAATCAATATCATTGGAGCACTCTTTAGACAATGCTAGTGGAGGAGACGCCAGCTTGTCACCAAAGTTTACCTGGCACTTTCCCAACCCCATGCAGTTATGCAGTTGGGCATGTTCATGGTGGGACTTTTCTTTTCTCCACATTTTTTATTGGTGCACTTATAGCTGTACATATTGATGGGATTTGTAGTTTTGCTTGTATAACATGCACACAATGTAATGATATAATTTGGCCAACATCACTCCCTCCCTTCCTTCCATTCCTTGGTCCCTTTTCTCTATTCTCCCTATTTCCTTTGATTTTTCTGTGATCACCCTTACCTTTTTTTTTTCTTTATCCTCTCCAGCTTCCAAATATGAGAGAATACATACAATTCTTGACCTTCTGACTTTGACTTACTTTACTTAACATAATGGTCTTAAATTCCATCCACCTTCTTGCAAATGACATAATTTTATTTTTCTTTATGGTTTGAATACAACTTCATTGTGTATATATACCACATTTTCTGTATCCATGCATCCACTAATGGACACCTAGGCTGGTTCCATAGTTTGGGTATTGCAAATTGTGCTGCTGACTTTAATTCTTTAAGATTTACACCAAGGAGAGATATAGCTGGATTCATATGGTGGTTTGAGGACCCTCCATACTGATTTCCACAGTGGTTGTACTAATTTACAATCCCTATGTGACTTTTGAACTTATGATATTTAGATAAAATATTGGACCTTGAATTGATGCAGTAATGAGTTGAGACTTTGGGGCCTGTTTATGGGATATGTATGAATCTTTGAAGTCTATAGGGCAGGCTGTGGAAGGCTGATGAATGGTCTCTAAAGATACTCAATCTGCACAATCTGTGACTGTTACCTAACATAACAAAAGAAATTTTCCAAGATGTGGTTAAAGATCTTTAGATGGGGTCTTTATACTGGATTGATGGTGTAGATCCTAATTACAATCACAAATACCCTTATAAAGTGGAGGTAGAGGAAGCATTTCCAGAGAGGTAAATGAGTGAAGATGATACTTTCAGGCTTGATCTGTAAAAACTGTTCAGATGGTCTCCACAGTGGTACTTGTGACTGGATGGGGGAAACCCCAGTGGACATGGAAGCCTTGTATTGAAGGTGGCAGGGCTTCCTGAGCACTGGGTAGCCCTGAAGAGGACAGGTCCTACTGATCAGGACCATTCTGCAGGGAGACACTTCCACACAGGCTGTTGCTCCTTTTCTGGTTGATTTGCTGCAGTAGCCTGTGCTGCCCTAGCTAGGACAACAGTTCATGCTTTCTTTTACCTTTGGTATCACTCTTTTACTAATAAATGGATTCTCATCCTTCTTGGGCAGAACACAGTGTGGCCCCTTGCTGGTTGAAACTCTTACAATAGGCATCATACCAGGCATGCACACAAGGTTTTCTTTTATGTTCCTTTTGCTTCTGCTGATTCCCTTCAAGGAAGGCTGATGTTCTAGGAATGGTTGGGTGATTACCATCTAGCATTTCATATTCCTTTTAAAAGGAAATGGGACAACAGAGCAAGACTATCTGTCAATCATCTGCCTCTATATCATCCATCTACCTACCAATTTATGGCTACTCTAAAGATACTTGCTCAGTGCTCAATCAAACAAGGTGGTGGTAGGGGTGGGGTTGTCCCTTAGTTTTGAAGGGGATTGGTTCCAGGATCCTCCATGGATACCAAAACGCACAGATGTTCAAAGTCCTGCGTAAAAGGGTATAATGTTTGTGTGCAGCATATGTATATCCTCCCATATGCTTTAAATCATATCTAAATTATTTATAATGTTTAATACAATATACATGCCATGTACATAGTTGTTATACTATATTGTTTAGGAAATAGTGACAGGAAGAAGGCTACATGGGTTCAGTATGGAAGAATTTTCTGCATTTTGTTTGTTGTTTTGTGAGCTTTTTTTGTGTTTTTGTTATTTTCAGTGCTGGGAACAGAACCCGGGGCCTCACAGATATGAGACAAGTGTTACACCTCCAGTCCCTAAATATTTTTGACTCATGGTTGGTTGGATCCACAGATTGGAAGCCCGTAAATACAGAGGGCTGACTCTGTGTGGGTGTGTGTGTGCACATGTGTGTGAATACTCTTAGAATAGTGTCTGGCATTCTGTGTTGTACAAGTATTTGCCATTATCCTGATAAAGACATGGGACCTACAGGTGCCATGGAATTGCATAGCAGGAGAACATAATCCTATCTGGGGATGGGAGGGATGCTGCACATAGAAACTATGTTTCAAGTTGATACATGAAGATTGGATGCAAGTTGTACAATAAAAACGGATAGAAGAAACAGGAAATGCAGAATCTCTGAGACAGGAAGACACAGAGTGTTTTAGAGGGGTTAAAGAAGTTTGTGGCTGAAGCCAAGTGGGAAGGGAAGGAGGAGGTTGAAGCCAGCTAGGTAGGCAGAGGCCAAGAGGGGGACAAAAAACTTCACAGTGTTTATATGCGTTACTCTCAACCTCTGCAAAGGAGGATTTTGGATAAAAGAGCAATATTTGATAAACCAGAATTTTCAGAATTGTTATGTGAGTTGATACATATATTATTTTAGAGAAATTTTGAGGGGTTCAAATGAGCTCAATTTGTCTTTCTGGTTTGATTCTGACATAGATAAATTAAGCATAATGAACTATGAATGACTAGAAGGAAAGAAGGTAAGAAAGGAAAGGGGAGAGAGAGAGAGAGAGAGAGAGAGAGAGAGAGAGAGAGAGAGAGAGAGAGAGACTCAGCATTTACTACCCAGGACGTGTCCTGTGCTTGAGTTGGCTCAGTTGCTCTGGGTCTGTGAAGGAGACACTGTCCATGATGGCGGCCCTGCCTGGGGGCAGCTGAGTTGGTACCAGGGTGCTCGTCCTCCGGGCCCCCTCTTCAGGGAGTTCCTGGGGGAGCAGTGTGGTGGAGTACCCCACGGGGCGCCAGCTAAGCCAAGCACAAAGTCTCAGTGCTGGAAAGGGCAGTGGTCATTTTGTGACACTTGCCTGGCTCTCAAAACCAGTCGAGGTGCTCTGTGATGTCAGGCAGAGCAGCAGGAGAGGAGTTGGCCTTGTTTGGCCTGAGGGTGCTCAGTCTCCCCACAGCTGTCTGCTTAAGACAGTGGCAGCGACCTACGTGGAATCTCAGCTGCTACCAACTTGCTTCACGGTTCCCAGTAAGAGACAGAAGCAGCCCCAGCCTACAGTGGTCTCTCAGCGTGGGGAGCCTGCGCTCTGTCTCGGAAAATCAATGCCTTCGATTCCGTTGCAGCCCCACTGTGTAATCCTGTCTGTCCTACCTCGGTGGTTGTTTAATTTCTATCAAACAGGCCTGGAGATATTTTTCCATTTTCCGTGAAAATGGCCTGTACAACTTTTACTGAGACTGCTGTAGATTTTTTTTTCTTTCTGTTAAAGAAAACTAATGTAATAATCATTATTTGCTCAGAGTTGGCATTTTGTCTGGATGAAGCAACACAAAGGTGGGCTGGAAGATTAGGGTGATTTTTTTTTTTTTAATAGTTTCTGGGAGAACACTTTGTCAAAGTGTTCTTCAAATGGCTATTGTTATTTCCATTGCTTTTAGTATGACTCTTCATCACTCCTTCCTGAGGGAGGAAGCTGCAATTACTGAAATGTGAAATGATTTTAACTCTTACGTTGCAACCTTGACTGGACAACGCTGAAGGAAAAGAAACTTTTCTTTATGTGCTTGAAGATGTAGCAGGTCCACTGCTCAAAAAGACAGATGCCAATGTAAGTTCCACAGCTGAAAGAAATCGTTTCAGAATCTGAAGGAGAAGATAATCAAAAGTTAGAGCGCCTGCCCTGGTGACTGGGCAGTGTTAGCAACAAGCCTACTCAGGGAAGGCTTCTTTGTAACTACCATGTCTGCGCATGTGCATGAGAAAGAACGCGTCCCCTTATAAAATCCCGGTTGCCGTTACTAGGATGCATACCTCTGCTTGTTTGAGATGCTGATAAGTAAATGAAGAAGAGTCGAGATTGATCAATGAAGCTTCCAGTACATGAAATCTTAGCTTTGAGAGATGTTCACTGTCTTTCTCTTCAGTAGATGAGCTTCTCCATTTCTCGGGGATGATTTGATGATATTGATGACAGAATGACTTCTGATGATTCTCAAGAGGACAAAAGCCAAGTCGGTCAGATTCATTGTGTGCTTAAGAGGTAAGAACAGTCATCTGACATGATCAGATAGTAAATTGGCTGGAAAAGTTCAAGCCAAGGTCTTCTATTGCTGGCCCATGGCATTTGTGCCCAGTGTTTGCCACAAAGATGTGTATGTGCCCTTCCAATGGACGCCGCTGTGAGGGTGGGCGCACTTCCAGCGCACCTACGCCACAGATGCTCTGAGCTTCAGGTGTCTCTCCGCCTACCCTATTTTTAACCAATAGAGGCGCTAAACTCTAGTTCACTATGCTTTGAAAAACACTGATCCTTCTTTTCCTCCCTACATTGTTTATTCCTTCACTCAGGATGGAGAAGGCAGGGATGGTATAGATTCCCTGTCAGAAGGTAGAGAATAGGACTAGTAATGGCATTGGCTCAGTAAGGCCCCCACTGGGGCTCCATGCAGATCTCATAGGGATAAAAGTTATAGGCGCTCAATCTTAGCCCTGCCACTAAGCCATACTGTTGTTAGTCCCCAGTAAGCCACATATAAGTTGGAGGGTCTTGGTTGCAAGAAACTGAGACAGAAAAACAAAACACAACAGTAAACTAAACTTTGAGGTTATCTAGGCAGAAAAGCATTTTCTTGAAAAGAAGTGGAGTATATCAAAGAGCGATCGGGAAAGCACAAGACTTCTTTCCTGACCTGGAAACACTCAGGAACATACAATGCTGGCAGCATCCAAGATCATGGTCAGATCACGGGACAGTCAGGAGAGGAGGCCACTGCTGCCACCAGAACTGGACAGGAGAGTCACCATTACAGCATGGAGCTAGGGTTTCTGAAATCGTCGCTGCCGTCCCCTGTCCTCAGAACGAATCCCCTGCTTCTTTACACCTCTAGATTCCACTTCAGTATTTAGGACAAATACCCTGGATTAGTGTAGTGTTGGTCACATGTCCATCCCTTGGCTGCAAGAGAGGCTGATATGTGGAAGTTCAGGGTTTTGAACTTCTATATTGAGAACTGAGCTTTGCCTGCCATTGAGAGGTATGAATGGAGCAATCCCCATTGGCAAGAGGGTTTCTCTCTCCCAGTAATGAGACAGAGAGACGGAGACGGAGAGACAGAGAGGGAGAGTCTACAAGGTGACTCCATTTCCCTTTCTGCAAAATGAACAGGTCTGATGAAATGATCCTGAGGTTGTTTTAAGATTTTGAGGTGTTCTGTTTCTAGAGCACTAACACCTAGATGCCTATGAATACTATGGATATTTTTCTTGTCATTTAAAAAAAAGATGGGGAAAAAAAAAACCAGCCCATCAACCATCTGCTTATTGAGCTCCTTAGACCTGGCAAGTAGTTTTCTATTGCTGTCTTGCTGACAAATAGATTTCATCTTGCATGCTAGCTCCTATTGATTGGTTGCAGTTTCTGAAAATGGTTATGCAAAAATAATTCAGGAAATGACCCTATATTCATCCAGAAAAAGAGCTGGGGATTCCTCTAGGTTTTGTAAGCCTGACAAAATGGAGGGGTCAGGCCAAGGTGGAGATGTACATAGAATATGTATCACACATGTCATAATAAGCTGTCAGTTACGACTTACACACAGGGAAAGGATTGGGACAGGCAGCACCTGTGTGACCTATTGTTACAGACAAGTATCCCCAGAAGGCCCATTTTTTTTGAGGCACCTAGCCAATGGTGCTGTTGGTAGTGGAACCACCATGAGGCAGGGCCTCATGGTAGGAAATTAGGTCACCAGAGAAATGCCCTTGAAGAGAATGTTGGGATGCTTGCCCCTGAAAATCTCTCTCCTCTCTCCTCTCTCTTTTCTCTCTTTCCTTCTGAGATGCCATAGATGAGTAGCATCACTCCACCATACACTGCTTTCCATATGTTCTAACCTCACAAACAGGCCACAAATCAATGCAGCCAACCAAACATAGGTTAAACCTCCAAATTGTGAGCTAAAATAAACCTTCTTCATGTTAGGTTGATCATCTTGGGTATGTGTTACAGTAATGGAAAGCTAACTAATGCAGTCTATGTACAATTCTAACCTAACTCAGAAATGTTAGGGGCCAGAGCCTTTCTTCCCTTATCAGAGAGAGCTACAAGTAGGGACTGTTCAGGTTGAAAGTAGCTAGTACTATACCTATCTGGGACAGAGGGCCAGTGCTGGGCCAGATAGATTATCCCACAGGTCTGAAGGTAACATGTACACCAGGGGCCTCTAGGTCACCAGCTGCCTGTGTAGATGTGTATCCAGTCACCATTCCAGTGGCTTTAAGTGACTTCACTAGAGACATTTAGAAGATTGTGGAGTAATATTGAGCTTTGTCTGTGTTTGGGGGTTCTTTCTCCACAGTATAGGCCCTGAAGTGATGCCTTTCCAAAGAGGATTTCAGGACAAATGTGACTCTACTGGGATGGAGAGATGTTGGAGAAGCAGAGCCAAGAAAAAGAATGTCATTTTTTTTGCCCAGAAAATTCTATCTGGGGACTCTCTACACAAATCCTTTCCTGTTGGTGGATTTAGGGCTCTCTTCCAGTTCATCTATCTTACTCGTGTCTGTGTTAGTCCTCTGGACTAGGCTAACTTACCAGAATGGGAGCACACCAGTGTTAGAAAGGACAGTTATCTTCCTGTGATTTGGCACACAGACTGCTCATTGGTATATATCCAAATACCCGACTTGACATGTGAACGTAGCCAGAGTCATTTGATTAGAAATATGAGACTCTGGTTGCACAGGAAGTAGAAATTTAATCACTTAAAAAATTCACTTGATATGGTTTCCTGCTAATCAAGTGTGGATTTTAAACAGATAGAATGCATCTATTAAGGCAGATTAAGGATATATTACCACTAAATAGAAGCAGGTTAGGTAAACATGAGGAAGTTAGAACAATGGTGAGGTTCTGAGAACAACTAGCAAAAGTGGCTCTTTCTTAGGGGATCTTAAGTTTCCAATTTGTTTTTGACATCAATAATTAGATTCTTTTAAAAGACTGCTTCTTATGAACCATTTTCAAACTTAGACAAAGGATAGAGGAAGTGGTAAGCAATTGTTGTAGTCCACCTATCCAGAAATAAGACAAGTTTCCCAAAGCACTTGAAATTCAAGCATCATATATTATTGAAGTCATTTTTCATTGTTTGATCCATTCATTTAATCTAGGACCCACAAATGCAAATATCACCGCAAGGCTTGGAGCCACATCAGGCTTCTTATTGTGTAGTCATCTCCTCTTTGTTGGCACAGACTGGCTTTTGGTCATTTCTAAAAGTCACATCATCCCCGAGAAGATCATGGTTGTCTTCAATAAAGAAATGTCGAAGGGACTTTATTACATTGAAGGCCATTTAGTGATAAGGTTCCAGAGAGTTTCCTAAAGAACAATAGCATTGGAATCAGTGTATAAATTCCCAAGATGATACACTCGAGGTGACAATAGTCTCTTGACTGTGTAAATTCTTGAGTGGCCTGAAACATCCACCACATACTTTTTTTTTTTTCACCACATACTTTTATAGTCAGGATATCTTCAACATCTTGCATGGAAGGAATTTCCATAAATCTTCGCAGTAAGATTTCTAACTCTTGCAGCAGAGAAACTCATTTTATGTCAACCTAAACCTCCTTCCTTGGTAATTTAACTGATTACATTCTGTGGGGCTCCTAGTCATAATAGCTACCATTTTAATCTCAAATATGAGGTGCTATCTGAAAATATGATGCCTACAACATGCATATTATTATAGACCTGTTTTCCCATTAGCGACATCAAGTTTAGTGAGGTGAAGCACTTCCCCAAGTCATATAGTCGGAAGTGAGGAGAGCTGGTGTCACAACTCCTCAGATTCTAAGACCTTAACCATTGTTCTTTGTATCTCCCACTAGAGAAAAATGGCATCTCAGAAATAAGATTTTATTTCCTTGGAGGTGGAAATGGATGCAGATTTCTCTGACTCATAAAGAAAATTCATCTTGAGGGAGGATGCACCTTTGAATTCCCCCAGATCCTGCAAGCCTAACAGAAGTATGGGGCCCTGGGTAGAGTTGTGCACAGAATGTGTCCCATACCTAGAGTGAGCTGACAATCTGCACATGAAGCTTCTCTGGAGAGCTTAACTCTTTTCCCTGGAAGGAGATTGGATTTGGCTCCTTTGCCTTGGTTGCCAGGTGTCCTACCTCTATCAGCACCAGCTAGAATTACAGAAGCATGGCGGATACAGCTAGGATGCCAACAATAGCCCTCCTCCTCAAATCCCGAAGGACCGCCCCCTTTCCACATGTCCCTGAGCCTTTGGGACACACTGCCACAATAGTTTATGCTATCCTTATCCAAGCGAACATAGATCTTCCTCTTTAAATCTCAGAATCCAGCCACATAACACATATAGTTCCCGGATTTTATAATCTGCCGCACATGGAATACAAATATGCCTTCACAACTGCTGAGAAAATCTCAAAGGGGCAACTACACAAAGGTCGATAATTGAGGGAGCCTTACTTGTGGTGGATCCAACATGAAATTTCTTGCAATGTTAACTTCTATCTACCTACTCCCTACTACTGTCTCAGTCCCTTGTTACTTGGGAAAAAACTGCAATCGCAAGTCTCAAAATCCACCCAACCCTTCCCCAGTTTCAGATTAAAAATATCTGTTCAAAAAAATCGCTGGAGAATGGAGGAAGGACGGGACTGTATGGAGGGAGGGGGTGGGAGAGGTGGGGGGGGGGAAGGAAAAAAAATAACAATGTATCAAACAACATTACCCTATGTAAATTTATGATTACACAAATGGTATGTCTTTACTCCATGTACAGAGAAACACCCATTTGTTTACAATTAAAAAAAAAATTTCACTGGGACATTTCTCTGGTTTGTAACTTTATTTAAAGCTCTCTCTTTTCTGGACTGCTGATATCCTTGGGAAAGGGTTTTTCCATTAGCCTCCCAACTCCAAATAACTTTAACTAAACTTCCTCTGGACAACTGGTGTTCTCCTTCTATTTCAGGTCAGTGAAAAAGTTTAAAATATTGGCCCAGGTTTCCCACTCTCTGTAGAAGTACACAGAAGATTGACTATGGCCAAATTGTAGGCAGAGTTAATGTTCCTCAGCCTGTGACTTTGGTCTTTTGACTTTCATTGACTACAATCATTTCATGTGTGATCAAAGCAAATTGCCACAAAGTGATTGGCTTAAAATAACTTCCATTTATCATCTCACAGTGTCCTGTTGGTCGAGTCCTTGGACTCAACTGGGGTCATTTGCTCAAGGTCTCACAAAGCCTATAACATGCAGATTCTAAGGATGAATGCACTTTCGATCTCATTCAAATTGTGGCTTGAGTTCAGTTCATTTGATAGTAAGACCTGGATCCTCTCCATTTCTGTGCTGGTTTTCACCTGGGGCTGAGTTTCCACCCCTAAGCTGTATTTTTTTCTCAGGCCTTTCCACGGCCCCCCTCCAGTGATGATGGATAGATTTCCTTTTATGTTCAAATCTCTCTGTCTTCCCTATGCTTTCTTCTCCCTCTGTATAGTGGACTAAACAGTCTGCTTTTAAGGACATATGAGATTAGATTGGGCTCACTCAGATAATCCTGGATAATCTCCTCATTGTGAGGCTCATCATACTAATTACATCTGGATTGCATCCATACCCATGCGACTGTGGGTACGAATTAAATAAAACATTGAATTCATTCATTCAACTGTTTGTGAGCGAAAACTGAGTTACTAACATGAGCTAACATTATGTTAAGAATCAAGGAATCAAAGATAATTAAGGCAAATTGCTTATCTTTAAAAAGTTTACCTTCCAGTGAGAATAGCATTTTATAAATGTTAAAACAGTTTGTAAAACTCAGGAAACTGTTCCTCCTCCTCCTCCTCCTCCTCCTCCTCCTCCTCCTCCTCCTCCTTCTTCTCCTCCCCCTCCCTTCATATCAGGCACAAACTGCCTTTCTATATCTCTGGCCATTATTTTCCTTTAACTTGTCAATCAACCATTGGCTTATCATAAAAATGAGCAGCTCTCAAGTCCTAACTTGATGTTATTTTTCACATGTAGTCAAATATTTTTAATGTCTGACTTTAAGACCGATGAATCTGTTTTTATCCAAGTACGCAAATAATATCTTGCTTCACCTTGCTAGCATGTGATAGAAAGGTAATTACCCTTGATCGCTGGGGAAGGAGCCTTTGATGACTTTGGAGAGACCTGAAATCGCTAAGCCCTGTGGGCATGGATGGAGGCTTTTCAAGCTGAAAGAGATTAAGCATCCTTAGATCTATTCAAAATCCTTTACCTTATTTTCTTCACTAATAAAATGTACCCAAGGTATGTATGCCATAGCACCAAAACTCAACAGTAACAAATTGATTCCATGTAATTCTAAATAAAGGGTTGAAATACAAGTAGTCTGACCGCATTTGTTGCTATAATCTCACAAAATACTGCATTAACCAGTGGTCTTTTCTTGGGGATGGGAGCATTTCTGCAGGGCTTATGGCCTTGAGAGTTCTCTTTTCTGGACATAGAAATCATCCACACTGGAACCCCGCCGAGTGCTTCCAGAGCTTCACAGGACTGTCGTCTGCTGTTGGAAGCTGTTGCTTCGCTACCCTGCTTCTGTGCCTCTTCCTGAAAGCTTGTACTATGCTCCTGGACTGAGAACATTTTGTATTATGTTCCTGGACAAGAGAAACTTTTTCCTTTTGTTGGACTGACCCTAATAGGTAAAATATAATGCTAAGTGTGCATAACTTGACCTGTTCTGGAACAATTTCATGACAGCCCAACTGACAGAATACTGGCACTGAAACTGCCTCAGGGACACATCAACACCTGCCTAGGGACTACCACGAGGTGTGGTGTGCTGCCATAAAAGTCTTTCCCTTCAGCTAAAAACTGACAAGCGCCTCCATGGAGCCCTCTGAACTTCCTCTTAAAATGATTCTCTGGTCCAAGCCCTGCATTCACTCTAGGGTCCTGAGAGTTACTCATTACATCCCCTCACTGCTCTCAAAGACTTCTTACCTTGAAGATATATCACGTGGAACAAATGATTAAGTGGAAACAGTCACTCACGACCATCATGTTTCTGGAGGCAGCCAGGATGTGAGGGGGATCAGGCTGTAACATCTGTCACCTCACTGATTGCCAGGGTTCATTTTGCTGATCTGATTGGCTAGAGGGGTGACCCTTTCTCCCGTACTGTTCCAGATATGTTCTCCTGAAGCAGCGTTTGGTGAAGAAGATGACCTTCCCCAATGGAGGAGGACTGTGCTTAGGTCAAGGGTATGTAAGCAACTTTGATCCCCTTCTAGAACCTTCAAACAAGCTCTCAGGTCCAAAGGAGGCAGCGGCATGGAATCTGCAGCCCTGTTTTGTTACCAGATGGGCTACTCCAGCAGGCAAGGGCCCTCTGGAGAGTGCAGTGTGGTTCAGTCAGTCTAGCCATTATGTGCACCAGCATAGCGTTTCCCATACTTGGGCTGAGGTCCAGAAAAGTTCAGATGCATCTTTGGAGTGGTGTTGAGAACAAGGTGACATCTGTGCAGCCATGTTGTATTGATACAAGCCATTTCAGGAACTGGCCCGTAAAACCTCTCCCCAGGAAAGGGCACACAGGTACTACCCTCAAGAGCCAATAAAGGACAAACAGGACAGCCCCCAGGGTTTATCAAGGCTGTTAAGAGCTATCTGTCTGAGAAATGGGCAGCTGCCCGGAAACCTTATCTATCAAGGTCGGGGGAGGGGGCCTATCCCTGACTCATCTCCTGCATAGTTCACCCCCCTCCCTCCTCCCTTCTTTAGATGGTCCACACCACAGTTCCGTCCTCTGGCACGGACCTCTGAGAAGTGACTCAGGAGGAAAAGTCTTAGGAGTTACCTAAGCCTGTCCCATAATAATGAGGAAGAAAAGGTCCAACAGACTGAAAAGAACAAGGGAGGCAATACACACAGTAAAACAAATTTTCACAGGACTCCAACATCCACCCGCCAGTCAACCACACCAATCTCACAGGCGCAACGCCCTTCTCATCCACACTGTCAAAATCAGACCAAGGATCCTTTACCAAATAGCCGCCCAGACAGTGTCCACTGGGGACGTTGGCGCCACTCCTGATCGTCGGGGACGTCTCTCACGACTTCCAACAGTGGAACCTCCAGGTCGCTCGCAACCCTTTCCTTCCATCAAATGAGAATTCTCAGCCAAACTCAAATGGGGACCTGTGTCCCACCAAATGGAGGTGCCCACTCCTCCTTCCACGGCAAATTTCCTTAGAAACCTCGGTACTGTGGGCCGTTTGTCTCTCCTGGGGCAAGAGTCGGATGATCCTATCCCGGACGAGCCCCCAAATTGGGGTTCAATATGGACCGATCCCCAGAAAGTCAAAGTGCACACACGGCAATACAAATCACACAACGAGGTTTTATTGCAAGCTCGAGCCTGGAACCGCAACCAGCCTCTCAGACCACTGAGTGGGGAGCGGCCCCGAGGGATGAGAAAGCACTCTACTTAAGAAATTTCCAATCATTCACAGACAAAGACCTGTACATTATTGGTTAACATTGGAAACAGCTAAACATTTGCTCCCTTTTGGTTGGGTCCTGCCAATTTATTTGAATCTCATTGGGGTCCCGCCAAACTGAATGGTCCTGGAGGAAGAAGGGGAGGAGGGAGGGGGTGAACTATGCAGGAGATGAGTCAGGGCTAGGCCCCCTCCCCTGACCTTGATAGATAAGGGTTTCAGGGCAGTTGCCCATTTCTCAGACAGATATCTCTTAACAGCCTTGATAAACCCTGGGGGCCCAGTACATCCGTTTGTCCTTTATTGGTTCTTGAGGGTAGTACCTGTGCGCCCTTTCCTGGGGGGAGGTTTTATGGGCCAGTTCCCGAAATGGCTTGTTCATACAACATGGCTGCACAGATGTCACCTTGTTCTCAACAGTGGGAGGTACTGAGTAGAGGCGTGGGCCATGAGGCCTGTCACAGAGGCCTGTCAGAGAAATCAGACCGAAGCACCATGATGCGGGAAAAGGAAACCCTCCTTGTACAAGCAGATGAGAACAGGAGGACGGAGACACAGGAGACAGTGGAGGGTTGCAGGTGGAATAAATGTGTTTAGAGTACTATGGTGAGGGCAAGCCCGGGCGGCTACTGTCTCAGTCCCTCCGAAGCTTGGTGGACAGTGTCCTCACTAGGTCAAGAGGAGAGGTCCTGGATTATAAGACTCTAAAAGTGCTCCATATCCTACTTCTAGAACTTAAGTGGTTTAATAAAAATAAGACTTCTTCAGCTTCCTCTTCAACCAATCATATGATATTTCCAAGGGTGGACTTGTCTGTCAGTGCTTATGACATATGGTTAAAAGAGACCGTAGGGTCATTTGGATTGCTCTCTTGACTTCAGGCCAATCTCTCTTAACCACCCATATTAACTTAATAGGAGGTTCTTATTACATAAGTCAAACCAGAGAATTAAGCTCCCAACAGACATGCAGTCAGGACTTTTTTCTTCTTGAGGAGGGTCTTAGCAGGAAGTCCCTGGGTCTTGACTGATTTAATTTAATTGCATAGACCAGATGGTAATTTTTCCAAGATGAACACCAACACTTATTCCTATTTCTGTCCTCATCTGGGCTTTCTAATACTTGGCGCTTAGTAGGTGCTTCAGAAATATCTGTGGCTTGGATAAAGGACTCAAGCCCAGATCCTCGACTCCTGACCACCATTGACAAGATCCATTAAGAAAGATAATGAAAGTGGAGCAGAGGAGTGGGCATGAAAATCTTCACTGGAATTTCCACTATTAGAAAATGAAAACCAGTCTGGCCCTCATTAGGCAGAACCGTGGTTTCCATTTCAAAGATACTAGTTGGACACAAGCTATAGTAAATAAGTAGGTGGGCAGGAAAGAAGCAAATATTTCCTGGTTAAATGAAATGCACATTCTGAAGAATAACCATTATAAAATTGTGTCTGTAACATTGATTAATAACACAAAAATTTATATGACCCTTTCAATGCTGCTAAGTACATGACGGAGGTGTAAGATGTAAGAAAACTGGCTTTGGGGACTGAACTCAGCTTCAGATGCCAGGTGACCTAGGGTCTCCCCAGGCTGGGAGGGAGTAGATTGTAAGTGAGCTGAGCTGGGCGTGTTTGATTTTGTAACTGGGGGATCTCCTTCCCCTTGTCAGGCCAGTTCTAGTTCTGGAGGATACTGGCTGCCTGTACACAGTCATCTTCACACACATGAGGACAGGATCTTTTTCTTGGTTGATAGAGCTGAGTGCTGGCGTACACGATCTTCCCAGGAGAACACAAGCTGGTCTCGAGTCCCCACACACCACCCTGGCCAGCCCAAATTACACAGGCCTCAACTTGCTTACCTGAATGTGGTGGTCTTGGTGATGGGTCTGGGGTTTCCAGGGTTCATCCTGAGAAGTCAACAGAATGGAGAGAGAAGACGATGCTTTCCTTGGTTTCTGTCTCTTGTTTCTGATGTTTTCCTGGATATAAAGGAACAACCTACAGATAGAATTTGTTAATCTCTTTAGGCCTTCTCTAACTCTTCAAAAACTTAGGTAATTTTGTGAACATGTAAATAAAGGGATTTTTTTTTTTTTTTCCCGGAAAAAAATCATAGATTTCACCAAACTGCCCAAGGAATCTGTAATTCCAAAAAGTTAAAATTACTAGTTTAAGAATCTGTTGTAGCTTAAGGATTAAATCAATAAACAAAATAAAAGGAAAAGGAATTTGACAAGAACTCATTCTCTATTTCACTTCAGCAGTCATGGTCCAATGAGCATTGCATAAACATCAACCACTTTGCAAGCAGCTACCTGTTCATGGAAACTTGCTCTCTTTGCCTGCTTCATACAGTCTGGGCCGTAACTCTTGTCCACTGTAATGAACAGGTCATTAAATCAGTAGGTCTGAAAGCTTTCCAAACACAGAACAAAAGCCCTTTAACTATGCAATCCTTTGAAAAGTTGGAAAACAACTCTTTCCTGATTGGGCAAAAGGAAGCCCTAGTTAGTGGTTATAGGCTTCTGTTTGGAGTCAGGCTTAATTCCTATTCTGCTTTTAAATAACTGGGGATTGAAGCGGGGTGGTTTTGGATGCCTTAGTTTTTCATATGCAAAATGGAGCTAAGTAAAAGACCTACCCACTTCATAGTTTGTTTTAAGGGGAACATGCAACACACAGAACTGCTTTATATAATCCTTGACAGAAAGAAGAATTCTATGAAAGTAAGCTGCTTGATGGTATTACTACATTTTTTTATTGGAAAAGTTGAATTATCAGAAGCAGATCTGGTTGGGGTCTTAGATTTTTTTTTGGTGACATTTTCTTTTCCTTCCTGCTGCTTTTGTTAGGGCTAGTCTCACATTAAAAATTTCAGAAGCAAATGCCCAAGTCTCTAAGATAAGAGATATATTCCACCTTGAGAGCTGTTAAAACAAATTTAATCTTTAAATAATTTAGCAGCTATTAACAACATACAATGGAAAGGGTTTAGGAGAGCAGACTTTGGCAATGGGTCAAAGAGTAAGGATGAGTTGAAGAAAAAAATATATCTATTGGGTAAAATGATGCAATAAGATTAGAATCAAAACTATTTCTCTTGAATTTGGGTTAAGGGCCAATCTGAATTCTTCAGGCTTTGAGGCTTCATCTGAATTAGAAAGGAGCCACTGTGGACTCAATGTCCAGGGTTCATGAGGCCCGATTAGCCCCCAAACTCACTTCAGTCCCCAGCTGATCCCCTCAGTAGATAGTGCATTTTCAATAACCACGGAGACTTTTAAATCTATCTTTCTAGACTTTTCTCTAGTGATTGTCAAAAGAGTGTGCCTAGGTCCTGGGTACATTCATTTGTAAAGGTTTTGGGTTATAATTCAACTAAGCTCCGAGGGGTAGGTCGGAGCTCACAGTAGTAATTAGCCACATGGGGGGCCAGTAACAAGATAGTCATTCTTAATTCAGGCTGCAAGTCACAATCAAGAAACACATATTTACAAATAAACATTCCTAGGCCTGTGAAGTAAGTTTGAGAGGATATCTGGAACATCTCCAAAATGAAAAGAAAAATCTATCGTTTTAGTAAGGCAATATAATAAAAATAAACTTCCCATACCTTTGAAGAATAACCAATAAATGTGCACACACAGCGTCAGTGACGAAAGTATAGCTGCCAGTAGGAAGCACGAGCTTGAGAATACAGGGACACGATCACCTACACTGGGCAGCAGTGTAGCACCCAAGGGCGGACTGTGGTGGACGGGAAACAGATTCAACAGAAACAGGTACAGAAAGGAAGACAACGCGTCAGGCTTCCTTGGGTCCCTGGAGTGCTCTCTCTGTGCTGGTCTCCCCACTTATTTTAGGGAACCATTTCTCCTAACCCCAGCTCTTGTGATCCATGTGGTAAGTACATAGTCTTGTCTCACTGCCCAGAGGTATTGGTGTAAGGGTGGACATCTACCTCAGGTGGGCCAGTCCCAGATTGCAGGCCACATGTCTGGTCCAGAGTCGTGTTGTCCAATATGGTAGCACCGTGCACACAGGGCAGGTAGGAGGCACACATGGACAGTGCTGAAGGCCAGTGAGAGTCTATTTCAAAATTTACTGGATTAGAACTGGCAAAGAGAAGTTCCTTTCCTCAAAGATGTCAAAGACGGGAAGATGGGAAGCTGTTGAAGGTTTAATTCCCTAGAAAGTAGATACTGAGACAGAGATTAGCTTGCTGCAAGTTTTTTGGGGGGTGGGATGGGTGGGGAGTGTTCCAGGATCTAACTGTTGTAGAAGAATGGGTGGGGAGGGGAAGCAGGACTGAGCACTGGGCAATGTTGGGATGAAAGTTACTATCCAGGGTGGACTTGACCCAGCCCATGGGGACCACAGGATGGGGGATTGATGTGGATCTTCAAAATTATCCTGAGGGAGGCTGAGACCAAGTCTTCAACTGCTCCCTTGACCAGTCATTGGATGGGATGACCTCGGAAAAAGGTCATGAACTTGGACTACATGACTGCAGTTCGGGGCATCTGGAGGAATAAGTATTTTGGTCCTAGAGGTGGTATATCACAGAATGTGTTACAGTGGAAAGAGGAAACAAAAACCAAAGAGAGTTCTGACGACCTTTGAACCCATCGAACTCATAATTCTCTACATCCTTGCACTTCCTGTGAATTTGTTTACAAGATCCAGTTAGTTTCTTTTTTTTACTTTAATACACTTCAAATTGGATTTCTGTTGTCTTCCTCTAAAAGAACCACATACAATACAATTAAGAAGATAGAATAGAGATATAGATTGGCATAGATACAGACATGCTTGGAAATCTATAAAACCAAAAGTGGAACTATGTCAAAAATATACGGAGCAGGTAAAGGAAGAGACTGGAAAAATTAATGATTAGCATACACTGCTTGACTAGATGAAGAACATGGAAAATGTTCTGCAGACACAGGTAAGTGAACTGGGAGTAGAGGAGGATTCTTTGAGAGAATTCAATCCAAAGACCATCTATCTGCTAGAACATCATTTGGCTTAATGCAAATGTTTGATTTTTTTCCAAAGAAGACATAATATGGGCAATAGGTATAAAAAACTCTTCTCAACTTCACTAATCATCAGATAATGCAAATTGTATTAGTCTGTTTTCCATTGCTAGAACAAAATACCTGAGGCAGATTACTTTATACAGAAAAGAGATTTATTTAGCTCATGGTTCTGGACGTTCATGGTGGCAGCCTCTGATTTGCTCTGGTGAGAGCCCAGGGTGGATGACCTCATAGGGGCAGGAGGTGTGCAAGATGGAGCAATCACATGGCAAGATGGGAAGCCAGAAAAATATCAGCCGTTCGTCCAAGCTGATTTTCCCAAAGATAGAAGTAAATAGGAAAAGCACTCCTTTGGCAATAATACTGATGAACAAGAAGGGTTTAATTGTAGAGGATAAAGTTAGAGAAGTCATTGAATGAAGTTTCTGTGCTGATTTGGAAATTTTTTGATAGCTTGGGAGGATAGCATTTGACAGACATGGGATCTATACTGAAGGAAATGGATAATTGCATGCTGTGAGAATTGAATGGGCTAAGGACTCAAGGTGACTCTTAAAATTCAAATTCTGAGTACATGGTTCCCACACAGAAGGAAAATTGAGAGGAAACCGGATTACATTCCCAGACAAATGGAACTTTGAAGAATTGTGCCAATGAATCAAAAGCCCTAAAGAAGGCGACAAAGGCTTTCTAAAGTCTCCTTAAAAGACAATGATCATAGAATGATTCATCATCCGAGGACACTTAGTCTAACTGTGCTATATTGCTTGATGGGAGGAAAATCACACCCTGAGTAGCTATTTGATTTTAGTTTTATTTGTTATTTTAAACATAGAGAATCCCCATTGGTGGATGGGGATTGAAATATAAGATATATGAAGAAATGAAAATGAAACTTTGGCTGTTCTGTTTCTTGGCTCAGATGGTTGCCTTCCAGGGACCAGAAGTAATTATAGCTGTGATTTATCGCATTCTTACAAAGTTCCAGGCTTTGTGCTGAGTACTTTATGTGATGATTTCATGTAATCTTTACAGAAATTCTTTGGGAGTAGGTATTCAAGAATATCCTCATTTTCCGTATGGTAGGTCCAGCTTAGAGAGGCCAGAGGATATGTTCCAAGGGGCAAAAAACAAAAGTGAAGGCAAAGTCAATGTCCCAGACTGTTACAAAGAAAAAGCTTTAAAATAAAATGGCAAATCACGTTCTGTAATCTCTGAGGGGTTGTGAAGAGAAAGAATGGTGCTCCTTAGGGTGGGATCAGAGCACAAGGTTATTTCAACCACCTCAGGACACCCCCTCTGGAGCCCCTGGAGTGATACTCAGATGAAGGGCTTCCTCCCGTGGGCCTCCTAGAGGGAAGTTATTCTGCAGTTTCTCCGCCTGGAAGTGGAAATTCCCCGATTCACAAAAAAGCACACTGTGCTCTAGGGGTTTGGGATGAAAAATGGTATAAATCAATGAATAAATGAATATAAGAAGATTGAAGAAGAGAGAAAGAAAACAGTAATTTGCAATAAGATGAATAAGGGAGGTTTTGAAAACGAGCAGTCAGTGTGATTGACTTCTACCTTGGGCAAGGTTCCTGGAAGGCTGACTAAGGGAATGTGTTTGTCTGAAGGTAATTTTTGAACCAACAGAATCAGGAGCAGGGATTTCATTAGTTATATACCCATCCCAGGAATGGAGTCTCATTTGAGCCTTACCACATACATTTAACATATGTAGGTACGCATGTTTGTATAGATTTATTTCAGGATAACAGGAGCTCAAATATTTGTGGAGAAATGAGTAATTTTATTTATTTATTTTTAATTTTATTTATTTTTATTTTTAAGAATTATTTATTTTTATAGACTGCATTTTGATTCATTGTACACAAATGGAGGATATCATTTCATTTCTACAGTTGTACACAGTGTAGATTCATACCATTCATGTAATCGTACATGTACATAGGGTAATGATGTTTGTGCAGACTGCATTTTGATTCACTGTACACAAATGGGGTACAACTTTTCCATTTCTATGGTTGTACATGATGTAGATTCACACCATTCATGTAATCATACATGTACATAGGGTCATGATGTCTGTCTCAGTCCACTATCTTTCCTTCCCCTGACCCCTCCCCTCCCCTCATTTCCCTATATGATCCAAAGTTCCTCCATTCTTTTCTTACTCTCGCACTTCCCCACCCCCATTATGTATCATTATCTACTTATCAGATGAAACATTCAGCCTTTGGTTTTTTGGGTTTGGCTTATTTCACTTAGCATGATATTCTCCAACTCCATCATTTACCAGCAAATGCCATAATTTTATTCTTCTTTATTACTTAATAATATTCCATTGTGTATATATGCCACAGTTTCTTTATCCATTCATCTATTGAAGGTAATTTTATAACAAGTGATTAAGATCAAAGTCAGTCCATATATTGAAATACTGTCATCAAAATACAGTTGGCCTTAGGTGCATTAAATGCCACAGTTACAACAATGATCTCATTCATTCTTCTGGTCTCAGATTCAATGGTCCTCTGGTAGAGAAATTTCCTCAACTTCAAAATCTGTTCAAAGCACCTAAACTTGTTGTGATTTGTGTCTACTGCCGTGTATTCACTTAAAGCTATTCACTGAAGAAAGGAGTGAGTCTGCTGTTCATTGCTTTACCTCCAACACCCAACACAGCACATAATAGCCACTCAGTCAAATTTTGTTGAATTAAAAATATGGATGAAAGTGAAGGTAGCATCCCTGTTTACTGGATCAGAAGACCCCTGGGACATTGTTGTCTCTTTGGATGTCATACTTTAATTGCATGTAGACACAGTAGTATATTGAGAAGAGGGAAACAACCCATTATCAAAGATGAAACTGAGCTAGAAGAGAGATTTAATTCTAAGTTACATGAAGAAATGGAGTCAATTAACCCACTGAAAACAGTCTTGAGGTGAGGAGTGGGCTGTGGGTTAGACCATTGGCTGGATACCTTAAGATAGCGCAAGGATTGTCTCTGAGGAGGTGAGTATTCACACACACACACACACACACACACACACACACAAGTAGGCACACATACATTTTTAATGTGGCCCTAGGGATATTCAGTATTCATGATTGTAGTTACTGGAACATAAACATTTGAGCTCAATGTGAAAAACATTATTTTTAATAGTTAAATATGCTTCCAAATAAAATGGACAGCTTCAGGAAAATTTCAAATGTTCAAATAGACCAACGAATTCAGTGGGTACCTTCGGGTACAGGTAATTAAGAAGTGTCAGTGTGGTTGGACTAGCAGGAAAGTTATGGCAAGGCAGAGTTCTGACTGGAAACGGCCACCTTGACCTCGTCTGGACTGGTCTGGCTTCCTCTAATTCCAAAATTCCATAGAAAAAAATTATAAAATCCATCATTTCTTAGGACTTCAATCATCTATACCCTTCTGGAAAGAGACTAAGGAGAAACTGCCCTTTTATGCTTGAAGTATACAGGGTATGGTACCGACACAGTAGTGCTTTATAAACTTGTGACAAATGGCTTACAATTTAACAAACCTCGCGTCTTCAAATGGAACATGAGAAATCTAAGCAATTGCCCCAAACTGCATAACTGTTAACCTTGATTTATTGGTAACAAAAGCAATTACATATTCTTGGTAATATAAGCACTATCTAGACACAGTATTAATATTTATTAAAGCATTTTTTTTCTGTATGCAAGTAGAAGTGAACTATTTTTCCTAGCAAATCAAAATTCTGCAGCCCTTTGATTAGCAAATAATATTGTTACACTATGGGTGTATAACTCAGACTTTTTATCTCTCGTGAACACCATAATTCTTAATTGGATTGGGAACGAATCTCCTAGGAATGGGCACAATCATGACTAGTTGTATTGGTTCTTCAACTCTGTTCTCTATGTTCAATATTCTGGAAAGTATGTGTCCTTGGAACTCACATGTAAAACAGTTCACTATTTTAATTTATTTCTATACGATTTATGTTCATTTTTCTCCATCTCACGCTCTTCATTATCTCACCAAGACCTACTTGGAAAGACAGCAGCTGGACATCTTTCACAGTCCATGGCTGTCATTGGTGTTGGTTATTTTTTTCTCTCCTGTGTTTACACTTGTAAGGACTGAGAATATCACTTTAACATTCCCTACTCATCAGATCCATTTGTCCAAAAGTGATGATCATACCTCTGACAGTTTGGAGGACAAGTTCTATCAGGACACGTGATGCAAGAAAATGCCCTGAACTCAGCAAGGAAGCTCCCTTCTCAATTCCAATTAATATTGCACAAGCTCTGTTGCCAATTTTTTTCAGCTCATTTTTTTTCCTTCAAATTTCTTTTTAATCTTGTTTCTTTCCCACAAATTATGAAGCAAACTGGCTGTGCTGAGGCAATCTTCAGTACCAATAAATCAAGGCTTCCCATAAAACTGTACAATTTCTTGCTGATGGCACTTGAAGAAGAAGGTTATTAAATCATTATTCATTTAATATGAATTTTTAGGATGTTCAAATACTTCTCACTATGTACTTTGCCTACTCTGATGATAGTGCAGTAATTTAGATATTGTATAGAAAACTTGGGAAAGATCTTAATGACTTTCAGAGTTTAATACTTGGTCTTCTGTGGCTAATGACAAAATAGATGAGCAGATAACTTTCAAGAATGTCTGTTTCCTTTAACTGCAATATCCAGGGCTCAGTGCCATACACAGTGGAAAAATGGACTGTGGTCAGGGGGTGCAGGAACAGCACCCTGGCCTGAATATCTCATGGAGTGGGACTCTAATTCATTTTTTCATTCCCATAGCTTAATGCAATACACAACACACTACAGGTAGGCATTGCTTAATGAGACGAATTCAATGTTTAGTTATTAGGGAGAGGAGGAGAAACACAAGTCCAACTAGGCAAATAAAGATGGTGGCATCTCCATACAGGTGGGTGAACCCTTTACTTCTCTTGGAGGCAATGTGGATAGAGTGTGTAGTGTGGTACTAGTGGTGGCTTTGCAACTGGAAGAGATTCCTCTTCAGGGAGGAAGACTTGGTCCTGCAGAGCATGTGAGGATGAGGACATGGGCCTTGAAAGCTTTATTCATAGTTCACCACTAGGGACCTCAAAGGACAGAAAGGACTATCTATGGTTTACTAACTTCTGTTCTATCATAAACTTCAGGGGTATATGTGCCTCTCTGTGGGCAGAAATACATTCTCTTAGGAGCTAATTTCTAGTCTATGGTCTTTCACAAGCCTGTTTAATGAACTGCTGCTCATGGCCCTGAATGGTGACTTGTTGAATGGCACCTGTTTAGTGGTGTGTCTATGAAAGTTCTCGACCTTACAACTGTGACGTCAATTGCAATGGCTTGACCACCGGGTGGTACAGTTTTGTATAAAAAGCCGTGAAGGTAGGATCAACTTTTTGAATGATGGCAAGAACTCTTAAACCCCCAATAGTGATCCCATTTAGGGAATTAGGGCCTAAAACTCTTCCATTACACATTCATTTCTTTGCCTTAATTATTGTCTCCTTCCTTTCTTAAGTATTCTAAATACAAGTCTACATATGAAATTATGAGCAACGAAAGGTAAAAGAATTTGTCAAATCCATGGATAATAGGAAAAGCCAAGGAAATGAGAAACTTAACAATGTAGTGGGGGAAAATGAAAATATTTCAATAAATTATTTGTATGGTAGGACCACAGCCCATCTGTAAGTATAAATTTCACCTATTCTCTTGTTTTCAAGCAGAGTTTCTCAACCTTCTCATTAGGATGGGAAACTTCTTTGGGATGGACACTTTCCTGTGCAATAGACATTTAGCAGTACCACTGTGCTCTCTCCACTAAGGCCAGTTGTACCCTCTGCCCCCAAAATGATATTCAAACCATTATGATAACCAAAAAATGTCTCCAGACATTGTCACTAGTCCCATGGGGGACAAAATTCACCCCTAATTGAGAACCACTAGGCTAATGTACAGTACAGTCTTCCAAGTGCTAAGGGTAGAAGTCTGTACAGTGGATTTCTCCTATAGATGGAGCTCTTGTTCAACAAAGTGCTTCATTAAAAGGGTGAAGGCGAATTTAACTAAGGGGAGTAAGGGCTCACCATCCACTGCAAGTGATCCTTAGATTCTGCCCCCTTGTGAATCCCAGAAATGGATAACCCTGGGAGTCCTGGCACATAATGGCTGCCTTGACCCTCTGTGGGCTGGTGGAAGAGCTGATTCTGAAGACGGGAAGTGCTGTCTCCCAGGCTTGCTCTCATCTAGAGGGGCTCCCAGGAGAGGCAGAGGGAATGCCAAGTTTACAGAGCACAGCTTAAAGCAGCAGGCCACTCATATGCTTTCGATATTCTAAGACTGTTCCTTGTTACCCTTTACAGTTGGTCTTTAAATTGCTTTCATTGTTTTATGTGGTCTGTAGTACACACCTCATTTCTTACAGCTTGCAGTCATAATATCTCTCGTGGTTAGCTCGTTTAACAGAAGTTCCTTGTATTGTTAGGCCCAGGAGTTAACATTATGTTAGGGGGTGGAGGTGAGAGGTTTGAATATGTAGCCCTGGGATGAGAAGTAACTCACCACTACCAATAAAATATCGAGTTACCCAAAAGGAGAAGCTATGTTCTCTGGGAACCCAAAGTGACGCTCAAAAACCCACTTGGTGTTTGCTGAGATTATACGGGATTGCTTGGGTGTTAGATAAACTGCAGCTCTCACTGACCAGCTGGGGAGCAGGTCACATTACTGAGAAGCTGCAGTGACCCCTCTTGTAAGCTGAGGCACACAGCAAACCAAATGCTTTTCTTTTCCACCTGTTACGTGAGTGGGTTGACAGGTGTTGGATAGAGTGGACACTCAGACAGCATTGTCTTGTTCTGTCACTAGCAGCAGAGTATCCAGTGTCAAGTTTGAGAGTCATCAGAACTTGGAACTATTGGCCTAGTCTATTTATTACACATAAACTCTTTTTCACAAATTCCACAAGACTTTTGTTACTCAGATAAACACTCCAGAGGTCAGAGGTTCATGCCTGGAGGGAACTTTCTTTAGATTCATTAGTTCAACGAGTACTTTTCAAGGGTCTCTCTAGTGCAGATGCAACATTTGCTCTATCTTAGGCCATGATGTCATCCAGACATGAACAGGAAGCATAGCCCCACCTAGAAGCACATAAGCCCATATGCAGGACACCATCTGGTCAAGTCTGCTTTCAGCACTCCATAGTCTCCTTTTCAGAGTCTCGCTAAGGGTTGTTTTTCTTTCTTTACAGTGACGGATGGGATGTGCCACTTTTAATGGGATGTGAGAAGTTCAAAATGGCAACCCAAGTGGACTGCTCCTGTACATGACATCCTGCATGACCAGCAGCAGACAGAAGCGGGAGCTTTACACACTCAAGAACCTGCTTTTGGTCAAGGGTGCTACTTGGATTTGTACTATTAGATATCCTGAAGTGTTTCTTATGTGTGCAAATGGACTAGAACCATTGTTTCGATACTGCGATTCTTAACCCAGACTGTACACTGTAGTCATCTGGAAGAGCTTCAGAATTAAAGATGTCTGGCCCCATCCTTAGAAATTCTGATTTCATGAGTCTGACATGGAGTTTTCTCTGGGAAAATATAATAAATTTTACATCAGTGGTTCCCTAGCATAGCTATGCATTTAATTAACCTGGGAATGCTCTAAGTATCCTGATGCCTGAACCCCATCCCAAACCAATGGGAAACAAATCTCTGCACCAAAGCACCAGTTTCTCAGCGTATGACCACAGGTAACACTGGGTCCATTGGTGCAAATTCTGTTATTTTCACATGGAGGTAATCCACACCAACAATCACAAAAACAGAAAGGATGAGTCAAAATGTGAACACATATTGGAATGGTCGTTTGCTCTTTGTGCACCAAGAATTAAAAAACAGACATTCCTTCTGGAACCCATAGAAGGAAAAGGTGTGGGCGCACACATGCACATATTCACATGTGTGAACACATATGTGTCTGGGTGTATATGTATGAACTCTGGCATGATGGGTTTTGCTGAACTACATGAACTGGAGTAGTGTGTTCATGATTAAGAAAAAAATAAATAAATTCTGTACCACAAACACCTCAATACTGACTACATGTCAAATGCTGTCAGGGAAATAGAATGAATAAGATTTAATTCTTTTTCATGATTTGAAAACTTAGAATTTCAAAAGTAAATATTGCTTTGACAGAAATACTGCAAAGTGAGAGAAAAGATCTAGATTCAGGGAACTTTCTTTAGATGACCTCAAGGGAAGTTTAATACTTTTCTGAGCCTGCTGCTTACCCATTGAAGATCCCTTTCAAATTGGAGCTGTTTTCTACATTCTCCTACATTCTCCTCTACTCTGTAATTTCGTCTCCCTTAGAGTAGCTTCACATTCTCTCTAACCCATACCTTTCATACCTACCCATATCCTGTGGTCCAGAGCTATTCCTGAGCCCACCTCCATCTCTCCCCAATGGCTCACTATGACTGACATATCTATTCCCTAAAGACCCTGCTCTCCTAGGTACTGGGTAGTAGCTATACCATGAAGTATCTAAAGGTGACTTGCTGATGCACTTTAATGGGAAAGTGTGTTTTCCTGTCAAGGATGAGTAATTGGGAGAAAAATATTCAGAAGGCACATATCCTGGTGGAAATTGGTGAGCTGACTTGGGAAAACATGGTTATCTCTGTGAAGTCCCTCAACTACACCCCAAAAGGAGCTACTTACTCTGCATGGGATCTGCCTCTGTGAGGAGTCCTTCTATGAGCACCTTCCCTAACTTCATTTTCCTACTGCAAGGAAAGAATAAGTCCTTTTTGCTTAGATTTAGGAAAAAATTTTGCTTAGATGCAGGAAAAAATTCCAAAGAACTCTCTTTTGAGTTAAAAAAAATTCTATAATGTTCTGTGAAGGCCACACCAGTTTTAGAAATAGACTTTCTCCAGGGTGACTGAAAAACACTACTCAGTTGAATTTGCACATAACGTGACATATCGTGTGCATACATTATGGAAAACAACAGGAAGTTTTCTCAAAAGGCTAAACGAGAACTCTCATGTGACCCAGCAATCCTTCTTCTGGGTATTTGTCCAAATGAAATGAAATCAAAATGCCAAAGAGATATATTCACTCCCATGTTATTGTGGCATTATTCATGATATCCAAGGTATGGACACAACCAAAATAACCACTGATGGATAATGGATGAAGAAAACGTGAGGCACATGTACACACACTTTGACATGTTATTCATCCTTTAAGAAGAAGGAAATTCTGCCTTTTGTGGCCACATGTATGAAACTGGAGGACATCATGCAAAGTGAAATAAGCCAGATGCAGTGAGACAGCTGGTTCATGTCCTCATTCACACATGGAATCTAAAATAGTCACGCTCACAGACCATAGAGAGGAGAATGGTAGTCAGCTGGGGATGGATGGAAGGGGAAATGGATAGATAGTTTCAAGGAGTACAAAGTTTTAGTTGTGCAAGGTGAACACATTCTGGAGATCTCCTGTAGCGCTATGCAAATATAGTTAACAATACCCTACTGCATACTTGAAATTTGCTAAGAAGATATAGATAGAGTACTGTCAATACATCAAAGAAAGAAAGAGAGGAAGGAAGGAGAGAAGAGGAAAGAAAAGGGTAACTATGTGAAGTGATAAACACATTAACTTGATTGTGTGGTGGCTATTTTATAATCCATACATAGATGAAAGCATTAAGTTGTGCATCTTAAGTACATACTTCAATAAAAAATTTTTTACATACTAAGGATTGAACCCAGGGCCTCACTCACACTGGGAAAGCTCTCTACCACTGAGCTACACCTTCAGCCTTACAATCTTAACTTGCTAATTTTAACGGAATGAAGATGGGCAGAGAGGGGTGATACGAGCATCTGGCTAATTTGCTGTTCACTAGCTTGAGCACAGGTTTCAAAATGGTGCCTGAGATCACCAAAGCATTCAACTCTCACACCAGTTGTAGAGTACAAGAATCGTAAGTGGGACACTGTACAGGCAGGCCTATGGGTTCTAGTTCAGAAATGGAAAGGGATTAGCTGTGAAGAGAAAAATAGATAAGCAAAGAAGACTACAAAAGAACTGTCAGGGAAATTACTATAACAATCAAAGAAGAAACAATCAGTGAGGAAATTAATAAAATATATGCCACCTTTTATTTTTACCAATTGTCTTCTTAATATCAATAGGGTGAGTATGCACTTTGATTATTTGGCCAAGAAGTTATATTTTCTCAGGGTCCTCAAATAATCATGAGGCCACATGCAGATTAAATTATTTTTATTTCAGGAAAAGACATTAAAAAGGTCTCTTTTGTTTGTATTTTTAAATTTTTGATTGAAACATATTTGTACATATTTATGAGGTCCAACATAATGTTTTGATTCATGTATACATTGGATTGGAATTAACCAAGGGTAATTAGTGTATGTATCACCTTAAGCTTCAATATTTATGATAAGTACATTCAAATTCCTCTTTTCTAACTATTCTGAGATGTAAAATGCATTCTTTCATTAGATTAACCCTGCTGTGCCATAGAACACTAGAACTTATTCTTCCTATCAAACAACGATAATGTACCTTTTAATCAACCTCTCTCTATCTGCCTCAGCTCTACTTTTCCTGGACTCTACCATATTTTACTCCCAACATTACTGAGATCTACTTTTTAAAATTAGATCACTTACGGGAAGAGATTGTGGTTTTGTCTTTTAATGTCTCGCTTATTTCACTTCACGTTTCATCCTCTGGGTCCATCCAGGTTGTTATAAATGACGGTGTTCATGACTTTGATGGCTGAATAGAAAGAACTCCATTGTTCACATGTAGCACATTTTCTTTATCCATTATTCTGCTGATGTACACTTAGGTTGACTCAGTTTCCTGGCTGTTGTAAAAAGGGCTGTGATAAAAATGGGAGCACAGGTCTCTTCAACGTGATGATCTCATTTCCTTTGAGCCATGGCATCGCTGGGTCACATGACAGTTCTATTTTTGTTTTCTTGGGAAACACAATATTTTCCTCTATAATGGATGTTCTAACTTACTTCTCCAAATAGGCAGAGCAACCTTGAACAAAAACAGCAAAGCTGGAGACATCACTTTACCAGACCTCAAAACATACTGCAAAGCTATAATAATCCCAGCAGCATGGCAGTGGCATTTAAAAAGCACACACACCAAAGAAACAGAATAGAGTCCAGAAATAGTCCCACGCATTTCCAGTCAACTGACTTTGATGAAGGAGACAAGGACATGCAATGGGGAAAAGATTGTCTCTTCTATAAATAGCGCTGGGAAAACTGGATGTCCACATGTGGAAATTGAAGTTAGATCTATGGATTTCACCAGTTACAAATACCAGCTCAAAATGGATTAAAGACATAGGCAGCAGACCTTAAACTATGAAACTACCAGGAAAAAAACTGTAGGGGAAATCCTTCAGGACGCAGGCCTGGGCAATGAGTTTTTGGCTATGACTCCAAATGCACAGGTAGCTGTATACTAAATCAAAATTGTCATATTAGAGTACATCAAACTAGAAGCTTCTATAAACCCAATGAAATAGTCAACAGAGCAAAGAGACAACCTAAAAATGGTGGAAAATATTTGCTAATTATACATCTGACCAGGGGTTAATATCTAAATATATCAGCAACATAAACAATTTAATAGCAATAAAATAAATAACTCAATAAAAAGTGAGCTAAAGATCTGAATAACCACTTTGGAATGTTGTACAAATGGCCAACAGATATATGAAAAAAAGTTCAATATCATTACTCATTAGAGAAACACAAATCACAACCATGAAGATACTACCTCACCTCAGTGAGATTGCCTGGTATTAAAACAGCAAAAAATAGCAAGTGCTGAAGAAGATATGGAACAATAGGATCACTTCACTTTGTGGCTAGAAATGAAAGGATCTCTCAATGAGCAGTAAGATGCCCCTATCACTTCCCCAGGTCCTCTACAATTCACATTCTTATCGACTTCAAGCAGCCTTCTAAGCAGAGAATGTTAACAATTGGGTCCAGGGTAGGTCAAAGCAGACAAAACATTGAAGAATTTCGAAGTCCATATTTTATTTTAGCCCAGTGTTATAAGGGAACATAAGGGAAGATACTAAGTATGACAACAAGAACAATTTGAGATTCTCACTGACAGTTTGTTCTAAAGGTTCAGAGTCTTTTTTCTCTTTTTCACTTGAGATAGTTACTCTTTAGTGGTTCCTTAAGCCTTGTCAAAGAAGTCAACATAAAAAATATGAGACAACACAAGAATGGATTTTATGTTCTTATCAGTCAATCTCTGGGGATTGAAATAAATGACTCTTAGATCCAAGCCACCCAGCAGAGAAGAGCCGACAGAAAAGGCCAAATGGCAGAAGGGAAGCTAATCTTGATTTTCCCCTTCTCAAGAGTAATTGGCTTTGGGTTTCCTGGCTCAAAGGACTTAGGGACAGTAACTCAAAAGTACTATGAAGAATAAAACTGGATTCTAGCCAGTTCTTTAACACCACTTTGTTTGATGGACTCTCTCTTCAGCTGATACGTAAAATGCTTCACCAATGTTCCCAAAGGTCTCCATGATTCATCATAGCTCAAGGAGTATATCCCAACATGATGCTCCAGTGGCCATGTAAATTAAAGTTCCTTTGGAATTCTTCATAAATTAAAACAGGCTAAGATTGCCTCTCCTGTAAGTCTGTGACTCAGTACAATTGAATCTCCATGAGCAACTTACACAAGTCTTATGACATTTGAAAGAAATTCATATAAACTTAAGAAGAAGATCACTGATTCATTGGGTTCTCAATTTGCTTTTTAAAACATGTCTAAGGTGACCTTGGAATCAAAAAATTATTTAATTTCCAACATTTTAAGTCATGGAAAAAATTGAATTTTTAAGTTTGAGTGATGTTGAACAAAATTTATTTTCTTAACTGATACATAAAAATCATACATGATTATTGGGTACCATGTAATATCTTAATACATATATATATAGTATAATTTTCAAATCAGGGTAAACATATCCATCTCCTCAAACATTTATCATTTCTCTGTGGTATAAACATTCAAAATCTTCTGGCTTTTTTAAATACTCTGTACTTCTTATTATCTATAGCCACCCTATTGTGTAATAAAATGCCAGAACATCTTTTCCTATCTAACATAACTTAGTAACTATTGATAATTTTAAAGTTCCAAATAAATATGATATTAACATAATTCTCTATACAAATACAAACATAACACATAAATGTGATGGTAACTTTTGCTTTGTCTAGAGACATGTTAAAATCGAAGAAGTAAAGTCTATTAGTTTTTAAATCATTGAATAACTATAGGGAAGATAATAAAACCACTCTAATTCTCCTGCACTGAGATTGTCCCTAAGGGCTTCCTTCAGGCATTTTGTAAGCTATTATTGTGACAATATTGTATGGTGAGGAGCTGCAAAGCCTGGTGGATCACAACAAAGGTTAATTCATGGATATACAGGTGGATGATTCGACTGGAATTTGACTTACAGGACTTGCTCTGATACTGTTCTAGAAGTAGGTAGCTTTGGATCTATGCCACAATCTCATTCTGGGCTCAGTGCACACCCGAAGACATTTCCTTGCTTGGTGATAGCGGAAGCCAAGAAGGCAGCCTCAGCCATCAAAGCACTTTTAAAGTGTCTATTCAAGACTTAAAAACAGGAATCATATAATCATCTAAATAGATGCAGAAAAAGCATTTGACAAAATACAGCATTCCTTCAGGTTCAAAACACTAGAAAACTAGGGATAGTAAGAACATACCTCAACATTGTAAAAGCCACATATGCTAAACCCAAGGCCAACCTAATTCTATATGGAGAAAAATTGAAAGCATTCCCTCTAAAAAATGGAAGAAGACAAGGATGCCCTTTCACAACTTTTATTAAACATCATCCTTGAAACTCTAACCAGAACAATTAGACAGAAGAAAGAAATTAAAGGTACATGAATAGGTAAGGAAGAACTCAAACTATCACTATTTGCTAATGATATGATTCTATAGTTAGAAGATCCAAAACATTCCACAAAAAAGCTTCTAGAGTTCCCTCTGCTTTCTGATCATCATGTGAGCCACTTCCCTCTGCCACACTCTTCACCATAATGCTCTGCCTGACCTCAAGCCCTGAGCAATGGAGCAGTCTTCTATAGACTAAGACCTCTGAAACTGATTGTACATACACTGGAAATTAGAATAAACACTCTTCTTATCAACTGGAGAAATTATAGGACTAAGAAGTACCTGGCTACTGCACAATCTAAAAACTTCTGAGTCAGATCACCAAAACATTCATATTAAAGAAAGCAGGTGCAGAAAATCCAGAGGAAACTGGATCAGGAAGGATTTTTCCATAATGAAGTAGCAAGCTATTCGAAGAGATCAAAGGAACGGGACTGTAGAAATTAAAAGTTCCTGCCATTCAAAAAGGAAAGTGTTGTATAGTGTCCACTCTCCAGGAATTGGTTACTCTAAAACTGCAACATGACAAAGTACCATGTTTGTCATAATTAGTCATGTTTTTGGGTAGTGATGATAAGAGCACATGATAAGGACGAACTGAAGGAAAAGTCAAGGCAGAGCTTGAAGGTGTCTGTCATTGAATCATGTGTTTGGTGTCTCTTTCTCCCTGGTTTTCCCAGGTGGAAGTGGCCACTTCCTTATTTGGAATCTCTGTACCAACTTTTATAATAAGTGCTTAACAGGGCCTGTGCATCTCTTCATACTCTTTAGCTGAGTGAATTTCTTTTGGTTTGTAAAAGGGAGGTAGTCCTCCTCCAGTCTAGGAGCCTACAAAATGCCCAGCATAATGAGCAAGGACCCTCTCAGGAGAGGGTGAAAATCAGTGAAGAAAGCTGGAGAATTATGCTAGAACAAACTCTGGTTTATCACCTGCTGGATAAAAATTCCTGCTCAACCTATGGCCAGAGACCTTGAATATAATATCATCCACCTTCTCCAGTTGTCAGCACATTTCTTAATTTCCTTATACCTAGATGTTAGTCAATAATATTGGTTGACTTGAATAAATTATATTAGATAGAAGATATACTTATGGGACAGGGACAAAAAATAATTGGCAAAAAGCAAATAAAACAAAAAATAGAAAACCAAAAAAAAAAAAAAAAAGCTTCTAGAACTAATAAATGAACTCAGAGAAGTAGCAAGATATAAAATCAATACCCATAAATCGCACTCATGTCTATAGGTCAGTAATGAATCCACTAAAAGAGAAATAAAGAACACTACCCCATTCACAATTGCCTCAAAAATATAAAATACTTGGGAATCACTCTAAAATAAATGAGGTGAAAGACCTCTACAATGAAAACTACAGAACACTAAAAATAGAAATTGAAGAGCTTAGAAGATGGAAAGACCTCCCATGCTCCTGGATAAGCAGAATTAATATTGTCAAAATAGCCATACTACCAAAAGTGTTATACAAATTTAATGCAATCCCTATTAAAATCCCAATGACATTTTTCATAGAACTGGAAAGCTCAATCATGAAATTCATTTGGAAAAAAAGAGACCCAGAATAGCCAAAGCAATCCTTAGTGAAAAAAGTGAAGCAGGAGGCATCACATACCAGACTCAAACTATACTACAGAGCTATAGTAATAAAAACAGCATGGTATCGGCACCAAATTGACATGTAGACCAGTGGTACAGAATAGAAGACACAGAGACAAACCCACATAAACATAGGTATCTCATACTAAACAAAGGTGCCAAAAACATTCACTGGCGAAAAGATAGCCTCTTCAACAAATGGTGCTTGGAAAAATGGAAAGTCACATGTAACAAAATGAAATTAAACCTTTATTTCTCACCCTGCACAAAACTCAACTCACAGTGAATCAAAGACTCGACTCAGGCACTAAAACAGAGACCCTGAAACTACCAGAAGAAAAGTAGGCCCAAATCTTTACCATGTCTGCCTAGGATCTGACTTCCTTAACAAGACCCCTAGTTAAATCAAGAATCAATAAATGGGATGGATTCAAACTAAAAAGCTTCTTTTCAACAAAAGAAACATAATGTGAAGAGAGAGCCTATAGACTGGAAGAAAATCTTTACCACATGCACCTCAATAAAGCAATTAATCTCTAGGACATATAAAGAACTCAAAAAACTTAACACCAAAAAACACATAACCCAATCAATAAATGGGCTAAGGAACTGAACAGACACGTCACAGAAGAAGATCTACAATCAATCAACAAACACATGAAAAAATGTTCAACATCTCTAGCAATAAGAGAATTTTAAATCAAAACTACTCTAAGATTTTATCTCACCCTAATCAGGATGGGAATTATCAAGAATACAAGCAATGATAAATGTTGGCGAGGATGTGGGGGAAAAGGTACACTCATACATTGCTGGTGGGAATGCAAAATGGGAAAACAACTATTATGGAAAGCAGTGTGGAGATTCCTCAGAAAACTTGGAATGGAACCACCATTTCACCCAGTTATCCCACTCCTCAGTTTATACCCAAAGGCCTTAAAATCAACACACTGCAGTGATGAAGCCACATCAATGCTTATAGCAGCTCAACTCACCATAGCTAAACTAAGGAACCAAACTAGGTGCCCTTTCACAGATGAATGGACAAAGAAGTTGTTTTATATATATATATATATATATATATATATATATAACATATATATATTCATCATCCATATATATATATATATGATGGAATATTACTCAGCTTTAAAGAAGAATGGAATTCTGGCATTTGCTTGTAAATGGATGGAGTTAGAGAATATCATGCTAAGTGAATAAGCCAAACCCAAGAAACCAAAGGCTGAATATTTTCTCTGATATGTGGATGCTAATTCCCAATATAGGGGGAGGATAGGAAAAATAGTTACTTTATAGTAAGTAGAGAGGAGTGAAAGGAGAAGAAGGGGTAAGGCAATAAGAATGATAGTAGAGTGAAACAGACATCATTACCTCATGTACAGAACTACATGACTGATGTGATCCTGCAATACGTATAATCAGAAAAATGAGTGATTGCACTGTAGGTATGCTCTATCAACAGGTATAAATGCATTCTACTGTTATGTACAAGTAATTAGAACAATTAAAAATTTTTTAAAAAAATAAAGTGTCTATTCACCTTACATCTAGACTGGTTCACTAAGCCAAGCTACTTGCAAGAGCAGAGTCAATGGGGCAAGGATATGTTCTTCTCCTGGAGGAGGAACCATAGCAAGAGAAGAGAGGGAAGGAAAAATTGTGAACAAATAATGGAATTGTCTGTACTTACATATGTATACATGGGTGTGTATGCATGTAGACTCCGTATATATGTCTGTATAGCTATATTTACATATGTAAATGTGTCCATAGGTGTGTATTTATATACATATATATATATATATATTTATGTCCTGTACATACATACTGATTAGTGAGTGGCATCTGCTTTGTAGGGTGGTGTGAAGATTCAGATAGATAAATACGTGTAAAGTTTATACAAATTAACTTATATGCAGTCAATGATAAATGTTCAGTGATGTGATGGAATAATTGTTTGCAAACCCCAACAATGATGGGTCTTTGGGAAGTAATTGAGTTTCCATGAAGTTAAAAGGGTGGGACCCCAAGATGGGCATTAGTTTAGTGACCTCAGAAGGAGGGAGGCAGAGTTTTCTTCCCTGCTGTGTCCCCACATGAGCACACAGTGAGATATTGGTATGCTCAGCAGTACAGCATTTGCCTCGCACCACACACACAAAAATAATAATTAAAGATGAAATACAAAATAAATAAAGAAAAATTATAAGAGAGCCCTCACCAGGAACCTAATGTGGAAGCACTTTGATCTTGGCCTTCCCAGTCTCCAGAAACGTGAGAAATAAATGTCCTGTTAGTCTATGGCACTTTGTTATAGCAGCCCAAGCTAAAACCATGCTACTGTATATTAAGAAAATAGAGTTCTATCCCATTCATTTACTTGAAGAGTATTATAAGTATTTCCTAAATTGGTCCGATTTTACTCTTTCAATGTTGTGTATTACTATATAGACATGTCAATCAAATCAAACATCTTTCAGAGTTTGCATATTGATGTGGTTACCTTTTTCTTCTAATTATTATAAATAATAATATGATGAACTTTTTCACGTCAGATTATTCATTTTCAGAAGGGTGTTTCCAGCTTCAGGGCTATCACTATTTCAAAGCTCTTGTCACAGCGATCTCCTCTTCATGGAGTTGCCCAGAGCCTTTGCACCTTGTGTCCTGGGAGCTGTCTGAGCTGCTGACCCCCAGGTGTGTTCTCACATGGTCAGGTCTGATAAGATTCATATCCTGTTCATTTTTGTTAGTATGCATTTTATAACTTACAGTTTTTTCCTAACAATTGAATATCAACATTTACTTAGTTGGCTCTGCTTCACGTTGTTTACTGTGTCATCAAGTGTTGCAGTTCTAATGCTAAAATCTAATGACAACAAAACAAGAATGCTGAAACAGATTTTGTTACTTATTCCTCACAATTATTCAAAATCGTGCAACATTTAATGTACAAATTTCTTATTATCTTGGCATTTTTGTTGCTATGATCTGGATGTGGTTTAAGCATGTCCCCCAAAAGTTTCATGTCATGGTCTGGATGTGAAATGACTCACGTGTGAGGCAAGGCAAGAAGGTTTAGAGGTGAATTGACTGGATTACGAAAACCTTAGCCTGATCAGTGAATGAATCCCCTGATAGGGACTAATTGGATGGTAACCGCAGGCTGGTAGGTGTGGCTGGAGGAGGTGGGTCACTGGGTGCGTGTCTTTGAGGTATATATTTTGTGAGCTGAGCCCAGTCTCTGCTTCCTGATCGTGCTGTACTGAGCTGCTTTCCTCTACCACACTCTTCCGCCATGATGTTCTGCCTCATCTCAAGCCCCAAGGAATGGAGTAGGCTATCTATGGACTGAGACTTCTGGCTTGGGGTCCAGTGTGGCAGTGGAAGCTGATGGAAGTTTTGAGAGGTGTGGGCTCATGGGGAATCCTTAGGTTATAGGATTGCTGCCCGAAGAAAGTATGATCAATTCCCTTGAGAGAGTCCCTGAGAGCAAAATGTTACAAAAGCTTGAACCAGATTGCTGAGTCTCTTCCTGTCTTCCTATGTCAATATATGGTCTCTACTGCCCATACTCACTTCCACCATAGGCTATGGAGCCTCACCAGGATTGGCACCATGTTGTTGGACTTTCAGCCTCCACAATCTTAAGATAAATAGACCTTTTTTCTATGTATAGTTAGCCTGTGTGAGGTATTTCATGATAGCAACATAAAATGGAATAATACACCGGATGTCTCTTTTTTTTTGTGACGTACAAGTAATATGGCATCTTCATTATTGTTTTATTCAGCTATTTTGCTGCTGTGACTAAAAGATTGAACCAGAAAAATTGTAGAGGAGAAAAAGTTTATTTGAGGGTTCATGACTTCAGAAGTCTAAGTCTATAGAAGGCCGGTTCCATTCCTCAGGGTTTGAGGTGAGGCTGAACATCACGGTGGAAGAGTGTGCAGAGGGAAAAAGTTCACATTGTGATCAGGAAGCAGAGAGAGAGAGAGAGAGATAGAGATAGAGAGAAACAGAGAGAGAGAGAGAGAGAGAGAGAGAGAGAGAGAGAGAGGGAGAGGCCACTTGTCAGATACAAATATACACCCCATAGCCACCTGTGGGAAGCCATCCTTATTTAGCAGAATCAACTAGGTTGAGACATGGGATGCAGAGGCCTGGCTTCTAGGAACTGCTGGGAAGCATGTGGCGCTGTGTGGGAGTGGTTCCCTGTCTTCTTCTGGAATTTTCCCTCCAAGAGAATGGCTCCCTTGACTTCACTCTATCCTGTCCATCACAGAAGAAGCTCCTCCCAGTCCTGGCCCCCTTTACCTGTGTATTATAAATATAAGAGAGTTGGGGTAGTTGTAAGAGGCCAGAGCTGGTATGACCAGACCTGTCATGCCCTCTCTCATTAAAAAAGAGTATTGGCTCTTTTATTGAGTATTGGTGTTTATTGAGTAGATAAGATTTTGGGGTAATTGAGTGATATACAGTCAACTTCATCCTTAAAAAAGGAAAGTTAACCCTTTCCTCCTCCACACGGAACGTGGCAGAGAGGCCCCCCACAGCCATCCCCCAATTCCAATCTCCTCCATCTACAGTCTACCACTTCAGTTACCACTCAGTTAATCCCATCAGGGATTGATTCACTGATTGGGTTAAGACTCTTACAACCCAATCACTTCTCCTCTGAACCTTCTTGCATTGCCTCACACAGGAGCTTTTGGGGAACACCTCACATCCACACCATAACAATTATAGTTCTGATATGTTCTACCTTTCTCCTGTTGCCTAAGATGTCTTCTGTTAGTTAAAATGGCACATGGAATCCACTGCATTTCCTTAGGAAGCTCACTGTCCTCATCTCTGTGTGTCACCTCCTAGTTGGACCAGTTGTCTTACAGCTGTCTTCCACCCCAAGGTTTCTAATTATTTTTCAATTATGTGCTTCATTCAGTCTGGAATGCTGGCTCTGCAGGATGGGATCAGTCACCCCACAACCAATTTTCCCTGGGCTAGATGATTATTTCCTGGGTGGCATTTCGTCTTCGTTTTGGCTTATACCATCTTACTGTACTACGTGCTGATGCAAACTTCTTAGGAAGGTTTATGAAATATAAACTTTCTCAATCCACGAGTGCCTGAGAATGCTTTACCCAACCCTCTGCTAAGATTTCTAACTTACATATATTTAAAATTTATTCACTCTTTCTTCTTGGTGCTGGCACTTCACACATGCTAACGTGTGCTGCACCACCGAGAATAAAACCAGACATTTGATTTTGTTTTTATATATGAATATTATTACTTTTTTGTTAGGAAAATTTTAAGATGGTATCTTTATCCTTGTTGTACAAAATGCTGACTTTTTTTGGCGGGGCAGGTTGGATACTGGGGATTGAACTCAGGGGCACTCGACCACTGAGCCACATCCCCAGCCCTATTTTGTATTTTATTTAGAGACAGGGCCTCACTGAGTTGCTTAGCACCTCACTTTTGCTGTGGCTGGCTGTGAAATCACCATCCTTCTGCCTCAGCCTCCTGAGCTGCTGGGATTACAGGCATGCACCTGGCTAAAATGGTGACATTTTTATTAATTATTCTAGTACTTGAGAGATGTTTTCCAAAGCAAGATACTCACATCCCTTCAACTTTTGGAATTAAATTTTTTTCCTTTGAAAATCACTCACCTTTATTTTCTTCTTCCTCACATACCTCCTTCCCCGCTCTGAAACTCTTATTTTTTATTAGTTAGATGTATTGTGAGTTAGATAGCATTATTCTGAGATAATATCTGACCATACTAGATGGAATTTTCTGTTTCCCAGTAAACAGGACACTGGTCCAAATGGTTCATTCAATAAAATACAACTCAAAGTAAATACTATTCAACAAAAACCTGTTCAAATACTCTTGAATTTTCATGTCATAAGAAATCTAGAGGGAAGAAATCAAGGTGTGCTCTGGAAATTCCATAATGCTTTAAAACCCAAGGTCAGTCCCTCCTCTGGGGATGCAGCATTCATCCTCAACATCACAAAGTGGTTGATCCTTCTCCTGATGTTCTTCCTGTGTTCCAGTCAGAAAAAGAAGAAGAAACCATATGAAGTCTCTGATCAACTAAATTTTGGGAAGGATAAAGTGAAGAGTGGATCTTCATTAAGCAACTCTCAGGGTTTGTTGGATATCTCCTATTTTAAACACTGTGTTTCTTACCATGTCTCCTGGAACTATGTTTTTCATTTCTATTGTTTTTCTGTTTTATGTTGTTCTTATAGATTTCCTTAAATATATTTTCTCTCTTATTGAATTTTTCAAGATCTAAGCAATCAGGATTTTAATTTGTTAAAGTTCACCTATTCTTGTTTTTAAGTGCAATTATTTTTGTATTTCTCCAAGAGTCTAACCAAAGGGTTTAAAAAAAAATCTGTCCTTCTCTACTTATCAGGGAAAACATTCGACCTTACCCTGTGTACATGTATGATTACACGAATGGTATGAATCTACATCGTGCACAACCATAGAAACGAAATGATGTACCCCATTTGTGTACAATGCATCAAAATGCAGTCTGTAAAAAATGAAAAGATAAATAAAAAAAAATCCGTCCTTCAGTTACTTGAATCATCTCTGTTTGCTGTGGGTCAGGATTTTGTACTGGAAGCCTTCTCTTCGCACACTTCAGGTTTACATCAATGTCTAGTTTTCCCGGTTGCCTGGTGTACAGATTGTGGGTGACAGCGCTGCAGGTGGCTGGCCATTCCATCACCAGCCTATCCCAGATACAGGGTGAGAGTCCCCCTGTCCAGGCCCTGCTCCCCAGCCACCCGCCGGACACACCCCTACTTACGCCCACACCTGGAGTTGGCTCTCTTTTCCTGTTGTCCTTTACTTCCATATAGGGCCAGATGTGAGCAGAACTGCGGAGTGGGGAAAGAATAGGTTTGGGAAAACTGAGACTGCTACATATGAGAAATGCTATATTTGATTTCACGTTCATTGACCTCTGTCCTTGACTTTTCTGATCAGACTTTCTCAGAGGTAAATGGGAGGAAATTCAACTTAGGAAATCAATAGCTAAAAAAAAAAAAAAGAATAACAATTGGCACCCCCAGTGATGGCATTTAAGATGACAACCAGATTGTCCAAGTGCTTCAGCTCCACTTGAAGTTGATTTTGATAAAAAATAGAGAGTGGCTAACTCAGAAAGCACCTCCCATCTGGCTAATTTGCACTGTATCAGCACTCAACATATTTGTTTTTCTTAAAAAGTAGAGGCCATAGAGGAAGAAATGTTGCAAAATTTTATTATGTTTTGCAAGTAAGAATTATGATCTTCCATGAAAAAGAACAGTTGAGGGATGTAATGAAATTACTTACCTTTTAGGGGCTGTCTATGTGTTGTGTTCAATTGTAGCACAATTAGGAACAAGGAGAAAACTGGGTTGATTTATAACATTGAAGAATAAAATCTTCATGTGATGCTGGTTTTCATCCTTATTTCAAAGCATCTCATGAAAATATATTTTGACAATACTCTTCTGAATGAACTTCAAAGGTTTTGCCAGAGATCGGAGAACATTTTCTATCAAAGTCAGTCACCTAGAACCTGCTCTATCTATTTAAGACTTACAGGGATGAACAATCACCCTAACACAGCACTAGCTTTTTAGTTTGAAAGGAATAAACTTGAAAAGCGTCTGCAGAAAAACTATGACACTTGATCACAATATTTTATTTAAAAAATGTAAGTTAATTCTGTGTTACATGTGAACATATGGAGGAGGAGAAAAAGAGAGACAGATGAAATGAGAAAGAGCAACAGATTTAGGTACAGGGAGAAACTGAGAGATCAGTAGATTATGATGTGTGAAAATATTTTCTGTACGTCTTACCTTCTCTCTGGGATAAGTTGCATTGGCAGTACCTTCTGAGGCATTCATTTATTATCATCTGTTCACCAATTCTTAATTATTCCTTATCATCATGCGTCACACTAACTTATGATAGGGGCTTCTTTTTTATACTGAATTATTGAAACTAGGAGAAACTTATTAAAGGATCACCTCATTACTATTCATATTAATATTATTTAAACTGAACTACAAATTTAATCAGAGTTCAGCAGTCTTCCCATGAGTTTTCTCTTTTTGGCCCCCAAAACTATGATCCTAGATTTGTGACCTAGAATTCTAGAATGCATTCACTTTTCATGGGTCCACAATTTCTCCTTGTGATAGATTCTCAGTCTTTCTTTGTCTTCCAGGACCCAACAATTTTGAAGATTACAAGATAGTTATTTTGTAGAATGTCCGCAACTTGGGTTTGTCTAATGACTTTTCATGATTAGATTTAACTTGTACATATTTGGGCAAGAATACCACAGACATGATGAGCCCTCCTTGGAACACTTTATCAGGAGATACACCATGTCAATAAGTCTTATCACTAATGCTAACCTTGATCATTTGGCTAAGACAGGATCTGCCACATCTTTCCACTTAAAAATTACTTTTTGTCTTTTTGAAATCATAAATATCTTGGGGAGATGATTCCACATTGTGCAAATAATGTTTCTCCTTGAAGTTTTGTGCAATAATATGAGCATTTATTGTAAGAATTATTACCACGGTATTCTTATGGTAAGTTTCTATTTCCTTTTTATTCCTTCTTCATAAATGTAGAACATTTATGAATTGGAAGAGCTTCTCTCTCCCATTTATTTATACATTTAATTATTTGTTTTCATCATTGTAGACTCATTGCTGCTTCTTGTACTCTATTGGTTTTAATCAAATCTGTCATTAACTTTCTCACATTTTGGACATTGGAACTCTTTCAGTTTGGTATCTGTGAGCTGTAGATATACACTCATGCTTTTTGAGGACTTCCTTATTTTTGAACACCACAAGACACTTCAGATTCATCTTGGGATTTTCCTGGCTCACCCCAGAAATTGACTACTTCTATAAAAAAATCGGTTTATTGGAAAATGATATTCACAAACAAAGATCTGGGATTTAGGTGCATTTATTACTTGGATGTCACTGATTCTAGACCCCAGTTCATGCTTTTACCAATATCTTGCTGTCTTAATTGATGTGGCTTTATTCTAAGTATTGAAATTGTATAGGGAGAAGGTTCCAACTCTGTTCTTTTTTGAACATTGTTTCAACTACTAAAGTTCCTTCCACTTTACACGTAAATTTTAGAATCAGTTTGCTATCTTCTACAAAACTACCTTCTGGGACTTTCACTGAGTTTGTGTTTAGCCTACAGATTCATCTGGAATAAACGGACACCTTAACAGTATTGTTTTCCAGATACTTAAACTTTTTTTTGGAGGTGGGGGATGAGACCTCTCTTATACCCTTTACTATGGTTTGCATCTGGAATGTCCTCAGTGTCTCAAGTGTAAGTCTTGGTTACCAGGCTGTGGCATTGTGGGGAGAGGGTGGGAACTTTAGGAGGGAGGGCCTGGTGGAAGGATGTTAGGACCTTGGTTATGTACACTTGAAGGGGATACAAGGACCCCCACCCTTTTCTCTCTCCCTTTGCTTTCTGGCTGCCATGAAGTGAAAAAATCTCCTCTGCCATGTGCTTCCATGATGATGTACTGTGCCACCACTGGCCAAAAGCAGTGGGGCTTAGTGACCAAGGGTGGGAAGCCTCTGAAACTGGGAGACAAAATGACCTTTCTTCCCATAAGTTGTTTAGTCACAGTGAAAGGAACCTGATTAACATATTCTTACTTCTATGAAACTTTGATTTTTGTACACAATTCAAGCCAATGCCTGGAAATCTATTAGTGGAATCTGAATTCAGGATTGATTCTATGGGTTAAAAATAGGTTACAATATGTTGATTTTAAGTCCTTTGGATATAAACCTAGGAGTGGGATAGCTGGATCAAAGGGTGGTTCCATTCTAAGTTTTCTGAGGAATCTCCACCCTGCTTTTCATAATGGTTGCCCCAATTTGCATTCCCATCAGCAGTGTACAAGTGTACCTTTTCCCCCCACATCCACTTCCACATTCATTGTTGCTTGGTTGCTTATATTCTTGATAATTGCCATTCGGATTGGAGTGAGATGAAATCTTACAGTAGTTTTGATTTAAATTTCTCTAATTGCTAGAGATGTTGAACATTTTCTTCCAAATATTTGTTGGTTGATTGTATTTCTTCTTCTGTGAAGTGTTTGCTCAGTTCCTTAGTCCATTTATCGATTGATTTATTTTTTTATGGTGTTAAGTCTTTTGAGTTCTTTAAATATCCTGGAGATTAATGCTCTATCTGAGGTGCATATAGTAAGGATTTTTCTCCCATTCTGTAGGCTCTATCTTCATGTTACTGATTCTTTCCTGTCTGAGAAGAAGCTTTTTAGTTTGAGCCCATCCCATTTATTGATTCTTGATTTTACCTCTTGCACTGTAGGAGACTTATTAAGGAAGTCAGATCCTAGTGATGCAGCCACATCAATGTTTATAGCAACTCAACTCACAATAGCTAAACTTTGGAACCAACCTAGGTACCCTTCAACAGATGAATGAATAAAGAAAACGTGGTACATATACATAGTGGAATGTTATTCAGTCTTAAAGAAGAATGAAATTATGGCATTTGCTGGTAAATGGATGGATCTGGAGAATATCATGCTAAGTGAAGTAAGCCAGTTCCAGAAAACCAAAGGCTGAAAGTTTTCTCTGATATGCAGATGCTAGCTCCTAATAAGTGTGGGGGCAGCGAGGGAAGAATAGAGTTACTTTACCTTAAGTAGTGGGGAGTGAAGAGAGGGGAGGGGGTATCAGGTTAAGAAGAACAGTAGAATTAATCTGACATTATTACACTATGTACATATATGACTACACAACTGGTGGGACTCTACATCATGTACAACCAGAAGAATGAGAAATTATACTCCATTTGTGTATGATGTATCATAGTACATTCTACCATCATGTTTAACTAATTAGAACAAGGAAATACATTTAAAAAATTAAAAGATAGGTCAAATTGGGAAAAAACCCATAATGTTGCACAACACGAAGGTTTGTAAAAAGCATTTCATAGTCATTTTTAATTTGATTTTGTCTTTCCTAAGTCAACAATGGACAGACTGAGGGAAATAAGAAAAAAGTTTCACTGTGGTAGGACAGTAAGGAAACTGATAGCAGAATTTAGCTCTTTGCTTCTAATGCCCTTGATAATATTCACACTAGATAGCCTGCCAAAACTGTCAAAATATTCTGAATTCATTAACTGATAACATTTTTATTTATAAATATTGCAAGTATGCCTCCTGTTTTGTCCCTTCCTTTTTTCCCACCCCATGTGGTTTTTTGGGAGAGAAAACAATACTTCGGATAAGACAGCAAATGAGTGAAATGATTTTTCCACCGCGAATTCATTATTTGTTGGAACTACCTTGGATTCCATTTATTGCAGGGACCTACGAATAATCATTCCCAGTATATCCACTGTGGTTTGGAAACTAAAGAAGACTAGCATATGGTCTTTTTAAAGCCTGTTTATGTTTTTGAAATTTTCAAAAATTAATATATTCACTGAAATCTTCTTTTGACTTCATCTTCTTATTAGGCACACGTTGGAAGGATGCCTTGGTGTTGATTTAGAACCAGGCAGCAAGAGCTCAGGACAGTCTGCTAAAATCTCTGGAGGAATAAATGGACACATTTCACTTTGAGAAGTGAATGTTTCCAATAATGACTTTGTGGAACATTTTCTAATTAAGTAAGTTTTGTTGGGGTGTGGTAGATATGTCCTTGTGATTTTGGTTATTGGTTATCTTGGGTTAGAAAATAAAAGGAATAGACTGAGATTTTTTTAAAAAGTCATTTTCTGACAATGAATTTACTATAGATTTATATTTATTTTCAATTTTTAAAAATTTGTGGTAAAATACACATAATGTAAAATTTACCATCTTAACCATCTTTCATTATATAGTTCTGTGGAGTTGAGTCCATCCATATTTTTATGCAATCTTCACCACTATCTGACTCCAGAACTCATTTCATCTGGCAGATATGAAATTCTGTACCCATTAAAAAATGATTCCCCACTCTCTTCTCCTCCCAGACCCTGGCAACCACCACTGCATTTTCTATCTTTATGATTTTTGACTACTCTAAGCACCTCATATAAGGGAAATTATATGGTGTTTGTCTTTTTGTATCAGACTTACTTCACTCACCATAAGTTCCTCAATTTTCTTCCACGTTGGAGTCCATGTCAGCATTTTATTCCTTCATAAAGCTGAATAATATTCCATTGTAGGTATATACACCATGTTTTGGTTACTCATTTATCCATTGATGGAAATTTGGGTTGCTTCCACATTTTTGCTATTATGAAAAATACTGCTATAAATGGGGGTGTACAAGTATCTCATTAAGATCCTGATTTCAATTCTTTTGGGTGTATTCCCAGAAGTGGAATTACTGGATCATATAGTAATTTTATTTTAATTTTTTGGAGGATCTACCATTCTATTTTCCATAACAGCTATAACATTTTACATTCCCTCCAACAGTGCACAGGGGTTCCAGTGCCCTAATAATATTCCAAGTTCATTTGAGAAGAAGGTGTATTCTGTTGCTGTTGGTTGGAATATGCTCTATGTGTCTGTTAGCGCTAACTGGTTTATGGTACAGTTCAAGTTCTATATTTCCTTCTTTCTGTTATTCTGTAATTGAGAGTAAGACATTAAATTCTCTGACTATTATTGTACAACTTGATTTCTCCCTTTAATTTGTTAATTTTTGCTTTATATATTTTGAAGGTATGTTTGTAAAGACTTAACATGTTTATATCTTCTTTGTCTTGAATCTTTTGGCACTATATCTTTTTTCCCCCATCCTTTCACTTTAAGTCTATTTGTGTCTTTCGATCTGATGTGAGTTTCTTGTAAACAGTATATTTGGATAATTTTTTCAAATAGTCTTTCTCCAATTGCTGTCTCTTGACTGAAAATCCATTTACATTTAAAATAATTTCTGATAAAGAGGGGCTTACTTCTAATTTTTCTATTTGTTTTCTATGTACATTAGAACATTTTTGTCCTTAATTTCCTCTATTAATTTCTTTTTTGTTCTTAATTGAGTTTTTGCAGTGAAATGTTAAATTGTTTTTCTCCTTTCCTTTTGTATATATTCCATAACTATTTTTTTTTTGTGGTTACCGTGGGGATTACATTGGCCATCTTACCTCTAACTAAAGTAATGATTTGAATGTATATCACCTTAACGTTAATAACATACAAAACTCTACTCCTTTTCAGTTGTTGATGTCACGAAATTACATCTCTATACAGTGTATGTTCAAAGATAAAAAATATTTATATACAGTAATTATTTCAGCTATGTATGCAAAATGCAGAGTTACAAACCATAGATACAATAATACTAGTTTTCAAATTAAAAATTAAAAATATATTAGTGTCTGAAGTCATGTAGAAAACAAAAAGTGATATAACAAGCCATTGTTACAATAATACTAGTTTTTGTAATTTTACATGCACTTACTTTTACTGGGATCTTTGGTTCTTCATACAGTGTTAAGTTATTGCCTAGTGTCCTTTTATATCACCCTGCAGGACTCCCTTGAGTATTTCTTATACAGTGAATCTTCTGGTAATTAACCAAATCAGCTTTTTTGATATCAAAAGATTTTTAATTCATTTTTTATTTGTTCTAATTTGCTGTACGTGACAGTAGAATGCAGTTATACATTTTGATGGATCATATATAAATGGAGTGTAAGCTCTCATTTTTCTGATTATACATATGTAGGATCACATCAGTCATGAAGTCATATATGTACATGAGGTAATGACTGTTTCACTCTACTATCATTCCTAACCCCATACCCCTTCCCCTCCTTTCACTACCCTCTACCTAATATAAAGTGACTCTATTTTTTACTATTATCCCCCAAATATTGGGAATTAGTATCTGCATGTCAGGGGTGTGACTTATTTCACTTAGTATGATATTCTCTAACTCCATCTATTTACCAAAAAATGGCATAATTTCATTCTTAGTTAAAGCTGAAAAATAATCAATCCATTGTGTGTGTGTGTGTGTATATGTATATGTATAATATATATAAATATAAATAAATAAATATATACAATTTCTTTGTCCATTCATCTGTGAAAGGGCACCTGGGTTGGTTCCATAGTTTAGCTATGGTGAGTATGCTATAAGCATTGATGTGGCTTCATCACTGCAGTGTGTTGATTTTAAGGCCTTTGGGTATAAACTGAGGAGTGGGATAACTGGGTGAAATGGTGGTTTCAGTTCAAGTTTTCTGAAGAATCGCCACACTGCTTTTCATATAGTTGTTTTCCCATTTTGCATTCCCACCAGCAATGTATGAGTGTACCTTTTTCCCCACATCCTCGCCAACATTTATCATTGATTGTATTCTTGATAATTCCCATCCTGATTAGAGTGAGATGAAATCTTAGAGTAGTTTTGATTTAAATTTCTCTTATTGCTAGAGATGTTGAACATTTTTTCATGTATTTGTTGATTGATTGTATATCTTCTGTGACGTGTCTGTTCAGTTCCTTAGCCCATTTATCAGTTGGGTTATTTGTTTTTTTGGTGTTAAGTTTTTTGAGTTCTTTATATTTCCTAAAGCATTATCCTAGATAATGCTTTATCTCAGGTGCATGTGGTAAAGATTTTCTTCCAGTCTATAGGATCTCGCTTCACATTATGTTTCTTTTGTTAAAAAAAAGCTTTTTAGTTTGAATCCATCCCATTTATTGATTCTTGATTTAACTAGGGGTCTTGTTAAGGAAGTCAGATCCTAGGCAGACATGGTAAAGATTTGGGCCTACTTTTTCTTCTGGTAGTTTCAGGGTCTCTGTTCTAGTGCCTGAGTCTTTGATTCACTGTGAGTTGAGTTTTGTACAAGGTGAGAGATAAAGGTTTAATTTCACTTTGTTACATGTGACTTTCCATTTTTCCAAGCACCATTTGTTGAAGAGGCTATCTTTTCTCCAGTGAATGTTTTTGGCACCTTTGTTTAGTATGAGATACCTATGTTTATGTGGGTTTGTCTCTGTGTCTTCTATTCTGTACCATTGGTCTACATGTCAATTTGGTGCCGATACCATGCTGTTTTTATTACTATAGCTCAGTAGTATAGTTTGAGTCTGGTATGTGATGCCTCCTGCTTCACTTTTTTCACTAAGGATTGCTTTGGCTATTCTGGGTCTCTTTTTTTTCAAATGAATTTCATGATTGAGCTTTCTAGTTCTATGAAAAATGTCATTGGGATTTTAATAGGGACTTCGTTAAATTTGTATAACACTTTTGGTAGTATGGCCATTTTGACAATATTAATTCTGCCTATCCAGGAGCATGGGAGGTCTTTCCATCTTCTAAGCTCTTCAATTTCTATTTTTAGTGTTCTGTAGTTTTCATTGTAGAGATCTTTCACCTCTTTTTGTTAGAGTGATTCCCAAGTATTTTATATTTTTGAGGCAATTGTGAATGGGGCAGTGTTCTTTATTTCTTTTTCAATGGATTCATTACTGATGTATATACATGAGTTTGATTTATGGGTATTGATTTTATATCCTGCTACTTTCCTGAATTCATTTATTAGTTCTAGAAGCTTTTTTGTGGAATGTTTTGGATCTTCTAACTATAGAATCATATCATTAGCAAATAGTGATAGCTTGAGTTCTTCTTTACCTATTCATATACCTTTAATTTCTTTCTTCTGTCTAATTGCTCTGGCTAGAGTTTCAAGAACATTGTTGAATAAGTGTTGTGAAAGAGGGCATCCTTGTCTTGTTCCATTTTTAGAGATAATGCTTTCAATTTTTCTCCATTTAGAATTATGCTGGCCTTGGATTTAGCATATGTGGCTTTTACAATGTTGAGGTATGTTCCTACTATCCCTAGTTTTCTAGTGTTTTGAACATGAAGGGGTGCTGATTTTGTCAAATGCTTGTTCTGCATCTATTGAGAAGATTCTTGTTCTTAAGTCTATTGATATGATGAATTATGTTTATTAATTTCCATATGTTGAATCAATACTACATCTCTGGGATGAACCCCACCTGATTGTGCTGTACTATATTTTTAATATGTTTTTGTATGAGAGTTGCCAGAATTTTATTGAGAATTTTTGCTTCTATGTTCATCAGGTATATTAGTCTGAAGTTTTCTTTCCTTGTGTCTTCGTCTGGTTTTGGTACCAAAGTGATATTTGCCTCAGAGAATGAGTTTGGAAGGGTGCCCTCCTTTTCTATTTAATGGAATAATTTGAGGAGTGTTGGTATTAATTCTTCTTTTAAGGTCTTGTAGAACTCAGTTGAGAATCTGTCTGGTCCTGGACTTTTCTTGGTTGGTATGCTTCTATTTCATTGCTTGAAATTGATCTGTTTAAATTGTGTATGTCCTTGTAATTCAGTTTAGGGGAAACTTTTGTCTCTAGAAATTTGTCAATGTCTTTGAGATTTTCTGTTTTGTTGGAGTATAGATTTCCAAAATAGCTTCTAATTATGTTTTGTATTTCAGTAGTGTCCATTGTGATATTTCCTTTTTCTTCATGAATTTTAGTAATTTGAGTTTTCTCTCTCCTTCTCTTTGTTAATGTGGTTAAGGGTTTTTCAATTTTATTTATTTTTTCAAAGAACCAACATTTTGTTCTGTCAATTTTTTGAATTGCTTCTTTTGTTTCAGTTTCATTGATTTGAGTTCTGATTTTAATTATTTCCTATCTTCTATTGTTTTTGGTGTTGATTTGTTCTTCTTTTTATAGGGCTTTGGGATGTAATGTTAAGTCATTTATTTGCTGTCTGTTTATTCTTTTAATAAATGAGCTCAATGCAATGAACTTTCTTCTTAGTACCACCTTCATAGTGTCCCAGAGATTTTGGTATGTTGTATTTGTATTCTAATTTACCTCTAAGTATTTTTCATTTCATTCTTGATTTCTTCTACTATACATTCATCATTCAATAGTGTATTATTTAGTCTCTATGTGTTACAGTAGCTTCTATTTTTATTTTATTGTTGATTTCTAATTTCAGTCCATTATGATCTGATAGAATGCAAGGTATTATCTCCTTTTTTTTTTTTTGTATTTACTAAGAGTAAACATTCTTCAAGTGCTCAAAGAACTAAGGGAAAATAAGAAGACATTCAAGAAAATGATGTGTGATGGAATTAGAAGGGTGAACAGCAAAGCAGAGGAAAGGGACTAGTGGGAGGAGGGAAGGGAGAGAAGGGGGAAGAACTGGAAAATGAAATTGACCAAATTACATTATGTGCATGTATGAATGTGATAATGAATCTTACTATTATGTATAACTGTATTGCATCAAAAATTAATGTTAAAGAAAAGACAAATGAACACCTGATAGATATGAAAGACATAATTGAGGAAGTATGAGAAAACATTAGTAATCAGGCCGGTGGTAGATATATGTGTATGCAGGTGGTAGATACATGTGTATACATTGAAATATTCTTTCCACTTATACTTGCTTGCAATTTTTTATAAAAAGTTTCTAAGGATATCAAATATTTTATGGAATTTCCAAAAGGGTTAGCAATTGAGGCAAAAAAGAAATAATGATAAATATCTTATTCATATGTTTTTGCACCTTTAAACAGTTTATCCTTAAGAATTTTGGAAATCAGAAGTTCAAAGTGAGTCTCCATGAGCTAAAGTTGAGATGTTAACCTGGTCATTTTCCTTTTGAAAATGCAGTGAAATAATCCATTCTTGCCTATTCTAGCATTTACAGGCCAGCCTCGTTCCTTGTATTCTGACTCGTTCCTCCTGCCAAATTCAAAGCAGATGTATAATATCTTTAAATCTCTCAAACTCCAATTGAGACTTTCTTGTTTGGCCCCTTTAGTTGTGAGGATCCTTGTACTGATGGTGGAAACATCCAGATAACCCAGGTAATCACCTTACTTGAAAGTCAGGTGATGAGCAACCTTGATTCCATCAGCAACATTATTTCTGCTTTACCATACAGCGTAACATTCCTAGAGGTTCCAGGGATTGGGCTATGGACGTGTTTGGGGACCATGATTCCACGATTATCCTGTGGGTAATGTTGGAAGACCGTCTCAGCCCACAGAGGAGTGGTGAGAAGGTAGAATGAAGCCAGAGGGGCAGTGCAGGGGATGAAGGACCCTGGCAGAGCAGAAGGTTGTAGGGTATGTTAAAGATTGGGGACCTCAGCTAATGGGAACCACAGGAGGGTTTCAAAGTGGGGGTGACATGTTGAGACCTATAAGTACAGCCATCTACCCAATATTCAATGAAAAAAATGTGCTGGGGTAAGAGTGGCTTGCTGAGTTGTTCTGGTCATGTTGATGAGAACTGATGGAATTGTGGACCTGGCCATGGCGGTTGGAAAGGACGGGAATAAGTTACTCCTCGTTAACATTGGGAGAAGCGAGAGCTCAGAACTGGGTTCCCTGGGTGGCAATACTCAGGGGTCTTCAACAACCACTTACAGAAAAGGATGGGACTTGGAGAGTGACTGGGATGGGTAGTCAGGAAGGGAAGATCACAGCCTGGAGACCAGGGTTGAACTTGTTCACAAAAAAGCCACTGGTAGGGAAGAAGGACTGCAGTGTGCTTTGGAGCTTCTGGGCTCAGGGAAGACATACTGTCTCCATTAGAGGCTTCCAGCTGATGGTAAGGCCCACCCAGGATAGTTTTTCTCTGGAATAACGTAAGTCAACCCATAGGACTTTGATTACGTCTGAAATATCCCTTCACAACAGTACCTCTTGGGCTGAACACCCGGGAAAATGTGTGCAGGTTACCAGGTAGCCACTATCTTCCCTTCACTCACTAGTTCCTGTGCAAAAATTTCTCTTGCAGCTCATCTCAACTTGAAATATACTAGAAAGCGCAGGACGGGGCCTGTGAGTCAATCCAGGCAAGTTGGTCAGCACCACAAAGCTACTGCAGGAAGGAAGGAGTGAAAGGAGATACAAAGATCCCTGGTTCCAGCCTCTGGAATGGACCTCGGGAGGACAATCATGCTGTGCTGCGGCACCGTGTGTTTTGTAATGGCAGGACACATTTTATTTTATATCTTTTGTTGCTGTCGTGATCCTACACAGAAAAGGCTGGGATGGGAGAGGGTCAGCGTGTGGACGGAGCAGCACTTCAGCATAATAAGCCTCATTATTATGATGTCTTCCCTTTTCCATAGTTGGCTGTGACTCAGCTTCAAGTCTGCAGGACCCGTGAGGTCGCAGGTTCGGGGAACCACTGGAGAACAGCACTGCTGACTGTAGCTTTCCTCTAGGATTTCACGCCTGGTTGTAAGAGTCACACATCTTGAATTCTTGGACTCCTGGACTCTCTATAAAAATGGCATCTACTCTACTCATCTCTCTAGGGTGTTCATAGGAAGCAGGAGCATGTGTTTGAAGAGGATGGTGGGTGGGGGTGGAAGGAAAGCCACCGTCCTAGCTCCTGGGGCACAGGAGCACAATCTTCGGAGGCAGTGGTGGCTCACTGCACTCCCTCTCAGCCAGAGAGCCACCTCATCATCACGAGAAGGGCATGACTTCTTCCAACATCGTCCATGCTCCATGGAAAACATTTGATTGAATATCAAATATTGGAGGAAAAAATGTGAACCACGATGCTTTTAATGCATTTCCTCCAAGTTATGGAGTGTTACAACTTTTAAAATTAATTTACTGAGTATAGAATTTAGGGAAGATGTCTAGAATCACCATATATTGAAGATGAATTGTGCACCTAGGGTTTTTAATATACATATTTTTCTCAACAGTGAATTCAAGTGATGAGCCTTATTATCCATATTTTGCAAATGAAGATTTGCAAAGTCATGCTCTTGAATCATGTCTGTCTGAATGTTTTTCCATAGTGGTACTTGATGGATCTAAACCCTCTTTGGCAGCTTGATGAATTTACTCAGTAATCAGATAACGTATTCATATCAATGATATTCTCTTACAAGTAATATGAAAAACTGTTATCCTCAAGTACTCCATTGCTGAAAATTGGCACAAGACCAAGAACAAACACAAGAACAAACTAATTGGAAAAACATAATGACTAGAATACTAATGAATACTAGTGAAATTGAATGTCAAGTAGTGTAAGTGTCCTAAAAACGATTGTTTGATTTGTTTGTAAATACCTTAGATAGACATACTTGGTGAATAGAAAGATAAATCTGATACAAATTCTGGGCAAAGTAGTTTTATGTATGAATGGGTGCAGAGGATATGATAGATTGTCATAACATATGATAGCAAAAGTCGGGTATCCCAAGAGAAGAAGAGATGAGGCTTTTTGGTAAAGCAGAGAACAGAGATTTATATAATATGCACCAGGTGTCATCATGAGCACTGACAGAGTTCATCTCCTACATTAGGAAACTTCTACATCTAGGCATTCAGTCATTCCACATTTGGGCTAGCCAAGTATGTCTCTGTGGGTTTATATAGTCAAACTGACTGGTATACAGTGGTGCAGGCAGATGCAACACTGTAAATCAAAATATCATCAATTACCTTACAAAGGCAGGATGGTACCTCAAATGCCTTTTTTAACATTAGTTTTTAAATTTTATTTTTGATTGACACATAATTGTACATATTTGAGTTATGATATTTATATGCAAATATACATTGAGCTATGATCAAATCAGGGTTATTAGCATATCCATCATCTCAAACATTTATCACTTCTTGGTGAGAACATTCAGAATCCTATCTTCTACCCACTTTGGAATATAAGCATCATTGTTGACTATAGTCATCCTACTGCACAAGAGGATACCAGAATTTGGTCCTCATACCTTACTACAGCTTTATCCCCTTGGGACAACCTCTCTCTATCCTCCCTCTTGCCTACCTTCTCAGCCTGTAGTAATGACTAGCTTCTGCTTTTGTGAAATCAGGGCTTTTTGATTCCTCACATAAGTGAGGTCATGGGATATTTGTCCTTAGGTCCCTTGTTTATTTGACTTGACACAGGTCGCCACTTGTAGTTTGCCTATTTGTGGTATGGTTTGGGTCTGTTGAGAAACCTATTCTATTCTCAGACTTTGCACCACCATTTGAATGTGGCATAGTGTGTGTGGGGTGTACATGCACTTGCATATGCATGAGACAGACAGGAACAGAGAGAGACAGAGATAGAGACAGTGAGGAGGAAGTAGAGACAGCGAGACAGAGACAGTAAGGGACTGAGCTCACAATCACACTGTCTGGGGATGGAGGAGGGTACTGGCAGACGCTCCATCCAGATGTTGAGGCCTCAATTCTAGTTCCTATACTTCTTCTGAATTACAAGTTATACCCGTATTTTTGGCCTCTCACTCTTTCATGCTTTGTAGCTTCTTGCTACTCTGATTCTGACGATAACTTCAGACCCACACATTCCTAACAATAAACCTGACCATCCATCGACACTGCGCTGTTCTAGCTGGCCCTCACTCATGAGTTCGCTGACCAGATCTGGGTCTTCCCTGCAATTCCAACTTTACAGCTGTCAGCCTACGCCAGGGAAGGATGTGGACAGAACTCACACGATTGCCCGAGGCACGGCAGCTTCAGGGAGAGTGAGGGTCATCTCTAAAGTCAAAGTGCCCATGTGCCAGCTTCACGTTTTAGATGCTGATGAAAAATTTAGAATTTGTTGCCCTTCCGGTTGCTAAAAGCAGTATTACTCACGGTGATTAGGCACCCAAGGAAGCTTACAGAAAGGGACAGAAGTCATAGTCTAAGCATAAGGTTGACCTTACCATCCTAAGTGGAAGGTTTGGTCTTCTTTTCCAGGAAAAGCATTGTTCTCCAAAATCTCAGTCCTTTCCTCAAGTAAGTCTTGCAAGCTAAAACAGTAAGAACACGAGGACAGTGGGACACAAGGACAAAGAAATGTTGCTTCAGTGGAAAGCTCAGAATTGGGGAAGACGCTCTGGACATTTCTTCCCAGGAGTAGGACGCAGGAACCTTTGAAAAGCATGTGATTTGCCGGCACTGAGAATGCTACAATAAGAACAGGGCGTGGGCACAGGGACAGAGGGAAGCATGCTGGTTTGTCCAGCCAGGGAGGCAAAAAACACACCTCCAATTATGGAAATGCAAATCAAAACTGCACTGAGACTCCTCTCACACCAGACAGAACGACGGTCATCAAGAATACAAATAAGTGCTGCAGAGGATGTGGAGAAAAAGGAACACTCTTACACTTCCGGTGGGACTGCAAATGAGGACAGCCACTCTGGAAATCGGCATGGAGGTTCCCCCAAAGACTAGACGTGGAACCACCATGACTCAGTTCCGCCACTCCTCGGTATTTACCCTGAAGAATTAAAGTCATCTTACTACTGTGATACGTGCACACCCATGTTTATAGCAGCACAGTTCACAATAGCCAAACTATGGAACCAGCTTAGGTGTCCATCAATGGACAAATGGATCAAGAAAATGTGATTTTTACACATACATACACACACACACAGTGGAGTTTTATTCAGGCATAAAGAAAATGAAATTATGTCATTTGCAGGAAAATGGATGGAACTAGAGACCATCATGTTAAGTGAAGTAAGTCAGACTCAGAAGGTTAAGGGTCATACGTCATTTATGAACAGTAGAGAGGAAAAAGAAAAACGAAACTGGACTGGAGCTTCTAAATATCAAAGGGAATCAGTAGAGGAAAGGGACCAAGGTGTGGGGGTGGGGAGGAAAGAGGGAAGTGCTGGGGAGTGATATTGGTCAAATCATATTGTTATGCTTGTGCCTGTAGAAATGTGCCAACAACAAATCCCAGCACTATGTACAACTTTATCAATAAAAATGTGGGGAAAAAATGAAAAATTAAAAACAAACCAACAAACGTGTTTCCCAGACTCTCATTATCTGTGTAGTCTTGATTTGCACTTGACCAGAGAAATCCATGTGAGCGTTGGAAGGCAGTAGTGAAACCCAGCAGGGTGCTCAAGGCTGGCAGGCAGCCATGGCTGTCTGTGACCTGCCATTTTGTGGTCTCATGTTGGAGCTAGTTACATGGCTTCACAGATTAACCAGCTGGTGACTCCCTAAATCACCCAACTCTATTTCTGGTCCTTCACTTTCCAGCTTCTCCTATCATTGCTGGAGAGCTAATTCCTCTAGTAAATATCTAACTCCACAGCTTGGAATGGGTCTGCCTCCCTGTTGAGCCCTCTTAGATACAGGCTATGACGGGGACTAGATGTCTTTCTTCAATTCACCATCAAGAGGAATGGCTACAAATCTATCCAGGGCAAGTTCTTGCTTAGTGCTGGGAAAAATGCCAAGTTGGAGCCTAGGTCCCCAGGTGGTGGTGATGGGGGAATGTTCATAAATTACTTTATTCAACATATGTGTTGAAAAAAATGTGCCAGGTATCCTAAGTAGTAAAGAAACAATTAAGTTAAAATAGGCTTACCGTAGAGTTTATTGTCCTATCCAGATCTGTTTCAGAATGAAAGGGGACACCATGAATAAATGTATCAGAAAACCAGGCATAAACAAACTATGCTAGCTAGACAAACCAGGATACAGATTTTAAAAAAGAAAAAATCCCGCTCTGGTCCTCAGAGCGATTGCATAATTTAAAAACCATCTCATGAAGAAGTGTACACTTGTAAGAATAAAAAGGGCTAAGAAGGAGGGGTCCACAGAGTTGACTTGACACTTTGCAGGATGATTGACATGCTCTAGGGAACTGAAGAAAGACTGCCCACTACAGTGAGATCCCTGCTCTTTCCTTCCCTCTCTCCCTCTCGCTCTCCTCCTCCTCCTTCTTATCATCATTTCCATTTCCATACCCCTCTCCCCTTCTTCACCATCATCATCATGACGTCACCATCTCCATCTCTCTTTCCCTCTAGTCAATGTCACACAAGTGTTGATAGAAAAGGAGTCAGCTGGAGTTACTGAGAGTGCGTATCCCTCCCACGGGGAGTCAGTGTGCAGGCAGAGACCATAGGAAAGTAAGATGTTCGTGAGTCGGGGTTCATCTATCCTGGATCTGGTTCTTATCCTTCGAGGTTAATCTGATTCAGGTGCACGGGTCCTGACTTGGCGGGAGTGAGCTCTGTCCGTGGATTCTGTTTTGATCTTTATCTTTTTGCTTTTGAACCAGAGAATTTGGTCTGAACATTGGCTTCACTGTTTATTAGCTGTTGGACAAGTTATTTACTCCCTTTTACTCTCTTTAGCTTCAATTCTCCTCTGTAAGATGGTTATCATAATTGTAATACACCTCGTAAGGTTATTTTAGAGATAGGAGTATAAATGCTTAGACAGTGCTCAGAACATAATACTCTTCATATAAATGTTACTTCTTGTCATTATCGTGATTATGAGTATGATTTTTATTATTATTGGGTCATAAAAAACTTCTCAGGGAAACGTGGAATATTTTTTCATATAGCTTTTCCTTGAAGAACAAAAAGATATATCATTGTTGAAATGCTTCCAGATATCCTTCATTTCTGCACTTATGGATTCTACAATATCTACAATCAGAAAAATGAGAAATCATATTCAATTTATGTATGATTTATCAAAATGCATAAATGCATTCTACTGTCATGTATAACTAATTAGAACAAATAAAACGATTTTAAAAAATGATTGTTATCAAAATGTCTAAAATGCTCCAATCACGAAGAAAAGAAATTGCCTATATTTCTACATCTTAGAGATAAATACTACTAACATGTTGATGTATTTTCTTTCTATCTTCTGCTCTGCATTTTTATGTGTTGAAGGGTGTAACATATTGTATACATACAGAATTTTTCATTTGTTGTTTTTGTCTTAAAATTATACATGTTGATTACAAAGAAAAAGTAAAAATGTTTACAAAATTGATACTCGAAGCATTGAAAATCTACAGATGTTACTATTTTGGGTACTTTGTCCTATGATTTTGGAGAAACAGTGGAAATCAAATGTGAACACTTGTTTTTCTGCATCATTAACGAGGGGACAATTATAAAATGATCCCGTGTGAAAAAATTTTGTAAAGAATTGTTTACTAGCAACTAGTACCAGTCCCTGAGTAGACTTTCTAGGCTTTCCTACTTAAAAATCTCCAATCACTACCATCTTTATCATGAATTTTAAAGAGGTCATAACTTATTACTCAAGTCACTTGAGATACCATTGGGCCTTATGTTATCTGTGAATATTTGCTTTCTTTTCTTGAATAAAGAAAACAAATAACATTTTTAGTATTTTTTTAAATTCAGTGTCCCAAATATCCAAGAGTTTACCTATGGTCGGCAAGGGTTGGTTAACAAATAAATTCAGTTATTATTGTAGGTATCATCAACCGTGGTTTTGGGGTGATCATTAAAACTACTTCTGAATGAGTTAAAACAAAAGGAGCTTTCTGGGGTGAAGCTTCTCTCCTGACTGGCAGTGGGCCTGATAACACTAAATTCCTCTGAATTCTGAATGCAGAGGATGAGAAACCTCCACAAATTCTCTTCTGCCCTTCACCTGCATGCCCAGTTGTCTGCAAAGGATGGAATAAAAAGAGAAGCCAGACAGCTGTGGTCTGGGTCCACTGCAGACAGCTCTAGAGTTTGCTGACAGTTAGGGGTAGATTTTGATTAATTTCTCGCCCAACTGAAAATATTCCACATGCAAGGGTAACTTTCCCAGCAATTGGGTGCTGACGTCTTTCTCCTGGGCTGCTTTATGCCGTAACTTGTGCAGGCTGTATTCTGTCCTCTCCATAGGTGGCCAGTTGTCTTCTGGCGCTTGGAGCTACAGAGGAGATTAATTGCCAAGGACAACTTTTATCCAACCCGATGTAGACATTTCTACAATTCTATTTTTGAAATTCATAACTTCTTCCAGGTGTACCTTGTTATTGTTTCTGGAACACAGGAATCTCTTTAAATTTGTATCCTCAGATTTTAAAACTCAACTGAAGTTTATAAACATCAAAGTTGTTTTCTCAAATATATCTGAGTGTCGCTTCTGTGGAAGGAGATCCTCCAGGTTCTCTTCCATGTCACTTCCTCTTTGCACTTTGTCAATCCCTTGTTTCATCGCTTCCAGGAGGAAATTGAACTGTATAGTTACGTCGTTCACTTCCTTGTAGTAATTTCCAGGGCTGTTCGTCTGCTGTTTATGTCATTGTGTTTTTTTTTTTTTTTTTGCTTAGGCTTTTCTCTCCTTCCAGCTTTTTCTTATTTTCCATCATGATATTTCCTATGGCCATATTTTCCAACTTTTCTTGGGAGTTTCTTAGATTTTTAAATTTTTAAAGAATTATTTTTCCCCTGAGTTTTTGAATGAAGTTCCCTTCATCTGAATGAGTTGCATATGATCCCAGCTTTACAGTTCATGCATCCTCCAGTGATCTGAGGTGCAACCAGGTCCATTGTTCATGTGCAAGTGGGATGTAGATTAGTTTCTGGTTCTGTCTCTGTGGTTGCTGGTCAAGGCTTTGCTGATAATTTCTGTTCCCCTTCCTGCTGTTCTGAAGTTTACAGGACTCCTTTGGTTTCTGGTTTTCAGCTGAGCTCAACTAATAGGAATCTCCAGCATGAGTTTAGAGGAAGAAAGGAGAATAAGGTCAGGATCCTGCTTCCTTGGGCCCCTTTCCTCAGGTCACTGATGTCTTGGCTCAAGGTCAGAGATCCTCCTAAGGTACCCATCTTGTACAAATCTTTTTGTCCAGATCCTGGAAACTGCTCCCCTTTCCCTTGCCCCTTCAGGACTATAGGTAATGACAGCTTGGCTGTTTCAACTTCTACTACCAAATTTGGTTTCCTCTATTCAACCTATACTTTTTCATATAGTCCTTTATTAACCTTTCTGTGATAGTTAATTTTATATGTCATGTTTTCCAGGCTGTGGTGCTCAGTCTTTTGGTCAAGTACTGATCTACATATTACTGTTAAGGTACCTGTGGATGTGACTAACATTTATAAATTTAATGAGAAGAGCAGATGACCCTCTGTATCATGGGTGGGTCTTAACCAATCAGTTGAAGACCTTATGAGCAAATGCCGAAGTTTCCCAGAAGAAGAAATTCTGTCTTAAGATAGTGACGCAGAAATCCCACCTGAATTTCCAGTCTGTCAACCTGCCTTATGATTTCAGACTTGCTAAGAGTCATGATTATAATAGCTGATTCCTTAAAATCTCTCTCTCTCATTACCTCCCCACCCCCAGCTCTCTTTTTTCAGGATATGGATATCTGATTGGAGGGCACCCTGTCTGTTATAAAATTCTTGGTAACTAAGGCTCAGAAAGGTACATACTTTTCCTGCCCAAACCATTCCTTCATTCTTTGTCTCCACAACTCCTTTGGTGCTGTTCCTTATCACTTATTATCCCAGGCACTAGGCTCTGTGGCACTGCACACTGGCACACATGGTTCTGTTCTTTGGGTTGCTTTAAAACTCCCAGCAGGCCTGGAAAGCACTGAGATGAAATGCAGTTGGCATGGTGGTGCGTGCGGGAGGTGCTGTGGTGTGTCTTCGTCCCTGTCGCTTCCTTGTTTGGAAGGCTTCTGTAGAAGCCTCCTCCAGGCTGTGAGGAAAGGTGGGTCCACATGAAGAGGAGAGGCAGTTGGAAGGAGATTTCTGGGGAGCAGAGTTGCCTGTGTGGATCAGTCGGGGTTTTCTAGAGAAGCAGAACCCACAGGCTATGCACAGACAGGTAAGAGGATATTTATTATGGAATCAGCTCCCATGCTTATGTAGACCTGGATGTACTGTATGTAAGCTGGAGAATCAGAAAAGACGCTGGCATAACTTGGTCCAAGTTTGAAGGCCTGAAAGCTGAGGGGTGTAACTTCCAGTTGAAGGCCAAAGGCCTGAGAATGAGGGGTACAAGTCCTGGACTCAAAGTCCTAGGAACCAGAAGCACTGATATCCCAGGACAGGAGAAGGAGGATTTCAGCCCACGAAGAGAGAAGAATTCACCCTTTCACCTTTTTGTTCTATGAATGCCCTCAAGGGATTAGCTGATGCCCACCCACATTGGGAGTGTGCTTGTTTTACTCAGGCTACTGATCCAAATGCTAATCTCCACACAGACACACCCAGAAGTAATATTTGCCAGCCATCTGGGCGTCCCTTATCCTAGTCAGGTTGACATATAATATCAACCATTGCCCTGTGCAAATGGGATCCATCTACTATATGTGTATATTGGTTTCCCCAGTCTTTTCTTCCTGGCTCTCTGGAGCTTGAAAGAGAGAGGTTATAGGAGGAGGAGCCACTGTCCCTAGCTGGCCCTGCTCTCCAGGATGTTTCTGTGGCTGGCTCGGGGGAACTTTGCGAAAGTGACCTTCCCTCTCGGAACATCACTTTCAACTGTCCCTTCTTCTGGCTCAGAAGTTTTCTGGGAATATGAGTCTCCAATGAATCCAGGTGGAAAGGAACTGCCTAATCTTCAAACTCATACTTAGGTCTTACTTGACCTTCCCCTGCAGAAGAGAAATTCCATCCTATTTTCTGTTGGGTATTATCCTTGCCTTTTCAACCCAAAAAAGACACTACATCCATTTCCATGTCTGTTATTGTAAATTCCCTCAATTATAGAAATGTTGCACCAAGTCCTGGTTTTCAGAACTACCATGCACCTTTATCAATATTTGATTAATGATTGATCTTTAGACAGAACTTCACAGACAGTGAAGCAAAATTTTAGAGGACATTAGGAGAGGTTTTTTTTTTTTTTCCTTTTCTGGAGCTGGTAGCCAGATGTCATTTTAAAACCAGAAGTCTGAGTCCATCATTGTTGATAAGGGGATGAGATTCAATTTCATTTATGAAAGTTATGTCTGCTTACTAAATCAGATGCTTGATTGAATCAAAGAAGGCTTTTCTTGGATGCTCTGGATAATTGTCTCAGTTCTCCATCTAGTGCACATATATTGTAGAAATGGTGTTCGAGGGGTTGGGGGATGGTAGGTCTAATTGGCAAGTCTGGTTTTATAAGCAGACTGCTTTCATCTTGCTCTTCTTTGGAAATAATGAGGTTTGTAAAATCACTGTAAATATATGTCTGAACATGTAACCCTTCCCACCCCTCTCTCCTCGTGATTTCATAAGCAGCTGGTGTTACCATGGCAGTTGAACAGAATAAGCTGGCTCCTTTCGGGACATCTGTGTTCAATATAGACTATCTGGCACGCCTGTGTCCCTTCTCTGTGTGTAACATGATGGAAAGCAGGCTCAGAGTTTTGGGTCCTTGCCCCATGTACTTCTCTGTATCAAGAAGTGAACAGCCACTTCCTTTCCAAGTCTCATAAATGCTACAAGGATTTTCATTTTCCATCAAGAAGATGGGATTTTCTTTCTCCCTGTGTTCTCAGAAGTCCTTGCAGTTGGCACTGTGCAGAAAGTAAAGAAGAGGGTTCCATCTGCTCCACAGCCCCATAATTCCCCAATGGCAAGTCCCAACTTTTCATTTTGGTTTTGTAAATAAAAACAATAGACATCAAACCAACCATAACTGATACCCAAAGTTGAGCAAGACTGGTTGATGGCTTCGTGGGAAGATCAAATTCATACCCACATCCCAGCTTTGTTCTCCATGTCCCTTCTTTTTGACTTTCCCATTTAAATCAGTCAACTGTTAAAGTAGTCTTAGTATATTCTTGCTCATAAATTCTGATGAGTTATTTCAGAATAATCATAAGTAGATTCATCTACTTTAACTTGATCTCATCCCATTTAGAATGAAGGAGTTTACCGAAGGAGAGTCTAAAGTCTGCTATGGTGGTTCTCAGTGTGTGGTCCTCAAACCAGCAATTCCAGTGCTGCTGAAGCACATTAGGGATGCAGATTTTCAGGTGTCATCACAGATCTACAGGAGGGGCCCTGCATCTGTGTTTTAACAAGGCTTCCAGGTGATTCCAAGGCATTCTGCAATTTGGGGAACTCTGGTACCTAAAACACAATTGATGTCATTGAAATGACATCGATCTCTTTCCAGTGTGTTGCTTTGGGTGGTGACATGGTAACCCTGCAGTAGATCTATTTTTTCCATGAGGACTCACCTAAGTTACCTTCTGTAATAAATCCTCACAACAATCCCACGTGGTAGGTTCTATTATTCTTACTTTCAAGATGAGGAAACCGAGGTTAATTACTTTGTTCAATGTCACCTGGCTTAATCAGCAGGGAAAATCAACTCAGGCAAGAAATCTGGGGCTTAGAAACATACATCCCTGTCAGGTTCCATGGCATACATGGTAATCTCAGTGGCTTGGGAAGCTCAGACAGGGAGATCACAAGTTCAAAGCCAGGCTCAGCAACTTAGCAAGACTCTGTCTCAGAATAAGCAATAACATGGGCTGTGGATATGGCTCAGTGGTTAAGCATCCCTGCATTCAGTCCCTGGTACCAAAGAAAAAAAAAAAAAAAATAAGAAATATTCGTCCCTACCTGGGTTTACAGGATCAAGGAAGGAGCATGGCATTTTTCACAAGGAATCCAGGGACATTATGCAGGGAGGATTTGAGACTAGGACTGTTCCAGGGTGTGAAGATAAGGGAGCGTCTCAGGAAAAGTAGACTAGGACACAGATTTATATAGTAAAAAACTGTGCTCTGTGGCATGTGAGCCTCTTTGTCCCTTGAATCCCACTCACGCACAGCATGGGTTTCTGTAGTTGAGTCCATTTCTCCATGTTGCAGATCACACCGATGGAATACTTCTATTTTCCTCCTTCTGAAACACTTCTCCTAAATTTTAGTCATCCAGGTTTGTTGTCATGGATGATTAGAAAGTTCTGTATTACTGTGGATCAAGAATAAAGCTCCTGGCTAACTGGAGTTTTGAGGGATGAGTTCAAGTGTGTCAGCTAATCCTGCCTGTGAGTTTGCTCATGGACTTTAGTTAGAGTTCAGTTTTCCGCGCCCTGACCCTGTGATGGGAACCCATCTAAGACGGTGGGCTCTCATTTATCTAGAGGGAGACCAGACAGGAAGGTCAAAGATCCTCCTGGTTTGTCAACTGGAAGCAGCACCACACTGTTTATGGTATCATTCTTAGGAGAACCTTATTGTACTATTTTGGGTCCTTATGATTTGAACAAAATTTTCAGGAAAGGTTCAGTAGGGCAAAGGGTGGAGTTATGACCTATTAAGACTCATCCCTCCCCTCTTTTCCATTGGTTTTCACCCGTCATGGGGTTAGTTCTTTCTTAGTGCCAAACTTGGACATTCCAAGTCATTGAAGGTCTTCTTGACCTTCTAGGACAGGTGAGCAGGACCCATCAGCCTGGGCTCCCTTTTCTGTCATATACACTCACCTCTTCCATGAGTACTTGCCAGTTTGGGGACCCATCTTTCTCAGCTGGGTGTGGTCTACCCTGCTGAATCAACTGTCCAGTGCTCCTAGCTAAACATCCCCACAGCGTGGCTGTGGTGGGGCCACTTCTGTGTCCACTAGTTAATGCCACCAGAGATATCTGCAGTAGTTAGACCCTCTGTCAAAGTGACCAGGTCCCTCTGAGTCATGGCTACTTCTCTTTGCCCTAGGCCTCCCTGTCACGACCAGACCACTGCCCTCTTCCATGGGTCAAAACAGAACAAAACAGAACAGGCTATGGAGTATAGTTACTCAGGGCTGAGAATATGAACACACTTTGCCCTGTCTTCTCAATCTCCATGTCAAGATGTTGACCTCATTTTCTCCCAGGAACCATTATTGTTGCTATTTGGGAGCCAGCTTCTTTGAGTAGGAGTGTGATGTGTTACCTACAGAGGAGACCAAATCTCAAAGAATATGGTATTGTTTAAAATGAAATCCCAAGAGATTAAGTTAATGCTGAATGTTTCCAAAATGGCATCAAACCCAGCTAATTGATTCCTCAGTAAGTGAACCATTTACCAGAATGGGATCAGGCAGCAAAGCCATTCCTGACCCACAGTGTCTCACAATTATGCTTTAGGTGTGCTATTGTTGTTAAGAGTATACCACCTTGTTATTCAGAGGTACAGATTCTAGAGAGTTTTAGAACAGAAAGAAAAATAGAAAGGATTCTCACAAAGTTCTGGTATAATACTCTCCTTTGTAGAACAATGTTATGAAACTAGAAAACAGTATATTTTTAGCACCTTTTCAGGAAATAGGCTATTCTGGGCTTAGTAGTCATACCTTTCACAGGAGGAACTTATGTGCACCAAGAACTTCATTGCAATAAAAGAGGGAATCAATCCATACTCCATCAATGCTTTAATCCAAACCTCACCACTTTGCAGTTATATTCAAAGCTCTTGAGATCATGAGGGGCATTGGAGGGGGCCGCAGCAATGTCCTGATGAAGAATCCAGAAAATCATACAAATAAGTGAGCAGAGTCTTTCTGGAGATAGCTAGGGCCAATTTGGTGAGCAGAACTTGAAGGCAGATGGAAGGTCCTTCTGGATGCAGACTGCAGACCCTGGTGGTGTGCAGACAGTTTACTTATTGCTCATGCTTTCAGCGGGCTTGGGGGTTGACCAAGCACTTTCATCTATCATCTCTCACCCTGCAGCCCAGGAAAAGGAGCTGGTCAAATCCCCACAAGTGTGAAACAAGACTGCAGAGAAGAAAAAAAATATCATTTCCCCATTACTCTCCTAAGTTAATTGGCAAGAGTCCTGCAAATCAGACTGACAAAAGACAGATTAATAAGAGAAAAATAAGTGGAGGTTCATTAACACGGGCATTGTGTATCCACCTGGGGCATTCAGAGAGGAGCAAAGGGGGTAGGATTTGAGGTCTGTATATCTCACTTAGGGGAAAGAGAGGGAGAGAAAAGCAAATCACTTTTAGGAACAAGAAATGGGTTTTCAAGAAAAGAGAAGGGAGATAGGGTAGTTTATGACAATGTCTGGGTGTGTTGCAGACTTCTCTGAGAATAGATTTGAGCTGCACCAGGGGGTGGATTTGTGACAGTGAACTGCTTTGGGAACCTCCGTTCTTAGGCAGAGAGAGATTTCAGGGACTCAAATCCCATAAGCAAAGAATAATTCTTATGCTGAGGTGGCATTTGGGGGAATGGCATATCATGATCCTTCTCAAGACAACCGAGGATGGAAAGATGCAGTGAGCTGCCCCTGGTGATGCAGCTCACAAGGCACAGAGCTGCTGCTTCTGCCCCTGGCCTCTAGGTGTCTTTAGGACTCCAGAGATCTCAGCAGATGGTGGTGACTACCATATGTTGACCATTGCTTCTTTGTCCCAATGAAATGATGAAGGAAGCAGTCACAGGAAGCAGCTTGTCACAGTAGAGGGGGGAGGAGTGATGTCAACGAAGAATGACTTTTTTGCAGTCACCGTTCACACTTCCTGACCCCTCTAGCCAAAAGATAGCAGCTGACACGCTGCACTCCCTAGTCCTGCGGTCACAGGGAGCACTGGGAATGGACGCTCCCTTCGGCAGGGTGTCAGGTAGTGGATGTCTGGCACCCGTGTACTCGAGTCAGCAAACGTTTCATTCTTATTTTCTTCATTGAAAGTCTTGCATCCCAGTATGGGTGGGTTTGATGAGATCTCATGGAAAAACATCACCTGGTACATTTACCAGAGATCCCAAGAGAACAGATCTAAGTCCCCATTTATCAAGGCTGGCCACTGGCATAACAGCGTGGAAATATTTGGAATAGCTCTATCTGCACTACGTTCTGGTCATTCTAAGGATGATAATAGAAGCTGAGTGTCAACAGTAGTGCCATCTTTAGATGCATAAATATTTACATCCCCTTTATAAAAAGGAAATACTACCATAGTTTAAAAAAAAAAAGAAAAAAAAGAGCCAAAGGAAAAGAGGAAATATTTGTGTGTCTTTAACTTATCTCCAGGGAACAATGTTTTCCTCATTGTGAATTCCCACCCATCTCCTCTCCCCACTCCTTTCCAACAGTACTCACTTTGCTAAATCACAGGATCAAGTTAGAGCTGCAAATGTCTTCCAGCCATGATTTCAGCAGGTCTGTATCACTGCAAGCATATCACCTGGGCCAAGAAATGCTCCCCTGTCTCTCAAGAAAAAAAGAAATACAAAGGACATATCCATCAGGTCATAAAGTGAAGACTGCTTTGTGATGCCTGTATCGCAAGGTCTTCCTCCACCTCTCCCCCAACCCCACACAGGAGATCGATGGCTTCCTGCCTCTCTGTGGGTTTAGGAAAGCAACTTAATACATGCAGAGATTCAAAGTACTTTCAAAAGATGAACAGAAGATGAGAGTTGGTGGGTTCAGTAAACTTGGAGGAGAGACCCTTGGGTCTTAGCGAACACAATCTTCTCTGTGATATTTGTCCCCCATCCCTCCATTAGCATGACGCCATCTAGGGAGGTTCAGAGGAGTGAGCTGTTGATCAGCTAACTGGGCCTTCATTGCTGCTCTGTTTTGAATACAGTTAGTCTCCTGAAAAACCCAAGCTGGGGCCTGGTCCCCAGTGTCACAGTGATGAGATGGGGCCTTTCAAAGGTGACTGGATCTTTAGGGAGGATTAATGCTTTCCCCCAACCCCAGGAGGGTGTTCTCACTTTTGGAGGACTTCATAAGTTTAGATTTCTTTTTTTTCCCCCTTCTTATATTCCTCTCTTGCTATGTGATGTCTCCTCCATTCATGCCTGCTTCTCTTCCACTTTCTGCCTCAAGGTCCTCACAAGAAGCTGACCAGACGCCAGTGCCATACTTTTGGGCTTCCAGAACCATGAGCTAAAGAAATCTCTTGTCTTTATAAATTACCCAGACTCAGATATTCTACTATAGAATAGAAAATGGACTAAGACAGACACTATCAGAAGTTCCCTTGGGGGCGTGGCTGATACGTTGCTATGGTTTCAATATGGTTTGAATGCCCTCCAGTGTGGAAATCTAATCCCCATCGTGAGGTATTCAGAGGGTGGAAACTTAATCCAACTAATGTGCTTAGATGTAGGGTTTTGGGAAGTGAGTAGAATAAGGTAAAGTCAACAGAGTGGAGCTCCTATGATTGAATCCTGGTGGCTTTAACAAAAAATAAAACCCACATCAGACACACTTACATACCTGCCCTCTCTGTCTCTTGAATTGCAATGTTCTGTGCCACCCAGGGACAAAAAGGCCATCAACAAATGAGGCTGGCAGAACTTGCGCTTCCAGAATTGTAATGCAATAAACCTCTTTTCTTTATAAAGTAGCCTGCCTCCAGTATTTGTTACAGTAATAAGAACTGGACTAATGCATACTCATGAGCATGATTGATTTCTTCTACTCTATTCCCCATCCTCTATATAATTTCATAACTTCAACAAAATTGTGACCAATTATGGCTCGACACTGGTTATGAAATAATTGAAAGCTTTAGCTTTTACACTTATGTGGGAGGATATAACAGAATATTCATATTCTAGGGATACCATCACTGAGTAGCAGGTAGTGGGGATCTTAAACAATGGGAATTGATTCTCACAGTTTTGGAAGTTGGAAGTCCAAGGTTGAGGTGTCTACAACATAGTTTTTTCTGAAGCCTATCATTCTTTAGATTGGCCGTGTTCTCCTTCTATCCACAGGGTCTGCCCTGTGTATATGTCTGTGACAAATTTCCATCTTTTTATAAAGACACCGTCATAGGATTAGGACCCTCTTGAACTTGTTTTAACTAAGTTACTTCCTTAAAGACCCTTTCACCAGACACAGCCACATTCTGAGGTGCTGGGAGTTAAGGCTTCAATTTATGGATTTGTGGTTTGTGGGAGGGGGCAATTCACCCCACAGGGAATGGCGTCCAGTTAACTCCAAGCTCAGAGGAGGGACAAATGTGCATCTTAGAATGGCTCCGTGACTTTCCAGAAAGAACACAGATGAAAGACACATTCCCCAGATAGCAGAGGGGTCAGCTGAGTGTCCTGCACCTCTAGCAGTGTTGCTGGGACTATTGGTGGATGATGACAGAGATGATGGTAGTGACTGAAGGCAGCCCGGCTCTTCCTCAGAGTGACAGTCTTTGTATAGGTAGACCTTAGCTTTGGAGCCAGAGTCAAAAATTATTTGCTGAAGCTGTCATAATTTACCCTGGATTGGAATCTAAATCTTGCCTACTTTGAAAGGATTGGAGGGAGTGTAAAACTTTAAACACAAGGAAAATTTAAAAGAGACTAGCAACCCTGTGAAAGTCTTTAGAAGGAATAGATGTTACCTGGAAAGAGCTAAAGATAATAGTTCAGTCCTTAATTCCTATTAGGATTTCCTATAAGCAGAGGAAGACAAAGAAACACACTGAGGTAAGCCATCTTCATGGGTTGTTAAGAGAAAGCAGGGAAACTTGTCTGCCGAGTAAATCTCTTTCCTGGAACTAAATCCAAAAAAAAATTTATTATGTGAGACATTCTGCAGAGGCCTAAATGAATTAAGAGTGTCAGATGTTGGATAAGAGATGGTGGATTGCAAAATATAGAACGTCTTCAAACAGGTTTAATGAAAGTAATTATTTATAATGAAAACTGCCTTATAGCTAACCATAGTCACATAAAGGGAACACTTGGTGTAATTCATATCTTTGGGGAAATAAAATCCTTACAAAACCCCCTCCCTGTGATGATTGCCATGACTGGGAGTGGGAGAAAGAACCGTGAGCTATTGAGTAAGCCACCCTATTGCAGCAAAGCCCGAGCCTGCCTCTTGGTACATGCGATCCGTGTCCAGAGATGATCAGGGCTCAGCAGCTGGCAAAGTTGAATGGCTTTTCCAAAGAAAGTGCCAAAGTTTCTCTCTTTGTATGTATTTTCATTTTATCTGTTTTCTCTTGTCCTATTCCTTGTTCTCCATCTCTTCCTCCTCTTCCCCTTCTCTTGGTTTCTCAGAAAGAGGGTCCAGAGGGCCGATTGATGATAGGACTGAATAACAAAGAGTGAGTGACTCTCAGAAGGAGAGGCCAGATATTGGGTCCAGCCAGTCTGCAGGTCATTCCCCAAAGGCTGCCAGATCTTGGGATTCAAGGCATTCTTGGGCTCCTCCCACCTGGGGTCAGGTCAGTCTGCGTGACCAATAGCAGAAGGAATGGAGTCTCATTCCAAGAAGAAGTCGTTACAAACACATCTTCCTGTTCCCTGCCCATGCCCTCTTTCTTGGATCACTCACTCTGGGGGAAATGAGGGGCAGTGTCTTGAGCAGCCCCATGGAGAGCCCCACCTGGTGAGGAGCTGAGGCCTCTGCCAGCAGCCACTAAGTGAGGTTGGCAGTGAATCCCCAGCCCATCCAGCCTTCAGGTGATGACACCCAGGGGCAAGATCTTCATGGAGAGACCTTGAGCTGGAGCCACCCTGCTAAACTGGCCACGAATTCCTGATCCATAGAAACTGCAAACTGATATATGCTTGTTGTGTTAAAAGACCAAATTTGAGAGTCATTATTAATCTGTAGTTAAAAAAAAAAAAAAAAACAACTAATAGCAGCATTCAATTTCTAATTGTTTGAGTTGCCACCATGCAAACACATCCTCTCTCTGGCTGCAATGTGTCTTCTCAGAGAAGCTTTTCCTCACCATTCACCTACAACAGCACTCATCCTAACCTACTTAGCTCTCGTCTGTAGTTTTTATCACCATCCTATTTCATTGGGGTTCATTAGTTCTTTGTCTCTTGCAAGAGTAGGGAATTGTCTGTTCTGTTCAGCTTTTCAAAAACTAAGAAAGTACTTGGTATATAGTTGGTGCTCAGTAAATATTGGTTGAATAAATTAAATGATTAATCAAATATTTGGCTTACAATGACTCATCCAGGAGAGATGACCAGAGGGGTCTAATAAGTACAAAATCAGCCAAACTCTAGGCAAATGGGGGAGGGAAGTGTTAAGCAATCTCTTTCTAGAAACTTCCTAAGTCAGAGAACAGATAGAAAATGGTGAGCTCATAATTTCTGTAAGGAGGTTTGGTTGGAGGCAATCTGGCTGAAGGTGAACTTCCACTGACTCTTCGATTGAGAAAAGCTCACATGTCCACAACAAAGAAAGTGACTTGAAGAAGGCTGCCTGCAAGCCTTCTGTACATTATCAACTCAACTGCCACTGTGGACAGGGGCATGGACCTCCCCTCAGAACAGGACGGAGCCTTGAAGGTCTGTCATGCAGCTAGTACACACTTGGCTCTGTTTAATTGACCCGGCTGACAAGTCCAGAGTATGTACCAGCTAGGTTGGAGTCATTTTGACTGTCCTTTGTCTCAGTCTGCACACAATCCATAAGCGAATCCTTTTAGTGTTCCCTTGGGAACACACCCAATCTGACCCATTCTCACTACTCCCATCTCTACCACCCTGGTCCAGACTATTCTCAGATCTCAAGTTTTGCAACAGCTTTCTAGCCAGGGTCCTGGCTTTTACCTTCATGTCACTTAAGTTTGCTTCAATGGAGAACCAGAGATGCCTTTAAAATATGACAGCAATTGTATCACTCCTATTGAAAATCCTCCAGTCTTACTAAGAGGAAAAGTTACATTCCGTACAATGTCACCAGCCTCTCATGGGCTCTGCTATGAATGCTGAGACCTCCAACTCCCTCCACACTGCCTCACAGGCTTTCTGTTTGGGCCAGGCTCCTCTCCTTGTAGCTCCTGACACACCCCAGGAGGCCCTTTGCTCCTGCCTCAGGGCCTTTGCATTTACTGTTCTGGATGTGTGGAAATTTCCTCCTGGAGATATCTCCCCTGTACCTTTTCCTCCTTCAAGCCTTCTCCATCACCAAGTGTTCAGTGAAGACTTTCTGACCATCTTCTTAGAATTGAGTCCTCTCCAAATTATACCTCTTCTCTTCCTCCTCTGTGTAAATCTGCACCATACAACTTTTTATCTCCAGCCATATCCATGCATATTCTCAGATATATATACACAGGCACACACATATAATTCATTGGTTTTACTTTGTTTTATTCCCTGTCTGCCCCTAACTAAAACACACACACACACACACACACACACACACACACACACACACACACTTTTTAAATTTTAATCTGAGCTGGGCATGGTGACACATACCTGTAATCCAAGCCACAGGTTGGATTACAAACCTCCTTCCTCAGAAGAGGAAGGAGGTTTGCAAATTTGAGGATAACCTCAGCGATTTAGTGAGGCTCTAAGCAACTTAGCAAGGGCCTGTCCCAAAATAAAAATTAAGAGGGCTAGGGATGTGCCCTGGGACTCAATCCCCAGTACTACTACCACCCACTACTACTACTAATAACGATAATGATAATAATGTTAAAATTCAAGGTCTGAGTTTTTAGCATCTATTATGGTTTGAATGTGAGGTGTCCTCCAAAAGCTCATATGTGAGACAATGCTAGAAGATTCAGAGGAGAAACGATTGGGTTATGAGAGCCTTAACCCAATCAGTGAATTAATCCTCTGATACAGGGGTTAACTGAGAGGTAACTGAAGTGGTGGGGGTGGCTGAAGGTGGTGGGCATTGGGGGCATGAATTTGGGCTATGTATCTGTATCTGGCACATGGAGTCTCTCTCTGCTTCCTGATCATCATGTGAGCTGCTTCCCTTCACCATTCTCTTCTGCGATGATGTTCAGCCTCCCCTTGAGCCCCACGAAATGGAGGGACTCATTTCGAACTTCGGACTCATTTCTCATCTGTGGGCTGAGACCTCTGAAACCGTGAGTCCTTAAATAAACTTTTCCTCTCCTACAATTGTCCTGGGCAGGTCCTTTAGTCACAGCAGTGACAAAGCTGACTTAAACAGCACCCTTAATGTTCTTGATGCCTCTGGTCCATAGATCACACTTTGAGAAGCAAGAACTGTGCTGTTCAATACAGCAGTCACTAGCCACCTGTATTTATTTAAACTTAAGTTAAATAAAATGAAATAAAATTTGACATTCAGTTTATCAGTCACAGAAGCCCCCTGGGCTCACTCACCACATGTTCCTAGCGGTACTGCGTGGGTCAGCACCGGCTGTTACTCCGGAGAGTTCAGCGAGTGCTTTTAGCCATGTGAGATTATTCAAATTTAAATTAATTAAGATGAAATAGGATTGTAAAAGCCAGTCTTTCAATCATGTCAGCCACATTTCAAGTGCTCAATGGTCACACATGGCTAGTGGCTACTGTCTTGGACAGTAGGCATCCAGAATATTTGTATCATTGCAGGAAGTTCTGCTGGACTAGATTGCAATTATCTTAGAATATAAGCCCCAGGAGGACTTGGATTTTTGTCTGCTTGTTTACGGCCCTATCTCCAGAGACTCAAAGAGTGGGACTCTTAAGTGGGTCTTCAAGAATACTGATTGGATTTGAATTAAAATGGCATTGACATTTTGGTGTGCCCTCCACAGCTGGTGGGTGTCTTGAAGGCAGGAATTGCGTTTGCTTTTCCTCCTATCTCCAACAGACAACAGAGGGAAAATCATCAACAAAGGCTTCCTGGACTGACTGTCCAGAACACTGTCAACAGGACAGGCTCTGAGGGGCCTCTGTGTGGAAGGACCACATGGAGCCCAACACGGCACGGCCTGTTTGTGGCTCCAGTTTTCCTTTTTGATCAGACATAGAGTACTCAGGGGCTTCCGCATTTTATGCTGTAGTTAATTGCTCAATTCGCCCGTGGAGTTTGCTGAATCTTGTGTTACCAAGCCTCCTGCAATCTCTGATCCAAACCGGTCATCCAGGGACAGTCTTTCTCTTTTTGGAGCTTCACACTTTCAGGTATGACACCTTCTTTTCCCCAAGGGTACTTCATTCTAAAATAGTAACAAGGCGAAGACCTATATGACCAAGTACTTCTTTACGTTTTTAGGATATTTCACATCTTCAGATTTTAATCATGCCTTCCCACAGTCAGATCTAAGGACTCCATGAAAAAAAAGGCAGTACATGCAAAAATTTGGTTGGGTACTTTGCAAATTATTTAGAATGCTGGCTACTTTTGATTATCAACAGTATTATTCATCCTGCTATATTTTTCCAGAAAAAAAAAAAAAAAAGAATGTACAAAATCAGTAAAAAAGGCACATTTCACTTCTACCACATTGGAAAAAATATTGGGTTTGGCAAAGAGGATACTTTTCGATGCCATCAATAAATACCCTCATCTTTGGTCGCAATAACTACAACTGAGAAAGAAATCTAGGCCATGAAGTCCTGTCTGTATTCTAACTCGATGGCTTATTTATACCCTTGGCTCTCTCCTATAGCATTTCAATTTTATTGGCTGAGTAAAACATCTTTTTTTGTCTTCATTCCAGCATCAGTAGAATATCTTATTCTTTTACTCATTTTAGTTGGACAGACTGACAAGATTTAGAGTGATTTCAATGAAAAATTAAGGGCAGATGCAGCACTCAATATTTTTGATAGATGTGGCTCCATTCCTGTTTTGTTCTGTGGCTCAAAACTAATGTGTCTCCTAAAGTTAAATAAAAACTAAACAAGTGAGAATTTTAAGAACACTAGCTTTTTTTTTTTTTAAAGAAATGGTATCAATACTGCCTATATATTTATATGAGTTGATGATTTAAATATGTGCATATGTATATGTCTATCTTCTATCATCTATCATCTATCATTTATCTATCTACCTGTTGGTCTATCTTATATCTTTTGTATGGAAACTAGCCCTCCATGAAAACATAAAGAATGGGGAATCTTCCAAAGAGCTTGACCTCTCAACCATTATTGTCCTCCTATCCTCTAATATAAAAATTAAGTAATTCTTCCAAAATTAACACAAAATCAGATGCAGAACCTGGAAGCAACTTCTGGAACTTAAATGCTAATCTAACAATTAGTTCATTTGACCAGATTATGAAAAGTTAAAAGTAACCGTTTCAGTATCCATAACATGTGCTGGGGGAAGAGTAGTTTTGTTTTCTGTGTTTGCTCTCTCAGGGTCTTTGGTGACTTAGAGATGGGATTTATTTATCATGATTCAAGATCACATTGGAGGTCTACTCCTACTGACTTCTAATATCAAGAGGAATACTGATGGTTGACTTTAGGATATTTTAGAAAGTCTGTGGGAGATACCCCAAATGTTGAACCATGGTAAATTTAGGGACATTTTCATTGTTAACAAAGAGGTTGAGTGAAATATTTTGGATCTGGAATGTTCCTGAAAGACTCACATGTTAAAGGTTTGATCACCAGACTATGACACTGTTGGAAGCTGGTGGAATCTTTTGTAGGTAGGACCAAGTGGAAGGAAGCTATGTCACTGGTAGCGTGCCCTTGAAGAAAATATTGGGAACTAGGCCCCTTCTTCTTTCTCTTTGCTTCCTGGTTAAAATGAGGTGAACAGCCTTGCTTCACCATGAGCTCTCTGCCATGATGTTTTGTCTTACCACAAGACCAAAAGCAATGGAGCTAGCTGGCCATGGACGGAACCCTCTGAAACTAGGCACCAAAATGAAACTTTCCTCCCTTAAGTTGATATTCTCAGATATTTGTCACTGTGATGGGAAAGCTGACTGACACATTGAGAAAGTATGATTATATTTGTTCTAAAACATTTGATAAAACTCTCTACTTTCAGCTTGGAATGGTACAGAGTTGTGAAGGAGGCAGGGTAGGGGCCGTAAGGTGGTCTATGCTTTATTCTGATTCTGCTAACACAGAAGGATAGTAATGGAAAGCAATTTTCTGGAGGATTAGGTGTTCAGATGTACATAAATCCTACCAGAGTTAGCTGATGTTAACTTGAAGTGGACTCAAATTTGTGTATTAATAGTATCTCAGAATAAAATAGGTAATATGTACAGCTCTTGTACTACATGATTCATGGGTATTGTATCCATTAAAACCTAATCAAAAGCTTTGAGACCATCAGGTATTCCCATGACACAGACAACCTGAAATATAAAGTTTCTACTTAGAATCCCTTTTTCTTCTAAGCAGTATATATATATTTTTGGAAATAAATGAAATTTTGTTTTATACCTAATTACAATCTCTTCAACTGAAATTGGATCACTTTTAAAATGAAGCATAATGTTTCAAAAGTCAGCTGTTTGTATTTCTATTCCATGACTAGAAACAACATGTTTGGGTATTAAATACAAGACCAAATACTCACAAATATCTTGTACCTGTGATGTTCTCCTAGAAACAAATGCCATGAAGAACTTTGACACATTTATACAGAAGGCTTCTGGAAATTGAACCATATTGATCAGGAGGTTGTTGTTCAGTTTAGTAGCAGTTTTCAAAAGACAGGTTGATCATCACTAATAATTTATATGAGGGACCTTGGTTCTAATGGGAATGAAATTTAACATTCTAAATGCTACATATTGGAAATTATGAGTGATAAATAAACATTCACAAACATATCATGATGATCCTTTTGCCAAGAAAAAAAATTCATTACAAATTCATTAAATTTTCAGTTCATAGTTATTGGGTAATTAAGTTGTCTGCATGCAGTTTGGATTCACCTGCAAGGCAGGGAATGGAACACTTCTGTAATGTTTCAGATTCAGATTGGCTTACTTTCTAGGCTTATCTTCAAAGTGTTTTATGTTCCTAACAAATGAATTCTTGTGTTCTGACTGTGCTATTTTCTCCTAGACACTGGACGATACATATTTAGGAATGTTGCCTTAGAAGTTTTTTTTTTTTTTTTTTTTTTTTTAATCATTATCAATCCTTATGGGGATGGAAAATGGTGTATAACACGCAGGCAGGTGGCCAATCCCAGGTAGCCTAAGGAATGGGTCATCTTTAAAAAAGTTATATTCATATATATCCAAAACCCCCAAATGTAGGACCTAAAAACTTGGGATTAGGCCTGAATTTATATTTAATTAGTTCTTACAGGGAACTTTATTGATGGTACTGCACAAATGGAAATAAGGACATGAAATTTATTCCACAAAAATAAAAAAAAAAAACTGTTAAAAACGTTAAAAGTTGCTGTGCTCAGTCAGAATGGCAGTCATCTAGGATACAAATAATAATAGATGCTGGCGAGGGTGTGGAGAAAAAGGAACAATTTTACACTGTGGGATTGTATACTAATATAGCCTCTATGGAAATCAGTATGGAGGTTCCTCTGAAGACTAGGAATGGGACCACAATACAACACAACTATACTATTCCTTTATTTAATTCTTTATTTATCCTAAAGAATTCACATCATCTTATTATAGCAATGCATGCATACCTGTCATTATAGCAGTACAGTTCACAATAGCCAAACTACGGAACCAGCCCAGATGTCCATCAACAGATAAATAAACAAAAGAAAATGTGGTATATGTACACAATGGGGTTTTTCTGAGCCAAAAGAAAAATGAAATTATGGCATTTGCAGGAAAATGGATGAAACCGGAAAGACCATTATGCTAAGCAAGAAAAGGTAAACTCAGAAAGTCAAAGGTCGTATGCTTTATCTCATACATGGAAGCCAAAGAGGTAAAAGAAAAAGAAAGGTTGAGGGGAGTGATCACATGAAATGTAGGGGGAGATCAGTGAACGGGGGAAGGGGACCAGGGGTGGGAGGTGGGGAGGAAGGGGGCAAGTGCTGGGAGGACTATTGTTACATTGTGTGCATGTACCAACAGGGAGCCAAAAATCCTGTCCTTATATACAACTCCAATGCAACAACAACAAAAAAAAAATATGAAGGAAAAACAGTGGCTGTGTTAGTCAGCTTTTCATCACTGTGACCAAAACACCTGACAAGAACAGCTTAGAGCAGGAAAGGTTTATTTGGGGCTCACAGTTTCAGAGGTTCGGTCCATAGTCATCCAATTCCACTGCTCTAGGCCCAAGGTGAGGCAGAGCATCATGACAGAAGAGTGTGGCAGAGGAGAGCAGCTCAAGACATGGGGGCCAGAAAGCAGAGAGAGCAAAAGAAGGGGCTGCAAGAAAGAGGAACCCTTCCAGGACGTGCCCGCAGTGACCCACCTCTGGCCACACCTCATCTGTTACCACCCAACAGTCCATTGAAACTTGGATGAATTGATTAGGATGCAGCTCTCACAACCCAATCATTTCACCTCTGAATATTCCTGCTTTAACAAAAGCTTAAAAGGAGCTTTTGGGGACACCTCATGTCCAAACTGTAACAGTTGCATTTGTGATCACTCTAAGAATTACCAAGTACTTCTCAGTTTAAGCCAAACTGTCTTTCAGTCAAATTTTCCCTAGTCTTTGCTTGGATCCCAGCTACATCCAAGGCTAAGCATTGTGTTCCCAAATCCCAGAGAGGAACTTTGCCATGGAGTTGATGATAGGATACTTTGCAACGCTCATCACTTATCAGTGACATCTGATAAGAAAAGTCACTCTCATCCTTGCCCAGAACTAGTTATTGGCTATGCAGGATTAGTCACAGGAGCCTGGAGGCCACAAGGACAATGGACTTCAGGTAAGCAAAGGTAAAGTAAAAGAAATTTTCAGCACCTGAGAATGCATGCTTTTTTTTTTTAATAAAAGCAAATGGAGTCATTACATAACATGAGCACCTTTAGGATTATTTTGCCACTTTCATTTGGTATTAAGCACACATTTTCAAAGGAAGAGAGACTAGTACTCTCCCAAGGCAGTGTTTGAATTTCCCATTGCCTTCGTGTGTGTGCTATTTTAAAAAGAAACATTACACTCAGGAGCCCCCAGGCAAAGGTACCAATGAAACAGTGCCTGCTTGGAAATCTGGGAGGAGACTCTGTTTTTCATTAAGTGAGTGAGAGGTCATTATTCGAGTCTATCTTTGTGTTTAAATCTCCAGCCTCTTGATCCCCAGCTTTCCAGCACATTCATGGTCATTATTCTTTGCATGATTAAAATTATAAACATAGAGTCCCACAGCTCCGACAAGCTCATGGAAGGCTTTGCTGCACAGATGCCGTTCACATAGATCAACTACGTCATAAATCACATAATTGCTTGTGTGGTTGCAAAACACAAGAGGAATGGTCTGAATTCCCCTTTGTCTGGGTTCTTCTACCAAGGCAAGGATTTGTTGGACAAAGTGATGTGGGCACTTTCCTAAGGGTCAACAAAGTATGGGAAATCAACATTTTTTTTTTTTATTATTAGGGGGTAGGATTACAAAATGAGAAATGTACAATTGAAATCCAGTATGTTTGGGTAATTATTCTTGAAGAGTGAAAATTTTTAAATTGTTCAAAGGTAATTATTTCTACTTTGGTCTTCACCTAAAAAAATAAATAAAAGGTTGTGAGGTAAGAGAAAGAAGGTTATTAGTTGTGACCATTTTTTCCCTTTATCTATTTTCTTATAAGTGAAAAAAGCCACAAAGAGTTAAATTCTTAATGTAAATACCTACAAAGAATACATTCATGATGTGAGAACTTTTTTTTTTTTAATTTATTGATACAGGGTGGCTGTTTTCATTAGTGGTTGGAAAAAAGATTAGAGAAAAAGGAGTACCAATTACTGGTTAATCTTTGTAATTAGAAATCCTCTCTCCTGTATCTTTTTCCTTCCTATCTGGCTTAATAAAACCGACTTAATAATCCTACTCGGATTCTGGGACACACTCGAGGCTCTGAGAAGCCAGGAAGGAGGACTGCCGGCTGTGCCTGCGGACAAGTGAAGTGGGATCTGGAAGCTTCCATAGCTCTTACCTTCCGATGGCTTTCACTGTTCAATTCCTTATTACTGTAGCAGATATCTTCACATTCCCAACACTGATAGAATTCGAGGCTTCAAAGAACTCATCCTCAGTGAATTTACAATTAAAATCCTTTTCTTGGGATTTTGAAGGCTATTTAATCAACCTTATTTGGGCCACCCACTATTTTGAAAATTACTGACATGGTCCGTTTATCAATAATGGGCCCTGATAAATTAGCAAGCTTGACCACTCTGACCATTTCCACCACAGGTCTATAACAACTAGAGTGGACACAAGGAGTACCCAAGATAGCAGAAAAATCCAAGGGTTACTGAGGAGTCCCCTCACCGTCTTTCTGAGCTGGAATTCCAGGCATATAGCTGTGTTTGGACTGCCATTGGCATGCTGTTTGGGAAGACAGGCACGCTGTTGTAAGATTCTTAGGTAGTTTGTTAAAGAAATTGTGCTCCAGTGTGGTTTCCTGACAATGTTCCCATCCAATAAAATACACACTTGTGTGTATGTGTGTGTCTGCAACACAGAATCTGCCATGTCTCTACATTGCTGATCTAAGGCAGTAATAATGTTAATCTATGCAAATTACTTCTTAACCATATCAAATACAGTTCCTCTGAATGGGCTTCATGTACTGCATCAGTTTGTTACTGTTTGATGCCCACCTTTTCAGAGTATACAATCCAGTTCAAAGGTCTTTTCCCCTTATTTCTCTGTCTTAACACTGTTGTTTTGGTAAATTCAATCAGGACAGGACCCCTGGTTACAAAGCAGTACCGACATGTATTATGTCTTAATAAACACCTGTTGGATTAAGGATATTGCCATGCTTTTTAAAAATTTCATTCCCTAATCCTAACTTATTACATGGTTCCTTTATGATCTGAGTTCCTTTATGGTAAAGATACTTATTTATTTTAAATATTTCTTTTTAGTTGTTGATGAACCTTTTTTTTTTTTTTTTTTCTTTTTATTTATATGTGGTGCTGGGAATCAAACCCAGTGCTTCACACATGCTAGGCAAAGGCTCTGCCACTGGGCCACAACCACAACCCAGGATGCTTATTTATTCACCCAGAACCTGCTATAGTACCTGACACAGAATAAGTGATCAATGAATGGTTAAGGCTTATTTATATTTTTGTGATTGGAACTTTTTGGGCCTCCTTGTTCAGGGGAAAGATGATTGCAATCTCCAGTCTTCATGATATATTGCTCATCAGATGGGAAAAAAACTTAAATATACTGACCTCAGCAGAGTAAAATCCAGAAGCCAAGCAGCTGCAAAGACAAATATTCCACAATATAGAAATAACTAGTTGGAAACATTTAGGTCAAGCATTTTTAGTGGTCCAGCAAGGTCATCTTCAGAAATTTGGATGATGCTCACTGCTAAATTTTTGAGTGACAGTCAGAACTTAAAGGCAGCCTTCCTGTGTAGTCCATGAGATTGCCTCGGAGATGCAGATACTACCTGAGCTAGCTCTGCAGGAGAGGACCCATCTGTTTTCTTGCTAGGTAGGGATTATGACTTTTCCAACTCACAAAGGGAAATGTTCTTTCATCCAGTGTGGTTTAAAATGCTAACTGACCTCCTCTTGAGAGGTTCAAAAGGGCTCTATAAGAGGGGCCTGTGGTTTTAGGAGATAATGATGCATGAAAAGAGAAAAGGAGGCATAAGCATATCTGGTGTGCATTTCTGGATGCAGTGTCCACATCTGAGTGTCTCTGAGTGTCTTTGAGACTATTTCTCACCTCAAGTGAGTGGCTTTACCCCCTTGATGGTCATTTTACTTGAAACTTGCCCAAGTTGCTCCTTAGGCAACTGGAGCTATGTTTTGGCAACTCTCAGAGATAGCCTCAGTCCCACCATCGACAAAGGGCGGGCTCTCCCTGCCCTGTGCTGTTTTTCATCCCCGCTTCAGAAGGACAACTTCTGGTGTGCAGAACGGAAAGAAGAAACCAATGGACTAACAGCACACAAGACGAAAACCAATTGAGCTTCACAGATTTTCTGTCAACATTTTCCCTGTAATAGTTCCCTATTTTAATGTCCTTGTTTCCTCTTCTATTGTCTATTCAAAACTTTCTTCCAATCAACTTCTCTGTGAGTTAATCATGATTGGCAGCTATTGAACAAATGTACTACTTTTGGTGACTCCTCTGTGATAATTTGGACAGCAAAGCAGTAAATAATAAAACTGGTAAATAGTTATATTGTGTCACTTGTCTCCTTAAAAATACTCAAGCTTTTCACTTGGTACACTTTCGATATCAAATCAAACTCCTTGAAGACTTTTTTTCTCATTGTGAACAATGTCAGCTTAAGAAGTTGTGAATCTCAGGGAATGGTTTTTACTTTTTGTTAGTCTTATTCTGAGATCCTGAGAAGAGGTGCACCAAACCACCTGAAATTATGTCCCAGGGCAATTAAGAGTCCTACTGGTGTATATGAGAGTTATCAAAGCAACTCGGGGTTGAGGACTAATACATTTAAAATTAATATTTCTTAAAGTCTTTCTAGTTCTAAGGATGAAGTTCTCTAATTAGCTCTCAGTACTTGCTTCCTATTTTATTGATTTCTCAGATCTAAAAGTCTAGGTGAGGAGGGAGGGATTTGGCATTTCATTCTTTCCAGCTGACTGACACTATTTCCTTTTAGATCAGGTAGTCATATTCTCTTTCCAGATCCTAAGACTCTAACACACTTTGCTTGGTTTTTGGTTTATAACATCTACTTGCCAGCATAATCATGAAGATTCATCCAATATCTGTAACCAGGGCCAGGGCAAAATATATTTCGATCCATAATTACTTTTCCATAATTCTGAAATCCAAGAAGTTCTGAAAAATAGACTTTTTTTTCATTATTGCACGGATTAATTTGGCAACAAAACCTGACCTGAACTGATGCAAGCCTATTTATAATCTTTAATAATCTTGCACAGAGTGACCATTTATATGTATTGCCAAAGAAAAACTAACATGTTCAATTAGGGTGCTGTCCCCAGTCTATGCTGAGGATGTTACAAAATACACCATATATAACTCCCTGAAATATGCAAAATCATGAATTCCAAAACCTGCACCAAGAGTTTGGATTAAGACCTGAACTATATTGTGAAGGTAATATTTTATCACTTAGTGCCAATTCTAAGCCAAAGCCATTAGTCATTAGATGGAAAGACCATGGATCCAACTTTACAGGGATGACAGTAGCAGCAACTTGACTTCTGTTGTCTTTAAACATAAAGCAAGCTTCTTGCTCACTTTTGAGTGTCCCCATCTGAATACCACACTCTCTGAAAAGGATCTAAAAAAAAAATGCTGAGCCTAATTACCAACATATTGCTTTATTTCTTGGTGGTAGTAAATTAAGGCTTTCTAGAGTCATACAGCACGCAGTGATTTGAACATTAGAATTACAAGAACAATGAGCATTCAATTTAGCAGAGCCAGGAAGGAAGCAATGTTTTAAAAGAGATAAATTGTTTGCTGAGGACTTTTGCTTGGTCTCTAAAAATCTGCTGAGCTGTTTCCCAGTAACCTCTATCACAAATTCATACCCCAAGGGGAAGCAGAATGGATGAAGAGGACACTGGGAAAGAGGAGAAACTGGACCAGACAGCATGTGCTGGGCAGGCAACCAATGTGAGATGTGGTCTTGGTCTCATGCCTGGAAGGCAGACAGGTCAGGTGATGTGGTCAGGTGCTGGTGACAAGACACTTGGAATGGTTCAGAGAGTCATTCTGGATCTCCCTGCTCATTCCAAGAGTATAAAACCAGTTTATCTAGAATATCCCAGAACCAAGGGTTAGGGACAATCATCTGTGACTTCCAAATTCTGAAACTGTGGTAGTCACAAGTCACAGAGCAGGGGTATGTTCCTTTCAAATTCTATTATGGTTCTAAATTCTATGGCTATCACAAAACACTGTCCCCAGTCAAACAAGTCACTTTCCCTCATGGAATATAGCACTGATTGCATAACCGGGTTGAGAATGATATCAGTTGGACAGAAAGCCACGTTTTCTATGATGCACAGTAGAAACCTCCTGGACAGACTCCTCCCATCACTCTAGCTCCTCCTTCCTGACATGAGACTGCAGTGTGCGCGGGAGCCTACAGTAGGAGTGCAGTTGTCGAGTGAGTGTCATGTAAGCTGGGTCTGAAACAAAGCTCATTCGGCTAGGAGATGCAGCGTTCTGGAATTGGACATTGGGCCCTTTGATGAGGTGTTTCAGCAGCAATGAAGAAGGGGCACGGCCAGAGACTCATTTGGAAAAGGTCCTGGGTTTACGAATAAATGACACTGTATTTCATGAGCATGGTATTTCTCCTGGCTACCTGATTTCACATTATGGGGCTAGCAAATCAACTTATATCAAAATAGGGCCATTTAAAATTCCATCCATTTAAAACTCATATTTTGTCATGATGTTAATGTCCTATTCCAAGGGTTGGTTAGTGGGCTAGCATCTGTCTTATCAATGAGTTCCCTCTTCCATTGTCTGAGATTTCTGAATGCACAGTATTTAAACACCTGGAAGTCTACTTTGTATTCTTTAAAGGAATGCATGCAGACAGCCACGGAGACACAAGGTGGCAATTTGCACAATTAAACATTTACAAACTTAACCCCAGTAGGCTCCATGTGATGAAGTCTGGATGCATAAAGAAATAAATAGATGAGAAAAATCAAAATGCAATCTAAATGACAAAAACCCACAGCGTCTGTCTCTGCCAGCTGCAGGACAGATGTGCCTGATGTATGCCACATGTGCACTGAGAGGGATTAGAAAAACCTTTGAGAACATGAGTTCTCTTGGGCCTCACTTGTTAATTAAAAATTGCAAGGGTCTTTCCTCCCTTTGAAAACACTCAGAAGATAAGTCTTGATTGGGGGATTTAAACTTCCCCATCTTCAGACATTTTGGTTCTCTGCTAAGACGATGTGGAGTAGGGGAATGCTGAAAGTACTTGTGCACAGAAACCAAAGCATCCAGCGAGGCAGGAGAAGATGTGCCACCCAAACAGGTTGAGAGGTGGATGGTACTTGCATGGGAGCTACAGGACACAGGACCCTGTGCGCACTGACATCAGCACTCTGGAATCTCCTGAAAGCACAGCCCAATTAATTCTCTTGAAAGAGGTAGATGCCTGTGCTCTGTTTTAAGTTTTCTATTTATTGGCATCTCTGTTCTCTCAATCCTAAAATGGTCATGAGGCTAATTCTCCAGCTGGATGGCTTCTGATTCAGTGCCGCAAGCTGGAAGCCTAGAGAGGTGAAGTTTTTGGCCAAGGTCACGCAGCTAGTGGCAGAGCCCGAGAAAGAACAAAAGCCTCTTCTTCCACCATGCTGCTTGCCATATCCAATTTTTTCTTCTTTTTAAAGGTCTGGAAAGCTCTTTGTAATTTCAAAGTGATTTAGGACACTTTTTTAACAATAATTTGCTTGGGATGGGATTGAGTAGCGGGGCTTAGGTCAACCAAGCAGTTTGAAGAGGAAGTCTAGAGAGTGCTATTGTTCTGCTACTTTTGTGGCAGCTGCTGATGGAGGGGAGTGGAGCTCAGGGCGGGGATGTGGAGGGTGGGGGTGTGGCCTGTGTCCAGGAGCGCTTGCGGGGAGAGGAAAGTAAGGTACATTTCTAAAGACACCGCCATCTGCCTGCTAAGGAACATCCCATGTGAGAAGAGAAACTGCCTACAAATGACCTGACCCAAAACACTTTGCTGTACTAGAAATGTGTTCTTTACCCTTTAATTTCTTTGACCCTGGCACCCATGAGAAATGAGGAAAAAGAAAAGCTAGATGTCGTAGAATCTTCCTGAAAGAAACAGCTGCTGAGTGGGTGTCGGTGCTTACATATGCTGCTTTTAAAAAACATTTTGTTTGGTTCGTGTTTGTATGGAGACCATGCCTGACGAAAGCTGTCCCTTCAGAAGAAGGCAGGGTTGGTGTGCTCGATGACGCAGCGCTTGCAGTGGCGTTTGACAAACCGCAGGGCCTCCACGGAAACCTCGCAGTCTTGGACATTCAGCATTTGGAGGTCAAAGCAGTTGGCGGCCACGATCTGCAGGCCCTGGCCGGTGATGCTCTCGCAGGACTTGAGGCTGAGGCGCTTGAGATTGAAGCAGTTCAGGGCCAGGCACTCCAGGCCCGTGTCGGAGACCAAAGGGCATTTGCCGATGTCCAGAGACTTGAGTTTCGTGCAGTTCTTGGCGAGGTACTCCACGCCGTGGTCCGTGATGCCCTCGCAGCCCCTCGCGTTGAGGTAGCGCAGCTTGCTGCAGTACTTGGCCACGTAGCGGATGCCCACGTCGGTCACGCGGCCGCAGTGGGCAATGCTGAGGTACCGCAGGCGGGACTCCAGCTTGGCGATCTCCCGCAGGCCGAAGTCGCTGACGAAGCGGCAGTCGCTGACGCTCAGCTCCTTGATGGACGTGCAGTAGATCACCAGGTAGCGGAGTCCCTCATCAGTGAGGCGGACGCAGCGTCGCAGGTACAGGTGGGTCAGCTGCGTGCAGTGCGCAGCGATGGTGTGCAGGCCCTCGTCCTCCAGCACGAAGCAGTCCGTCATGTCCAGGTAGCGGATGGAAATCTGTTTGCCATGCAAGGGGGACAATTTAATGGAGGCCTCCCGGGTCAAGCTGATGCAGGTCACTTTGGAGCACCCTACATGAAGAGACAGAACACATGCTCAGAGCAACTGGGGGTGGGGGGGTGGGGGGGATGCCATTACTAATTCCTAATTCTCCCCAAGCTCAAGCCAGGATGCTACCCCTTCCTGTCTTGATCCCTACGGAGAAAAAGGCAACAAAGGATTCCCTAAGTTCATGTGATTGACTATTTTGATTATTTGGGTTTACAGGGATTCACTGGCTTTAAGTGCAAAAGGTCAGACTAGTTCTGATAGATCAGAGTCGAGGAGGATCCATTACTGATCCATCACTAGTTGCTTGACATAGAGCAAATCCATCTTTCTGAGCATTTCCTGATGAAATGCTCAGGAAGGATGATCATGGTCTGGAAAAGGTAGGTGTGAAAACGTGAGAGAGTGTGTATAAATATCTACACTAGCCCTGGAAAGACCCAAGAGCTCAGTAAAGGCCCTGCAATGGTCAGGATGCTCCTTGGTCCAAGGAAATAAGGCAAAGCTGAATATGATCTTGGTTTGGTAGAAAGTGCCCTGGGTTCACACCTGGTTCAGTTCTACTCTTGATGACTTCAGGCAGGAGGTTAGACTTTAACTTTTCTACATCTCAAGACTACATCTCAACAGCTGGCAAGCCTAGGATGAGGATACAGGGAGACGATGGATATGAAGGTACATTTGAAAACTCTATGGGAAATGTTGATACTTATTAATCTACTCAGGTCGTTCTGGGGATTCAAGTCAATCCTCTTCAGCAGACGAAGACAACAGTGTCATCTGGATCACTGCCCTAGACTCTCTACGTGTCTCTCTGCCCTTCCTGAGTCCCTACCTCAATTATCCACACTTCTGCCAGAGGGGCCTGGAGAATGGAGCTCAAACCACATCACTCTTCTCAAAGCCTTTGGATGGCACTTGTTTCACTCCAAGCATAAAACTGGGAGTCTAATAGGGCTTCCGCCCCTTAGCCCACACCCCTGACCCCACTGGCCTTCTCACTGTTTCTTGGATGCCTCACATGCTGTCTGGTCTCAGGATCTGTGCTCCATGGAGCTTCCTCAGATAGCTCCAAGGATGTTCCCCAACTTTCTCAGGTCTCCAGGACAATGTGGGTTCCTTGGACAAATTTTTCGCTGATTGCCCGGTGAAGACCAGCATCCCCTGTCTCATTCCCCTTTATTTCCAGCGCTCTTGGTATTATTTGGTATTTATTTGTCTACTTATTTATTTGCAGTCTTCTTGCTCTGGAATGCATGCTCTTGAGGAAAGGACTCTGGGTCACTCATGACTGTCTCTCCTCTTTGCTGAGTGGGTGAAAAAAAATAAAAATTATTAATTTAAATTATAAATTTATAGAGGGAAGACTAGAAGTGATAACCCAAAGTCCAAAATTTAGATGTCCTTCAGACTACCCTGAAATATACCCTGGAGTATATTTGTACTGAAAAACAGCTGTTTATTTTATACTTCATTTAAGCACATTTTGTGTGATGTATGAAGTTTATAAAGCACTTCTATAAATATTTTCTTGTCTGAGTCTTAAAACAATATATTTTACAGACAAGGAACATCTTAATGCTTGGGAAGATATCTTTGGATGACTAAATATTGTTTCTAATGCCCTAAAATATGTGTGTATAAATTATATATATATATATATATATATACACATGTTTGTTCTAAATAATTATTGCATATTTGTATATGACATATAAAATTCATGGTGTATTTCAGTTCACTAAATATTACCTTACAAAACATGTAAATCTGTAGTACATAAGCATAAATAATGAATACCAAGAGTCAATACTTATTATATAAGTAGATGTATATTTGTACATATTTCATTCTACCACCTAGACTGTAACTATTTCTCATTCCTCTCTGTTTTCCAAATCCTTCTGGCAGTTTTGAAGTCAGTGCTTCACTCCAGACCCCTCTGAATCTCGGCTCTCACGGCAATGTCCAAGGGTTCTAAAGGGCCACACGCAGAGCTCTTGGGGACTTTTCTCCCACCTCCTGGCAGGCTGCCCAGGAAACACATAAACACAGGTCCTGGGCATAACAGGGTACAAATGCCATGTGCTACCAAGTCAAGAATTTCAGGAGGGAGTGAAGCACACAGTCCCACACTGGGATACAGAGATGGGACTCTTTAGAGGCTGCCCATGCTGCTCACGCTGGGCCTGTGGGCTCCACGGCTTTGTGAGAGGGGGTTAGTCCCCCAACAACTTTAACTTTGAAATCTCTGTTTGCTTGGTGTTTATTTTGTTGGGATGACTGTAATCCAGCTCTGAATTGATTTAATGATCATTTTACTAATCTAAAGTGATCTGTGTACTTTATTCAATGATTTTTAATATTAGTTACCTCCCTGATTCTTGCCTTTTTACTAAATTTGGATTAAAAAGAAAATAAATTGGTTCATGGCTCAGTAGATAATATTTATGGGTAGTTCATGCATTCATATATTATAGATATAGAAAGAACCCTAGAAATAATCCAATTTAAGCTTCACTTTAAAAGAAGGAGGCATTTCAAACTCAATGAGATTATGGGATCATATAACCCTTCTTTCTTTTCTTTCTTATTTTTTAAATTTTTATTTTGTGTGTGTGTATGTGTGTGTGTGTTGCTGGAGATTGAAGCCAGGGCCTTAAGCATGCTAGCACATACTCTACCACTGAGCCGCACCTCCAGCTCGGGTAAGTTTCTTGACTTTCTGGCTTAAATTGTAAGAGGGGAGAAAAAAAATGACTAGGTGTACCACAAAATTGATGAATGACACAAGAGATTTACAGTTGATGGGTCGGCATGAGGTGAACATTCAGATACTGGGTAACTGGGAGTTTTGGAAGTGGTGATACCTAAGGGAATCTTTGAAAGAGAAAAATAATTCGAATACATTAGATATGGAGGTCCTGGTGGTAAAATAATATCAAGGCGAATCTGAGTAGCAAGAAAGCACGGAGGGAAGTCTACGGAGGAGTGAGGCAAGTCCACAGAGAAGAACTCAGGGTGTCGGAGAGGGAAAGGACTGCACAGGGAATTGCCCACATGGATTGGAAAACTCTGTGGGGTTCCTTTAATTAATTCCAGATTTCATTTGACTTTCACAAATTTGCTCTTCATTACCATTTCCTCTGCTATTGGGTTAACATCCCTACTTTCTCTGGGATGTAAGATAGCCAAGTCAGCGGACACCAACTACTGACTCCTCAGATGTTAGCAACATGACGGTGCAGCACTGGCGACAGTAACCCCCGTGACCTCTGAGCGCGGCATGTTTTCAGCAGAGCACACACGTGAGGCCTCCGTGAGATTAACTCATGGACCTCCCAGAGCCATTCTTCCTTCTGAGGAATTTTAACGGCTGAAATACAGTGTCCAGAGTGCTTGCTTGTCATTCTAACTAATGCAAATTTCCAACCTGGCAGAGGTCAAGATGACTGCTACTTTTTAAAGGCTTTGACACTCCTCTGTAATTACAATGTCCTAAAGCATAAATATAAAATGCCTTTTTTATGCCCATTTATAAGCTCATAAAGAGTTGCTAGAAAGGGACTCAGAAATACACAAACAGCCTGTTGAAAACCTCGGTGATGCTCTACCTGCCCATACTTAAAAGGCAGACACACAGGAGGGAACCCTGGGTGTCGTGAGGTAGGGAATGCTATAGCCAGGTGATGCTCCACTGGACGAGTTCGTTAAGAGAGTTGTTGGGGAGGTCAGGGGTCAGAGGAGGGACTGGCATGCAGGCCACAATGGGTGACCGTCCATCACTACATGCACAGATATACAGTGCTTGTGATTGGGGACACTGAACATACATGGGACAGGGCCCTCATTTAGGGCCTGACATGCTCAATTGAGGAGCTTGTGAACTTTTTCCTGGAAGTCACAGGCAACAGTTGGAGGTTTTATGAAGAAAGTGAAGACTGGATTTGTAGTTTGAAAGACTCTGAGGCTGTTGTGTGGCAGGTGGGCTGAGCAGCTGAGATGGGTGTGGAGAGAATGGTTTAGGAAGCTTGCCTCCAGGGAGGCAGGGGAGGGCAGGCCTCAGGGCACCTGGAAAGTAAAATCACCTGGACAGAAATGATTAGTGAGGGGAAAAAGTGTGACTCCCAGGTCTCCTATTAGAGAGGACCCTGTGGAAGCAATTTTTGTTTGTAATAACTGTAACATTTAATTTTTTGAAAATTTAATATATTCTATTGATGTTTAAACATATTAATAAAGGTAATATGTGATATGTAAAATGCTATAGCCGATTTTAATATTTTTCAGTGACTTTCAATAGGGGCATTTACTGCCTTACTAGTTGCAGGATAGGTAAACTCATGTCCTCTAGGGGATTTGAGTTCTTGACCAGCTTGAATAAAAGTCAAGTTTATTGCCATGGAGAGGGCAGCCACTTTCTGAGGCCAGTTGCAAAAACCAGGGAGGACAAGGCACAGGGAAGAGAGCCTTGGCAATAAACAAGGAAAGTGAGACACAGTGAAGATGTCCTGCAACCTGCAAGTCAGTCAAGTTGATGTAGAGGACAGATATCAAGACTCAGTCACTGTCACTCAATAGGCGGAACAGCATCACTCAGGACAGAAGCCCAGAAATTTCCATTCCCAATAGCCAACCTAGTTTTATCATTTCTGGATTTCAAAAAGGACCCAGATTAGAGTGTTCAACTACTTTCAGTCTGTGTGAAGCATTCATGGTGAATCTCTTCAAGCAAGATGGGGATTCCAAAATGAATCATTTTCTAATCTAAGAAAATGTTTATAAAATGCTCCATTAGAATGTTAAAGCACATCACCCTACTTAATATTTTTTTAATCTAGAAAAAACTCTCAGTTGTCCCAAATCACGAAGTTTTGAAACGAGTTTCTACCACATCATAATGCTTTCTCTTTTCCAGAATTCCTTGGAGGAAAAATGTAAGAAAACCTCCTAATTTCCTGCTTCTCATGCTGGTGGCTTCTCATGACTAACCGAACACACAGTTGCTATGGTTTTGTCCTGAAGCCAGCTGAAGCAGAGGAGCAGCGTGCTGCTTTCCAGCCAGGGAAGGAATCTGCAAAAAATAATGGCCTGTCATCTGAAATATCTTCAGATGTCAGCTTTCAAAAGGGAGAGCAAGCTGAGGGTGGATTTACCTCAGGTTTTGTTGGAGGGCGTCGTTTACCTCCGATGGTGTAAATCCCCAGGTCTGTGTATTTGCCCTGCACGGTGGTTTTTACTTCTTGACTCCCTCCCCAACCATCCCTGAGCTTGTGGCTCGCGCTGCACATTTCTTTAACTCCCTGACACATCTTACATGTTTCAGCCTCTCGCTTGTTCGTCTTTTAACTGTGCAGTGGGTGAGATAAAGAGAGGCTGTTAGTCAGGCCGGATCCCCGTCTGGCGCCAAAGTTTGACTCTGGGCTTTAATTCTTCCAGCCTGAGAGAGATTTTCAAGCAGAGCAACCATGCTGAGATCTCCTTCCATTCGGAAAAGGACTAAGGGTTTGATTCAATGGGCCTCGTTCTTGCACTATGTAGTTGAGAATTTTCACTAAAAAAAAGGTCTAAAATTAACCAGAGGGTGGGTGAAATATCAAGACTCACTTGGCCATGAAGTACTTCTCCAGTGACTGTGGAATGGCAAGCCATCATGAGCACGGCCCATGGCTGAGGGGTTCATCACCCACAGCAGGCACCGCTGCCAGGCCAGCGGAAAGAAGCATTCAAGGTCGCTTTCCTCTCTCAGGCATAGATCTCAGGCTTTATGAACCAACGAGTGGGCAAAAGGAAGCTTCTAAACGATGATGGAGTTAGTCACTCAGCTCCCCTTTATCTGAATTAGACATTTTGTTTCCATTTAGCTCTGAAGTGACTGTGAGCGGTATGGAGAGGAAGGTCACTGTAAGTCATACTCACCTGAACTCTCAGGTAAAGGTGCCCAGAGCTCCTCTACGGCACTGACATTATTTGATGAAGGGGGTACTTCTGGCCTTTGGGGTCACGGTTACATGAAGGCAGTATCTCAGGGAGAGCTGGCCTCTCTAGCACCCACTGCCCATCCCTGGTAGCCAACAAGAAGGGGATCCTCAAGGGGCGGCAATGCCTCTACTACTTTGGGGTGGTGCATTGGGAAAGCTGGAGCTGGGAGGGCAGTTTCCATTTACCTGACACGTCTAGGTGCTCCAGGTTGGGGCAGAGGGACACCACGTCAAAGACGGCCTCATTGGAGATATTGTAACAGCCTGAGACTTCCAGGCGCCTCAGTTCGGGGCAGCACTGGGCAATGGTGTAAAGCCCTCGGTCTGTGAGCCGCCGGCAGCCACTGACAATGACTGTTTCCAGCATGAGACAGACGTTGGGGGTGTCCTGGCAAAGCCTGCGGGTCAGCACCTTGAGCGCGCGGTCCACGTTGATGGTCTCGCCCATCAGGCGGATAGTCCTCCAGAGGCGCGGGTCCCAGGCCAGGTTGTACCAGCGGCGGCACACGCGTGCGCAGCGGCACAGCTGGTTGGTGGGCAGGAAGGAGAAGATCTGCACCATGCAGTGGTCCGGGAGCCGGTCTATGCTGGCCAGCTCTTTCTGGGGTCTGGAGGCGAGTCGGATGAGCGGGTGCGTGAGGCGCGTTGGGGGCGGGGAGTGGACCATAGCCACCGTCTCTCCGGTGACAGAGGATGAGGAGGTGGACGAGCCCCTTCCATTCTGAAATCCTGGTAAAGTCGGTGGACATATCAAGGCTGGGCTGGGCGTGCTCAGTGTGCGCATGCTCAGGTCAGAGTCTGGCAAAGGACAGAGAACAAAGAGTTAAAGGACCATGGTCTTACAGCAAACCCTGGGAAGGAAGGAGAAGCACCAGATTCTCAGAGAAGTGACAGGGGGCTACACTCACTGATATCCTTCGCTCCTGCCCATCCCCAGAGGCAGAAGCACAGGCAAGCATCACCAGTCCTAGAAAGATGCGAGTCCTCTGTGATCTACCCCAGCGGTGGGCAAATTGCCATGTTCACAGAGACTTTGCAGGCCATAAGGGCTGTCTCCATTACAGTGACTCATGCCTGCCATTGTGGTGCAAAAACTGCCATCAACAATACAGAAGAACAGGCATTGCAATTTCAATGAAACTTGTTTTATAAAAGGAGACCAGCCAGCCAGGCCCCTGCCTGTTCAGACCAGGGGACAAATATCCAGCCCGGCCCCCAATCTTTTGTGATCTCCCCCTTGTATTAATAGTGATCTTTCAAAGGAAACAGCTTCAAAGTTTCATTGTTTAGTTTCTGGGCAGAAAATTCATACATTAGGGACACAAACTGAATTTTCCAATTGTATTTTGATTAGTGGAAGATTATGATCATTTACATGTGAGGAGGCAGACTAGCGAGTGGGTAGAGAGCATCTGCTCTCTCTGCCCCACTTGCCCCAGGGGCATTCGGGACACATTAATTTGATGAAAGTCCTGGGGGAGCCTGCCCACCTCTTCTGTTGGGTCAGGCATGTCAGAGGACATGTCCCTTCTTTGAATAGATGGGAAAACATTTGTTTCCTTTTTATTAACAACCTTCTCTTTGCATTTGAATAATGTGAGCAATATTCTGTTCCTTGAAACCAGAAAGATCACTGGATGAGAACACATGCAGTTTGTAAATCTTGAAGGAATCAAGAAGTCTTTAAAACCCCAGTTGAAGAAACACACTTATTTACTCTCTCCCTCTTTCAATACATATGAGAATGAATTCAGTCTTTATACAAATATGTTTATGCATTACATATTATATACAGATAGGTTTATTTAGGAAGAAATTTTTATTCCCTCAGTATACATCTTATTATTTTATATGAAAATATGTTTCTATAATAATATTAAATTATATAATTTATATTACACACACATACATACGAGAAAGAGAATTTATCTCCAACATGAAAATTTCTTCACCTGTAAAATAAGTGATTGGGCTAGGCAATTTCTAAGCCATTTCCAGCTCTCATTATAGCTCTAAAATTTAAGCAAAAAAAAAAAAAAAATCTGTTCTCTTTCACTTTTCCATATTTCATACCCTGGAAACTAATATTCTTGCCATCTTTTCAAATAACTTCCAGCAGCAACATATAACAGGAATTTTTGATGCCAGAATATCTCTGTTGAGTGTCTATTTGTAGTTTTCTTGCAGTTTTTCTGGTTTCTACTAAGGCAGTTCTTTTCTTTTCATTTGTTTCTTTGTAACCTAACACTGAAAATGACTTGCACATGTTCACACCGCTCATGAGCTCCTTTGAATTATTGCTCTGCACCCCATGTCTGCCTCTTGAAATGCAGACACGGTTTGTGGCTGAGTGTAAATGCCACCTCTTCCAAGAATATTTTCCTGGGGTCTTTGCATATGATCCATTCCCCTTAGAAATCATCATCCTTTGTCATATAGGCATTTGTGAATTTATCTTTTTCTATCATTTTTCTTAAGGTTGTGTCCCTCCCTATGTCCCCATCTCCTTTATCATGTGACTTTGTAGTTCTTCCAAGTCAGAGTGCATTTCTTCATTCCAGCAATACTGGCCTTGGCTGTGTAACTCATTTTGGGAATAATGGTAGAGGAATGCCAATTGTGCACTTGGCCTTGACATTTTAAAAAAAATTATTTTTCGTTGTGGATGGATACAATACCTTTATTTTGTTTATTTATGTGGTGCTGAGGATTGAACCCAGTGGCTCACATGTGAGAGACAAGCACTCTATCACTGAGCTACAACCCCTACCTTGACCTTGACTGGTAATCTTATATGAAAAGAAAAGGCCTGGCTAGCACCTGCTATCAGGATAGGGGAAGATCCATGGGGTGCACAGAACTGGCCTAACCTTCAGCTTAGAGCTAAGATCAGCCCAGCCACCTCAGCTCACCTACTGCCCAAATGAACCACAGACATGAGCTTGAATAACTAACCCTTTTAAGGCACCAAGTTTGAGGGTGATTCTTTACACATCATTACTATGGCAACAGATGAAGGCTATGTCTTCTCTTAAATCAAAAGCTCTTCTGAGACAAAGATGAAGTCCTTTACTTTTCTGTGTCCCGGCAAGGTTTATGGTAGGTGCATAACCAATGATGTGAAGGGAATGAGATGAATGAGAGTATTTCTGTTTTTAAACAACAATGCTAGGGCTGGGGATGTAGCTCAGTGCTAGAGAACTTGCCTAGCTTGTGTGAGGCCTTGGACTCCATCTCCAGCACTTAAAAAATTCTAGTTTGGCATGTAGTTTTCTGTCCCAGGTGGTATACCTGTTGTTTTAAAGCACTCATAAGAAATTTCTCTCTCTCTTCTTCGTTATTAGTGACAATGAATAGTAAATCTTTAAGGAAAACTTCAAACATAAACTAATCATGGATGTCAAAGCCGCCACCCAAACTGCCATGAAACAGACTGGCGACATTGTGTGTATCAGAGAATTGCCTCTGAAGTTTGTGTTCTTCTTAGGCAGGTGAACAACTCGTCTTGGGTCAGCAGGGAAAGCAATCTTAGGTTCTCAGCTCTGACATTTTAGCAGCTGTGAGGGTTCTGAAATCTCTCTGCTGCCTGCCTAGGTTCCATTCATCTTGAGGGAGAAGACACTTAACAGTCCCTGTGGAGACCTGCACAGAGCTAGGTCAATGGAATGAGTATACCTACCCTGCGTGGGGGATGGGGTGGGAGGTGGATTTCTACAACCTGAGTCGTCACAGGATTCACTTTTCTTCGCGCTTTCATTCTGCACTGAGGGGGAAATGCAAATGCATCCAGATTGCTTAGACAGCTGTGCCTTTAGTAAAGATTTTAGTTTCTTTTTTCTTTTTAAATTTGCCAATACCCATACCTGAGCATTAAAGGAATCCACACCCAGAAAGCCATGGCGGCCTCCGTATCTCTGAGATACATTCTGCCCAGGAGGGATTCCGTTACTCCCTGATAGCTCTCCTTGAGAAGCAGGTTTCTCAGCAGGATTCTCAGACTGCTCTGCACTGCTCAGGGTTGGGAGCCTGGCAGATTTCTGCAGGGAAAACTGGAAGTCTCTTTTATCAAGACACACACCAGGATTCACTGGTTACCTTCATGCTTATTTGACAGCAGGTCAAGAATACCCAGAGAACTTTGAAAGGGTATCATTTATCATGATTGAATAAGTAGCACAAAGTAATTAAAAAGCAATAAAGTGATGAGCATCATCTAGAGATATATTACCACAAAATGTCTTTCCTTGATGTTCTCCCTATGTGTATAATGTGTATTTATAAAATTTTAAAAATTTTAAAAATACATGTATATATGCATATATATGTACATGCATTTAATTTTAGAAACATTGTTTTATACATACAATATGCATGACTCATCACACAAGCATCACGGTGCCACTAGTATGATTTGTAAAAACAGAAGAACTATCAAGAATACCAGAATATGTCTTGTACCACGAAAATAGAGCACGTCTTCAAATTCAAAGTGACCATCTCCACCTCAAAAGTAGTACGTTTCCTTTGTGCCAGAGAATGCATAGGTTTTCCTCCACCTCCCCTTTCAAGAACTGGAATCTATGGTTATTGGCAACTGCCACCGGTTTTTCTGAGAGTCTAAAAGCAAGAACCCCTATGCTCAGACACCCAAATACACACTTAGAGTGGAAAGGATCAAAGGCAGGCACTAAGTTGACACAGGCGGAAGAAGACTGCAGCCCTCCTTCTGACCTAATGGCCCTGTGGTATAAGCAGGCAGAAAGTGAACTGCCTGTACTTGAACTTGGTTTATTTTGAAGGTACGGATATATTTTTATACCTGAATATCTATTCCAAGTAAACTTCTGATACCTTTGAGTAAGATCACTGTTTATTTTAATAGGAATAAATAGCACAATACAGCTAAAATACAGTTTAATAATAACTCTGAGAGGATGCTATTGCTAATTTTAACACACTGTACACTTTTGTACACATTTATATAAAAGTTAGACATTCAACTATTTCTTTACCCTAGACGAAATGGTGAGATGCATGAATGGTTGATGGAAGAGTTACACCCTGCCAGGGATTGTTCTTAACAGGGAAAATGAGATTTGCAAAAAGCGCCAAATAAAATATACATGTCCAAAAGTTTTTATCAAGAATCAAATTAATTACTGCCTGCATCATGTGTCCTTAAATTCCAGTATACACGAAAACCTCCTGATCATAATATTTGAAGAAAGGATGTCACTTTCAATATTAGGGAAGGGAATGTCCCAACTCTTAAGGCAACAGTACATGTTCATAACATATTAAAGACTTCTAGAGCGTACACAGGGCAGGTGGCTTTCTAAAATCCACCAAAACCACTGTCATGCCAGTAGACAGTTACTTAGCAAGCTTTTCTTTATCCAGCAACAAGCACATACATTGACAATGGAATCTGCTTACAGGTAGACTCAGTGAATCATAATAAGGCACCACACGAAGGCATTTGGTCAACAATGGGCCACAGACGTGGTGTGGTTCCATGTTTCCATTGCCTAGTGATGTTGTCGTCATCTTGGTGTAAGTATGCTCTGTGATGTTGATGTTCTCACAACAATGACATGTCTAATGATGCAGTTCCCAGGATGCAGCCCTGCAGTCCCAGGGGTGCATGACTCTGTAGTAGGATGGATGGATGAATCCAGGGATAGACACAGAAAAATCTCTCATCTACCAGGGAAAAAAGTATAAAATCTGCAGAAAGCACACTTTCAGTTAGTATCAAATATGAAAATTGGAAAAGATGCTGTCCACTACAAATATGTAAGACCCAGGAAAGATAAAGAGGAACACAATACTGAAGTCATGAAAGTGGAATAGAGGAATTTAAAGGAGAAATAACTACATACTTCTGCAATAGAGGTATTTTGTGGCTTATGTCTCCTAATGGCATTGGAAAACCGGATATATCCAGAGAAAGAAAAAGATACAACAACAACAACAACACACTGATGTCTATGGAAAGATAAACAGAATGGACTGTGAGGAACATTCTGGATAGGGAACAAAAGACAGAGGAAGGATTACAATTTTGGTATTAAAATTGAGTAAATTGTGCTGCTGGAGTCTTGGATTACAGAGGCAGAAAAGAGGTAGTTCATGCATTCATTGCAGGATTGAACATGTTGTTATCCTGCCTAGTTGAGGTCTAGGAAGGGAGTTATTGCATTTGACTAGATTATAAAGAAAATACTCCTGGCCTGTCTTCTTTCTTTATCACAGTCCTAAGAAATACTTTCATGCCATAGACTCTGACATCTGCAATTTCTTGTAATCCTTTGAGGAGAGAGAAAAATGACTACATTTGAGAAGGCCCCTGAATCACACAAGTCAGCACAGTAAAGGATAGGAAAGTTTGTATATGTCTCAGGGGAAAAAGTCATTTTTCCTAAGTTAAGATGAAGACAATGAATATAGAATCTCCCAGTGGTGGTCAACTTTTAAATTAAACAACAATTTTTGGTAAGCTTTTGGATTTTCTCAAAATGAATATAATATTTGTTGGACACAATAGTGATCCTTAAGTCAAATAAATATAATTGCACTTTTAGAGATTCTGATACATTCATCTGTTGACTAAAACCTAGTAAAAGTGAATTCTTTAAAATTGAAGAATTTCTGGTTCCATTAATAACTTTAAGTATCTTAAAGTATGTAATCTGTGTGGGAAAACTGTTTTGTATTCTTTAGTGACTTTAAATGTGTAAAGAATATTAAAAAAGAATAGCTGTCTTTTTTGGGAGAAAATGCTTATGACTTTTTTTCTCATGGTTTCAAAAGTCCTGGAAATTTTACATCTTTAGTAATTACAGTACAGTATCAAAAATATTCAAGGCATCTCCTACACACATGCTTATTAGCCACATTTTTTTCTAACTAGCAAGCTCCCCATTTTGTACAAGTTTTTATTTTCAAACCACTACTATTTACACTCCAGGAAGTCTATTTACATTACCCTAGGCTTTAAAGTCAAAATTTACAAAGCTACCCTGTCTTCCCCCGCCCCGCTCCATTACCAAAACTTTTTTGCAAGATGCTTTCCATTATAAGTTGTCTTTCTCCTCAAGAACTATTGCCATAAAAAGCAAGGTTCCTTTTCTTAGCTTAAACTCAAGCTTAAAAAAATACATCTCTAAAACCTTGCTAGTGAGAAAATAATATGCTGAGCGATCTCTTATCTTCTTGTTTTATTTCAAAATATTTTCTTTTAATGTGGTTCAGATCACATGCACAATCTAGAACTCACTTAAGGCACAAGTTGCTCTGGTAGAGATTTATGTAGAGAAGGTTAGCCTTGCATTTTACTAGGAAGGAGTTCCCTTGAGGACTGAGGGGTTCTTGCATGAAATGTCATCTGAAGGTGGTACCTGCAGGTCGAGATGATGGCTAAGATTCCTGACCAAGGACAAAACACCTGCTCTGCCAGTCACTGGACCAGCCCCATATGGCCAGCACTGTGGGGCCTGACCTCATCTTCATGAGGATGATAGGGCTTCTCTGACATTGGCCCATTAGATGTCCTGCAATGCCCAGCTCTTCATTTATGCCTGAATACCATTTCCCCAGCCCCTTTCAGTGTCCAGCTCTGCTCTGAACTAAGCAAGAATCCTGTTTTGCCTTAAGCTCTTCTAGAAGGGGATGTTCACACTGATAAGGAAGTTGTAAGTCACATTGCTCCAAAATCCATGAATAAAATCAGTGAAATGTATAGGATGGCTGCTTTGGATTTCACCCGCAACTGGAGTATTTAGGAAACATCTTTAAGGAAATTTATGCCTGACAAAAGATCAGGTGATCTCAGGAACTATCTGAATTCTAAGTTGTACATCACCAGATTCCTGTGGTTTCCCTTGTGCTGAAATGATGACTTCTTAGGACCCTCCTTTTTCCTATTTGTAAAAGGGAAAAGGGAGGAGACTTTATACTATTTACTCCTCAGTGGAAAGGATGATTCTTCATCCCTAAGAAAGCACTACCACTATTAGAAGCTTCCTTTTTCATGAAGCAAGAGGATAACGTCCTGTGGTTGAACATGTTTTTGGACTCTCTTAAAATATTTGCTAGTCCTCCCCTACCTTAATCAAAAGAAAACAAGCCTCAGGTTCAAAGTCCTTGGCAGGGAGCAGTATTTAGCTAGCATTTAACTTTTTATTTTATTTTATTTTTTTAGTGATCATTGTAATTTATTTTGTTTTAAAATCATCACCTATTTATGATTAGTGATACTGATTTTCTAAGTAATATAATGCTATAATACTTGATTTTTAAATAATAAATTAAGTGAACTTTAAAAATATTAAATGCTTATAACCCACTGGTGGTGGGTAGATATGGCAACAATTATGAGAGCAGAATTTAAATGTCTTAAATTTAGGGGGACATTGTTGAGGTGGAAAGTTACCGAAGATAGAAAAACTTGGGGTCCTCTCCACTTTCTACTGTGTGAAACTTGCAAGTCATTGAAACCTCATGAGCCACAAATTCCTTTTTCATAAACTGGAAATAAATCCACCCACTTCACAGAGTAGTTCGCCAAAGTCTTTGAAAAGTGATATTATCATTAGTAGAGACATTTAAAAAATTATACAACTTCTACTGAGAACTTCATGGGAAAGAAATTCTGGGACCTCCTGCAAGGGACAATGTTTTGAGAGTATATCATTCTAGGTTCCTTGGAATAGCCACTTCTTTGTAAATTCCTTAGTATTGTCCCCATAAGCCTTTGAGATGTCTTTCATGTCTGGGGGTAGGGGAAGATAAAAATGTTCACAGAATGTGGTCATTGCATTGGTAAAAAGTATTGAAATTGTGCAAATCTTTTCTCCTAGGGTGTTTAACAAAATTTCTTTTTCCATGGCATGGTGGACTGCTTTCTTCTTGAAATTTCTGCTGTGCCTTTTGTGACCTTATTCTCTCTTCCACTACTCCTTCTCCTCAGCAGCGATCTGCTGATCCTCTTCTGTGAGGGGCTACTTAAATATTGGTGTTCCCAAAGAGTTTCATCCTCCTTTTGCCTCCTGGTACCTGGTTCTCTCTGGGAGGGCTCAAGTACTCACAAGGCCTCAGCAGGTGCCCATATGCTAATGATTCCTGAAACCCAATGTCCAGGCCACCCAAGCTCTCTCCTTCTGTATCTGTCTCCCTGTTGAAGATACACGTCCAACTACCTACTAGACGAACTGCCTACTAGTGTATTAGTCAGCTTTTCATCACGGTGTCCAAAATACCTGACAAGAACAACTTAGAAGAGAAAAATTATTTTGGGCTCATGATTTCTGAGGTTCTGTCCATGGGTGGACAACTCCATTGCTCTGGGCCTGAGGTGAGGCAGAATATCATGGAGGAAGGGTGTGATGGAGAACAAGCTGCTCAGCTCATGGCAGGCAGCAGGGAGGAGGAAGGAAGAGAGAGGAAGAGAGAGGAATGGGGTTGGGGGGAAAGGCAGTGTGCCAGGGACAAATATACTCTTCAGGGGCATACCCCAAGTTACCCACCTACTTCCTTCAGGCATGGCCAACCTGCTTATAGTTATTTCCCAGTAGTCCATCTGAATTATTAATCCACTGAATGGATTAATCCACTAGACAGGTTATAGGTCTCATCATCTAATTATTTCATCTCTAAACATTCCTGTACACACATGAGTTTTCTGGGGGACAATCTCATATCCAAACCATAACCAGTAGCCTTTAGGCACATGTAGCTATTGGAAATTAAATTTATTATATTAAATTGAAAATTCAGCTCCACAGGCACACTAACCACATTTCATGCATTCAGAAGCCGTATGTGACCACAATGCTACATTAGTCTTCTCCCTGTAAGACTGTTGTATCTCCAGTGCAATATGTACAAGGGTGAACTCATCAATATATTTGCACAACTTTTTCTGCTTAAATTCTGTATTATTGATGGTCATATCACTCCTCGCACGTTTTCCAAACTGACCCCCTTAGAATCCTCTTGAATCCATGTCCTTCACTTTGGCTAGCCAGGTCTCACTCTGCTTCAACTCTGCACTACTCCAACTTCAGTTCCGGTTCTTCTCCTCTCTCTTTCCTTTCAATACCTCCTTAAGTGATATTCCTGTCTCCATTCTTCCTTCCAATCCTTCCTACCAGTCCAACATCACCTCTACTCTGCTTTTACAGTTAGCTTTCTAAAATAAGGGCCAGTTTTCCCAGTGCCAAAACATTGAATGGCTCTCTTCTTCAGTTATGGGTTGAACTGTGTTCCCTCAAAAAATGTGTTAAAGTCTTAACTCTCAGAATCTATGAATGGGACCTCACTTGGAAATAGTGTCTTTGTGGGTGTGAGAGAGTTAACATGATGGCATACTCAATTAGGATGGGCTCTCGTCCATTACAACGGTCTTCTTATCAGGGAAGAAACCTAGTACGAGAGACACAGGGCAAATGGTAGTATGTATAAAGATGGAGGCAGAAATTGGAGTTGAGACAAGCCAGAGAACTCCAGAGGCTACCAGAAGCTGGAAAAAGGAGGAAAGGATATTGATTTAGGATTTCCAGCCTCCAGAAATGTAAGTCAATACATTTTCTTGTTTTAAGCTTCCTGGTTTCTGGTGTTTTGTTACAGTAGCCACAGGGAACCTTTATTACTTTTTCCATACATGTTATCAAATGCTTACTATGTGCCAGGCGTCATATTAGGCTCTACCCAGGAAATAAATTCTAATTTTTTTAGAGTGTGTTTGGGATCCTTACAAAATTTCTCATCTCCAAATATGCTTATGATCTCTAAGCCCTGAAGCCTGTTGCCCCAGATTAAGTGGTGAACTCTCAGCCATCATTCAAGTTCATGGTAGGACCTCAGTCTTTCTGTCAGGCCTTCCCAGTATTTCCTTGGGGAGCAAACATAACTGTATCCTAACCCTATTCACATAGTGCCTCTCCTCCCAGTTGTGCATGAACACCTCGAAGCCTAGAGCTGAGTGGATCCAGGGTCCTACCTGGATTCAGTCCCCCAGAAACTGTACAAAAACTTGCCAAAGCAAATGCAATTTTCTTGATCTGACAACAAATCCCTTGCAGTTTTCTTTTGCTTGCAGTTAGAAATATTTATTGGAACTTCTAGGAGGAACCACATGTTTTGGATTGAAGAAGGAGTTGGAACATCTTTGTGATTTATCAACATTTTCTACGCAGGCCCTTTGTCTTTGCCCTCCACTTAATTTAGGCTGAGGTAGTGCACACCTTTAGATGAATAATGTTAGTCTGCTCAGAAGATATTTAAAAAGACACATGCACACACACACACACAGTCTCAAGCAGCACACCTCATGCAAGGGCAGTCAGAGCCAAGTGCTTAGTGCTTTGTTCTTCATGACAGCTGCTATAGTAGATTACCCACTTGCCACTCACTGCTCACAACAATGGTACCTGAAAACTCACGATAAATAAGACAGAATAACAGTTTTACCATGGTCCAGAATTTTAAGATCTATTCTATTGAAGTTTAGTTATCTAAGATAGAACAGGAACTTTTTCTCTCTCCCCCAAACTGATTCACACATCAACAGTAATCACCAGAACTGGCTTTTTCTTGACAGTGTGGAAGAGACAGTATTTTCCTATTCCTTCCTGCAGAGAACTTGCCGATAGCTTTGCAAAGCTTGGGAAATGAGCCAGCTCTTGTCTTGGTAAGAGAAGAAACACATAGATTTTCATGAAAAAGCTTGGAATCCATAATTTTCAACCTTCAAGTTGCACTTTATAAGGCAGTCTTAATTGTTTTGCATTTTCAAGTTAGATAATGTTTTTGGTCTCATTTTCCCATGAATAGTTGCAGAATCCCAAAGTTCGCATCTTTTAAAGTGCAGTAGATGGTACAGTATTGAATTTAGATTCTAGTAAAGAGATACTTAAACATTTTCAGTTCACAGCAGAAAACAGGCTCCATAGGGAGCAAGAGTCTAGCTTAGAAATTCAAGTTTCAAGTGAGAAAAAAGAGAAATCTCCACTAAATTTATGACCATGCAAAAGATCAATAATTAATTTGAATGTTTCCAAAGCAAAGCAGATTCCCGAATTTCTAATCATTCAAAAATACATTTCGCTATTGTTGAAACTGTTTACAACAATTTTTAATGCAAATTTATGTATAAAGTATTTATTATATACAAGATACTATTCAAAGAGCTATACAAATATAAACTCAAAAATTTATTGTTCTCATTTGTATTTTTAAATCTTTGTGAAAATCAAATATCCAATAATAGAGAAGCATTTTATTCTATTATTTTTTTTTGAGGGGGAAGGCTACCAGGGATTGAACTCAGGGACACTCAACCACTGAGCCACATCCCCAGCCCTATTTTGTATTTTATTTGGAGACAGGGTCTCACCGAATTGCTTAGCACCTCGCTTTTGATGACGCTGGCTTTGAACTCATGATCCTCCTGGCTCAGCCTCTGGAGCCACTGGGATTAAAGGCGTGCACCACCATACCGGGTGCATTTTATTCTTTCTATATTATCAAACAGAGAAAGAAACAAGTAAAGAAACTTAGTACATTAAGTCCTGTTTTACTTTCTTGCTTCATGTTTCTCTGCCGGGAGGATTCTGGATATAACTTACAGAGGGAGTTCCCTGGGTTTACCACAGTCAGGTTTACAATGTCTCCTTTTCATTTTTACAAACTGGCAATTAGAAATGTTGAAATTGATTCTTGGCTTTCATAAATACACAGAATTCGTTTTTTACGTTTTTAAAGTATTTTTAAAATTTGTACATCTTTAAGGGCTACATTATGGTAATTCAATACATGTATTCAAGGCATAATAATCAAATCAGGGTAGTAAGCATTTCCATCCCTTCAATTGTTAATCATTTTTACGTGTTGAGAACTTTGCACTCTTCTTTTGCAGTCATTTTGAAATGCATCACAGGTTATTTTGCCTAATAGTTACCCTTCTGTGCTAAGGAGGAGCCAGGAGTGACCCCTCCACTCTGTGTTTTCTGCCCCTTCTTGAGCTTCCTCCTGTCCCTGCTCCCCTTCCCAGAGTCTAGGGGGCACTACTCCATCCTTCTTCCACAAGATTGACTTACTGGAGGAACCTCTGCTTGAGAAATCTCCCAGCCATCATCCAGGGCAGAGATTTCCCAAGGAATGAATCCAACACTAACTAACACAAAGAATGGCTTCACAATGGCCCCTGGGTTTTGGGACAGGACTTTTATGGCTGCTTGACACGGACCCAATTCCTGACTGAACATCTAGGTTTTCCAGACTAAAGTTATGCTTGTATTTAGGAATCTCTCATTTTAAATTAATAATAATCTTTTGGAAATTCAGCTGCAGATTAGAACTCAAGGAAACTGGAATACTTCTGGGAAATTTGTAGCAACTGAATAATAGTTGTCTGAGGAATGGGGAACTTATATAAACTTTCCAAAGCACCCACATGCCACAGTCTATGACTTCTAGGTCATGTTCCCAGTACGTATATGAAAGCAACGTAGTGAATCCTACCACCATGTACATCCATAAGAATGGGACTCTACTATAATAAGGTATATTCCATGCTTGTATAATTACATCCGAATGGATTCTGTGGTCATGTGTAACTAAAAACAACCAATAAAAATATATAAAAAGATATCTTGAAGTTCTTATTCTTTTGGATCAATCTCAAAAAATCTATCAAAATGTAAGTTCCTAATTATACAACATGGCATTAGCCAGTATTTAAAAATTTCCACTTATCACAAGACCATTTAAAAAATGCTTGGGGTGGAAGTTTGGAACCAGGAGGAAAGGAAATAGACATTTGGTATGTTGGAGATGATCTCTATTTAAGATCACTTTTCTGAAAAAATTTGCTTTTAGTTTTCTTTTAAGCAAATTCAAGACATACTGAGTCATAGAATAAACAGAATGGTGAATTCTGGTTCATTTATATAGGTATTTCACACATGAGGATGCTTCACTTCTGTTTACAGTTCCAGTTCCCTAGAGGAGGTTATGATCCGACATTGTGGGATTCGGGTTGGGGTTGGGGTAGGAGTGGTAGCATTTGAACAGGCTGGGAATGGAACCCACCACCCAGCGGCTCCATTCCTGCCCTTCCTAATCTTCCCTACAGCTTCTCCCAACCCATATTGGGATGGTCACACTGAGGTGGACCATTTTGTTTATCTTCCTAATTTTAGAGCTGAACTTGAGGTATTTTCTTTCTTTTCTTTTTTTTGGTACCAGGGACTCAACTCAGGAGTGCTTCACCATCAGGCCTTATCTCCAGCCCTTTTTACTTTTTGTTTTGAGACAGGATCTCATTAAGAGGCTGGCTTGGAACTTACAAACCTCCTGTTTCAGCCTCCCCAACTGCTGGGATTACAGGTGTAAGCCACCATGCCCGGCCAGATATTTTGTTTTTAGCAGTGAATAGAGGTTCCTGTTCTGGGCCAGACTGTTTGCAGACTTCTAATGAATAGGTTAGCCTTTTTAGCTAATAAGAAGACCAAGTCTTTTAAAATGGTTCAAAAATAGAAAAAGAAGATGAAAAATGGGATCTTAATCTCAGATTGCAAATAAAAATTTCCATGTTTTATTAATGTTAGCCCATTTTGAAGGGGAAAAAACAGGTTTACAAGATAAAAGCATGTTGCCTCATGCATTAGGACAATAAAAAGATGATTAAAATAGCCCCTTGCAAAATGGTGAATGTGGCTTTTTTGGTCATGTCAAGAGTCATGTGAAAAAAATATAGCTGAATATCCAGGTGATTGAGTATTGTGATTCCTAGTAGAGGAGAGGAGCGTAAGCCAGGATAAATGGCCACATATTTGTATTTTAGCATTCTTCTTTGTCACTAATGTTACTAAAAAGCACATATTGTTTATTGTTTACATCATTAAGAATTAACTTGGCCAAATACAAAGAATGACAAAATAAAGATTTTGTGTTTTTAGGGAAATTTTTAGGCATATCTTAACTAATATTAATGTGCAAGATAACAAACATGCAAGCATACAGCCATAAACTTTTTTTTTTTTTTTTTTTTTTGTCTTACACTCCTGGAAATAATTTGATCTGTGACCAAAATTGTCTTTTATCAGTGGAAACGGTTTTACCTTTTATGATTTGATTTGCATAAAGACCTAGGTAAAATTAGAAGCAATCCATCACAACCATGATCTATCTAGTACCTGATCACACCAAAAATCTGTTTTTGCCACAAAATCCACCAATGGTTTATAATTACCAATTTTAAAGTTTGACATTGGTATCTTATCAAAATAGAGAACAAGGAGCATTGTGTATTCATAGAAGTGTTATGTGTTTTACATGCTTTCACTATGAGTGAGTATACACAATGTCAGCGAAGGGTCTGTTGTAATTTGATTGACAGATAAGCTTGTAAGAACAAATCTGGCTCAAATTTTGGAAATATATCAAAACACAGAATACATTCTTTAATTAGAATCATCAAAAATAATGCTTAAATAGTCTTATGATTTTACTAATAAAATTAAAACACAAAAGCAGGAGAAAATATATCTATGTACATATTGAGATAGTAAACTGATTTCATATTTTCAGCAGCACAATTCATAAAAGCCAAGTTACAGAGACAGCCCAGGTGCCCATCACACACAAATGGATAAAGAAAATGTGGTATCAGTATACATAGGAGTTTTATTTTGCCATACAGAACAAAATTACGTCTTTTGCAGGAAAATGGATAGAACTGGAGAGTGTCATGTTAAGCAAAATAAGGCAGATTGAGAAAGTCAAGAGTCGTGTGTTTTCTATTTACGTGGAAGGTAGAGAGGAAAAAAACCAATGAAAAGAGATCTCATGAAAAAGAAGGAAGACCAGTAGAGCAGAGGACGGAATCAGGGGGAGGAAGGAAGAGAGGGTATAGGGTGGTACTGGGGAATGAAGTAGACCTAGCTATGCTAGGTGCAGGCGTGACTCTATCACAATTCACCCCACTATTATGTTTAATTATAAGGCACCAACAAAAATTTTAAAAACCATAAACTTATTTTTTACAAAAGAAACCTGTACTTACGGAGATCTTGATAAACTAACCTATTGTGCCTTGAAATGTAACACTGTGGGCTATTGTGAAAGTACTGTATCTCACAATGCCAATCTGAAACTTAGATCCCTAAAATAACCTCCAATTCTTTTTATGTCAAGAGACATAAAAAGAAAGCCATTGTCTACCATTTATGATCCTTACATGGACAAAGTGCAACAGATGGAAGACAAAGACAATTCTACTATCCCTGTGCTGGGCTTTGAAAATGTGACTTTCTCCACTAACCCCCCCCTTTTTTTTTTAAGTACTGGGGATTGAACCCAGGGCACTTGACCACTGAGCCACATCCCCAGTCCCTTTTTGTATTTTATATAGAGACAGGATCTCACTGAGTTGCTTAGGGCCTTGCTAAGTTGCTGAGCCTGGCTTTTAAACTCTAGATCCTCCTGCCTCAGCCTCCCAAGACACTGGGATTACAGACATGCACCACTGTGCCTGGCTCACTAACTTGTTTGTAAACACTTGAGTTGGGTGAGAGGAGGAAGGAGCACTCTGGCAATGACTAAGAGGTGAACATCTCCACTCTTCTTTATAGGAGATCCCACAAAAACAATCTCTACTGTTTCTATCTTTCAAAATTACTCAAATCATGTAACTGAAGAAAACTGTGGGTTCCCCGGCCCCTCCCTCTTTTTGAATGAAGGAAGGAGGAATTGTTGCTTGTCAGAAAGACTGTTTTCATGTGTGTATTGAGGCCAGAGACCAGAAGGAGATAAAGCCACATCAATCAAGAAGGTAGTGATCCCCTAGAGGGAATTTGTCAGAAAGCAGGAAGGTGGGCGCCTACGTCAGATTCCAGAGAACTATGCTCAGCCCTGCCCAGCCCCTGCGTTAGAATGGATCTGGAAGGCATGACTGGCCAGACCTTTTAAGAAACACTTCCTTTTCTGCAGAGGCCCCTTTCTCCACTCTCCTGTTCCTCGAATACCATGCTCAGGGTTTTCATGAGCTCTCCATTTCTCAGAGCAGCCTGTGGCTTGGGTGGCCTTCCCTGCTGCAGCAGATTTTGTGCAGGTGGCTCCCAAAGGTCGTGAGAGTGGTGCAGCTGTGCCATTTGCTCCCAACACTTTTTCTAAGAGTTCCCGGGCTCAGTAAGTGGTACGTGGTCACCATCCGTCCGTCTCCCAGGCTGGCCCTTCTTGGGTGGCCCAGACCTGCTTCTCAGAGACTGCATCACCAACAACACTGAAGCACCGTCAGGAGGTGCCTTGCTTCCTGGAGGCCAGAGGAGAGCACCTGAGTCCACTCTCAGGGACTGACGGTGGCATCATGGTCCTGGACTCCGAGGACAGTTCCACCACTGTTCTCTCTTGGGAGGTCTTGGTGAAGAAACCGTGTTGTCACCTCATGCACTGTGCAGAGCCAGCCTGACACCTATTTAGGGGGCCTAAAAAGAAGCTAGCAAGTGCTTTCCTAACGACTGAGTGCTCAAATCAAATGTGAACAAATACGCCATTCAAATGAACCACCTGGGATTGTAAGAGTAGCTTGAAACATCTCATGGCAAGTGGGGTTGTACCCACTACATGAGATCGGGACAGTTTGCTTTTACTCAAAGCATCTGAGTGGCCCCTCCTATATTAAGCATTTGTCTTCAGGCAACATAAAAGCAGAAAATGGCAAAAATGTGCTGGTGAGAACATTAGGCCATTTAGATAATAATAATTGTGTAGACACAGATGCAATTTGGGGCACTTTGTGCTATGAAGACATTAAGAACCCTTGGAGTTTTCATGTTGGGGCATCTGTGCCTTCTAAGGAAAACAAACTGATAACGCCACATCTCTGAACATCCTGTTCCATCCCAAATACTAAACATATGCTGAGAGGAGGAAAAGAGCACAGCCATGTGGAAACAAGACAAGAACATAAAACTGTCGCTGTGTGCTCTGAAGGCAGAGAGAGGGCAAGGAGCACCGAATGGAGAGGCAGCCATGTGGGCCTTCCATGGGAAACCTGGCTGGGGAGGCTCAGTGGGTTACTCAGAGGCACTGTCTGTCCATACTGTCGTCCTACCACTGTTAAAAGTCTGAACAAAGCAAGCTGATTCTTGAAGGATGCAGTTAAATTCCATAGGTACACGCATTCTAAAATGGGTTTTGACATGAAAATCACATTCAGATTAAAGCTCATTAAGAATGAAATCCAATTATTTACATCGATATATGTGTTTTTAGTGCATTGTGCTGGGTATGATTCAAAAATCCTTCTGAGGTGGGAGAAATATCCATGCTGCAGTTCCACTCAGAAGGCTAATATTTTGTATAAAATTTAGTGATATTATCTAACTTTGGCTTTTTCACATTCTTGTTGCTCTAATGTCTTGTGGTTTGCTGACAAAGAATCTTGTGGGGGAAATAAATTATACCTTATTAATCAAAGCAAAAAACTAACCAAAGAGGAAAAATTTGGTTCTTCAAGCATTCATCATTTAGTGCAATATGCTAAATGTCCACATCACTGAAAAGTTGAACCGAATCCCCAAGGTGATGGTATTTGGAGGTGAGTCTTTGGGGGGTCTTGAGCAAGTACAGTACTCATGAATGGAATTGGGGCCTAACAAAGAGATCCCAGAAAATTCTGTTGCCTCCTTCCACCATGGGAGGACACAGTAAGAAGACAGATATCAATGAACCAGAAAGATGGACTATGTGACTTTTAGAATTGGGAACAGACACTGGAGAATCTATTTCTAGAGTGACCACTATGAAATCTACTGCTGACTTTTAATTTTTTTACATGTATTTTGGAAGGTGGGTAGGTTTCTTCTTAATCTTTATGAAGATTTGAGCTTTAAATAAGAGTTCAGAGTGCTCTACACCTAAAGAGTCTTAATTTTAATTAACTCCTTTTCAAAAGTTATTCATCTAATTTGTTTTTAGATTGTGAAGTAAAATAGTTCTAAGGAAACTGCAGGTCTATGAGTTGGGCCAATGAATGCCTACACTTACATATATTACTAGAGGTTGAAGTAACAATGGTTATCTCTTACCTTAAAGCAAATTGTACCCATTTCAATCAATACTAGCTCAGAGTGTTCAGTTTTACAGGCTTATTTATTATTTCATTGGGAATATGTATGAAGTATTCCAGTGTCACTCATAAGATTTTTGTTTATTCAGTTGATTTGTTTTTATATGTTGCTTTGACACCTTTTAAGGAATCCACAACAATAATTTTCTGGGAATTGTAAAACTCCTAACTTAGAAGGTTAAAAAGAATGTCCCTATCCAAAGGAAGTAATTTTCTTCATTGATGACATCCTATCTCTCACCATGGCTGGCTTGGCAGGTAGCACCAAGAATAGTTCTTACAGACCTGAGGACCAAGAAGAGTAGATATTTCTTATTTCTTTGCAACTCTTCAGTACAGACTGATCTTAGCAGGGTAGGGGAGGGTCAGCAAATGAAAAAGAATGAGGATGACTTCCCTTCTCTTTCCCCAGAACTGTAATTTGGTCTGCAGAGATGGCCATCTGTGACCTCAGGTCAATATGAGGACTTATGTAGAACCAATGAATGCAAAGCAATAATAATAATTTATTTAATAGTATGAATAAATTAATTATGTTCTTAGAAACTTTAAACAATATGAGATTGCTTCTAGAATTGCATATCGGGAAGAAAAATCAAGAGTCTAAGCAGACAAGGCTGAGAACCTGAATTGAATCACAGAAAACTTACCTGATGGGCTTTCCATATAGGAAACAGTCAATTAGTCAATTAGTCTTGAACTAATTCTCAGTACTAGAAGGAAATTTCTATGTGAAAGATCCTAAAGAAACACTTGCGAACGTTCTTTAGGTGTTTATTTTTAAAATAGCATCAAAGATTAGTTTCTTATCTTTGGTCATTATCTTTAGCATTCTTATAATAAACCCATTAAAATCTCTATCTTTTCTCAAGTCTATTTGCAGGAAGATCCTTGTGGGCGCTGGCTGTTTTTCCTTTGCATTAATGATTTATTTTGTGGGAGAGCATAAAGTATGTTTTGCTTTCAGGTCTCTGAATAGTTTCTGATTCGGCTAGATTGCGTGGCATTGCTCTTCTGGGCTTGACTAATGCAGCTATACAGTTGCTTCCCAGATCTTAAATTGCTGGAGGAAAGACAAGAAGTCTTTTTTTTTTTTGGTCACTTGTTTGCTTCTTGGATTATTTTCTCAAGTCATTCATACCAAAGTTTAAGTTTGTAAAAAGTTGCTTTTTTTTCCAAATCTGTTTATCTGAGGGGCAACTCCTTTTCCATGTAAATGATCTCTCATCCTATCCTTTCCATCATCAGAAATCTTGAAGTAGAACAATGTTTAGAACATTAAAGTTAAGAGTCAAAAATACCGCGCCGTGATGTTTGACAGCATGTTTGTGTGCATATTACATATAGTCGCCCCTCTCTATCCTTGGGTTCAACCAACTGAGGATTGAAAATATTCAGGAAAAACAGTTGTCCTGAACATATACAGACTTTTTTCCCCCTTGCTATTATTCCCTAAAGAGAGAATAACAACTACTTATATAGTACTGACATTTTGTTAGGTCTTTTCTAGTCTAGATATTTCATAATATAGATATGATTTAAAGAATGTGAGAAGATATGTGCATATTTTCTGCAAATACTACTTGGATTTACATAAGGGACTTGAGCATCTTCAGAGTTTGCTGTCTGTGGGATGTCCTGGGACCAACATCTGTGGACAACTGCATATGTAAATTCTGCACATGTGTGTGTAAAACCTTAGTTTTGAAAATTCTATGAATTATTCAGTCCTCTTTTAAAAATGAGGGAAAAAAATCTCTATGAGAAATAGAGATTATTGGCCCCAAAATAAATACTTGGCAGGAGATGAGCAGGTGCAATGAATTGACTTCCCAGCTGAGAGGAAAAATAAGGAAATGCACTGAAAATGGATGTGATGATATTGAACAGGCTCTTAATATCGCCCTGAGCTGGATTTTTTTAGGCATAATGGATTAGTTGAGACAAGAATACATTGAGTTTTATCCACCTGTCTACAGAAACTATTCTGGGTGCAGAGTTATAACCTCTGATACATATTCTTAGCTTGAGGCTAAAATCTAAATTTTACCATAAAAACATTTTTCACATTTTTATGCCTAAGGACAATTTCACTGGAATCAATGCACACATCTCCTTTGAGAATGACAAATGCTTAAGTCAAACTCTTCATTTCTCTCTTTCTGTAGATAGGTAGGATATCTCTCCCTCTTCCTCTTTTTCTCTCTCTCATTCACATACACATTATGTGTCTATCAATCAATTAAGCTGCTGGCGGCATTGCGTGGTCCTTAGCTGTCACTGCCAGGTTTATAGGCTACTGTAGCTTATGGCTTCTCTCTGGTGTTTTGCAGTAAATCAACACAATTTTCAATGTGTTTGGGGAGAAAGAGGCTGAGTCAATTTTGTCCCACCAAAAATGAGTAGCTGATGTTTAGTTGCTGCCTGAACAAATGTCCTAGCTCATGAAGTTCCCAGTGGGGGCAGAGTTCATGTGACTCATGAAGTTTTTATGGGGAGGAGGCACATGTTATTTTTGTTTTTCTCCAAAGCCCTGCCAAGTGTATTACATGTCCACGCTGGCTTCGTAATGTGTCAAGTTAAGATTTGTAAGAGTCACAGTGACATTAGGAAAGATATTTGGATGGGGATATAGCTGAGCAGTAGAGCATTTGCCTAGCAAGGTCCTTGGTTTAATCCCAAGAACTTGATAAAAAAAAGATATTGATTGGCAGTGATGGTCCCTTAATGAGTTTCAGATCTTTAATTTTTTTCAGCTGTAATCCATTCCCATTGGATCAACGTTCTTAAAAAACATCCTTGCTCTCCATCCACTGTGGGTCTTCCACTGATTCCCCATGAACTGCTGAATTCAGAACCAACTTCTTGCCAGTCCACATGAGTCCGTCCCCATGGAATCTTCCACATAATTTTTAAACCTTTCTTTATGCGTCTCATTTTTTGCGGCCTAACCCTCTAAACAAACTGGACCATTTGCTATTTCCCAGAGCATGGATTCCACTCTCCTACCCTGAGAGGCTACCTACATTCTCCCTTTTTCCTTATCATCCTTCTTGTGAAATTATGTTGTTGTTGTTAAATTTTGGGGGGGGGGGGGTCTGACTCAAATTCTGTCTTCCTCATAGAGTATTTCCTGGGCCTTTCAACATAGGATGTGTGCCTCATTTAAACCATCACGGCGCTCTCTGTCTTGATTAGGCCATTCATTTATCATCCTACTCACTACTTTGTAAGCTCCATGATGGTGGGTTTCCTGATTATGTGGTTCACAACAGCTTTCCCATCATCTACAAAAGTGACTTACATTAAGTATTTGCTGAATAAATAAATGGAATGAATAAAAGCTTTAGATTTAGCTTCTTAAAATCTTCTTTTTTAATCTCCTATAATATCAAGCTGAGTGATTGCATAGAACACCTGATAATATTTGTTGAATTTAGATGGCCCTTAAAACTTTTGTTGAATTCAGAAAACTTGCATTTGCCACCATAGTTTATAAACCACCTTTAGATATGTTATCTTCTTCAGGTTTAATGCTTAAGGTGGGTAAGTTTCTTTTTTTCCATTTTCTGATTATGTTATTACAGCATAGAAATAGTAAATTGTAGCCCTGGGATAGGATTTGTAGTCTTCTATGTTTGTAAGCAACAGATGCTTGAGTAAGCTTCCCAGGCAATTTCTATTTCAAAGAGAAAGATAAATAAGTAAATGGCAGGAGTTATTCCTCTCATCTTGTGCTGTGGGCACAATGGCTGGAGAACTGGAGGTGCCCACCACCCTTGGTCCTTCTGAGCCATGACATAAATTTTGGCTTAAAGACCATAATCTGGTGTTGGACAGGTTTGAGATGGAAGAGTAAATGCACCAAATGAGCACTTTCTGCCCTGTGAGATAGAATCACAACTGGAGAAATGTAGGTGATTGTGGGAGAATCTATGGTAATCAGAGATAGGAGAAATCCAGGGACACTAGATAGTGAAGCAGAAGATGAAATGGAGCACCCCAGCATTGATCACACAGCAGTGCAGTAGAAATGAAAAGGGAGTAGAAATGAAAGAAGGAGTCCCACTGAGCACTACCAGCACAGAAATTGGCACCTTGTGGAAGCAGTGCAAACGCACAGTAGATGGGATCTGCATGGAACATTGGCTCTGCACTTCCCAGCATAAACTCATGGTACTATAAAGGGGAACCATACTGAGAATATTTTCTCTACTTAACTGATGGGGGATTCAAAGGCCCCTACACTTTCCTACCTCTGGGTCCTCTCTGTAATATCACTACACTGGTTCTGCAAGTGGCTACTTTGAGAGTCAGTTTGGCTCTAATAAGGAGGCTTTGACACAGATTTGCCAAGAATTCTATCAGTGGGAAACTGGTCTGCAATGCAAAAAAGAAAGGAGGATAATTCTCCTTTAAAATTGGCAGTTTGAAAGTCAGGAGCAGGAGTCTGGGAGAATGAGTAATCACCTGTGATTTCACTTGGGGGCTAAATTCTGGAACACCAGAGTCCTGGGTGGTGGGTACCTCCAGCCTTTCCTGCTTCTAGCACAGATAGTTGTGCTCCATAGCCTCGCTCTGCACTCAGACCATCAGCACAAATGGCACTGGAGTCCTTACGTGCTGCAGTGTGGGACCTCAGCCCTGCCCTGGGAGTGTTAAGGCAGAGGACAACAGAGGGAACCTATGCCAGACAAGTTCTGTGATGGTTTAAATGGTTTAGTAGAAGAAGATACTAAGTTATGTTAGTATCTGTACTGCTCGTTCAGTAGTCATGAGTTCTCTTCTGTTATGCTTCTCATGGAAGGTCTGTATTTCTCCTTCTGTTCTGAAAAAATAACATTGCTGGGTATAGTAATCTTGGTTGGCATTTATACATCATTCCATGTTCTCCTGGTCTTTAGAGTCTCTGTGGTGAAATCAGCTGATGGGTTTTCCTTTTTATGTGAATTGGCACTTCTCTCTAGAAGCTTGTTCTGTAACTTTACCAACTTAGGACCAGGTAAATGACTGGGTTTTTTCTTTCTCCTCTTATTTAAGTTGAAGTATCCACAAAGGTTCTATCAGGACTAAACCCATATAAGAAAGATACACACAATTACAAGACAAAGGAAAGAATAAATGTCACTAGAACAGTAGATGAGTGAGAATTAGGGAAAAAAAAAAACACAAATGTTATTAGTACAGAAGTCTAGCAAACCTCTAAGATGAATAGGAGAGGAAGAAACAAATATTCAAAACAACTAAAATAAAAAAATAAAATAAGATGACAGGAATAAGTATATACTTTTCAATAATAACCCTGAATGCAAATGATCTTAATTTTCCAATTAAAAGAGGCAGACTGGCTGGTTGGATTTAAAACAAAAACAAACAAACAAAAAAAAAAAAACAAAGAGACCCATCCAAATTTCTTAACTGCCCGAAAGACATTCATCTTACTGGCAAAGACATACACAGACTTAAAGTGCAAAGATGAAAATGATAGTCCAAGCAAATGGAATCTGAAAGTGAGCAGGAGTAGCTAAAATCACAACTGAAAAAACAGACTTAATTCAGAAGAGACAAAGAAGGCTACTACATACTAATAGTAAGATTGATTCTTCAAAAGAGATTTTAAGAGTACAGGCACCAAATTTTGAACCAATCAATTTTAAAAAACAAACACTACTGGAAATAAAGGAAGAGATATTAATAAAGGTTAATATTAATGGATGACCACTCTCACTGATAAATAGACCCTCCGGACCAAAACAACAACAACAATAACAACAAAAACAACAACGAAGAATTATCAGAGTTAAATTATACTGTAGATAAATAGACTTAATAGACACCTACAGGATATTCTATCCAACAGCAGCAGGTTACACTTTTTTTTTCATTAGCAAATGGAATTTTTTCCAACATACATACATTATATAGTAGGTCATAAGGCAAGTCTTAACAAATGTAACAAAATTTTGAAATAATTTCTTGCTTGTTAGTTGATCAAAATGGAATGAAATCATAAGCAAGAGAAACTACAAACAATACAGAAACAAATGAAGAATGAACAATATACTTTTTAATGAAGAGTGGGTTATTGAAGAAATCTGGGGGTGGGAAGGATTAAAAATTTCTAGACTAAAATGAAAATGGAAATAAAACCTACCAAAATCTGTGGGATACAGCAAACACAGTACTTAAAGTGAAGTTTATAGCTCTGAATGCCTACATTAGAAAAGCAGAGCGATTTCAAGTAAATAACATGATCCAGAAGTTAGAAAAACAAGAATGAATCAAACTCAAAGTTAGTAGAAAAAAAGAAATTATGAAGACCAGGGCAGAAATGAAATAGAGACTAAGATAGCAATACAATCAATGAAACAAGTTGGTTCTGTAAAAACATAAACAAAATGGATAAACTCTCACCCAAACAAACTAAAATAAAAAGAAGACTCAACTAAAATTAGAGATGAAAAAGCTGATATTACAACAGATACCCCTGAAACTCAGAGGATTGTGAGGGAATATGTTTAAAAACTATATGCCAATTTACTGGAAAATCTAGAAGGAATGGACAAATTAGTGTACGCATATGACCTACTAAAGTGGAACCAAGAGAATATAAATAAACAACATAAATAAATAATAATTAATGAGAATGAAGCAGTAATAAAATTCTCCCAATAAAGGAAATCCCATAAAAAAAGAAAAGTCCATGACCAGATGGATTCACTGCTGAATTTTACTTTTAAGAACAATTAACGAGAATGATCCTCAATTCATTCCATAAAGTAGAAATGGAAGAACTGTTTCAAATTTACATTACAAACCCAGTATTACACTGCTACCAAAACCTGATAGGACACAATAAATAAAGCAAACTATGGACCAATATCCTTGATGAACACAAATGCAAATTCTCTCAATAAGATATTTGCAAATTTAATTCAACAGCACATCAGAAAGATCTTATACTATGATCAAGCTGGTGTCATTCTAGGGATGCAAGAATGGTTCAGCATACACAAATCAATAAATGTAATATGGCATATAAAGAGAATCAAGGATGAAAATCACATGATCATCTCAACAGATGTAGAAAAAGCATTTGACAAAATTCAATATCCCTTCCTGATGAATCCCTGAATAAATTAGGTGTAGAAGGCACATATCTCAACATAATAAAGGTTATATATGACAACCCCATAACCAACATCACACAGAATGGGGAAAATCTGACAGCATTTCATCTGAAATCTCAAATAAGATGAGAGTGTCCACGTCTACCACTCTTCTTCAATGTAGCAGTGAAAACTTAAGCCAGGGAAATCAAGCAAAATAAAGCTATACAAGGCATACAAAAAGGAAAGGAGGAAGAGAAACTGTCCCTGTTTGCAGATGTGACTCAACACTTAGAAAACCCTAAAAATTCTATCAAAACCCTCTTATAACTTATAAGAAAATTTAGCAAAGTACCAGGAATAAAATCAGCATATGAACATCAATAGGTTTCTTCTAGACCAATCATGAACTTGATGAGAAAGAATTCAGGGAACAATCTCATTCATAATAGCCTCAAACACACACATACACGTACACACACAGACCACAACAACCTAGGAATAAACCTAAGCAAGAAGGAGAATACCTCCACATTAAAAATCACGCAACACTGAAGACACTAGAAGACGGCAAGATAGCCTATGTTTACAGAGTGGGAGAAATAATATTGTCAAAATACCCAAACTACCAATAGTGATTGGCAGATTCAGTGTGATCTCCTTCAAATCACCAATGACATTATTCAGAGACTTAGAAAAATAAACCCTAAAATTTATATGAAAACATAAATAACCCAAATTGTCAAAGCACTTCTGAGGAAAATGAGAGATGCCGGAGGCATCACAGTAAATTTCAAAATATAATACAGAGTGACAGTAACAAAACCAGCATGGCATTAGCATAAAACAGATAAGTCAACTGATGGTATAAAGTAGAGGACTCAGGAATAAACCTGTGCAACTATAGCCAACTGATTCTCCATAAAGGTGCCAAAAAATACACAGGAGAAGACACAGCGTTTTTAACAAATGTGCCGGGAGAACTGGATATCCACAAGCAGAAGATTGAAACTAGACCCCTCTCTCTCACCTTACACAAAAATCAGCTCAAAATGGATCAAAGACCTCTATGTAAGACCTGAAACTTGGAAATTATTGGAAGAAAATATAGGGAAAAGTCCTATGGGGTTTCCTTGCCCATAGGACTCTCAATAGCTCAGGAAACAAAAACAAACATTGACAAGTGAGATTAGATCAAATTAAAAAGTTTCTGCATAGCAAAGGAAGCATCATCAGAGTGCAGAGGCAGGCATCTGGAATGGGAGAAAATTTTTGGTTGCTATTCATAAGGACAAAGAATTACTATCCAGAATATACAAAGAACTCAAAAAATGTATCAAAAAAGAATAATCCAATCAATACATGGGCAAATGAGCTGAATAGATAATTCCCAAAAGAATAAATGGTTGATAAGTCTATGAAAATATGCTTAACATTTTTAGCCATGAGGGGAATGCAAATCAAAACTGTGTTGAGGGTCCATGTTACCCCAGTCAGAATGGAATTATTAAGAACACAAAAAATAAGTGCTGGCAGGATGCGGAGAAAAAGGAGTTCTCAGATACTACTGTGGAGACATAAATTAGTACAGCTATGCTGGAGAATAGCATGACGCTTCCTCAAAAGTACAGCTACCATAGGATCCAACTGTACCACTTCTGGATATTTACTGAAGGAACTGAAGTCAGCATACAAAAGAGACACCTCTGTACCCAAATTTATTGTGACTTTATTCACTGTTATGGTTTGGATGTGAGGTGTCCCCCACAAGCTCACATGTGAGACAATGCAGGAAGGTTCAGAGGAGAAATGATTGGGTGGTAAGAGTCTTAATGCAATCAGTGAATTAATCCTTGGTGGGATTAATTGAAGTGGTAGGGTGTGGCTGGAGGAGGTGGAAATTGGGGTGTGGTTATGGGATATATATTTTGTATCGGGAGAGTGGAGTCTATCTATGCTTCTTGATGACGTTAGCTGCTTCCTTCTGGCACGCACTTCCACCATGATGTTCAGCCACACCTCAAGCCCCGAGGAATGGAGCTGGCCTTCTATGGGCTAAGACCTTTGAAACCGTGAACCCTCAAATAAACCTTTCCTCCTCTATGCTGGTCAGATCATTTAGTCACAGCAGCGAAAAAGGTGACTAAAACATTCACAATACACAAGATAAGGAATCAACCTAGGTGCCCATCATCAGATGAATGAATAAAGAAAACATGACATATATACACAATGGAGTATCACTCAGCCCTAGAGAAGAAATCATGTCATTTGCAAGAAAATGGATGAAACTGGAAGGCATCACGCTGAACAAAATAAGTCAAACAGAAAAAAAAGTATCACATGTTTTATTTTCTCTCCTATGTGTAAATAATCAAACAAAAAATGATCTGAAAGTAGGAGAGGAATTGCTAGGGAAAAGGAAAGAGACCAGGGGACAGTGGGAATGAGGGAGGGGGAAAAACAAGGTAGAAGGAAGGGTGAACACAAAGTACTGATATGTGCATGCATGGAAATGTCACAGTGAAACCCTCAATTCATACACAGCATGCATCAATAAGCATGATTTAAAAATTGAATAAAAGTAAGAAAAAAGAGGACTTCTTCATTGGAGGTAAGATTCTCTGCACCCTACAGCCAGAACTATGAAATACATAATGTTAGAAGCTATTTTGAATGCTCTAACAGTTTATAAACTTGGAGTAGTTTCCAGAAATAAGGAGTAGGTGACAGATCCACAGTCTTAGCACCTCTACCCAACACTCATCTTTCTACCTACACATATAAAGTCAAAGCCCATTCCTACAGACATTGGGATTTAAAGGATTAAAGATGCCCAAATTGTAATGTTTGCAAAAGAAAAACCCACTAAATGCAATGTCTCCAGGGAATAGCACCTTCTTTCCTTATTACATTTAAATTAAAATATTTTGTTGTTGGAAAATTTTTAAAGATTCAATTATTTTTAAGGCTTCCTACAAGAGTTTCAATTATATCCTAGTTCATATGTTTTATGCTAAGCATAATACTTGGTTTTCTTGCCTTTAAAATCAGCTAGGTTTTTAATTTTTAAATAGCTTTGTGGACTGCCAAGTGTATAAATAATATATGCTCAGTGCTAAAAATCCAGAAATAATAGAATACCATTAAAAGGAAAAGTGATTCTAATCTCCCCGGTCACAGGTAATCATTCTAACATTCTGATACATATCTTTCTATGCATGGGTAGGGGGGAGTTGGATAGATTAACAAGTAGAATAGATAGGACAGAATACTGGAATATTGACAGTTTTGAACAGTTTCTGAAGCATAAATGCTTTCATTTTCAGAGTTTGGTAGTTCGCTTTACAGACCTGAATGACTCCATAGCTAAAATATCACAAGGTGAATTCCAAATCCATCTCGCTTGCCATTAAACTGCTTTGCTTATTGTATTGTCTTCGACGAAGTACCTTGCTGTCACCCTTTAAAAAGTGAGCATACACCCTGGCCAATGTAATAACAAAAGTGTTTTAGAAATTTACCTAAATATCTTACTAGGGCTGATGGCCCAGCGTGAACCGCACTGGAGTGAGGTTGTTGGCAGAATCCACATGGGTCTTTCTGTGACAAAAATTTTACATCATAAACGTTGTGTTGAGACATAACGTATCCTTTACACATCTACGGTACGTGTGGCAGAATCTTCTTGGAAGTCTATTTAGCCCCATAGCCTTCAGATAAAATCCATTCAAAGTCATAAGCATAAAACACTAAGGGACACACAGCTTCCGTCAACACGCTCTTCATAGTGCTCACAACACTCATGACATCTGCCACCGATATTCATTGTCTGTGCGCCTATCACTACGTAGATAAGCCTCATATTTCAATACACCTGGGAATAAACATGTTATAAGGACTTATTTTTGTTCTTAGAACATTCTTTTGTGAAATCGTTGTTACAATAACCAACCAAATACTCCAGACGCCCCTGTGACATGTCTTACTGTGATGTGACATGAATGCTGACATCCTGAGGTCATGCACTTTGCGGAATGCATGTGCTCCTACCTTATCTGCCCCTTCTTGACTCGGTGACCTGGTTCCTCCAAGGCTTTCCCCTTGCTCGCTGAGCTGAGAGACCCCTTTGCTCTTCTAGGAAGTGCCAAGCACCTTTCCTTCAGGACCTGCCCTCTGGCTAGGGTGTTGTCCTTAGGACCTGGGGTGGCTCATTCCACTTCCCTGGAAGACTTTTTCTGTGCCCTGCTCTCTGCTGGAGGAGACTGGGATGGACTGCTGTGCCCTTGCTCCTTGTCCTGTGGTCCTGTGGCTTTCAGCCAGCAGCACTGTGGGGACTGGGGAAGAGGAGGAGGCAGGGAAAGTTGGTTTCCTGCAACTCATTGCCATTACCCTCCTGCTGGGTGCTACGGGCAGTGGCTGAGTTCCTTTATATCTCGCCCCCCTTGTGACCGTGCAGTCCCTGTCTTCTGGCCACAGCTCTTGCTGGGTCCCAGTATCACCACTCCCTCCCTCGGAGCCTCTGAGACTTTAAGTGGTAGTGGCTTCCTACTGTGGCTGGTCCCTGGGAGCATGCACACCTGTGCAAACAGCACCTTTATCCAGCTCTCTTCAGTTGCTCCTTGCATGTGCCACCTGTGGCTTCTGGGATCCCAGAATTACTATTATCATTATTGTGGAAAGACTTCTATAATAACTTCTTCAAAATAAGAACCATTTGTCACACTCCTTTGTCACACTCCAGCCATTCCTGTGGTATTTACCACCACCTGCCATATACTCATTTCTTCTTTAAATTGTCTATCCCTCCTACTAAATTGCAAGCTCAAAGGACCTCATCTTTTGTTTCCTGATGTGCCAGTTCCTAGAACAGTCTAGTTTGTTCAGAGAATAATACTTAGTCGATGTCTGTTGCATGAATGGCTTCTAAAATATAGAAAATTATATGTGGGATTTTTTTTCTTTCTAAAATGTAAAGACAATGGCTGAAAATAAGCAAATAACTCTGGTCTGTGCAGATGAGAATTTAAGGAAGTAAAATAGAACGTTGTTGGAAATCTGACTCTCTCAGGTTAGGCTTATAGTAAAAGTAACTTGTTCATCTCTGACTCGAGCAAGAACTTGAAGATACTTAAAAGAGTACTTCCTGACATTCATGAGTGCGTTTGGTAGAATTAGGAAGTGATGAACTGGGTTGTTTAATTGGCAGCCTTTAAAAACTATTTTAATGCAGTATTTCTCACCTTGGGTATCCAGATGGTAATAGCTTATGGCAACAAGAACACAAAGAGGTAAATTGTGCAGAGAAAATATTAAGAATAGATGACTATAACTAAGCAATAATCCCTTCTGTGCAGGTGATAGATTTTAACATTTTAAAGATTTTTTTCTACTCGTCTAGATGTTTAATTATCTTTTAAAATACATCAATATTGAAGTAATTTTATTTTATTAAAATATTATTACCAAATTCATTACCAGAAATGAGTTAATAAACCCTTGATCTTTTTCTGAATTTGTTTATAGCATATAGAATTTACATAGTCAAAGGCAGGGATAATAATAAGCCAACATTCTCACTGAAGTCTCACATAGATTTCCATCTTCAGAAAATACCAAAGTTGAGCTCTGTCCATGTTCTACTCTTTGCTCAAAAATAGGGGACGAAGGCTGACATGAATGTTTTGTCATTCTGGTCAGCTAAGGGAGATATTCCCTTCAGCCTGGGACACTCCACCTCCCTCCCACCTCACTTCTTAAATTGGCCTGGGTTATGGCACCTGGTTGAATTTCGGGTTGTTTGTTTGTTGTTTGACTTCACAAGTCTCAGTGCTAGTTTTCAGTTGGGAGTAGCTGTTAGTAATCATGTTTGTGGAAGGAAGGGAAGAATGAATGGATCCTCGGGACAGAAGTGTTCCAAGGACAGTGCCTGCACCTGCAGACATTTACAAACCACCAATTCCCAGACCTGGCTGCTTGTTGAAATTACTTGGGGAGTTTTAAAATAACACTGATGCCTGATTGCCACCCCAGAGACTATGACTTGATTGGTATGTGGAGTCTTTCATAGACATTGGGGTTTTTGGTATTCTAATACGGATGAGTGTTGGAGAACCACTGGTTTAGGGAATCTGAACACCTTGGACACATCTTTCATGCAGGTTTCAGCTGATTCCAGTCATTAGTACCTTCTGATGTTTTAACTCTAAACACCATATGTCTTCCTGGATGGCTTCGCTTTGGTTCACTGGAAATATCACTGTGGTTCAGAATTTTTCTAAGTAATGTGTTTTTTTCATTTTTTTTTTTAATGAAGAAGATAGAAGTCACATGCAAGTCCCCTGATAAATCATATAAGGAGGAATCTTATCTTAATCCCAGGTATGTCTGTTTTGAGGCATATCAAGAAGGATGGCTGACCATTTCCTGAAGAGGAGAATAAACTCTCCTCATGCTGACCTTTGACCTCTGAAATCCAAAGGGGACTGTTTTCATTGGCTTATAGCCAGCCTTGGGTAAACTGCAGGCATATACCAGTTTCCTTCACAAAGGCTTACACCATTCATTGTCTGCAGGAGGCTATTAATGCCCCTTCTATCTCAGGTTTTTTTTTTTTTTTTTTTCTTTTTTTAATCCGCCTGCTGTTCCAGGTGGATTGATCATGACTATCCATAATGTGGACAGACCAAGGTCTAGAGACTCCCAAAGGCACGAACAAAGAAGAAAGTGTAAATGGGGTGGGCAGGGGGAAAGATTCAGCATTGTCTGAACTCCAATATTGTTTCAGGAAGATAAAGACCCATTTTGCTATTTGTCATAAATAGAGGGAAATCTGCACGTGACTGATAGAATAGGCGCTGGAAGTAAGATGCAGAAGGCTATTTGCCTTTAACTTCATCTCCTGAACATATTTTTCCAAACCTGACCAAATGGCTCTTTCAAAGTTCTTACATGATATAAAATTATCAGTTAAAATCAAGGGGAACAAAGCTCAGTGACTTCTTGATGGCATTTGCAATTTCATTTAAAGTGAAATTTATAAGGAGGGTAAAAGAGTTGATTCATCAGAATTGGGAAGGCAAAATGAATTATCATTAATAACTTCCTGGGTGCTAAGTCAATAGTCACTACTAAAGCATTTCATGAAATCCCTTGCACTGTTCATTGGTGTCCCAGATTCCTCAGTCAGAGGATTTTTGAGAGAAAGGGTTCTGGGACTTCCAGAGCTTGCGGTGCTGTGATGATGTCAGACACAGGAGGCTTAACAGAGTCAGGTGTCCTGATGTCTGGATGAGCAGGTGGATGCTGACTAGGAGGACATGACAACTATTAGGAGCAAAGAACCCCAGAATAATCACCATTCTTCTGAATGTCAGCATTTCCCCTCTTCTCCATTGGAAGTGGCAATATGAATTTAAAATCATTTCAGAGATACTAATGCATAACCAAGCTTCTTGAGTTTACCAACATAACTATAGAGGATACTTTCTAAGTCCCACAAAAGAGCTGTATTGTACATGACTACACGCAGATTAGAGTGACAACCACCATGGGTGGCAGAGTTAATATTCCAATAAGTGTGTTTATGAAAGTACTCATTAACTCACTATCATTGGGGACATCCCTTGCAAAGCCTGGAAATGCACATGGTCAATATTTATACTTGCTAGACACGTTGGGATGGTTTGGAGACATTTCCAACAACAGCTGTGCAAATGGTTGATGTTGTGGTACTTTCTCAGACTTAAATCTCCATTTGGCAATTCCCACATATGTGCAAACACTGAAAATATGTTCACTTTTGATATGTGGGAGAATCCAATTTGGGATTTAAATGTCAACCCAGGAGGGATCATGCAGTCTCCTGCTTTCCCTTCCACGTGTTTCCCTGCCTCGTTCTCCTCAGTGACAATGAAGACTGTTTGAGTTTCCCTTGAGAAATTCTCAGAGCTTGCTCTTTTGTGCTGTCATAAACATAAGGAGTGAAACACTGGCTGGAAATGTAAACTTGGATGAAGCTTCGAAAACACAACATAACAATTGGTGGTCTTGTCAAGTCCAGTCCTTTCATTGGACAAAACCATAGCCTCAACTAGCACTGTTTATGAATTTGTCCCCATGTATAAACCATTTTTTAAAATTATGGCAGACTCACATTTAAAAATGCAGCAATTCTTTGTTTTGAAAAAGCAATTTATCTGTCTCCTGAATTGGTAGGCTTTTTTTTTTTTTTTTTTTTTTCTTTCCAGCCAAAGCAAAACAAAGCTCTGCTTGGCTTTAATTGAGGGTGAGCCACCATGAACTTGCTCAATGTAAAGAAATCTTTGCTGCAGTTTAAATAATTTGGGGGACGGTGCAGTTGTCAGATCAGCAATGTTGTTTTGTGAGTCAGACTCTTGGAAAGTGTGTCCCTGAGCCTTAGATGCACAATGTGCACATGTACATACTTGGGAAAATACACATGCAGCTTCATGTGTTTTTGTCAGATTTTATTTGGAAAGAATTTTCTCCTTGGCTTGGTATATATTATTTATATCCTGCTAATTAGTGGGAGTGGAAGGCCCTTGGTTTATGGGGTGAAAAGCCCTATTGGCAGGATGATGATCCACAAACCAGCATAAAGAAGGGGCAAAGCAGAGATAATTGAAATTAGCATCTAATTGAAGGTAAAATATAATTTTGGAGATATATTAAGTCACATGCAGTGGGGTTGCTGATCATAAAAGAAAGAAAATAACATGTTCAAGAAAGGAAATGCCTTTTGGAGACAGGACTAATTTAGCCTCTGCAACTTAAAAAAAGTCCCTTACCCAGTTTTATGGTGATAGTGAGAAAGGACCAAAGTAAATAGACAAGGCCACCCACTGGGACATGGATCCTTTGCCCTGTGTGTGTTCTCACTATAAAAATACACAAGGAGATGCACACACACACCCACATACACACTCACATGCATTTGAGTGCACATACACAAAACTTAAAATGCTTTTGTGATAGTTCTTTTAGCCCATTTGCAAAAATCAAGTGGAACCCAACCTATCCAGAGTGCATTTGGCACAGAATCCTGCTGTTTGCTGAGTTTATCTCCTCCTTTTCTCTTGCACTCCTTTGGTAATTTACTCACACATATATCAAACAAGAAAATGCCATTTAAAAAAATGTGACTAAGGTCATAGAAATGGAACCAGATATTAGAAAGACAATTATTTGTATATTTCTAACATTGTAGTGGAAAAATCTTATTGGGAACATTAGCATTTCCTTGATCCTTCACCTTTCATTTTGTCACTATTAAGGTGGAAATCAGTTGTCATTTGTGATAGACGCCTTTTTACAAGGGTCCCCATGGTCTTACTGCCTGGTATGTATGTACTTGTATAATCTGGACCAGATTTAGTAGTGTGCTTCTAAGAAGTGGTAAAAAGTTTCTTCCAAAATTATTTTATAAAAGACTGTGACTTCTCTTGTTTCCTCTCTCTTGTCCTCTCACTTGCTCACTCCTGATGAAGCAAGACACCATGCCGGGAACTGCCCTGTGCAGATGCTCACGTGACAAGAACCCAGGGGAGGTCTCTGGCTAACAGCTCAGGAGCAACTGAAGCTTTCAATCAACCAGCCAGCAAGAAAGCGCATCCTGCAAACACCTGAATGAGGTCGGAGTGGATCCTTCCTCCACTGAGCCTTGAGATGGACGCAGTTCCAGACAACCTCTGATGACTGTGGTGACATACCTAGGGACAGAGGATGCGGCAGCCATGCTGTGCCAGTTGCTGACCTTCAGACACTGTGAGTTAATGAGTGCTGTGGTTTGAAGCAGAGTTTGGGGCAATTTGTTAGAGAGAAATAAGCCCTTGATAAACCAAATCTAGAAATATTCTAGACTTTGGACTTAAAAGGGGGTAAATGCATCTAGAAGATTCAAATTCATTACCACTTTTCCTACTTTTTTCCCTTTGGAAATATTTTCTTGTATCCCACCACTCTGCCCTTTCTAAAACAACCTGTTAGTATTGTAAATGTGAAAAATGATAAAGGGTAAATAGTAAAAATTTTCCTGGAGAAATAAGACAATGTCCACTGAATTTCTCAGAAAACTGTGCTTTCCCCACAACCATCTTGAATTTGATATTTTCAATAATTCCTATTGAACTCATTTGCACATACATCAGTTTTTCCCTCTGTTATCTACTGAAAGTTTGTTTCCTCAAATTCTTCAGTTAAAGCCCTGATCCCCAGATGAAGCCTTTAGGAAAGCATTTAAGGTTAAATTAGAATATAAGAATGTAGTCCTTGTGAGACTGTTGTCTCAAAATAAAAACTAAGAAGAAAAGGGCTGGGATATAGCTCAGTGTGACACAGTATTCCTGGGTTCAGTACCCCATATCAGGGGGGCGGGGAGGAAAAGGAAAGAAAGAATGGAGCCCTGATCCAACTGGATTAGTGCCCTTGTAAGGACAACAGTTTGTGTCCGACTCCCTGTGAACACGTGGGGAAGGGGCCACGTGAGCGCATGAGGAGATGGCTGTTGCCCACAAGTCAGGAGAAGAAGCTTCAGGATGAAGGCTATCTTGACTGATCCCTGAGTTTGAACTTCCCAGCCTTCAAAACTATGAGGAAAACATCTCTGCTGTTTAAACTGTTCTGCTGGTATTTTATTATGGCATCCTGAGCTGATTCAATGCCCCCCTAGCCTGGTTTTGTTTGTTCATTTTAGCAACAAAATATTAGATAAGAAATTCCAGTTAACTGGAGGAAGGATTAATGCAAAATTAATTCCCTGAGCATCTATTAGGCAGTAGTCCATGTTTGATCTTATATACTTTAGAGGGTGCTTGGATGTTCACATACAGATTGCCATTATGGGAAATAGCCTCTCAAAAATAGATGGGTTTTAGGAATTAATAGTTTGAAGGTCCCAGCCACATATTCTCGCCCTTTGCCACCTGTCTCCACATGTTCAACAAAGCTGAGTGATCCGTAGAAGCGGCAATTTGGCCAGCAGTGATGGCACTTACGAAATATACTTATGATCACATTTTGTACTTCCTACCGAATAATTTCCAACAAAAATAATGCCTGTATTACCACCTGAAGAGTAGTGAACGACTTCATGGCATTCCATTTGGGTATATAAAACTCATTTCTTTCAAGATTAAAAATTATTATGCATAAAACTACCTGGGCTGAAAAAGTAATGCATGAGAAACCTGACTTTTCCATACATGGATTTAAAAATCACTGCTATCTCATTGACTATTTTAAGTAAAAGTGGAGCAAATTAGTAGTATTTTCACTTCTGGGAAAAAAAACCCCAAAACTAACCCAAAACAAATCAAACTTTAAAACTTTCCTGTCGAAGATAAAGTGCATAGGATTGTGCATGCCTCTGAATTTCTGTTCTCTCACTGTGCTCTTAGTACCTGTACACAGAGAGCAATTATGCCAACATTGAAAATGTAGTTGAGAATAATCCTCAAATAGCCTACCTAACCTCAAATGTGTGAAGGATATGCCCTAAGATGTGAAGGGTAAATGTGAAAAGGATGGTTTTAATAAAGAATAATTTTTCAACTATTGGGCATTGGCTACCATTTTGAAAGAGGAGATGGGTCATGATAATGTGCCTGAAACTAAAAAAGAGTAGGATAGACCCTGTTTTATTGATTTTTCTAAAATGAATGGATTGATACATTAGAACAGACAATTGATTTGCAATATGTACATTAAAATACTCTATTAGTTTTCAACATATAATGCTGTAACAGTGGAGCTATATCAGACCTTGGGAGAATCATGTTGCCTGCTGATTCCATACTCTTGTGATTATTTTTTTCTTGCACACATAATAGTTTGACCTCAACTTAGCTTTTGGGGTTTGACCAAGGAAAAAGAACCAGTTCTCTGCCTACATAGGATAGTTTTCTTCTAAGGAAAGTAAATGGCAGAAAAAAATTGCGTTTTATTGCATTATAAGCTATTAGGCTTCATAGGACTGATTTCTAATACTCCTTTTCTCAGAGCACTGATGTATTTTTCTGTCTGGTGCCGCCTGCCAAGTGTGAAATGTGAGTTTTATAGAAATCTCGGCTGGTTAAGAAGAATGGGTGAGTTGGACTAAGTCCTGCTCATTGTGAACAGACATTTCCTGTCTCATGTGACCACACCTTGGGCAAGTCAGAGGCCCAGAAAAAAGCTCAGCACCCCAAATATCAGCCTGGGCTGAGTCCCACGAGAGCACCTGACCCTTAGGTGCTGATATACTCATCTCTGGCTAGATCAGACAAGAAGCACCAGATGACGTGGAGTAAGCACTTCCAGTGGGTGTCTTTTGGAATCTTCACCTCAGTAGATAGGGTGTGACCACTCAGACATCATATAAACCTACTTACAAGTAAGAGTGAATGTGGCAGACGAATGTTTGCTCTTTAAAGATAACCGACTTCCTATCACTGAGTGCTATTAACTGAGTTGCCTTTTGGCTGCCCTTATGTAAAAAATTCCATAAAAGGGAGGGCCAGTGTGTTTCCCTGGAAAAGAGTGAAATTTCTAAAGCTAGACTTTTGGGGAAAGTTACTAAATTTCTCTGTTCTTCAGTTTTCTCATGTTCAAACTGGAAAGGTTTAAATAAGCATCCCACAAAGTCTGGCAAAAGTTTTCAATACATGATTCAATACAAAGTGTTCAATAGTTACTATTTATTGTTAAATACAAATTAAGACATCCCTTTTCCTGCACAAATGGAATTTATTTCACCAAGAACAGATTACAAGCCAAATCACTTACATTGTAAAGAGCAGGGCTTCCTAAACTCTCCATTATAAAAAACCAATTTTTGTTTCCATGATATTGCAGATTGATAGTTTTGCAAAATATAATAAAATGAATTACTAGAAAGATGAAATTAAAATGAAACAAAGATATACAAAATCTAAGCCTATACAACTCTAAAAAATTGTCTCCAAATGTTTCCTAATGATTTCTGCACTTGACTGTTTGCCATGGGGTCACACAGCTCACTGATGGGCACCTGCCTGCAGACCCCACAGTGAAGAAGCACTGGATTCAAGGATAGCTACTTTTCTTTATAATCATGCACCTGCATCTTTCCTGAGTTGCAGAATTCCCCTCCTGGAGTAGAGTAGGCTCTTACAGTGAGGACCAGCCTTGGCTGCTCTAATCAGACTAAGAAGGGAAGCTCGCAATGAGAAGAAGCAGGAAGAGCACAAAATCAGCCCCAGTGACTGGCAAGAGCTTCTACTTCCAGAGGCAACAATAGTAATGATTCTCTGCATCCTGGGAGGAACCTGTAGCCAACTTTATGTTGCCTGAAACCAAGAACCATGGGTCATTCCCATGGATTTAAAAAGCAACATCATGAGCATGGCTTTGCTGGTGGCATCTTGTCACATCTGGCTAGCCTATGGATGTTTGCAACACTTTATATTGATATCTGTATCATTATCTCGTTTAATAGCTCCAGCTCTCTTGACTTCTTTTTTGGTCTGATTCCCTTAGAGTATTCCCGGAAGACATGCTTCAGTTTAATTCTGAAATCCACCTGAAAACTGACGAACATTTTATAATATGGTCTGAGAAGATTGAGTGACATGGACTAGAAAGTAAGCCATCTGTCACAATTAGGAAGGAAATTGTCCTCTTTTTCACTGGACAGATTTATACTGGAAAGTCACTCTTTTGTGATATTAAGCAAAGATTTCATTCTCCAAAAATGATTACCCATGTAGGAGACTGCTCTAGCAAAATTCTCTTGCCATTTAATGGGTGACAGGCAATTTTCTGCTCAGCTGTCTAATGGCCTCTTTAACCTCCAGGGAGGTTAGTAGTGGTGACAGCTTACCCTGAGACATGTGTGTCCACTGCTGGTCAAGTGCAAGCAGAGGCTACACGGGCATATTTCAGTGATTCTTTAGATTTAGAATAAAGGACATTAGGGTGCAGGGTTTCTTTTCCTTCCCAAACTCTTGAGAACCAGGTTACTGTCCTGGAAGATTTCTTCTGGTCATTATGAATAGTGGGCCTCCTTTCTAAGCACCTAGCATATTATGTGTGACCTGGGTAGGGAGGTGAAAGGACTTTTTTTTATAAATAAAACTACTGGAAGTTATAATTAGTATAGGTTCACTAGCTGGATGAAAACAATTCTTGAGAGAGAAAACAAGGGAAGTTGTTACCCAAGAATCTCAAAAAATGACTCATGTCTGGTCCCACTTCTAAAGAAAATGTTAAAATGTATCTAGGTGGAATCCAAGCATTAATCTTTTAAGAAGTTCCCCAGGTGATTCCAATGTGAAGCCAAGATGGAGACTATTCCTCCCGATTTCTGGTAGAGCCCCTGGATAACATTTCACTTTTTGCAGCAGATATAGCCCAATTTCAGGACGTCTGGGGCAGTTTGTAAAGGGACATGGGGACATGGGGGTTAGGTTAAAAAAATACAGTGACATGGGAGGTACAGTTCACCTTCTCCAACATACAATGCAGGGACAGAAGAACAACTGGGTCACCTCTGCAGGGTCTCTTGCCTCCTTCCCTTTCTTTCAGTTGATGGTGGAGATCATACTTTATAAGGATGAAAAGCAGCCGTGCAAGAGAAAGGACCTCCAGAAGGAAGGAGCCATGGCTTTCGGCAGGAAATCAATAGGTCTAAACAGTAGAGAAATCCTCAAGGACATGGAGATGTGGAAACCAGATTGTGATCTGAGAATGAAGTCAAATAATTCAAAGATCCTTTCTAGGTGCAATCTCCTGGGTTGAGATTAAGTTCTGGGCCCAAGCAGCTGCTGGCTCTCCCAACTCCAGGAAGAGTTGTTGAGGAGCATGGAGAAAGATTTGGGAGGACAGGGCCATCAGTGGGCCTTTGGGAACGGGCTCCAGTAGTCACTATTTGTAGGGCACCATCCTCTCACACTATTTTTACCTGCACAGGCAGTTTATTAACAGAAATGATAGAATCTACATAAATAGCTTCCATTACAGCTATTGTGTGGGTGATTCAGTCGCCCATAATCCTTAAGAAGGCAGACTTCCTGTACCTTCTGTGCTGTGTTTTTATTCAAAAAGCTGTGGCTCACTTGGAGGGTGGGGTGTTCTGTGAATTGTCTGCTAGGACAACTGAAGGATTTCCTTCCATGGTCATGCTGTCCTCATGGTCATGCCCTTTTGGAAGCTCCTCAGCCTGAGAGTGAGAGCTGCTCTTCAGTTGCTATGTTTTGGATATGGTCTGACTATGCCTACCCCCCACAACGTTTCATGTGACCGGAGGCTTGGTCCACAGGTGACAGTATTGAGAGATGCTGTGGAACCTTTAAGAGGCAGGGCCTGGTGGAAGGTCCTTATGTCACTGTAGGTGTGAGTATTAAAGTGGGAGACTGGCCCCTCTCAGCTCTCTGCTGCCTGGTTCAAGATGTGACTGTTTACCTGGACACATGCTTCCACCATTGCTGCCCATCACCTGCCATCTCTTATCTGCCATGGGACCTTTGCCAGAACTGAACTGAGGATGGTGACATGCCCTTGGACCTTCAAAGCTGTCAGCTAAATAACCCCCCTTTTTTTTTTATAAGTAACCTATGTCAGGTATTTCATTATAGTGATGAAAATCTGACTAATACAGCAGCTGTGGAGTCAAGTAACACTCACAAAGGGCTGAAACCCAGCACCTCTTTAGGAGAAGGCCCGAAAGTCTGGCAGGGCCAGAAGACCATCCAAGAACTATATGATAAACTTTGCAAGATGAACAGGGACAGGTGTGGTAGACTGAAATTCTTTTGGAGACTAACCAGTAATAAATATCATGCTTCTGTATTATAGAGAAATTAAAGAACAGTAATTCCTTTAGGCGACCCAGTGATCAGAGCAGCAGGAATTTAGAGCATTACAAATTATTTTAAAAAGAGAAATTAGTGCCACAGATGGGCTCAGCAATGCAGAAATAATAGTAGACTAGAAATTAATGTTATTACTAATTTTCTCTGTTTGGCTTGTTAGTTTCCTCTGTTACAGGATCTGTCTTTGCTGCCTACTGAGAGATGCCTCCAAATAATAGTTTGAGATTATTTCATTATTCAGTATTATTTACCTTGCCAAGTGCACGGATCTAAACAGCAAGGAATTAGAAAGACAAAGATAGACTGTCAGTGTTTTCCTAATTGTATCTCTTAATCTCTGTGGAATTAAAATATGATTAAATGGACCCTTCATATAAATTAACAGGCAACAGGAAGAAAATTACTCTCTCTGTTACTATCCACATTAGTCTAACTTTTCTTTGAATATTATATTATAAAGTCAGTAGGGACTTTGCAAAGAAGCAGAGTAAAAGTCTTCTGTTCAAATCCTCACCAAGACATCATTGATATAAACAGGGAAACTTTTGGGAAGTTGGTAAAATATCTGTGTTGCTAAAGAGAAAACCATTGCAAATAGTTGTGCAGTTGTGCTGTGAATCCTACAGCAGTATGAGTGGATGCCATAGGCTGGAGATTTGGCTTTGGTACCACCAGTTGCACAACCAGATCAGCCGAGTGACTTTCCTGAATGGAAAAAAGGTAGATGAAAAATGAAGTCATCTAAGAGTTCAGTTGATCACTACAGAAGCAAATTCACTGATCTTAAATTGTGAAATACCTCTTTGACATATAAAAGTTGATGAAAATGACCCAGTTTAGGATGCCCCTTTAGCTTTTCATTCATCAGTTCTCAACACACTTCTTCACTGTCCCCCAATGGAGAGGGCTCTGTGTCCCACACTAATACATGCCTTTGCTTCTGGCAAGTCATTATGCATCACATAATGAAAAGATTTTCAAAAAGCATTACCTGAGTTTATTTTTCTAATTTCTTATTTTAAAGAAATTGAAACAGAAGCACCCATTTATCAAAAGTAAGTGGAAGTTGGACCACAAATATTCCTAACTATAAAATGGAATGGTTAAAAAAAAGTGACAAAGATCATGGCTCATTACTTCAAGAAGTAAATTTCTTGCTTCAAGTTTCACATGCAGAGACTGAGAGGCAATTCAAGTATCACAGGGCAAGGGTCTGAACTCAGAGCTTAGGAGTAGTGCCCTCACTGAGTGCAAAATCAACAGTGGTTACAGTCGACCTATTGGATGACTACCACCGCTACGAAAATGACTGCATTTCCAAAGTAACTTCGCATGCAACATGGTAAGTATCTATTTATTTAAAAATGCCAGAAACATTTTTAATGTGTGACTCGTTTCATTTCGCACGTGATATAACTCCTTCATAAAAATGTAGCAGAAAAAAGAATTTTTAGGGTCACTAAGACCAGCAAAACTAGCATGAATGTGTCTGAGTATTTCCTCAGACTTTTCCTTCCTATCCATTTCCTCTGCTCTAATGCACCCAAACACACACACAAACCTCACCCTTTCCTTGCTTCCAGACACACCTAACCTAATCCTCTCTATACCTGTCTGAGGGACTTTTCTGATCCATACATTCCATCTGTCATTCTCCCTCTTCAAATGCAGTCTTTAGGGTAAATTCACATTCCTCGGGATGGCCTCCAAGACTCTTCATCTCACCTGCACCTCTTTACCAACCTCTCAGCTCCAGATGCTACCACGGCACCCCATACTTGCACCCCCTGAACTCTTATGATTTTAAATTCAATCCTGCATCACCAACTCCAAAAGGACCCTCATAATCCACACTCCACCCCACTGGCCATTTGGACGGGCCAGGTCCATTTTTTCTCTCTCAACATACTTTGGCATAAGCAGCTGATTACTGAATTGTTGCTTTGATTATCCCCCAAACAGTATGAATGAAAATCGTGAGACTATATAGCAACAGCACAGATTCCAAGAACACTGATTTTATTCAGTGGCAGTGACTTCAAACATTTCATAACAAAATATACACTCTGTTGGCAAATACGTTCTGAAGATCAACTACTATTCTGAGAACTAGGGAACCGGCAATAAAAAATCAGATAAAGATCTGTATTATCTATTATATTTAGATAAGAGTTTGAAACAAATTAGTTAATTCTGTATTATATTGGAATGTGATAAGGGGAGAGACCAAGTAATTTATTGTCTCATCAAGACAGTTTTTAATGAAAGAAATGCCACTGATAGCAGAAATACACATATGTAAACAGGAAGTACCACCGGTAATCACACCAGGGCTACATATGTGAACAGGAAGTGCCACCGGTAATCACACCAGGGCTACATATGTGGACAGGAAGTGCCACCGGTAGTCACACCAGGGCTACATATGTGGACAGGAAGTGCCACCGGTAGTCACACCAGGGCTACATATGTGGACAGGAAGTGCCACCGGTAATCACACCAGGGCTACATATGTGGACAGGAAGTGCCACTGCTGATTACACTAGGACAGCATGTGTGAACAGGACTGTCCCATGTGGCCTAGGGTGTATGATGTGGTAGGCACCTTCTGACCTGGCTCTCAAGGATGCCTACTTGCTGGTACTCACACTTTTGAGTGATCACTCCCCTAAGTACAGGCTGGTCCTAGAGATTTCCTTCTAACACAGAGAATCTAGGGAAAGTGAGGGGATGTCACTCCCAAGACTGGTTATCAGCACAGCCTCTCACCTCTGGGCTTGTTTGATGATAAACCCAGGTGGGTTGGGATTGAGGGCAGCCTCCCATCAACAGCCAGAGAGGAATCAAGGTCTCTGCAAGCAGCCCGCGACAGACTGGGACTGGCCACAGCCATGCGTGTAAGGTGGAAAGCCACACCTCTTCAGCAGAGCCTGGAGATGACCACAGCCCCCTTGCTGACCTAACTCTGGATTCCTGACCACATAGAGAGTGAGAAAATGTATGTGCCTTCTTGGAAGTTTCTAACTTTTGGAGAAATTTGTTATAGAGCAGGAGATATTTGATAGAGCCACTCTTGTGATTTGCAGAGAAGAGAATGTCAGGGATGGGGTAAAGAGTGGAATTTTAAATGTGATAAAGGAAGACTCCACTGAGAAGACCTCAGAGAATGGGAATTTAAAGAAGGTAAGGGGTGAGTATGTGACAACTGCAGGGAGACCCTTCCAGACCCAGAGGCCTGGGTACAGGGGGTAGGAGTAAAATGCTCAGGTGCCAACCGATCTCTGCACGCTTTTCTGTATTTTCTCGTGCTATCCTTACCAATGCCCAAGGGACAGATCGTGGATTATATTCACTCATAGACAAAGCCTCTCAGGTTGTTCCCCAAATCCGAACACCACAGCATTGGTGCTGGGTGCTGACACGGGTCTGCTGTGTCTAAGTCCATGCCTGGCAGAGTGTATTGGCTTCCTACTGCTGCTATATCAAATTACCATAGGCTTAGTACCTTAAACAGCACAAATTAATTATCTTACAGTTTTGAAGGTGATACTTCTGACATGGATCTCAGCAAGTTTAGATCAAGATGTTGGTAGGGCCACCCTTCTTTCTGAGGTTCTAGGGACAAAGTTCTTTCCTTGCTTAGTTTGGGATGTAGGAAGATTCTTTGCAGTTAAAGGACTCTGCTTTGCAGGCTTCAGGGTCCTGTTGTCTTGGTGGCCATCCTGGCTCTAGAGGACACACACACATTCCATGGCCCAAGGCCCCCTTCCTCCACTTCTAAAACCAGCAATAGTGGGTCACCGAGTCCCTGTCACACATGAAATCTTGCTGGCCTCTTCTGTGTCATTCTCTCCTGCTGTGCTCTTCTACTTTGAGGACACAGGTGTTTAGATCAGGCACACATGGATAAGCCAGGTCATCCTCCTTGTATAATATAATATATTATATTATTGTATAATAATATACAATATTATATTATTGTATAATATTGTATAATAATATACAATATTATATTATTGTATAATATATATTATATTATTAATATAATATATTATTAAGAATAATATACTATATTTTTATTATACCATATTATATAATGTATAACATCCACATATATGTATGTATATACGTGTGTATGTATTATATATATTTCACAATCTTAATTCCACCTGCAATATTCCTTTGCTGTTTTGGAATACATTCACAGGTTCCAGGGATTAGCTGGTGGACACTTAGGGGACCATTATTCTGCTCATGCATTTCTGGGAACCAACGTTGGAATTACTGAAGATGCACTGAGGCTGTGCTGCAGTTGAACAAGGAGTCACTGCTGAGACTGATTCACGCAGTGCGCAGTTTCTATGGAACAGACACCACCATCTTTAGACTGAGGACTGTCTGGCAGGCGTTTGGTAAGAGGTATGCTTGAATCAAGTCTGGCAGGATTCTCTGGAGAATGGTGGAGCCGATGGGAAGGGCCTTCCAGGGAAAGGAGGTCTAAAGTGAAATCACTGAGTTGATAAACAGCATGCATCGATTAAAGGACTGTGTGCTAATAAGTTGCAGCACTGGCTTTAGGGAGAGGAAGGGGTGAGTGATTGAAGATCTGAGAGAGGATGAGGTACTGCAGCACACAGTTAGCACTAGAACTTTATCCTGAAATGTATGCATTGAAATTCATAGGCTCTTCTAATTATGAAAGATTTAAATATTTAAGTGGAAAAAATGTGCTTCACTGTGGCTTAACACAGTCCGAATTTATTTCTTACCATAATGCAACTTGCAATGTTTCTAACTATCTAGGTTAGAAACAAAGGTTGGCTTATTTACTCCATATGTGATGACCCAAGTCTCAGGTATAATTAAAGTACAAAATATAGGAACAATTTGTCACAAGCAGCATCTGGAAACTTTGGATCACATGTGACTGTGTGGGGGTAAATGCACATACCTGTATACTATTTTATTTATAAGCTGTATGTGTGGTGGTGGTGGTTTTGTCTGATAGGCACATTGCCTGTGAGACCTGGAAGTCAGAGGCTTGAATAATCTTCCATGTGATCAGAGGCACATCTTATCTCGGAGCTATTCAATAACTGCACTCAATAATCACTTCTTTCCACGGTTCATTGTGTGTCCACATGTGACAAAGTGTAGAACTGCATTCACTCTTGACATAATCAAAAGCAAAATCTTCGTTTGTCCCATTCACACAACATGGCTGGGGAAGGTTTCATTTCTCCCAGTATAATACATAATCTTGTAGGTTTGTTCTTAGGGAAAATAACTCACACGCATGCTTGTATGGGTTGTTGGGCCATGGAAGGTCTGCTAGGTTGAGTTGTTCCAGCTCCAGCATCTTTGACGATAATAAGAACAGGTAGGGGATCTATTCTTCAGGGAAAACTAGAGAATTACATGTTTTGGTGTCAGAAAGAGAGCAGTTACTTTATGTGGGTATTTTCCCTGCAGGCGGTGTTTAGGGGTTTGTTTTCTGTGACCTTGGAAACACTGTTAATTTTCTCAACATGGAAAGGTCAGTACTTCATCTCAGCTGCAATTATGGTGGAAACAGCTCTAAGTAAAAGTGGAGAGAAAGGAATCGTTCTCACCAAATGGTACTATTGTATGTTGTTTTCAAAGAGCTACTTTAAAGGGAGAGAAAGGAATAAAGAGAGAGGGTAGAGGAGGAAGGGGGGTGGGAAGAAAAAAGAGGAGGAAGAGAGGGAGGGCAGAGAGAAAGAGGGATGGAGCCACTAGAGAGAGGGAGAGACTAAGAACAGTGGAAGCCAAAGGCCATGTGAGGTCCTAAAGGGACAGGAGAGAGGACGTTAGAGGTAGCAGCCATCTGTTCTCAGCTCCCTCCATAGATTCGTGAGGTGCTGATTGAGAGTTCTGTTTTATGAAGTGTAGAAGTGAAGTCCAAATCCTACAGGTATCTTGCTTCTGAATGGTTGGGACAAATCTACTCCCAATTCCAATCTTTCACCTTTCGGATCGTGGAGCGTCTATACTCCTATTAATGGCCTTTCTGCATTCAGGTGAGCTCCAGTCTGTTCTCTAAGCTGTCTTCCTCCCTGTCAAACCAGGATTTCATGCAGCCCTGGAGAGAACAGCTGAGGTTCCTGTGTGTCCTCCCTGAGGACCTGCCCTCCCCTGCTTCAGAGGTCTTGGAGGGAGCTGTCAGACAGTGGCTTCTTCTCTCCCATGAAAGCGGATGAACAATGCCTGCTCACCCATCAGACACCTCCTGAGGCTGGAATGGAGGCCTGGAGCCAGAGCTGGTTTCTCTCCATGTGAGATTTTGAGTTTTAAGGACCACTTAAGTTTCAAAGAGTAATCCTTCCAATCATGTAAAGAGAATTCTTCAGTAAATGGTAGCAGCACTTCAGAAGTCGGAAGAGAGTCTTGGATGGAGAACTGGATCTCTGAGCTCATTCTCAGAACATCTGAACTTAGCCTGCCCAAACCAAGAAAGCACCAGAACTCTTCAGTCTCACCAACCAATAGATTCATTTTACAGAACGGCCAGTTTCAGCTTGCTTTACATTCCTTACAATGGAAAAAAAGTTTTGGATAACATTTCTTTAATATTTCCTCAATACTGATTTTAATAGAAACCAGAATCTACTGATTCTATTGATTTTTTTTCCTAATAAAACCTAAACCACATCAGCATTAACAAATCTATACTGATTTTCTCAGCTTTCTCTCAGGCCTCCATGAAGACACTGTAAACATCTAGTTCACGTGGATCAAACTAGGCTTGCACCTGCCACATTTCTGCCTTGATTTCTGTGAACAAAATCTGATACTCTCTGGCACAAAAAACAAGACACCTAAACTCTTCTTCAATAAAAATGGGCTCTTAAGAAGAAATCGATGATCAGAAAGCATATGCTCCAAGTGGAAAAATTAGTACTGGAAATCTTCAATTGTTAGCAAATTTCTCAGTCCTTTTATAGTTTCTTTTTCTGGTTTTCCACTCTTGGGTTTTTATTCCTTATTGCCACCTGCACTAGATAGCTGATAAAATAAGATTTAATTCAGAGTGGACAACCTGCTCTCTGGTCATTGCCTTGGGAAACTTCAGCAGAACAGGTCACTGTTAAAACGTTTTGCTCTGTGTTACATGTGGGGATTGCAGTCAACCTGGGCATCTCTACACACAGTGGGCCTCCACCACACACGTGAGAACATGCTCCCAACACACACCAACTTGCACACATATAAGACACCTGAGTTTTCAGGGGCTTTCTTAGGTACAAATGAGCAGTTCCCCACTTGAAATGTGGCCTAGGGTGGAGAGTATGGGCAGTCTCTCTCCTTTAAGTCAGCAGGCACATGTCTGCAGCCCAGTTGGCTCTGCCAGAGCTGAGGTCCCTTTCTGTGGCAGGCCAGTACTTTCTACTTCTGCCCATCTTCCCATTGCCACATTCACCCAGTCCTCCAGGGACACATTCCTGTTCACTGTGTCAGGGTGGCCCACGTCTGCATTCTCTTCCCCTGGAGTGGGGAAAGACCAACATCGGCTCCCCTCTGTGTGACACTCAAATATGCTCTGTTTCTTCAAGGCCATTTCTTAATTTGAAATTGGGAGGAATAATAGCTACCTAACAGAGGTCTTGTGAGGACTCTGTGCAGTAATATACATGCAATGTCTGGGCTTTGCAGACGTTCCATAACCATTGTCTCTCTATATTCTTCCTTCCATTCCCAAAGTGAGTCAATGTCAACTCGATCCATAAGTTTACTTTTCCATGTTCTCTTATGCCAATATTATTCCTAGTTCATAAACTGGGACAATGCTTCATAAATGTGATTAATGAATAATTAAATGAAGTCTAATGATTATATGCTATTGACTTTGTATTTGTAGAAGGTAAATGCAACCTGGCTCTTTATGCAAGAGTATTGGTGGATAGGGATATAACACAGTGCGTGAGCATGCTCAGTTCCCAAAAGGGGGATTTCAACGATGTGCCACATTGCAGAGGGCAGCTGATTTTCTGTGGTCAACAATCTGCTCCTTGAGAATACCAGTGAAGCTGGTAAGATTAACTGAACCATTGCACCAGCTCTTTCTCTTCTGTCCATAGCTCTGCTGCTGTATTCTAGAAAAGCCTGTTTCTATCTCTACTTGGTCTTAAAACCAGGAGCTGGAAGGTATACAGGACATGAGGCCTACTCCCACCCAGCACTCTATGCTCAGTGGCTCTGAGGATCAAAAGTGCTGTGCATTTTTGTTTTTTTTTTTAACTGAGACAGTTTCGCATATGTCCTTTGTCAGGGTGTCCATACACCCCTCTGTGCCCCATCACCCTGGGCTGCCTCTTATTTCAGGTGACAGAACAAAAAACTTCTTTTGTTCTGTTAGGAGATTGTAAGGATTTGCAATTTGTGTTCTAGCTTGGGTCATGTTTTTGTTCCTTTAGAGGCAGTAGGTACAGGGACAATGCAAATGTCAGTTACTCTGGTGAAATTCTTGCATTTGGGGTCTGTGAGGCAGCCATCTTTGGAATTCTGTGCCTGGGTCTGTTTTCTAAGAGTAATGGCTGATATTGGTACTACAACAATCATACCTGGGTCTAAGCAACCAGATGATATTTTGGGAAGGCCAGTTAAGCCACAAAAACATGCAGAGTTAAAGATATGGCAGAGACCCACCACGGTGGAATCCACAAGATACTGTGTAAAGTAGAATTCTCTACCACTTAGCCAATACTATCTTGAAGCGCATTCCACCGAGTTCTGTTACTGGAGGGAATTTTGTCAAATAGGGTAGTACAAAAAGGATGGGGCCCTTAAGTGAAAATCAGCATTTAAGAACTGTGGTTGCAGGATGACCACTAACTGGATACTTCACCTTGCCCAGGACAGTCCATCCTGTGGACCAGTGAGAAGACTGGCTAGGCCATTTCTTAGGCTCTGACACCTATGGTCATTTGGACCCACAGTTCAGTCTTTTTCCAGGAAGAGATCAATAGTAAGAGCCACATTGCTCCTCAGTATTTAACTGGCTAAAGAAGGTCTGAATGAGTTGATAGCAATGGTGAAAATGGGCAAGCTCACAGTAGGCCAGGCTAAGGAAAATTGATACACTGGGGGCCACTGGTGAGAAGACAAAAAGGTGGAGCAAATGGTTTTCCCACCTAAGCTCTAAGGACTTGAGTTTACAGAAGTTTATCAGAAAGTAACATAAACCCAACTTCCCAAAGAGTTAGGTATCATCTTCACAACTCAGAACTCCCAATACGATGTGTGAGGCACGAGTTTTTTTTTTTTTTTTTTTTTTTGACAGCGGATATGGACAAGAAAATGAAGCCGCAGGACAATTAGAGGACAGTTCTCTATATTTATTTATTAATAATATCTCCGCATCATTCCATGTTTCTTGTGGAGCAAAATTAAGCTGAAAAATCTCTGAATAGGGGTTAAGATGCCTATCTCATTGTGTCACTAGGAGGGTGTATGGATAAAAACTTGCACGTGCCAGCTGGGTCCACTGGTCACCAGTTCATCTACTCCTTTGGTTCCAATCCTGTGGAAACACTGGGGACCCAGTGAGGACCATCCATCACTTCCTGTGGATCACTGTGACATTATTTAACATGGGGGCACAGATATGTGAACGGTTTCTTCAGTCCTGTTCCGCACTTGATCATAATGGCTACTTTTGAAAACCTCCTTGAAATGTTAGAAAATGATCCTACGTGTGTGTTTTTATCTGAGAACATTAAAAATGGACATTATATACAGAAATTGTTATTAAACTCTAATAGTAAAAATATTTCCAAACTATCTTATGGATTAATACATTCTAGTTCTTATTTGCAAAACAATATTTTAGTATATTAAATTTCTGGTGTTCTATTGTATATCTGTAACTACAGTCAGGGTGGGTGTAAATTCAAAAGTGAAAGAATTTGTAAAATTGGCAAGGTGGTTCCATTTTAGTTTAGAGAAGAGAAACAACTTAAATCAAGCTAGAGTTCAAAATAATTCTGCTCTTTTGAAAAAGAAAATAAGTTATGAACAAAAAACTACCATCTGGTTGAGGTAATGTGCTTCTTGTGGATTTGTGATTGGAAGTTGGTGAAGATACCACAGTACAAATGTGCACTTTAGATAGTTCCCACCAAGGCATGTTTTTGAAGAGGAAATTTATGGGGACATAAGGGTATTTATTGCCTGTCTTTATAAACACAGCACTTAAATGCCCTCAAAGGCTTCTACAGTTCTCAGATTCCTTTGAACTAACCCCCACAGCCTTGCACTACAAAACCATTGGCTTTCTTCTGAAAACCTTTCTTTCATCCAGTGAATAGCAGAAAGAACCTCTGTCCTGAATAAAACACTGGCTGAACTGCTTAGTATAGAATTATCCTTTGTCCTGGCCATCAATGATGATGTGTCATTTATGGTTATTTGTCATATGATGAATTGTTTGAATGTCTGACACATCTTAAATAAGTTTTATTTATACATACACATTTTATAATATAAATGCATGCCCCTGTTGTTTCTGTTCTCTAATAACTATAAGGATGGAACGTACTGTAGTTCTCTTGGAGTATGTAGCATTTTCACATGAAAAAGAAATGGAATACAACTAGAATGCTGAGCCATGAACTTGGAAAGAAACCCAAACTGCCATATTGATGAATACTATATTTTCTCGAGCCAATGTGCCAGCTTGGAACAATTGTTTAACTTGTCTGTATCTATTTCTCCAATTTATGGCTGTTGGTCCTTGAACCAGAGACATTTTGAACATATGAATCAAATAATTATATACACACATATATCAGAATTTGTGTTTTATACTGAAAAGCACCCCTTGAGAAACATCTTTGCCTATATCTGTTAGTAGTTAAAAAGATTCTGAACTTTATTGCAAGAGAAAGGAGATCATCTATTTCTGTATAATTAAGCTGAGCTGAAATATGTTTTCTGATACCCATACACCGTGCCCAAGAGCACAAGAAAACACCCACTTCTTTTACCAACTAAGTTCTCATTAATAAACTTGAGTATTTCCTAATATCTAGAACGTGGTTTTCAAACTGTTCTTAAATGTTCTAGTGTTACACAGACCTATTTTTAGAACTCCCTGACAAACAATGGACAGCCCATGAAGGTGGGTTCAGGGACTCCACTACTGGCACTCCCTTCTAGCACAGCTTCAATTCAACCTACATAGCACATAGAATTCTTCAGGCTTTCCTTTCAAAGAAAGATCCACAACTGGAACCAAATGCTACTGCGAGTTTCCAAAGTCTTGTGAAATGACAGCTTGGAGAAAAGCAGGTGAGTTCATTTCACTAAGCTCTTCTTGGATCTGGGACCACACAGCCTGCTCTGAGGAGAGGGGAGGGGACAAGAGAAGGGAAGAAGGGAAGAGAATAAGAGGGGAGAGAGTTAAAGAAGAGAATCTGCAGAAGCTGAGTGGAACAGGATCCACTTCTCTCTCAGGTTATGTGGAAAGCAAGGAGGTGAAGCCGGGTGGAACATCCTTGGCTGAGTTTTGCAGAGCTTCAGGGCTGTAGACAAACCAGGGCACCATGGAGTTAGAGAAAAACTGTTCCAAAGTAGCAAAGCCATGGAAGTGGCCAATGAAATTCTTGGAGAGGTTCAGGGAGAGGAAAGTATCCTGGAAATACTGTGAGCTTTGTAATGGCGATAAAGAAGGCAGATGGAGATGGGTTCAGAGAGAAGAACATTCTGCTTAGAATAAGGTAATAGACATGATGTCTCCAGGCAGCTAATGTTTGTCAAAATTCTCAGGAACCCACTGACTCTAAGAAAGCCTTAAAGAACGAGATCCCCAGAGACCCATGGTCCTCCACCTAGAAAACACTAAGCTTGTGCAGGGAGAGTCTCAACTTATGGAGGTATAATCTAAGAATAGTTCTTTCCAGTAACTGCTACTATTATTTTTTTTTAAATTTTTGTAGTTGTGTATGAACAGAATGTCTTAATTTTATTTGCTTATTTTTATGCAGTGTTAAGGATCAAACCCAGTGCCTCACACATGCTAGGCAAGTGCTCTGCCGCTGGACTCCAGCCCCAGCCCTGCTACTGTTATTTTTATGAAATCATGGAAAACATTCCTAATTGATATCTCATTTTTCAGTCTTTTGTTAAAATCTGTCCAGTTCAGCTTCTGTCCCAGTCTCATATGTAATTCAAACCTCTCTCAACGTGCTAAGTCATGGCTCCAGTAGCCTGTAGAGATAAGGAACTGAGGTCCAAGATCTTATTCCCTGAACATCTCCAACTACACTTCACTGTCCAGAACTGTTATGTGACCAATCCTATCTGCAAAGGAAGCTGAAAAGCGACTCCTTTGCCTGGGCTTATGGCCAATGAAAACAAAATTCATATTGGGTCAGTGAATAGGATGTAGAAAACTCGTCTGATCTGCCACACGAAGTGGCATACTGATGACACATTCTTCTCCACTTACCCCAAGCTCCAGCATCTCTTTCAAATTCTCATCCACACTCCTGTGCACACACACCAGTGTCCTGCATGTTTTGAGTCCTTTTTAACCCCCAATCCTTGATCTGGCTCTTTCTCTACATTTTATGGTACGTATAGATTTCTTATGTTGATAATAGTTTAATGGTTTTGCTAGGTGATATGGTGGAAATACTTCTTGAAAACAACTTACTGTGCAGATGATAAGTATAAAATAGGAATATAGAATCCAGATTTCCAACATGGACTCTGGGGCCATACTGCCCAATTCTGGTGGTGACTTGGCCTCTCACTAGATAACTTTGAAGAAAGTCACTTGGCCTCCCTGTGCCTCATTTTCCTTATCTGTAATCTGAGGATAGCAATTGCACCCCAAATTGCAGAGCTGTGAGGATTAGATTAGTTTAAAATTGCTTAAAACAGTACCCAGCACTCTGAAGAATTGGATTATATGTTATTATTATTACTATTATTATTTTATACTTTATATATTTAATACTATAATTGAGCCAAGCAAAACCTTTCACTTCTTAGTTTCAGTGTTCTGAATTGTAAAGTCAGAGGGGGTGAATGATATTCTCTGCTACTCATCAATTTAGGGTACTCTCACACAATGCCATCGGAGTCTAAACTGGCAAAACCTTTTTGGAAGACAGTGTTGCTATTTCCTTTGTAATTTGCATGTTCATGCTTTTAGTCTCAGAAATCTTAAGTTTTGGTAACTTATCTTACAAAAATACTTGTATACATGTATGAAGATAAGTGTACTAGACTCTACATTGAAATAGTATTTATAACCACCCCAAATATGCATTTCTTAGGAACTGGTTAACTATTATAAACGATGCCCTGTTAATTTATAGCCATTGGAAAGGAGCTTGATTATTGTGAAACAGTGTCTACACCATGGCTCCAGTAATAGTAGAAAGAAAGAAGAAAGGAAGGAAAAAAAAAAGAAAGTGAATGAAGCAACAACAACAACAAAAACATATGGATCTTGGCATAGGAACAGAAAATGAGTATATACACACGTGGTGCGTGTGTGTGTGTGTGTGTGTGTGTGTGTATGCTAGACAATTAATAGCAGTTACTCTGGGGTTGGAATCACCAATGTGTTTTCTTTCTATGCCACATATTTCTTTATTCTCTAAATATTTTTAACTATAAGTAAACATTTCTTTGGTAGTCAGGAAAACAAAACTATTAAACAATTTTCTGCAAAGCAACAACCATAGACTTTGAAATCAGAGAAGCTTGGGTTCAAATTGAATCTTTATAGCTTTTTGGCAGCATGACTGTGGGCAAATGATCAAGACTCTGAATCTTAGTTTCCTTAATTGTACAAAGGATAATGCTAAACTCTCTTCGATATGTAAGTTAATTTAAAGGCACATTTAAATTCTCTTATCACAATGTTTGGTATACTATAGATGCTCCGAAAAAGTCAGTCCTGTTCCCTCCGTTCCTTGCTACTTACAAAATATCTACATATTAAACAGGTCCTCTTATAAAATAGAAACATATTTCTTGACAAAGAATGTTATTTCATTATAAATATACACCTGTGTAGAAAAACATCTGGAAGGGTGAACTGCACCTTGGCACTAAGAGTGACTATATTTAAGATGTAAATCACATGTAAATTTCTTTCTTCTTCTGAACTCTTATATTTTACAACTCTTTAAAAATTAAAATTCATATTTATTTTAAAGTAAAAAGTGTACAACAAATGTTGCAAAATGTCATTTACTTTCCTCTAAAACATACAGAATTAAGCAATGAAGAAAAATAAACCCAGGGCTTCAAAAATCATTTTGTTTTTATTTTCTATCAAAATTCCAACGGTAAGCTTTGTAGCTAAGTGTTTTCCTTAATTTGATGAGGTCAACTAAACTCTGGAAAGGAAGCGAGAACAATGGATTTTGGCTTGTTTCTAACATTAGGAAATGCACTGGTCTTATCATTACAACAGTGGATTGGTACCCTTGTTTCATTGTAAACAATTCAATAAAAACATTAGTCAAAAAACTGATGGACATTATTCTGAAAATAGTCTGTGATTTTTGTGGTCTGCCCGAGTCTGTTCTGAATGAGTAGTTTATGAGAAGGAAATAACTGTCACAACACTTATTATAAGTAGACTTGACTTGGGTTTAAAAAGTAAGGGTAAGTTAATGAAATGAGAAATTGCTGTCCGTGGAAGGGGCCGTGTGGGGCTGTTTTCAGTCAGAGTGACCTGCTCCAAGGTAAAACCACCAATCTGTGACAGACGGGATAGCATGAGGAAAAATACAAGTCTTCCGCTGTTAGTAAGTTGGAATTCAGAAAGAGTGAAGAAATCGTGCAGTTTAATTTCTTCTTACAGAAAAGCATTTTATTTCTAGAACCCAGCTCTGTGCAGGAAATGCTTCCCTTCTTCCTTTTCCATTAAAGCACGCTAATGTAATTAACATTCAGACAAGGTCACCTGCCACACAGGCCCAAGGCTACCCAGAGAGACCCTGAATCCTGTTGAAAGTTCAGATTGCTAATGTAATGGGGAACACATATTTGTTTAAACAAAATTTTTGGAGTTTTATTTTTTTTCCACCTTCAAGGCTCACCTATCAATGATACGCAACTATCATATGTACAGCTTTATGGTGAAAAACACTCCTTACTGCTGCATGTCCACAAGAACCCACCATGCCTAGGCCCTGTATAAATATTTGTCAGAGAAATTATTAACAGATGGCTATTTACTATGTGGATTTCGCGGTTCCTTTGCTTCTTATTTCTGTGGCATGTTCTGGTGCCAGAACCATTTCTCTCTAGAGGCAGAGAGATGAAATCAGAGTAAAGAAATCCCAAGTGGTCCACTTTATTCTACTGAATATTTTGGCCCAACGGTTTGGCAGAGAAAACCTTTGTAAATGCTGATGAAAACAATCTGTTACATCTCTGTCACCGTTCATTAAGAGACTTGAGAAGATCAAATATCCATATGTCATTAAAAAAAGATAGCCAATACTGAAATGTGCAACTTAGAGTTGTGTACCTAACAAATGCAAGCTCCATAGAGCAGCTACATTGGTTTATCTAAAGCCATCACTAGTGGGGACATTTGTGTACCTGCTTACAAATACGAAACCCTTTTGATCTCATCCCTGCCCGTGACCTTGACTTCATGTCCAGCCCCTTCCTGCCTTGCCCTTAGTGACCCAGCCCCCTGAATGGCTGTTCCTCTCAAGTCAGAGCATGCATGCTTCTGAATGCTCAGGCCTGAAGGACTTGGCCTGTGTGGCACGCTCCTCCACGCGGTCTCCTCCTGGTTACTCCACAGTAACCATTTCTGTCTCCATGACCCTTGGCCAGGACCCCTTCTCATCACTCAGTCCTCAGGAACAGGCGCTCCACTCCCCCTCTTGCTATCCCCCACATGCTCCAAGTCCCACTTCTGCACACATTGACAGCAGGCAGGTGAAGTGCTCTTTCCGTGACTCCTCATGTCTCCTTCAACTAGTAGACTCAGTGAGCCAGCTAGCAACAGAGTTTCCTGTGTTTGTTCTTTCAATTCCTCAACTCTGGGTCAGCACTTGGCATTTGACAGGCTCCATTTACCCCGGGGGCCAAGCAGAATAAGACTGACTTCTGAGTTATAAAAATCCTAGAACTGATGGGCCTAAATGCCAACACTTGGTTCCAAGTTCAAGAAGCAAGGAAGCACTTGGGCAGGCATGGGGTGCCACTAGTTCCAGGGAGGAAATGCATTTCAGATGATTCTATCCTCAACTGTGAATGTGGCCGTCCCCCAGTGCAGTCAATGCATAGCTTCTGACTGCTACCCAAAGCTCCACGTCCATGCAGTTTTCTATTACAGTTTCCAACAGAAAGTGTAAATTACAGGATGCCTGATAAATTCATCCAGAAATGCTAAGAAAACAGATGCTATTTTCCAAACCTTATCAAATGATTCCCTCTCTCCTCACTCACTCGGGTAGTCTGGAGCCAAATATGATGGAAAAGTAATTTTCCTGCCCTGATCACTTACACACTCCAGGGGGAGGGGCTGCGGGAGTGAGTCAAATATATTAATTTCCCACACTCTAGTCTCTTCCTTCTCTGGGTGGTTAAAACAAAACAAAGTATTTGATTTCCCCCAATTTTTCTACTGATGAAAGATGACAGATTCAATAGTTGAGCTCACAAATGTAAATCTTTATTTCTTATGATTAGAATCTCTTTCCACTGTAACCAATCCTATACCAGGGAGAGCTTCCAAAGTGGGCAAGAACAGTACTAAGCGAGCTCCACTCTAGCACACGTGCCAGGCTTCTCACCCTGGGTCTCCCACACCTAGGCAGCTTTGACCTTGGTGAAGCTGACCCAGCACATGAGGGGAGATGGTGGACTGTTCCCGCTGAGTGGTTTGAATTCTAGATGCCTCTTTACTGTATTTTACATATCCTCACTAGGAAAAAGTGAACTGGTTATAGGTACTTTAATGAATCAGGAGTCTGTTTTAAAGGGAGGTCATTGGCTACCTGCACATAGATTCTTAGGTTATTTATAGACATATTGTAGTTTGTGATTTATGTGTTGTGAACTTATTTTTTTCCATTTTGCTGTATATTTCCATGAATACATAGCTCACATTTATCATTAAATATCTGTAGCCCCCACAACTTCATTAACCACCTATTTAGAAAGGGTTCTGAAGGAGAGAAAGCTATCAGGTTGGAGACATGCTGTATAATATTTATTCAATCTGTACAGGTTTAGCCTTGAGGGTTACTGTATACTAGAGACACAGGTAACTAACTCTCACCTGCAGGCAGGAGAAGTAAAGGTGTCTTCATGCTGCAGAGCATATCTTAAAGAACAGAGTGACCCATCATTTCAGGAATCCAAGTAGATTTCTGTTGCTGATAAAATGAGTTCTAGCCTGTTGCAGGATGGGAAGAGAGGGAGAGCTCTAAGAGGGTAGTATTCTGGTTCCATGCTGTGGGGTGTGAAGCCTGTGCTGTTGTGTGATTGGCTCTGAGCAAGAAGAGTGTGAGTTTTCAGCTTGTGGAGTCCCATATTGCAAACAGGCGAAAGCAGGAAAGGCGGCCTTTCATGCATCATTTGCAAACGGAAAGTACTTGATGGACGAAAAATTCTCTCAACGGTGGTAAGACTCTCCAAATGGACAAGGGGATGCCAAAAAAAGAGGAGTGACTGTGAATTACCCTGGCAGTAAGTCTTCAGGAAATGGCCGGGTGTGTGTATCCTTGCTGATTACGCACATAATAGCTCCACAGTGTTCTGCATCAAGAGGGGTTGTGTTTCAAAGCTGTGTTTTCAAAAGGAAAAAGCAGCAGCACTTGAATGGAGCCCTTCTGCAAAGAGGCAAAGCAGCTGTGGGAGAAGGGGAGGAGATGGGAGTACCCTGGACTGGAGACAGTCCTGTCACACGAGGGTAAGAAGAGCAGAGCGCACTGCACACACTCTCAAGGAAAACTCGGTGTTCACTCTTAATGCTACAGGAATTTAAAAAAAGGGTTTAGGAAAATCAACATCAAAAGCACAGATTAGTATGTGAAAAGTCCAACTCTTTCCCTGTTATGGATAAGATTTCTGGAATTGTGACATAGATTTTTAACAAGGATATCTTAGGCTCAGTGGTCCTAAGGGACATCAGACAAAGCTGGGGAATTAGTTGGCTGCTACCCCTTCGACTGGGCAAGGAAGGCTGTGAGAATTAAAGGAGATAATGGTTAGAAACTCACTACCATGCCTCGCAAGAAGTTCTATGAGAAATTTATAAGGCTAATAGTTTTACTAGCAATCATAACAACTGCCTGAATTTTAAGAGGCCTTTCCACCTCCATCGTCCTGGAAATAACATGAAGAAGGTTAGTTTATATGGTTGGGACCCACAAAGATCCAGAACTGATTTGCCTGCAGATGCGCTGTACGAAGTTGTGGACAAAAGGGACATTAAGATAGAAGCTACTCTGCAAGGGAGGACACAAGAAAATACAGGACAAAAGCTTAGCAATTAAAGCTCAGTGGGAAAACTAAACTGTGTAATTTACTGCTTTATAGCTCAGAATTACACTTATGATTCCTTTATCTTCTCATTCATTTACCAAATGTTTATTAGCCTGTACTCCAAGATACCTCTCAAATATAGTGAAAAGAAGAAAAATTGATGGTAAATGTTAGTAGGCAGATCAAGGAAAGAATCGCAGACTGCATTTATTGTACAATTAGCTTTCCAGTAGTGGTTACCCTTGGTTTCTCTTTCGGAAGTTTCAGTTACCTGTGGGCAACTGCAGTCTGAAAATGTTGCATGGAAAGTTCCACAAGTGAATCATTCAGAAATTTTACACTGAACACCATTCTGGGTAGGGAGATGAAGTCTTGGGGCATCCACCTGCCGATGATGCACGTCATGTCTGTGTCTGGTACACTCACACTGTGTGTACTGTGCACTGGTGGTTCACTAAATGGCTGTCTCCTATATCAGATTTTTGTAGTATCTCAGTGCTCAGACATAGGGTTTGGTATCTGTGGTTTCAGGAATCCACTAATGTGTTAGAGTGTACCCCCTGTAGATAAGGTGGGACTACTGTTAATTAAATTTGACTTTAAATTTGCAAATATGTAAGTCACAAAACAAGGGATAAAATTTTGGAGTATATGAAGGCTATTGATGGTTTTAGTGCATGGAAAAAAAACACTTGCATGAACCATACATGAGTGGAGTTCATTAAATGATGCATTATGAGAGCAATAATGTATACACTCAATCTTAAGGAAACCCCCAAACACATTCAATCTCAGCAGCTGCCATCTTGGATTTAGTTTTCCACAGAAAGAATAATTTCAGGCAACCACATTTGAAAACATTAATCCCCAGCTTTGTTTTCTTTTAAATGGCCAAGGAGTAAGTGCTCTCGTAAAAGACAGTTTGAAACAATAATGAACAGCCTAGAGTTTCTGCAGAAGGAACAGGGCTCCTTCTTCGTCATGGAACAAATTTCAGGCTCTTAATCACAAAGTCCCATGGTTACTTTAGTTGATTAAAAAGCTTTATTTTTGTTTCTTCTTTTGTTAAATAATTCAATTAAAATACATATGTTCGCACACACATACACACACACAAAATCAAAGAGTATTGTGCCTGCCATATTGAGTTTCCTTTAAGACAAGATGAAAGAACTAATTAAGGTAGGCTTGATCACATAAAGAGCAAGAAAAGCTCACCAAATTATTACTGAAATATCAGAGTATTATAAACTATTCTTCATCAAACAATTATATGTGTTAAATTCTACAGTTGTCAGACTTTTTGTCTGACACGTCTAGAAGTACAATTGCTTTGTGTATTAGCCACCTACTACTGTGTAACAAATGGTTGCAAACTTAATGTCCTTAAATGATGGCATTTATTCACACAGTTTTTAAGGGGCAGGATGCTGGCCTGGGTCCTGGGCTCAGGGTCTCATGGTTTGCAGTCAAGGTGTTGGGTAAGTTGTGCCTTTCTAGAGCTCAGAGTCCTCCTCCGTGAAGGCTCTGACCTTGTTGGTAGATTAAGCCACTTGATGCACTAATAATTTGAATGGACTGCTGAATGGTAATTCCAGGCTAGTGGGTTGTGGCTGGAGGAGATAGGGCCCTGGGAGCATGGTCTTGGGAACTATCTGTCCCTGATCCTTTCCTATCTTGCTCTGTCCCTCTGCTTCTCTGTGAGCTGAGCAGCCTTCCTCCATCATGCTCTTCCACCATGATGTTTCTGCCATGGATGAAGTTGGGTGGCCATGGACTCAAGCCTCTGAAATCATGAACCAGAATAAATTCTTCCTCTTCAAAGTTTTTCTTTCCAGGTATTTGGTCAGTGACTATAAGTTGACTAATGCATAAAGACCTTCCAGTTGGATGAACCAAGAAGGTACCTCTATCACTGCACCCAACTAAGTATCTTCTTTGTTCTACTTCTGTGTCCATATTACAGGAGTTTCCCTCTTGTGTTCTCTTGGTAGGGATTTTTAAAACAGATATATGATATAATATATTAATATATAATAATAAATGATATAATATATTAAAATTAAACAATTTTAATATCCACCAGCTCGTTGGATAAATTGACATATCCACATGACATTATACACTTCAAACAGAAAAATGAGGTGGATTTATGAGATGTGACCATGGAGAGACAATATTATTAGTAGAAAAGCAAACTATAGAATAAGATCTAGAATTGTGATGCTATATTTGAGAAAAAGGTTGTTATGTGCATATTTAAATCATTGTATATTCACCTGAAATGAAACACACCAAGCTACACCCACACACCATAGTGACTGTATCTTTAAAATTGGATCAGATACCAGGCATTTGGCTTTTTACTTTTTTCTATATTCTGCCATTTACTTTTACAATAACTAATCTTGGATTTTTTAGTTGAAGAGAAGATAAGTAATGATCTTATGATGGTTAATTTACTTTCTAGGATTCTTTGTCTTATGGTATCTTAGATACTTGAATATTAAGTCATACTTTATATTTGAAGGATGTTCATTTAGCAATATGAGCTCCTTCCAATTCTTTGTGTTAGATGGCTCAGTACTAATTCCCAAAACTTCCAAGGGGAGATACGTAGGTCTCAGTGAGTCTGTTACTTGACTTGGGATCAGAGGGTTGGTTAGTAGGAAAAGTGGAACTATAACCTAGATTCTTGAAATCCTATCAGGCTATCTATTCTATACTCCCTTGTGGGAACTTACTGTGTGCATGCAAGTATGTGCAGAAAGACTAATTAGAAGCACGTGGTCAAATCACTGAAGTACCTGCTAATAACAAAAGAGAGACCACACAGATATGTTTCCCCTCAAGTTGAAAGAAACCATTTCTCGCAAGGAGTAATTTTCTCATAGCAGGTAAATTGGAGTGATCAGCCCAATTAGGTGCCAAATTATGCAGGGCAAAAACGAAAGCAGAAAGCAGTTCCACCTGCAGGATGGCTTTGCCCCCGGGAACTCAGCACAAGAAACTGATGGCTAAGCTGGAGGATCTGGCGTGTCCTAGGTAGGGGAAAAATGAGTGCTCAGGCTGAAGTGGCTTAAGAAAAGGCAATTCCTGCAGGGTCCCTGGCCATTGGAGTTGTATGAGTTGTATTATAGTCATGACTCATTTATTTCTGCAATCTTTTTTTTTTTTTTTTTTTTTTTTTTTTAGGTGGGGGGAGTCTGTGAGTGACTAAGCTTTATCTTTTATACAGAAATGTTGTCATTTATCTCTGCCAAAGCATTGCTCCCTCCAGCTCACTCACCTGTGTGACTTCTGCCTTGGGGGCCCTACCCCTGTGCCCCAATGGAGTCACCTTCTTCACTGAGCTGGGCTTCTTCTCACCTGCTGCCCTGTATCCTCCCTGGGTCTGAGCGGCACCATCCAGAATGGTGGAGACACTGGAGGGATCAGGGGCTTTATTACACCACACTCTGCTCCCAGTCCTGCTTTAGTGCTAAGGAGAGATGACCTGGTCCCACCCACCCCTGGCTTTCTCTCTGCTCCTTGGCAGGGCTGATTGCCAAGAGCAGCCACACGAAGCTGCACAGAACGCTCCTGCTGCGTATTTGGAGTTGCTTAAGCCCACTTCTGACAGTGGATGGCAGGGCTGGCAGCTCTGCAAAGAAGGTGAGACTTGCTTCCATCGCTAAGTAGAAGCAGACCTTGGTGAGGAAGTGGAGGTGATACTTCTTCCCTAGCGCTGCGACGCCAAGGACTGAAACAACATGAAAGCCAATCTGTGTGCAATTAAAAGCTTCTATTGGCAATTGCTCTTTCTTCCTGTGTTAAAACAGCAGAACTCCAAATTTTTCACCTTCTCAGCCTGATCCCTGCTCCAGGGCTAAACTGTCACAGTTGGGAGTACAGTCTATAGGCAGTAACTGGCAGAAGCAGACTCATCAAAGGAATGAAGGATTTGGGGATTTGCTTTTAATTTTTCAAATATTTTTAAATATTTGGCATTTCTAAAGAGCGGTGGTTACTAAACTCTTTAGCCTACACTTTAGAAAGTACATGTATTTTTGCTACTTCTGAGGGTAGCTTCATTAAAGATCATTCATCTGACCTCTTGGGATTTAAATTAACTTGAAGATTTTGAAATTTAGACAGAAATGACGATAAAATCACATCAATTATTTGGCAATTTATAATACTTCTGGAAGTCTCGGAAATTCTAGAAGGTTACAATGCTGCTTTTAATTTATCCACCAGGAAAACCATTTATGGACATTTGTCTTGAACACTACTGTCCTTTGCATTTTTAGTATAAGGGATTTTTATACATATTCTTAAATCTATGATCAATCAACCACACAGAAGATATGATTAATATGATTATATGCATTCAAATATTTACTTAATTCCCATCAATTGGAAGAATATAGCAGGAAACAAAAAGGCTAAGTCTTGGCCTCCTGGAACTTCCATTCTAGTAGAAAGAGACATACAGACAGAAAATAAGCAATGAACCAGTATGTTTGCTTGCTAGGGTGAAACAAAGACAGAGTGATAAAGATAGAGGAAAATGAGGAAATTTAATTTATACTGTGCATGTTCAAAATGAGAATATATTTTTAACAGAAGCAAAAATTTACATATGAATCATCATTTTATATTATAGTATAAAGATTTCCTAATACTATACATATGAGGAAGTGGGTAAGTGAGACTTTTCCTGAAAATTAAATAATTGCCTACAAAAATGAGGTTTGTATGAGAATGTTTCAAAATGTATTTGTATATAAATAGCTATACAGTATTTTTATAGTCTTCTATTTTTTTACTTGCATATAATCTTTTATTTGTAGTGAAGATAAAAATATTTTGAGAAATATTTCAAGAAACCATGAATTAACACAAATCTCACAAAACATCTTTTTTACATATACTTGATTATTTTGGGTCTTGGTATCCCCCTAAATAAGAATTAGCATTCCCAAGAAATCTCTAATTAGGGATAATTACCAAAACAAATTTATGTTTGGTTTGGAGACTCTTCAAATGCTTTGTACTTATTTTAAGATATCTCCTCTATGTCTACCTGTAAGTTCACTAGGAAATGAAATGCACAGAACCATCTTTGCCTTTAAATACCTTTAATACTCCTATTGTTTATAACTTTTTACATACACGTAGACACATCCACAGGTTTGCCAACACGCACAGACACACCCCCATATGATTCTTAAATCCAAACTTGGGTATTAAATAGGAGTGAATCAATGTATGAGAAAGTAGAGGTGGGGAGGGAGAATGAGTTTCCAGAAGAAGGAATTGCAGAAACAGAAGTATCAACTGCTGATAATTTGATGGGGGTGCAAGCTACAGGAAGACTGGCCACTCTGGTAAGTAGAATGCATGGAACTGAGACGAAGGATAAACACTTTAACAGAAAGTGGACCCATTTCAGCAATCCCAGGTCGTTCAACCAGGGTCACTCAACACACTCTTCACTGTGAGTTACCAGGTTACTGGGTTAAATGAAGAAAAAATATGGACATCATTTTAGATGCTGATGAAAGATTCAATAAAATTCAACATTAATAGTAGAAACTCTTAGCAAAGGACAAATAGAGGGCAATTTTCTAATCTGAAAATTATTCCCAACCAATAGCAAAGGTCAGACCTCATGGTGAGAATTGTAGTATTTCTGATTAGGAAAAGAATTATCATTATCATTCCCATCATTGAACACAGTACTAGAAGTTTCAACCATCACAAAACCTACCAACCAACTGAACAAAAACAGGATTAAAAAACAGAAATTCTTATAAAAATTGAGAACAGAAAGAAAAGTTAATAACCAGCCAATCTCATTATTCTACATTAAAAAATCAAGAAAACTTCTATAAAGCTATGGGAATTAACGAGAAAGTTTTACTATGTTGTTGGATACAAATAGCATTACTACATATCTTAACTGTTTAGAAAATGTGATTAAAATATGACCACACAATACGAAAATATATTACATGCTCAGAAGAACCCACATGGATAATATTACAAAATGTTAATGAAGAACATATTTTTAAAGAGTAATGTTTACCAGATTTATGGCTGGAAATATCCATCATCATAATAGTGTCAATTCTCTCTCAATTAGTCCATGGACTGAATGGACTAACAATAAAAAACCCAACAGGATTATTTGTGGAACTTGACAAACTGATTCTAAAGTTTATACAAAAGATTAAAGCCAAGGTGACCTGGGAAAAGGAGGAGGAGGGAATTACGACTGTGTCCCACAGTCTGAGTCACTAACACGATGCAGTTCTGACATATGGGTGGAAAGAGTGGAGGCATGAAGCAGAACAGAGGAGCCAGCCAGGGCACATTTGAGCATCCGTAGCCTCTGGGGCTTCTGGGACATTTATTTTGGTACACTCCTTCACTAAGGAAGGGGTGAGCTGGAAGAAATGTCAATATTGTTTCTAGACATTAATTACAGTACCCCAGGACTTACACTATTTTGGCCTAAAATAATTCATAAAAATACAACAAAAGAAGAACATAGACACAAGACATTCTGCAGACAATTTTGTCCTCTTCCGAGTGGAAAGTAGTATGGAGATTCCTCAGAAAACTTGGAATTGGACCACCATTGGACCCAGCTATCCCAATTCCCTAGTTTCTACCCAAAGGACTTAAAATCAGCATTCTACTCTGACTCAGCCACATCAAAGTTTATAGCAGTTCAATTCACAATAGCCAAACTATGGAACCAACCTAGATGTCCTTCAACAGATGAGTGGATAAAGAAAATGTAGTGTAGATACATGATGGAATATTACTCAGCTCTAAATAAGAATAAAATGATAGCATTTGCTGGTAAATGGATAGAGCTGAGAATATCATGCTAAGTGAAATAAGCCAGTCCCAAACATCAAAGGCTGAGTTTTTTCTCTGATATGCAGATGCTATTTCACAATAAGGGGGGTGGCTAGGGAAGAATAGAGGTACTTTAGATTAGATAGAGGGGAGTGAAGAGAGGGGAGGGGGTCTTGGGTTAGAAAGGACAGTGGAATGAATCGAACACTATTACCCTGTGTACATATATGGTCTCACAATCAGTGTGATTCTATCATGTACAACCAGAAGCATGAGGAGTTCGTCTCCATGTATTCATGATGTATCAAAATGCATTCTACTGTCATGTATAACTAATTAGAAAAAAGAAACTTTTAAAAATTTATAAAAAAGGAAAAAAGATGGCCTTAGTCCTGGGAGTAGAGGGACCCAGTAACTGAGAATGAGAGAAGGAAGGAAGGAGGGGTCGTCATCAGCGCCAAGTGTAACAGCAGTGTGCACTGAGCTAACGATATGCACACTTGCAGACTTCTCGTTTCGTCACGGAGGAGTCTCCACACCTACTATGGTATGTTCATCTAATTCCCTGATGTGCTGTAGACTGAATGCTGTGTCCCCTCAAATATCCACATGAGGAAATGCTAACTCCCAGGGCCATGGCGGGAAGAGCTGGGCCATCAGGAGGTGAAGATCGGTGGGGTGCAGCTCCCATGGGTGGTATTAGTGTGCACATGGGCGATCAGGGTCCCCTCACGCCTTGCACTCTGAGCACACAGCAGGAAGACAGCGGTCTCAGAGGAATCAGGTCCTCTCCAGACAGAGAATCTGCCAGTGCTTTGATGGAGGACTTCAGCCCCTGAGAAATAGATTGCTGTTGTTTATCAGCCACCCGGTCTGTGGTGGTTTACGGAGCAGTCTGAGAGGACTCAGACAGGGATCTCAGCTGGCTGGGACTTTCCGGAGCCACATCTCCCACATACAGGACCATGAGTGACAGCAGTCCTACATTGTGACAACACAGCCGACAACAGTCCTCATTCTCCATAACCCAACAACAGAATTCCACAGAAGCTGCTGAGAAGTGACAAGAGAAATGGGTCTGCTCCTTTCCAACTTATTCATCCTGCTGATTTGAGAGAATTATAAACAGCTAATGAGAATAAAGTCTGTGTCCACGAAGCCACAGTCCTGGGGGCCAAAGCTCTCTGATGCAGACTTCACGTTCCTGATTCCTACCAAGCTATTTTCAAGGAAGACATACTGTGTTCTGGGTCTCCGATGAACTTGACTTCTTGCCATCCTTGGCACTCATGATATCTTAACATTGAAAATAATAATGAGTAACGAATAGGAAGTGACTAAGTAAGAGGTTATCTACAGAGGGTGGTCTGCATTATAGTCCTATCTAGAATTTGGCTCAATTTTCCTTCGCTGGATTCAATCTGAATATGCTTGTCTTAAATGTCAATTGTAACCAAACATAAATGTCTTGTTAAAACAAGTTTATCTTTGCTAAACTTAACTGTAGTCTCTGATTAGCTCTTTGGAACTTCAAAAAGGCATGTTTATGGTTGCTTTTCCTCTTGATGGCATGTCAGCTTCATAAGGGAAACAACCGTATGTCTCAGATTTCTTAAAACGCCCTGGAATTTCTTCTGTGAACTCTGAAGTAGCAGGTGCATACTTAATTTTATCTAGCATGTGCGATTAAAAAGAAATTAAAAGTGCTCATTTGTTTTATGAAAGGATTGGAATTCCTTCTAAATTTCTAACATGTTGCAACTATCTAACTTTATAAGAGTATCATTTATAATGTTTCAATTCATGTTGAAGTTTTACATTGCAATGTTTGGTTTCAGTCTGAACCCGGCAGGTGCACTAGACTTGTCCCTAAATTAGAATCAGTTGTCATAAGGGATAAAGGTGAGAACACCTCATACACTATAAGAACTAGTGAGATTTGATGTGAAAACATTTGCAAACTGCAAAGAACTGCACAGGGTAAATAACTATAAACAACAGTGAAAATCTAATGAAAATTTTAATATACTTCAAAAAAATTAGCATCAGGGATCTTGTCACCATAGTTGAATGAGTGACATAATGTTTCAGCCACAGGCTATGTAATTCCATGCCATTCTGGGTGATTTTCTGCTGAGGGAGAAAATCAAGGAAAAACAAGGGAGGGAGCTAAACCCAAAATGTCTAGATGCTTCTTTGCTTTTTTGTATGTGAAACAGCAGCAGATGCCAAGAGCTCAAAGAGGGGTCTTGCCTGGACAAAGAATGAAGATACAATTGACAGTTAATTTGTCCCAAGTTCCCTGGTATCTTGTGGGAGTTTCCATCCTAATACAGGATGTGGACGGCTATGCCATCTAGCTAGCAGAAGGCCTCTGCTCCTGACCTCCTGACTGGGACATAGTGTACCACCTGAGGTAGCCTCTCAGGACCTCTAGGATTCAGTTCTTGCTACTGTTCTTTGCTTTTAGCTCCAGAGTGCTGTTCTTCCCTCTTCCTCCAACAGACCAGGCACACTCCCACTCAGAAGCTTAGCACCACCTGTTCCATCTCGAATGTCCTTGTCACAAATGCCCACACGACTCAGACCTGGGATGCAGCTCAGTGGTGGAGCACGTGTCCAGCATGCATAAAGTCCTGGGTTTCATCTTCAGCACCACAAAACAAAACCAAAAACCCACATGAGTACTCACCTCTTGTAAACCTCTGTTCGAATATCACCTCAGTGAAGCAGACCCCAGGAACTTCTATTTCCCTGACACCTTGGTCTTCCAAATCTCTCTCAACATGATCTAGTGTTTTTTTTTTTTTTTTGTTCTTCTTTTCCTTTCTTTTTTTTTGGTTCAGAATAGTGCTTATCACTTTAAAAATGACTACATAATTTTTCTCATTTTTCATGTTTATTTCTTCATCTGTCTTCTGTTGTTGGAATGCATCGGTTCAGAAAAGTCAGGACCTTTATTTTGTTCACTGATAAATCTCAAAGTTCTAAAGTAATTCCCAGCAACATAGCCAAAGTGCACTCTTTGATAAAGGAATGAACTTGATAGAGTCAATGTTAGACATAAAAAAGGCAGAGACCATCTAGAGTTTGTCCATCATGGTGGCCTCAGCACCTAGGACAGAGGCCAGCAAGTCCATTTGCTGAATCAGTAAAAGAATGAAAGGATGTTCTGGGGAAGTTGGAGGATTCTTATAATCCATATAAATGCAGTGCCCCTCACCTGTGGCTTTATCTTGCAAGATTTCTTGCAGTTTGGAAGTATTAAATAGGATATTCTAGAAATAAACAATTCATAAATTTTAAATAATTTTATTATGACACACTATTACGATTCTCATTATTGTTTTCTGTGTCTAATTTTTAAGTTAAACTTTATTATTGATATTTATGCACAGAAATAAACACCATATATATAGAATTCAATAAAATCTGTGGTTTCAGGCATCTGCTGGGGATCTTGGACTATTCTCTCCATTGATCAGACAGGATGAGTATATTCATGAGAAATAACTTCTATTGACTAGAGTTAGGGTAAGTCCATGTTCAATATCCTTTCCAGATTTATTTAGTGGCATGTAAACCATAAAACTACCTAGGGAGCCCCAAGAAAGATTGTTCTTTTCAGTTACTTAAGACCTCCAAAGGGCTACTATTTAAAAGCAATCCCATCAAAGGTGATGGGGTCTCTTGTGCAAAGCAGAAGTAGGTGAAGAAGATTTGTCCCGTGACAACGGATTACAAAGAAACTTCTCTGCTTGGTGCTGTTTCTTGTGTGATTAGCAGAAATCCCGGACTTTGGAGCCAAAGACCCGCATCAAGTACCCTCCACATTATTCCTTAGGCTGTGAGATTCAGATGCCACTTTCTCTAGGCCCATATTGCTCATATTTTAAAATAATACCCATGCTCCCAAGTTGCTGTGAAGCTGAGAAGGATGTGCCAAGTGAAAGGCTAGGTGGACACTCCAGCAAATATCACCACGCCCCCTTCATCTCTGTGGGCATTGTTCTCATAGTTAGGCTCTAATGATGATCTGACAATGCTACAGCACGTGACAATTGCTTATGATGTGTAATTGCATATTATAATTCTAAATAAGATTCTTTTTGTCATCCAAGGTCATCTAACTATTAGACCACTTTCCTTAATTTCTTTTTGCATTTTACATTGGCACTAAACAGTCAAAAAATTCCACGTGAAATGGAACTAAAGCACAGGCCATTTCATTTCTTCCTCAGTGTTAATCTAACTGGTGATGGCCAAGAGTGGTTATTTATACTGAGTTTCTTAGTAAATCCAGCCTTAAGGAGAATATTTACTAGAAGTGTAGAGGGGTGATTTATAAATCACCTGTAATTTACATTTGGAAGAAGCTAATGGTGCATTTACCTTTCTGTGAAGTCATGATTTGATTCCCAAGCAAAGTGGCCGCTGACATAGGATGCTCTGTAGTTCACAATGAGTGGCCTCTCTCTGTGACTTGGGGACATTTCTTATTGAGAGGTAACTAGCATTTAGCTTCTGGAATTAAAGAATAAGCAAATAAATAATCTGTGGTTTTATTTCCTTTTCCAGCCTCAACAGTACCATTGGCTTGATGTAGCTGTTAGAATGGAGTAGTTCTGTCACCTGCCCACTCCCAGAAGGCCAGGTGTTCAGCTTCCTGCCTGTAAACCATGCAGCCTGTTAAGACTGGAGGAGATGAGGGCACTGAAGGACTGAGAATTTTCTCAGGTTCTTAGAACTGCTCAGTGGCAGAACTGTGATTTGAACTGCCAGAAAGAGAAGCCAGTGGAGGACCCAGAACTGATAATCAAGGTTACTAATCAAAATGACACATATTTCATTCCACAACAGTCAAGAATATGAATAATAATAAATGCTTGAGAGGATGTGGATAAAAAGAATATTTTTTACACTGTGGTGGGATTGTAAACTAGTGCAAACACTATGGAAATCAGTACAGAGGTTCCTCAAAAGACTAGGCATGGAAGCACCATATGACCCAGCTATCCCACTCCTTGGAATTTGTCCTAAAGAATCAAAACCATCATATTATAGTGATACATGCATACCCATGCTTATATCAGCACATTTCACAATAACCAATCTATAGAACTAGCCTAGGTGTCCCTCAACAAAAGAATGGATACAGAAAATGTGGTATATATACACAGTGGAATTGTATTGAGCCATAAAGAAAAAGGAAATTATGGCATTTGCAGGAAAATTGATGAAACTTGAGAATGTTAAGTAAAATAAGCCAAACTCAGAAAGTCAAGTGGTGTATGTTTTCTCTCCTATGTGGAAGCTGGTGAAGAAAGGTGAAGGGATTCTCAAGAAAATCAAAAGGAGATCAGTGGGGCAGTGGGAAGGGACCCAAAGGAGGAAAAAAGAAAATACTGGGAATGATATTGGGCAAATCACATTGTTCTACTGTATGCAAATACAAATATGTAACAAGGGATCTTACATTATGTACAGTTATAATGCACCATTAAAATACGGAAAAAAATTTAAAAGATTTAAAAAATCAGGGCAGTCACACATTTCAGCTGTGTGGAGTGCTTTTCCTCCATCATATTAGGGCAACAAGACTTCTGTCTTATGTTTGTTTGTCTTTATGTATGTCTTGAATGGAAGACAAAGACCCTATTTCAAAAAACATATATATTACTCATGCCAAAGTACAATTTTCAAAAATGTAAGGATATGATTCATAAATATAGAATGAATAAGTGTAAAAATTCTCTTTAATGAGGGAGCCAGCAAAATGGATATGGTGATTCAAAAAACAAATGGGGAGAATATACAGGTGATAAAGAGGATTCTGGAACAAGGTTTCTGGGTCAGCTGCAAAACTGGACACTTTCCCATGGGAAGATAAGTCATTTTTGTGGACAAAAGTCATTTGACCTCTACTGGACAAAACTCTCCATGTTCACATGTGACATCATAGAACCTAGGCCTTGGGTCAATAGTACTTAGACAAATAAAGTTCATTCCCTCTGGAAGCATACAACCTTGGGTGGTCTTGTTAACCAGTTCTCCTACATAACTCTGAAATCCTACCCTCTCTTTGCCTTATTTCCAACCAAAAATAGACAAACAGGTACTGTGAAGATTCTTTGGACATATCTCTGGAAATTATTCAAACCCCATAACTTTTTAATACATAGCTTCGTATAGATGCATAACACATGGATATTTATTAAAGAACAAATAACTTTCTTGCTTTGTTCCCTAGTAAGTGTGATTTCTGGTTTGGTACAGACAAGCTTTAAACAGATGTAACACAATACTATTTCATGACATTACAAGCTGCTATTCTCGGAGGTTACTTGCTTCTATTATCTTGCTCTCCACTGTTGGGGCGGCACAGACAGCTGCCTCTATGTGTGCCCTCAGGGAGAGAGTGATACAAGGCTTTTGAAATTCATAGCAGACACAACAGTCTTCAAAGACAGAATAAAGTAAATTCATAAGAAAGGCCTGGGACTTTCCAGTAAGAAAAAAGATGTGTAGGTTTCATTAACTAGAGCCCAGGGTATTAGGAATAGAGTTTTATACCATAAATCCTGGAGAGGGGAGGGTGATTTTAAGACTAACAGCTGCCTTCTTTTGCCCCAAGGCCAGGAACTGGGGTGAAAAGGACCGCAGAGAGCCTCAAAGGTGCTGGACAAAGCCAGGACCCTGGGAGCCAGCAGAACAAGACCTCAGGCCACTGCTGCGTGTGGCAGTTTTACAAAGAGGTGAGTCACAGTTGGGACTGTCGTTACCTATCTCCTACAGGAGATGGTGTGCATGTCTCTCCCACATTCCCAGGTCCTGAAACACATTTATAGTCCTGCCACTTCACACCCACACCATTCCAGAGTTTGCGCTCCTTTCTCTCCTTCACGAGAGCAGGCTGGTGTGGCAGTACAACAATGTTTCCCTGGTGAGTTCTGTAGAACACCATCTGTGGAAACAGACTTCCATTAAGACTTTTTTTTTTTCCCCTTGTGATACTGGGGATGAACCCAGGGTCTTGAACAGGTTAGGCACGCACACCACCATTGATGAGACAAGATCTCCCTAAGTCGCCCAGGCTGGCCTTGAACTTGTGTTCCTCCAGCCTCAGCCTCTCGATTTGCTGGGATTAAGTGTGCACCACTGAGCGCTGCCCCACTGAGGTCTTTATAAGAGTTCCATGTTTGACAGGAAAACATTTTTGCATTTCCTCAAATATTTGATATTAGAAATCCATTAAAACCTGAACATTTCTTTCCAAGAAATGCTACTGGCATCCTGTAAGGTGAGGGATTCCTTGAATCACACTTTGGGGACCGCTGACCCGCTTCCTGTTGTGAAGTCCAGGTGTCCTGGGTTTGCCTCCTGATGGGTCTTCCTCAAAGAGGAAGAATACCACTTAGAATCTTTAGAAGCGTAGGTAGAGACTCAGGTAAATGGGCAGGGACTGGTACATGGTTAGGTCTGAAGGTGCCTTCCCTTCCCCATATACCTTCTGCTGAGGATGAAACGGTAGGCAAATTCCAATTTACCAATTCACCAGCTACTGCCTCAGGCAAAGGTTGAGGTTACAGACAGTTCAAAGCCACTGCTACCATAGAAAGAAGACTGTTAGGCCTCTGAGGTACAATGACAAGCTACATGTTCATGGCTGATTCCAACTAACACTATAACAGCAATGCTTTTCTTAAAAGTATATAGGGTAATAGAAACACCATTTGACCCAGCTATCCTACTCCTCAGTATATACCCAAAGGACTTAAAATCAGCATACTACTGTGAGGATGCCACATCAGTGTTTATAGCAGCTCAACTCACGATAGCTACGCTATGGGGCCAACCTAGGTGCCCTTCAAGAAAATGTGGTATATATACACAATAGAATATTACTCAGCCACAAAGAAGAATGAAATTGTTTTGCAGGTAAATGGAAGGAACTGGAGACTATCATGCTCCGTGAAATAAGCCAATCCCAAAAACCAAAGGCCGAATGAGGCAAAATGTTCTCTCTGATATGTGGATGATAACACACAACAAGGGGTGGGGGGCAGAGAATAGAAGTTCAGTGGATTAAACAAAGGAGAATGAAGAGAACGAACGGGGGATGGGAATAGGGCAGTCAACAGAATGAATCGGACAAAACGTCCCCATGTTCACATAGGAATATTCCACCAGGGAAACCCCACATCACGCACAACCACAAGAATGGGATCCTGATTAAAATAAGTCATACTCCATATATGTATAATGTGTCAAAATACACTCTACTACCATGTATATCTAAAAAGAATAAATTAAAGAAAAGTATATAGGGTAAGTTACCACTGCTTTCCCATTTCATTCACAGATTCTGGGGAAGAATCAGACTTCAGGACTGAGCCCTGCCTGCTTAAATCTCTCTGGGTAGAAAGAGTAGAGTCAAGCAGACCCTAAGAGTAGGAAGGAGGAGTGGAGGAGGGAGGGAATCTGCCTTGAGGGGGTGGCGGTAGCCCCAGGGGAAGGGCTGGGGGTAGGGTCTGCGGGACCCCTGATCTCTACTCCTCCCTACCATCCCACACTTCCTAGGGGCAACATTGATAGAACCAAGACCGGTTCCAAAGACAACATGTACTGATAAGCATTTAGAAAATGTTCACCTCACTAATAATCCAGGGTATGTAATTAAAACAATAAATCCTACTTGGGAAGTGGGGTAGACCTTGGTTTGTACAACTTGGGGGTCTTCCTTAAAGTTGGAGAGGAAAGAGTTTGCAGTCTTAGCTGATTTTGGCTAAAGATTTTACTTTTGCAGAATTTCCCAAAACTTACATGAATCCATTTCTAGGTTTCTCCCAAGATCTTGGAAGGATGTGGGCCCCTGGAGGAAGCTTTGCTGGAGAGGGTTTTAAATGGGGGGGCGTGTGGGTGGCCAACAGATGTGCTGAGTGAATCTTTGTTCCTTTGTCATCAAATGTGTCATTCTCTGGGTATGCCTCAAGATGCAAGTGATGGGGATTCCAGTCTTATTTAAATTGCCCAAATAACCACACTCTACTAACAGAATAGCAAACCTGAGAGTAATTATTTTTAGTGTCTTTACAAGGGAAATATCCAAGTGGCACATACTATTATTTTGATAATAAAATGGTAATATTTCAAAAGCAACTTTGAAATACATTTTTTATGTTTAACTTTCTTAAGTTATGGTCCCAATGCAGAATAACAATTAATATTCTTAATTTCAAGAGCACTTCTGGGAAAATAAATAATTGAGTGAGGACTGACAAATGTAAGTGTCAATCAGTAAATTTTAAAGCAAAGAGAGTTAGTGCTATTAAGATGAAAATAATTGTATATGATTTCACACCTTAAATCACTAATGTGTTATTTGGATAGCTCCTTACATTAAAAAAATTATAGGCATGCAAAAGAATTCCCTGTCTCATTTTAACCTTTTATTTCTTGAGATGCTGCTGAAATATAGTTTTTAAATGCACATGAACAGCAGCTACAGCTTTCAAAAATCATATGAAATGTCTTTAAAGGTTCTACACCATTTGGTAATTCTTGCAATTATAATTTTCCAGGGACTAACGTCTTAGGCAAGAAACAAACAAAAAATAGTAAAATCAAAAGACAATTACTACAGATTATCAGAATAAAAAGACAGGCTTAAGATTGCTTTGGAGTTTAAAATTAGGGTGACAATTAAATACAAATAGGAAATTCACAATTATTCAGTTGGCTAATCCAAGTTGAGAAAGCAAGCTGTATTAAAATTCTAATAATCCAGGCCAGTGTACTAGGCTTCAGCAGGTCATGAGTCTTTGAACCAGTCAGACATTACCAAAAACTGATATTTTTTCATACTTCCTTGTTTGATATTAAATTAAAAATATTCATAACTCAAAGGCCAGAAAACTTTTCAGAAATGGAAAAAATATTAAGCTAGGTAAAAAAGCCTTCATGAAGAGGTTCCCTGCAGTATTTGTTTCAGTCTTCCATCTCTTTCTCAGATCTACTCCAGTTACTTCCTAGGCTGTTGACAAGTGATTTGATAACATCGTGAACACGTGATACCCAGACTGGACATATCCTGGATATCATCTAAGATTTCAACTGTGAATTCTGAGTGGCCTTTCCAATGTACCATGGCAATTCATGGAGAGACTAAACCTAAGAGTCGGTCTTTGACATCAATCCCCAGACCTTAGAATCTTGAGTCACCCAGAATCCCGGATTCACTTTAGGTATCTACCCATCTTCCCCATCACCTTGGCTTACAGGGCAACAAGTAAAGAAGTCAGCCCACAGGTGTTCCATTAACTAGAGAAGGTTCTCTATTGGTGGGGGTTTACACACTTTATTTGATTGATGAAAACAATCCCTTAAAGCTGCATCTTTATACTTCAACTAAGGTTCATTCAACCTAAGCTTGCCAGGTTAAATACAAGACACCTAGTTAAATCTGAATTTCATATAATGAATTATTTTTAAAAATGAGTGTGTTCTGAACATTGCATGGGACATATTTGTCCTGAAGAAATTCTGTGTCATTTTCTAGAAAGTCAGATTTAATTGGGTGCTCTATGTTTTTATTTGCTAAATCAGGTAACTTTAACACCATCTTATACTACTAATAGTCAGCAACATGACATACACAGTGCTAACTACACGAGGCACTTAAAATGTTTGATGTGTTTTTAACTCTTGCAATAAACTCCTGAGGCAAGGGCTATTCTTATTTTTCAAGTGTTAAAATGGAAGTGTGGAGAAACAAAGTCGACCCTGTGTCGTGTAGTTAAGTATTGCAAACCTAGGTGTTAAAGCTTGGGTGGCTTCCTTTCTTGAAGAGGAGAGTAGGGTGAGCTTTTTCACACAGAAGAGTCATGAGCTGCTTGAACCTAAGGACACATTCTCAAAGAGGGTCCTTAGCAATTTTTGGAATGGAGTGTTGTTGCGTAATTTTAGTCTGGAAAATATTCATGGCAGGTGTTACCAATTGGATCCATAGACTATTAGATTTTAAGCAATTAAATTCTGAAGGAGCCTTCCAAGGTAAACAGTTAAAAGGCACGTCTTTTAGTAGCTGTTATAGTTTGAATGCTTGTTTCCTCCAAAACTCCAGCTGAAATTGATGGTCATTTTGACAATGTTAGGATGTGGACCTCTGAGAGGTAACCTGCTCTGCCCCCATGAAGGGATTAATGCTGTCATCGGTGGAGGGGGCTTATTACGACTGGAGAGTTCAGCTCCCTTCTGCATGTACGCTGAGGCAAGAGACCCTCTTGCCTTCTGTATACTGGGGCCACTAGAAGGCCCTCGCCAGCTGCTGGCACCTTGATTTTGAACTTCCGTGCCTCCAGTGATGTGAGTCAGTAAATTTCTTTTAATTATAAATTACACAATCTTTGGGATTCCCTTATAGAAGCACAGAACGGATTAAGGTAGTAGACAGATGATTCGACCTGCTACTTATTTAATATAAGATGTTTAAATGATCACCGGCAAGCGCCAAAATGAAGATTTTCTATTTCAACATAATTTCATTTATTATGCATGTGTGTCAGATCTAAGAAATCCAAAGAGACACATCAGACAGAGACAGGAAAGGACAAAGAGAGAATGTAATGTAATATACGACTGAGTGTGAAGGTGGAGATATGGATACACAGCATGTACACAAACCCAGAGCAGAACAGGCAACCCATCTCAAGAGCAGAGGGCTCTAAGGAAGTGCAGAGGAGATAAGGGCTGAGTTAAACCACACCAAAGAGGAGGCGCTCAGTGGGCAGAAATCGGTATAGGGAATACAGGAAGATGAAGAGGACTCTGTCTCCATCGCTCCTAGGCAGCCAGATCTGGCGTCCCCTGAGCAGACTCCTAGAATAAGAAAAAGAAGTCAACGGGCACAGCCCAGAGGAGACTCGCTCTCCCAATGCCAGGAGGCTACTGAAAGGGCTTTTCAGGGTTCTTTTCTGCTTATCTGGTTTTTCTAGATGCCACAGCAGCCTAGGCGTGGGATCAGGTCTCAGCGCGTGGTGAATGAAGCAAAGACATCTAGAAGACATGCTACTGTTGTCCTTCCCCTGTACTTAAAGACTGGGACTCAACACCCAACAGGTATGTTTTTTTCTATGCACTAAAGTTTCAAAAGTTAATATACCCTCTTTAAGAGCCTCTGAGCTTTAGACATTAAGTATTGGATAAGAAGTCTTTAAGATATTTTGAGATGTGAGGTCTTGGAAGTATTTTCCACTGTGTGAAGGCCACAGCAAAGAAGTAAAAATAGACTTTGCAACCAGCTGGGGCTGAATGGTAGGGCATCCTGAAAAGGCCACACGCATATGGCTTCAGTACTTTTGATTTTGCACTCCAGAGAAGTCTTATATTAGAACCGGCTAACTAGAGAAGGACCATGGACCCCACCATTGAGATTCCACCTCGTGCCTCCTTATGAATTTTAAGTTCATAAAATGCTCCATCAGGAGGCTTAGATGACGTGCTTCACGCGTAGTACACTGAGCATTAGCCAGGGAATCAAGAGAAGACGGTGAACGTCAACAATTGCTCTCAAGAATTCTAATTCCATAATTGAAGCTGTTAGATGGAATTGCGTTTACCTATTTGCATTTCAAATCTTTAATAATTTAGAAAAAAAAATGCATGAGACCTGGGAAAGTATCCAAAGAACAGATGATAATGTCTCCCATGAATCTGAATGCATGCAAATTCTGAAATTAGGACACATTTATGATAAAATTTCACAGCTTTACTTTCTACAATCAGAATTAGAATGACTTACACTTTTGATTCATATGTGGCAGGTCTACACTGTTCAGAGGCGTACACATTCCTTTTGTTGGCTAGACGCCAGTGCCAACCTTAAACAATTCTAAATAAATAAATTGCAAAGTGTTCTGAAGATGAGTTGTAAGATCTATTTGGTATTTGCTAACAATATTTGTGGTATCTTTCTGAAAAGATATTCCCTACAAAGCCTTGTATTTTTTGTATCAGGGATTGAACTCAGAGGTACTCAAACACCAAGCCCTATTTTGTATTTTATATAGACAGAGGGTCACTGAGTTGCTTAGTGTTTCGCTTTTGCTGAGGCTGGCTTTGAATTCACCATCCTCCTGTCTCAGCCTCCCGAGCTGCTGGGATTACAGGCATACACCTCCGCGCCCTGGTTAGTCTTCCCCCCGCACCATATAAAGATGATTTTGGGGTACCAAATTCAGATGATGTTAATATTTATGGATAAATTCCAAACTTTCTTTGGTTTCTACTAATTATACAGGAATGAGAATGACTACAATAGTTCTATTAATACACTTATTTTGGTCAGAAGCTGCATTAGCAAGCATAACAAGAAAACATAAAAAAACACTGAAAATCGGACTTTTAAGGCATCTGTCATAACTTACGGGTTTTATTAAATAAATGCCAAAATAATTAAATTACTGCAAAATTTTAACTGCTTATTATTTATTTTGGCTTCAAATAAAAAACCCAGTACGTTTATAATAGCTCATGTTCCAAAAATTAATATATTTGATTTACTCAAATAAAAACATATCTCAATGAATTAGGTTCACATCTAAAATGCTCAGGCTGGCTTGGAAACTCTTCTAACCTCTCAGAACTTCAGTTTCAAATTTGTGAAAAGACTGGCCTGGCGATTTTTAAAGTATTTTCAAGCTATGAAAGTTTATGATTCAGGAAATAGCTTTCAAAAACTACTGAGAGGACCCTAAAGTTATTCCATTAGATTAATTCCGAAGATCTAACATAAAATATGTCCCATGTTTTCCTTATCAGTCAGTGGGTGAGACTGAGTTATTTAGACCATGCAGTACTGGTAAAGTGTTTATCTGCCAAAATGGAGAAAATTATTATTTTAAGTCAATAGATGGTATGTTCTCCTTTGAATTGCATTTATCTTTAAAATTTTTTTTTTTTTTTAGTTCTTGATGAACCTTTATTTTTATTTATTTATAGGTGGAGCTGAGAATTGAACCCAGTGCCTGGTACATGTGAGGCGAATGCTCTACCACTGAGCCACAACCCCAGACCCTGCATTTATCTTTTAAATAACTGATTTCAACCATAGAAAATCTTGTAACTTCATCTTTTAATTAAGTTTTCAACCTGGAACTTTTTTGGTTTTTTTTGAAAATGCACATTAAGCACTCTATAGAACAGCAGAGGGCGCCACAATCATAAGCAAAACAAACAAAGAAAACCTTGGCATCAGATCCAGGAAGTCCCTCTGAGTGCATCTGAGAAAATGAGCCTTGGTCAGGTGGGAACGACACATTATCAAAATCCATTTGAGAAGCTGCCAGTTGCTAGTGAAACTGGTTTGCATTTCTTCTCTGTCCATTTACAGATCAAGGACTCGGACTCTTGTCCTTGGGTATTTTCTGGAACATTTCATTTCCTCTGGGACACTGTATTTGGAAGAGGAGACAGTGCCAAGTTGGAGCACGCTCAGGGTGGACAGCAGAGGAGGAGGAAGAGGACTGACCACAGGCAGGCACTGCGTGGAGACTGGAATTCTCAGGGTGGCGTCGCTGCATGCCTGAGAAGGTCTCCTGTGAGACATGCGGCTGGCGCCCCTGTAGCTGGAAGGCACGCGTCTAGGATGGGTGGAACTCACAAGATGGCAGGTTTGGGGTAATTGTGGGAAGGGGCCTATAAGTCAGTAGAGCAGCCCTCAACTGAGTCAGATAACTTGGGCAGTGTCCAGCCGTGGTTACCTGAACTTCATTCATGGATTTCAGATTGATGACTCTGGGGAGAGGTTGGAGATGATGACTAGGAATTTATAATTCTAATGCATTAATTACACTTGTCATTATGTCAAATTGTGGCAAGTCTGATTTCCTTCCAGGAAATAAGTATGAGATTACATATGCTTTTGAAACACAAGCCCATTATTTTCAAATGACAGGTTATAGGTACTATGATGAGTTCAGAGATCTGTTATTGAAAGAAACTAATGATCATAATTGTTAAAATAAGTATAAGAATGATTAAAGAATTTGCTAATGGTTATTCCCTGTCGACACACATGGGACTAGGTGGAGTGTCTGGTACCATGTGCATGTGTCCTTTCTTCCATGCGTAAGACAGACACACAGACATGCACATTTATATGCAGAAAAGTAAAATATGCAGACAGGCATTCTTCTTGTGAAGGTATGTTGATCTGTCTAGTTATTACATGAAGCAAAGCAAAGGCCTCCCCTGGGTTTGATCCAGCCTCTCATTTCTAGTCACAGGGCCCTGAGCAACTCACTCTATCTTAGTGGCTCTCAAGTGGTTTCTGGAGTAGCAGGATCGTCACTACCATTGTCAGAGAACTTGCTAGAAATGCTGTCATCATAGCTTCTTGAATCAGAAACTGTGGTGGTTGGGCCCAGAGCTAATTTTAACAATCTGGGTGACTGATACACATGGACACCTGAGGAGCACTACTCCATCCCTATGTGCCTCAGTTTCCTCATCTAGCAAATGGGGATAAATACGGTAACTGTGAAAAATACATGCATTCATATGCATGCATGTATTGCATGTAGTGATTAGAACATGTTTAGCAATATGTAATTTTCTAATATTCTGTGCAAATCTTTGCAACCTGTGAGGAAAAAAAAGAGTAACATCATCTGGAATATTCATGCTATTTAGAAATAGAAAAGGTGGAAAACCATTGTTTTCCTCAGTGCAGGAGTTAAAATATTGGATCTCACTGGAATGTGGAATGGAGAAATCCCTGGATTCCTTAACCCTAGGCGTATGGGAAATTCTAGGAAGGAAATTCTGGTCAGGCTGACTTCAGAAAGCAGCCCTCATGCCCCTCCATGCTTGGGTCTATACACTCCACCCTTCTTTCTGAGGAACACCATTTGGTTTAAGGCTGGTCCACCCCAAGTTCCATATGGATGGCTTTTATTGAGGAAGCAAAACAGGAGCTTAGTATGAAATGTGGGTCCCCCCTTCCTACTCCCGTGATGGAAGTTACTGGGGCTCTGCGGTACTTCCTGGGAAATCAGAGAGGCTAATTCAGGCACTGCAATGGGTGGGAAAATGGGATGGGACATTCTTAGTCATTTTCAACTTACGTTCCTGACAGCTCAAAAAAGGTGATCCCACTCTCCATTTTGAGAGGCAGGGAAGCCCACTGGTGATGAGTAAGAGCTCTGGAAATTCTTTAACCCTTAGAGTCTAGAAAGCCTTTAATCCTAAACTTTAAATGTGTAAAACAGGACTGAGGCATCCATGATGATACTACTTTCCCCATAAAGCTGTGAGGCTCAGAGAAAAGGAAAAATAGCAAGCACCGAGCAAGTCCCCAATATGCATTTGCTCTTGCTGAATTATTAACTGTCACAGCTAAGAGAAGGATGTTCTGAGAGGTTAGGTAGTTGCCAAGCATCCCACAGCCAATAAGCGGCAGGAGTGGAATTCCAGCTTGGAAGATTGACTCTAGGACGAGCACTCTCCTACCTTCATGGGGTTTCCTTGAGAACTGCCATGTTGGCCAATGTGAGATTGGTCCCTCTTAGGAACGGTATGAGATGTAATTCACGCAAGAGTATGAAATTAGGAAAAATCTCCACGACAGGAGGACTGGGGCTAAGAACCTAAAACTTCTGGGCAAGTTATTTCCAGTTGGTGATGGAAGTACGGCTATGATTCCCATTAATGAAATGGTCACTGATTTCTTCTCTTTGGAAATTAATTCACAAGGAAGATATACAACCACAACGCTCTTTGTTGGGGACCTACCATGTGTCAACAGGATAGGGAAACAGAATAAGAAGAATCTGCCACCTGGGAGAAGGCATTCCAGCAGTACAGTTGCTCGCTTATAGAGTAATTATAGGAGGATTAAGAAGGCAGGGGGAAGCATCAGTATTTTCTAAAACCTCCTTAGATAACACCCAGGTTTAGGCAGGGCTGAGAACCATGACAGGGGAAGAGAGCTGACTTTTTCCTGAACTCCACTCAAGTCCAAGGATTCATTCTCTCTTCATTGGCCTGTGTGGGGCCAGGTGCCCACTTTACTGATCAGTCGTTATTTCTGATAGGCAAAGAGACCTGTCCCTTGTAGTTAAGTACTCAAAAATGAAAGTATAAGATTGAGGGGAGAGAATACAGTTGGTAAGAAACAGGAAAATAGAAATTGTATGCTGTGGTGGAAGACCAAGGACACCCAGGAATCCAGGAGGAGCCAGACCTGGGAGAGATTTCTAGTAAGGGGCCTGGCTCAGAGGGAAGGAGAGAGAAAGACAGCCCAGGACCTGTGGGAATCAGGTGGAGGGAGGAAGGGAGAGAAGGTGAGAGTTGAAGATGGGAGAGGCTTCACTAAGTTTTCTTGATTAAAAATGGGGGAATATCGAGCTAAAGCAAAGTCAAGAAAGGGAAGAAACCAGGGTGCACTCTCAGAGAAGAGAAGGGGTGGGAGACAGAATCAGGTGCTTGGGGCTAGGAGGGTCCTCTTCAGTTGAAACGTTGTGTCTCTCAATGAAATAAGTTGATAGTTGGGAAGGACTAGTTCAGGAAAGGGCTGAGTCAGAGCCAGGAGTGAGACATGTACAGTCACAGAAGACGGAGGAGTGCACCAACAAAAGACCAGGGCAGCCAGCAATCTTTCCTATGCTGTAAATAACACTCAGGCGAAGAGCCTTCTAGATCTAGGCCCAGGGTCAGTTCATTCCACAAACAAACAAAGACTCTGTTCCTGCATTTGCAAGGAACACAAACCAATCCCAGTGTTTATTTTCACTGGGCTCTGAATGACAGAGCCAGTCTATTTTCATTCTAGAACTCAATATAGGGCCTAGTTTGCCTCCCAATAATATTTGGCAAGGGGAAGACATTGCAGGAAGAGCTTTGCAACACCCAGCACATACTTTCCACATTTTCTCACTGAGGATTGACTACCTCACCAAACCAGGAGGGCATGACTCTGCACCACCCTTCTCTCTGGAGAAGCAGCAGTTTTCTTTGAAGGTGTTCTTTCCAGTATGAGAAGTCAGATAGGGAGTTCTCTCTCCATCATGCTGGGAGGTGCACGGGTGGTGTCTGCCACTTTGCTCGCCCAATAAAGAGCTCCCTCCATTCCTGTACAATGAATCAAAATGCATTCTGCTGTCATGTATAACTAATTGGAACAAATAAAAGTTAAAAAACAAAATTTAAAAAAATGTACAAAAAAGAGCCTTCAATTCACAAACTGACAGATATCAAGCAAACTGATGGATATCAAGCAAACTGAGGGCTCCTGTGGCTTTCATTCGGATGGTTTTAGAAGGTATCTGATATCAAGAAATACATCTTTTATTAGCAACATTTTCCCCTTGACTGGCCTTTGTTTTACAATATTGGATTCAAAGCGAAAAGAAAAAAGGTACTATTTTGCTTTGTCTCCAGCTTTTTAAATATGTTGAGATCACTCTTGGAATGAAGTGCACAAATGCTTAGTAGTAATCATAATGATAACGTAATAGGTGTTTTTTAAATTTTAGTTTAGATTTCCAAGCATCCAGATGTTTGGCCTTTGCTGACAGAATCCAGATGACTGATTACATTTCTTCAGTTTTCAGAGTTACAGGACTTTTTGGAGCCACAACCCAGTTAGCTGCAACAGTATAATTAGAAATCAAAATTATCTTCCTATCACATAGGACCCGGGTGAGCAAACTAAGGCCTGCAGGCCAAATCAGCCCAGGGCATTTCTCACCATTGTCTCTGCTGCTTCACGCAATAAGGCCCAGCTGAGGAATCGCCAGAGACCCAGTGACTTGCAGTGTGAAAAAGATTTGCTACTTGGCCCTCGGCAGAAGTTGGCCAATCTTTTAAGTAGGTCATCTCCTTTCCTTCGCTAATTGGCTTCCCTGTGATTGTCTTTCGGAAGTTATAGTAAATCAGTTACTTTTTATGGACATTAATGATAAACAATTTGAGAGGATGCACTGAGGATCATGGTCACTGCCCAGTGGACAGCCTAATGGAGTTTAATATTTGGGAGGGCATTGGGTTAACTGTTCTTCAACATGGAAATCGTACTTGGTAGATAAAATGGCTGATTTCAGATGCACAGGTAATGAATAACTAATATGTTTTTCACAGTTTCCATTTTTATAATTTAACCCACAGGAGTTTTAAATGACATAAACATATACACACACAATGACAAATGACCAAACATTCAAATTCACTTCAATGTAAAGATTTAACTCTTACCAAATTTTATTGTGAAACAATTATTACTCTTACATTTGTTCCATGACAAATGTTAAATTGACATTTAGATACAGGAATAATAAAAATACTTCAAAATAATTATTTTGCTTTTTTTCTAAGTCATTTAAACTGTTAAGTTTGGGCAAATTTACTTTTATAATCTATTATTTGATAATTTTTAAAAGAAATAATTAATTTGGCTATCTTAGTACTAACAAATCTTGATAGCTAAGGATTTGCCAAAAAACTTTGGAATGGAATTCCAGCAAGATATTGGATGAGAAGGGCTAATATAATATTTTCCTTCTTTTTTAATGACTAGCTATGAAAAGAAAAGTAAGTTTACAGTGGATCTTTTTCACTGGTTTATAAAATAGGAGGAAAGATATCACAGTATATCCATTGTCTACAGATTCTTGGATTCTCATTTGAACATATCCTGGGAATTTCTTTTAGTAACAAAAAGGACTCTGTCAGATTTTACCTCTTTACCTCCTCATAAGTACCACACACACACATACACACACATATACACACATGCACATATACACACATGACCCCTTGTGTTTTGTGCTAGAACTGATGCCAGCAGTTCGTATGGGTGGACGTGCCTCCTGTACAGCCAGGCTGCTGGGGCTCCGCTCTCATCACACAATGCCTCTTGACTCTGGAGACTTTCTGCTGTACAGAACTGCTAAGGGACATACAGCATTTGAAGGTGGAACAGAGACACATGCTCTCTCTACCTTTGTTTCTTGGGGGACTTAGCTAGTATTCACCTTCCAAATTCCAGTCTCTAAAATTTCATCTATGTATATTCACTCTCATATGCCAAATCTAAACTCTCGTATCTAAGGGCTAAGACAGAAAATTTTGCAAGTTGGTCAGGGATGGCCATCAAGTCAAAAGTGCAAATCAATTCTCTTTCAAGTCAGCAAAGTCCTGCATTTGGAGAAGAAGGTCTCCATCATATATATCATTTTTCTTCTAAAAGAGTATCTGTCTGCACACTAGGATGCATCTACCCATCAGTGCCACAGTCTCAGACACTTCCTCCCAACACAATGACTGTTGTGGGGATTTCACTACCATTTTATGAAGACAAAGCTGAAATTCTGTCAAAGTCAATGATCTGCCCAAAGTGTGCAAGCAGAACAGGGACCTGATCAGGGTCTTTGGACTAACAGACTTATGACCTCACAAATTTCTCATGGAGTAAGGAATGAAAACAAGCTCTACAGAAATTAGCTTGTTTGTTCTTTTATTTAATTTAAAAAAATGTTCTAATTAGTTATACATGATAATAGAATGCATTTATGCATTTTGATAAATCATACATACATGGAATATAATTTCTCATTTTTCTGATTGTACATGTATGACTGCTTGTTTGTTCTTTAAACATTTTTTTGACTAAGGTTTGATTTGTTATGGAATTATGTTTTACTTTCTTATCAAATCCTTAACATCATTATCATACATAAAGATTGTCCATTTTGGTGCCTTTAAAATAAAAATGAACAGCTACAATGTAAGAGTTTTAAATTGACTTTGAATTTAAGGGTACCATCTAAAACATGTAAATATTAGTGATGCAATAAAATGAACAACTATTTTTTTTATTTTGCTTTGGGTGTGCTGCAAAACAGCAAAGTTGAAGCCACCTCATTCCATAGACTAGAAACTGTGTCCAGAAAAGGGTCAGGACCTTACTTATTGCCAGTTAATATCAGATCCAATAGTTTTATCATTAAGTCATCCTGCTTTATTGCCATGGTTGGATCAGGACTTGGCTATCGAATTACCTGCGTGTCCACTGGATGAAAAAGGCAAGATCCTTGTAGGTGCATAGATTCTAAAAGCATGTCACCAAATGAGTGGGGTTAACAGTTTCCAAAGAGAAAAGAAATCCTCTGTTGGTGGGTTTTACCTTTCCACGCACTATCACACACCCATGGAGTCTTTCAAATTTACATATGAAAAGTACATTAAGAGGTTAAACATTTATTTATGTCTAGGAACAGATAAAAGCAGCACATGAGTCAAAAGGAAAGTTAGTTTGGTTATTTATTTATTTATTTATTTATTTATTTATTTATTTATTTAGGGTACTGGGGATTGAACTCAGGGGCACTTGACCACTGAGTCACATCTGCAGTCCTATTTTGTATTTTATTTAGAGGAGGGTCTCGCTGATTTGCTCAGTGCCTCACTTTTGCTGAGACCGGCTTTGAACTCATGATCCTCCTGTCTCAGTCTTCCAAGCTGCTGGGATTACAGGCACCTACTACTGCCTGGCCTCTCTGGTCATTTATTTCCACCAGTTAAGCTCAGCACGCTTTCTAACAGAGTGATGAGATCAAGCATAAGGAAATGATAACAGTTTTTATTACAATACTTTATTTTGAGCATCCAAACCTATCCAGATACCTGAACATATTTTAATTATACTTTATATCTAAGTCATGACATGAATATGGAAAATTTGCATCACATTGGTGAGAATCCAGCAGCATTTTCATGTATAAATATGTTTCATAGCTCTCTCCAGACAGTTTGAAATGAAACGTATATTACAAATTAATCTAAAATAAATTACATTTTCTCCAATGCAGCCATTGGCTATCACCTCACTAAAAAAGACCCTCAGCCAAAACTCAATATCTAGCCATTTGATTTAGTGCAGGCTACTGAGGGTTGATGAAAGCAAGAAAGTGTGAAATTTTAAGCCCTTAACAGCAAATACAGAACATTTTATAGGTGATGAAAATAACTGAGTATAAATCCCATATTTTATTTCAATCTCTCAAAAAATTATCCTGTCCTAAATAGTCAGGTATCTAGATTGAGGAGGCTTTCATGTTCCAAAAATAATCTATCAAAGCAAAGTCTTCCCATCAGCAGCAGATGACTCTCATCACCTTCAAATATTTCTCATTAAATAGGGATTAATTCATAAGGCCCCACTTTGCTAAGGACTCACTGTAAATATGGAATAGTTGAGAGAAAGTTGCTAACATCGTCATTAAAGGCACTAATGTCCTAAAGAGCTTAGCAAGTTTGCCTGTATAATGAGTCCAATAAAGAATTCTGTTTCCATGGAGGTTGGACAGCTATTCTGCATTGAAACCCTATTCAAAGTTGTAAATTTATGTTTCCTTGCCTCCAAGAGGCATTGCATTGCAAACCTCCTTTTCTTCATTCTCTGCAAACAAGATAATTAGCTGCTAAAAATGTTATGCCACTCATGACAGAGAAAGATTCCAAAGGCACCTCCAAAACCGGAGTGAGGGGTTGGTGGAAAAACTGGTACCAACCGGTTGGTAGAATACAAAAAGGTAAAGTCTTGATTGAATGAGGTTATGAAATACCTAAAAAAAATCCTGTGTCAGATTAAGAGTGCATTTTGGAGATGGTGTGGAGTTGGAAACAGTTGTTCATTAGAGACCGGACTTGCCAGTGAGTTGCTTAGGATCAGGCAGAGACCAATAGGCAGCTTTTAAAGTGAATATCTGAAAACATTGAATACTGTGAAAACTGCTATGACTCATCCAGCTGGCACACCAAGGAAGATCTGTTGGGATGTGGAAGACATGCGGTATTAGAAGAGAGAGAGCTTTGTGCCGTTGTTGTTGTTGCTGTTGTTGTTGCTGTTTTGGCAAACTCAGGATCCTGTATTCTTCTCCTGGAGATTCGTAATGCAGTAGGATACTAAACACTCTGGTCTCAGCAAGCACTTCTGAGACCAATCAGGTATTATAATTTTAATATTAAACAAGGTTCATTGATGGATATTATCCAATGGCACATTCTTATTCACCTTCTCAATATTATTTGTGGTAAGAGAGATGAAAAAACTAATAAAAGATATATTTAAATTTAAAATATATTCCTGTATTGTTTTTTAACAGAAAAGGAAAAAAGGATCATTATTGTCTGATTTCATTACTGATATGTGTTTAAAGTATAAAGAAATAATTACCAAACCAAAATTGCCTAGAGTTCAGCTTGCTGTTATTCAACAAAATATTTTGTGTTTCCAAAGAAATTCTGGGAATTTGGATTCATGTGTATATGTTGCCTATGTAAATAACACCGTCACTTACTTCAATAGGGGAAAAGGTGGAATTTGCAGCTTAGGGTTACCAAACACCATAACACTATGTTTCCAATGGGCATGTTAACATTTCCTCATTTATGCTTAATAAAAATTATTTCCAAGTCATCTTTCTTCATCTTTTCTCTTTCATCTTAGCTTAAATAACTCAATTCTTTTTACTATTTAACAGAATAATCCCATTCTTTCCTTTGTTGTAGTCTGTCTATTATTCTTCTATCAAAATATCTAGAACTTTCTCTTTTTTCTTTAAAATGATTTATGCTTTCCAGACATGTAAAGCATTTGTATATAAAAACCATTATTTGAATCCAGGAGGTTCTTTGCAACTCTGATGATGATATTATTGGTTAAAAAGTACTGAGTGTTCACTCTGCATTAGGCTTTGTGCTAAAATCTTTTATGTCCTACCAAATTTAATCTACCTAGCAGTCCTATGAAGTTAGTTTTATTATGGGGCACTTTGTTTCTTTAATTTTTGGTAAGAATAAATGAATTTGAGGGAGGCTAAGCAATTAGGAGTCCAACGTAGGTCCGTGAAGTCCCAGATCCTGCACTCTTAACCACCACAGGTGAAAGGGCAACCCGTGGGTAGTCTGCAAGCTCTGAGGGATGAGGATTTCCTCATAGGCAATTAACTTTCAAGTTCACATTTAAATAATCATCTTCGTACAGGATCAAAAAATAGGCACACATAGGTTCCATTAGAATATACAGTTAGGATGTCTGTGAAATGTAGACATCGGGGCACAATATTTTTGTTGTTTTAGCAACTTCATATTATGACAATTTGGGGAGGAATACAAGAAAGAAAATATATTTCTACATACTTTAATCAATATTAATGGTTTAATATCAATACAAAACAACTCTTTTTGCTCAGTCCACTTAAAGAAAATGGCTGGGGTTTGGATGGTTCATTGGGTGAAAATAATATCCAGTTGTCTTCAATAATCCATGATGGGCAAAATGATGTATTAAACAAAAGCAGGCTTTTAAAGAGGTTCCCACGTGAATTCTGAAGGACAGCTGTTTACAAAAAAAGAATGTGCTTACACAGGCTCACAATGTGCCATAATTAGATTCCGCACACTGAGTCCCTGCTGTTTATCAGAACCTGTCTAAGCACTGACAATACAGCAGAGTACAGGTGCTTACTGTGTGTAGCATGCAAGTTTTAACTGAAAAGGGAAGCTCAGGTGGAGGGTCACCACTGGGAAGGGTCCACTTGGGACAAATCTCTGTTAAAGCCTTTTGAGCTGTAATTGTTCTTGTATGTGCGGGTTCTGGTTAGAGGAAGAGAAAGGAGCAGAGCCTACAACCCGTCTCCCATGATTTTCAGGGCCCGTCTGCCATCTTTCTCTCTAATAGGTCCTGAAGGACTGACTCCAAGATGTCGGGGGACACTGTGGGAAAGAGAGTCATCCATGTGATATCGATGGGCAAAATCCTGTCTAACTGTGAGGAAGTGGTTCTGGGAAAAAGCCATCACTGGACAGCAGAAGTCCATGGTCTGATGTGGAAGGATTTAAAACTGCTAATATATTCTTAAAAATAAAATTCTTATTCTGTAGCTTCTTATTCCACTTAAATACACAGACTGATCAGAGTAAATGAAACACAGCCTAGAGAAGATCTTCAAATTCTGAAGCTACACTCTGAAAGACAATGAAGGAAATCAAAGCAAGATGCTCATGATGGACTCGACAGGAAGCAGGCAAGGTGTTAGACCATTTCCACATGCATAATTCAGCATACACAGAAGAAAAGGGAGATAATAAATTATCTGGTTCTCCGGAACTTGTGGGTAATGTCCAGTACAGATGTGCCCCCCTGCTGGTGACAGACTTGGAAAGGCTATGTTGTCCCAACTGCCAATTCCCAGGCTGTAGTCACAGGGAAGACACAGCAGGCGGTCACAGCCCTATCCACCAAATGGCTTAATCTTCACTTCAACTAAGAGGCTGCATAATTTTCAGCTCAGGACAACCTGTGAATTCAGAGTGGTCTAAGTTGTGATGTTTACTTACTGAGTCAGTCAGGTGTTGTTTCAATCTACTGACAAAAATGCCTACTTGCAACTGTCTCTGGGGTGCCTTGCTGCTCAAAATCGGTGTGGCTTGTGATTACAAAAAATAAGTAGAAGCTATTTCTGGAAATGATGCTTGAGAGTTTGGAAGTGCAGTTTATGATAGTCTGCTCAGAAATATAAAGGAAAAACAGGTGTTAGGGGCCAGAGTACCTGTTGTTTGAGGGAATTTGTTTAGAATTAGTTGATGGTTTAACCCTCTAAGGAGGAATGCTATTTAGTATTTTTAGAAAACTCAATTTATAACACTCTGACCTTCATATCATCAAAATGTGCTGCAAAATGTGCCCACTGGTGACCTCTGACCAGCATGGACCATGTCCAGTTTCCTGGAATTTCTACAAACATGGTGATTTATTGTCTTCTCCTTCCCAGTGCACACTGGGTAGAGGGTGGGTAGCCTGAAGCCCAGGGACGATCCCCAAGAGGCACAGTGTTCTTACTCCACATGCCAGTCCAGTGTCTCATTGTGCTAAAATGCTCACCTGCTCACCTTTCCTTTCTCATTACATCATTTATTATTATAATATGTAATACTATATATTGTTTACTATGCTAAAATAAGATTATGACAAATTCACTTTTGTAATTAATTGGCTTTACTTGTGATTCTAAAACTGGGCAGCATTCTGATCTACAAATGGTTCACAATGCCTCACCCTTTTACATGACAGATCACACCGACAGTCAGAGAAAAGGAAGGGACAGGTAGAAAACAGAGATGACTAAAGAGAGCTTGATCGGTTCCAGCTCAGGTTGGCTTACTTGAACATGCTTGGAGCAGCCGCCCCTTATGACTGGCTAAGACTCAATGACTTGTCACAAGAGCAGGTGACAGCAGGTTTACATATCAGTTTACACTTCTCTACAAAGGAAGTTGCCTTTAGTACAAATAAAAAGTGCGTTTGGAGGCAGCTTGAGGGCACACCTGACTAAAACCTGTTCAGAAATGGAATTCTACCAGATGACGGACATGGAAGAAGCCTTGTGGGACAGTGCATGGACAGTGTGCTCAGGATGGAAGAGCAGCTGTGGTCCAGACAACCTGAGGAAGCCTCTCTAGAGTCAGAAGGAGGAGACAAGGCACTCAGCTGCCCACTCCCTCTGGACGGCTGCGACCCCTTTCCCAGGGGAAGAGCTGCTTTGGGCCCTGCATGAACAGCTGGCATATCCTGCAACCTGTGACTGGTCCGGTTTGTCCCCTGGTTCTCTGTGAGGCTGTTTCCTAAAGAACAGGGCAACTATAAGTCCAAGCTAGTTGGAGAAAGTCCTATTTTATACCTGATATCCCAACCAGATAATTGTCAAAACACCTGCACTCTCAATTCTGCCCCAGGGTGCAATAAACCAATGTCGCTGCCCTAATGGAGCATCTCCACTCAAAAACTTTTAAATGCTTGCTCGTGTGTTTCTGACTCCCTAATTTTGTACAGCATCTAAAAAAATATTTTTAGATTATTGATACCATTTTCTTTTAGGCTGTGCCTAAATGTCTTTATTTTCATTTTTGTTCTGCAGTGATCAGGGATAATTGAAACGGATACTTGGACGGTAACTATGAGATGAATCATCCACAAACCAATGCAATGAGAGTGAAGGGGAAGTTAATTTTTCTTATTTGACTTAAGAAACAACAAACCTCAAAGTGTCAGACTTTACATTATTTCAGAGAATAAAAACGAGTTGTTTATCCTATAAACAAATGAACTTAAGAAATATTAGAACAAATTAAGCAGATGTATTAAGTTTTGAATATTTCTGTTAAATTGTTCAATGTGTACTTTAAGTCATTTTGACTTTTGGGGGCCTTATTTGCTACATTTGTAAATTATGGGCTTGGATTAGATAATCTCAAAGAAATCTATTACTTATAAAATTTAATTCTGTGACTATGAGGTTTGTAAAGCAGGTCACTTTGAGAAATAAAAAGGGCTATACAAAAAAAAATCAGTCTTCACTTTTCTCCTTTTTACTTACAGTCTGAGAAAGGGAGATAAGCCTTCCAACTCCCAATACCAAAATAATTTTTAATTTATGATAAATTAATAAAAATGAAATAATGTTTTATGTTCACAGAAATGGAACTATTGTTATAAAAAAAATTCTTAAGTAACTCTATTAATTCCTTAAGTTACCACAAAGGACTTCACTTTCTTTTTAAAATCCTATGATTGATAGACCTTTTTTTCCCTAAATGGATTATTTTTATTCAGGAATTATGATTGATATTCAGTGATCTGAGAGCTTACTAGTGCCTTTGGGGCCTTATACTTATTTAGAAGAGAGTCTCATAAACTTCTCAGTGGCTCTGATGACATATTTTCTCAAAGAACTTTGTAATGAGATATAATTACAAGAGCCACAGTGGCTACTCAGTTCTTAGGTAGATCTTAGGTTAAATCCATAAAAAATTAAAAATAGAAAAATGGAGAAACTGTGTTTTAGTACACTATTTACTTGAGCTTCAGAGTATAGAGTACTTGTGGACACCGAGTTTAAACACTGTAGATTCCTATTTCAGAAGAGCGACATTTCAAGATAAAAAAAGAGATCTCCATCCCCACTGGCCTGCAGGTGGTAAGTCACATTGTGGAATCCAGCACAACATCTTTGTGTGTCCTAGTCCCTATAGCGTCACCATGGGCTGAACGGTGCTCCCTCAAAATTCCTATGCCAAAATCACAACTTCTAGCACCTCAGCACATAAGTGTATTTGGAGATGGGGTCTTGAACAAGGTAACGAAGGTAAAAACAGTCAGGAGAGTGAACCCTGATCCAATGTGACTTGTGTCTTTACGAGATGAGGAGATTAGGACACAGACACATGGAAGAGTGTTCTGACGCTGCTGTGGAATGTCTGAGGTCTTCCCTTAAGCGTGGCTCCCTTGTAGGACCCCTACACATCTACTGGAGTGCCTGACCTTCTGGCTCACACAGGGTCTTGTACTGGTGAAGGGACAGGTTTGTGATCACAGGTACAAACCAGCACAGAGGGTGGAGAAACAGATGCTATTAAAAATCATCATCCTTATTTATTTCTAAATAAATATTATAAAGACTCTGGAGAAAAAGTTAGGTCATCTGATAAATTTTCCCATCTATAATTATATAAAGTGTGACATATCCTAAATCATCAAAGGGGTTGAAATACAGGGGGTAGGGGAGCCGGGAGTAAGGAGGAAAGGGAGAATATAAGAAGAAAAAAATTTTGATTTGGCATAAAATATCAATCCCCAACTTCAATATGAAATTTATAGCAAGGTACTCTGCTTGGATTCATGAGACATGACTGAATTTCCTTCAAATGTCATTCCGTAAAGCTCTGCTTTCCTTTCTTTTTGTTTTTTAAATGCATACAGAAGAAAATGTATCCAAGAAGAGGATAAAGCATTTGTGGACAATGCCAATGTTGACTCTGGGTTATACAGAGCAATGACTCAAATTGATTGTTACACAGCTAAGTGTCCATGAGATTAGGAAGTGAATGTCACACTTGAGGTATATTTAGGAACAAAACGTTGGTCAAATATTTTTGTGGCTGATTTCCAAAGTCTAAGCATAACACCTGATCCCCAGATACTCATCGTATGTGTACCTGGGTTATGTTCAGCCCAAGGCACTGAAAACAGAGCAAAGAACTAGATACTATTGTGTCTCTATGAGCTTAAATAGAGTGATGAATAGATACAAATTCTGTCCCTAGATGAACCAAACAGCACAGGGTGGTTTGGTGAATCACCACTTTGTGATGCTGAAAGACTGTGATGCTAGTTTATTAAGAAAAGTTGAGGAAGCTACTCCAAGTCTAGGGAAAGAACGTTTAATATGAAATGAAAAGACGTCAGCAAAGTGAAACCCCGGGAACGTGAGGTAAGCATGTGCAAATGTTCTGAGCCAGCTAAGCCAGTATGATCCAGGGACAGAGAGGTGGTGTGGCTGCCCCAGTGAAGGAGGATGTCACATGTGCTGTAGATATCTGGAATTGGAGCAGGACGAGATCACACAGATCTGTCCTGGCCATCGACAGTGTGTGGACTGAATTGGATTTCAAGCAGGGACCTGACATAAACTGGCTCTCCATGGTCATGCTGGCTGCTGAGTGGAAAAGAGATTTTGGGGGAGTAAGAAAGAGGGAGGTTCACTTAAAAAAGGGGTAAGAGGATGGCATCTCAAAGTGGGATGACAGCCAGAAATGCTGAGATCCAAGACGGATTTGTACTTGCTGATGAACTGTAAGAGATGCGAGGGAAACCTGAGAATCTGAGAAGCCCGAGCACAGGCATGCAGCCTTCTCACTTGGAGCTTTCTGTTTCACTGAGGTGAAGACCAATCCATCAGATGAGGTCTTGCAAACTGGATGTCTCCAACATTTCTCAATTTCATTGATAAAATGCAGATAAAAACCCACCTCTCGAGCAGCTTATCACGCTCAACAAAGTATTAGTGATCAGACTATCAAACAAAACCCGGCCAAAATACAGAATAAAGTTATGTTGACACTTTGGGCTTAGAAACTTCTCAACTTATAAGTAGAGAAAATAAGACACTTTCAGAGAAGAGTCACAAAACTAGGAGGCTGCTGCTTCCCCATTTTGATTAAGACACACCGGGACCCCTCCTTGATCAGTGCTTCTAACACCAGCAAAGCACATCTCAAAACTCTGTTCTTCTTATTTCACTAGAGGCTAAACTGAAGTTCACAGCAGTTGATAAACAAAAACTTGCACTGAAGAAATTCTTTACGTTCTTCTTGACACGCCACGTGTTTTCTGGTCAAAGCGAGAGTTACACTTTTGAACCAAGGAGTTCTTTATTGCACGCCATTGACAACTGGTTTTCCATTAGAAGTTCTCTGTATGTGACTCACTTTGTAATTCTTTTAGATACAGTGGTTCTCAGGCTTAACCTGTAAGCCATTATTATCCTTTATTCCAGTAAGTGTCCGTGCCTCAAATTCCTCGTGATGGCTAGTCTTTGGTATGAACTTGGTTGGGCTATGATACCCAGTTATCAAACCAATAGTAATCTAGGTGTTTCTGTGTAGACATTTGGTAGATGTAGTTAACATACACAATCAGTTGACTTTAAGTAAAGAAAATTACCCTCAATAAGGTAGGTAGGCCTCTTCTAAAGAGTGAAGGTCTTTAAAGTAAAAACTGAGGTTTCTCAGGAGAGAAGTTCTGGCATAGGACGTAGCACCAGCTCATGTCTGAATGTGCAGCCTGCTGGTCTCCCTTATGAGTTTTGGACTTGCCAAACTCCACAAGAACCCTACCAGTGATTTGTGCAATATAAACCTAACCATATTGTACCTGTTTCTCTAAAGAAGCCTGACTAACACGTTTATCCAAACAATTGCTTTTATGTGCACCTTCTGGTAAGATCTCTCTGACCAAAGTCAGAGAGTGCGTTCAGATTCAGGCGCAGGTGCTGCTGGAGGAACTGGCCTTAGAGTTCCTTAGGTCTTCAGAGAGCTCTACAATGACCACCTGGACCTGGCTGTCAAACACAATGGTCCATAAACACCTGAGTATACTTAGACATGGCCTTACTTGTTCTTTTCGCTTGCTTTCAGCTTATTGGCATTCAACTTCTTCACTTTATTGAGTTGTCATTTTTCTCCTCTACAAAACCAAGATCAAATCCTTACTTCTCTGGGGTGCTGTAAAGATTAAATGAAATGATTTACACCAAATGCCTGGCTTACAGGAGTTCAATCAATATTGGAGACCCTCCCCTCCCACTCAATATTTTTTTAGGGTTTGTTTGTTTCTTTTATGAATTCCCTAAGCCTGAGTCTGTCATTCATTTAATAGAAATTTATTATTTTCAGTTCTATTCCCAACTCATGAAGCAGCTGCGGCACCCTAAGCAGCTTCATGCAGCATTGCTGGCTCATCTGTTTCTGGTGGACTGTGTTTCCTTCATCTTGAAGCAAAAGGAACCTCAGGATAAGAAGCTATTGTAAAAAGCTGTGGATTCCAGTATCCCTGTAGCCACCTGCCTCTACGCACTCATTCTGCAGCAAACAAAATCAATTTTTTCTGCCCTTAATATTTATTATGACTTCAGAGCCAGTATCATCTCTGCTTTTGATTATTCCTCCTCCATGTCAATGAATCTACAACAGTGATTAAAGCACTGTATCAAAATCATTCCTCTTGGCAAGCATGGTGGCACGTACCATAATCCCAGCAGCTCGCCAGACTGAACCAGGAGGATGGCAAGTTCAAAGGCCTCGGCAACTTACTGAGATCCTGTCTCAAAATAAAAAAATGAAAAAGGACTGGGGATGTGACTCAGTGGTTAAGCACCCCTGGGTTCAATTCCAAGTACCCCCACCAACACCGTTCTTCTTTTGCTCACCGCAGGTAGAAACTTTCCCGAAAGCTGTTTCCCAACTGATTCAAAAAGAAGCTTGCTCAAAGAATGTTGAATCATGACTTGAGCAATTATACCAATAGCAACAACCATAACCACAAAACCCAAGACCTTTATGACCTGATGTGCTTTCTATTGCTGAGAGTGACCTTTGGGAAAATATCTTTTGCCTTGGTTGACCAGGTCGACTTTCTCATGATCTACCAATGAAAGCCCCAGTGAAACCCCAAGAGGGAGTATTTTGCCAGGACAATGGAGTGGACATCCTGAGGATTTGGTGCTTATCTCAGTGGTCTATGATGGTATAATGAATTCTTTTCTTCAGGCTTTTGAATCTGAGACATTTTCCACATTGCGATTCTTTGGGTTTTTTGTTGTTGTTGTTGTTTGTTTGTTTTTTTGTTTTATTTTTTTGTAAGTGGGTTGGGAGAGGCACCTAAAAGAACTGTTACAGCAGCTCCAGTGGGAAGGCGATCCAGGCACACATTCTTCCTTGATCCATCCCGGGAAGCTCAGTTGCTCTTCCTCCTGTCTGTCCACAGCACTCTACGGCTAGCTGTCTCTTGTTCTGCTCCAGGCACTTCACTGGAACGGTGCATCTACACTGAGTATCCAGACTGCTGCCTTTTCCATTATGCTCAGGACTCCACAGAGGAAGGATAAGGTCTGGTTCCTGTGTCTTCAGTTGCCTAGCCAGTTCTGAGCACATGCCACCTAGCCGTCACTTTTTTTTTTTTAAACAAATGGGTCCCAGGTACACTTGGTTGTCACTACACAGGAAGATCAGTGATTAACTGCCACAAATTCTGGCAAAAGGGACTGCATCCATGCACTAAGTTGTACCACAGTGGCTTGTATATCCTTACACAGAATCTTCTAAGTCAAAAATCATCATTTTCAGACATTTCATCTTCTTCAAGTTCAACTACTCAGAGTTGGGGGTAGAAACTAGTCAGAATTTTTGAGGCAAGGATGTCAATGACTTCTGAGAAAAGTAGCTATTTGCTGGACTTCAAGACCCTACTGTAGAAGAGAGAGTCCAGGAAGCATTAGTTCAGACTGCTGCTGTCTTTTGCAGTAATTGTTTATCTTTTAAAAAATGTTTTAACCTTTTTGAAGAGGTAACATATTCAAATAGATCATAAGTAAAAGCAAAAAGATCTGGTGAAAAGTCTTCCAAGTCCATCTCTGATTTTCTTAGCAAACTTCTAACTTCACTGTTAATAGAATTTGCGTGTACAGCAGACTTTTTTACATAAACAAATATATTATCATTGCTACCTTTTTTGCAAAGTATTACTTAATTATAAAAATATAAATTCATAAGTGCTGAAGGAAGTTCATAACAATGTGGAGACACTGATGGGCAGATTCATAAATGGAAGAAATTGAATTAAACCCAAGTCAATAAGGGAAGGTAAAGGAAAAGAAAGCATGAAGTATTTGAGGAGGTTATTGGCTTTTCCATTATCTTTGAGCAAAGGGGAGACAAGAAAATCTCCATTCAGCAGAGAGTGGGGGAGCTTGGCAAGGCTGTGGAAGTCTTTGTGGATCAGAACAGTACTGTTTGATCATCAGTCTTCCAAATAAAGAGTTTAGGGTCTGCCAGGAACATGAAGAACAATAGCAGCCGAAATGGTTTGCTATAGCTTGTGGTCAGAAGTATTGCATGAAATAGCAACAACACTCTTAATACGATGGCCAGCTTGTTCCATTTCTCCATCTTGAGGCTCACATTTTTCTCTGCTACCTCTCTTCTGTCATCTGGGCTACATTAATGGAGAAATGGGGAGGAACCACAGCAATTATCTGGAAAATTAAGTGGGAAAACATCCAAATTACCTCCTCCTGAAAGATGTGGGCAAACCTAAAAAACCAATATTTCCTATGATTGAGATGACTTCAAGTTTTCAGAACATATAATTCCTTCCAGGAGCATAAAGTTACAGTTTTAAAAGCACAGACATCACAAATCTCATCCAAATTGCTGGCTATTATTGAGATCTGTCTTAATTCATTTTTATTAAAATCTAGTCTTTCCCAACCACTCAAAATGTAATGGTTCAACTAATATTAATTTTAGATCAAAGCTGAAAGACTGTACATATTGAAGAAGGTTCATCACTACCAACCTATTTCATTACCATTGCCATTGCCTGAGGCCAAGTCAAACAGTCACATAGATTGTGCCATGCCAGATGTTTGGCCAGGGGGCCCAACTGTTGGGCTGAGATCCAGTTGGTCACTTACTGAGAGATGCCTTATAGATCAGGCTGCATTGTCCCCAGAAAAAAGGGTTCCTATTGCAAACTGGTCCACGGGAAGCAGTATCTTCTTCTCATAATGACACAGTATGTTCTAGCTCAGTCCTGAAGTCAAACACTTTCAAAATGCTGGCAGTTGTCAGATGCTATCAACAGCATTTTGGCAAGCATTTCCCTGGTTTATATAGGGAAACCAGGCATTATGCTAATCCAGGAGAGTCCCACATTATCCCTGGTGGCTTGGTTTACTTATTACCAGCGTCACTTTCATTCTTAACGATGCTCAAGACTGAGTAATATATTGATCGCCAATATAATGTAAGACTAGCATGTTAGTCTTATGTGCTCAGTACAACCTCTGTTTTCATAGCAAGGAGATTAACCCAGAGGGCAAAACTAAGTTAATTTAAAGTGATGCACACGACAATAGCTAAAATGATCACTTAGCTGTGTTGCATTTCTTTTTGAGATTCATTCTGTAATCCATACCATCTATAGATGGTTGACAGTTTTTAAAATCAGAAAAAAATGCCATATATTTGATGCTTGACTTCTGATAAAAACCCAACTACTTTGGTGCTTCTCTCATGCAATAACCTGTGTCTATACCTAGAAATTTTGATATTCATTTTGGCAGTTTTGGGTCAAGAGTAAGTGCAGTTTAAACAGGAGAAACAATAGAGCAAGGATTGGCAAAATTGATGTGCAGAAGGACAGGCAGTAAATATTTTAGGTGTTGCAGACCAAATGGGCGCTGCCGCAGCTTCTCAACTGTGCTGTTGTAGGGCAAAAGTCATCATGGACAATATGTAAGTGAATGGGCATTCTGTGTCCCATTTATAGCAGCAAGTGTCAGGCCAGATTTGGCCTGGAGGCTGTAGTTTACTGAGCCCTTCATTTAGAAGACTCACCTGCCCTCTGGTCTTCCTTACAGGCTGCTGGAAATATACCTTATTTTCATATGATTCACAGCAAAATCCCCAGCATATCTTTCCTTAGCTAAAAAGGCATTCTTGGTTTTTATGGCAGAAGACCATTGATATTGAGTTGATATTGAGACTCCTATCACATCTCAAGATTTATTCATAATTTAACAGTTTATTCTTTAGGCAATCTGTTCAAGGGGGAATGCATAGCACTGAAACCTCATGGATCAATACAAAAGGCTTGATTTTAAATGACATATCACTTTAGCAAGAAAATATGCCCTTAGAATAGCTTACCTAAGAGAAATACCTGCAAGGTCATAAACTGGAAAAGTAGATTATTGATTATCATGAAAGCACTTGAGAATAAGCAACTTGGTAGTTTTCACTCTGCTATTACTGCAGTTTTAATACGTAGTTAGTCCCCTTTCCTCTTGGTCTGTTATATTCATAGTGGGAATGTCATGGATATACCTTGAAATCAGTGAGATGCTTCAGGCACACTCAGATCTCTGTTTAAGCCAAAAATTTAAAATGCATAGTTATTTCCTTCTAACATAAAATAAAAATATTATTTTCTACTCTATTTTATCCTGCCTCCCCACTTGAAGAACAATGAAGTTATCCATATTTGCCTCTTGAATAAACAAAACCTTGAGTTGATTTTCATGATAAAACACAGCATTTATTTACAGATAACTCTGTGACTCACTCCTTTAATTAAGGCTTTTTTTTTTTTTTTTTTTTTGCAAATTAGTTACGCTTATAGGATATAAACTTCCAAGTTTGCTTTGTACAAAGGTACACAGATGGCAATTAAAATATCTGGCTCCTAGGTATATCTTCACAAGAATTATTTATACTTTAAGGCTTATAGACTATATCAGTTTCTGATAATCATGTTAGACCTCCAAAACTGATACACATTCAAAACTCTGGGGTTAAAAAGTGAATCATCTTTTGACTCTGTCTCTCTGAACTGAAAATAATCATATATATGTAGAAAAATTGCAAACTATAAGAAGGGAGTCTTTCTATTTTGGGAGTGTTGCTACCTATGTCTTAGTTCCACCTTTGCTGAGGTCTTTCAGTTGCTTATAGAGGAGCCATGGATTCTCCTCTCCCTCAATTTCTCTTGAGGACTCCCTGGAGGAATAGAAGTCTACAGAGAAACAAAACCAAAACCAGACAGGGTCGGGGGTGTGACTGGTAACCAGAAGCCATGGTTTCACAAAGAGCCCTGGCCAAACTTGTTCACCACCAGCCTGAATCTTAAAATGTCTTTAAAAGTTTTCTGAGCAGGAAAATATAAGCAAGGTCAGTGGAATAGAGGAAAGGGGCTGTGGGGGAGGGAGGAGGGATGGGGAAAGCAAGAAGAGTGGAATGAATCTGACCAGACTTCCCTATGGACATAAATGAATATACCACAGTGAAACTCAGCTTCATGCATGCCCATGAAACACTAATTTAATAAAAATAAATAAATAAATAGAAGAAAGACCCCTCCCAACAAAACCATAAAAAAATATTTCCCAGAGGAAACACACCCTGCTTGCTCTCTCTGGCCTGTACTATAGCCAAATTTCTATCTATTGAGGAAATCTCTCTATTGTGATGCCCTCCCCCCAGGCACACATTATTATTAGTTTGTAAACAATAGCTCTTTTGTTGTTAGTCAGGGATAAGAGTCTAAAGTCAGCACACAATTGTGTGATCACTGACTAACCTTGAATCTCAAAGTTGTAAGGAAAAATAAAAGATAACAGTTGTCACAAAACCCATCATCCAACCCATAACCAAAGATAAGAGGAAACTCTGGAGTCTGAGCAAAAATGCCTGGAAATCCAACTTACACGGCCTGGCAATGTTTCCCATGAGGGCTTGTCCATTTAAAGATACTTTTTCTTGCTTTATTGACTTATCTTCAGTTAAGGGGTCTATTAGAATTGCTAATTTTTTTGAAGTTTCAGTTATTTGAGGGTAATTAGAATATGAGCTTATATAATGCTAATGATCTGAAAACAAAATATTTGACAAGCATCATTTTCTGATATTTATTTTAGATTCTCTTCATAATTTTCTCTCCCCTTTGAAGATGTCTACTAGTCATCTCTCATCTCAGCCAGGAGATGTCACTATAGTTGGATTAAATGATAAACAAAATAGTTTTGGATATTCTAAAACAGTCTGAGTATTTAACACTTCCTACAAAACTGTTACAAATGTACACCAAGACACCCTAGAGTATAAGTACCCAGTCTGCTCTTAGCAATTAGAGAACATTCGTGTTCTACTCCAGAGGAAAAGAGAGAATGCTCACCACCTGCCTTCCGTGTTCCTTACTAAAATGTAAGGATAATTGAATGAGACAGCATCATAAATTAGGGTCTGGTTCATCTGAGGGAGTAAAGATTTGGGGATCATAAGCAGGAGAGAGCTTTGTTTCTAAAAACTGCACTGCCTTTGAAGCGCAGTCTCTGGTGCACACCTAGTGTGGGCAGATGAACAGGGCTCTGCTGGCTGTGATTGACAGCTGCCAGGTGTCCATGCTGTAGATGTGCTGCGGCTGCATTATTATCTAAGACAATGTTTTAGACTGAATAAACTCAATTTGGCCACATTCAGGGCAAAGATCAAGTTCATCTTATTCACTGTGCTCTACCCAGTATCTATTAGAATCTGGCTTAAGAGAGGTGCTCAAATCCTTGTTAAATAAATTAAAAAATGGATGGAACCACATTATTATCATAAGAAAGAAACATAAATTTGAACTTTGAAAATTTACTAACTGGTACTTTTAACACAGCTCATACCCAAGCTTCGTGTCTTCTTATCTATGGTGGAATGAATGGTAGCCCCCACATCTTCAGTATATGCCCAACTTCTAACCCCTTGAACTTGTGAAAGTGACTTTATTTGGGGAAAAGGTCTTTACAAATGTAATTAAATTAAGAATCTTAGGATCAGAACATGTGGATTATTCTGGTGGGCCCCAGGTGCAATGAGAATTATCCTTACAAGAGAGAAACAGGAGAAAGATGTGAAGATAAAGACAGAGACTGCAGTCACGAAGCTTCAAGCCAGGAATCTCCTGGTGCCACCAGAATCTAGGAGGTTCAAGAGAGGATTCTCTCTAGAGTCTTCAGGATAGCTCTGCCCACACCTGCATTTCAGACTTCTGGCCTTCAGAACTGTGAAAGAATACAGTTTTATTTTTTTTTCAAAACTACAAGATTTGCAGTAATTTGTTTCATCAACCCTAGGAAAATACTGTGTTATTCTACCTGGTGAGCCATGACTTCTGGCTTTGACAATGTGGCACTACCTGGTGACCCCAGAAAGGGTTGTCCACCTGCCTGCTGCAGAGGGTTCAGTATCTCCCTTCCCTCCCTTCCACCTCTGGCATGCTCACACACAGGGGTCTGTTGGTCTGGAGGCAGACTCTCTCCTACCTGATCTTCATCTACCACCCCCAAACCAGGGTTCCCAGTCTAACTCCCTCTTTCTCTCTACCTCCCTACATCCTTGTTTCCATTCAACTTGATAATAGGGTGTTGGAGATGGACTGCAGGGCTGAAAACTTTCCTGGTGTGAGTGTCAGAGTAGTTCTTGGCCGACAGATTTCTGTGTCTGTGCCACACTGGCAGTAACAGATGCCCTTCCTACCCACTGCTTCCTACATGTCCACCAGATCCACCCACCCAGATTCCTGAATTGATCATGGGGAGGAGGTGCTGCAGACCCTGTTAAAAGCAAGGTCTGTGGGCTAACCTAGACCCCTGGAGAAAGCCCCAAGTCGAGTGTCTGGATCTGATCTGAGCCCGGTCAAAATCTTCATCTTCCAGAAAGGTGAGCGACAACAGTGTCATGCAGGATTTCATAATACTGCATAGGTGTTGGGAAATGAAATTACTCTTTTCTCACCCATCGCATGAAATAATTCGAAGTCTGTTGTTTGACTTTCAGACTTAGACTTTTAAATATTTTCCTGGATGCATTATGGACATAAATGGGCAGTCTTACTTTTTTTTAGAAGACGAACTGGATGAGGAGGAACATACCTTGCTGGGTTGTCACCAGCAGACAACTAACTAGGTCTGCAATGAATGCATGCTGAATCAAGGAGAAGGAAAGGAAAAAGCCCTAGTTGCTGCTTCTCCTCCAGCCACTAGGAAGTATCTTTGGGGTGTCACTTAATCATGGGGTCAAGGATCGCTGCTAGGACAGCATGTGTGTTACACAATTTCATTTCTGTTATGTTTTCTGCCTCTCTGATTATGTAAAATCAAGTGGGCCCTTGCCATTTATCATTATGATTTCAAAATGATTAGTTATCAGAAAAGCTACAGATGACAACATGATTCACTCCTCAGGTATTAACCAAATTTACCTGTTCTGCTAGCAAAGTGGGAACTACCTGGATTTTTTCATGGACACTGCGGGCACATGCTCTGGATCAGATCCATTCTGGAATCCTGCATGCCAATGTTGTGTCCAGGGGTCAGATCTAAGGATTAAAACTACACAGTGAGGCTCCTTTGCTCTCTGGTTTTCAGTTGGAATTGAGAAACAGACTGGACAGAAGAGAGAGGCCAGCACCCCTCCCCCAGTTGAGCCTCCCTTTAAGGAATGGCGGCTTCTCTTGCAGACACAGTCTCTGCTCCCTCTCATTTCTGCAAGCACCCTGGGAGCATGGCTCCCTTGTCCTGTTTGACCCAAGAGCTACAGAGCATACTTCCCATCTCTGAGGATCCTTCTGAACTTGCCCTCAACTGTAGAAAACTCTCTTTAACAAACTCTCTCCTCTTACCCTATTGAAATATTCTATATAGACACATCATTTCTGAACCCTAGGTGGCACCCGAGGCATGAAATATGCTTTAGTGAAATGAGTTCTGTTATTATTTAGATGCATGATTAGTTATGCATCCCAAGAGCTGCCTTACATTGGGAATGAAATCATTTATATTTTAACTCTCTAAGCCAAGTTCTTCACGGAGAATTAAAAGCTTGAAGATGAGAAATTCTGATACAAAGTACCACAGAAGGAAGTTTGTTAGATCCAACCATAGGTTTACTTTAGATCCTGATGGTAGTTTGTAACAATAAATTCAGTTTCCACATATTGAGCTCCTCCCAAGAGCTTAACACTGCTCAGCATGTGAACATAAGAATTGAGAAGAATGAGACGGAGATACATATTATAACCAACCACTCCCACTTACACCTCTAGCCATGACTTAGGCCAGAAGTCCAAAGCAGGTATTCTAGACTGGGGACAGATGGCTACACAGCTCTTGCCTAGTCCAGTTACCAGATCACCCTACCCAGAGGACACTGTGTACTCATGAGCTTCCCATGATTAAGAGAACTTTAAGAATCCTGGAGGCTTAAAGCATGCCTGTTTAATTTCACTTAATCTAATCTTCCAAGCAGATGTCCTTACAGAATCATTCTCTTAGAAAGCTCGTTAGCATCTTGAGTCCATGCACCACAGTTTAGAAGGAGTGGTGTTTCCCTTCTCTGCCTCCACCTCGTGACTTTCATCTCTTGGACCCATGTCCAATGCTGTCAGTCCTGCTGGGATAAGTGAATAAAAGCTGGGAAGTCTGCTCTAAAACACCAGGTGTGCTGGAAGTTCTCAACCATTGGATTGTTTTTTTAAAAATGTACTGTACTTCTGAGATTTTCAAAAGCATGTCAACATTTGATGATGATGAAGAAAAGGAAAGAAATACCTGTAACAAGAAGTTTTCTTTAGCATCTAATGATTTGGACAGTGAAAAGGCTGGTGGTCATCTTATAAAATAATTTGCTAAGAATCAGATCCAGAGTCTAAGCTCAGAGGAATGCTTATATCTATTTCAGAGATACTAAAATTCTTCTGTTATGGACTAGTTAGAATCTATAAAGGAAGGAAGGAAGGAAGAAAGGAAGGAAGAAAGGAAGGAAGGAAGGAAGGAAGGAAGGAAGGAAGGAAGGAAGGAAGGAAGGAAGGAAGGAAGGAAGGAAAGAGAAATCACATACAATATTTTCAAATTACTGCAAAGATAGGTCAACTAACAACAGGAAATGTAGTGGATACAATTTTAAAATCAGATTCTAGAGCTCAAAAAATTCCAGTTTAATGGGTTTGGGAAGAATTACAATTTTGCATCAGTGTGGAAGATCTGGAGATTTTACTAAAGGCAATCCAAGTAGGAGCAACGTTGTTGGGAGGCTGAACCTGGGGTCCTAACAGCATATAGAACCAGTCCCAAGCCCAGAATTTGCCCTTATTGATTCTCACTAGCAACATGCATTTTATTTTGAGCATCACACCTCAGATGGTCCTTCTGAGAGCTGAGTCATCAGCACAATGCAGCAATTTACCTTCTCCTGGGATGGTTTTCTCACAGCACCCTGGTCCTCCCTGCAACCCACTCTGCCTGCCCCAGAGCAGGCTGTCAACTCTGGGACCAGACCCCGGGGGCTGACTTCACATGTAGGTGAAGTACAGAGGCTGGGAGCCAAGGAAGTGGGTTGCCCTGGGGTCTGCAGGGGAGTGGAGACCCTCAGGCACAGAAAGCACAGGCAACACTTGTCTGTGGAAGTCACAACAGGGCTGTGACCTCATCAGAGATGGAGTCAGAGTTCGAAAAGCCTGAAAGACATCCAGGGAGGTCGTGAGTGGCTGTCTTGACCATTGTTCTGTGCTTTACCTTTATGCTGGGCATCTATGGGGCTGCAGAGAGGACTGAGCTGCCTGAGCTGCAGGTGGATTGGCAGGTGGAAGAAGCTTCAGGTAGGATGTGATAATAGCTTAAGAATATCTGAGTGGCTTGCATAAGGAAGGACACTGGGGATACTTGAGTGACTATGTCTCTATGCAGCTCTGAGTATGTCTCTGGCCTTCAGAGACACTAAAAATTATCATATTAATAAAAATTGTTCTAAATTATGATGGCTTCTAATAAAGGAATGATATCAAGTCAAATAGGACATTTATAGAAATGCCACCTTTTAGAAGATGTGCCATTGAAACCAAGTGCTGAAAGATGTGCAGTTAGGTGGAGCATAAGGAGAGGGAACTTTCCAACAAGCGGTACAGGACCCACAGGAGCTGGAGGGTCCAACAGGGAAGAGGCAGGCTGGGCCACATGCTGTTAAGCACTTGTAGGCCTATCTACAAATTTTCGATTTTTACCTTTAGGTAACACTTGAGAAGTTTCTTTTCTCTCTTTCAACTCCCTTTCTCTTTTGTTTTACCTTCCATGTTTTATATTTTTAGAAATGTCACATAATTGATGGACATTATAGGTCTTCCTCATTCAGCAAGAATTTAGCAGTTACTAATTTTATGTCAAACACTGGGCCAGGCTGTACAGATTAAGACATACACAGGTGTATAAAGGGTTGATGAATATTGCTCCAAAATTCATGCTCACCCACAACCTTAGGCTATCATCTTATTTTGAAATAGGGTCTTTGCAGACATAATTAGTTAAGCTGATATCATGCTACAACATACTGGGATCTCAGTCTAGTGATTGGTATCCTTCTAAGAATGGGAAAGGACATAGAAAACTGCAAAAAGTGAGGCTGAGTAATATTCCATCAAAAATATATGCCACATTTTCTTTATCCATTCATCTGTTGAAGGTCACCCTAGTTTGGTTCCACAGTTTAGCTCTTGTGAGTTGAGCTGTTATAAACACTGATGTGGCTGTGTCACTGTAGTATGCTGTTTTTATGTCCTTTGGGTATAAAGTGAGGAGTGGAATAACTGGGCCAAATGGTGGTTCCATTCCAAGTTTTCTGAGGAATCTCCATACTACTTTCCATAATGGTTGCACCAATTTGCATTCCCACCAGCAATGTATGAGTGTAGCTTTTTCCCCACATCCTCAGCAACAGATGAATGGATAAAGAAAATGTGATACACACACACACACACACACACACACACACACACACACACACACACACAAATTCAATATTAATCAGCTTTAAAGAAGAATGAAATTATGGCATTTGCCAGTAAATAGATGGTGTTGGAGAATATCATGCTAAGCAAAATAAGCCAAACCCCGAAATCAAAGGCCAAGCTAATTCACAATAAGGCTGGGGATAGGGAAGAATAGAGTTACTTTATATTTGGTAGAGGGGAATAAAGGGATGGGAAGGAGAATGAGGGTAGGAAGAACAGTAGAGTGAAGCAGACATTTATTATCTCATATACATATATGACTACATGACCAATGTGATCCTACAATATGTGTAATCAGAAAAATAAGAAATTAGACTCCATTTATGTATGATCTGTCAAAATGCATAAATGCATTCTATTGTCATGTACAACTAATTAGAACAAATAAAAAAATTTAAAAAAGAGAGATTCAGAGATTAAGATGATGGATCTATAATCAAGGATGCCAAGAATTGCTTGGAGCCACCAGAAACTATAAAGAGGCAAAGAAGGGTTCTTCCCTCGACCCCTTAGAGAGAACACCATTTTGCTTTCAGACTTCTGGCCTCCAGAACTGTAAGAAATACATTTCTGTCATTGTAACCAATCCCATTTGTAGCAGCTGTAGAAAACTAAAACAGGATACCTTTCCCTAACCAAGCAGGCCACTATAAATGAAGGGAAAGTCATGTTAATAGGAATTACTAAGCTACCTCCTGTAAGACTTTCATATCCCAGGTATTACAGAGATCTCAGAGCATCCCTAAAATTATTTCATGTCTTTCTACTTTTAATCTATTTTCATACTAGCGGTTTTTTAGGAATCTATTCAAGCGCATTTGATCTTAGATGGAAGAAGATTGGAAGAGTAGATTTCTTTGTAATCTAAACCTAATATCAGTGTGCCTCTCTGTTTTGCCAGACTCAGGCTTTGTACATTTCTGCACACAACTCAACGACATATGGCTTTGGGGTTTGTTTTGATTACATCACTTCTTCTCATTGACTCAAATAATTCATATCCGTAAATCTCCCCTCTGTCTCAGCTCTACTTAAGTCCCTGAAATCCCCTCCTGTTCCATCTCTGCATAGCCTCAGTTCTTTGTCTTGAAAGCCTTAATCAAGTGTGCCTTCTTCAAAAGGCCTTCCCAGTGAGCTGTAGTTAAAATAAATTCCCCTTTACCCTATATTTTCATTACCTTTGACTTTAGCTTTTATACAGGTTGTCATATATTATATATTATAAGATCTCCAAGAGAGAAGGATTTTTACTCATTCTGTAGTTTTCAATCTCTGTCTTAAATGGTCTACTCCTCTTTTTGTATTTTCTAAAAACATATGTCATTGAATTTAGTGTCCACCAGAATAATCCAGGATGATCCTATTTTGCAAAACTTAATTAATTATGAAAAGACATTTTCCCATATAAGGTCACATTCACGAATTCCATTGTTTAAAAGGTGGACATGTATTTAGTGTATGTGTGTTGGGGGGCATCATTTAGCTCATGATGTTTATCTTTTCACCCATCTGTACTTGTACATGTCTGTACATTCTATAGTTTTTTTCATTAGATTGAATCAAGTAAAATGTTTGAGCAAAGAATTGAGTACTCACAAACCACTGCACAACCATTCTAGTGGACTGCTATCACATTTCTGTCAACTTACTTCATGACACACTGAATAACCACCCCAGCACTGAAGTTTGAACTACATCAAGGATTGTTGGAGCCTTGCATACTGTCATGGCACTTATGAAACATAATTATCCAATAGGAAATGGAAATTTTTAGAAGTAGAAAATGTAAAAAAAAAAAAAAAAAAAAATATATATATATATATATATATATATAATCAACAATGATACTCCAAAATTTCCTCAGTGAAGTCCTAGTTTGATAGACCTAGGCAGTGATAGACCTAGTTTGAATCCTAATTCTACTGATTAGTTGTCTAATCATTCTAATTTCTTTAATATTTCACTTTTATTTATCTGACAAGGAAGGAAGGGAGGGAGGAAGGAAGGAAGCAATCAATCTACTGAATCTTCTGATATTGTTATATTTTGGATACACTATGACCACAAAGACCCATATGCTAAAGATTTGGTCCCCAAGGTGGCACTATTGGGAAGTGGTGGAAACTTGGAGAGGTAGCACCTGGGGAGAGGTCCTTAAGTCATCAAGTTGAGATCCTAAAGGGGGTTGTGAGATTCCAGCCCCTTTCCCTTTCTTTCTTTTGCTCCTTGGCTCTTGAGGTGAGTGGTCTTGCTCTGCTACACACTCATGCCATGATGCATTAACTTGCCACTGACCCAAACAACAAGGCCTACCAATCACGGACTGGAACCTCCAAAACTATAAGTTGACATTCTCAGACATTTCATTATAGTGAAGGAAAGCTGACTAACATGAATGCTTTCTGCTTTTAATTGCATAGTAGTCCAATGATGAGTAAGAATTCACCTCTGGAAACCACTCTTCATAAAGTGAGGAATTTGTGATGACTCCAATTATATTTAGTAGCCCTTGTGTCGAGAGAAGACAAGCTTGAGAAAATTAGGTCAGCAGCAGAAGTTATTTTTGCGTGTTGCTTTTTGCTGCTTAACGACTCACTTTGTGATGACAGTTTAGCCTAATTAGTCAGATAAATGGAGTCATTCCAATATTGAATATTGTTTCTATGAAGCATTTTCTTTTTATTATAAAAATTAAGACGTGTCATTGCTTTACAGATGCCACCCAGAGTCACATGCTACTCCAGCCAAAGCTGGGGATTTCACACTGTTGCAAAGTCAAAGTATGGAGAAGGCCTCAGTACATACCAGATACACCTGAACCGTGATGTGGCTTAAAAGGATTTGGGTCAAGATGTCCCAAACCTACTCTGCCCAAGAATTATCACTGGTACATAAAGTTCTTTGATATACTACATCCAGCTGCTAGTTCATCTCTGTTTCCAACATGGTGATCCACGTTGCTTTTCATCTTTTTTTCCCATCAAGCATGTGATTTAATATTAGGAGGGTTCAAGCCTCCATGTATGTGGCTTATTTCTTTCCTTTATTTGGAGGTAGAAGAGCAGCAATTGGCTTACATGCCTACAAGCACAGAGAGGACGAGCCACCGTTTTCCTCCTGCTCCTTTTCTTCACGTGTGTATAAAGTACTTCAAATGACTCATCTGAGTTTATAGTGAATGGGGTACAAAGGCAACCCAGTTGGTTCTGGAAGTCTGTCCTGTACACTGAGACATCTGCAGTGGGATATGTTTGTGTGTGCGTGCGTGTGCAACATGCAATGGACATCATGGTGGGATCAACCAATGTTCCCAAACTCTACCAAGAAAACATCTCTCTGAAGACCTGCTGCAGAATTTGGCTCACAGCTTCTCTGTTTCTTCCCCTATTCCTTTCACAGCCATTTGGCCAGAGCAGCTCAGAGCACCCAAAGATCTGGAAATGTGGTAGTGGTAGTTATGAAGGTCAAGCGGTGATTCTTTTTCACTCTGTAATCATAAGTTGTTTTTCTGAAGAGCTGATAATTGCACAGAAGCTTGTGCTGGGAAGACAGAAGGTTATTTCATCATGCCCACAGCTGTACTGTGGACTTGATTCATAGAAATGGGTACACCTAACCTCAGGTGAAAAGAGGAACAAAAGAAACAGGGTATGTAAAAGTGATATTAACACACATATGCACATTCTGAAAAATGCATTCTTAGGCAATTTCTTCACTGTGGGAACATCATGGTGTACTTAAACTAAGATGGACATCATGTCACTAGGCAAAATAACCTGATGAAACCACCATCATATATGTGGCCTATCACTGGCCAAAACAGTGTTATGAACTACAAGCCATACATAAACATATGTGCACATATATTCTTATGCGGTCTCTCAAATATAAATGGCAGTATAATCCATGTGCTTAAAAAGGAAGCCCAATACAGGTTCAAAGTCCTTGGGCATCTCTTCATTTGATATTATGGGCAGAAATCCTTCATTTTCAAATGCTGCAAATATATCTTCACATATTTATTGTTATACCAACAAAATTCAAACCTGAGAAGGTCTACAGGACTCTCCAATGGCAAATCTCAGGCAGATAAGCTACCTGACCCTCCCGGGTTAGCAGTAGTGTCTACACAGCAGCACCTGCTCCATTCTTTAAGGTAAACTTTACCAGAGCAATGTCAATGACTAGTGAGAGAGGGAGAGAATGTGGTCACCCAGAACTGCTATAACAGTGAAGACTGACAGGGCCGTCAGGCTGGAATGAGTGCCCACCTGCTGATAAGAAACTACCAGAACTTATCTTACCCCACAGCCCTGTTTACCTTGGATGCTGCCAAAGAAGCTTCCTGTAAAATCCATGATAACTCTCACGCCCACTCCCATGTTCACACATCCTGTCTTTGACCTGACACATCACTCTTCTTTCCGTGCTAAGCCTTCCCAATATGCTTCCTGGAATCTCAATCAATAACCCAGCTTACTTCCTTAACTACTTCTCTGAGCTCTTTCTTTACTCTCTGGCGTAACTGAGACACCTCCTCTGCTCAGAGTCCCTCCTCTACAGTCTTCTCCAGTGAATGATATGTATATTCCAGTATTCTCTGAAACTTGGGGGTTGCAGTTGGGATAGGTACCTTCCTTAGACTCCTTCAAACTCTTTATCATCTCTTATCCCTCTAGTACCTGCCATGTCCTGCTCCTTTGAGGCCCTGACATCCAGTACACCATCACCAGTCTTCCTCCTTGCTGCCATGCCCATTATGTCATTCATGGATGATTGGCAGTCATTGTTCTTGGACACTTCAGCATCTGGTGTCCTGGTCTTCTGGTGTTTTGACCTGAACTCCAATGCCTCTTTTTCATTCTACTTCAGTCATCTACTCCCAATGTCAAATCCAGCACTCTCTCATGCCCAGGAGCTGAACCACCCAGGTCTCTACCAACCCTACAACCTTCTGGCTCACTTTCTGAAAAGATGGTGGTTCCATGATTCCAGTTCTTCATATTACTGACACCTGGGTACTCACTCCACTTTGTCGCTGCCTCAACCACCTTTGGTTATTTGCTCTTTGTTCAGCCTAATTCCATGTTGATAGCTACCATCACTCATGCAAAAACCTTAAGCTTCCTTGCTTCTCTCTTCTGCTGTGGCTTCACCTGCTGAAACTCAAAATCTCATTGCTCCAACTTTATGTGTTGGCTCTGCCTGCATACTAACTGATTTATGCTGATGGAGAAACATATAGCTGTTTGGATTCACTTTAAATTATTGTTATAAGTGTCAAATAAAGCCTCAGTATCATTTTAAATTTATTATTGTAAGTGCCATAAGTCTCAATACTGCCCGGCAACTTACTATATTTCCTTTCTCAATTCACTTTTCAACTTTACTTATCCTTTCCCCGAAATGTCTCCCATTTTTTGGTCACCCCCCCCGCTAAGCCCAAGTTCTGCTCTTAAAATGGAGAAAATATCCCTTAACTTTTCAAAGGAAAATGCCTTCGGCTAAACTGAGGGTCTCATCATCTTTACTCCCTGTCTTCTGCCTGCTTCTCCTGGATTGTCAACAGCCCACTCCAACTCTGCAGTACTGTGCGCAGGAAGCACACTCCCCACTCTCTCCATGTAGAGGAAAGGTCCTCCTCTCCCTCCCTGGCTTCTCAGTTCTCCTCATAACCTGCTCCATTTCACTCTCTCCTTTACAGCAGTACTTGCTTATCAAGAGATGTCTACACACATTAGCTCCACTTCCTGGCTTCTTATTTACATGCAAAAACTGTTTTAAATCAAACTAACATACTTATATGTTTTAAAAGTTCCACTGCTTTCTCGCCAGAGGCAGTCACTTGAAACTCTTTTAACCAAATCTCCTGTGACTCATTTTGCTACTGAATATGACATTTTACTCTTTCACACATACACACACACACACACACACACCTTTCTCATCTTTCCAAAGCACTTACAGTTTTCGTTTAAACCATGTGGAAGTTCGACTCATGAATAAGATTATTGAGTGCCATGACTGCATTTTAGTATTTGAACAACTTTGAAATTTTCCCCTCATTATCAATTGCATTCATTTTCTGATTTTTAAAAATGTATCAAGAACTCAATCTCTGGTACAGCTGCAGAAATTTTCTTAGTATGTTCAATCCTAACAGGCAAATTACTATTCTAGTTTCTATTGAACAAATCCTTACTGGAACCCTATCTTCTCACTCAGACTGGACCATGGTGGCACAGGAGAGAGATGTAATAAAAGAGGGACTTGGGGGACACCATTGTGACTGCCTGGGCAGCAGATTTTAGAAATAGGACTTGGCCAAGAAATTTAGGGCAATGATCATAAAAACTATTTAAATCACATCAACGGTTTCAAGAACAAGTGTATTCAGTATACTATTCTTTACCACCAAAAGGAGTTTTTACATCATGAAGGAAGAGCAGAATCTTTCTGACTTTCGAGTGTGTCACTGTAGAGGCAAATCCAAACATTTGACTAAATGACTGTTCTGCCTCATTGATGTGTACAGTAAACTTCAGATCATTCTTTTCTATGCTAAATTCTTCAGAATATTAAAGCCATATTAAGCTGGAATCATTAAAGGGCAAAGTTTTACAAAAATAATTTAATTTTTTTTTTTGTGGAATAATTCCAACCACAATGCCTGATCTTTATTCTACTTGCTTTGTTCAAGATGTAGGACACACTGAACTCATATCTCAGAGGTGCCTGTTGACTGAACAGTATGACTATGGCAGATCTCAAATACCCATCCTAATTCCTAGTAACTTTGAAACTGTTGTATGGAAAAAATAAACTTATTTTTTCCCTAGAAAATAAAATGAGTAAACATTGGATGTTCCAGTTCAAATTATGGCATATTCTGAATAAGTGGAGTTTAAACAACTTGTAATACAGATACACACACACACATACTCACACATATAAATGTATACATTTTATGCATTTGTACATACATGTATTTCTCTCTTTGAATGATACTCAAGGTTCCTTCTAGTAACACAAATATGACTTCCTTCAGTTCAATAAATATAAACAAGTACTGTAGCCAACTTTTAGTTTTTTACTCTAGATGAGTAAGTCTTTGCTGAATATTTACCATTCATCTTACTCTTTACTTAGTGCAACCAAGCAACATTTGCTTTATTGTCAACAAAGAAATGCAGACACAGCAATGGAAAGTTCACCCAGTTTCTTTCCCTCCCCTCAACCCCCTTTGCAAATCCAGGCTGCCCATATTCCTTCAGGTTTTGAAGGATAACTGGCCAAGGAGAAATCATTTAATTTATTCAATATCCATGTGACATAGCAATTAATTTTCAAGTTTGTTTTTGACAAATACAAGTTTATTAGGATTGGGAGAGAAAAGTGATAAATGGAAATTTCAGAAATCTTTACTAAAGAAACAAGTGTTCCAGGAGAGAATGGTTCTATCTATAAAATGAAATTTCTTTTTGAAATAAGAAAATGCTCACTGAGTTCTTCTATGGAATAAATAGTTTTCCATGATGATTTTTGGGCAAAAGCTACAAATCAAAAGCTAAAGCACTTTTGAAAAACACCATGCCGTTTTCTATGGTTTAAAATTACTTTATTGCTATTCATTTGCTGATTCTATCTAAAAGACTTTAAAATGCTCAAAAATACACTCAAAAGTTTATTAATACATGTAAAATTTTATCTAGATGATATGAAGCACTGTATCTTTTTAAAGTGGCCTATGGTAAGTTTTCTTTAGAATGGAGAATATGAACCAACTAAATTCAGAACCACATCTCCACAAAAGTACTCCTTGGGAAAGGCAGGAGAGTGACGTTCATAAGTCTCTCTTTTCCATTTACAGTGACATGGCTTGTTCACTCTGCTGAGGATATGGTAACAAGGACCTGCCATAAGTATGTATGTCATGGATTGCTTTCACGATTTTCAAAAAAGAGAGGTTTTACCCATTAGCGAAGACGAAGAAGAAGAAGAAGAAGAAGAAGACAACTAAAAGCATTTGTAACTAGAATCTCAGACCATGTTCATTAGTAGGAAGCAACTTGCTTTTGATTTTGAGAAGAGGGACTCTGAGATTTTAACATGACACCCCTAGTGAGCTCATCCCTTCATTTGCACCTTAAGGCATACAATTTTTATGCTAGGTGACAATCTCTCCTGGTTCTTTGGCTCTGGGAAGCCATTTCACCTGTGTAGAAAGCTTACTGGTGATCTTCTGCTACTGTGGGAGGGAATTCTCTCTTCCACTAAAGACCTTCCAGGGACCAGTTTTTGAAGTCGTGAAGAACTAAATTGTAAGAATGAAGGAAATTGGGAAACAAGAATGACAAGGATGAGAAAGAGGTTGCTCACGTATCAGTGCTGTGTTAGTCAGCTCTGCATCACTGTGTCTGACGCACCTGACGAGAACAACCTAAGAGGAGGAAAAGTGATTTGGTTCATGATTTCAGAGGAAGGGTATGGTGGAGGAAAGCTGCTCAGCTCATGGTGGCCAAAAAGGTGAGGGGGGGCAGGGGGAGGGGGAGAGAGAGAGAGAGAGAGAGAGAGAGAGAGAGAGAGAGAGAGAGAGAGAGAGAGAGAGAGAGAGAGAGAGAGAGGGGAATAGATACAAGGGTGTGAAGGGTGTGGGTCAGGGACAAAATATAAACCCCAAAGGCACACCCCCAGTGACTTACTTCCTCTAGCCATGCCCCACCTTCCTACAGTTGCCGCCCAGTTAGTCCATTCAATTATTAATATATCAAATGGATTAATCCACTGACTTGGTTATAGCCCTCATAATCTACTAATTTTACACCTGAACCTTCTTACATTAGCACAGGAGCTTGTAGGTACACCTTGTATCCAAGCCATAATTAGTGTCCTTGAGAAGGGAGTGTATATTATCTTACCGTGGGGGAAGCCCTGGATTTGACCAGGAGGATATTTATTTTCAGAAGAAAAGATTAGGTCAGAGGTTCTCAACTCACTTCTTAACTAATCCGACTATGATGAGTCAAGAGAAAGTATTTCTTCAAAGCTCTCCAAGTTTTGATTTTAATGTGCAACCAGGATCAAGAACTACTGAGCCAAAAATGAGTAGAAGGAAGCCCCAAAAATAGACAAGCAGAGAATTGGAGAGTTTGAAAAAGGACAGAATCCATTCTTTCAGAACAGTAAAAACATGTCTTTGTGTAGAAATAAGGCTGAAGTTTTGAAGAATAGTAGGGAATACTTTGAAAGGGTAAATGCAGTGGGACTTTACAAGTATCTTTTGATAATCCTTTACTAGAAAAGGTAATTATATTTTCTAATTATCTTAAGTAGCCATTAATTTACTTCAACCATAATGCATTCATATTAATTTAGCATGTAACAGAGGAAATGTGTTTAAATTATTGAGTGCCTGATTGAATTTTGACTAATTTTGAATAAAATTCTAACCAAAATACGTATATTTCTAAAAATATGTATTTTATAAAACATTAAAATTTGTGAATACACAGATATTCTCATGGGTTTTATTTGATACCATTCATTGCTGGTGTTCATATAGGGGAATGGGACTATGTGAATTAGTTCCCATTTTCCTAACATGGCCAGAAAGGAGACAAATCAGTATTCTAGATTAAATGTAATCATCCTGCACAAATGAGAACCATGCCAATGTAAGAAAAAATGTTATTAGACCCTGGAGTGGGAATTTGCCTTTTTAAAAACCAGACCCTGGGTTTGCAAACTACATATAGCCAGTTTCCTTAAAAGGCAAATTCTTCAGTGTCTCCTAGGACCCAGAAGTTCTGTGCATCAAGCTTGTAAATTTTGATTCAACTTCTCTTTCAGTGTTCAAAACGGTGCCATGTTATAGTAATTTTAAGTCTGACAATCTCATAACAAGATTGAACATAGTGGCTGTTTATTATTTTATGCTAATTGAATGAGATTTTCAGCATTATCCATTTCACTCTTTTGCCTTCCAATCATTTAACTACAAATAAGAGAAAGACACAGATAGGCAAAAGGGAATACGTTATCCATATAATACCAAATGATGAGTGTCCAGCATAAGTACTTTTTGGAGTTCAGATTGAAGAGCTACATTCTTCAATATAATAAAGGTTGATAACCAGGTGCATTTAATTTTAAGCTAGTAGAGGAGCCATATTGTAGAGTAAAAGCAATCCTGGGTCCAGAGTTGCAAGGCGGGGATTTGTCTGTAGATCTGCAACTAACTACAACTGTGACTTTCAACCAGTCCCTAACCTTTGTCTTTTCTCCATTCTAATATACAAGACAGAAAAGAAAATATCCTCCCTTACTACACTATTAAAAAGATCAATGGAATAATAGATGTAGAATATATTTTAATGTGAATTATCTTCAGTTCAATTCATTCGTTTTGAAAATGTACTATGTTAGTATATTTAGCTTCCCGAGAACAAGGCACAATAACATACAGAGGGATTGGGAGGGAGATATTAAGATACCTGTGTAGAGGGTGAGAGGTAGACATGGGTTAAACACCAAAGCTCCAAATTGATGGCTGACATATTTTATTTAAGTTCTATAATTATTATCTTCATAAACATTAGCATAATCCATTGTCATGTATATATGATGAACATGGGATATTTAAAATAAGTCTTATGAAATATACTTTAGCCCACAGAAGATTTTTTTTCCTTTTCCTCATGTTGATGTCAGTGCTATGAAGTTATAAGAAACATATGAGAGAAATTACACAAAAAATGTGAGAATTTTTTCCTGCCTCCCCATCACATATGTTGAGCCCCAGACACAATTATCCCTTTAGAATGTATTACAGATGCAGAGCTTAGCAAATGGGTGCAAGATGTTTGCTCAGATATAAACTTGCAGGCCAGTGCTGGGGAAACTGGCAAAAGCCTTCAGCAGGCAATGTTTCTAATAGGTTGCCAACCCAGATCATTTTTTTTTCTCTGAGAGTTTTGGCAGCTGTCTTCCATCTCTTCAGATTGCACTTATAATTGGTTGTTTCCATGGAAACGTGCACTTATAACCATAGTCTTCTTTATTAACTAGCTATAAAACAGAGGTGTGCCCTGAGCAAAATGGGATTTGGGGGGTAATAGCAATTAGGATAAAACCCCCATCCATGTCTGTGTGATGCTAATTCTGCAAGTGTGAGTAGCGCACTCACAGTTTATTAATCCAAGTGCTGGCAGGCCTCTACCCTGACTTCTTTTGGTCATAATTTACTTAACAAAGGGCTCTGGGTTCTTGCTTAGATTTATGTATTACCCAGATTTATTATTACCATTATTATTTTTAAATATAAGAACAAAACTTTGGCTCATATTTTGCACTAAGGGAACTCATGACATGTTGCAGGTATCTTGAGAAATAGCAAAAACGAAATTTGTTTGAAGCCTTCCTTCCTTGTTAAAAACTCACTAACTTTCACATGAAAAGTTGAATAACTGCACTGTTACTGCACCTTTATGTCCAGAGTGTCCAGAGTGTCCCAGCAAAGATCTATTAAGAGTGGAGTGTTGAGAACAATCAGGAAGCTTTGATAATACAACTGATGATGAGGCTGCTTGGCTGGACTTGTTAACATGTAAAACAACCACAAATGTTGTTTTTAATTATCAGAGAGTATCTGCAGCAGACATGTCTGGCCCATATTCCAAAGCTGCATCTCACTGAAATTTTGAATTAGCTGAAACAAATGTGTAAATCACTGATTTTGTGTAATCTGTAGTTTTTCCTACCAAATCATGTGATTTCAGGTACCAAATCCAGTACCTGAAATCAATTCCTCATTTCCATGTGATCCCATCCCTGAAGAATGGAGATTTTTCAAAAGAAAGAGCTGATGTGTAATGAATACTACAGATAAAGTCAAGAATCAAAAGTATCATTTGTATTTGTTGGAGTGGAATGGAGAGAGGGAAGAAGGTTACGAAACAGTACCTTCCCCCCATCATCCTCCAATGATGTGTGTTGGTGGTACTTTGTGTGTGTGTGTGTGTGTGTGTGTGTGTGTGTGTACAGTAGTAGACAGTAATTTCAGGAACATAATAGAACTCTCAAAATGCATGTCATGGAAAATACATTGAATTCATCATACAATGTCATATTATACATCCAATTACAAACCAAAAATTACAAACTATTGTGCTATTCAACTAATAAGGACCCTTTAATCATTTCCCTGTCTTTCTCGCTGGACATAAGTTTAGGTCAATACATGCACCCTTAGCATTGTTCAAAGCACCCTTGTTGTACTCCCTCTTAGTTATTTGATATTTACATCATGTCAAATGTGGCACTTTTTAACATAAAAATTATGCCAAAATGTATTTCTGTTTTCTCCCTTGCATCTGTTAGGGTTATGCCTGGCCAACAGTCTCTGTCCATTTTATTCTCTGTCACTCATCTCCTTTCAAAGCTCTTGCTACTTCTCTCCTCATCTATTTCAGGATTTCTTGGAGAGACAGAAACTGGACAAAAGTCTCTTGTGTTATGGGGTCAAAAGAAACAAATGAACCCTAGCGTCAGGATCATTCAGGACCATGGACAACAACCACAGGTGCGCCTGCCTTCACCTCCCAATTCAAAAGTGAGAATCAGAGAAGGCAGGGCTTTCTTTATTTGGTAATTAGTTGGGACTTACTGTTAATTTATTATTATTTTTATTTGGAGACTATGTCAAAATTCTCCCTAGAATCCAGTTTCATTTAAAAGGCATACACCTGGAAAAATAACTGGCTGGTAAAACTTATCAGCACAGGACAGACATCTGGATTCCACATTATGATAGGGACACAGCAGCTCAGAGGTGGAGTTCACAAATATGGAAACATATTCTCAATTCCAGAGCTATAGCCAGGTGAATTGGAAACAGGAACTCATGAGGGAGGAGCAAAATAAAACAAAATAAAAACCATATCCAAGTTAATACACGTTGGTAGGATGAATAATATACATGTCCGAATCCCTGGACCCTGTGAATGTTTTTACACAGTAAAATTGAATGAGCAGGTGAAGTTAAGGATATTGAATGGGAGAAATTATCATGCATTATCCTGGTGGTCCCAATGATAATCAACAGCGTCTGAGGGGAGCAGAGAGGTTACAATCAGTAGCAGGGATATGATAACTGAGCAAGGAAGCGGTCATGAGTCAAGAAATGCAAGTGGCCCTTAGAAGTTAAAAACCACATCAAAACAAGCAAACAAACAAAAACTTACGAAGCAAATTCTCCTTTCAAAACATCAATTGAGACCCAGCCTTGCCTACACCTGATGTAGACGTCTGATCTTCAGACCTGTCCGAGAATAGACTTCCACTTCTTCAGTCTCTAAGTACATTGTAGTTTGCTAGAGTAGCAATAAAAAACTAAGAGGATATATGTAAACAGAATCTACATGTAAAAGAAACAGGAAAGGCATCGAGGAACATGACAGCAGAGCAGGGGTTTGTAAATTGGAGAACTTCCCTATCACAGTATTCTTCTATCCATTCCCTTACATTAACAGAACATCCAGTAAATACCTTGTTCCTGTACTCATTTGTTTTTCAAAGAAGAGTGTACTATAAGACCATACTGAGTGTATGTATTTACATGCTCTCACCCTACTATATAATAAAAACCCAACAATCAGAATGGAAAATATACGACTGCAATCTAGACCACTGATCATTTCTTTCCTCATTTGAAAATTCTCTGAGTTTTGGAAGAATATTTTTATTTTTTAAAATATGTTTTTAGTTGCCAAACTTTTATTTTATTCATTTGTTTACATGTGGTGCTAAGAATCAAACCCAGTGCCTCAGACATGCTAGGCAAGTGCTCTACCACTGAGCCACAACCCCAGACCTGGAAGAATTTTTTTAAAGTAGAATATTTAAAGTGAAGTCCAACTCAACAAGTTTGGGTGGAATCTTGCAGATGTAATGCAAGTAAAGGAACATTTTTTTCTTTTTTTCTTTCTTTCTTTTTTTTTTTTTTTATTAACCTGGCCTATCCTTTCTGTTTAAATGTCAAGCATTTCACTTTGAAAAGAGCAGTCACATAATTTTCATACTTTTGGGTTACTATTGAGGTCTTTGAAGAACTTAAGTGGTGCTAAAAGACTGTGAAACTAGAGATAGAAAGAACTGATAGACGAATAAGAAGGGAATCGTGAAGGGTGGTTTTGGGGGAGTTAATAAAAGATTGTGAGAATGAGCTCTTGCCTCCACTAATTCTAATAATTGATTTAAGTTTGGCCAGGATGGTGCTATACATAACCTAGGACAACGCTTTTTAAATTCATGCAATCACACCATGAAGAGTGTATTATTCCTCTCACTTTAATTGACTTAGAGATCTAAGTAACTGGCCCAAGTTGACATAGTTTGTGTGGTGGAGCCAGGGGGTATAATTTAAAAGTATCTGACTCCAAAGGCATGTCTTTCGACCACGTCTAGAGTATACAAAGCCTTTTGGTTTAACTCTTTGCTTTCCGTACTCTGGCAAAATGGGTTCTGTTTGTTCCCTCACCAAGGGAGCAGGATTTTCAATAGAGTTGGATCATGGTTCAAAACCTTTTAAGTTCCCAGCCTCTTTCTTGGTGATACATTAATGATTCTGCAGTTCAGCCTCCAGAAATATGCTACCACTTGTAAACCAGTGTACATAACATGGTCCTTACGCTTAACTAGACTCTACTGTTAAGTAGAACAGAAGTTGAAGCTGCTACAAAAATAGAATTATAGACCATGTGTGCTAATATTACTCCTATAATTTTTGTGCAATTTATCAATTACCTGGAATGCTTAGTGCATTCACAGATATATCTTCTTTCAGAAAAACAAGTTCATCCTTAGACCTTCCATTAGTCAAGAGCACTGTGGTTTGGGAAAACAGGGAGGGTCTGGCTGAAGAATATTCCTCTCTGTATTAACTTACATTGTACAGCACGATCCCTCTAGAAGCAGGTCTGGCCTGTTGTCCAGATGTCCTGATTCCCAATCGGAGCTTCTCCCATTCATAGCATCCCAGTATTGTGCCTTCTCCCAGGCTTCACCATAAATCCCAGGGTACTGATGTTCCCATCCCAGATATGCTCAGGGTACCGAGGACTCAGTTAGGATGTGCTGAGTGGGGGGACACTGTGAATGAGAATGTGCTGGCAGTAAATATTCTTCATGGTAAAAAGAAAATTCAAACTGGAGTTCAACTAGAAATATTCTGAACTGTGTCCTTCCACTGCTTTGATTCCATGTCAGGCAGATAGGGCTGCTTTTATCAGAGCAGTGAAGACAAAAGCAGCAATAAGAGGCACTGTAGGGAGAAGCTCCCAGGGATTAGAAGGTGATTCCATGCATTAAAGCAGACTGGCTGGGTGAGGGGAAGTTGATTTCCTTACTCAGGTTCACTGAGGACAGACTATGGACTTTGGGCTGGTCATTTGGCTTTAGTTGCTCAGAAGCCTCTACTATGAATCACAGGGAAGAACTCTAGTTCTGACTTTCTGGGAGTGTGGGTTGATGAAGTTACTACAGACGTGGAAATTCCTTTAAAATCCTTTCTTGCCCAGCTACACAGAAATGAGACCAGAGGCTTGTCTTGATACAGACCTGTCTCCTTGGTTACTCTGAATATGTTTCCTAACCCAGTGTCGTACCTGCCACGTAGTGGGTACAAATCACCGCACAGAGGCAGTGAAGTGCAATAGAAAGGGAAGGAGTTAAGAACCAGGCACACTTAGGACCCAATTATAGACTGACTCATTCCTGCGTGCCTGTGGGAAGGAAAACAAATCTCCATAAGCCTCAGTTCCCCAATCTGTATAGTGGGATGATGATGATGATAATGTCTATTAGGATGAAATGTAATCACTCACGCTAAACTTTTGGATAAATTGGAAGTGTTGTCAGCCTCAGGTAACTAAAACCACAACGCATCATCATTTAAAAGTTTATATTCTTCCCATATCTAATGGTCTGCAGGTGGGCAGCTTCCAACTGGTTTCGGCTCAGTGCTGGCATCTCTGCAGTGGTCTTGAGTTCTGCCTCAGGGCCACAAATTGGCTGCCAGAATTCCATACACCATAGTGGTATTCTCAGTAGGTCAAAAAGAGGGAAAGAGGAGGCACCAATTGTGTTTGTTGCTTTTATCAGGAAAACAAAGTCTTCTAGAAATGCTTGCTGCATGCTCTTATTGTCCTTTTTTTTTCTTTTTTTTTATTGTAAACAAATGGGATACATGTTGTTTCTCTGTTTGTACATGGCGTAAAGGCATACCATTTGTGTAATCATAAATTTACATAGAGTAATGTTGTTTGATTCATTCTGTTATTTTTTCCCTTCCCCCCACCCCTCCCACCCCTCTTTACCCTCTATACAGTACTTCCTTCCTCCATACTTGCCCCCCTCCCTAACCCTAACTCTAACCCTAACACTAACCCTTCCCTCCCCCCATTATGTGTCATCCTCCACTTATTAGCGATATCATTCGTCCTTTGGCTTTTTGAGATTGGCTTATTTCACTTAGCATGATATTCTCCAATTTCACCCATTTGCCTGCAAATGCCATAATTTTATCATTCTTTATGGCTGAGTAATATTCCATTGTATATATATACCACAGTTTCTTTATCCACTCATCAATTGAAGGGCATCTAGGTTGGTTCCACAGTCTGGCTATTGTGAATTGAGCAGCTATGAACATTGATGTGGCTGTGTCTCTGTAGTATGCTGATTTTAAGTCCTTTGGGTATAGGCCAAGGAGTGGGATAGCTGGGTCAAATGGCGGGTCCATTCCAAGTTTTCTAAGGGATCTCCACACTGCTTTCCAGAGTGGCTGCACTAATTTGCAGCCCCACCAGCAATGTATGAGTGTACCTTTCTCCCCACATCCTCGCCAACACCTGTTGTTGCTCGTATTCTTGATAATCGCCATTCTAATTGGGGTGAGATGGTCTTATTGTCCTTTATTGACCAGAAATTGAATGGTTTAAGGGAGATGGAGAAATCAGAGACCAGGATGACTCATTATGTAGACTGGGCATGCTGCAGCCCTGAGTGTAATCAGGGTTTAGAGGGTAAGAAAGAAGTCAAGTGGATACTGGGAGGAAACTGGCAGCATTGGCTACCCACGCCCACCTTAATCATTCAGTATTGCTTTTCTAGTCTTCCTCCTCCAATTATGATAAATCCAGTCCAGTTTAATAGTCTGTGATTCCACAGACTATAGTTGGCAAATCACAATCAGAAGTCAGTACTGTGGTAAAAATCCTCAAAAGTGGTCAAGTGGAAGATGAAGATGACTATGAAAAATAAGACTCGTGGAATATCTTTATCTCTTTACTTTGTAATAATTTCAGATTTACAAAAACAAGTTGCAAAACTAGCCCAACGAATGTCTCATTAACCCCTTTACCCTGCTTTCCATGTGTTCAAATATTACACGATGATAGTACAATTCTCAAAACCAGGAAAATAACATCAAATAGAGGACAATTAATGAATCTACAAAACTATTAAAATTTCATCATTTCCCACCAATGTTTTACCCCCAAGATCCAATCTGAGATCATATTGCATCTATCTGTCATGTGTCCTTAGCCTCCTTCAATCTGAGTATGAAAATATTTTTAGACAGAAAAATGAAACAAGTTTTATAGGAACATAATATTTATACATCTTTATGGGGTACATTATGGTGATCCAATACATGTATACAACGTGCAATAATCAAATCAGGATAATAAGTATTTCTGTATTTTCAAACATTAATCTTTTTATGTGTTGTGAATTTTATACTCTTCTAGTCATTTTGAAATGCCTCATAGAATGTTTTAACCTATGGTTACTCTAATGGACTGAAAAAAATTTCAGCAGTAATCCCTCCACCCTGTCACTTGGTTCCCCTGTTGAACTTCTTCCTATACCTTCTTCCCTCCTTCACTTCCCAGTCTCTAGTATCATTATTCTATTCCATGCTTCCACAAGATCACCTTACTAGTTTGGGTAAGACATGTTTGCAAATCTAGGAATTTTAAGTATCTTGTTGTAACTACAATAGTGCAATTTATTGTAAAGTCTTTTGAGTGTGCAATATTGACCATAAAAATTATATTCCTCTGTGGTGCTTGAAGGATTAGATTATTGATTTGCTATTGTTGATTTGCTTAAGTCATTTACATCAAGAATAAATGCATATTTTGGAAAAGAGAAAAGGGGATGAAGTTACAGATGAGCAGAGCATGGGTTTAAGAGGGATTTCTGCATCTCAATCTGGGCAATGCTAAATTTCTCCCTTGGAGGATTTTCCCGCCCACAACACAAACATTAATCACATAAGAGTGGGTTGATTTTGAAGGTTCTAGAAGGATGCATTCAAGATGTATGCCCAAATAGTGATAATTAGCTAAATTGATGCAATATCACTTTTAGAGAATTCCAAGACAGAGTGTTTGTCGGTCCCTGAAATCACCCGCTCCTGGCCTTTCCCTGTGAGGAGGCAGCTGGTATCAGAGCCATTCCTGTGCCAAAGGCCATGTGGCAGGACAGCAGAGGAGGCAGCAAGGTTCTCTGAACAGCATCCTTGCTTTTCTATACCCTAATGCCTGCCTGCTTGTGAAGTTAGAATGATTTATGATATTGGCAAACAGATCTAAATATTATGCCAATATTTTTGATCAATACCCGGGAGCATTTCCCTAAACGATGCATCTTACTGACTTTTTCACTGTTTGCTGTTTTGATGAATGGAGACCTGAATGCCCTGAAATGAAAGTCAAATGAATCAAAACGTCCACTGTGCTGGGCTTTGATGTATATCTACGTCTGCAGTGCTTAGTCTGCATCCACATTTGTCTTGATGCCTAGCCCTGCTGCAGCCACAGTGCACAGGAGTGCAGGGACGAGAGGAGCCTGGGTCAGCCTGGAACCAGCGGAGAACACAAAACCCTGAGCCTGCCCCACCTGGTGTGTACTGTCACAGCAAGAGCGTGATTTCAGGACAGCACGGTTTACCAGTCTTCAAAATTCTAAATGCAGATGCCCTTCTTTGCTTTCCACTGGTGGAAATTAAATTTCTATTTCTATTCTAGAGGTTAAGATTTAGCACACTTGTTACAATGTTACTCTTTAGGCAAATGACAGGTACCTGCCTAAAAAATTCACAGTCCCTGTAGAGGAGTGAGGAATCAAAATATAATGGAATATTACTCAATGTTAAAGATGAATGAAATTACGGCATTTGCTGGTAAATGGATGGAATTGGAGATATCATGCTAAGTGAAATAAGCCAAACCCAAAAATCCAAAGGCTGAACGTTTTCTCTGATATGCAGATACTAATTCATGATAAGGGGGGTAGAGAAGAATAGAGTTATGCTAGTTAAGGGTAGTGAAGGAAGGGGAAGGGGTAGGGGTGTAGGAAGGATAATAGAGTGAAACAGGCATTATTACCTCATGTACATATATGACTGCATGACTGATGTGATCCTACAATATGTACAATCAGAGAAATGAGAAATCATACTCCATTTATGTATGATTTATCAAAATACTTATAAAATGCATTCTACTGTCATATATAATTAGAACAAGTAACAATTTCTAAAAGTACACGGAAAAAGAACAATATAAAGTTATTAATTTCCCTCTACATCAGTATAAAAATCACAACTTTCTGATTCTGATAGTAGTTAAGTTGTGTACTTGCTCAACCAAAGCATTGTGCATACTGCATCTTTCAAATATTACTTGAAATTGAAGAGGTAAAAATATTAAAACAGTGCATTTTTATTGAGGCAAATGTGAGAAAAACCATTTAAAAACATGAATGTTGCAAAATTTCTTATCATATGTATACCACACTTCTCTCTCTCTTTTTTTTTTTTTCTTTTAAGTGAAAGGAGGAGGATTTATTCAGCTGTGAAGAATAGAAACAGAACTCTCACGGGGCAAAGGGGACCTGCTAGCAGGTTGCCCCCACCACTCCTTCTTTAGATTAAAAAAATCATTTTATGAACAATCATGTAAGTTTGTTTAAATACAATCTGTGGGTAGATACCTCCAGTAGCATTTGCTTTTGTCATCAAATACTGAAATTCCCTGCTGGACGATGTCAGAGCCTCATTACTACACATATAAGTAATATAATAATGTCTATAATAATAGCACAGGAGTTAACAAAGGCAAGCAGGAAGATGTGAAAACAGAGTTTCCAGGAATTTGCTTACATTTTTATTGACGGTAATGAACCCCCTCTAAACTGTCCATCATGTGTTTCTATACACACTCGCTGGTTCTACTCTTCTGTTTCTCCTTATCCCTAGAGTGACCCTATTCATTTAGAACCATGATGTGGGAAAGAGTCACTAAATATCCACTTGGGTTCTGGCTTTGCAGGCAGTTCCACAGGGCTGTAGCTTTCCTCACAGTGGGAGACACAAACCCCACATCAGCAATGTGAGCCCACCATTGATTATGGCCTGTGGAATGTGTGCTATGCTAAGAATATTGTCTCTAAAGTAAAAGAGAGCTGAATTGTTTCATGGTCAATGAAGGCAGACTTTTCAGTGAAAATTACAAAGTTTTAAAACAGAATTGCTTATCATTGACGTGAAAGGAAAAGCCAAGGTTGCCTGAAGGGAAACAGCTCTCTTCTCAGATTGCTCTGTACACAGAGGTCGTAGGTAGTGGTTGCCAGGCATGGTGGTGCTCACCCGTAATCCCAGCAACTCCAAGGCTGAGATAGGAGGATCTCAAATCTGAGGTCAGCCTCAGCAACTTAGTGAGGCCCTCAGCAACTCAGCAAAATCCTGTCTCAAAGTTATAAACAAAAGGGCTTGGATTTGGCTCAGTGGTAAATGCCCCTGGGTTCAACACACAGTGCCCAAAACAAACAAACAACAACAACAAAAAGGTAGTGGTTTTCTGACAGCATATGGAGTTTCATTACAGTGTCCGACAACGTGGAAAGTTCAGTTCTCTTTCTTACCACTTCTCTGGTTTGATGAGGTTAAGGAAAAATCAGTAATCAAATCTGGAACAAAATAAACTGATAGGAAAGTCATTAGTTCTTTTTATTTGTGAAGAGGAAATGTTCTAAGTAAGGATACAGCAAAGATAATAAAGTTCATGTTTAAAGCAGAAACAACCTTATTTCGAAATAGTCATGGATTTGGATGTGATCATGGAAATGAAAACCCAAAGGTAGCCTTTTCAATATTAGTTTCCTGGCTTCACTTACATTCACCCTTCCATGCTGTGGTGAGGCAGCCAAGAGAAAGGCAGTGGCAGTGAGCCAGATCTACAGAACAAATTAAGTTTGTAAATATTTACTGAGTGCCTTTTTATATGAGAATCCATGTCTAGGGATTCAAAAATAGAGACCCAGCCTAGCAGTCAAGTACCTCAAAGTGAAGTAGAGGGACAGATACACCAAAAGACTATTGCAATTCAGTGCAGCAGGTGCAATTCATACCTAAAATATTTTTGGGAATACAGAAGAGTAGCTCTAACCTCTCCCTATTGGATAAAGGAAGGAAGAAGTCATGAAAAGGTGGTAAGTAGACATTGGGGACTGGGAGCCATTTCTATAAAGGGGAGAGAGGAGGAGCAAAGGAGGTAAGAAGCAATACATGTGCAGAGAATGTCAGGTAATTTAATGATGCTGGATTATATCTGGAGCAGCTGCCCATTATCAGTGGAGGATATGTTGTTGCAGGACCCTCAGTGGATACCTGTAACCTCAAATAGTACCAAACCCTCTATACGCTGCATTTTCCTATATGCCCTGGAGTGTTGCCACACAGTTCCAGAGCTAATCTGTTCTTCCATGTTCTATGCCCTGGTATCTCCTCTGCGACACCTTCATATGCTTCATGGCCACTACTAAGCAAAGTAAGAGTCACTTGGACACAAGGACTGTGACACTGCTGTAGTCAATCTGATGACCAAGTGACTAATGGGTGGGTAATGTATACAGCATGGTTATGCTGGACAAAGGGAAGGACAGAGTGGAACAGAATGAAATTTCATCATGGTACTCAGAACACTGCTGAATTGCTTATTCTCATATTTTCAATTTAGTATTTTTGGATCATGATTCACAGGTAACTGAAACCACAGAAAGCATTGTATGTGAAGCTGCAGTGGTTGGCTCAGGTTCCAATATGTGTGCGCTGAAAACAATGTTAAAAAACCTTGACATATCTCTATCCAGTATGATGAGTTGTGGCTTATCATAAGCCCAGTGGTGAGAGAGAGGGTGCACTCAGAAAATGATAGCAGGAGTGGAGAGCATGGGTAGATTTAAGGTCTATTAAGGGTAGGGCTTGATGATTTCAATATTGCAGTGTCATTCTGAGACACCAGCACGGGATCCAGGCAGAGCTGTCCAGCAGGTAGGTAGGTGGGCTTACCTGTCTGAAAGTCAGGGAAGTCATCAGTTGGTACATAGTTGAGTGGCATTGGTCATAAGAAGAGGCATGATACCACTTAACCTAGAGGTCAGTTCTCCAATTGATCAGCCCCAACACATGGAAACACAAGACAAAAAACTCTCCCTTTGCCCATACTAAGTTCTCTCTTTTACTTTTTCTTTTCCTTTCTTTTTTGTTTGTTTTTTGGAAGTTTCTTGCAGAAGTGAACTGCAGTGGCAAGTTGTGAATTCAGGGAACTGTTCTAAATAACAGAAACATTAAGGTAACCTGGTGTTACAATAGGTTACCAGGCATGATCAGCTGGGTTGTATACTTTGGGCATTTGTTACCATATTAATTATAATACACAAATGTTTGCTCAATGTAGTTTTCTATTTTCCATTTAGCGTCAGGGAAAAAAAAAGCATGGTTGCTGATCCTGTGCTGGGAATTACAAGGTCTCGGTCATGGTGGTGGGAGTGTGTTACCTTTGTGAACATCATCCATGTCCACTGATGAACTCAGTGGCAAGGTGGCAAGAAAAAAGTCAAGCATCATTGTTCTGGAGACTTCCAACTACAACTCACAGTCTAAATCTGGCCACTGCTTATCTCTGTACAGCTGATCTAAGGATGGGTTTTACAGATAAACATCTCCAAAGGAAAAAAAAAAATCATGAGAATAGTAACTTTGAACTTCAATTAAGGAAAATTTTTAACTCTGCACAAAAATATGCTGTTCTTCTCATTAGAGAATCTGTATTCCAAAAACAAACGAAACAAACAAAAACAAAACAAAACAAAAACAAAAACCTTTCAATTACATAATTATAGTTTGAATTTTGTCAATAAAACTTTTATAGACATTTGTCTTATCTCTTGTTATGTAAGTACCTATAATACTCTCACTTTGCCTCTTGGCCTCTAAAGTCTGAATTATTTATTCTCTGGCCATTAAAAGAGAAAGTTTGCAAACTCTTGCTCTAGAATAGAGCAAGGCAACAAGATATTCAGGGAACTTGCAATGGTCCAGCAAGTAATATTCCCAGTTTCAAATCTCTCAAAGCCCTGTGGGTCAAATTTCAGTCATCTGCATCAGAGGTAAGGAATATAAAATGTAGAGATGTCAAGTAACTTGTTGCCTTAATCCATCTTGTGCTACTATAATAGAATAGCCGAGACTTGGTAATATACAAACAGTAGTCTGGAGGTTAGGAAGTCCACGATCCAGGGGCTCCAGCGAGTCAGAGCTTTCTTGCTGCATCATTACATGGCAAAGTCATCACACAGTGACACAGCACCCATGCATGAGAGAATGGGACCTGAACTTACCCTCTTATTTGGAGCCCACTTCCACAATAGCTAATCTATTCTCCCAATAATAGCATTAACCCCTTCACAATACCGCTACAATGGCAGTTAGATTTCAACATGAAACGGGATGGGGGCTTTCTAATCACAGCACTTGTCCAAGTCTATACACTCATAAATGACAAAGGTGGGATTTGAAACCATTTGGTCTTATTTGGGAGCTCATACTTATGGTCATATCTCAACCTGTGTGAGCTAAGATGCTTTCTCTGGTCACTCCTCACCAAAGGCACACACTCCGACCTTTGTAGCTCCTACAGACCTCTGTATTTCTCCCATTTCCCTTTCTTTTCTCGCTTCATCTATGCCAATGTCTGCTTATGGTGTTTATTTATACCACACTTATTTCCTTGTCAAGAGGCCACCTGACTTCAGGTATGAGAAAATGATGAGGAAACACATCCTTCTACTTACATTTTCTTTTCCTTTTTAAAAAATATTTATGAGTTGTTGATGGAACTTTTTTTTCCTTCCTTCCTTCTTTCCTTCCTTCCTTCCTTCCTTCCTTCCTTCCTTCCTTCCTTCCTTCCTTCCTTCTGCTGAGAACCAAACCCAGTGCCTCATACATGCTAGGCAAGCACTCTACCCCTGAACCACAACCCAAGGCCTGTATGTACGTTTTCATTTGCTCTAATTGATGAGTCTAAAAATAACAGTATCCTGTAGTCAAGATGAAATTCTCAGTCCACATGATGTTGTCACGTTTCTGATCTACAGAATGTAAAATATGTTGGCACTTTTGACATCTATTAAATACTTTGCAGCAATATACTGACACCCATCTTTGATTTATGTGATGACTAATTTTAGGAGTCAGCTTGACTGGGCTAAGGGATACCCAGATAGCTGGCAAAGCATGCACATGTCTGTTGGTGATGCTTCTGGAAGAGATTAGCGTTTGAATCAGTGGACTGAATAAGGAAGATCTGTCCTCACCCACACCATCCAATCCATTGAGGACACAGAGAGAACAGAACAGCAGAGGAGAAATGAGTTTTCTCTCTCTTCTTCTGGAATTGGGACTCTCAATTTCTGCCTTTGGATAGTACAGCTCAAAGTTCTTGGGCTTAAAGTTCTTGGGCTTTCAACTCTGGAACCTATACTGGCAGCCTCTGACCTTGGACTGAGGATCATATCATATATTTATACAATAATTATGTCTATATGTATACATGTGTGTGCATAATTCCTATTGGTTCAGTCTCTCCAGAGATCCATGACTAATATAATTTATGATTGCTATTAATGAGGATTAAACCAAATATTTCATTCTTTTCAACTCAAAAATTAATTCAAATATGTTCCTTAGAATAAAAAAACTGGGAAGTCAAAATGCAATAATGCTTTGATTTAAGAAAATCACTCCATGTAACCTAGATGGTAACATGAGATGATTACCATGGTTTTCTTTTTAGCTAAGGAATTCTTATGAACTAACTAAACATAAATTGCATCAGATACATAAAATCCCATAATAAAATACTAGTGATCTAGAATTCACCCAAAATTTTACAGATGCTAAAATGTCTTGTTCCTTAGACAGGGCCAAATTGCAGCCTGTATGTTCTTATCTTTCAGAAAATTCTAATACCATTATTTATGTCAATTGCTAAATAATAAAAGGTAATTTTATCATATGTTTACCATGTATTATGCATTGTATATGCATAATCTATTTACTCCATATAAATTTAACATCATATCTTATGGATGATATAAACTAAGGTGTAGGGATGTAAGTACTTCAGTACTTAGTTAAGTACTTCTGTTATTTAGTTAAACATTAAGTACTTATGGTACTTAGTTAAGTACTATCCATTGGAAGCAAGTGAGAAGGGCCTGAATTCTACACTTGGGATTATCTTATTCTTTTAAGTACTATCAGTACTTCCTGTTTGTTTAAACATCAACAAAATATTAGAAACCAAATAATAGAAGGGCTGCTGCATGTAGCTCAGAGATAAAAATGCAATGTACTTGATAGTAGCATTAAGCAAATTGAAAACAGACACAAGCACTCAAAAGTTGGAGCAATTTGAAGCCAATGAAGGAGTCAAATACATTCAAACATATCAGAAGCCACTCAGTACATCATGTATATCAGCGTAGCACAATAATTAGATTTACATGAAGCCATGAATCATCAAGATGCTGTTTAGCATAAACTGGGAAGATACTACATCAAGCATTTAAGATACACCTCAGACAAAATGCTAAATTCAAAATTATTTAGAAATGTTTTGTAAATCTTTCTGCATTCTGAAACACACAATAGAAAATACTTCATTGTCTGAACAATTCTAATTGTTTCGTGAGAGTTTTTTCAATCAACTCTCAAAACAACTGAAAGAGGGAGGCATTGCTTTTATCCTTATTTCACATATTTCTGTTTATAGATGAAGAAAGTGAGGCTTAAATTGGCTAAATAGTTCAGCCCAGGTCAAGGAGGAGCTAGGAATTTAAGCAGCCTAGCTGTGATATGAATGCAGAATCTTAAATCTTCTTTGAATAAATTAAGTACCTAGACACGAACTGCTCATCAAGACAGTGACTGTGATGTGTAGGGTTCTAAGATGGCTCTTGATGATCCCATCTCCCACACTCATGCTTTGTATTTCCCTACAAGTGTGCTTCTAAGCTACAGAATCTGGTCAAGGTGAAGCAATGCCATTTCTGTGAACAGGCTGTAAAAGACTGACTTCCGTCTTACTAGCAGACCCTCTGAATGCTGTCTTCAACTAAGGAAGCTACCGTGTTACAGAAGTTCCATGACAAGGAATTGAAGATGGTCTCTGGGCAATAACCAGAGAGAAATTGAAGCTCTTAATTCAAAGACCTGTGTTATGGTTTAGATATGAGATGTTTCCCAAAAGCTCATGTGTGAGACAATGAGAAAGTTAAAGGTAAGAATACTGGTTTATGAGAGCCTTAACCTAATCAGTACATTAATCCCCTGATAGGGATTACCTGGGTGATAACTCTAGGCAGGTAGGGTATGACTGGAGGAGGTGGGTCCCTTGGGGCATGCCCTTGGGTTTTATATTTTGTCTGTGATGAGGGGAGGCTCTCTCCCTGAGCTTCCTGGTGCCATGTCCTGAGTCATTTTCCTCCACCATACTCTTCTGCCATGATGTTTGGGCTCCAAATAATGGAGTTGGCCAGCTATGAATTCTGAAATCATGAGCCCCCAAATAAACATGTCCTTCTCTAATTTTGTCAGGTCTTTTGGTGGCAGTAGCGAAAAAGCTGACTAAAACAACTTGTGAAAAATTGACTACTGCCATCAAAGATGTGAGTTTAGAAGCAGATCATTTTTCAGTAAAGCCTGAGATGTCCACAGCCCCAGGCAACACAACTAGGCCACACCAGGATTCCTGATCCACAGAAACTCTAAAATAATAAACATGCGTTGTATGATGCTGCTAAATGGGGGGCTATTTGTTACACAGCAATTGATAGCACTGTGACATCTTAATATTAGGAACTCGCATTTGTCAAAGGAAGTTGGGGGTACTTCTATTCAAAAGAGCTACTCTGACACTATTTAAAATAATCCTCAACTAGGGTTCATTTTTAAATGATTTCTAGGAAAAAGAATAAAGAAGGAAAGATTGAATTTCAGAAGTAAAGAGATTCCATGGACTGAAGCTAATAAATCTTTGGTTTCCAAACTTCATTAAATTCAAGGTTGGAAAGACTCGGGAAGCCCAGACAGGGCACAAGAATATCTTTGGGAATTCAGAGTCCCGGTTCATGGCATTCTTCTTCCCGAACAGCAGACTGTGATATTTTTGGCACCAAGTCAACCATAAACAATTAATTTTAAAGAGGGAAAAGGAAATTACCTACTTAAAAAATTAATGCTGTAGATTACTCAGAAAGCAACCATGAAGCAATGGAAAGGAAATGGAAAAAGCAGATTGCTCCCCACCTCTGTGCACATTACCTCCTATACACGCCTTATCCACATACACACGCATTGAACTTGACCAAGACAAGGGGTAAAGCATCTGGGATTGGGAGGTGTTGTCCAGGAGAAAAGTAGATGTCACATTTCCCACTTTTTAACTTTCCCGACCATGCAATATACTTTTAATGAATCTCCAAGATCACAGTGAAACAAAAATGACTGCTCCTTTCTTCTTCATTCTCTAGCTCTTTCTAGGTCATTTCAGGTTTCTCAAATATTTCTCCTTTGACATTTTGCTAACTGGGAGAAAATTCTTTGGTTCAATAAAGTCACCATTGCAAACAATGGTGACTTAATGTAATTACCTTAAATGTAATTTTATCTTCCACATGGTCTCTTCTGCCATTCCATTCTCTCCACCATTTTATACCAGTGAAGACAATCCTTGCAACGAACTTCTGGATAATGCTTTGGGCTCTGCTTCTTGGCTCAGTGCATAACTACTGGTAATGACATCTCTGCACTGCAAAATAGTAAGTTCCAGGGTCCACAGAGCCTTGTTCCTTGGTTTCATCTCATTATTTATTTGAAGCCCAAACAAAATAAAAAAAAATGTTTACAAGTGCTCCTTGACTGGTAGTGGGGCTTAATGTCCTGATAAACTCCTGTTAAGTTAAAACTATAGTAAGCTGAAAATGCACTTAATGCATCTAACCTACAGAACATCCCAAGGTAGCAACACAGCACAGCAGAGTGTCAGATGTTCACCCTCACCCGTGTGGTACACTGGGAGCTGCAGCTTGCTGCCGCTGCTCACCATCACTAGAGAAGGTTGTATAACATATGGCTGACCTGGGAAAAGAGCCAAATTCAAACTTCAAAGTATGTTTTCCACTAAATGAGCATCACTTTTGCACTCTCCTAAAGCTGAAAAGTCATATATAAAAGATCACCTGCATTTCCAGGTAAAGCCTAGTCTATGTGGCAATGATGAGCCTTTGAAAAACCTCAGCAGAAATATAGATGCACCTTGGGAGCACTGAATAACTTCATCTAGGACTCTCTCGTTAACTTACTTTTCTACTTATCCAAAATGGAGATAATTCAAAGAGAGTTTGTTTTATAAGCAATAAATGTGTGCCTGAAATGAATATATCACCAATGTCCTGTAAGGTTAAGAGCATCTTCACCAGCCTATAAACAAGAACAACACAGTTAGACATGAAGAACTCAGAATAATGACCTCTAGTACGTGTATGATTGGAAAGTGCGTGTACCTTGCTCTGGACTATTCAGGGAGAGTACCTGACTTGCCCAGCAGGACAGAGTAGAGTCCTAGAGCTCCACCTCAAATCAACTTGGTGATGCTTTAGAACTTTGATTCTTTGTCTCAAAAACTCAAAAAATTGGGGCAAATAAGCTAAAAAACAAAAACAACCCCAAAGATGTCTCTGGCTGAATGGTACGATTCCATAGCAGTCGTCACTACCTAGGGAAACGTGAAACACTTTGTTTTGCTCATCTTGCATTTCCAAGGAGGAAAGCCAATTGCTCTTTGGGCACGCCAGGCCACTGCTGATTCTTAGCACACTACTGTCACATTTGTTCCCAGCAGAGAGTGCCCAGGTGTCACAGCCTCCAGGCAGCCTTCATCCAGGCCTGCTTCTTAGCTCCACTGTCGCTGTGCTGGGGCAGCAACCAGCACAAACCTCAGAGGTAGATCACCACTTGATGCTGGAGTGATTTGCCCTGTATCTTCCTTCTAACTACACATTGCTGTCTACTGACCCTCTCAAGACCAAGTGCAGCAGAATCTAATCCCCACGAGGGCTCGTACGCCAGCACGAAAAAGCTGTGCAGCTGCTACTATGATGGTAGGCATTTGTTTTGAAGATTAGAATTACAAATGTCATTTGTCATGTGTTTTCTCCATCAATGGAGACTAAAATTATGACCACTTCAATGCATTAATCTATAACTTGATTTTCTTTTATAATGTACCAGAATGAGTATGGCTAGTTTTAAAAAACTGTATCAGTAATTCAAGTTAATTAGACAATAAAGAGGAATAAAAAGAATAACTACCATCATACCCACCCACACAGGGGCAATCCCTGTAAACATCTTGCTGTGGTTATATTTCATTAACCAAAAACAGTGTCACAAGTTTTATGAATTGTTTTTTAAAATTAATAGGTTGTGTACTGGGGAATGATATTGGCCAAATTATATTGTTATATTGTGTGCATGTACAAATATGTAATGAATCTCCCACCATTATGTATAATCATGCATGGATAAAATTATGGAAAAAAAATTAATATCTTGTGAAAGTTTTCTGTATGAATTGGTGAATGTATGCTGCAACATGTTAACTGTTGCACCACAATACATTTAGCCAACACTTTTTTCCTTTGCTTGTAAGCACTCTGTAAACATGACACACACCAGGTTTTTTTGGTTTGTACTAACAAAATGTGGGACTGGGTATTTCCTGTGTTGGGAGTCTGTCTTGGGCACTGAAGGATGTACAGTAGTATCCCTGGACACTGTGCACTGCGTGGAGGTATAGTCACTACCCTGTGTGACAACAGAAAACTTCTCCAGATACTGCTAAATATTCTCTGGGGCACAAAATTACCCTTAGATGGAAATCACACCATTGGATGTGCAATGGATTATTTTTGTTCAATATTTTCCTTGATGTGGAGTTATTGGAGGTGACCTGCAGAGAAACTGAATTTGTGCTCTTGCAGATCAAGCAGGACAGTGGCCTACCATAATCCAAGAGGGAGTAATTGCATTTCCCTTTCTCTCCACTACTGAATGGAACCCTGTTTGTATTTTAATCTATGCCAATTTAAGAGTATTTCATTGCTCTTTAAATGTATTTTTGAACAATTGGAGAAGAGAGACATTTTAAAATGTTTTTGAAACATTTATGTTTCTTCTTTGGCCAAGGTCAATTTTTTTGTTCTTTCCTGTTGAAGAAGTTTCTTCAGTTTTCTAAAAGTTCTTTATATATTCAGATAGTACCAAGTATCTTAGTTTTTATTAAAAAAACTATGGTACTGGGGAGTGGACCCAGGGCCTCACACATGCTAAGTGAGCACTCTAACACTCAGCTACATCCCCAGCCCTTTTTTAAAAATTGTATTTTGTTATGTAGATGTCTCACTAAGTTGCCCAGTCTGACCTCAAACCTGCCATCCTCCTGCTTCAGTCTCCTCAGCAGCTGAGATCACAGGAGTGCACCACCGCACTCAACCAGAGATGTTTTATCAATTATGTTTTGGGTATCATGTCTACAAAGTTCTTACTTTCCTCAAAATTACATGTGTGCGCATACACACACACCCACACACACATATATACATATAATTTTTTCTGATTTTCAAAACCTTATGTATTTTAAGCATCTGCCTTTTATTTATGGAGTAATAAGGTAATATGGAGTTTAAGGTGACTTTCTAAAAAATAGTTTGGTGTTGAAGGAAGCGTCCTGATTACTGCCTCAAGCTTCACTTGAGTAATTCCATGATCCATCTGCTACTTCCTCCATCATAATCATAAGTTAGTCATAAATGACACGGTGACCAAAACAGACAGATTGTGAAAGGAGAACATGAAAGGAAAAGGAAGATGTTTGGACTTATCCGTTAACTTGGAAATAGGAATGGACTGGTCGGGGGGAGTCAAAATATAGCCTAAAGGGATGGCTGGGGATGCCTGGTGTGGGCAGGGACCGAGCCCGTTCCCTCCGGCTCCCTCCTTCAACCTTTGAGACCCGTAGTGCTGTCGAGTTCCTGTGTTACCCACCTGCATCCTCAGAAGAGGCCTCAGGGAAAGCCAGTCACTCTCGGTTAGAGGACAGACAGCATGTCACTAGCTCCTAGCCGTGCCGTGGCTCCTGGGTGATGAGCTGGAAGGCAGATGCAACCCTAGCTGCTTCTGGATCCCACCTCTGTCTCCATCACAACTTAAGGCATCTGGTTCCAGTACAGTTTTGAGAAGATAAACCACAGGGCATTGGCAGGAATTCAGCTTGCTGTTTGTCATGGGGAATGTCTTCCTGACTCTGTGACTCTCCTTGGGATGCATGTTTGAACTCCAAGAGCTTCCCAGGAGTGGAGCGAGAGTTCAAAAACTTCTCCAAGGACTGAGAGGAACACAGTGTCAGGTTGTAGCATCTGCACAGCGTTGGGCCACGCCCTGCCCTTGGCCTCTGTGAAGGGCGCAAAGGCTTGTCTGCTTCTGAGCTGTTCCACCATCACATGAGTAGCCTTCCTTAACCACAAAGGCTGTCTTCAAAGAAAAACCCACCTTTTCTAGGAGAGGGTTGTGAAGCAGGGGTAAGGCACAGAATTTAAGAAGATAAGGAGTGATGTGATGCCTGAATCCTCCATTCCCACACTACCTCACTTGCCAAGGTGCAGAGAAATGACATTGGTCTATTCTGGGCAGGTATTGATTGGCTGCTGAGTAAAGGAGTACTTTTCACCCCTGAATAATGCTTGGAAAATGGCTTAAAAAAAAAAAAAACTTAGAAAACCTTCATATTTATTCTTCTGCTCAATTTGTTATTCCTAATTCTTCATAGATGATAGCAAATTGGGTAATTTTTTTCTGTCTTTGAATTTGGCGCATCTTATTTTCCCCTTTCTTATCATTTGTACGTGAGCATCATTTCTAGCATGAGACGTGATCAATCATAACCTGGGCTCATTAAAACTTTTGAGAAGAGGAATAAGCAGACTGGAAACAACCCCAGTTCTGCATTTCAGGTGTGGCTATGGGCAAGTGGTTGCGTAGGACAGTGCTTATGTGTACCGTGGCACGGTTGTGTGCTCCTGACTCCCAAAGCTTTCCTTTTCCCTGGTTAAGACCAGCATAGCTGGTAAAACTAGAGTCACATGCCTTGAACTACCTACATGCAGGGTGGACATCATAGTAACAGCTCCTGCGTCTCTACATGTAGTGACTTCTAGACTCTTCTTGTGATTTGTGGTGCAAGTCACTGGCATAAGGCAGAGCAAGTCAGCCAGAACTGAGAATTCCAAAAAACACCCATCCTTGTCTTGGGGATGGGGAGGACTGAGAATAATTTGGTTCAAAAGGGCACGAGAGGTACTACCAAGATGCCCTTTTATTTATTATGATCCCTTTGTGGTTGGCATTTTTGTTCCATTGAAGCTCTACTGTGGTTTAGAATGACTGCTTCCAAATGGATAGTCAAATAGAAAATGATGCAAAGAAGGTAGGGGGAGACCAGCTCTGGGCTTACACTAAAATCTCCCCACAAAGAGAGGGAACGTAAGATTTTTAAAAAACTGTGTATGTGTTTATTGCACGCATGGCTGCACAAATGTGTATATACATGTAAACATAAATATATATATATATAATATACACACACACTATCATAAAACTAAAATATTTCCACTTATATGAGGGCAGAAAAAGATATGGAAAATAAAAGCTTGCTCTTTTTTTTTTTTGCAGGGGTTTGATTTTGGAATTCCTCTTCCTATAAGAAATTTTTAAAGATCATGAGTAAAATATCAGACTTTCAGATGCAAAGAGTAAAAAAATCTGAAGTAGTTTTAGGAAAATCACTAGAGATTCAAAAACATGGAACTCAGTCACTAGATTGGATTACTTCAGTGCTAATCCTGGAACTGTAGAAGTTCTGTGAATACCAGGAAAGGCCAATTTACTTATTATGGAAAAATTCTCATTAAGTAGGTGCTGTAAAAGCAACTAGCCAGGAGGGGACTCTGGAAACCTGAGTGTTTTCTCTCTCTGTCTCTCTCTCTCTCTCTCTCTCACATGCAGAGGTAGCCAGCTCTTAGAAAGCAGTCTCTCATGTTTGCTCATTCCTGCATTCTTCTCTCCTTACTTTCCAGTAAAGATGCTCTTGGATGACTTCATTGGTATGTCTCAATCACAGTGTTTTGGTTTTGGTTTTGCATATAGAATCCCTCATCAACTAAATAACAAAATTAAATTTCTCCTGGGCTGAGTGTTTAACAGTTTATATTTGAAAACTCATTTTCATCTTATAGTCTAATATGAGAATTTGAGAAGAATGCGGGTTTAGACAGTGTTTCAATCATTTGGAAATCTTGAACGACAGGGGCAAATAAGATTTTCTAAATATTAAGAAATAGACCTGAGCTAGTCTCCTTTATTGTCCCATCACTAAGCATTCAAAAAACTTCCAGCTGTAAATTGTGCTCACTGGTCCTTTCTCATTTCCACATCTACATCTAGAAATCATGTACTTTTGGTCTTCAGAGTGAGGAAGCGTTGTCCTAATAGCAGGAAATGAACTGGACTTGAAAACAACTTGATAATAATTGATAACAAGGTTTGAAAAACTCAAGGAGGGTAACATTTTCAAGAATCACTAATCACTATTAGGAGAGTCTAGATGACAAAACAGACGTCCCACTACTGTTGATTAATATCCTGGGTGTTTGTGCAAACATGTTCATTTCACTGTTCCTAAAGGACAGTGGAGACATACGTATGAACAGAGCTTGTTTAATTTAATTTTATCTTTAGAATGGCATGCAGGCTGGGAGTGTAACTCAATGGTAGAACAGTTTCCTGTGATAGCACAATTTTCTCACTGATATTAAATGTCACATTAATTGTAGTAATACAAAGAGCATTTATTGGTTGTCCAGTGTCTAGTATGCGAAATTGATCAAATTCCTTTTTTGTGTAACCAAATGTACATACATGCATTTAACTGTGTCACACCATTTACTTGGAATTCACCTGTCCAACAAAATGGCCTGCTCCTTCCAGTGATGACCACTGTAGTCCCCCTGATGTTGGACCTCAATACATCAAGTTTTGGAGGGGATCTTTCACCACTAGTCGGACACCATCAATATCTGGGTCATCCTATAATTGTATGGCTATTCATCCAAGCTTTTGGTCTCATTAAAACCTACTGGAAGTACCTCTGCAATTGTACTTATCATGGCCAGTGCATTCAGAAGCTCCAAACACAATATTGTAGTCACTGAGCATGAAACCGTCACCCTATCAATACTGGACATGATCAGAAAAATCATCAGATCCAGCAATTCTTAAAGCCAGTCCTAAGACTAGCAGCATCAGAATTTAACTTGTTAAAAAGGCAATTCCTCAGGCCCCCACCCAAACCCAAATTGATCTGGGGTGAGGCCTAGTGATTGTGTTGCACACCCAAGTTTAAGAATCACTGATCTAGCCAAGCATGGTACAACATGCCTGTAATCTCATCTACTCAAAAGGTTGAGGCAGGAGGATCTCAAATTCCAGGCCCTCAACAACTTAGCAAAACCCTGCTTCAGAACAGGAAAAATAAAAACATCTGGGGATGCAGTTTAGTGGTAAAGCACCCCTGGGTTCAATCCCCAACAACTACAAAAAACCTAATCCATTTTCCAGAGGGGAATGTTGCGACTCATGAAAATTAAATGAGTCATCTAAGGGTCTCACATCCAGTTGGTAGTGAGTCAAGGAATGTCCATCTGGTGTCCAATCCAGGACTTTGATTTTTCCTGAACAACTTTATTGTTTATCATGCCATACTTTATTGACTCCCATCTGAGACTAATAAATTGGTAAACAAAACTTTTGAAGGGGATTGGAGGTAACGAGAACTAGCATTTTCCATTCTGTAGGAATGTGCCACTGTTTGGTTCTGCCCCTGTTGACAGCTAAACCTTCTAAATCTTCTAAGAACGAATAAACAAATCCACTAGAACTAGATCAAAGTACTTGGCTGTGTCTGATTAACAGGGCTCAATAATCAGACGAGCCATGAATGTGCACAACTACAGCTCCAAAGGGAGGAGAAGCAATGCAGTGCAGACCTACCGATCGGGTCTTTCAGAGGAGCTTGAGAACCTCCTGTCCACGCTTCCAGGGCTGCAAATTAAAAGGAAATGCAGAATTTTCACAATAAAGAGAGCTTTTAAAACATGTTTCATAAGTAGACTTCAGAGCTTTTCATCTATGGCCACAGATGGGGAAGAAAGCAAAGCAGTTGTGATCAATCGCTCCGCCAAGTCACAAATACTGACATTAAAAACGTGGCTCATCTGAAGCTGAGGTCAAATATTCCCCGTCATCATCCTGAGTACATTCAGATAGCTGATTATTCACTTGCCAAAATAAGCTCGCAAAGAAATAAATGGTCTGCTGAAAGAACAAAGTAGGAGATGTTCAAGTGCTCACTGCATTCATCAGTCTCATGCATTATGGGGGTGGGGACAGACAGAGTGTCCCAGAGAGTGTGTGTCTGTAGGGTGTCCAGCACTCTGCTCCCTGGATTCTAGCCCTGGGAGTCTGACTGCTGCTGAACAGCCAGTGCCACTTGAATTACAGTGAGAAAAATGTTCAGTCTTATCACAACAGCAGCAGAAACAACTCTGCCCTCAAGTCAACATGTTGCTGAAGAAAGAGATTTATTAAACTCAGGACAAGTCTCTGGACACCTCATTCTGAAATAAGGATGAATGACAGTAGGGAAAGTACAGCCTTCCCGGGAGTTGTTTACAGTTCCCCAAGAACCTTCTAGAAGGATAATTTTCAGTTGATGAATTTAGATGTCACTATAAAAAAAGGTTGGGGAACTAAGTTTAAGAATAAATTTATACATGCCTATACAAATATTCATACATTTACTAAAATCAAACAATAAAAAAGCACAGTAAAGAAGGCACTACAAATTCAATGAGATGTTCACACACTCTTGTTGCATAGAAGATGAATATTTTTTCCAGACTTCTTTTCTTCCTTCCTTTTCTTTCTAATCCAAAATTAATGCTTTTTAAATTCTCATTTCTCATTTCTATTACTTGCTTTGGTCCTGATAAGTAAGAAAAAAAACAAAAAAACAAAAAACAAGAGCTTGAGATAAAAATAAAATGATAAAATGAATGAAATAAAATACAACAAAATGTAATGCTTTGGGAAACTCAAGTCTGTTAACTATTTCTCAAATCAGACTTCCTCCCCCTGGAATTTTTGTGCCTGTGGAAACTTTATAGCGAAGCACAGGTTAAAGTCCTCTCATACCCTGAGCTCCTGCTGACGCTCACCTCTGTGGAGCACGTTCTAAGCATGTGTCTTCTTTTGTTCTTTCTCCAGGTATTTTATTTTTAAAGGTTCTAACCCTTCCCTGTGAATTTTATAAAACTCTGCTTTCTGTCTTCATCCCCTAAAAGCATTCGTCACCCATAGTGTTGTACAAATTGTAAGCACTAAAACTAAAATTCTGAAGATTGACAAGAAAGGAACTCAAGAATTCACATTGGTGCAAAAGGAAATAACTTTGACCACAAGCCCTGAAATTACTTTGAGAAGTAAAATGATTCATGTATTTCTCTTTTCTATGATATGCCCTTGAGTGGTACTGATCTTTTTGTTCACTGTTTGGATTATCTATTTTTAATCCACTAGAGTTTCCTGTTGCTGAGTAATTCTTATGCACCCAGGAAACACATTCTTATTTAAAAACTAGCCTGAGGAAAAAAATACGTCTTCAAATGGAAACCCACAAAAATAATGGAAGCAAAAGCTCCAAACACCAACATAAATATATTTTTAAGATAAGTCCTTGTCTAATTCCATGCTCCTTAAATACACGTCTTTGATACATTTTATTAAAAATGGACACTGACCCTTGAATTTCACCCACTCACTTAAGATAATGCTCAATTTCCAAAATAACACAAAAAGAATAGGATTCCATTCAATTTATCTATGACTTCTATAGTCTCCAATGTTCTGATTCTTACAAGTGAATCAAAATTACCTACAAGATACCAAACTCCTTAATAGCCTTCAAAACAACTGTAGCCAAGTTTCCTCTGAATCAACTCATATCTATGAATGACTCCCATGGGCAACAGAAGTCTGGCCTGGCCTTCAAATCAACTGAGTTCTACTCTCAACCACAAAGTTCACCTGAGCCCTTCTTTCAAACTCTCTGCATCACATTACATCCTAATAGTCTATATTTTGTAAGCTTAATTTCAGTTACCACTGAACAACTGATCCAGGAAATGAGTGCCAGAATCTTCGGGACACAAACAGCAAGTTTTCAAATGTATACCAATGATGATGATGTGGTTACAAAGGAGTCTAGCTCTACTGAACATCATGTGAAAATCTCCTCCAGAACATTCCAAAACAGGTGCCTCCGTGTTGAAACAGAGATACGAATTTAGTACCACATGACTTATGTCCTTCTGAAAGTATTAGTTCATCTTTCTGTTTGAGTGAAGCAGGAATAAAGTTGTCCCACATCAGGATAAGAAGGACTGGACTCAGTAACTCACCTCATGTAGGCCTGGGTTTTGCTCACCCTTCTGCCCGTGACCTTCAGTGCTGTCTTCCACTGATGGGAGCTGCTCAGGGCTATCTGCTTTCTCGTTGGTTTTCTGATCCCTCACTTGCTTTGTGCCCAGCCTCTACTGAAAAGGATGCTGATGATGACCTTATGGAAATTGCGCTAAAGCTGCCCCTCATGACCATGGGCCCATAGCAATACCAAACCCCACAATACAGGGGAAGGAAGCGCAAAGCATACAAGAGACCCTTCGGTCAATATGGCCCAAGATAGGCTTTGGATACCTAAGAGCAGAAAAGCAAAACAGAGTGAAAAAAGAGGGAAACAAATTCTGAATGGAGTTTTTATTGTCAAATGTTCAAACAGAGCCATTTGGGAGCTGCAGGTGGGACTTCAGGAAGGGTTAAGAGCCATGGAGGGGGTTAAATGCTTCTTCTTCACTAAATAGGCTATTAGCAAAGACTTGAGGTCAGAGAATAGTATTATCACATATAGTGCATGAAGGAACATGCACTAGAACCCAGTAAGAGGTTAGCTGGAACATTCTGCAGCAGAAGAAAGCCCAGCTACACACTAAAACAGATAACTACTATCTGCACATGAGGATAAAAATGTTCCATTATGATTTTTATCATTAACTTTACTTTCTTAGCTTTAAAAAATGTAGGCCCCACTAGGTTATAAACCCTATTACAATATGTTTTTAAAATTTTTAAAAATTTGTTCTAATTAGTTATATATGACAGTGGAACACATTTATGCAGTCTAATAGATCACACAAAAATGGAGTATAATTTCTCTTTTTTCTGATTGTTCACATTGTAAAATCACATAGGTCATGCACTCATATATGTATGTGACTTTTAAGTCTTCAAATTTTAAGGACTTGTTAGGTCTACTCTTCATACAGTTCTTTACTAGCCAATATTTGATTCTGGGTATTTGGGATCATCATTCATCTTCTTTTCTTTTGTCATTATGGAATCTAATGTAATTAGCAACTGAAAGTATCTAAAATAACTAAGTGGAGTGAAACATTCACAAAGAAGGTAAGGCAGAATTAAATTAATGACCAAGTGTAGGAAAAGGTTCTTCAGCCTTGGCACTGTTGGCACTTGGGCCCAAATAAGTCTTTGCCGTCAGGCATTTTCTCAGGTCCCTGGATGTTGAGTAGCATCCCTGATCTCTATCCACTAGATGCCAGTAGCATCTCCCCTCAGTGTGTCAACCGAAATGTGTCTAGACTTCCCCCAGAGTTCCTGGAGAGCAAAATCACTCCTAATTGAGAACCATTAGGATAGGTAAAGCTGCCAGACTGATATAGGGGTTGATCCAAAAGATGTTTAGACATTCAGAGGTTACTAAATTACCAGCTAAGTGCTAGCATGGGTCCAAGTTCCAACAGCTAGCTGTCCTGGCAAACAGGGGGTAGTAAGAGGGTGAAGGATGAGCAGAGAGAAGCACCAGGCTATGCTGGAAATATGGGGCAACTTTATAAATGAGAGAGTAAGTTACTGATGGAAAACCTAGAGAGTGTAATTCCTTTTCAGCTCTGCATCAGGTAATCCTGTGCATTACAACCAACTAACTACTGTCCACATTTTTTTTTTCACTTTACCAAAAGAAAACCCCACAGTGTTTCTGAGAAATTAAGAATTTATCAGACTGTTGATCTGATTTAGATAATGTGTTGGCTGAAAACATCTACTGCTAATAATAAAGAAGGACAAACCAATAGAAATGGTTGGTTTGATAATTACTTTAATGGCCATGTTGCCCACTGCAGTCATTAATATAGAATTGGGCCACTTGACTTGTGGCCTTTTCTTAGGTAAGGAGAAACAGTTTAAAACACTCACCTAACTAACCTAACTCTAATCTTGATGATCCTGTTGCTCTTTGGGGGTGTTCCTGCATTAAGGTTTTCCTCAATTCTCTTAGAATAGGTAATAAGAACAAAGCTTAAGATCAGTAGGGTCATGAAGACATTCTTCTTTCTGGCTGAGTAATACTCCATTTTAATAAATACCACATTTTCTTTATCCATTCATCTGTTGAAGGGCACCTAGTTTGGCTCCATAGCTTAGCTATTGTGTATTGAGCTGCTATAAACACTGATGTGGCTCAAGTAAATGGGTGGACACGGACACTACTTAAATGAAGTGAGCCAGTCCCAGGAAATCAAAGGCCTAATGTTTTTGCTGATATGTGGAAGTTAACCCACAGTAAGGGAGGAGAGGGAAAGAAGACTAGGCAAAGGGGAATGAAGGGAAGGGAGGAGGGATAGGAAAAGGAAAGATAGTGGAATGAAACCAAAAAGTTTTCCCATGTACTTCTCTGAACACATCACAGTGAATCCCACCATAGTGTGTATCCATAGGAACAGGGTCCTAACTAGAATAAAATGCTAATAATACATGCTTATACAATTATATCAAAATGATTTTTACTGCCATGTATAACTAAAAGAAACCAATAAAAAATAAGTATCTGATCACAGCAAAGAGCAAAAATAAGAAAAGACTGGTATGCTCATGAAAGTCCCTGTCCTCATAAAAGTGTGGGAAGGGACGGTTAAAAGCGATGGGAGGTCTGCACTCATTCTGGTATTTTACCATTGCAAGCTGGTGCCTGGGAGCATCTATTTTGTACATGGCACATAAGTGCCTCGTTTCTCTTGGGACACCTTCTCCATCTAGATTCTGGGTACTGGGCATCTGCTGATGTCCTACCTCCCTCCTCAGCTTCCTAAGGGCAAAAGCTGGGGCCTGGGCTCCTCCTCCCTCTCATTGGCTCCCAGGTTGGTGGGGTTACCAGTCTGGCTCCTGGACAAATGCTACTCAAGAACGTCTCCTCAGTCAAATGAGATGAGCAGAGCAAGCCATGTGAACCGCCACAGCAACTAAGCAGGGAGGTTTCGTGTATTGCAAGGGGGAAAAAGAACGACACTTATATTTTCCATCTACATAAATAACCCCTATTTTGTACGTCTTCATTTTACTTTTTAGCTTCATATTCTTTTTTTTTTTTTTTTTGAATTTTATCTAGCAAAGTATCAGCCCACAGAAAATAAGGATAAAACAAAATCCTTTCACCAGAGAGATCTTGAGAGGTACACTCTTAGATGATTGTATCTAATTCCATGGTTTAAAAGACTCCCAGAGACTAAATGTTTGTATTCCCCGCCAGAATCCACTTAATTCCCAATGCAATGTCACCGAGGTGGAGCCTTTGAGAGGCGATTAGGTCATGAATGGAGTCAGTGCCCTTGTGAAACAGAGCCCCCCTTACCCCTTTCTGCCTGGTGAGGACATAGTGAGAAATGGCTGTGTGAGGAGCTGGGACGAGTCACCAGACACTCAGTATCCAGGCGCCTTGATGTTGGGCTTCCCAGGCTTGACACTGTGAAACGCATTTCTATTCTCTGTAGGCTACATGCATGCTCCGTGGGATACTGCACCACAGCCTGAACGGACTAAGGTGCATGCCATCTCTACATTGCAGTACCCAGCCTTGACATCCCCTGTGAGTTCCAGACTCACATCTCCAACTGCCTATTCCTAACCTACACCTGGAATTCCAACAAGCATCTCCAAGTTAACATGTCCTGACCTGAAATGAAGCCTCGATTGATGCTGCTTGACCTTGCTCTTCCCTACTCTTCCTCAGAACATGAAATTGTAGCCACCAGTTTTTCAGGCTGAACACGTTAGGAGTCACTCTTCACTAGTATTTTTTTACTGAATACCACAATAGGGCCAGGCGATGGGATTTGGTAAGGAATGGCCTGCCCATCATTGGCATGCATTACTGTGGTTTTCTGAGACCCTACAGAATCTGCCCGCTATTATAGTGATGTCACTTGGGCCACCTCCTGCTGGCTCACTCTGAATCAAGTGCAATGATCACTCCTTGATTTGTAATCCACCCCCAGCATCTCCTGACTCAAGCACTTTTAAATACTGCTCCCTTCTGTCTGAAGTGCATGCTTTCCTAGACATCTGTAGTTACTTCCTTGCTTCCCTGGGAACCTTTTTCAAATACCTCTGCTTCACTTTCTCCACCACTCTCTTTGACTTTAATGCACTATGACCACCATTGTAATAAAATTTCATTATTTTAAAATTTACTTCTCTCCTCTCTCTAGAATAAGCTCCTTGAGGGCAAGGTCATGGATTTATGGACTAATTTTACTTCTGTGTCCAGAGAATGCCTGACACAGAGCAGAGACGCCCAGACATATGTTTGAATGAACTTTTAAGCATGTTTATGAATACAGAAATAGTAATACAGTACATTAGCTAGCACATGGGTTTCACTGCTGAGGCTTATCACTAATTCATTTCACTCCTTTAATATTTTTATTGACAGACCTTGCATCCTCATAGCTATGGTTTCCAAATAATTAAATACTGATAACTGAATAGGTAGACTGAGAAACATGAACTACGAAGGAATAATCTATGAATCATTTGATTCTCACTTTGTGATAAATTTAAGTTTTTTTTTCAGCAAAATTCATGGAAAATTCAATGTGATGTGTATATAATATTGGAGGGAAATGCTTTGAAGTGTTTAGTGATGCCAATCTCAAGTACCAGGGAAGAAGCCACAAAAGTATGAGCACTTTCAATGCTAATTAAAATGTAGTCTCATCTATTAATTTGCACAGGTCACCCAGGGTTCCCCTGAGCAGCATCTTTAATCCTGCTCATCTTACAAGTATTTACTAATAACTACTGCCTACTGGACCCTATTCTAGGACGTGGGGAGGGGGTGTCACAGCCATTGACAACACAGAAGACTGCTTCCTGGAGCTGCTGTTCCGAGCACCTGTTTTCTAAAGCAATAAAATATTTTCATCAGCCAAATTCTGTAATTCATTGGCTTCAGGAGCTTTAGCATCCTCCTTGTTAGAGATGTCTTCGCTCTTTCCCCAGACTCTATATTTCAAAATGTCGAAACAACTTCAAAATGAAGATATATTTTTCTCCTCCACCACCATGGGGGAAAAGTTTTAGGAAGCGCCACTCAGATTTTGATTTATTAAAGACAAAACCATTTGTATTTCTAACCAGGGAGTATTTATATATAAATCCCTTCTCATCAAGTAGTTTTGGACAAAAACATCTCAGAAAACAGGAGAAAGTGTCCATTCAGCAGAAATACATTCAATCATTGACTCACCTTCTTCCTTACTATGGGTTTGCACATTCCAGCTTCAGTGATTTGTATTCAAACCTAAGTGTAAACACCACCAGGCAGAGGCTGTGTACTCATTCCCTGCCCCAACCATGCACTCTGGGCATGCACTGGGTTTGCTTTGTACACGTGAGGTCATCCTATCCCAGCTGGGCTGCTGGTTTCCCGAGGAGGGAAAAATGTTCTTCTCTGGCCCTCTTTCGATGTGGGTAAGTGGCATTAAAACCTAAGAATGGTTTCATTTTCCATATAAAACTTGAGTTCACTGGACAGTATGATATCTTCTTTCCTTTTTTGCTGCACATCTTACTTTCTTAGCAAGCAACCTCTGAGTACACACAAACCAGATGTGCTTTACAATTTACTACTCTTTAACTCTTTTCTCACAACCAACTCTTTTTTTCTTTAGGGAAAAAGAAGAAAAGCAGAGAAAGGAAGAAATTTTCAATCACCCACAAAATGTAGAGATTGCCAAAGAGAGGCTCCAACATATATAATTTCACCCTAACCATCAATCCACAACTTTTGGAAAGAAAATACAAGTCTTTTCCTTAGGTTGAAAACTCACTTGAGAGCCATGTGAGACAGAAATTGCAATTATATACACAAACATATCTTTCCAAGGGCAAAACACTAACTAAAGTAGATTTTATCTTTAATATCAGCCAGAACTGATACACATCAGAATACACATCAAGAGACTCCGAGTGTGCCCAAGTCACTTTTCAGAACCAGTACTAGGTAGTGTCTACATCAAGGATACCTATTAACAGCATACTTTTGTCTATAAAAATGTTTCTAGAATGGATTTAAGGCGACAATCTCCAGCTTTGTGCCGCTTGTTTGCATTGAGAAATGTCCGTAGATCACTGGAGGCATGCTGTTTCTTGGGTTATATTGTGTTTTAGTCCACAATTTCATACAACATCCCCATTACGAGAACACACAGGAAACTTTTATACTCTCACAGGAAGACAAATGATAGTCCTGAGCAACTCCATCTTGATGTCATAAAATACACTGAATTGTGAAGTTGACTGTGTTTCTTTTCTTGTCTGGACAATTAGGGAATTCAAAGAACTCAGTGACCACTTCTGCCTGTGAATGCTACTTGCTTCTCAGCTGGGTTTTAGTTTTTGAATCTTACATTCCTATTGCCTGATTTTCTCTCTATTGGTTTTAATCTGCTCTATCATATGTATCTTGGCTAGCCAATTCAAATTCTTTTTGTAATAAAGGAAAGACCATAAAGAGACACCTATTTGACAGTAAAAAAATGTTTTTCATTAGATATATAAACACCCTCATTTTTGACTCAAGACTAATTGCAATAGCCTTTTTTCTTTATTTGTTTCTTTATATTTTATTTTTTCCTTCAGGGAAGCCAGCTGCATCAAATAGGTAAATTTTAGGGTAGAAAAGAAGAGAGAAAACATTCAAGTGAAGTCTAAAGAGGTCTGGGCTCAAACTAGTGATCCCTGCATAGATGAGACCCAGGGTTTTCGAGATAGTTCAGAAGTTGGGAATATAGCTCAGTGATAGAGCCCTTGCCTGGCATGGGTAAGGTCCTTGGCTCGATCCCCAACACTGCAGGCAACAAAAATACCAATAATAATAATGATGATTCATTTGTAATGTGATGTTGAATGGATATTTCTGCAGCAGTCTGAAGACTCTAGGAAAAACATGTTGAAGTGAAGGAGCAGGACCCTGAATGCAGAACTTCTGGGAAAGGTGGGGAGTGGGGACTCAGGGTAATGGCTTGGAAATTCCTTTCCCTCTTGGAGATAAGAAGGTTCCAGAGGCTAGAAGTTAGACAATAATCTTCAAAGACATTTTCATCATAGAGAGCTTTACTGTGAGTGCCCCACTCCCACAACTCAGGAAAGTCCCGGAAAGCAGAAAGCTAGCTTTAAAAACCTACTTGCCATCACAATGGGATGCCACTTTACACCCACTAAGATGGTTATCATCAAAAAAATGACAAATGGGGCTGGGGTTGTGGCTCAGTGGTAGAGCGCTTGCCTAGCATGTGCAAGGTAAGGCACTGGGTTCAATTCTCAGCACCACATATAAATAAGTGAATAAAATAAAGGTCAATAAACATCCAAAAAAATTTTTAAAAAGAATGACAGATGTTGGGTATGATATGGAAAAATTGGAACCCTGATACAATGCTGAGGGGAATATAAAATTGAACAGCTTCTATGAAAAACAGTCTGGCAGTTCCTTGAAAGGTTTAATATAAGAATTGCCAAATAACTGTCATATACAGGAAATCCACTCTGAAATATATACCTAAGAGAAATGAAAACACGTCCATACAAAATCTTGTACACAAGTGTTTACAGTAGCATTATTCCTAAAAACAACAACAACAAAAAAAAAAAAAAAGGAAAAAAAGAAGAAAGATCCATCAACTGATGGGAAGTAAAATGTGGTAGATCTATAAATACTACGTATTGCTTTATGTTGCAACAAGAATGAGCATAGGACTCATCATGCAAAGTGGAGGAAGCCCACCATAAAAAACCACAAATTCTGATTCCCTTTACATGAAATGCCCAGAAGAGGCAAGAATACAGAAACAAAAGGAGAGGAGAGCATAGGTTGCCTATGGCTAAGGGTTGAGGCAAATGGAGAGTGAAAGCTAATGGATGGGAGGTCTCTTGTTAGAGTGGTGAAGATAGTTTAGAATTAGATAGTGGTGATGGTCACATAAAAGTGCACATACTAAAACCCAATCAACTGTGCACTTAGTTGCAAGGTATGTGAATTATGCTTCAATAAAGTTCTTATGAAAATATGACCTTTGAACAGCTTCATGTCTAGTAGGGGTAGCAGTTGGAAACATATGGAGGACAAGAGGCTGCCTGAGGCAGAGACAAGGCCTGCAGTGGATGGAGAGCCAGTGGGACAGTATCTGAACTCCAAGATACTACCCAAGAAGCCAGGTGTGTGAAAGGAGTTGAGAGAAATAGCCAGAAGGTGGAAGCATTTGCCATGTGAGGGAAACCAGAGTTACATAATTGTTATTTCACTCAAACCAAATGGACATCCCCCATCATGGCATTAAACATCTCCTCCTAATATATAAATGGCACCCCTTCTCTTGGACCACAGCCTGGGTTCTGGGAAGTCCACGTGTTATGTCCTGTGGGCACACATCGGCTCTGTGTGGGTGACTAGGCACTGGTCCTACTTCAGTGCTCCTCCTGGGGAATCACAGATCTGACCAGCGCATGACTGGCTGTCCTCCTTCTCTACAGCATACTCCATTCGAACATACGTCAATGTATTAGATAATAACAGGGTTATTAATGGACACATCTGGTGAGCAATTTCTCAGCTCCTTTCCAGTTTGTTACACTGTAGAAGGAATGCACTGGATATGGGGGTCATGCTTCCAGATGGAGTAAGCAGGCCTAGCCTCCTGACAATCATCATCATGAAGTTTAAAGAAAGCAGTGAAGAGGAAGACAAGTTCAGATTAGAAAAAAAAAAAAAAAGAATATTTTATCCTTGGAGGAACAGATTTTCTTGAGCAAGAGTCCTCTATTTCTGGACAGCTGTTTTCCTTCAAATAAACATACTTTGGCACATGAAGGGATAAGTCAACATTTTCTGCTAATCCTCTGGTAGATAACAAAATGGCAAATGCCTGTATGTTAAAGTCTTCCAATAAGCCAACATACCAAAACACAGTCATTGCAATATCAGGGCCCAAATTGGAGGAAAAGGTCCTGATGATTTTTTTTGGAAAACAATAATGAATATTTGGTGGTGCACTGCACAGGACATAAGGAATTTTATTATAATATTTCATTCATCATCATAAGCACTTCTCATATTGCCCTAATTTGACAGGTAGGAAGAGTAAAATTCAGGAAGCTAGAGTTTAAATAAAGTCATGCAATTTAAATGGAGACATTCTGAGACGGATCACCTCTCTCTGTAGAGTAGGTGCTAACGAAGACTACCCTGCCTCCTTGTAGAACAAGTGTTCCTCGCCGCCCACTGAACAATTGTTCTGAGTGTCTCCTTGGCACCAGTCCTGGGAGTGGATTGCTAACATGCAGGGCACACATGTGGATGCTTGTTATCAGTCTTCTGATTTTACAAGAAGGGACAACTTTGCTTCTAGGAATAAAAAGCAACCTCAGCATCTATTCATGGTCTTGTGTTGCCAAATAAGCAGGAATCCTAGTGACATACCCCAGGACCCAGAGAGGTGCAGAAGCAATGGAGACCAGCCTGCTGTAGGAATTACAGGAAGTGGAGAATACTCCTGTCAATCTTTGCAGTGTCGGGATGTGGGGTTTCATTATGGTCAAAGTCATCAGAACAAAAGTGAGTAAGAACGAGGATCCTTGTTCTCCTGAACTGTAAAACACATAGGTTGACAAGGATGTATTCTTGAAGGATATGATCTTCTTCACATTCACCACAAAGCACAGGGCATTCCACAAACATCCTGGCTTCTTTCCAGACCATTGCAACATTAACAAAACACATTTTAAAATATCTTTCTCTTGATCTGAGATATCTCCTGAAGCAATGCAATTCTCACAGCCATGAGTTCTTTGGTTTCTGTGCAAAGTGACACCCTCTTTCTGGAGTATAAAAGTTAGTTTTCTCCCTCCTTTATGTAATTCTTTTTAGATTTTAAGGAATAATCACTGAGTTTAACATACTGAGATTTTAAAAGTAAGTTCATCAATGACATTTGTAATTTAATAGAGCTTAAGACACTTTTTCATTAAAATATTTGTTGGACATCTGTGGGAGACAGATATTTTGGCTGTGATTGGGGTACAAAAGAGGCACGTGCTGTGCCTTCCAGGAACACTTACTCAAAGGGGAGACACCTGGAAACCATTAGCCATAATAGAATGTCATAAATATTGCAGAGCAGATCAAACAAAGAGCTTCAGACATCCAGCACAAAAGAGATCAGGTGACCAACAGGCAGAGGTAAAGAGGATCCTGGAACCTTATAGGTGGGGCTCAAATCTTAACCCTGTCATTGAAGAGCTGTATGATCATTGATCAGCTGGGCAAGTTAGTGATTTTTCTGTGCTACTATTTCCTCACCTATGAAATGTTATGATCATAGTAGCTACCCCATGGAGTTGCAGGTATTATGAAAACCCACGGTCTTTGATGTGATGCTGATTACCAGGTCCCACTATCTAAGCTGACAGTAGAGATCTGATGCCCTCAGACACAGAGACCCCTGCTCATGTCCCATCAACAGAGGTGTGCCAAGTGCTCACTGCTGCTGCAAAGTTGGCTCAGAACCTGAACACTTCTCTCCATCCTTCAGGTTAGAGAAAGGCAGAGGATGGTCAGGCTTTGGCTAACAGAATCATCTCCTGAGTGTATCAGCTTCCTTGAGACCAGGGCAATTTAGATTAAGGAACCATAATAACCAGGCAAAAACAAGCTCAGCACATTAATATGCTGGCATTTAGAAATAATTTTCACATATATGCTATTTTGTGTATTTATCAAGTTTAAGATTGAGCAGTTATTTGGACTTACTATCTTAATTTGAACATATAAGAAAAAATTATTAGGGTAAAAAATAATATTGAAATTTTTATGAGAACTTAAGGGTCACTATACTTAGAAACTTAATTTATCATGTTATGTCAATTTCTCCAGAACTTGGGACCATCTAGTTTTGTTAGACCTTTGATAAACTTTAATCCAGAAATGAATATGTTACATTATTTGATGCCCTTTAATTATTTAATAAAATTTAATTAACTAAGTTTTAAAGTTTCCTTTGAAAGTAGTCATCAACTATGCCAAATTTATAAAACAAAGTAAGTTTGAGCTAAACTTAAGAGCTTAAGAAAAATTAGGTTTTGAAATTTTCATCTCAAATACATTGACTATTAATTTAAAAATACAAAAGAATACAAATTACCTTTTCTTCATGTGAAACACACAGGAAAGCACCAAAATTTTACCTTGAAGACAACTAGCAGGAAAGAGGTTTTGAAATAAAGCCATCAAATCAAACTTAGGGTTCATATTAACACTAGGCTGCCCTGGTCCTACTCTGCTTTTCCAGATAATGCTTGTAAAACTGTTTCCCAAACACCTTCAGTGACACACATGCTCATAAACTTGAACCCCACCTCTCTCCAACTCAGTGCACCCTGGTGCTGGAAACTCCCAAGTGACCTGCCTCCTCTGAACAGCATCATATCCTTCTAGAAAGTTCAAGCGCCTATTCTGATTTCTCTGGATCATCATTCCCCTTTCACAGCATAAATCTCACCATCCTTCAGATCACCCGCAAATGGTCCTTTCCCTTCTGACATTTATTATTCTTAGACATTGTCTTATCTCTTACACTCAACCTCTATTCCAAATCCTCCAAAGCAGGGCTTAAACGGTCTGGAATTTAAGGTCATATTTCCCATCACTGTCTAAATCTGCTTTCCTGAGTTCCCAACTGACCCTTGAATGTGTGATCATTTTCTATCAATGATCCTCATCAAACATTCCCTTACTGTTTCCTCTCCATGATCATGTGCTTGGATAGCTCTAGTCACTAAGCTTAAAATGTACATCACCCTCTTTGCTTCCACCCTGACATGTAACTGGCTATGCATTCCAGGGATCCTGCAATTAACTACTCAGCTGCATCTTCCATCTCCTAGATCCAAATCCTCTGAGATGGTGTCTCCTTCTCTCTTCTCTATATTGTAATACTAAAAAGAACTATCACGCTGACATCACTTACTCCCAGGAACCAGGGAAGTCTCAGGGGTGCAAAACTTCTTTGCTCATTTTGGATTGAAATGTGAGGGCCATGTCATAATTCTGACCTTAAATTACTCTACCCTAAATAGAGCTCTCTGCCAGCCCTCCATTAGTTTTGTTATAAGCCCTACACATGAATCTGCAAATAAATAAATACAGGAGTCCTATGTCTGCTATGTCATGTAGGGTTTCTTAAATCTACATGAAAAATTAAATGCTATGTACTAAATGAAAATACAAATAAGGGGCGATAAAGAATAAACAGAATAGGCATTATTGAAAAGAGCAAAAATATCTCCATTGCTTTATGTTATTTAGTGCATCAATTAAAAAAATTATAAAACACTAATACTCATTGTATTAGTCATGCTTCTCAGAGTTTTTATTCTATTTACATTTAAACAGATAGACACTTAAGCCCTAAAAGAATAGCTAATTATTGCCATGCCCGGGTTATAAGGAACAGTAATTGGAAGAAAGAAAGTATTCTAGACATGAACAAATAAACACATCTGTGGAATTAACGTAAGAGCTATTTGGTTAACTTTGCCAGAACCAACTTTCAAATATTGAATTTTGAATCTGGGAAAAAAATTAAAAAGTATGTAAAACAAATATACCACGGGCAAATGAGTCTCTAAGATTCACCAAAGGGAAATGGAACAAGTGAATTCCTCCATCTGTTCATACACTTTTTTTTTCCCTTTGCATTTGGAAACGTGCTGGACGGAGATAACTTTGTTCAATTCTGAAGTGCGACTTGACATGGTTGTTGTTTCTGGCGCCCGTCAGCACCACGAAGGATCTCTGAAGTCCAAGGAGCCAGCCAGGAAAAGTCGGCTGCCAGTTGCTGGGAGGGAATCAGAGCCCCAAGCATGGCCTCCTCTACCTCTCTCTTCTAAGCACACTCAGGAATTCAATTCATCAAGAAAAATCATCATCTGGATTTGCTAACAGCAGAACTCTCAGAATGAAAAGGTAATCCGTGTGCTCTGGGACCCATCACACACCACAGAGGTGATTAAAGAGGGCTGTCAGGAAGCTTAAGATGCGCACTGACTTATCTAAGTCATCTGTGTCCTGTGCTCATTTATTCAATCAGAGAGCGTGTTTCCCTTTCCCTTTCTTTTCTCCCTGGGATTCTTTCCCCCTACCCATTTCATTGCCCCTGAAGACTAGTAGATAATCTTTTTTCCTTTTTCTCAGTTTGTCCTCTTTCAAACAAGAATGGACTTAGTAGGTTGTACCTCTGGGGTCCCTGCTGCCTAGAAACGTCATAAAAATGACAGGCTTCCAGAGATCAGTTGTGAGAGTTTAGCAGCCTGGTTTAAATATAACCTCTGAACCTCCTCTTCACCATAGGTGTGGTGTTTCCATCTCTGTTTTATAGGCATCAGCATGTTAAAATAATAAAACTTTTTCAGTGCTGGGAATCAAACCCAAGCCCTTAAGAATGCTATGCAAGTGATCTGCCACTAAGCAGATCACCCAGCCCTTAAAATAATCAATTCTGATGTCACTGGAAGTTCTGGGGGCTGCACTGTTACTAGGTCATCCGCAATGGCAATATTTTATAAGCCCTGTAATACATCTAGAGAAATTGCCCTTTAACATTTGTTTTCAGGCAAAACAAACAAAAACCAAAACTGTTCCTTTGTGTCACACAATCAATTATGCATGGAAAAACAGGCTGTCGAAATCACTTCTGCAAAATAGGGCAAAACTTATTTTCACAACAGGATATATAAAATAACAATTCGTATGATAATATGGTCATATGTACACTCTGTCCCTAAAACCAAATCAAACTCAGCCCTCTCCGTAAATTTAACAGATAAGTTCTCTGTGGTCAATATGTATCACAATCCTACATCTTTAAATGAAACAACATATTTTTGAAAGTTTACATTGCATATTTTATCCTTGATGTATTTAGTTCACACCTCAGTAGGATACTGAAGTGCCTTGAAGGGATTTTCATAATGCAACAGAATGAGAGATGAAAACTGGAGCAAGGAAATAATTTAAAGCCAAGGTAAGATTAATAGCAGGGCGCACAAACTCCTGCACACTTATTACAGTGGACTGTGCATTCCATTCAGCAGCCAAAGAAAGTAGACCAATATGGTCAGTTTTGAACAGTACCCATGAAAGAAAAATGCAAGAAACCTTGAGAGAAAGTTCTTCCAAGTGTTTCTGTTTTCGTGAAGTGCAGACTATGAAAACCAGCAAAGATGTCTTTAAACTTTATTGTCTTTCTGCATCTTATGTCAAGAGAATTCCATGTGCACATATCTCCCGGCCAGCCAGGACTTGGTAGTGGAACCAGCAAGGGGTCAAGACATTCTGCAGCTGTCCTGTGAAGCTGTGCTTGTCTCACAGAAATTCAGCTTCCGTTCTTTACTCACTTGCCGTAGGGTGGTATAGCATATGCCCAGGAAGGTGGAATTTGGAACAGACATGTTAAGAAGTAGTGTGACTTGGAGACCTGCTTCACTGCTTTAGGCATTATTTTTTTCACCTGTAAAATGGAGATAAATACCAGACTGATGGTTTAGGTTTGTTTAGGTCAAATCAAATCACCCATGATGTCGCCTGGAACAGAATAACCACTAAAAAGCTGCTGGGATTAAAATGAGCACAGTGTATCACATGTAACTGTTGATTGCCACTCAACTATTATCGCTTGTCCACGAAGTAGCAGACAACAGTGTACAATCATAATGTCCACTCCACCAAAAGAAAAGCGAACACCATCGCTACTAGGCCACATAACCACATTTTTTTTTCCAACTGAAGTTTGTGTGTGAATTTCTACTAAATCAACTTAATGATGGTGTGAAAATAGTATTTTTTTCTTTCTTCCCTATAAGGTAGTCTAATAACAGAAAAGAGGCTAATAACAGAAATCTTACGTGTCATTATTTAGAACATTAATCAGTAAAGAAGAAGTCATTGGGTTGATGGGTCTCTAGAAAGCAGCATAATCAAAAGGCTCTTGGAAGTCAGCCATGCAAACACAAGTTCTCTTGCTGGCCTTAAAGGAAAAGGAGACTGCTAAAATATCCAGAAGAATACATTCAGAACCTGAAAATTAAACTTTCAAAAACTGACAAGTATCTATAAGCATGGTTTGTGTGGAAATTGTCTATGAAGAAGAAAGCACAAAAATGTTTGTCATGTTTCTTGGCTTGTTATGCTAAGTGAAGAAACAAATTTCTCAATTACATTCCATTTCAGGGCACTTTAATCATTAATTAGCACCACAGAAGTTACTTTTCTCCATTAAATTAGAATCATACATGCATTAAATATTGTAGTCCTCTCAGACACTGATAACTCACTCATCATCCAATCCTTCATTCTACAACTAAACAAAACTAAATGATATAAGATTCAAGTCATTTGCTCTTTCAGGAAGGGATTCATGAAGTGCTGGATACATGCTATATTGGGAAAGAGTTCTGCATGGGAAGCCAGAAGACCTGTTTTTGAATCTGCATTTCACCATCAGCGAGTCTGTGACCTTAACCCTGATGCTTCAATCTTTTAGCCTCAATTTACTTAACTCTAGAAGGCAAACAAATTATTCCTAGTTTGAGCACACATTATGAGGACAATATGAGATTTTCTCAAAACCCTTTACAAATTAGAAACGCTACACAGAAGAAGAACCATATTTCATAGTTTGAACTAATCATAGTTCATGGTTAACTAACTTCCACTTAGTTACATTTGAGAATATGATCTTAGTAGTTTAGGCAAAACTCACTCTTATAAGAGAATGAATTACAATCCAGAATTCCCTTTTTAAACTTAAATGCAGGACATAACTGATCCAGGCTTCCCTCATAAAGCACTTCTGTCTAATATCCAAGTCTTCTTAAGATCCACTGAAAGTTTGCTTTTGAGACTATAGTTAGAGAAAAAGTATCAGAGAAGTTTCCAAAAGTTAAAGGCAAAACCGTGGAATTAAATTTGGAATCCTAATTTTCCACTATCTCTTTATGTCTGTTAATTTCTCCAGTCCTTGGTTTCTTCACCTGCAAAGATGGAAGTAATGGTATTTTTAGACTCAATCATTCAATTTTTAGTAAAACTCTCAAATTATATAAATAAACCATCACGGTCCATTCAAAGGGGGGAACAAAACACCTACCAACGGAAACTATTCATGAGAAAGAACTGACGGCAGAAATACTTGACAAAGATTTTAAACACCTGTCTTACAGATGCTCAGAGAACTAAAGGAAGAGGAGGAGAATGTTAGAGGGAAGTGTGTAAGTAAAAGGAATGTGAATAAAGAGATAGAAAATCTGAAAACATAGGAGGTGAAAAGCATAAGTGCAATGAAACATCCACCAGATGGATTTGCTATAGTTTGGGTGCAGTCTGGGTGTCCCCCAGGGTCTTTCGATTAAGGCCTTTATCCTCATGGTGATGCTGTTGGGAGTTGGTGGGACCTCAGGGAGGTGGGGCCTAGTTGGAGGTGCTGAGGTCATGGGGGCATGAGGCAGTTTGTATGAGTCCCTGAGACACTTCTTGTGTAACTGCCTTTGGTCTCAGAAGGGGAGCAAGCCTGGCCTCACCTGTTCCCCTATTCTCTGCTCCCATCTGGGATGAGATGGTGAGCTCTACACACAGGTCCACCACTGTGTGCCGCCATCTGCAGCTCTCACCAGAGAGCCAACACATGGGACCTCCTGACCCTCCACTCTCAACCTCCAAGATGTGGCTAAGGAATGCTCCCACGCAGTCAGGGAGCCTCCTCAGGTATTTCACTGAGGCCACACAAAGCTGACTAATAAAGGATGAAAATGTAGAGTTGAACAGGCAGAAGAAAAAACAAGCAAACTTCAAGAGAAAACAATGAAATTATTGAGTCAGGAGATAGAAATAGAATAACTGAAGAAAAGTAACATACCCCAAGGAATCTATGTAACATGGTCCAACAGACACATTGTGGAGGTTACAGAGGAGGAGGAGAGAAGAAATAATGTCGACACTTTCCAAATTTGATGAAAAACATGAATTAAATTGTCCAAGAACCTTGAAGAACTCTAAGTAAGATGAATTCAAAGTGGTATACATCAAGACTTAATATAAATGAATCTTTCAAATGATAAAGAAAATCATAAAGTAGATGAGATGAAACTTATCACATATAAGGGATCTTCAAAAAATCACCAGCAGATTTATCCTCAGAAACTTTAGAGGATAGGAGGAAAGTGTATGATCTATTCAAAGTTCTAAAAAGAAAAAAAAAAAAAATCTGTCAGCCAAGAATACTTTATCTGGCAAAACTGCCTTCGAAAGTGAGGGAGAAATTAAGACATTCCCAGAAAAATCAAAACTGAAAGAGTTCACTGCACTAGATCAGCACTGCAGGCAAGGCTCAAGAGAGTCCTGCAGTGAGAAATAAAACAAACCAACGAGGAACTAGACAATAACTCAAAGCAGTAGGAGGAAATCAAAGTCTCAATAAAGATGAATAAATGGGCAACTACCAAGGCTAGCATACCTGTAACAAAGGAGTATAATTCCACATTCTACTCTCTACAGAATTTAAGGGACTAATGTATTTAAAATGATGACTAGGTCACTTTGGAGCACAAATGTATAACAAAGTAATTCTGTGCACCCACAGTCAAAAGAGGTGCAGTAGTTGAGGGGCACAGACTTTTTCTGTTATTGAAGTTAAGATGGTATAAAATTCAATTCAAATTAAAGTGTCAAAATCGTGGGATGTGAAATGTCATCCCCATGGTGGTAACAAATTAAATAGTTATAGGATATATACAAAAGAAATAGAGGAAAAACCTTCAAACATATCACCACACAAATCAAAATAACCCAAAAGAAAACAGTAGTGTAGGAGGAGAGGTTAAAAGAGAAAGCTATATTTCATATTTCAAAATGAAGAGTGAAATGACTCAAGTAAATATCATTTTTTCAGTAATCACTTTATACATCAATGGATAAATTAACAAGCAAAAGAGATTGGCAGTTCATACAAATAGAAACCAAAAGAGAGCAGGGGCAGGGGTAGTGGTTAGACCAATAACTGACAAAATGTAAAATGTGAAATGGTATCGCCACTGTGGAAAATAAAAAAATAGAATTGCCCTATGATTCAGCAATTGTACTTTGGGTCTAAAATCCAAAAAATGAAAGAAAGTTCTCAAAAGGCTATCTGTATACCCAGGCTCACATCAGTGTTATTCACAGTAGCTAAAATATGGGAGCAATCCAGGGTCCAAGAGAATAAACAAAATGTCATAAATACATTTTAATTTTTTTATGGTGCTGGGATTGAACCCAGAGCCTCACACATGGTAGGCAAGTGCTTACCACTGAACTCATCGTTAGCCCGTGGCAGAAACACGTAAGGAATATTATTCAACTATGAAAAGTCATGATAGAGATTTTTGGCCAAAAGTCAAAAATAGTTATCATCTGACACTTAGAAAACATTTGCCAAACCCTGCTCTATTAATCCAAACTCATTTATGAATATATATGGAAAAAGGACACAAAGGAAGAAAACTGATTATCAATAGCTACAGTAAAAAAAAATCCATACAATTCAATATTCACTATGATTTATTAAAATGTTAGCAAATTTGAAATGGAGAGGAATTTCCTTAACTTAATAAAGTTCTCTTTAAATAACAACTGTAGCCATTAAAACTTTATAGTGAAATTTGGAGAAGCAGTCTCTTAAACTAAAAAATAAACAAAAAATAAAAAACATCGCTTATTGTTATAATTTTAACATTGGATATTCTCACCAGTATAATAAGAGAAGAAAAATTAATAAAGGGTATAGGGTTGGAACAGAAGAAACCAAAACGGCATTAGCTCCTGATTCTACTATTATTTACATTTTAAAACCAAAATGGTCTGAGACAAATTACTGTGTTTAATAAAAGTGTTTGGCAAAAAAACTGTAAATAACATCAATGTTCATAAAAGATAAATTTCCTTTTCATATGCCAGTAAGTTAAAAAATGTGATGGTTGAAAAAGAACATTATGCTTAGTAAAACGAGCCAGACCCCAAAAGATTGCACACTGTTTGATTCTTTTTTTATGGAATCCTGAAACAGGGGAACCTAATCTCCAGTGACAGGAAGTGAATCAGTGGTCTCCTGGGATTGGGAAGGAGGACTTTGGAGAAACTGGGCAGTGCAGCACTTTCTGGGGTGACAGGGGTGTTTTGCAGTGTGATCGTGGTGGTGGTCAGAGGATTGTACAAACTTGTCACAATTCATCAAAATGCACATATAAACTTGGTGTGTTCCATTATATGTAAATTATCCCTCAATAAACTTAAGAAGAAAAAAAGATAAAAATGTCTTAAAAAGACAAGATTTATATATCTTAAGATTTATATATCTTAAGGTTTATATATCTTTCATATATCTGTTGATTGTTTATAGATGTTCTTCTGTGAAGTGTCTGCTCACCCTTAGCCCATTTGTTGATTGAGTTACTTGTCTTCTTGGTGTAAAGTTTTTTGAGTTCTTTATAGATTCTGGAAATTAGTACTCTATCTGAAGTATGTGTAGCAAAGATTTTCTCCCACTCTGTAGGCTCTCTCTTCACATTGCTGATAGTTTCCTTTGCTGAGAAAAAGCTTTTTAGTTTGAATCTATCCCAATTATTGATTCTTGCTTTTATTTCTTGTGCTTTGGGAGTCATGTTAAGGAAGTATGGTCCTAAGCCAACATATTGAAGATTTGGACTTACTTTTTCTTCTATAAGGTGCAGGGTCTCTGGTCTGATTCTAAGGTCCTTGATCCATTATGAGTTTTGTGCAGGGTGAGAGATAGGGGTTTAGTTTCATTCTGCTGCATATGGATTTCCAGTTTTCCCAGCACCATTTGTTGAAGAGGCTATCTTTTCTCCATTGTATGTTTTTGACACCCTTGTCTAGTATGAGTAAATGTATTTATTTGGGTTTGTCTCTGTGTCCTCTATTCTGTACCATTAATCTGCCTGTCTATTTTGGTGCCAATACCATGCCATTTTTGTTACTATTGCTTTGTAGTATAGTTGAAGTTCTGGTATTGTGATACCCCCTGCTTCATTCTTCCTGCTAAGTATTGCTTTAGCTATTCTGGGTTCTTATTTTTCCAGATGAATTTCATGATTGCTTGCTCTACTTCTATGAGAAATGTCATTGGGATTTTAATTGGAATTGCATTAAATTTGTATAGCACTTTTGGTAGTAGGGCCATTTTGACAATATTAATTCTACCTATCCAAGAACATGGGAGATCTTTCCATCTTCTAAGGTTTTCTTTAATTTCTTTCTTTAGTGTTCTGTAGTTCTCATTGTAGAGGTCTTTCACCTCTTTTGTTAGATTGATTCCCAAGTATTTTATTTTTTTTGAGGCTATTGTGAATGGGGTAGTTTTCCTAAGTTCTCTTTCAGAGGATTCATCACTTATGAATAAAAATGCATTAGATTTATGAGCAGTGATTTTATATTCTGCTACTTTACTGAATTCATTTATGAGTTCTAGAAGTTTTCTGGTGGAATTTTTTGGCTCCTCTAAATACAGAATCATGTCATTGGCAAATAGGGGTGGAAGGGTGGGGAGAAGGAAAAATAACAGAATGAGACAAACATCATTACCCTATGTACATGTATGATTACACAAATGGTATGATTCTACTTCATGTGCAACCAGAGAAACAAGTTGTACCCCATTTGTTTACAATGAATCAAAATAAATAAATTATATATAAAAAGATTTGTATCTTTTTAAGATGTCTTAAAAAGATAAGATTTATACATCTTAAAAAAAGCCTTAAACTTTAGAAGAAGAAAGATATGAAAGAGATTGAAAATAGAGCTATAAATATTAATAATGCATAAGAAAAGTCAACAGTATGAAGATGTTTGTTCTCATCAAACTGATGTAACATTCAATACAATTTTATTCCAACTTTCAAGAGATGTTTTGCTGAAATTCACAAAATAATTATACAATATATATAGAAAAGGGAAATGCCAGGAAACGCATCAACAAGAACAGTCATGATTGTCTGGAAAAGAAAACTGTCAGGGGAATGCCCATCCAGACATCTAGTTGAATTCTGAAGTCATGTCAGTGAATACCTTGTTGTATCAATGTGGAAACAAATAGAAACATGGAATAGAATAGAAAACCCAGAAACTACCCAAATAGAAGGTGGCAATACTGTGCTAAAGCTGGTTTGAACCAGGTTTTGACAGTTCCTGGTTAAATGCTTTAAGAATTTACAATTCCAGGCTGGGGATGGGGCTCAATGTTAGAGTGCTTGCCTAGCATGTGGGAGGCACCAGGTTCAATCCTTAGTGCCACATAAACAAACAAACAAAGGTATTGTGTTCATCTACAACTAAAAAAAAATTTAAAAGATTTACAACTCCATTGTTAATATGGCCATCACGAAAGAGTGAATTATGCAAACTTATAATTAAGTAAATTATGTGAATAACAGAAGTAATAAATATTTAAAACTCATCATTATCCAATGATTTAGCTAAAGTCCATGCCCTTGAGGCTATATCTGCCCTTGTATCTGCATGGTAGAAACACCATATACTGTATGTTACTACACATCTGTTAGGATTTAGACATGAGCTGGCCCCGTGTGAGATAGCACAAGAATTTTCAGAGGTGAAACAATTAGATTATGAGCCCTAATCAGTAGATAAGTTCACTGATGGATTAACTGTGCAAGGAGGTAGAGTGTGGCTGGAGAAAGAAGGTCACTAGGATGTGACTGTGGGGTTTATATTTTGTCCCTGGTGAGCAGAGCTCTTTCTCTGCTTCATGCCCTCATGTTCTGAGCTGCTATCCTCTGCTACATCATTCTGCCTTATTTCCTGCCTCACCTGGGGCCCAGGGCTATGGAGTCTGCCCACTGTGGACTGAACTTCTGATGTTGTAAGTGAAAATAAACTTTTCTTCCTCTATGTTGTTCTTGTCAGGTCTTTTGAGCACAGTGACAAAAAACAAACAAACAAACAAAAAGTGAAACAAACAAACAAAAAAACCTCCACTAATTCCTCTTTTCCCAACCCTGTATCCTGAAATGCTATGTCATTAGTTGGTCGATTGTTTTATATATTTTCTAGACTTAACAGTGTTATGGAAAACACATTAACAATGCAAATTAGACTTAAAACTGTTTTGTCTGTGTCCATATGTATATGGTCATTACATTGTGAGTAGTACAAAAGAACTGAGGAACTATTCTACCAGTAACCAAGAGTTATTATCTGATTGAACTAAGTAGTCAGTAGTCACCAATGGGACTGACAAATGTCATATTCTGACACATAGTGCATCATTTCACTTTTGTGTTACATGTAAACAAAAAACCAGCATCCAACATACCTACTACATTTATTCATCAATTACAACCCATAGATTGGCTTCTGACACAAGACTCAGCAAAAGTCAATAAAAGCATGCCATGATAATCAATTATGTAAAATTTGCCATAAATAATATTGTGCAAAACAGATAACAAAAGCACATATATTTCACTGTTCATCTCATTCCACTGTGTAACACAGTCATTCCACGTCAATCAACAACCGACTAGTTTTTAGTTGTGATATTTTAAAGCAGTATTGGCATGAAGCGTTCCATAAATTTCTCTCAGTGTGGATGAACAATAAGTCCATTGGTCAAATGGTTGTGTCCACCTGACACTATACCTTGTTCTAGCCCCCTCCTAGTGATCCCAGATCCTGGGATGTCCAGCCCAAGTGGTCCCTCGCCCAATTATAGAGACTGCAAGTATCTCCTCCTGGGTCTGTCCTCCAGCACCAAGTTATGCCATTATCAGTGCATCTCTAAGTCTGAGGTATAACCAAGGGCAGATATCTGTGAAGACTGAAGATGGGTCAAGATATGCAGGTCATGATACCCAGTTACGTGTGCAATTTTCCTGATAGTACAGGGCAGGGTGTGGGGCAGGGAAAGAATCCATGAGTTGCCAAGAAGCCTAAAATTCTGAGTCCAAACTTGGCCTTCCACTTATTATGAAGATATATTTCTCAAGGCTAGTGCATATACTTCATAAGCCTGGAATACCTGTTAAACATTTATTTCATGGTAGATGGACCTCGGTTTCTACTCTTGTTATGGGCTCTGTTTTGCTGCTATTCGAGGTATTGAAATATGGCATAATAAAATATTTCTTAAAGAAAAAATACGGTAGGTATGCATATGTTCTATGACCTGTTCTCAGGCAATCCTTGAAATTTTACAGCAAAAAATTCAATAAAGGCAACAATAATAGGTGTATGAAATTGTTTTTAATGATTTAGCTAAAAAAAATGCTACAGGATACAAGCCTTCTTAAAATGTATACTTATCTGAGCTAAGATATTTGCCTGGGAAAATATCACTAAATGGCTCAAAACTACCAGGGCAGTCATAGAAACGTGTTAGGTGAGGAATTGGAGGCAATATGAAGAGAAAGTATTTTGAAAAGTTTAACTAAAAAGCACTGGTAAGAAATGGCATAGTTGGAAGGGCATAGTTTTATGAGTCAAAAGAGATGATTGCTTTTTCACTTAAGGAATACTTCCTTTTGTTTAAAGTGAGAATAAACTGGTAGAGAATTAGACATAGTACAGAGAGGGAAAAGGGAAACAGAGGGGGAGGAACAAAAAGAAAATGTGAATAATTTTATTTGAAATGCAAATAATAAGATTAATCTTTTCCTTTATATTTTAATCCTTGTTTGCTATGATTTTACATAGGGTACTTCCTAGATATTGCAGGTAACCTTCACTTTATTTCCAAAACTTTGGAAACTTGGAACTCTATTATCAACTTAAATGCCCACACATATGCTAAAGTCACAGGTTTAAAGGGACTTAGAGGAGATTGGTCTGTTTGACAGCACAGGGGTACAGTGAGAATCAAATCTTCGCAAAGCTAAGATTCAGCCTATAAACAAGAAATGAAAATTTTCCTAATACTGCCCTTCAAGGATGTGTATGAATGAGCATTATATATACTGTCTCTATCAAACAGTCACAACTCCTATAAACATTTTATCATAAGGTCAAATCTGCATTTGAAATTTAAGATGTGATTTTTTTAAAACACACTCACAAAATACTCTAGAATTAAAGACGACATCGCTATTTACAGTAAAGTTGTACCAAGAACATAGTTTAACAGAAGAAATATGTATAATATTTAAAATTATTATTTTCAAACATAGTTCTCATTTGATTTGTTGTTGTCTTTAATACCCAACTTATTATATAGTGTAAAAACACCCAAACTATTAAATAATGTCATAGTATTTATTATTATATAACCTTATAACATTGTCATAATTGTAATGTTATTACATTAAACTCTTTCCAGCACAAAGTTGGAAGGGAAACAGCTAAGCAAAGATGGCAGCCTGTGGTGCCATCATACCAAAGCTGGCAATGCTCAAAAAGGTGGACCATCCTAGAAGAAATCATTGTTGGCCAACATATCTCAGGTAGAGAGAACTGCTGAATTTATTAAATGGGGGACACAAAATAAGCTGAACATAAATGCAGAATCAGACTTGTGATTTAAAACATATAAAGTTTTAATGAATTACTCAATGGTTTTCCATTAAACCAATATGTGTGCTTCCAAGGGCTTACAATGGAAATGAATCATTAATGATATGGCTTTATAAGACCATTTCAGGACAGAGAAAAGCCGAAGAATTCACCCATTCAAGGTAAGTAAAATCAAAGCCTAATGTTTACCAATTTCTAATTGGTTCTCTAATCTTACCCTTAGTCTTTTTTCCCACTGCTGTGTCTCACACGATCCTCTGAATAATGTTTTCAAAAAAACACAAACAAACAAAGGAAGATTTCAGGGAAAATGTCTTGAGGGTACTCATAATGTGGGCTCCTTATTAATATACTTGAAAGGTACTGCTTATAATCATGATTGTTAATAAATGACTGGTTTAGTGTTGGTATTATGGTTTATTGCTAATACCCTACTTTATGCATAGCAATTCACAAAGATTGCAAATTCATACATGCAGGCAATTGAGGTTATTCCTTTGAGTGATGTCAGCACACAGTCCAATGCCAGGCACAGAACTGGTGATTGTGCTTTGCAAATACAAGCTTCAGAAGCTGCTGACACTGAATAGGAAACAAATGACTACCTTCAAGGCTCTGTTCAATAAATGGTAACAGTTCATCAACCTTGAACTTCAGAATCTCTTACCTTTGTCTGCTGTCCTTTCCACAGACGTTCTTTGAGAACTCAAATTCTTCCTATACCTTAGACCTAAATGAAGTCTGCTACCTTGACATTAATGATTGCTATAGAACATCTGACATTTCTATTACTGGGCCATACACCTTCTAATCGACAAATAAATGCCTATCCTTATTGAGTTAGAAAGCTAAACACATAAAAATCAAACTGATCAGCTGTTAGAAAAACAGTAAATAAAACCGCTATCCTCCAAGAAATTTGTCCCTATCTATTTGTGTTTCTTTATGCTACCTATTATGAATTCTTAAATAGGTGATGAAATAAAGGAAACACAGTGTTTTCCATTTCATGAGGCAGTATATTGTCATAGAAGGGGTAAGACTGACCTCAGTCTGCTAACTCATCTGTAGAATGTCCCTTCTTTGTAAAATGTGATAATTACCTGCCTTAAAGGCTTTTGTGTTATTCCATAAAATCACTTAGCATGGTATCTGAAAGTCATTCAATAAATGATATTCATTATAGTTCTTTATATTTTCATCAGTTAAGAAATGGAATTATAGTGCAGAACGACTGCGGAATAGTTACTTAACTTCCTAGGAAAAGGATTGGTCATGTCAGACTGAAGAAGTCTGAGGAACAAAGCCTGAAGTAGTTATTATTGTTTTCATAATGAAAAAAAAAGGAGGGTGTGAAATCCCACCAAAGCCGCCTCCCAACCCTTGACTATTCCCTGGAGAAATGTGTGGATTCTTTAAAAACAGGCCTCCAGGTACCTGTAAAGACAACTGTGCTGCTCAGAACACAGTTTAGTCTATTCCTAGGAAGTAAGTAATGACATCCCCTGGGCTTACCATTCTGAAATGTGTTCAACAGGCAAAATGCAGATTGTGGCAAGAGACCGTAGCCAACGTGCTTGGATAAAAGTCTGGGCTTATCTCTGGGTGAAGTTGGTGAACAGAAGGGGCTTCACCACTTAAAGTGGTGGCGAAGGCCATAGTAGCCAGCCTTCCCGTACCTCTCCATCAACTCAGTCCTGTCTCCCGGAATCCACACGAAGGAAGCCTGCAGGAGATCTCAATGTTTAAGGCGAAAAAAGGTCATTTCTGTTTTCTCAACACAGCAAAACTGTTCGGATGATATTTATACTGAACACCACGTATTTTCCCCTTAGTAGAAAAGCCTGCTATTATTACAGCTGAAAGCAATAACTCTCAAACGAGGAACCATTTCCAAATCAAGAACTTGTGATAATCATGCTGCCTGGATGCCTGGCTACGCTTTTCTATTTGTTTGCTTATTTTACAGGCACAGGCATCCCTTAAAGGTCAAATGTATATGAAGACATATTTATTTAGCAAGTCTTCAGCTGCCCTTACTCCTAGTACCAAAATATCCAAATCTTATAAAAGTTTAGGACAGATTATTTGTTTTAGTAGCTTGGGGACTTTCCACTTCAGTTTATCTGAACCTTAACTAATATCCAAATGAAATCCAAAGGGAAAGGTCCTTGGGGATTTGCTGTCTTTTTTCTCCCTGCTTTGTATTTTGAAAAGTGTTACCAAAAAAAATCACCACATGTCCGCCCCCCGCCCCCCGCCCCTGTTGTTTACATATACCAGTATCCCTGGGTGTCTATGGGGATTGGTTTCAGGGTACTCCTTGGATCTCAAAATCTGTGGGTGCTCATCACTAATATACAATGGCACTGCATTTGCACAGCATCTCTGTGATCCTCCTGTGTACTTTAAGTCATCTCTAGATTACTTATAATACCTGAAACAAAGTAAATCATTGATACACTGTACTATTTAGGGAATAATGACAAAGAAATATCAATACATTTTTTCCAAACATTATAGATCTGTGGTTGATTGATTCTGACTGTGGAAGCTGCCCACAGGGAAGAATGACTGCCTACATGGTTGTGTGTAGACCATAAACACATCCTTTCAATCTGATTTACTTGAGTTACTTGTAGAACTTGTGACTCTAAGCCCCTAAAATATTTCAGCATATACTCTCTATGAAGGGTCTATCCCACATCATGTCCATACAATTAATGCAAAAAATTATCAAGGATTAAATGTGATTATTAACTTTAAGTTCACATTGACGTCTCCTCATCAATTCAACAATATTCTATAAAGTTGGGGATTTTTGTCTTATTTTTGAATGCAGAATCTGATCAAAGGTCCTTTATTGTACAACACTTTGCTGACTTCTTTTGTCTTTCACAATATATTTTTAAGGACTCTACTGCAATTATTTTGCATAACGTTCCTCCACTTGGAATTGTAAATTGTAAGTTCTCTCACACTTAGATTCAGGCTTAGGCTGCACATCTTTGGCAGGTAGACATACAGTTAACATTGTGGAACACTGTCTTATGTCTGGTTTTATGTAATGACTTGGCCTCAACTTTCTATACACTTTTTCTCACTCATTCTAACAGCACCATATGCAAGAGAGCAGGAAAGCACTGTTCAGTTTTTTGTTATTCAAATGTCCTGACCACTGGTCTGCAACACTTCTGGGCCTCAGAAGACCTATTTCCTCTCAAATCATGGTAGCTTTTCCAGTGGAATGGGTACAAAGATAATTCAAAAGAGGAATGGCTTAGGTGTTCAATGCCTATCCATTTTAAATGAGCAAACTCAGAGTAGCTGTGTCATGGAAGCTCAGAGGAATTCTACTTTTTCTACCTATTGGGTGCTGGAAGTACCAGGATTCTATCCAGGAGACATCAGAATATAAGGAGCAGGTGTTTCAGGAATCCAGAAAGGGAATGGAAGTGCATTTCCAAACATGCCTTTCATTACCAAGTGTGGTATTCACCAAAGCCTGGCAGATGTGTAGAACCCTCTGTGGCACATTATTTAAAGTTGTATCCAACCATGTCAGGAGAAGTACTTTCTCTCTAAGACTTTGAAGGTAGTAAAATCTTTATTCATTTAGAATAGCTTAGGTGCAGCTGGGACAAAGTTGAAGGTTTGGGAACGCATCCTAATTATTATTTGCTACCAAGATCTTAACTAATTATTGTTATCAATAAATGAGTTTTTTTTTACATAAATGGAAATTAGGATATATTGCTTTATTGAAAATATTAAGGAAAGGGACAATCATGTGCCATAACTTAAAGGGTAAAATGAAAATAATTCCATAGCGTACAATTAGGATATTCCTTAAAATCCAAATAGGACTCAAATAAAGGAATAAAGTGAACAATCAATACCCAGAAAAAATTCATTAAATATTGTATTTCAGTATTACAAAGTATAAACAAATTATAACCCAGTTTCTGCATATAATGATCTATATTGGTAGGATGCATGCAAAAATCATTTAAATGGTAAGACTTCATGTGACATTAACTAACCTGCATACAGGCTGAAAGGAGCTAGGAGGACATGCAGAATAAATGATGACACAGGCCATGGTCTGGACAGAACTAAGTCTAGGCTATTGGGCCCAGATGTAGTCATGAGCCAGGAAGACCAGGTGGTGCCAATAGGGAAAGGCAGAGATAATACCTAATCGTGATCTACACCTGAGGAGGACAGAACTGTGCTAGGCCAGCCAGCTATGGGAAGGCTGCTTTAACTTGCTGCATTTATACAACATTTAGGATCCAGTAAAAAAAAGCAAAGAGAAGTACAACACAGAGCCCAAGAAGAATCCCTGCATGCTGAAAAAAGAAACTAGGATAACTATCTAATTCATGATAACCTCAAAAAACAATTAGAAATAAATCTGTCCAAGGAGGTGAAAGACCTCAACAAGAGGAATGGTAAGATCTGACTCACTTTTTAAAGAGCTCATCTTGGTTGCTATGATGAGAACAGAATAAAGGGGTCAAGAGTGGAAGTACCAGATGCACCACTTGGGAGGTACATGATTCATGTGTGTTTCTCCCAAATTCATATGTTGGAACCTAATTCTCTGTATGATAGTATTCAGAGGTGGGGTCTTTAGGATGAAATTAATACCCTTGGAAAAGGACTCGAAGGGACCCATGAGGCCCCTCTGTCCTTCCATCTCTTCTGCAATTCGAGGACATGGGGTTCCTTCCCTGTTTGCCACTTCCCTTCTGGCAGACTCTGAAATGGACATTTCCTTGATCTTGGGCTTCTAGCATCCCAAACTGGGAGACAACAAATTTCTGTTCCTTTTAAGTAATTTAGTCTCAGGTATTTTATTAAAAATAGACTAAGCACAAAAATAGAAGACTGGGGCAATGATCCAGATGGCAGAGGATGGTCATTAAGATCAGAGTGGGAGCAACAGATGGAATAAGAAGAGGCCTGGCTCTACACGTATTTTGAAGGTAGGACTGACAGGATTTGCATTTTTCATGATGGCTTTGGGGCCACACTGTGAAGTCTTGACTTCTCAACTAGACTGTGACTTCCTTGTGGTCAGGGTCCACCGGTTTCTCTAGGGATTTGTCCAGCATTGTCCCCAGTCCACAGCAGATGCTGTTTGGAGCATCCTTGATCATTTGATACAAAGGAACAACAGTGTCCAGAGCCCTAACAGAGTCTTGCAAATTATGATTTCAGAACACTTGCCATTTGAATCGATGAGCAAGTATGTGACAAGACATTTTCTGGGACAATTACCAATCTTTATTCCTTGCCAAAAGCCCGACAGTACATCACTTTACTGCTGTAATTTTAGCTACATTCAAATATTCCAATACTGTATTATTAAGCACTGGGCAATTTTTATGACATAAACTTGACATAATATGCTCTTCTGGTTTGAAAACAAATAAACAAAACCCCAAAGAGAAAGATGTAATTTGGAGAATTCATGCAAATAGAACTAAGAATAAAAACACATTAGATTATTGGCTTGGGTTCATTTAAATGAAAGAGGAAAAATAATTCTTTTCTTCTGAGGACAATGTCTCAGAGATTTGCAAATGGTTAGGAGATAGGGTAACTGTTTGTTCATTCCCTGAAGCAAAAAGTGGATACTTCAGTATCAAGATGTCAGGCGATGTGGTGTTTGGCATCAGCAACTAAGTGTCAACACTCAAGTTCAGCTCCTTGGCTACCAAAGTTTGTAACTTCTTGCTATAGTAATTGAAAGTTTATTCCAGTCACGAATTTTTCGGGTAAAGGAAGTAGAAGAGTCGGGAAAATCAGGCTAAGACTTTCCCTTTGCACCTGCTAAGATTTATTGGGAAACAAACCTTGTTGTACAGGTTTGTGCCTCTGTCCTCTTAGCTGAGAACTGGAGCCAGGTCAGAGGTCTGATTCCTTTCCATCTCTAAAGATGAGATGCTGGTGTGGACACTGCTGTGAGAAGTGTCAGAAAAAAATGAACAGTCCTGGAGTTCATCTTCTGCAGTCACATTTCTGTTCTTTTGAAGGGACCTCGGGATAACTAGATGCCTTCCATGATCCAATGCCATGTCAACCCCGGCATAAAGAGATCTAGAATTATGGGAAAAACAGCAAGGACCAAAGTGTTTTAGATCTTGCTGGAAACTGCATTTCCCTGCTTGGCATGGCAACAGACAAAAAATAGTTGCCAGCAACTTTATGAAAAAAGTATAAGATAAAACAGTAAGAGGGAAATAAAGAGGATAATTCTGGAAATGGGACAGAAAATAAGGCAAGTGGGAGAGAAGTTGAAGGTAGTGAAGGAGAAGAGGTGATGAAGGAAAGGCAGACACTCAGAGGAGCAGAGCCCCACCCTGTCCTTGGCCATCAGTACATCCCAACAGTGGCCCAAACACCCTGGAAAACAGTGCACCTCCGTGTTTCAAGAAACTGCAAAACGATTCTGGGCATCCTTGCTGGCCTGACAGTACTCCCAAAACCAGATCAGATGAGAAAACATCCCCATGAACTACACCTTCCTTTCCTACCCTCTGTAGAATTTTCAATGCAAGCACTTAATACATATTTGCTGAAGGTGACTGAAGTGTAAATATTTTGATGCATAATTTAAAAGCAAGGTAGACCTTTATTTCACTTTTGGAAATTCTGAATCAGCAGGAAAAGCGGGACAGTCCTATGAGGAGGGCAGCAGGGAAAAATAGTGTGTCAGAAGAAATCAATGTCCATAGAAGCAGGTGGCCAGGTGATCCAGAAAACAAACTCAGTGCTGCGGCATGACAGACAGCCTCCCCACAAGAGGGGGAGCCAACAGGACATCGTCCCTGCACCACTGCCGCCCGTCCTCCTATGCACAGATCTACCTGAGAAATGCTCAATGAAACACATTTCTGTGAACTGGCTTCTGTGTATCTACAGTTCTACTAAAATCTCTGTTCTGGAGGAAGCAATATTGAGATAAGAATAATTTCTAATGGATCCAACCAGTAGTTTTAGTGTGGAAGGCTCTAGATGGTCATGGTCAGCCTTTCCTCCTGGTGACTGTTTAGTCTTTGGGACATTTTATGGAGCCCTATTGACACCCTGCAGCCCTCCCATCCCTATTTGTTTTGGATGCCTGTGCAGCAATAGAGCCACATCAATACCCCTGAGCAGGCCAGGGTGTCACGAGCATGGAATGAGTATATTCAAATTTCATTCAGCTGAGAAATATCAGATCTTTATCCTTTAGATTTTTCAAACACCCAGATGGTTTTCTTTACTGAACATGAGAGAACCCTATAACAAGATGTGTGCATGCACAGAGAGAATTAGTATCCAGGTAGTCTAGGAAAGTGATCTTGAGGTTGCTTTTATCAATAACAAAATATTAAATAACAATTTTTTAAAATAAATAACAAAATTGTTATTCTAAAATTAAATGTACATACTAAAAGGGAGTCCAACCTTGGAAACATGTGCATGGTAAAGCATATTAAGAATGTTGGCAAAATTTGTATATACTGATATTTTAGTATCTGAGAGTAGAATAAAATATCTGAAGGAGATTATTAGCTGTTTCCCTTTTAGAAATGAACTCTTAAGCTGGGCTTGGTGGCACACACCTGTAATCCCAGTGGCTTGGGAGACTGAGGCAGAAAGATCACAAGTTCAAAGTCAGCCTCAGCAAAAGTAAGGCACTAAGCAACTCAGTGAGCTTCTGTCTCTAAATAAAATAAAAAATAGGGCTGGGGATGTGGTTCAGTGGTCAAGTACCCCTGAGTTCAATCCCCAGTACTCCCCCAGAAAAGAAAAAACAAAGAAATGGACTCTTAAAGTGCTTGATTCTGTAATACTACATGACTACAGAAGATGTAGACTATTCCTGTACATGAACCTGGTTTTAAAAAATGAATTGCTCATGAGAAGCCATGGGGGTTGCTGGATAAGTGGGCATAAGGGATGAAGATGCATATAGTTAGAGTGGTGTGCATAGGGCCCCAGGGCACAGAGCATCTAGACACACTGGGATACATTCACAGAGACAGACTGATTTAACCAACTGCTATTGATCACAAACTTGCAATGTGTCGAGGACTCTATTACTCTATTTGTGGCGTTGAGAGGGAGATTAAAATACAAAATATAAACCCGGTCATTTAGCATCTCATCTTCCTAGTAGAAAAAACATTTCTAATTCATGCCATTATTTGAAAATATTGGTAAGATGTGAAAACAAATGTTTTGCCTGATTCCCACAGGAATTACAACCTGGCCTAGAAAAGCCTTGTAATCAATAGTTCTGCATTTTCCCTCCTTCCCTCCTTCCCTCCCTCCTTCCCTCCTTCCCTCCTTCCCTCCCTCCCTCCCTCCCTCCCTCCCTCCCTCCCTCCCTTCCTTCCTTCCTTCCTTCCTTCCTTCCTTCCTTCTTCCTTCCTTCCTTCCTTCCTTCCTTCTTTCCTTTCTCTCTCTTGTTTTTGTAATAATTAAGCATCATTGTTGCTCAAGTAGCACGTATAATGATATCAGAAAGGAAGCTCTATCTTAATAGATTTGGTATATTATCATTAGCTTAACAAATAGCTGTGAACCACTTCTGTTTGTGGACCACAGTACACAGCTGTGTGGAAAGGCAACTAAGGCCAAAGTCAGGGACATAATGGATGGAGCAGAAAGACCAGGAGATTGAGAGGAAGGTAAACTGGAGTAAGAAGGTGGGACAAGAGAAGACAAACCAGGGCAAGAGAGAGAATCCAAAAAGGATGTGGTTGGGTGGAATAAAGGTGTGGGGCCAAGGTCCTGCAGCAACAGAGACTGTGGACCAGGCTGAGCCACCCGGGTTCTGAGTAAATGATGGGGCATGAGCCATGTTTGCATGAACTCAATGTTCCAGAAGATGCTCAGTTAACCAAAGGCTTGGGTTTTCCTATGCCCAGCTGGCTCTCCACCATGATGCCTCAACATGTTGAGGGTCCCCACATTCATATCATTAGCTCAGCCATTTCCTCCGAGAACCCGTTCCACACATTCAGTTCCCTACTCCTGCCTGACATCCCGTGACTGGATCCATCTCCTCCACCCCAGATCCTTCCTTCCTACCAGCCCTGGGTACATGGAGTACCTTCCGCCCATGACTCATGTCAATCATCTAGAAGAACTCTTCCTCTTCCACTTCTCCCTTTTCCCCAGCAGCAGATCCTTCAATTTTACCTCGAACCTTTCCATCCCTGGCCTTCTTGACCTCCACAACCTTAGTAGGATTTTCCATCATTCTTTTTTTTTCTTTATGCATGTTTATTTTGCTCTTCAAATACAGAATATAGAAGCCAAATATCCGCACTGTTAAACAAATTGCACACCATGAATCACTCAAAGTGTTTGCTGAAAATTTGTTACTTTGAGAGTTGATCATGGTATCTGATCACAAAGACCGTCCTGAGATGGTCTTAACTTCAATGGTATTAAATTTTTTAAAATTATTATTATTTTTATTTAGCTTTTAATTTTTTACAGACTGGATTTTGATTCATTGTACACAAATGGGGTACCTCATTTTGTTTCTATTGTACACAGTGTAGATTCACACCATTCGTGTAATCATACATGCACATAGGATAATGTGTCTGTCTCATGCCACCATTTTTCATACCCCCTCCCTCTCATTTCCTTCTACATATTCTAAAATCCCCCCATTATTCTCTCATTTCCGACTCCCAACCCCCATTATATATCATTCTCCACTTATCAGGGAATACATTCAGCCTTTGGTTTTTTGGGCTTGGCTTATTTCACTTAGCATGATATTCTCCAATTCCATCCATTTATTTGCAAATGCTATAATATTATTCTTCTTTATGGCTGAATAGTGTCCCATTGTGTATATATACCACAGTTTCTTTTTCCATTCATCTGCTGAAGGGCATCTAGGTTGGTTCCACAATCTAGTTATTGTGAACTGAGCTGCTATAAACGTTGATGTGGCTGTGTTTCTGTAGTTTGCTGACTTTAGGTCCTTGGGTATAAACTGAGGAGTGGGATAACTGGGTCAAAAGGTGGGTCAGTTCCAAGTTTCCTTAGGATTCTCCATACTGCTTTCCAGAGTGGCTGCACCAAGTTGCAACTCCACCAGCAACATAAGTGTACCTTTTCCCCCACATCCACACCAACGTCTATTATTGTTTGTGTTCTTGATAAAAGCCATTCTAATTGCAGAAAGATGAAATCTTAGAGTTGTTTTAATTTACATTTCTGTAATTAATAGAGATGTTGAACACTTTTTCATATATTTATTAATCGCCCGTATATTTTCTTTTGTAAAGTGTCTGTCCAGTTCCTTGACCCATTTGTTGATTGGGTTCTTTGTATTTTTGGTGTAAATTTTGTAAGTTCTTTATAAATTTTGGAGATCAGTGCTCTATCTGAAGTGCGTGTGGAAAAGATTTTCTCTCACTCTGTAGGCTTTCTCTTCACATTCTTGATTATATCCTTTGCTGAGAAAAAGCTTTTTAGTTTGAGTCCATCCCATTGACTGATTCTTGCTTTGATCTCTTGTGCTTTGGGAGTCTTGTTGAGGAAGTCTGATCCTAAGCCAACATGATGAAGATTCAGGCCTACTTTGTCTTCTATTAGGTGCAGGGTCTCTGGTCTAATTCCTGTGTCTTTGATCCATTTTGAGTTGAGTTTTGTGCAGGGAGAGAGATAGAGGTTTAATTTCATTCTACTGCATATGGCTTTCCAGTTTTGCCAGCACCATTTGTTGAACAGGCTATCTTTTCTCCATTGTATGTTTTTGGCTCCTTTGTCTAGTATGAGGTGACTGTATTTATATGGTTTTGTCTCTGTGTCTTCTATTCTGTACCACTGGTCTGCCTATTTTGGTGCCAGTACCATGCTGTTTTTGTTACTATTGCTCTGTAGTATAGTTTAATGTCTGGTATTGTGATATCTCCTGATTCACTTTTTTAATTCAGATTGTTTTGGCTATTCCTTTTGATGAACTATTAAAACAAACCCTGAGTCACTTCCATTCTTTTGAGCCCCAACCCTTTCTCCACACATTGGATCTCACCCTCCCTTGATTACAATGCTCCAGATCCTGCTCTGTCTTCATTCCCACAAAGAACTTGCTCAGTGACTGAGTTCCACGCTGTCTTAGACCTCAGGGCCATCATATACTTCCCTCTGGAATGCTCCATAGAGACTTTAAATACCACAGTTTTAAAGAGTTTGCCTATGCTGGGGTGATTTCCTTATTTTCTACCTCAAACTCCCATGTTTTCCATCAAAATGAACATTTATTTATTATCATTTTTACTGTTAAAATATGATAGTTCCTGAGTGCAGTGGTGCACCCCTGTAATCCTAGTGGCTTGGGAGGCTGAGGCAGGAGATGGCGAGTTCATTGAGGAGGAGCCTCAGCAAAAGCAAGGCGTTACCATAAAGAATGATAAAATTATGGCATTTGCAGGCAAATGGATAAAACTGGAGAATATCATGCTAAGTGAGATAAGCCGATCTCAAAAAAACCAAAGGACGAATGATATCGCTAATAAGTGGAGGATGACATAGAATGGGGGGAGGGAGGTGTTAGCGTTAGGGTTAGGGTTAGGTTTAGGGTTGGGGTTAAAGAGGTTGGTAAGAATGGAGGAAGGAAGGACTGTATAGAGGGAAAAGAGGAGTGGGAGGGGAGGGGGGAAGGGAACAAAATAACAGAATGAATCAAACAACATTGCCCTATATAAATTTATGATTACACAAAGGGTATGCCTTGACTCCATGTACAGAGAAACAACATGTATCCCATTTGTTTACAATAAAAAAAAAAAAAAAAAAAAAAAAAAAAAGCAAGGCATTAGGCAACTCAGTGAGATCCTATCTCTAAATAAAATACAAAATAGGGCTGGGGATGTGGCTCAGTGATTCAGTACCCCAGAGTTCAATCTCTAGGACCCTTTCCCCAAAATATGATCTTTAATTGAACACATTAGATTGTGAGCTCTCTATGGGCAAGACCTATGTCTAACTTACTGTGGAGTCCCTACCATCTAATATACTGCCTGGAATGGAGAGGTGCCCCAGGATCCATTCAATCAATCAATATCCAACCATGTCAAAGTCTACTGGGAGTTGATTTATGTTATGAATTGTTTTCCTATCTTATACATATGGGACATCTATTCATATGATTACTTTGGTAATTAAAATAGAAGTGCTTTGTGATAATATTTCATTGTAGTCCCAAATTGTTATTTCTCTTCAATATTATGCCAATCCATCCTCCATAGCAGACTGTGAACTCTTCAAAGGCAAAGAACCAAGTCCTGAACTCACTCACTGAACGCATGACAAGCAGATACTGTTCTAGGCACTGCAGACTTGGAGTGTACTGTGTAGGTATGGTTCCCAATCTCAAGTGAGTATAGATTCCTCTCACATTCACCAATTTATCTACTTAGCAACCTTATAAAATAAACACTGTTTTAGTCAAAAGGAATATAACAGTAAAGAAAGAGAATTCCTGGCCCTTGTGAGCACATGCCTTTGTTTGAACTTCAGTGTGTACGTTACAGTCCATAGCCTCCAACATTGAAGCCACCAATACATAGCTACAGATTTGATGTCAAAATACATGATGTTGGAAAGAAGCTAAACAATTATGTTTATGAAAATTCAGTGCAATTCCCCTTCGAATCATACAAAATCAACAGAATGCAGAATCAAAGGACAGGGCAGCCCTGAAACTCTGGGTACCATAATTCTTTCCAGCCATTAAAACCAGATAAAAATTAACTGAATATTTTTTTGGTACCTACTCCACTTTACCAATATGAATAAATTGACTGTGCATAAGAATCTGGATTATGCCTAAGATAATTACTAGGGCTCAAAAGTGAGAGGAAAAAAGAATGCTTGGTTGAGAAACTAGGTAAGACAAGAGACCGACAAAGCCCCCGTCCTGTCCTTCAGGGACTCCAGTAACTGACACCACATTGCAGACATGTGATTTCACTCACCAAGCATTTTAAGTAGTTTAATATGTTGTACTGTGAAGTGACATAGAGCATTCAGGATTTAAAAAAAATAAATAAAAACATGCAGCCTTGTCTCCGGTAGGATTTGTTTTCTGCAAAAGGACAAAGCAGAAGAAGTGCAGTATGTTGTGACGGAACACTGCCAGCAGGAGATGGGAAATTGTCACAGGATTTGAATCTAATTCGTGGAATTGACACCACCTCATGGGGCTCTGCACCACCAGATGTTCCTGTAATCATCTCTCAGAATCATAGGTCAGATGGTAGACTTCACAGGAGCACCCTCAGGAAAGCTTCCCTATGGGGAAAGAAGTAGGCTACATAAGAGTTTCAGTGATTAACACTAAAAAAGAAAAAGCAATACAGAGTAATACCACTGAATTTATAAAGCCTTGAGCCCATGAATATCAAAGACAGTGAGGTCTTTGCCCTAATTCCTCATTGCCTTCCCCCACAAGGGAACCCCGAGATCCTGAAAGATCCAAGGATCTGCCAAGGTCCACATGTAAAGGAGCAGCACGAGGAAGATTTAAGAGATTTTTGGAGAGCTTGTCATTGTTCATCTTCAGTCCATGAACGCAATGCACTTGTTGAGTTGACATGTGGTCATTTTTCCCTAAGAAGACTGAGTTGGATATTATTATTACTATTACTACTACTACTATAATATTATCATCATTGTTTGGTGCTGGGGATTGAACCAGGTCCTCATACAGGTTAAGTACATACTCTCCCACTGAGTTACACCCCAACTCCCTAAAATTACATTAAAAAATATAATCTTAACTATTTTTGAATTAGAGTTATTGGACCCTTCAAAATTAGCACCTGTTTACTATCATCAAACTTCTGATCTCCACTCTACCAGAATATTTCTGACCTCATAAAATCTACAACACCTGTGATCTGTTGAAAAATTCTGAATATCTGCTGTGAAAAGTTAGAAGCTATTTTAGAAAGATGGTTTCTGTAATTGAACATTTAACATATAATATTGTGAAAGGTGGATTTATATCCAGACCCATAAACCATGGCCTTTCATCTAGATCAATCAAGGCTTTGCGAAGTTAATTTTATTTTTAGTTCCAAATTATTTTATGACTGTACAAAAAGCACCAATATGTTGGTTCCATCAGCAGAAGAACTCCACACAAACTTACATGATACTAAGTTTGTCAATATTATCAGATATTTCAAATGGAAAATAAGATCAGTTACAATAAATAATTGGTTTTCTTCATCTGCTTTGTAAAATCAAAGTAGATTTTTGAAAATTCATTCTGTTGAAGGTAAAGCACTTAACTTTATTGTGAATGCACATTGCAGTCCAAAAATTTAATAGCATAAATAAAACATGAAAATATTCACACAGAAATAGTTGCATCTTTTAATACTAAAAACTAAAATTAAAAATAACCTTTGCTGAGCAGAATTTACTCCAAATTTAATGGTTAGGTAAACAACTATAGAGAGTAATTTCTCAGTTAAAAGTATTTCGGTCTACAGAGAAAGGTGAATTGGAAATGTCATCAATTTCCAACTTGTTAACAAAATGCAACTTTGAAGATGACTGCACATAATTTTATTAAAAGAATAAGATGATGTGAATCTACCACAATAAATATTGTTTCATAAAATACCAGCGACTCAGTATGGAGGAAGTACGTGCAGAAAAAGCAGAATGAGAACACCCAGCAATGCAGATGCTGCTGCTCCCGGCTTCCAGCGCCCTTAGGAACCGGATGCTTCTCCATTTTGTTTCTGGGGAACCCTCAGATATTCCAGTGGCTCCATTGCTAACGGAGTTCATTTGAGTGGACGAGGCTTTTGCAAACCACAGAGCATCACTTGCTGTCTTTGCTTTTCCCGTGACCCTCAGGATGCTCCACAACACGGCCTTTGGTTCTCTGCCAGCACGTTCACAGTACAGTGACTCTTCACTCACCAGCCACTGTCCCCTCAGCCTGGAAGTCTTTAAGGCAAGAGCCACGTTGCTGCCATCTTCAGCTCAGTGGCCAGTGGGGAGTCATTCTTAGTGTGTACAGACAAGTGATTAAATGGACATCTCCTTTATGTGTACAATTACAGATGATGGTCCCCATTCCATGAGGCGTGTCTTAATACCCAGGATTTCATGTTACGTTCTTCTTCATGCATCTTTTATTGCATTTTGCTTTTCTATTGAATCACACCATTGATCACCATTTATCATGTTCCAACATTAGAAGTACTTTTTTCACACTTCTATCTCCTTGATTAAGCTGATAGTTTCTCTTAAGGTATTTAACTCCAGTATAAGCAACTAGTATATGTTCAACAAATATTTAATAACTAATTAATTAGTGTACACATTGTAAAAATTAAGTTTGGATGATGAGGATTCCCTGGGGCCAGAGGGAACTGCTATGAGCACAAGAGAAACTCTAGTCCCTTTGTGATGATAAATAGCTGGTAAATGTTGGGACTGAAGTACGTACACACAACTCTTTACATAAATCTGTTTTCCAAAGAAGGTCTAAATATTTATGTGACATGCCAACCTATATTTGATAACTTTTGACCCAGACACACAGGACAATAGATCTATGTGACTGCAAAGAATTTGGAAATCAAAGTCTCAGTCTCAGTGCAGACTCCATGAATCAAAAGCGTATTACCAACAGAAGTCATTTTTTTCTAATTTGGTCTCCAACTTAAGTCTGCAAAAAGCTCACAGACATCATTTACACTGACTCACACCCTTCCTTAATCTCTATCAAGTTATAACAAAAAGTAACTAACTAAAGCATTTATCCAATTCAGATTTGACAACACTTTCTTTGAAATAACAATTTGAGAATATCTTATGTACTAGATTTATGAAGGGAATCATCAACCCTGTACCCTCACTTCACGTGCAAGATAACAAGATATAACATACAGAGGGCATTTTGCAAACTAAATGCAGATCAGCAGCAATGGCACTGTAGAAAAAGTCCCATTGGAAAATAAATACAACTAAAGGTACCCAAAGGAAATCATGAACTGCCTATAAATTATTTAAGTATCAACCAAGTTTGTTTTTCTAAACATATTCTGTGAAACAACAAACTGCATAATAAAATGTGTAGATTTCACTCTATATGCAACTCATTGTTTCTGAGACACATTACTAAAACTTGGATTGGCATGACTGCACTGCAGAAGAAAGGACTAAATATGAAATGATAGTGTGTGAGTCACCCTAAGACCCACTTCTTTTCCTCTAGCATGACGGTCTCATATAAGCAACCACTGGCAGACTCCCCTATTATCATATTTGAGGACATGCAATTTGAATTATCTTAGTCTCCAAAATCAGAAAATTGGTTCCCCTAGAAGCCTACAATTACTTTGAAACAGCCCAGGATTAACAATGCACATATTATTGAATATGTCTACAGCAAAGAGCACTGTTGGCTTCAGTCTATCTATATTCTATTTGTATTATATTTTGAAAGGACGATTTTTAAACATATCATTTGAACCAAATGTATGGCCTCTTGAAGTCCTTTGAGTGAACTCATTATTTACATTTTAGTTCCACATCAAGAAGAGCCATTGGTATTATCAGTGAGAAGAAAATAGTCATGATAGAAGCAAAAACCCAATTTCCATCGTCCCTTTGTTAATTAAAATGGTGGAAAAGTCAAAATATCAACCTATGGTTAATTTTGGAATGAGCTTCCATTTTCCTGGAAAGCATGGTTTACCAGGTAAGCAAGGACAAGCTGAGAATACCTCTTGCCCACGCCGACCACAATAGGGTATTAGCATAACGGAGTATTGTAAGACAGCATATGTAGATTTTCATGGCCATTACATGAGATTTATTACAGGCTATACCTTATCACTTGCCCAGTACATTCAGCAAAAGATCAGTTAAGAAGATACTTCTGGTAGGGCCCCCTAGAGCAGGAAATTCCTACAGAATAGTAATATGCGCTCTAATATGCACTGTATTACTTAAGTCAGAATCTGCAGGTCAGATTAAAGGAACTGTAGTTTTAGTAAGTTTCCCCAGAGACCTCAGGACAGTCTGGTAGGGCTGGTTATTAATTCTGATTTCGGAACTGCTGACCTACTCTAGCTACAGGCCTTTTCTTCTCTTACTGGCCCATACCCTACAAAAAGTTGTTGAAGTCCTAAGCCACAGCACCCCAGAAGGTGATCCCTTATTTGGAAATAGGGTCAGTGCAGATGTAATAAGTTGAGCAGAGAAGAGGTCATACTTTTGAAGTAGGGTGGGCACCTTAGCCCAGGATGACAGGTCCTTGGAAGAAGAGGCAAGGAACTCAGGGAGGCTATAGATGACAGAGGAAGAGACTGGAGCCCTGTGGCTGCAAGCCAAGGAACACTAAGGATCGGGGGCCACCAGAAGCTGGAAAGAGGAAAGGCAGGGTGCTACCCTGAGGCTCGGAGGGAGCTTAGTCCTGCACAAGCCTCAAATTTGTACTTGTATCTTCCTGAACTATAAGGGAGAACAGGGCTGTAGTTTCAAGCCACCCTGATTACAGCACTTTGTGGTACTTTGTTTCAGCAACCCCAATTATATACAGCAGGAGAGAAGATTCAGGAAGTGAACTTGAAAGAAGTTCAAGGAGGACTAGACCGTGGACCTGTCTTGACTACCTGCCATAAGAGGACTCTCCCCAAACCTCACGCACACCCAGATGCCTTCTCACCTACCACAGTTACTTCCTTGTCCTGTAATGGATCAAAGTGTGCTCCAAGAACATCTGTGTCAGTCAATCCAGAGTACTTAATAAAACAAACAAAAATGCATGCTCCTGACTTCTACCTATGACCTAATATCTAAGCATCTCCTGCTGGAAGGGATCAGAATCTGCATAGTTAAGACCCCAAGGCTACCCCAGCATTTATAATTAGCTTGCAACCCCTGTCTAAAGGAACTGAGTTTGCTGATTAATTCGATTTAGTTAATTAAGTGTTATTTAAGCAACCCTTTGATTTTAACCTCTGTTATGGAAAATCATTCTACACTCAGTCCAAAGTCTTAAGCAACTGAATTCAATAATGCTAATTGTGAGTCACTGTATAACAAACATACTTGAGTTCTGTGGATCTTACAAAGAGTAAGAGAGACAAAGGAGGACAGAGAGAATTTTCTTTTAATTAGAGACAACCTCAGACTGTCAACTAGTATTTATCATCATTTCAAGTAAGACTAAGGAACAAAATGAAGTCTTCTGTATTGCAAAATATAATTGTAATTATACATTGGTAAAAATAAAAGGTTTTTAGATTAACTCTTAAGAGTCACTATTCTATCCCTGTGATTCTGAACCTTTTAAACTTATGAAATTTTTGTCATAATGTTCCCCCAACACCTAAAAACATATGCGAAATTTGTATGTGACTTAGCAAACTCAAGGTCAAATACACATGGCTTGTATTTACGTGATGGCTCCTGGGTTAGAATGTGGACTGATTCTACCGTGTTCTGAAAGCTATTATAGTTTCATGAAAATTCCTGATAACCCAGCTATTTTAAAACACAGTAAATATTATCCAGATCTTTTGGTGGTTTTTTTTTTTTTTTGGTTTTTTTTTTTTTTTTTTTTTTTTCCTAACAGGACTCCTTTCTTTTTCTTTGTTGGCACTGGAGATTGAACTCAGGGATGCTTAACCACTGAGCCACATCCCAAGCCTTTTTTAATAATTTCATTGATAGAAAAATTCTTGCCACATTGCTTAGGATCTCAGTAAATTGCTGAGGCTGACTTTGAACTTGCCATCCTCCTGCCTTAGCCTCCCAAGTGCTGGGATGACTAGCATGCACCACCGGGCCTGGGCTAGGACTCCCATCTACTGCCATTCCGTTGGCTTATATTCACATTTCCTATGTCCCTACTTCTGAGAGGCACATTAAAAATCAAGAACAGTGTGCTTTATCATTGCAACTTCCTATACTACTGTAGTGGCTGGGAATCAGCACCAAATTTTCCACTAAAACACAAGTGAGTAGTTCAGTCTCAAAGTGAACATTGTCTTCTAATCCTAATAGCAGGCTTGGAACATTGGCTGAATTCTGGAAAACGGCATTTCTTAAGTCTTAAGCTCTAGCCTGCTGGTTTTGGCAAAATCCAAAATAGCGTTGGTTTAAAAGTTGAAAGTCAGTTGCTTTGCTTATATTTAAGTATACTCATGGGAACAGAAAAAGGCAAAACTCTTACAAATCTGCTTTCAAAACAAGTTTAAATAATATACCAAAGAGAGATGCAAATGAGTTCCTGTGGTCACCTAATTAAGCGTTGTGTCTGTCAACTCTAGGAAGAATGTTATCACCTCCAGCACTCTGTCCTCACCCCCTCCACTCCAGTTTTTCTCCTTACCTTGAACCTAGAAGGTAGAAACAGTCTGTTAGGGGATCTGTCTCCCCATTCAACTTATCCCTAGAGGTGCTACACACCATGACCACATTCATCTCATAGCACTGTTCAATCTTATCATTCATTGCCTCAAAACCCTATGTTCAAATTTAAATATGATTCCTTGGCCAGACATTTAAGATCTTGCAAAGTGTCAGGAGGATGTGTCATTCACACACAGGATGTTATCTTCCTATATGAGTATCTTCTAGAACATTCTATCCTTGAATATAAATCTGAGGCTTTAGACTTTCTGCACCTTGCAGAATGATAATCCCTTACTCCTGGAATGCTTTCTTTATCAACTTTCACCTAACCAGAAAGGATCTGTTCCTGAAGCTCAACAGAAAAACTCAACTCCCCTAGAAATCACTCTAGTCCCCCAAAAGTCACCATTTCACACTTGGAAAGATCTTGAAAACATGGCACCACCTGCTTGGTGCTGAGTTACCTATGAGCGTCTCTTCATTGCCCTGCTTTGCTGTAAAAGTCTATTCATTCGGTCATTCAGCAGGAGTATTTACCAATCACCTACAACTACATGATAAACAAGGGTGATAGAAAATTGCTTTTGAATCCTTTATGTGATGAGGGTAAACTGGAATGGCAAAGCCTAGGTGAGCAGGGGCATTTAAGCTACCAAGAATGTGAGGGAAGGTTTCCTGAGAAGGATCCACCAACTGACCTGGCCACTTTGCCATGGAAGAAGGATGAGATTACAGGAAGTTGGAATTGACCAGCAGGTTTTCAATGCCCACCTCTGAATTTATCCAGATCTTATCATGATATAAATCAGCACTGAAGTCATTTGGAAAAGGAAACATCTGTGCTACTTATAAAGTACCACTTATAAAACAGATTAAGCATTCATTTAATAAGAGGGTTTCTTTAGAGGTCCAACAGATAAGAACATACCAAAAGCAATAACCTTAGAAAGACTGGGGACGTTGGGTGGATGATAGTGAGTTCGCACACGTAGACAGAGAATTTATAGAATAAGGAGAAACTGTAAAGAATAAGAATAGGCCACATCATGGACTTATTTATTTTAAATTCTATGTTGTGTCTGGAAAACCTACAGATTCAAAATAATCCCTTTCTTTCCCTTCAAGTCAATGTCTAACACTTGGAGGAGAAAAAAAGCACGTTGAATGGGTGCTTTAAAGCATGGCATGATCATTTATGTTTAAGAAATACTGAATTGTGTGAGCTTAGTTTCTGGGGCAGGACATGGATTAGTGCTTTCTGAAATGATGAAGGGACAGAAACAGCAGCTGAGCACACCACGCCATCCACATCCAGCAAAGCAGCACTTAATTCCCAGAGAGCAAGAGCATTGGGCCCGGAGCACTCAGGAAGACTTGGATAAGCTAGAAAAGCCCAAGAGGTGGCAAGCAGAGGCAAGAACTTGAGGTTTGGCCTGAGAATTTACCCTTTTATGCCATGACACAAATTTTTCAAGGACTTGTGCTCTGCAATTGCATCAGGCTTAGGTTCACATCTGGTGTTTCAAGGGACAGAGAAAGCAACTGCAGTCAGAAACAGTAGAACTCAACTCTGCAACCCTGGGCTCTTTATTAGTATAATCACTTTCTTGGCACTGGAGTAAAGAACTTGATCTCTGGGTTCAGACAGCAGAGGGTCGAATCCTAGCTCCAACTTGTGCTGTGTGATAATCTCTCTGCATATGATTCCTGAAATGTATAAGATGAAAATGATAAAACCTACTTCAGAGGATTTCTTGCAAGATAAGGAGATCATCCATATGGAGCACTCTGCATAATGACTGACACACAGTGAGAAATCCACAGGTCATGGATGTTTTGATGAATCAGTAAGAAATGATCCCAGTGATTCCCAAAGATGTGCAAGTACCCCGGTTCCTCTCCCAGTATTCAGTTAATGGACCTCAGACTTCTTCAGACTAACCAGGAAGGGCAACTGGTTCTCAAAAGGACTATTATTCAGAATTTATTCAGCCAAAGTTCTTCCCAGCACAGGGCTGTATTGCAACCTTGTAACAGAGAGTGGTGGGCCGAGAGACTCACAGCTTTAAACACTCTCTCCTCTTGAGACACTGCACACCCCCTGGCTTTTATTTCCTTCCAGCCTGGGTGTCCAGCGAGGGTCTGACATGTGGAGCGATTACTTTAGAACTGCGCAAGCCCCAAATGAAAGAGCCATAGATGAGAGGCAGACCGAGTTCATTTGCAAAGTTCAAGGTCAGCTTTCCTTTGTCTTTCTTATGGTTCTAAAAGTAAAACGTTATTAATCACAAGTCTAAAAAGAAATTCTCCTAATCCTGGTCTTTATGGAATTGGGTTAGACATGCAGGCAGCAATTTCTGTTTTTGTTTATTTTTGAGCAGGTCTGTTGCCTGTGCTTAAATCCTCTTGTTAAATCTCTCTGTTTTATAGCTAATCACATTTTTATAGCAGGCATGAAGCTCTCTACAAGGCCCTTGCTGAGCTGTTCCTGTAAATCAAAACCTTGCTCGGCTGTTCTTCTAGCTGGCAGGAGAGCAGGGTTAGTTTTACCATTTATGGTTGCAAAGTCCATCCAGATTTTTTTTTCCGGCTTCTTTTAGCTTTTTTTTTTTTTTTTTTCCCCCTCCTCTCAACCCCCTCCCCTGATCCTGCCTTAAAAATGTATATTCCAGGCTTAGCTAAAACATGTATGAATAGATTATTTCATTCCTTACCACAGTACATTAATAAAGGTGTCAAAATGACAGAGGATGCTTGGCTCATGTTTCCATGTCCCAGATCTAGTCCTCCAGGGTAGGCTGTAGCTGTTTGGAAAAAGATGATCTCTTGGGCTTCTGGAAACTGACCTCCAAGGTCTATTTAAAGTATTAACTCACCTTCCAGTGCAATATGTTTAACTGTACAGGATACTTAAACACACCTTGCCTTCTCAGGCCACTTAAACCTCTGTCATTACTGGTATGCCGCAGAAGACTGGGGACAGTGAGCCCTCTAGTGAGCCCTTTTGCCTATCTGAATTAATGCTGGTGTTAAATATTGTCCATCCACTTTGCTACAAGAACGAATTGGGGGGGGGGTGTAGCTCAGTGATAGAGCATGTGTGAGACTCTGGGTTCCATTCTCAGCACCAGGAAGAAAAAAATGTGGGGGGCTTACGGAAAGTCAAAAGAAGACACATAAATAAGCGTATTTTTAAAATAGCAATTTACAAAGAAAGTATGAAAATATAGAACCTGTCCAATATTTCCATAATAAAAGGACTCTACAGGCACCAGGGAACTTTATACCTGAGGAGAATTCAAGAGGAGAGGAGAGGAGAGGGAATGTCCAGATGGCCTCGGACCAAGAGTAAGTTCCACATCTGGTGGCTTCTTCTATCACCCATTCCAGATGAAAAATCACAGATGGCACTGCTCACAGGAGATTGGGAGATGCTTTCTGGCCCCATTTTAACTTACCAGAGGAAGACCCCACAAAAAGGGAGTACTACATATAAAGATCAACTTTTCCCATAGACCAGGTAGTTCTTCTGCCTAGGCAGGGAGATGGGTGAGGTGCTGGCTCATAAAGGTGAGTAAGACATTGTCACTGCCGGCCTTGGAGGCACCGTGAGCTCCACCTCTCCTCATTTCACCTGCTCGGCACCCTGCCTTCCTGGAGTGAACACATTCCCGCTCTGCCCAGTCACACTGGAGTTGTGCCATCAGGCAGAGGGAGTCACAAGTCCTCTCCACCCGCCCCCCATTTCTATCTCTCCTGAAGTCTATTGCGGCCTCACTTGCTCTCACTGCTTACAGCAAATGTGATACAGACTTCTCCAGCTTAGTAACTGCAGTAGAGAGAGAACTTGTGTTTTACACGATGCATGCATAACCACCCCAGAAGATCTGACCACCTGAGGTCACATAAAGGCTCCCAGAACATCTGGCCAGGTGCGGATCAAACCCTGCTTCCTAAGGCTGGGGGTAAAAAGAGTCTGTCATCAGAAGAAAAGGAATGAGAAAGTGGTCTATCTGCTCCAGTTATCCACAAGGGCATTAGAACAGGCTTAACAGTACCATGATGCTTACCAAAGAGCGAAGGATTAGAGGCAAGGAGAAATACTGAATGGATAGTTTAAAAAAAAAAAAAAATGATTTCATTTCTTCTTATTATTTTTTAATGTGGTGCTGAGGATCCAACCCAGTGCCTCACATGTGGTAGGCGAGCGCTCTACCACTGAGTCACAACCCCAGCCCTGAATGGATAGTTCTCACAAGATAAAAGAGTGACAAAGGATGAGGTGGGCCCTAGGTAGGTGTGTGTGTTGGCAGTCAATTTATGACAAAGACCCAGTCCTGGCTGACCGCTCAGATCTTAATAACCAGAGTTCACAATTACCAAGCTCTTTCCTAAGTAATTAAAGCGCATTAACTCAGCTACTCATTTAGGTACTCCTGTTGTCTCTACTTTACAGATGAGGTGACTGAGGTACAGAGAGTTTGAGCGGTTCATAGTTTCTTCCCATTAGGAAAGGAGCAAACCTGGATTCCAATCCACACAGCCTGATCCATGGATTCACACTGGTAAGTTCTGTGGCCGGGGCCTCTCCCGCTCCTGGCCAGCAGTCTCTGCCTACTCATGGTAGACTCTCAGCCACTGTAGACACTGTGCTATATGGGGATGCTCCCCCCAAAGTTCATGCTTTGGAAACTTAATCCTCAAAGTAATGGAGGTGACACCTTTGGGAGGACATTAGGATTGGATGAGGTCATGAGGGTGGGGCCCTGAGACAGCATGGTAGCTTAAAAGGAGAGCGAGACCTGACCAGCTGGCTTGCCACGAGATGCCCTGTGCCATGCTCTGTGCAGCAGGAGGCGCCCACTGATGCTGGCACCATGATCTCGCACCTCTCAGCCTCCAGAGCCCCACCCTAAAGAAACCTCTATTCACTGTCAATCACCCAGTCTGTGACATTTGGGAATAGCCACAGAAAACAGGTTAAGACACACTCCTAGAATAGAGTCCTGCCCTACCTCACACGGACCCGCATGGTCACTGCTGTTCAGAAGCTGAAGCCACCCATCTTTTGTCTGAAGTGTGCTTTTGTCATCCAAACTCAGGGGCCTAGGTGTCCCTCTGGGTGTGCTTTGGAAGATGTCACTGACTTCTCACACTTCACTCTCCTCAGGGGACTTCGTCCCAGGTGACGATGGAGTGATAGAGATTCCTTTAATTTCCCTGGCTCATTCTAAGAGACTGGGCCAAGCAAACACATGTTTGTAATCTTAAAACTCAGGGGTAAATCACAACAGAGCTGGCCGCAAAGAGCTCGTCTTCCCTGCTGGGACAGTGCTGGGAATTAAATATGTTCGAAATGAGAAAGTGAGCAAAAGAAGCAAGTGAGCGTCAGAGGGGAGCTAAGGCCCTCAGAGCATAATGAGCAGCACCTGGGTCGTCCTGGGTTGACGTCACCTCCAAAGGAACAGGAGAGCCCACCAGAGGAGGCTGACCTCTGTCAGCTGCCCTCAACAGGAAAGGGAAGGCAGGAGAAAGAGCAGCAGTGGGTCAGCATTCTACAGAAAAGGCCTGGAGTAGCGACCAGAAGGAGCATATGCAGAGCTTTCATGAAAAGATCAGAGGATGAAAATCAGTCTGGCCTCCCTGTTGGATACGACTGTGTGAAACATCAAGTGGGTTTATGATTTTCCCTGTAGAGGCAAATTATAGCACTTGGTGATGTGAGGCCGACCTTGGGGTGCCTGCCATATCATGTCCTAAAGAAACAGGTGGAAAAACCCACCCACGGAGGGTGGCATGCATTCCCCAGCTCCACGCTGACAGCAGGAGAGGCCCACAGTCACCCCAGAATATAGCTCTAAAGACCCAATGCCAGAAAAGGGAGGACAATCAGCTGGAAACACTCAGGAAGGGGAAGGATGGGAAGGCCATGTCACCCACGGGAAATGTTCTACGTTCCAAATTAAAAATTGAGCACAGTTGTCCCTGAGTATCTGCAGGGGATTGGTTCCAGGACACCTCTGGATACCAAAATCCACAGATGTTCAAGTGCCTTATATAAAATGCTGTGATACTTGCAAATAACCTCCATGCATCCTCCTGCATACACTGTCACCTCTAGATGCTTTATAACACCTAATACAAGGTAATGCAATGTAAATAGTTGCTATATGGTATTGTTTAGGGAATAATGATAAGAAAAATAGCTGTATGTGTTCAGTACAGATGCAAATTTTTTCTCAAGTATTTTAAGTCCCAATTAGCTGACTTGGTAGATGTGGAACCCATAGACTCAGATGCATGGATATAGAGGGCCAGCTATTTTTAATGAAGGTGAGGAGGGTATCCCCTCTTTTAACCTAAAAGAAAGGGCCAACCACCTCAGACATCCTCATAGAAAACCCCACTCAAACCCTAAATCAAATCCTACATCTCACCCACTTCAACGGGCCTCTCACCATTAAAAGAACTCAGTGGTATCTCCTCAGGACTGCCTTCAATTCCACAGTGTTTGGCAGAGAATTTTGAAGAACAATGTATATTTATTCTAATTACTGACCAAAAGGAATTTTCTGGCCGCATATAATTATTTATTTTAAGTGAATTGGGGTTCAGTTACACCCAGAGCTGATTATTAAGTCATTATATAGTTATGAAAGATGGAAAGCAAAGGCTTTTCTAAAGTGAAGAAATGCCTTGTCACTTAGCTCATTTGTTTAAAATATATAAGTAAAAGAGATTTTCCTACATAATGCTGATAGTGAAAAGAGTAGAAAATGATTAGATCATACCTGTGGTTCTCAATCAGAGGCATCTAAGCACATACCCTCATCCCTGGGGGTATTTGGTAACGTCTGAGGACATTTTCTTTGGTCATGACTTGGGGTGTAACTGACATCTAGAGATAGTGCCTGGGAATGCATCCAAATATCTTCTGATAGAACGGCCCTCTCTCTACAAGATGAACCAAGAAGAACAAAATGTCAGTGGTGACAAGGTGGAGAAACCCGGGCTTAGACACACCTGGATTCATCTCTGTCCCTTCCAGTCACACACCTTAAGGCAGTTTCCTCATCTTCAACACTGTGAGAGATTACTGCCAGCAACAGCAATTGATCTGCAACTACAACCACCATGACTTGTGTACGTTCCATTTATTGAGCACCTATTGTGTGTTAGGTCTAGTTCTCATCTGTTTTTATCTGTTACTAGGTACAACTATGTTCTGAAGCATCAATTTTTCTCCATTTATAGACGAGAAACTGAGGGCACAAGATAGGTAAGTATCTTGCCCAAAGTGGAAAGTTGATAAGCACAGGAATGTGGAGTTTGGAAGATAATATGTGCAACACAGGTAGTAGCTGTTATTAGAGGTCGTGCTATTGCTACAGATCTCAGACATCAGCAGAGTACTTAAAGGACAACAAGGAAGGAAATCCCCAGAAGTCCTGCTTCAATACCTATTTCATGATCAAAGGCGGCAGAACACATCCTTTTTTTTTTTTTTTTTTTTTTTTTTTTTTTTTAATTTCAATTTGCTCTTTCTGTCAGGGAAAACTGTCTTCTAAATTTTTCTAGAAAAAAAAAATAAGTGAAAAACCTCAACCTGAGAACATCAAGCACAAGTAATAAGATTGAGAAGAACAGACAGAATAGTAGGAACAGGAGAAAGAGAAAACTCCCTCCGTCAGCATGTCCGCCAAGCCTGTCCTTCAAGCAACAAAAGTGCAGTCACGTTTCCCATCAGATTCAGGGCTGGAGTCCCACCAGGGCCGTGGCGGAGGGACATGGTGGTGGTGAGGCCCTGCATGTGGCCTTTCTACTCTGGAGAGAGGGATGATAAGGCCTGGTTCACTGGCTCTGTCCCTGGCAGCTGGGATGAAGAGGACCTTCCTTTCTGGACCAATTACCCAGAGTAGATTGTAAAATGTTACCCACCAGCCCCCAGGCAGTGGTCTTTCTGAGCCTTATCAGCACTGTTACTACTTCACTGAGCAAAACTCTCAGGTGGTACATGCGTAACACTCAGTTACAGAGTCCACTCCGCTGCCATCTGACTCTGAATGTCTAGAGGAGGAAACCAGGCTTGTTCTAGTCTTTTTTGGTTAGAAAACTTTATACTCGGGGACTGGACATTGTTGTTTTCCTCAGCTAGAACGTTGGCCATAGGTGCTTGCTGATCCATCTGAAAAGCCCTTGGGTAAGATAAGGGTGTCTGTATGTGGGACAAGGATGTGGCCCTAACTTTTGGTGATGATCCAGTGACAGCAGGGTTTCTCCCTGAAGGAATCTGGAGTGGTCCTGAGTGTGGTATGAGGGTTTATGCCCACACAAGTCTGAGTGTCAGCTCCCAACTCCAGGAATGATTCTCTCACTACACAGGCCTCAGTCTTCTCACCTGGAAAGTGGGAAAACACCACTCACCACTCACAATGGCGAGTACCTGTACCGTAACACTGGAGACTGGATAAGCACTTGATCTCTGGGCTCAACTTTCAATGGAACCCAACACTCCCATTTTATAATAAATACTTGGTTATGTCCCCTTTTCAATCCTACAAAGACATTCACAGATATTGACCTACCTTTATCCTGACTACATAATAAAAGAGAAAGAGAAGAAAATAAAACATTATACATTTAAATATGTACTGATTAGGTTTTCCTACCCAGGGGGATGCAGTAACCAGTTTCCAGCTTCCTCCTGAATACAGTAGCTACAAATGCAGATAACAGGCATGAGTAGGTGCAGCCTGGCCACCCTGATGTAACCATCTGAAACAGGGAACAACTTCTGGGAAAGCTCCGATTCTGGGTACTCTCCTTCCTCGATGTGTATGGTAGTTTTATTCTTGGAGAATTCAATATATAATCAATCTGCAAGAAGGAAATGCTTCATGATTATGTGCATATGTGAGTGAGAGTCTAGACCCAAGGAATTAAGACCTTTTTTTTTCCCCACCTTCATGTATGTCTGATGAGCTGCCATGTCAGGTAGGACATGAGAATTTCTTCATTGTCGTTATTGTGCAAAACTTCCACACAAGCAGGTCATCAGCCTCTGTGCCTCTCAACCACTGAATTCCAGGAGCACTATTCCAACCACTGCGGTAATCTCACTCGAGCTCATCGTTTGACCAAACGCCACCCTGAGGGTGGTGGCACGTGGATTAAGAACACCACAAGGACTCTTACTGTGGCACAAGCAGCAGGCCCCACAGGTCCCCCAAGTGGTCCTCAGGCCCATCTCTCTTCACACTACTTAAGCTGAGCTCAGAATGTGCGCCCATTGGGAAAACGAGTGTATTGTGGACTTTTGTGATGGCAAGAGAAGGCGTGAAGAGAATGGGGCAGTCGGAGGAGGGCAAGAGCTTGCACCCAGGCCCGCCGCCAACGCCTTTCCCTGGTGCCACCATTTGGATTCGCTAAGGCTCCTACCAGGATGCCAGGAGTTAAGCTTAGAAGTCTGGAAAGGAAAAGGCACTAGTTAGACTCAGGCTTTTGAATTGGAATCAGTCATGTGGATTTCTGAAGATTCCCCAAATATAGGGTTTCCTGTAAAGGGGTTTTGTTATTATTGTAACCACCTATTCTAATCCAGGGTGGCCTTGAGTTTTAATTCCCTGGAATGTTTTCACTTGTAATGTTTCTAACGGGAACAGGAGGAAATTTTATTACTGGAGAAGACAGCGTGGTATTCTAATCAATTCAACAAACATAGGATTCACAACCTGCCCGGCCTTGAGCCGAGGAAATGGGGATAGGCTTACTTCAAACGCTACGTAGATGCTAAACCCATATGACTGGTTCTAAAATTTCTCTGGCCCAGATAGGGATTGCCTTCACTTAATTCTTCTGCGCCCGGGGCTGGTGTTTGACATTCGTGGCACCAGGCTTGAAGCCCCAGTAGGTGGTCGTCATCCTTCCCAGCTGAATGGCTCAAGCCATTGACACTCAAATAGGTCACAATTTATGGTACTCTTTCCTTCTCAAAACACATTTTCAAGCATCACTGCACTTCCAAGCTATTAAAAATCCACTAACTAAAGAGTCAGATCCAAAAAAGTCAATTTCACCTTCTAAATTACATTGAAAAATTATATAAATTGAGTTTTTCTCTAGTTCTGTATGCTTAAGTCTGGGATAAAATGCAGTAATTAAAATAATATCCCTGGAGGTCAATATATTTTCCTCATTGCTACAGAGAGGGAGGCTCAGAAATGAGAAGGAACATAAGCAGAGTAAGAATAAGGTCGCTGGTAGGATAAGAGAGCTTCTAAACGAAGCGGGGAGGTATAGATAGAAGGACCACAGAAATGCTTTTTGGTTTGCTATTAATTGTATTGGAATGATATCGATGGTTTATTTAAGTGCTACTGAATTTATTTAACACATAATTATGTTTCTACAAAATGCAATTTTAACAAACGGAACTTTCTAAACCTGAGTGCACACAGTGGGAAGCACAACACAAAGATCGACTCGAATGCTTTATGATCCTGAAGGACGAAGACTGACGCCACCTACACCTTAAAGGGTAGGACAGCAGGTCCAGGTGAAATTGCCCAAGTTCTGAAGGATTGGCATGATCAGGGAGCAGTAAACAAAGCCATACAAACAGCTAGCTGGATGCATTTGGAAAGAGTATCCCGTGTAGGTTTCCGTGCATGAAGTTCATAGCCCCTCATAAGGACATCCCTGAAAAACCACAACCACTGGGCACTATTCTCTGGCAAAGAGATCAACAGGACCATGGCTAAAAACTCTTGGAACAAGTGATGTACATTTGTGTCTGCTCTGCTTTCAGCTGGCCAGCTCAGAACCAGGCTGGTGACTGCAGACTTAAGATCAGATCACAACAAGAAACGCAGGGCTGGGGAGATAGCTCAGTCAGTAGAGTGCTTGCCTTGTAAGTACAGGCCCTGGGTTCAATCCCCAGCACCAAAGAGCAGTGCAATATGTATACTTAATAATAACTGCCTTTATTGAGAGCTTCCTGTGTGGCAGGCATCCTGCTAAGCTGTCCATGTGTGTTCTTTCAAGAATTTTGATAACCGTACTGTGGAGAAGCCACTTTATAGATGAGGACTCTGGGGCCCAGCACAGTCAAGTGAAGCAACCAAGTAGTATCAGACTTACAGTCAATGGCAATGGTGGGATCCGAACCCGGTCTGCCCGTCTTAAAAGCCTCAACTTTGCAGCCTCCCATGCAGCTTAGTTGTTGTACCATTGAGTAAACAGATGGGATATTCCACTATGTCCCATGCACATCTCTTTCTGACATCTGAACCGTGCTAGATGCTATTACTTTTCCTGGAATGTTCTCCCCAGGATTTTCAAGTAAAACACTTCTCTCTAGTTTTGAGGTGTTGTCTATAATTTTCTCCTTCATATCATATTGAGACCACCTTGATTCAACTGCAGTGTCTGAAGTTATTTCCAAATCCTTCTTTTTAACATTTTTTATGTTCTAATTAGTTGTACATGACAGTAGAATGCAGTTATGCACTTTATTTCATACATAAAGGAGGTATAATTTCTCATTTTTCTGATTGTACATGTTGTAGAATCACATCGGTCTTGCAGTCATATATGTACATGAAGTAAAAATGTCTCTTTCATTCTACTGTCCTTCCTATTCACATATCTCCTCCCTTCCTCTCACTCCCCTCTATCTAATCTAAAGTAACTCTATTCTTCCCTAGCACCTTCCCCCATTGTAAGTTAGCATCTGCCTATCAGAGAAAACATTTGGCCTTTTCTTTATATTTTAAGTTTTGATGGACCTTTATTTTATTCATTTATTTATATGTGGTGCTGAGAATCAAACCCAGTGTCTCACAGATGCTAGGCAAGCACTTTACCATTGAGCCAGAACCCCAGCCCCTGGCTTTTGGTTTTTTGGGATTGGTTTATTTTGCTTAGCATAATATTCTCCACAGCTCCATCTGTTTACTGGCAAATGCCATAATTTCATTCTTTGTTAAAGTTGAGTAATATTCCATTAAATATATACAATATTTTCTTTATTCATTCATCTATTGAAGGGTACCTCGGTTGGCTCTATGGTTTAGCTATTGTGAATTGAGCTCCTATAAACACTGACGTGCCGCGTCACTGTAGTATGCTGACTTTAAGTCCTTTGGATATAAACCAAGGAGTGGGATAGCTGGGTCAAATGATGGTTCCATTCCAAGTTTTCTAGGGAATCTCCATACTGCTTTCCATAGTGGTTTTGCCAATTTGCAGTCCCACCAGCAATGTATGAGTGTACCTTTTTCCCCACATCCTTGCCAACATTTATTGTTGCCTGTATTCTTGATGATTGCCATTGTTAGAGTAGTTTTGATTTGCATTTCTCTAATTGCTAAAGATATTGAACACTCAACTCAAAGTGTATCAAAGACTTAGGCACTAGAAGAGAGACCCTGTGTCTAACAGAAGAAAAGGTAGGCCCAAATATTCACCATATCTGCCTAGGATCTGACTTCCTCAACCAGATCCCTAAAGGACAAGAAGTAAAATCAAGAATCAATAAATGAGATGGATTAAAAGTAAAAAGCTCCTTCTCAGCAAAAGAAACAATCAATAATGTGAGGAGAGAGTCTACAGATTGGGAGAAAATATTTACCACATACACCTCAGATAATGCATTAATCTTTAGGATATATAAAGAACTCAACACACTTAACACCACAAAAAAACAAATAACCCAATCAATAAATGGGCTAAGGAACCGAGCAGATATTTCACAGAAGAAATACAATCGATTCAAATCTTTCTTTATCTTTCCTATTCAAATCCATATTTGGAGATCATTTGCAAAATGCATCTGTACATTTTAGGCATTCTGTTGGGTTCTCTTGGATAATCTGCCCATCTCAAGATCTATAACACAACTGCAAAATCCTTTTCAAAGTGGAAGATAATATATCAAAAGATTCTGGGGAGTAGAACCTGGACATCTTTGGGGACCTTATTATGTCTACCACATTTGCCTACTGCTAATTCTTTTTCCTAAAAGCTCCCATTCCTTGCCTGGAATATTACTATTTATCCTTTTAAACTCAAGTTACTGACACTTATCTGATCATTACCCCACTGAGGTAGATGAATCACCTTCTTCTTCCTTAAAACACTCTGTATGTAGTTTTCTCATAACATGGAAGCTATGGTTTATGGTTTGGAGGTGGTTCATCCTGAAGGAGTCATATATTAGAATTTTGAATCCCAGGGTTGCCATGTTAAGAGGTTGAGACCTGTAAGAGGAGGGGCCTTGCAGAAGGTCATTAGGTCACTGGGAGTGATGCCCTTCATAACCGTTCTCATGGGACCCTGGTTAGTTCTCCAAAGAATGCTGCTCTAAATAGAGCAAGGGCTGCATTCTACCCCTGAATCTGTCTTCTGACTACCCTTATGATCTCTTTCTCTTGTGCACTCTAAGCATGCCATCTGCCATGAAGTGATGCAGAGAGACCTCTCCAGAGCTGATCTGATTTTGGTGACATGTTGTTGCACCCCCATAACATTGAATCAAGTAATCCTGTTTTCTTTTATGAAGTACCCAGACACAGGTATTTGGTTATACTAAAGGAAAACACACATACAAATGTATCACATAATATTTACCTACTTCCCTTACCAGATCATCAATTCATTGAGAGCAGGTACAAAGTCATTCATGCATGTGCCCCTGTAAATTTGCCCAATGATTTCATGAAGATCATATCAACAATAACTGTTTGGTAAATGAGTAGGTAGATGAAAGAGGGTATAGTTAAGTGACTGGATGACATGAACTAATCATAGCATACTACAATTGGAATTTAAACCATATTGAAAATTTGACAAACGATTAAAACAATTTTTAAAGGGCTTTTGCTCTTAAATTTTACTCCCTGTGGAGTTGTTGAAACACATTACAGCACAGTGTCTTCATTTTCCTCATAATAAAACTGGAAATTAAGGAAGTTAATAGAACCCAAACATATAGAAGGAAGGTGAAAGAAGTAATAAATTTCAACTTCCCACCTTTGAATGACAAAGAGAAAGAAGAAAAAGAAAAAAAAAGTAAGACAAAAATGAAAAGAAAGCTCATTAAGAAAAGAAAGGTCATTAAGAAAAGAAAGATCATTAAGGCTGAGGATTTCAGTAACAGCTGAAGCTATTTCTTCTCTGACTTGGATTTCTGAAGAGAAGGATCATTTTTATTAGTCTAAAACTACTTCTCCTAAGATCCATGCCACCCATGGGGACCCTCCACAAGAGGTGTTTCATGTCATTGTTATGGCTGCTCTTTTACAGATATGTTTTGAAGAGGAGTTCTGCTATAAAACAAATTTATTTCCTTCTCACATACATTGACATTTCCACCCTCTTTATGGTGTCCCAGAATATATGGTTCATACCTTGTGAGTGGGGCTCACTGGTGGGACTTGGGACCAGATGCAACACATCAGGAGGACTCAGGCAGAAATCCTTGCAGAGCCCTGTCTTGAGGTGACAGAGGGTGGGGCCTCAGTAGGGTCAGGAAGCCCCCTGAACCCAATTCTAGGCCAGTCCAGTCTCGTTTTCACACAAAATTCCTATAATAAAGTCACATGACCCAAAGTGCCTCAGGATGATCACGACACTGAACAAATTTTCAGCTAATTAAAACTAACAGTAAACAACTCGCTGTGAGTTGAGCGTTTCAAGAAAAAGACAAGTCAAGTTTTCAGTCTCCAGAGACTACTTCTAGTTGCCCCCAAAGCACGGGTTAATTAATTAATTCCACATGAGAAATGGAAATTTCCTCTTTCAAATGAATAAACAATACACCTTCCCCTTTCATCTTGTTCTCTGCTGTCTGTAACCTGCCTTGCCTTTTATAAACATTACAGGAGGGATAATTAGAGCTAGAGTTTATTTATTATGACTGAACATTGTCTAAAGCTCTAATCCTAAAAATGAAACCAGGTGATTCTATACGCACAAACATTTTTTTCCTGCCATCTTCAACGAATAGAAAAATCTCAGACAGGAGAGTGTTTTTCCAGTGTCTGATACGAGCTGAAGAGTTTCCAGTCAGACATAAACATTTGAAGCCATAGGGTAACAGACTGTATCCATCAGTTAAGACACAGCCTGCGTAAAAATGTAGTTATTTTAAAAGTTTCCCTCTAGCTGGATGCCAAGGTGTATGCCTAATAATCCCAGGGGCTTAGGAGGCTGAGGCAGGAGAATCGTGAGTTCAAAGCCAGCCTCAACAAAAGCGAGGCACGAAACAATTCAATGAGAACTAGACTCTAAATAAAATACAAAATATGGCTGGAGGTGTGGCTCAGTGGTCAAGTATCCTTGAGTTCCATCCCTGGTACCCACCCCACTACCTTGCCCAAGAAAAGTTTCCCTCTTAACCAAGAGACTTTTGGGAATTCTGTTGAGGAATTATGTTACCATGTTCTTGGGCATCCATTATTCCTTGATATTCATTTTCTCAACTGGATATAAAGATTTTAGAACAATGTGCCATTAAAAAGAAGGTATTAAGCAACTTACTTAAAATAAAATTTAAAAGAAATATTTTATTTATATGCCCAAATAAAGTGGAATACTAAAATAACACTAAATTTAAGACAAAAATCATTTTTGTTTCAAGAAGGTGGTAGGTGGAGCGGTAGCGATGGTGAAGTGGTATAAGCAGGGGACGTGGTAGTGATAAAAGTTGAATGCTCACCTCACCTCTTTTTTTCCTCCTCCAGGATACCTGGTAAGACTACATTTCCCATCTTCCCTTGCAGCTTAATTTGTTAGGTCATGTGGTTGAGATTTGGTCAATAGAAGGTGGACAGAGGTGACAGTGGCCACATCCCAGATGACAATTAACTCCCTTAAGAAGCCCTAAAGATTCCACTTCTTATTTTGCAGCAACATTGCTGACCACACACTGACCATGACAGACAGCCTGGATGCTCAAATGTCCAATAAATGGCACAATGAAGAGCTCTCCTCCCTCCTCCTTCTTACCCTGAGGCCTCTAACATTGGTCTACGATGAAATTGATCAATTAACTTTGACTAAATTAAATCACTGATATTTTTGGTATTGTTGTTACAATAGTTAGTATATTCTGATTAACAAAGTCCTGAATTATCCAGGTGACTGACATGCTGTGGTTACATTAACATAATTTAAAGGAAACCAGGGATTTCTTATTAACTGAGAAAAGTCACTTTGCCTAGGCAACACCAGGTTTCACTTTTCAAAACAAAACAAATGAACATTTCCTTATACTCTAATTATTTCTATTTTCTAAGATCAGTATAAAGGAAATGCAAAACTGATAAAATATCAAAATCAACATTGACCCACATTGATTATTAAATTCAAATGCAATCAGAGAATAAAAGGCTATATTAAATCCATATTTTTTCACTTTCTCTTTTCTGTTTACAAATGTAACACAGTTTTGTTATAGAAAATAGAAAAATACGTAAATAATTTATTATTTCACAGCCCACTGGGAACTACACTTAACAGGTTTGTATAAACCTGTTATTATTTGGAATATTTACGTTATTCCAAATGTTATTATTATCAGAAATAAAGCTAAATTAGTTGTAGAGAAATCTTTGTAATCTTTCATATACATATATATGTGTGTGTGTGTGTGTGTGTGTGTGTACATCTATATATGTATGTACATAGATATATATAATTAGTTATATGCAGATGCTAACTCACAAGGGGGGCACTAGGGAAAATTACAGTTACTTTAGGTAGAGGGGAGTGAGGAGAGGGGAAGGGATTTGGGGGTAGGAATGATAGCACAGTATAAACCTGTTATGGTTTGGATGTGAGGCGTCCCCTAAAAACTCATGTGTGAGACAATGCAAGAAGGTTCAGAGGGGAAATGACTGGGTTGTGAGAGTCTTAACCCAATCAGTGAATTAATTCCTGATGGGATTAACTGAGTGGTAACTGGAGGCAGGTGGGGTTTGGTTGGAGGGAGAGGTTCACTGGGGGCATGGCTGTCTCTCTCTGCTTCCTGATGATGAAAGTTACTTCCCTCTGCCACAATCTTCCACCATGAAGTTCTGCCACACCTGAGGAATGGAGCTGGCCTTCTATGGACTAAGACTTCTGACACCTTGAGCCCTCAAATAAACTTTTCCTCCTCTATAATTATGCTGGTCAAATACTTTTAATCACAGCAGCAAAATAGCTGACTAAAATAAAACCCTTCTAGTCTTTCCTCGGTGTATGTATGTATATGGATATTTAATTTTACAACTTCTTACTCCTATATTTTTAGTTATGCCCTTTCTAAACCTCGCAATATGTTGAGAACATTTCAACAGGTTTATGCTAAGCTTCATTTTTAAAGGTTCATGTTGGTATATTTTGTTTATTTACAAAAATCCCCTATTAAAAGGGAATGGGAGATTGATCAAATTATGTTGTGTGCATGTATAAATATGGCATAATAAATTCCACTGTTATATATAATAATATACCAATAATAATAAAAGTTTTTAATGCCTATTGATGAATATTTATGTTATTCCAAATGTTGTTATTATCAGAAATAAAGCTAAATTAGTTGTAGAGAAATCTTTGTAATCTTTCATATACATATATATGTGTGTGTGTGTACATCTATATATGTATGTACATAGATATATATAATTAGTTGTATGCAGATGCTAACTCGCAAGGGGGGCACTAGGGAAGATTACAGTTACTTTAGGTAGAGGGGAGTGAGGAGAGGGGAAGGGATTTGGGGGTAGGAATGATAGTACAGTGAAACAGACATTATTACTTCATGTACATATATGACTGCATGACTGATGTGATACTATAATATGTATAATCAGAAAAATGAGAAATTACACTCCATTTACATATGATTTATCAAAATGCATAAATGCACTCTACTGTCATGTACAACCAATTATATATTTGAAATGAATTCCTGACACTGAGCTTGATGAAGTTGGGGTATTACTTTTTACCAAGCTTTTGGCACAACTTACCAAATTGGCTATCAGAAAGATTGTACCTGTTTGTTCTCATACCAGGTCTGTCATGTTCTTCACATGATCCCTACATTTTCTGACAGATTTGTTCCTCTAGGCAATACATAACCATTCATATCTTTAAACAATTACATTTCATCAAATGATTCTCAATGGATATGAGAATGATATTATTATTTTTTTAAATTACACTCTCATAAGGGATGAACCATGTGGTCAACTTTAGCTTGGTGCTCACACTCTGCTCTGAGCTTCAAAGTCCTCATTTAGATGGTGGACATGGAATAATAATTTCCTTCATGGAATTATTATGGCCATTCCCTATGGCAATACATAGAGATCAGTCAGCACAGTGTCAAAGCATCTAATAAGCAACCAATAAAATTTAACAAAATGGCACACTGACAAAACATCTTAATAAACTTTTAGAAATCCATACACATGGGTCTTTATTACTGTCATAGATGAAAGCTTGCTTGCACACATGACGTCAGCATTTACCGAATGCAGCTCTAATCATACATTTATTACTCAAAAATATACCTACTTTGTTTCTCAACCCTGTGAATAGCGCCTCTTTAATATTCCATTTTTAGTGCTATCATTATCTCATGACTAAATTGTTAGATTTGGTTGAAAAACCCTTATACTATGGAATAGTACACAGTCCTCCAGGATTTCACCAGAACTATATAACCAGCAAGGTTTTACCACCTAAAAATGTCACTTAGTGCTTCAGGTGTCCAGTGGATATTTTCCCTAGGGTATGCCAGCACTTATTCTTCTTTTCCAGGAAAAATGTCATTTTCCAAAATTATACTTATGAAATATACTTTGGCATCTGTATTTGAGTGTGAGAGACACCATGCTGGAAAAAAAATACGAAATCAGTGAAGAAGCTTATGGGCACTTAATTCTCCAAATACATTGATATAGACAGTCTCCCAGGAAAGTCACTGGAATGGTGTGTGACTTATCCAATTAACAAACTGCAAAAAAAAAAAAAAAAAAAAAAAAAAACAATTAAGAACTGTAATCAGATCTAAAATTTGGTTGTTAAGAAGCAGTGCAAAAGAATGACTATAGCATTATCCATTAAGAGTCGTTTGCTATATTTTGGGAGGAATCTTTATGCTTTAATTGATAAATAATCACTGCACATGCTCATGGAGTAGACTCATATTTCAATGTATTATGGGTAATGATCAAATCAGGGTAATTATCATATCCATTTCCTCAAACATTTATCACTTCTTTGTATTGGGAACATTCCAAAATCTTCTACCTGTTTTGAAACATATGGTAAATTATGTTAATTTAAATAGTCATGCTGCAGTGCTACAGAACTAGAATGCAGTCCTCCTATCTCACCATCATTTAGTTTAATCACCCTCTCCCAGCCCCTGGTAACCACTACTCTGCTCTTCACTTTTGAAATCTGCATGTTTAGCTGTGGTATATGGGAGAACAGGCAGTGTTCATATTCCTGTTCCTGGTTTATTTCAATTGGTGGAATGTACTACAGGCTCATTGATGCTGCTGCAAAGCACAGATTTCATTCTTTTAATGACTGAAAAATACTGTATCGTGTATACTGTGCATATCCCACTTTTCCTTCATCATTCCATCTGTCAATGGACACTCAGGTGGATTCCCCATCCTGGCCTTTGTGAATGCTGCAATCAACACCAGAGTACACACAGCTCTTCCACATGCCGATTTCCTTTCCTTTGGATATATACCTAATGGTGGGATTGCTAGATCAAATAGCATTTCTATTTTTAGATTTTGGCGGAACTTCCAAAATGTTTCCCATAATTGGTATATTAATTAATATTGCTACTAACAGTGTATAAGAGGTTCCCTTTCTCCTCATCCTTACCAACATTATTTTTGTCTTTTTTGATGATACCCATTCTAACTTGGGTGAGATGATGTCTCCTTGTGGTTTGGGTTTGGGTTTGCTTGATGATTAGGCATGTTGAGAAGAGTTTCATTTGCCTGTTGGTTATTTGATTGTCCTCTTATGAGATGTATCTGTTCAGATCATGTGGTCATTTTTATATTGGATTATATGTGGATTCTTTTTTTCTGTTTTTGAGTCCCTTCTATGTTCTGGATATTAATCCTTTGTTAGGTGAATGGTTTGCAAATACTTCCTCACATCCTTCAGGCTTTTCTTCACTCTGTGGGCTATATCCATTGCTGTGCAGAAGCTTTGAGTTTGATGCAGTATGTCTATTTTTTTCTTTGTTTCCTGTGCTTTTGGGGGGCAGGGGTTATATCCAAAAATCTTTGCTCCGGCTAATGTACTGAACTATCTACTCTATCTTTTATTCTAGTTTCCAGTTTTAATTTAACTATTTCACCCATCAAGAGTTGATTGTTCTATATTACAAGGGTTAGAGGGTATTTTCTTAGCACTTGGTTAAACAAAATGAGATTTTACTTTGGTCTTGTCTTTCAGGAGAATAAATAAAAATTTAAATAATACTGACAACAAACTTTGCATTAAGCTGATCAAAAACAACCTGTCTTCTACAAAAAGATTGGAGATAACTTTATTTTGTTCATATCTGCCAATTGAATGTTTAATAAGAAAACTAGAATCAAGGAATTCATCAAAATCATTCCAGATGGTCTGTATAGTAACAGTCTGAAGAAGAGCAGAGTTCCTGTTCCTCTTAATTTTCTCAATTCAGAGAAATGAGGAGAAGTTCAAAACCCTTTGTACTTGCCTAAGGTAATGTGATATCAATATCACACAGTCCTTGGACATTAATGTGGTCAAAGAAAGAGTCTGCATCCTCTCTACTCAAGACACAATGGCTGTTTTCACAGGAGAGTTTTCTGTTGCTAGCTTATACAAGCCATTTTGAAGATCTGTCCATTTCAAAGATGGAAGCATGTTAGCTTTCACTTATAGGTATGAGTAAGCAACCTAGAATTTCGTAGCTCTGTATCTTTCCTCTTTTCTAGGCTGAGGAATCAGAATTGTGAACTCCAGTATCACTGAAGCCCAGGCAAAGCACTCTTATTTCTAACCTGTAAGCTTAAGAGCAATGCATCCATCCTTAATTTATCCTTGGAGAGGATTAATTTAATTTGGTTTCCTCTCTGCATGTTTACTTTGGAGGTTTTCACATATTCTGCTGAAACTGACTTGAACTTGGCAGTGAGAGTGCTATAACGTGATGTATATCCCTTCGGCTCCCTTGGCCAGCTTGGCGAGGCTGTCTGTGGAGCAGTGTGGACAGCTTCATCCTCTGTGCGGCAGGCGTGGAACCCAAAGAGAAGCAGAATGAAGGTGTTGCATTCTAAGCTGCTGCAAAAAAGGCTGGCATGCCTCACGTTCCAGGTGAAAGATTCTCCATGCTGTCATGAAGCTTAGAGCAGGAGGGGTTGGGATGACAGACTGGACGAGGACTAAAATTAAGCATTTGCTACTATCCTTTCCCTCCTAGTGTTGGTATTTTTAAATGTCTGGTCAACACAGTACATGAGTCACTAAATTCATGTTGTTGCCTGAGATGTAAGCCCTGAACCATGCTGATTATACCAGAAAACTGTTTCTGAATCTGATGAATGACTTTTTAAATTTCTCTCCAAATTCAAAAAAATTCCATTGTGGAACCAAAGAGGATTAAAGCAAGCACCTTTTACAACTTATGTTGACACATTCAGTATTTCCTCTCTCCAGAAATTGCTTGAGAACATCCATTCGATTCCATAACTACTTCTTTACCTCAAAAACAACAGCATGGTGTTGGGGAGATATAATCTTACCTCATTCTATTGAGGAAGATGAGGATCATGATGCTTGAACAACATTAAAGAGATTTTTTACATTCACATTTTTATCACAAGAACTTAACATCCGCTTTAGAAATTGTTGCTGTTAGACTTGAGGACCACAGTTGTGTTTGGGTAGTAAAAGAATATCAAATGGTTTGTACAGACCGTTTCACCAGAAGTTTCCCTGGGAGTCTACTTAATGACAACCTGCTTCCACTGCGGCCAGGACTTGCTGTGTAGACCATTTTCTTGGGGCCAGTTCATGAACTCTTTCCTAGTTGAAAAGTGTAACATTTCATCTTCTGCTTCAAGGGCTCCAGAAGGTGTTTTCCTTGGCCAGTCCCTCAAGAACAGCAGGGCCCTGCAGCATCATGACCCAGGGTCCTAAGCAGGAAGCCTTCTCAACATACAGATGAGCTCTTTATGGGGCATATCAAAGAAGATCAAACATTTAACTGGGTGGGAACCTTTGTTTCTCCAGAAGAAATATTCTCAGTAACACAGTCTGAGATAGCTTCTAAGAACCAGAAATGATCTTCTCGAAAAGTTTGAGTAAGATTAAAAAATATATATTTATATGACAACAAAACTTTTTCATTGTTTTCTAAAGACACAACCATATTTTCTGCTTCTCATATTACAAATTACAATGAAAACATTGGTATCAGTATCATATTCCATTTAAAGGATCAAAAAGTATGGACAAGAAAGAATTTGAAACCAATCAGATATGACAGATGAAAAGGGAGGAAGAAAAATCTAGGACTTCCAAACCAACTTGCTACTTAAAACACATCTGCAAAAAATGGCTTAGGCACAGAATTTTAGAGTTGGAAAGTGTCCCTAGAGATTATTTCAGTCTTATCATTTTATATACAAGCAAACTGAGCCTCAGTGAAGTTAGATGACATGTTCAAGATTAACTAGAGAAATAAAAGACCTTGGTCTCCAACCTTAATGCCCTCCCACTACAAACCATGGTGTAGAACACATTAGGACAGTTTAAAAATGCAAAAGTTGTAACCTTGAAGATCAGAGCAAAACACATAACAGACATTCAAGGGCAATGAATACAGCTCCTGAACACAGACTTTCTACACAGAGAGGTCTGCTATGATACACACCAGGAGCGAAAATGTTAAGAATTAAGAAGAAGGTCAGGAAAAGAAAGACGGAAGCAAAGAATGACCAAGCCTGGAATAAATAAATACCTGGCATAGTCAGCAGTACTCAGAAGAGTGGCATGCTCAGAACATGAATATCGCATGTACCCAGAAGGTCTGTAAATGACTTTTATTTTACTTTTTTGGCTGAATGCTGTCTGGGGATGTCAGACAAGACTGCTGGTGTCAGGATTCTCTGCAACTGCCTTAAAGCATGAGTAGAAGCTTGCTGGGGGATTTGAGGGAGAATGATAACCCAGAAAAATGGGAACATCATGTGGTCAATCAGCAGGATGATTCCTAGGGAAAGGTCTGGTATTGGCTGATAGGGCCAATATGTACTGAAACCAAGGAGAGGACTGGTAGGAGGAAACTTCAAAAGCTCTACAGCAACGCTTGTGTGACATGCAAAGGAATTGCCACTTCAACTTACAGCTCATCACTTCCTACAGTGTGTCTCACTGAATATGTAGTTCAAGGAGATACTCTATTTTTTCAAATGCTTTTGTAATCAGATAAACTGAGAAATGCTGTGTATTATCATTATCTACCAAAAGTCACAGCTCTTGCTGTATTGACAGTTTCAGATACTCATACTCAGCCTTGTTTTTACCAGCAGTGGAACAAAGAATGACTTTTGGGCAATATTTACATGTTAAGTAAGTACCAAATAGAACACAGTTTGGGAAAGGCATGAGACAGTCTGCAAGGCTTTTAGGGAGAGGACCATTCAACGCACATGCAGAAAAGAGCTCTAGAGGCAGTGAAGATGTCAAAGACCAAAAGAGGCCTGGCTGGATTTGTTTGATTTCAGATGAAGAGGGGAGATCCAGAAAGCTGGATGGATGTAATTTAGAAATTATTACCAATATGGAGAACTCGATTTATGGAGAGCATGTGCAATAGGCAACTGGAAGTAGTGAGAGCTCTACTTTTATAACCCTGTCTCAGAGTTCCTTTGTATTCTCAGTCTTGTGATACACTGCCAGACTCCATTCTGGTGGTCAAGTTGGACTACCCAAAAGGAATGAAAAATAACCCAGGAATAACATAATCATTCATTCCTTTTGTTTGATGCCCAAAGAAATCTAACCTAAGCCAACACTGAACATGCAAATTATAAACCAAATGATTTTACTAAAAGCACTCAAAATATATTCAGAATACCTCAGATTGTACCCTTAGTACAACTGCTCAGTTCCTACAGAACGGGGATTTAGGTGCTACTTGTTAACAAGTATTGAATCCAACAAATCTAAGAGCAATAGTGGAATGGAAGTGTCCCAAGAGGGGAGGAGCTGCATGTGCAGAAGGCCCAAGCAAAGGAAATGGCTTCCTGCAGCCTGTGTCCTCCAAATGGATAATATTAACTGTTCCAAAGAGACCTCGGTAAGTAAATGAAATTATCTGACTACCTGCATAAACTAACTGAAATGGTGAATGGGGACAATGACAGACTTCTCAGGCCTCTCCAAAGCCAACACTTTATCCCAAAACACCCAGAAAATTTGAGATGATACAAGATCATTATATTTGCTCAATTTTCACAGATAGTAAGTTGTATATCTTCCATCACTTATTTCAGGTAATGCCTCGATTCAGGACAAAGCTTTGTGTATGCAACATCTCTTATCAAACATGTATCATAGAAAAATAAATTTGATTTACACAGTTCATTTACAATACAAATGCTTTCAATTAATTTAAGAGTAAAATAAAACAACTTTTTGAAGGTAAAGCATATTTTGTATTTTGATCCAGTTTTTTTTTTTTTTTTTTTTAAGAGAAAGTTAACATCCCACTCCAGCACTGGAATTCAACTGATTGCTGATCTATTTTGTGTTCCAAAATAAATGCAGATAATCCACTGGAACACAGCCTCCTGCAGTTCCAGGAGGTCTTGGGGGAAAGTCTGTTGGTGTTGGTACAGTCAACCTAACAATGACTGCTGTCATTCTGCAGGGCTCTGAACTCCAGGGCTCCTCCTAGAAGTCTGTCTTGGAATCTTAACAATGTATCTGGGAAAAAGATCTTTGCGTTAACTAAGAAAACTTAATTCTTTCTTATAATATAAATCAACACTAAACCTTCTATACATGGCAGACTACTATAACTACCTGGGATACCCACTGCATTTTTGTGGTCAGAAGAGATAGGGCTAAATTCTAACACAATGCCAGGGTTGTGTTATAGCTCTGAAATTTACCAATCATCCTCTCCTTTCTTTGGTTAAAACCAAATACTCATAACATAAACAGTAAAATTCCAAACCCTGAGAGTTATGATAATGAACTTTGTGGATTGGAACTATTCCCCCAAGTAAGGGAATAGTTCACAATGTGAGTTTCCTTTCCAAACAGAAACCCTAGGCCCAACCTGGTTGGATTCGCTATGTACGATTTAACTGTCTCTTAAAGATATTTCTACAACCTCAAAATTGTTTTCAGAATCTTCCTTTAATAACCTTGATATTGTTTGAGAAGTCACTGTCAGGTCTGGTCCTTTTCAAAAATGCTTCAAAAAACCTTTTCATACACCTACTTGATTCTATAATGTAAGATTGGTGTCCATAATATAGTCTATCAAAAAGAAGCTAATAAAATGTTATATGAGTTATGTGTTATGTACAAATATATGTATACATATATACATATATATATGTATACACACACACACATCTTTTTCTCCTGTGCCAGGGTTTGGACACAGAATCTTGCACATGTTAGACAAGTGCTCTACCACTGAGTTACATCACCAGCCAAGAGGATGTACAGCTTTTCTGGCATCAGGAACATTATTCATGATGGCATCAATTTGAAGTTGGGGTGATCCCAGGCACTGCAATGAGTTACTTAGTAGTAAAAACTAGTGTTTTTTAACTTCATCTGCTAAATTGCTTTTCACTCTTGAATTTTAAAGTTGAAGACATGGTAGATATTTCAGAACAATACCTAGTTCCAAACAGTAAGTAGTGAAGCTGTTTTTTTAACTAACTTGCAGGCCTAAAAAACCTGTACTTAAAATTTCCCTTCTATAACGTTAGAACTCTATGTGACTGATTTCCCTAATACACTAGATTTATGTCCAAATGCATGTTCTCACTTGCAAGATAATCTGCTCAGGGAATTACATGCTTTTTCCAGTAAGCTGCCATTGATCCACATATTTTTTTGGATCTCTCCCTTTTGGAATTAACTTCAGGGTTAAAATCAGTTAAAACACAAATGGCAGCAAATCTCTGTTCTTAAAAGATGTGTTTATTGATAATAGAAAAATAATTCAGAGCAAAAATGTACAAATAAATTGATCGGGCTTGAGATAAAAATGAGGTATAACTAAAAGTACAAGATCAATTTTTTTCTATGGCTCATAGACTCTGAAGACAATTCCAAGGAGACCCCCAAAATATTTAAGCAGTGGTAACATTTTTGGAATCAGTGTACAGCCTTACCATGGGACCACTCCAAAGGACAAAATTCATTTCAAAAAATAACATCTGCTTAAAAATGTGTTTCTGTGTTTCATGCTCAATGTTTATCATCAGTTTATACACTAAGGTCCCTGCCTAATTCCAAAACTTTATTGTGGTGACTGCATGATTAACAGACAACTATAGTTGTGAAGTACTACAGGCCTCCATGAGGTCGGCACCAAAATCAATCCATGCATCTCCAGGTTAGTCATCTACGGATCCCACCAGCCATGGATCAACAATATTTCGAAAAGGAAAGAACTGTGTCTGTACTGAAGACCTTTTCTTTTCGTTACTGCATGAAAATATGGTAAAACAACTATTTACATGGTGTTTGTATTGTATTAAGTATTACAACAAATCTACAGATAATTTAAAGTATATGAAGGATGTGCATAAGTTACATGGAACTTGAGCATCCTTGGATTTTAGTATCCTCAGGGGTCCTGGAACCAATTCCCCATGGATCCTGAGGGATGACTATATTACATTCAGTCTGATTATTTAGTATTTTTCTCTAACCTCAATGGCTTTTAAAGGTCCAAGAAAACTCCATTCAATTCCCTTTCAGTGTCTCCCTCAAACCATACTTCGGATCATCTGGAAAATCTGGTGGAACAGTCTAGAAATAGCAATCAAAAACATTTTTCAAAACAGAAAAAAAATAATAAAAGGAACTGTGGATAAAGGACAAGAGTCAAATTGAGGAAAATAAATCATAAAATCATATTACAACTTACAACTTCAAATTTTAAAAGACCTCCTAGGATGGCATTTCCAGCATAAAAATATTCCTTTATGAAAACAGAATTATTTTTAGAAACTGAATGTAAGCACTATTAATATACCTAATTTTAAATCAGAGGAAAAAGAGATGCAATAATGGTCAAAGGTGTTTTAGCCACATAAAACAAATTTTGAGGGTATTTGAAGATATAAAGTTCTTTAAATAATACTCCTTTCAAGCAGTTTAAAGACTTTAGTTGCTAACTTTCCCGGAATAAATCCATTTATAGACATTAAGATGTCTTGAAAATATCCCTCTTTGTTGTAGTCTTATAGAGTCAAACCATATATATAAAGTCACAGGGAGGAAGTTCCCTGGCTTTCCCTTCCCTGAAAGACAGGCACAATAAAGAAGAGGTGACTCTCATTGACACTACTCAGAATTTAGTCATCACATGATTTCAGGTTACTTTTTCTAATTTTAACAGGATTTTTATAGCAACTGGTATTATTAGCACTAGCAGCTCCTACTGACAGGAATAATACTACACCTGTTGTAAACATTTATATGTAACATTTAACCCGAGGAACCCCAAATGCTTTTTAAGGGTTAAGTGTTTTTCCTTGACCCCATTGATAGAGACCAAGTCTTCAAGATGACCCAAGAAATCAAAACTCGATCTTCACCCTGTTGAATGAACCAAATCATCTAAGCATACTTATTTTTTTACTCCATTTCACCACTGGGAATCCAAACAGTACCACAATTGGCATAAGCCTGGAAGTATGGGCCTTTGTTACAGCTGCAACCGCCCTTTCATTGAACCAGCAGGCTCATCCATGGGCAGAGAGGAATTAGTTGTGTCTAGAACACAAATTCAGTTAATAACTATTAACAATGAGTCCTAAAAATTTGAAATATTCATTATCATAAGGTGATAAATATATGTGAATTAATATCACCGATTTCTTAATTCTCAATTATATATGCATACATATATAATAGTATGCATATATTCCTTCACTTAGTACTTCTAACTTAGGATTAACTAAAGAAATATGGGTGAAACGTTCAAGAAGTGTAAACTGAATTATTGACTCAAGGGAATTAATTTTTATTGAAGAAGAAGGGATCTGGCTTAGTTGTAATTGAAGGGATTTAGTAAAGGAGTTTAGGAAAGAATATAAGGTTCTATGAGACCTTGTGGAAAAGCAGACAAAACATAGAAAACTAGAGAAGCTGGATTCTTTCCACCTCAAAAGTGCCAGGAGCTAAGGACACACCTGAAATTGTCCAAATGGAGCAAAAGTAGAGCTGGGATGGACTGACACATGAACTACTTACTCTCCGTTACTTGGCCCAGGACTCGCCTGCTTATCCTAAGAACGAAAGACCTGTGCAGATGAAGGAAGGGCAATTAAGAGGAAGGTGAAGTCACCCGCGCTGTCCCTCACTCCACTTTGGAGTAAGGTCTGGGGACGAGTTTGGAAGAGTTACACAGCAGAGAAAGGACTAACCAAAGAGGGAAAGACTTAATTTTAAACAAAAGCAATGGAGCAAAGGCTCATTCATATAAAATTAGAAACTGCATCAGTTATTTTTACTTCACACAGAATACTTCGACTTTAGTTCCTGGCCTGATTCAAAGGGAAAGCTCCCTCTTTAGGCTTTTCATGAAAATTATTTTCTGTTACAGATTGCTCTATGCACATATTGAACATATGTGTTAATCTGCTCAAGCAAGAATCTCCCCAACAGCACACAAGCTCCTTTCCTTCCGCCATGCCACATAGCATCTGCATCAGCAGCGCCGACTCCCCTGCACGGTCTTTGTGGCAGAGGGAAAAGAGAAATGGGCTGAACCGAAGGACAGATCCTAAAGCATCCACTGGAGTGACACACAACCTCCACTCACATTTCATTAGCAGAAGAAATGACATGGCAGGCCTGACATCCATGACATATTCTCCCTAAAGAAGGGAGAGCAATAATGCAATTTTCCTTTAATACCAAGTTCCTTTAAAGAAGGCCCCTTTCTTCATCTAAGTTGACACTAACAATGATCACTGTGATGTTTGGTTCATCACAGAAACATACCCCAACGGGAGGAGACGGGCCAGTGATTTACTGGGGAGACCACACGTGTGAGGTAAAATGTGGAAGGAGCTTCAGGAGATGGGCAGCTGTTAGAACAGGATGTAGGGCCGTTGCCTGTGGAGAGATGAAGGAAGGAAGTAGAGCAGGTAGACCGTAGTGCGGCTTAGACCACCAAACGCTGGTATCAGACAAGGTGAAAGATGGTGCATCAATGACCTGAGCAGCCACGTGAAGTTACAAAAATGAAGAAAATAAAATTAAACCTCATGTAAACTGAAAAAAAAAATACATAAGAACAGAAATAAATGTAACAAAAAGGGAAATATAATCAAATAACTGAAATCAAAATCTCTTCCTTTAAGAAGTTTAAGCATATGGCTGAATCTTTAGCCAGATTGATACACAAGGAGAGAAAGGGAGAAATAGAGAAAAAGGAGAAAAAAGAGAGGGGGGAGGAGAAGAGAAGACAGGTGAATGGAAGGTGAATGGAAGAACTACCAACATTAGGAATGAGAGATGGATCGTTACAGATTCTGCAGACTTTCAAGAAGAATGGGGAATAAAAAGAAGGGTTGTAGAATCATCTGGAATCTACAAAATGCACTTAACTCACTATCAAGGGTCCAGACATTGCCTACCAATCTAACTTTATAAATTCAATCTCATGCTTATATGTGGGCAGTAATAAATGTTAAATTAACAATGAATTACTTGCCCTTTATAATTCAATCGGAGGCTGGAGAGATAAGTTGGAAGGTTGCACACCCTTTAGAAAATCTGTAAGTTCAATGGGTTCCCCCTTTCTTTCCCCCAGTAAATTTCTCTTCTGCAGGTTCTAGCACCCACGTCCTTTCCACTGAACTTTGTTCTGCTTAGGTAACTGGTAATAATGGTGATTATTCAGGTTCTTTGCAAATAAGTGAAAACTGAGAAAGTGAAAGAGTCAAAGAGCAGAGAATTTACTCTCCAGACGGCATGGGGCTGGGAAGACTCAAAATCTATCAGAGCTTAGCCTAGGACTGAGAATTCTTGCCTGACTGGGATCCTCTTGCTGTTGGAGGTGAGGCTCATCCCTCGAGGAGTCAGAGAAGGCAAAGTAAAATGAATAACCAGACCTCTCCATTGTATAAATCGCGTGCTGTTGAGTGAAGCTGTGGTGGTGGTACTGAAATCACTAGCATGCATTTTTCACAGTCATTTGGTTTACAAAAGCAATTGTGCCAAACATAAACTATATGGAAATATCTAAAGTCAAGTTTATACTTTCTCCCTCCTCACATCTAATAGCTCCTCCATAAAATAAGCACTATTAACAATTTGGTGTATATCTTCTATAATATTGACTTTGCTTATAAAACTGTTTACATATGCTGTATATTCTTTCAGGCTGGGATAACACCATCATCTGATGTCTTAATTTAAAAGTATATCAAGGACATTTTTCCATGCTAGTACAGTCAGTCCTACTTGAACAATGTCGGATTCCAGGCTGTGGACAGAGTCCATCCTACACCAACATTCTCCTCCTGATGGTCATCTGAGTCATGTCTAGATGTTTCTTATTCCAGAGAAAACCCTGATAAACATCCTTGTGTAGATTTACATGTGCATGTGTTTATATATCTTAAACCCTGTGTTTTTGTTTTATTTTTTGATAAATCTCTATGAGTAAAAATTACTAAACATTCACTTCTTTTGTTTTGGGGGGGGGTACCAGGGATTGAACTCAGGGGCACTCAATCACTGAGCCTCATTCTCAACCCTATTTTGTATTTTATTTAGAGACAGGGTCTCACTGAGTTGCTTAGCACCTTGCTTTTGCTGAGGCTGGCTTTGAACTCTCAATCCTGCTGCATCTGAATTGTGAATACACATTGCCAGGTCACAAGGTCCCAAGCCTGGAGATGGCCATCAACTCAATATAAAAGTAGTTATTTTCCTATATTCTTATAAACCCTAAAGTCTAATCCTATTTTCAGTTTGAGCAAATTTGATGGTTAAAACTTTTTATTTTATTGTTTCCCTAATAATCTACAAGATTGAGTAGCTTTTTATTTGCATTTTTTTTCCTCTCAGTGCATTGTCTGTTTGCACCATTTGCTTACTTTTCTAAATTCTTTTAGCTAATTTGACCCTTTGTTATTTATAATGTAATGATTTTCTCCCAGTTGATCATTTATCATTTTGACCTTTCATGGGGTGATTCAGGAAGAATTACTGGTTTGCAAACACAATTCACTTCTACTAGTTTACACAAGAATGGAATTTATGAAGGGCTGTTAGTTTTGGATATGAGGTGTACCCCAAAGCTCATGAGTGCCACAATTCAGGAATGTTTGGAGGTAAAATGTTGGGACCATGAGAATTGTAACCCAATCAATGTATTGATCCACTGATTGGATTAAACATGAGGCAAGGCTGGAGGAAGTGGGTCACTTGGAGGTGTGTCTTTGGGGTTCAAACTTTGTCTCTGATGAGCAGAGTTCTCTTTCTGCTCCCCCGCTGCCATGTCCTGAACTCTTTCCTCTGCCACATTCTTCTACCATGATGTCCTGCTTCCCTTTGGGTCCAGAGCTATGGAGTTGGCTGACTATGAACTGAAGCCATGAGTCAAAATAAGCTGTTCCTCCTCCACATTTTTCTTGTCAGGTCCTTTGGTCACATCAATGAAATTCTAATTAAAATAGGCTACTAGATATATCACAATGGTTCCCAGGAGGATCAAAGAGTTGAGTCCTGAGGAGACAAAGCAGGGAAAGCACTCACAGTGAGCTGCTGCATCATTCCCCTGGGTACTCTGCCCTTGCCCACCCCCCAACGCCATTGTCATTGCTGATGCTGACCCTGGATGTTCCCAGTCCTCTCAACACAACTGATTCCACGAGGCACCACCTATTCACAGCACTCTTTTTAGAGCGGATACACATTAGTTGTGGTTAAAGCCACAGAGCTAGCTGCAAAGGAGGCTGGGAAAGTAGATCTGCTGTTTTCACTGAAGAAGGAAGAATTTATAAAGTGGAGAATTCTCCAAGTGTGTAGCTGGATTCAGTGGTTGCTAAGCAGTTAGGAAACATTTAAAATGTCCATTACATGGAGACTTTGCCTCACTACATTTTTAATTTCAGAGAATCAAGGGTGTTGTTTTTGTTTTCTGTTGTTGTTGTTTATATTTTTATGGTTTGGATTGCTGTAAAAAAAGTTATTACATGATTACACAACTATTCTCTTGTAGTATCTTCCAGGACTGTTCTAGTCTTATGTTTCAACAGTCAGATTTTTCATTCTCATGTTATCTGCTGCATAATGAAGTAGGAATCACACTTAATATCTTCAAAAAGTATAGTTAATTCTCTCAATTTCATTAATTGAGTAATACATAATTTGTTCACTGACTTATATCTCTATCTTTAATTATATGCCTATGGTTTCGGTTTGTTCCACACAACCATTTATTACAAGCCAGTACTATACTGTTTTTTTTTTTTTTTTCCTTTTATATTGACTTTTAATTTCTAGTAAGCAAACTGCCTTGCTATTGCTCCATTTCGACATTTTCTCAACACTTTTCACGTTTCTTCTTCCATATAGACTTTATAATCACTGTACACATTCCAAAAGAGAAAAAAATTGAATTCTGATGGTAACTGCATTAACTTTATAAGTTAATTTCAAAAGGAATGATACTTTGATGATATGAGGACTTTCTATCCAGGAACATGGTCTGTCTCTCCACTTATTTAGGGTCTAGTTTTATGTTATCAATATAATTTTATAGTTCTCTTCATACAGTCTTTCTCATTAAATTCATTCCTAGGCATTTTTATGGTGCCTTTTCCCCACATGGTTAGCAATGAGGTCTTTCTCATTTCCATTTTTATAATGTCAGTTTAGCCAATTTTTCTAACTGCATTTGATTCTGTAACTCATACACTGTATCATTTACCAATTATATAAGGACTTCACAGAATGCTATTGGTAATTTAATCATTTTATAGAAATTAGTTTGACAGGACACATAACCATTTTCTAATTAAAACTCTGTCACATTCACTAAATTTATTATTTTTTTCAAATTGACACATCTATTATTATTCATAGTCTACAGTTTCTAGTTACCTTTTGTCTTTACTTACAGGTATGCATACTCTTGCTGTTTATAAAACCATGCTATCTTACAATTGGCACGTTCATAAACGAACATGATTCACACAAAAATGTGTATTCTCAGCTTCTCAGTTGAGTTCTCTAAGGGAAACCAAAAACTTAAGTCTTTAGCAAGCACTGTGAAATCATCTATGTAACATCTATTGTACTGCTTTCTATCACAAACCAAAAGCTAAATATTCCTACTGATTATAAACTCAAAAGCAAGCACATAAACAGATAATTTTTTTCTATAAAATTCTCATAGTATTTTGAACAAAATAAGGATTACAAGCACACTTGCACACACAAAATAATTCTGATCCTCTGCATAAGATGATAAAGACTAAAGATCAGGACAAAAAATGGGGCAGGGTCCTGGCAAGGTGAAGTCCTCTGTCAAAAGAAGAGCTTCCTGAAAATGGCACCACTGACTAGCACAGTGAGCCCAGGGACAGGAGCAGGGCTGAGGCTCTGTGAGATTCTGGGCTTGTAAGTCTCCTCCCTGCTCAGGTTGCAGTTTCTATCAAATGGGTGTGTTAATCTAATGAACCCTTAGGTCACTGTCAGTTTTCATGTTCCAAGTGTCCAAGTTTCAAAAGGAAAGGAGGACTCTGCTGTTCAAGACAACAGGGAAAGGGTGGCACGTCCGGATCCATGGAAACAAAACTATTCAGACACACTGAAACCATAACCTTCAGAATAACTGATCCAGCACACTTGGTGTATAAAGGCATCCTACTAGATCTTGGCTGATTATACCACCACAGAGCATAAGGAGTGCTGATTAATTCAGTCAAAAGTTATATTTCTATATTCATTCTCATGTCACAGAGAACTACTGATTTCCAGGCCTTCGACTGGTTGACACAAGACATTCAAATACATTTGACCACATTATGTGCTGAGAATGGGTAGCCACCTTAGTGGAAATGTTTCTTCAGCCAGGTGCTCCATACGCAGTGTAGAAAATTAGCCATGTTCAGTGTTCAGCAATATCCATTTTAGCCACTCATTCTGAAAAAATTGCCTAGCACACGTAGTTTGCAAGTATACAATGAACACACTCATTTTTCAACATGCAGTTTATAATTCTAGAGATTTAGAATCACACAACTCACATGAACATATCTTTAAATGAAGTAAGGCTGATGGTAGAATCCCATCAGCCTTTACATGATTTTGTAAAATCTAAAATGAAATTGTAGCCTCAATCTTCCAAAATTTATCCAACATACACAGAGAAAACCACCAAGAATGTTGGACAATGTCTCTCATAGTTCAGTATTTCAAGGGGCCAAAGCAGGCGCCTGTTTTTCTAATCAGGAAGTTTCTCTGTTTCAGAGATTAAAGCTTGGGGGAGTAGTTGGAGGTTTTGAATCCTTTAAATAACCTTGAGTCCTTCAGGAACTAAATTCAAGACAAAAACGGGCCATAAGAAATAGGCATCAGGAATGTTAAAATGGAGATGGTTTCTGACATTCACTCTGCAAGGAAAGGCAGTAAACGGTTGCTAGAAAACTGTATTTGTTTGTTTATTTTTAATTTTTCTCCCAGAGAATTAAGAGGTAGACCATCTTCATTTGATGCCGTCCTTGTACAAATGGGTTCCCAGGCTCCTTTCTCAAGGATGTAAATGAGCTAATTAAAGACCCTTCAATTTGCACATCAAGGTAACTATCTGTGAACTGCTGATTTCATGATTTAATCGGGCCTGATTTGGAGAGCCCATCAGGAGTATGCCAAGGAGTTTTGTGCCCTTGCCCTACAGTGAAAATAAATAAATCCTTCTCTGAGAAATAATTGGTTCCACTGTCTGAGGGAGTTTAAGCCAGTTTGGTTAAGTCTAATTAGTTCACTGTTCAGTTTATTTGACTCCAGTGAAGTTAAATGGACATTTGCATGACCATAAACCTCATTTCCATGTGTTGACAGGTTCAGTGCTGCTAAATGATGTTTATTAGTGCTCCAAGTTTGAGTCAAAGTCATTAACATTTTCAGTAAATGGACAAGTTTCTGTAAATAAATACCACTCTGAGGAAAAGTGAAATTAGTTTGGTCATGCAGTTAAGAACAGTGAAAGCACCTGTCATTTCTGGTAGCTTCCGTGCAGAGCCACCCAACAGGAAATTATGAGATCACTGGATAAATGCATTGAGGACAAATGGATAAAAGAAGTGCTTTTCATTCCATTAGGTTTTTCCATTGAAGGCAACTCTTTTAAGGAGCTAAGGTTGGCTTCACATGTCAACACCCTCTTTTTACTGGTCAATGGCTTTTCCACATCTTCTTTTAATTCCGCTCCTTAAAAGTGTAGGTAGACTTAGAGCACATTGTGACGTGTGGCTGAAAGGGAAAGACGATGTGTACATTTTGATAACCTTTCCATCTGAAGCTTTACTCCTATTAAGGAATATTAAATATTTAATCTTCTTTATATATGTTTTTTATAAAAGAACCTGAACAAAGGTTAGCAATTCCAGGTACAGTGTTAAATCTTAAAATGTTTCTGTCCTGTTAATAAACTGAGGTTGAGCACCTCCAATCTACAAATCCAGGATCCAAAATGCTCCAAAATCTGAGGTTTTTGAGTACCTCAGTGATGTCACAAGTGATAAAGTCCACATGTGACCTCATGGGATGAGTCATAGTCAAAACACAGGTACACGGAAAATACTTTATAAAATCATCTTCAAGTTATTTGCATAAGATGTACATGAATCATTAATGAATTTTGTGTTTAGACTTGGTTCTTCAAGACATTTCCAAGATATCTCATTATAAATATGTCCAACTACTACCAAAACTAAAAAAAAAAAAAAAAGTACAAAATCTAAAATCCCTTCAGTCACAACTTTTTGAATAAAGGATATTCAATCAATAGCATAAATTTCCAGCACAGCACTCAGCATACTTATAACATTGTGCATAGCTCAGGAATCTGAGTCTTTGGCCTAGAGCTTGAATAAAATCCTTTACACCCAAGGAAACTTGATAGAAATAGGGAGAAAATCCGGCCCTAAAGGAGTGCACTGAGGATTTGCAGCAGTGTCTACATGACCAGAAAACTTCTGACCTAAGAGTGACAAAAACCCTCAGGCTGTTGAGACAAGTACTGCTTCAGGAGCATTCCTATACTCAGACCAGGTGGGGAAGACCTGCCACCCCCAGCAGACGCTTTATCACTTTACCCAGTCATGTGGTATCAGAGTAATGCAGGAGTCATTTCTACCCGAATGGAAGAAATTAGAGAAAATCAGACTGCATGAGGAGTGGATAAGTAAAAACAGAAAGACGGGTAGGAGCTTGGGCATTGAGGTGGACAAAGCAAGGCATAAAAAGAAGAGAAAGATTTGCAGATAAGTCAGAGTGAAGAGAAGAACCATTGGCAATTATATTTCAGATTGATTTGAGACCAAAAATAAATGCACACAGATGAGGAAAAATGGAAGCAAACATAAATAACAGCAAAATAGAGCAAAAAATTTTTTTTCTTTCATTCCCAATATATAATACAAAACTTCAGGTGTGTGTCAGGTCTCAAGTATCAAATAGCAAAGAAAATTTAAATTGTAGAGATTTTAATCTTCCCCTATTTAAAGGTTACACACAGATCATAACATTTCAGTTTGAATTAGAAAATGATGTTACTGCAACATGTGCTCTAATTGTGATTGCAGCTCGTCGGCTTAGAAAGGACCATGCCAGAGCAGATTCAGCAACTATTAGGGGCAAGTTTGGGAATGGACCAGGATGAGCCACAGGAGTACCCTGGCTTCAACAAAGGAGGTAAAATGTCGTTCTGGCAAACACTGATTTGTGGATCAAGGCAAAATACACTGTCATTCAGACATGCTGTAATGGCTGATGAGGGTGCAATATAAGAGCATGACAGCAGATAACCCAAAGGGGAGACAGGACACAGCTGGGGGAACCGGGGGCATACCACGTTCAAGAGTAAAACCTGGGAGACTGGTGAGAACAAAATTTGTTAGACTGGATCAGATCATTAGCTTGGCAGTCAGCTTGCCACAGGTCTATAGTTACCAGGTCCCAGGCAACATGCTGAAAGAGGGGCTCAGGTACTAGGGGGGGGGGGGCATATTTTTCAGAAATAGTAAGAATGTTATTCTAGGTAGAAAGGAGACCTCAGCACACATTATTTTTCTTTTCAACTTTCATTACTAGGATACATTAGCCCTTTTTGTGGTTGAAATTAGTGCTTATTGAGATATAACTACAGTAAAATGTATGTTTAAAATATACAGATTGATCAAGTTTTATAAGTCTAGACCCTTGAAATCATTGCTACCATCAAGTAAACAGATATAAACACCTGCCAGAATTTTCCATGTGCCCCTTGGCAATCCATCTCTCCTCTCTCCACCTCTCTGTGACCCCAGGCAACCACTGATCTGCTTTTGGCTATGCAAATTAACTTTCATTTTCTAGAATTTTACACAGTGGAATTATTTGCTACGTATCTGGGTTCTTTCACCATGATTATGTTCAGATCCATCCATGGTAGCATATGCATCAATGGATCATTTTTTTATGCTATGTTTTAGCTTGGTTGTGAGGTATCCCCCAAAAGTTCAGGTGTGAGATAATGCAAGAAGCTTCAGAGAAGAAATGACTGAGTTACGAGAGTCTTAACTCAATCAGCAAATTAATCCCTGATGGAATTGAAGTGGTAACTGGAGGCAGGTGGGGTGTGGCTGGAGGAAGTCATTCACTGGGGGCGTGGCTATGGGGTATATATTTTGTATCTGAAGACTGGGATCTCTCTCTCTGCTTCCTGATCACCATGATGTGAGCTGCTTCCCTCCACCACCCTCTCCCAACATGATGTTCTGCCTCACCTCGAGGCCTGAGGAATGGAGCCAGCCTTCTATGGACTAAGACCTCTGAAACCGTGAGCCCTCAAGTAAACTTTTCCTCCTCTATAATTGTGCTGGTCAGATCATTTAGTCACAGCAGTGAGAAAGCTGACTAAAACATGCTATCATACGGTTATTTCACAATTCATTTATCCACTGAATTACTGATCCACACTTAGATGGCTTCCAGTTCTATGTTACTGATAACAGAAAAATTCTGAGATGTTCTAAGTTTAATCAGGGAGGCCAGTGGATGGAGGAAAGGAAGAGATAAGGGAAATTAACCAGTTATCAACAATGGGCCCAAACTAATAAAATGTGTTCCGCATTCATGAATGTATGTGTTTGGGTTTTTGTTATTTTGAGACATTACATCTGTACACTCATTGGTATGATAATCTGATACCTGTGTAGAATGTAAGATCTTGACTGAAAACACCTGATGACCACCACTGACTCCTGTTGTGCAAACTCTCTGGACTACGAACCCAACCAACCCAGCAGCAACGAGTACGTCTTACAGATTCTCCTCTAACCTCAAAACCTCCCCATTTCACGTTCTCCCACCCTTCTTATCTACAGCTAATGTAAGTGCAACATAAAAATTTTATGCTCTTTCCCAAAATTTTCACTATAAAAATGTACTTGCCTCGGGTCCAGTGGACATGCTTCCAACTCCCACCTGGCCTTGCTGCAGGTAGTTGTGGAACATATCCCAGTACCTGGTCCTCTCCTTGTTGGTGTTTGCAGTGGCTCAGTAAACCCTTTTATTTCAAATAACACTGTCTCAAGAGTTTGAGATGAATACCAGGATAAAGTTGTTATAAACATGTGTGTACAACTCTTTGTGTAGATTATGCCCTTTCGCTTCTCTTGAAAAAGTAACTAGGAGTGAAATGACAGGCAGTGAAATGGTAGGTGATTTTTAAATTTTTTTTATTTCTCCTAATTATTTACATGTGACAGTAGAATGCATTTATTTAACTTTATAAAAAACTGTCATTTTTTTTCAAAGTGAGTGTGACATTATACATTCCCCCTAGCAGTGAGAGTTTCAGTTGCTGCACATGCTCACTTATGGTTCATATATTCAAACTTTTTAATATTTTTAACTTCAGCCATTCTAATAGGTCTGTAGTGGTGTCTCATTATGGTTTTAATTGACCCATACTTAATGACTCTTCCCTGATAGCGCTGAGCTTTTCTTCATGTCCCTGTCATAGGTATTCATATATCTTATTTGGTGAAGTGTCTATTAAAATGTTTTGTTCATTTTTAAATTTTAGAATATTTGTTTATTCTTTTATTCGTTACTTTTAGTTATACGTAACAGTAGAATCCATTCTGATACCATTATGCAAACATGGAATATATCTTATTCTCATTAGGACTCACTTCTCGTGGATGTGCTTGATAGTGGGATTTACTATGGTGTATTCACATATATACATAGGTCAGATTCATTCCACTATCTTTCCTTTTCCTATCCCCCAACCCTTTGTGCATTTTTTATCAGGCTGTTCATCTCTGCAAATATTGTCTTCAAGTCTGTGGCTGGCTTTTTAAATTTGTCTTCATAATTATGTCTTGAAAAGCAAGATGTTTTAAGTTGAAGGAAGTTCAATTTACTGATTTTTTTCCTCATTTTGGCTTTACTAATTTAATAAATTTTGGCAAACTTGAGATCACTGAGATTTTCTCCTATGTTCATTTCTACTATTGTTATTATTATTTTTAGTTTTAGCTCTTATGTTTTGTTCTACAATCCATTTTAAGTTACTGTTTGAATAATTAGTGTGACATGGGGGTTGGGGCTGATTTCATTGCATGGAGCTATCTACTTGTTCCCATAATGACTGTTATAAAGATTATCATTTCCCCTATTGAATTGTCTTTGCAAACTATTAAAAAAATTATTGCATAGGTCTATTTATGGACTCTGTGTTCTAGTCTACTGATCTATTTTTCTCTGCATCAATCCTACCCTGTCTTGTTTCCCACCACTTTGGTCTTGGAATCTGGCAACAGCCCACTCCCAAGGACCGACATGAGGTCCTAACCAGATGAAAATAGGCATCAATTGGTGAAGAAGCCCAGAGAACTCTGTCGGAGCTCTTTGAATCTGTCCACCCAGGGGAGATTAAAGTCAGGACGCCTTGGAGGCTTTGAAAAGTTGATGCAACAGGGAAGACTGAGCAGTCCCAACCACAAGGTGGAAGCACAAACAGAGAAGATTCCAGAGGACTAACTGGGGCCTATAAATGTTTGACCTCAGACTTGCAGAGTGAGATGAAATGACACTGGAATAATCAGCTCAGCATCTTTTCCCCTACAGTCCTGCTTAGATGACACATGAGCTGTCAGCTGTGGTTATACACTTGTAAGATTAATATTTTAAGAATCCAAGCCATAAGAACACCTTTGGATGTCCACACACTGCCAGAAACAAATTTTCTTGCCTAAGCACACAAATAGGGTGGCTGAGACAAAAACACTAGCTGGTTCAAAATTGCCCTGTCAAAATACAATCTTTTTTCTCCTCTATTCTCAGGACCTTGGGACATTGTTGTGGTCATAGCCCACGGATTTTTCCTTAGCAATTCTATTGTTCCCTAAATTGACACAACCTTGTAACTACAAGACTTGTCCATATAAAAAACTCAGCTCAATTATGTACTAACTGAACAACCAATAATGAATACTTGCTAGATTTACATTGTCAAGACATACATTTGCTGTGTTAGAAAGAAAGGAAGTCTATCAGAGAAGGAAATGGAAATATGGCTATTCTCCTAAAAACATAAGAACAAATCTGGCTCCCAAAATAGTAGAAATTGACTTGGCTAGGACTCCAATGAGCAAAGATGAGACAATAAAATAGTTCTAGAGTCTGAGTTCAAGTGGTCATTTCTCCATGGTTTCTGGGGAAGATCATTTCAGCTGGAACAGAAGTCTTCAACAGGGCACAAGTCTACAGGATGGAAGACATGGAAAATTACTGTGGCTAAGAGAGCCTGAATGGAAAAATAAGCTTCACACAAATGCATGTGGAAGCTGGTAAGAGGCTTCATCCTGCAGCAATGTAGCCCCTTCAACTGGCCATGTTCAAGCATCCTGGGGTCTGATCCACTTGGCTCTGTGCATAGTGAACAGTTAAACTGGGCTTTAGTTCAGACAGGATTAAAAAAAACAATGATCACCACAAGAATGTTCCAGAGATATTAAAATGTAGAAATGGCCATGTTACGAGAGTAGAAAACCCTTCACAGTCAGAATCCGGTGGCCCTTCCTTAATGATGGTTATAGATCTTTTCCATTTTCTACACCTCAGGAGGTTTTACACACATCCTTTCACTTAACAATGTGGGTTTCAGTGACAAGCAGGTGCCTTTATTTCCAATTTGGATGCTAAAAAAAGGGCACAAAGTTTAAGGAGGCACCATGTAAGATCCTACAAAACTAATAAATCCACACCCCATTTTTAATTCTTGAATGTCTTCAATATTAGTGAAAACACATTCAGTATTTGTTCAAGGCAAACTAAATCCAGTGGCAGGGAGTGATCTAGAAATGAAAACATATGCATTCAAAGAGTAGCCTGTCATTCTACCTACTTTATGTTCATACTTTCTTTTTTAAAGTTTTCATTAAAAATATGTGCTGGTGGCAAGTGTTTGTAAGGTGTCATCATACACTGGTATTTCTCAGGAGCATTTCAGCAACTACTTGCCTCTGTTTTCACAGACTTTAGAAAGGTAGCAGGAGAAAGGAGAAAATAGACATTCTGATTTCCCCAGTTCCTGTGTTGACACTGTCAGCTGCATGGGCTTGCTTAAAGTACTTCCAACTCTCTTCCTAAGTTTATCCATCTGTAAAATGGAGATGCCATTGCTTACTTGGGTTACAGAAATCATCATGACTACCTTCACATACCATCTGGTGAGATGCCAAAATACTCCCATAAATGTGTTCATGATCCTCTATTCCCTCTTCCTTTATAGCTTGTCTAAAAAAAAGTTCTTTTTTGTAAGATGTTAACTGTTACCAGTTATATAATATTTAAAAGGATTAAATATAAGAAGGAAAAATAAATTAAGTAAATCCATCCCTTCCTTCTTCCTTAACACTTTTATCAGTCCTCCAATTTCATAATCATTTAGCCTCTTTGCCTTGTAGATTTTAGATTTTGGTGTTTCCACCAAAACACCAAAATTTGAGAGGTGACATACTATGGGACAACATGGGAAATTGACAGTGGACTCTAAGCATTAAGAGAGAACAAGAAATAAATAAGAATGCATGAAATAAGAACATCAGATGTGGGGCTGCAACTTGTATATAAGTTCATAGCAGAACACTTATTGGATTGATTTTTCTGGGTCTTAATCTCACATTGGAAATGTGGATAATTATGCTTATCCTATGTAAGCCCTAAGAATTTATGAGGATCAATTGCAAGTATTTGTGAAACTTCCTGGTAAGTGCTAAATAAATTTTAATGACAGACACTATTCTTGGCTTTATAAGGTTATGCAGATATGCTGAAATTATTGTCTTCATTTGTAGTTTTGCTCTCATTCTGAAGTTATAACAATCAAATTTAATGTAATATTTCCATAGACTCTGAACTTCTCAAAAATGACATCAGAGAACTCTAACTGGTACCATTTAATAGTGAAAAACCAGACTAAATTTAGGATTGTCCTTTGATTCTGACCAACAGACACAGCACCCAACATTACCTTTAGCCACTCCAGTTACTCAAAAAGGGATGTGAAGACTAGAACCAACCAGGCTGTGATTCCTGGGGTACTGCTTGATCAGATATTCCCTGGGTAATAATTAGTTGGCCTCATTCTATCACAATCTAAATCTCAAAAACTCATGGCCCATAATGTCTCAACCTGTGGGAGAAACAGTCTTCCATTATTATCACATGGCAACACACCATTAACATTAAAATAGATAATTTTAGGAGATTGCAAAACAACAAAATAAGCTAAATCAACAATGTGGTGTTTAAACATTTCCAGCAATTTCAAGGTCCTCAAACAGCTGAAAACAATTTGAGGGTTCAGATCAGCCAAGGAGAATGTCTAATTTCCATTAATGTAGGAACATCTATTCAGCCCTCACCATAGCTGTAGAGGCAGCATTTGAGACAGTTTTCAAGCCTGGTTCCAGCTAAACTTGGTGAAAATCATTTCCTGGCATTTATTCAAGTTCTTCATTTTGGAGCCATGCTGTCTGAGTTTGATTCTTCAGCTGACCATTTACTAGATGTATAACTGTAGGCAAGAACCTTAACATCTCTGTCTCAGTTCCTTCATCTGTGAAATGGAGTAATAACAAAGCTACCTCATTAGGATACTGTAAGAATTAAACTGGAATAAATTAGAATAATTCCAGATACAAATAAGTCCCTTATTATACATTAGTTATTTTATAGTTATATTAAGTGATCAAAAAGAAATCTTTTATTGTATTTTTACAGTACGCTAAACTGATCCCTTCAATTTGCATGAGAAATGAGACTTGTTCTTCTATCCTTCTTTGCAAATGAAGAGACCATTGGAAAGGTGCTAATCATGCTGGTGGATCAATCATGATTTCTAACACAGTTCCCTCCCTGCCTGGCTACTATCCCCAATAAACCGCAATTCCTCCAAGAGTTTCTTAGAAACCCAAATGAAGCGTTTGCCTGCCTGTGATTATTAGAACAGAGAGCAAGCTCCAAAAAAGTCAAAATTCCCTGTTTGCAAGGAAGGCTCACAATTACATTGTCATTTTCAAGTGAGTTGTGCAGCCAAGTCGTTTTGTTACTGGGCAGAACCTCCAACCTGTAAAGTTTTATACGGAAGGGAACCAAGTAAGCCTATTGCAAAGAGGACAAAGACTTACATGGACACTTTTAAAAAACAATCTAAGAAAATGTGAATCCGCTCTCATATCATCGAGGTCCGTACCAAGGAAGGCGTGCACTGATGTCAGAGTGTAATTGTGAACAGACCTGCTGGCTTAATGAAAAGGAAACAGCGAAAACAGAAAATGGCTTTTCCAAAATCAAATGTCTGCATGAGGAAAGTGCTGCACAGGATTGTGGTGAACAGTGTCTGGCCCATATTAGCCTGGTTTGTCACTGTGCCCATGAAAATTGCTGATTATCAGGGCAGGTCAACTCCCCAGCTAGGAAAGGAACAAGGCAGATTGAAACTCCCAGGATGTGCTACAGATCTGCACAAGGCCTTTTAGCTTCTGCTGCTTTCTTCTGTTATTGCCCTGGGTCCATCCAAAGGGGAGAGCCCTGTGACCACACGTCCGGTCAAACAACCAGGGTACACCTGGGAAGTCACTGCTCTCCTCCCCTCATGAGTGCATAGATTCTCTACATCTGAAAACCATACATGGAGGAGCACCTCAATGATGGCGTGATCCCATGTTTCATTAAGTCTTCAAGCTTCCTGTACACCTCTGAGGCACGAAAGGGCAGTCTCCTAAAAGCAAAAGTCAGACTGAAGGCAGTTTGAGACTGAAAGTGTATTTCCTTAGGAATGGAGCATTCCTCGAGTGAGCAGAAGTGAGGAGTCAGTGCTCCTTCTCTCTCTCTCTCTCCTCTGCTCCCCACCTTCCAGGTGGCAGAGGAGGAGTCATTATATCATCTTTCATGTAAGGGCTCTTCCTTGCTCCTTTTCCCAATCATCAGCATCCATGAAAAAGTTATCAATGAGGACATATTTGGAAGGGAAAATCCTAGCAGGCTTTTGTGGTCTTACAAAGTCTTTATCCCTTTTATTAAAGTAAAATTTCCCAAACAACATTCAATTCAGAAATCATTTATTGAGGCTTTAATGGAGGAAAACATTGAGTCAGATACACATCCTAGCACACAGTTCCTCCCTGTATTTGCTAGGCTTTGACACGGGCCTCAGATCAAATCTAAGCAGCTACTTCTGGAGCCAAGAGAGAGATTGTCCATTCACACATGATCATGATCTTCAACCAAGAGCTGCTTTAAGGGCCCCAATGCACTTTACACCAACTGCACGCAGCAGAACTGCTTTCTCTTTCTTAAGCACACCAGTCTTCATCTATATGAAACTTGCCTTGTTTCCATCACAGTCTCTGAGATCTGCCCTCAATTCTTGCTCGATCCAGGGACAAAAAGTATTAATTCAAAGTTCTATACTTAATATGTCAAAGAAGTAAAGCCCATCTTTCCAACTGGGCATGGTACAAGGGTAAGGAAGACAAAGACCAGACAATGAGTACTCCCCCGTGTTGGTCCATCCAAGAACCAGTGAGTGGTCTTTCTGTGCACCTGCCTTCCATTCCCTACCATGAGGAAGCCAGTGTGAATTTTTTTTTTTTTTTTAACAAGTACTGCATCATGGTTCTGGAACTAGAGTTCCAAGTACAGCACAGGGAAAATGATGATTCCTGGCTATAGTGTATTTGTCTCTTAGAAATCCAAGATTTGGACTAGAGGTGTAGTTCAATGGTAGATCACTTGCCTACCATGTGCAAGACCCTGTGTTATATTCCCCAACGACATACACATACACACACACACACACACACACACACACACACAGAATCCAAAATTTATGCAAAGCTCTGGTTAAGGTTTAGCCAGTTCTTTCTTCTGAAACACTGCAAAACAGGGAGGAGGTGGCTGGCTAGACCAATAACTCAAAGAGACTGAAAGAGAAGCAGCTTTGTGATATAGCCTGGTCTTTGCTGCTAGAGAGTTCATTTAGATTTATACAGCTCGAGCTGTCTTTGTATGGTTCATAAAAAATTATTATGTGAAAAATGTGGCTGCTCACAGCATTACTCATTGCAGACCTTGGAAACAAATAACTGCGAAACACTTTGAGGGTCCCCGTAGTGAGAAAAGCTAATGAAACCTGTCCAAGAAATTACAATGAAGATGCTACTCTGGTCACAAGAAGAAAGGCAGAAAGTCGTCAGAAATTTGAGCATAAATTTATGAAAGAGGTGCAACCATACTTTGTTTAAACAAAAACACAGAATCAATTGAACAGGTGAACCAGCTATCACGGGATTTAAGAACTCTAGGAGAAGGGGACGGGCAAGGTGAAAGCCACATGAGGGCTCCAGTGCAGACTCCTCCCCCACCCCCCAGCCCCTACCACCTGGTTATCTAGGTCCATCTCATTCTGAGAGGTCAGAGTTTAACCTGGGTTGCTCCAAGGCATCCTCTGAGTGCAGAGCAAGCCAAATTCCCTTCCATTCAGAAGCATTGGAAAGGCTTGGTTAGTTCACACAACATATGGGGGTTTTGGTTTAGGTGTAAAGAAGATTGAATTTCACAGGCTATAAATTTTTACTTTCCAAACAACCCCCAATTCTTGGTCACTTCAACCACTCTAAGCTCCTCTGTATCAGAAATCATGCACTGGGCTTGATAGAAGTTTAAGTTTGAGTTGAACAGGTGCAAGAGCCCAGAAATCTGTGACCATTCTTATTAATTTTTCCATATAAAAAAACATAAAGGTGGAGGGAGGAGTGGAAAGTGATCACTGGGCTAGGGTTGAGTTAGAATGTCCTTATGATATCTTATAAGCTATAAAACACCATTGATTGTAGTTGATAAGTTTGTTGAAATCATATGTCAGATAAGTGTCATCAAATCATCAAACATGGCAAAGGTCATTTTTACTGAGGTGGGACACCTTTATAGAGAAACAACAGGGGAGATATGTTTATAGAATTTATTATAAAGAATTGGCTCACATCATTATCAGGGCTGAGTCCCAGTGTCTGTAGTAAGTAATCTGGAGGAGAACCAGGAGAGATGATGTATAAGTTCCAGTGCAAGTACAAGTCCAAAGGCAGAAGAACAATGTTCTTGCTCAAAGACACACAGACAGACAAAGACATCTTTCTTTTTAGCCTTTTATTCTATTCAGCCCTTCAGCAGATTGCATTGAGGCCCATCCACATTATAGTCTGTGTTTATCTTAGAAAACAACTGAATTCAAGTGGTGCTGTCATCCAGAAACCCCTCATAGATTGTTATGGCTTAGATATGAGGGAACCCCCAAAAATCATGTGTGAGACAATGCAAGAAAAGCTTAAAGGGAAATGATTGGGTTTTACAAGTCTTAACCTAATCAGTGTATTAACTCAGTTGCATTGATTAACTGTGTGGTAACTGTAGGCAGGAAGAGTGCTGGAGGAGGTGGGTCACTGGATGGGTGGGGTGTATTTGTGGTATTTTGACCCTGGTGAGCAGAGCCCCCTCTGCTTCCTGGTGGCATGTCCTGAGCTGGCTTCCTCTACCACATTTTTCCGCCATCATGTTCTGCCTTACCTTGTGCCCAGAACAGCAGAGTCAGCCATCTATAGACTGAGATCGCAGATGCTGTGAGTGCCAAATAAACTTTTCCTCCTTTAAAATTATTCTGGTCAGGTTTTTGGTCACTGCAGAGAAAAAGTTGATTAAAACACAGACACACCTAGAAATAATATTTAGCCAATATCTGAGCACTCTATGGTCCAGCCAAGTTGACACAAATTAATCCTTATGACTCTTTTTCTGATGGCCACTAGGAGAGATACTTACTCCTTGCCATTTCCTCCTGTTTCTACACGGAAGAATTTCTATGCAACTAAAATGCCCTGCCTGCCTCTGCTACCTCATGAGCTTATGTTCAGGGTTCAGGGAAGGAAGAGAAGTCAATTGATTGAGGATCTGGAGAAAGGAAACAAGCATGCAGGACTCCGTCCTGACTGGGTCCTCTACCCTGACTGTAACTGACTGCAGGGTAGGCATGCATCACCTTCAGCTCTCAGTCTCACAGAAAGGTTTGAGGGAACCAGGTCAATTTCAAGAGTCCTAAAAACTCTAATTTGTGGTGCTTTGGCAAGGAAACTCAAAACAAATAAACAAACAAAAAAGAAAATTATGGATACCTGGAATAAAAAATATGACTATAGAACATGAAAATTCTTTGGGAGCTTGCCTTAACTGCCTTAGCATAGGAGTGTATCAGCAAACTCCAAGCCAAGGAACACCAAGGATTGCCATTAACCACCAGAAGCTGCAAGAAGGCTTTTTTAGCATCTATTCAGATCATGTGATTTTGGGCCCTGATTCTATTTATGTCTATTATACTAACTGACTTGTGAATATTGAAATATATTTGTAGTCCTGAAATGAAACTAACTTGATTATCATGTAAAATTTTTAATGTACTATTGAATTTGACCTGCAAGTATTTATTAAAGATTTTCTCATCTGTGTTCATTGAGGATGCTGTCCTGTAATTTTCATTCCTTGATATATTTTACCCAGTTTTGATTTCATTAAGATGCTGGTTCTGTAGAATGAGTTTGGAAACATTCCCTCCTTTTCTACTTCATGGAATAAATTGAGGAGAATTGGCGTTAGTTGTTTTTGCATGTTTGCTTCTTTATTTATCTATTTTTACTGTATGATTCTGGGAATTGAACCCAGAGGTGCTCTACACTGTTACACCCCTAACCCTTTTTATTTTATTTTTTTTATTTTGAGGCAGGGTCTCACTTAGTTGCCCTGACAGGCCATGAACTTGCAACTCACCTGCCTCAGCCTCCTGAGCAGCTGGAATCATAGATATATGTCTTTTTGCCTAGCTAGTGTTAGTTCTTTAAAATTCTGATAAAATTCAGCTGTGACTCTACTAGGTCCTGGGTTTTCATTGTTGGGAGGCTTTTTAATATAGCTTCAATCTCATTGGTTGTTATTGGTCCATTTAGGTTTTCAATGTCTTGGTTCCATTTTGGTAGTTCATATGTATCTAGAAATTTTTCTAATTCTTCTATATTTCCCAATATATTGGAATATAAGTTTTTGTAGTCTCTAATGATCCTCTGGATTCTGGTGGTGACTATTGTAATATTCCCTTTTCTTATCTCTAATCTTATTAAATATGCCCAGATATGTGAGAATAAATTTCTGTTGCTTTGATCTATTCAATTTGTGGTACTTTATTTTCACATGGCACTCATTATGTTTCCTCTACTCATACCTTCCAGATTCCACTACATGCTGACCTAGCCCATTCAATAGACTTGACTCTGTACATAATTAGGACCAATGTTCTTTAAGCATTTTCCATGTGCAATGATCACATAGTCTTTATGTATGTTATATTCTAATCCTTGTGACAGCCTGAGAGATAGCATTTTATCCCTACGTGACAGGATGAGAGACTGAGTTTTGCATACATCCAATAAATTACAAGAGTCTGATTTTAAGGTCTGAGCTCTCTCAGTCTGAAGCCCCAGCTCAGACCTGAAGACATTTCTGGATGCAGAGAACCAGATGGATTTTGCAACTGGGGAACCTATGAATAAATCACAATGCCAGGATGAACAAAAAACACAAGGCTTCCTAAAGAATTATTCATCAAAGTATTTCTTAGACACTAGAGTCTCCAATGATCAAAAAACAAAAGAACACTCCTTACAGAGAACATCCCACTGAAGGTTCATTTTCTGATCCTACCAGGGAATACCAGACTAGGTAGAGAATTCAACTTGGTTTAAATAGCTCTGATCAGGGCTGGGGTTGTGGCTCAGTGGTAGAGCACTTGCCTAGCACATGTGAGCCACTGGGTTCAATCCTCAGTACCACATAGAATATAAATAAAATAAAGGTATTGTGTCCATCTGTAACCAAAAATATTTTAAAAATAGCTGTGATCATATTTTAAGGTTGAGATTAGTATGAAGGGAAGTTCTGGATGACTTCTTTTAATTAATCTACCTTTCATGATCACAAATTTTAAAATATTACTTTCTTCAAGCATCGTTTGGTAGCATTTGCTCTTGATGACACAAAATTCCCAGAGATTACCAAATTTGATTTTGGCGGATGGCTTATAGAGATCAGGTGTACAAACTTGCTTGCTAAGCTGAGCTAGGATTTTGTGACAAATCATCATTGCCCTTGGAATAAATATTGAAATCAGTCCAACACATGGGATGGATTGTCCCCCTGTTCCACCACTGACTCCATGCACCAAACAGTGGAATTGCACACTCATTCAAAAACAGCACTCCTCAAAATTCAATGTGTGTGTGTATCACCTGGAGATGTTGTTTAAGCAGATTCTGTTTCAACAGGTCTGGAGTGGAACTTGAGATTCTGCTTTTCTAACGAGGTCTGGGAATGTGATACTACTCTCCTGGATGCCACTCGGAGTAGCTTGGGGATAGACAATCAGTGTGCACAAATTCCCTGACAACTTCACACTTCTAAATCTTTCTCACGTGTGAGATTCAAACTATCTTCCAATTTCCACTGGATGACTCCTCCTCACACACAAATCCTGAATCAAACGTCAGCTCTTCAGTGACGCCTCTGCGAGATCCCAATTCCCCAGGCATAGTTGCTTCTTCTCCCTGGTCCATTGTTGTTTCTAAGCATCACTTTAAGTTAAGTTATAGTCCCCCCCCATTTGTTTATTTTTGCCAAAGATTGCTCCAGAGAATAACATCAGCATCAAATGCATCTCCTTATCCTTGACCTAGAATAGGTGTTAGCTGAATGACCAAATCAGACTTAGGCTGTGGCTCCAGGAGTCTACACTTTCCTCCTTTATCAAGATTATAATTGGTTCATCTTCAGTTCATTCAGTCCCTTGCACTGCCATTGATCCAGTCTCGCTGCCTAGTTCTTGCTTTAAAAATTCTTTTAAAACCTGTCATCACTGTTTTGTGGGCTGCAATTTTAAATCACAGAGAGCTGCTATGAGGAACAAGAGTCCAGAAAATGATGCCTTAATTTGAGGCATTTAGAGCTGTAGGGTTCTGAGCAAATTACTCACTCTCTCAGCCTCAACCTGTCATTTTGGAAATGGTTATAATAATAGCACCTGCCCTGTTGGTTCTGGGGTTAAATGAGTGAAGAGGGGCAATGAATGCCCTCAGCACCATGCCTAGCACATAGTGAGAATGCCAGCTGTTGCCATCACCCTGGCTCACGGGATTCATCCAGGAGCTCTTGCTACTGAAAGAGCTGCAGACAACTGCCTGAGCTGCTCTGCTTTCCTCTGTCCTCTGTCATCTGATGCCATCTTCTGTCATAGTCTTATGCTTCTTTGGACATGCTTTCTCTTTACCTGCTCAGGCAACTTCATGCAACATATTTTTTTACAGTGTGCTGCTTTTTCCACTCCTGATCATCTCTGTCTATGTGTGGAGTTCCTCCTACTGATATTATCCCTAAATGTAATTACTATTGCTTTTTCTTGACTCAGTGCCTGCCCTGCCCCCTTCACATGGGCTTTGAATCTGAGCTCATAAGAGTCTTTCACAAAGGCTTCAGTCTCTGGCTATTGGAAATTGTCTAAATTATATGATCACAATTTCTTTTCTCACATTTTTATTTTATAACTTTCCCAATCATTACTTTTTCTAACTTCTCAAATATAAAATTATCCACAAAGAATGTCTGAATTTGATCAGATGCTCTTTATCAGCAAAATGAAAATTCAAACACTTTTGAGGAGCTGAGTTGCCCATCACACATCTTTCTTCCCTTCTAAGATGTAAGACTGTCATTCATGGATTAAACACTTGCAGAAAGGAACCATTCTGGTTCCTCCTCCTATTAGCACAATGAAAATGCACTATTTCTAATTTCAAAAGTGGGTGTCTGATTATATGTAACACATATTTCTTTTTCCCCATCTCGCGGGGCTGGGAATTCAAACACCAGTCTTTCCTCCTGCAGGGCAAGTGCCCTATGGGACGGGCTATATCGTCAGCACATTGTTAACACATTTTTATATTTATTTCCCCAACACTTTCTATTAGATATGTCACTTTTGGAAAAATAAAAGCATATTTTGGCATAAAGTTTAAAGACATCAAAACTGAAAATTACAGAGGATGTGCTACTACATGATTTATGTGAGAGAAAATAGCATAGAACTCCAATTAGCAGTCACATATTTGAAGAAAAGAATTTAGCATGTCTTCAAAAGACAGAAGTATGAATGCATAGTGACATGTTTGAGTTAAAAGAACATATTCACAATATATATATATATATATTAATTTTTAAATGATTCCCTGCCTTAATCTATTTTTTTCTAACATTAACCAACCACAAATTGATCCCTGTATGAGACTTGCACTATTAACACAATTGGAGAACAATTAATTCTAAAATGCAAATACCAAATATATGACAAATACTGCCAAGATTTTATGAAAGAACAGTCATATTAAGGATGTTAATAGACTACTGAAAAAATTGTCGAATCCAGGTTCACAGCAGTCACATATTAACTATGCAATTGAGAATGAGTCAGTCCTGCAGTTCAGTCTAAAATCCTCAGCACAATTAGTTGTAGATGTTCTTTCTCCATCAAGAGAGTCCAGGGCACCCAGAAGAGACAGGAGAAGAATATGTTATAAGGTAAAAGAACATTCTAGATAAGGAGGCTCTCAATCTGTAACTAGGTAAATACCAGTATTTTAAAAAACATTTCCCATTTACATGGACACTTTGTATGATGCAATAAAAATAAACAGAATAACAACTGAAACAGCAGACACAAAACTTAAAACCCATTATTCACTCAACATGAAGTTGAGGATGCAGATCACTCTCCATTTCTGCACTTACCTTGCTACAGACAAATAGTTCACAAGCTGTCAGCGATCACCCATGGTGTGTCACTCCTGTATTGTAAGGTACTAGGAAAAAATGTGACTGAAAATAGGTCAAGAGGAGTGCCATGATCACTCACCTGGCCTCCAAACAACTCCTGGTCTCCCTCTGCTCAGATCCTCCATGTTTCCTCCTGGCTCTTAGAATAAAACCCACATCCCTCGCATGGCCCTGAAAGTCCAACCTGACTGCCCCCAGCCTGCTTCTCCAACATCATCATGTCTCTCCTCTGTTACTATGTGGCAAACACCCAGCAGCATTTCTCAGAAAAGCCCTGAGCTCCATAACTTGTTGTTCCCTCTTCATGACATCTTACTCCACCCGATGGATTAAAGATAACTGCAAATGAATCAACATCCAGGCCAAGGAGCGGTAGACTTAATGCTCCTCCCTCAAATTTGGGTGGCTCTGTGACTAATTGAGAATGACAGAAGTGATTCTGTGCCAATTACTGAATCCAGGCCTTATGAATTGGCAGCTCCACTTTCTGTCTCTTGGAATACTCCTCCTGGACCTCTGAGAGACCATGTATGGAGTCTGACCATCCTGCTGGGGAGGGAGGTCAGCTGTAGGCTTTGAGGTTGACAGTCTCAGCTAAGCCCAACTATCCAGCCACCCCAGACAAGGTGCAAACAAGCACCTGAGACCAGCCTGTCCACCAACTGCATACCACCTGTGACCTCAATCCATGCCATATGCAACAGAAGAATCATGGCCAAACCCTGTTCAAGTTTGTGGTTGTAAAAAAATTGTGCAGTATAATGGTTGCTATTTTAAGTAACTAAGTGTAGTAGTTGGAATAATGTATCCCATTAAAAAAATTGCCTAGGTCAACATTCTATAAATGTTACTTTATGTAGTAAAGGATGCTTTACAGATGTGACTCAAAATCCTGAGAAAGTGAGATTATTCAGGATAATCTGTGTGGGCTCAAAGAAATCACAAGTCATTCTAAGAGGGATCAGGGTCAGAGAGATTTGGTGATGCTATGCTGCTGACTTTGCCAACGAAAGCAGGGAGCATGAGCCAGGCTGGGAAAGGCAAGGAATGGAATCCTCTCGAGTCTCTGGAAGTACAATCTTCAGGCATCTGCATTTTAGGCCTCAAAGACTCATGTGAGACTCCTCCGACCTCCAGAATTGTAAAATAATAGATTGAGGGTGTATGAAGTCACTATGTTTAATGGTAATTTGTTACAGTATTATCAGGAAAGTAATGCATTAAGCTTTAGGGTAACTTGGGATGTAATAATAAATTAGTAGAACAAAACTTGTCCCTGTTCCACCTCTGCACAGACGCATGTTCACAAAAACGTTTGTCTTGCTAATGCTTGTTCACCATTCAGATCTCAGCTTAGATTTTTACTTCTTAGTATGCATTAGAAGATGTCTTCTAAGCCGGCAACTTATTTTTAAGGTTATGTAATATTTGTATTCCTACATGATTAAAAGTTTCAGAAGGTCCAGCCTAAGTCGTTTTCTCTGATCGGTGAAACCCCAACTCTCAGGCACAATTCCCGGCACCCTGAAAATGTTCAATGAGTGAAAACAGGACTGATGAGATGAATACTGATGAGTCAGAAGATGTGCAACGTATTGAAACCTTTGTAAACATAAAAAAAGTAAAAATTGTGTTGGATGTATTTGTCTAGTGGAAAGGGGGGTTTAAGAGTGTAAAAGTGTTTTAAAACTTCAATAAATTCAACATGCATTTGTAATTCAACATAGATAAGGTCGCACATACATAACTGCATTGAACAAGTGCATAAGAACAAGTGATTGCTGTATAGATGGGTGCTAAATGTCTGTATATCAGGGGTGGGAAATAGGAATATTGATCTTCATCCCAAAATATTCCTCGATGATGGAAAAAAATCAAGTAATTAAACTTTCGGTCACATCACTTTCAACAAAATTCTAAAACAACCGGCCAAAAAGACATTTTCAGCCCTTGGAAATGAGCTAACTTGAAAACACACACACAAACACACGCACACACACTATAATTCTATCACTCATGATAACCACTGATAATATCTTGAAATATGTTCTTAGTTGTTTTCCTCTTCAAATATAATTCTGTGTGTGAGCAGGATCACATAGGAAATGCGGCCTCATAATCTGCATTTCCCCCCACATCATTAAACATGGTTTTCTAACACATTTTCAATAGGTAACAGGACTCTGCAGATGTTTACATTATAAAAATTAAGCAACATATATCTACAAATAAAATTCAGGTTTTTACAGGTAATCACTTATGGTGACATTCCTAGATCAAAGTTTATACACATTTTTTAAGGTTCTAAATTCACATGTATTAGCATTTCCTGGTTTTTAGAAATAATAAAGGAAGATTGAGAAATAAAATATACTGTATTCCCATGTGAGGAGTAACAACACACATTAACATATTCAAAACTCTGAAGCCCAGTAAAGGAGGAGGAGGAGGAGAATAAAGAACAGGTTGTATTTAACTCTGCCTAATGAAAAAAAAAAAAAAATGTTTGACAATAGATATTCCTCTACCCCCTCAACCATCCACTACCCCATGCATACAAGTCTTCTTTAGCTTTATGATCACTTTTATCATTAAGCTTTGAAAGCTATTAATCTGTATTTAATTTGAAGATTTAAATATCTCATTCATCCAGAACTTATTTTGGCACTGGAATATGTTACATCCTCCGCGTTCAGTTTCTTTAAAAGAAAAAATGGGTTTTCCCATCGAGCTGTATTGACAAGGCTTCTTTCCTTTTTCTGTGTACAGAGCCAACACTTTCATAATTTAAATTCCCATATTCAGAGTCGACCTCTGAGCCTCTGTCATTGTCCTGGGCTGCACCACACCACACTTCTTAGGTATCTGTAAATGCATAACTGTTTCATGACACTAAGGAGACATTGCTTTCATTATTTGTTTTAAAAATTGTCCCAGACATCTTCATATGTACACATATTCCTCCAATAAATGAATTCAACACGCATTTGTAATTCAACATAGATAAGGTCGCACATACATAACTGCATTGAAGTCAATGTCCACAAACACTAGGTATGTATAGTGGATGGATTTCTTTTTTCTCCCATGTAAAGAAAGTACAATTTGGTGAAGTTTCAAAATCAAAACTCTGAAAGACTTCAAATTAGCAATAACATGGTGATGATATATATCTCTTCTAAACAAAATTAAAACCCTATTTGGATTCCAATAGGAATTGTGTTAAGTTCATTTAAGGAAGACAACTCCATAAGAGCCCTGTCTGCCCTAGAACACAGTAAAGATATGAAACTCACAAGAAGAAGCTGTGATTTAGCTGATGGAAGCAAATGAGATAACATGCACATGCAGAAGCCTGCATGTGATTTTCGGTTAGTCCTCATAACCAAAACAAAGTGGGAAAATTTTTATTTCTGGCTTACAGAGTGTAAATTAAGGCTGTTACTTGTGTAAGTCATAAATGGGAGTAAAAACAAACTTTTTTGTTTTGCAGCTTTTTTTTCACATTCATATTAAGTGAAGGATTCATCCTCTATTTTCCAGATAATTCCATTAACCAGAATTTAGATCTTTATAAATCTGAGATTAGATGAATTTATTTCTCAATCCCTTTCTGTCCAGTTTCATTGAAGCAAAACAAAACTTAGGTGCTTTACAGTGTCCCGGGTTCTAGGAAATAATATATAGCTTACGAAATGCAATCTGGGGGCAGATTTGGTTTTATAATAATTCTTTTTAAAAACGAGGCAAGAAAAGAACAAAGGATATTGTTTTCTCCTTCAGAAATGCTTTTTCTCATGTTTTCTTTATAACTAACTTGTGAATTTTTAAAACCAGGACCTGTTCATTAACAAGCCAATTCATTCATATTTTATGTCAACAAAATGGAAGGTCCCCTTCCTATTTCATCAGAGAACTAAAGCCTCTAACTTGGCACTTCACAATATGGACAGGTGAAAAGTTGAGCAATTATATGTACTGAGATGAAAAGACGTAGAAGGATTTAATAAAGTTCTGTAGATAGAGAAGAAAGAACAGTTTAACTTTTTTCTTTAAACTGGGACAGCAGAGCTGAATAGCCTTAGAATTTTAGATTTCTCAGTTTATCCTTTTGGTATGAAAAATTTTCAGAGATCAATTGATTATTTTCAGAGGTAGTAATCATAGATAATTTAATAAACTGTCAATTGGTTTAAAAACGTCAAAATAAGTGAAAATGTACAAACTAAAACTATCTTTTGTTCTATCATTTCTGATGCTTTTAATTGGTCCATATTAAATATATAAAATTGTGGTCTCATTTTGACATATCGGTACATACATAAAAGCATAATTTGATGAATTTCACTCCCCATACCTCTTTCCAATGTGTCTATTCTGCTTAAAGAAAGTGTTTGTTCCCTTCACCCAAAGAGCAACTGAAAGCGAATCTCTGGCAGATATTTCCATGATGTACCTGAAGTTTCCCTGAGCTGAAAAGTAACTATACCTCTCACATACTATCTTGGTTTTGCATAGCTTTTGAGGTCAAAGTCTTCATATTGTAGTTAGAAAAATTAATCAACAGGGCTAGTTGTCCTTAAAATTCTGAAGAACACTTTCATTTCAACACTTTCATAAATACTCTGGTAGGTGTTGGGTCTACAAAGCTGGAAGAAACAGAGCTCCTTCCCCAAAATCGTTCACCAAGGGCAGAAGTGATACCATGAAGGAATCAATTAAAATCATGTGTGAGGGGCTGGGGTTGTGGCTCAGGGGTAGAGCACTTGCCTAGCATGTTTGAGGCACTGGGTTCAATCCTCAGCACCACATATAAATAACAAAATAAAGGTCCATCAACATTTGAAAAAACTGTATTTTTAAAAAAGCCTTTAAAAAAATCATATGTGAAACTCTTAGGCAGGGGACCTTGGGATGCAGCAGTGGCCATCACCGCTCTGGATCATGCATGCCTAGGCATCCCTGGAGATCTGATAAGGTGAGCAGAATATATGTGTTTGATGGCTAAGCAGAAAAAGTCCTGTGGCCAGTGAAGCTTCAAAATAAAAGACTATAGGTACACCATGAGAAATTATAATGCCCACCATTATCTATCCATAAAATCAATGTATGCAGATACCTTAAAAAACAACAACACATATTTCTCCAGCTCTCACTTTGTTAAAGTGAGCCCATGGGAGCAAGAAACTTGTGCTTGATTTCTATATTTGTTTCTCAAATCTATTTCTCCACTAAAAGAACCCAGACTCTTTGAGGACATGACTGATGTCTTGGAAGGAAAATTTAAAAAGAAAAAAGAAAGGAAAAAAAAAGGAATTAGGGTGATTCTGGAGCATTCTTTAATGACCAGAAAGCAAGAGTGGCTTTAGAGCAGGAAAAACAGTGCAGGAAGAACAAAAGAGTAGGTTAAAGGTTTTCTGCAGAAGAAATTCTGCAAAGTCAAGCACTAAAAAGAGAATGGTAATTGTTAATTGGAATAATATGAGTTCAAAATTATACTCAAAGAGGAAAGTGAATATAAATTGCACAAATTAGCATGAGTTAGAGAAAATGCTGCTATATATGAGAAGATAAGCATAATCGAATGTTTAATTTGTGCAAATTATAATCTTAAGGAAGTATTAATTGGTTATTCTCCAAAATTTTGTTTTTTCTATCTGTGTAAGCCAAAGACCACAAAAAAGGCAAGTGAACAATCTCAAAATGTAGCCCCTCACAGATTTCCACAGGAAATCCACCCCCACCAAGGACTGTGTGCATGTGGCAGGCTTGACTAAAGATTTCCAGGAATCCAGGAGTTGTCACCTACAGGGTGTTTCCCTTGGGATGTTGGAAATGAATCCCTGGCTTTCCCACACCATCCTTCTCTGGCCCATCTCCTTTCCTGCCCTCCTGCGTGTCCTCCAAGACACTGCCTTCCTTTGTAGCTCAGAATCTCTTCATTATACAAGCAACTGTGTTTTTCTACCATCCACATCTGAAAACTCACATGCCCAAATTCATCCGACTATTCAGGAGAACAATGTCCCTTATCGTACCAGATGAACCCCTTGGAAGACAATAGCAGTTATAAAATCCTAAACTTTCTTGGTTATGTTTATAATGATTTGCCAATGTTGTTAGCTACTTCCCACAGATATATTCCTTATAACAATCCTTCAATCATCTCCAAATCTCTTACAGATAATTCCTCGACTACTTGTAAGTTATTCCTTCTATGATGTTCACTTTCTGAGTTTTTTTTTTTTTTTTTTTTTTAAGTCTATAGGATGTGAAGAAACATCCTTTACAGCTGCAGGGCTGTTCTCTGCATATTTGTTAATCAGTCTAACAGCCTGGGGACTTCAGGGTCTTCCTGAGGAAGTTAGTTCATCCTCAGGACGTAGTTTCCTAGGCAGAGGATGTAAACAGACATGTTAACCTGATTTTTAAGGTCAGACTGTGTCTACAACTATAAAGGGCAAATATTTTCAATATCAGATTATTTGTCTTAACATGATGGTGTCCAACCTCCTCCAGATTTCCTCTTTACTGTAGAAGTCAGTGTTTTCCTGTAAACCTCCACATAAAAAAAAAAGGTGGTGAGTGCAGAATCAAATGCTCTTCTAACCTGTTTATCACTGATATCAACAATTAATTACATGAAGTCCACAGAAGGAAGTTTTAGTACAAAGAATGAACAGCCATCCTTCCAGAACCAAAATTTCTAGACTATGTTCTGAAGCACTTTGTGAGCCTATGCAATGTTGCCAGACAGAGATCTATTTTGAAGCTCTTCTTTTCCCCCCACATGGTCCCCGCTGGGCTTTTCTAAGCCGTTCACACCTGGCACAGCAGGCTACCCCTTCCTCTTGCCCTCCCACCTGTACTTACACAACCAAGGCCAGTCCCAAGCTTCTAGGAGGCCCTTCCTGCTCTGCTCCTTCAACCCCAGCATTTCTTTAGACCACTTCTTGGGACACAACCCTGTCCTGCCCTGGACTGCCACTTAACTGTCTCACAAGTGCTTATTTACCCTACAAATCACTGAAGCTCCAAAAGTAGTAGGTCTTGATATAAAATCAAACTGCTCCAGGAACCAAAGAGCTAACTGAAATGTCACAAAGGATGTTTAGCTCAGGAAGGAATGACAGGGACCCTGGGGATGTTCAGGGTTCCTGCTCTACCAAAATCATTTAGCCAAACCCCAAATTATTTCCAAAACTTCTTCAGGAAGAAATTGTCCTCTGTGCTACCACCCTACGGCCCCTGACTGGCAGGTGGGCATATATTCTATACTCTCTGTAAGTGCCTAAGTAAATGTATTTGAAGTTATATAATATCACTTAATAAATTCCCATATAATTAAGCTACTGAAATTATGGATGAGAAATCTTAGGAAGGACCCAATCCCTCATTATGCACATACTTAGTAATACTAAGATGAACCAGAATGTTTATGGATTCAATATACCGATGACTTGTTGCAAAGGCAAATAAGGTGAAAGAAATAAACAAAGAATTATTTTGGACACAGTATTAGAATATTAAAGATTGAAATTGTTTCCATCCTAAGTCTATATAATACTTGTACTGAGATACTCTGAATGTCTCAAGTATTACTTAAAGATCCTTAGCCATTCTGGATGATCCATTCTGGAAGATAATTCCCTCATAAAATTAATTCTAGCTCTTAATTCTGAGGTGGTATTTGGACTTTTATTGTCTATCTAGACTTAGATACCAATTTGGTGGGTTCTAAGCTCTTCTCACTGCTTAAACTAATTTTTGGACGCAAATCTGACTTCTTTATTAAGTTGGGCACAGTGAATCTATAATATGCGCGAATCACCAGATATAACTGGTGCAGTTTCTGAAAAGTTACCTAACTCACAATTAGGTAGCCACTGCAACAATATGAGAACCTTGGCCCTGAAGCAGTTAATTGGGTTATCAAAACATGTTAAGTTTCAGTGGTTAAAGTCTATCAAAGCTTTCTTCAATGATCCTGACATTTCCAAAGACAATTAAGTTTAAAATTTAATTTTTATAGACAAAACAATTCTGTATAATACTCTCATCACCTTTCTCATCCACAGAATTAATGCTTTATAACATCACACTTCTGATTTCAAAATCTTGTCCAGATGCTAGAGCAGCCCCACTATCCACTGACTTTCCAAAATTTGGAAAAATGTCATTTTAGAACAATTTTTACTTCAATATGTATAATCGGAAAAATGACAGATTATACTCCTTTTATGTATGATCTATCAAAATGTATAAATACATTCTATTATCATGTATAAGAAATTAGAACAAATAAAAAAATTTTAAAAAGAAATTTCTTCAGTGTCATTTTCTTTCTCTGTTTCTTTTCTGTCTATTCCTCCTCCTGTGTTATATGTTTTTGCTTATTTTATCTTATGTCACAGATTGAGTTTCATTCAATTGCAGTAGACTGCTTAAAGTCACATGCTCTGAGGTCAGTATCTTCTACTTGTAGACATTTGCAATTAAAGAATAATTCACTGGCTTGGTTTTAAACCAAAAATAGTAAAATAGATATTTAATACTTTGAGGTTACATGTACTTTTTAGATTCAGTCTCATGGTTAACTTCAATATCAGTTTCAAGCAATAAGTCTGCCTTGTCTAGTCTGTTAAGGGCATAATAATGGTAACCCAGAAACGAACCCTTCAACTGTTCAGGATAAAAGTCACTTGGAATATTGATTTTTGTCTTCTATAACTAAGGATTCAAAGTCAATTCCTAGAAGATATGGAAGTCAGGTGTTTCCATAGATAATATTGGCAATGTAGACACAATTATGAGTTGACATTGGAAAAAATACTTCTCATAAGGACTTTCAAAACATTCTTTGATAGAAGCTTATAAAAATGATTAATATGAAAGTCTCAGTAGTTTTTCATGACAATTATTAACAAGCACTAAGAATGAATCTTAGAAATCAGGGCTAATAGCCCAACTTTGTCACTTATTAATTTTATTACTTAGGGCAATTCTAATCCTGTCTTGGACTCCCTAATAGGCACATCTCTCCCTACTTCTCAAGAGACATGATGATAAAATTGAATGCAGTCATGTTTGTGAAAGCAGTGAAAAAAGTCCAAACTAAGTGTGCCAAAAATGTTTACCGAATTCTTTGGATGGTAAAAAAAAAAAAAGGAAGAAAGAAAGGCTTTTAGGGAAGAGGAATCCACCTTTATCAGAAGCATCATGTTTCCCTTCCTGAGTGATGCATGTGAATTTTATTTGAAGGGTACACTTGAGAAGAAGTAGAAGGTGATATATGGACGACAAAGTGAATAAAAACAAAGCAAAATGACTTGAGTTTTTTTCAAAATAACTTTCCAGAATCGGCCTAATTTGGGAGCTGAAAACCATGACTACATAAATTGGTGATTTTAGGTTCCATGGAAAGAACTGTCACTACAAATTCTTCATAAATCAACTCATTTCACTGCCTCTGATGAAAGCTTAAAATGGCCTCCTTTCTAGGAATTAAACAGGCAATTTTAGGTGAAATTAAGTGAACCTATTGAAGGTCTGTTGTAAAATAGCGAGCGGGCATAGAGGTGGCATCTTCTTCTCCAGGTGGCCAACTAATGCACTCAAGCAGGTTGAGACCCTCTTACCTTCTGAAGCAGACCCATTCCTTCTACCAGCAGGAATGAGCTATGTGGATTCAAACTTTCTCAAACATTTCCACCTGGTCAGCCTCGGCCCTGCAACCAGCTCAAATCAGAGAGCTAGAAATTAAGGGAACAAAGGAGAATTCAACACCTTCATGTACAGCAAACAACAGCTTGCCTACCTCAGTCAGCTCTCACCAGTACCACATCAAACTCCTGCTCGACGACATTTTAGGTGTGGAATCTTGAGCAAAGCTCTCCCTTTCTCTGTGACACAGGCATTTCTTTGCAAAATAGGTGTATGAGGTCAGAAAATTGGCAAGGCCCTTTGTACCTCTGAAAGTCCTATGGCTCCACAGTTGTCTGGCTTGATAACTGACGATCAGAAAGCAGCCGTCACACCCATATCTTGGGCTGCCAATGATTCCATGTCTGAACATGGGTCTGCTCACACAGCAGCTGGAAAAAGCACTCTTGCTCAGCCAGCTCAATATGACCTTTGGATTCACTGCTCCACTTCTCCCAGGTCCAGAGAAGACTGAGCTGTTGAGATGTCACCCTTGAAGCCACATCCTCAGACCCCTCTATTCTATGAAAGAAGCCGAAGCTCAGCTGGCCATACCTTGACTTCATCAGGATCTAAACACAATCCAACTGATTCTGCTTAAGACAGGCTGCTGTGAGCTCCACCCCAACCAGGGGCTGGTTGTGACTTTCACTGCTAAAGGTCAAAGGCCATTATTTCCCAAGAGAGCACCCCATGGATGAGAAAGACTGAAAAACAGGAGGAGAAAGAATAGCAACACAACTGGAAAGAATTAAACTGTGTCTTACAATGTTGGAATGCAGATTGTGTTGGGAAAAATGGAAATTTTCCAGCTTTCTACACTTGAACCCAAACCCCCTACAGTGTCAGGAAATCAGAAACTTAAACTGTCACAAGAAATATAATGGGTTGTAAAGAAAGCCTATACCACTTATCAGGGAGTAAGCCCTTGCTGGCTGCCAATTCCTTAAAAGGAGTGTGGTTTTAGAGTCACAAGAGTAAGATGCACAAAAGTTTTGCATGAGACTTTGGAACAGAACACTTTCAGTAGGTCAATAATTCCACTTTCTCATGGTTTGAAACCCAGTTTTATTATCATCTATGCCCACTGCATGAAGGAGGACAGCCTAGGACCCAGGGTAAATTTGCTGGAACACAGAAACTGACTCACTAGAATCACTAACAGGAGGCCTTTACCATCAGGTTGGGGGTAGAACACACAAAAATCTGAGCACAGGAGAGAGATCATCTAGAAAAGGCCAAGAAAAATGTGTTTGAGAAGCCCGAGTCTCTAACCACTCGTGACTTCCAGAACTCCACGGGAGAACATAGTATGAGTCAGCTCCGGTGGCACCATGTGCTTGCTGGGAATGCCGTGCAGGAACTCGTGACTGCGCTCAGGCCCGTTCTGGCCCCATGTCCAGGATGACTCAGGAGCAGATTTTGGACTGGCCAAGCCTCAGTCCTGACTGGTCTTCCAGCCACTGGTCATGATCTCCTTCTAGATCTGAGAGGGCATTTTCTAAGTTTGTGATGATTTACAAATAAGTCTGAAGATCATGCAGAAGTGGTAGGTCCCTCAACATCCTTTCTCATGTGTACAACTCAACTTTTTAAATATATTTTCTGAGTAGTGTAACTATTACCGCCATCCAATTTTAGAGTACTGCCATCATCCCAGAAAGATTGCTAATGTCCACCTGCAGTTAATCTCCATTCACACCCCCAAGCCAGGTAAAGCGCATGTTATGTGTGTGTCCTTCCCCTCCCTTACCCCACATCCTCACTTTATTATCAGTACACATGGCACAGAGTATTGACTACATGTTCCCTAGTAAGGGATGTTGCCTGTACCATTAGCTATACAATGAAGGTCAGACTCCAGTGTGCACCCTCCAACACACACACATACCACCACCACTACCCACAACAACCACCAGGGAACCAATGGAGTAGTTCCCTATCCTTCCCATCTGGGCAAAGCCCAGCACTACGGACAGTGCTTACAACCCAGATATTCTAGGTCTGGCCATGGTTTTCAAAGGCTGCAGATGGAATATTATTCATCTTATCATTTTTAGAAATCAACATCATGCAGACCTTTAAAGCAATACAGGTGAATTTGGAGGTGAGAATCCAGGAAAAGATAAAGAAACTGAAGAAAATCACCATTATCCACCAGCTTCCAGAAAGTCAGCTGTATACTCACCCAGAATTTTCTCAACATCAAAGATTAAACACAGTTCTTAAAAAAAGTGGAAAGAGAATCAGAGGCACACTTGCTAACGTCCACTTCTGCAGTCTGTGTATAAGAAAGATTCCACTGAATGAAAGTCGATAGCAAAAGGGATTCACACAAAGAGAAAAAGCCAATACTTTCTTTTCAAAATTTTCAGTATACAAGGATATGCACAGCCTCTTTCACACAAATGAGGCTCTTCCTCTTATAATCTAGAAAAAAAGTTCTGTACTAATATAGTGCACTTGGTAAAAATTCTTTTTCAGAGGAACATCGTATTTTTCTACTTTTTTCTCCCAAGTCTACCCTAGAATGACACAAAATACATGTGACAAAATGTATAAAACATTAGCTGAGTCTGTACCTCTTCCTAAGAGAAAGACAAAGAAAATGAAAACCTGGATTCTTTATAGAGTTGGTGCTTTTTTTTTTTTCTTTTGGAAACATAAAAAGCAGACATTTTTAAATGCGTAAGTCCCACAGTCCCTGTCCCCAAATCTGTAACAAAGCTCATATGATTCTGTATTTTCTATTTTTGAAAAGCAGAAAAAATATGAAAACTGAAAACCAGACTAACACAGAGATTATGTAAATGTTTAACTTTCTATTTTCACGGCCGCTTAAATCAGACAAATTACCATGAAAAGAGTCACTGCAAAATAATGGTGGGAAGACGTGATCATCTCACAAAACATGTTTCTGACAACAGAGGATCCCTGTGATTTCCACTCTGGCTCCTAAGAATGGAACTCACACAAGCAAAAGTCTAGAATCAATTAGGCAGACTTGCACATGACCCTGACTAAATTTCAAGAACAATCTAATGTCCACATTTGAACTAAGAGGCGGGTGATTAAGACTGGGTTGCTTCCGGTGGTTGCTCTGCACAGAAGAGTTCTCCAGTTTGCCTGGTTTACGGTGGTGGTGATGACCATACCACAATGCTCAGGGTGTAAACACAGGAGAAAATAATCCAGTTGCAAAAGTGATTTATGCATTGGTCTGGGAATAAGCAGCGCCAAGGAGGTAGTTCTGTGCTACCACGTCCAAACATATGCAAAAAGGAGATACACGCCACCAGAGGTGACCCGTATCATGAATTCATAGAGTTTAACACAGATGGAGAGGATTCAAAGAGCTCCTTAGGCCAGCGCTAGCCTTCAAGCACACTCCAGCTCTCCAGTAGCAGAAAAGAAGCCTCAGAATCAGAAGCTGGAAGTGTGCCCGGTGATGTCCTGGGCACATCAGGAAAGCTGGTTCTCCTGGATGTCAGAGCACCAGTTGGCATCACACAGTCATTCAGTGTCAATGGCATGGCTGTTGACCCTGGATCACCGGCTGATTATGCTCAGAAGAGCTATTCTTCAGAGAGGAAGTCACTCAATTGAGTTTAACATTGAAATAAAAGGAGTTGAATCTATCACTGGGAAAGCCTTTCCTTAACAACTGCCATAGAAACAACTGCTCACTCAGTCAAGCAGTACCCCAAAGCCTCCGCGCTACTGGGAAACAGTGCTATTGCCACACCTATTTCTACAGCAAAGAAGTCGAATTCTTTCTCAAGAATGCCCAGGAGACCAATCTTTGTCTGACTGGTGCAACATTTCACTTATTCTTCAAATAATCAAACAAACCTCCTTTGCTTCTCCCAAAGGTTGGTGATCAATTCAAATTCTACAAATTACATGACCATGACCTTCTGATTACCAGGATCCTAAATTCCAGATGCATCTATGTTACAAGTTCTTGCAAGAGCTTGTGAAGGTAGTGCAAGGTCTATAAGCATATTGTTTTCTGTATTGAAAAACCGGTATGTGATATCATAAAGTCTTCCCTTAAGTCAACCTGCTATAGTTTCACAAAATAACAGCATTTGCCTTAGAACTGAGACATTGAAATCTTATCCCATCAACTTTAATTGGCAGTAACAATAGTGCAACCGAAAAGAAACCTGGGAGATCCTTTGCTTCTCCTTTTTAATAATCTTATATGCTCCCACTCAGCAGAATAGAACAAAACTCCCACATTTTCTTTGTCTTCCAAAAATAGCCAGCCTTGCGAAGGGAAGGCGAGGGATAATGAACACCAGATGCCTACCTTCGCTGGTAGCCACATTCTTCTGGGCTTTGGTCGGCGTGTGATCTGTACTTGAACTCACGTCGGATGAGATGCTTGAGCTGCCTTTGCCTAGAGAAAACAGGATTGAGTTTTTGAGTTTTGTAATTTCAGAAGTGGACCGTGCCTTCCAACTAGTCCCACATCAAGCCACATCCCTCATTTCCAAGAAAGGAGCTGTGATACCAAAAATGGAGTTTATTAAGCTGTTTGCCTGACGTGTTAAAAATCTTTGGGGAAATATCTGACCCATGTTACCACAGAACCAAAGCTCTCCTCTAATATGGTTTGACTATAAACTCAGACAAGATTATAAAACATAGTCAAATATGATAACGTAATCTCATTTGGCATGCACGTGAATAAGAGTACATGTGCGGGACACATCTCTCACATTTTTTATTTGCAACTATAAACTATGCATTTTTCAGTAAAGGAAATGAGCAAATCTAAGAATGAGCATTATCAGAGGAGCAAGAGCCTGCTGACTCCACAGAGCTGCATCACCTTCAAAATCAAATTCCATTTTAATAGGTCCTTCTTTAAAAACCACCGAAACCACTTCATTTTTCTAACACAGTGATCCTCACCTGGGAATGATTTTTCTGTCCATGGGGATGCTTGACAATGTCTCATATCACATTTGGTTGTCACTAGAGGGATAGAGGTGCTACTTCATCTGAAGGGTGGTGGCCGGGGACACTGCTGAACAACTTAAATGCACAGAACAGCAGCCATGAGAAAGCATTACTCAGCATAAATTTCGGTAGTGCCGAGGGTGAGAAGTTCTGGTCTAAATGACCTTGCCTAAGCTCAGGGCTGAGTTTCTGCTCCTCTAACCTTTAACATAATCATATACGTTACTATTAATAAATGTGCTCCAAAAGTCACGTGAGAGTCTATAAATATGAACCACCCTTCACTGCCCAGTGAGGAAAGTGCCTAATGGCTATGGTGGGCAGAATTCAAAGATGCTCCCCTGATACCCATGTTCTTGGATCATCTCCTCCTTGAGTGTGGGCAGAACCTGTAACTAACTGACCTTTAACCCATACGATATGGCAAAGTTGAGAAGATTCTGCAGATGTAATTAAATTCCCTAAGCAATTGACTTTCTTAATCAAAAGGAGATTATTCTGGGTGGGTCTGACCTCATTAGGTGAATGCTTTAAGAGGATCCAGAGGAGAGTGAACCATCCTGCTGACCTTGAAGCTCAAATACCATGAGTTCTACCACTGCATGGAAGAGAATTCTGCCAACAACCTTGTAAGCTGGGAAGAAGATACAAAGGTCAGATGAGAGAACAGCCTTTGCCAAGGCCTTGTTTGCAGCTCTGTGAGCCCTGCACAAAACACCCAGCTGACCAATGCCTGGAATCCTGACCCAAAGAAATGGTGAGGAAACAACGTACCTCAAGTTATGCTGTGGTAATTTTTACGCAGCAATAGGAAACGAACACCACATCCTAGTACCCATACCTCAGGTGAACCCGCCCCACCACAAGTGGTGATCAGAACTCTCACACGCAGCTGAGAAACACTCTTTCCCAATGGCCTTTCCTGCTCAGTGGTGCACAAAATGCATGGAATGGTTGTGTCCCCAGAAGTCCTAACCCCAAGGAGATGGTATCAAGAGCGGAGCCTTTGGGAGGAAATTAGGTCATGAGAGCGGAGCCCTCACAGATAGGATGGGCACCTCTCCTGTCACGTGAAGAAATGAGAAGACAGCTGTAAATGAACCTCAGCAAATGCTACGTCTGCAGCCTCCTTGATCTTGAATTTTCCAGCATCCAGAACTTTAAGGAAAAAAATTCCATTGTTTATAAGCCACTCAGTCTATGGCATTTTGTTACAGCAGCCCAAAGAGACTAGGATAGTTTATAACCCCAGGGAGGTGGAGTGCTCAGAGTCTAAATTCAGTAGTACCTCTGGGTTTAGATTAAAAATCTTCAGAATTTTTTGGTTCTGTTCAAAGTCATGGAATAATCCAAGCTCATGTGTAATTTCACCTGTGCAGGGAAGAGAATTGGCTGTGGTTTCCTCTCCTGACACATTGAGACTTGTGGCTCTAAAACAAATCTGTTATGCACATGCCTTAGTTTGTGTCCAGCCATCCCCTATAAGCCTGGAATGGCTGCCATTTATCTGTCATGGTTCACATTTGGAGGTGGGCCGACACTGTGGGCCTGCTACCTAATTAGAAGTATGTCCACTTGGTCTCTGACCTCAGTCTGCCTTTCCCTTGCTTTTTGACCTTGGGCCTTCATTTCTCCCCTGGAGGGTTGGTGTCCACATCTGGTAGGGGAGGTGGCTGCACTAAGTGATTCCTGATGACTCCAATAGTCTGTGCTTCTGTGAGTCCATTGCATTACTCCTCAAGGCCGAGCAATGCAAACCCTCCCTTTAACAGGGCAGAAAACAGTAGTGCACACCACCAATATATATACTGAAATTATTTTAATTATATTATTGCTTAGTAATGCACAAAGGGAAAGCTAGAAATAAATTCCATATGCTCTAGCTCTTATTCAACAGAAAAACAAAACAAAATGACAAATTAAGGTCAAAACAATACAACCCATAACACTCAAATTAACAGCACTGGTTTAATATGATAGATGATGTTATTTTGCTGAGGTTAACTTGCCTTTCCAAAACTCAAATACAATACTGGATGCTGAAGCCAGTTTCTTGGTTTTGGGCATGCCTGTGCTACCCAAGAGTCACTCTCTCCTATGACAGATGACAACTCAGTGGCCCTTCATTGGGGCTGACAGTCTCATCACATTTAAAGTCTGCTCCCTTCTCTTTATCAGCTCGTAACCACAGAAGGAGAGATCCTTCCTTAGAAGATGGGAAAACCTGGACCATGGAATCTTGTCCCAGGGCTCTGTTATATAGGGGAATGAGTATATAATTATTACCTTCTATGATTTTAATTGGTACATGATAACTGTGCATCTTTACGAATTAGTCTGACATTTGAACTCAAGTGCACGATGTGTAATGATTGGATCAGGGTGACTGGTATAACCATCGCCCTAAACACTGAGCATTTCTTTGTGCTGGGAATATTCATTTTATGATTATCATCAAATTAAAAATGCAATATAAAACAACAAATATCAGAGGAAATTCTCAGACATGCCTGAGGACATGTGTGGTCATGCCTCAGGGGGCCACAAAACTCCAGTTTAAGAAAAGCTAGTATATGAAGGAAGGGGACAAAGTTGAGGAAATAATATTATTAATGTTATTCATGTAGCTAACATCGAGTGCACATGTTGTGTTTTGTACTCTAATAAATACTCCAGATGCCTCATCTTATGAAATATTCACTATGCACCACAACAGAGCTTCTGAATCTTTTTTATTATTGCCCTCACAAGACAACTTTTTAGACTTTTTTTCTAATTACCCCCATGAACTTGTGACACTACAGATATACTGTATATCTAGGTGTGTGTGTTATCCTTGCTTTATGCATAAAACGAGTAATAAAGTATTGTACCCCCAACAACCAATTTTTGTCCCTGGGCAGAAAAATCACATCCATTGAGAATGTATGTCCTTGGAAAAGACAAATATTTTTTAAATGCCTGAGCATTTAAGGCATTAAGCAATTAAGGAGTGCAAGATTACAGAGAGATAAATACAGTCGATCGATCGTCATTGTCTGAGGTATAGTTCTGTAAAGTCATCACAAACACTGAATTAGTGAATCCTGAAGCACTGCTCTGGAGGGAAATTCAGGGTTAAGTCAAACACTTATCATTTCACCTTAAACATTTATCATTTCTTTGGGTTGGGAACATTCACTTTACAATGGTGTTGGAACTTCTGCTCACATTTCTGTCAACTGATCAATACATGACTGTGTATTATGCATGTTTGTCTTAAAAGACCTCCAGCTTAATTTGTTGTTGACTCCTAAACACTGAGGTTATGGCCAGGGCTTCCTATCTCACATCTGAATGGCCTTATCTAACACAGGTAGGGGACATCACACCTCTGGCTTTTAGAGACACCAGCCAACTCTTCTGCAGGATACCTGGGAGCCATTTTAAGCAGTGAACTCTCCCGTAGAAAGTGTGAAAAGAAAAAAAATTGAGGCACTAGGTAGACCACAAAAGGGACCCTTAAGGATAGTGTATGAGCTAAAATAAGATATATTCCATGCTTTTATAATTACATCAAAATGGATTACTGTGGCATATAACTAAAAAGAATGAATAATAATAATAAAAGAGCTGAAATAAGAAGGCAGAGCATCACTTCCATCAGCCTCACCTGAGAACCTGTGCTTGGGACACTCAAAGTTTTCAATACTCTGTGCATATTTATGAATGACCCAGAGGTGCCATGAGTATTAATTTGGGGGTTACAAAAAATTGTACCAAGTAGGCAAATTCTCAAATACAGAATCTGCAAATAATGAGCAAGATAAGATCTTGTCTGACATGAGTCTCTGCAGTTTGAGCCCTGCTTTCAGGGGGACCAAAAAGGCTGGCATGTGGGAGCTGGCATCAGAAAGGCTGGGTTTGCTGTAACTTAAACCCACTCAGTTTCTTCAGCTATAAAAGGAGTATGGTAGGGGACCGATTCCTGCCTCATGGTGTAATGTAAAGATCAAATAAAGTAACCCAGACATATTCTTTGGGACCATGCAGGCACCTAGAAATACCCAACAACGTGGTATAATGAAGTCCATGTTTTGGATACTTATTAATATTCTTCTTTACTCCTTGGTCCTAGAAGCATGACCATCTCCCTGGTGAGTGTGAGTCAAGAGGAAATGGGCTGGGATTGGATGGGAGGTGTATGGAGAAGAAATGCCGCAGAATGAACTCAGTTAAAAAAAAAAAAAAAAAAAAAAAGTCTGTGGGGGGGGGGCAGGAAATATTCAGCTTCTAGCATCCCCCAGTCTGAAATCTCCAGTATGAAAGTATGCTTGCCAGCCAAGTTATTATCTTGGGAAGGGAACAGCTACATTTCTCCGCTACTTTTGCAAATCAAGGACCAGACCTGTCAGAATAGACCCTGATGGAAGTTAGGTAAGAGGGAAGAGGTGAGAAGAGGCATGAGAAGTCCCCCCACCCTCACCCACTCCTAGAGGGACCCTGGGAAGGACTGGGGCAAGGGGGCGCCAGACTGGAGCCTGGTTCCCCTCTGGGCTTCTCCTGGGAATAGGGAAGGTGTGCTGAGTACAAGAGAGCCACACTGGGGCAAGGGCACTGCTGGCATGGGTCTGCTATTTTGCTGCTGCCATTATTCTGCCTCCCCCACACCACCTTATGACCCAGATTGTGAGCCCGAGAACCTCCTCACCAGCCATTGGTCCCTTGTTATTAGCCTGTGAAATTCCGCTGCTTAAGAATGGCTCCCCCGCCATTCTCTCTCCCTGGCTCCTGCTCTTTCTCTCCCCCCTCACTCTTACTCTCACTCTTGCTCTCTCTCTCTCTCTCTCTCTCTCCCCCTTCCTCCTCCCTCCTCTCCCTCTTCCCCTCTCCCCCTCCTCTCTCTCTCGCTCTCTCTCTGAAAACCCCAGTGCTGGGCCAGGGTCTCCCTGGGCTTCAGCTGCAGACCTGTCAGGGATGGTGACGACCCTGACTGATGGTCTGCTCCTACGTGGGAAATCAGAGGTTGTGGGGACGCCCCTTCCTCTCCTGTCTCCTGTGAACTCTTAGCCACGGGCTCAGCCCAATCTAAAATTCTCTGCGACCTCCACCCCCTTGGCTGTCCACTCAGAAACATTGGGCCTCTCCATTTGACTCCAGATCTCAAACCTCGCAGGCTCATTTTCTATTGCAACACAGTCTGACCCTAATATAAGTTAGATAATGATTCCTCTTGGCTGGAGAATGGGACGTATACAACTTCTGTCACCGCAGTAGCAAGCTGATAGAGATTTCCTATGTTCAAACCATCTCTCTTCGCTCTCGACCCTCTTTGTGTCAACAAGACAAAAGAGATTCTTAGGCAGGAGTGCCTGATACCCATCAAGAGAAACTGCCTGAGTCAGAAATTTTGGGTGGTTTTAAGGTCTACAGATCTTGCTAAACAGGACCATGCCTGCTAAATTGCCTACGGAAGTTCCTACAAGATCAGATACTCCTCTTGGTCCGTTGTTATTAGCCTGCGAAATTCCACTGCTTAAGAATGGATCCCCTGCCATTCTCTCTCCCTTGCTCCTGCACTCTTCTCTCTCTCTGTCTCCCTCTCTTTCTTTGTCTCTCCTCCTCACTCTTGCACTCTCTCTCTCTCTCTCTCTCTCTCACCCTGCGAGCAGACACTTTGCCTGTCCCTTAATAAAATCTCTTGCGTAAGTTCCTGCATCCGGAGTGGTTTCTGGGTGCTTTCAGGCACTGTAGCCTTCATCCCCATAATTAGGTCAGTGGCTGGCGGGGTGGGGGGTGCTCATCCTCCCACTGGAAGCACAGCTGCATCAGGCTACCGGGCAAGGCTGGACTTGGGGACTCCGGCTGCAACTTCAGCAAGTCAACAGTTCCCTGGTAACACTGAGGAGACCCTAAGTCCAAGACGTGGGCTGTGGGCTTGCCTAAGGGAGTCAACCCAGTGGTCAGAGATGCTTCCAGAGCCATGACGAGAGGGTAGATTGCTACACCAGCACCCCATGGGGAACGTGACAGACCCGAGCAGATTGCTTCACACCAGCAAGGACTAGTGGTGTGGGATTTAAATTCTAGCTAGATTCTCCAGCCTCCTGCAGGTAGGGTTCAGCAATCTTGGTTCCAACATGTCCTCCAGGTGATTCTGATGACCCAAGTTTGAGAAGCTCATGGTAGCTCCCCATGATACTAATGCCTTGACCCCCCTGAGCAGTGTTGAGAACGCAGGAAGAGGCGGGAGAAGGGCTCAGCCTGGGATGTCACACAAACGAATGTTTAATAAATGTCAGCACTGTCTTCTACCACCCACCATGGCTGACTACTGTGTGTGGATGGAGCGACGGGGAATTTGTGGCTTAGCGCACTATCGCTGGAGTCAGAGCAGGGTTCAAACCCACTCCCACCATTTCCAAGCCACATCTATACCTGTGAATAGGTCTCTGAGACTCTAACCCGTTTTCATCTACACAGTGAGGATGAAAACCTTCCATCTTCCTCAAGGTATCAGAGGACCTCCTGGACATGATTTATTTATTTTAAAGAATTGGCTCACATAATTGTCAGTTTTGGTAGGTCTGAAGACCGCAGTCCACTGGGCTGGAAACGTAGGCAGTAGCTGATGCTATAGCCTGGGGGCAGAATTTATTTTTCCTAATAAAACTTGATTTTTGCTTTTAAGGCCTTCAAGTAAGGGGGGGGGGGGCGGCATTCATATTATTCTTAAAGACAATCTCTTTTACTTGCAGTCAACTGATGGTAGTTGTTGATCATATTTACAAAACACCTTCACAGCTTCACAAACACACTTAGATCAGTCTTTGACTAAATAACTGAGTGCTATAAACTGGCCATGTTAACACACAAAATGGGTCATCACAGTGACAGACCTACATGAGTTTAAACACTGAATCTACCACTTCCCAGCAACATATCTGGCAGAAGATGTGTCAAACTCATCTAGTCTCAGTGTCTTCACAAAATAGGCAGAAGCACAAACAAAAAGTAATGACCACTTTCCTCTACTAACAGTGAGGGGATTACATATATTTCAGAACTTGGGGACAGTTGCTCTGAGAAGAAACTGAACTAGGGTCTATAAATTATTCAATCACACCCACGCTATGAGCTATTAACACTGACCCAGTTATTGTAGCTTAATTCACTTCAGGGAACAAAAAATGAAATTTAAAATAATAATTATTTTACTATCACATGCAATAGTAAATAAATGTATAAATATCTGGTTTTAGCCAGCTTTTTCACTGCTGTGACCAAAGACCTGACAAGAACAATTTTAGAGGAGGAAACATTTACTTGGTCCTCAAGGTTTCTGAGGTCTCAGTGCACAGATGGCTGACTCCATTGCTCTGGGCCCAAAGTATGGCAGAACATCATGGTAGAAAGGTATGGTGGAGGAAAGCAGCTCAGGACATGGCAATCCACATCATACAAACCACAAGGCACACCCCCAGTGACCCACCTCCTCCAGCCACGCTCTACCTGCCTACAGTTACCACCCAGTTAATCAATTCAATGGAATCAATACACTGGTATTTACAATCTCATAACTCAATCATTTCACCTACAAATTTTCTCACATTATCTCAAACATGAGCTTTTGGGGGACAACTTGTATCTAAACCATAACACACACATTAAATCATATATAGTCTACATTCCAACAAAAATTCTTCAAGTATAAGCAAAGTTGACAATTCTACTCTGTAATTGCTTTATCTATGTTAAAGTTTTCTATTTGACCAATGTCTCAAACCCCCTTTAGGGCTATTAGTATAGTTTCTGTTGGATTTGGTAAAGTTTTCTCATTTAATTCCCTCCCAAGTGAGATAAAAGTCTAAATGAGGACAATTGAACAAAAAATTAGGTTTCAAATACAAACAAACAACAAAACAAAGGAAAACTAGCTAATATACCAAAGCTAGTAAATGTTATTTGTAATAGGTTAACATAACATATATGCATATAATTCCAAATTTTACCATGGAGATGTCAGTTGGTGGATCAATCATTAAGGTCACTTGAGACAAACTATTAACCCAGGAATGTTAGCAGAAGAATGTGCTAGTCTTTTATTCCAATCAAGCATTCCTCTGGGCTTTCTGTTGGAGTGTGCCAGGTTTTTCTAATGTATTAAGATATAGAGAATGTTCTTTAAATGGATACCTTGTTAGTGAGGGATTTCAAATTTCTTTTAATTTAAAAATTCCCATGTGTAAAATGCAAAACTAAGATTCTCCTCATTCTTAGTGCCCAAACTGATTTTGTTAAGTGCAGTTATTTAAAACAAAATGGTAAGAATATCTGTAATGATCTATAATAACCAAGCAAAGGAAAGGTATAGAAAAGAAAAATCAATACACAACAACAACAAAAAAAAAAATGAATCAATGGGGCCTTTGGATTTCTAACATTAACAGTTCAAGAAATCTCTTAAAAATTGATTCACTGTATGAATTCCAGACTCTGTGTTCTGCGTTGATCACGTGGATTTTTTTTTTTTTTTTTTTTTTTTTTTTGCGGTGCTGGGGATTGAGGTCACATGGATTCTAACCACAGACTTCTAACATGAACTCCACAAACAAGTAAGTGAACCCATGTGGTAGCCTCAGACCCATGTTCCCTGTTCCTCTCCACAACCTTGTTTTCAAACTGCTGCTGGTAGACCATGAGGGCCTGGTTTCATATTAAACGTCCATACAAAGGAAAGAGAATTCTGTTTCACTATCTCACAATTAGATCAAGGGAACACTGGGGCATATTTACGTATTGAACTCACTGTCATTTTCCTGATTGTTATCTTGAGAGAGTTTCTTATCTTCTTTGATCCACAGTTTAAATATCTATATAAACAGAACAATGATATTAGTTATCTCAGAATGATCTGGCTTAAGCTGTGGCCAAGGTGCATATTAGTTTTTGGAAAGAAACTGAACACATATTGTAAAAATGTATTAGCTTTTTCAGGCCAAAGGGAAGCAATTTGAGAGATGACTTCTCCAGGGTCGGAGGCCTTGAAGTGGAGTGAGCTGAGGACAAATAGAACCCTGAGCACTCAGCTCCGTTTTATTGTGAGTGGGAACATTAAATGGTGCCTTTGCTTTGCTTCATTCTTTGTTCTCTGCTGCAAAAATTGGAAGCAGGGGCCAAGAGGGAAGAGAAGAGGAAATGAAATGAAATAGAAGGAGTATGTCAGAGTCGTGATGGCTCTCTTCTGCTTTTCAAGCTGATTGATAACCTACCTGGTTCTTTTCCTACTCCAGTTTCCCAAATCCCCTAAAAAATGATGTCGGTCAGGGTCGCTGAGCAGGACACACCCGTTTGCAAGTGCTGCGATCCAGGGTGTTGCCAGAAAGGAAGATGTACTGGCTGAGCATCTGCTTCACCCCAGTGCACAGTGCTAGGCCTGGGACAGGGTCCCTTCCTAATTCCTAAGAAGCAGCCCTCCTGACGGGTTTTATGTGAAGTCTAAGAGAGTCCAAGAACACATCTCAACATTTGCCCCACTGTCGAGTGACAAAGTGAAGTCACCATTCAAAAGCAAGACCTGATTTAAGGTGCTGACTTTTTAAGTATTTTATTTGTGGTCAAATACATATAACATAAAATCTGCTATATACTCATCTTAAGTGTACAATTTAATGGCATTAACTATATTCAGGTGTGAAACCATCACCAAATAGCAACATTTCCAAAATGTCTTTCTCACCCCAAATAGTAAGTCTCCAGAACCATTAAGCAATAACTGCTCATTCGTCCCTCCCCAACCTCTGGTAGGCTGCATTTGCGTTCAGTGTCCATGAGCCTGCCTATGACAGATAACTCAGATAAGTGGAATCACACAGTGCTGTCTTCTTGTGCCAGGCTTCACTTAGCATAAGCCTCCACGGTTGCTTCACACACCGGTATTTCATTGCTTTCTATGGCTGAATAATATTCCACCATGTGCTTATGCTACTTTTGTCTATCCATTTGTCTGTTGATGGACACTTGGAAAGCTTTCATCTTTTGGTTATCATGAATAACTCTGTAACAAGAGGGTGCTGGTTTATGACTGCAATTTTTTTTTTTTTTTTTTTTTTACTTTTGAACATCTAGTGCTTGTTTCCAGTTAAAATCAAATCTTGAGTGCTATGGCTGGAGCAGTCAAGAAAAGTACACAGAGTTCTTCCAGGAGAGAAATGGGACAGCCCCACTGCTGAGACAGCAACTCCTCCAGGGCCATTTCAAACTCTGCTGCTGCCCAAGAGCTAGGGCAGAGAGCTGGGGGCTGAGAGGAGTGGGACGCAAAGAAATGATTCTGCAAAGTGTTACCTCTGGGCAGGGCAGCATTGCTGGTCACAAAGAGTCCAGAACAGCCAAAGAGCAGATGTCATGGAGCTTGGGCAGAGCACTGGAATCCAAACACAAACCTGCTACCAAGCTTTACTCTGCAATGACTGGGACTGAATGGCCAGGAGATGCCCCTGGGTTTCCCCTTTGTCCCCTGTGTGACCCTCTACTTTCTCTATAGGAAAGACAAGAAAAGAGCTGCAGCTTTTAGTGAGATAGCACTGGAAAGACTATCCCATTCCAAACCACAAAAGCAGAACCGTCTCATGGAGTGTCAACCCCTGGCTTAAATACACATGATCAAAGTAACCACTGCATGGCCATTTAGTGCATATGTGTTAACTGACCCCAGGAATAAACAGGAAATCTACTCCTAATGTGCAGTAATTCTGGCTCCATAGCGTTTCCTGGTGAGTACGATGCCTTCCTCGCAGGCACCATTCAAATCCATGTTATCCCAACAGTCTTTACACAAAGATTATGTGCAGAGAGTGCCAGACAGAACTTCCAAAATATACAGATTCCCAGGAGTGACGGGCCATACAGCCTCTGTATTAGTTTACTAAAGATGCTGTAATAAATTACCACTAACTAGATGGCTTAAAATAACAAAAGAAATGGTTATCTTACAGTTATGAAAACTAACAGTTTGAAATCAAGGGGTCAACAGGACCAGCCCCTTAGGGGCTCTAAGAGGAACAGTCCCCTGCCTCTCTCCTAGCCACTGGTGGTTGCCAGCAACACTTGGCATCCCTTAGCTTGTGACAGTATAACACCAATCTCTGCCTCACTCAACATGAGTACATCTCCTCTCTGTAGGTCTTCGTGCCTTTTCTTTGGAAAGGCCATATTGGATTAGGGTCACCCTACTTGGTACACCCTCATCTTAACTAATGACTTCAGCGGCAACCCCATCTCCAAATAAGGTCATATTCTGATGGTTCGTGAAAAACATGAATGGGATAGGGTGAAAACACAATTCAAACCAGTAGGAAGTCCAACACCATTGTCTACAGAATTAAGCAGAGAGCAGAACAATCCACCCTGAGACTCAAGTTTCATCATATGACAGCATTATTGTGAATGGAAAGGAAAGAGTCGCAAGTAAGATCATGGAAGGCAAGAAGTCTGAAAGAGTCCCCCAGCTTGTGAAAAAGCAAGCACTTGGCTCCTGAGCACACACAGCTTCAGCTGAAATGGGCAGGCATTGTTTCAGTAATGTCACCACGGCAGAGCCTGCTCCCCGCAGGCACACACCCACCTCCAGGTCTTTAGGCAATGCTGAAAGAGTTAACACAGATGCTGCTGCTGCAAGGACAGATGCTGCTGCTGCTGACAGATGGAGCTTCACAGCTGGGTTTCTGAACAGAATAATAGAAGGATCAAAACCATGGAAAGACTACAGACATTACCCCAAGAACTTCCATTGTATCATAAGTCACTCAAAAGTCATTCTCATGCTAAAACCAACAGCATTACAATTTGTACCAGCATTTAATCACCCTCCCCAAAAGTTCTGAAGAAACTCTGAGGCCCTGAGAAAAGATCCTGAGGCTGTCGGGCTACATCTGGACACGCGAGGAGAGACCAGCAGTCACCTGCAGCTCCTGCTACTTCAGCACGGTCTGCGGAGCCCGCGCAGGCCTGTGAAGCCCTGGGCTCCTGTCCTGGCATCAGGAGTCTGCTGCGTCCATGACCCAGTAACTGCCACTTTCAGCTCACTCATTATTTCATCCCGAATCCCATGGCAATTCGCATAATTCACACAAGATTCTGACCCTGGAGCCTTTTCCTGCAGGATTTTGAAGGTGGGAAAAGAGGAGACCAAACCACAATTGCCTTTTAACTGAGTGTAGTGAAGAGCCAGGTGGCATTTCTCTTGGGGCCCTAGGGCTTTCTATGGCTCAGTCTTGAGGAAGCTCAGTTACAGACCAGTGCACCTTCCAGCCATTACTGATTTCAGGGTTTTATACAAAGTGTTTGTGCACGTGTTTAGCTCACTTATCACTGATGATCAACCTAAGGCAGTGCAAATTCTGAATAGGACGTCCAATAAATGCCTTTGATTCTCCTTATTCTCCTCCCTTCAGGCACATCAGTGATCCTGTCACCAGTGGAAGGGGAAAAGGGACTTCATATTCAAGACCTTTACCTTATTTAATGCAATACAATCCTAGGATCTCATTACGTTTCCTACCTCACATTGTCCACCTGATAAAGGATCGCAGGCAAAAGTCTATTGTCGAAATTCTACGTAAGGAAACTTAAAATGATTCTAACAGCCCCATTTGGTAGAGGAGTGTACAAACAAGTTTTCCTTCCACAGAGAAGATACTGGAACCAAATATACTGGAACAGAAAGAATGGAACCTGTATTCAAATCTGCGTTTGCCCCTGATTAGCTGGTCAGCCCTGAGGAAGTCCTTGGGTGCTTCTCAACCCCATCCTCACTCCTGATGGGGGACAGCAATACCAGTGGGATCTTCTTGGTCCCCAAATGAGGATCCCGATTTCCCTCCCTGCCAAGCCCCTTAAGAGTACCCCCATTCTCCTCCCATAGCTCTCACCCTTTCCTTGGAGTGGGGGGCTTTTTCCTGGGGGCTATGTGAGAAGTTACCATTCTATTCTACATGGCTACTCTTCTCTCTGTACTAGTGGGCATGGCTGAGCACAGGGCACCAGAGAGAGGATGACCAGCAGCACGGGAAGCCTCACAGACTGCTGGACTCCTCCTACTACCACAGCTGGAGGGAGGGAGGGCCAAGGAAGTACAGTGGGCACATGGATGACCCCATCTCTGCATCCACTCCAGCCCCCAGCCTCGTGCCTCATGGTTGGGGGTACTGATCTGGCCTCTCCTTTCACCAGGAAACTCTGCCTGTCCTGAGTCCGTTCGCAGTCGCCCATCCTCACTGCCCAGCGCCATTTTCAAGCGAGACTGATCCTCCTGCTTTCTCTTTTGCACTTGCTCACCTCCCACCATGTAAGGCACAACACCACGGCCCTCACACCGCGACACCCTCGGACTTCCCAGCGTCCAGAACCGTAAGTAAATAAAGTTCTTCTCCTTACAAATAACCCAGTCTGTGAAATTCTGGCATAGCAACAGAAAATGGACCAAGACAAAAGAATAGTTCACTTTTCAAGGAAGATGGAGATGGCAACAGAGAGAGAAAGATATCAGGTAAGGACATCAGTGAGATATTACCAATTCAAGGCAACTCACTACTGGGTTTCTCGTTATGTGAACCAGTAAGAGACAAAGAAGAGTCTGTCTGTGGCACCTCAGCATGTATGCTGGGATGGCAGCAATTTCATGATAACTAAAATTATAACTTGAATTTAAGAAAAAAATTGTCATCCCAAAGATACTTTTTCCATGTGAAAGGGACACTTTCTAACTTAGAGACTGACTATGAAAGGCTGAATAAGTATAAAGCCATGATTTTAACAGTGATGAACTGTAATGTTTTAACTAAGCACAAACAAGTAAAAACAGAAGCAGTATACTTGGCCACACGATAAATCCAATAAGGCTTCCAGACCCTGGGAGAGAGTTTAATTTGCTCTGGGCAATGAACAGATGACTTGGTAGGTCTTTCTTCTTTTAAAAACTTAAGTTCAGCTTCCACCTATAATCTATGTTGTATTTTTCAAAGCTTTATGCAGTTAAAAAAAAATCCTCCCTAAATTTGCATTTACAGCCCTTTTATCATATAAATTGGGGTCATAACCTAAGTTTAGGTTTACAGGAGCCAGCGAAGGGAAAGGTCTGCCTTCTATAAAAGGAAATACATTAAGCAAAATAAATCTTGCCTGAAACTGGAATCTTTCTTGAATATAGCAATTTAGGAGCTAAGCTCTTCTCTCTTTTGAAAATACAATAGTTTCGCCTTTTGACCAGAATAGATCAAATTCTCCAGGGATGACTGTTGTTTCTTTTCTCATTCCATTTCCTGAAGTGCTGATTCTTGTTTGATTACCATAAAATTCCCTAGAATTCTTTTCCCAAACTCTTTCAGCAGAAAGGTATCACTTCATCTATAAAGGTGTCAGGAACATTCTCCCATCCACACTAAGGATGAACAGGAACCAGGGATTTACGATTTCAATCTGCATGCTAAACCCTCTCCTCTAGTTCTTCTTCATTCACCTCCTTTTAAAACTTACTGTCCTCATCCTAAAAAGCAAGCTGCCCTCCATGGATGTGTTTTGTGGAACCCAGGTAGGAATTCTAGAGTGCGTTTATGTTGTGAGTATGTTCATAAAGACTTTGTTGGAATGTGATTTATAGACCTTTAACTCTTTTAAATAGAAAGGAAGAATTTCAGGCATTTGAGATGGTATTTTTTTTCAATATGATACTATCGAGGGAGATGTTTTCAAATATATGGCTTGGGACAGGCAGAATAATCTTACTGGCCTCAAGATTTATACATCTTTTATAAAAATGAGATGGAATCAAATATTTTGGCATGTTTTCCCTGTTGCTCTTCTCACCCTAGCACATGAGAGATGCAGACAGGAGAGTACAGAGTTTTGGGCTTTTCCTATTCTTTTTTCTCTCTGCAACACAGTCACATCTGTGACCCATGGTCTCAAAAAGGTGTGGGTATGAGGGCTTTCTCCCCACCAACCAGCCAGCAAGCCATCGATTCTTGGACAGACTCTTCAGTCAGGTATTCCATATTTCACTCTACCTGAACAGAGAGTCACATTGCCACTGGTTGAGGGCTCAGCTTGAGACCCCCACGGGCTACAAACTAGGTCTCTACAGTCTCCTCCTTGGGTTTGACTAATTTGCAAGGATGATTCATAGAACTCAAGCACACACTATGTTTACTGATTTACTATCAAGGCTGGCACAAGGGATTAAGATTGAGATGACAGGGCAAGGCTAGGTGGGAAGGGTGCATGTCTTCCATACTCGCATGGGGAATGCCAGTCTCCAGAAACTTCTGTGTGTTCACCTATCTAGAAATCCTGCTGGGACTTTATGGAGGCTTCATTACACAGCAAGACTGACTCATCCTGGTGGGTCATCACGTCCACCCTCAGCACCTCTCCTCTCTCTAGACATGGAAGGGGGAGCTGAGCCCTCTGAGCACATGGTTAGCTCCCCGGCTGACCAGGCCCCATCCTGTGGCTGTCTAGGAGCTGCTGCCCACCAATCACCTTGTTAGTCTATAAAAGACACTTGTCACTCTTGAGACTCAAGGGCTTCAGGAACTATATATCAGAAACCAGACCAAATACACATTTCACAATATCACACCCCTCCTTCCCTCTTTCTCCATCTTTCAAGATGTCCCCAACCCTAAAACCCACCTCATCAGAGTACATCACCTGTTTACGAACCCTAACAGTTCCCTACTGGGTTTGGTGTGAGCCTAAATGCTTTTCTATGACCCAAGAGACTGTGTGACAGGCAGCTGCCACCCTCCTGGGACTTTGGCCCAATGAACTCCAGAGAAGGGCTCCTTCTGTCCAGATCACAGCTCTGCACAGAACCAGGCACTTACAGACTCAAGATAATAAACTAGGTAATGGCTATTAGGTTAACATGGTCTCTGCAATTTTAATTCATCCAAATTATAAAACTAACAAGTTTTTTAAATACAAAAAAATTTCAAAGACAGAAAATAATATAGATCCGAGTTCACTGCTCCAGCGGGGGGAGGGGCGTCTCGCCGGCAGCTCTACTTCACAAAGTTTCCTGCGTTCCAGGACCACTGTCCCATCTGGGACGCCTCCCCAATGGGAGAGACTCACCCGGCTGCTTTGAGTTGGTCCCAAGTGTCTCAATATCTCCTCTTTTGAATCCTGAGTCCTGGAGCAACATGAAATGCAGCCACCCTCTCGGCCGCCATCTTGAAACCCCTGGAGCAATAATATAGATCAATGAGACAAAAACTATGATTGATGAAGAGCCCAAATGTCAAATACTTAATGGAGATGCCATTTGTAGTACTTAAAGTTCACTAAAGAAAAAAACAACTAGTTTATTGCTAAATTGAAATGTGGCAGAGGTTAAGATAAAAATAGGCAGATGAGAACAGATGAGAAAATCAAGTAGTATAGAATATTACTCAGCCATAAAAAGATGACTTTATGACATTTGCCAACAAAAGGATGAATCTGGAGACTATCATGGTAAGTGAACTAAGCCAATCCCAAAAAAACAAAGGTTGAATGTTCTCCCTGATATGCAGATGCTAACACACACATGGTGGAGTTCAGGGGAAGAATAAAAGTCCAGTGGATTAGAAAAAGGGGAATAAAAGGAAGGGAACAGAGATGGGAATAGGAAAGACAGTGGAATGAATCTGACACAATTTCCCTATGTACATATATGAATATACCATAGTGAATCTCCATCTCATGTACAACCATAAGACTGGGATCCTAATTAGAATAAATTATACTCCATGTTTGTATAAATATGTCAAAATATACTCCACTGTCGTGTATATCTAAAAAGAACAAATAAAATTTAAAAAAAAATAAGTGGAGGAGGATATTGTTGAGCAACCAGCCCCGCCCCATTTGTATCACACGAGGAAGTCTGTGTGATACCAAGAGGAAAGAAATAGCAATAGAATAGAATGGAGACCCAAGGATAACTCATCTCTAAACGATTGCGGTGAAAATGTAACACTACAAATCAGTAAAAAAAGAGAAGATCTAATAACCAGTGCTGGGGAAAGTACATATTTAGTTGAGAACAAGATCATTTTCTCATCTCACTCAAAAACAAAACACAACTCAAAGTAAATGCAAAAGAAAACTGAAGTATATTTACCAAATATCTGGAAGGCAGAAGTGTTTATTAACATAAAGCTAAGAGGAAAAAGTTCAAAGAAAACTGTCTAGGGAATCAACTACATAAAATTCTGAATTTCTGAATGTCAAAAACCAGTAACAAATACAATTAAAATCAAATAACCTATTAAGGAGGTCAAAATAAGGAACAAATATCTTTACTGTCAAAAACCTCAGAGAACTCAATCAAAACCACTAAGACATAACTAAGAACGAGAAAATGACACATGATTAAAGAAGAACAAACGATGGAATTAGAATCTGAATCATACTTGGTAAAACACTGATAAACAGGTTAAAGAAAGCAATATGATACCACTCACAGTGCACACATTTGCAAGGTTTTGTGTTTAGTGGGAACATCCCTTGCACTGTGGGAAGGATCAGTGAATGTATATCTAAAAAGGACAAATAAAATTGTTTAAAAATAAACAGATTTAGCATAATCTGGCACCAGGCACAACAAAAGCCTTGCTATGGTTTAAGCACTTTTATCCAGAAATTCCATTTCCCATCAAACTAACAAGGGCTGTTCACTACTTTCTTACCTAAGATATTCTTGAACTTGTCTTTGAAAGCAACACACATAGCAAGTCAAGCAATAGACCACTTCTGAGGGAGCAGAACGGTACATAATTTGTGGGCCACTGTACAAAGCAAAAACATGGGACCCTGGTTAAAAAGATTAAGAATTTCAGGGCAACGGCAAGGCATTAAAGCAAGCAAGGCCCTTCTGAGCACTGGGCTGTGGACCACAGCACAGGTGGAAACCCAGAAGCGGTGCAGCTGGGTGGAATTCTGTATCCAGCTTGCTGTTGGGGTGCAGAGTCAATTCCTGTTCCTGTCCATGTAGTCACTGCTCTCCTGTTCCTGTGTGGGAATGGAGCAGGCAGAGAGGGCAGCTAAGGGGAAGAGTCCATCCTACTGGGGCAAGGGGAAAGCTGACCCCAGGGATGCCACAAAGTTTAGTCAGCTTTTTTGCTCCTGTAACTGAAAGGTCTGGCCAGAACAAATTTAGGGAAGAAAAGTTTATTTGAGGGCTCACAGTTTCAGATGTCTTAGTCGGTAGAAGGCCGGCTCCAGTCCTCGGGCTCAAGGTGAAGCTGAATGTCAAGGGAGAAGAGTGTGGTGGAGGGAAACAGCTCACATGCTGATCAGAAAGCAGAGACTCCATGCTCCAAATACGAAATATATACCCACCCACCCCCAAAGAACCACACCCACCTGCCTCCACTTACCACTCAGTTAATCCCACCAGGGATTAAGTCACTGATTAGGTTAAGGCTAGAACCCAGTCATTTCTCCTCCAAACCTTTTCGCATTGTCTCACACGTGAGATTTTGGGGGACACCACATCTAAGCCATAACAATATACCCAAGTGGACGCTGGCACAAGGCCTGGGCGTTTGATGGAGCAGCTCCGAACGTTTTCATTTCCGTGTGGAGCTTAGCATCTGGAGCAGGTGCCCTGAGTCCTACTCCATTTTCCCTCCACTCCTCTACTCCCCTATCCTACCAGCCTGGCCCCCAGGCTGCAACACATGGCGGACAGCTGGGCTCACTGGCTTCTGCTCCTGGCTCCATGCGGGAAGGGAGATCAGGCCAGCAGAGGGAAGACTCACTCCTGGAGCCTGATTATTTGCAGTCTCTAAAATCTAGAAGGACCATCTGAGCGAGTGATGGAGGTGGCTTCACCCCTCAGAGATCTTGTCTGTGTGGTCCTGAATAAATCCAGCATATGGATGGTTTAGAAATACCTGGTATAGAAAATGTTGTGCTTTGAAAATTGATCTTCGCTTTTATTTTAATAGGAGTGAAAACCATATGAAAAGTACAAACAGGGCAGTAAATAACTAGTTCTGAATAATTGTCCACTGAAAACAAGAAATCTATACACACATTTCGTATCACTCAGAAATAAACTTGACCATGACTGTTTCTTAGGTAGTTCAACAGTAAGCCTTAGCCCAGCTTTGGCATGACAGAGTTAGCCCACTGCCTGCTGCAGAGACAAAGAGCCCTTAATCCTAGAGATGAGAATGCTGCATTTTTATCTCAACACTGAACTTGAGCAAATGATCTACCTAATATATCCCATCTTTTTCTTCTGGGATGCAAGAGGCTTAGGGCTGAGGTCTCCCCTGAACCCTGACAGCAGCCAACCCCTACTGAGCATGCTCTGCAATCTTATTCCATCAAACTCTCAAAGCCACCCAGAAGATAGGACTGAGATACCATTCTTCTTGTTCTCACTGAAAACACACAGTGTAGAGTGTACAACCTTCCAGAATCTTGCAACTGAAACCACCCAGCCTCTGGGCCCCCAAACCCCACTCTTCCCTCTCCCCTTGGATCTTACTACAGTCTCCATGAAGAGTCCAGATGCTGCAAAGTGCTCTGAGGTTTGATTTCTTTGTCATTTACCACCTGGTTGTCCTTGGGCAGATACTTTCCCCTCCTTAATGTCCCTACTTATAAAAAGCAATCCCAGAGTGGTTGATAGTTTGTGAATTAACATGTGCAAGTATGGTGTTTGGTCCAGGTATGTGCTTAGTAAATGTTACATAGTAATCTTTCCAAGAGTATGGGTTAGTCCAGTTCTATTATACTCCAAACTTGACTTCCTAGCTCATTACTTTAACCCAAACAACTTATTTTGAGTTAATAGTCAGATTAATGAATTCAGACCAGGTCTTTCTTTCCAGGTGGTTCTTTATCCCAGTATGTCACCCAGTTAGTCTGCCTGAAATTCCTCAAACTCACACACGCAGTCCTGCTTTGTACCCCTGTCCTAATACTGACTTACAAAGATATCTCTTCTCCTAAATTCAGCTCCATTTTATTCCCAAAACTTTCCCCAGACCTCAGAGATCCTTCCCCATTGAAATGCTGGTACTATTTATAGTCATTTGGTATTTAAACCATAGTAATAACCACAACTGACACTTACAGCACTCTTGGGAGCATACCAATTTGTTTTTATGTATAATTTCTCACTGCTTTGGCATTCCTATCTCCTTACAAGTCCTGGGATCACAGGCTCACAAAGACTGAGCTGTGGAGCCCCTGGGGTCAGTTTATTGCTAATGGTGACCATACTCTTAGATATTGGGAGATGTAAACAAGAAAAGCACAGAGAACCTCTTTTCACACACAAGCATAGTATAAAGACTGACCAAACTTGCACATCACTGTACACAGATACACAGATAAGCACAGTAAAGCAACTGAGGTTATCAACAGAAGTAGACACAGAAAATGAGGAAAGAAAAAGTATTTCCTTTGTATTCAAGAACAAATGCAACATGCAAAGAGAGTGGTTCTGGCATTTTTAATAGCAATGACAGAAATATATAATGTCACTAGTACAGGTTATTATGGGGAAGGCTAAGTTATACTTCTTAAAATCTGTATTTGGGAACTTTTCTGAAGTATCTGTTTGTCTCCATTTTTTGGACCCACCTCCTCTTCAGATCCCTGGGGCCCATCTTTTCCAGTCCACACTATCCACCTCTATCCCAGTGCAATCTGGTTATAACAACTCATATTTCTGCTCCTACCCAGGAAAACATGCATCAGGAATTCAGACTGTCTGGTGAGTAGGTAATGGGTACTCCCAGCATTCATGCAAAATACACCTTTGTCACCACTAAGAAAAGAGTAGACACACCATTTCAAAGAGTAGTTAAGTTTATTGGCCTAGACCGCCCAAGATCACAACAGATACACTTTTAACCTTTCAACTGCTTACTTTCCAAATGCCTTACCAAATTCTTGACCTCTTTGACCTACCATATGTCCTCCCTCCACATACTATCAAAAGCCTGGACAACCAGGACATTAAACCTTCTGTTTGGCCTTCTCAGCCTCACTTGAAAGAAAAATATTTTACTTTTCATTGCATGGTGTAGAGGTGGAAGCAAAAGTCTCAAAAAACTCCCTAATTAGTATCACCCAGATCAACTCCAGGTCTGTTAGCCTATTAATAAATAACTATTCAATGTGCAATATATAGAGAGCATATTCTGGGCAGTGGAGAAAGTAATTTAGCCTAGGGGAAGATATGAGTGAACTGAATCTTTTTATAGTGAACCATAAGAAATCTCCATTTTTGTAGGTCAAAAAGGGTCCAGATCAACAATGTCACATGATTCAACCTAATTGTAAACATTTCTTTGGGGTTACACTCTACGACTGGTGTTCAGTATAAAAACGAGCATCATTGGACAGTGTCCAACATCTAGTTTTGTACACTGAATTCTCAAGAGTACATAGTGTCATAGTGAGTTACCAATGAACATACTCAGAAAATAACATATATTCAGCATAAAGAGAGCAAATTCACCAACTTTTAAGAAAAAGGATGGAAAATATTTGCCATACTATTTAAACAAGTAAAGAATAACAACAAAACGTGTACATTTTTATGTCCATCTCTTGCATGGGACTCTAACCTAAATCGTTGCACCAGAAAACTTAAGAATCCCACATTGAGTAGAGAAAGACCAAGGCCTGCTTATTTCTAGAGGCAAGTGGTAGAAGAATCTGGATGCAGTCGGAGAGAGGAGTGAATGCCCAACAGCTGTGTCCTGTGTAGCTCCTGGCCTTGATCAGGTTGTTCTCATGTTAAAGGCTCTGGAGTTTCAATTGCTTTCTGAGCTCTGTTACTCCTAAGGACAATGGCTTTCCTGCCTGTCCTTAATGCTTCCCAGTATGCAACCAAAAGCAACTCAGGTAGGCTCACACTTCCCTTGTGTTTGCATATTTTATCCCAAATCTGTCCTTCTTCAGCTCCCTTTTCATTTCTCATTTTCAAATGCAAACAAAATTTTAGCTCTAGGCTAAAATCTGAGGTAAGCATAAAATCAGTTGGAAACATCTCCAAATAATGGAAATCTCTCACTAATAAAACATCTTTTCTCTCTGTGAGCTGTCAAGTATAAATTTCAGTTTTTCAATCTATACAGGAAAAATAAAAACTAAGGGTTTAGACTAGATGTGTAGACAAATATCCTCCTCTCTGAGGGTAGAGATCTCCAAATCAGTTTCTATAAGATACACAGGTGTCAATGACAGGTTTATTTTTCATTTTCAAATGCAAACCCTATGAAGGTTTCTACGGTACCCACATTTTAAGTGGGAACTGTACTTAAATGGCTTCATATTTTGGATGGTAGTCATTCCAAATAGAGCAGGAGAGAGTATCTGTGGGGGTGTCAAGTACTTGACACAATATGCATAATCTCAATAATCTCATTTAATCTTCTCAATGACCGTAGGAACTGAGCTTACTTTCCCCATTTTCAAGGTAAGAGAATTGGAACCAGAAGTTTAATTTTTCCAGGTTCACCAGGCAAATGAATTCCAGAGCAGGACTAGTTCCAGCTAACTCTAAACCTTGGTCCCATCACACTATGCCACCACACATTAAATGAATGGTGACCAAGTTTAAAGGGAAGAATATCCAGTTGGGGCAGACGATGGGCCAGCGGATCTAAATTCCAGTTCTAGAATTTTCTTTCTAGAGACTTAAGTTCTCTGGGCTCCAATTCCCTCAGAACATGGACATGGTAGGTACTGGATATGCATTTGTTCATCCAAAGATGCCTTCAGTGTGGTAGTCTTCATGGTGGCCTTCCTACCACAGGAGGTACATGACCAAAGATGGGGCCACCTTATTCCTCACAAATGCCAAGACTCAGCACAAGATCTAAGGCAGAGGGACTGATGTCATTGAGCTGCTGTTCCTAGAAGGTGAAAGAGAAATGGAAGCTAGTACTTGCAGATTCACACTTCGGTCTAGCTATAGGTCCTCCACTTGCCCTCATCCTCCTCCTTTCTCCCAGCTCTTAACAAGAAAACTATTTCCAATTTGTAAGGTGGAAGTTCTGCATTAATGCCCAGCCCCATGATAATTCTCTAGAATTAATGGAGAGCTGTCACAAGCTGATACTATCTATGGGCAAAAGGTTTCTGTAATCATTCATGTCTGGAGAGATGCTAACTCCCAAGAAAACCAGATTTGCAGTTTTGAAATAGCAAGTTAATAACAAGGCAAGCTGTGGTCCTTGTTATATACACAACTAGAATTTGGTCATCTAAATGGAGAATAATTCTTACTATGAAGACAAAAGGAAAAAGAGGTAGAATAAAATAACTATACAACCAACCATTAGATTAACTAGAAGCATCTCCCTAATCAATTCTATGTAACTCCTAATTTAGTCAACAGTATTGATCTGGTCCCTGTTTAATGACCAGCGCTGGAAACCTAACACTGGCATTGTTTTTGTCCTCAAGACACTTATAGTCTGGAAGGGGACTAATCTACTAAGTATAATTATCTCTGCAAGTACATGAGCAAAGGCAAGATACTCAGAGTTCACAGCAGGTCCAACTAGCTCAAACTTGGCTGGTGGCAGAGGTGATCTGGAAAGTGAAGTAATGGTGAGAGAGTATCCCAAGGGCAATGGAGGGGCCAGAAGCAGAAGGGAGCACTAACCATCCAGGAACCACAAAGATTAATGGGGTCTAGAGAAGATGGACAAAGGGAGGGAAGGAGGTGCTCATGAAACTTTAAGACTTGCAGAACATGGTAGGAAACTCAGATTAGCCCAGAGAGCTGCAAGGAACTTTGCAGGGCTTAACAAGTGGATTGGCACATCAGATTGCAGGTTAGACTTAGCTTAGAGAAGGGGATGGAGAGTGTACACTGGAGGCAGCAAGACTAGGTAGCCATGGTGACTGAAGAAAAATTAATAGACAAGATATGAGTCTAGTGGAAATACCAGAAATTTGAAGTCAGGTGAGGAAGGAGAGAAGTCCCAGAGGGCACCTAGGATGATTTTCTCAAGTGTGCAGAGATTTTCTGAAACATTAACCAGCTTGCCATTATGGGCAACTTGACATGAGAGGTTCTCTGAGTCACGCCTACTCCCAGAGGCAGCAGAAGACAAACTCCAGTCCCCACCATCTATGCTTGTCTCCTTCTCTCACTCTCCTCATGCCTAATTTTCAAACTTTTATTTTCTTCTGTCCCTTTCAGATCAGGCCCAGAACTCAACACCCATCTTCCCTTCTGCTACTTTGTTCAAGCATATCTTTCTACCATTGTTGACTTTCAAGTCAATGATCTCTTCAGACAGGTTGTAAAACAAGATCATTCTTTTCAGAAACATGCAATGGACATGGGATGGTGAATGAAGTACCAATTTTGGTTGCTTTTTAAAACACAGAGGATAAAGTTTAGGCCAAGAATTCACAACATTCATTAGCTGTAGAGCAGATGGAGAAGCCACTGAACATGTGGATCCATCCACAGCCTCTGTCTCAATCTCATGTGCACATCATCACCTCCCATGACAACATCCAGGACTGGCTGGCTGACACCATGGCTAGCAGAGACCATGGCTGGCTTGGAAAACCAATGGAGGAATCCAGAGAACAAAAACAGCTTCTCAGGCCACATGTTAGACTGACCACTATCCCCACAAGACACTTCTCTTTCTGGCTTCTTAAAGATGGTTTCCTTCTCATTTAAACAATCAATAGCAAAATAATTTAATTTATCCAGCAGTTTTTTGGGGGATGCTGGAGATTGAATCCAGAGTCGTGTGCATGCAAAGCTGATGTTCTACCATGTTTTAAGCATAATCCAATAAATGGTATGGTATGCCTCTGACTTTATCCTCAGTGTCCCGACAGATGCAAACTTCTTACTGGTTGCGCAGATCAGAAATACGGAGTTTCTTTGCCTTGTATATTCACTCTCATTTCTCACTGAGCATATGTTATAGGTAATGCTATTAGTTACAACAAGAAATCCCCTGAAATTTCTTAGGAAAGGGACTGATTTGATCCAGACTAGTTTATTGATTGTCATTTGAGGAAAACCAATTCACAGTATCAAAAGAAATATAAAAAATGAGTAATTCAGTTTTTCAAAAACAGAGTGTGAATATCTTCAAAGCTCGAACAAAGGCAGTCCTAACGGTGTCAGTTTTCAAAAGCTTACATTTTAGTAATTTTTTCAGTAGAAATAAGACATGTGCAGAAGTCAAGAACATATCACATCTGGTAAGAAAGTTGAATAGATGTATCCAGTGACACACAACCTGTACTGAGGGAAGATCCTAACAGGACCTTTGCCTTGAGCCCAGTTGTTGAGTGTGATGACCAGTCTCTATTTACACATCAGTACCTTCAAATGTGTAGTAAAATCAGCCTAAAGTTGTTTTTAAATTGATGACTTATTTTGGGAGTAACACTTTAAAAACATGACGATCCATTCAGTTCTGACAGTAAATAAATCACGCAACAGCCTCTGCAATCTACCAACGCTGAGTAATAAATCTTTGAATTCAGCTTTACACCAGACATAATGCTGTAAAATAAAAGGCTAGTTTTAACTCAGTGACCTTGGCTTTGCCTCTGCTGGACAGTAAATCTGATGCAAAATGAGCAAATATGGGTGGCTGAGTTTCAACCTGGCATAATAGTGAGGTTTTGTCAGGGATCCCAGAATTTAGAGTTTTTAGGAACAAAAAAAAAAAAAAAAAAAGTTTCAAAAACAAAAACATATGCTAAACAGCTGGGGTTAAGGAAATTAAAGGATGGCTGGGAAGAGCTTTCACCTTAGCTAAGAAAATATTCTACTTAGTGACTTTTTCTTTTACTTGTTCTTTTCTGCCTGAAGATTTTCTTTTTAATCTCTAAGGTAGTATCTCTAAAGGCACGTATCAAGTAAATAAAGATACAGTCTCTCGTTCTTTCATTCAATTAATTCAACAAAAAGTGTTTACATCCCTTACTAGCTCTGGGAACCTGGCAAAATTATATGTCTTCACTGGGTCTCAATTTCTTCATCCTAAAAACAGGGACAACACAGCTGAGAGGACACTTGACCCAGAACCATGCATACCGCGTACCAGACACCGTGTCAAAGACGATGTACAAGAGCAAACAAAGCAAACCAGATCCCTGCCTTTGGGGAAGCAGAAGATACAGTAACAAAACAAAACAAATAAAGAGAGAATTTCAAAATCTACCAAGTGCCTAGAGGGAATGCATGGGGTACTGCTGTATAAAAGGGAGGCCTCCCAAGATGGAGAGCCCAGTGGAAGGCTTTGCTGAGCTGGGGATCTCTGAGTTGCAATCTGGGAGAAAGGAGTAGTCAGCCACGTACAGAGAAGAGATAAGAAGCACATTCCAGGCCAAGGATTTGGAATATCTGACCTTGAAATTAGCCCAGTGTGTTCCAGGAATGAAGAGATGTAGAGGTGGGGCAGATCACACAGGACCAAAGAGAATAATAAAGAGTTTGGCATCAGTCCATGTGGATTAGGAAGTCGTGGGTGGCTTTCCAGCAGAATGACAGAGTTTTGTTCTGAAGATGATGTTGGCTGCTGGGTACAAAGGACCAGTGAGATTCAGGACCAAAGAATCAGGGGGGCCTCTGAAATCTTCTCCTGAGCACTTGGCAGAGGCAGTGATGGTGGACAGAAGCAGATCGAACACGAGATGGTTCCCAAGGGGCCATGACACATCTGTCTTGGCAGTCTCTTCTCAGGTACAAATAGTACTAAGATCAATGGCTGAAAAGAAAATTTAAATATTCCATTTTATTGAAGTTCTTCAGATGACTCTCTTTATAAAAGCCAGTGGCCAGTGGATTTTTTAAAAATTTTTTTGGGATGTTGATGTACCTTTCATTTTATTCATTTATTTATATGTGGTGTTGAGAAATGAACCCAGTGACTCACACATGCTAGGCAAGCACTCTACCACTGAGCCAAAACTCCAGCCTGCCAGTGAATTTTTTTAAAGCGTTTTTACCAAGAAAGTTTGCCGCCATGAGCTGATTTGATTTATCAAGATAATGTCTACGTGTGAGTTTAAATTGGGAGCTGTGAGAACCAGTTACTTACCAAGTAAAATCAAGACACCCAAAGGTGCTCAATAACCAGGTTGCAGACAATTCTTCAAAGTTTTCATTTTAGATCAAATTCTAAATAGGTTTCTGGAACATAAGTTGGAGATCTGGTACTGAGCAGAACTAGTCAAGAGATGGTTCTCCACCAGAGCTGCTGGGTAAACATCCACAGGGAACAGCCTGTGGTTTTTGACCTTCCATCCAGAGGTTAAAGTGGGGAATACTCCATGTGCTTCCATGGGAACCCATCACTTCATTCTTTGGAAAGAAAGGGAAGGAGAATATGAAAGGAAGAGAAAAAGAGAAAGGGAGAAAAGGAATGGAGGTAAGGCATGATTTGTCATCACCCAGAAGTGCTAACGCTGGCTCTTCAAACCTCCAGCCTGATTCCCTCATCAATCTTAATACCCCCCAGATTCTGTGTAGAACAAACATGGAAAGAAAAGAAAGTTCTTAGCCAAATATTGGAGTTCAGCTTGGAAAAATGAGCTTTGCAATGACAGCACATATTTTTAAGGGCTTATTAGGATCTAGCTAAGGAGACTGGCTCTGGGCCTTGTAGTTGCACATATTTCCTTGATTCTTAAATTAATCATTTTTAAATCATCCGCCTTAAAATAAGCCAAAGGGAAGCTTCCTTCAGGAATAGTCATTCATTGGCATTTCATAATTAAAAGCAAGATCACATTTGTGCGACTAGCCTTGAATAAGAATTTGATTTAGATTAAATAAAATGCATGCTTATGTGTAATGCCTACCAATGAGTCTGAAAAGAAATATTTATGATGATACAATTTCAGCATAAAACTAAATCAGTCTTAACAACTCCTCAGGATTTGTTAGGCAAGGCTTAGTAAATTGATGCAGTTACAGTTAGTGGTATCTATCTCAATCATATCTGAGCCTTTTTAAAAATTTTTAGTTGTAGATGGACACAATATCTTTATTTATTCATTTTTATGTGGTGCTGAGATTTGAACCCAGTGCCTCAACATGTTAGATAAGCGCTCTACCACTGAGTCACATCCCCGACCCCTACCTAAGGCTTTCTGATGGATGGAGAATATCATGCTAAGTGACATAAGCCAAACCCAAAAAACCAAAGGCCAGATGTTTTCTCTGATATGCGGATGCTAATTCACAATAAAGGGGGTGAGTGGGGGATAGGGAAGAATAGAGTTACTTTTTATTAGGTAGAGAGGAGTGAAGGAAAGGGCAGGGGTATGGAGGTAGGAAGGATAGTAGAGTGAAACAGACATTAGCACCTCATGTAAATAAATGCTGGCATGACCAATGTGATCCTACAATATGTACAATCAGAAAAATGAGAAATTATACTCCATTTATGTATGATTTATCAAAATGCATAAGTGCATTCTACTGTCATGAATAACTAATTAGAACAGATAAAAAAATTTTTTTAAATGAATATATACTTCCCACACACACAAAAGTGAGCCTCAGTTTTCCTCTTCCTATCAGCATATCTCTGGCAAACACTCATGTTCTTCTCCATTAATAACACCCTGAAGAAGAATGAGATCGGAAATCTAGCTCACACGACCACAGTTCTAGTATGGTGAATTGGCTAACAATGACAATTGGTATTTTTGGAGATTCATCTTTAATTTTAAACATTTTATTCTCTCTGCTTTACAAAATGTCTTGCAGGTGTCTGAACAGGACAAATCTGTGTAAGCGGGTGGCTCCTCTATCTCTGTAAAACTCGCTGTCCTGCTGTTTCATCATTTCTGCATCTTCTCTTTCTTATGACTCGCCTAGTCACATCTCTTTCAACAGGCATGGACAAGGAGTAGCGGTGTTACATGCAGGCTCATGTGGTCTCAGCACAATTTTCAGAGTGTGTTTTTCCTTTTAACTAATGCAAATTATAAATGTTTCCTGAACAGGATATGTTGGAGGTGGTCAAGCTTCATACACAGCAGGTTTTCATCTCAAACACACTATTGACTCATGCATATTTTAAACTCAGGAGAATGGGAGGGGGTCATTATAAAGATGACCAATCTACTGGAAATCATAGACAATTTTTAAAGACACATATTTGATAGTTTTCATTACCCAATAGCATGATAGCTAAAAAGGATTCCCACTAGGAATTTTGCTACTCCTGGGCTAATAACACCACAAAACCAGGTTGTACTAGCAACACATGATTGCAGGTAAATGAAGTTGCTGTGACTTTCCCAAGCAACTTTTTCTCAAGGCATTAAACATACTCCCCAGAGCCTAAGTTTCAGTTTGGATTTTCCAATCAAATGATTCTCAAGATAACAATAGGATCCTCTAATGATTCTATCCCCTCTCCCCAAAACCCAAGAGACCAGGAAGTTCACTACTTCAGGCTAAGGAACAGCATCTGAATCTACTGAATCTTTCACAGAACATATGAACCAGGAAGAAAACCTCAAGAGCTAGTGGGTACCAGGCAAGATAAGCTGAGCAGCTGCTGGTGGTTCATGTGCTACATCCAGCTACTCCTGGACACATGCACCTCTGGGGCCTCCTTGGTATGTCTGGTCCCAGAGTCAGAATAATCCAAATTTGGGGCTGAGGATGTCCGTCAGTGGTAGAGTGCTTGCCCAGCATGTGTGAGGCCCTGGGTTCAATCCTCAGTACCACCGGAAAGAAGAGGGGAGGGGAGGGGAGGAGAGGAGAGGGGAGGAGAGGAGAGGGGAGGAGAGGAGAGGGGAGGAGAGGAGAGGGAAGGAGAGGAGAGGGAAGGGAGGGGAGGGGAGAAAAAAGAGTTATCAGAATTTGACCCAGGATTGGAGATCAAAGGAGTGAATCTTACCACAAATCTCCTCCTCAGAGATATCCCAGGAGTAAACTTCAGCTCAGACATCTCATTATGTCTTAATACATACTCAGGCCACATCTAATACCCAAACAAGAGGACTAGGAAGACTGTCCCTCCATTCATTTACTCATTGGGCATTAAAAAACAGTTCTTCAATGCCATCCATGAGACCAATCATGGGGAGACTCTTATGATCAAAATCACAGAGTTCCTGATAGGGTAGAGTCTCCAACTGACTGAGGAGTGGAGGAATTAGTCAAATTATCACAGTAATTATAATCTATAACTGTATATAATAAACATATAATGTATAAGTTCATAGAGAAGGTATATAGCTCTGTGAAAGTTATAAGTGAGGAAGGAAGGAGGATAATAGGAAGGAAGAGACAGAGGGAGGGGTAAAGGGAGGAAGGGAACCCTACCTAATACTGGAAATTGGGGAAGGCTGCCTTTGCTGATTAAGAGGTAAGCCGAAGGACAGAGAGGAATTCAGGTGTGGGAAGAGCGTTAGACAAAGGGAACGTGATGTGAGCTGGGATATGTAGAGAACAGTGACAAAACGCAGGCCAAAGGAAGACCATGGGAAATTTGTAAGGCAGTTAAGGACAGAGGGTTTTGTCTCCAAAACACTGAGAAATATCCAAGCATTTAAAAATAAACTCAAGGTGCATGCAACTTTGGTCTAATATAAGAGTGGAACTTCATTTTTGTTTTCTTTTGCAGAGCTAGGAATTAAACACAGGACCTCACACATGCTAGGCATGACTGAGCTACACCACTGGCCAAAGAGGGGAATTTCAACTCAATATAAGGTAACTTATGAGACCAAAGTCTGAGGTCTTCCAGGTCAGTGGGATAGCCTGTTGAGTCTGTCATTTCAATGTTGAGAGAAACTTCCACAACAAGGACAAGAGGGCTCTAAAAGCTATCAAAAATTGACACATGTTATCTCCATTCCTAGAGCTCTGGTGGCCCTCAGTAACTGTTTTCTGTTTCAAGGACGGCAAGCAGGACACGTCAGAAAGGACAACCAGAGGGCTCAGGCAGGTCAGCATCAGCTTCCTGCCAGCGGGGGTTCCTGCCAATGGAGGGTGGGGTTGAGGTGAGGGGTGGGCACTTGCTGCTAGTCATTTCACTTGGGTCTCATGCATCCTCAAGCTCATGATAAAGGGTTATTTTGAAATAAGTTAATTTACAAAAATTACATAATAAAGAATGGTTAATGAATCTGCTGAGAGAGGAGTTGCTGATCTAAACATTAAAAATGATATTTAAGCAGGGCATGATGGCACATATTTGTAATCCCAGCGGCTCAGGAGGTAGAGGCAGGAGGATTGTGAGTTCAAGTTCAGTCTCGGCAATTTAGTGAGGCCCTAAGCAACTTAGTAAGACCCTGTCTCAAAATAAACAATAAAAAGGACTAGGATGTGGCTCAGTGGTTAAGCACCCCTGGGTTCCAACCCTAGTATCAAACAAAAAAAAAAAAAAAAAGAAAAAAAAATTTTAAAAAAGGTATTTGATATGCCTAATGTAAAAGTCAATAGACTTCAAGGTAGATGGGAACCATACATTGAACAGCCTCCAAGGTGACTTTTGAGGACTTTTCAAATATAATGCCTATTCAAGTGTGACCTTGGTTACATGTGAGCTCTGTTCATCAGTTAGTATCATCTATCCCCCAAGGCTGGAACTATTCAACCATGACTAGTGGTTGGCATAACTCTAAATTCTGGATCAGGAGCAACGCCTCTGCTTGGCACCTCGCCAGCTCAGCGGGCCGCCTCAGGATTCCCACACCCTGTCTGCTGCATCTCCTTCCTGGCTTGCATCTCAATGCACTGCTGCATCCATAAGCCTTGCTGGGACAATCTTTAGACCAAGATGCTGTCCAGCTGGAAAACTGAGATAGACCACAAGCAGCCAAGATGCCCAGAGACCAGCAGGAGAAGAGCTGGTGAGATTCTTCAGGGTTATCAAATCCCTCCTGTTCCAGCAGCCCCACCACTCCTTGACTGAGAGCTTATTTTCACATTTCCTTTGATACTCTCTCAGGCAGGCTTGGCCTGGGAACTTGCCTGTCACAAAGGAAAGAAGGAGTTAAATACTGCAAGACCCATTTGAAGGCCATTGAAAAGATGGCTTCTCTGAGAACAGAGACTAAAACTCTTCTTTTAAGTAATTATACAAGACTATGTGGCAGATCATATTTTCCAAAAATGACAACACGCTGCCCACTGTTCCCCAAGCCGTCTAGCCCTTGCCATGCCCCAACGAGGAGGTGGAGTCTAAATGAACTCCCTTTGAATCTAGGCACTTTTAACCAACATCCTAGGCTGTGTGTATCAGTTCTTCATCTCTGTCATCAAAATATTTAAGAACAACTTAGAGGAAGAAAAGTTTCTAACAGTTTCAGAGGGCTTAGTCCATGGTCCGCCAAGTCCATTGCTCTGGGACCAATATGAGGAAGAACATCATGGCAGAAAGACTTGGTGGAGAAAAGCTATGCAGTACATGACAGTCAAGAAGCAGAGAGGAACAGAGGAAGGGGCTAGGGACAGATATAGTCATGGGCATGCCCCCAATGACCTACTTCCTCCAACCCAGTCGCACCTTCAGCAGTCCATTCAGCTATCAATAGATTAATCCAGCCAATGGATTAATCCATTGATAAGGTTAGAACCCTCATTATTGCTTGAAAGCCCTATCTCTGAATCTTGCTATACTGGAGGCCATGCTTCCAACACAAGAGCAGCTGGGGACCTTCCAGATCCAAACCATAACAGGCTGCAACAAAATGCCTGCCTTAACTATCAGACATTTATTTCTGACAGTTCTGTAGTCAGAGATGAGGGCACCATCATGGCCGGGTTCACAGTGAGGGCCCTCTTCCTGGTTTAGTGAGGGCTACCTTATTGCTGGATTTTTACCTGGAAAAGAGAGAGAGAGAGGAGTTTCTGTCTCTTTGTCATTTGAAAAGAAGACTAATCCTCTCATGGGGGCTCTACCCTCAGGACCTCACCCCACCATAATCACCCCAAAAGACCACCTGCTAAAACCAGCACATTGGGGGTACAGCACTGACGCACGAATTGGAAGAGACACAAACATTCAGTGTTCGGCAACCAATAAAATACCTAAAACTGACGCCGCCTGACCTCCCAGGTGGGACCACAGAAGCCAGTGCTGCTTCCACTTGGTCACTGGTGTAAACCACTCCTGAAAACCTCTTCTGCTGTGTTGCAGCCCTGGGGCTGCCATTCTGGGTGGAAGCCCAAACTGGACCATGTGGAGAGGGCTGAGACCTTACGGAGCAGGCAGGGGGCAGAGAGAGGCAGTGGGGAAAGGGAACGAGCGTGCATTGGTCCCACTGAGCTGCCCAGCTCTGGTACTTCAGATGCTTCACTCTGGTCACTGACAGGCCCCAGAACCACTCCACCAAGACCTTTCCAAATTCCTGACCCACAAAACCCAGAAGAGATCATAAAACAGTACATGTTGCTCAAGGCACTGAGCTTGAAGGTAATTTATTACACAGCCACAGTCACGAAACACACTGCAACACAAAAATAAGACCAGAACTGCTTTATCTGGAAATATGTCTACTTGCACTCCTGCAAAGCCTTTCAGTTGAGGGAAGCATGTGTGTCTTATGGCTTTCATGATTCACCTTCAGAAATGCTGTTTTCATGGATGAGGAATTATGGAGTATATTCTAAAGCCACATTCTAATGAGCAAATTATGACCTATGAGAGAAGTAGTGTCCCAGGATCCTACATCCCTCCAGGACACCAATTATTCACCAACAGCAACGTATTCAAATTCTCTTCCAGAAATTCACTTCCCACACTGCTTAGGGCCAAACACCGACCAAAGGGAGCAAGTTTTAAATATGCTTGCAAGCAAGTCACCAGGTGTAGAACCACTTTCTGGGCTCAGGAAAGGGGAGGCCTACCTTGCTATCCTTCCACATGCAGTTAGGAACCTGCACTCTTAAGACACTGAGACCAAGGAATCAAAAGAAAATGCCAAAGAATGCAGTGCTGTTCAGTTTCACCAAAATAATACATTAATGTCCACCAAAAAGCAATGCATTTTGGCAAGAACTATATATCTACATGTATCCATTTGATGACAAACATGCAGACTCTCTTGGAAACACTGAGTGACTGAAGCAGCTCAATAATTTACTTTTCATGAAAACGTTCCATGTCATGGATGACAAAGCCATATATAAACACTGAGCTGATCCAGAAACCTTCTGTCTCAAGTTAATGCAACCACCAAACCTTCTTTTCTTTTCTTGGAGGGGCATGCATGGGGACAAGAGTCATTTAACTTTATTTTCTTTTTTTTCCCCCAGAATGAGTACGCTTGTGTTTGCTCCAGGTGGGATAGGAATTGTATCAAATTTCTTTTTCAACTAACAGTAACCATGCTACTTCCTGTTCAAGATAGAAAAGTATAGTGGATCTCTTGTAGCATCAGGGGGCATGAAAAGCTCATGAGGGGTCGAATTCTAAAAACACTGGGTGAAGACATTTGGCACTCTTCAGGTGTGCAGAACTACAACTGAGCCCATAAATAGTTAATTTGTTTAGACTTTGACTAAAGAGACAGAGAAGTTCCAAAGTCCTCCAGTCTTACCCCAAACTACACGAGAGACCCACGGGTCAGACTCGCGAATGTTCTTTCGATTATGTGGTACCAGCTAGTGCAGCACCATTTTTCTTTAAGATCAAGTCTCTGCCTACTGGATGCTACATCCTAATGAATGCCCAAAGGGAGTGCTTTTTTCTCAAATGTATTGCTGTATCTCATTTCAAAAAACCCATTAGTTATTTCAAAACATGACCCACATGCTGTTCTCCACTCTCCTCTTCTATGTTAAGTTTTCAGGATTTTTTTTTTTTTAAATTTTTTGCAGGAAGTTCCAAAAATTTCCTTACTCTCAGAAGAATATCTCTAGGCACTTTCCCAATATAATAAAGGAGCATTTTATGTTATGGGTGATGGCCAGTTAGCATCTATGTTTCTCTGGAAGAACTACAGCATTATCTATCAGCCAAGGGAAACACCTGCACAGCCCTCTGTTCCTGCGTTACATCCATGACCGCACATCCCATAAACAAGGAATCAGAGTCCAAAGAATAAAAACCGCAGGTGCTGTGGGAAAACAGCTCTATGTGAATCTGCAGAATGCAACAGTCTTTTCAAAACAAACAAGATTATAAGGGTATAATTACAGCTAGGAAACATGGACATCAACCCCAATAACCTGTAATTATTTTTCTAATCTATGGGGTTGGAACTAACACAACCACAGATGAAATCAGGAAGACAGAGTTCCTTAGAGACACATAGTGGCTGAAAAATGTAACAGACTGTGTTTAGCCAGACTCTCTGACTTCAAGTTCCTTAACAACTTTAAAATACAACTTTCCTCTAAACAATCCATCCTTCCTCCATTCTTGCCTCTTACACAAATGGTATGACTCTTCTTCATGTACAACCAGAGAAATAAGTTTTACCCCATTTGTTTATAATGAATCAAAATAAATAAATTTAAAAAATACAATTGGACCAAGGGGTTCTTTAGACCTCAAGTTCTCCAAACTAGCCTATCCTTAGGTCTATAAACACACACATACACACAGTGTTTCATATGTTAATATAATTTTTCATTATAGTGATCAAGACAAAAATAACTAGAATCCACTTTAATGTACTTCAAAATTGTTATGTCCTTGGAGTACATTCCTATCAGAAGTCTTCCTAAGAAAAAGATGCGCTGTGGCCAGCTGAACAGAGAAGTGGTTACTCCTTGTCGTGTACATGCTTGCCACAGTCCTGACTCCCTTATAAGACAAGTGACACCGGCAGAAAGCTCACACCAAGAGAGGAAGAAAACAAATGCCATCAGGCCATAGGGATCCTGGAAGCCAGACTCTGAAGGATGCAAATATGCAGTGCAGATAATAAACGGCACAGGATGACTTTGCCAGACACCATGGTAAGCCAGAGGGCCTGGGGAAGGGACGGGATGGTTCCCAGATTCCGAGGAAGAGCGGCTGAGCCACGCTTGTCAGACACAGTTTCATGGTGGGCAGACTAACGTGAAGCAAGGCCCCTGGGAGGCCCTGTCATCCCCGCCACTTCTCAAAACATTTCCCACAAAATCTCATGACTTTAGAGTCTCTAGATTTAATAAAATCTGCAGAACTGATCTTATTTGCTCTCAAGTTACCTCAACTTTCACTTTGGAAAAAAAAACATTTTAATGTTTTCTATATTCACACCCCTGTGTTGGGAATGCCCAGCACACATGGTGGTAACCAGGAAAGGGCTCTGCCCTTAGGGAAGCTGCTGAACAGTGGGAAAGACAAACGGATAGACGGGTTGTCAGTGTCAGAAAGACTGCAATGGCTACTGCTACTGTTGTGGGATGTAGAACAGTCAGGGATGACTATTCACATGATGGCACAAACCTCAGATGTCCAGATAACTCATCTGAGCTCTACAGTTCCATCAAGGAATCAAGGACAACAGAGAAATCAATTTCTTAAAAGGTCTCTTAGATGTCAGCAAACCATACCAGCCACTAAGTCACACAAAACCTTCACATCAACTGCATCTTTGCCTGGAAAATGGTGCACATGTAACATTCTTATTGCTATTTCTAAAGAGAGAGTGTCACTTATAAAAGTTTAGCTACTTAAATGTTATCATTCTACCATGAAAGTGTAACTGCTAAGTGGCATATGTCATCACCGTCACCTTCTGTGATAGTAGTTCACTAAACCCAGTTGGATACAATATTAAGAATGTTTCTGGCTACAGTTATTCCTGACACTATGTGGCAGTTACCACTGACAGATATGAGTCAAAAACACAAACAAATCTCAGTATAGATTAAATCAAGGAATAGTGAATGTATCATTAAGGACCAGGAATGTCAGTTGCCAATCATTTAACTCTGTATTTATGGTACTCTCATTATTCTTTGGAAACTACTACCTTTGTTCTCTAGACTAGTATGCAGTTAGACAAGCATCTTATGCTGACACAAAAAGGGAATAAGTAGCTACAGATTATACCACATTTCCCAGTAGACATCAACAAGCACTTAATACATTTTATTCTACTTATATTATTGCATGCCAGCTTGAAACAGTTGAAGTCAAAGATATAAGAAAAAGCTACAGTTACCAGCCATGCTTCACAGGAAATTAAATGGTCTGCTAAGCAGTCTAAAAACTAAGGAGAAAGAAACAAAAACATTTTTTTAAAGTAAAGGAATACTCTTTTATTATCACAGGCTTAAAATATGAAGCAACCAGAAAAGAAACATCTAGTCTAAAATAACAGGGCCAACCACTTAGGCCTCTAACACAAAAAGATTCCTAGGGATATGTCTTTCATGATCACTAAAAACAGAAAGCTATTATAAATGAAAAGAACCAAGAAAACACCCACATTGGTGATTTTAAATTCCCTCTTGGTGCTCCTCCAATAATCAAGCTCTAGATTTGCTTCATATTTCAAATAAATGGCAAAGTAAGCAAATACAAACGATAAAAGTAAATAAATAACTGCATAAAGGCAGATAAGTTTATATGAAAACACATCACCATGTCAGAATAAGTTAGAGGAAAGTCTGAACACTCCATAACTCAGGTTGAGAGAAAACTGATTCATTGGCCTGACTTTCTAAACCAGGGTTCCTCATTCTCAGCACTACAAAAATTGGGGCCAGATAATCTTGTTGAAGGAACCGTCCTGTGCACTGTGGGACGTTTGGAGCATTCCTAGCTTCCATCCACTAAATGCACTTGCAAGTACCTCTTGCTCATTGCCCTCCTACTTGTGAAAACCAAACATGTCTCCAGGTAGATGATTCTCCCTGGGAGAAAGACCTGCCTTACTAAGAACTGCAATTCGGACACCATGATGACAGGGGGATCCCAGTCTGGGGTGAATCAAAGCTGGTGGCGTGGTCAAAGATGCAAACAGACTAACCCTGCCGGATGCATTAGCACCAACCACGGTGCTCTCTGCTTGGGATGCAGGGTCTGGGCCAAGGTTAAGGGGGATGCAGATCAGTTCTTGGTCCCACTTCATTTTCTCCTTCTTCTCACTTGCAGTCCTCGAGATAAACTGGGAAATGTGCTGGGATGCAACATTCTGAGATAGGGAGGGATGACCAGAGTATGCCCAGCTCTATTCCAGTGCCCTCTGGAAAAGGGTGTCCATCCACACGTCAGCCCAGCAGTCTCGTTGTCCCAAGGGAGAAGACTCAGGGAGGGCTGCTTCCTTGGGCCCTTCAGCTGTGATATATTTGAAGACTTCACTGTTGAAATTTCATCTGCTTTCCTGAACCTTGAGGGGCTGGTTTATAATGAATCCTAGGCTTTTATTTTCCATCACTGCTAATCTGCCAGTAACAAATTCCTACAAGAGTGTTCTATGTAACTTGTTGCATTGGAGTGTTTTCTATCTCACTTAGACAAGTTGGAAACTAGTGTACAATGAAACTACTTCTCAGAAAAACTCAAATATCACCCTTCTCAAAAGTGGTTTTAAAGTGTTTTTTCTCCTGAATGCTGATTTTCCCCTTTGAGCTTAGAGATTGAACAGAGATTGCAAGCATCAACTGTTGGACACATACAAATGACCTAGAATCTTCAGGAACTAGAAAAGGAAAGAAGATAAGGGAGAATAATCAGGAAATGTAAGGATTCAAGAAACAATGGGAGAGTCGTAAGATGCCCTGATATTTTTATGGAGATAAATTATCAATTCTACAGAAATGCACTGGACAGCTGCCCCAATTTATGATGTGGAATACAAAAAGGGAACTGGATCTTGTCATTTTGAGTTTAGGGGCCCACTGGGAACTAAGATGTCAGCTTTACAAACCTGGACATGTGTACATAACCTGAGAGCTTCTTTAGGCTTCTCAATGGCTGAGCTTACACTCTGCCCAATTACATAAGCATTTGGACTTCTGGACATTTTTTAGGAGCCTGTGAGCTAGCAGCTGAAGGATTATGGCAACTGGGACTTCTACAAGCATGGGAGAAGATGGAATTTCTTATTGAAGAAACAAGAGAATAACCAATGTGGAAAATCAAGGTCATATAACAGATAGAACAAATTAAATGTTACCCATTCCCAGGATATGAGAAAGTAAATAAAGGGAATGTGATTGGTGAAAATCAGGTATCAGAGGGCATTGAACTTTAATATGTAAATTATAGAAAACCACTGAATGTTTCTTAAAAAAAAAAAAAAAAAAAAAAAAAAAAAAGCTCCCAAAATTTGTATAGTGATTGGTTTAGGTAAAGAGACGAAGGCAGAAATGGAGTTGTGTTTCTTCAGCAGTGGACTCCACCTGCACTGCTGGCTTCCCTGGAGGTAACTCTTGGGCTTATCCACCCCCACAGAGCTGATGCATCTCAGACCACCTCACAGTAGGAAGACCACACAGTCTTGTTCTAATTTGTTTTCCCTGGGTGATCTCGTGTTCACCCATTCAGTAATCATCTGGGTGTACAGAGTTTAAAAATGCTCCAACTTCACCTCACCTCCCACTTCAAACTGGTGGCATGAACTGCCTATTTAACATCCCCGTGGATATGCTGGAGTGATCTCAAACACACCATGTCCCAAAGTGAACTCATGATATTCCTCACAGAGTCAAGAGCTCTTTGTGATCCTCCACTCTGGTAATGGTACCACATTCTATCCAGTCACACAGGTCAGGTCCTTGCTCATTGGTCTTGATGCTGTCTCCTTTGCGCCCATTCCCAATCTAACACAAGATCCCATGAATCTTACCTTATGCCATCTCTCAGATCCCTCCTATTCCCTCTCCCTCTGCCAGTACATCCATAGCCCAACCTGCCACCATCCTTTACTTAGTTCAATAAAAGTCTTGATTTACTGACCTAAATCCATTCTTACCTCCCTAATACCAATACCCAGTCATTAAGTTCATATTTCCAAACTAGCTGTGTTAGCCTCCAAATACTGTAACTAAACACCTGAAGTAATCAACATATAGAGATAAAAGGATATCTTGAAGGTTCCAGTCCATAATAGTTTGGTATTATTGCTTAGGGCTTATGGTGAGGACAGAAGCATATGGTGGAGCAAAACCACTCACCTCATGACCAGAAAGCAAAAGAGGAAGAGAGGAAGGGGCTGGAATCCCACAACTCTCTACAAGGTCCTCCTGAAGACCTCTCACTAGGCCCTACCTCTCAAAGTTCTGCCACATCCCAGTAGCTCCTCCTGGGGACTGAGCCTTTAACACATGAGAATTTGGGGAGCATTTAACATCCAAACTACAGCATTCCACCCTTGACCTCCAAAAGTTTGCCTATCACAATGCAAAATGAGTTGAGTCCACACCAACTGTTTCCAAAGTCTTCACTGTTCCAGCTTTGCTCAGAAGTCCAAGTCCAAAGTCTTCTTTGAAACTCAAGGAAAAGCCAGCTGTGGGTCCTTGCAAAAAATTCAAAGGAAGGTTGCATACTTCCAAGTTACCATGGTGGGGCAAGCGCGGGGTAAACATCTCTATGCCAACAAAAGGTGGGGATAGGAAAATAGCAAGGAGTGATCTGGCCCAAAACAAGACCACACCCTTCAAGGCAAACAGTAAATCCCAGTGCTCCTCATCTGGCACGAGGCACATGGTAGGCTGCTGGCTCTGAAGGCTTGGACAGCCCTGCCCCTACAGGCTTGTTCACCCAAGGCCTGGGCCTCTGCTGCATGAGTTCTGCACGCTGCCTACGGTTTCTGCAGCACATGTGCTGGCACCTCTTCCTTCTGGGGCCTCCAGTGCAGCTTTAGCTTTGGTCCCTCAGGTCCATGCACTGCTGTCAGAGGCTGCTTGTAGGGACTGACCTGCAGCACCACTGCCTGGGTCTCCTGGGCTTCCCTTGGAAATCTCAGCAGAAGCCTCTATGACCTCATTATGCGTGCATTCTGCAAGCCTGCTTAGCTAGCACCACATGGACGACATCCAGGTGTGCGGCCAGCATAAGCTGCACCAGGGTCCACCTGGACCACGCTCAGGAGACGCTAGGCACCTGGCCAGCTGAACATGGGGAAACGGAACCTGAGCTCACCTAGGTGTGTCAGACACCAAAGGGCTCTTTTCTGAAACTTAACATTTTTAAATTATTTTTTTTTTACTTTTACAGAATGCATTTTAATTCACTGTACACAAATGGGGTACATCATTTCATATCTATGGTTGTGCATGATGGAGATTCACACCATTCATGTAATCATACATGTACATAGGGTGATGATGTCTGTCTCCTTCCGAGATCTCTCAAGTCATCCTTCCTATTGCCCAAGTGCAAGGCATTTGGCTTTTTTTTTTTTTTTTTTTTTTTTTAAATCAGCTCTGTAACCCGCTTTGGTCGCTCATTTACATGTGCCCCCTTTGTTGCCAAACTGCAAATTTTCCAAATGTTTCTTTTCTGCTCCCCTTCACTCTTCTTCCTGCAATTTTAGCTAAAAGCAGTAAGTAATATCCATGGTGTCACCTGAGTACTTTTACCAGATCAAATAGTCTTTCACTTTAAGCTTGGCCTTCCACAAATAGGGTATTGACAAAACCCAAATTCCATGCTATAGTGTAACGAGGATGCCCTCCATTCTAATTCCCAGTACAGTTCTTATTTTCCATGTGCAATGTCATCAGAAGCACTGTTGCTGTCCACATTTCTATCAGGATCTGCCCCCGAGGGCCTTCCAGATTGCCCACGCTCTCCTTATAGCATGCTAGGCTTTCTCTAGCCAGCTCCTCCAAATTTTTCTAACCTCCTCCTGTAAACCAATTCCAAAAACTCCTACATATTGTCTCAGATATAACTGTAGTCCACAATCCCACTTCCCAGTACCAGTTTTCTGTGTTAATTCATTTTCCACTACATTAAAAAAAAAAAAAAAAAACTTGAGATAATCAACTTAGAGAGAGAAAAGGGTTTTTTGGAATCACGGCTTTGGAAGTCTAGTCCAGAATTAGTTAGCCCATTACTGTGGACCTGTAGGGTGAGGAGCATGTCCTAGAGCAAAGCCACTCGCCCCCTGCCCAGGAAGTAAAGAAACAAGAGGAAACGGCCAGAGCCCACAGACCCCACGGAGGGTGTGTCTCCCGGTGATCTACCGACTTCCAGTGGGCCCTGCTTTCTAAGGGTCCCACTATGCCTCAACGGCATGGACCAAGCTTTACCAGGGAGCTCTGGGGGACACGGAACACCCAAACTCTAGCACTGGTCACACCAGCACTCATTTAGAACTTTTCCAGGTCGCCCACTGATGTCCCAGTGAAGCACAAATCCCCAGCACTTCAAGCCAGCCACCCATGACCTTAGTCCCTTGTTTCTGCCATGCTCCTGCCCATCACAGGCCACTGTACCTGCCATCCCATCTGCTGGGAGCTCGGCCTCCTTCCCGCATTGACTGACTCCTACCCACCCTCAAGTCCCACAAAGTCTTCACTTCCTGCAGGCTTCCCTCTCTGGTTCCCCTGGCCTGTAACAGCATTTCCTTCTGAAGCACCTGAGTGTAGGTGATTCTGCATCTGATTGACTCACATTTAATCAGTACTTAGTTTAGACTTGTTCTCCTAGCAGTCCTATCACTGTCCCATCCACGCATGGGGCCAGAAGAAGCAGAAATGTGCAGGAAAGGTTGTGAAAAGAGACAGGAAACAGATTCAGCAGGACTTCTGATGGGATGCACTCGAGATAAAAGCAAAGGGAAGAAAAAAATGTCGACAAAGATGTCAAGTTTGATGACTAAGAAATGTGAGCGACTGGATTAGTATCCATAGTGCATCCCATAGACCTATTTTACTTGTATGTTGTTATCTTCTCTCTCTCTCTCTCTCTCTCTGTGTGTGTGTGTGTGTGTGTGTGTGTGTATTGCATTTTGCTTTTTGTTTTTTTTTTTTTTTTTTTTTTTTACTTCCCATGCTTCCAGTTCCTACTATCCTCCAAGCCCAGGTATTTTATTTAAAGCAAACACTCACACAAAGTTCAAGTGGAATAGTCAAGCTCATCTGTGTACTGCATAGACAGGCTTGTTCCCTCTCTCTCTCCAGCATTAAATATTAAATAGGAACATGTATTGAAACATTACCTTGATGCACACAAAATTTTCTTCACATAGAAATTTCTGGTGCATCCATGAGTAATGAAGTTAATTCTTCACTGTTTATTTTTAGTCTTAATCTAATTTTAATACTGCAGAGATATCAACACACAGTATCTACTATCTCCCTATATACATTTCTACATAAAATAATGAAGTATACATCTACAGCAAGCTAGGATTGAAAATTATTTCCCCCTACAAAGTATACTTATGTTGGTGAATATTAGGTTGAGTCTGAATTATTTGTGGAACCTGGTAAGTTTCTGCTCAATAAGGGCTTTGTCTGTTAAACCATATTTACTCCCTTTGCACTTCTACAGTAGAGGCCTTCAAGTTTATTTTTTAAGCCACAGTTGTTATGTTGTATTCCATTCTAGAGACTGCGTAGTTCACGTGTTCACAAATGTTTGACTTTTAAAAGAAATAAATTATTACAGAGTTATTACACCTATAAGAGTTGCCAAATATTTGTAACATTTTTGAAATAATAATAATGACAGGTATAGACAATAAAAAGCTACTAAAGGATCTCAGGCAAAATAAATTGCATTCAGAAGCCTTAAAAAGTTTCCTGGAAGCAAAGAAATTATGGGCTTCATTCTGCCTCAGCAAGGTATCAAATGTAAGGACAATATTCAATTCTATATATCAACTTTATGTTCTATTTGTATGAGTCAGAAGTTTCCAGCTGCATTACCTCCTATTTTAATTTGGTGGAAAAGTAGAAGGGAGTGGCCCAAATGTTGGTTAATTCTGACCCACGTTTATGATATCCACATCCAGGACCCTGCACTGACCGATCAGTTTCACTGGTGCCCACACATTCGCAGCCTGGATGACCCAAGGCACACAGAGGTTACTCTGCAGTACTGACTGGCTGAGGCCCAGCATCCAAAGAGGCAAACAGAGCATCCCAAGAAGAGAAACTTGACGTTTTACTTTGGCAGAAGTCACTGCTTATTCAAGACTATCTGTGTTTGGAAACAAAGAAAATTCCAGAATGCAATAGTAATACTGTCTCCCAGGGTCCCCTCTGGTCCTGCAAGATCCCCACCATGGAATTTCCCCCTGCAGTGGACATCATCACCTTTACTAAAGCCCTGCTACTGCTGCCATCTTCTGATCTCCCATCAACCAAATTAAAACGATCATTTCACTGTGATTCAAATGGTTACTTAAAAAGAAAAAAAAAAATGTTTCTTTTCATGAGTTTGTTTGACCATCTATTGGCAATATCCAGAAGCCTTCCTTGAGACTTCCTGCTATAACACCCCAACACTGGCGACTTCTATCTCTCTATTCAGAGTCAATGAGATGTGTGCCCTTCCCTAAATGTGATATATTCCTGGGGGCTCCCAGACACCAAGGGCTCAGAGACAATCACTCCAATTGAGCAAACATTTATTGAGCTGCTGTGTTGATCACTGGGCTTCAGAATTAAAAATAAATCACATTCAAGCTGTCTCACTTCAAAGACTTTACAGCCTATTATGGAAGACAAATAACTGCTATAAACGCCGAGGTGAAGTGACAGAAGGGTGTGGCCAGGGACACAAGACAGGGGGGACAGGAAGACCATGAACTTAGCCCATGAATTCGGGATATGGCAGGGCTTTTTCAGGACCAGAGTGAGAGAAAGTCTGCCTTCCTTCTTCATCTTCCCCTAACAAAGAGAACACTACGCTTGCTTGGGTAAACTTGGGCTAATATGAATCACGAGAGGTCTCCCTGTAATGTTAGGAGAGCAGTCTCAAGGGACAAGCAAGCGTACAGCAGTGTACCCAGACAGAGGGGGTGCAGGTGAGTTCCCCTGCTCTGCCAGGGCACCTAGAGAGACGTCACAGGGTCAGTCCCCATGCCCTCACCAGACCCAGCTTCAAGCCATCTGCTTCTGAAGCCAATGAGGACCATTCCCCGAAATGCGAAGCCCAGAACTGGGGTCACAGCCCCAAACTTCCACACTGGAAAGACTACCCTTATGGCTACCCTTATGGCCAGCTGTCCACAATCTAGACACAATCTGCTTTTTCGATGTCACAGGTGACAGTTAACACAGAGATCTGCTGACCCAGCGTGACGCTTCCCTAGAGACAGTAGGCTGGTCCAAGCTGGCACCAGCTGTGGGCAGCAGTGGGTGTTTCTGCTGATGCTTTCCTGCAGGTAAGTGTGATTTATCCTTATATGTAATATCAAAGGCTGCCGCTCGTGGCAATTACAAATTATTTCCATTTCTCCTCTCTGATTTTATCCTTACAATTTTCCAAGTAAGCCTTATTATTTCAACTTCAAAAAAATAGATACTAAAATAAATAAATACATACTAAAGCTCAGGAAGATTAAATTATTGTACCAAATGTAATCAGATAGACAATGTTAAGGACGTTGGGGTGGACCCAGGAACCCTGATAACCAAAGTCGAAAACTAGTGAGTCATTGACATTTTTGGTTTAGCTCACTTGGCATTTTTGCTTGTTTGTTTCAAAGAATTAAATATTTAAAAGTTGGATATTTGACACAGAAATAGAGATTTCTAGGATTTCTTGAAAACTTGGATCCTGGAAGCTAACCTATGTGCTAAAGACGAGGTAAGAGACGGGCGTCTGCCAGATAGTCGGATTCAGCCCGCGGAAGGTGAACTCACCCCTCACTGCTAGACGCTCACATCCATGACACTACCCCTTACTGTCATGGAGAGAAGTCACAAGTCTACAGGTGACAGACAGAGGAACTTCACCCCAAAGACTCCTGAAGTTCTCAACTGCATCAAAGTGACCCCGCGGCAGGGCAGCTCCAGCCCATGCACACCAACTTCATCTAAATGTCACCTACTCAGAGTTCCAGCTCACATGGATTTAAAGAGTGATAGGAAAAACAATGAAAAACACTTCAGCTGAAAAAGTCTGGCAGCAACCTGGTCAAATCATTATATTTTACATATTTCTGGAGAGGAAAAGCTGTTAGATTCACATCATTTTCTTTAACCCCATTTCCATCTCCCTTTTTTTAAAGCAAACAACTTAATCTCCCAGGATCCTACACCAAGGAGCCCAGGAGGGATCAAGGTTGATAGGTCCCCAAAGAGTCCCCAGAACAGTCATGTTCATTGTGGCCAGCATGATTTTAAAGAAAGGATGGCAGACAGAGGGTATTTATCACAGCTTCTACTCTGCTGGTTAGCAGGCATTGATTGGAAAGCAACATAAAAGTTTTAAAGAAAGGCCAATGATTTAAGTGGTAGAGTCAAACTCTTGGTTAGGTTTATGATTTCAGGTCCATTTTGGAATTTGAATCTGCTCATGGAAAACAGATGTTTAGCTGCTAAAACAATGACATGTAAAGTTTCATTGCATAAAAATTAAACCAGAAGCTCGAAAGGAAGCAGCCCACACAGTTACAGTCAGATAAGGGACAGTGGGCCTCCAAGTCCAGGCTGAGAAGTTTGCAGAGCTGCAGAAAATGACATTGGGCGGCATTTGGGGGTGGGGAGGGGTACTAGGGTATGGCAGGAGGTGCAGATCCCGCCACCTCCTTTAACAGGACTTGCAAGATGTCTATTCTGCAAAAGATCACACTCCTCCTGAAAATGAGAAAGGCTTAATGGGCCAGACCAAAGGGTCTCCTTGAAAGACCAGGTAGGTTCCCAAGTTAGCAGTCAATGCATGCTGACCTGCAGGCAGGTACTCTCATTGTCTTATGGTCAATTCAGTTTAACCCATGAGCTTTATTGTGAAGAACCGAGGGAGGCAAAAAAAAAAAAAAAAAGAAGCAGAAAAACAAAAAGGAAATTTTCAAAAACATTTAGTATTCTCTCTAGCTTAGAAGAAAAAACAAATTCCTTTTTAACACTTTTTTAAAAAAATTATCAATTCATTATAGATATGCATAATATTGGGGTTCATTTTGACATAATAAACAACCATGGAAGATAATTGGGAATATAATTTGCTCCAATTGAGGCCCCAGTACCTCCTCTTCCCCTCAACTCCTCCCTCTCCTCCTTCCCTTTCATCAGCTCTACTGATCTTTCTTCTATTTATTTGTATTTTTTTTTAATTAGTGCATTATGGTGAAATTCACTGTGATATATTCATATGTGTATAGCTGGAATTCTTTTTCATATTGTTAAAATTTGTGAGCTAAGTAGAAATCTAGCAACACGGCAGTCATTAATCATCTGTAGAAGAACAGAATTGGATTGGAAGGGATATGTGTGAGTACTGAATTAAATCCTTTCATCTTACTCATCAGGAAACAGAAGCCAGGAAAATTAGGTGCTTTGCCCAAATAGAAATGCAACATGTCTAAAAATGTCTCTTCGTTTGTAGGAAAAATATGTCCCCCAAAATGATGCTGATGAGCTGTTAGAGTCATTGAAATTAAGTGTGCTGGTGCCCTTCCAGGGCGATGGGCTCAAAACTGTGAGCGTGGCAATACTGTCTGAGACGGGTCAGTGGTGAATGCACAGCCTGGTAATAAAAATGACTGTTCTCTTGGATGTCCCAGTGGAAGGACCCTGTGCCATTTGCTGTCTTACTGTGGGGGGAAAAGTAGATCAGAGACCAACACTCACTGACAACCTTTCTACATACATAAATGCACCATTTAGTTCAAAAGTGATTTGCAGGTCTCGAGAAGAACAAGTCACCATGGAGGGCTCAAGAAGGCCCCACGCAACGTGAAACTTTACATTCCACACAATCCGTGCCACCAAGACCAGACCATCCGAATCCCCCTTGACGACCATGGAAAAGCAGCCATTTGCTTTTTTGAAAACTTGTAATACTAATTCATTTGCAATAAAATATTTCTTGAAAACTTGCTTCTTGTATGAAATGTGTAGTTTTAGGAGTCAGAACTAGTGTCCAGGTCCTGAAATTCATGTCACATTCAGAAAGGCAAGGTCCTTTGTCCCAGAGTATTTGCTGAGTCATGCCTCATGTGACCACCTTCCACTCCATGTGGGGTATGTGCAGTTACTCAGGTTGGCCAAGTTGAGCTCAGTGCTTCACAGAGCCCTGGGGGAAGATGACACAACCACTGTTGGGTATTCCTAGCTTGGCCTGCCCAAGTAAACCAAGAAGCAGCCAGTGCTCCTTACTCACCAGAGAGAGTGCGGGTTCACCTTTACTCTCCATGCTCCAGTGCAAAGGTACGGAAGCACAAGTCCTGGGAAAACCCATCCATCATTCCCCTCTAGTTCTCCACCAATACAATCATCAATATGGACCCCACACTCTATCTCTCCACAACCCAAAAGTGCCTACTCAGTGAAGCATTTCATTCCACCTTGATCTATTCGCAACTTAAGACATGGAAGAGATGGGAATTTTCCACGATAGATTCCTATATGAGTCTTCAGTCTTCTGTCTCCTATCTTTTCTTCTTCCTATTCTTTAAAATGTCATCTTCACACGTGGTGATCAATATCACCCATCACCTTCTAGGTCATGGGATGCCAGTATTTCATCAAATGTTATTCTGGGTATTTCCATATGAGCTTAGTTTTTGGCATAGTTGACTGAGTAAAGTAAAGCAGGGTGTCCTCCAGGCAGTGGGTGGGCCATATCCAATCAGGTGAAGAAAAAGAGAAGGAAACATCTGAGTCTCCTATTAGTCAGAAGAAACTCTTCCTGGCCAACTCTCTTGAGCTGTGACATCAGTTCTTTCCTGACTTTGAACTAGAACTACACCATCTACCTCCTGGGCCTCCAGCTTGTCAATCACAGCTCTGGGGATTTCTAGCCCTCCAAATTGTCTGAGCCAATTGCTTATAATAAATCCCTTTGTCTCTTTCTTTATACACCCTCTTGGTTCTGCTTCTCCAAAGAACCCTGACTCATACGACATGATGAAGGTCTCTAACAAAGACCACATTTTCCTTTTCCTCTCTTTTTCATAAATGCTTACGACTAAACCATGAGCTAGTTTGGCTGAAAAAAGAAGAAGTTTCCTTCCATTGGAGCATTTCCTTTCCTGAGCCTCAAGTTTGACTGTAAAAACATGATGTTATGTTAGAAATAGTCTAGGTCTCAAGGCATATTTTCTTTGTGGAGCCTTGACGAACTTTTTTAAGCACAAGCTAATCATATTTTCATGGCATGGAAAAATCAGAAAGATGGAATGTTGCAACTGCCATTCAGGTTAATGGAATGGATCCCACGCTTCGTCCTCTCTGAAACAGGAAAAACTGTTATTTCATTAAAGCTATCCTTATAGCAGTGTATTGTAATTTTTATAAATGCTTTTATTATTCCAAAGCTTTCGTTCAAAAAGACACACACACTACATCACAACATTTTTGTGCGTTAAGAGATTTTAAATGCTTACATTTAAAAAAAAAATAAAGACCATGCAATGGTTCCTGGTCTTTTAATTCAGTCCTGTGCATCATTACTGCAGGATCTAAAGATCCTGCAAATGTCCTAATGTGTTGAATGAATCTCAGGCCCAGTGTGCACCAAACTGTGTATCCATGCGGACAACTCTGCATGGATTTCTGCAGGTTTAGTATCAGAAATGTTTCTGGAAGTCAACTGGCATCCTGGATGCCAGACCACATCCAAACTAAGAGAAAAGAAGAAGAAAATGATATCATGGCTCACCAAGCAGTTTGTAATATGATTTTCTTTTTCTGAACTGCATCAGAGGTTTTTCTTTTTTTAAATCCTTTTAACATGCCTCGCTATGGCTGACATTGGGAGCATGTGTCTATTTTTTATTTATTTATTCAGTAAATCTCTTGCACATTGGCATTCACTTACAGCCTCTTCTTTGAGAAAACCTATAGCAGGGCTCACAAAACATAGTGTTGTGTACACCCACCAACACACGCAAATTAGTCCCATCTCCTAGGCTGCAGGTGAAAATTACTTTAAAAATCTGCAGCCACAATTTAAGAATGATGGCTTATACTAAAATGGCAATAGTAAATAAAACCTATTCTTCTCTGCATTCATATGACAATAATACACATTATACTATATTTTTTTTAATAATAGAGAAGGAAAGAAAGTAGTGAGGAATCTTGTAATATACCCTCCAAGAGCCCTTCAACAGAAAGAGTGTTTTATCCTGACTTTTAAAAAGTAAAAGTCATCAGGTAACTAAATGGTTCCATAGAGCCCCAAAGAATGGGACAGCAGGAAAAGCAGTTGCAATTCGTCTGTTAAATGTGCTTACCTGGAGCAAGTTTCCCCGGAATGCATTAAAGGGACTTTGTGAGATATGAACTTATTTCAAATGCTGGGACGGGCATCTTAAAGGCATGACGAGACACTCGGACACGGAGTGACTCTACCCAAGCACCAGTTGGATCCGAAGGACTTGGAAAGTAAGGATACCGCTGTGGGCCTCCACATATCTCAACAGTATTGTTTCAGCCCCAAGCTTCATTTTCGAAGTATCAAGCTTCCCAGTCCCAAATAATTCCCCAAGTACCTTAGATTCATTTTCCACAAGCAAGGAAGGATCCATTCGGAAGCTCAAAATTCTGCTTGCCAAAACATCAGCCCAACAGGAACACTCCAAGGGGCAAGCTCAAGTGGAGACTCTGACTCCCGACAGGAAGCTGGACAGAACATGCTCTTCCGGGCAAGGGAGGGAGCCAGAAGCAAAGAAGTGGGGAGGGGCGACATCCACTATATGACTTGGATTCACTCTGACAGGAGAGTGAGGGATACTGGAAGTAAACAGCAAGACTGACTTGGCCTGTTTCTTTATTGTCAAAGAGGCTCCGGTGACCCCAATTGTCACAGCAGCGTGACATCAGCAGAGGTGGGAAGGTGATCCCTAAGAGTAACTCAGCACAGAAAATAAGGCCAAGGTGAGGCATAGACAGCAGGACGCTGCTAATGTGAGGAAGCAGGTGTGGGGCACTGGTCCCTCTTGTTCCTGCTGCCACAGGGCCCATCTGTTTGCTCAAACAAATGTCAACCCTGCCACAGGCTAGGCTAAGTACCAAAGATGTGAAGATGAATACATCGTTATCACTGAAAAACCATGTGGCATTTTCCAGAACATCCAGCAGTCCCACCCACGGAGCTAGACTCCACCTCTGCAGCAGAAGACATGTCCCAGTGTCATGCATGAAGGCCTGGGAAGAAAACGACCAACTGTCCATCAGCAGAGGAAAGTAGCAATAAACTGCTCCACACCCTCACCATTTTCTGCAGGGTTTGGAACCATCCTTGAATATCAGGCTCCTTAATCCCTTTCACGCCTCACTTACCTAAATAACAATTAGTAACATCTAACATACAATATGGTAGCAATTAATATTATTTAGCATTTTATTGAGCATCTGGGTCTCCACTTCAATCTTAAGCTTCAACAGGACAGGGATTTTGATCTCATTTTATTCACTGCTGTGTGCCTCAAGAGTCTACCAGTGTTTTGGATATGAAAAGAATTCAATAAATATATGTGGAAGGAAAAAAGGGAAAAGCTACCCTAAGAACAACGAAGATAGTCTTCTATGGATCCCTTACCGAGAATATTACTCAGAACGAGTCATTGATGTTTTCTGCTACCATTTTTTCATTTACACATTTGAAGAAACTACTTGTCTGGGGATCTTTTCAGATAAGACACATGCACACGTGTCCTGACACACACATACACACGTTGCTATACACTGAATCACACTGGCATTTTTCATTGCCAGCTCCATGACCCCTCATCTTTGGATGTCTCTGGTATCTCAGAGAGACTCAGGGGCCTTCCAGTCTCACCCGGATTCAGCTGCACAGTAGTAGTTGAAGGGCTTGCAGTTTTTTCAGACACATGTCTCTTCCCAACAATCTTTGGAAAACGCTTCATCTCTTCCTGATGCATCCTTAATTTCCAGTTTTTATTTTCTTTGGCTGTGCATGCTCCTCCCTGAAACACAGCTTGCTGCATGTACCCTACCCAAACCAGCAAAGGAACAGCTGCTGTGAATGACGGTCATGGCTCGCACGGACTGGCCACCTCCTATGTGCCAGGCACTGTCCTGTGTTCCCTGCATTAACTCAGTTAATTCCCATAAAAGCCACAAGAAGTGACCCGCCCTGGAGAGCACGCCCCTGACTCAGCCTGCAATGGCCAGAGCCCTGGATGCTTTCAGATACACAAACACAAACCTGACTTACATCTGAGACTCTACAGAGTAAAATAGCCTTGCTCTAAGGGAGGAGAAAATAAGTGACTACAAAAGACACCTGATTGAGACATCACTCAACGTGGGGTTAATTCCAAATACCTGGTAGGTGGTCTCACCCAGAGGGAGGTGCCATTGCTTGGATCTTGATGAGCAGTTCCGGTTTCTTCAGGAGTCTTGGGTTTATTTTTGGAATCCAGAGGCAGGCAACGGGTTATTTCCATATTAAACCCCTCGGGCATAGCGAGCTGGGTACTCAGAAACCACATGTGCCACTTAGAGTCAAACCCAGCCTGGCACCTGTGTGATTTCCTTGGCTGGCTCCTGCTGGCCTGGCAGCAATAAATAACAAGGCAGGAGCCAGACTCCGTGCTCTGGGTTCTAAGGTTTGAGAGAAAAATTGCACTTGAGCGATGCTTCTTTCTGTGTTGCAGAAGAAGAAAGTGGAGATTTATTCTCTTGGAAAGCAAACAAAAAACCAGCCCAACCCCCTTGGCTTCTGCAGAGAAAAGCTAAGACCTCTCAACCCACGGGTGGTGCCACCAAAAGAGCTGCATGACACAAAATAGTCCTCCATGGGTTTGTTGTCTTCTTTGACTTCACAATGTTTTTTAAAAGTTTGTCAAATACATGCAAAATAAAATCTGCCATTTTCACCAACCAGTGCAGTGATAAACCCAGTGCTGTACAACCACTGCTTCCAAAAGTCATCATCCCAGGACCCAAGCAGCAATAGGGGTGACGCCCCCACAGAGCAGGACTTCCCCACCTCCCCTGCCACTCATCCCCTGGAACCCTGAATCTACCTTCTGCCTCCATGAACACAGTTCATCTAAGTCGAATCAACAATATTGTCCCTTTTGTGTCACACAAATTTAATATTTTATACTCATCTCTTTGCAGCGCTGTTGACTACAGACACCGTACACTGGATAACCAGGCAATAGGGAGGGCTGGCTTCCTTGCACAGGGTGCCCCATGCTAGCCCACCTCCTTGGCTCCAGGAAGAGTCACCTCATCCTCTAGGGAACCTGGATTTCCATCAACCAAACAGGAAGAGCAGCCCCAGACACCTGTTCCACTGGGGTAAAGACAAGGCCTGGGGCAACCTTCCCTCATTTTTCACTGGCTTCCAGCCCCACTGCTTTGCATTAGAGCACACCTGACCTTATAGCCAAGGCACAAACGGAGTTGCTAAGCAGATGGTCACAAGCATACAAGGGCTTTACTTATAATTTTTCAGCTTTACAATGGTGTGAAAGCAGTATGCATTCAGCAGAAACCATAATTTTTTGTTTGTTTTTATTTTGGTACTGGGGATTAAACCCACTGTACCGCTGACCTACATCCCCAGCCCTTTTTATTTTTTATTTTGAGACAGGATCTCACTAAATTGCTCAGGCTGGCCTTGAACTTGTGGTCTTCCTGTCCTAGTCTTCAGAGTAGCTGGGATTACAGGCATGTGCCACCATGCCCAGCTATACTCTGAATTTGGAATTCTGACCTCTTCCCAGGGTGTGACACATAGGATGATCCTCTTCCCCAATTCTGGCCACTGAAGGTAACCTCCTCTCCTGGTCAGCCCCAAGATCACGAGGGACCCACAGATGACACTACCTTGGTGCACTGTGTTGCTGTCAGGTTTGGCAGGCCAGGTACAGGAAACACTTTTCCTACTTAACAACATTTTCAGTTCAGAATGGTTGATTGGGACTCATAGCCTCTTAAGTCCAGAAGCTTCTACAGAGTAAAATAAGGACCTTACATTTTTCAAAGTGGTGTAATTACCATTGTAAGATCTTCATCAGCTTTACTTCTAAAGTCTTTTCCCATCGGCTATCAGATTGAAATGACCCACAACTCACTTTAGGTATAATTATGTACAACTCTGAGTTGAACCACATGATGAGCTGACAGGAAGTATTTTTGGAGACTCTTAATTAAACATTTATTAATTATAACATCAATCTCATCTCTATACTTAACATTTCTGCAGGGCTTAGAAACTAGGTCAATAGAGCCCAATAAATAAAAGGACCCCGCACATGAATGACAGAAAGTTACATTCCAGGTTGAATTAATCTGGCTTCTTTAATCACTCTCATTTTCATTATTGCTTTTTGCTTTAAAACACAACCTCAACACCAGCTACAAACTAAAGAGATGAGGGCTATTCCTTGAAATCATCAAGATCAGGGAAATTCCAAAGCGAGGTTAACATATACACCTTACCTTCTTTCTGATTTCCTGTAATAATAGAGGTGTCAATATTCTCAGCACATAATTTGCTAGGGATTTTTCCTAAACCAGACATAGTTGTGAGGGCAGAAAGTGAAGAGGAATCTAAAAATTTGAATTATATGTAAAATAACTTCAACCTGAGAATTCCAAGGTATTATAGCAAAAATAAAAAGTGTTTATTATAATTGTATCCTTTGTATTCTACTATTTCTGATTCATCCCAAACCTAGTGTGATGGTTAATTTTATGAGTCAACTTGAATGGGCCAGGGGCTGCCCACATGGCTAATTAAACATTATTTTTGGGTTTGTCTCTGAGGGTACTTATGAAAGACATTAGGATTTGAACTAGCAAAGGCAGTGGGTCCTCCTAATGTGAATGGTGATCAACATCCAGGTGATCAGGGTCTGAATAGGACAAAAGAATGGGGGAAGACTGCATTCTAACTCAGCCTGGTTGTTGGACTGGTACTCTGACCTTCTGCCCTTGAACTGGGAATTGCATCCCGGCAGCTACTGGTTCTCAGGCTTTGGGACTTGGCCCACTGTCCCCTGGGTCTCTAACTTGCAATGGGAGTTCACACCTCCATAACAACCAAGAGTTAATGCTCCATATTTATATATATATTCTATCGGTTCTGTGTCTGGTTTTGCCTCCTGGACACAATCATGTGACAGTACCTGTGTCTATGGGGAAATTCTCAGAAAATCATGGAGAGAGGTCTGCCCTCAGCCAGACCATCAAGGGCTGTTAAACCAATCTCAGGAACTTCCCAACCTGGGACTCCTGATAGGCTCCCCAACAAGCCCCAGCACATTAAAGACTCTAAGTCCACCTGCTACTTGCAGCTGAAAAGATCCTGCCTCTCTCCCAGCCACCAGCTCTGATCAGTGCTTCCTACACGGCCCACACCATCAGACATCTGTCCAATAGGACAGGTCCTTAATTTCTAAAAGATGGCAGACCTCGCAGGAGAAGTGAACACTTGTTTTTTTCCCACTTTACTGGATGTTGTGTGGGGTATGTGTGTTTAAATCTGAAGATAATTGGTAGAAAGTTTAAAATACGTTAAACTGGGATGAAAGGAAAATACTTTGCTATCAATATTCCAGAGTCCTGGCACCTTCGAAAGTAAGACCATGAGAATATATTTTGGAAATGCCTCCATTGCCCAATGGAGTCATATTTAATGTATGAAATTATTAGTTGTCACCAAGGACTTACATGTTCCACAGTAAGATTCTGGCTTTGTCTCTAAAAGTACTCTGTTGATTCAATTCACCTTGCAAAACTATAGGGCTAGGAACCAGATATTTTCACATATATTCATTCATATACCCTCATTATCACCATTCTTCAGATAAGCAAAGAGGGGTTAAGATGTGGGCACCCTCCCAATCAGAGTGGCACATGCAGTTCAACTGGAATCTGACCCTAGGAATGCTGAGCCAGTGCTGCTGTACCTCACTGTGGATGTGCTGATGCACCAGCTGAAGGCCTGTGAAAATGCTGGTTCTGATCCATTCGTTCTGGGGTGAGGTCTGAGGTTCTCCGCTCCCAACACGCTTCCAGTGAGACCGACATCTGGAATATTAAGACTTCGAAACAGCAAGGTCCATAAGATCCCGTTTTCAAGCACAAGATGGAGAGTTAGGCAAAATTTTTCATCAAATTATCTAACTACTCGTATTCTCAATTTTCTCATCTAACAGAAAGGGTAGAAACTGTATTTACAGTTCCCCGGGCTGCTTTGAAGTTTAACAAGAGACAGCATTTAAATGCATTTAAGATCCTGGCAGATAAGGAGTACTTGCAATTGGTAGTTATGACCGTCATAAATGGAAACACAAGTGGACTCCAAGCTCACAGACGAATTAGACAGGGATCTGCATGAACTGGAGAGACGTGGGAAAGCAGGACACAAAGACCATGAAGTTCCCATTCAGCTCTGTCACTTAGGAAATGCAGGTCGCTGGGTTGGGCAATGCCTTGGGAATGCCTGTCCACCCACACTCATCACCTCTGCCGACCTGTCTTCAGGACAGGCACCAGGTGGCTCTGACCCATTCAGAGCTGAGTGGACATGGAATGGATCTGCAAGGACACTGCTAGCCAGAAACAATTTGGAGGTGAGACCAAGCCAGTTCTCCCTTCCTCCCAGGGACCCAACAGCAATATGCCTTACCCACATTTTCCCCTGTGAGTCATTTGATCACTGGCCCCTTGAACATGATGACAGTGCAGGCCACTGTACCAAAGGACAGTGAAGATGAACAGGGAGAAGCAAGTATGAGATTCTCACATGCTAAAGAAGAGAAAGGCCTCAAGGACGAGGGCAGAGGGAAAGGACAGGAGGAGGCAACTGGAGCTACCTTCCAGGCTGAGAGATTTCTCTTCTTGGTTCCAGTCCCTTGAAAGCCTTAGTATAATCCCTGCCCTTAAATTCAGCACAATTACCATGTGCCTTTTACTTCTTTTCCTTTGTTTTGGTTAATTTGAGGGGAAATCTGGTATTTAATACCAAGCAATGCACTCATGAGAAATTGAGTGTTTAAGTAATCTCATTAAAACTCAGTTGCCTCATCTGTAAAATGGGCATTTATTCACTTGCTCAATATTTTATTGAGTACCTACTACTTGCCAAGTCCTAGTTAGATAGTGAGAAAATAAAGGTTAGAGATTCCAGATAATATCCTACCTTCGTAGAGGTTAAGGTAGAGTAGAAGATATAATACTTAATGGGTAAATTAATGCCTGGAACAAATGTAAAATCACAACAAGGGGTTACGACTTAAGAAGTAAACAATAATATAATAAGAATACATTCCAGGGGGCTGACAACACAAAGTCTCGGGGGGTCAAAGTAGAGGGTCCAAGGCAATGATGGAAAAGTATTCCAAGGAAGAGACCATCAATTTTCAATGATCCTAGGAGGAGGAGCCTGGTACATATGAAGGACTAAAAAGACAAGTGGGCAGGGACACTGTAGAGAGAAGGGAAACAGGGCTGAACAAGAGGACTAGGGACAAAATGCTCAGGGCTGAGTGTCCAGGATGAAAATTTTGATCCTTATTCTAATATACTTATTCCAAGAAAAATGGCAGAAATGTCATTGGCAGATGTGCCTTTGAAAATACACTGCTGAATGAGGCATCACAGACCTTGAACTATACTACAGAGCTATAGTAACAAAAATGGCATGGTATTGGCAGTAAAACAGACAGGTAGGCCAATGGTACAGAATAGAGGAAACAGAGACAAACCCAATAAATACGGTATCTCATACTAGACAAAGGTGCCAAAAACATGCATTGGAGAAAAGATAGCCTCTTCAACAAATGGTGTTGGGAAAACTGGAAATCCATATACAGCAAAATGAAATTAAATCCCTATCTCTCATCCTGCACAAAACTCAACTCAAAATGGATCAAGGGCATAGGAATTAGACCTGAGACCCTGTACCCAATAGAAGAAAAAGTAGGCCCAAATCTTCATCATGTCAGCTTAGCACCTGACTTCCTTAACAAGACTCCTAAAGCACAAGAAATAAAATCAAGAATCAACAAATGGGATGGATTCAAACTAAAAAGCTTCTTCTTGATAAAGGAAACAATCAATAATGTGAAGAGAGAGCCTACGGAATGGGAGAAAATTTTTACCACATGCACATCAGATAGAGCACTAATCTCTGGGATATATAAAGAACTCAAAAACTTAACATCAAAAAAAACAAACAAACAAACCTAGTCAATAAATGGGGTAAGGAAGTGAACAGACACTTCACAGAAGAAGAAATGTGAATGATCAACAAATACATGAAAAAATGTTCAACATCTCTAGTAATTATAGAAATACAAATCAAAACTATTCTATGATATCATCTCACTCCAGTCAGAATGGCAATGAAAAGGAATATAAGCAACGATAAGTGATGGTGAGGATATGGGAGAAAGGTACACTCATACATTGCAGGTGGGACTGCAAATTAATGCAGCCACTCTGGAAAACAGTATGGAGATTCCTTAGAAAACTTGGAAAGGACACACCATTTGACCCAGCTATCTCACTCCTCAGCCTATACCCAAAAGACTTAAAATCTGCATACTACAGTGATACAGTCACATGAATGTTTATGACAGCTCAATTCACAATAGCTAGATTGTGGAACCGACCTAGATGTCCTTCAATTGATGAATGGATAAAAAAACTGTGGCATATTTACACAATGAAATATTACTCAGCCTTAAAGGAGAATAAAATTATTGCATTTGCAGATAAATGGATGGAGTTGGAGAATATCAGGCTAAGCAAAATAAGTCAATCCCAAAAAACACAAAGGCCAAATGTTTTCTATGGTATGTGGATGCTGATAGATAATGGGAGGGGAGGGATGAATGAAGGAACTTTGGATTGGGCAGAGGGGAGTGAGGGGAGGGCAGGGGGCAGGGGAGTAGGAAAGATGGTAGACTGAGATTGACAATCATTAACCTAGGTACTTGTATGAGCATATGAAAGGTATGGACTGACTCCATATCACGTACAACCAGAGAAATAAATAGTTGTGCTCCATTCATGTATAATGCATCCAAATGCATTCTGCTGTCATGTGCAACTAATTAGAACACATAAAAATTAAAATTCAAAAGACAAAGATAAAAGAAAATACCCTGCTAAGCCCAGTGTGGAGAATGGGCTAGGAAGGCAAGGGAGGATTTGGGAGGACCAGGTAGAAGGCAGGTCCAAGGCAGAGGACCAGACACAGAGGCAAAAAAACAATAAGGAGCCTGATTTAAGAAATATTGAGTCACGAATTCTTTGAAATACCAAGATAAGACTTACTTCTCATCGACTAAGCTACAGAACACCTAAGCATAAAACCTGGCAGGGAAGTCCAGACCAGGGGAATCAACGTGAGAGTCCACGAGACCAGTTCGCAGCCTTCCTACGAATTTGCCAAGGGAGATGGGGAGCCTAGGAGAGGACCGGGAGGGCGTCTAGTGACAAGTGGCTGCCGTGGAGGAGGATGAGCCACCGGGCAGGCCGACTGCTGTGTCATGTATCCTGGGCCAGAGAAGGGAACTTCCCACCAAAACAGGAGAAGCCCAGTGGCATCGTCGGCTGAGATGACAGCTTCTGGAATAAAACTGAGGAACTGACTGACCCCGCGGACAGCAGAGGGCACGGGGCAGCCCACCCTTAAAATATGGTGACCATTATTAGTGGCGCACAGATTTTTGTGGACATCAAACTTGACAATCCACATCAGAATGCCTGACAGGTCCTTCAGCCAATGCACCCAGGAACCTTCTCTTCTGAAGGCTGACTGCGTTGCTTTAGACTGAGGGGTGCCACTGAAATGGGAGTTCCAAAGGAAATTCCATTCTCCAGTTTTGTTGGGGGGTGGAGCCTGTGCAGTTTCAGGACTCTGCGGCCCGGAAACCCTGTTGTAGTGTCATCAGCTGACCGCAGCAGAGGATGCCTGTAGAGTCAGCTCCCGGGCCACAGCCAGCAAAGCCAAGTTCTTCTCCCATAGCACTGAGTGGCACACCGCCGCTCCCAGGGTTGCAGCTGGAGATGGGGCTGTGCCCATCAGTGTGGTCACAGGCACCAGCAGCCTATGGCCAACTCTTTCCACGTTCTTGTCTCCCAGACCCAAAGAATCAAATTCACAGGACAACGAAAGACAGGAATGAGAGGAGTAGGACTTATTCAAGTGTGAGGAATAGAAACGGAATTCTCACAGGAGCAAGAGGGGACCCTCAAAGTGTGCTAACCCAGGGATTTATGTAGCGAAATCAATGCTACTGGTCCCAATTTATGCTAATCAGGGTTTGGGAAAGGACTAATGCTTTTGGCTAGTGTTTGAGTCTGAACTTCCATTCAGGTCTGCCCCACTACTGCTCTCACCAGCTGATGAAAAGTGGGAGGCTGAGGTCAGTGGAGGGTGGACACTGGGGGTTCAGGCTGCAGCACTGTGTGGAACAGGTATCCCCACAGCCCTGGTGGCTCCCCACGCCTCAACTCCATCCCACCTGGGCTGTCTCTCTGCAGCTCCAGGACAAGGTCTTGGCTACACCGTGAAATAGACAAGACCATGGGAGAATGAGAAAAAGGCTGAAGAGACAAGAACAACTCTTTGGAATAAAATAAATAAGGATATACACTAAACACGTAAGCCAAGAATGAACTCAATGTTCAGGCTCCTCCTAGTTCCTGACGAGAAGAGTCGATTCCACCGCATCCACACCCGTGCATAATAACACACACACAGAGACAAATGCAAAATACCACCTTAGAATCCAGAAAAACAATGAATAGTCATAAAATAAACTTCTTTAAAAACACACTCAAAATAAGCCAACCCCAAAAAACCAAAGGCCAAATGTTTTCTCTGATATGCAGAAGCTAATTCACAATAAGGTGGGGGTGGGGATAGTGAAGAATAGAGTTACTTTGTATTAGGTAGAGGGAGTGAAGGGAGGGGAAGGGGTCTGGGGTAGGAAGGACAGTAGAGTGAAACACATTAGTACCTCATGTATGTGTATGACTGCGAGACTGATGTGATCCTACAATATGTACAATCAGAAAAATGAAAGAGTACACTGTTTATGTATGATCTATCAAAATGTATAAATGCATTCTACTGTCATGTATCGTAATTGTAATTCAAGCAAATGAAATAAAAAAAAAACAAAAAAAAACCACACTTAACAAACATGTTTTACTAAATGCTGAAGATTTATATCCCAAATTACAAAAATAAGTTAAGATGATTTAAGTGAACGGATAAAGATCAATAAGAGGCAGCCAGGAGTATCATTCCATTCTGCCATTAGCACCCGGCATGAGACCTGGCAATCAGGAAACCACTCAAGGCACTGGTTTCCTCTCTTGCTGGCTAAGTATCCCATCCAAGTATGAAAGAGTAAAATCCCTGATCTTGATAGCATAATGTGTGCACAGCAGACCACGAGCTTTAGCACCAGTTGGATCATTATGCATGAATAATGCACGGCTCCCCTGCTTTGTAGGGAGAACTCTGTGAGGCCAGGCAGCTTTCTGCCTTGAAAGGGGAACTATTCAAATGTTGGTGCCTAACTGCTGAAGAACAGGGCTTCCATGGCAACACAGATGCTCCCGGGTCAAGTACACGGCTGAGAAAGCAATCAACATGCAACTGAACACAGTCCAGTGGACCAAGGCCCCAACAGGCGGGCGGTGTATGCTCTAATCCAGCCCTTGTCCTGCCTTCCCATGACAATACTGGGGCAGCAGGAATGCAATAGAAACTTCGGCTGGCCAAAGGGAGGGTCGTCCTGGTAGAAGTGTTTCTGCCTCCTTCTCCCAGTCCCCCCAAAAGTGGATGTTCATGTAACTTAAGATTGGCAAAATAAAAAAATATAGCTCCCACCCTGTTTTGTATGGCCCAAAGCCCAGATTTAAATTTTAACATTTGCTTGTATGCTACTGTTTAAGTCAAGTCTTGAACCATTTCAGCTGCTGGGAAGGGGAAGCCAGGATGGTGGGTGGGAGAGCCCAAGGCTGGTGGATGAACACTTGCAACAGGATCAAGGTGAAGGGTAAGGTGACAGAGGACTCATAACCTCTGGTCAGTACCCTAGGGCAAGGTGTTTAATGCAAAGAACTTAGGAGAATTTGGGTCACCACAGAGATCTGAACTTTTTTTAAATATTAAGTTTCAGAATCAAAATGGTCTAAAGAGTTTGATGACAAAGTAATTAAGGAAGTTTTCAAAGGCTCTAGGTCCATCTGGCTGCTCTCCACCTTGGTCAAGAGGTTATTTATTGAAATTCTCCAAGGTAGTGGGGCATGGTGGCATATGCCTATAATCCCAGTGGCTCCAGAGACTGAGGCAGGAGGATCACAAGTTCAAAGCCAGCCTCAGCAACCTAGCAAGACCCTGTCTCTAAATAAAACACAAAAAAGGGCTGGGGATGTGGCCCTGTAGTCAAGCACACTGGGTTCAATCCCCATTACCAAAAAAAAAGGAAGAAAGAAAAGAATTCTCAAGTTGCCCCCTTTGCCTCTGTGAAACAACAGAGGCTGCTGGAGCCTGAGTTCCCCTTAGACCTAAATATCCGGGGCCTCTACGGTGCCTCCTGGAAGTCCATCTTTTGGTCTATTTTTACTTGGCAAACCCCAAATCACCATGGCTCCTTGTCACCAATCAAACCATCTCAGCTACCAGAGCCCATTAAATGCGTCCCAGAAGCCATGTGTTAACATGATTTTCATTCCAGGCACCAGCCATCTCCCAACAGCTTAGTGACGTAAATGAGTTTTCCAAGCCTCATTCAAGGGAAAATAAAAATACTCAAAGTAGCTTTCGAAAAATCCTGCCAAGCATCTAGGCTTACAACTTTTGAGGACATTTTTTTATTTAGAGCACCCCTGAGAGGTGGAAAGAAAAGTGTGATCTGGGAGAACACTCCTTGTTTCAACAAATTTAGCCAATATCTCCTAGCAGAAGAGACCTTCTGAAACATGCTCTCCAAGGCCTTGTTGCACAGAGGTTGCTGCTGGGCCCTGGCTCCTGCCAAAGTCTGCAGGTCCAGTGCACACAGCATCCCAAGACTGCTCACAGCCTTACTTCTCTAAGCATCCTCCTCCACTTCCCTTGGCTACCCAGCTTCCGTCCCCTGCACCCAATTCGCAATAACCACATCTCTGGTTTACAGAATATTCCCCAGAGGGACCACCCCAGTAACTAAGCGGAGGGCAGGCAGTGCATAGGGCAGCAAGGACAGACTCCAGCAAATATTCCGAAGGACCAGAGTGTGAGTTTTGTAAGTTTTTACAGGCATAGAATCTGAATGAGGATGTTATGTAGATACTAACTTAAAAGAAAAAACAAATTTCCACATCATTTATTCCTAAGGTCCAAAATGCAATACTAACAATTAACCACATATGCTTGTAATTCAAGGGTACTTAGAGATGTGATTTTGTGTGTTTGTTTGTGTAGATGGATAATATTTTCCTAATTGGGATTCAAAACTAGTGTTTCCTATCACCAACTGAATTGCAATGTTCATCGCAAAAGCTACTCTTAGTTCTAGGGCTGACAAAGAGGGGCAAGGGGCAGGATTTGGTCCCATACCATAGTTTTCTGAGATGGGGTGGTTTTAGACTCTCAGGGGCTTGAGATTCTGGCTAAGTTCAGGTTGAATGCTGGTTCCACAACTAATCTGCCAGCTCCTGACTTTGCTCCTCTAAGACATGATTTTCTTCTATTTTTAAAGATGCCAAGACTTTAATTAACTCTGTTCCTTGAATAAGGGGACATTAAACTCTTAATATGTGGTGCACTATGTGCTCTTCATACAATAACTCATTTAGTAATCCAAACATTGACATAAGTAGGTGCCTCTTTTTAGCTTCATTTCATAGATGGGAGACTAAAGAACAGAGAGGCTTAACAAAATGTCCATTGGTACAGATCTACGTGCAGAAAGAGGCAGACTTTAGAGGGCCTCCGCACTGCCCGGTACCCACGTGCTGTGTTTGATAAATGCCGGCTGTTAACATTTTCACTCTTGTTAATGAGGTATGTCGATGAAATAATTGGAATGAATTCTTAATGTGCATTCCAGACCACAGACAACAAAATGAGTTTTGTCCTTCAAAGGAATTCACCTTGGGAGGTTTTCTGTGATCCAAATAGAGCGCCGTGGTTCAAAATGTTCTTGGTTGCACTCTTCAAAACCATGGTTTATTAACTCCATGGGGAGCTTTCCATCTCATTACTCCATTGCCCCTAATTTCCCTTTCTAAATTATAAACTAATACATCCGTTAATGAAATATTGGACCACCTCTTAAAACAGTCTATTGTTAATTTGAAAAGAAGAATTCCTTGTATTCTTTCAAGGTAAAACTGGAAACTAAAATGCCAGTCTAGGATGTTTTCCAATTTGATGGGGTTTGCCACCCTGATCTCTATACCTGGGATCACCCTGTCTCTCAACCAGTGCTAGAGAGCTGCCAGGGCCCCATGACTTCAGGTGAGACGATCTCACTGCCTGATTTGGAGGCCCCCTGGTACAGAAGAGTTCTCCAGGCACCTGTGGACTAACACAGTCTTCCCCCCCACCTCCGCTTTATTGCTTACAGTTTGAAAGAAGACTGTACATGTATAGGGAATGCAGCATCCTGAGATAAGGAGGGCCTCGCCAGGCAGGCCAGGCTCTGTCCCAGTCTCCTCTGAACACCGGATGTTCTTGGACACTTAAGCCTAGTGATTCACATGACCCCGGAGTACAAAATACAAGGTGCAATGCTTCGGGGGGATCCCTCAGCTGCAGTGCAGATGAGACTCCATCCAGCCTGGATCACTCTCCTGAGCCCTGGGGGGCTGACTCACTATGAATCCTGGGCCTGTTGCCCCTGCTGTCAGTCTACAAGGAATAAACGCCCTTTACGTAACCCAAGGTACATGCAGGTACTTGGTCCCTGAACCAGCACACAGGGAACTGCTCCTCACCTTGCTGCCGCACATGGGGCCTTTCACTCAACTGCCACAGACTTCTGCTCTTCTCACCCATGGCTGCGGATCTGGCTCCCCACGCACCAGCTTAGTCCTCTGCCAGTCCTCAAGACGAGGGGGGAATTTCCCAAGAGATTTCTTCATTTTTCTTCATTTTTTTTCTCTAAACCTTCTGGAAGGGCTCACAAACAGCCTGGTAAGGCCAATCCAAGCCAGCCTTCCTCCAGCAGCCTCAGACACTCTCCCAGATTTTACCTGCTAAGTGACATCTCCCAAATCCACATGCCAGACTCAGGTCTCTCCTCCGAATCAAAGGCATGTCTATTCTGCATAACCAAAGCTTTTTGGAAATGTCTACCCAGCTTCTCCACTATCCTGACAAACTCAAAGTGTCAAGTAAAAGGTCCCCAAAAGCTCCATAACATTCTAATTTAAGTCTGTAATCAATAGAAAATATTGGTTATATTTTTCATTATATTTTTCACACTAAGCTTTCAGAAACCATAGCATATTTTATACTCACAGCAACTTTTGATTCAAATTAGCCATATTTCAAGTGTTTGTAGCCACTATATTGGACAGTGCAGACAGGAATGCTAATGCTACCCAGCATTTAGAAATGAGCTCAACTTCATCCACTGGGCAAGAAGATTTCTCCATTTTCTATAGCCCTCACACATCTTCCTTCTCTGAATTGCTGTTATGCTGATAGCCAAACACAGTTAATAACTAAGTAATTTTCATACAATTTCATGACTATAAATTTTGTCTTCACAATCAGACTCCAAAGCATAAAGAACAAATGCCTACTTTGTCCCGGGAGTATCTCTTGTGATGCCAGACATAACCAGTGAATACATATGTGTTAATTGACTGATGACAGATCAACAGACAGATAAATTACATGTAAGTAAAAAAGAAAGGGTAAAACTGAGAGTGAAATCATTAATAATTGACAGAAGCCAAAATGCAGCATGTTCAGTTGAAGAAAATGTCAGTCCACATGAAACACATTGTTATCCTTCACACTGCCATTATTCATTTAATCTTTATTTTTACTTGTAAGTTTCAAATGCTGGCTTATTAAAACTATGCCTGTAATTCCCACCAAATATGAAGGAAAACCTCTAGGGAAAACTAAAGAAAATAACAAAGAAGACAGATGCACTTAGCAGAAGTTCCCCATCATGCTATTTGATGGTGTCCACAGTAGGTGGCAAAGCTGCCCACTAGCCTGGGGTGTCCAGGAGGGGCTGCCTGCCAGCTGCAGGCTGACTGCGCAGTCCATGGGTAGCCAGTCTCATTATTCCATTGCACCTAATTTCCTTTTCTGATTGTAACCTAATGCATCAACTAATAAAATGTTAGACCACTTCCTACAATAGTTTCATGTTAACTTGGAAAAAGAAGAGGCGGGGACAAGTCCAGAACTGCCACATGAAGCAAAATGACAGACACACATGGCAGGCATGGTGGGAAATATGGAACCAGAGCCAGCCCAGACCATGAAGTTGGAAGAAATAAACCAAGTCTTCCTGACTCATCTAAGACATTCCCAGGGATCAGAAAAATATATCAGGAAGACGCCACCTTCACCTCTATAGGATGTGCAGAATAGGGAGTTGTACCTCCAGAATTTTAACCATCCTCCCTAGTAAAACATCAGAGGCTCTTACCTTGGCCCACCACAGGAGATACACATGATCTCCTGGAAAAAAAAATCAACAAATAAGAAGGGAGAAAAAAAGTCAAGATAAGGTGAAGGTCACAGGATTCAACTCTGAGCAGCTGATAGTAGGTACCCTGTGCTCTTCAGTAATAAAGGGACAGGATGAATAGTTCAAGGCTAGAAGTGACCTCAAGGGCTGATTAATTTCCCTACTCACAAGCCAACTCTGTATCCACGTTCTACTCTAAACTTGCTCATGAGCATATGCCAAGACCCAAAACTTAGAGCAATTATGGCAAATACAGTGCATCTCTCCCTCTTGCCTATTAATTTCTGGCGGCATTAAAGTACATGGTGTGTGTCTGTGTGTGTGATGTAGAGTCAACACCAAAATATTATTTGGGCTGGCATTACCAGATATCTTAATGACACAACCCAGGAGCACCTGCAAAATGGAGCTGGACAATGAAAGACAGCAACTGCCAGGATAGCCCTGCGGAATAATTAGATGGCCTTATGGAATAATTAATTCTTAAAATGAAGCTTTTGACTGTCACATATAACAACTTAACTGCCTTCCAGTGAGTGCCACTCATTCCAGATCCCCTGACTACTGGAGCAGGTGAGAAGCAGGGGTTGGGAAGGAAGGGCAGTGTAACACTTGCAGAGGACAGAACACATGCAAACTCAGCAGAGCCAATAATCTAGTTCCTGAGCCCACTGAAGAATGAGAACGATTCCAAAACAGTTGGAAGACTTTAAAAGAAATACATATCCCACCTAAGGTTCAAAGGTGGAATAGCCACTACTACCCAACACTTTTCCGCTGAGCTCGGCTTTATCCTTGTTTTTGTGAATGTGATTGATAACTAGACTCTTCTGTGCACGTGACTGATAACTAGACCCTGACCTGGCAAATTCCTGGTAATCAGGCAGTACTTTCTGCCTGCGTGTTTTCAGTTCCATGAGGATACAAGTTTAAGTGAATAATTTAGCCCTTGTTAGACTATTCCTATGAGCAGGGAATGTGTTTTATTTGTCAGTATATCCCTAGTGCCTAGTTCCAATCCTGTTATATATTAAAAAATAGCATAAGTGATTGTTGGACCAAACTGGGGTTGCTGATTTTCTTTTGGAAGCACTGGAAGAAAATGACTGTCTTCCAAGGCCAACTCTCTCCTGTATTACTCACAAATGGACATCCACGAAACCTATATTTAGAATTTCATTGCTCAGGAACTTGAAATTTCTTCTTAGCAATGGAGAGCAGCTGGTAGAACACCCAACCCCTCTCCAATCCCCCAACCTGCTTCCAGCTCAGGAAACCAGCTCTTCTGTATTTCTGTTTGTATAAAGGAGCATAAACTCACAGGGACATTAACATAAAACAAGGTAACCTTGTTCACATTTTAGTATATCTTACAATTCAGAAAGCAGAAAAGGAATTTGAATTCGGGAATGTTTTAGATTTGTCTAATCCAAAATATGCGTACGGCCTCATGGATTCTGAAGTTTATCTTTCTGCTTCAAGTCTACGAACATCACAAAGGATCATTTGTGATTTAGGAAGTAAAAATTTAGGAGTTTAGCATATCTGGCTTTTCACACATGCTGAAAGCAGGCTAAAGGAAAAATGAGAATCATAATTTTGAGAGGACAGAATATATAATCAAGTGTCCCACAGTAGATAGTAAGGTAGTCATATGGAAAACAATGGAACTGTGGAATGTACACCCAGCCATGACTCCAAAGCATCCGTCACTGCAGGGCTGCAGAATGTTCACAGGAAGACCCGACAGGTGGATAGCAGGAAAGTCCCCTATACATGTTACTAAAACCAGAACGATGACAGGGAAAGGGAAGGTACCGGGGACTGAGAATGACCAAATTTGTCATGTACATGCACCAGGGTGGCACAATGACATCCACAATGAGATAGGCAGGGGAATGGAGGTATGTGTACATTCACACTTACGCAAATGTACAGCTGTAGGAAAGCAAATTTTAAAAATCTGCATGAAAGTTATTTAGAACTATGTGAAGAACAAACTATTATTAACTGAAGATAAATACTTAAAAGAACTGGCAATTTCTCTTTAAAACTTAAATGAAGCCAGATTACTGCTATAAAGCCAAACAGTGCATCTGCTTAATTCAAATACATGATTTTGAAGAATACCAACTAAGAAGTCCTTATTTAGAGAAAGAGCTGTAAGAACAAATAGAGAATGGTTTCCAGGGCATATTTTTAGTAAAGAAAAGAAAATTCCACCTAAAAAGTGCATATAAGGTGCAGCCTTTTGTTTAAGAAAGAAGAAAGGAAAGCCACATTGCACACTAATTTCCAAAATGAAACAGGAAGGGCAAGCCACAAAGTAAGGCAAATGGCTACATGTGAGATGGCCCTGGGGCAATGCTTCTCCAACTAAGCCCTTCATGCCTTTCATACACATGTAGTTTTGATTTTTGAACCACATAACTATTTCTCATCTTCAGAAATACAATGAAATAGGAAATAAATGAAAAGACAAATAGACTCTGTTTGAATATAAGCAGTACTGGGTGAGATACTAGCATGGTGATTATGTAAGTGGATGTCCTTATCCTTAAGTGACTCAAGCTTGAGTGTTACAGAGTGAGGTGTCATTACACCTGCAACTTACCTGCAAATATTTCAGCCAAAATAAAATTCACATGCATGCACATAACCCCATGTTCCTGCATATATGTATAGAGGGGAAAAGAAATATAGAGTGAAAGTCTTAAAACTGGTAAACACAAGTATAAGGGACTGAATGTGTTCCTCCAAAATTTATTTGTTGAAACCTGGCAGACCCCCAAAGTATTAGGAGGTGGGACCTTTGGGTGCTAATCAGATCAATGAGGGTAGAACTCATTCATGAGAGCTGATAGAAGGGACCCCAGAGAGCTTCCCTGCCTCCTTTCACCCTGCGAGGACACAGTGAGAAATGACACTGCCACCCATCAGGGGACCCTAGCAGAACTCAACCCTGCTGGCACTGTGATCTTAGACTTCCAGCCTCCAGAGCTGTTGGAAATAAATATCTATTATTCATGAACTATCCAAACTATGGGATTTTGTTATAGCATCCTGAATGGATTAAGACACCAGGTAAAGGTTATTAAAAAATCATCTCATCTTCATTCTCTTTCTTCTACCACTAACCAGAATTCAGCCCCTACCTGGGTTGCTCTGGGGGGCGGTTGGCCTTATTGGTGGAGAATGGAAGAGTAACGCATCAGCAAGGCAGCTAGGCGACTACACTCTGGATCAGGAGATTGGGTAGTGGAGACTTTAAGTCGACAAAAAAGCATGCAGACGTGGTCCCATGAAGATGAAAAAAAACAGACAAATTTGGAATAAGTTCCCTAGAGAGTCAGATTCTTAGCAAAATGTCTCATTAAAAGATATGCACATTCAAAATTCTAATGGACAATAGCAAATCACCCTACAAAAGGACTACACCATCATTTACCGAAATACATTTTGGGCACAGTATATTATGAAGAGTTTCTTCATTTAAACAAATACTTGATTAGAGGAGCAAGAAAAGAAGATTAACAGTGACCCTGCTTTATGAGCTTTTAAAATGATATCATCTTTGTTAATTAAAGCAAAGATCCTTCCACTGGGAGAGTCTCATACAGTCTACTCCAGAGATCATGGGTAACCAAGCAGAACTGCTTACTTGTATCTTGACAGGTAATAAGGGGATAAGAAAGTCATTTGAAAGAGCTACCATAAAAAAATAATGACAAATGCAACCAGGAAGTCATATTCTCACCCAACTTTGTTATTTCTTGAAAATCCATAAACAGTACAACGCAGGATCCTTCTAAGAAATTGTGTTATCTTTAAAAACAGTTCTGAAAATAGAATAACCTTGAATTGTAGGCAGAGTGCCACTATTTTATAAAATAATCAAAATATTATGTGCATGATACTCCTTAATTAGCTAAGGAAAGCCTTACAGATTCATCTGGAAATGGTTCCCTTCATAAATGCACCTCAGAAAAGGGACCCAACAGTATGAACTGCAGGAGAAAGATCCAGCCACACCCTCATAAAATAATTTTACAGACTATCTAGTAAAATCTCTCTCCTAGGAGACAGAGTCATCAGTGTGTCTTCCTCCTCTATAGAATCCTCTACCCAAGATAAAAGAAGCTAAAAAGCATCACACTCCAAAAGGTGAGCTCAGATGACTCAAGCATAAATCAAGTACCCTGCAGACTAGCAAAAGTTTCTCAGCCTCAGAGAGCCCTCCTATGAAATCCAAGGACTCTCCACCCTCCTGCATTTGAACTTTGCGTCAGCGGAGAGGTGAGGAAAACTTGAAAGCAGAATTGCTTTGGAAAGATGAGTTATTTTCCTGTTCATCCCTATTTACCCCATTCATCCAAGCATCTGGAGAGATCAGTCCTCAGAGCTCAACCCACAAACCAAGCTAAGACGCCACAGCAGTCATTCGCTAGTGGGTATAATGAGGTGGTGCTGTTGCGTTTTTATTGCTATTAGAATAAATTGTTCACAAGAGAAGGATGCTTCAGCTATTAAAATAAGTGAGGGGGAAAAAGGCCCAGGTATATAAGTATGTTTTATGTGAAACCCTCAGCCAACCATCTGCAAATCATTTTAGCTCTGTAAGCTAATAAAAAGTGCATGTGCCTTTCCTCCTGTTTATCCCCTAGAAGTTTTTCTTCTGTCTACCACTCACAAGAATACATTTTTTTATTTTCTCCTCGATCAACATTTTTCCACTGGCTCCTCTAATATATGCTGTCTCTAAAGCTGTACAGAAGAATTACCCAAACATGCTTTCTGAGTCTGTGTAAACCCTAAAGTAAGCAAACAAGCTGATTTCCCCCACTTTTGAGCTGGAATCACACCAACACAATCCCACTGACCCAGTGCTACCCACCAGCCCCTCCAAGTACACACTGGCCTGTTCAGAGTTTTTATAATCAGAGTAGATACATTTAAATAGATTTAAATAGAAGGCTCTGCCAGGATTGGATCAGGTTCCCTGAGCACATTTGCCATTAATATTCTGAGTTCACGAATGCCAGTAATTTCTTGAAAACTTGACTTTCAATGTCAACTTGAATCTGTTGATTTCTGTCTTATGATTTAGCAAAACCCAATTCTTCTACCTCCTCCAATCCCACCAATGCAATTATGTGGTACAAGACATGGGAAGGGTTATTGGCATCTTCTGTTTGCCCCCTAAAGATATTACTCTTCACTTCAATTTTCTAAGAATAACAAATCCATTGAAAGGCCCAATTTGGGCTATTTCCACTCAATACCAGCAGAGGAAGAATAGAAGAATATCAGTAACTTGTTTCTAAAGGAAAAACATATTTTCAGTATTAAAGACGATCAAAAATATTTTCCTGTAGTTACAACCTTCAGGCTGTTTTGGTCATGGAACCACCCTTTCAATGTGAAACTGCCATATAGGGTGTCATTTATACTGGCCCTCTGCTGTCTCAGAATATATTTAATAGAGGAAACTTGTTCTCTGTTCCTGGACAAAAACTAAGGAAACTAAGTCCTATGGGCAGAGAAACAAGATGAACAAAAGCGATCTTATTTAACTGTTGCTAAGAAAAGCTGGGCCTAGCTAATGTTTAATGCATCTTCCTGGATTCTGTGGGATACCTATCCTCTCCCTAGGTCAGGACCAGTTCCCTTATGGCAAATGAGGCACTTTTCTCTAGCTGACCACAAACTCCTTCCACAACCCAAGGATCCAATGACGCTTCCAGCTTCCCTCTGCTGAAAGCTGGTCAATTCCAGGGTAACCTATTTGAAAACATCTAATATCACCTTGATCCTGACTCTTACTCTTGGGCTTACACTGTGTCATGGGAAATACTTGAGCATCCTTTTCTCCATAAACTCTTTTGCTCTGCACACAGACATAGGAGCAAGGAAGGAGACTTTCCAGGTAGGAGAAAGCAAATGAATCACCTATCTGCCAGCCCTGCCACCTCAGGGAACACAGCCATTTCTCCTGCAGCGGCCTTCTCAATGGCCTTAAGCCATTCCCAAGAGCTGGGAAAGAAAACTACCATCATACCAATAGCTAAAAATGTCTTCTCTTTAATCTGCAATGATCTGACCCTTTTTAAATCAGCATAATGATGGATTTAAGGATTATACAACTGGATTTTGAAATTTCATTGAAAAATTTTGCCTTTGGTTTGGAGCCTTTGATGTACCATTTCTATTATGCTTTCATGCTTCAGTCAAAATTTATGTAATTTGACATCTTGTTACAACCGCTGCTCCAAAGAAGATATTCAGATGGGAAAACAAGCATAGGAAAAGATGCTCCACATTAGAAGAACACAAATTAAAACAAAAATGAGAGGCCACTGCACACTATTAGAATGTCCAAAATGCCAGGAGACTGAGAAAGCCCATGCTGACAAGGACAGGAAGCAAAAAGAAATCTCATTCATTGTTGGTGTAAACACAAAATGGCACAGCCACTTGGAAACAGGTTGGATGTTACTCACAAAACTAAACACACTCTTTCCATATAATACAGCAGCTGCATTCCTGGGTATTTACCCAAAGGAGTTTCAACTTATATATACACAAAAGCCTTCACATGGATTTTATAACATCTTTATTAATAATTGCCAAGACTGGCAAGCGACCAAGATTCCTTCAGCAACTGAATGCATAAATAAACTGTGGTGTATCCGGACACTGGAATATTATTCAAAGCTAAAAAGAAAGGAGCTACCAAGCCATAGAAAGACCTGGAGAAAACTTATATGCATATTATTAAGTGAAAGAAGCCAATGTGAAAAGGCTGCAAACTGATTCCAACTATGTGTTATCCTGAGAAAAGGAAAACTAGGGAGAAAGTAAAAAGATCAGCAGTCGTTAGGAGAGAGAGAGGAGGAGGGATGACTAGGCAGAGCCTGAGGATTCTCAGGGTAGTGGAACTACTGTGGTTGTCTTACAGTGGACCCATGTCATGCCACACATTTGTCCAAACCCACAGAATATACAACACCAAGAGTGAATCCTGATGCAAACTGCGGACTCTGGGAGATAATAAGGTGTCGATGTAGGTTCATTATTTACAACAAGTATACCACTCTGATTTGGGATCCAATAATGCCAGAGACTGGAGTGGATGCTATTTAGGAATTCTCTGTACTTTCTGTTTAATTTTGTTGTGAACCTAAAAGCGCTCTAAAAACAAAATCAAAAAGGGGAAAAGAAAACAAAATAAACCAACGGAAACACACACTGCTCCTGCCTTAAGTAATGAGGCATGTTTTGTTCTATATTCTTAAAAGCACCTTCCCTACCTTCTTATTTGTGGTATACAAATGAGTGAATCTTTTGGCTTACAAAATAGCCATATTTTGGAAATAACCCCTAATCTTTCCTATATTCTGTAGCCTTCCAACATTATCTCCATCTAGACCTAAACATATTTTGGCCTTTGATTCTGCCAATTCACACTATGAAACTCTTGATCCCAAATGCCTCCTATATTGTTCAATCTTGGCACCGGGGGGGGGGGGGGGGGGCAGAGCCCAGAGGAACTGGCATCCTTCACTGCCGAGGTGACTTTTCTGGTTTTCTTAGTTATTCTGATGTGGGCTTCATTTCCCTTATTTGCATTCGGAATAATGGCTTATTTAATCCTTTCCTCTTCTTGCTTCCTTCTTTCCTTCCTTCCTACTTGACTCTCTTTGACAATCTGATCACTTATGACTTTTTAACCCATTTCTATATATGATTTCAAGTCTCCATAGGATCTCTGAACCTCATTCATAAATTCCCTTGGCTCCCCAGCATATAAACAATGCTTAACACCACCCATAACCACACACCGCGTCTTCTATTCTACCACACAAATGCTTTGTCATTTCCATGGAGCCAGAATGAGAAAGCAATTTGCCCATGAGTCAGTCGGTTTTCATCATTTTCACCAACTGTTCATGAGTGACCACAGTATGCAGAGCACTGAAAGGGTGTTGCTTGGCCAGACACACAGATTCTCCAAGAAATGCTCTTCTCAGCCAAAGTCATGCACTCTTTAGTGTCTTTCTTTCCAACCCAGATTTCTCCTCAAGTTTCAGACTTGAATGCCCAGTGGATATTTCCAGTGGGCTCTCCCAGTGCCACCCCAAACTCATCAAGTCTAGAACACATTAACTTGCCCCCAATTATTGCCCCTCTCTTTGCATTTCCTCTCTCTGCCAATGGCAACCCTGCTCACTGTTTGTTTCCATCAAAAAAATGTGGAAAAAGATCTCTGACCCTTCTTATTCTTTACCCTTAGGTCCAATCAATCAGCAAAGCTCTGCCAACGTTGTCTTAAGTGATTCTTGAATGTATCCATCACTGCCTTCTCCTGCATGTGATTCGTATTGCTTACACGAGGGAAGTTTTGTTTAACTCTGCTTTTCACCCTACACAGGTGCAGGAGACAAACTTGCTTGTTCACTGAATAAGGATCCAGAAAGATCCAGAAGCCCAAAGATCAGAGCAGATCTGTTGGGGGTGAGGCTAGAAATGGAGACCATGAGAGAGGATGGTGGTCACTGAAAATTTTTTTCTGACAAGGTAATTTTGGTCCTAAGTCATAAGTAAAGTTTTTGGTTTTTGTTTTTTTTTTTTTTTAAAGGATGATTTTTATTCAGACTTAATGAAATTCTTCAACTTTTAACTTGTTAAGGAAATATATGTCTGACACAGATAATCCACTTAGTAATGTGGTCTTTATCCATATGCTAAATCCAGAAAAGCAGAGGCAGTTGAAAAAGCTTTCAGTCACAGCTTCTTCCCTTTAAAACACTAAACCAGTATCTGGCCCAGATTATTCGGAAAGTATTAATATTCACTTTAAAATATCTTTAAAGAGTGGAGGACAATGTTATTTAGCTTTAAAGTGGAACTCCATTAATATACTATGAATTTTCAAACTACTATTAATAATTGGGTAAAGAGTTTTGGATATGGTTTCAACATGTCCCCCAAAGGTGTATGTGATGGAGTCTTGTCCCCATCACACACACAACCAGCGTGATGGCGATGAGGTGGTGGGAACTTTAGCATGTTTCCCTACCATGCATGAAGCCTTGGGTTCTATCCCAGCACCTCACAAGAAGATGGTTAGGTCATTGTGGGGCCCACCCTCAGAAAAGATTAGTTCTCACAGGAACCTGTGTAGTTCCTACACAAGTTAGAGAAAGAATGAGCCTGGCCCATGAAGCTCTCTTGTCTCTGGGTTGCCATGTGAACTCTCCCTCTTGCAGAGTTCCATGCCATCCCCCATGTTGTAAAGGCCCTCTACAGGGACAAGTAGGTGCTGGTGCCAAGCTCTTGAATTTTCAGAGCTGTGAGTTAAACCTCTTTCCTTTACAAAGTACCCAGCATCAAGTACTTTGTTATAGCAACAGAAAATAGACTAATACAAAAATGTATCTGACTACATTAGACTGAATGAACATTCACCAAAAATGTATTCAGGCACACATGGTTTAATATGAATAACAATAAGGAATAACTTATCTAGAACTCACCGTGTACCAAACACTGTGTTGACATTTTATACACAGCGGGTGTCAGCTTCACAGAAAAACTGTGATATTCTTAGTGAAACTGCCTTCATTTTATAATTTAAGACACCAAGGTTTGAAGAAGTTAGTATTTTATCAAAGATCACACACTCTCAAGCCTAGGCCATCGGAACAAAGGGGTTTTGTTTTTATTTTTAACACACCACCACACTGTAAAGGAGTAGCAAGAAGACAAGGCATACGAATTACATCTGGAATGGTTTTTGGCCTAGAAAAGGTGAAAGAGACCAGGGGGATAAAAACAGCAGTGTAGAAAGACTGATTTAGAACTAGGTACACTGCAGGCCTCATTAAACCATGACTAAAGCAAATACGTAATTAAGGAAAATTGAGCAAAATGAGGTAAAATTTGAGTGCAACTCTTACAGAATTGAAGTGAAAATTACATTCTAAGAAAACAGAGTAAATAAGATTTACTCATGTATGACCACTTGTGCCCCCCACAAGCCCTCTTCTGGCCCCAGTCAATCTGCCCCCATCCTGGTTAGCCAGCCCCAGGCTACAGGCCAGTTCCTGAAAGCATTGGGCCACCGTCTCATAGGGGTTCTCGTAGCTAATCTAGAAATGAGAAATATTTTAGGCTTGCATTTGAAGTCAACATAAAGTCTCTTTGTCACCCTAAGTTACATGTAATTTTTTTTATTATTATAATAGTTGTTTCAGTCAGATTTTTCACTGCTGTGACTAAAAGACTGACAAGAACAATTTTAGAGGAGGACAAGTTTATCAGGGGGCTCACAGTTTCAGAGGTCTCAGTCCATAGACAGCTGGCTCCATTCCTCAGGGCTCAAGGTGAGACAGGACAACATGGTGGAAGAGTGTGGCGGAAACAGCTGGGAGCAAGGTACCAAGGAAGCAGAGAGGGCGACTCCACTCTCCAGATACAAAACATACACTCAAGTCATGTGTATGTGCCCACCTCCTCCATCCACACCCCACCTGCCGTGAGGGGATTAATCCTTGAATAGGCTCTCATAACCCAGTCATTTCACCTCGGAATGTTCTTGCATTGTATCACTCATGAGCTTTAGGGGGACACCTAATATCGAAACCATAACAGTAGTCCCTCATTTTAGTGAGAGGTTTTGGAAAAATCATAAGTATCATTGGGAAAGTTTCAATCACATCTCAAAACTCAGGGACAGTTCTTGACAATATCTTTATGTGCTTGCTTGTGGTGTTTTCCTATGTATACATTTTCTACAACTACTGCACCTGTGACTTCCCCTCCGTGAGCTCTTAGGAGATCCCTTCTGAGCCCTTGGGACTCTGCCTGATCAGTGTATTATTGTCTGTCTAGTTCAAGTTTTAAGCCTAAGACCTTACGCTATGCTGCATCTGTACGATAAGTTCAGTCTCACAATAGAATTTCCAGTGAATGCCTGTTTCTGCCTTAAGGGGCTGGAGTCTAAGTGGCTGAGGTCAGTCATGTTGATGCTGTATGCTCGAGTGACTGATCCCCATAAGCAGGTCCAGGTGAGCTCCCATGGCTAGGACCAAGGCTTGGGTCACCTCCTGGTTGTCAGTGCTTCACATATGTGGTCACGCATCCCTGCAGGGAGGATTAAATAGGATCCCTCTCCACAGAAGCAATAACCTTGCCCCTTCGTTTCTCCTGAACTGTCTCATAGCCCCTTTCCCTGCTGTTTTTACTCCATATTTTGCCACTACAATAAGCCAGAACCAATACTACAAAATGCAATGAACAAAATCTTAGAATTCATTAACAGACACATAAGGTTCATTTATTACTAATTGATTCAACAAATATATGTTGTCTCATTAAGTAAAGGTAAAAGGTATCAGCTTGAATATAAAGAAAAACCTTACTAATTGGTTCCAATTAATAACAGTTTATATTTCTTAACACAAGAATGAAGGTAAGAAATCGCTGCCATTAACGACTAAAATGTTATCATCAGGGAACAAAGTTGTTTCCCTTATTCTACTCTCTTTTTCCAGCATGTTGGGTCTCATCATCAAGCACATTACCCACCACAAGATGCCTATGCTAGCTCCAAATTTCAACTATCTCCCTGAGGATTCTCGGGGATATTATTATACATTTCCTTGACAGTGACAGTCATGAAACCACTCTTAGCTTAGGAAAACGATTTGCATGGCACACTACCACTTGGTCTGGGCTTCTATTAGCAACATGGCAAGGGAAGGTATGTTGTGGGCATCTGATCATGCTATCACTCTCTGTGAAAGGGGTAATTCAACACATTGATGCAATTAAGTAAAGGACAGTGAGCATTAAGAAGGAGGGCAACATAAATCATGGAAGAAAAATATTTCTATAACATGGCCTTTGAAAAAAATAAAGGAAACTGGGTTAAAAATACATGAATTTTTTTTTTTTTTTTTTTTTGTCTTTCAAAGATTTTTTTTACCTGAAAAGATAATACAGCCTCATTGTGGGGGGAAATCACAATGCAGAAATGTATAAAAGGAAGATAAAAACCACCTGTAGGCCTACTGTCAGGAAATCATCACTGTTAGCACTCTGGAATATTCTCTCTTGTTTTTAATTATCTTTTTTATTTTTACAGACTGCATTTTAATTCCTCGTACACAAATGGGGTGCAACATTTCGTTTCTATGGTTGCACGTGATGTAGACTCATACCAGTTGTGAAATCATACATGTACATAGGGTAATGATGTCTGTCTTATTCCACCATCTTTCATACCCCCTCTCATTTCCCTCTACATAATCTAAAGTTCCTCCATTCTTCTCTCTCCTCCACCCCCCAGATGAATTTTTAACAATAGCCAAGATAGGCAGTCAATGTAAATGTTTATCATCGACGAAGGAATGGATAAAGAAAATACCACATATACACACAAACAATGGAATATTATTTAGCCTTTTAAAAGAACGTAATCCTGTCATTTTCAATAATAAGAATGAGCCTGTAGGACATACATAAAATTAGCCAGACACAGAAAGACAAACACCACAAGACTTCATTAATCTGTGAAATCTATAAAAGTGGAACTCAGAAACAAAGATTAAAAGGTAGTTAATGGGGGTTGAGGGTCAGAGAAGATTGGGGAGACATTAGTCAAAGGACACAAAATTTGAGTTAAACAGAAAAAATAACTCCTAGAGACCTACTGCACAGCATGTACAATAAGTAACAATGTATTGCATAGTTGAAAATTGCTGAAAGAATAAATTTTAAGTGTGCACGACAAAAAAATGTGAGCTAATGCATATATTAATTAGGCTGAATTAGCCTTTGCACAATGTATGCATATTTGAAAACATCATGTGGTACATCATAAATACATGTATTTTGTCAATTAAAATATAATAAAGAGTTTAAAAATCAAAGAAAAAGACTTAGCCTTCAGACTCCAGTCCTTTCCATTAAGAATGTAAAAACCCAGATTTGAGAAGGAAGAACTAATCAGGTCATTGATATCATGCTAGATTGGTCTGAAGGTTTTCTGGGGGAAAGTAAAGCTAAAGGAACCTGTGTCTGGAATAAAAGAGCCAAAAAGAAACTCACAGATGGGAGTCCCTCATCTGACCAAGGCAGATATGGGAAGGACCCCACCACTTTTCCTATCTGGTTCTGCCATGCACTCTGGGGCTTCAGGGCCTTAAGAAGGAGGCAGGAATAATTAGCAGGAAGGATAAATATTACACAGAGAAGGTGCCAACTAGAAATGTGAAATGCATATTCAAATATTCAAGACCTATGGTGTAGAAAAATTATGCCACAGAACATTCCAGATATTATTTCTGAGAGACAACTGATGAAATACACAAGAGAAAGTTTTTATCCCCGTGAAGAACACTAGAAGATTTCACCTTTAAAAAAGTGATCTGTGCTGTTTGATCCTCAAACAGAAGAAATGGGAGAGCCAAGGTCTTAGAGGCATATCAGTTAAGACAGTATGGGAAACATGCTTCCTTGAGTGAGAAGATGTACCAGACGGTCTAGGCTTCCCTGCAGTCCCAAGATTCTAGGATGCTGCTTTTAAAAATCCTAAGAAGCCTGTACAAAGTGAATGAACCACGTAACTGAAAGGAAATGGATTAAAATGTTGACAGTGATTGTCAGTGGGTAGGGGGATTTGGAGAATCGTAATTTCACACTTTTTACTTATCTATACCTTCTACATTTTAACAATGCATATTTGAGAACATCTTAGGGGGAAAAAAAAAAAAAAAAACCTTTAAAGTAAAAGGAAAAATTCTTTCTATGTACCAGTTGGCAACAGATAAGACTCTAGCCTTTAGAAACCACATTGGTTTTAACTTCTGATGGGTTGAATTTAAATATCATGGCATAATACAGTGAGAAAGTACTTTCTGGTATCTGCTAACTCAAGCAAATATTTTATCTTTTGTCAAACTGATAGTAGGAAAAAATAACCATCATAAAAATGTCATTATCTTCCTCTGTTGATTCATTCAGCTGTTTTATAATAATTTAGACACTGTGATACTAGAGTATAATAACATAAAATAATAGAATTAAATTGACAGTAAAGAGACCTAGTAGTCTGTTATGGCTGTGTTACTAAAGAACGCTTATTTTCCAAGAATTCTGTGTCACTTTGAGTCACTTGAAACTCAAGGTCATTTGAAAGCTAACCAAAACAACAACTGAAAATGGAGAAAAACAAAGCAGCATCCTTTTTCTATTCTATGTGAACCCAGTCTAAAAGGACAAATCACCCTGGTTTGGGTCACTAAACCAACCGAACTACTGCAATGTGAATAGTTAGCAAGACTTAGCATAGCTCCACCCAACCCTGGAAGAAGAGTCGCTCTGAAATAAACTCGGGAACACAGCCGAGAGCCCAGCACTGTAAGCACGCCAGGAAGTTTACAACAGCTTCCAGAACTTTCTAGGAAGGCTAAAATCCCTCCTTGGCATGGGTCATCCTCCCAGGCACCAGAAAACAACTGGTTGTGCTCAGATCAGTCTAGCATGGGGTATAAACTTTTACACCCCTTAATTCTTTGTCTAGATTTGATTATGAGGCTTCCCCTCCCTGATGACAACACACTCACATTTTGTTCATTTAGCTGGAGTTTGATTTTATGCAGGAATGCTCCTCTTATGGAATTTTTTTTAAAAGCAGGATTCCCCCTAGTGGAACAGCAAGCTCTTGCCCTGTTCCTTTTGAGTGCCCCAGGTCTGTTTTGAATAAAGGCTCTAATTGTTTTGCGATTCTAACATGAGATACTCATTGTTTTACACTGATTGAATGCTTCTTGATCATTCCTCTCAAGTTTGGATGCTGACCAAAACTTTAAGGGTAACCAAAAGATGACTCTGGAATTCTTCTTCCCACAAACAAGAGCTTTGCTTTTCTCCCAGACAAGGTATGTATGTGAATAAATAAGCTACCATAATGGGATCTTCAGGAGAGTTTGGCACATCAGTAACTTTGGTAATCCATACTTTCTCCATCTATACTGCCTGCCTGGGATCAGTGTCCGCCGACCAACCCTGCCTGCCATTCCCTGTACACGGAACTTACTCCCACCTGCCCTCCCATCACCCATCCCATCCTGCTGGCAGGAAATGCCGCCCGTCCTCTCTTCAAGCCAAAGTCCCTTTGACCCTACACATTAACTAGAAACCAGACTCCCCTGGCAGGAGTCCATCTTTCATCCTGCCCACTGCAGATGACTATTCACGCCCCCCACTCCACCTTTCTTTCATCTCTTCCACACCCATTTTCTAAGAGCACACAGAATGGTGTTTCACCTCTGGTGGATGACTTGATGCTCATGATTGATCACTGTGTCTGGGTATGTGTGTGTCCTCTGTGCCACAAAACAGTGAGCTCTTGAACATAGGAGGCATATATTCTAATGCTTTTATAAAACTGCAGACAATCTTGGTGGAGAAGGGGCTGTTCATTTTCAAAAGTGAGTCGGAGAAATGCCAACAGGCTGGAGTCTTTAACATGGGATTCAGATTACCAAAGTCCAGTTGTTCAGGTCTCCTCTAACCACATTCTGTAGACACCTCCTAGATCTAGGAATGTCCTGATTTTTTCCCCTCTATCTTTTTTTACACAATACAGCCCTTGATGATAGATGCATATATGTATGTCTATGTATGTGTGTATGTACACACACACACACACACACACAAGAATAATACAGATAGACAGAGGGAAAATCCTTATACTGGAAAGCAAGGGAACTGGGCTAGGTGCAACTCAACAACTTAACTCTGGACCTGCTCATGGGTGATTGGACGTGTTCAGCTTCAATGACCTCATTTGCAGAAAAGAAGAATACAGTCAGGACATTGTAGAGGAGATGGAATCCATTTCTAAATTATGATACAAAGAAAACATTGTTAATGAACGTTTTAAATGGTTAAGGTTAGAATTATCCATGATTAACTATAGGAGTCTCTTCTTACCACTGGAAATACATCCTAAGAACCCACTGAATGCCTAAAACCCAGCACAGACCAAACTAGCCTATTTAGTAAACTACATTTTTCCTAAAGATACATACCTATGACAAAGTTTAATTTATAAAATAGGCACTGAGAGATAAACAATAACCAACAATAAAATGAAACAATTATAACAATATGCCATAATACAATAGCCTAACTTAAATTTAAAAGCCACATGTACGTAGGTGCTTTTTACTGGACCGCATGTCTGGAATATCTAAAATTATGAGTGTGCAACAATTAAGAAGACTCACTATTACGACAGACCCCTGTTTTAAAGCTGAAGTTTTTGCTAGACTGTTACAGAGTAATAGAAGACCTCAAAGTAGAAACAGACTTTGGCCTGAGACTAAGCATGAAGTATTTAGGGCTGCACTGGCATTTTAAAACTGATAGAGACTCACAGGTCGACACAAAAGACACATGGAATTCTTTTACACTATCATCAATAGATTTATCTTCCATAAACCCAAACTCAGATTATTTTGTTGAAGAGAGAAACGCAAATCAGCTAGCAACTTATCAGTCTGACCAATAAGTTACTGTTTCTAGTCCATGACACAAAACCAGAGCAGTCAAACCTCACTTAGGGATATTTGGAATGCTCTCAGAACAATCTGGGTGCTCGTTTGGTACAACTCCACTCTGGAGAGGTCAAGTTTGCATTTATATTTGAAAACACTACAAAATTCCAGGCAAACATTTGTGTTGTAAAGGAGACAAATGCCATTTGAAACATCAATCAGAAATGTGTAACTGAGACCCCGAATACAATTATGAGAAACAAATAAATCAAACTGGGCCGACTGCCCAGAAAGAACAGTCCATTGCAAACTTTGAAGAGAGGCAGAAATGAAGGGGTGGGGATGGTTGGAGGAGAGGGAGCGAAGAGCGAGAGAGAAGGAGAGCTGCGGCTGATGGCCAGGGAAGGGCAGGCGAGACCCGCCAAGCAGGAAGAATAATAAAACAGTAACGAAGGAGCAATCAAGCAGAAAAGCCATGCCCAGCGTCTTCAATGGACTCACTGAGGCCCTCATTTCAGCATCCCTGGGGGGACTGACAAAGACACATACAAAACGTACATGGTTTTTCTCCCAGAGTGACTTTCTTACTGATCTTAACAACTATACACCCAGCCTCCATTTTTGGATGAACTTTAACAGCACTAAAAAGTTTTCTGATTCCTGTTAAAAACTTCAGATGAATCCAAACCTTTGCTGAGTACAAAGAAATGGATTAATGTTTGTAGATTTAACTTGTCTGATATAAACCAATAACAAATAGAGGAAAATATTCCCAGCCCCATCTCCCTCTTGGGCTTAGAGCACGTACTGAGAGAGAAAGCACATTCTTTCACTGGAATCTGGGACTTTCTTCATCCTCCTGTTTCCAATAAGATGGTGGCACTACACTCATTGCCTGTAAGTCCGAGAACTACAAAACTGAGGCATCTGAAGAATTGTAAGTCAAATGACATAATCCCAAGAGGAGCGAGTTCTGTGCTCTCAGAATAAATGGATGAAGATTTTAGTTCCCAAAGTATCTAAAAGTATAGTTCATACACACCACCTAGATACACAAGGGAAATGGATGGACCCAGGACTGGACTAGAAGATGCAGCTTCTCAGCTAAATAATTATAATAACAGTTAATAATAATATCTTATTCATTTCATCCTAGCCTACCCTATTAGGATGCTCATAGGATGCTATCAGGATCCTTCCCATTAGAATGCTAATAATAACAGCTTCCTGTGAAGTCAGATCTGTCACTACTCATTTAACACCTTCATCTTACTATCAATGAAACCTTAAAATCACTGAGGCCAGTGGATACGAAGTGCATTATACATATGTATGAAAATGTCCCAAAGAAACCCATTCTTCGTACAATTAATGTGCACTAATAATTATAATTTTGAAAATACCATAGCAATTATGCTATAATTGTGTAATAACTTCCAGGCATGCTTCTGTGGTCAAGGGAGCAGCAGCATCAATGTACCTTAGACTCAATGAAACACAAAGCCTAGCAGACCCACAGCAGTGGTGGCCGCGTATCGAGCGCTAGGTATCCACTCGCTCAAGCCAGTTCCCTGATAACTCTTCTTTTTAAACTTTATTCTATTTATTTTCTTTATGTGGTGCTGAGAATCAAATGTGCCTCCCACGTTTCCAATCACTCTACCACTAGACAAGCACTCGACCACTGAGCCACAACCCCAGCCCCTTGACAGTTCTCATCAACAAGAACTGTTATGGACTTCATTTTCCAGAAGCAAAAATGGAGGCCCAGAGAGATTTAGTAACCTACACAGGGTCACACCACCACAGCTAGATTGAAACCTGGAAAGCCTGGCATCCAAGCCTGCCCTGAGCATCCACACTCACTGTCATCCCCCACACAGGCTTTTGATCAAGTTGTTTCTAGCATTGGGATTGTTAGTACCCAAAATGAATGCACTTATATGTCACTTATAAAGTCTTTATAAGTATGTCACTTATAAAGTCCTATCCAGCTTTAAAACTTCATTTTTCTCAGATGTAATTAGAAATGTATCACATCCCCTTGTGGGATACCAAGGTCTCCCATATTTTTAAAGAAACAAATGCCATTTTAATTGTATCTCTTAAGTTTCTTCCAGAAGGATACTGTTTCTCTTTTCTTTTAGGGGGGGGGGGGAACTTATAGGGCAAAACTGAGGCTTTTTTGCTTTGGGTTAAATAAAGACAATTTTAAATAAAGCAAATATTGCCCTTTAGGAAACTTGACCACTACTTTGTATACCTTCTCATTCAGCTACCTTCTAATTTTTCTAGTGTAAATACTGGAGGACACACTAAAAGTGATACCAGATAAATGTGCCAGAATCTAGCACGTAGCATTTCATTCGACCTTGCAGCTACTGAACTAGGACAATCAAGTGCACACACACACACAAACACCACACACATCACTGCCTCCCTCCATACAATCAAAATTCCATAGTGTTTCTCACTGAACTTTAGACTCTTCTAAGGAGGACTTTCCCCCACCAACCTCGCGACCATTCAACAGTCTGCGGACGTATGAAATGGTGTAGAAAATTGCAAACCAAGGTGTGACTCCCATGAACGCCAGGTCTGTCTTCAAGTCACACCCACACTAGCCTCCACCTCCTAGGAATGTCTCGATTTGCCCTAATAAAAACTGATCTCAGACTCTTTTTCAGATCTTTTATGCAACCAGGACTCACAAAGGAAAAGCTCACAAAAATTAACCAGGTTCTGACTTCCCCCATCCAGTGCAAATCTTGAAGCGATTCTCCAAAAGGGGGAGAAATAGAGCGTAACTTGGGCTCTCCTGTGACAGCTTCTAGCAAGACAGGAATTTCCTGTTCAAAAATGAACTCCAATAACTTCTTTTTTTTTTCACTTTTCTCCTCTGACAGAATGTAATCAAAGCCAATCCACTAGTTTACTGAGCTAAATCAGGAGAATTTAAAAGTAGGATGAAAGGCGTATTTGAGGTTTAGTCTGACTTATCTAACAAGAGACCCTGATGATGTCACCTGTTCTGTAAGCAACAGGCCCAGATTCCAACTCGGGTTCTTTGGCTCCAGCCCTGTCTTAGCAGCAACCCTCTGCCTCCATAGTATCTTTCTCTGGCTTCATCATCAGCCTCTGAGTTCCTAGAGGACACCAACCCTTAGATTCATCCTTGTATCTCATGGGGGACCAAGGAAGTGCCAACACAGAGAAGACTCATAAATATCCACTGACTCAATTAATTAATAAGGGAATGAATGATTGAGAAGAACAAATGTCCAAGTGTATTGATCCCTGAAAAGTTCTCTCTGATCCTGGGTAGTACTAAGCAAAGCAGAGATGAAAGATCAGACCAACTACACTGGCCTCCAGAACCAGCTCAAGGGAAACGGAGGTCAATCAGAAGCTAAGGTGAGCATGCAGGCAGTCATGCACCCAAGCCAGAGCCAGAGTCCTCCTGGGGGCTTTCACGTGCTCCTCCCTTGGCCAGCTAGTCAGGAGTCCAGTAAATCCTGCCCTTCCTTCATCTCCGAAACCCACCTCTCCCCTTCAATCATTCCAACCTAGCCCTAATTCCAGCCAGTCCCTGCTCTGAATTACTCTCCCGACCTCCCTCCACACTTCACTGGAGGTCTTAACGGGGCTCCATGACTTGCATCTCCTCCTCTCACCCAGGCTCACAACAAACTGAAGAAGAAGAGAGTCAGGCAGAAAGGAAAACAGCGACTTTATTTCCAGTAATCCTGGGATAGAGGTTGTGATTTTAGGTCTACAGCCAAGTGACTAATATTGAGGTGTACAGCAACTCGAGGCCAATACTGGTCCAGTCATGGGTAGAAAAAAGGGTTGCTTCCCAAGGGCAGCTCCCTCCCTGGACAGGATGAAGCTGAGATGTAGACCTTATTCCTCCCAAATTCACCAGTCAGGTGAGTACTCCAGGCCTGGATGTGCATTAATGATGCTCCTTTCACACGGAAGGATACAGGGGTTGGAGACGAGTCCCCCATAAATCTTGGAATCCACGTGCTTCTCCAGTGGTCTTCCTAAACCCATCCAAAGCTGCCCTTGCTTAACACCGGCACTGACTGCTGCCATCTGCCTGCCTCCAGTTGTTTCCAAGGTCATGTGACCCTGGCGACCTCTCCAGGTGTGAGGCTCAATTTACACCACCCTCTCCTCCCTCACATCCTACTGACTGGTTCCTGCCTCATGTCTGGATTCATGTCATCCCCCTGCCTTCCCAGTCATGCCTGGCAAGCTCTTCCAGGTTCAATTCCAGATTACCTCAAAGGAGGAGTCCTGTGAACATACATGTCTAACGCGCACTACAGCTATGTTTGGGTCTCCTGTCCTATGCTTCAACCTTGCCATCCATGGCTCCTTCAGGAAATTACTACCATCCACCAGACTGCAGGTTCCTAAGGTCAAGAAAAACTTCATAGAGCGAGGAGAGAGACAGATAGATATGTTTTTAAACCACCCAAGACCTAGCACAGATCCTAGTATACAGATACTTACCATTATTGGGTCAAAGACATGCTAGTGGCTAAACCCAAAGCAGGACACAAAAGTTACACTGTGAATAAAATTCCAAGGTGTCCAGAGCCCTAGCAATAGCAAATGGGAGCATCTGACTTTTCCCAAAGTTGGAGGTCAAGGATTATAAGTAAGCCAAGCTAAGAGAAATCAGAGAGAATTTCATACTAAAATTCTGAATTGAACAGGTCAAGATGGGGACTCACATAGGAAGGACATTTCAAGAAATACATGTATAACTAATTAGAACAAATTTTAAAATTTTTAAAAATACAGCAAACAAAAGACACAAATCTAGGAAAAGGAAAGGTCTGCTTTGGAAACATAGTTTCCCAGTTTAGCCAGGCGGGGTGTGCATATAGAGATGTAGCTTGAGAGAAGATAAAAGGGGGTCTGGCCACAGAGCATGTAGGACCTTGAGGACCAGGTAAAATGATTTCTATTTAATTTCCAGGCCATGGGAGTTGAAGAATTTTTTTCTAAAGCAGTAGCTGATTAATTATATCAGAGAAACTATACAAAATCTGGATTCTTGTAATAGCGATACTAATGAGCTAATAATTTGTTTTTCAATTAATTCCAAATTTCTCAGGATCATAGTGACTCTGAGTTTACAATAATTTGATAATCTCAGTGGAACATTATTTGAGCGTAATAAAATGACTAATAAACTAGGATGATCATGAGACTACATATTAATTTGTAGTTATTTTTCATCTTGCTTATGATTTAATTCCTGCATGTTTTGTCTGCCTAATGAACCTGAGCTTGCCATTGGTCCCTTGTGTAATAAGAACTGCATATTCCCCTGCTCTCTTAATGGCCAGTAACACGAAATGTTGATTTCAGGCAATAACAACTTTGACCATCTGCTGTTTCTTCGCTAATTCTTCTTTACTGTTCTACTACCAAATATGGTGAGCTTCAAAGGTCACCCTTCAAAGAAGGACGGCCAGCAAAACAGGACCATGTAGGCATTAGTGATGTCCCTAAATTCGGTACAAAAGTTGAACAAATGGATCAGATAGCTAGATGGTCTCTAGACCTATCCACAGCCAATCCTGAGCTACAATAGCAGGACAACTCTGGGCCAATTCCATAATGGCTCTTCAAAAGGAGCACCAACACTAGCAACCAGGAGCAAGAAGCTTGGTTTTGGTCTTTTGACAACGAGTTATGTGCTACCAGTCAAGTCACTTTAGGGTAGAGGGTTTAATTTCCTGATCTACAAAATGAAAGCATTGGACAATAACACCAAGCAGAAAACCAGTGCACATTTCCTGTCAGTTGAAGGTTTCCTTCTGAAGACAGTCACAATTCCCAGGAAGAAGACATACAGCATCCTTTGCCAAACTCCTTGCTGTTGTGTTTTGGGCTCCCTCAGGAAACAGCCCCTGACACAACCTGAGTGCAGGGGTTATTGGGAAGTACCTGTGGGATCACACTATTGAAAGGCAAGAGGAGAAGGCAGGTTAGACAAAGACAGAAGCTGGTTTGTGATTGGCTGCAGTACAAGACTCAGCCAATTCCAGGGGAGCTCTGCACCCAAGTCCTTCAGGGTTGTCCCAAATTGGATCCCTGCCTTGGCTAGTCATTGGAAGTAAGCTGTAAGCCACCGGGGATCAACAGGCTGTGCAGCTGGGGCATGAGCTTACCAGTGAGGGGCTATCTGGACCGAGGCCTAGACAGCCACTATATTACCCTCAAATCTTCTAAAAGTAAGGAAGGGAGAGAGGAACTTGGTGAGGGACTCAATGAAACAGCCAGACTTAGAAAATCTACTTCAGGGTCCTAAAGCTAGCCACTGGTGTGACCTTGGCAGGGCTGCCTCATTTCTTTGTGCCTCAATATCTTTCCCTGGAAGGTGCTCTGAGTTGCTTTCACCACTGAAATTTCCATGATTCCATTCCATATTTCACATTTCATTCTTGGTCAGTGTCCAAAGCTCTCTTATTACCTACCGCAAAGCTGCCGCGTACTCCTCAGCAGGGAGGGGTCCCAGAAAGCTCCAGTGGCATTTGAAGTTCACCTCTGTTAAGTGCGAGGACACGATCTTCAGCAACAGCAAATTCACATGCACACATGGCAGTGGATGCACGGCAAGCCCATGATTAAATGAGATTTGCAGGTGGCAACTTGGGAATTTCAAATTAGACTGAATACAATTATTCAGTTAGTTCTATCTTTATTACCCATGCTACCCCTTGTGAGGCAATTTTCCTTATTGGAAGTAAAGCAGCCCCAACCAAAGCATTTAAAATGATCCTTTTCCTGTTTTTATTAGCCAGTATCAAAGAAATGACTATTTGAAGCACAACCAAGGGGAGGGAATTGGGTTTTTATTGCTCAGTTCATGTTGTTATGGGTTTAGGAGTGTAGAAAGACTCCCCTGGGAAATACTGTCTCTCAAAACAAGCTTGCAGAGTAATCAACAGGAGAGGTCTCTCAAGAGAGAGGGAAAAATAAAGGGAAATATTAAAATATAATTAAATAAGCAAAGTGGATGCAAAATAAAATGTAAAACATACACTTTCAGGATAAAAATGTTATTTTCTTGAAACTGACTTTCAGAGCAGTACACTGGACATAATTATACAAAGTCTTTCTGACCACTGGAGCAGCTGTGGATCTTTAATCAAAACACACAAATGAGCATCTCCTGTGAATCTGAATTTACACACACACTGCCACGTCAAAACGAATGCCACCTGGTTCACTGTTATGCAGGGTATAGTCCCATCTGCCTCTGAGAGGTCATCTCCATTCACCTGATCTGAACACACATTTAATAAGCAAGTAAAAGCAGACAACTCCAAGTAGGTATCAGGTCACAGAGTGACTTCAGCGTGACCACGGCATGCCTTGGTCCCTAAGGCATGATTGCCTATACCCCAGCTCCACTTCCAAAGGCTCCCAAGTTGGGACACTTCCTTCACCTTCAGTCTCTTTCCCACAATGCACTTCTAATAGATTCCATACTAATAAATAAAAAATGCCACCTTGATTTTAGTAGTATTTCTCAAAGTTCTTACATAAGAATGCTGTATGTTTCTCTCCATTGACAGAAAAAAAATAAATAATGGAGTTTGCTCGATCAATTTATAGGAAAGAGGTATTTTAATATAGTCATGCATGTGTATACACCTATACATACTACCGATCCACACTATTTGTCTTTTTTTCTTATATTTTGCTGCTGATTTTTAAAATACAGAAAGCCATAGGCAGAAGATTTACTAGAAAGCATTCCAATCACAGCTTTTGATATTTTGTAAAACAAATAGAAGGAATTATAGCTACAAAGTTCCAAGATAAATTAGATCAGTGAATTGAGAATGATTTATAAGTCTGATCCTTTCATTCAGAGAAAAGAGCACAGAGTCAAAGGAAAAAACTTATCAAAGATCAAATTCTAAGATGCTTTCTGGATTAGTGACTTACTTAATCATCATAATAACCAGATTCACAAATTAGTTGAAAAAAAATCATAAAAGTAATTTTCAATTAAAAATACATCGTAGCATTCTACTTAATACTGATCATTGAAAATAGTTGACAATACTACATATTTGTGAAGCTGAATCCCTCAATAATTGTTTTCAGCAATGCTTAAAAATACATATTTCATTTTTCTTAAATACTAGTTAGACTCTTTTTACCCATAGGGAGGTGCAGTTACATTGTTAAAAAATAAAATTTCAACTTAGGATATTCTCAAAAGAAATGTATATCCAGAGAAACTTTTTTTTAAAAAGTAAAATGTACAAGTCTAAGAAAAGTTTCCTGAAAATATGATAGGGTTACTCACAGGCATTTTTTAGACCCAATTCAGATAGATCATGGCTCCAGGTTCATCATTTATTTGAAATGGCAGAGGACCTACTGAGTGACCACATGAGGATGAGTAAATAGGATGAGCAATGAATAAACAAAGGAATAGAAAATAGAAAAAAGTGTTAGAGCTTAAACCGGAGGATAGTAAATGGAAAGTAAGGTAAAGTTCAGACACAAATGGATTTTGAGCCAGTAAAGACAGCACCACCGTGACTTCTGATATCAACTATTCCTGAAGGGTCTGCCAGGACCTCGACCTTTCAAAGACAGAGGCAAAATTCAACAACAAAGGAAATGAGAAGACTAAGAGAATCAGGTCTTGGTGATGCTGAGAGTCTCAAGTTTAGAGCTGCTTCTCTGATCTTTCAGCAGTAAAATAATTTTCTCTAAATGAAATAAGTAGAATATCATGGTTTAGGTGTTAGGTGTCCTCCAAAAGCTCATGTGTGAGAAAATGCAAGAAAGTTCAGAGGTGAAATGATTGGGTTAAGAGAGTCTTAACCTAATCAGTGCATTAACTCTCTCATAGGGATTAATTGGATGGTAACTGCAGGTAGGTAGGGTGTGGCTGGAGGACACGGGTCACTTGGGTGTGCCTTTGGGATTTATATTTTGTCCATGGTGAGGAGAGGGCTCTCTCTCTCTCTCTCTCCCTCCTCCCCACCTTTCTCCTTCCTTGACTGTCATGTCCTGAACTGCTTTATTCTGTCACACCCTTCTGCCACGATGTTCTTGCCTCACCTCAGGCATAGAACAGGGTTGGCCATCTGTGGACTGAGGCCTCTGAAACTGTGAGCCCCAAATAAAATCTTCCTCCTCTAAAATTGTTCTCATCAGGTCTTTTGGTCGCAGCAGGGAAAAGTTAACTAAACACAGGCGTTTGCAAAAGGGGAGTCCCAGCAGAGTTTTATCAACTAACAAGTCATTCTAATGAAAAATGTCATTTCATTGTCAACATTTTTCTATCAATAATTCAATTTGCATTTTTATTATAATTTCATGATCACAAAACTGCATTCTAGGACATGATGCAGTTCCCTCTCTGGGGATGACCCATAAGACACCAGGCTTCCACTCTGGCAAAGCTACGAAAGCACTTAAATGACCCTTATCTTGACTTGCCTATCTCTATTTTCATCATTAGGTGCATGAAACTTAAAATAATATCAAGAATTCTTAGTAATAAGCCTCTAGCATGACTGTATTCACCTTTTTTTTTTCTTGTAGCATCTAAGGGAGAGCAATAATTTAAATGATAGTCTACTAAATTTATAGTCAGATTGACTCCACCTAATCTTTACTTTCTGTCAAGGAAGTCATTGACTCTACCAAGGCCTCAGTTTCCTTATCTGTGAACTGGGGATAATGGTAGACATAGTGCCTGTGATGACACATGCCATTAATTTCTGAAATGTTTTATAGTTTACAAAGCAACTTCATAAACATTATCATGGAGAAGCCTCCCAGGGGCTAACAAAACAAAAAGGGCAAATTCTCAAATACATGTTGGAATAATCCCCCATATTAACTGTTATTTAAAATCTGTAGTTTTAAAACCAGAGGGAAACTTAAGATAAAAATTCCAAACTACAGAGGAAAGATGAGCATTTTCCTCAGCGCTCCATCAGTTTTTGTTTGGTTCATGAGCAGGTACAAAGGCTACTCCCAAGTAAAGGGCTATCTCAGCGCAAAGAATAATTAAAAGCTAATCATGGTCTGGAGGAGCCAGAGGACAGCCACTCAGCTCTACTTTGTACTCTGCAGACTCTAAAGAATATGCTAATTATTTTATATGCTAACATTATTATGGATACTAGAGAGCCAGCCAATTTGTCAGCAGATTGTTACCTAATGAGCAGTTAATCCGTCCTTTGGAGAGTCACACAAAGTAAGCCGAAAGCTTCCTTCAGAAGGTGTCTGTCATTTTTTATCACCGACTCCATAAAACTGTCTCTTACTCCCCTCCCCCCAGGTCTCAGTCACTGCAATTCTTTAAAACACACAAATAAAACAAAGACTGGGAAAGTTCTGGCTACAACCCAAATGACAAGTCAAGAGGGTCACCGGCACAGTGGAGGGGGCAGGGACTCCAGAGCAGTCATAGCGATTTCAGGCCGGCTCTGCCACGACAGGGCTCTGAGCCCAGAAAGGGCATCAGGCATCAGCCTTTGGCTCTGTGCAGGTGCCTGTGACATGGGATGACCAGTGCCTCCTGCACTGAGTGTCCTGAGCACTGCAAGACCACCGTGTGCAAGGCGCTTAATGCAGAAGTGGCACCTGGCAAGTATGTCCTACGATTAAGATGAAGGCAAGAGACAAACTTGTCCAGTATCTGTAAACAATCATCTTTGTTTTGTTAGTTAAGTTTCTTTTTTGAAGGAAAGAGTTAGGCAGGACACCAACTCTACCCTTTACAGCCAAGGGTAGCTCGCTTCCATTGCTCTCAGTCTGTTCTCTTCCTCTCCCATCGCTCCCGTTCTTTCTTCCTCCCTCTCTGTCACACACCTTCTTCTTCCCAGGGTCAGAGCTACCACTGAAGGTTGGAGCATGGAAGACTTGGCTTTAACCTTGGATTAAAGATGCTCCCAGTTTTTGACACAAGTACCTGATCGAACCAAATAGTTCAACTGCACGTAAGCCGACTTTTCCTGACCTCTCCACCTTGCCAAAACGTGGCTTGCTTGTAAGGTCAATCCGCAAGCATAAGAGAAATTCCTGAAATTTTTCCCCAGAAATTCTGATTGTCTTTCCACTGCCCCATTTGCTTGGAAAATGCAGCAGAGGAATTTACCACGGAGAGGGTAGCAAACAAAAAATGTTTTAATAACATTTCTACACATTGCTCAAGGGTTCTGAAGTTACAATTATGAGTTCATGCAGTGTGAACAACTGTTTCTCATTTTGTTACTGGTTTAAGAATTCAAATAGGAATTGATAGAATGAGCACATCTAATGCACGACCTAATAGAGATTTACGGCTCCAGAAACAGTCTACAAGTCCTCAACCGTGGAATGGGGAAAATGTTGACCACGTGTTTATATTTCATTACCGAGGATAATTCAGAGATGGTTAGTGATTATTTCTGTCAAAAGTTTTAAAGCTATACCTCTTTGGGGTATTCACAACCACATATTGTAAGTATCTGCCATTTGCCCTTCATTTGCCTTCCCAGCAGCCTGAGGGCTTGGGAAGCACCCAGGTTGGCCAGGCATTTCTGCCCCTGCACTGAAGGGTACCAGGGTCCTCACTTATACTGAATCCACAAGAATCACTTTCCATGAACTCAATGGAACATAAAGATTTAGGAGAGGAGAGGAGTTGGGGAGTCTCCAAACAAAGTTTCTCCTAAGTGCCTGAGCTGCTACTCCTCCAAGTAACCTGTTTTTGTTGCTTTGCTTTTAGAAGACATAAACATCTTCTAGACGTTTCAGGAATTGCAGACCCATTCTGAGCTGCCGTAATTTGGAACATAGCTTGATTCCTGGGGCACCTCCATTGACCACTGGTTCTCACATTTAGCACACAGAGTTTAGCACACAGGGTTTCCTGTGAACCAGCACTCACCACCTTGTTCTGAAGTCATGGACTGCTAGGGTTTAGAGAAAGCTGGAGTGCTTGTGAGGTATTAAAAGAGTGGACACTTAATCTGACCATGGTGTTTCGAGGTGGGTCTTTGGAAGCACCTAGGTTTAGATTAAGTCATCAAGGTAGAGCCCCATGATTGAATCTTGCTGGCTTTATAAGAAAAAAGAGAGCAACCAGAACACATACACTCCCTGTCTCTTGTATGTGGTATTCTGAACCACCCTGGGACTCTGCCCAAAAGAAGGCCATCACCACATGTGGGCCCTCAGACCAGAACTGTGAGTCAGAACAAACCTCTTCTCTTTGTAAGTACCCAGCCCCAGGTATTTAATCATAGTAATGATAAAAAGGATTAATATACTGACCTCCATGCCTAGTTTCTCCATTAGACTCAGAACTTCCCATAGAGCAAATCTTACCCTAACTAGATTTTAATGTAGGGAGTGGATGGAAGAAGAGGTCTAAATTTCTGTAGCTATAATAAGCAAACAAGGCAAAAAAAAAGAAAGAAAGAAATCCACGGTCAGCTGACTCCATTGCTCTGGGTCTGAGTAAAGCAGAACACCATGGCAGACAGGGTTGGTGGGGGAAAGCTGCTCAGCTGTAGCAGCTAGGAAACAATATAAGGTGCTATGTGCCGTGTACAAAATAAAAACCCTAAAGGCATACCCCCAGTGACCTACTTCCTTCAGCAACATCCTGTCTAGTTATCACCCAGTACATTAGTCCTTTCAAATTCTCACTAGTCCATCAAATAGATTGCTCCATTGATTAGGTTAAAGTTCTCATAATCTAATGACAAGCTCTCAGGGGTTACCTATCTAAACCATAAGTGCTATGGTCTGGGGACGTTCAGGTGATAATGACTTTACTATCACACAGAAGAAAGAACAGCCACTCCGACCCTCTCAGCGGACACTGGCTGCACAGGGGTCCCAGAGCTTCTGGAGAAAGATGTTCTCTCTGTGGTTCTAGTCAGTTCAAAGTTTCTGATCAAATATCAGCAACCAGTCATACGAAATAAAACCTCATATACAAAGTTAAAACATTGAGTCAAGGCGTTCAGCGCAAGCACAACCAAGGGTCTTGCTTTGAATTCAGTAAGCCTACATGATCTAGAGTAATAATAAAAAGGAACAAAGGATGCGAAATAGACAGCCTAGTGGTCCATTTTCAGAATATAGTACTTAACCTTAAATGTAAAATTGGGAGATAAGAAAGGCAGCCAGAGGGTAAAGAGAGCAGAGTGGAAAGTGACACCATAGCACCACAGCCTGTGGATGTGGCAGATCCAAGGACGATGCCCCTGAACAGCCCCTAGGCGAACAGGAGGTGGGGGAAGGGGTCGGCCTGACCAACAGAGAGAGAAACCTCTGTGTTAAGAAACAGTAGCTTGGTGAAGAAGTAAGAGCTGCGTCAGTTCAGAAGGCACTCGCCACAGGAACACTGTCCTGCCACAAGAGAAGAGAGGGAGTGGGAACAACTCAAGGTGTGTTTCTTCAAATAACCCAATTAGCCAATGTGAGCTTCCCAGCCTATATCCAATCGTCGCCATTTGTTTTAGTCAGCTTTTTCACGGCCGTGACTGAAAGACCCAACCAGAAAGATTGTAGAGGAGGAAAAAGTTTATTTGGAGGCTCACAGTTTCAGATGTCTTCATCCACAGAAGGCCAGCTCCATTCCTCAGGGCTCAAAGTGAGGCAGAACATCATGGTGGAGGAGTGTGACAGAGGGAAGCAGCTCACATCATCAGGAAGGAGAGTCTCCACTCTCCTGACAAAATATGTACCCCAAAGCCACGCCACCAGTGAACCACATTCTCCAGCCTCACCCCACCTGCCTCCAGTTACCACTCGCTTAATCCCTTCAGGATCAACTGATTAGGTTAAGGCTATGATCCAATTTCTCCTCCAAACTTTCTTGCATTGTCTCACATGTGAGCTTCTGGGGGACACTCATATCCAAACCATAACACCATCTTAGCTATGGCCCTTCTCTTTGTCCCTCCCAATTTTAAAATTAGCCAATTTCTTAGATTATAACCCTGAGCTCCTCAGAGCAAGGGGCATTGCTGTTTTAGGTATAAAAATAGGTAGACTTCCTGCAAGTACTTGCTTTGCCAAACTTTGTTTGGAAGCACACACACCATTCTGCAGAAGTAGTTTGCCTGGCTAAGCTGCTTCCAAGTACATGTCTGATTGCTTGTGGCACTGGTATTGCTAACATAACTACAAGGAGAGTGAGTATCCATCAGTGTACTGAAAATAAGTCACTTATCCAACCTGATTTTTGGTGCCAGTGGTTATGGCCCACAGAAGACAGGGAAATAAACAGTAAATCTGCCAACTAAGATCTAAATATATTCAGACAGAAGCACAAGCATATCACACATACATACAGACACACACACATGCCACAGAATTAACCCCCTAAAAGTGAAAGGAGTTCATTTTAATTGGTAACTAAAATGATAGAGATGTATTATGGGAAATAAAGTAGAAACAAGTTAGAACCAAATAATGCACAATCAAACATAATCCCATGTGACATAGTGTTTGCAAGGGGACTTGATTTAGGTCAGATAGCTGATAATCAAAGCAGATATCTCCAGCACCAGGTCCTTCACTGTGGTCACCCTGACATACCTCTCCAGGTAGCCCAGCGCAGTTCTGGACAGCTCTAATCAGGAGACAGGTCTTCCTAAGACTGAGCTGAATCTGACTCCCTGTAACTTAAACACATCAGTCTTTGTTGGGCACTGTGAAATTTAATTTTCATCATGACAGCTTTTCAAATATTATGTTAAAAGTAAGAAGTTTCTAAATTTAATGTATTCTTGTCTTCATTCACGGGAGAATTTACTCACTCTAGTTTTTATTTCAGATGCTGTCGCATGTTGAAATACATCCCTAAGGCCATCTCAAATGTCCATCTCAAAGGCTCTACCACTCCGACTGCCAACCACATCCTGAGAGTAACAACCATAAATAACAATGGACATAGGCTGAGGGCAAAAGGGATTTTTTGTTCTTGTTGTTTTTGGTACTGAGGATAGAACCCAAGTGTGCTTAACCACTGAGCCATATCCCCAGTCCTTTTTTATGTATTTTACTTAGCAACAAGATCTTGCTGAGTTGCTACATGCCTTGCTAAGTTGCTGAGACTAGATTTGAACTCATGGTTCTCCTGTCTCAGCCTCCCCAGCCACTGGGATTATAGGCAAGTGCCACTGAGCCTGGCCACAAAAGTGATTCTTACTCAGTATCAATCCAGAATTCATTCTGTTCAAATATCAGAGAATTAAGACAAAGTTTATATGAGTTGATTCCCAAGTGGAAAGAAAAGTTACCTCTCATTTTTCTCTTTCATTTTAAAAAGTGCAATAACATTTCCCAACTCTGAAAATATCTTTGTCAGACCAAATGTGGTGTTGCTAGCTATGCTAATGCTTTTATTTGAACCAAACTGTGATCCTCTTTGATCTTCTGATTTGCAACAGAATGGAACTACTTACTGGAGGAAAATCATGAAGACCTTCCACCTCAGAATTACAGTCACCTCTGAAGGTATCTTCAGGCCAATGTGTACTTCTCCAGTGAGTCAGATACATTCACTAATCAAAGTGCAGACAGGACACTAGTTTGAAGAGTGTTTGCTGGGCTTTTCTTTCCCTTCCCTGAAGTGCAGTTGCAAATTATCTGTATACCTGGATGAAGCAGATTAGCAAAGAATCTGGGCAAAAGCTATGCCCAGTGACCAGACGAGTCTGTTCCATGATGGTTACTATTTATACCCTCACACATGGCAAGGATCTAAGTATATCCCCCCAAATTCAAATTAAGGTTGAAACCTTAATTACAATGTGATGGCATTTGGAGATGGGACTTTGGAGAGGTAATTAGGTTATGAGGGTCAAGTTCTCAGAATGGAATTAGTGCACTTATAAGACAAAGCCAGAAAGCTAGCTGGCTGTCTTTCTCCATGGCCTTGTGAGGATACAATGAGAAGCTGCCAATCTGCAGAAGGGGACCCCTCACCGGAACCTGACCATACTGGCACCCTAAGTTCTGACTTCCAGCCTCCAGTCTATGAGAGAAGATTTCTATAGCTTCTAAGCCATCCCATGTATGCTACTTTGTTATGGTAACTCAAACTGACTAAGCCAAGCATAAAAAGGGTTCACCTTGGTTTAATAATACTGTGGTTAAAAACAGCAACCGGCAACTTGAATCCTCAGTGTTAAGTCCCTCGTTCGTTTAAGTGTTGGTTTAAGTGCTAACTTCTCAATAAACTCAACAGTGAACAATCGGAATTAAAAAACCTTCTTCCTCCCACACTCCCAATTTTCTGAATCTGCCAATTTTCTTTATTCAGATAATACGGCCCTTTGTGAGATGCCACATGGTTTACTGAATGATTCTGTATGCGTGTTAGTTGTGTTTGTTGTTCCACTTCCTTTCCAACAACAACAACAATCACACACACACACACAGATATATCATTGGAAAGGATAGTATCTTTTCTCTATTTACTGACTTACCAGAAGTATTTAAGGGTTTGTGGCACATTGTGGAAGTAAAAAGTCAACCTGTATAACTTGGTTGATGAATGAATAAATGATTCTGCACTTAGAGTTGGAGAGTCCTGCTTCAGTATATACTTGCTGCACAACATCTTCCCTGGCCCTGAGTTTCCTCATTAGTAAAATGGGCACATGAGTCCCTACCCCATAGGATCCTCATGAGGACAAGTGAGGCAGTGTGAGCCAAGTGCTTGGAGTCATGCTTCCACATGGTAAACTTGAAATAAGCCTTAGCTGCTGTCATTACTATTGTTCCAAGTGGTCACTCAAAGTGGTGACGGTTTCCAGGCTCAGGCAACTGGACTGTCACCAGGCAGCATGGATCTGAGGTGAAGAAAAGGCCCTTGGTAGAACAGGGAGCTACCAGGGGTCAAAATCCAGGGTTAAGGCTTCACCAGCTCCGACCCAACAATATCCAGGCCTTTGCAAAGGAGCTGTTAACAGCGTAAGTGCCACTGCTTCTGACCTGCTGAAGTAGCACAAATGTAACACTGAAACAGAGAGTAAGTGATGGAGAGGCTCAGAGACCTTAAAAGGCAGGGAAGGCAGCTCCCTTTTCCTACTGGAACTGAGATTTGTTTATTTGGCTTAACTGGAGTCAGAACTAATGGTTCTAATGGCTTGGAATCCCCCAACTCATTCTCCAGATTTCTATACACCGACTGTAACTTATACTTTCTGAAAGATGATAAAGAAGAGAAAAAAAATGACCCACCATAAAAGAAATTACCAGAACATACTAATCATTTAGACATTCACTTCTATTTCTAGAAAGCTAATGATCAAGAATGGTATAGGAGGCTGGGGATATAGCTCAGTTGGTAGAGTGCTTGCCTCGCAAGCACAAGGCCCTGAGTTCAAATTCCCAGCACCGCAAAAAAAAAAAAAAAAAGAATGGTATAGGAACTTCTCCAGGAGCAAGATCCTAAAGGCAGTAAGAGGAGGGACCCAAGCTGGACCATTCATCTGCATATTCACTAAGGGGTTAGAAAAACAAAACACTTTATAAACACTCTTTATCTCCTTAAACATACCTTTGTTATGGGGGAAAAGCCAAGATTTAGAGACTTGCTGAGTTAGGAGGGGAGCCACTTCACAGTGAGGGCCATGGATGAGAAAGAGGGATAACAGAAGGGGGAGGAGTGCTTACTGATATTTTGGCAGTAAAAGCCTTAACTTCCCTATTAATTAGGACACATCTTTCCAAGGTTAATCATCTCTAAGTGGACCAGTAAAGCAGTATAAAGGCCAACTGAAACGAATCAGGCACATTCAAGGAACAGACAAGGAAAATCATGCCATGGAGAAATTCCTCCCTTCACTTTAAATAAAAAAGGCCTCAAGAGTTGAAGCTGGAATTAAATTCCACTCTCCCAAGTTGACACTCTGCCCTCTGCACAAGAACTTCTCAAAGCCGTAACAGGCACATGATGAATGTTTGCGCAGTTCCGGAAGGAACCCAAGATTCTCACTTCTGACAAGCTCTCATGTGAGGCTGACCACACTGACCCTCGGGTTACAATGAAGTGGAAACTTCTACCCCACTGCACCTGTTCAGGTAAGTCTCCAACATAACTTTTGAAAAATGAAGGTATTTTCCAAGAGCAGAAGGAAGTGAGATTACCGATAGATACTGAGTTTATACTTCTAATGATTCAACAATATTTGCAGTATTCAAGGGGCATTGCCTGGTGTGGTGTTGTCAAAACTGCCATGAATTAGTAAATTGTACTTACAGATTCTCGAAGTATACATAAACGCCAATGCCATATAGTTAAGCAATCTCACTGCAGTCTATTGATAGGCATTCATTGATAATCTCCTCTTATGTTTGAAATATACTGGGCCAAAATTGCACTCAATCCAGAAAATGATCTTAATTCCCAGTCTCCTTCAACAGAAACACACCTAATTATGTACTGTCTCACCAAGGAGCAGCCACAGGATAAGCGGGGAGAAAGGAAAGAAAACGCGATGTTACTTTTGCTTCTCCATTCTTCCCTTGCCTGTCTATGGCACAGGAATCTTGACACACTGGAAATGAGTTGATGCAAACTAAACACATTGTGTCTCTCCAGCCAAAACTCACAGTTACATCCCAAAGCCTCCTATTGGTCCCCTCCAATCAGCTGAGCACCAGAGGTTTTTCCTATAAAAAGTCCACAGTGCATCTAAATCTGATCTCAGTAAAATTTGACTTCAGCTGAAGTGAAAATGCAGAGGTAGTATTTACGGGTAACAGCTGGGGAACATTAGTTCCCTGTCTCTCCTTTTCTCTCCCAAGGGTTGAAAACTCTGCTGTTCAGACAGGAAGTCGTCATATACCACACACTGCACAATACCAGAAAGCTGGGAGGGAAGAACAAGGTTGCTGAGGATTAGGAGGGTGGTGGAGGGGTTTTGCTCAGTAGTGACTCTAGATTCTTCTTGGGCTGCCCTTTTCCCCGAGTGTTCAAGTAACATACTGTGTGCGTACCCAGACTGACAAGCGCACACCACAATGACTTGCACCAAAGTTTTTTTAAGAACTCAGACTCAGATGGTTTAACATTTCATTTTTCCACACATTTTAAAATATTGTTTAAAAGACAATCTGGGGAGTGGCCAAGATTCTCCAATAATCTTTTCTGGCATACTTTCATATGTGCTATCTAAAAAGACAATCTTTAACTGAAGTTGTTTAGAAAATAAATGCCCAGGATATGGATGGATGCACACACGCGTATGTACATACACACATATGTACACACACACATACACATATATATACATATGCATATATATGGAATTCTAAACATGATGATCTGGAAAAGAATGGTTTATACAAAAGGTTCAGGTAGATATGGGGTTTTTAGGGCCGGTTGTGCTGTAATTTCACAAAGCTGCAGAGAAATGAAGACAGATTCGAGCTCAAGGAGAGACACCCACATTCTGTGGCCTCAGCTCCAAGCTCTGAACAGGATGATAAGAGTTTCTTTCACACCACATGCTGAATAGCTGTTCTGCATTCCTACCAGTCTGCAAGCTATGGCCCCTCCTTTGAAACCGCCTGTCCTCTGGGGCGGGTTGTAAAACCTACCCAGGCTCTTCCACTCCACTCCAGCCAAGTTTGCTAGATACAGACCTTAACTTTTGAACTGAAGAAAATGCCTTTGCCTTATGCGAATCAGGGGCATGCTGTTAATCAACTGAGTTAAAACACTATGGTTTTATGCAAAGAGGAGGAGGAGGGACGAGGGAATAGCCAGCCCACACATCCATCACCCTTTTAGAAGTGGGCGGAGTTTAAAGTTTCCCCAACTTCCAAGCTCCCACTTGACAGGCAATATTTCTGTGTAACTTTCAGCCCCACAAAACAGATGGTCCTTTGCCCGTCTCGAGCCCCGAGAGAGCCCAAAACAAAGCTCCTGGCCACTCCATGCCTCATAGGATCCATAGGTGGTTAATTTCACGAGGCTGTCAGACCAGGGCAGTTAGCAAAGAATGGAAGCTTAACTTATTCCAGAAGTTTTTCCTGCTACAGGAAAGTCCAGGGGACTGGAGCACAAAGGCCTGGGAAAGTTTCACTGCGTTATTTTTCAACAACGTCTTCCGCCATCTGACAAATCATCATCCTAAGCCCCAGGTGTCCTGGGAAGGAGAATTGAGGCACACGTGTTCGTAAACACGGCAGAAAGGCGACTGAGCAGTCCCAAACACAACCTGGGAAGTTCCTTAAGGAGACCCCCCTGGTGGAAAAGAGCCTCTGGGTTAGGGACCCACTCATTGATCACTGAGTGTCCAAGGGCAAGGTGATGGCCCAGACATCGTGCCAAATGGGGGGTGCGCCACGGCAGCAAGCGAGAGCCCTCCTTCCCAGCTGGGAGGGAGAGAGGAAGGAGAGGGGGGACCGATCCGGGAGTCTGAAGACGGCGGCCCACTCACCCTCACTGCCGTACTGTTTGCCATTGTTCGCGCCCATCCTGTCGCCGTCATGCCCGCCGTCTCCCCGGACACTGCATAGCTGGGGCGCACCTCCTGCGCCTTCGGTCAGAGGAAAGCCTGTCCGACGGGACCGTTAGCCGCACATGCCCCTTCGCTCCGGGGCCGATCTGCGGCCGCGGGCGGCTCCTGTCCTCCGGTGGGAGGGGGCGCTGGGTCCCCTCCTGGCACCCCGATCGCGGCGGACCCGGCCGAGACAGCCTCCTCCCCTCCTAGAATCCGCGCTCGGGGCCGGCGGGAGCAGCGTCGCGGAGAGCCCGCGCCCCGGGGCCGCCCAGAGGCTCGCCGCGCCGCCGCCGCGGGGTCCCCATCCGCCCGCCCCGGTCCCCTGCGGTGCGCGCTGAGCCGCGCGGGCGCCTGACTCCCCCGCGCCGCCGCCTCCTTCGGCGACCCGCTTGCCCGCGGCTTCCCGGGGGAGGGCGCGGTGGCCACTTGTTGCGGGAGCCCCGAGTGAGCGGAGACGGGCGGCCCGGCGCGGCTCGCCTGCGGGCCGGACTTTTGTTAGCGCCAGGCGCCTCCTCTCGCCGCCCAGCGTCAATCACAGCTGGAGCCCCGGGGAGGAAGGCCGGCCCGAGATGCGCGGCCTTTTAAAGGGGCAGCGCGCCTTTTCGCGGCTCGGGCTCGGGGCCCCAGCCTTGGCGCGGGATGTGTGCGCCTCCCGAGAACCGATTGGAGCGACGGAACGTGCTGCTGGCTCGGGTTTACTATTGTTCTTTTATAGGCTTGGCCCCCAATTTCTAAGAGGGGTTTCCAGGCGTCGTTCTAAAAGCCCTAGGATTGTTTGCAAATATGGCCTATTTTAGGTGCGTGGGCATTTCAAATAAGCATGAATCGGTTTCTGATCCTGACACACCTCAGGGGTATACGTTGGCATTCTCCCGTGTCTCCCCAGGTTTGGTGACAGAAGCGAGAAATGGAGCAAAAGGTGGGAAAACTTGAGGCGAACTTAGCAGGAGTGGATCCCTGAACAGCCGAAGACATTACCCGCCCTGGAGAAGGAGGTTTCCTGGCTCAGAACTTTTAAGAGCTTCTGAGCCAGGAAGTGTATTTTCTCCTCCTCCTATACTTTTTTTTTTTTTCTCTTGTGACTGGTGTTATCTTTTGTTTAATATCTTAGAACCTCTTTTGGAGATTTATAGGGCACGGGCAGACCGTTAAAATGGTTCTTTGGTGTTCTGTCCATTAAACAGAAAAAAAGGGAATTCTTAATGTTTTATTCCCTTTCCATGTAAATACCAAGAATTTTATAACGTTACGTCTTAGTAAAGACGGTTTTCATTGCGCACATTTCTTTGTAGGGAGCCAAGCACATCACAAGTTTCTATTTACAGGTTTTGGATGGTCTGAATTAAACATGCATAATAATGCAATCACATACGGTACTTCAGTAGAAAATCAAGTTTTATATTTATAAATTTTGTAAGAGACTTGCAATCACATGCAGAAATGTTAGTGATTTGACTTCCTATAAACTTTATATGGGCAATTTCCTTTCATTTGCTGCAATTGTCTTTCTTAAAGGCAAGATAAAATATGATTCAAAATTTTAAAATTTAGATTTATTATGTGAAAGGTATCACATATTGGAAAAAATAACAAATAAGGATAGGATAAATTATTTTTTATTTTGTTGATGGCATTTCTATTGTCCTAGTCCAAAACATTATGACTCTATTTTAATTCGCTTTGAGACATCTAGTTTCTAGCACTCCCTGGGCAATAAGTTTTGCTTCCCAAATTGGGTGGTAGACTCTAAATAAGATAAGGGTATCAAAAATTTGGAATGCTTCACTTAGATATATTCCATGCTGGTATAATTATATCAAAATGGATTCTGCTATCATGTGTAACTAAAAAGAACCAGTACATTTTAAAAATGGGATAGTAAATTGGTTTTCAGAGATTCTACCTCAAAAACCTGATCTCTAATGGAGCTGACATGAACTTTATCTCCATGCAGAAGTAGATTGCCAGAGACCTGGGCCTTGTGATTTTCTGTCACCATTTAGAAAACTACCCTGGATAGCATCATTTTGGAGGCTTAGCTGAAGATAAACTTGCTGTGAAGTAGAATGAAACTCATCTGAATGTTTGATGGAGAGTTGACAACTTGCTTTTTTATAGACTATTATCTCCCTGATGTGCTCTTTTGAGGTGCCCAATCAGGAAACTGACAAGAGAAGAAACTGAAGTCGGATCTCAAAGAATTTAAATGACTAGAGTCACTCAGGATGTGATGTGATTCAGGTTCTCTCCCTCTCCCACCCCCTCCCCATGCTGGAATAGAACCCGAGGCAGGTGCTCTACCTCTGACCTATAGTCTCAGCCACAGTGTCTACTGACCTGGCTATTATTTATGTTTGAGTCGCTGTCCTCCCTTTTTGGGTGGGTCACCTTTCAGGATCTTTAATATTAAAGTAAAGCTAACAGTGAAACACAAATTGGAGTTACCAACAACCTTTATCTTCTTTGAAATTAAAGTCTGGTAAATTTTGTTCAAGGTTCTGTTGCCTGCGGCAATGGGAATAAGAATAACTCAGTTTATGAAACTTCAATTTAAAATAAAATAGAAAAGAAAAAGCACCTTACGTTTTAACTTCAATATGATTATAGAAATTGATATAAATGTATATTTGGCCCAGTCACTGTAAAAGTTTAGAAAAAAAACTGTTAAAAAATTAGAGACAAAAGCACTATTCCTGCTAAGAGTAAAGGTGCATTCATATGTGTATGTATTTCAATATTCAAAATTAAATCTATAAATATGTTATTTTATCCCAAAATTTTAATCCTATAACCCAACTTCCAAACCTAGTCTGCAAGCTTCTTGAGACAGGGGTAGTGTGTTTTTTCAGGATTGTGTCCCCAAAATTGAGTATAATTCCTAATCAAAGTAGTCGCTCACTCGGTACTTGCAGAATGAATGTTGAGCAAAGAGATGAAAATGATCTGAATGTTATTGCACATCCCCTGCCTCTGCTTTTGTGAAAAAGGGTCACAATTACTCTTAAATTTTTTTTAAGTAAACATTGTCATGGTTTGGATATGAGGTGTTCCCCCAAAAGTTCATGTGGTAAGCAGGAATGTTCAGAGGTGAACAGATCAGATTGTGAAAACTGTAAACTAATTAGGGGATTAATCCACCTGATGGACTAATAATCCGAATGGACTACTACTGAGTTGTAGCCATGGGTAGGGACAGCATGACTGGAGGAAGTCGGTCCCTGAGGATTACATTGCATCATTATCTCTTAGCTCCTTCTCTGCTTCCTTGTCACCAAGAGGTGAGCAGATTCTCTCCCTATGCTCTTCCACCATGATTCTCTGCCTCACCTCTGGCCCAGGTAAGGGAGTCAGCTGATCATGAACTGAAGCTCTGAAACCATGAGCCCAATATAAACTTTTCCTCCTCTAAGCTATCTTCATCAGGTTTTTGGTCACAGCAACATACTCTAAGTCAATAGAAAGGGAATAAAAACATATAGGTCAAGTATCCCTTTCCCAAAATACTTTGAGTGATAACTGTTTCAGAGTTTGGAATTTTAAAGATTTTGGAATGGAAGATTAGAAAACATCAGCAAAGAAATAGAAGGTAGGAAGAAGCAGCAAGTGGGAATTTTACCACTGAAAGATAATAGATTATGATAATAGCTTTCTTAGTTTCAATCTGATTTATAGGTGGATCTATTTAGCAATGAGGGATTTCAGAAAATATCCTAAAATTGCACATACCTAAAATTTTGAATCTGGAGTTATCAGAATAAGCAAAATTTACTTACAAGAGTAACTGATCAATGACTAAATCACCCATTTATTTTGCCATGTGAGAAACTGATGCAAAAAAAGAAAAACATCAAGGAAGAAAAAATCTGCATCTTCAATGATATCTACATTTTTATTTCTATTTCTCAGGGTCTACTTTAATAAATACGTCGACACTCTTATAGAAATGTGTTCTTTTCCAAGAGCACTTCTTTTTTAGAATATTGAATTAAAAAACTGACTTGATTTATACCATTAGGCCCACATTTTCTCTGGAGGTGGAGCCACTGGGCTTCAGGTTAATCCTCTGCACTTAGGACTGTTGATGGACATGCTGTCATGGCTGCATTAATGAGGCCCTAATCCCAGGGCCAGTCAGTGTGCCTCCTCTGTTCTTCTCGTCCCTGGCTACCAGCAGTGTAAAGGAGCACATCATTAACCACAGGCTTCCCTGGGAAAACAGTAGACAAAATAAACTCTCCCTTGAAATCCGAGGTGGGAAACAGGCAATGCTAGAATCCCTGATTTTAAAAAACAATAAGAAATTTTGTTTAACAATCATAACACAGTAATAATGCCATTAATAATGAAGTCCTCAATTTAGAATCTGGAACATTCTTTCATCAAGTGGGGGGGTGGAATTCTGTCCAATGAGTCTGTCTCAAGATCTTCATCTCTTGTTTGCTCCACTTGTATTCTCTTTTCAGTAACTGGATTAATGCTTTGAGCCCAAAATGAGACATATTTTTTATTACTGTAGATTACACGTTGTTTGGTGCTCAGTTTCCATTTGTTCTTCTTGCTTGCATTTTCGATCTGCTACATACTAAGGTCTGCCATCATCCCTGTTAAGTTTTTTACTAAGCTTAAAATGAAGCTTTGTGTTTGAAAGTTACAACAAGCCTAGGTGAAGATGGTGGTTGTACATTATTTCATTTAGAAAATATAAAAATTCATTTTGTTTTGAAGCTAGGTATTAACTGGAATAGCTATACATCCCTGAGAATGGGGCAGTTATGCCCTTCCCCTGACATTCCTTGTTATTTAATTCTTTAGAATCTTAATGATGTTTTTTTTTAATCCTGAGAGATAAACAGTAGACTTGTTAAGAAAAAAATGAAACTGTAACCAAAATTTTAAAATAAAGTAAAAAAAAAAAAACATAATAAGAAATATTAGCTTGTAAAAGGAGGAAAAATGGAACAAAGAGTTGTATAAGCAGAAGCCGTGCTTCTGCTCTTAGTTTTTTCACATTATTTTGAATATTTTCCCCTCTTGAGGATCCGGGATTGCCTTCAAAAGTCTGAATCACCTTGCTCTCTTTACTTATTTTATATGTCAGAATATGGTTAGATTTGCATAGTCTTTACTACAATTATGGTGGAAAACAGTAACTTCCAGTTCAAGAGTAGGCTTGAGTTTAAATGTGTGTATTACTAAAGGAAAAAAATATTGCTTTTTAATCATTATAAATTTATCCTCAAAATACAAAATCAGAGTCTCAGCAAAGCAAATATGTGTATCAGACAGATAGTGAGGGTATAAATGGTTATTATAACTACCGAACACTGAGTATATTGTAATTCAACAATTATATGAACTATTTTATGGCACACACCACTCGCTGGCTCACACAACATACATTCTTCTTTACCTTCCCCTTGCCTTTCCTTCCTTTTACCTCAGAAGTTAAGGACCTCCTATTATTACAGTGACAAAACAACATGGTATTGGCACCAAAACAGACACAACAACCACTGGTTCAGAATAGACGACACAGAGACAAACCAACGTAAATATAGTTACCTCATACTAGACAAAGGTGCCTAAAACATACGGGAGAAAAGGTAGCCTTTTAAACAAATGGCTCTGGGGAAACTGGAAATCTATATGTAAAAGAATGGAACCTGACCCTTATCTCTCACTCTACACAAAACTCAACTCAAAGTGGATCAAAGACCTAGGAATTCGACCAGAACCCCTGCGACTTCTAGAAGGAAATGTGGGCCCAATGCTCTAACACATTGGCACAGGAACCAACTTCTTTAACCAGATTTCTAAAATACAAGAAATGAAACAAAAAAATCACTAGGTGGTATGCCATCAAATTAAAAAGCTTCTGTACAGCAAAGGAAACACTTAGGAACATGAAGAGGGAGCCTACAGAATGGGAGAAGGTCTTTGCCATCTGCTCATCGGATAGGACATCGAAGTCCAGAATATATAAAGAACTCAAAAAACTTAACACCAAAAGAAATCCCAAATAACCTACAAAATAAATGGGCAAAAGAAGTAAACAGACACTTCTCAAATGAGGAAATACAAATTGCCCACAAATTTGTTAAAACGTTTTCAATACCTCTAAATATCAGGGAAATGAACATCAAAACTACATTGATATTTCATCTCACTTCATCCAGAATGGCAGTTATCAAGAATACAAATAATAATAAGTGTTAGTGAGGAAGCAGGTAAAAATGTACACTCATATATTGTTGGTGGGACTGCAAATTAGTGCAACCACTCTGGAAAGCAGTAAGGAGATTCTTCAAAAAACTAGGAGTGGAACCAACACGTGACTCAGTTATCTCACTCCTTGGTATGTATCCAAAAGATGTAAAATCAGGATACTATAGGGATACAGCCATATTAATGTTTATAGCAGCACAACTCACAATAACCAAGTATGGAACCAACCTAGTTGTCCTGCAGCAGATGAATGGATAAATAAAATGTGGTTTATATACACAATGGAATATTGCTCAGCCGTAAAGAAGAATGAAATTATTGCATTTGTGGGTAAATGGATGGAACTGGGAACTATCATGATGAAAGCACCCAGAAAACTGCTCCAGATGCAGGAACTCACACAAGAGATTTTAGTAAGCAAACAGAGTGCCTGCCCTTAAGGGCAAGAAAAAGAGAAAGCACTATAGCAGGGCAACCATCCTTAAGTACTGGAAACCCACAGGCTAATTGGACCAATGACTAAGGAGGAAGTTAACAATCTAGATTGAAAAATAGTGTGTGTGGAAGGGACAGAATCAGGGGAGAGATGGCTACAGGCTTTTTCCTTTCATTCCCCATTTTTTGTTTTTATAAGAAGATCCCTTTGGGGCATGTGGATGAAGATCCATCTTCAATGATTGTTTCCTGCTGGACATGGGCTTAGAACTGATTCAGGGGAGGGATATGTCATTGCAGTAGGCAGGGGTAGGGGACTGGATAGTTCCCCTAGGGAGTGCACTTGTTGCCAGGCTCTGATTCATTCTTTATAAAGTCCTGAGAGTCCTGTAATATAGCTGGACAGATCTATTGGTAAAATATTCCAATGGTTAGGAAAATGGCAGACAGGGTGAACGGCAGGGGAGGCAAGAATGTAGCTGGCAGTCCAGTCCTAGTGGTTCAGTGTGGTTGTATGGTGCTTCAGTGTTCTGGTCCTCGGCCTCTAGAATGTGGTTTATATGAGAAGGAAGAGGGGCAGGAAGGGGCAATAACCCTGGGGGAAGGATGGGACAATGATACATCAGCTCAAAAGGGGAAATATTGGCAGGTTTCACTGGGAAAGAACAAAGATGCAGAAGAGCAAGAGGCAGGAGTTTAACCCAATCAAGGTGAAGTTCTAAAGAAAGTTTGATTAAGACATTTTTAAGAGTTCGGTTTATTAATTCTACTTTACCAGATGATTTTGGGTGAAAGGGAATGTGGAAATGCCAAGGGACTCCAAGAGCCTAGGCAAGTTGTTGAGAACTTGAGAGATAAATTCAGGCCCATTATCTGACTGGAAGGAGGCAGGCACTCCAAAGCGAGGAATGATTTCATGAAGGATGAAGGTGGAGACAGTTAGTGTCCTTTTGTTTGGAAGTGGGGATGATTTCAACCCATCCTAGGAAGGTGTCTACCATGACCAAAAAGTGTTTAGATTTTCTTACTGTGGGCATATGAGTGAAATCAAGTTGCCAGTCTACCCCTGGAATGGTACCATGGTCCTAGTGAATCAGAAAATTAAGGGGTCTGACAACTGTAGGATTGGTTCGTAGGCAAACTTCACATGTGGAGGAGAGTTTTTCCAGAAATGAGATGTCAGAGGAGGATAACTGCAAATGAGTCTTAACAAATTGTGAAAGCGAAGAAAGAAAGTTTGGGGTGAAATAAATGGTGGAGGTATGAAAGTATCTCCCTGTTGGGAGGTGGTGGAGGTAAGGGATCATGGAGAGTCATAACGGGGGCTGGTGTGCATGATAGGGCTGCTCTTCTAGCCTCCTCATCTGCCTTGTTGTTGCCTGAAGAGATGAATGACTGGTCTGTCTGATGAGCTCGGCAACGTACACGGCCTATGGTTGCTCGGAGGCGAAGAACCTCAAGGAGGTTTAGGATGTAGGTAGAGTTGGGGATGGAGTTCCCTTTTGTGGTAAGAAGGCCCCTCTCTTTTCAAGTAGCAGCATGGGAAAGGAGAATGTGAAAAGCACATTTGGAGTCAGTGTAGATTGTGAGGGATTCTCCCTTTGTGAGGATGAATGTGCAGGTGAAGGCAGTTAGTTCCACCTGTTGGTTGTTGGTATTGTAGGGTAGTGGTCCTGACTCTACGACCTTTTCCAGGGAGACAGTGGCATATCCAACTCATCGAATCCCTTCATGGAGAAAAGAGCTCTCTCAGTGAACCATATGAAAGTAGGGTTGTGTAAGGTCCCCTCCTCAACATTGGAGGGGCAGGGAAGTAGCTATGGGTTGCTGAAGCATGTATGTTGGAAGGTGAGGGTAAGAGGGTGGCTGGATTTAAAGAAGGGCATGCCCTAAAGGAAATGGAAGAGTCCTCAATAAGAGCAGTTTGCAAAGTTAACACCCGACAGGGCGGTAGAGTTTGCAGACTCTTATAAGTAAGAAACTCGGACAGATGATGAGTGAGAGCCCCAAAGGAAATTTTTTTGTTTTGTTTTCTGGGTTAAGACAAATGCCAATACCCTAAGACATGGTGCCCAGCCTCTTATGGTGGAATCTTGCATTTTGATAGGTATGCCACTAGGCCAAAAGTAGGACTGAATATGTGTCCTAACACCCTCAGAGTGAACCCATTTTTCTCAGAGACAAACAGGTAGAATGGTCTGGTGATGTCCAGGAGGTGTAGGGCTGGGACTTGAAGAAGGGCTTTCCTTAGAGTCTGGAAAGGGGCTTCCACCGGGTTGAGAAGAGGTTCAGTGGGCATGCCCTTTGAAGCCTCATCCAAGGGGGCCACCAGGATGGAAAAATTTGGGATCCAGGATCATAAATATCCTGCTAGCCCTAGAAAGGAAAGTATTACTTTCTTGGTGGGTGGAGTGGGCATGTTCCGCAACAATGCTTTTCTCTTACAGTGATGGCCTTAAATCCAGGTGAGAGGCTAACTCCTAAGTAAATATCCTGCAGTTGGGAAAGCTGTACCTTTGCTGGAGAGACCCTATACCCTCTGTCAGCCAGAAAATTTAGAAGCTTAATAGTGTCCCCTTGGGCGTCCTCGAGAGGGACTACATAGAAGATCATCAACATACTGTGAGAGGAAGAAACGAAAGTAAGAGAGGCAAGATCATGAGACAGTGGCCAAAGAGGTGAGGGCTGTCCCGACATCCCTGTGGGAGAACTGTCCAGGTCAGCTGAGAAGAAACGTGAGTGAGAGGCTCAGCCCAGGTGAAGGCAGAGATCATGAAAGTCAGGATGAAGAGGGACAGGGAAAAAGGCGTCCTTCAAATCCAACAGAGAAGTATGTGTGGAGGAGGGAATAGAGGAAAGCAAAGTGAGGGATTGGGCACAGTGGGGAGGATGGGGACAACTGCTGAGTTGATGATGTAGAGATCTTGCACCAAATGGTAGGATCCATTAGGTTTTTTAACCGCCAGGATGGGAGTGTTAGAAGGTGAGTTGGCAGGGCTCAGGAAGCCTTTCTGCCTCAAATCCTGGATGACTGGTTGAAGACCTAAAAGGCTCTTTTGGGGAAGGGGATGTTGGACCTGGGCTGGGTAGGATGTTGGGTCTTTTAGGCAAATGAGTACAGGTGAGCATGTGGCTAAAGAGGGTGTGAGGGTGTCCCAGACCTTGGGGTCAACAAGGGAGGGAAGAAGGGGATATGAAATCTCAGGTTGGGTTGTATGTTCCTGCAAGGTCATGAGGAGAGGAATAGCAGAGGAGTCTTGGTGGAGGCGCATGGTAAGTGAGAGGAAACAGAGGCACTCAATTTAGTTAGGGTGTCCCTTCCCAGGAGGGAAATAGGACACAAAGGAATTATAAAAAAAAGAATGAATGAAGCAAATTTGTCCAATATGGCAACTTATTGGAGGGGTTTGTTGGGGGTGGTATGGTTTTCCCTCTACCCAACAATAGAGGATTTGGGGAAGTGGGTCCCCAAAACTCCCACATCACTGAAAGGTTGCTACAGTATCTATAAGGAAAGGGAGCTGCCTGCCTGTCACCATAAGGGTCACCCAGGGCTCCTGAGCGGTGATGGTTGTCAGGTGTAGAAAAAAATAAATCATGAGTAGCTGTTGTCCCTCCAGAGGGACCTCATGACTTCTGTGAGGAGACTCAGAAAGGTGGATGGGTTTTCAGCTTTGTCCTGTATTACTTCCTAAAGTTTATCATAATTAATAGGTTTAATGGCAGTCTTTCAAAGGCCTGCAAGGACGCAAGTTTGGAACTCGTCCCGCAGCAGATACCCAATCCCCATGTTATAGTCCCATTGGGGGTCTCCATCCGGTACTGCTTCAGCCCCAGTGGGATGGGTCGGGTTGATTGGTGAACCTCATCTGCATAAATGCTCACCTGTTCCCAGACTCTCCAGCACTCCTCAGGGGTCAAGGTATTAGACATGATTATATAAATGTCATGCCAGGTAAGATCATAAGACTGAGTAAGATAAGAAACTGAAATTCCTTGATAAAGTTCACAGAGTTGGAAGCGAAGGGGTCTAGATGCTTCTCTATCTTGGAAAGATTGGAAAGCGAAAAAGGAACATGGACTCTGATCACTCCCTCCACACCAGCCACCTCCTGTAGGGGCGCTAGAACATTCTTTTGAGACTGCACAAGTGGAGGGCTAGGCAGGCTGGAGGGGGAGGGAGCAGAAACAAAGCAGGGCGAAGGAGATGGAGGAGCGGGGGCCAGAGGGGCCTCTGCCACAGTAGACCGGCATGGAGGTGGTTCAATAGCCAGGTAGAAGTTAGAGAAGAAGGAGGGATTGGGAGGTGGAGAAGAAGCCAAAGGAGGTGTTTGGGCTTGCAGGAAGAGCAAAACTCATGTCTAGTGCACAAGAAAGAGACAGCTTGGAGATAAAGAATTTCTTTCCACTTGCCCACTCACTCACAAAAGTTGTGTAAGTCCCTCAAAACATTAGTATCCAAAGTGCCATTAATCAGCCTTCTAGATTGATTATCCAAGGAAACTGTGACAAAATATCATTACACAAGCAAATAAGTTTTGGTGGCTCTAGCTCAGGGATCAGGTGAAGAGATTTAAGACTTTCTAGTAGACACCCCAGGGGTGAATCTGTCAGGATGGAGGACCCAGATCCCATAGTGGAGACTGATACAGCCAAGTCAGTGTCCAAGGTGTCCCGAGGTCACAGAATAATTTGCTGGAGATAAGAAGGCAGCACAGTGATGGGAGGCATCACCCCTGTCGTGTGTGCTGGGTAAAAGCTGAGAGGGCTGAGGACCTGGTGCCAGGATTTTCAAGAGGGAAAGTGAAGAGGAACCTCAACTCAGAGAGAGAATCTCCACCACAAAGATCAGGGACACGCCCACCAGATAAGGTCAACTCAGGGGGCCAGCCATACCTATAAAAGTGGTGACTGGAGGAACCCCACTCCTCAACTGCCTCAAAGGTGCCAGATGATCAACGGTCATGCTTCAGGTCAGCGGAGGAGTGGTTTTTTTTGGGTTTTGTTTTTTTTTGTTGTTAACTTTATTTATTTATTTATTTTTATTGTAAACAAATGGGATACATGTTGTTTCTCTGTACGTGGAGTAAAGGCGTACCATTTGTGTAATCATAAATTTACATAGGTTAATGTTGTTTGATTCATTCTGTTATTTTTCCTCCCCCCCACCCCCCAACACTCTTTTCCCTCTATACAGTACTTCCTTCCTCCATTCTTGCCCCCCTCCCTAACCCTAACTCTAACCCTAACACTAACCCCTCCCACCCCCCATTATGTGTCATCATCCACTTATCAGTGAGATCATTCGTCCTTTGGTTTTTTGAGATTGGCTTATCTCACTTAGCATGATATTCTCCAATTTCATCCATTTGCCTGCAAATGCCATAATTTTATCATTCTTTATGGCAGAGTAATATTCCATTGTATATATATACCACAGTTTCTTTATCCACTCATCAATTGAAGGGCATCTAGGTTGGTTCCACAATCTGGCTATTGTGAATTGAGCAGCTATGAACATTGATGTGGCTGTATCTCTGTAGTATGCTGATTTTAAGTCCTTTGGGTATAGGCCAAGGAGTGGGATAGCTGGGTCAAATGGTGGGTCCATTCCAAGTTTTCTAAGGAATCCCCATACTGCTTTCCAGAGTGGCTGCACTAATTTGCAGCCCCACCAGCAATGTATGAGTGTACCTTTCTCCCCACAACCTTGCCAACACCTGTTGTTGCTTGTATTCTTGATAATCGCCATTCTAATTGGGGTGAGATGGAATCTTAGGGTGGTTTTGATTTGCATTTCTCTTATTACTAGAGATGTTGAACATTTTTCCATATGTTTGTTGATTGCTTGTACATCTTCTTCTGTGAAGTGTCTGTTCATTTCCTTAGCCCATTTGTTGATTGGATTATTTGCATTCTTGGTGTAGAGTTTTTTGATTCTGGAGATTAGTGCTCTATCTGAAGTATGAGTTGCAAAGATGTTCACCCACTCTGTAGGCTCTCTCTTCGCATTGCTGATAGTTTCCTTTGCTGAGAGAAAGCTTTTTAGTTTGAATCTATCCCAGTTATTGATTCTTGCTTTTATTTTTTGTTCTATGGAAGTTCTGTTGAGGAAGTCTGGTCCTAAGCCAACATGTTGAAGATCTGGACCTACTTTTTCTTCTATAATCTGCAGGGTCTCTGGTCTGATTCCGAGGTCCTTAATCCATTTTGAGTTTAGTTTCGTGCACGGTGAGAGATATGGGTTTAGTTTCATTCTGTTGCGTATGGATTTCCAATTTTCCCAGCACCATTTGTTGAGGAGGCTATCTTTTCTCCATTGCATATTTTTGGCCCCTTTGTCTAGTATGAGAAAATTGTATTTATTTGGGTTTGTGTCCATGTCCTCTATTCTGTACCATTGATCTACCTGTCTATTTTGGTACCAATACCATGCTGTTTTTGTTACTATTGCTTTGTAGTAGAGTTGAAGATCTGGTATGGTGATACCCCCTGCTTCGCTCTTTCTGCTAAGGATTGCTTTAGCTATTCATGGTTTCTTATTCTTCCAGATGAATTTCATAATTGCTTGCTCTATTTCTGTAAGGAACGTCATTGGGATTTTAATTGGAATTGCATTGAATCTGTATAGCACTTTAGGTAGTATGGCCATTTTGACAATATTAATTCTGCCTATCCATGAACATGGGAGATCTTTCCATCTTCTAAGGTTTTCTTTAATTTCTTTCTTTAGTGTTGTATAGTTCTCATTGTAGAGGTCTTTCACCTCTTTTGTGAGATTGATTCCCAAGTATTTTATTTTTTTCGAGGCTATTGTGAATGGGGTAGTTTTCCTAATTATTCTTTCCAAAGATTCATCACTTATGTATAAAAATGCATTGGATTTATGAGCATTGATCTTGTAACCTGCTACTTTACTGAATTCATTTATGAGTTCTAAGAGTTTTCTGGTGGAATTTCTAGGTTTCTCTAAATATATAATCATATCATCAGTGAACAGGGATAGTTTGAGTTCTTGTTTTCCAATTCGTATCCCTTTAATTTCTTTGGTTTGTCTAATTGCTCTGGCTAGAGTCTCAAGAACGATGTTTAATAGAAGTGGTGAAAGAGGGCATCCCTGCCTTGTTCCAGTTTTTAGGGGGAATGCTTTTAGTTTTTCACCATTTAGAATGATATTAGCCAGCAGAGGAGTGTTTAAGTCGACCTAGGAGAAAACTCACCCCTCTGAAGCCGGTGTCTGGATGTGGAGGAGAGCATCCAGGCGAATGGAAAATAAGAGCAGTGACCGCAGGTCTGGGGTGACAGATGGGAGTCCACCCACCTAAATGGTGGTAGAAGAGCCCTTCTGAGTCCCAGCACCAATGAAAGCACCCAGAAACCACTCTGCCGCAGGAACGCACACAAGAGATTTTAACAAGCAGAACAGAATGTCTGTTCTTAAGGGCCAGAGAAAGAGAAAGCGCACTAATAGCAGGAGAACCACTCTTAAGTAGGGGAAGCCCACGGGCTAATTGGACCAATGACTAATGAGGAAGCTAACATTCTAGATTGAAAAACAGTGTGTGGGGAGGGGGCAGAATCAGGGGAGAAATGGCTACAGTCTTGTTCGTTTCACATGCTAAGTGAACTAAATCAGGCCCATAAAGTCAAAGTTTGAATGCTTTCAATGATATGCACAAGTTGGTCCAAATTAAGAGAAAAACAAAAGAAGAAAAGGTGAGGGGTTGAATTCCAGCAAAATAGAAGGAAGATCAGTAGAACAGACAAAGGAACCTAGGAGGAGGAAGAGGCACAGCATAAGGAAAGAACAATGAGATGAAGCTGACCTAATTTCTTAAGTACATGTATGAACATTCCAAAGTGAATCTCACCATCGGGGGCATCCACAAGACACTAAAACAAAAAATTTCAAAAACCCTGTAAGTAAATAGCAGAAAAAGATCAGTAGAGAGAAGGAAACGGGAGGGGGTAGGGGAGGGAAAGGGGACGTCCTGGGGACTGAATTAGAGCAAATTGTATTCCACACTTTTATTATGTCAAAATGAATATTATTATGGTTTAGATATGAGGTGTCCCCCAGAAGTTAATGTATGAGAAAGTTTAAAGGTGAAATGCTTGGGTTATGAGAGCCTTAACCTATCAGCGAATCAATCCCCTGATGGGGATTAATTGGGTGGTAACTGTAGGCAGGCGAGTATGAATGAAGGAGGTGGGTGGCTGGGAGCATGTCCTTGGGGCTTATACTTTTTCCGTGGTGAGGACAGTAGTCTCTTGTGCTTCCTGTCCTCACATCCTGAGCTGCTTTCCTCCCCTACAACCTTCACCATGATGTTCTGCATCACCTCAGGCTCAGAGCAATGGAGCTGGCCACCAATGGACTGAGACCTTTGAGACTGTGAGCCCCCAAATAACATTTCCTCCTATACCTGTTCTTGTCAGGTCTTTGGGTCGGAGCAGTGAAATAGATGACTAAAACATCTATGTATAACTAAAAAGAACTAAGAAGAAAAAGGACTATTATACGTACATAAGGGGAAATAAAGAACCTAAATAAATAAGGAAAAATGTTAAATTTTTGTTTTCTCATTGCAATTACTAGATATAAATGATGTATAACAGTGTCCTAGTCAGAGAAATGTGAGAGAAATTCATTAGGAGAGCCTAAAATAGATTTTGCTTTTGAAATTCAGAGAGAGCTCTACTACAATTTATTCCCTCTTTCTAACCTTCAACAATGTTTCTTGAACTGTAGTAACCATCTTGTGAACTTAGGGAAAAGACAAGAGCATTGTAAGGATTACGATATAGATTCCTAAAGGCTAAGGCCACTAAAATACTACTAGCAATCTGTGTCTTCAAACTCCTGATAATGGAGTCATAAAAATTATTTTTATGGTTCACATAGTTGACTTCTCCATTACTTAGAGCTAATTGCATTCTTAATATGTAAATAGCTTTTTAATTTAAGATGGAAAATACAGATAATAGGATAATATTTCCATTTATAATGGATAATTTCAAAATACATGGATACTTAACTGTTAAATTTTAAGTTATGTAGAAAATATACTTAAACAAAACTATCCATTTTCTTCAATAACCCTGGCCCCTTAAAATATCACTCTCTTCACTTTCCATCACACCTAAATATTCTAATGCATATATGAAAAATACACATTTATACCAAGGAAGTATTTTCAATGTCTTTATCAAGACTGTTTAAAGCCAATATTTTATGTCACATAGGAAAATTATAAAATAACATAAGGAATGAAACAACACATTTTCTTTCTCAACTATGGATAATATAAAACTTTCCTGGAATTCAGTGTAACTTTCTTGAAAAAAAGTTTTAACAGAGTTTATTATTTGTTTGAAGAGGAAATGTGTGCATTTGTTTTCTGGAAACAATGAATTAATTTCCTGACACAAGCAGTTTTCACAAGTCACCTTTCTCTGACAAACCCAGTGGACTTTGCAGTGTTGGATGAGGGACTACCATTTCTAACTGTTAGTGAGCATCTAGGGCTTAATTGGAAAAGACTTCATGACTTGTGCTTTGTGGTCTTGAGGCTTATGAAAACTAGGATATAAGTAATGATTCTCAGAACTGGTAACTGCAGCTCAGCTACCCAAAGGCCCAGACGGTCTCACACACACATCAGGATCAATGCATCTGTTTAACACCACTCTAAGCCCCAAGAAGCAGCCATAGTGAGGCAGACACTGCTCTCGTAGAAATGGAATCATCATGAGAAGAAGCAGAAAATAAACATGTTCACATATAAACATAGGGTTTCAGAGTACAAACAATGCTATGTAGAAAAATAAAGCAAGATGATGATATATAGGAGGTGGTTTTTGCGACAGTGGTTGCTTTAGTTGGAGAAACCAGAGAATGTGCTTCTGTTGATGTAGCATTTGTGTTGAAACTTGAATAATGACAAGGATGTAGCCCATAGAGATTTGAGAGAAAGAATACTCAAGATAGAATACAAAGTCCCTAAGACTAGAATGGGCTCAGCATATTCCAAAGTCAGAAAGGACATTAATGTATCAGTCAAATGTACCAGCCAGTTATTGCTATGATAATGTCATGTATAAGTTGTCCCCAAACTCAGAGGTTCAAAACAAGTAATTGTATACCTAATATATCTGGCTTTCAGGCCTGCAGGTCAGTTTGGGCCACTGTAATTTGAGCTAGTTGGGTGGGCTAGACATGGCGTCAGAATTTAAATATGGTTCAGGATCCCCCCAAGTCCTTCTGAGATGCAGGCTAAAGCGGTTGAGGTTCCCTAGAGCATGTGTTCCTCATGACAGCTCTCAGGACCAAGAGAGGTCACACCAAACCTTGAAAACACGTTTGAAATCTCTACAAACACCACAAACAAAAGAAAGAAAGTCACATGGTCAAGTCCAAATCCAGTGGAGAAAGATGCTCAGTCCACCTTCGTGCATTGCAAGGTTACATGACAAAAGCGGGGGTGGGAAGAATTAAGAAAATTACTCTACTGTAGCCAGCATGGTTGGAATGCTGTAAATAAAAGGATGTTTCATAGGTTTGTAGAGAAGGATCAAAGACCAGATCATATTGGGTTTATGAGCATGATCATCATTCTGAATTTATTTTAATTATAATACAAAGCAGGGAGATTTTAGTACAAATGTGATTGATCTGATTGATATTTTTAACTATCACATGCTAAGCCTGTGTGAGGAGACTGACAGACTCTCAGCAGCTCAAGGACATGCTCAAATGCCTCTTTCCCAGGATAGGTGAGTGAAATTTGACTTTGATAAGTTCAAAAGTAATTTTAAAAAGAAAAAAATGGCCATATTCAAAGTGCATTTTGGAGGTAGAGTCAACAGACTCCCTGATTGTAATTTATGAAAAAAAAAAGAAGAAAATTAAAGATGATATCCAGGTTTTTGCTTGAGCAAGAGGGGAGAGAGTGTTTGGGAAGATGCAGGAGAAACACTTTAGGGATTTTGGCATCCAGAAATCTGTATTGCACACGTCGAACTTGAGACTGAATCAGACACAGAAGAAGAGATGGCCACCATCAGCGGACCTAATGAGTCTGCTATCAGGAGAGAGAACATCACTGCACACAGGGAGTTGGGAATCATCAGCATAAGCTAAGTGTTAATGCCGTGGATCCAGATGAGGGGGTTAGGAAGAAGATGTAGGTACTGTAGAAAGCTAAGGATAGACCCTGACATATGTCAACACGTAGCTATAAGTGATTGGCAGAGGAGATTGGGAAGTGGATATCAAGGTGGAAGGAAAATACAGGAAAGTTTGGTGTTAGGAGAGAGAAGGTAAGAATGCTTCAGGAAGGAGGAAGTAGACCAACATGACCAAACCTGTTCACATGCAACGAGCAGACCCTGGGTTTGGCAGAGGTGTTCCTGGTGAGCTGTCCGGGAAGCCATCTTAAGCCATTTCAGTGGAGTAGCATGGGAGAGACTGGGGAGTGTTGAGGGGAAAGAGAAGAGTTCTTTTTGTTTGGTTTGGATGAAGGATGGATTCTATCAGGTGACTCTTGTATGTTGGTGGGAGTATATTATAAGACAGAAAATCCTTTTGTAGAGGAGAGGAAATGGAATCTAAAGCCTAGGAGAAGGAACTGGCTCTGAGCGGAAGGTGTGCTCCCTCCAAAGACAGGGAGGGTAGGCTCTGGAGTCGGAGGCAGGCAAGCTGGCGGAGCCAGGGCAAGAAGGCCGGTGGTGTTCTTCTACCTCCCTCCCTCAGCCAGCACCTACTGGGAACGCTGTGCCATGCCCAGGCTCGAGCTAGGCAGTCAGGCATGTGGCCAGAAGAGCACACTAGTCATCTCTGCCCCAAGTTGTCACTGTCCCACCCAACCCAGACAGGCTGACTATATGCTGGCCAAGCAAGAAAGACTGGCAGAAAGCACTGCAGCGGGGTGGCTTCCCAGGGCTCAGCTGGTACAGAGCAGCTTTACAAAATCCTATAGAAGCCCTGGCCAACTGCTCAGCCAGGGGGAGAGCAAAACATCGCAATTACAGTTAATTGTGAACCTCCTTGGCTGTTCCACGATCTTCAGCTTCGTTTGTGCCCTGCCATCCAAGCTTGGGGTCATGTTCTTTCTGGCTCTCTCAACAACTGGTGGAAATAGATACAGAAAAATTGTTTGCATTAGCATCACGATTTTCTCCTTCAGAGTAAGACAGGCATTCTCCTGTCTGCCAGGAGCATGGGCTGCTGACACTCACAACAGCATCCTTCTTGGAATTTCGACAAGAACAAGAGGGCTGCCTTACCCATCGTTCTACACCGCCCTGGGGGCAACCCCAATCTAATGAAGGTTTACAAAGGCTCTGACTCTTGCCTTGATTAGCGACATCTCTGAGTCGGAGTTTGTCCACTGTAACACTGCAGTCATTCGGGGCTGGATAATTCTTTGTTAGGAGGGGTTGTCCTGTGCACTGAGGGTATTTAGCAGCATCTCTGGCCTTCACCATGAAACATTAGCAGAAACTGCTCCTCAGTTATGTCTCCAGACCTTTCCAAATGTCCCCCAGGGAATAAAATCACCCCAAGTTGAGCTCCACTGCTCTCAACATCTCCCATTTGCACAGCTCCTAGAATTAACTGAAGTCTCTCTCCCAAATTAATTTTAGCTCAACTTCTCTCTCTATCCAGTCTTGCTTTCCTAATTCTCTTGCAGGTCTTGTTCCTAAGAGCACCCTCAAACAAACTGCACACAAATCTCCATTTCTTGATTCTCTTTCTGAGAATTCAACCTTGTCAGTGATCCTAAGAAGCCATTCCTGCAAGGGTTTAAGCTGGATCTCCCACTGACAGTCTGAGAGTCCTTTCACTGATGGATTACTGATACACCATCACATACTGTCTTAATAAAATCGTCCAAAAAATTCACAAGTGGTGAATTGGCATTGTACAGCTGAAAGCAAATGTACTGATTTTTGCAATAGCTCAGGTTGTTTGGGAAGCTAGAGGAAATAGTAATTACAAGGTCCATGAAATCAAGTGGTTGGTACAAGATGGCACCCACTTAAGATAAATGTGACTGGGAAAAAAGCACATGCACCTTGATTGTGCCCACTGATCCACTCAGGTCCTTGTTGTTGCCTGGGCATCTATGCCATGTCCCCAGCTCACTTCCTCTATACCACAACTCTGTTGGGTTTTTTCCCTGCCTCAAAATATAGAAGTGTAATAATGATCACCCTCTGACAAGCCCATTCCAGTTCTCTTAGCAACTTTGCATTGTTCCAAATGGCTCTTCTGTTCTCTCTCACTCTTCTCCTCAGAAAGGTTAAAGACTTAAATTATCATTAAAATCCCCTTTCACTCCTGTGCCCTGCTTTTGTGACACTGCACTTAATTGGCCAGAACACAAGCAAGAAAACCAATTCTCTCTCTACTTAAAGATGGCACAGGACTGAATGCAACTGGGAACAATGCAAAAGCACCCTCGCTGTGTCCACCGATGTACTTGGACCCTTGTTAGCTGGCCACCCACGCCATGTCCCCAGTCACTTACTTCCTCACCCTCCTGGATGACTGCTCAGAGCTTTTCCTCTCTCTTCTACCCACAGTTCCCTCCAACCCTCAATCTCAGCTGAAGGCTTTACTTGTTTACTTACTCTTCCAAGAAAACAAAAGCAAGTAGAAGAGAACTTTCCAGACTCACACCACCACTCAGTCACGTGCATCTTTGCCTCTTACTCTTTCCATGCTATTGAGGCCAACCCTTACGGTCGTGCACTATATAATAGTTACTTTCACCTGCATGGCCCCAACCCAAATCCCTTCTTTCCTCTTCGTTACCAATTGTAGTAGACGTGGCAAGGACCTGTCCATATTCCTGGCAGTTGTTGCTTTAACGTATTCTAGCTCATGCTCATTTGCAGCTGCCCGTATCTTTTCCCAGTCTTCCCCCAAAATAGGAAGGCCACTTGCCCCTCATTTTTGCAGGCCGCAAGTGCCTGAGTCTTGACACTTCTCTACCCTCACAGCCCTCAGCCAGGAACAGATGGGAAGTAGTGTATAAATGCCCTTGCTCCCTTGTCTTTGGGTGGACAATGCTGAAGCGTGTGTGCCCATAAGCATCGATGCTGGGAGCTGGCTTGATAAGGCACATTTCCCTCTTCCCCATCCCACCTGCCCTTGTTGTTTCCTACATCTACCATGTTGGGTACTTTGCATTCAAATCCTTGTGTCAGGAATTGTTTCTGGTCTTTAACTATGCTCTATAACTTTCTGTCCATCCCATGATCCCACTAAATAAGTTGCATATGTTACTGTTCTCTGTTTCTCTCCTCCCATTCTTTCTTCTCCATCTCCCTCTTCCTAGCCAGGTTCTACTGTTCCACTAAAGCTCTCTTTAAGAGTCCTCAGTGCTCAGGATGGGGAGTCTCAGTCTCCTTCTTCCTCACCCTTCCAGCTCCATCCAGCTCAGTGAATCTGCTCCTTTTTTGAAAAATAATTCTTCCCTTGGAGTCCAGATACACACTCTCCTTATTTCCCAACTTTCCTAAGCGCTCATTCTCTGTCTCCTTTGTGCATTCATCCTCGTCTCTTCACCTTTAAGCTTTAGAGTGAATGGTCCAAGGATTAGTCCTTGGCTTTCTCCTTATTTATCTGTGTTCCTTCCCTTAGCGATCTCACCTGGTATCATGGCTTTAAATACCATCTTACAAATGGTTATTTCTAAGTCTATATCTCCAACACAGGTCTCTCCATTGAATCATTGATCAGTATATCTTACTGACTCTGGCATTCCCACTTGGAATATAAATAGAAATATACAAACTCGCCTATCTTAAAACAAATTTGTTTCTCTGTTGTATTGTCAGTAAACCGCATCTCCAACTTCATATTCGCTTGGGTCAAAAATCTTGGTGTCATCACACAGTCTGTCAGAATATTATGCTACTCCTACCTACAGGAATAATAGACTACAGACTATTAATATTTCCACCTCCACTATCTGGTTCAAACCACCACCTTTTACACTAGGACTGGTTTCTCTTCTCTGACTTTTGGGACTTGTTTTTCAGCATGTATTCCCTCAAAATGGCAGCCAGAATGATCCTTTAAAGAGGTCAGCTATGTGACTCCATTGTCCATGGTCTTCCTATCTTATTCAGAAAACAACCAAAACCCTGATAATCAGCACATATGTTTATCAGTCCTTTCTAACACATTCCTGTTTCCTGCTTTGAGTTCAGCTACCAATGCAATTGCTTTTCTTCTTATTCTAACTCTGGTTTACCTCAAAGGAAGATCTGCATTCTCAGGAACAAACAACCAAATTGTAGAGTGGTTTTATTTATTGTGCCACCTGTCACACCTTCCTTCCTATGGACCTGCAAACTCCAGGGGCAGAAGACCTCATGGAGCTTTGCCACATTGCCAAATTTGAAAGGAGTAAGAAATTTCTCAGGAGGCTCTTACACAGTAAAGTGTTTTGGGTTCCAAAGAGTTGGATATTACTGCCTCAATTAACCAGTCTTTCAAAAATGTATTCCCAGGGCACTTAGCTAAGTCATACAGCCCAATTACTTGTGCATCCTTGGACTTCTCTTTGTCAATTACCAAATCAGTTAGTAAGCATGGATGTGACAATTTACAAAGCCAGGCATTGAAATTCATAGTGTAATTATGTTTATCTTTGGCCTCTCTGTAGACACTCCTAATCTTTGGCAGTTTGCCTGCATGAATTCTTTGGTTAAGTATTTTTGATAACATATACAAGGCAAGTTGGATTGAGGAGCTCTTAATGTCTTCAAGTGCTCACAGTTCCAAAGAGTGAGTGCGGCCACTGTTTTTAAACTGCAAAAGCATTCCCATTTTCACATCAGTCCTGTTCCCACCCGTCCCACCAACGTTTGTTGCTATCTTTTAATATACAATATACTAAACATTTGCTTTTTGTAAACAAAACTTTAAAGCTCCAATAAATGTTCCAGTGCAGTTTGGCTCCAATGTAGCAGTGGGTTTTCCAAATCAGCAAGACTGTGAAGTCAAAGCAGTCACTCGAACTAAACACCTTGTTAAACAGGATTCTACTTGCATTTTCTTTGAGAAATTAGTGTTTTATTGAAACACAATTTTCTATAAAAGTAAAGTGATTTTATTCTATGTCCTCTTATTTTCTTCTTATGAACCAATGACATGAAAAAACAAGGACACAGTATTTCAGAATTATTTGAGCATAAAGAAGAGATTCTTTATGGTATTATAATGAAAGACTCACTTCTGTGGGATCCATTTTTCCTCTATTAATACATTTAGATTAGTAAGCAATATGGATAAAACCAAGGAACCCCTCCCTCTCTTCCCCTGGCCTCACTCCTACCTCCTAAATACATGCAAGTCTTCATGCCTTTTTTTACTTGAAGAATTTCTACTTATCTACCAAGAAACCATGCCACCATTTTCTTCATGTTGGAAGCATTGGTTTTCTCCCTTCACCCAGTTCCTACCTAGGCACTTATTTTTCTGTTCCCGCTATCATATCTATACCTTACTACTTATCAGTTCCATTGTTGGTTACATATATTTCTTCTAGACTGAGATTCTCAAGGGCAAAAACCAGTTTTGTTCTTTGATAGTCAGTGAAGTATATTCAGTATGCAATAAGTGAGTAAATGAAGTAAATTTTGCTGCCTAGTGAATAGCAAAGCCAATAGAACGAACAAAAGATAAAACATATCTAAATAGGGGAGGTACACTAAACAATCAGCTTTGGGGTGAAGGGAAAATGCTATATTAGTTCTATCTTTTCCAAGATGTGAATATCTGTTACCCTGAAGATACAAAGACTGGTGGCCAAACCGTAGAATGCCAACACTGTGGCATCCTCCTGAGATGTCTCTATCTCATAATGACCCAACTTTCACCTAGACGAGTGGAAGGAACTGAGACTGCAGGTCAACAGAGAATGTATGTGGAATTGTTTCTCTTTTTCTCAGTAAGTCAAGTCCTACAAAGACACTGTCAGCATTTGAAGGGAGGGAAAAGGAAGTGGCAAGGTGGAATTGAAGCAAGCTCATGGTTGAAGAGCTCTGTGATTGGTCCTGGAAGAAGAGAGGCAATTGCAGTCCAAGAGGACAGGAGATGGGCTTACACATGGAAATCAAGGTGCTGACTTGGCCACCAACACTGACTATAATGTGGTGCTGACTCCCAACCTAAGAATTAGAGCCCGTCTGTGACCCCAGGGGAGTGGCTAGAGGAGATATCAAGATAGTTGGACCAGAACAGGGGATCCAGGCTACATTAGAAGGTGTATTGCTCTGTTGGACTCAAAGAGAGGAGAGATAGCGGAATAAATGGAACCACACTTTTCAAAGGGTGTTTTCCAGACCGGGATCCAGTAAGGGTCTCAGTGTAGAAAAGTCCTCAGTCCAAGAAGAACAGGACTCAATGCCTAACACTGTCCCTGCTTGGTACATGACTTGAGTTTCTTAAAGTAAGTTTTCATTATCAAGGGATTAAAATAAAAAGCACAGCATATATCTAATCCCAACATCAACACAGATTCTCTACCCGAACAAGGAGGATCTACCTTGCTTGAACATTTGCCCTCAGGAAACTCAAATCAGCCTGTCTTCTCTCTAAGGTGACTCTTTTGACTCCTCATGGGACCCTTGGCCCTCAGCTTCTGAACCATTTCCTTTCTGAACTCACTGATGCAGTCTGCCAAAATAATCTTAAAGTGATTGGTAGTTAAAATCCACCTTGCTTTTTATCTCAACAAAATCCTTTCAAGCATTTCTCCAAGTGCATCCCAGGGGATGTTAACAGGTGTCTGAGTGGAGAAATGGGGTTCTCTGTGGTAAAATATTGCTTGAGCATTGGGTTCTACAGGGTTTTACTCCGCAGAGGTTCTCGGTGTCCTGGTACACAATGTCATTCTCCAAGTGTCTTCCTTCTCCCACTCCTCAACACTGTCCTTGCCTTGTGTTTGTTTCCACCAAGTGGCAATTGTGGCCATACATGTCATCTGGAAGGTCAAAGACCTCACTTATTTGGTTGATCGGAAATTTATTTAAGAACAACCACCTAAACTTACCATCCACCAGCAAATTACAACCAATCTCAGCATAATGCCTAATGCTGAAGAAGAAGGGGACATTTTTCTCCCCACAAAATATTAGAAAATGGCCAAGACTTAACTTACTAAACCAAAGTTCTTTCAAATCCTTTTATTCTTTGACCCCTGGTTTGCTTCCTGTCAGTCAAGCTGAGAATCTGGAGTGTCTGGTTTTTCAGTCAGAGCTCTTCTACCATGAGCTTGCTTCAATTCCACCTTGCTGCTTCCTTTTCCTTTGAATGCTCATTAATTCTCTTAATTTCCCCGAGACCTTCTCTCCTTTACAACTTGCAGGTCTTGAGAAGAATGTGGAACCACTCACAGATCTACTTTACTAGCTCATTTTTCATGACACTACTGTTAGGATAAACTGAGAAACATAACGATTAGCCTTTGAAGTAATTCAAGAGTTTATCTTTTTAATCATTTCCTTTCTGAAAAGAGGAAAATTGATGCTCATAGAAGCTAGAAACTTACCCAAGAATCCTTAGCTATAAACTACTTTGAAAATCACCACACCAGATAATGCCTTTGAAGGAAATAAATGTATAATATCTAAACCTTGAGGAAAAATGTTGATTTACATTTATTTTGTAATGTAAATTTTTTTCTGAACAGGAAATGAAATCCTAATAACTAATTTAAAGAGGTACCACCTAATACTATCTATACAAAATGTTCTCTGCCAAAAATCATCTTCAGAATTAAAAGTTAATTTTACATTCAAGTGTATTTTTAAAAAAAATGGTTTTCTAACTAGGGGCATAGGAGGATAATGCTAAGCCCCATAAAAAATGGTTAAAACTTACCAAAAAAAGTGAAGTTACCACCAAGAATGATTGAAATCTGAAGTGCATAATTCTTAAGAGCACATTGAATAGGTATAAGCACCACAGTCTGGCTTCATCAGCTGAAGGAATAGGAGGTGGGTGCTACCATCTCCCAAATAGCTCCCAGATTTGGAAGTTTCTCTCTGTTCCATCCATTCCTTTGAATCACATACACAAAAAGCTGTGGATTACTGAGTCCAGAATGCCACCATTTTTATCCCCCTCTTCTTACTCATAAGTTATTTTGTATTCCCTTCTTCCTAAGCTTTTTCTGATTTTGAGTTCCTTGAGGCCAGAATCAACAATCTCACTTACCACCTACAAGAAGTCTGCAATTGCTTATTGAAGGAATAAGAATGAATCATGGCTAAAGCCATCACAGTATAGTTCTTCCATGTGAGAGACATGATACAGCCATTAAAAATAGCACTTCCAAAGCGATGTGTGTGGCTGGAGGAGATCAACACATCTCTGATTTTAAAAAAGAAAATCCAGTAAGTGTAGCAGATAGCAGATTCAAGTTAAAAGAAATAAAACTCCTGGTAATGATGACAGACCCTCAAGATGGCGATGACGTGGCTCAAGTACAGTCACTCCCTCATGGCTCCACGTGTTGGTTAACAGAACCATCACAAGCCATCTGTAGTAGGATGAGCTCCTAGAAGTGTGCTTTAATACTCTGTTTACATTCACTATTTAGTAAATTGCCTGTTTCTCATCTACTGTGGGTGTCCAGTCATTCTCACACTCCCCTTGTCTTATGGAGTCTGAAATGTTAAAAAACAAAACAAAACAAACAAAAAAATTGTAATGATACAGAACAGGCTGAGGTGAACCTCAAACAATTGTTTCATCCAAGGTTCTAGTGCCTGCAATAGACAAAACAGTTTGGCATCAGCCCTATATCAGTCCATTTCTCATTACTCTAGCAAAATACTGGAGGTAGGCTTGCTTTATAAAGTGAGGAGGTTTCCAAGGTTCACAGTTTGGAAGATGGTTGTTCAAGATCCAGCAGTCCCAGTGGTTTGGTTTCTGGAGAGGCCCTGATGGTGGATGGTGTCATTATGGGAGGAAGGTATCATATCTCAAAACAAGAAGCCAAAGACTGAATTAGAGGCTGGACTTGCTCTCATGACAACTCACTCTCAGGAGACTCAGAAAGTCCCACAAAAGCACATTAATCCCTCCTGAGGTAAGGCTCCCAAGGATGCAAGGACCTCCCACCAAGCCCCACCACTTAGAGGTCCCATCATCTCTCACAGAGGCACATGGGGAACAAACCTCCAGGACACTAAATCTTGAGGGACAAACTACTTCCAAATCAGACTGAGAGAGGCCTTTTGGAATATAGTCTTGATGCTAGTATTCTTGCTCAGGGGAGCTGCTCATTACATAAGACCATTTAAAACCCACCTAAAATTAGATCTTAAGAGTTAAAAAGAGAAGAAGAAAAGTGTTTACTATTAAACACTAAATACTACTTCCACTTCTCCAGTCTCTCAATGGAGAGCCCAATATCATATATTAAAAAGGAAACAATTCTGAATTAGATACTAATTTTATAATTATCTCCACATTCTTTCTGAGACAAGTGGGAAGAATCCAGTGATTGAACACTTTAATATGACTTTCTCCTTTTTTCTTTTATGAATGTAGCAAAAACACCAAGTGTGGGCCAGTACCGTGAACAACAGCAGTCCTTGGAAGGAATAGCACAATGTGATTCTAGAGTGTCCTAGACTTGAAGGAAGAGAACCTTCTGATATTGTCCTTCCTCTTTGTCTAGTTCTCACTCTAATTTGCTGATCGAGGCATGCTTTAGTCAGCTTTTCTATGGCTGTAACTAAAGGACCAACCAGAACAACTGTAGAGGACGAAAAATTCATTTGAGGGCTCCTGAATTCAGAGGTCTCAATCCATAAACAGCCAGCTTTATTCTTCAGGGCTCCAGATGGGGCAGAACAACATGGCAGAAGAGAATGGCAGAGGGAGGCAGCTTACATGATCAGGAAGCAGAGAGAGAGACAAACTTTACACTCTCCAGATCAAAATATTTACCCCATACCCACACCCCCAGTGAACCACTTCCTCCAGCCACACCTCACCTGCCTCCAGTTACCACTCAGTGCATCCCATGAGGGATTAATTCACTGATTAGGTTAAGGCTCTGATTCAATCATTTCTCCTCCAAACTTTCTTGCACTGTCTCACGCATGAGCTTTTGGGGAATACCTCACATCCAAACCATAACAGGGCATTACTTTGGTTGTTTTTAAGATTTCTTTGGTTGTTTATAAGATTGCTTTGGCCCCTATTGAAGAATAGGAATTAGGAATTTTTGCTTCAGGAAAACACATTGTAAATACCCACAGTGGAGAATTGTCATCTTTTCCCTGAGAATGGCTTGGTAGAGTTCAGTGCATATGGACTCTCACAATTAATTAATGACATCTAGATTCACGCTTTCCTGGCCATCTCTCTTCAATGCTGCGTTGGATACCTCTGTTAGTGGCTGATCCACTTAGACTAGCAGGCCAGCCAAAAGCACATTCAGCTAACTGTAAAATTCCTCTTAGGAAGATGGGCTAGGTGTATAGCTCAGAGGTATTTGCTTTGCACCTGATCCCCAGCACTTGGGGGGTGGGAGCAAAGGAATAAGAAATTGTGATTTTTTTTTAGAACTAAAATGAGAGTTTGATTTATTATCATTTTGTTTTGAAATGATTTCTACTCTCAAGTAGTCTTAATTTTAGGGGTGTTGATCTTTATTCTCTTCGGATGGGCAGTTAGTTCTTTTTGTTATCATAAAGCCACACTGACTTTTACACCTCTTCCTTGAGTCTATGGCCTTTCAATTAAATGGTCTGTTTCTGAAAAAATCATGACAAATTCAACTTCTGACTTTGAAGTCCTTCCCTTTTATCGTCAATGCCAAATTATAGCAGATAACTGTACCTACTCAGGCTCCAATTGTATTACATAAATGTCCACATTACTACACATCCGTCATGGCATATTATTACTGTAATAATATTCATCTTGTCAGCTTTTAGGCATGGTGAAAGGGAATGTAATACAAAAGAGTGCCTGACATGTTAATCATTAATAAATCTGAAAAAACATGCTTGATCAAGGTCATCTTTTTCCTTTGTGTAATTCTCTTTTTTTTAATGTCAGCGAGTTCTTCTGAATTCATGATTGTCTCTCTGAAAGCCCTAAATAACAAGTGTTGATTTCAAAGTAGGCACTTGCCAATATTTTGTTATTTATAGTAAATCCCTGGTTGGCATTTACATTGATAATCAATCTTTATTTGTTGTTTAAACCATTCAAAGTTCCTCTGGTAGATATGATTTCATTGAGGAGAAGATACTGCATGCAAATAAGCATACTTTGGTTACAGAAAGCAGCTGTCAGAACAAATTTATATACCAACAGCAGAGAAGAAATTAATCTCACAGTGGCTTCAATTCAAATTGGTATGATATTCCAGTAATAAATTCCCTGCCCAGATGGAATCATTTTCTTTATCATAAATATTTTAAAACACTTGATCTGTATTAAAGTTGTTCAGGACTGAAACTAATTTTAGATATTTTAAATATTTTAAATGAGCCCCAAACAGAAAAAAAGCGTCTGGGTTTTATGGAATCCATTTTTTAAAAGATAGATTCAAATTTTGCAGGAGTTTTTCCTATCATATAAACTAACCAAAAGAAAAGCTCATCCAATGCTAATTTTGTCTGGCTCTGAGCACCAAAAGAAAGTACATCTCGTCTGTATTAATTGTATCGTTCTCATAGGTTTTTTTTTTTTTTTTTTTTTTTTTTGGGTGCTGGGGATTGAACCCAGGGCCTTGTGCTTACAAGGCAAGCATTCTACCGACTGAGCTATCTCCCCAGCCCCTCTCATAGGTTTTAAGGATACTAGTCATTGATTATACTAGTGAAAGAAACTCTAAAAATAACTATTACTCTTTTCTTTCATTTGAGGGCTGATTAGAATTGTACTTTCAAAAGGTCTGTCTTTTTAAAAATAGTTTCTTCATAATGTTAAAGGATTCCTTTGTTGTCAGAAATTTCTACTGTCACCTACAGAAAACATCTCACCTGCCCCCCCACTTTAATGATCTCAGTATGTCAGGATCACGACCTTAAGGAGAGCAGACACCAGCTTCATCCGACCAATGGGAGAAGCCAATTACAGAACTGAAGCTCATCATTTGGGAGTTGGCAACTTGCAGGAGGTAAAAGTCAGTACCCGCTGGCTTGCATCGACCATCAAGATGGTGTACAGTGAGGGGGGCTGTCTTCAGGATTGCCAAAAGTCCAAATCCCATGTGCTTTTACAGATTAACATCAGTCCTTAAATTGTATCTGGAAGTGAGCTGGAAAGCAGCCTGGTGTAGTCAGTGTAAGTATTACATAACCAAACAGGCAATCCAGAAATCAATAAGAGTTTTTAGGCACTAGCAGATGTTTTGGACTATCTGGAAAAGTAATCAATTCCATGCATACACCAGGGAAAGCGCTCTAATGGTACCAATGTGTGAGTCTGTCCTTATTTGGTGGTCTGTGGACCAATTCTTCCTCGGGGCTTGATCCTTACACCTGAGATCCTGGAAGGCAGGGCCCACTTCTCTAAGCACGGAGCACACTACTGGGCACACAGTGCTTCCTCAGTAGGTGCGATGATTGATCTCTAGAGCAGCGGATGGGGTGGGGCGATTTCAGCAGCACGAATGTGCGCAAGTGGTCCTCACTCTTCAGAGCCTCCTGGAACTCGGATCCCTGAGGTAGATGGAACTACACTGTCAACTTTTTTGAGTTCTTCATATATCCTGGAGATTAGTGCTCTATCTGAGGTGCATGTGGAAAAGATTTTCTCCCAATCTTTTTTTTTCTAGATATAAACTTTAATCATTTTCCAAACAAGGAAGTTACAGTAAGTCCAAGAACTTCAAGAGTAGTTAAAATTTATCACGATCAGTGATGATCTGATTTGCATATATTCTTATTAAAATACTGTTAATGTGATTGACTCCCAGGTAGAAGACAGATACATACATCATGTGATAGCTGCCTTCAGAAGAGATGATCAGTTACATTTGTTCAGTTCTTTCAATTTTGAAGGGAGGCACAAAATTAAGTGATACTAATAAAATCTCCAATTAAACTTCAGATAAATATCCATTATTTAAGAACTCATGTTCTTTTGTGCATATACCAGACCAGTTTCTTTGTTGAAAGTAAATCTGATCTTTGGATACATAGTCCAATTTCAACTTAAAGAGTGACAATTCTTGACAAGATCTGTTCATCAGGTAATCATTAGAGTTTCTGACTTTCAAGAAAAATGTGTCTTCTCTTATTCCATTTCAAATTAATAGGACTTTTAGATTGATGTACCTGAGAGGGAAAAAAATGGGATACATGTGACCAGTTTATTTCCAATTTATTTTAACATTGTGAGCAAGAGAAGCTTTTTAATTTAGTTTTCAAGAGAAGAATCACCCACAAAATTCTTTAGTGGAGTGTAGAGCTGAGTTTTCTCCAGTGAACTCTACCAAGCATGTCACTTCCCAGTGGAGTCAATAGCCCACCTTCTTTCCCCTAATATTTCCCTGTATTTATCATCTCTCTTTGAATGTACTACAGAAGAAGAGAAGAGTTTGGTGAAAGCAGGGTCCTGGAGCTGGGAAAGAGGAAGTCAACATCCCACTGAATCCTTTGGATTGATTTTAAGCCCAATGAAGTAACCAAAATTCCCATTTGGTAGAGATTTTGTAAGACGAGTTCTCAGGGGCAGCTGTAGGAACCCAGGCCATGAGCCTTGGAGCAGCCTTACGGAAGAGACCCCTATCTCTGTGTGTGCACAGAACCATCTGCTCTTGAAGAATGAGATGCTTTGGGGTGAATGCAGAAGTGACACACCAGCCACGGTCATTGATTTCCTCGTACGAGGTGGTGCAGCTTCTTTGGAAGTCTTAGAATTGACAGCACAGGCGGATCAGTGGGAGCAGAGTAACCTCAGAGAGATGTGACGAGTACAGCCCGGCGACTGGAGCTCACAGAGATCCTGGGAGGCAACACTCTGGTCGCTTCTAGAAATCCCTGAAAGCACTTGTGGAATAGGTTCAACGGAGTGGGGAAATCACAGTTTTTATTACATGGGTATATGCATTTAACCTGCTCATACCTTTGACCTAAAAAGCATGAGGAGTGTTACTTTCTTCCTATTAAAAAAATTGTTCATTATTTAAAATTTGCAAAAGTGTGCATATGTGTGCGTGTGTACATAGTCAGTTCTTATTATTTTCATATTCTGTATTTGCAAACTTCCCTTCTGGCTAAAATTTATTCCTAACCTCAAAATCATGGTGTTTTCTTGGTTGTTCACAAACATGTAAAGAGCAACAAAACATTTGAGTGTCTTGATGTGCCCGTTCCCAGATGACATGCCGCCTTTTTGTTTCAGCCTTCGTGATGTGAACAGTTCTCCTTTCTGTGGTCTATTTAGTGCTGTTGTTTGCATGACTGTGCCTTTTATTGGTGATTTTCCTGTTTAAAATGGCCGCAAAGTGCTGATGTACGCGCAGGTTCCTCTGGCTGTGATATGCTCACCAAGGAAAGAGTTTGAGGTAAGGTTTGCTCAGGCATGGATTACAGTGCTGTAGTTCATGAGTTCAATATTAAATGAGTTAACAGTATTTATTAAATATGATGTCTCCAAATGTGAACATACGTAAAACGAGGCTATGCATTGCTTCGTTGGAAGAAATGTGACAATAGGACCACAGAAAGTTGACTCTATGTCCTTTAGGAGCAAGTTTCCACAGTTTTTTAAATTCATTTTTATTGTAAACAAAAGGGATACATTTTGTTTCTCTGTTTGAACATGAAGTAGAGGCATACCATTTGTGTAATCATACATTTACCTAGGGTAATAGTTTTTGATTCATTCTGTTATTTTTTTTCTCCCACCCACCCTTCCCACCCTTCCTATCCCTCTATACAGTCCCTCCTTCCTCCATTCTTGTCCCCTTCCCACCCCCTATATATGTCATCATTCACTTATGGGTGAGATCCTTTGTCCTTTGGTTTTTTGAGATTGGCTTATCTCACTTAGCATGATATTCTCCAGCTGCATCCATTTGCCTGCAAATGCCATAATTTTATTATTCTTTATGGCTGAGTAATATTCCATGGTATATATATACCACAGTTTCTTTATCCATTCATCCATTTTCTCCCATTCTGTAGGCTCTCTCTTCATGTTATTGATTGTTTCTTTTGCTGAGATGAAACTTTATAATTTGAATCCATCTCATTTATTGATTCTTGATTTTACTTCTTGCCCTTTAGGAGTCTTGTTAAGAAAGTCAGGTCCTCAGTCGACATGATGAAGATTTGAGCCTACTTTTTCTTCTATTAGGTGCAGGGTCTCTGTTCTAGTTCCTAAGTCTTTGATCCACTTTGAGTTGTTTTTTATGCAGGGTGAGATAGAGATTTAATTTCATTGTGCTATGTATGGATTTCCAGTTTTCCCAGCACCATTTGTTGAAAAGACTATCTTTTCTCCAATGTATGTTTTTGGCACCTTTGCCTAGTATGAGATAACTGTATTTATGTGGGTTTGTCTCTGTGTCTTCTATTCTGTTCCATTAGTTCCATCTTTCTTGCAAACAAGAATTCCAAAATCTCCAGCTGGCAACCCAAAGTATAGACATATCCCTTGTAAATATTTTAGTCATCACCCCAACTCTGACCCCCTTAACTGTGGGGTCATGTTTCATGACACCTAATGAATGCCAGAACTGAAGGTGGTATCCAACTCTACATAATTTTATATATATATAAAATTTAATTTTCTTTATATTTTTTCTTTATATATAATCTATAATTGTGTATATTATATATATATATACACAAATTTCATGTCCTTTTTGTCTTAACTCAGCCCAGTGATTATAACTTATGACTTGAGTTACAACACAGCAAAACTAGAACAAATTTCATTTTCTTTCTGTACAATTTCAATGACAGAAGTTTCATATTACCATAGATCTTAGTAACTTCAGTTGTATATTTTTTCTCTTATTAAGTTGAGCAGTGTCCCCTTTTCATTTCAAGGGAGTGCTTTACTAGTTCTCTTTGCCATATCTGACTTGCCAGCATCACTACTCTTGAACTTTGGAGCCACCATGAAATAAAACAAGTATTATTTACATACAAGCATTGTAATGCTAGCAGGTAAGATAACCAAGACAGCCACTAAGTGACAAAAAGGTGGGTAGTGCATACTGCATGGATACATTGGACAAAAGGATGATTCATATCCTGGGGGTGGAGGACAGGGCAGTACATCATGAAATTCCATCATGGCTACTCAGAGTGGCATGCAATTTAAAACTTAAGCATTATTTTTTAAAATTTTTTATTTTATTTTATTTTTTTATTGTAAACAAATGGGATACATGTTGTTTCTCTGTTTGTACGTGGAGTAAAGGCCTACCATTTGTGTAATCATAAATTTACATAGGGTAATGTTGTTTGATTCATTCTGTTATTTTTTCCCTGCCCCCCACCCCCCCACCCCTTTTTTCCCTCTATACAGTCCTTCCTTCCTCCATTCTTGCCTCCCTCCCTAACCCTAACCCTAACCCTAACACTAACCCCTCCCACCCCCCCCATTATGTGTCATCATCCACTTATCAGCGAGATCATTCGTCCTTTGGTTTTTTTTTTTGAGATTGGCTTATCTCACTTAGCATGATATTCTCCAATTTCATCCATTTGCCTGCAAATGCCATAATTTTATCATTCTTTATGGCAGAGTAATATTCCATTGTATATATATACCACAGTTTCTTTATCCACTCATCAATTGAAGGGCATCTAGGTTGGTTCCACAATCTGGCTATTGTGAATTGAGCAGCTATGAACATTGATGTGGCTGTATCTCTGTAGTATGCTGATTTTAAGTCATTTGGGTATAGGCCAAGGAGTGGGACAGCTAAGCATTATTTTTTATTTTAATTTCTCTAATTGCTACAGATGTTGAACATTTTTTCAAATATTTGTTGATTGGTTGTATCTCTTCTTCTGTGAAGTGTCTGTTCAGTTCCTTAGGCCATTGATTGATTGGGTTATTTGTTTTATTTAGTGTTAACATTTTCCAATCCCTTATATATCTTAGAGATTAATGCTTTATCTGAGGTGCATGCGGTAAAGGATAGTAGAATGAAACAGACATTATTACCTCATGTACATATATGATTACATGACCAATATGACCCTACAATATGTGCAATCAGAAAAATGAGAATTATACTCCATTTATGTATGATTTATCAAAATGCATAAATACATTCTATTGTCATGTATAACTAATTAGATTTTTTTTAATTTTAAAAAAGAATTATGTTTGGAATTTCCCATTTAACATTTTTCAGCACAGTTCATAGTGGGTAATTGAAACTATGGAAAGTAAAACTGTTGATGGAGAAGACTACACCATCTTAAGAATTCCCTCTTAATCTTAACTCTGAAGCCAAGGGAACATGTAGATATGGACATTTTTTGTCCACTATGACATTCAAATCTCTGAATTTGGAAAACATCTGGTGGGATCATTATCATTGCATGACACTTTGGTGAGTCAAATAGTCACTTTTCCTTTTCCAACCATTGGACAGCTCTTTCTACTAGAATACAACATGTCTGTCCATAGAAGAACATTATCAGAAGTCAAATGGTAGAGTTAGTTACAAATCTCAATTCAATTTAGAAATATAAGTCTCAAGATGAGACCCTTGATAAATCTCTACCGCACGCACGAACAAAGAGGTAATATGTAAATAGATTAAAACAATGAGAAAGGGGCAGGGATTTGCCAAATAACTTTTCCTTACCTTGAATTGAGAAGAACTAGACATTTTACTTTCTCATTCATTCTATGCTTAGCCCCATTCTCAGATTACAGGGTATTCATCTGTAAAATTGATGACTGGAAAATGAAGCCAATTTGGGCGAATTATATCAGATTCTTTAAAGATCTGAGTTACAGTTCTATGTTTTTCAGATCATGAACTATTAGGAAATGTATGCAATGTAGGATAAGCCTGCATACTGTAGAAACGACACTAGTCATATGTATTGATATTTAAATACTATCAGACATTGACTGTGTCTTTGACCAAGTTACTTTACTTTCATGTGATTTGGTTTCCTCATCTGGAAAACAAGGATCCATTCCATTCATCTAATACCTACCACAGAGCAATGTTTACCTGTCTGCCTTTTTGTACATGGCAAAGTTGTGTGAAGAAGAAAAGAGATTTGCAGGAAAGCCTTTAAAGACGTAGAAATCGCTGCACACACACACACACACACACACACACACACACACACACACATAATTGCTAATCTTATGGTAAATTATCTTCAAGTGAGAAAATGCCCAAATATGGATAGATCATATAGGAACCAAATTTGAAGTCTTCAAATGATGGCCTTAGAGATAAACACACAAACTTACAAAAATGTGTGAAATGTTCAGTCTTCAAATCCTACATTCAGATTTAAGTTTGTGTTGATTCTCCAATGCATGAGTATATGCTTTTATTTTTTGATAGTCTGTTGTATACCAGATAGGAGCTAGGTACTTTACGTGTATTCTTACAATAAATTTTAATTCTCTGCACAATCTTATTAGGTAAAGATTATTATTTTCAATTATAGATGAGGATTGTGAAGCACAGGGAAATTAAGAGTCACATCCCTAATAAGTAGTGGAGCTAGACTTTGAGCCCCCCCAACAGAGTACAAGCCCACAACACTGTGCTGAAAAGAGACAGTACTGGGTAGTACTATAATTTTAAGGTCAAAATGGGACCCTTGGATGAAAGCGCTTAGTTACTGGGAGGTCAGTAATTCATGCAAAGCTCTTCGTGCTTCATCCCTGTTCCCACTGTGCACCTGGAAGATGAGAAAGCAGCATTTTAATCCCATTTTTGCTCAGTAATCTGTATTGTTCATATAAATTCTATGAAGGAAAATCCTACTTTAAACTCACTACCAATTTCACCAAGAATACGAGTTTTCAAGGACTAACAGAATGGCAGATTGCAACCCAACAGTGAATATCTTAAAACTGCACAGTTAGGTTTGAAAAGAAGCCAAATTTATGAAAAAAATTGTTCACTTCAAAGGCTTAATGAAGGCAATTTGTCAAGAATTTCACACATCATTTGCCCACAACCTTTGAATGGAAGGTTTCCCAATTTACCTTTCCCCTTGTGAACTTCAGATCATATGCATTTTACTGATTCATTAATCATCATCTTCCCCAGAAACTGAAATATAAGAATACAATCTAAGGGACCTATGAAAATATAGTCAAGGCTTCTTTTTTCTGCATAATGTCTAAGAAATGTGTGTGGGAGAGTCTTTAAGCTCAGAGGGTGATCTAAGACCTGGAGTGAATTTGCCATATAGAAGATTAGAAAAACAATATGCCTTAAAGTGTCTAAATCTTAGACTTATAAAAATTCTGTAGAGATGGGGAAAGGAAAAGGAAGAGCAGAGAAACAGTTGTGGGCAAATGAAAATGACAACACAGTATAACAGGCAGAGCCTCCCCAGGACACTGATTCTCTAAATAACTAACAAGGAACTTTGCAAAGGGACCCACTTATCAAATAACTAACTTAAAACCATTACTGCTGATTGCTAGCATACTTTTGTAACCAAAATGCCTGAGGGATAAGTTGATGGAAAATAATTAATAAGACCAAGAACAAGGTTTACTGCATGTAACTGATACTATTTGTAAATCTGGGACTCATAAAGTGTTATACTGATTGAGGGAGGAGACACAGATGTTTCTGCTATTTTAGTAAAGAAAAAGTATAAGAATGCTCACCCAACAGGAAAGGGGATGTGAAGCATTTGGAACTACAATGCTTACCACAGAAACTATTTTTTAATGTAAGGTGCAATTTCACTATTGCTTACTGGGACATCCCACATATGAGACTCAGTTGTGGCATTGACATTGGCAAATAAAGTTGGTTTTATGAGATAAGGTGGAAAGTACAGGTTATGGTTCAGATTAGGTATCTCCAAAAGCTCATGTGTGAAACAATGCAAGAAAGTTTAGAGCTGAAATGTTTGGTTATGAGAATATTAACCTAATTAGTACATTAATTAATTCCCTAATGGGCATCAACTGAGTGGTGACTGTAGATAGATAGGGTGTGGCTGGAAGAGGTGAGTCACTGGGGCATGCCTTTGGGGAATAAATATGGTCCTGTTGAAGAGAACTCTTTCTTTCTGCTTCCTGGTGCCATGTTCCGAGCTGATTTTCTCTACCACACTCTTCCATCATGATGTCCTGCCTAACACCGGTTCCTGAGGAATGGAGTCAGCCATCGATGGATTGAACTCCCTGAAACTATTAGTCCCAAAATAAACTTTTCCTCCTCCAACAGTTCGTGTCAGGTCTTTCAGTCACAGTAGCAAAAAACATTGACTAAAACAGTGCAGCTGACTCAATGCATTAGGGCTCTCCAGAGAAACTGAACTGGTAAGCCATCTATCCATCATCCAGAGAATTACTGTGGGAACTGTCTCAAATGACTAAGGATACCAAGAAGTTCCACAATTTGCTAGAGAACAAGGAAATCTGGTGGAATCATGTAGTTCATGTCTAACTGATTGAATTAGTTCAAGGCCTGAAAATCAGGGAACCCAATGGTTGTATGTTGTAAAGTCCAAAGACCAGAGTACCAGGAACTCCAGTGTTCAAGGATAGGAGAAGATAGGTATCCTAGCTTGAGGAGATGCTGATAGATGATAGATAGATAAATAGATAGATAGATAGATAAATTTATTTTTTAGTTCCATTTAAACACTCAATGGATTAGATGATGGCTATCCTTAATGTTGAGAATGGATCCTTTTTCTGAGTTGGTTGACTCAAAAACTCATAGACATATCCAGAAATAACGTTTTATCAGTTATCAGGAGCATCTCTTAACCCAGTTAAACTGACACATAAAATTAACAGTCCTGCCCAGTTAGGCAGATAATCCAGCAAATAATTGTATATAAAGAAGAGAGAGAGAGAGAGAGAGAGAGAGAGAGAGAGAGAGAGAGAGAGAGAGAGAGAACGAGAGAGAGAGACAGACAGAGGAGAGAGAGAGATAGAGAGAGACAGAGACAGAGGAGAGAGAGAGAGAGAAACTAATAAAAGACTTTGAAAAATGATTTGGAAAAGTCACTAGTTTTTCACTAGAAAATAAATTATTGAGATAATTTTTACCAATCAATTCGTTTTCTCAGTATAAAGGAGAAGTGTGTTTGCTAAACTCTTTGGATGGTTACCATTTATAATAGAAGTCCTGTGATTCGGCTTGTGTTTGTGTGTGTGCCTCCATATACAAATGAATGTGAGTGATATTCAGAATAAAATGTTTGAGCTATACTTGTTACCTCCTTGATTTTAATTAATTTTACTAAGTAGTTGCTGAAATAATGAAAGTTCTTAATATAAAAATAATCTGGCAATGGGCATTGTTGCTATTTACATTTAGAGGACTGAGATCATGTACTGGTGTATACTGGCAGAGTGGTTCACACCCAGATGACCTGCTGCCTTGGAAGGGGGGATGGACCTGTCACTTGCTTCCAGTCAAGAGAATACAGCACGTGTGATGGGATTCTACTCCCATGATGAGATCATGACACACACACACACCATTGCACAGGTTCATCTGCCTGTGGGAGACTTTACCACATGGGAACTTTCATCTTCAAACTAGGGTGCTTCAGCAAAGACCAACCATTGGGTCAAATACGATACACAAAACAATTTTGAGAGAATAGAACAGAATAGGAGGACTCATGCTTCCATTTTTCCAACTTATATAAAAAAAAAAAAAACAGTAATGCAGATGGTCTGGTCCTGGCACAAGATAGACATGGAGAAGAAAGGAATAGAATTAAGATTTCAGAAATGAACCTCACATCTATGGTCAACTGATTTTCAGCAAGGATGCCAAGACCATCCAATTGGGAAAGAATCATTTTTTCAATAAGTGGTATTAGAACAACTGTATGGTCACAAGTAGAAGAAAAATCCTGGACCCTTACTTCATAAGATACACAGATAGTGATTCATAATGGAAGGGATTTAAGTGTAAGAGCTAAAACTACAAAATGCTTACAAGAAAATAGGGGGGAAAAAAGTCTTCAAAATCTTGGATCATGAAAAGACAACCCAATTAAAAAATAGGTGAAACATCTGAATAGACATCTTTTTAAAGGAAGATGCACAGATGATCAACAATCACGTGAAAAGATGCTTGTTGTCAGGGATATACAAATCAAGACCACAGTGAGATGCCGCCTTCCCCCGCTAGAATGTCTGCAATGAAAGTGACAGATAACGGGTATGGATGAGGATGCGGAGTCCTGGGAACATTCGTGTGCTTTGGGAAAGAGTCTGCAGCTGTTCTCAACAGCATTGTCCTATGAGGCAGCACTTACACTCCTAGGTGTATACTCAAAGGAAATGCTGGTGGGGTTGCAAGTTGGTGCAGCCACTCTGGAAAGCAGCATGGAGATTCCTCAGAAAACTTGGAATGGACCCACCTTTTGACCCAGTTATCCCACTCCTCAGTTTATACCCAAAGGGCATAAAATCAGCAAACTACAATAATATAGCCATATCAATGTTCATAGCAGCTCAATTAACAATAGCTAGATTATGGAACCAACCTAGATGCCCTTCAACAGATGAATGGATAAAGAAACTGTGGTATATATACACAATGGAATAGTACTTATCCATAAAGAAGAATAATATTATGGCATTTGTAGGTAAATGGATGGAATTGGAGAATATCATGCTAAGTGAAATAAGCCAATTTCATAAAACCAAAGGCTGAATGTTTTCCCTGATGAGTGGATGATGATACCTAATGGGGGTAAGGGCTGAGGGGTAAAAGAAGAATGGAGGAATTTTACATTACATAGAGGAAAATGAACAGGGAGGGAGTGGGGGTATGAAAGGTGGTGGAATGAGACAGACATCATTAACCTATGTTAATGGTGTGAATCTACATCATGTACAACCATAGAAACGAAAAGTTGTACCTCATTTGTGTATAATAACTCAAAATTCAGTGTGTAAAAATAATAAAAAAAAAAAAAGAAATGAAGATGTACACCCCCACAAACTGTTGGGCACAAATGTTCATAAGCAGAATTATTTATTATATAAAAGGTGGAAAGAACCTAAATGTCCATCAATTGACAAGTGGATGAACAAAACACAGTATGTCCATACAATGCACAATTATTCAGTCGTAAATAGTGAGGTGCTGACATCTGCAACATGGAAGAGCCCAGAACATATTGTACTGAGTGAAACCTAGACATAAAGGTACAAGCAGTGTATGATTCCATTCCTGTGAAATATCCAGAGCAGAAAAAAAATCTATGTAGAGATAAAGGGATTTGTGGTTGCTTAGGGTTGGAAGGAGGTTCCAGTGATACTGGAGAGCAAGAATCCAAGGTTTTAATGTTTCTTCGTGAGGTGATGGAAATGTTTCACAATTGCCTCGGGTGGTTTTCTATGTATATACTATGTATATACTAAGAACTGGGAAGCTGGATACTTTAAATGGGTGAACATATACTTTGTGAATGATAGCTCATTAAAGCTGTTTTTTAAATGTGATATAATAGAAAAAATATATATCTTTTTATATCAAAATTATACATATACCTTTTTATTCCATAATTATAAGTGAAGATAACCAGGACACAGCTGAGACATCAATCTGATCTGTTATCATACAGAAGTATCCCGAGCACGGGAAATTTGGGTTAGCCAAACAGTTGTAGTTTGACTTGACTTGTGGGTAATGATAACAGGTGGTGATCGATGATATGGGGTTTCTGTCAGAAAATTCCTCAAACCGGTTATGTAACTGGCAACCTGTTTTTAGGATACAAAGAGTGACATATTACCTGAGTTATATTTAGCTGACAGAGACACAGTCATCAAGATTTGAAATGGAGAGAAGACCTCTGGGTTATCTTGAGGAGCCAGGCTCTTGATTGATCAAGAGCCTCCTCCCATGTTGGTGTTCATTTCTCCCTCTCTCTCCCTTTTTCTCTCCATATAAATGTGTGTGTGTGTGTATATATATATGTTTGTCATTTTCATGACATACATAGATTGCATTGGCATTTACTTTTGTTTTTCCAGTCTTGGGGAAAAACAAGCAAATCTAAGACATTGGAGGGAGGAAGTAGAATGGTTCACATGGTGACGTACTTAAGGGAGAATTTCCTTATAAGCTTCTGAAATGGTGTCAAGAGAAGAACGCAATCAACACTGTGGGAGAAAATCTGGAAGGTTTTGAGTTCCATGGCCACCTCTGTTGGTTTGTGTCACGTCTGTTCATGAGGAGATGGCTCAGAACTGGTGTTCGCTGGTATAACTCCAGAGAGATCTCTTGTTCTCGTGGTCCCTCAGCATTGCATGGCTCAGCTTCACACAAACATCTTAAGATGAAGAGTCACTGGCTGCAAACAAGAACTTTGCAGAACCCTCCACCAAAGTCCCCAAACTGTAATCAAGTAGACAAGTTCCATGCCACAGACTGCTTTTTGGTAGCAGGCAGGTAGAGGGCCAGAGATGGAAAAGGAAGGATATTTAGAAAACCTAGGAGAGTTTGAAGGTATTTTTGTTGTTTTTGAGCATTTACATTATATTTTTAGGCACACTTAGAGTGTATACCAGCAGCGTCATGCTGAAGTTTGGAGGTATTCTAAATCTTTCAAAGAATTCGTTTTTCACTAGATTCATTTGAGCAAGTTGCTGTTCTGCATCTGACCCTCCGTCAGTAACAGGACTATCAAACATGTTCATGATAAAAAGTCCCTGAAACACCACTGCTGGCAAGCTGGGTCAGTGACAGGCCCTGACAGGATGTGACTGTAGGTACAGCATTACGGGCAGCACTTCTTTCATAGAGCACATAAAGCCTCAATGAAGTCCAATATGTTATAATTGGTATAAGATGCCGGCAATGAGATACCACCAGCTGTAGGAAGCGAATATTTCACTAAAAGCACATATCTATACATATGTATGTATACGTATATATATATATATTATATATATACATACTTGTGTATATATGTATATATGTGTGTATATGTGTGTGTATATATATAAATATACTTTTATTTTCTTTAAAGTGAGCTCGTCAGTGACTAGAGGTAGACTCCTGACCTTGGACTTGTAAATGTATATGTAAATATCCAGGCTTCTCTCTAAGGACTTTGCTTAGGCTGATAGGACTTTGATAATTGGGTACTAGTGTTTGGAATAATTTCTTTTAAAGAAACAAAAAACGAAACTACTAATATATGGCTCCATTGTCTTCCAGGACCTGTTTTGTTTGTGAATATTTCTATGCCATTCTGATTTTCATCAGTTCTTTCCTGAATGCTTTTGAATTTTTCCCTATTATTTCTTAATTTTCAAAGCCCACTCCAGTGTGTCAAAATGCAGATGCTATTTCATTCAAACAGCTTACCATTCAGATGATCCTTTCAATCTGAAGACTCATAGAAATTTCAGTTCTGATGATTCTTTGATATTTTTTTCTCTTTCACCAGAACTTTTATTAGTTGAATAATGAAATTTTGCATCTATCTTCCAGAGGTCTTGATTTTTCTTTTATTTCTTCTTTTCTTTGCTATTTTACAGTACATTCTGTGAACATTGACACCCCAAGTTCTTAGCTTCTGAATTCAATCTTTAGCCAATTGATTATTTTTAATCCACCCTCATCTGCTTAGTTGTTGTTTAAATTTCAGTGACCACATTTTTTCACTTGAAATCTCTAATGAATTATTTTATAAAAGAGCCTATTCCTGGTTTATCCTGTCCTAACTTTCTGAGATTAATAATGACACTTTAATTTTAAAATTATTTAAAAATGATTCATTTTCACAGTAAAATAAAAATAAATAAACAGCTTCGATGGGCAAGTAATAAAGATTAATTCATCCCCTTTCTAAGACTGGCAGAAGCTTCTGGAAAGCATCTATGTGAACAGTTTCTCTTTTGTGTGCACCTAATTCTAGAGATTTTCTATGTGACTACAAGTGTATATTTGCAGGGGTGTACACATATTTTAAACAAGTATTGGTATACTATACATACTTCTGAAGTATGCATGTTTGTACTGTTTCTTTTTGTTATTTTGTTGATGATATTTGGGGGATAATTTTATATTTGCACACATAAAATTTCCTTTTAAAAATATTTGCAGATGATTTACTGTATGCATAACTAAATATCATCTATGTACTATTCTATTGATAAACATTTTGGTTGTTTTCTGGTTTTTGTACTCCCATTAAAAACAACTCTATTGTTTGCCTTCTGCACCCATTGTGTAAATATAGATTGTAGGATGAAGTCTTAGACAAGGATTTTCAGATCTAAAGGTATGCGCATATAAAACATTGATGAATATTACCAAATAGTCCTCCAAAGAGATAGCACTAAAAATTAATGAGTGCCCATTTCCCTGTAATCTTAACAGAACTGCATATGGTCAAACTTTCCAATTTTTGTAAATGCTGATTATTAGGTGTGGTGGTTCATTGTTTATTTGGTTTTTCAGTAATTTGGAGTAAGAGTTTTTAACATTATGGGTGATTTTTTCCCACTATGCTTATAATTCACTTAAAATTTTAAGTGAATTTCTGATATGTATTCTCCATGCAATCTTTGTTAGATTATTAGTAATTTCTCATTGCCTTAAAAGAGCTCCTTATAAATGCATATAACACAATTCACTCCATTTCAGTCTGCATTTACAAGTGTCTCAAAATGAACCCCACTATTATGTATTACTACAATGCACTAACAGAAACATTTAGCAAGAGCTCCTTGTATTTTAAAATTATCAGCTCTTTCTCTGCCAATGTTGCTAAATTTCCTCATGGTGGTACATCTTTTCACTGTTTATAATTTTTTGAAATTTATTTTAACTAATATAGGAAAACTTTTACATATAAATTCATTTATAAATATTTGTCACTTACACTATAAATATTAATGAGGGGCCACATTATGCTTCAATGCATGTGTGCATTGACTGTGGTACCATCCAAGTGGTCTGTCTTTTGTTTATCAAAATTGTTCTCCAAGGGACTGAGGTTGTAGCTCAGTGGTAAAGCGCTTGCCTAGCATGTGTGAGGCACTGGGTTCGATCCTCAGCACCACATAAAAATAAATAAAGGTATAAAAAAAAGATAAAAAAATTGTTCTCCAAAACTTTGAAGCATCAATGACATTCTCCTGTGTTTTAACACAGTTCTAAATAAGTTCTTTCCTGTAATTTCTGTTTTGTGTAGTAATAGCAAGTAGGCATGGGCAATTGGTGTTCTATTTTGATCCAAACTATGAACTTCTTCATTCTTAGTGGGAAAGACGTTATACTATTTCCATTGAAAAATATAACTAATTAGAACAAGTAAAAAATAATAATAATCAAAGAAAAGTAGAATATTCACCACGGTATACCATCTGAGACTATCCATTTGTTAATGTTGCTTTCAGCAATGTGAATTGCATGCACCTGTAATTTTGAAAAGCATTAGTGTTTCCCTAAAGCAGACCTTGAGACAAAGACTTACATACAGGTAATTTATTTGAAAGATAATCCCAAGAATCAAGACAACATTTTCCATCATGGTTCTATTCCACTGGTTCTTTAAGACGAATGTACAAAATACCTTCCAGGATTGCCCATCTGAAGGAGGAGAGATGTGTGCATTTGACCACAGACCCCAGTCTCCTGCTGGTGGAGGGACTGCCCTTAGGGACTTTAATCCCACTTTTACTTTTGTGTGCCAGCTCACAAAGCAGGACTCTGCAGTGTTAGAGAAGAAACGATACCCCAAAGAAAATATAACCAAGCTCCTGAAAGAGAAAACACATCCTGTGTATGCTGGAGGTGATGTGTTGTTGGCAAACGCTTACCCTAAGTTTAAATGAAATCATCCATGCGCCTTGCTAGACTTTAGATATTGAATGTCCTCTGACAGCCCAAGGGGTGGCACTATTGGGAGGTGGTGGAGCGTTTAAGAGGTGGAGCTGTGTGGAAGGCAATTAGATCACTGGAAGTATTTGCTTGAAAAGGCTGTGGAACTGTGGACTCCTCCTCACTTTCTTTCTGCTTCCTGGTCATGAGGTGAGCAGTTTTGGTCCACCGTGTGGTCCTGTCATGATAGGCTGCCTGGTCACAGGACAAAAGCAATGGTGCCAACTGATCATGATGGACTAGAACTTCCCAAAATGTGAGTCAAATAAAACTTTCTTCCTTATAAACTTAGTATCAAGGTATATTTTGTTATAGTAATGGAACTAGACTAACACACATCAGTAGATGAAATCAGAGAGCAAAAAGGACTGATGTCAGCTCCAATGGCATCTGAGAAGGCTACACACTGGTCTTAGCAAAGTGTCTTGTAAGAAAATAAAATAAATGCATCTCAAATGGTTAGTGCCCTTGAGAATTCCTAGACTTAATTCAATTAAGATTTCAATGTGACCTATTAATGCATAAATAACAGCTTTATCAGTCTCTGTAGCCTGAGCAGAGTTTGTTGAAGGAGCTCACAGTATTTGAATAGGATCTGAATCATATTTGAAATTCCTTTGTGTTAGAAATTAGCACTTATGCTACAAACTGATTTACTACTGCTATATGTTGTTATATACTCTTATTATTGATGCAACAATGGTAAATGTGTGGCACACATTCCCTGCCATCTTGCTCTCCAATCAATAGAACACACAATTTCTCAATTCCAGTGCGCTCCCTATGGAACCGAGATGAGACCACCAATGCTTCTCAATGCACTGCTTTAAACCGGCATTTGAGTTGCAGTCCGTTTGCTAATTATAATATACTATCTTTTCCCATACGTTTGTAATCATCAGTTGCCCCAAAGTGTTTCATCAAGAGCTCCATGAGCACTAGAATATCCAAGAAGTTGCCAATCTCTATATGTTACAGTAGACATTGGTGTTTGGTAATAGAACTAAAATGACCCTCACCATACCGTTAATCCTGTTTGCAAACCTTCCATCTCTGAAACCAACAGTGGCATGTCTGGTGAATCTTGTGTGTACACACATCCTACAAGCTCATGCAGTTGAAACAGAGTCTGAAAATCCATCCTGTAAAGTAAGCAATCCTCGCTTTACCCAGCACCATGTAAATCAAAGCATGTACATTGCAACCGCATCCTCCCTTTGTACAATTTTATAGTCAGACATGCATTGACAATGAACATGTTATACCAGGCATTGACAGTGACCACATGAAGACAAAGCATGATTCTGATGTGAACATATTACACTTAAGAGTATTGTATAAAGGAAGGAAAGCCTATATGTAATTTAATACACAAATGGTCAGAATAACAGTGTAATAATCTGGCTCAGTGTTTTCCATGGTTTCTTTTAGAATATAGAAAGTCTCGCAGCATGTGAATTTTAGGACCAGGTTTACTGACGATGGTTGGAGTTTATAATAGGTCTGCGATCCATCTACTGAAACATAGGTTCTTTTAGATTTCAAGGGAGAGAAAACATTCAGCTGCCTGTAAAAGCACTTGAAAAATTTTTACCAACTGTTATTTTCATTTCTCTTTTTTCAATGACATCTCATACCTAATGCCAGAGTATCTTGGTTCAAAGTAGTGCAATATCAGGAAAAGAAAAGTGTGACTTCAACAAGGTCCCAGCAAAGGGGCAACAGTTATTTTGGTTAGGTACCATCCCAAATTGTACAGCATGCAACCACAGATCTTAAGAGGAACACATGACATTAATATATTTCATGACATTAATATATTTTTGTTATTAAGGGAGGGTGTATTTTATAACAGAAGGCTAAAATGAAGTTCAAAGAAACCTGAAGCTTTGCAAACAAATTTGGAAACTTGTAGAATTAGAAAAAAAAAAAAAGGGAATAGTTATTTTAGAGTATGTTTATCAAAAGGTTCCTACTGAGTTTCAGTTTTTGCTCCTGTCTATTGTTTGTGGTATTGCTAATTGCCATTTTCCTTTGCCAGTACCATTCTCTCAGCTTTTAAAAATTTCCAGTTCTCCAAATATGATGCTTCCAAGTAAGACTCATTCTGTTGAAAGTATGGAAGTATAAATAGTTTCAGAAGTAGAAGCAGCCACTAAAAAAATCAACTAGTCCACTTTTCTCATTTTAAGTAACGTGGTTCACAACTTTTTAGTAGCAGGACTCTATCTTTTTTCCAAATCTTCCATTCTGGAAAGTACCATTAGGACTATATTGCCAGCAAATAGATAATTCCTGGGAGGAAACATGGAAAATAAAAAGACTTGCTATCACTGGCACAATTCTGGGTAATTTCCTTCATTTTAAAATTTCTTTTATTGTAATTTCAATATGTTGTTACAATGAATAAAAATCAGAGAAAAACAACAACAACAAAAAAGGAACAAATTGCGAGCAATTAGATTTACCAATTCATTACGAAAAATAACAAATTCGCCATGTGTTTCTCCAGATAATAGCAGCCTGAAGGAAAAACAGTTTTGAAAGAATAGCAGCAAGATGTGTTTTTCTGACTCAGGCTTTGCCCACAGGATTGCAAGAAATTTTGCCTCCCCTGCATTCTTCCTAGCTAGTTCAACAAGTCATTATCTGGAGTGCTTCAAGGGAGCACATAGCCTCCATGATAACTGGAGGCTATTCTTACTCTACATTCTCTGTTGCTTCTCTGGGTCAACTGCACAGACACCTGCCTCCTAGCAGGATAGAGTGGGGATCAGAAAGTGTCTATGGAGAAAGTGCCCTGCATTCCAGGGGCTGTGTGGATTATCCTCTGCTAATGTGAGGGTCTTGAACAAAGAAGGAAGTCCTGGCGAGGAATCACAGCTTCCTCGCACAAAACACCTTTGTGATGTTTACCTGAGAAGGTCAAAGGCCTGGGGTGGAAAGACTTTCCCCATATGATACAGAACAAGTGCTCTTTTTTTCCCCCGGAGAAGCTAACTGGAGGCAGGGTGTTTACTCACAAGTCACTTAGGAGCCCGCAGGCCTCATTCTGTGTTGTCAGTGAGACCGAAGTGGATATAAAGCATCCACCTTCCCCTGGATTTTAGGGACAAGAGCCTGTGCTCGTGGAGAAATCATGATCTGGGTCCGGAAAGCAATGGGCTAGCAGCTGAAGAAGGGGGTCTGCCACCTTGAGAGAGACCTCCAGGATTCCTTGTGCAGAAAGTTCAGATGTTTTCTCGTGACTGGTGGGGTCACCAGACTGAGAGGAACATGGAGCTTGAAATGGAAATGTAGACAGATGAGCGGGATTTGAAAAGGTAGAAAGATGTTGGTAGTGAGACAGCATTTCCCCAAAACACTTCCCAAGGAATTAGTCTGTGAGGTTTCCCCTCCTCAGAGGCAGTAAGTTCATTGAGCAAAGTCTCCACCTCTTGTCTTCCCACTTGGCACAGTTCCTGAGGGCGTGTGTGTCTAGGCTGGGGAGATGTGTGGACTTGGGAAGGACCCAACATCTACCTCCTGATGCCGGATGGAGGAAGAGGCCTTTCCCTCCTGAAGTAATGGATGGAAAGAGGAGAAGGCTTCCAAGGAACAGAAGACTAGAGTCCTCAATTACCCCACAACACAGTTTCCCAGGCCTTCCCCTGACCTAGAGGTGGAGGGAGGCCCCTCAGCTATTCCGGGAAGCCGAGGCATGCTCAAACCAGAGTTCAAGCAGGTGGCATCCCGCAGGGCATGACATGTGGATTCACTGATCTTGCTGTATAACACACCTCTGCTAACTCAGTGGTTTAAAACAATGGCGGTCCAAAGTCCATAATCATTTTCACTGAACTAAAATCAAAGAGTCAGAAAATCCATGTTCTTTCCCAAGGCTCTAGGGAAAAGTCCAACTCCTCGCCTTCTCTGGCTTTTGGAGATGCCTGCATTCTTAACTCCCTCTGTCTTCCAGGGCAGCAGCCCAGCGTCTGTCTCTCCTGTCTGGCTGCTGCTTCCACCATTACATCTCTCTCTGACCCTCCTGCCTTCCTCTTGTGAAGATGCTTGTGAGGATACTGCATCGCCCCCCCCAGATAATCGGGGTAACCCACCCTCTCAATCTCCTTAGTTTAACCACTTCCGTGGAGTGTCTTTTGCCATATAAGGTGACACATTTACTTACAGGTTCAGGGGATTTGGAGGTGGATGTCTTTGGAGAGATCCTCACTCAATCTATGCTGACACATATGAAGGCCCTGGGTAGGGGCTTCCTGTTTTGTGCCCAGTTCTTAATTTGCAAAGCAAGTTCAAGGTTACGCACAATTCCCTAGAAAAGAGAGGCAGAGCATGCCAGGCAGAGCCATGGAGGAGGCAGTGGTGTTGGTGAGGAAGCAGAAGCTGGAGGGAGGGGAGAGTCTGGGCGACTTGGCTGAATTGGAGTTTCCATAGAAACTCCTGGTGGGGTCGAGAGCAGGGTAGGATTGGCTGGATTGAATGACTCTGGAAGGCTCTGGGCTAGAGGGGTTGTGCCTGTACCTCAACCCAGAATGATAAAGGTGGAGGAATGTTGCCTCACAATGCATGCAGGACAGAGAGAGAAGAGAAAGCTTTGACTGCGTGGCTTCCATTTCAAGACCTGCTCCCAGCTGCCTTTGCTGCCTCTAAGAACTGAAGAGCTACAAATGGGGTAATTTCTCTCAATCAGAAAGGCTTTTTCAGATAGTAAAACATTATAATGTAAAAAATATAAACCATACATTAGGGCCCTATCTCTCATACCTGGGCCTCCCTCCTAGTATCCACACACCCTGAGCTAAGGGCTTTGTTCTCTGCTTGTGCTTGACCTACCATAATTTTGAAGGACTATAGCAGAATCTACCTCCCAGGGTTCACAGAGAAGTCTGTGTAGTCCTGTCAAAGTTGCTCTCTTCCTTCTGCATTATCAATTGTTATAGACAAATGTTGTATTCTTACTTTAGCTTTCCTTAGGATAATTTTTTTTTTTTTTTCTCCTAGAGGATGTTTCTGTGAAAAGAGAACTCTTTGAGGCTAGGCTTACACAACATGTCAAAAAGTCCATGTGTGCCTAAATCCTCAGGGTGGGCCTGCTTTGGGTTCTTTAGCTGGGGACATCCTACTGCCATAGTAACTCCAGTTGAAATAATCTCAGACTCAAAACACAACCTGTTGACAGTTTTTATTTAGTAACATAACTAATAACTTTGCATGATGAATAAGATTTAAACAACCCCTAGTAGATATCGTTTGTAATAAATTATTCATCCTAACTATGCAATTTGGGAAAATTATGTTTGGCATTATGTAAATGCAGCCTTTTGCAATAACATAAAGCATGTATCCTATTAAAAATTTATCATGTTAAGATACGTAGAAAGTGGATTTGTCAAGAACAGATCACATTTACACCTATTCTGCACTAACAAATACTAATAAGATCCTCACATAAATAACGAATGTTGGACTCCAGTCTCACAGCCATGCCCATACCACAGATGCAAAGTAAAAGCCGCATCTCTCCAACATGTGTCCAGCCTCATGTTCTAATTCCTGATCACCCAGGGTTAGAATGGAGGAGCAACATAGACTTTACCTTCCCTGGTTATTTTTTAAAATCATTTAGTATAAAAACCATCATGTGTGTGCACAACTAGTACATCCATTTCAAGTTTTCTACCAATCCTCCCTCCCAATCCATGCCTATCCCCGCAGACCTCACAGGGCTCAGGAGAACCCCAGCCTTGCAAAGAAGACACGTGTGGCAAATCGGAAATGCACAAAAGCTCAGTAGAGAAACAAAGCTGCAGCTGGAAAATTGGATGGTTAAAAAAAAATTTCATCTTCCATGTGAGGAAACTGAAGACGATGTTGGTATCCACACTATAACCTTTAGTGTCTCCTATGTGTAACTAGTTCTCATTCGAAAGTGAAAGTCTGGTTGCCGTTCCTCATAGAAGGGGTATAAGTAGCTGTATAGTATGTGAGGTTCAAGAGATATGAAGGTCAGGACTGTAAGTTTCATATATTCAATTCATCAGCTCAGAGACTCTGAAATCTCTAGTTAACTTCATAACATTCTAGTATATAAAACTTTTTCTGGAGCTGGGGTTGTGACTCAGTGGTAGAATGCTTGTCTCGCATGTATGAGGTCCTGGGTTCAATCCTCAGCACCACATAAAAATAAAAATAAAATATTATGTCCATCTACAACTAAAAAAATATTATTTTTTTTAAAAAGGTGGTTGTGGGTCTACTAAAATACTCTCTTTAAAAAAGTTTTTTAAATAAAAAATAAAACCTTCTCCCAGGATTATTACATCGGGTTAACTAGATCCAGTCAGGTTTTGCTCATCATTAGGATCTGGATTTTTTTGTGCAAAGTAACAAGGTAGAAGACGGAAAAAACATCTGCCATGGAATTCAGCTTAGATTGCATTAGGTATCTCCTTCGCACGTGCAGGATCGCCCTGAGCTAAGTGGGGAGTCTTGAGCTTTACTTTGCTTGGTTAAATGAAGGGAGAAGAATTCCCTGTAGCCCCTTAAAAGTTGGGGTCTAGGAAAATGGAGACAAGAGGAAACTGAGAGGAGCTTGGCATGCGCCAAGGAGCTGAGTAACGTGGTAACGTGACACCTCTCCGTTTGTGAGATTAGCTACATGTTTAAACACTAGGTGTGAGTGCTTTTATTGGGGTGAGGGAATCGGAGAAAATGAGTGACGTTCTACCTTGAAATCAGTGTGGAGCAGAGAAATGAGAGAAATGCTGGGAGGTGAGAACAAGAGTTTGGTAGGAGCCAAAAGTGACCAGGAGAACATGAGTCTCCGGGGAGGTAACAGATCGAGGGAGGCTGTGGACTTCCCACCAAGTGTGGGTTGAATCCAGTTTGCGTTTTCTCCAATTCGAGTGATGGGTGATCTCAGCAGATGTCTCTGAATCACGCTCATTTCAAAAATGTCAATCTCTAGTTTTAAAAGAAAGTATGTTTTATAAGTCTCACAAGCCATAGGTGAGTTATGAAGCCACTACCTCATGTTATCATGACCTAGGCAGGAAGAGGAGGTACACAGAGGAAGTTCAATGGCCAGAGATCAGAAAGAACATGAATGTGAACAGGAGCAAAAAGAGCCCAGAGCAGAGGACCCTGGAGAAAGAATGTAGGCAACGCCAGAATGTGTAAAGACCTGACCCCATGTGCCTCCCACCAGGAGGAGGGCATGGAATGGAAGAGCTCACTTTGGAAAACAATGAGGGAGGGCGTGCCAGGAGTTCCTGACAATCACACTGAAACAGTTTGGAAGAGAGAAAGCTTCAATCCAAAGTGATTGAATAGTCACTTTGAAAGCATGGATTTGGCCACCACTTTGGTCAGTTAGGGTGGTTCACGTTTGTTCATCTTTCTCAATAGTACGATATTTGTTCTATTCATTATCTTAATGCTAAAGGAAAATAATAATACAGCATTAAAATAAAAATGTAGCATTCATAATAAACAATGAGATGATAAGTATAATGGATATTAATATTCTAATATTAAATGTATCAGAAATCTTTCTAAATACATAGCAGAGGGAAAGAAGTTTTCAGACATATTTAGTTACTTCTCACTGAGTAACATTATAAATCTGCCAATGAAGCCAGTGAGTTTCAGACTTCTGAATAAAAGACAGTTAATAACATACCCAGCAGATAAAGAAAGTTAGTCAAAATGGCTATAGTAGAACTCAAGAAATTGGCATAAAGTATTTCAGCACACTCTTTGGGGATGGAAAATCTCCCCCACTCCAAAATACACAAACCAACATCAAAAAATTATTTTAGAACCTCTTTTTAAAAGGAATTAAATTTTTGCCAGGGAGATCTATTTTAAGAGCTATAAAACACCTGCATAGCTATTCAGGTCAACCTTACTATATCCTCTTGATGAATTAATCCCTTTAATATTATGAAGTATGCCTCTTTATTTGCTAACAACTTTTGTTTTTGGTATCTGCTTTGTCTGATACTAACATAGTCAGTCCAACTTTCTTTGGATTAGTGTTTGTACAGGGTATCCTTTTCCCTCTTTTGTACTTTAAAAATATACAACTTTATTGATGTAATTCATGTATAAAATATTCACCAATTTTAATATTATAAGTTGAAGTTCTTTGACCAATGCACATGACCACAGATCTTTCTCACGGTGGCCATACAGAACATTTCCATCTCTCCATAACCCTGCCTCCTGCCCCTTTCCCCAGACCTCAGAGGTTTGCCTTTCCTAGAATCCCTGCCAATGGAATCATGCCGTGTGTAGTCTTCCATGCCTGGCATCTTTCCCTTGGCATGACAACTTTGAGATTCCTCTCTGTGGATGGAGTGCTACATGGATCAGTACTCTTTTCTGTTTTACTGCTGAGTTGTAGAGTTTTATATGGCTAAACCCCTGTTCGGTTTTCCATTCATCAGCAGATGGAGAATTAGGGTACCTCCGGTTTGCGACTGTCATGAATAAAGCTGCCATGAACATTCTAGTGTAAGTGTTTGTGTGCATCCTTCTCTCAGGACACGCACCTAGGAGTAGACAGGTTGGGTCATAGGATGGATGGATGCTTGGCGTAATAGTAACTACCAACTGCTTTCCAACGCCACTGAACCTCTTCCCTATCCCTCCAGCACCCAGTAAACGTTCCCCTTGTACCATGTTCTCATCAATGCAATTTCTTTTTAATTTTAGCCATTCTCACCTTTCAGATACTATTGCTTTTGATTTTTGCTCATCTATGAGCTGTATGGTGGTTGTGGTTTTAGTGGGCAGCCATCTAATACTAATGATCCTGAGTATCTTTTTATGTGCTCATTGACTATTTGCATATTCCCATTTCAAGTGTATTCAGATCTTTCCCCACTTTTTAATTGCCTTTTGTAAGACCTCCTTATTCATGTTACAAGTAAAGATATACATTTTGTGAATATTTTGTCCCAAGCTGTAATCCTCCACATTTCCTTCACAATGTTTTTAGTAAACAAATGTTTTAAATTTTAACAAATCCAACTAATTTTTTTCATTTATACTTTGTGCTTTTCTGTCCTATTTAAAAATCTTTGCTACCCTTAGAAATGTACACATTTTATATGCCTCCAATTTTTCTCATAGGTTTCTAATAGAGTTTTAATAGCTTTGGCTCTTAAACTTAGGTCTATGATCCACTTGAAAAAAATAGTTGTACATGGTTTGCAATGGAGTTTAAGATTGTGTGTGTGTGTATATGGACAGATGATGTTTCTAGTATCATTTGCTGAAAAGATTATTTCCTTGTTGAATTGCTTTGGCTCCTTTGTCAAAGATCAGTTGAAACACACACACACACACACACACACACACACACACACACACACACACACACATACACAGAGTCTATTCTGTTCCATTGATCATTTCTTCCTTATACCAATATCACACAGCTTTATTACTGTTTTTATATAGTAAGATTTAAAAAGAGGTTGTATAAAATCCTCCAACTTTTCAATATGGCTTTGAAAATTATATGTTCTTTGAATGTCTATACAGATAAGCTTTTTACTGCCTGCAAAATAATCTTTCTACTGTCAACAAAAAGGCTTGTGAGAATTTTTGGTTGGGATCGTACTGAAAATGCATTTCATTTTGAGGGGACATGAACCTTAATGACGTTTATCCTTATGATCCAGGAAGATGGTATGTCTCCCCATTTATTTTGATCTTATATCTACCAGAAACATTTTGTTGTTTCCAGTGCACATTCTTCCAAAAGTCTCATTAAACTTTTATGTAAATATCTTGCATTTTAAATTCTTTCGTGAATGGCATTTATTAAACTTTAGATTTCCAAATGTTTGCTACAAGTCTGTAGTAATGCAATTGAATTTTTCATACTGACTTTACATTCTCTGAATTTACATTCTCTGAATTTACTGCACTTATATATTATTTCTATTATCTTCTTAATTTTTTTTGGATTTCATAGCTAAGACTTAAGAACACTGAGTCCTTTACTGTTTTCTTATATGAATATTTAATTCTACATATTTTCCTCAAAGCACTACATGAACAACATTTATGCATTTTATATTTTTATTTTCCTTCAGTTTGGAATGTTTTCTAATCATCTTTTGCTTTCAGAGACTATTTGACCTATTGATTATTCAGGAGTATGTGCTTTAATTTCTAAATGTTTTAACAATTTTTAGATATCCTTTTATTTTCATTTTCTAATTAAATTTCATTGTGGCCAGAGAACATATTTAGTGTTATTTCAATCCTTTAAAATTTGATGAAATTTGTTTTATGTTCCTGAATATGATTTATCTTTGTGAATGTCTTGTGTGTCTGAGAAAATACTGAGTATTTTACCTTTTGCATTTTGGTAATGTTTTCTAAATGTTGACAAGGTTAATTAAAACCATATATATCCTCACTGCTTTTCCGTTTGTCTTATTAATGATTGAGAGGAATGTTGAAGTCTGCAAGTATAACTTTAAAGTTTTCTACTTTTCCCTTTTTGTTTTTGATTCTTGTAATTTTCAGTTCTTCTGTAAAGCTCATTGACATTCAGGATTAGCATGTCTTCTCCATATATTGATCCACTTTTCACAATGAAATACCATTCTTTATCCTTCACTGTATGTTCGTAAGTTTACTTTGATATTAATAAAACATCTCCAGAGTTGTGCAAATTAGGGCTTCCATGATATATATTTTTCCATCCTTTTAATACTAGCCAATTTATGTCTTTGGATACAAGGGTAGTACTTTAAAAATAGATCTACAAGTTTGTCTCTTTTAATTGGAGTGCTTAGATCATTTGCATTTAATTGGATTATTTGATAGGATTATGACTAAATCCACCATATTGCTATTTATTTTCTATTAATTCTCTTATTCATTCTTTTTTCTACATCTCCTGCTTAATTTTCAATTTTCTATGTATTTTTAATAATAAAATCTGATCTCTACCATTAGTTTTTATGTATAATTCATTACTTGTGTGTGTGTGTGTGTGTGTGTGTGTGGCCTAAGGTTTAAGACGCCATCTTTAACATCCCCCAGCCATCCTCCAAACACTATTCTATATCACTGTTGATATTACCTGAATTTTACGATGCATTCTCCCTTATGCTATTTTTGTTAATTATTTTTTTTCAGCATGTGTTATAAACTGCATAACATATTTTTTTTTATCTTAACCATTTTCTTCCTAAGGAACTACAACAAGAAAAATTTATTTCATATGTACCTGGATATTCACAATCTCTAAATCTCTTCATTCTTTTGTGCAGATTCAGATTTCCATGTCTTTTTCTCTTCATGAAAATCTTCCTTTGTATTTCTTATAGAGAGGTTTGCTGGAAGTAACTTCTCTAACTTGGGTTTGTCTAAGAAAAATTTTCAATTTGCTTTCACACATTTCAACCTGAATTTTTTTCTGCATATAGAATTTCAGTTGACATTTTCTTACCTACCTCGTGGACTTTGTTTTCTAGTATACACTTTCCCACAAGAAGTGTGCGGTCAGTCTCTTCTTGGCTTAGTGGGTCTTTTATCTCTGAATGCTTTTAAAATTATTTATATTCACCTGTTTCTAGGAATTTGATTATGATATTCCTTGACACAATTTTTAAAATGTTTTCTCTGGAAGGTTTATTATTGAACTTTTTGAATCTGTGAGATTAAAGATTTCATAAGATTTGTAAATTTTGGCTATTCATTTCCTCAATTCTTTTTTTCAGTTTTTCACTTTCACCTTTGGGAACTCCAACGACCTGTTTATTACACTATTTAATATTGTTTCTCAGGTCTCTGATTGGCTGTTAATTATTTTGTCTTCTATCTGTATTTTATCATGGGTAGCTTCTGTTGCTGTCTTCAAAGTAGCTAATTTTTTAAAAATAATACATGCCTTGACTAATTTTACTTTGTGGAATATCCATTTTAAATGTTATATCTTTCAATTTTACAAATTTTCTTTTATTTTTAAAAAGTCTTTCATTTGTCTTGTGTTTTTTTCTACTTGTTGAATATCTACTTTAATGTCTTTGTTAACTAGTTTAATCATCTCTGCCATTTTGTATTAAATGTTATTTTCCTTGAGTCTATGTGGCATATTTTACTATTTCTTTGCATGTTTGATAGTTATTTTTGATGCTAGCTAAGAAGTTAAAATTTGATTTTGATTGCTTTTTTTTTTCTTTGTATAGTTTGAATTGTTTCTGGTTCATACTTCAATCATTTGGGTTAGTTTGATCCTGTTGGAACATGCTTTTGTGCTATGTTAAGACTTGTCCAAATCCTCTATAGCTTAAGGTTAATTTAATCCCATTACTAGGTCAACTATTGGGTGGATTCTACCTGATGAGCTATGTAGTATAGGACCTTTTCATGTTGGCTGATGAGAACATCATTTCTTAGTTGTGCGGATTCCGGGAAGTATTTTCCCTATAGCTTTTCTGTGGTTCTTTCACCAGTTTGTATCTCTTGCATATACGATCACTATCAATAAAAGTCTGCAGGTATCACCTCCACAAATCTCAAAACCTTTCTTTATAGAGTTCCATTTTTTTTTTGTCACTCTCCCCTGAAGATTTTAATCACCTCTCCCTCCATAAAAGTGATAAAGCCTCTGATCTTTGTCTGCTCATTTTAGCAAGACCAGTTGGCTCCTCCATTTTACGGCCTATGGCTACAGCCAGATGATGAATAGGTACCATGATAGGACTCCCTTCATTGGTTCTCACATTCTCAGGCACCACAGTACTGCACTGTCTTTGTCTTTTGTCTGAAAGTCTAAACAATGGTTTATTACACAATATATTTTGTCCTGCTTTCTGGTTATTTAAGGGGGATCCGATACTCTATCATGAGGAGAGGCAATGGCCTCTTCTTTGACTTTGTCCCAAATGCAAAGATAAGTCACTATAAGATACTAAGAAGAAGCCTGCCATAATCAAAGCAAATGAAAAGAAAACAGCACTTTCTTGGGGATGTTGTGGGTGCTCGCGCATCTGCTGAGAGGAAGCAGAGCTTAGGATCAGACTGAAGGAAGGAGCTTTGACGAAGAAGAACATTAATTACATCTACATTTGAATGTAAAAGTGAATGGGTTCTGGGTCTGTCAGCTACAGATCAAGCTCCCTTGGAAAGTTTAATAAATGACTTACTAAGTATGTGACATTGGCCAATGAGCTTATTTCCTCACCTGCAAAATGGTGGTGAAACCCTCTCTTTACTAGGGCTTCAGGGAGAGGCAGCTGGGCGTAAGGTGGACCCCAATGCACGAAAGTCAAGATCAGAGAGTTCTAATATCCTAACAGCCATTAGCATGCTTTGTCAGTCAAAACCTTAGAAAGTTAACCATCAAAAGGAATCTTATAATTGATTAATTTTAGTAATTTTAATTTATAATCAGGAAAGAATGCCTGGATTTTTAAAGATAATTTATAATATTTTTACTATTATGATTATCCCAGGATTTTAGGATTTGGAAATGAAAGCATTTTCTGGATAAACTTCAAATTTTAACAAACAAAAACATAAAATCTTATTAATATTTGATTATGCCAGAAAGGCAAAGGGAGAGTTTTAGTATGAGTTAGGACTTTATTGACAATGTGTGTATGCCCTACCTGACCCCTGCACTGGGGGCGGTACCATCACCTGTCTGTCACAGAGCCAGCTGGCAGGTGAGTAAGGCCGCCTACATGGCGGAGGTAGCCAGAGGCTTTTTATAGGCTGGTGCAGGCATTTCTAATCATTCTTGAGGGCGTGGCCATCATCATTGGAAGGGTAGCTCCCTTCCTGAGACACCTACAGGAGGCTAGAGGACCTCTGACAAGACCCAGGAGTTGAGGAGGTATTGAGAGACTCGGGACCAACTCAGAGCCACCAGGTGAGTCTTTCCCACTGGTTGGGCTCCCCAGATGGGGCAGTAGTCCGGCAACGCAGAGAACGTCGTGGAGTAGAGTGGCCCAGTGAGACTCCCCTGCTGGAGCCAAAAACCCAGTCAACCAGGAGCATTGCAGAGGAGGGCTGCACAGCGAGAGGCTTCGATGCAGAGTGAGGGTCTGAAGCCCAGGCGGTAGCTCCGGTCCCAGGGAATGTAGCAGAGGAGGGCCGCTCAGAGAGGGAGTCCCTCCCAGGGACAGGCTCCCCAGCCCAGGCAGTAGATCAAGACCCCTGGGAACATCACAGAGGAGGATTTCCCAGTCCAGGTGGTAGTTCTGGACGGAAGGGAACTGCTCAGAGGAGAGCTGCCCGGAGAAACTTCCCCACCAGGTGAGTCTTCCCCGCTGGGCAAGGCTTTCCCACCAGGGCAGTAGAACCAGAGACACAGGGTAGGGGGAAAGAAAAAAAAAAATAACAATGAATCAAAAACTATTACCCTAGGTAAATGTATGATTACACAAATGGTATGCCTCTTCCTTAACAGGACTCCCATAGCACAGGCCCAGATCAGACGTGCCCCAGTCTGCAGTCTAGTCCCCCTTTGACTGACCATCAGTCAACAAGTGGAGGCGCCTCTGCCCACTGACAGGGAATATACCCCACCTGAAGGCCACACCCCTAGAGGGGCAGCTTCCTAGTGGAGCACCACATTATCAAGTTCCTCCAAGACTTCAGGCTACTGCAGGCTAAGAGGTGAGTTATTGGAAATCTACAGAGACAATATTAGTCAATAGAGGAAATCTGCAATATCCCAGACTTTCACTACTGGAGGGGTAGATACCTGAGTAATATGAGAAAACAAGGGAAGAAAATGTCCCAAATGTACCTAGATACTATATCAATAAAACCCAATGACAGCATGGCAGAAGAAATGTCAGAAAGGGAGTTCAGAATGTACATAATTAAAATGATCAGGGAAGCAAACAATGAGATGAAAGAGCAAATGCAGACATTGAATGATCGCACCAATTGACAGTTAAAAGAGCAAATACAGGAAGCAAAAGATCATTTCAATAAAGAGTTAGAGATATTGAAAAAAAAAAAAACACACCAAACAGAAATCCTTGAAATGAAGGAAACAGTAAACCAAATTAAAAACTCCATAGAAATCATAATCAATAGGATAGAACACCTGGGAGACAGAACCTCAGATACTGAAGACAAAATATTTAATCTGGAAAACAAAATTGACCAAACAGAGAAGATGGTATGAAATCATGAACAGAATCTACAAAAATAATGGGATATCATGAAAAGGCCAATGGAGAAAAGACAGCCTCTTCAACAAATGGTGCTGGGAAAACTGGAAATCCATATGCAACAGAATGAAATTAAACCCCTATCTCTCACCCTGCACAAAACTCAACTCAAAATGAATCGAGGACCTTGCAATCAGACCAGAGACCCTGCATCTTATAGAAGAAAAAGTAGGTCCAAACCTTCAACATGTTGTCTTAGGATCAGACTTCCTTAACAGGACTCCCATAGCACAAGAAATAAAAGCAAGAATCAATAACTGGGATAGATTCAAACTAAACAACTTTCTCTCAGCAAAGGAAACTATCAGCAATGAGAAGAGAGAACCTACAGAGTGGGAGAATATCTTTGCCACTCATACTTCAGATACAGCACTAATTTCTAGAATGTATAAAGAACTCAAAAAACTCTACACCAAGAATACAAATAATCCAATCAACAAATGGGCTAAGGAAATGAATAGACACTTCACAGATGAAGATCTACAAGCAATCAACAGACATATGAAAAAATGTTCAACATCTTTAGTAATAAGAGAAATGCAAATCAAAACTACCCTAAGATTCCATCTCACCCCAATTAGAATGGCGATTATCAAGAATACTAGCAACAACAGGTGTTGGCGAGGATGTGGGGGAAAAGGTACACTCATAGATTGCTGATGGGGCTGCAAATTAGTGCAGCCACTCTGGAAAGCAGTGTGAAGATTCCTTAGAAAACTTGGAATGGACCCACCATTTGATCCAGCTGTCCCACTCTTTGGCCTATACCCAAAGGATTTAAAATCAGCATACTACAGAGATACAGCCACATCAATGTTCATAGCTGCTCAATTCACAATAACCAGATTGTGGAACCAACCCAAATGCCCTTCAAAGGATGAATGGATAAAGAAACTGTGGTGTATATATACAATGGAATATTACTGAGCTATAAGAAATAATAAAATTATGGCATTCACAGGCAAATGGATGAAATTGGAGAATATCATGCTAAGTGAGATAAGCCAATCTCAAAAAACCAAAGGACAAATGATCTTGCTGATAAGTGGATGATGACACATAATTAGGGGTAGGAGGGGGCAAGAATGGAGGAAGGAAGGAGGGACTGTATAGAGGGAAAAGAGTGGTGGGAGGGGTGGAGGAGAAGAAAAAAATAACAATGAATCAAAAACTATTACCCTAGGTAAATGTATGATTACACCAATGGTATGCCTCTACTTCATGTACAGAGAAACAAGATGTATTCCATTTGTTTACAATAAAAATAAATTCATAAAAAAAAGAAAATGCATGTAAGACCTAAATCTTTTGCTTATGTGTATAGATGATAAAGTTGGAGATTGGCTAGGAATGTGGAAAAATGACGAATAGTCCACTTTCCTCCAGAGGAAGTATAAACTAATGATAAAAATACAGTGTTAAATACTTTTCATACCCTATGCCACAATTGGGAGTGAATATATTCCAATATTATCATAAACTCATGACATATTTACTATAAAACATGTAAAATATTTGTGAAACTTGAGATGAGAATTCAGTAGAATCCTAAATTAAAAATATAATTCTGGAAAAATAGCTTGGTTATAAGTGAATTAAGATTTCTATTTTAGTGCTGAATCATAATCCCTTTGTAGTTACAATATTAAATTATTACTTAATATAATTTGCCCTCTTACCTCTCCTAATTAAAAATTAATTTTTATAGACTTTGGCTTCCATGAAATGCTATAGATGTATGCTTCCCTACTTTTTCTACAAAGTACGACCAAAACTCCTAGATGTTAGATATAAAACAAGCATAAGAATACTCTAACCTGGTCATGGTGGCACATGCTGTTATTTCAGTGGCTCAAAAGACTGAGCCAGGAGGGATCACAAGTTCAAAGCCAGCCTCAGCAATTTAGGAAGGCCCTAAGCAATTGAGACCCTGTCTCAAAAATAATTAAAAGGAGTGAGGATGTGCTCAGTTGTTAAGTGTCCTTGGGTTCAATCCCTGGTCCAAAAAATAAATAAATAAATAAATCCTCTGAAAGTTGGATAGAAAGTAGCGTAGCAGTCAGGCTAGGACCTTGAAACCCAAGGAATAACACAGACATAAAATTTCCTTGGTTTTCCTTTTTTTCTTATATATCCCAGATTTGAAGTTGAAGAAGCCAGCAAGTTGTAAATGCCAAAGGATGTTACTGAAGAAGCCCGAGAAAATTCCACTCTCTGTAGTCAAAGGGCTAAGAAGAGAGGAGTCCTCACCAGCCAAGACTGAGTAGACAGCCAGATTCCATATTTCCCAGCATGTAACAAGGTGTCTCAAACTCCAAACCCAGTTGGGGTTGTCATAGAGGATGAATAAGACTGGATTTCTCCATAACCAAGCACTGGTGAAAGGCCCTTAACTTTCCAGCTAGAGTAATGTCAGAAGACACAGTGGAAACTCAGAACTTTCCCCACTATTCAACAACAAGGCCACCCTGTGCCCCATGGCACCAGTGGAGGACAAGTGGGAAGCCATAATGAGACACTCTTATCCCTCCGAACAAGGTCGAGACGCTTAGCTGGAAGTAGAAACTCCCACCTCTGCCCAGCACCAATGAGGATCACTGCCCTCATTGTTAAGGGATGATTAGTGGAGAACCTGGATATTACTCCTACTTGGAAATAATAGGGCATTTCTCTCTCTCTCTCTCTCTCTCTCTCTCTCTCTCTCTCTCTCTCTCACACACACACACACACATACACACACACACACACTTCCCATGGCAGGGTAGGGTCAGAGAAAGTAGCTAAAATAAGAGGTTTAAATAATTGGACATAATATTCAAAATGTCTAGGTTTTAATAAATATTATTCATCATGCCAAGAATCAGGAATATATTGAACTCAATAGGGGAAAAAGACAATCAGTAGAGTCCAACACTAAGATGAGAAAGATACTAGAATTATCTGTCAAATATTTAGATCAGTCTTCATAAAAATCCTCCAACCAGCAATTATGAACCATGAACATGCTTGAAAGAAGTGGTAATTAGAGATCCTTAACAAGGAGACAGAATATCTCAACAAAAATTATATTGTATAAAGCAAAATCAGATGGAAATTTCCAGACTAAAAATGTAATAATCGAAATTAAAAGCTTAATAGATAATGCTTTCCATCTTCCAAGGTTTTCATTAATTTCTTTCCTTAGTGTTCTGTCATTTTCATTGTAGAGGTCTTTCCCCTCTTTTGTTAGATTAATTCCCAAGTATTTTTTTTTTTTGAGGCTATTGTGAATGGAGTAGTTTTCCTAATTTCTCTTTCAGAGGATTCATTACTTATTAATAGAAATGCATTAGATTTATGTGTATTGATTTTATATCTTACTACTTTGCTGAATTCATTTATTAGTTCTAGAAGTTTTCTGGTGGAGATTTTTGGATCCTCTAAATATAGAATCATATTATTGGAGAGGTAGAATGAATATTGTCAAAATGGCCATACTACCAAAGGCACTATACAGATTCAATGCAATTCCAATTAAAACCCCAATGACATTCCTCAGAAATAGAAAAAGTAATCATGAAATTCATCTGGAAGAATAAGAGACCTTGAATAGCCAAAGCAATCCTGAACAGAAAGAGTAAAGCAGGAGGTATCACAATACCAGACCTTAAACTATACTACAGAGCAATAGTAACAAAAAAGGCATGGTATTGGCACCAAAATAGACAGGTAGACCAATAAATAGTACAGCATAGAAGACACAGGGACAAACCCATATAAATACAGTCACCTCATACTAGACTAAGGTGCCAAAAACATACAATGGAGAAAAGATAGGCTCTTCAACAAATGGTACTGGGAAAACTGGAAATCCATATGCAGTAAAATGAAATTAAACTTCTATCTCTCACTCTGCACGAAACTCAACTCAAAATGGATCAAGGACCTAGGAATTAGTCCAGAGACCCTGAACCAAATAGAAGAAAAAGTAGGCCCGAATCTTCACCATGTAGACTTAGGACTAGACGTCTTTAACAAGACTCCCAAAGCTCAAGAAATCAAATAAATCAATAAATGGGATGGATTCAAACTAAAAAGCTTTTTCTCAGCAAAGGATACAGTCAATAATGTGAAGAGAGAGCCTACAGAGTGGGAGAAAATCTTTTCCACACACACTTCAGATAGAGCACTAATCTCCAAAATTTATAAAGAACTTACAAAACTTTACACCAAAAATACAAAGAGCCCAATCTACCAATGGGCCAAGGAACTGGACAGACACTTTACAGAAGAAGATATATAGGCGATTAATAAATATATTACAAAGTGTTCAACATCTCTAGTAATTAGAGAAATGCAAATTAAAACAACTCTAAGATTTTATCTTGCTCCAATTAGAATGGCTATTTTCAAGAACACAAACAATAATAGATGTTGGCGTGGATGTGGGGGAAAAGGCACATTTTTACATCACTGGTGGAGTTGCAAATTGGTACAGCCACTCTGGAAAGCATTATGGAGATTCCTCAGAAAACTTGGAATGGACCCACCTTTTGATCCAGTTATTCCACTCCTTGGTTTATACCCAAATGACTTAAAAGCAGCATATTACAGTTACGCAACCACATCAGTCTTTACAGCAGCTCAATTCATAATAGATTGTGGAACTAACCTAGATGCCCTTCAACAGATGAATGGATAAAGAAACTGTGGTATATATACACAATGGAATACTATTCAGCCAAAAAGAATAATACAGTTATGGCATTTATAGGTAAAAGGATGGAATTGGAGAATATCATGCTAAGTGAAATAAGCCAATCCCAAAAAACCAAAGGCCGAATGTTTTCCCTGATAAGTGGATGATGATACATAATGGGGGTGGGGAGTGAGAGAAGAATGGAGAAACTTTAGATTACACAGAGGGAAATGAGAGGGGGAGGGTTGGTATGAGAGATGGTGGAATGAGATAGACATCATTATCCTATGCGCACGTATGATTACACAAATGGTATCAATCTACATCGTGCAGAACCATAGAAACGAAAATCTATACCCCATTTGTGTACAGTGAATCCAAATGAAGTCTGTAAAAAAAAATAAAAATAAAAACAGATGATGCTTAAGAGCAGAATGAAAAAAAAACAGAGAAAAAGTAGTGAATGGGAGATAGAATGATGGGAATTATTTAATCTGAACAATATGCGAATGAAATATATTTTAAAAAGAGGATTAGTGAAGCTTCAAGGATCTGTGGGACTATCATGGCTAATTTCATTCATCAATTTGGCTAGACAATAGCTCCCAAACATTGATATAAAAAATATTCAAATATTATTAGTCAAATGTTATTCTAGATGTTTCTATTAAGGTACTATTTTAGGTGAGATTACCATTCAAATTAGTAGACTTTGAGTAAAGCAGATTGTCCTCCATAATGTGAATGGTCTCATCCAGTCAGCTGAAAACCCTAATAGAAAAAGTCTGACCTCCCTGGAAGAAGGAGTTCTTCCAACAAGCTTCCTTTAAACTGTAACTCAACTATTTCCTGGGTCTCTAGGCTTCTAACCTACCCACAACTGCATGATCCACTTCCTTAAAAATCTCACAAACCCTGAACAAGGTATATATCCAAGGTATAACCTTTGGATAACCCTAGCACAAAGGCTATGAGGAAAGATCTAAACATCTCAGAAGGGGAGAAGACAGCAACTGGGGTTCCAAATATACTGAAAGAGATAAAGGACTAAAACTTCACAAAATTGGAAAAATTTAGATCCAAGAAGTTGAATGAAACCCAGATAGGATAAACCAAACAAATTCATACTGAGACATGTCATAATAAAAGCTCTGCAAACTAAAGATAAAGAAAGAAGCCTGTAATCAATGAATTGAGAAAAGAAACCTTGTCAATAGGGGAAATAATTCAAATGGCAGTGGATTTCTAATCAGGCATCATGAAGGGCAGAAGGAAATGATGTAATATTTTTCAAGGGCTGAAAGAAAAGAACTGCCAATGCAGAATCCTACATCTAATAAATATTTCCTTCAGGAATAAAGAGGAAACTAAGACACTTCTAATGAAGGGAGCGAAAAAGTTATTACCAAAAGTAATAAGTGAAGCTAGCAAGGTTGCAGGATACAAGATAAACAAAATTGTATTTCTCAGTGTATTAGGAATGAATATATATTAAAAATACTAGCCAGGCACAGTGGTGCACACCTATAATCCCAGTGGCTAGGGAGGCTGAGGAAGGAGGATTGCAAGTTCCAAGCCAGTCTCAGCAACTTAGCAAGACCCTTTTCTCAAAATTAAAAAAAATAATAAAATAAAAAAGAGGTAGGTACGTGATTCTGTGGCTAAGCACAGGTACAAAAAAAAAAAAACCCATATATTAAAAATACATCATCTTTAGCTATTGAAAAAATGAGATTTTTAGGGATAAACCTACAAAACACATAGAATGTTTGTTGAAAACAATAATACACTGATGAAAGAACTCAAAGAAGATGATGGAAGGCATCAAGTATTCATAGATCAAAAGACTCATAAGAAAGATGTCAATCATCCTCAATTTTTATATAACTTTAATGTAATTTCTATCCAAATACCACCACGATTTTTTTATAGACATGGGCAATATTATTGTAAAATTTATGTGGAAAGGCAACAAGTATTAGAATAGCAAACTATTTTGAAAGCGAAGATGGGAAATATGTTAATTCCAAGGCTTACAGTCATACCACAGTAATCAGGACTGAGTGGTGTTTGGGAAGAACAGATGTCTATAGACAAATGAACATAACAGAGAATCCATAATAGGTGCATGCATTTATGCCAACTTATGTTTGGCAAAAATGCAAAGATGCAGTGAAGAAGCACTTCAACAAATAGTGCTGGACATTCATAGGCCAGAGAGTAAACCTCAACCTCAGCTCACAGCTTACATGACACTTAACTTGGAATAGACCTAGATATGAGACATAGAAATTTGAAACTCAAAAAAGTGTAAGAGAAAATATTCATAATCTAGCATTGTACAAGATATTCTTGTATGTGAAAACAAAAGCATGAACCATATAATAAAAAATGTTCGGCTATATTTCACTAAAATTTGAAGTCACTGCTCTGTGAAATAGCTTGTTAAAAGTGTAGAATGAGTTAGTTTGCAAACCACAAGTCCAGCGAAGTTTTAATACCTGTAATATCTATTTCTCTATGTGAATCTCTAATCTCAAACCTCTGTAATAAAAACAAATAATCCTATTAGAGGATAGATAAAAGACATGAATAGACATTTCAGTAAAAAGAATATACAGATGGTAAGTAAGCACATAAAGTGTTCATTACCATTAGACAGTGAAAATGAAAGTCAGGAGACATTACTATGCACCTGTCAGAACAGTTATAATGAAAAGTAGTGAAAACACTTAATGGTGGTAAAGATGAAATCAAACTCAATCATACAGGAATTGTTTTTATTTCGGGGTGGGGGAAGTATTGGAAATTGAACTCAGGGACACTCGACCACTGAGCCACATCCCCAGTCCTATTTTCTATTTTATTTAGAGACAGGGTCTCACTGAGTTGCTTAGCACCTCTCTTTTGCTGAGGCTGATTTTGAACTCTTGATCCTCCTGCCTCAGCCTCCTGATCTGGCTGGGATTACAGGCATGGTGCACTGTGCCTGATTGTTTCTGGCTTGTTTGTTTGTTTTGTTTAGTTTTGGAGACTAACAACTTGCAGTTACCATGTGATTCAACAATGGTATTCTTAAGCACAAGAAAAATGAAAACTCACATTCATACAAAAATTTTATGTATAAATTCTATGTATAAATTTTATAGCAACTTTATTTGTAATAACCACAAAACGGACACTGTCAGATGCCCTGCAGTGGATGTGTGGTTAGACAAGCAGTGGTATATCCATGCTATGGGATAATGTGGCAAAAAGAAGAAACTAAATATGTTTACAAGTAAGGACCTGGAAGAAGAGTCAGAGAATTATGCTGAGTGAAATGGCAGTACTAAAAGTCATACTGAACGGTTTCATTTAAATGATTCTCCTGAAATGAAAAAATTCTAGAAATAGCAGATATTGGTCTCGGATGCTCAAGAGAGATTGGAGGTGGAAGATGACATGGATTCTTGTGAGGAAGAATATTCTGCACCTTGATTACATCATGTAATATCTTAGTTGCAATATTTTACTACAGACTTTCAAGAAGTTACTAATGGAAGATCTTTGGACTGAGTTTTGTCCCCCACAAAATTGAGACGTGATGGTATTTGGAGGTGGAGCCTTTGGGAGTGCTTAGGTTAGATGAGGTCATGAGGTTGGGACTCTCAGAGCCAGCACTTTGATCTTGGACTTCCAGACTCCGGAACTGTGAGAAAATTAATTTCTATTGTTTAAGGCACCCAGTCTCGGGCATTTTGTTATGGTAGCCTGAGCAGACTAAGATGGAGAACCTATATAAAGGGTACACAGGATCTCCGATTTCCACAACCTCATGAGAATATGCAAATATTTCCAAATAAGAAATTTTATCAGAAAGAGTACCCTTTGCATAAATATTTGAAAAGTTAGTTTTGAAACTGTCTTTGAATGTCTTAGAATGGCCTAAGATAATAACTCTCATTCTTATGGTTCTTTACACACGTTCCCGGGTGGCCACTGTTGTGTTTTTACAGATGAAGAAATAGAATCTACAGGAGATAAGCTAGCTTGAATGTGGTTGCACACTTAGTGAGAGACTGAGGTTTTGACACCTCCTTGGGGATTTTCTCTGTATAAGACAAACCCACCTCAACATTAACGAATTTACGTTACCATAGAAGAGGGGGAATTGCCTCTATATTCTTAAGGATAACATAAATATCATTGGAGAAATTACATAGCAATATGTCAGGGATAACAAGGTCAGGAACAGTGTGACTCTCCATCTCCTGAGGAGCAAGGTGGACTTGAGTGGCTCGTGAGTGAAGATGCACTTGGACACTGAGCTACTAAGGAGTCAAAGAGTTGAAGGTCCAAAGCCTTCATGAGCATGCAAGGGTTAATTTCCAGTGCATTTTTCTAGTTCCGCCCTCCAGACAAGGCTTTCCTGTGTACACCCTCTGAGCCCAGAACACATAGAAAAATCATCTTCATAGAATGTATTCAAGTATAACTATGTGAGGAATGTATGAGGAAAAGTAGTGATTCTCTGTTTGCTTTTCATTAGCAATGGATTCCTGATATTCACTGTCTCAAGCTGAAAATCAAGGCCAGTTCCTGAAAACCAACTGTCTTTCCTTTGTGGGTCTCTGCCAGGTTTGTAGAAAACATTATACACTGCAAGCAATAATGGAACTGGTCTTTCTGTTCTCTCTTTCCAGCTGCCTTCCCTGAGTTGGAAATCAAATAGCAGATTCTACCTTTCAGCCAAGAGCCAAGGTATTATTTTGCATTTGAGAATTCAGAACAGAAACAACTTCCTGGGTAGTTGTTATTTTGTGAAAACACACAGTGAGCTGAATTTACTGGAATGAGAGCCCACATGAATTTAGATTCGTGTGTGTGTGTGTGTGACCCACCATGGCGTTTGGATCACTATTATTACTTTAATTTCCTTTTTCAGGATATAAACCACCAAGGTGCTTTGACAAGAGGCTCGTTAAATGTAGACTGGAACTGAGTTATTCACTGTGGTGAGCATACTAATGGAAAACAAAATTAAACTTCCAGGTAGTGAGATGTCTCACTTGGGTCTTTCATGGAACCAGAGGACTGAATGATCCACTGACCTCCAATGTTATCCTGAGCACAGTATCACCTGCTGTAAGGGCCACATGCCAGTCATTTCATGGAATTCCTGGTACACTGTGGGGCACCACAGTTAACACAGCGTTGGCCCACTTCTTCAAGACCTTCAGATGAGATCTTATCATGGCTACATCTGAGAAGGTACTTAGGGTAGAGGAGAGTGACTATTGAGGGCATTTGTATTATCTGGTACATAATAATAATCACTATTATTTATTAAAATGGTTGCTGCAGCTTGAGCATCACATCCATTTTAAGTGGCTGAAGAATAAGGAAGGTGCAGAGCCCATTAGCAATCCTTCGACCTGTTCTTCACGTCAATAAGCAGGGTGTTTCCCAGATATCCCACAAGGCACTTCCCTTCCCAACCTCATCATCTAAAATTGCATCCCTTGGTCACCCTCTCATACTAACAAGGCAAAAAAGCAAGTGTCTTGGTTTTTCAGCTTTACTATTAAAGAGAAAAGGGTTCAGAGTGGCTTTCATAAGCAATTATTGATGTTTATTACCATATTCTTAACCTCAAAGGATTGGATCCATCAAATGGATTTTCTCACTTTGCCCCCATCCATCCTAAATCATTTGTGACCAGCATTTTAGACATTTATGTGTACAACCATCTTTATCTATGTAATGTCTCATACATGTGAGACCTAAAATTCAAAATGAATACCATGAATATTCTATTAATAAATTATTTCAATGAAGAAAAATAACCTTCTGTGATTCTAATGCCTGATACATTCTTTGTGTCATTTGAAGTCACTTCTTCTATTTGTGTTCACTTCCTGTTTCAATGGCTAGTAAACTGGTTACGAGCTATGTGTAAATAATGCCAAAGAATCTGGATGAAAAGGAAAAACATCAATTATCTATGTGTTTTGTCTGTATAACAGCAAAACATGTAGCATTGTGTAGACAAAACATTCAGAAGATTGAATATTTTACTTTTCATCCAGTCATTTTCTTGTCATATGAACAAAAAGCATTGCCAAGTTCAGAACACAGGGGAAAAAAACCCTCTCTTGCCTGATGTGTAGAATGTGAGGATTGTTCCTAAACTTGATATGGGGAAGGACAATTAATGAGATACCGTGTCGAATTAATTTTCAAAAACTCATATTAGAAGAACTTTATTGCTACAAGTTCATAGTGATCATGGTAAGTGTTGGGCCCATTATGAGATACTTAATAAAAAAAAACCACACACACACATAATCCACTTTTAATTTGATGTCATGATTATTTTGTAGAGGAAGCAGTGCATTCACAGAAAGGAATGGTGGCTACGAATCCTTGCCTTTATCTCCTGGAAGAATAAACAAAGAAACTAGAATTGGTTTCTGATCATAAGTCAACTTATTAGTATAAATTTATAATTATCTACCTTTGGGAAGCCAGGGGATATGCTGCCTACTTTTTTATTGGCAGCTTCTCAATTTATCCCACATCAGCTCTGTTTAGTAGCTGTCCTTATTCCCACTTCATAAATAGAAAACTGGGTCTTAAAGATGAAGGGAAATCTCCAAAATCTCAAATAATGATCATTTCTAAAAATAATACAATGCTTGAAAAAAATATTTTTTTTATTTTGTATGCCTTATTCTAAGTGAAATGGGAGTCTTAAAAACCAAATTCCCAAAGCTTGGGTGTCACCACTCCTAAAATGCTAGGAATTATGTCATGCTATTTTATTTCATTTGTTATTATCACGATTTTTCTGTGTTCTAAATCTCATATACCCAATCAAGAACTAAACTTGATGAAAAGGAATATTAGTATTTGACAGAAATATTTATTTTATCCTTGAAGAACCTGATAGGGCAATTTCCCTTAAATACCATCTGAACAGCCTCACTGAGATAACAAATTAAGTTTTATGACTCACTATTCCCATTCCTTCTTAAGTGGACAGTTCCAAATTCAATACACAAAGGTCACTAGGGGAACATTCTGTCTTCAAAGTCGGAATTATGTAGTCTCTCATTTTTCTGGCAGTGACTTAGTTGGATGGGAAAGTAAATGAAAGTGAGGAGCACTCTGAGCCAAAAGTTATGTGTTTAGGACCCAGTGGTCTTGGGCTTTCCAGGTCAAAAACCTGTCAAGAATATCATCAGTAGGGAATGGGTCTGTGGAGGCATGCAGTTCAATGTTCTACTTGGGCCACGGTGATGTGTTACTCACAGCAGAGAAATTCATCCTTGTGATAACCCTAAGCCCTGTAGCCACTTTGTTGGATTCAGAATTGTTCTGATTTATGACTGTGGAATCAGGACTGGAACAAGTCAATTGTCTAGAGCATAAACCCACATACAGTTCCTGATCAGGAGCTTCATGCGAACCACAATACACAGCTCACTCCACATTTCCCACTGTTAAAATTCAATCTTTTACCCTCAACTCAGCGAGTTTAAACCTGTGTTGGGTTCTGCAATTAGTAATCAGTGGTAATCGTTATGTAACTTTGAGAAAATACTAAACAATACTGAATTGTATACTTTAAAGGAGTGAATTTTATAGTATATAAGTTATATCTCAGTTTAAAGAAAACTATGTTGGACCAATCTAAATGGCTTGTCAGACATCACATAGATCTCACAAAGCAATATTTTGATGATTTAAATGTAAATGAAACAGAAACATATGGAGTAAATTTTTGCAAAATTGCACATGATTTCAAAAATTAAGGGGGAAACATTCTTGGCAAAACCTAGTTGGGTTTTATCTAATCCAAAATATTTGAAAAATAAATCGAGACATTTCATAAACCAAAATACAGCTGGTTTTTCCATCCATTATGTATTTGCTATGTATAGTCCTTCTCATTAAACATGCTTCTATATCTATTAGAAAGAACAGGCAGCTCCGATACCCAGGTATGGAACTATGAAAACCAAGGTTATCATGGCACATGAAGCAAGGTCACACTGTGGAAATGTTGCTACAGCATATTAAACGTTTTCAAGGAAATAGTCTTCACAGAAACAAGTCATGTCTTTAATAATAGCCTCTGAGTTAAGTTCAAGAGCACAGAGTATTTAAATCCTCAGATATTTTTCAGAGTCCATCCCATCTTCACTGTGTGTTAACAATCTTTGGACATAGAAGAATCATCATTACTGAAAACGGAGACTTCTGTATGACTGCGTAAGATGCAGCCACCAAAGTGCAGATGTTTATACATATATCAATTTTTGAAGTTGTCCTTGAAAACCTTGAAATAATTTTTAAACCATACATGTATTTATTGTTTTCCTTTCTCTCCTATTAAGTCCTAGACTGTCAGCCCCTATACAACAACTCTGAGTGTCCTTTCCGTGACTGATTTACAACGACTGATGGGCTGATCCTTTGCACCTGCAAAGGTGTGTTGAACAAACGCTCTTGATGGAAGTAATTTTAACTTCCTTTACTTCTGCTCGGTGTTATCTCTTCAGAGATACTGCCTGGTCCTCTAGTTCTCTCGCCGTCTATTCACTGAATTTTCTTAGCTTTTCTTCCTAATATACTATAACATGACCTTGTATTATACTTATCAATTTGTTTACTGCCCATCTCTCTCACTGGAATATTAATTCTATAAGGGCAGTTGTACACAGTTCTCTAGTAATTTAAGGACAAACTATCAGAAGCTACTGAACAACTTGAGTATGAATCAGTCATTAAGCCTCAGAGCAATAAAGAGGAAATATTAATGGAGTGTGTACCAGCTCAAAATGAGTTTCTAGATAACTGGAATTTGAATGTACAAAAGGAACCATCATATACAGCTACTGGATCTACTTTATGTGCCTCCACAGATTTTCATAGACCTGGAGTTCCAAAGATCTTGGAAACTTGCCCTGCTTCCTCATCCAGCAGTCCTTCATGTTTCTCCTGTGATGGTAAAGCCGTCACTCACCATGATGCCATCTCGTCTCTTAACACCACTGATTTCAATGGTCTAGACCAAGGCAAAGTCCTAGGAGACACAGGAGTTCTTGCAGGTAGTACCGCTCAGCTGGGGCCATAGATTACACTGCATTCCCCAGCAGCTACACAGACAGGCTGATGTTGAACAACTAAAGATGGAAAAAGATGGAGAAAGTCATTGATCATCTCTTGTTCTCCCCAAGAGAACAGAGTGCTCATCATTTCATGCTGCCTCTTGCGGACACTCCATATACTCTCTGACTTTTCTTGTGAAGCTGTGGTTGGCTTGGTGAAAAAGAAACTTGGATTTGTCTTTCTTCTGTCCTGATCTACGAGTTTTCTCTCACTCTTGCTTCACTAAATCATAATGTAAATTTTTCTCAAATTTATCCTACATATCTAGGCTAAGGCAACCAGTAATGGAAAGTAATCTCTCAGAATGGGATTTTGGAGTTCAATTTCCTACTGTCCAGGGTTATATGGATGATAGATGTGGTAGTAACAATTACTAAATCTTTCACCTACTGAAATTTGAGGTACTAGACAGATGTAAAGCAGGACATTGGGAGACTAAGTGGCTTCTATGCTTGATTTGTATAGGAACATGGAAATAATACAAATTGTGGTGTGGAGTGGATACTTTTTTGTTTTAGTAATGGAAGTTTAAAAGAAGAAAATGATAGGCTTAAGGTATCACATTTCCCACCTAAATAACACTTTGAAAGCTTGAGGGCCTCTATGGTAACTTTAAAGGGACTATCCTCTTCCTTCAGCTATGTGGAAGACGTTGAAAAATCAGGCCCAGTAACTGATTATCAGGATGGCAGACTTACCAAGGGAACTACGTTCACAGCATAGGTTTGATATAATGAAGCTCAAACCGAATAATGATGGTGTGAAAATAGGGACTTTAGGTTGATAAGTCTGAAACTGTCAATCCCCAAATTCTCCAGAAATTTACTGACCAGCAATAAAAGTCCCTACTCAATATACTGAAGGAGAAGAACTCCCTTAGCTGAAGATTGTGCAAAGTCCTCAGCTAAAGCAGATGTCCCTAATATGACTCAAATGCTTTTCTCAGGATCTATTCCCACTATCCCTCATTGTGTATGATACCACTTAATTGAGACAAAGTAGATGTAACAAATAGCAAGGTTGGAATGGGAATGGGAATAGGAATATTTGATCTACAGGGATCTATAACAATGGTGTTTGGAGAGGATAGAGAAGACAAAGAAATGTTTAAGTGACTATAGTGTTGTTTGATTTATACAATAAAAACAGTAAAGTCTGATGAGCTAAAATATGATGTCAGTAGCTGTAATGGAAATTAAAGCCATTTCCCCTCGATTCTAGATTTAATTCATAGATCCACAGTCACATTATTGAAAGGGAAGTTTCAAAAGTGAAGTAAAGAGGGTACATGCTCTCCCAACTCTTCCACAAAAATTCCATGACCAATTCTCATGACACCCATACACTGGGGAAAGTAGAATAACCAAATATTAGAGAGCCTTTATGTAGAGTCTGAGATTACATGGATTTAATTGGACCTGAAATACCTGCCTGGTCTTCTGGTTAGGATGAACACTTGAAAAGAATTTGGTAGAAAACAGATGGAGAACACTTCTAAGAATGTGGTTGGGGCTAGACTGGGAAGCACAAAGTAACCTTTCAAACTAGAGAATGGGGTAGTGAAGACACTAATTATACATGTTTAGAGAAGTTAGCAAAGGAAAAAGTAGATGGCAAGATAGAAGCTGAGAGAGAATTTAAAATAGGAAATGGGTTGTCAGTAAGCAGTCTGTTCCAAGGTCTCCATTTGTTCTGAGGACTAACTCCTGAGTGTTTATTTGTAGAGCACCAGAAGACAAGTTCTGCCCACAGTTGTTCATGGAAAATAGGCAATTCTTCTTCTTTCTTTCTTTAAATTAGTTGCAAAGAAGGGAGAGGGAAGCCTTCATGGAATGGGACTAGCACAGGGTAAGCTGCCTGGGTAAAGCTTTGGCTAGAGGAAACGTGATAGTGAGAGTCAAGTTGGTTTGGCCCTGAGTTTGACTCTATTCTAGTAATCTGGCTTTAGGCAAATGAATTAAAATTGGAAAGCACCCAGGGAGTCATTATACAGAAAAGTAAAGAGATTATTTTAGCTTTAATTCTTTGTTTTATTATTTAAAATGACAAACATTTATTTCTCATTCATGCTATGTGTCCGGTCCAAAACAGGTCAATGGAGAGACTTTGTCCATTATAACCATTCCAGAATCCAGGATGATTTGGGTTCCATCTCAACATGGATTGCCATGATTTATGAGGCTGGAGATGATATGGATGGAGAGTCAAACACTAGCAATTAATGGCTTTGGACCTGAAGTCATACGTGCCTCTTCTATTCAGGGGTTATTAGGCAGAGCTAAGTCCATGGTGATGTCTAACTTAAAGGTAATGAATTAGTACAAGCCCCTATATTACTGGATTGGGCAGAGGGGAGTGATGAGAGGAGAGGGGGTGTTAGGGTGGGAAAGATGGTGGAATGAGACAGAAATTATTGCCCCATGTGCATGCATGATTGAACAAACAATGTGACTCTGCATCATGTACAGAGAAATGGGAAATTGTGCTCCATTTGTGTACAACGGGTTGAAATGCATTCTGCTGCCATGTATAACTAATTAGAAAACATTTTTAAAAGTATGATTTAGCTTTAATTCTTTATAAAATAGCCTAGAACAAAGGTTGCATGCTAAAACTTTCTCAAAACATGCAATACCATGCATAAGTAAGGAGGAAAGGGAAAGGATGTGGGCCAAAGTGGAGACAGATGTAATTAGGAGGTGGAATATTACCTAGATAACCATGTTTTCTCAGTAAAACATGGTATTTCCTTGGCCAAATAAGCTGTTATTAATTACTAAAATTAACAAGTGAACTTATCAGTTAATATGAAATAGACTGCATATAGTGATAACAATTTGAAAAATAAATGAATTGATGGAAAAACAGGGATGAGTTGCATATATTACATGGGAAGAGTAGGCAACTTCTTACCTACTTCCAAAAATACAGTCTAACATTTATATAGTCATCTCTGAATTTTCTGTTATGCAGAAATGTCCTCAATAAAATTTCCAAGAAATAAAATTGTGATGGTACAGAATCTGATGTGACCGTCTGCAGGTCCTTGGCAAATTGTCCTTCGATGTTTGAGAGCTTGTGTTTCATTAAAAATCAGCAGAAGCTCTTCAAAGTTGCCTATAGGTTTTTGGGTGAGACATCTCTCTGATGTATCTAAACATCTTCATTATCCAACCCAAATGATCTTTGTGCTCTCCTAGTTTTTCCCAGCATAACACCTGACTTGTGTTTGGCCCTTTTCCACCTGGGCCTTCGTCACACTTCCATGACTTCATAGGATTTCACAGAGCTGTAAGCAACAAAACACCTGTTGTCATGAGTGTAGACATGAGATTCAAGCAGTTGGTACAAACGATTTATGGTCAAGCAACACTGGAATGTAAGTTTTACCTCCCTGAGCTACTGTTGATAAGAGTGTTTCTGAAGAAACAAGCGATGAGATCAATATGGCAGAGGGGAACTCGGGAGCTTTCAACTTTTGTGCAGTTCCAGATACAAACAGCTAGAGAATACCTGTGCAGCAAGGTGAGCAACTGGAGAAAAACACTGGGGTTCAGTATTTGAGTGATGAAGACATGAGAGTCTGAGAACTTCTGGTTACTGAAACAGTGAGAAAAAGTTCATGGGTTCTGAACAGGCACTCTAGCTGCCAAGATGGAGAAGGAGAGAGAGGGGCCACAACCAAGTGGGAAGGAAGGAACACTGATAAAATTGCTTTGAAAACAGCAGAAGCCCAGAATATTGGACTGAACTTAGCTGGCACAGAAGATGCTCAGGGTGCCGTGTGGAGACGCGATCATCTTCCTCAATTTTTAAGTGGAGCACCATGGCAGGAAGTCATATTATGAAGGTCAGACCTTGGCTGCTAGTGAAAGGGAAGCTAAACTCCAGCCTCCTCTCACCTGGAGATTGCAACAAGGTTTGGTATAGGAAAACAACTTTGAATTAAACAGAGATCAGGGCAAGCCCAGGGCCACTGAGTGCCAGATGCCCCCCAGGGGAAGCAGAGCTGGGGTAGGGGCAGAAGCAGAGCTGCAGAGGGAATGGATCCAGAGCAGGGTGCACTCATTTGCACAGACTCCTGAGTTTTGGCCAGAGTAGAGCACAGGGATACCTGGGGACACACACACACACACACACACACACACACACAATCAAGTGATAGATGCCCTGTGAGAATGTGCTGGTGGAGCTAGAGAAGGACAAGGTGAGAACTCTGTTAAAAACACTGGGCCTGGACTTGTTCCCTGGGAGCATGCAGAATCATTGCCTGCACCAGGGTGGGCTTTGGTCCCTGGGAGACACGAACCTTGGGACCATCATGTTTGTGCTACCCGAGAAATTACCAGTATCCAGCCCTGACATGGAGCAACTAAGTAGACCAAGATTCAGTCCTACACCTGGGAGAAGATCAAAGAGCAGTTCTCCATCCAGCAAGAAGCCTGTGGATCCAGTTTTCCCCTCACTGCAGAGACTTGCTGAGGCCATGCGACTGTGAATTGAACATTCTCCATACCCCAGTAACACAGATTTCTAATCCAGATTCCCCAAAGCTCTCTCCACTCTCCATACCTAGGCAAAGAGAAAATTTGGTCTTCTCAAGTACAGATTTTGATTTTGATTATTTATTTATTTGGTGATGGTTAGTGTTGATTCCCTCGTTAGATGTGACTGTATACTTTTATACAAATTTACAGTTTTTTTAAAAAAATGTGCTATTAGATATTCTATTTTTTACTTTGTTTTCATTTCAGTACTCTTTTCTCTATTTTGACTTTCTTTCTCTTGTCATTTTTTCTTTTTTCCCTCTGATTTCTTTCTTATTATCTTTTCAAAATTTTACTTTCCATATTTATGTTTTTTTAATTTATTTTTATTGGAAACAAATGGGATACATCTTGTTTCTCTGTTTGTACACAAAGTAAAAGCACACCATTTGTGTAATCATATATCTACACAGGGTAATGGTGTTTGATTTATTCTATTATTTTTTCCTTCCCCCCACCCCTACCCCTCTTTTCCCTCTATACAGTCCCTCCTTCCTCCACTCTTGCTCCCCTCTGACCCCCCCCCATTATGTGTCATTATCCGCTTATCAGGGAGATCATTCGTCCTTTGGTTTTTTGAGATTGGCTTATCTCACTTAGCAATGATATTCTCCAATTTCATCCATTTGCCTGCAAATGCCATAATTTTATTATTTTTTATGGCTGAGTAATATTCCATTGTGTGTGTGTGTGTGTGTATGTATATATAATGCAGAGACTTGCTGAGGCCATGCGACTGTGAATTGAACATTCTCCATACCCCAGTAACATAGATTTCTAATCCAGATTCCCCATATACATATATATATATATACCACAATTTCTATATCCATTCATCAATTGAAGGACATCTAGGTTGGTTCCACAATCTGGCTATTGTGAATTGAGCAGCTATGAACATTGATGTGGCTGTGTCTCTGTAGTATACTGATTTTAAGTCCTTTGGGTATAGGCCAAAGAGTTGGATAGCTGGGTCAAATGGTGGGTCCATTCCAAGCTTTCTGAGGAATCTGCACACTGCTTTCCAGAGTGGCTGCAATAATTTGCAACCCCACCAGCAATGTATGAGTGTACCTTTTCCCCCACATCCTTGCCAACACCTATTGGCTTATATTCTTGTTGATCACCATTCTAATTGGGGTGAGATGGAATCTTAGGGTAGTTTTGCTTTGCATTTCTCTTATTACTAGAGATGTTGAACATTTTTTCATATGTCTGTTGATGCTTGTAGATCTTCATCTGTGAAGTGTCTGTTCATTTCCTTAGCCCATTTGTTGATTGGACTATTTGTATTCTTGGTGTAGAGTTTTTTGAGTTCTTTATACATTCTGGAAATTAGTGCTTTATCTGAAGTATGAGTGGCAAAGATTTTCTCCCACTCTGTAGGTTCTCTCTTCTCATTGCTGATAGTTTCCTTTGCTGAGAGAAAGCTTTTTAGTTTGAATCTATCCCAGTTATTGATTCTTGCTTTTATTTCTTGTGCTATGGGAGTCCTGTTAAGGAAGTCTGATCCTAAGCCAACATGTTGAAGATTTGGACCTACTTTTTCTTCTATAAGGTACAGGGTCTTGGTCTGATTCCAAGGTCCTTGATCCATTTTTGAGTTGAGTTTTGTGCAGGGTGAGAGATAGGGGTTTAATTTCATTCTGTTGCATATGGATTTCCAGTTTTCCCAGTACCAATTGTTGAAGAGGCTATCTTTTCTCCATTGCATATTTTTGGCCCCTTTGTCTAGTATAAGAAAATTGTATTTATTTGGGTTTGTGTCCATGTCCTCTATTCTGTACCATTGATCTACCTGTCTGTCTTGGTACCAATACCATGCCGTTTTGTTACTATTGCTTTGTAGTATAGTTGAAGGTCTGGTATTGTGATACCTCCTGTTTCACTCTTACTGCTAAGGATTGCTTTAGCTATTCTGGGTTTCTTATTATTCCAAATGAATTTCATGATTGATTGCTCTATTTCTGTAAGGTACGTCATTGGGATTTTAATTGGAATTGCATTGAATCTGTATAGCACTTTGGATAGTATGGCCATTTTGACAATATTAATTCTGCCTATCCAAGAACATGGGAGATCTTTCCATCTTCTAAGGTCTTTCTCAATTTCTTTCTTCAATGTTTTGTAGTTTCCATTGTAGAGATCTTTTACCTCTTTGGTTAGATTGATTCCCAAGTATCTTATTTTTTTTTTTTTTTTTTTTTTTTTTTTTTTTGGCAAATGGAGTTGTTTTCCTCATTTCCCTTTCAGAGATGTTTCGTCACTTGCATATAAAAATGCTTTAGATTTATGCGTGTTGATTTTATAGCCTGCTATATTGCTGAATTCATTGATGAGGTTTAAAAGTTTTCTGGAGGAGTATTTTGGATCCTCTAAATATGGAATCATGTCATCAGCAAATAGTGACAGCTGATGTTCCTATTTTCCTATTCATATCCTTTTAATTTCTTTAGTCTGCCTAATTGCTCTGGCTAGAGTTTCGAGGACAATATTGAATAGAAGTGGTGAAAGAGGACATCCCTGTCTTGTTCCCATTTTTAAAGGGAATGGTTTCAGTTTTTCTCCATTAAGAATGATGTTGGCCATGGGCTTAGCATAAATAGCCTTTACAATGTTCAGGTATGTTCCTACTATCCCTATTTTTTTTAGTGTTTTGAACATGAAGGTATGTTGTATTTTGTCGAACCCTTTTTCTGTGTCAATTGAAATAATCATATGATTCTTATCCTTAAGTCTATTGACACGATGGATTACGTTTATTGATTTATGAATGTTAAATCATCCTTGCATTCCAGGGATAAATCCCACTTGATCGTGGTGCACGATTTTCTTAATATGTTTTTGGATACGGTTTGCCAATATTTTGTTAAGGATCTTAGCATCTATATTCATCAAGGATATTGGTCTAAAATTTTCTTTCCTTGATGTGTCTTTGCCTGGTTTGGGTATGAGGGTGATATTAGCTTCATAGAATGAGTTTGGTAGGGTACCCTCTATTTCTATTTCCTGGAACACTTTGAGAAGTATTGGAATGAGTTCTTCTTTGAAGGTCTTGTAGATCTCAGCTGAGAATCCGTCTGGTCCTGGGCTTTTCTTGGATGGTAGATTTTTAATGGCTTCTTCTATTTCATTGCTTGATATTGCTCTGTTTAAATTGTGTATGTCCTCCTGGTTCAGTTTGGGAGGAGCATATGTCTTTAGAAATTTGTCAATGTCTTTGGTAGTTTCTATTTTGTTGGAATACAGATTTTCAAAGTAGCTTCTCATTATGTTCTGTATCTCAGTGGTGTCTGTTGTGATATTTCCTTTCGCATCATGTATTTTAGTAATTTGAGTCTTCTCTCTCCTTCTCTTTGTTAGTGTGGCTGAGAGTTTATCTATTTTGTTTACTTTCTCAAAGAACCAACTTTTTGTTTTGTCAATTTTTTGAATTGTTTCTTTTGTTTCAATTTCATTGATTTCAGCTCTGATTTTAATTATTTCCTGTCTTCTACTACTTTTGCTGTTATTCTGTTCTTCTTTTTCTAGGGCTTTGAGCTGTAATGTTAGGTCATTTAGTTGTTGACTTTTCATTCTTTTCTGGAATGCACTCCATGCAATGAATTTTCCTTAGTCCGCTTTCATTGTGTCCCAGAGATTTTGATATGTTGAATCATCATTCCCATTGACATCTAAGAATTTTTTTTATCTCCTCCCTGATTTTTTCTGTTATCCATGTTTCATTCAATAGCATATTATTTAGTATCCAAGTGTTGGAGTAATTTCTGTTTTTTATTTTGTCATTGATTTCTACTCTTAGTCCATTATGATCTGATAGAACACAAGGCAGTATCTCTATTTTTTTGCATTTCCTAAGGGCTGCTTTGTGGCATAACATATGGACTATTTTCAAGAAGGTTCCATGTGCTACTGAGAAGAAAGTGAATTTGCTCATTGATGGATGGAATATTCTATATATGTCTATTAAGTCTAGGTTATTGATTGTGTTATTGAGTTCTATGGTTTCTTTGGTGGTTTTTGTTTGGAAGATCTATCTAGTGGTGACAGTGGTGCATTAAAGTCACCCAGAATTATTGTGTTGTGGTGAAATTGATAATGATTTGTTTGATGTACAGGGATGCACCGTTGTTTGGGGCATAAATATTTATATCGTTATGTCTTCCTGATTTATGGTTCCCTTAAGCAGTATGAAATGACTAACTTTGGCTTGAAGTTCACTTTATCTGATAAAAAGAAGGATACCCCCACTTTTTTTTTTACTGAGTCCATGTGAGTGGTAGGTTTTTTCCCATCCTTTCACCTTTAGTCTGTGGATATCTTTTTCTATGAGATGAGTCTCTTGCAGGCAGCATATTGTTGGGTCTTTCTTTTAATCCATTCTGCCAGTCTATGTCTTTTCATTGATGAGTTTAGGCCATTAATGTTCAGGGTTATTATTGAGATATGATTTGTATTCCCAGTCATTTGGGCTTATTTTTGGTTTTTAACTTCATGTGGTTTCTCCTTTGAGTGGTTTTTCTCTAAGGTAGTTCCTCCCTTTGCTGACCTACATTGTTGTTTTTCATTTCCTCCTCATGGAATATTTTGTTGAGAACATTCTGTAGTGTAGGCTTTCCATTTGTAAATTCTTTTAACTTTTGATTATCATGGAAGGATTTTATTTCATCTTTGAATCTGAAGGTTAGTTTTGCTGAGTATAGGATTCTTGGTTGGCAACCATGTTCTTTCAGAGCTTCAAATATGTTGTTTCAGGCCCTTCTACCTTTTAGAGTCTGGATTGAGAAGTCTGCTGCTCTCCGTATTGGTTTCCCCCTATATGTAATCTGATGCTTTTCTCTCACAGCCTTCAAAATCCTATTTTTATTTTGAACATTAGGCATTTTCATTATAATGTGCCTTGGTGTGGATCTGTTGTGATTTTGTGTATTTGATATATTGTAAGTCTCTTGTATATGATTTTCCATTTCATTCTTCAGGTTTGGGAAATTTTCTGATATTATTTCATTGAATAGGTTGTTCATTTGTTTGGTTTCTATCTCTGTGCCTTCCTCAATCCCAATAATTCTTAAATTTGGTCTTTTCATGATGTCCCATAGTTCTTGGAGATTCTGTTCATGATTTCTTACTATCTTCTCTATATGGGCAACTTTATTTTCAAGATTAAATATTTTGTCTTCATTGTCTGAAGTTCTGTCTTCCAAGTGGTCTAGTCTTTTGGTTATGCTTTCCATTGAGTTTTTTGTTTGGTTTATTGTTTCCTTCATTTCAAGAATTTCCATTTGGTTTTTTTTTTTTTTTTTTTTTTGATAATCTCTATCTCTTTGTTGAAATGATCTTTTGCTTCCCGCAGTTGCTCTTTCACCTGCTTATTGATGTTATCATTCATTGCCTGCATTTGCTCTCCTATCTCATCCTTTGCTTCACAAATCATCTTAATCATGTATACTCTGAAGTCCTTTTCTGACATTTCTTCTAACATACTGTCATTGGATTCTATTAATATAGAATCTAGATTTGTTTGGGTCCTTTTCTTCCCTTGTTTTTTCATGTTGTTCATGTATCTTCCCCTCTAGCAGTGCAGATCTGGGGTATTGCAGATGTCCTCCTATAGGCTTTTAGTGGGCCTATAGGTTTCCAAAACCTTTTCTTTAAGGGGAGATCAATATTAGCAGTGCCCAATTCAGACACTGTGCAATCCTAGACCAAATAGCCCCTAGAGGACATTAGCAATATTGTCATAATATACAGAATGAGTTCAAATATTATCTTCAGTATAATATAACAAATATTACAAATATAACAAATATAACAAACAGATGTGCAATAAGGTCTGCAGTTTCTAATGGAGGACAAAGAGGATGCAGAGGGATGTAGGATGTAACTGTTAATGGGATAAGAAAAGAATATACAGAAGTTCTAGATAATAGAAAGGGTGAGAGTGTAATCAAAAGAAATTGGATGTTAATATGCAAAAAGGGAGAAAGAGGCTCTGAGGGAACATGTATACAAAAGGAAAAGAGAGCAAGAAAAGTAAAGAAATAAAAACTTAAAATTGTTCAATAAGGAGAAAAAAGAAAATCTACACTATAACAGTCATATAGTATTCAAACCTCCCAGTCTTCAGTAGCCTGATGCATGAGAGGTACCAGACAATGAGCTTCAGGTCTCTAGCAGGTGTCTCAGGATGGAATTTGCCCCACCTAAAGATCGGAGCAACGGCTTCCAGGATTATCCAAGATGGCTGCTCTGGCTTCCAAATGTGTTGGCAAATGGGGAGCTGCAACTCAGGGTGTGGACATGGTTGGCTGGAGGTCCTGGAAGCGGGGTGTGGTTGGTCAGGCAGGGGTCCTGGAGGTCGGGTGTGTTTGGTGTGGTTGTGGGATCCTGGAGGTCGGGTGCAATCAGTCAGTCTGGGGTCCTGGTGATAGGGCGCAGTCAGTTGGTCTGGGCGTCCTGGTGGCAGGGAGCAGTCAGTCGATGTGAGGGCCCCGGAGTCAGGGAGTGATCGGTCAGGCTGAGGGATCCTGGAGACAGGGCTCAGTCAGTCTGGCCAGGGGTCCTACAGGGCCTGGGTGTTGTCTCAAAATGGCAGCAGCCACTTGTAATCAAACCTGCAGGTACTGTGACAGTGACCTTCCAGGCAACTGCAGGCAGCTGGCGCTCCACTGGAGGTCGGCGATCAGTTTGCTGACTGTTGTCGGACGATCGGGAGGTGAACCTCGTGTGGTGGGTGATGGATAGGTGGAAGGCAGGCGGTGGACAGGAGAGAGGCAGGCAAATGGCGGATGATAGATGCCTGACAGTGAGCAATCTGCACTCAAAAATGGCGTCCATATGCTGGCAGATTGCCGATGATCGCAGTAGACAAGTGGGGTAAACAGCAGGGGATCAATAAGCAGCAAAAACTGCCTCACCAAGAAACAGTTATCCTCTGTTTGAAACCGGAGTTACGGAGCGACAAGGAACACAGCCTCCCTCTAGTCCACCATCTTGAATTTCCCATATTTATGTTTTTCTTTCTGCTTTGGCTGTTTCGTCTTTCCTTTTCCTTTCTCTGTCCTATAGATTTTAAAATTAATTCTACATCCTCTTCTTGTTCTTGCTTTTGATTTTGTTGTGTTTATTTTTTGTTTTTACTGTTTCTTCTTTCCTCTCTCTATTATATATAGTTTTAAATTAATTGTTTGGTGGTACTGGGGATTGAACCCAGAGAAGCTCTGCTGCTGAGCTGTATCGCTAGTACTTTTTACTTTTATCTTTTACTTTTGAGAAGTGGTCCTCACTGGAAGGCCCAGGCTGGCCTTGAACTTGCCATCCTCTCTCATTCTCCATTTGCAGGGGTGTACTACTACTAACATAGGGCTAAATTTATGTTATTTTTTACTTAATTTCTTCAGCATTTTCTAAACTATCACTCCTCATTTTTTCTCTTTAATCACAGGAGTTTCAGAAAACATTGTTAATTAGTTTTTATTAAATATTAGTGTATGTTTTGCTGCCAAGCTACCACATGAATATGGTTATTCTCGCCTCTTAAAGTGGTGCTGGGGACTTGAAATATTAGTTTGATGATGTTAAGTAAGTTATTTGATGCTGAGATAAACTCCCAGCACGATGAACACTGTAAAGAGAAAGACGTTCACTAAACAGACCCTCAAATAACATTGGAAGCTGTAGCTATTCCCCCCAAATGGACAAATATCAACATAAAACAAGATAACAAAATGCTTCCAAAAATACATAACTTCATAATAACTATATCAATGGATACCAAACTGGAGGAGATGCTGGGGAACAAATTAAAAAAGCTGATTGATAAAATGATCAATCAATTAAAGATAGAACTAAGGAAGGTACTAAAAGATAATGTAGGTTATGAAAGAACATTTCAATAAAGAGATAGAGATTCTGAGAAAGAACAAAGCAGAAACTTTGGAAATTAATGACACAGTAATTCAAGTTAAAAAACTCAATAGAAAGTCTTCAGTAGACTAGATCAAGCAGAAGGCAGATTTCAGGGCTTGAAGACAAAGTGGATGAACTGGAACATTCAGACAGTTCTCAAGGAGGGAAAAAATAAGAAATGGGGATCAGAATATACAAGAACTCTGGAATAAATTTAAGAGACCTAATTTAAGGCTCATAGGTATTGAGAAAGGAGCAGAGATACAGGCTAATGGCACTAATAACCTATTCAGTGAAATAATAGCAAAAGAAATTTCCTAACCTTGGGAATGAGATGAGCATTCAGATGCTGGAGGCATTTTAAACTCCAAATAGACAAGACAAAAAGAAAAAGAAACTCTTGAAGACACATTAACATTAAAAATACAATAAATAAATAAATAAATCCAGAGTAAAGAGAGTATCTTAAAATCCATAAGAGAAAATGCCAAGTCACTTATAAAGTTGAGCCAGTTAAAATAACAGCAGATTTCTTAGAAAGAAGCTTAAATTCAGGAGGTCTTGGACCAATGTGTTTCAAACTCTGAAAAAAAAATCTGCATATTACTAGGTTTTTATATCCAGCAAAGTGTATCTGTAGAATCTAAGATGAAATAAAAACCTTCCAAGACAGCATAAACTAAAGGAATTCATGACCATTAAGTCAGCATTGCAGAAGATAATTAAAGAAAGCCTACATGCTGAAGAGGATAAAAACCATCAAAATATTTCAAAAGAGAATAAGTCTCTTTAGAAGAGTAGGTAAGAAAATGAGACAAGGTTTGAATCAAATATTAGAAACCAAAGAAAATGAAAAATGTAAATCACATCTATGTAAATGGCATCAATTCTTCAGTCAAAAGATGTAGATTGGCATATAGATTGCACTGAAAAACAAGACTCAAGTATATGTTACCTGCAAGAAACACACCTCACTGACAAAGACATTCATAGACTGAAAGTGAAAGGATAGAAAATGATAATTCTACACTAATAAAATCCAAAAAGCAAGCAGGAGTAGCTACTTCATATCTGACAAAGTAGACATCAAACCAAAATTAGAAGAGACAAAGAAGGTCACTACATATTGGTAAGACAAAATCCAAGAAGATAACAATGATTATATATATTTATGTCCTGAACACCAGCGCACCTAATTCCATAAAGCAAAAACTACTTTATATAAAGCTTCAAGTGTGCCCTGATACAATAACAGTTTGTTTTTTTACTTCAATAATCTATTAATGCACTAATAAAAAAAACATTTAAAACATTATACTGCCCAGCCATAGTGACAAGGCATGGTACTGGCACAAAAACAAATACATAGAAGACACAGAGAGAAACTCACACATCTATAGTCATCTGATTCTAGTCAAAGATGCCAAAAGCTTACAATGGAGGAAAGACAGTCTTTGTAACAAGTGATGCTGGGAAAACAGGATATCCTTAAATAGAAGAATGAAACTAGTTCTCTGTCTCTCACCCTGTACTGAAGTCAACTCAAAATGAACCAAAGACCTAAATATAATACCAGAGACTTTGCAACTGTTAGATAAAAAATAGGAGAAGCACTTCAACATATAGACATAGGCAAAGACTTCTTGAACAGGGCCCCTTACAGCTCAGGACATAAGAGAAAGAATCAACAATTGAATGGATTAGAATAAAACCTTTTGCAGCAAAAGAAACAACACAGTGAAGAAAAACTTAGAGAAAGGGAGAAAATCTTTGCCAGTCATTTTTCAAACAGAAGATTAATATCTAGAATGTAAAAAGCTAAATAAACTCAACAGCAGCAAAAAAGGGGAACACCTGAACGTAGGTTAAGAACATTAGGGCAGAGGAAAGGGACCAGGAGGTTAATAAGGAAGGAAAATGAAATTATGTTATTGTGTATGTAAAACTATGACATAATGAACCCTGCCATTCTGTATAACCGATATGCACCAATTAAATACAAGCAAAACAAAGAAAGCAATCTTACAATTAAAAAAGAAATAAATGTTTAGGGTGATAGATATGCTAACTACTCAGATTTGGTCATTATAAAATGTATACATGTATTGAAACATCACATTGCACTCCACAAACATATACAATTATTATATTTTAATCATAAACTTTTAAAAAATAGTGTTTCTGAGTTTATTCTAAAAGTGATCACCATCACTAAGTGTCATTTATTTCTTCTTCCCAAGAAAGTTGAATTATTTGTTTCATAAATATGAATACTTTTAAAAAGATATTCTTTTGTGAGTTGGTACTTGCCAGTCTTGACATGTATTTTTGATTTTCCAAACATTTTCTAGATCCTAATCTGATAATCATATAATATTTTTCTAACCAAAATGCTATAGCATTTTAACTTTCAGAGACTCCCTCTCTATATAGTGTAAAAAGAATTATTTTGAGAGTTCTTCAAATAATGTAGACCATCATTCACCTACTTCACCTATCTGTATGTGAAATTTTGTTCCTATATTAGACACATAGTCATAATAAACACACAGAAGTGTTTGGATCTGTCCAAACTTCTTCTTTGTTTTTTTTTTTTTCTTAGCTTAAAATAGTGGAAAGTGAAAATTATTTATTCAGTGAAAATGTCATATTTTGTGAGTCATTCATTCAGCAGTGTTTGGTTAATTTGATTTTGTTGGGCACTTTTATAAATCTGATATATTTACCCAGAGGACTTTTGGCACTAGAAGCATATTAAAATCAGCAAAAAATAACTATCTAGCCTAGGATTGGGAAGACTCAATTGCATCCAGATGAGGACCAAATCCAGTTCATATTTCCAAAGCAAATAAAATTAATTGTGTCAAAAATTAATCCTTTGGAGACTTCTGGAATGTGTATTTATTCCCATTCTAATTACTGTGGCATTCTTGTGACCCTATTTTGCATTATCTGCACATTCCCCCATCCTCCTTTTTTGTATTTCTTTTGGTTCATTAGCTCCTTATTTCTGATTCATATAGTTTTTCCAAACCTATAATAGAAAGTAAGAATTGAGGCAAATAATAGAGAATTTGAGTTTTTTATTAAAGTTCAAGTTTTCCAAATCTTTACCTTGTTTTTTACCAGTCCAATAGCCTCCACACTAATTTCTTTGACTTGGGAAGTCCCCTATCCTCATTCATCTAGGGTGCTTTGTTAGAAAATCCTCCTTAAATATCATCTTCTAAGAGGGCAGCTTTGAGTGACAGTGTTGGGATGCACCCATGGGCCATTATCCATGCAAGAGAAGGGGAGAGACTGGGACTGACCATAATAGAAACCTAAATGATCTATGTGTGCACGTGCCTAGGGCCACCCATGGGAAGCTGTCCAACCTGTGAATACCTCTCATCTAATGTGGCTGAACATGGAAATTCTGGAAGCCCTGGTTAAATCCTTAACCAATGCCTGGCTTGCACAGGGCTCCCTGACTAAGATCCCATGCACCTCATTCCCCCGACTTCACTCATGTTTCCCACATTCTGTTCCTAGCAGCCTTCTCCTTATATAATGAGCTTGAGCTCAAGAACTGTTTTTTACCAGTATCTCTTATTTCTCCCTGACTCCTCCAGCACACTCTTGGCACCCACTGTTTTTATGCAGTTATGAGGTGTCACAATGAAGTAAGAACTTGAATTTTTTAACCACACACACATATACATACGCACAATCCATAAGCTTCAGAATTAATTTTGTAAACTTGTTATGGACTGAGTGCTCCCTCCCAGTTCACATTGGATGCCTGTTATAGTTTGGATGTGAGGTGTCCTCTGGAAGCTCATGTGTGAGACAATGAAAGTGGGTTTGGAGGAGAAATGATTGGGTTGTGAGAGCCTTAATCCAATCAGTGAATTAATCCCCTGATAGGAGTTAACTGAGTGGTAGCTGAGTGTGGGTATGGTGTGACTGGGGAAAGTGGGTCATGGGGGGCATGCCTTTGGGTGATATATCTGGTGAGCTAAGGTTAGTCTCTCTCTGCTTCCTGATCATCACGCAAGCTGCTTCCCCACCACACTCTTCCACTATGATGTTCTGCCTCACCTTGAGCCCTAAGGAGTGGATCCTACTGTCTTTGGACCGAGACTTCTGAGAAACCATGAACCCTCAAATAAACTTTTCCTCCCCCAAAATTGTTGTGGTCAGGTCTTTTAGTCACAGCAGTGAAAAACCTGATTAAAAAAATCCCTATCCCATGATGTTATGGTATTAGGAGATGGGGTCTCTAGGTGCTAAGAAGGATCAGATGAACTCATAATGATGCAGGCCTCATGAATGAAATTAGTGCCCTACACAACTTGCAAGAGAACCTGCTTCCTCTCTCTGTCATGTGAGGATGTCATGTGAGGATGACCATGTTGAATCCCTTTGATAGTTTGGGATCCAAACTTTGGACTCAGCCCCTCACATCCAAACTCCGTGAACCAGCAAGTGAGCTCTTACCAGACAGGAAATATGCCAATACCTTGACTTTGGATTTCCCCATGTCCTGAACAAATAAATGTTTGTTGTTTAAGCCACCAGCTTATAGAATTATGTCACAGCAGCCATAGTTGACTAAGATAATAAAAGGTGGTCTCTTGAAAGATATGTCCATGTTCTAACTCCCAAAATCTCTGAATGTAATGTTATTTAGTTCTTTATAAATTTAAGTAAATTAAGTATTCAAGTTATAGATGTAGCTAGGTTAAGGATATCAAGATGGGATCATCCTGAACTACCCGGTAGGTCCCAAATCCAATATCCTTAGAAAAGACAGAAGAGGAGAATTCACAGAGACTTGTGAAGAAAGAGGTAGGAATTGGGGTGATGGGGTACCAACTGAGGAGTGCTCACAGCCCCCAGAAGCTGGGAAAAGCAGGGAAGGACTATCTCAAAGTGCCTGTAGAGCAGAGTGGTCCTACTCACACCTTGATTTCAGACTTCTGCCCTCTAAAACTTAAGGAGAAAGAATTTTTACAGTTTAAAGTTGCCTATTTTGTGGTAAATTCTTATTGTAGTCCTAGGAATCTACTATATATACCAAGGGAGGAAAACTTAGGTAACTTTCCAAAAAAATATTGCATTAAGCAGGCAATTAAAAAAGTACCCTGTTTTAGGAACAACTAGCCAGGCTGGTATTTACACTGGAGTGGCATGTGGGTTGACAGACATTCTGATTGGTTGAGAAGCATTTTGAGTGGCTGGTGGCTTGATCATATGGATTGTAAAATGTTTCAAAGGTCATTTCCAATCATTTCTGCATCCACATTCAACACAGCACATGACATATTATCAATATTTAGCAATATTGTATGGAGTGACAGAATAAACTGGTTTAACAGCCATTCCACAAAACAGGTAATTATTCAATAATCACAACTTTCTTTGGACTATGGGTATTATTTCTAAAGTTGATTTTAATTCTTACTTTGGCTGTTTCTAATTTTAAGCCCAAGGACAAATGAGGGCCATGCTAAAAGAATGTGAAACAAGTTTGAAGTTCTAGAAATGAGTTGAGAAATGGAATGCTTGTAGGAGGAGTACAGCTTTTGAGGGTGAACATGGCTCTGTTGATCTGTTTAGCAAAGTAGGCCATTGTGTTGATACTGAAAAGACAGTTCCTTTATTCAGACTTGCATTATGTTTTTAATCTCTATGTGTGAGTTTTGACTCCTAGACATTTCTGCAGACAGTCATGTCTTCTAGCATTTTTATAATCCCTTATAAATTCAAGATAGTTCTAAGAATATGCTGAGAGATTAAATTTTTGTATTTATTAATTTTCAGACCAACTAAATACATTTATAGAAAGATTGTTTTGTTTTCATTCAATCAAACAGATTCTTTATTTGAACACACACATTTTTACCAGCTGAATGAAGTTCAGGAAGTTAACCATGTAAAAACAATTAGTATGAATGATTTTTTAAACCCGAGTAAAAATGCAGACAAAAATTCTACATCTAGGTAGAGTCTTCCTATGTCTTTGGTCTTTAGTCATGTTTCTTTACAATGCTGTCTGCTATTTTAGCACCAAGAAGTAGGCTGTTGTGCTTTTTGTAAATGATATATGATTCTTCATTGTAGCTTTAAAAATCCTGTTAAGTATAAATGCACTGATTAATACAGTGTAGGTCACAAAAGGCCAACTTAAAATTGACATGACTTATCTTTACATACCCTTAAGAGAAATTTAAAGGCTATCTCTACACAAAACCAAACACTGGAAGAAAAGAAATACCTGAAAATGAAATGATTTAATGTCATAGACAGGAAAACAGGTTTGTGGTGCTGTGTATTTCACTCATGTACATCGTAGTTAGACCAAAATTTTCTAATGTCATTCAAATGTGAAAGATTTTGCATGACCACCTCTGCAGGACCCAGTGCAATTTGATGAAAGCATTCTTACGCTGGGTTGGAAGGCAGTCTCTCTAAGGTGTCTTCCCAGGCTAAGGTTCAGGGATTTGATAGGAATCCAGAACAACACAAAACTCTAAAAATGAGTTAGGTGGAATATTTTTAAATAACATCTACTGTGTGCCAGTCTTGATGCTAGTAATGCTTATGTTGCTCTGTTCTGGTGGCTGCTGTGGGAACTGCTCAGGACCCCCTTCAGGACCAACACGCTGGTTCCCCAGCTGCTGGGAGCATGGGCAGCTACTTTCTCCCCTAGACCCTGGTCTTGATCAAAAGGGGTTACTTCACTCCAGGTTACGTCCTCTTCCCTGGGAGGAGCCTTCACCTAATGGCTGTACAAATACTTACCTGCTTTGCCTCAACTTGGGATAATTCCGAGGACTCATTCCAGTTCTTGCAGAGCTCTTTTGAGGATAGCTGGAACCTCTTTGGCATCTCAGTTCAGTGACTCCTTCTGTCCCACACTATGTCATTCATGCCCTTACAAATGTTGTTGCTGTTAGGCTCCCCAGTGAGCCTACTTCCTCCTCACAATCTGCCTCACAACACCTTTTCCAAGAAATGACCTAAGAACCTCAGTGACGATTAAACATAATTTTTAGTATCTATGTCAATTAAAGTACCTTGAGATAAAGCTAATATAGTTCAGCAAGAAAGCTTTGAAAATGTTCAGGGAAGATGAAATTGCTAAAAAGCAACCTCCTGAGCATGCGTCCAAGGGCACTTTCTACGAGTCGTCATTGTGCCAGATGGTCCCCCATGGGTCCCAACCCAGTTTGAAGGGGACTTTTTCTCCAAAAATGAATAGAGATTGATTGATGGAGATCCTGGGACGTGGAGAAAGAAACAGCACATAGAAATCAAAATGGAGAAAACTCCCATTGCCGAGGTTGAAAAAGAAGATGCTAGAAGACATTTCTGGGGGAAGTTAAGGAATGGTAGCTGCCTCCACAGGTGAAGCCTCCCAAGCATAATGGAAACTGAGAGGTGTTATTTTAACAAGAAGCTGTATGTACTCTACTGGGAGAAGCCAGGAAGGAGGAAATTGGGCACTAAAGGGACTCTCCAGAGTGGTGTGAGCCCACACTGCCTGGCAGCATGCAAAAGGCAGAACCCAAGTAATATGGGAAAAACAGGTATCCTTCCATTTAAAGCAAATCAAAGACAATCCTCTCTTAATCCACCCTTAGATTGGGGTTTCTCTGTTCCTCGGAAAGAAAATATTTGATGCTAATGTTAGGAAGACCTCTACTTTTATATACATTCACCAGACAAGAAATAATCTTTATTTATAATGGAGTGTTCAGTCAGTGTCTGCTCATCTTTCTCAAGTGCCCTGTTGAAAAGCTTTTCTGGCCTCTATAAAGAGGTGTATGCAACCCCATAGATTTCACAGAGATTCTCTTGCCTCCAGTGAGTGGCATCCGCAGGGTCTTTAAGCTAATGTCTATTAATGTCTACGATGGCGGCTATTTCATCTGGTCCTGCTCCATACTACATTTTCAGAGCCCTGTTTTTTTTTTTTTTTTTTTTTTTTTGTGGACTTAATATCTCATATTGGGCATCAGGCAACAGGAGGCAGAAGAACTCAGCTCTGTTGCTGCAGCCACTAAGCTGCCCTGGATCCTAGAGCAAGAAATTCTGCCCCCAAACTCCAATTTTCTTTGTTTTTGTTTTAAACCTACATCTGTATAATCTAGAAAAATGCTATCTTAAAAGATGCCCAGAGCAATGGAAATATTTTGTGCATTCAATGCTCATATAGTAGCTACAAGCCAGATATATCAATTGAGCAATTGAAATATGGTTCATATGCTTGAGAAATTCAACTTTTATTAGCTTAGATTTAAATGTACATAACCACATGTGGATGGTGGCCAACGTATTGGATAGCACAGAGCTACTTTGACATTTAGGTTCTTAAGTTCTATACTGCCATGAGTTTAAGAATTAGGGAGGCTCTGTCATTGGTATAAAAGTTATGAAATTCTGTGGCTTCATTGCAGGTGAATGCCTACTGTCTCCTGTACTCTTGGTCTACTTTTCCTAACAATTCAGTCTTCCTAGGACCTAAAACCAAAGTTGGCCAAATCTAGCCTATTGGTGGTTTTGAAGAAAAAGAAAAAAGAAATGGAGAAGCAGCAACAGCAGCGTTGGAGCACAGCCTGCCCCCTTGTTCAGGATTGTCTGGGACTGCTTGACTGCTTTTGTGCCACAATGGCAGCACTGAGCAGTTTGGGCAGAGACTGTTTGGCTGGCAAAGTGGAAAATATTACTATCTGGCCTTTACAGAATAAATATGTCCATCCCTGATTTAGAATAAAATAAAGTTGCTCTTTCATTATGTTATAATAATGAAATGTTTATTTCTCTGTAATTTTAAAATCTATTTTAGAGGATAAGGTTTTTGTATCAGTGTGTTGAATGCCTTTTGATTTTTCTCCTCCTCTTGACATCAATTAAACTGCATTGGCTCAGTAGGCTAGAACTATTCTGTGCTTCCTTTCAAATTTTAACAATCCGATGATCCGTCTTGGGCAGTGTGTGTCCCAGAAAGCTGACCAGACACTGTTCTACCACTATGCTGGTGATTTCATAATGCTTTCAGGGGACTTTGGAACTCTCCAGGTGATTTTTTCTCTCACTCTCTCTTTCTCTTAAAAATACAAATTCAATTCATTATTATTCAGCATTTCATCCATTTTCCAAATTTCTGCAATGGATTCATTCACAGAACTAACCATATAGAATTCACTCAAAGTACAAATGTAACTTCAATTTCCCCTTTGTAGCCAGATTGGGATTTGTAGAAGAACTTCTACACCTCTGCATACTTTTAATAATCTATCCAGAATCATGTTTTTAAATTCAAATTCATAGTGTCTGGTGGCAGCTTCCAGGAGGCATGCGGATGATGGTTTGCATATTAATATGAAAGCTAATATCTAGTATCTTTTTTTTGTTTAACGGTGGGAAATTGTACTAAAATTTTAGTTTCACTTCTGTTACTGTAATGCGGCTTGTTGTTCAAAGAGTTCTGAAAAATCAGTAATCAGTCTTTGGAGCAAATGAGTCAGTATGCACACAGGTGGGTTTTTTGATATACTTGCCAAGCAGGGCTTGATCCCAGTGGTGACTTGAGTCTCTAGAAAAAGCAGAGAACACCAGGCACAAGGCACCAAGTAATCGACAACAAAGAGGGGCTCTAGCCCAGTGATGTCCACGTGCTACATTTACATTCACTGCCACAGTTCTTGCTCACGTGATTGTTTTTCCCTACTTAAAAAATTAGGATATTTTTCTTAAAATTAATTCCTGGTTTGTATCTCAAGCAGGGATACTCTAATTCTGATCTCCTTGGTTTTCACATCAACTCCAAGCTGGGATGAAGATTTGGTTCTTCAACATCAAAATGGTACCTAAAACATATTTTATCTTAATGAAAACTATAAATACTGTGAAGCATAAATATAATTCAGTTTCTATCTAAAATGATTCTGGGCATCTATCAAAACAGTTTTGTGTGTACTGACTTACTGTTCTGAAATGGTCTAGAGGGAGATTGAAACCAGGCAGTGCAGGCACAAATTCTTCCCTCTCTGTAATTTCTACTCCATAGAAACATATCTATATGCATATATGTAGACATATATATATGATAAGTCAGACAGATTGCCACCAACTGTGTAGGCACCTGGTTACACACAGTGCAGATGTAGATGTAGATGTAAGAATATATAGATATAGATATAAATGCTTAGATGTAGATATATAAGACATGTTTATATGTAGACACACACACACCTGTGTGTGTGTTTGTGTGTGTGTGTGTATAATATATATATGTATATACATACACATATCTACACCTGCATTGTGTGTAACCAGGTGCCTACACTGCTGGTGACAATCTGTCTGACTTATTAAGAGTCTTTTAACAAAATATCTAATATATGTCTAGCATTTTGTGAGTGTATAAAGTCTCACATTATCCTTACTTCTCATTTCCTATCAATAGAACTATGATCATACCTATGAGTTGAACATCCTATTTCCTCATGGTGACCCTGGACGATGCATCTATGGAAATAGCAAAACCCTAATATTGTAGGGGAAAGAAAAGTATGATTTTTCAAACTACAAAATAAACAAAATCATTAAAGATTATGGATTAATTAAACTTGAAACAATCTTGTGCCTATACATTCTCTAATAAACTTTAGCACTTCAAACATGCTAAAACTATTGAGCCAAATAGAAATTGGCCACTAATACAGTTTTCCAGGGGCTCTCCCAGCCCTTTGCCTATGCCACCAGCATGGAACATCCCACACTGTCCTCCAGCTGACTTACTGCGCTGGAAGCTGTCGAATGTGGGTAGGAATGAAAGACTGTTCTGTTTGTGTGGTAGGCATCGCTCTGACTGCAGAACCTATCACCCATCCCAGTCTTAAGAGTTTATCTTCTTCTCTTCCTCGTTTGATCAGAACTTTCCTACAAATATCATAATGGCCTTTCTTTCTTGTGGTCTTACTTTCATTTTTTCTTCATGTTTATGTTTCAAAGACTCCCTTTTCCCCGATTGCTCTTCGTCTTTGCAAAGGCTGCTTTGGAGGACAATGGGGAGGCTGTGCATCAATACGCTCATCCCTCAAAATGCAATCAGCAGGTCCTTTGGAAATGCTCAACTTCAGAAGACTGCAGATCCCAGGGCAGGCCCTTCTGACCTCTGAAGACTGGCCTTCCCCTAACTGTACTAGACCTTCAGGCCATTGTTGGACCTCAGGCATCATGGGTCTTTATGGGTCAACACTTACGATTCCATTTATGATGGCAGTATTGTAGAGAATTCCCCAAGGCATTCCTGGCTTCTTCAATGTTTTCCTTTATGCCCTCCCTTCCACCCACTACCCAGTGGAGAAATTTCCTTGAGCTAGGAATGGTTCTGCCAGCAGGCATGAGTTATATTAGGTGCTAGGAACTCAGGGCCAACACAGAAGTAGGAGGCTGTTAATTTGGCCCTGGTTTATTTTTCTTTCCTTTTCTCCCTTTCCTACCATGTCCTCCTTAAATGGCTTATCAAATGTAACTATGTAAGAAATCATGAGTAATATTTGGAATGAGGCAGGGAAGATTAAAAAGAAGGGATGATTCTGCTGCCACCACCAAAGAAGAGGGAGAGAAAAAAAAGCGAAAAGAAAGGCATGAGTTCCTCAATTTCTCTCCTATTACAGGAACTCTCCAAGGCCAACCCTCTCTTGCTGATCTTTGTTTTCCTGAAACTTCCAAGATGGGTGACCAGTGAAGATTATTAAATGTTTAGGACCTTGATTAATTCATTTTTCAAGCACTACTAGTTTCAAAGACCATCAAGACTCTGATAATGCATATAGAAGTACCATCTCTAGGATAGACGTTTCCAAAATATCCATTAGGAGCTGGGAATTAGATTTTGTTCACTCTGAACGCCTCTGTGTTCTCCTCCGGATGGCATTGTTCACTGTGACTCACTTCCTTCCCATCTTCACTCTGACGTGAATCCCACGACACTGCAACGCCTGGATCTTTTGGAGTCCACCCACCCGCTACCCACAAACTTCCACTCTGGGGTGAGGGGTAAACACATTTCGACAGTGAGAATGGTCTGCAGCAGAAATTAAATGCTCTTTCATTTCATGTCAATGGTGGGGAAAATCTGACATGAGCAGACAGGACTCTCTCAGATTGGTCCTGAGCCCTGCATCCAAGCTAACTGGACACTTATTCTCAAATGTCCAGCAAACTTTTGTAGACCCATGAGTGTAGAATCCTTGTTTCATCTAATTTCCTAAAAAGTTCACAATGTGCATCAGAATCACTGACTTAATTTACCAACAGTGATTTTTCAACAAAAGCCTTCCTGAAGTTGTTTAAGTTAAAAATGTAAGGTTTTTTTTTTTTTTTTTTTTTTTTTTTAACTTTGGAAAAGTGATAGGACAAACAGAGGAAAGAGAGAGGTGAGCCACTGATATCATTGGATCATCTGCTGGTCCATCATCTGGCTCTTCTTCATCTGGTGTGAAACTCCCATCACTGGCCACGTCAGGCCTCCACTCAGAGCCTTCTCGGTAAGACACTTCTCCCGGTTTACCACCAGTTTTCTCTGGTGGAATCTTAGCTCACCCTTCGAATTTCATTTTAAGTGGTCCTTCCTCAGGGAAGCATTCCAAGCCCAGGGTGAAGTCCGGGCGTCGGGGTCGCATGCACAAGCAGAGACCTGCATTTTTCCTGGTGAGCTTTTGCCACCGCGTGGTGGTGGTCATGCAGTCAGCCAGGCCTTCACCTCTTCACAGCAGTGATCGTATCCAGAGGTCCCCAGGGGAAATACTCCCTCTAAATAGCTGTTCATTCATGGAGTAAATCCTGCAGGGCCAAGAGAAGCACCATGATGGTGAGAAGTTGCCTACTTATTTTCACGTTATGGAGCCCAAAAAGTTTGACTGAATTTGAATGATGACATAGATTTTTTTTAAGTACTCAAAAACAATGTCACCTCCTTTGTTATTTCTATTTCATTATAAATTCACCATCTCATAGTCCCTCTTCTGTCATGTTTTATAATTTTGGGCAAATCAAAAGATACTATGAGACTATCCTGATCAAAATTACCCAAGTTTCTGGAGAAAAATGAGAGCATTATATCACCAGTCTTCTTCTAATAGTATAGGAACTGGTGCTTTAATGGTATTTTAAGAGAAATGAAAATGAAAATCCCAGAGATTTCACAAAATTGTGACTCAAAAGTAGAAACTTTAATTGGAGGTAGCAAGTCAGTGAGGGAATGTCTCAGTAAGAGGCAATAGTCTTTGGTTCAGTCTCAGATTTTCCATTTTTTTAAATCAGTACAATGGAAAACTTATTCACTCATTTAACGAGTATTTATTTCACACTTCTATATAATACACTGTATTAAGTGGTAAGAAAGCTCAAGAAGAAAATGTACAAATAAGTACCTCAATAAGCCATAGAGGTAATAAGTGCTTAAGGAAAGTTGGAATCAGCATACACTGCAGAAGTAGTTTCCCAAGCATGTTGAATTTCAAGTTATTCAGTGTATTTTATGAAAGGGATTTTATGTTCAAGAAAACTTGGAGAAAGTTGTGTACTAAATTTCTTCCATGAAGAGACAATACTAAACACACCAAATTAAGCAAACAAAAATCTCTGAGAACTCCATAATCATTGGAAACCTTCCAAAAAGAAAATTTCAAGCCTAGATTGCTTCTCTGGTAATTTACTTATAAATTAAAAAATTACACAGACTCCTTTAGAAAAAAAGAAAATGAGGGAACATTTAAAAATTTTTTTAAATAAAGCCACATCATCTTGCTTCTAAAAGCTAATGAAGTCACTATAAGACAGGAAAGTTACAGCTCAATATTTTTCACCAATATAGATGCCAAACCCTAAACAACAAATATTAACAAATCAAGTTCACATATGTATCATTGAGGATAGTACATAAGGAACACATACCTCAGCAACTCAAGAGGCTGAAGCAGGAGGATTGTGAGTTCAACAGTGACTTCAGTAACTTAGTGAAGCTCTAAGCATCTTAGTGAGACCTTGTCTCAAAATAAAACGTAAAAAGGGCTGGAGATGTAGCTAAATAGTTAAGTACCTCTGGTTTCAATCCCTAGTACCAAAAAAAAAAAAAAAAAAAAAAAAAAAAAAAACCACAAAACCAAAACAAAACAAAACAAAAAACTACATAGTGTATGCAGGAATGTAAAACTTTATTACTCAAAATTTAATGAATTATATTCATCTCACTAATTTTAAAAAACAATAATATTAATAGATACAAGCAATACATGATAAAATTTAACAATTCATTTTAACAAAAATTCTTAGGAAATAAGGAACTGATGAAAACTAAAAATAAACACCATTTATTTAAAATTTTCATAGCAAATGTTAAACTTGATGATGATAAAATTGGGAATGAGAAGGAATTACCCAATATCACCACTTCCATTCAATGTTTTATAGGATATTCCTGCCTATGCAATAAGATAAGAAAAATAAATAAAAAGACCTAAGAATTAAAAATACTTATAGACAATATTGCATGTGTAGAGAATTTTTAAAAATTAATATTCAAAGTATTAAAATTAATAAGTAAGTCTATTAAAGTTATTGAAAGTGAACCCAATATGGAAAGCAAAATTCTAAGAAGAAAAAAATTGAAATAGCATTAAAAAATAAGATCCTAAAGAATAAACATAAAAATGCATGAGTCTGCACACTTAGAGCTACAATAGTTAAGATAAATGAATTTTAAAAGTCATTACTGTAAAGATATAATTTCTCAAGTATTGATCTATAAATTCAATGCAAATGCTTAAATGAAAAATATTTTAGAAATTGATAAATTCACTCTAGACACTTTATATAGAAAAATGCAAAAAGCTAAATATACTCAAGATGATCTGGCACAGTAAAGCTTGAAGACTTACCCCAGCAGATATTGAGAACTATAATCAAGCTATAGTGATTAAGGTCTTGTGTAATTAGCACAAAATCAGGTCAATGGAATAGGGGAAAAGATTAATAGACAGATCTACACATAAATGTTTATTTGAAATATAGAAAAAGTGATCCTGCGGTGCAAAAAAAGAAAGTTCTACCTAAAGATCTTGCAATGTGCCTGAAGCTTGTCACTTATTGTAAGAAAAATACTGAGTGATCCTTTAGGATAATGAGAATATTCTGAAATTTAATGTGATGATATTTGCACAATTGTGTGACTATACTAATAGTCATTGAAATGTAACTATTACATGGATGAATTGTATTATATATGAATTATGTCTTAATAAAGCTGCTTAAAAAGAGAAACAAAACAACACCTTATGAAAATTTATAGTTCACAGAGCAGAGAATTTTCACCATGGCAGATTTTAGCAGACTTCCTAGATGAGAAAACAGATATAAGTCTAGGGAGATCAGATATTTGAGTATACTTGACTGAGTATTGGAGAAGGGAAGATGAGGAGGATTGAGTAATAATAAAGTACTCTGAAAATCTGCAATGGGATTCTTAAGTATTTAGCAGAGTATTGAAAGTGTATGCTCCAGAAAGAGCCACATAAAGGGATTACAGGGAACAGTAGTTGAACACACATAGGGATATGAATAAGAGTTCCTCCCACCCACAGGATTGGCAACCTCCTGATTCATAAGGTACTGAGTATGGTAACTTGAAAAGACTTGTCTCAGTAATGGGAACAAATTATTCCCAGAATAAATGTTGATTTGATTCTATCTAAAAAATCTTTTTTTTTTTTTTTGCATTTTAAAAATTTTGTTCCATTTAGATATAAATAATTATATAGTATATTTTGAAATATTATATATATATGAAGTTTAATTTTTTTCTAATTAGGTCCCTATTCTTGCAGTTGTACTTGATGTGGAGTTTCACTGGTTGTGTATTCATATATAAACATAAGGTAAGTTATGTCCTCATCATTCTACTGTCATTCCTATTCCTATCCTTCCACCTTTCCCTTCAGTCCCCTTTGTTGAATTCAATGAACTTCTGTTCTTCCCTGCCCCCACACTTATTGTGTGTAAATATGTACATATCAGAGAGAACATTTGACCTTTGAGTTTTTGGGGATTGGCTTATTTCACTTAGCATGAGAGTTGCCATCCATTTACTGACAAATGTCACCATTTCATTCTTCTTTATGACTGAGTAATATTCTATAGCGTAAATGTACCACATTTTCTTTATCCATTCATCAGCTGAAGGGTTCCTAGGTTGGTTCCATAGCTTAGATATTATAAATTAAACTGCTATAAACATTGATGTGGCTGTGTCACTCTAATATGCTGATTTTAAGTCCTTTGGGTATATGATGAGGAATGAAATAATTGGGTCAAATGGTGGGTCCATTCCAAGTTTTCTGAGGAATTTCCATACTAATTTCCAGAATTGTTATACTTTTTTGCAATCCTACCAGCAATGTACGAGTGAACCTTTTCCCCCACATCCCCACCATTTGTTGTTAATTCTTGATAATTGCCATTCTGACCAGAGTGAGATGGAATCTCAGTGTAATTTTAATTTCTCTAATTGCTAGAGATTTTGAACATTTTTCATATATTTTTCTGACCATTCATATATCTTCTTCCATGAATTGCCTGCTCAGTTCCTTTGCCTACTTATTGATTGGGTTATCTGCTTTTTTGGTGTTACGTTTTTTTTTGTGTTCTTTATATATCCAAGAGATTAAGACTCTGCTCTGAGAAGTAGGTAGCAAATATTTTCTCCTATTCTGTAGGCTCTATCTTCTTGTATTATTTCATTTGCTGTGAAGAAGCTTTGAAGTTTTATACCATTCCATTTATTGATTCTTGATTTTACTTTCTGCTCTTTAGGGGTCTTGTTGAAGAAGACAGTTCCTAAGCCAACATGATGTAGAGTTAAGCTGACATTTTCTTCTAGTTGACACAGGGTCTCTGGTCTAATGCCTACGTCCTTGATCCACTTTGAGTTGAGTTTTGTGCAGAGTGAGAGATTCGGCTGCATTCTGCTACATATGGATTTCCAATTTTCCCAGAACCATTTGTTGAAGAGGCTCATCTTTCCTCCAATGTATGTTTCTGGCATCTTTGTCTAATATGAGATAACTGTATATATGTGGGTTTGTCTCTGTGTCTTCTATTCTGTACCATTGGTCTTCATGTCTGTTTTGGTGTCAATACTATGCAGTTTTTGTTACTATAGCTCCGTACTATAACTTAAAGTCTGGTATTGTGATGCCTCCTGCTTCACTTTTCTCACTAGAGATTGCTTTGGCTATTCTGGGCTCTGATTTTTCCAAATGAATTTCATGATTGCTTTTTTATTTCTGTGAAAAATATCATTGGCATTTTAATAAAAATTGCATTAAATCTGTATAGCACATTTGTTAGTATAGCCATTCTGATAATATTACTTCTGCCTATATGGGAGGTCTTTCCATCTTCTGAAGTTTTTTTCAATTTCTTTCTTTAGTATTCTGTAGTTTTTAATGTACAGGTATTTCTCCATTTGTTATATTGACTTCCAGTTATTTTATTTTATTTTTTGAGTCAATTGTGAATGGGATAGTTTTTCTAATTTCTCTTTCAGTTGATTCGTCATTGATGAATAGGAACACCATTGATTTATGGGTGTTAATTTTATACATTACTACTTTACTGAATTCATTTATAACTTCTAGTAGTTTTCTGGTGGTTTTTTGAGTCTTCTAAATACAGGATCATGTTGTCGGCAAATAGTGAGAGTTTGAGTTCTTTTCCTATGTGATTCCTTTAATTTTTCTTTTCTCTAATTACTCTGGCTTGAGTTTCCAGGACTATGTTGAATAAAAGTGATGAAAGAGGGCATCCTTCTCTTGTTCTAGTTTTTAGAGGGAATGCTTTCAATTTTTCTCCATGTAGAATGATGTTGGCTTTGGGTTTATCATATATAGCTTTTATAATATTGAGGTAATTCCTACTATCTCTAGTTTTTCCAGTGTTTTGAGAATAAATGTTTGCTGTATTTTGACTAATGCTTTTTTTGTATCCATTGAGATAATCATGTGATTCTTGCCTTAATGTCTATTGATGTGGTAAATTACATTTATTGATTTCTGTATGTTGAACAACATTGCATCCCTAGAATGAAACCCACTTAATCATGGTGCACTATCTTTTTAATGTGTTTTCACATGCAATTTCCCATATTTTATTAAGAATTTTTGCATCTATGTTCATCAGGGATATTGGTTTGAAGTTTCTTTCCTTGTTGTGCCTTTGTCTGGTTTTGGTATCAGGGTGATATAGCTTCATAAAATGAGTTTGGAAGGGTTCCATCCTTTTCTATTCCATGGTATAATTTGAAGAGTATTGGTACTAACTCTTTTTTGATGGTTTTGTAGAACTCAGCTGAGAATCTGTCTGGTCCTTGAATCTTCTTAATTGGTAGATTTTTGATGGTGTTTTCTATTTCTTTACTTGTAATTGATCTGTTTAAATCATGTATATCCTCCTGATTCAGTTTGGGTAGGTCATAGGTCTCTAGAACTTTGTTAATGTCTTTAAAATTTTCTATTTTATTGGAGTATGAATTTTCAAAATAGTTTCTGATTATCTTCTGTGTTTCAGTAGCAAACATGTTGATATTTCCTTTGTCTTCATGAATTTTAATTTTTTTCACTCTGTTTTTTCATTTGTTTGACTAATGAAAATTAATTGACTAAAAATCAATTTTTTTGATTTTTTTCAAAGAGCCAACTTTTCACTTGATTGATTTTTTGAATTTCTTTCTTTCAATTTCATTGATTTCAGCTCTGATTTTTGTCATGCCTTCCACTGCTTTTGTTGTTGATTTGTTCTTCTTTTCCTAAGGCTTTAAGATGTAATATTAGGTTATTTATTTGGTGACTTTTGATTCAAGAATGTGCTTGATGCAATAAACTTTCCTCTTAGAACTGCCTCCATAGTTTCCCAGAGATTTTGACATGTTGTGTAACTATTCTCAATCACCTCCAAGTATTTTTTTTTCATTGCATCCCTGATTTCTTCTGCTATCAATTGATCATTCAATAGCATATTATTTAGTCTGTAGTTGTCAGAGTATCTTCTATATTTTTTCATTAATTTCTAATTTCATTCCATTATAATCTTATAGAATGCAATGTATTATTTCTACTTTTTTGTATTTGCTGTAAGTTGCTTTGTGGCCTAAGTATGGTCTATTTTAGAGAAGGATTTGTGTGATGCTGAGAAGAAAGTGTATTCATTCATTAAGAATGAAATATTCTATATATGTTTGTTAAGTCTAAATTATTAATTGGATTTTTTTAGTTCTAAATCTTCTTTACTTAATTTTTGTTTATAGGATCTATCCAGCGCTGAGAGAGGCATGTTAAAGTCACCCAGTATTATTGTGTTGTAGTCTATTTGATTGTTGATGTTGAGGAGGGTTTGTTTGATGTTCCATTGTTATTTATGATTGTTATGTCTTATTGATGTATAATTCTCTTAAGCAGTATGAAGTGACCTTCTGTGTACTTTGACTAGTTAACTTTGACTCAAAGTCCACTTTATCTGCCATGAGGATAGAAATCCCTGCTTTTTTACAAGATCTATGTGAATGATCTGTTTTTTTCTCATCCTTTTACCTTCAGTCTGTGGATGTCTTTGCCTATGAGGTGAGTCTCTTGGAGACAGCATATTGTTGGGTCTTATTTGTTAATCCATTCTGCCAGTCTATGTCTTCTGGTTGATGAGTTTAGGGCATTAACATTCAGGGTTAGTATTTGAGATGTGATTTTTATTCCCTTTTCATTTTGATTTACTACTTGGATTTAATTTGGATTAGTTTCTCCTTTGATTGAATATTCTTCTTGTGTAGCTCCTCTCTTTGCTTATTTTTCATTTCTTCTTCATGAAATATTTTATTGAATATGTTTTGAAGTTCAGGTTTTCTAGTTGTGAATTCTTTTTACTTTTGTTCGTCATGGAAGGTTTTATTTCATTTTCAATTCTGAAGCTTAATTTTTATGGCTATAGTATTTTTGGTTGGCATCCATTTTCATTCAGAGCTTGGGATATATTATTCCAAGACTTCCTAGTTTTGAGAGTCTGGGTTGAGAGATCAGCTGAGGTCAGGATTGGTTTCCCTCTAAATGTGACCTGCCATTTTTTCTTGCAGCCTTTAAAATTCTATTCTTATTCTGTATGCTAGGTATTTTCATAATAACATGGCTCGGTGTGGGTCTGCTGTTATTTTGTTCATTTGGGGTCATGTATGCCTCTTGTATTTGATTTTTCACTTCATTCTTAAGGTTTGGAAAATTTTCTGATATTATTTCATTGAAAAGATTGTGCATTCCTTTGGTTTGTATCTCCCAAGTCTTCATCTATCCAATAAATCTTAAGTTTAGAATTTTCATGTTATACCATATTTCTTGGAAGTTCTGTTCATGGTCTCTTCACATTTTTTCTCTGTGGTCAGCTTTATTTTCAAAATTATATACTTTGTCTTCATTGCTTAAAACTTTGTCTTCCATGTGGTCTAGTCTGCTGATCATATTTTCAATGAATTTTTAATTTGGTTTATGGATTCCTTCATTTTAAGGATCTCCAACTAATTCTTCTTCAGGATCTCTATCGTCATATTGATTCTATCTTTCATCTCTTATATTTTCTCTCTAATTTCATTTATTATGTTTTACTTTATTGATCAGTATAATCATGAACTTTCTGAATTTCATCTCTGACATTCCTCCAATGTGATGTCAATGGAATCTGTAGTTGAGGTATTCTGTGTTGTTTCATGGTTTGTTCCTTTGCTTTTTCATATATTTTTTTTGTGTGTGTGTGTATCTACCCATATATCTAGATGGATCCAAAGCTGTATAGTTTCAACCTTATGAGTTTATAGTGTCCCTCTATGTTACTAGTACCTCACATATTAGGGGGAATGCAATAATAGCAACCGTCTATGCAAAGAATATATGGCAGCAGACTAGGTACTTTGATATTTTAGATTTTTAGATTTTGATATTTGATATTTTAGATATTTTAGATTTTAGATATTTTGATATCTATAGTGTTAATTACACTACAATATGAAGAAATAGTAGGCTCAGCAATTTCCATCAGTAAAAACAGTAATTGTGAATTATGTCTAGCATAAATCAAACAGTAGGTGTTGTCCATGACTTCTGCAATATTAATTATTCCTGTGACATTGGTGGCAGGGGCAGGTGTTATATAAATCAGTTAGTATTAAGAGGTGTTAAGGGTAGAGTTAAGTATGAGGAAAGAAGAAATAGGAGGGTAGAAAAGTGTTTCCAATTTCAAAGAGTGAATGGGGCAGATATAGTATAACTTAGGATATGTTATTAATGAGAAAAGGTAAGAAAAATAGCAGTATGAAAATAAAGGAGGAAGAGAGAATGGAATTTGATTGTCAACCATAGAAAATAGAGAGAAGGGGAAAAGGGAGATAGAGTAGTGGCAAAGACTATACAAAACAAAATCAGAATATGCCAATCAAAAACCCTAACCCTCAAAATACAGAACATGAGAAAATAACACCTTCAAAAGGAAAAAAAAAAAAAGGTACAAAAAGAGGAGAGAGAAACAAATATGTATATGTATAGGAGTCCTTGAATCAATTAGTACACATTCAAATCAAACAAAACCCAATTATAGAAAACCAAAAGCAAAACAGCAGACAAAAAAAGGGGGGGCAGGTAAAACTCTTGCTGAAATGTTAAGAAATTAAGGAGCTGTTTCCACTATGGTAGACAAAATAGTCAGTGAATGTGTGTTTGCTATCTGTGCCCAAATGATTTCTTTTTGTTCCTTCTTGAGGTATGAACTAAGCATGGGAGTGTGGGCCGTGAGCTGTGGAGTCCTCCCTTTTTATTCTGTTACTCACCAAGTTGATGGTTGGAGTTTAAGACTTCCCAGCTTCGCTTCTTGGGAGAATGGTGTGGGCAGGCTGGGCAGCAGACTGGGCGGTGAAGCACCTGGTTATGTCTGGCTGTCCTGGGTCAGATGGATCAGAGCTGGGTGATGGGCCTTGTGAACCAGTGGCAAAGATGTAGGCTGGGCTGGGCAGACCTGGCAGCCAAGAGGTGGCTTAGCAGACTGGTCTATGGGCTGGTGGCAAAGCTGCAGGTCTACTAGGCAGAGTGTTGGGCCAGGTGGTCAGGGTCTAGTAGGTGAAGCAGCGGTCAGGGGGTCAAGGCCTAGGAATTGGTGGTCAGGCAGGTGCTGAGCTGGTGCTAGACCCAGGGGACTCCATGGACCCAGAGACCCAGTGGATGCCAGACCAGGAGGTCACGGGGACAGGTCAGCTGGGCAACTTGAGGGCCAAGTGCCCTCACACCCACCCTTCCAAATTCCTAACCACCATAGCCTTGTCAGTTCCTGTGAGCTGCAGGACTCACAGAGTTGGGCAGAAATGGGTTCTCTCTAGCCTCTTTGACTTGTGTTCCCCCAGGCGAATTACTCTCAGTTTCTGATTTTTCATGGGTTTGTTAGGCTCAGTTACGTCTTAGCTGGGCTCAGATAGAATTCCAGTTCCCACTGGAGCCACCATGCTGTAGTCCTGAGATGGATCCTGGATCGGCTCTCTGCAGATGACTGATGAACTCAGGGCTACTTTTTCCTTAGATCTGTTTAATGAGTAGAATGGTGTCTGGCTCGGCCAGGGCAGACTTACCATGCAATCTCAGGATTTTTCACCCTAGGACTCAAGGAGAAGCAGTATTCCAGAATTGAGTTCAGGTTGCTGAGCTAGGAGAAATGCTGCCCTACTCTAATCTGCCTTCTTGCACCTGCCGTATCTTACAGATCTTGAAAGCAAGATCCTATCTGGGCACAGTGGTGCACACCTGTAATCACGGCAGCTCTGGAGGCTGAGGCAGGAGGGTGGCAAGTTCAAAGCCAGTCTCAGCAACTCAGCAAGGTCCCAAGCAACTCAGTGAGACCCTGTCTCTAAATAAGATACTAAAAAGGGCTGGCCCAGTACTGAAGAGGGGGCAGGGGAAGCAAGATTCTAACTAATTGAACTGTTTCCTAGTAATTTCAATGCATGGTAAAAGAAAACAAACAAAAAAGTCCTTTGATTCACAAAAGAAGTTGAGTTATCCATTTTTCTTTTGTTGTTCTCACCTTTACTATCATATCTAAGCTTCCGTTTGCCAAATTCAAACTCATAGGGATTTATCACAATTTTTTAAATAGTTTTATGATTTTAACTCCAGGTTACTGACATATTTTTAAGTTAATTTTTGTATATGGTATGAAGTCCAACTTCATTCTTTTGTAGGTAGATATCCAATCATCTTAGCACCATTTGTTGAAAAACTACTCTTTTACTACTAATTGGTCTTAATATTCTTGTAGAAAATCAACTGGCTATCAAGTTATATGTTTATTCTGTCTGTCTATGTCTATCCTTATGCTGTGATCACACCGTTTTGATAACCATAGTCTTGTAGTAAGTTTTGAAATCAGAAATATGAGTCTTCCAGCTATGTTTTTTCTCAATATTGCTTTGGCAATATATAGTTCTTTTTGACTGCATATGAACTTGAGGGTCTGTTCCACATGAGCTTCAGGAGCTTTTCCATTTTTCAAAAAAAGGTTATTAGGGTTTTGAGAGAAACTGCATTGAACCTGTAGATTACTTTGGTATTGTCATATTAAGAGTATTAAGATTTCCCATCCATAAACACAGGCTGTCTTTCCACTGACTTAGATCTCCACAATTTCTTTCAGCAGTGTTTTATAATATCCTGTATAAAAATCTTATATCTACTTCATTATGCTTATTCCTAGGTATTTTATTCTTTTAGATGCCACTATAAATGGAATTTTCTTCTTAATTTCCTTTTTGAGTCTTCATTGCTAGTGTCTGGAGATAAAACTGGCTTTAGCATGTTGCTCTTGTATTCTGCAGTTTTTTTGAATTTATTTATTAACTCTAATAGTTTCTTTGTGATTTCTTTAGCATTTTCTGTATAGCACCAAAAATATAATGTATAAAAGAAAACCCTGATAAGTTGTACTTTATTAATAGTTAAATATAGTTCTGCTCTTCAAAAGCCACCTTAAAGAAATAAAAGTAATTATGTACAAACATTTTATTTGACAACAGACTTATTTCCAGAATATGTAAAGAACTTTCCAATTCAATAATAAGAAAACAAGCAATTCAATGAAAGATGAGTAAGAGATTTGAAAGTCAATTCACCAAATAAAGTGTAAGAATGCCAAACAAGCACATGAAATGATGCTCAACTCATTGGTAGTTTTAGAAATGCAGATTAAAACCACAATATACCACTGAAAACTCTTTGGAATGGCTAAAATAAACAGACTGATCACACTAGTGTGCAGGACCTGGAATTTTCAAACACAGCTGGTAGAGAAGCAAATTGTATAAGCATTTTGGGAAACAATTTGTCAGTTTCTTTTAAAAAGTAACACTGTATCATTCGATTCAGTCATTCATCTGCTTGGTATTTAAACAAGAGCTTATGTCTAGGCAAAGACTAAGAACATGAGTGTTCATGGCAGTATTATTTGTACATGAGTGTTCACGGCAGCATTATTTGTAAGAGCCCAAATCAGGAAACAACCCAAATGTCCATTAACAGGTGAATCTTTAAACACATGTGGTCCATTCCTATGGTGGAATGCTATTCAACAATAGAAAGACCTGATAAAACGCACACAGATGAATCTCAAAGTAATTATTCTGGTGGGAAAAAAAAGTCAAAGGATAAAAAGAATATAGAGTGTATTATTCCACTTGTAAAAAAATTTTTGGTAACTGTGAACTAATCTATAGTGACAGAAAGCAGAGCAATGGTTACCCGGGGACCAGACTGGGGGCCTTGGATAGTTCCAACAAAGAGATGGCAGGGGTCACCAGAAAGCATCTAAGGATGATGAGTATGCTAATTATCATGGTTATATTTCAAAGCTCTTCAACCTGCACAGATTAAATATGCTCAGTCTGGTCGACTCCTTGACTGTCATGGAGGAGGCCCTGTGTTCCACCCCCACACTGTGGAGGGAAAGAAGAAGAAATAAATACGGTCAGTTTATTTTATGTAAATAATATCTCAATAAAGGTTTTTTATATGAAGATATGCCACAGAAGAAAAGAGTTGAGGGGAGTGAAAAGGGTGGGAAAGAAGAGATACTAGGGGTTCAAATGAAGCAAACTATGCCACATGCAATTATGATTCTGCCGAAATGAACCCCACGATTATGTGTGACTATCATGCACTATGTGATGGGAGTCGTCAAGAGCAGCACAGATATTTGCAAGTGCAAAAAACAAATGCAAATTTGGATCAAGAAAGATGGAAAAGAGCTTGGGCTGTTTGAAATACACAAAATAATAAACGGCTGTTTCAATTAAGAAGAAAATGAAGAATGTGAATTTTCCTGACGGAGAAGTTCTCATATTTACCTGGAAACAGAGGTAGAGATTAGAACTGAGAGATACACACTTGATATAGTGAATGTGGAAGGAAAACGAAAAAAAGTAGTTATGAATAAAATTGTCAGAAGCAGGAACACAGACTAAAATGAGGGTGATAACAAACTGAGAACCAAAAAAATGTCTCCAAACTGTCTGTGCTTGATGAGAAATAGGAAAGACAAAACAAAACCAAAAAAAAAAACCCAGAACTTGGCTTACACAAGTCAAAGATCTCCATTCGCTGTGACTATTGGCATGGCCGGGGAAAAGTCACCTAAGCTAAAGCAGAACGGAAACACTAAGTGGGAAGGGCAGAAAGGAAAGCTGTCGATTGAAGAAAATGTAACGGCAAAAGCACATTATATGCTCTAGTTACGTGAAGGCTAAGCTAGTAATCCCAGTACAAAATAGTTTGGGGCCTGCAAATCTGCTGTTTTTACGCAAGAAAAATCTCAATATTCATTTTTTCTTTATACATGGAAATATTTATTGAAAGCTTTTCATGTGCCAGATATTTTTCTGAGTGCAGAGTTTGCTTCAGTAAATAAAAGAGAATAAGTACTAACTGGGGTGATTTGTTTACTTCATTACAGTTATTATTTTATTAAAATGTTAAACTTATTAATTAAATCATTTTATCTTAAAAAAGAGTGTCTTACTTGAACAAGATAGCAAACTTTAATATAAGGCTGTCTTCAAAGGCCTAATGAATGTACTCTGAGGGTGGTGTCATCGGGTAGCTATGAAGATCTCTTTTTGTTCTTAAATCACAAAGGATAGAGGTATTTTCTTTATCTATGTGTTTTCAAGAGAATAAAACTCAAACAAATGCTTCCTAAAAGTAAACTATTGTCATCAACCCTTAACATTTCCTTTCATATCGATGTAGTTTCCATCATCATTTGGGTTTTCCTCATTAGCAAAAGAATGGAAAGTCCTTCACCAGATGCACAGTTCAAAAGTCAGGCTTGTGCTATCATTGCCTACAGAATTCCCAGCACCAGGGAATCTCCCAAGGAATGCTGAGGCCATGTTTCCTCCCGGCTCCTGTGGTGCTCACAGGCTGCAGCCCGGCCAGACTCAGGCTGCCAATGGAAACATAAAAGTGAGAAATTATCTCTAAAAACCAACACGATCATCCATACTGGGACTTAAAAAAAAAAAAATCAGAATATCCAGCTTTGTTAATCTTTTCAGTTCAATAAACAAAAAAGCATTTCCCTTCATTGGTGCTAGATGTGCCTGCTTGGAAGTTTGGGAAAACAGTCTTCAAAAAAAGAAAGAGAGAGAGAGAAGAAAAGAAAGAAAAGGAAGAAAGAAAAAAGGAAGAAGCATGCCTCAGCAACAAAATATGGAAACACTCAAAGTGTTTTTCTTTTGGTATAAAATATTTCTTCTCCTCATGTGATGTTGCTTCTATGGGAGTTGGCTTTGAATCGGCATGAAAACCCCACAGAATCAATGAATCCCTGTAGCTAGAGAAAGTTAGAAATATATTATTCTTTGACCACCCTCCCCCCAAGTAGGTTGTATAATCTTTCTTTAATTTTATGACTTGTTTATTATAAATAAAATGGTATGACCTCCCTTTGCCTCATTCTCTTATCCTGAAGAAAGACCTCCTGCAGCCCAGTGAACGTTTAATTATATTTCTCATTTGGCCAAAACTACCATACATCTCAGAGCATATTAAATCATACATGAAAACAGACTATTTGACCTATCAGTGAGTAGTGATTATCCACTTTTGGTGCTCATAGGACACACTTCACACGTTAGAAATGTTAAATGAAAGTTGCTAGGGTATATGAGTCCCCCTCTCCTTTACTTCCCAGCTACCCCTTCTCCTAAATGTCAAGAAATGCTACTTTCAAAATAGCATTAAACTATCTCTTTCCTCCCAATGAGTTTATTTATTTATTTATAAAAGCAAAACTTTACTTTCTGACAAATTTAACTTATTGACCCTTAAAATGAAATTGAGTGTTCCCTTAATATTATGGTTACTCAGTCAAGGAAATTCATAGCCATCAGTAGGGTTTGCATCAAGTTTAGAAAAATCAAGGAAAGTATTGTAACTCTTTGATGCACTACCTCTGTTTAAAAAAAAAAAAAAGAAAGAAAGAAAAGAAAAAAAGAACTATTCATTTATTCCTTTGTCTCTGAAGAATCATGGTGAGTCTCACAATGAAAGTAGGTTTCAAACACTCTTGAATACAGAGCAGTAAAAAGGAGGAATGAGAACTCAGCTAAAGACAGAAACCACCAGGAGGCAGTTTGAAGTCGAGGCAAGAAGGCCATAGGATATTTGGGTCGTCACTTTTTATGAAGTGCTAACAAGGAAAAGGGTAAAACTGCGAAACCCCACTCTTCAGATGTCTTACTGCTTGAATTTTTCTGACATGAGGTTATGGAATATGAATGTTCTTGAACAAATCTTTTAATAACTAGAGCCTACATGTTGCCATTAAAAAAATATTGATTTGCCTCCTGGAAGAGAAGCCCAAACCATAATTGTCGGACTTTTCATTTAGCTTGAGCTAAAAGGCAAATGCTATACATATGAACACGCCAATGCCCACCAAAATAACTCTTAAGCCAAACCAGTTTCTCTTTGCCAGAAATAAAAATGAGCAGAAAGCTGTTTTAATGTTCCAGCATTGAGAAAATGTAAAACAAAGATATTTGTCAAAATCCTATTGGGTTTGCTCACTGTGAAGCTGTCCGTCCCGGGTGGAAGACCAGTTCAGGAAGTAGGAATTCTCATTTTTATTCCGCATCTCCCTCATCCTGTGAGGACTTTGGGGAAAGGAGTTATGCTCTCCAGACTCAGCTCCAACGTGAAGAATTTCTTTGTTCTATTTGTTTTATTTGTTTTAATTTGTTCTAACACTCAATGAAGCATTTTTTAAAAGCTTAAAGAAACACAAAACATCTCTCACTTTTGTTTAAACGGTTGGTAGAAGGGGGATCTCTGCGCCTAAAGTGTTACCATGTGGTAATTCCTTCCGGTCCCAGGCACTCTGACCTGCCAGTCACTCCTAACCCATTAGCAGCTGCCACTCAGAGACCTGGCATCTGCACTGTGTTGTAACTACTTTATTATAGTTTTAATTAATTTATTATAGATATTTTGGTGTGGGAAGTCTACAAAGCCGGATTATTAGTTCTACCTGGAGAAGGAGAGGAGGAGCAGGAGGAAGGGGAGGAAAAGGAAGAGGAGGAGGATATGGGAAAAGAGAAAGGGAAGAGGAGAACAGAACTGAAAACCAGTTGATTATGAGCATGAGACGATAATAGACCTTCCCCTGGGCAAGAGGAGAGCCCAGGGTTTAATTCAATATGAGATAAGAAGCCAGAGAAATTCTAAACTCATTTTGCTTCCTCCCCAATTCAGTCGCTCTTCCCACTGCAAAGCACACGTGCTACCCCAAACCTTCATCTTCTCCTAACAGTGACTGACTGCGTTTCTTTGACAGTTTAAAATGAACCCAGTGGGATGATATTTTTAAATGGTATCACACACATTTTGAAATGTAAATATAAATTTGAAAAGAAAATTGTGAATAACGACTCCGAACTGCCCAAAATTCAATTTATTTTCTGCACCATGCCAGAAGGAATGAAAGTTGAGCTGAGTTAGAGGTAGACTCATGCTCCAGCAGCTTACACTAGACCCCACAGAAATTGTCAGTAAGACTTGCTTCCTGTTCCCAAACTGACCAGATTTGCCTAACCTGAAATGAACATGAACTTCTCTGTCTGCACCCACGTTTAACATACAGAGGAAAACATGATGGGTTTTCTTCTATGTGCACTCCAGATGCCAACTAGATGTGTGTGTACTGTGACCCATTGGCCTGTTGGGGGACCTCTGGACATTGACACTGTAGCCAGTCTGTGGTTTAGGATCTCTCAGAGGCAATTTGCCTAAAATGGAAATTACCAAATGTCTCTTGAAAATGGTCATGTTGTTGCATGTTATCGCATGTGGTCTGCTCAGTATTTTAACATTGTTTCCCCGTGTAAATGAATCTGTCTCTGAGCCTCCTTGAACTGACATGCCAGAGTGTCTGGGAAGCCTGGTCCCTTCCTTTGGTGGACACTGTCATTCCTCTGTGGAATTTCCACCCACGGTGAATGCTGCTGTGTTAGTCCTATAAACCAGCTTCCCCAACTCCACCAGAACTCTCTACCTTTGGCAATTCGAAGCCAGTCAGAGCTGAAGACTTGCTTTGGACTTCTTTGAAGGACGAGGATATTGTGAGCAGGACTCCCTCCTCCTCCACAAACCCCCTGCACACGTTTTATATAAACATTTCTACATTCCTTTCAGCGTCCAGACCAGGACAAAGCAAACTAGCACCCACCAGCTAAAGCTGGCCATCTGCCTGCTTTTATATGACCCACCAGCTTACAATGGTTTTGAGATTTTTGAATAATTGGGGAGAAGAAGATGAATAATATTTCATGACACATGAACATTCTATGAAATTCAAATTTCAGTGCCCATAAATAAAGTCTTATTGGAACCCAGCCATGCTCATTATTTTACTTGCTGTCTATGGCTTCACTCCTCCTGTAAACACAGCATTAAGGCAGAGACCTATGTCCCAGGAAACTTAAAATATTTACCCAGCATTTCATCACATAATCATTGCCAATTTATGCCAAATATTTTTACAAAAGAGTGGGGTGTGACCATTATGTGAAGTTTTTTTTTTTTTTTATTGTGCTGGTATTATGTAAAATCATTTATTACTCATCTATCTTTGGTGCACATTTAGGATGCACAGAATATTTGTGGGTGTATGTTAATGAGTTAGTGATGATTTTGTGAAGAAATACTGGAGAGCCCTTCACAGATTTGCTGGTCCCTGATTTAGACCAATCTCCTTTCTTCCTCCCTCCAGACTCCTGTGCCCTTCCCTGCTCGGGCTCCTCCCCAAAGCTAACCTCTGATTCAGCGTCCTTTCTCTGCCTGCTTTTCAGGAGGACGCTGCTGAAACCACGTGCTCCTGTCCTGACTCCCGTCTGCTCCACGCTTCTGGCCTTTCCTTGCGTTTCCTCATCTTCAACTGTGGGAACCCTCGGGACTCTTGGAAGTCCCTTGGCTCCCCGCTCTTCCTCTCTTATTAAGTAACCTCCTCACTCACCACGACTTTAAGCACTAGCTCAGCAAAGCCGCCCCACTTTACCACCACCCAGCATCACATGTGCAGAGGCCAGTGTGGCCTTCTTCTCCGCTGGTGCCACAGGTTGTAAACTGTGGGTTGGTTTTCTCTGTGAGTCTGGGCCTCTTCAGGGCTTCCTCATCTACCCAGTAGCTTCCGCTGGTTGGCAGGGAGCTCATCTAGACTCTCCATTACTCTCCACGTCCAGGAAATCCTCTTAATTCTTCTTCCCAGCCTGCCTTGGATATTCCCGTTCAAGCCAGCTCCTCCTGCCTGGATGATAACTTCCTTCTAACTCGCATAGCTATTCACTCTCTTGCACCCCTAACATTCCTAAATCACGTATATCTCCCCATGATATCGCTTAATTAATCATTTGATCCAGAGGAGAAACCAAGTCCAGGAGCTAGTGGGCTGGGGTGGGGGAATGCCGTTGGTACCCTGGACTCCTGCCCACTTCTGGAGCCCAGCTAATCCCCTTTGGAGGACCGGGCTGTTTAGAGGCAGGAGTGCAAAATGGGAAGAGGGTCTGCTCGGAAGCCCAGGCCAGGGTGTGGGACAAGAGGGCTGTGGTAGTGAGACCCCTTCCTGAGACCGGAGGGCTCCATTAGCAGCTGAGCCTGGGGTGGGAGCAGAGTCATCATAAATCAAAGGGATGAAGTCATAAAACAAGCAGAACTCATCACCAAAAAATGTACGACTCAGGTGAGGGTGCGGACTCCTCCATTAGCTTCTCAGGAAGAGAAACGGCAGAGACATCAATGAGGAGAGGCAGGGGAGGCCCCAGGCACGTGCTCATAACCACCCCTCCCACGTGGCGTCGAGGTGAACAGCCCGAGCCACTCAGCCCTGGCTGCACCCACCCTGTGGAGGGGTGACTGTCAGGAACAGAGGAAAGGCCAGAGGAGAGAAGGGCACAGAGTGGGGACATGGTTCAGCATGGGCTTATCTGACAGTCATGCAGGTGCTGGTGGTGGGTTCCAGTCACCCCTCTCTGCAGTCCCCTCCCTACGCTCAGCCCTGGGTCAGTTTGGGGAGGAGATGGTGCCCACTTTTGAGGAAAGGAATAAATACATACATGGCAGTTTTTGAAAGGGAAAGTCCAGCTCTGGAGGAAAAGGAAGAACAGTGACCCCAGCCAGTCGCAGCCCAGAGCAGCCCCTACTACTTGTGGCCCCCTCATCCAGCACTCAAGCCCCTGCAGCTGCCTCTGTGGTTGGCCTGAGCGGGTGGGTGAGGGGGGAAGAGCCCAAGTGGGCCTAGCCCAGGGCACGCAAGGGAGCTCCACCACCCTGCCCAAGAGCTGAGCCAGGCCATCCTCGCGGCCCCATGATCCAGCCGGGGCTGGCAGGGAGGAAATGTGGCAGGGGCGGTGGGAGGCAGTCTTTTTACTTTTTAATGGTAATTCCTAGACGGCATATTTGGTGCAACACAGTACCAAGGGGAAGCGCCACACCTCCCACCTCTTCCTAGGGAGACAGAAATCATAAGAAAGAAAGCGAGAAAAAGAAAATTCAGAAGCGGAAGGGGGAAACAAAGACAAAGAAGAATATGTATTTTTAAAGTTAAGAAGATAAAAGAATAAAGAGAAAAAGAGGAAAAACATAAAGAAAAAGTCTGAGAAATAAAATGGAAAGAGTAAAGAAGGAATAAGAAAAAGAGAAGAGTAAAGAATAAAGACAGTGAAAGAAATAAAAGAATAAAGACAAAGAGGACAAAATTAGAGGAAAAGGGGCTGAGGAGATGGCTCAGTCAGTAGAGTGCTTGCCTTGTAAGCACAAGGCCCTGGGTTTGACCCCCAGCATCAAAAAAAAAAAAAAAAAAAAAAAAAAAAAAAATAGAGGAAAAAAGAGGGAAGAAAAAAAAGACAATTAAAAAAAAAAAGTCTTATGATGTCAATGTGAGTATTCAAAGGAAGAAACAAGTAAACTTGGGTCACCTCCCACAGGGAGCTGACAAGCAGCTTGCTGAGCTAGAAGGATGTCAACCTAGGCAGTGATTGTGCAATGCCCCCAGTAGCCAGGTAGGAAATGTTATGATGTGGATATGACGTGTCCCCTCAAATCTCATGTGTGAGACAAGCAGGAATATGCAGAGGTAGATGGGTTAGGTTATGAGAGCTATAACCTCACAGGCAGATTAATCCATTTGATGGATTAATCATTTACACAGCTTAATGGATAGTAACTATAGGCAGGCATGGCTAGAGGAGTCGGGTGGCTGGGGGTACGCTCTGTGGAATTGTATGACCCCTGGCTCCTGGCATTCAAACTCTCTCCTGGTTGCCCTGTCCTGAGCTTCTTTCCTCTGCCACGCCCTTCTGCTTGATGCTCTGCTTCGTCTTGGTCTAGAGCAATTGAGCCAATCGACCATGAACTGAACCTCTGAAACCATGGGCCAAACTAAACGTTTCCTGCTCTAAGTTGCTCTTGTCAGGTCTTTTAGTCACAGAGACAAAAAGTTGACTAAAACAGGATTGCTCCTTACGAGGCCAAATCAAAGAATCAATCAGTTAGGAATAGGCATGATCAAACCAACTTTTGTTCACAACTGTATTTATGCTCACTTTTTTGGCCTCAAGAACCTTTTACTTTTATAATGCATCAACTATCTCAAAGAGCATTTTTTAAAAATTATTTATTTATTTTTAATTTTTTTTACAGACTGCATTTTGATTCATTGTACACAAATGGGGTATATCATTTCATTTCTATGGTTGTACACGGTGTAGATTCATACCATTTGTGTCATCATACATAAAACGTAAAATCAGCAGCATTTATCTTAGTAAAAATTAAAAGTTGTAGGATGCTTTAGTGACTTTTGTCTTTTGAAAACCTGCAACATTTGGCTTTAAAAGAGCTTATGTCTACACTTAAATCGAAAATTACTTTTTCCTTATTAAATTCTAAATGATCTCAAAATGATGCTGAAGCTTAACTTGCGCTAGATCGCTACACACGTGTGTGCTCACACACACACACACACACACACACAATGTTGCACCAAACTCGAGAAGATACATTGTTAACATTTATAAAACTGAGTAGAAGATAGCTTTTGGCATATCTTCGTTTCTTTTTAGTTTCCCCAGCGTCTCTGGAGTACATACTTCCCTTCCATGCGTTTGAGCACTCTGATTGTTCAGCTAGAACTGGAGGCTGAGCTACGGGTTGAGATTGCAAACCTTCTCATCTCCTTTTCTAAAACCAGCAACTTATCCAAAATCACATCGGAATTTAGATGAGGAACGATTTTATTCACACAGGACATTGTAATGATGGAGGGACGATGTGGCAAGATAGAGGGTACCCTACCATGAAATCTTGGAGTTTCCCAAAGGTGCAGTGGAAGGACCTGCCATTAATAAGGAAGGTTAACAAGGCTGGAAAGGATCTGGTGTGGGCAGGTGGGATGAGCACAGAGAGGAAGTGGACATTGCATTGCAAATGTCTCCTTAGCGGCCTGCTGATTCTCAGGAGAAGCGTTAACACATTCTAACGCTCGCTTTAACTAAGGTAGGAGTCTTTCCAAAGAGTGGCCCACAGAGCCTAAAATATTTCTTATTTGTCCCTTTTCAGAATACGCTTGGGTATCCCTCTTCCAGAAGACATTAAGTTCACTGAACACATCTCTGTGACACAGCTACAAGCACGATTACCAGAATATGTATGTGTATACACACAGAGGTAAGAAAAGAAAGAAATTCTGTCAATTGGAACAATATGAAGGATATTATGGTAAGTGAAACAAGCCAGGCACAGAAAGACAAATATTGGCTGATTTTACTTATAAGTAGAATTAAAAACAACAACAACAACAAAGCCAAAGTCCTAGAATTACAGAGTAGAATAATGATCTCCAGAGACTGGGGTGGGGACAGGGTGATGTTGGTCAAGGGTAAGTCTCAGCTGGACAGGAGGAATGAGTGCCAGTGACCTCTGATAGCACATGGTGACTGTAGTGAATAATAACGTATTATATATTGTCAAATTGCAAGAGTAAGTTTTAAATGTCATCACCACAAAAAGTGATAAGTAGGTGAGGTGACAGATATGATAATCAGTTTGATTTGGTCATTCCATAACATATCCCTAGAGCAGAAGCATCACACTGTACCCTGTAAATAAATGGAGTTGCTATTTGTCAATTACAAATTTTAAAACCGTGATATTACTTTTCTTAACATATATCAGGACTGTTTCAGTCAGCTTTGTTGCCATTGTGACAAAAGGCCCGAAAAGCATCATTTTAGAGGAGGAAGAGTTTATTTGGCATGCACAGTTTCAGAGGTCTCAGTCCCCTGATGCCCAACTCCATTGCTCTGTGCTGGAGGAAGGCAGCGCATCAGGATGTAAGGGTGTGATGGAGGAGAGCTCAGGACATACTCAGGACATGACGATCAGGAAGCAGAGAGAGACTAAGCTCAGCTCACCAGGGACAAAGTATATACCCCAAAGGTAAACCCCAAATGACCCACCTCCTCCAGCCACACCCTACCAGCCCAGTTATCCCCCAGCTAATCCCTATGCCTGAATGGATTAAGGATCTCATAAGTCAATCATTTCACCTCTAAACCTCCTTTCAATGTCTCACACCTGAGCTTTTGGGGGACACCTAATATCTCTACCATAACAGTGACATTTTATGTACTTGGCCTGCAACAAAAAGCCAAGTCTCTCTCAGCTTAATTCTCTCTGAACTCAGAACCATAGGGTTACTGCCAGAGACATTCTATGAATTGCTTTAACCCTTTGCATGTCACACACAGCCCTATCCCAGACAGGAAAGAGAAGAAAAATCACTGGGTACCTGAAACCTGAAATATCATCACCTCACTGTTTGGGAATAGCACCAAAAATGGCTTACCAAGGGGAAAAAAAAAGTGAGACATTCCCTATTGAGATTGTAAAATTATTCCCCATTGACAGCCGATTATACATTAAAACAACATAAATATGGTTCTGCTGAATGTCACAGACTTGAAGCAAAATAACACAGAACACATACTGCTTTATAACAACTCTAGTGTTTTCTTCTGGACTTCTTCAGTCTCGGCTCTCTCCACCCTAAAATGAACCCTCCAAAAATGGAGAAAACATTGCAGAAGCTGCTGTACTATTTTTCAGCAAAATGCCACCTTCATCTGGAATGTGTTACTTGGTATCCACTTTTAAATACGAAAAAGTGTCTTCTTTGTTCTTTGGATGACTGTTGAATGCCTGGCAGTTGCCCGCATTGTTTACATTCGGTAATTCTTACAACACCCTTGCTAGATAGAACCCAGAGGATCCAGCACTAGCGGAAGCAGGGGAAAACCAGACTAGTTTTGAGGTACCCAATCCAGTGATTAACTTAAGGCATCTAATCCCTCTAGGTCCATCCAGTTGTTATTTGAAGTGTTAATGATGTTGATAACTCAAACCCATTGACTACTGATCACATTTGAAACCAACATAAATATGGTTTGCAGATATTTAGTCAGTGAACTGTTCCTCAAATTCCAACTCAGGTACCAGCAGCGTATGCAATGACAAGATACGATATGTCTCTTGTTCTTTTTTCATAATAAAAAACCACCAAGGCAGCAAATGTATAGTAATGCACCCATATACAGTAAATGACACCCACTGTCTTCTCTGTCCCAGCTCTCCTGCTATGTGCAGGAGCTAAGGAATTGCAAAATTAAAAGGAGCACATGAAGCATTTGATTTTTTTTTTTTGGGAGGGGGGGCATTAATAAACCTTTTATGCTATAACAACAGAATATATGTTATTTTCAATTCCACATTAAAACAGTCACCAAGACAGACCATATTCTGCACCATAAAAATATTAATTTAAGCAAACATTAAAAGTATACAAAGTTTAGTTTTTGGTAACAATGAATTTACACTTATTACGAGGTTTGGTTCTTTTTGTTTTCCAAGTCACTCTGCATCAGCTAAACAATGGAAAGTTCTGGATACCTGGGATCTCCGTCAAGTCTTTAAGTGAAAACAGACTCTATGATGGTAAGCTCTTCATTTCAAAGAGCACTTGACATTTTGGAGTCAGGAGGTCTTTGTTCAAGCTACCACTGCTGCAGAAACAGAGAGCCCCGAGACCCTCCAGTCCTCTCATTTTTCTTTCCTCCTTTTGTTCATCACATGGATACTTGTGCTGGAGTAAATTGGGCTATGAGAAAAGAAGAGAAGACAGTAAAAGAGACAGGCCTAGAAATTGCCAAACAAACCGCCATCGGTGTGGTATCATTTGGAAGATTCTCTCTGCTTGTGCCTCCTGCAGGGGTGGGGCTCTGACTTTATTACTCCCTGCTAAAGTTATGGTGTCACATAAAGGGGAAGATTCTTTACTCCTGTCCTTTGGAACCATCCACAGAATGGCAAACACCAGGATCAGTCTCCTACCTACATGTTGAGAATTTCACTGTTCAGTGGATATTGTAGGCGTCAATGATCATCAGCTTTCTATTTGTACTGATTATTGGTCCATCATCCATTAAACATCATTAGGACCAGTCTTGTCTCCTTTTCCAGAAAAGATTATGGAATCAAAGAATTTCAGGTTGGGTGAGTTTCAAGATCACAGTTCAACTCCTGAACTTTGAAGATGAAGAATCTGAGATCAAGAGATGAATGATTACATTGAGAATATCAGGGCCAAGAGTGCTTTCGCGTGTGTGTGTGTGTGTGTGTGTGTGTGTGTGTGTGTGTGTGTATTCAATCTATTTTCATCAGCAAGGAAGATACCACCCCTTGGTGGTATCTGGGAAGCACCACCCCTTGGGAGCTGTGGGGGCGGGGAAAGGTGCCCAGAAATCACAGATGCCAAGGTGACATTCAAAAAATTAACAATTGGTGTGGGGAAGGTACTGGCCAGGCAGAGCAAACACCCGCCACATAGCTGATGTTGGTGCTGAATGTCGCCTGTGCTGGGCACTGAGTTTTACCTACTAATAATGGAGAAATGTGGTGGGAATGAGGGAGAGGATGAAGTAGCCAGAAATGGGCCTTGCATTATCTGGAAAAGCCCTAAATCTGATGACAAGTGTCCTTATAAGAGATAGAAGAAACAAGACAGGGAAGGCAGTCATGTGCAGGCAGAGGCAGAGATTGGAGTGTGGAATTACAAGCCAATGAATTTCCAGCAGTCACTAGCAAGAAGCGAGGAAGTTTTCTGCCCTTGAATTTCTGGAGAGAGTGACATACACTTCTGCCTACCATAACTGGGAAGAGCAAATTTCTGTTGCCATAAGCCACCAAGTTTCTGGGAATTTACAGCAGCCCTAGAAAACTAATACGATCACCTCTAAATGGACTCCTGTGGGTGTCCTCACCCATCCTCCATTTACCACCATGTGGTGGTGGTGGTCAAATTGGTCCATATTACCTAATATTAATGGTGGTTGAAATATGTAGTCAACCAAACTACACTTGGAAACAAATCGTTTCCATATTAGATGACTGTATCATGGATCAGCAGGTCCTCCCAACCTGTATAAACTCCCAGTGAGAAGGTGAGAGGACCTATGGCAGTGAGTACATATATGAACGTAGACATTATCAAGTACGTAAAACAATGTCAGAACACCAGCATCTGACCACTGTTCCTGACTAAAAAGATCTTGCCCCCAGAAATAAACTACTTACTCTGGATAAAGGAAATACTGTCACCGACTTCAGTGCTTGTTCCTGTTTCTAGCTTGAGATTAGTTGGGATTATTACAGTCACATTTTATTAGAAGCCTATCCTAAGACACACAAGAGAACTCAGGTCGTACCCAGTCACCAGTTCTGTGGCAGTGGCCGGCAGATGGTAGACACTCCCATGAAAGCTGTGGTAAACTAACATTGATTGCATTTATATCCCAAAGTTCTTTTAAGAATATCTTCCACATACACACTTCACATACTCCTCCTCTGCTGCCTGAGGGTATTGTGCTATTTCTCTTCTAGATCAAAAGATCTAAGACAAGCGCAAAGTGCTAGTGGGACTTAGCAGAACGAATTATTCTTGCCTGGGGAGACTAAGAACTTCCCAGCTCACAGGGCATTGGTTTCTGTTCTGTGGGACTGAATGGCTCTGCTGTGCAGTAAAGGTGTACATGTGCAGTGTATGCATCTGGTTTTGTAGGTCATACCTGGAAGGTGTGGGGCTGGGCCTCATAACCTGCCTCCCCCCATTCGCAGCACCCACTAAAGTCCACTCCTCATAGAAGGGGCCAAAACACTTTGTTCTCAAAAGTCTTCCAGGTTATTCTGATCTTCTCATCTGGAGATGGTTCAAGGGCTTTGGCTGCCTGTCAGATCTGGTGGAGATGCAACAGGGAATAAGGAGAGGAACCAGTAAGTACAACCACATAGTGGTACATTTTCCTTTTATAAATGTTCTGTTTCTGTCATCGTTAGCAATGGAGGCTTTCCTTCTTGGTGGTTACCAACTAAGATGTAACTGCTTGACCTGGACTGCCATTGGATCATTTGAGGTCTCCCCCAAGAACAGATCAGAATGTCCTGAATTTGTCAGCCTGGTTCCAACCCTCTTTTATTAAAGGTCAGCCTCCTATAGTGAACGTACCTCAACTCGTCCATTCTATGGGACGCAGCCTCCTGTGTGTTTTGCTCTGTTTTTAGCTTCTTTTTTATTTATTTGTTTATTTATTTATTTATTTATTTTTATTTTTACAGACTACATTTTGATTCATTGTACACAAATGGGGTACATCATTTCGTTTCTATGGTTGTACAGGATGTAGATTCACACCATTCATGTAATCATACATGTACATGTACATGTTTTCAGCTTCTTGAGCCAGTATGTTGAGCAATTAGATTTATCATTCTGTTAACTTTGTTAACTTGAGACCTTCCAATGTCAGAAACCAAGGTTTTCCAGCCATGGTTGGAATCTACTGCTTTCAATGTTTAGGGAGAACAGCGTCCTTTTTACATCTGCTTATTTTTATACTGGTATTTTACTCCTGCATTTTGAAATAGTTTTGTCAGCCTCTGTTAAAAAAAAAAAAAAAAAAAAAAAAAGTTCAGATTTTCTTTTCCTTGCTCTCCCTCTGTCTGGCCCTTGTCTTTATCAGTCATTCTTGGATTTCACACCATCATCATATTTTTACTTTGGGATTTGTGTGTGTGTGTGTGTGTGTGTGTGTGTGTGTGTGTTTGCTTCATTCTTTTTCCTGAGGGCTGCGATGCCTGTCTTTGATTCTGCAAAAACGTAGACATGGTGGTGACAATATGCACTAGGAATCTATTTTGTAGAGGAAACTGGCCTCTGGAGGGTGTGCAACGTCCACACACCACACGCTGGTCAGGGATTTCTTCCTGCTTCACATGCGAAGGGCGGCTGACTTACACAGCAAACGCTGCATTGATAGGGGTGTGCCAAGCAAGGCCCCAGAACACACACAGCACTGCACTTTGGAAACAGGAAATGAGGAATGTCTGGTGAGGCCGTTAGGCTGTTCCACAGAAGGTCGATCCCCACCCATGAAGGGAGCACAAAGTGACTTCGACCCAAATCTTGGCTTCTCAGTTTTAAAGTGGCCTCGGGTCCCAGAGGGAGACAGAAATGCATATCCCCAGGAATCATGTGATGTTCGCACAGGGTGGTGTGATCAACTTAAAACAAGTTGAGGGGAAAAACCCAAATGAAAAATGAACCATTTTTAAATTCTGAATACTCAATAAATATTAAATAAAAGAAGGCTTGAAAATGAACATCATTTTTTTCCAGGTTTACTAAGATATAACTGACAAATAAAAACTGTCTATGTTCAAGGTGTGCAATGTGAGGATTTGATATGCACATATATGGTAATTTGATTACCATAATCAAATTAACGAAGACATCCATCACCTCACCTAGTACCATGGTATGTGTATGCAGGCAAAGGACACTTAAAATATCTTTCATCAGTTGTTTTATTTTGGGGGGGGGGGTTGTTTTTGTTTTAATTTTTTGGTACTGGGGATTGAAGCCCGGGGGCACTTAACCACTTAGCCACACCCCCAGCCCTTCCTCAGTATTGTTATCATTTCAGAGACATTTTAAACAACTCACTAAGTTGTTTAGGAGCTCACTAAGTTGCTGAGGCTGGCTTTGAACTCACAATCAGCCTCCTGAGTCGCCGGGATTACAGGCATGCACCACCGTGCTTGGCTCTTTCATCAGTTTTCAGGTAAATAATATAATGTTAACTATAGTCACCATGCAGCACATTAGCTCCTCAGAACTGATTTATCTTATAACTGAAAGTTGTGCCCCTTGACCCCCATCTTTCCATTTCCCCCACCTGAGCCCTGGAAACCCATGTTCCACTCTGTCCTTCTATGAGTCTGACTTTGCAGATACTCCATTTCTGAGAGCATGAGGCATCTGTCTTTTTGTGTCCGCCTTATTTCACTTGGCTTTATCCATGTTGTAGTGAATGACAGGATCTTCTCCTTTTTATGGCTGACTAATATTCCCTCTGCATGTCCGTGCATTTCTTCATCCATTCGTCCATCAATGAACACACATTGTTTAACTATTACATTAAAAAGTAAAATATTTGCCAATGTTTCCTCATTTTTAGATGCATTGGTGAATGTGCATTTAAAGCAAGCACAAGAGAAATTTTTCAAGCTATAGTCTAGAATCTAAAAATTTGCACTATACAAATATAACTGATATGACCAAGACTCAGCATTATATTATAGCTGCCAAAGTGAAACCTAAATTCAAAACTTATTCATGAGTAATATGCAAGTTAGTAAAGACTAAAAATGATTCTAAAACTGATTCCCCATGACTTCTCCCAGAGCCCTTTCCAGAGGCTTTTCATTCCCCTCTTAGGGCAGCAGTGTCTGATCTGGTATCTGGAATCTCCACGGTGGTAACTAACTCTCTCTTCAAGGCAACAAACCCTCTTTTGCAGTCTCTTTGACTCCATTTCTGGCTTCTTCTTTAGCTCCAAAGAACCTGAATTTCTGCTTGGGTTTCCCTGATACAGTGAAAGACTTTGATAAACCAAGGAAGACCAGAGAGTGAGCTTAAATCTTCCAAGGGGAGATTTTAGCTGTGTCCAGTCAGTCGAGCGGGTTGGAGCCTCTGTCTCCCTCCTTTCTTAATCAAGGCGAGAGTTACCTCCAGGCAACAGGCCCAATATTGCCAACCGGAAATGGGCAGCTTTGTCTCTGAGGGGCGCCCTTCCCCCGCTGTGGGGAATTGGCAGTAATGTCAACTTTGAATTCCCTCAGAGGGGCCCAGCAGGGGCGTGTTCAGTGCGGATGTGACCGTTCTGTCTCACAAACAGGCTCTTATCACATGTGGATATAGTAAAGCTGAAAACTTTTGGGCAGAATTGTTGTAAATTAGGGTCCTTCTGTACTGCTGACGCTAAGTGTTTGTTAAACCAAGATATTTCTGCTTGAGCTCCTCTCGTTGGATGCAGTTTTGAGACTCATGTCAGCTTTTCTGTCTTCAGTGGTGGTCTCCTATGAACAGGTTACAAAATATTAACCATCTTCTTTAGCAGCAGAACAATCAAATGGGCATTCTTTTCCCCAAAACTCCCAGCAGTTATCTTAGGAATATTTATTTTCATGGCAGGATGGTGAGTTGCTAATGATGAAAGAACTTTCCAACTTCAGGAATGAACAGTGCTCAGAACAGCTGATTGACAGGCAAGTTGGCTCCCAAGTTCCAGATAATAGTCCAAGCATTTCTTTCTGCTATGGGAAGCATGGGAAGGAGTTTGAGTCCCTAAATTTGCAGAACGGCCTTTCACTGAGACCAGTGGTACAATGACGGATGATCTGCACTCTAGCTTGTGAGAGCAACAACATTTTCTGAAGTGCTCTAGAAACCAGCCTTGGAAAGGTCGTTGCTTTCTTTCTTATTCTTTAATACTTCTAACTTCCTCGGGAAACCTGATGACCTCCAGAACAGCCTCTTGAAGCTTTGCACTCGTCCCTGTCATTCTCTTGTTCCACTCGTCACCACTCTTGCAGATTCCTGTTAGGATGGGTCGGCCAAGGTTCAAATGTCTTTTCTCCCAGGGCAGCTGTTCTATCGCTGAAAACACCTTAGTTTCGGCTACATCGCTGTTTCCTGCATAGATAACATGACCTTACCTATCTCCTGTCTCCCTGTGTTAACGGTGTTTCCGATGGACATTTCAGGCTTAGGATGATGGTCTAAGAGTGTTAAAAATAATTCCCCACACATTCTCTTTCATTATTATCTCATGGAAAGTGTTGATGGTCACAGGAAAATTAGTTTCAATGACTCTCATAAGCTGTTTTTTTGAAACCACTCTTTAGTTTCTCAGGACTTTGCATTATTTGCTCTTAACATCATCCAATGATATTTGAAAATCCATTCCACATAGCCTTTAACTAGCCTATGATAGAAATGCATACTGAATGAGAATTCCTAAATCCAGATCTTCTCCACTATCCCAGTCTCTAGCTCTATACTACCAACAATGGGCAAAAATCCATCTTCAGAAATCTCAAGGATAAGGAGTTGGTGGGTCATCTGCACCTTTTCCACCTGGTCGTGCCTCCACACCACGCCTGGCTTGGTTAGGAGTTCTGCAGGGGTAACACAGGTGAAGGCTGGCAAGAATGATGAGCACACATTCAGTCAGAAAGGCAGATATGTTTCTCTTTTTGCAGATATCTCTTCTAATTTTATAAATGAATACTTTGGTGCCTTTCTCCCTTAAATTTAGACAGAGGAGGAAATAACTTCTCTCCAAAAACACTACATAAGGGTGCTCAAATCATAGCTAACCTTTAATAACTCACCTTCTCTGCTAACCTGCCCTACAGCATTTGATTTTTGTGTCTTTGATTGCATTTTAGCATGTGCTTTAGTGCGATTAAATATCTTAATCTTTATGGATTCTCAATTTGTGCTTCACCAAGACATTTACCCACTTCCAAATTATAAAAGGATATTCTTATGATTTCTCCGTAACTTAAGTTTCTTAACGTAAATTTAGACATTAAATTCAAGTGGAATTTGTTTTTCTGTGTGGTGTGAGATAGGGTTTGAATCATATTTTCTCCAACATAATGTTCACAGACTTTGTGAATTCCTGACTCTTTTTTGAGAACCACAATTGTCACTAAAGTTGATTTGCTAATTTTTGCATTTTTAACACTGTATAGCATCTTCTATCAACTACGGAGGTATTGACATAATTGGAGGATAAGCGACTTCCAAAAGAAAGCAAAACAAAAAACATATTCCTCAGTATGTTAGTCAATACTTTGGGGTTATGATGGGATCTTCGTTCTTGAGGTAATTCTCTAAATTCATCCTTGGTAAGGAGGGCACAGTACAATATCATCAGAAGTGATGAGCAAGTGCAACTTGCCAAGTAAAAAGTGCTCTGGCTAGCTCTGGGCAGCTCCAAACTCATTCTGTGAGTGAAAACCAATGCAGAGTTGCAAAATGTCCCCAATATTAAGAGCAAAGGAGACAGGCATAGTGCACCATGTATGCTCCTAACACTTTAAAATCCCTCTTATTCAGTCCCCAGGGAGGGAATTATAAGGGGTTTTTAACCCCAGGCAATAAAACAAATTATATAGATAGAAACATATATTTTGGCAGAGAATAAACTTTAGTTTACACTTTGTCAAAGAAATTATGTTAGCATTCCAGCTACTGCATAATAAATAATCATCATTTCAAAGGACTCTTTCCATAAAGAGCCTTTTCTAGACATGAAGACAAAGCACTTATTTATAAGACATTAAATGACTACACAAGAAGATAAATGCTATGACAGTGATGGATCATAAAGGCAGGGATTACAAAGAGTAGCTTCATAGGAAAGGGGAAAGTCTGAGCTCTAGAGGACTTGGATGCAGGGCAGAGGGAGGAAGCACCTTCTAGGAGGGGCAGCCAAAATTCACTGCTGTCAGTTTATTTGATTTTTCTCTTCAAAGATCAAATGTGAAGTTAAAACACCATAATTTGCATTATTTTGTTGGTAAATGGAATGAGACAGACATCATTACCTTATGTTCATGTATGATTACACAAATGGTGTGAATCTATATCATGCACAACCATAGAAACAAAAAGTTATACCCCATTCGTATACAGTGAATCAAAATGCAGTCTGTAACAATAAAAAAATTTGAAAAGTATGCTTGAAAAATTTAAGCTTAATGTATCTTTTTCTAAGAATAATAGTATCTGTGAAGATTTCTCTTTTTCTCTAACTTTGCTCTAAAGAATATTTGTTCTCCAAACAGAAGCTGTCTGATGGGTTATCAGTATAACTGATTCTCATATGCTCTATTTTTAGCACCTTGTACAGCTTTGCAGAAAATGAAAATTATTTTGAAAGCACATAAACTATAACCAAAAGATATCTTCCTTAGAAATCTGAAACAGTTATGAACCATTCCAAAGAAGAGATCATCTCTAAACATACTATTCCACAGACAAGTCTATTGAGCATCAAGTATTAGGGAAAGCAGCTTCAAAAGCAAGCACTGGAGTCCAGACACGGAGGTGGATTTGCCTAAAAGGCAGCGGTAGAGACAACAGTCAAGAAAGTTCCATGTTTATTCACCATACATAATAGCACTTCCAAAGGGCCCCAGAGTGGCTCCTATACCTCCAGGGGCTGAGCTCCTTCCGGTTTTGAATTGCGTGCGTTCTTTGCTCTCAGTATCTAAGTGACTTCCTACCTCGGTAATGCATCCTTCTCTCACTTTCAGAGTTCCTGGCAACTCGCTGAACCCTTTACCACATCCTGGCTTTTATACCCTCCTTTCCTCCACCCCCTCCCCCAGCCAGGTACCTCCCCACCTCCCCTGTCTCCTTGGACACCCTCTCCCTGCATGCCAATTCTAATTCTTGGAACCGCTTTACAGTACATGCACAACGCTCCCCACCCCCAGCTCCCTTTAGAGAGTCTCTTGGGAAGAAAGTCCCCTGCACAGCCTTGCAGGCCAACAGCTTGTGCTGTGCCCCGCCCCCAGTTCTGTACTGGTGCCTGCCATTAGGTTGAATTGATCAGGGAGGCATGAATAATTCTTTTCCTCGGGTGCCCTGCGAACACTTGAGGTGCCGTGTAATTCATGCAAAATCACCATGAGGGAATTCTCTCTCCTGACCGGTTTTGTCCTGTACCCCTGGGGACATGTCAGTTTCAAGAATGGTCCAGCGCCTCACAATTCTCCCTTTGGAAATACCTGCTTTATTGACTTTTGGAAACCCAGCAGTCTCTTACTGTTTTCCCTCTAGCAAAATACCCAGGCACAGAGGTTAATGGTGGAAGCTTAGAGTTGATTTCATAGGGCTTGTCCCCAAGATGTATGCACAAGTAACAGTCTGTGGGCATTCTTGAGACAACTGCAGGCCTGGGCCTTTATTTCAAGATTTAAATCTTTTGTGAGGTCTGGCCTGCTGAGCTTGGGTTTTTAAATTCTCCCCTCGAACCACACTGAATCTGCCCTGTGTTGGCAATTATCACAGTATCTCTTACCCTTGTCAGAAAGGTTCCAGGGAAAATAAAATGTATCGTAGATATCTTCAGTGTATCAACTAAGAGTGTAGACCATTCATGTTTTTCTTACTCAGAATGAGTGAATAGAAACATCAAAAATGCTTACTCTAGTCCCTAATGCAGACGCTTTCAGTTTAAAGCTATCCAAAAATACATTGTGATCTTGCGGTATGTTTTTTTTTTCTTTCTGTAAGCCTGAAAATGTTTTATAAGTGAATTCTAAATCACTAAATGATGAATGAAGTGTTCCTGTGCTCTGTCCAGCCTTTCTTTCCTTCTGAACAGACACCAGTCACCCTGAACAAAAGGGCCCAGTCAGCAGGGAGTCGGGGGAAGTGAGTAGTTATGTGTCAAGTGGTCTCCAGCTCTTCCCTACTTTTGTTCACTCTCTCAGGTGTTTTTTTCTTTTGGTGGTGTTGTTATTGCTGTAACAAAGTTCTTAAGATTGGGTGATTTATAAACCTTGGAGGTTTCTTGGGCCCGTGACTCTGGGTGGCACAGTGCCAGCCTGAGCTGAGGGACTTCTTGCTGCATCACCCCTGGCAGAGTGTATTACAGGGAGGCTGAGTGAGCAGGCTAGTTCAGCACTCTGCCTTTTATAGTGATGCTAATGACACCAACTATCCAATCCTAATTACCTCCCAAAGGCCCCACCTCCAAATGCCGTCAACTTAGGACTTCGCCGATTCAGTTTCCAACACAGGAATTCTGGGGACTCCACCAACCAAGGCAGTCCACCTTCATTCAAGAGCCCCTGTTCCTCTGAAGCTCGGAACATCTAGTTATTAGTCACACTCCAATGATCCTTCATCACTGTTGTCTACTGACTTCCGGCCAATTCTATTTGTACATTGATACTTAGCACCTGACCCACCATCCTTCTCTTCTGTTGTAGTTTAGATATGAGGTGTCTCCCAAAAGCTTATGTGTGAGACAACGCAAGAATGTTCAGCAGTGAAATGATTAGGTTATGAGAGCTGTAATCTCATTGGTGGATTAATCCACTAATATGGAATAACTGAGTAGTAACTGTAAGCAGGTGGGGTGTGGCTGGACAAAGTAGGTCATTGGTAGTTTATACTTTGTTTATTCTTTGGTGAGTGGAGCTCTCTCTGCCTCCTGGCTACTGCGTCCCAAGCTGATGTTCTTCAATATGTCCTTCTGCCATGATGTTCTCCTCACTTCAGGCCTAGAGCCATAGAGTCAGCCAACCATGGATTAAGCTTCTGAGCCAAAATAAACTTTTCCTCCTCTGTGTTGTTCTTGTCAGTTCTTTAGGTCCAGCAATGAAAAAGCTAACTAAAACACTACCTCTCTTTTTAATCCTGATCAGTGATGCCAGTTGGAAAGTACATCTAGAACCTCAGACTGTCTTCTTAATTCCAATAAGCACTCAGCGTACCATCTGTCACTTACGTGCTAGGTCTGGACATCATCGAATAGAATATGTGCTCCAGTCCATAAATATTCAGCATACCTCTCATCTTAAAAATAAAATCCCTCCCTGGATCCTGTAATTATCACTGAGACTCTACCTTGCAGCCAAACAATTTTTTAATAACATTCTGTATTTGCCAGTCCCTTCCATTACTTGTTTTCACCCCAAACTCCTTGCAATATGGCATCCACTTCTCTGCCAAAGGTATTCCCACTGGTGCCATCCAATGGCCAAATTCATGATACTAGTTACTTTTGTTTTGAAACTATTCTAAAACACTTAAAATTGCAGTCCTTTCCCCTTCTCTGTACCTGACAGAACATTCCTCCATCTCTCCAGACATCTCGCTCTGCCATCTCTCCTTGCCTCCTTCATAGAGTCCTTTTAAATGTTGATTAACTCAGGGTTCCTTCCATTTTTCCTGTGGTGCTTATTTGAAATGACCTTCTCTGATGCCAGAATTTAGTTACTATGTTTATATGCAAATCTCTTTCAAATCTATATCTTAACTTCTTCAAATTTCAGATTCATCATTACTATAATTATCTTCTTGATATCTCCATCCATTGGTCCCACCAAGACGTCATTCTCATGAGAAGTCTCAACATGCTCAAATGGGAACTCATCATCTTCCTTAAAAATGTGCCCCACACTCCTCAAGGTTTGAATGGGTTGGTGGTCACAGTCAGTGACAAAACTAAAAGAATAAAAGATTATTTCCACTTCTCCCTCTTGTTCAACCCTTACCTCCAAGAAACCTTTACTCATATTTGTCTCTTATGACTGTCTTGTGCATAGTATATGCTCAATACAACTTAAAGATACTAAAAACAAATTTCCAAACTAGAATTATAATGAAAACAAGATCAATGTGGATTGCCTAAACCTTAACATGCAACATGATTACTGGTTAATTTAATCATAAATCTATCAATGATAAATAGCAAGCAGTAAAGGTGATGCTGTGTTAATTAGCTTTTCATTACTATGACCAAAATACCTGACAAGAGAAACTTAGAGGAGGGAAAGTTTATTTTGGCTCATTTTTTCAGAGGGTCGGTTCATGCTCGGACTGAGTCTATCACTTGGGGCCCAAAGTGAGGCAGTATGTCATGCTGAAAACTCTTGGTGAAGGAAAGCTGCTCACCTCACGGCAATCAGGAAGCAGAGAGAGAGGGAGGTGGGAAAGGGGTCACGGGAAAGAACAACCCTTCCAGGGTATCCCAGTGACTCACCTTTTCCAGGCACACCCAACCTGCCTACAGTTACTACCCACGCCACTCAAAGGAGGATGGACAGATTAGGTCACAGCTCTCACAATCCAACCATTTTACTTCTGAATATTCTTGCATTAACACAGGAGCGTTTGGGGGACACCTCATATCCACACCATAACAGATGCTAATATTATCTTAGGTCCTTCCTCTTTAGGGAAGCAGTGAAACATTAAGAGGATTGCTTGGATTGCTTTCTTCCAGTTTGTGCTTTCTGCAAAATGTCTCTTTTGTTTTATTTTCTGGAACTGACTTCAGACTATCTGTGCTCTGTGTGTTAGCTTTGTACTTTTCTCTCTATTCCATAAACTCTTTGCCAATCCGTGGTGGTGGCAAAGGGGGATTTTTATATCCTGCATGGTTTTCTCCCTGGAAAACTTTTAAGCTGAGTATGGTTGTTTGTGAACTTGAAAAGGCTTATTCAGGAAGAATAAAAAGTGGCAGGGCTCAGAGGTCAGGGAAGGTGAACTGCAATGGAATCGTCAACCAGTACAATAGCATTCCCCACCAACAGGCAGGCACTGAGGGCAAAGCAGGGAAAGAGAAGAAGGCATATTTTATCAAGAACTGAAGGTGGACAAAGCAGTGGAGGGTAACACTTAAGAACTGGAAATTTTAAAGTACAGATTAGCAAAGCAATGGGGACATTGATAGCTAACACATCATAGAGACTCTCTTGCCAACTTCCTTAGAGGATTCCAGCAAAGAAGCTGGGGTCCAGTAAGGTTCTCAAGACTTGAATTCCTTAGCAAACCAGGGTGCTCTGGTTGCTGAATTGCCAAAATGGGCTCAAGACTACATGAGTGTGAAAAAGAAGACATTCCTCAAAGATGCGCTAAACCCCCAACTGCATTTGAGTTGTGACAAGGTGGTGGCATAGTGACAAACACAAATCTGTATTTTCATACGGCGTTCCTCCACAGAGAATGGCAAATTCCAAACTCCCAAATAAGTTTCCCCAACACATGGGTCTTATTAGAGGCCCTCCACTTTCCTTGGCAGAGAGGCAAGTTGCATTTGAATACTAACACGAGCTGCTTTCCATAATGTATGCTAAGTGGGCTTCGCCCATGTGTTGGAATGACATCAGCCATCCCCAAACCAGGCTGCAGAGGCTCAGAGTCGTCACATGGCAGGAAGATGAAAAGAGTGGGACTCTTATATGTGAGGAAAAAGTGGATAAACTCGTCCACTCCAGTTAACAGATGAGTTGTGTATTTGCCTCAAACTGAGTAGTCTTAAAGAATCTCTGATCTTAGCTAGGATATTTACCTGTACATTATTCTCAATAGAGATGAAGAGAAAGTGCATGAAAATATGTCAGATAGGTACCATAGTCTTGCTATGATTAAACCTTCTATTTTCTGGATCTACTTGGAGACACCAAAGTGTGCACCACACACAAAATGGATTTAATAAAACACTTTCCTTTTCTGCTCTTTCCAGGCATAAAAACTTCACAGAATCCAAATCTTCCAACTAATAATTAAAGGCATGCTTTATTAAAAAGTATGGATCAAGATGGTGGCATCTCACATTGATTTTGTAAGGTCCCGTGAAATATCCTTCCCCATTTCTTTGCCACGGCAATGTGTAATTGTTCTCTTTTCTTGACTGTGATGGCAGTTCTGACACCTGCCTACATGCCACTGGAAGCCAAGACTGAAACTCTTGCTGACAGGGAAGAGGATAAATTGTCCATCTGCTGCTCTTCTATCTGTGAGAAATATTCAAATAAAAATAATGGTTTGATGAGATTCAAAGACCCCGTCTCCCTATTTGAACATACCACATGCCATTATGGCAAAGAGAATTTCACAGGATTTCTTATAGGAAAGGAAGAATGTTTTAATGCTTTCTGTCTGGAAAGGGAAATAAATTTAGAGTCAGAAAAATTGGTTCAAAATTGATTCTGAATTATTGACTGTATGACCTTATGCTCAGTACTTCAACCTCCAGGGATAAAGTTTCCTTGCCCAGTCCAATGGAATGAATGTATTGAGTAATCCTTTGGTCCCTTCCCTGTTGAATTTTGAGATCCCTAACAGTTATTCACAGCACTGGGAAAATTGGTCTTTCATCTTCTGTGCAATGTTAGCTGGAAGACATACTTAGGAAGACCCGAAGGGGTGACCCTTCTGCTTCATTGTGGACCAAATGTTGGTATTCCCTCCAAATAATCATTTTGAGAGATAACACAGTACATTCTTCCTCCCTCTCCCCTCTCTCTCTCTCTCTCTCTCTCTCTCTCTCTCTCTCTCTCTCTTTCTTTCTCTCTCTCTCTCTCTCTCTGTCCCCACCATGTGAGGACATGGCAAGAAGGTGACCATCTACAACCCAAAGAGAAAGCCTTTACCAGACACATCCTGCTGGCCCTTTGATCTTGGACTTCCAGTCTCCAGAACTATAAAAAAGTAAATCTCTGCTGTTTAAACCACCCAGCCTATGGTATTTTGTTATGACAGCCTGAGTAGATTAATATATATATGAAAATACTTATATTTTTAGAAACTATTAAAACTCAATTCCTATCCTTATAACCTTGATTCTGAAGATTAGATCCAGGGTCTGACTGGATACATGCCAATTCTATATGACTAACACTTTGGATTCAATTCTTCTTGTCAAATATTTAAAAATAAAACTTTTCTATGCTTCTAAGAAGTGGTAAACTGTTCAAAACTGAGCTCAAGTGGTCAATTTCTTTTCAATAAGGGTGCCAAGATCATTCACTGCAGAAAGGACAGTCTTTTCAACAAATGCTTTAGGTAAAACAGGATATCCAAATGCAAAAGTATTAATATGAGTCACTTCTTACCTTCATACATAAAAATTAACTCAAAATAGATCAAAGGCCTAAACTTAAGGGCTAAAACACTGAAACACCTAGACTAAAACATATGGGAAAATCTTTATGACATTGGATCCAGCAATGATTTCTTGGATAGGATACCAAAATAACCAATTAAAAACATTTGATCATCAAAGAACACTATCAAAAGATGGAATAAAGTGAATTTCAAACCAAAGTTAATCAGAAGGGACCAAGAAGGTCATTTCATACTGCATAAGGGAATTATACATCAACAAGAAGTAACAATTGTAAATTATTTATGGTCCAAGCAGTGAAGCATCTATGTACATCAAATAAACCCTTCTCAATTTCAAGAATGAAATAGACCACAAAATAATAATACTGGGTGACTTTAACATGTCTCTCACCACTGGATAGATCTTAAAAACCAAAACTAAACAAATAGGCTATAGAACTAAGAAATACAATTAATAATTTAGACTTAACAGACATATACAGAATATTTCATCCATCAATGTCTGAATACACTTTCTTCTCAGTAGTAAATGAATTATTTTTTAAAATGGACCACATCTTAGGCCACAAATTAACACTTAGCAAATACAAAAAAAAAAAAAATAGAGCTCATACCTTGCATTCTATCAGATCATAATGAAATTAAATTAGAAGTCAATGATAAAATAATAAATAGAATCTACTCTCACACCTGGAGTCTAAAAAACACACTACTGGATGATCAATGGATAGCAGAAGAAGTCAGTAATAAACTAAAAAAAAATACTTGGAAGTAAACAAGAAATGTCACAACATATCAAAATCTCTGGGATTCTATGAAGGCCGTTCAAAGAGCAAAGTTCATAGCACAGAGCTCACTCATTGAAAGGATGGAAAGTCACCAAATAAATAACCTCACAATACATCTGAAGGCCCTGGGAACAGAAGAACAAATCAACACCAAAAGAAGTAGAAGACAGGAAATAATTAAAATCAGAGCTGAAATCAATGAAACTGATACAAACAAACAAAAAAATTAAAAAAAAAAAATGAAAAGTAGTTTCTTTGAAAATGTCAATAAAATTGATAAGCCCTTAGCCATTCTAACCAATAGGAAGAGGAAACTAACACAAATTTCTAAATTTTTATTGAAAAAGGAAATATCACCATGGATACCACTGAAATACAGGGGATAATCAGAAACTATTTTGAAAATTTATTCTCGCAAAATAGAAAATCTTGAAGACATTGAAAAGTTTATACAGACATATGTCCTACCTAAATTTAAAACAACATAGGAAATTTAAACACATCAATTTCAAGCAATGGGATTAAAGATGCCATCAAAATCCTACCAAAAAAGAAAAGCCCAGGACTAGATGGAGTTTCAGCTGAGTCCTACCAGACCTTCAAAGAAAAAGTTAAACACTCCTCAAATTATTTTATGAAATAGAAAAGAGGGAACTCTTCCAAACTCATTCTATGAAGCTAGTATCATTCTATACCAAAACAGACAAAGGCACATCAAGGAAAGAAAAATTCAGATCAATATCCCTAATGAAGATAGATGCAAAAATTCTTAATAAAATATTGGCAAATCACAGGCAAACACACATTAAAAAGATAGTACACCATGATCAAGTGGGGTTCATCCCAGGAATACAAGGTTGGTTCAACACACAGAAACCAATAAACATTTCATCAAATCAATAGACTTAAAGACAAGGATCACATGATTATCTCAATAGATGTAGAAAAAGCATTACACAAAATATAGCACCCATACATGCTCTAGAAAAACTAGAGATAGTAGGAACATACCTCAATATTGTAAAGTCTATCTATGCTAAGTCCAAAATCAACATCATTCTAAATGGGGAAAACTTGAAAGCATTCCCTCTAAAAACTGGAACAAAATATGGATGCCCTCTTTCACCACTTTTATTAACATAGTCCTGGAAATTCTAACCAGAGCAATTAGACAAAAGAAAGAAATTAAAGGGATCAAATAGGAAAAGAAGAACTCAAACTATCACTATTTGCCTACAACATGATCCTATATTTAGAAGACCAAAAAACTACTAGAACTCATAAATGAATTTAGCAAAATAACAATATATAAAATTAACACCAATAAACCAATTGTGATCCTATTCACCAATGACGAATCAGTCAAAAGAGAAATTAGGAAAACTATCCCATTCACAAAATAATTTCACACACACAAAAACACATAACAAACCTGGGAATCAATGTAACAAAAGAGGAGAAATACTTCCACATTGAAAACAGAACACTAAAAAAGAGAAATTGAAGAAGACCCAGAAAATGGAACAATCTCCCATATTCTTGGATAGGCAGAATTAATATTGTCAAAATGGCCATACTACCAAAAGTGCTATACAGATTTAATACAATTTCTATTAAAATACCAATGATGTTGTTCATAGGAATAGAAAAATCAGTCACACAATTCTTTTGGGAAAATGAGGGGCCCAGAATAGACTAAGAAATCCTTAGCAAGAAAAGAGAAGCAGGAGGCATCACAATAATAGACCTTGAATTATACTAGAGAGCTAGAGTAACAAAAATGGCATGCTACTGGCAACAAAGTAGACATATAGACCAATGAAACAGAATAGAAGACACAGAGAGAAATCCACATAAATATAATTATCTCGATCCAAGATGGCAGACTAGAGGGCAACTGCATCTCCTGTGGCTCCAGAACTCAGGATTCAAGAAGGGGACACATTGAGAGACTCTGACCAACACAGAGCCTCTGGGTGAGTCTCTCACACTGGGTGAACTCCACTTGGGTGGCAGGCCGGGACAGTGGGCAGATTCTTGGAGCAGGGCAGGGCAGCGAGTGACTTCCCCGAGCAGCCCGGCTCCCTCTGGCAGCAGGCCTGGTCCACAGCCAGCTTCTTGGAGCAGTCTCGCCCAATGAGAGGTTGTCCCCGTGCAGAGCCATCCCCCAGCCCTGGACCCAGCAGCAGGCTAGGGGCAGCTTTCTTCAGAAGCACTGCATTATCAAGTTCCTCCAAGACTTCAGGCTACTGAAAGCTGGGAGGTGATATACTGGAAATCTACAGGGACACTATAAGCCAATAGAGGAAATCTGCAATATCTCAGAGTCCCACTGATAACTGGCCAATATGAGAAAACAAGGGAAGAAAATGTCCCAAACAAACCTATTATATTATATTATAATATAATATAATATATTATAATATATTGTATCAATAAAACCCAATGACAGCACAGCAGAAGAAATGTCAGAAAGGGAGTTCAGAATGTACATAATTAAAACAATCAGGGAAGCAAATGAGGAGATGAAAGAGCAAATGCAGGCATTAAATGATGGCAACAATCAACAGTTAAAAGAGCAGATACAGGAAGCAAAAGATCATTTCAAAAAAAGATAAAGAGTTATAGATACTGGAAAAAAACCCCAGAAATCCTTGAAATGAAGGAAACAATAAACCAAATTAAAACTCCATAGAAAACATAACCAATAGGATAGAACACCTGGAAGACAGAACCTCAGATATTGAAGACAAAATATTTAATCTTGAAAACAAAGTTGACCAAACAGAGCACATGGTAAGAAATCATGAACAGAATCTACAAGAATTATGGGATATCATGAAAAGGCCAAATTTAAGATTTATTGGGATTGAGGAAGGCTTAGAGAGATAAACCAAAGGAATGAATAATCTATTCAATGATATAATATCAGAAAATTTCCCAAATCTGAAGAATGAAATGGAAAACCAAGTACAAGAGGCTTATAGGACTCCAAATATACAAAATTACAGTAGACCCACAACAAGGCACATTATTATGAAAATACCTAACATACCAAAAAAAGAGACAATTTTAAAGGCTGCGAGAGAAAAGAATCAAATTACATTCAGGGGGAAACCAATAAGAATATCAGCAGATTTTTCAATCCAGACCCTAAAAGCTAGAAGGGCCTGGAACAACATTTACCAAGCCCTGAAAGAAAATGGATGCCAACCAATAATCTTATACCCAGCAAAACTTACCTTCAGATTTGATGATGAAATAAAAACCTTCCATGATAAACAAAAGATAAAAGAATTCACAAAAAGAAAGCTGGCATTACAGAACATTCTCAGCAAAATATTCCATGAGGAAGAGATGAAAAACAATGATGCAAATCAGCAAAGGGAGGAACTAGCCTAAAGGAATAGCCAAATAAAGGATAAACCAAGTCATGTAAAAAAAATGAGTCAAATGACTGGGAATACAAATCATATCATAATAATAACTATGAATGTTAATGGCCTGAATTCATCAATCAAAAGACAGAGTAGCAGATTGGATTAAAAAGAAAAATCCAACAATATGCTGCCTGCAAGAGACTCATCTCATAGAAAGAAATACCCACAGACTAAAGGTGAAAGGATGGGAAAAATCATACCATGCACATGGACACAGCAAAAAAGCTGGAATATCCATCCTCATTTCAGATAATGTGGACTTCAAGCCAAAACGAGTCAGAAGGGATAAAGAAGAACATTTCATACTGATTAAGGGAAGCATAAATCAGCAAGACATAACAATAATAAATATCTATGCCCCAAACATTGGCTTATCCATGCACGTCAAACAAACCCTTCCCAAATGCAGAAATCAAATAGACCACAACACAATAATACTAGGTGATTTTAACACACCTCTCTCACCACTGGATGGATCTTCCAAACAAAAATTGACTAAAGAAACCATAGATCTCAATAACACAACCAACAATTTAGACTTAATGGACAAATATAGAATATACCATCCAACAAAGAGTGAATACACTTTCTTCTCAGCAGCACATGGATCCTTCTCTAAAATAGACCATATTTTATGCCACAATGCTAATGTTAGCAAATACATGAAGACAGAGATACTACTTTGTCTTCTATCAGATCATAATGGATTGAAATTAGAAATAAATGACAGAATAAACAGAAACATCTCCAACATCTGGAGATTAAATAATACACTATTATATAATGAATGGACAACAGAAGACATCAGGAGGGAAATAAAAAAATTCCTAGAAGTAAAGGAGAACAAAGACACATCGTATAAAAATCTCTGGGACACCATGAAAGCAGTACTTATATGAAGATTTATTTCATGGGGCATATTCAATAATAGAAGAAAAAAATCAACAAATAAATGACTTAACACTACAGCCCAAAGCCCTAGAAAAAGAAGATCAGACCAACACCAGAAGTACTAGAAGACAGGAAATAGTTAAAATCAGAGCTGAAATCAATGAAATTGAAACAAAAGAAACAATAGAAAAAATTAACAAAATAAATAGTTGTTTTTTTGAAAAAATAAACAAAATTGATAAACCCTTAGCCACACTAACAGAGAAAACTCAAATTACTAAAATTCAGAATGAACAAGGAAATATCACAATAGACATGAGTGAAATACAAAACATAATTAGAAGCTATTTTGAAAATCTATATTCCAACAAAACAGAAAATCTCAAAGACATCAACAAGATTCTAGAGATGTATGAATTACCTTAACTGAACCAGGAGGATATACACAACTTCAATAGATCAATTTCAAGTAATGAAATAGAAGAAGTCATCAGAAGCCTACCAACAAAGAAAAGTCCCGGACCAGATATGTTCTCAGCACAAGTGCTACAAAAGCTTTAGAGAAGAGCTCATTCCAATACTCCTTAAAGTATTCCATGAAATAGAAGAGGAGGGTACCCTCCCAAACTCATTCTATGAAGCCAATATCACCCTGATACCTAAACCAGACAGACACATCGAGAAAAGAAATTTTCAGACCAATATCCTTAATGAACATCGACGCAAAAATTCTCAACAAAATTTTAGCAAATCACATACAAAAATATATTAAAAATATAGTGCACCACGATCAAGTGAGTTTTATCCCAGGGATGCAAGGATGGTTCAACATCTGGAAATCAATAAATGTCATTCACCATACCAACAGACTTAAAGTCAAGAATCACATGATTATTTCGATAGATGCAGAAAAAGCATTTGATAAAATAGAGCATCCCTTCATGCTCAAAACACTGGAAAAATTAGGGATAGTGGGAACATTCCTTAACATTGTAAAGGCCATATATGCTAAGCCCATGGCTAATATCATTCTAAATGGTGAAAAACTGAAAGCATTCCCCCTAAAACCTGGAACAAGGCAGGGATGCCCTCTTTCACCACTTCTATCCTACATTGTCCTTGAAACTCTAGCTAGAGCAATTAGACAAAAGAAATTAAAGGGATATAAATAGGAAACGAAGAACTCAAACTATCCCTATTTGCTAATGACATGATTATATATTTAGAGGAACCGGGAAATTCCACCAGAAAACTTTTTAGAACTCATAAGTGAATTCAGTAAAGTAGCAGTTTACAAGATCAATGCTCATAAATCTAATGCATTTTTATACATAAGTGATGAATCTTCAGAAAGAGAAGTTAGGAAAACTACCCCATTCACAATAGCCTTGAAAAAAATAAAACACTTGGGAATCAATCTAACAAAAGAGGTGAAAGACCTCTAAAATGAGAACTACAGAACACTAAAGAAAGAAATGAAAGAAAACTTTAGAAGATAGAAAGATCTCCCATGTTCTTGAATAGGCAAAATTAATATTGTCAAAACACCCATACTACCAAAAGTGCTATACAGATTCAATGCAATTCCATTTAAAATCCCAATGACGTACCTCACAGAAATAGAGCAAGCAATCATGAAATTCATCTGGAAGAATAAGAAACGCAAAACAGCTAAAGCAATCCTTAGCAGGAAGAGTGAAGCAGGAGGTATTGCAATACTAGATCTTCAACTCTACTACAAAGCAATAGTAACAAAAACGGCATGGTATTGGTATCAAAATAGAAGGGTAGATCAATGGTACAGAATAGAGGACACAGACACAAACCCAAATAAATTCAATTTTCTCATACTAGATAAAGGTGCCAAAAATATGCAATGGAGAAAAGATAGCCTCTTCAACAAATGGTGCTGGGAAAACTGGAAATCCATATGCAACAGAATGAAACTAAACCCCTATCTCTCACCCTGCACAAAACTCAACTCAAAATGGATCAAGGACTTCGGAATCAGACCAGAGACCCTGCATCTTATAGAAGAAAAAGTAGGTCCAAACCTTCAACTTGTTGGCTTAGGATCAGACTTCCTTAACAGGACTCCCATAGCACAAGAAATAAAAGCAAGACTCAACAACTGGGATAGATTCAAACTAAAAAGCTTTCTCTCAGCAAAGGAAACTATCAGTAATGTGAAGAGAGAGCCTACAGAGTGGGAGAATATCTTTGCCACTCATACTTCAGATAGAGCATTAATTTCCAGAATTTATAAAGAACACAAAAAACTCTACACCAAGAATACAAATAGTCCAATCAACAAATGGGCTAAGGAAATGAAAAGACACTTCACAGAAGATGTACAAGAAATCAACAGACATATGAAAAAATGTTCAACATCTCTAGTAATAAGAGAAATGCAAATGAAAACTACGCTAAGATTCCATCTCACCCCAATTAGAATGGCGATTATCAAGAACACTAGCAACTGACACCATCCAGTGGAGTCAATTTGGCGTGGGAGACAAACCAGTAGCAAGGCTCTTGAATTTGGAACGGTTTCTTGTTGATTCAGGAAACCTGGGAACCCTGGGGCTCGAGGAGAGCCAGTTTGTATCCCCTCCAGGAGGTGAAGGGTAGGGCTGGCGCCAATTATTAGGTTAGAAGCTAGCTGTCCAATCACGGTAAGGGTCAAAAAACGAGCAGGCACGATCAGGAGCACTTGGGAACACATGTGCATGCGTTGTGTGCCTGGACTTAATTGAATATGGCCAATGACAAAACACCTGGGTGTGCTTATGTTAATCAACCTCCTCACCACCGATGTGATCAAAACAACCTCTGGCTGGCTGCCAAGCGCCATCTTGGAGTAGTCCATATGGCATAGCCCCCAGCATCTCCCCCTTCCTTATATGAAATGAAAATGAAGCTGGCAGGGATCGTGTCTGTCTTAGGTCCCGGGAATCAACATCCTGTCCTTACCCGTCATCAAAGGATACCAAAGCAGGGTTCGCCCTTCTGTCTTACGTTGGTACAGCGTTTTCCCGTGGTTACCCGTCTTTGACTACCGATCCAGCATACTAAGCCATATACTGGGAGATTGTCCCGCTTCAAGGGCAGCCATGGCCTATTTTATGATCACTTTATGAGTTTGTTGACTGGCTTTGAGGCGTTTGTAAATGTAGAATAGAATTAACACAAGCATACCCAAGCATACCCCAGCTCATTAGTGTGGGACTTAAGAGTCCCCCAAATTTGGTGCCAAATTGTGTTAGTTTATTTAATGCTCCTGTGATAAGTCCTCCCGGTTTGACCTCCACCTTAGTGGCTTTCATGGAGAGGATCTGCCGTCGAAGCCTTGTTACCAGCTCGTTGAATCCATCCGTCCACTGTTGTGTGTTCTGCGAAAATAACTGTCTAGAGAAGTTCTCATTAAAAGTCACAAAAAGAAAAGGGAGAGCTAGGCACACAGGAGTATATGAAAAAGTAATTGTTTCACTCTCTCTTCATATTTCAGTATTAACTCCATTAACCTTTCGATCAGTGCACTTCCCTTTACTTATAGATCCTCCTTAAAGGTGAGGCACCAACATGAGGGACTAGAAAGTGAGTTATACAGGATGAAAACAAGCAGTTTGCTTTACTGAGAAAAAGATGAAAACCATCTGAGTAGCTAAATCAGCTTATGAGGGGCTATGGGTCCAGCCAATTCTAATTTGGAAATTGCCCGAGTGATGCAATCACTATCAGCAAAAAAGATCTATCACTCCTTAATCTCTACAAGGGCTATGACAGCTGCTTCCATTTCCACCAACTGAGCCGATTTTTAAGATGTAATCTGAATAATAGTATATTGGTGAGTAACTACTGCAGCAGTACCATTAAAAGAAACATTCAGGGCCATAGGAAAGGATTGTGTCAAGGAACCACCTGAATTCATGATCTGACATTGTTCCCCTCTAAAGCTCCGTACATTTGTGAGCCTTGAGTCGAAGAGCCCTGTGCCTCGTTTCTTAAATGATTTGGTAACATCTTGCCCTCAACATCAGTAACTAATCTTGCACTCATTAGCCCAATGTTTTCCTTTTCTGCACTTTGGGCAAAGACCTGGGCACAAGGTGTAACAGATTTTACTGTAGTTATCTCTTGTCTTTTGCTAGGGCATTATCTCTTTTCCGCTGTATATATCTGTGCATAGACGCCAGGATCATATTGATTTAGAGTATCTATTGAAGCGCATTGGCCTTCTCCTATTAGCATATCAACGTTTCTACCAGGAAACCTTGCTACTGTGTTTCTGCAAGCAGTTTCAACAGCTATTTCCTGCCACTGAGCTCTCCAATTCAGACATTGTCCTCCAGATAACACTGCTCTGCATAGCTGTTTCCAATCAGTCATAACTGCCTCTTTAAAGTTTTTCTAATGGTTGATGGTATCCCTATTTTGGTCCTCAAATATAGGCAGGTTCCACGAATTTTGAAGTTCTTTGTATTAGGTTTAGCTTTCTCCTACCTTTTCCCTTGTTCTTAAATTTTCTGAGTAATTGTTTTCTAGGTCACTACCACTCAATTCTTCCTCACTTTGTTCTCTTTCCCATTGTGGCACCTTGAGCAGCCTTTCCTCCTTAAACCCTGGGCTTCTTGTTTTCTAGTTCCTCCCCAGTGTCTCCTTCCTCCTCAAAACTCTCTTCCTGTTTTTGGCCATCCCAGACAACCTCCTCTTTAATCTTTTCTAGCACTTCTCCCTCCTGTAATATATTTTTTATGCCTCCTTTTTGAATTATCCTTTCAAACTGATTCCATGATATTTCTGAACCCATCTTTTGCTGCTAAATAAGTTTGATACAGGACAAACAAAGACCACACTAACAGTAGTACAAACACACAAACAATACAAGATACACGCACTCCAGAGCTCCTTTATCATCCTCTTTATATTTCATCACCTGGCCAGCTATCCTGAGTGCCTGACAAAAGCAATAGAAATACTGACACAACTAACACTTTAAACACATTCATTTACTATAGGATGTCCTTTTGCTGTCTCTCAGGACAGCCTTCTGTTAAGTTCCCTCACTAGGGGAGCCTTCCATTAAACCTTAAGGCCACTGTTTCCTCAGATAGGGAAACCTTCTCGTTAATCACGCTAGCGAAACTGTCTTTTACTTACCTAATCCTTGTGGTGCCGATAGCTGTATAAAATGTTATGGGTCCCCGTACGTTCCCTTTCCTTTCCCCGTACAGGCCACCATTTGACGCCGGAGACAAACGAGTAGCAAGGCTCTTGAATTCGGAACGGTTTATTGTTGATTCAGGAAACCTGGGAACCCTGACGCTCGAGGAGAGCCAGTTTGTATCCCCTCCAGGAGGTGAAGGGTAGGGCTGGCGCCAATTATCAGGTGAGGAGCTAGCTGTCCAATCACGGTAAGGGTCAAAAACGAGCAGGCACGATCAGGAGAACTCGGGAACACATGTGCGTGTGTGCGTGGACTTAATTGATACGGCCAATGACAAAACACCTGGGTGTGCTTATGTTAATCAACCTCCTCACCACCGATGTGATCAAAACAACTTCTCGCTGGCTTCCAGGCGCCATCTTGGCGTAGTCCGTATGGCATAGCCCCCAGCAAGCAACAATAGGTGTTGGCGAGGATGTGGGGAAAAAGGTACACTCATACATTGCTGGTTGGGTTGCAAATTAGTGCAGCCACTGTGGAAAGCAGTATAGAGATTCCTCTGAAAGCTTGGAATGGAACCACCATTTGACCCAGTTATCCCACTCCTCGACCTATATCCAAAGAACTTAAAATCAGCATACTACAGAGATACAGCCACATCAATGTTCATAGCTGCTCAATTCACAATAGCCAGACTGTGGAACCAATCTAGATGTCCTTCAATTGATGATGGATAAAGAAACTGTGATATATGCCTACAATGGAATATTACTCAGCCATAAAGAATAATAAAATTATGGCATTTGCAGGCAAATGGATGAAATTGGAGAATATCATGCTAAGTGAGATAAGTCAATCTCAAAAAACCAAAGGACGAATGATCTCGCTGTTAAGCAGATGATGACACGTAATGGGAGGGTGGGAGGGGGGCAAGAATGGATGAAGGAAGGACTGTATAGAGGGAAAAGAGGGGTGGATGGGGTGGGGGGAAAGGGAAAAATAATAGAATGAATCAAACAACATTACCCTATGTAAATATATGATTACACAAATGGTATGCCTTTACTCCATGTGCAAACAGAGAAACAACATGTATCCCATTTGTTTACAATAAAAATAAATTAATTAATTAAAAAATATATAATTATCTCATACTAGACAAAGGTGCCATAAACTTACACTGGAGGAAAGATAGCCTCTTCAACAAATGGTGCTGGGAAAACTAGAATCCCTAAGTGTGGCGGGTGAAACCCGGGGCCCAGGGTTACACCACGTGCATCTAAAGATGGCGACTGGCAGAGAGCAAATGGCATCCTGATTATGCATGGAGAGAGGTAGGAAACATTTACAATTGGCTGTATGATAATCAGTTCAGCCGCCTAGCGGGTGGACAGATATACTTTACATGTATGCTCGAGCGAGTGATCGCTTGACCTTTAACAGGATTGGATGGACATATCTGGTTACAATTGCTTATGCATGAGACTGCTTATATATTGAAGGTGTTATTTGAATAAAGCGGAAGCTGCTTCATGAACCTCTGTAGTGTACGTGTCTTTCGTCCTGCTGGTCGGTCTGTAAGAGAAGCTGCTGCGGAGCCGCTTCGAGCAGCCGGGCAAGGAAGCCGCGGTTTTCCGTACCTAAGTAGCAGAATGAAATTGAATATCTATCTCTCCACTGTACAAAACTCAACTCAAAGTGGATCAGAGACCTAGACATTAAAGTAGAAACCCTACATCAACTGGAAGAAAATAGCCCAACAATTTATCATGTCAGCTTAGGAAATTCCTTCCTCCACAAGACTCCTAAAGAGCAAGAAATAATATCAAGAATAAATAAATGGGGTGGTATCAAACTTTGAAGCTTCTTTATGGCAAAGGAAACAATCATGAGTGCACAGAGAGAGTCTACAGAATGGGAGAAAATCTTTGCCACCTGCACCTCAGACACAGCATTAGTCTTCAGGTATATAAAGAACACAAAAAACTTAATGCCAAAAAAATAAATAAATAACACTATTAATAAATGGGCAAAGGAACTGAGCAGGCAATTCACAACAGAAGAAATACCAATGATCAACAAATACATGAGAAATTGTTCAACATCTCTAGCAAATAGAGAAATGCAAATTAAAACTATACTGAGATTTCATCTCAGTCTGAAGGGCAACGATCAAGAATACAAGTGACAATAAATGTTGGTGAGGATGTGGGGAAAAAGATACACTCATACATTACTGGTGGGATTAAAAATGGTTACAGTCACTCTGGAAATCAGTATGGAAATATCTCAGAAAGCTTAGAATGGAACCACCATTTGACCCAGTTATCCCACTCCTTGGACTTAAAAGCAGCATATTACAATGACTCAGTCACATCAATAGCAGCTAAACTCACAATAACTAAGCTATGGAACTAACCTAGGTGCCCTTCAACAGATGAATGGATAAAGAAAATGTGGTATAATCAGAATGGAATACTGCTCAGCCATAAAAAGAATTACTTTCTAACATTTGCCAGAAAAATGGATGTATCTGGAGATTCTTATACTAAATCAAATAAGTCAATCCCCCAAAACCAAAAGTTGAATGCTATATCTAATGTGTGGAGGTAACACAAAACAACAGGTGGGGGAATAGAAGTTCAGTGAATTAGACAAAGGGGTATAAAGGGAAGGGAGTTGTCAGGAATAGGAAAGATAGTGAAATGAACCCGACATTACTTTCCTATGTTTATATATGAATACAGCATAGTGAATCTCTATATTATGTACAACCACAAGACTGGGAGCCTAATTAAAATAAGATGTACTCCATGTTTGTATAAATAAGTCAAATTATATTCTCCTGTCATGTATAACTAATAAGAATAACAAGAACAAATAGTAAACACTTAAAAAAAGACTGAAAATTCAGCTTGCAGTAAGGGAGACAATATTTGCAAATCTTATATCTAATAAAGGACTAATACCTGGAATAAACAAAGAATTCCTACCACGCCATCCTTGCACACACAAAACAAAACAAACAACTCGATTCCAAAAGGTACAAAGGACTTGAAGTAGACAGTTTTGAAGGAAGATATTCAAGTGACCATGAGGTACATACAAAGATGCTTCTTTAGTCACCAGAAAAACTGCAAATCAAAACCACAATCAGATACTACCTCACATCCATCAGGATGGCTAAAATAAAGTAAGTTCTTGGACAAGAATATCTATTGTCAAACACAAAGAATAACACTACTGTGTTATTCACAGTAGTGAATAACAGGGTGGGAACAATTCAAAGGTGCTTCCGCAGATGAATAAACAAAATATGTTATACACATAGAGTTGAATAGTACGCAGCCTTAGTAATGCAATTCTGATGCAGACCACAACATGGAGGATTCTTGAAAACATTTTGCTAAATGACGGAAGTCAGACCCTAAAAGACGACAAATACTGATTTCACTTACTTAAGCGATCAAGAATAAGTGAATTCAGAGATACAGAAAAGGAGAATAGAAGCTACCAGGGGCTGGGAAATGACAGAAATGGAAAGTCATCATTTAAGGGGCACAAAGTTTCTGTTTGGGAGGATGAAAAATTTCTGGAAATAAATAGTGCTGTCATTGTAGAACACTGTAAATGCCTCTGAATTGTACATTGAAAATGGTAAATGCTATGTTACAATCCTTCACAATAAAGTTTACATGCATTCCAAATGATACCATTCTATCTCCCTACTAACCACGTCTAACACTAGGACTCCAGTAACGAACTCCTAAATAGTGTTCCAGTTTCCCCTCTGTCTTTATAGCGTCCGATTTCCACTCAGCAGCCACAGAGTGTTAAACAGACTTTACTTTTTGAAGTGTTTATATTTGGCAGGAAAACTGAACAGAAGGTACAGAGATTTCCCCTACTCTGCACCCACACCCCATAGCTGCTCTTCTCTGAATGTCTCCACCAGAATAGTTCTTTTCTCTCACAACTGATGGATCGCATCGATACATTGTCACCCCTGAGAGTCCACGGGGTACACTGGGGTTCACTCTTGCTGTTGTATGTTCCGTGGGTTTGGACAACCATGTAATGACGTGCATCCACCATGACAGGATCACACAGGGTAGTCCAGTTGCCTTTGACGTTTTCTGGGTTCCTCCTGTTTTCTTTCCCTGCCCCCTAACTCCTGGCAGCCACCGGTCTTTTTACGTCTTCATAGTTCTGCCTTGTCTAAAGTGACATACTTTTGGAATTATACAGAATATATATTCCTTTACTGGGTTCTTTTCTTAGATACATCTACATTATTCCATGTCTTTTCATTGTTTTACAGTTTGTTTGTTTGTTTTTACCACCGAATAATATTATGCCCTGGATGAACCACAATTTTCTATTTCATGTTGAAGGACCTCTTAGTTGTTTCCAAGTTTGATCCACTAAGAATAAGTTGTATGTACATCTGTCCTTAGGCCTTTGTGTGGACATAAGTTTTCAACTCCTTTGGGTAAATACAATCATCACCCCATATGGCCCAAGATTCTTTGTCTGGGACCTTGGTTGTCATCTTGACTGGATTGAGAATATTAGTAAAGCACAATTTTGGGTGTTTCTGTCAGGGTGTTTCCACAGAAAATCAGTGTGGGGTCAGTCATCTAACGGGGAAGAACTATCTTACATGGGTAACAGCACCTAACAAGCTGAGGTCCCAGAGGGAATGAAAGAGGCAAGCTCACAGGCATGCACACTTGGTCCTTCAACAGATGCATTTGTTTATTCATGTTTCTGGGGCAGAATCTAAGAATCAGAGTCCAGATTCTTCAGCATTTGAAAGTGGACTTGCACCGAGACTCAACAACCTCAGCCTTAGACTGGGTTGTATCAGTGGTCCCTCTTATTCTGGGGCACCAGCTTCTTTGACTGAGTGGTTACTGGTTTCCCCACTTTCCAGCCTACAGAAAGCCCTCATAGGACTATCCAGCCTTTGACTGTAATAGAGTCCAGTAAATCTTCTTTTATAATTGAGAAGTGTATAAAAATATAAATATATATTCTATTCCTCTGGAAAAGTCTAATACATATGGCAAGAGTATGTTTGGTTCTGTAAGAAACTTCCCCACTCTCTACCAACAGTGAATGAGAGTTCTGGTTGCTCTGCATCCTTTCCAGAATGTGGTGTTGGCAATGTTCTGAACTTCGGTCATTCTAACAGGTACGTAGTGGTATCCCATTGCTTAACTTGCATTTCCATAGTAACATATGATGTGGATCTTCTTTTCATATGTTTATTTGCCATTCATACATCTTCTCTGGTGAAATGGGTTAAGGTCTTTGACCTTATTAAATCAGGTTGTTTGTGTCTTCCTGTTGTGTGGTTTAGTTCATTTTCCATTGACATAACAAAAAACCTGAGGATGGATAGTATATAAAGAAAAGAGGTCTAATTAGCGCATAGTTTCAGAGGTCTAAGAGAATGGCACAGGTTTCTCTTGGGCTCTGGTGAAGGCTTCCTTAGCTGCATCACAACATGGAAGAGGACGTCACGGTGGGAGCATGTGACAGAAGGAGTGATCATGTGACAAGACAGAATGCTAGAGAAATTCAGGGTTTGGATGTGTCCTTTATAGTAAACAACTCTTGTGACGCCACAGTTGTGCTGTGCGACCAGCATTGATCCCTCTGATGGTAGTGCCCCCAGGGATCTAATCACTAGGTCTCAGTTCTTAGAGGTTCTGGCCCTTCTCACATCCCACACCAGAGACCAAGCTCCCAACACATGAATCCTTGGAGAACAAACTGCATCCAAACAATATCATTGATTTTTAAGAGTTATGTACAGGCAACAAAAGCAAAAAAAAGATTAATGGGATTACATCAAAGTAAAAAGCTTTTGCTTATCAAAGGAAGCAATTGACAGAGTAAAGAAGTGGAATGGGAGAAAATATTTACAAACTACACATCCGATAAGGGATTCTTGTCCAAAATACATGAGCAACCGGAGCAACTCAATAGTGAGAAAACAACCCAATTAAAAACGAGAAAAGCATTTGAACAGACATTTCTCCAAAACAGGCATGCAAATTACTAACAGGGGTATGAAAAAATGCTCATCACTAATCAGCAGAAAAATGTAAATTACTATCCCCTCATACATGTTAGAATGGCTAATATCAAGACATAAATAAGTTTTGGAGAAGGGGTTGAGCAAAGGGAACTCTTGCTCAGTTTTGGTGGGAATGACAATTGCTACAGCCATTCTGGAAAACTGCATTGAGGTTCCTCAAAAGATTAAAAAAACAATTACCATAAAATTTAGCAATCTCACTTGTGGGTATATCTCCTAAAGAAATGAAATCAGTGCATTGAAGAGATATCTATGCTCCCTAACTTACTGCAAGAACCAAGATATGGAATCAGCCAAGACAGGACCATCAACAGATGCATAGATAAATAAAATGTGGTATATATGCACAATGGAATATTGCCATGAAATAATGAGATCTGCCACTTTTTACAACGTGGATGAACTTGCAAGATATTATGTTAAGTGAAATAAGTCGCTCACAGAAAAACAAATAAAGCATATCTCATTCATATGTGGAATAAAAAAAAAAAACATTGATCTCATAGAAGTTCAAAATGGTGCCTCTCAGGAACTGCGGTGGTTGGGAGGGAGACGCTGGTCAAGGGGTACAGAATTCCAGCTAGATAGGAGGGATTGGGAAAGAGCTCTGCTGTGCAAGATGGTTCTATAGTTAATAACATGCCATAATCTCGAAAAATACTGAGTGGATATTAAGTATTCTCCTCACAAAAATAATTACTATGTAAGGTATTGCATATGTTAACTAGCTAGATTTAGTCAGTCCATGGTGCACAGGGGTGTGTGTGTGTGTGTGTGTGTGTGTGTGTGTGTGTGTGGTGTGTGTATATATAAATATATATGTATGTATACATATGTATACATATGAATATTTCAAACCATCATATTGTATGTGATAAATATGTACAGTTTTGTTAATTTAAAGAGGATAAAGTTTTAAAATATTTGAATCAAAATAGAAATTTTAAAAATAAGTAGTTCTCTGTCTTCCTTTAGACAATAAACCCCAGGACAGTAGGGACTTTGTCTATTTTGTTCACCATTGTGTCTTCATAATAGATGCTTAATAAATATAAGCCAAGTACATAAATTTATTTTTAAAGTGAGCTAAGGCTTGCCTTAACCTGGTAATTATGATTTCCAAGATGACAGCTCCCACCTTTACCCTTCGTGTATAATTATGACCATTGTGGCTTTTTTCTCTTCTTTAGATCTTAAAAAACATGCCTGACTCTTTCTCTTTAAAAAAAAAAAAAAAAAAAAAAAAAGTAGAGAAACTGCTGGCATTTCTAATGTACTCTCCCTGCTTCCCAATACTCCAAGTTTCTGAAAAGAATGCTGCTAGGGTTTGAATGTCTGTCTCCTCCAAAACTCATGCTCAAATTTAGTTGCACCGGTGATGGTGCTGGTAGGGGGATCCGTAAGAGGCGTTTAGGTCTGTCTTCATGAACGGGTTAGTGCTGTAACTATGGGAGTGAATCAGGGAGCAAAAGAGCATGCTCAGCCCTTTCCTCTCTCTTCCCTACATGATGGTGACTTGTGATGGCTTCTGCCATGTTAGGATGCAAAAGGAAGGCCCTCACCAGGGGTGGCTTCTTGTCCTTGGACTTTCCAGCCAGTACAATAGTAAACCAAATAAAATTGTGTTTTACATTAACACATTTGCAGTATTCTGTTACAGTGGTAGGAATGGACATAAAAATAAAAAAAATAATAATAATAAATGGATAAGGACAAATGCAACTTCCCAATTTCAAGACAAAAGAAAGCAAATAAAGGGATATGAATAGGAAAAGAAGAATTCATACTATTCCTATTTGCCAATGACATGATCCTGTATTTAAAAGCTCCAAAAAACTTCACCAGAAAACTTCTAGAACTCATAAATGAGTTAGCAAAGTAGCAGGATATAAAATTAATATCCATAAATCAATGATGTTCCCATTTAGCAGTGACGAATCAACTGAAAGATAAATTAGGAAAACTATCCTATTCACAGTAGTGTCAAAAAAAAAAAAAAGGTTCAGAATCTATCTAACAAAAGTGGTGAAAGACCTCTACAATGAAAACTACAGAACACTAAAGAAAAAAATTGAAGAAGATCTTAGAAAATGGAAAGACCTCCCATGTTTTTGGATAGGTAGAATTAATATTGTCAAAATGGCCACACTACCAAAGGTGCTATACATAACTTAATGCAATTCCTATCAAAATTCCAATGATGTTCTTCACATAAATATAAAAAGCATTCATGAAATTCATTTGGAAAAATAAGAGGTACAGAGTAACCAAAGCAATCTTCAATGAGAAAAGTGAAGCAGGAGGCATCACAATACCTGATTTTAAATTTTACTACTAGCTATAGTAACAAAAACAGGATGGTATTGGCACCAAACTGACTTGAAGACCAGTGGTATAGAATAGAAGACACAGACAAATCCACATAAATACAGGTATCTCATACTAGACAAAGGCACCATCAACATACTTTTGAGAAAAGAGCCTCTTCAACAAATAGTGCTGGAAAACTGGACATTTATATGTAGCAAAATGAAATTAAATCCCTATCTTTTACCCTGCCCAAAACTCAACTAAAAGTCAATCAAGGACCTAGGAATTAGACCAGAGACCCTGTGCCTACTAGAAGAAAAAGTAGGCCAAAACCTCCATCATGTCAACCTAGGAACTGACTTCATTAAAGAGATTCCTAAAATACAAGAAGTAAAATTGAGAATCAATAAATGGAATTGTATAAAACCAAAACTTCTTCATAGCAAATTAAATAATCAATAATGTGAGAAGAGAACCTACATTATGAGAGAAAATCTGTGCTACCTGCCCTTCAGACAGCGCATTAGCCTCCAGGATATATAAAGAACTCAAAAAACACGAGAAAATAAAATAAAATAAAGAAAATAACCCAATCAATAAATATTTGGTCAACAAATATATGAGAAAATGTTCATCATCTTTTGCAATTGGAGAAATGCAAATTAAAACTACACAGACATTTCATCTCACTCCAGTCACAAGGGCAATTATCAAGAATACAATCAACAATAAATGTTGGCGAGGATGTGGGAAAAAGGTACACTTATACATTGTTGGTGGGAATGCAAATTGGTACAACCATTATGGAACGCAGTATGGAGATTCCTCAGAAAACTTGGAATGTAATCTCCATTTGACCTAGGTATCTCTCTCCTCAGTTTATACCCAAAGGACTTAAAATCAGTACACTACAGTGACATAGCCACAACAATGTTTAGAGCAGCTCAATTCACAATAGCTGGGCTATGAAACCAACCTAGGTTTGGATAAGGAATGGATAAGGAAAACATGGTACATATACACAGTGGAAGATTACTCAGCCATAAAGAAGAATGAAATTATGGCATTTGCCAGTAAATGGATGAAACTGGAAACTATCATGCTAAGTGAAATAAGCCAGTCCCAAAAAGTCCAAAGTCAAATTTTTCCCCTGATATGTGAATGGTAACACACAATAAGGGGGAAGGAAGGAAGAATAGAGGTTCGTTGGATTAGACAAAGGGAAATGAAGGGAAGGGGATGGGAACAGGAAAGACAGTAGAATGAATGGGACATAACTTTCCTATGTTCATATATGAATACACGACCAGTGTAACTCCACACCATGTACAACCACAAGAATGGGAAGTTGTACTGCAGGTACGTGTAAAATGTCAAAATACTGTCTTATATACCTAAAAAGAATAAAATTTTTAAAAGAGTGGGAAAAAAGATAAATAAAACAGAACAATTAAATTTCCTCTGTCTGCTACCTTCTATTTTTTTGACAGAATTTTATATTGTATTTCATTTAAATGTGTTTAAGAAACATTTACCACATAAACTTTTGTTTTATTTAATATGGCACTATCTCTCAATTTGTAATTAAGAATTAAACCCATGATAAAACCATGGGTTTTATTCCAACAGGTGAAAAATACAGAGTTTTATAGACTATTTCTTCTATTCACAGAACTGTAAAAGTATCTGTAAAATATTTTAATCAAACCACATATTTTGACTACCTTAATCTCAAATACAATAGCCCATTTCTAACCTTCAACCATGAAAACTAACCACTAACTTCCCCAATGAAAATCCATTTCTGACATTCATTATGCTAATCAGAGAAGTTTCAGATGTTGACCAAGTTGTAGTCAATTGAAGCACTGGTAAAATAAATGCCCTTGGTTTGAAATCCTGCTGACATGTTTTCAGATCTGCTCTGAAGTACAATCCTTCACTAGGACACCCAATAGGTAACAAGCACCTAAATACATCCATATCGTGTATGCGGATACATTTTAAATTAAGTTTTAAAAATCTTAATACAATAATGCAATTCTTTCTTCATTCCAGAGAAGATTTATTCAAACATGTCTTTGAATGCTCTTTCTCCATTTGGTCCATTATTCAATCCACAGTTTCTTTATATGTTAGATTGGTATTGCAGCTTTCCATAGCTGTTACTGTGTTTCATTCAATTTTGAATACTGTACAATTTTTTCAAGCTCAACCTCCCCAGGAATGATGATTTTTTTTGTCTCATCACTTCGCTTCCTTGCTAGGTTCTTAAATGATGTTGCTCTTTTTAGTTCTTACACAGCGCTGCTCTGTTCCTCAATTTTTTTCACTAATGCCACCATCTTCCCTTTCCTCTGATTTGATTAGTTATCATCTTACTTTTTATTTCTTTCTTTTTAGATTTATCTCTTTAGTGACTTTGAAAAAGAAATTATTTTCTATGGAAATAATTCTTTTCTTTCCTGGTGTATATATTCTCCCAACATGGATTATTGTGCTTTTGTACACTATTATTCATCCTTTACTATTTTATCTTTGCATACATAAAGTACGTAAAATATCTTGTATATGATATTAAGTGCTTGAAAAATATTTGTTGAATCAATGGGTTAAAAGAATCACAATAATTAAGCAATTCAATATTCTTTAACAGTTAGTTGTAAATCACATTCTATTAAATCAAGAAAAAAATCCTAACAGTAATATTAAATTTTAAGCACTGTAAATTCTGTTGTAATAATGAGAGTCAGTAAACATACTCAACAGAGACAAATGGCACAGTAAATAACATTGACTGAATTCTCCAAGTGAAATGCACACAAAGACAAGGCCTACATGATCTCATTTAGGTAGAATTTTAAAAAATTGAAATCATAGAAACAGAAAATTGAAGAGTGGTTGCCAGGAATGAGGGCTAAGAAGACTAGATGAATTGGGAAATTTTGGTCAAATGACACAAAATTTCAGTTTGGACAGGAGGAAGAATCTCAGCAAATCTATTATACAACGTAGTAACTATAGTTTAAAATGATATACTGTATGATTAACATGCTACAATATTGATGAACCTGAAAAACTTCACGCTAAGTGGATTAAGTCAGAAGAAAAAGGACAAATATTACATAACTCCATATATATAAGCTACCTAGAATAGTCCAACTCAGGTGGACAGAAAATAGAGATTACCAGCGGCTGTGAGAGGGGGACATGGGGAACAGTCATTTAATGAGAACAGATTTAAATACAGGATGATGAAAATTTCTAGAGATGCTCAGTGGTGGTGGTTGCACAGTGACTTGACCATGAAAATGTATCAGAAAGAGACATTTAAAATGGTTGTCAAAAACCAGTACATACCCACTGGCCCAATCTTCCTTCCCTGCACATAGTTTCATGAAGAGAAGGCCATAAACACATGGCCTTCCATGCCTTCTCGGATGTGATTTCTCCTACAGTTGCCACCACCAACCCCCATGTCCACATGCAAGAGGAAGGGGCTCCTTCTGGTCAGGGTTACCAGCTAAAAGTAACTCATGTCTACACTGGCTCAAGGGGATTCTCCATCCCTACTCAGTCAAGGGGAGGGAGTCTGTCAGCCCCAGGTCAGAGCAAGTGAATGCTCTAAGTTGGCTCAAGGCAAGTGACCACCTACACTGGCCCTAGTGAGTCCCCGTCCATTCTGGCTGAAGGCAAGCGAGTCTCTGCACTGGAGAGGGAGGAACTGAGATCCAGGCTTTGGAGAGGACGGCTGGTGGGTTCCTACCTTCACCTTGAGGCCCCTCCTTTTTTAAAAAAATCAGCTTATTTTTTAATTGAGAATAATAATTTAATTAAACAATTTGTCTGAACCAAACTTACTAAGAAACATCTCAGAAGAATGGGAGAAAGGACACAGGCACAAGGCAGGGGGAGTGTGCCAGGGAGAACAGTCTCTGATGTCTTTCTCAGGTTGGGGCAGAGGGGACTCCTGGTGTTCCTCCCTAAGGATGCAGAAGTGCTCTGGCTGGAACCCATGCAGAGAAACCTGAGGTAGGGCACATCTTGCTCCTTCAGCTGTTCAGAATCCACGTGACTGGCGTCACTCCCTGATGCCAGGATGCACAGGGCACGGGGTCCTCTGGCTGTCCTCTGGGTCTGCCTAAGTCAGCTCTCCCTTCATTGGAGCCACACTGAGACATTTCTGCCCTGCTACATTGGTGCCACCTCACTGCTGATGTGTGGCATGGGACAGCATGGCTGTTGGACACAGGTAGCAGTCCTCCCAGTCCTCCACTCCAGAGCTTTCTGTTGTCATGGGGTTGCCCAGAGTCAAGCTGGGAGGCTGTATCTGGTGCAGGGGTCCTTGCAGGCAGGTAGCAGAGATGAATGGCAGGCAGGCTGGCCCGTTGATGCCCCTCTGCCCTGTTCAGCCTCCTCAGGCAGCGGAGTCTCATGGGGGAAGGGGCAGGCGTGGAGGGCAGGCTCACTGGGACTCCTCTCTGGGAGGACAGGAGAATTGGAAAGATACATAGGGCATGGGTGAGGCATAACCCTGGGAGGCACAGGCTTCCCCTGGAACATGTAGCCTGGCCCCTGGCTTCTCTGGGGCTGGAGGATCAGGTAGGTAGCCATGGCAGTACTGAACTTTCTCTTGGCCAGGGACACGCAGGTCTTGCATGGATCATAGCCCACATCAAATAGTATTGTCATTGTTTCCGTGTCTGGGTGTTTGAGGAATGCCTCACTACAATCACGGGGTAAATATTGTTCACCTGCCTCCGCCACAGGTGCTGAAGGATTTGCCCGACTGTGGGCTGCTTCCTGGTGTACACACACAGTATTTTGGGGATGAGTCTTTGTGCTTCGATGGGAACATGGTGAGGGAGGCGGTACACTGCCAGCAACATGAGTCTCAGCATCTCCTCGTGAGTGGGCTCCATAAAAGGGCTCTTCCCTGTCGACATATAATACAGAAGGACACCCAGGCTTCAGACATTTACTGGGGCCTCTCATTCACTTGCCTCAGGACAGGTTCAGGGACAAAGTGTGAGAGAGTGCCCCAGAACTCATTCAGTTTCTGCCCAGACGTGAACATGGTGCTGAAGCCAAGTTCGGTTTGCCTCTTCCAACCATCACGATGTTCGCTGGCTTCAGGTCTCAGTGCACGATGCCTTTGCCAGGCAGCAGCCCATGGCACTCCCTATCTGCCTGAAAAGTCCCCGGCCTCTTCTTCATGCAGGCCACCCTCCATTTAGCTCTCCCTGCCTGCATTCTCCATCACGATGCACATGTATCTGCGAGTCTCAATGACTTGAGTCTGAGTCACATTGGGATGCTCCAGGGTCCCCGACACATCTGGCTCAGAGAGGACGGGCCGGTCATGCTCTGCCTTCCGCAGGACCTTCACTGCCACCTCTGTCCCAGTGAGGGGCTGTTGGGCTGGTTTTACCCCGCCAAACCCGCCATGCCCCAAACCCAAAGCAAACCTCATAGTAAGTGAGGAAAAACTGAGAGTATTTCCTTTAAAATCTGGGACAACACAAGGATGTTCACTCGTACTACTCCTGTTTACTATAGTGCTAGAAATTCTTGCCAGAGAAATTAGGCAAGAGAAGATAATAAAAGGGATTAAAAATAGGAAAGGAAGAAGTCAAATTATCACTGTTTGCAGATGATATGATTCTATACCTAGAAGTTCCAAAGAACTCCACCAAAAGACTGTCAGAGCTAATAAACAAATTTGGCAAAGCAGTAGGTTATAAAATGAACATACGAAAATCAATATTGTTGTTCTTATATACCAACAACAGATCTGCTGGGAAAGAAATCAGGAAAACAATTCTATTCACAATAGCCTCAAAAAAAAAAAAAAAAAAAAAAAAAAAAAAAAAGTACCTAGGAATAAATGTAACCAAGGAGGTAAAAGTCTTTACAATGAAAACTGCAGAACATTGACGAATAACTCAGAAGAGGGAAACACATCCCATGTTCAATGATGGGAAGAATTAATATTGCTAAAATGGCCATACTACTAAAAGCAGTGTACAGATTCAATACTATTCCCATAAAAATACTATTGACATTCTTCACAGAACTAGAAAAAAAGTCCTAAAATTTATTTGGAAGAAAAGATAAAATAAAAAGTCCAGAATAGCTAAAGCAATTCTAATCTGAAATAGCAAAAAGCCAAAAGCAAGGCATCATAACACCTGACTTCAAAGTATATTACAAAACTATAGTAACAAAAACTACGTGGTACTGGCATAAAAACAGACACAGACCAATGGTACAGATAGAAGACAGAGGCAAGCCCACACATCTACAGTCATCTGATCCTTGACAAAGTGCCAAAAACATACATTACAGAAAAGACAACCTTTTAAACAAATGGTGCTTGGAAAACTGGTTATCCATATGTAAGAGAATGAAAGTAGAACCTTTCTCACCCTGCACAAAAATCAACTCAAAAAATCTAGGAATTACATCCAGAAATTACACAACTCTTAGAAGAAAATGTAGGGTCTCTAGCACACAGGCACAGGTAAAGACTTTCTCAATAGGACCCCTAAAACACAGGAAATAATGCCAGTAATTAAAAAATGGGATGGGATAAAATTTTAAACTGCACAGCAAAGGAAACAATTAGGAATGAGAAGAGACAACCTACAGAACAGGAGAAAATCTTTGCTAGCCACTCTTCTGATAGATATTCTATATCTTGGATACATAAAGAACTCAAAAGCCAATACACCAAAAAATCAAATAACCTAATGAATTAATTAATAGGCCCATGAGTTAAACAGACACTTACCAAAAGAAGAATCAAAATGGCCAGCAAGCATATGAAAAAAGTTCAACATCATTAGCAATTAAGGAAATTCAAATCAAAACTACACTGAGAGTTCATCTCACACCAGTCACAATGGCAGTCCTCAAGAATCCAGATGAAAACAAATGCTGGCCAGCATGTGGAGGAAGAGGAGCACTTTTACTGCTGGATTTGGTTGTGAATTATGACAATCACTGTGCAATCAGGAGGGAGGTTCCTCAAAAGGCTACCAAATGACCCAGCTAGATCACTTCTTGGTATTTATTCTGAAAAATTAAAGTCATCATAACACAGTGATACATGCATACCCGTGTTTATACCATGGGTCTATATTTACAAGATCCAAACTGTGGAACCAGCCCAGATCTATCAACGAATGAATTAATAAAGAAAATGTGGTGCACATACACAATGGAGTTTTACTTAGCCATAAAGAAAAATGAAATTATATCATTTGCAGGAAAATGAATGGAACTAGAGACCGTTATGTTAAGTGAAATAAGCCAAACTCAGAAGGTTGGGAGTCGGTATGTTCTTTTCTCATATGCAGGAGCTGGAGAGGAAAAGGAAAAGATAGCTAGGGACAGATCTCATAAAAATCAAAAGTAGACCAGTAGAGAAAAGGGATCAAGGGGTCAGGGTGAGGTAATGCAGGAGCATGAATTTGGCCAAATTATACTGTTATATTGTGTATTATATGCATGTACAAATATGTAAATAAATCCCATTGGTATACACAACTATAATGCACCAATTAAAAATGTGACGAAAGAAAGCAACTGTACTTGCTAGAACCTTGTTCCCTCTCAAACTTACTTGAAATCTTCTCAGATCACATCTTGACTTTAATAACATAGTAAGATTTTTTAAATATGAAGGGCTTCAAATTTTTATGTTTTAATTGTAATACCAACTCACCTACTCGTATCATAGAAATACAATCACTTTGTGTTCATTGTGATTTCATGCCAATAAAGTTGTTGCAAGAAAAAAAAGAATTTTTGGAGGTGAAATTATTAGACTTTAATCCAATCAGATTAATCCACTGATGTGGATTAACTGGATAGTAACTGTAGGCAGGCAGGGTGTGCCTGGAGGAGGTGGGTCACTGGGGACATACCTTTGGGGTTTGTATTTCGTCCGTCCCCTCCCCTCCCCTCCCCTCCCCTCCCTCTCCACCTCTCCTTCTCCAGCTTCTGCCTTCCTGGTTACCACGTCCATGTTCTGCCATGATGCTCTGCCTCACCTGGGGCCCAGAGTTATGGAGTCAGCTGATCATGGACTTAATCTCTGGAAAATCATGAACCAAAATAAACCTTTCCTCCTTTAATTTGCTCCATTGGATCTTTTGGTCACAGTGACAAGAAAACTGACTAAAACTAATGGAAAGAGAGATGTAAACAGCCATAGGAATCAAGAGTCCAAGGAACCTCAGTAAAATCTTGATTCTACGCTTCATTAGCTAGAAAATATAAACAAATAATTTCCGTTGCTTGAGGTGTGTTGTTTTCTTTCTGTATCTCATTTTCTGTAACAGGAGGATGACGATGTCTGTGTTGAAAGTTGCTCTGAACGTTAACAATGCAGTTGCTGGCGTGCCCAACACGACATCTATTGTCACAAGGCCCACCGATCCATCTGTTGTCCTTAATTCTAGTTCACCTACTTTTTTCATGTCCCATGTTTTCAGGCCTTTGTTCTATGTTTATCAAGGTGCCAGCTTACAAGCAGAGACACGGAACCAAGTGAGAGGTTGGAGATAACGCGTTATCTGAGAGGGTGGAGCAAGGTGAAGAAGTTCTTGGCTCTCATCCTGACACAGTCCCAATGTGTCCTGGGTAAATCCCTTTTCCCTCTGAGCCTCATTTAAAAGTACATGAGCATGTTTCATAAACTATAAAAGTAGCATCTGGGGAAGGGGACTGAAAAAAATAGCCAGTGAGTGCTTAGGTGTATGAAGAGTTTATTATTGTTATTATTTTATTCTTTTCCAGTATTACTCACCATGTAGCAGGAATCTGGACTTCACAGGTGATAAATCTCTTTAGGAAAGAGTGTTTATACCAGTGAAATTTCAGGCCTTGTCATCAGTCACCCAGGACATTTGGGGCAAGCAGTCATCTTTTCAAGACCCTCAAACTGACTCAGAGCAGCCTACCCTTGACCTAGGATCCACTGAACATGTGCAAAGAGAGTATAGAATTGGTCCTGGTAATAGTCTTTTGAAGGTCACAGACTGCTTTCCAAATGTTTGGGGTTCAAAAAAGTTCCAGATGTATTTGGCCCTGAACAATTTTATTTTTTTTAAACCCATGTATGTTTTAAAGAAAATTTCATCCATATGTTTTTTATTCATTTATACTTCAATCATTTAAAAATTGGTTTATTTTGTAGTTATCAAATGTTCAAGAAGTTTTTTTTTTTTAAAGTACTTTCAAAAAAAAAAAAAATCTACTCTAAAGAAAAGGCCAAATAACAGGAAGCTGTGGTTTGCCAAGAGTAAATAAATGTTACACACCCAAAGTTTCCATCTTGAGCTCAATCACCAAATCTGTCAACTGTGTTGTGTCTAAAGAAACTTTAATGAGACAGATTTTCCTCTCCAAAATAAGCTGAAAGCACCAGGTGAAAATAAACTTTAAAAAACTAACAAAATATAGTACTCACAAGCACAAGTGCAAACATAGGAACTGATTTGCACATAGATACTTGATATATAACATGGATCAGAAAGAATATTGAGGTTCTTCCATTGGTGAGTGACCATGTGTGGTCATCTAATTTAATGGCATCTTGATTTCCTGCTTAAGGACGTGAAGCAACAAGATCTGCCCTACATATACCAAAGTGTTACAGATATAGCCAAGGAACATACAGGGTGTTACAGCCCTTTGAAGAGTATGAAGCAATGTCTAATTACATCATAGCTAATGTCCACTAATAAAAATGTATAATCATTACCATGGATCAAAGAATTTTGTAAAAATGTCAACATTTGCTAATTTTAATGGAATACTATTAAGTGAAAAAAATAATATAAAAATCCAAATTTAGGTGCTTGACTTCTTTAATATATAATCATCAGTTTAATAATGTTCTGACATTTATTCACCCCTTATTTTTTTTTTTTGTCCAGAGGTAGTTAAGGAAGTGTTTTTAGAATTTCAACATTGCAAGGTAGTAGTAAATATCCATTAAATATGTATGATGTGATAGCTCCTTTAAAGCACAATATCTTATTTAATCCTTACTTAATCCTGTTAAATAGATAGCCTAGTCCTCAATTTATAGGTGAGGAAATGCAAAGAAACTAGTTCAAGGTCACATAAATGGGTAAAACAGCACTCAAACGAGTGTAGTCTTTGGGCTCCAGATCTTTTTATTTCTTTTAATGAAGTTGTTTCCAATTTCTCAAAATGTAAAGAAAAAAATTTCACAAACAGTATTCTTCCTGGAAGAAATCACAAAGGTAATAAAAATAAACAGAACAACTATTATTAGTGTTTTCCTGGCTCAACCTTTGCTTGCCTTGAATGAGTGACTATTTACAATGTACCTTTAAGTATTAAGCTAACCTTAAGTATCCAGTTAAACACTGCCACAATATCATCAACAAATGAAATTTCATGGTTTCTACAATGTTGGGATTTATAACCTTTCTTCACCTGAGCAGACATGAGCTATTTCATTTTCTTCAGTTTTCAATGTGCAATCTTGCTGTTGATATTCTGTCACAACATTTTCTAGAGCAGATGGGCCAGTGGGGTTTGGTTGTTGTATTTGCCCAAAGACTACAATGCATTTGTATCTGCAGACTACATGTAAGGACTGGCTTCTACAATTCATGATCTGTTAAAACCTGATCTGTGTCAGTCAGCTTTTCTGACATAATCAACTACCTCACTGCCTAACAGCTTCATGGACCAGCAGAGCAGTTCTGAAGAGGGCTGGCTTTGCTGGTCTCTGCTGGGATGCTTCTCTTGTGTGTAGTCATCTGGCTCAGCAAGTTGGTCTAGGAGGACTTCAGTGGGATGTCTGGCAATTGGCATTTGTGGTCCAGAGTGACAAGAGTAACGGGACTTCCAGCAACTGTCCTCATCAGCTGGCAGGCTAGCCCAGGCTTCTTCTTCATATTGTGGTCTCGGTTCCAAAAGCAGAAGATTGGGACTTGTGCAGTCTGAATTCCAGTGCATTTTACTGGTTAAAACAAGTAACTGCCATGGCTCAGATTCAAGGGAGAGGGAAACAGACATAACCTCCCACGGGAGGAGCTATAAAATAAGTGACCATTTTTACTATTTATCACAATTTTTCTCATTCATTTCCCAATTTTATTATTAGCCTCCAAAACTCCAGTCTGTTGGTTCATCTGCCACTCCACCATGCTGGTATAGGGCTGGCTAGTATCAATGAGAAAGTAGAATGCCCAAGTGAGTCACACATGTTCCAAACCCTAAAAAATCCAATAATGTCCTGGGGGAGATGGAAGATGCAGTTTTCCCTTGCCTCCCAGAGGGATCAAGCATTGTAACTCCATCCACATAATGTTAAGAAACAACCTAGCAAGCAGGACTCTGAATTTTGTAAGGGTTTGTCACCTGCCCCAGTGGGGAGAGGTACGACAATATTAAAGGCAGAGAAATTTAGAGTAAAGCTTCTGACTTGCCAACAGGCAAGACGGAGGTCATCTATACTGGAATCTTTGAATATCAAAGGAAAAAGGCATTCATTCTCAATCCTAAAGACCACCTATTCCTGCTCCCTCCTCCCTGCCCTGTGCTAATGGCAATGGCAGAGGTTCTTTTCCCACCACCTCCCTACCTGTATCACCTCCTGATGGAGAGCCGTCCCTGGTACAGAACACATCAACACCGCTATCATACTCGGAGATGAAGAAACCATGGCAGCAGTACAACAAATGAGTCTGAGGCTCCACCCACAGCCTCCTGCCTCTTCCCAAAGTTTTCTGTTGTACTGTGATGGAAGAAAATGACCTTCAGTGATTTTTGGAAATAGAGAGTCCTCAGCCCCATTCAATCATCTTTCTCCTAAAACTTGAGCAGGGGGAGTGGGAGAGGCAGAGGTCAGAAAAGGAGGTAGCAGCTCGATGCCACTCAGGAAGGCACTCTTGCTTTCCACTGTGTGTGACCTGGAGGCTGCTGTGGTGCAGCCAGTGCTTTTCACCCACAGAGCTAGTGCAACCCACTGACTTCTGCTGCAGTCTCCTCAACTCAGCAGCTATAGTGCCTTTGGTCTGAGGTCTTAGGACTTGCTGCCCATTTCATGATAAATATCCCTTCCTTTTCTGCCACTTAAAGAGTAAGCAAAACCCAAAGCACCATTCAAGAGACTTGTTTTAATTCTACCTCTTTAACTCAGATTCTCAACATTCACCAGCAGGTAAAATAATGGAGGACCCATATACTACCCATTGGGTAAGAGTATTTGCTAGTGGATCATAGGGCATCTGCTCAGATTCTCTAACCAGTCCTGCAGGTCTTCCTTCTTTCTCTTCCAGAAAAACATGTCTCTGACAGCATTTCATCTTCATCTCAAAAACGTGCAGCAACTGTGAAGGGTCTGAGACGATACCACACATGAAAGCTAAGAAAGTAGCCTTCCACAGTTTTGCAGGCACTAGCCACAGACTCATGTCAATAAGGACATCCTCACAGGGTAGAAACCTTCTGTATCTCCTCCTACTCAGGTCGTCTTTTGAATTCCAAACTTCCCAGGAACTCTTCTTTTCCGTCACTAGAAGCAATCCCCAAGAACTCGGCAATGTGTCTTAAAAGCACTTCCAAGTGGGCCCTGTAGCTGACTCTGGTTTCTTTCTTATTTGTGTGAAGTTTGACTGCTTGCTTATTTTATCCCAACATATGGGCTAAATTACATCTTCCCTTAAATATGTAATTTAAATCACCTTTCCTGCCCAGCACTTTGTCAAGATTTGGCCACCTGTAGGGACCTGAAAAGATTACATGCTAAAAAATGCTGAGCTCCATTCCAATCCCAACTTCTGCTCCTAGGCCTAAGGCTGGGTAACTCCACAACTCAACATATCAACAAATATTCATTAACTCTTTGAAAGGTACTGTTGAAGTTACTCTGAGGAATGCAGACATGAATTTTGACCTTCATCATCCAGGGTTCACCATCTGGGTGAATTCATACATGTTTGACACAACCCGAGACTGACAGAGGCACATGCCCTGGTAGAAGCATGACTTGAATTCAGGAATTTGGAGGGGGCTGTCAAAGACCCATGGCAGGTCACAAGTGATGATGGGGCCACAAGAGCTGTAGGGCATGTTCCAGATGGAAGAACTTCCTACATCTCTGACATGAAGGTTGTGCACGTGGTCAAGACTGGGGTGCAAGGCTGGAGATCTAGCTGGAGAACTGTAACAACATCCTTTGAACTTCAGCATTTGGTTGTGGCCCATATTGCGAAGCTGCTAAACTGTGACTTACTCAGCTTTTGCACCGGAAGGTTTTACCACCACACATGAGAACACATGAGAACAGGGTACGTGTGGAGGGTAATTTAAAGTAGTAAACATCTGGCAACAGGATGCGGGTAAGTTGATGCAGAAGATGTCCCTTGCGTGTGCACTCAGCCCAATGCCCAGCATTCATGATTCCTTTTGTGATAACCACCAGCTAATGTAAACCACATGTTATTTATTTCACTTGGGTGCCGGGGTGAGCAGGTGGCTTCTGTGACTCCAATCAAAACTACATGTTCTCTTAACTAAAATGATTGGTTCTGAAATGGGCATGGGGGAGTGGTTCTCAGAAGAGACAGAGAATATTCCTATTGGAATTGAACTCAGAAGCTAGCATTGACTGGCACAGAGTATGCGATCAATGAATGTATGTTTAAAGCACCACTTGCTACTTAAAAAAAGAAGTCTCAAAATGGAATTAACACTATCGGGGAGAAAGAGAGATTGGGAGCTGATGAAATTGTTTGAACTCTGAATCAAGCCTTACTTCAAACTTTTATGAATTAAAGACTCATCATTTATGAAGCAGAAAATCCTAAAAATACAAGAAAGCATCTAATTCAGGGACCTAGCTTCAAATAAGTGTCCACTTGTATCTGTCTGCTATTGTCACAGTAATGCTATGCACCAAACTATTCCCATTCATTGGCTTAAAACAGTAATCATTTATGCTCGTTTATATTTGTATGATTAGCTAGAGGACAGCTGAAATGGGCCAGGATCAGGGGTGCAACTTTGCTTTAATCTGAGTGTTTGTTCCACTTCAGATTTGATTCAGGTCAGCTCCATGCTGGTTTATTCTGGCCCCTACACTCAGGCAGCAGCTTCACAGGAGATATTCTCAGAGTGATGCTACAAATGTAAGGGAAAAGCCCCAACACGTGAGTACAGTCCAAGCCTCCACTGCTGTCACAGCTGCTAGCTTCCTTTCAGACAAAAGCAAGATGGTTGGCTGGGCGTGTATTTCAGTTATGTGACCTCAAAGCAAAACTCATCTGGCCAAGTCCAATGCCAGTGGAAAAGACAATAGTACTCTCCATAGAATTTGAGGAGTAGAACTTTTTTGAAATAAAAATGTATTCTACGGCAATATTCTCACTAAATATATAGGGATTTGTCAAAAATAAGAAAATACCTCTGAAAACAAAGAGAGTCCTTCCAGAGGCCACCATGAGTTAAGTCCCTACTGAATATTACTTTCTTGAATACAAAGCGATCACTCCCTAATGTGCATACTAACGTGAAAGTGACAGAGGGACATACAACCAAGTGACAAAGTCTACTAGAAGGCAGAAAGTACTGAGCTATAATTTTCTAGGAGAAAATTTGTACATTGAAAAGAAAGAGGCCATAGACCTCAATTTGTTTGAAGACGACATTTAAGCAGAGGTAGAGAAGCATCCAATCAAGAAGAAAGAGAAGCAGTAATTAGAGGGCCAAGAGACCCAAGGGAAACTACTATCAGGAGAAAAAGATGACTTTGAAATATCTGAAGCAGTTGTTGAAGATTAAAGTATTACAGACTTTTTGAAAAGCTCAGGAAAAAAAAAAAAGAACTCAGAAAATGACATCCTTAGTATCTGAAATGTAGATTATTAGTGTTATTAGTGTCCTTTAAGAGAACAGCTAGGTAGCAAATTGGGGTCAAAAACCAAATTATGAAGCACACGTGGGAAAATTGGTGTAAAGGAAGTGAATTGTGATTGGTAACATTTTAGAGCATTTTCTCCTGGACATTTTTTTGTCTTCTCTTACAAAAGCTCTGCATTTTGCTTTTAAAATTATATCATAAAAATGTTTCTATCATTAAAAATTTTTTGAAAATACTATTTATGTTTCAAATATAGACTACATATCTGTGACATGGAACTCATCATTTAAGCACTTTTTTATGGAAGGGCAATTAAATTTCCTTTGTCCCACTGATGTAAAATCATATATGCCTTGTTAAAAAGTAGCTCATATTTCTGTCATTTCTTTACAAAAGATCCCTGGGAAATTAATTATTTGACCAGCATTTGTGAATTTGTTCATAAAATTCCTGAACCAATTTTAACTTCCACCAAGTAAAAATTCTCCAAGTGCTCTTCATCAGTATTAAGCATTTAAAATTTTCAATTGTACATAAATACGAAAAAAATCAAATTTTTTTGTAATTTATTTTATTGTATTCTTTGATAATTTTATTTAAATTTTAATTACATATTGGTTTTTAAATTTTCTTCTTTGTTAATTTTCTTTTTACCCATTTTTCATTGAAGAGTGCAGAAGCTTTATTCAATTTTTTATGAGATAGGTCATATAAATATTAAAGATAACCCCCCTTGTCATATTTCCTACAAACTTTTGACTAAGTACATGAGTCAGCTGTTACTGTGGTAATGCTGCATAACAAATAGCTCCCATACTCAGTGGTTTAACTACTTCTGACATAGAAGACTGCTAGTAGGCCACAGCACTCTTTCTTTCACTTCTGCTAGCATTCCATGTAGTATGTAAAATCATATGGTAAACTCAAGGTCAATGGGGCAAAGAAATATACTTTGTCTGCCTCAGTAGGAAGTACTCCTAAATCATGTGACAAAGAATGTAGCTATTACACTAGTGAGGAGGGAATGAAAAATGGGAGATCTGTTTTGCTCCATCAGAGTTTTTAATTTGCTTCTGAGGTTATGGTTAAATGTTAACATTTTGATGAGGGCCACACTTTTATCTTGTGAATTCATCCATTAATTTATGCATTCTAAAATGGAATTATTTGCAATATTCTAAAAATTATAGGTTTAACTTCTCCTTAAAATAATATTTTATAAGTAGAAGATCCACAAAAATTTCTAAGTAGATGAATATTTTAATCACTTTCCATTATTAATGTCGTCAAGTCAGAATATATAGTATATATATATATAATTTGTGCTTTGTGGAATTGCTTCCTGTTACAATTTTATTTGTAAAGTAGTCTACGAGAATTTTTATAACTGTAGTATGTACATTTAAAGAAAATAAGTAATTTAGGCAAGATAAACAGAATCTATGATTATCTCTTTCTATAAATAGCATTATTCAAATCCCATGTTCTTATTTATTTTGATCTCCTTTAATGTCTCAGAAAACTTTGATGTTCACAGGATTATGTTTCTATGATTTTCTCATAAAATGTAAAAGCTGGATCACCACACTGCCACAAACTGGAACTCAGTTTGCTTTTTAAGTAAAATTTTGTTTTCCATGTAGTCCATGTCATTTGTCTCTGAATGTAGGAAAAGTGTTGGTCTTTGAAAACTCAGGCTTGAGCATTACCAGGTACTGTCTACACCATTTCTCTTCATGATCTTAATGGTTTTTAAACTTTGTATATTGCCTTTAGAAAGAAAATGGTATGGGTTTGTCTTCTAGTCACAGAATGGTTTTGTCAGGGACCAAGTGAAGTTCTGAGACATTTTACCTCATAAATAAATTACTACTTTGTGAACTAGAATTTTTGCCCAAAGAGTACTTTCTTAATTACAAAATAAATTTTGACTCTACATTAGAGCATATTAAGCTCCACCAATGAGTAAATCAACCCTTTGTACTAGTCAACTTCAAGAAAGTAAAAAATCAACTTACTGGAGGAAAGACTTATTTTGGTTCATGGTTTCAGAGGTTCCAGGCCAAGGTTACTTGGCCTAATTGCTTTCAGAACAGCAGCAAGACAGTACTTCATGAAGTATTTCAGAAGCATTTGGGGACACTGCTGTATCAGGAATCAAAGTCTCAACACATGAGCTCCTGGAGAATACTTACAATTCAATCCATAACATGTTTGCTCTTTTCTTCCTTTTAGATAATTGTTTAGTACATAATTTAATGCTCTTTTTGGAGGCAGAGACTTGTCTACTTTGTCTTCTGGTAGCATATCAACACTCTGGAGAGAACAAAAGCAAATGGTCCAGCTGGCATCTGAAGCCTACAGTCCCACACATACCCCTCTGATGGTTTGGATCTGGGCTCTCTCCCTAAACGCTTGTGTGTTCAAAGCATGGTCAGCAATGCAGCAAGTTCAAAGCATGGTCAGCAATGCAGGGATTTTAGGCAATGACTGAATCATAAGGACCTGACTTCTGAATGGTCTAACGGGACATGGGACCCAGTGGGAAGAAGTTGATTACTGGCGGGTGTGGCCATTCCCACCTCTCCTCTTAATCCTGGCTGCCATGAGACAAGCAGCTTTTGGCTGTGGTTTTGGCTCAGTGGCAGAGTACCTGCCTAGCATGTGTGAGGCACTGGATTCTATCCTTAGCACCACAGAAAAATAAATTAAATAAAGGTATTGTGTCCATCTACAACTAAAAAAATATTGAAAAAATGAGCAACTTTCCTCCACCACACTCTCCCACCATGCTCTGCTTTCCCTCAGAATCAAAGGGGTGGAGCCAGCTGCTTATGGACTGAGCCCTCTTAAACCATGAGCCAAAAGAAACCATTCCTCCTCTATGTTGCTCTTGTCAGGTATTTTTGTCCCAGCAATACAAAGCTAACTAACACACCCTTCTCTCAAACTGTGATCTTTACACACACTTCTTATCTGATTATGTGTGTGTGTGTGGGGGGGGTAATTGTAATTTTCAAATTCTACAAATCCTTAAAAGGCACCTACAGAGTACCAGGCACTGTACTAGTTACTGGAGACAGACAGGTGAATAAGGAAGACAAAATCTCTTTCCTGCATGTAACTTTCATTTCTGTTGGATGCCGCTGCCCTGTAGGGCCCACAGTGGTGGCTGGCCTCACCCTAAGATGGCGCCGAGAAGCCCAACCGCAAAGAAAAACAACTTTAAGGAAGTGCTTTCTATTGGCTGACTGATCTCCTCCGAGTCCGTGCTTAGCTCATGATCAGTACATGTCCTCATTACCCACCATTAAGTGTCCGCGAGCCAAATGCCTGACCCATTAGGTGATTGGTTGTTACATGCCATAAAGCTGCGTACTTTTCGCGGTGGAGAGGGGCAGCAGCTGCGCGGCGAGAAGAAGAAGAAGAAGAAGACGGTGGCGGTGGAGGAAGAAGAACCAGGCACTCGGCTCAGAAGCTCTCCCATAAAAATAAAGACCTTAAAACTCCATCTGGGAGCCTAGTCTTCATTGTACTCCCTGGATGAGACAAGTGGTGCCAAAACCCGAGAACCCTCGCACCGCCACAAAAAGAGGTAAGTAATATCCAGGTAAAACAGCTGTTAAAACTAAAACAAGTCAAGTAAAATAAGTCAAGAAAGGTTAAAGCAGTATACAGGGAGCTGGGTAAAGTAACTCCCAGTGGACTGGCCAGGTATTAAAATAATAAGATTTTGTGTGTTTGTTGTTTGTCAGGAGCTCATGTCTTTGGTTGTATTGTATTGTTGCAGACACTACTGTTTTTAGTTGTTTTAGTGTGGCTTAGCATTGTAGTGTGGGTAGCATTTAAAGCTTTAGAAAATGGGCGGCGAAACATCACGGATCAGAATGGAGGGTCCGCTTAGAGACTTATTAAAAACAAAGACTGCGAGGCTTTTCCTCAGAACAATAGAGGAAGCTGTGCCATGGTTTTTAGATGAGGGACTCTTAAATATACCACAGTGGGATCACTTAGGGGAAGATTTAAGAAAGAGGGAGAAAGTAGAACCATTGCCGGTGGGCACGAGCGCAATTTGGACGTTGATTCGCGGGTGCTTAACCAACCCGAGGCCAACGTTTAAAGAAATGCTAGAACAATACCAACAGCACAAGCTGTCAATAATATAGCTGAAAGAGCCGCCTCAGCTTCACAAACACAAAAGGTTATCGATGCCCACTTAAAGGCTGGCATACTTATAGTAAACCAGCAAGTAGATTTATTGCAACAATAGGCAGACATGTTACAACAAGTTATGGGATTAGGATGTATTTATACTACCCCAGGACTATGTGTTACTACTGTTGAGTGGAAAAATCAGACACATATTTCTAATCTCACAAGACAGCTTGGTATATACCTAACCTCAAACTGGTCTTATACTCTTGATAA